>NC_143436.1:64190000-68990000 GCF_987193195.1 Phasianus colchicus | reverse complement strand
CACGAGGCTCGAACCATGCTTATGGAGAATGCAGAACGTGTTGGAAATAGAGGAAGAATAATCTGTATTACTAATGCAAAAAGGTATGTATTATCACTTGCTTCTGACAGCAAGAAGTAGATTTCATACATTTTTTTAGAAGTATTTCATTGATTGCTGTAAATTAATGCTCTAAGTAGTTATATTCTTAGTAAATCATTTCTTGCCTTATTAATGCTTTTGTTTATGGAGATGTGCTACAGTAACCAATGAAAAATTCTCACTTTAAATAGAAAAGTATGTAGTGGCTTGTTGCTCTGAAAGAGAGGATTTATAATATTGCATAAAACTATTCATTTCTCTCCAGTGACAGTCATGTTCGGATGCTTGAGGATTATGTTCAGGAAACCATTCATGAACATAATAAGCTTGCAGCTAATTCAGATCAGTGAGTATACTTTCAGCAGTTTTTTTTCCCTATGTGTGTCTGGTGTGTTCTCTTAAGAAATACGACTGTAACTTCTAAAACTCTTTTCTGATGAGTGGTTTGAATGCTGCTGTGAAATAGAGGGGTTCCAAGCTGATGTATCATCCCTTATTCTCATAGGACAATATTTTGTCAGGTTGCTCTTTTTATCTTTATATAAAACACAAGATGTTACAGTTCTGTAAGAAGGCACAGTTAACCAGTTGTGCATCTGCATTCTTTCTTTAAACAACCAATTAGTTTCACTTCCCTATTTCTTAGACTGAAATTTCTAAATTACTGTGTTTCTTGATAGCTCCCTTGGGATAAAGGAATCTCTTAATCTCCTTCTGCCACTTTTCTACCATATGCTTTGTCTAATTAAGCAGTGAACTGTTTGGTGCAGGAATTGTATGTTACTGTGCAAAGTATACTGTAGCTTGAGATTCTATCCTTGATTGCTCCATAGGCATTTATATAGCAGAAGCTATATTTAGGAAACTGCATTTGCAGCAGCTATGTGTCTGAAGGACACTAGTGTCAGGGAATCAAGTGCTGAGTCCATTGTAAAGGGTGACCTACCATAGAATAATGGAATGATTTGGGTTGGAAGGGACCTTTAAGATCATCTGGTTCCAGCTCCCTGCTATAGGCAGGGACGCCTCTCTAGACCAGATTGCTCAAAGCCCAATCCAGCCAGGCCTTGAGTGCTTGCAGGAAGGGGACATCCACAGCCTCGTTGGGCAACCTGTTCCAGTGTGTCACCACCCTCACTGTAAATAATTTCTTCCTAAAATATAATTTTTCATACATTGCTGTAGCAACTGATGCAAGACAGCATCTCAATCTTTCCAGGTTTCCAGCTGTGTTAGGAGATAAACATGATATTGACATAGCCCCATGTTCACCAGAATGCCCCCATTAACACTTGCAGGCACACTTGCTGAGACAAACCCTCTGTAGTGTCTATTTTCAGACAATGAAGGTAAATAGGACACAGGTAAAAAATCTGCTTCATTTATCTGTAAAATAAATAAATAAATGTAGCAACTGAAGAGCTAGGCATGATGCATAAGTGCTCATTCTGATACTTTATTTTGAAATAGGCTTTTGAATATCATTTATGTAGCTTTGTTTCTGAAAGCATTTTCTAGAAACTGTGTATTGTACCACTGGGATTCTGTGTTCTTTTGGTCAGATGGATCTCTCAAGATGTAGTTTCTGTGAGATACTTTTTTTTTATATACTTTTTGCTGCCCTGTAGGTAAAATAGAATGTTTTTATTTTCAAGCCTGATGCAGATCCAGAAATGTGAATTGGTCTTAATCCACACGTACCCGGTTGGTGAAGACAGCCTTGTTTCAGATCGTCCTAAAAAAGAGGTAAAGCTCTTAAAATGAGAAAATGTGTTGCAGTATTAGGAATACTGTCAGACTCCAATAGGCAATGCAGTTAAGGCTCATTAAGGCTTTGGGCCCCGGGCATAGGAAGAAATACAGGTGACAATTCTTTGAAAAGTTGACAGCTTGCATATTGCCATGTTTTCTTTGTGTGTGTGCAAGCGTATATGGTCTCATACTTTTTATTTCTTGCAGTAATAATTCATGCTTTTTTTTTTTTTGTGAAGTAAATGCTGTAGGATGAGAGAACGTTTGTTTTGATTTCTCTTTTGAGAAGGAATTGAATGGAAAACCACCAACTACTTGGTGTGTTGGATGGATGAGTTGAATTACTATTCTATAGAAGGCCTGCTTGAATTGCTAGCTAGCAGCATGTTCTGACATGTATCTGCTAAATTACATTGGTATTGCTCTGCATGGTGTTCCATGTCATCCAGGCTGAAGCATTATGATTTAACTGCTGACTGATTTTTCTCATGACTCCGAAATGATGCTTTGATCTGTGTAGTCAGGTGCTAACCAACACAGTGCCCTTATAGTGAAAAGCCTTGAAAGGCATGTCTGCTTCCAAAGGAAGTGGTAATATATCACAGGAATATAGAGTATTTGAAGTTCATCAGTTCTTTTAAAGTACTCTACAAAAACATGAAAAATCATGAAATAAAACAATAAAATGATGCATATCAGAACATTTCAGTTGTAGCAAAAATGTATGCCATATGAACCTGTATGCAAACGTGTGCAAAAGATTTTGTAACGTACTGATTTAAGAAAAGAATGCAAGGAAGATGTCTTGGTCTTAACACAAAAGGCATCTAGTCTTGCATCCTACTTCACAAGTGAAAAGAGAATACAGCTAGTGTTCTGAAATGCTGTTCAGAAATACTCACTAGTCATGCTTTTTTAAAAAAAAAAAAAGCAGAGCTGTATAAATGATTACATCTGTCCTTTGTAAGACAATCATTGGTTTGGGGCTTTAAAAAATGAGCAGTGTCATTACTTGAAAAATCAAATGCAACTTACAGCTTGTGGTTTTATTTATGTCTAACATGCAGATAGTTACAGAGAGCTTTTCACCTGTTACTCAGTAGGTAAAAGAGGGAAATGCCAGCTCTGGAAAGAGGGTTCTTTTCCCATGTCCTGGTACTAATCCTTCCTATTAACAGCCAATGAGTCAGAGTTCCTAGCATGCTTTTAATTTGTGACATGTTGCAGAAACTGCAACGGTAGCAACTGACACAATCTGCAGAATTCTGCAAAAGAAGCAATTTTTCTTTTTCCCTTTGTAACTTTCCGTGATGGTTTTCTTTCTCATTGAATTTAATGGTCTAAATGTTCTGAGTTTAGTGTTTCAAGTGTTTTATATTGTTCTATGATACTGGAGTCTAATCCATTAACACTGTGTGTTCTCTATCAATTTGTTGTAGCTTTCACCTGTTTTAACCAGTGAAGTGCACAGTGTCCGTGCAGGACGGCATTTAGCTACAAAACTGAATGTTTTAGTACAGCAACACTTTGATCTGGCTTCAACCACAATAACCAACATTCCTATGAAGGTAATATCGTGTCTATTACTTTGTTAGCTTGCTGTATTGCTTCTAAACTTATTTGCTTTTTTTTTTTAATTGATTTTTTTACATTGTTTTTTCTCTCCATATCATTTTTTGTTTCTTTTTCTTTTTTATTAGCCCACATTTAATGTTTGTGACCAGGTTAGTAAAAGTAAAGTAAGGGAAGAATGTAAAGAAAGATCACAGAACAAAATGTATTGCTGGATCTCAATTTTTGATGTAGCAATACAAGTGTTATTTCAGTTCTGTTTGTATTACTTCATATAAATACTATCTTATTTGCCTCAAGTTACTTTGTTTGTGATTCTCTTGTCTTTTTCTAGTTGTGTTATTAGATATTCTTGACCCTTGTGCATTTTAGTGGCATAGTGACTCTTTCCTCTGTCTGATTGTCATGCCTACTAAATAATAAAGGTGTTTGTAACTAACAGCTGGTTTTTGGCTAAAGGCTTTCCAGAAGGATTTCCATTCTGAATGTCTGTAAACCAGAAAGACGAGGATGGGATATAATCTATTTGGGGAAGCTATTAAATTTAAGTTTGAACAAAGTTGTTTATGTTCCTATTTATTTCTTATCACTACAGGGAGGGAAATCAGTGCAATTAAGTATTTAAATATTAAGTTTAGAGTAATTTTCTGTTTCAATTCTCTTTCTTCCTGATGCAAAGAGTAAGCATTCAAAGGGTAAGGGCAGACTTATTTTTAAAAAACAATTGAAGGCTTTAATATTGTCAATTCTTATTAATTGCATTCTTTGAAAAACAGCCATTTTCTATGAAAGTCTTTCAAAAATAGTGATTTGATATGGATTTAAAACATGGAATTAAATGTCACAAGACATTAATTTTTAATGAACTTTGACATGGATCATCATATAAATGTGACTTCTAGGTTTGCAAATACCTTGTCTATAATCTGATCTGTGTGCTGCTGGTATGCCTCTCCCTTCTATCTTTGTCCTTATAGTAATAGACTATGTTGAGTTCCTTGTTTGTGGTTTTTTTAACTTCTGATAAATTAGTGGGATCACTCTCCCATTTTTGCTGATCTGTTGCTGCTGTTTAAAGATGCAGTGATCATCAACTTGAAGTTGAAAGTAATTTTTTCCCCCCCCCATGCATCTAAGTGTAAGAAAATGGTGATACATTCAAAGTCTGCTTTTTTGCTCTAGATTCTTGTGAGGCTTCCTAAATGTTATAAATTTAAGCAAAATTAATTACAGCTATTTTAAGTCTACATCTTCCACTATGTACACTGTCATGACACTTGTATTAAGAAAGTTTAGTCTTTTTTCAAATAGTCTTTTTTTAAACTCTCTAAAGAATGAGAAGGCTGCATCTTTAAATAGATCAGAGAGCAGTTTCCTCAATATTGCAATCCCATTGTTGTCTTATGCACTTGGGAGACTTGTTTTCCTGTGGTGTAAGAGCTAAATGTCAAATCATCACAATGATTTATAAATAAAAGTAGTGACTGCTAGTTGGAAATAATTGTATGCATTGTTTTTACCTGTCTCTTTTAAAGGAAGAACAACATGCTAACACATCAGCCAACTATGATGTGGAGCTTCTTCATCACAAAGAAGCACATGTTGACTTTTTAAAGAGTGGTAAGTAGAAATAGTTCTCTAAATTTGTTTATTCAATCATTTGCATGCTAGAAGGATTTACAAGCAGGGGTTATGAGTTTGGAACTGATGCAAGTTTCAGGCTTAATTATTAGAGGTAAGGGGAAACCTTATTTGTAAATAGCATATCTTCAGTTGTTCCTTGCAGCCTAATAATTTGATTTGTGATGTTGGCTTTGAAGATTTATTCCTGACAGGCCTATCATAAAGTAATAATAAAAGACTCCAAAACCAGATCAAATTCATCAGTGCAGGTTTCTTGTACCTTTAGAATTTTTGTGTGTGATTTGTGAGGGGGCACTTCAGCTTCTTACTGAGCTTACCGAATAAAAAGCATGCTCTCTGAGAGACAGGTGTGTGGTGGTTTTACAGAAAGTAAAAAAAGAGTTGGTTGAGTACTTGTGAAAAGCTATTGAACAATTGAGCTTTTAATCTGTTTGTTAAGTAATTGACATAATTCTGTAGATCTGTTTATGACAGTAATTGCTTTGGAAAAACTTGAGTTGCTTTTGAGCTTTCTCACTGTGTTGAAATGTCTAGTATTGTTTTTGTAGCTTGGAATTGCCTAGTGTTACTCTTGGGTGAGTTTTTAAGAACGTCTATGAGACTGAGGATGGGGGGAGGGAACAATTTTGCAGAAGGTGTTTCAGATTACATTTTGTTAATATATTAAGTGAGGCAAAATATTCTGTATTGGTGGTACTTAAAGGCTGAAGCAAGCAACTGAAAACACCCTGTCTACCAGTGTTTAGTGGAATGCTTACTATGTCCCTCTTCTGAAATGCTGAAGTCTCATTTGAAGTTTCTATAGGCTGCTTTCTCATTTCTTAGTGTAACTTGTAACTTTTTAAGTGGCACTGAGTCATAAGAAGTCTTAGTCTGACTTGCTGTGTGTATGGAATACATGTATTTAGTTACTGACTATGATATTTCTTACTATTCAGTTACATGGCTTTAAAGCATATTAGTAAGGTGATGGTTTAACATCTTAGAAGTATAATGTTTTAACAGCTGAGTTATCTGCCTGTTATTTAAGGAACAGTGGGTATTTCTCTTCTCAAATTTGAAAACATTTGGTGTGTAAGTAAGCAGCTGCTTTGGGGGACTTTTTTTCCCCCTCTGCTCTTCAGAGGACTACCATTACCTCCAGAACAGAATGCATGCCCTCATTTATGATTACTGTTCTTTTTCTTCTAGTTAAGCTTATGATTAAAGACTGGGGGGGAAGAAATCAGATGTTACAATACTGAATTCTGACTGACTTGAACTTACTATGCGTGTTGAAAGTACAGAGCTTTAAGGCTGAGGCTCAGAAATACCTATGTAAAACCTAGAGGCTCAGGGAATAAACCTGCTGGTAGAAGCTGAAACTAGACTCCTGCTGCAATGCCCTTTCAGTTTGTTTTCATCAGATCTTGTCAGTTTTTGTTCCTTTTCTTGTTTTTAAAATCCATCTTCTAACAGTACTAAGTACTAGGAACAGGGAGATTTGATTATTTAATTATATCTTATTTTTTATCAAAGTTGCTAGGGAGCTTGTGTAAAGGCAAGACTTAATCTATTCTGTGAGAGGTTTTTCTAAAAGGATTCAAATTATTTTAACTGAGCTCTTAGTCATTGAAAAAGCCTCTACTGCAGGTTACTTTCATGATCAGTAAGCAGATAAACAAATATTCTCTGAGGAAATCTTTATTATATGGAACCAGAGAAATTCCTACGTAGAATCTTAGACTAAATCCTAACATATCACATAGAATGTTGGTGTATGTATCCAATTACTTTCAGATTATTGTGGATTCATGCATATTATTTTGGCTGTTACATTTATTGTTTTAGTATTAATAATATCTGCTTTAATACCTTCAGCTGCTGTCTGCCAGACCAGCTATCAGTATGATGTTATACAAAAATAGTTGTGATTAAACACCTGTGGCCTGTAAAAAATAAATAAATAAAATTTAAAAATGTTGATATGTTCAAATTGAATTCAACACAGCAAAGATGCTGGATAATAGGACAAATTTTATTTTCCCTCAAAAGCCCAAATTGTCAAATGTGCCTTTAGATCAGTTTCATTTTAGGCTGAGATACAGTATGTACATAAACTAATCAGCCTGAAAGAAGGACTCTTAATGCTTGCTAAGGGTTTTGATTCATCTGTGGAAAATCGAGGATGCTTTTCAAGTCTTAAGCTTTTTTTTAAAGGAAAAAAGGCTGTTGCAGAGCAAAACAAAATGTATCTATGATTTTTTAAGTGTTGAATATTGGGAACATACTCTGGAGCTACACTGTTTTGTTTGCTTGCATTTCTTTTTTATAACCACTCAAAAGCTGTTGATTTTTTTGATTATTTTAAGTACTGCTGGTGAAGTAGGGATTTCTTTCACTTCTTAAATATCTGACTTAATTAGATTACTTCTTGTATGCGATCACGTTATTAAATATTTTATACCTTAAATTAAAAAAACAAGAATTATTTGCTGAGTTTTTGTGTTACAAAGACAATATTTGATCACATTGTGATGCACACTTTTCTGGCTCAATGTTGCAGGTGATAATCACGTAGGTGGCAATAGCAGAGAGGGCGCATTTAAAGAAACTGTGACGTTAAAATGGTGTACTCCTCGAACAAATAGTGTAGGTAGGTAACATGATATCTTACCAAGCTGCTGTTCTAACTTGTGTTGGATGTCGTTCTCCTCATGTACTGATAAGAATTATGCAAGGAGGTAGTTCTTGCTGTTGTTTTTACCTTTTAGTCTGCATGCATCACTGCTGATTGCATCTTGTTTTAATAGTGGTGAAACGATGTCAGCCTCATCCTGTTCTTTGATTATGTGACATGTTTTTGTCTTTGTGGAACTAGATTCAACTTTTCTACTCCTTCATTTTTCAGAATTACACTACTGCACTGGAGCATACAGAATTTCACCAGTAGATGTAAATAGCAGACCGTCTTCATGCCTTACAAACTTTCTCCTTAATGGTAAGTTTGTGTCCTTGGCTAATTATTTTAAAGTTGTTAATGCTGCAAATGGAACATTGTGGTGGCTTTGCTTCACTGTGCTGCTCTTTCAGTTCCCCTCAACAGAATGGGGTGGAAGTCAGATGAGAAAAGACTCATGGGTTGAGACAATTGAAGGATTATCCTCTCACCCTTACTACTTTCAGGGTAAAACAGACTCCTCGTAGGCAGATAAATATAATTTATTGCTTTTGTCTAACAGACCAGAGCAGTGAGAACTAAAAGCACCTCTTTTCCTACACCTTATTCTGCCTCCTCTCCCTGACTGATGCAGGGGAGTGGAGGTTGCACTCAGCCCATAATACTTAGTCTTGGTTGCTCCTTTAAGATCACTCTTCCCCTGCTCCAGCACAAGGAACTGATCCTGCATGGACTTTCCACAGGTTGCAACTTTTCAAGCACTGCTCCAGTGTGGCTTCTGTACCTTCAGGGCTGCACTGGTCCCCTCTATGGCCTCCTGCCCCACCATGAGCTCTTCCCCTCAGGCCCCAGCTTCTGCCTAGAGCCTGCTCTTCTGAGGACTCTTCATGGGCTGCAGCCTTTTTCAGGACACATCCACCTTCAGTGGGGTCCTCTGTGAGTTGCATGTGGAGATCTGTTCTGCATGGTACCCATGAGCTGCAGGAGGATAGCCTAGGCACCATGGGCCTCTCACAGGCAGGGAACTTCTCTGCACCCAGAGCACCTCCTGCTCTCTTTCTGTACTGACCTGCAGGGCTGTTGCTCACATTTCTTGCTCCTCTCTCTCAGCTGTTGTTGTGCAGCAGTCTTTCCCTTTCTTTATAAGGATGCTGTCCCAGAGGGGAGTACCCAGCATTGCTCATGGTTTAGCTCTGGTGATGGTGGGTCCCTTTAGGAGATGGTTGGAGTTGGCTCTGATCTGATGTAGTGCAGCTGCTGGGCTTTGTTAACAGTGGCTACCTCTGCTAATAAAAACTTGCCACAGGTTTTTCAGCCTGTACAAAAGGGGTATGTCTATATACTGTGAAAATCCTGAGTGTGTTAACGTGTCATATAAGTATGTGGAAATAAGAGGAAAGAGGTATAGTAGAGAGCAAATACTGAATTCTGAAAGTCCTTTACTGAATCCAAATGTAGAATACATTATATCTTGTTTAGTAGGAAATATTTATTTCAGTAGGTGATGATATCCTTTATCATAATGCTAGGGGTATATAGTCAGCTTTAATTGTATGTGTTTCTTTACATGTAAGCAAAAAAAAAAAAAAAAGGCTGCATTATGAGCATCCTTTTAATGGATGTGTTTTTTTTTTTTACCAGGGGAGTTATTTCATATATTTTTTTCTAAAGATTCTGTACTAGAAAAGCACTTTGATTAGTAAAAATAGTTGGAACTAAAACTGATAGTATATTTTAAGTAAACACTCCCTTCTAGTCTTCTGTTTCTGCTTCCTTGTAACAAAAAAACTATTTGGAGATTACTCCTCTTTGTTTAGTGTATTTTCATGAAAGTAAGTCAGCCAGTTTAATGTGTGACTGGAAAGTTGTACCTGTTTTAAGCATTAAAAATAGAATAAATGGATACCTTTTATGCTTGAGTGGGTTTGTGTTGTTTCTTTATAGAAGATGCTCTTAATGAGTTTCTGCAGTAGAGCAAGATAATGGTTAAGTATATGACATTATCTTTGACTAAAAATAACAAGCCATTCATACACAGTGTACCATGTTAATGTCTAAATACTTATTTTTCCTAGGAATAATGTCCTGCTTAGAAAGCAGTAATGTGTTCCCAGGAGGGGGGGCCTTTCAGCTGTTCTGTGTAAGATTTAAAAGCTTACTGTATTGTTCAAGGAAATAGAGTAAAAGCTTGAAACAGCTTCTTGCTCATCAAGGTCAAAACACAACTGAAATAGATTCAAAGTCTTAATAGCTTGGTACAAACCTACGTGTGTGTGTGTGTGTATTCTTTAATTCAAAATTGCAATACATGGTAGCTAATGAAGCTGATCTCACTTCCAACAGGTCGTTCTGTTTTGTTGGAACAGCCACGCAAGTCTGGCTCTAAAGTCATTAGTCACATGCTCAGCAGCCATGGAGGAGAAATTTTTCTGCATGTATTAAGCAGCTCACGATCAATTCTAGAAGATCCCCCATCAATTAGTGAAGGTTGTGGTGGGAGAGTTACTGACTACCGGATTACAGTAAGACTCTTCTTATAGTTGGTTTTCACATTGATGACGAGATGCAGTGCAATGGGTGTTGTGTATGGGAAATTCTAGTGTGTGTTTTGGAGATCTGGGGTGTGGTTTACATGACATCATGATCTGATTTTCTTTGTATACATTGATGTATAATTAACAGAATAGAACATCTGCTTATTGTCACGTGTGCTTCATAGAATCCTTTCCATGCTGAGGAAACACTTTGCTGCTTTATGCACTATCCATATCTAAACTTTGTTTTGATTCTGAAACAGCATTTTCCTGGCAAGGTTTTAGTGTGGGCTGGGTACACAGAGAATTGTATCATGGTCATTATTGGAAGGCTTGATTGTGCGTGAATGAATTGTAAAATAAGTAGGAAAGATGAAGTTGTCAGCTTTGAACTCTGGTTATAGAACAGAGAGTAAGCTGGCATTTTTTTTTTTTAACACTTCCTTTGCATCTACTGTATGTAAGCAGGAGTGACTTCCAGAAAAACATAGTAAAGCTTCTTACCACACACAAAATACCTTACATGTCCAGAAGACCTTCTCATTAAAAACTTCATGGCAGTTTTTAACCCCTGTTGTTATGAATTTCACCTCAAAGAACGTCACAAATTTGAAAGCTAGAAACAGGGCTGTGGGTGTTGGAGTCAGGTTTAGTGATGGTGGTACACAGTTAATGATAGCAAGAGTATGCTGTTTCACCCATTCAGTGAAAGTTACTTTGTTAGAGAAATTCCTAACTTTATTTTGTTTGGTTATCATTAGGATTTTGGTGAATTTATGAGGGAAAACCGATTAACTCCTTTTCTAGAACCCAGATATAAGATCGATGGAAGTCTTGAAATTCCATTGGAACGTGCAAAAGATCAATTAGAGAAACATACTCGTTACTGGCCTATGATTATTTCTCAGACTACCATCTTCAACATGCAAGCTGTAAGTAATCTTGGGTGTGTAAACTTTTCTTCTGGTCTAGAGTAAGTCTGAATCTGCTACTTGATGGAAGTACTAACTCTACGATAAATCATTTGTCACAAAATGAGTTTATTTGAAGATTTGTTTTTAACTTCAGTACTTAATGTACTTAATTATAACTGTTTAATCTAAGTTGAGTGCTGTATTTGAAACTGGCTTAGCTACTGAGCTGCTGAGTTGCTATGGGTAAAGATAGCATAGCATGCATGTGGTTATATCTCAGTGTTACTATTAAATTCAGGAGAGAATGTAGTATTTTTGTTTTGTATTGTTCCATGGTTACACAAACTGCTTTTTCTTCTTCCTGCTAATTTCCTGCAATATATAGACTTCCCATTCTTAACTTATGTTTTGTATTGCAGGTAGTGCCATTAGCCAGTGTGATTGTAAAAGAAGCAATGACAGATGAGGATGTATTGAATTGTCAAAAAACAATATACAATTTGGTAGATATGGAGAGGAAAAATGATCCGCTGCCAATTTCAACAGTTGGTACCAGAGGAAAGGGTCCTAAAAGGTTAAATACAAATATTTTTGTTGTTGTTGGATGTTTCTCAGAAAATATATTATTTACATTGTTTTCATACATGCTTTTAAAGTGTGGCCAAAGGTAATAAGGAGTATACAAAATGATATACAAATGCTGCAAGTACTTTGCTCGCACCATTTAGGGACAGTGATTGTGCTGAGTGTTAGGAAACAGAAGTTATTTTATTACTGAAAAATTGTGAGGTATGTTAAATGTGAATACAAAAATAACCATCGAGGAAGGTGACAAGCTATGGGAGGAAAAAGTGGAATAATGTCAAATGACTAAAAAGGGGAACTTGAGAATATGGTAAACAGCAGTATAAAACCGAATTATTAGAATAGTTGAATAACTTTGAAACTGTTACTTAAAATATAGGATTTAAAATTACAATTTAAAATATAGCTCCTTCTAAAATCTGCATAGGATTTCCATTTATCTGTTGTTCCAATGGTGACATACACATACGTTGTAATTCCAAGAATTAACTTAAAGAAATTAGTCTGCAACAGATCACCAGGCACCTGGAAGTTATTTACAGTTAACCAATATGAGATTCCTGATTTTTGTTTTTTATGCAAAGATTTAAATAAATCATAAGTGTTCCAGTACTTGAGTGGTCATCTGCATATCCTAATATTGCTTAACTTGCTGGTTAGCAAACAGTTGACTGAATTTAGAAGTAACTTTTGGCAGAAAGTTAAGAAACTGCTGTCAGTGCAATCAGTATTTATGTTTCAACTTAAACTGAACTCTGAATGTTAATGGAGAAAGATCACGTGATGTGGTTCCATGAATTACAAGGATGGAACAATCTAAGGTGTGGGTGGATCTTCACTTGAAGGAGAGAGCTCAGGGGATAAATAAAATAAAATCAAAACAGCATAACACAAAAATAACGGTCTTTAATTTAGCTATTCAGTAGATTAATGATTTGGATTATCCTATATACAGTTCTGCTTTTCCTACTCTTGCTTAGAGATGAACAGTATCGGATTATGTGGAATGAATTGGAAACTCTGGTACGAGCACACATTGGCAACTCTGATAAACACCAGCGGGTCTTGGAGTGTTTGATGGCTTGCAGAAGCAAACCCCCAGAAGAAGAAGAACGCAAGAAACGAGGCAGAAAGAGGGAAGATAAAGAAGACAAGTCAGAGAAGTCAGGAAAGGACTATGAAACAGATAAGCCATGGCAAGAATCAGAAAGGTAAAGTTTCTAAACTAAACATAATAATCTTTGTCATGATGCTCTTCGAGAGAACTGCTGTAAAATGGTTTTAACTGTGGCTTACCAACAAATCAAATTAAAAGCATAAACAATGATTGTGGATCACAGGCTTTTTTATCAGTTGCCATTGATAAGCTGGAAAAACATCTGTGTTATTACAGTGCCTGCTTATCAGATTTGCAATGTAAAAATATTTTACAAATATGGTTCTCGGACAAGTTGCTGACAACTTAGCAGGGCTTTACACTTTGTAACTACAACACTTAGGATACTGTAGGAATATTAGAACATGAAATCAACTGTCTAGTCACAATTTTTTTCAGTCATTTGAATGGTAGTTGTTTGGGTGTATCCAAATTAGACTGGTCTCTGGTTGAACATCAAAGATTGTCCTTGCACCTACAGTTTATAATTGATTTTAATTATTCTAACTTCTGAAGCAGTTGAGGATCTGGTTTTCTTCTTTCAAACTACTTATTCTAAAGAGGTCCAAAACACCTTGCATTACTAAGCTTTTTTTTTTAATGTATAGTTTTGTACATGTTAGGATTGCTTAGGAGGATGGACTCTTTGACTTATGTAATTGTCACTGTGCTGATGATCTTCTTGCCTTTCTGCCTATGATCAAATCCATTTCTACAGCTACTTTTGCTTTGACAGGTGAAGCAAAGCAAGGGCTGAGATTATAGCAATTTGATATAGAATATAAACCTGGATCATATTTAAAAAAAATAATAATTCTGTGTGGCATTCTGTATATTCATTGTTGGTTGATCATTTTTAGTTTTGACAGAAGGACTGCCTCAATGAGTATGATATAAATATTTAAAAGGAGGTGAAAATATATTTTAAGGTCTTTCCCTTAAGTCTTCCAGAGGACTATTTGGCTAGTTTTTCCAAGTTTCCCAGTTTGACAAGCAGTCAGAAGAAACCACATGATGTGGGTTGTGGGTCACTTGAGGAGTACGGAAATGTCAGGAAATAATAGATATTGCTGTAGTGTATCTTCCTTCATTGTTTTCCTTCCCTCTCCCCAAAGGTTGAAAGGTCTCTTGGACCGTGAAAAAGAAGAACTAGCAGAAGCAGAAGTTATAAAAGATTCCCCTGATTCTCCCGAGCCCCCCAACAAAAAGCCTCTCATAACAATGGACGAAATGCCTGTAGTAGAAAAGGCAAAAGGTAAAACAGAAGGATTGTGACAGATTTTTTCACTTGAAAATTTGTATATTAGTCTCTTTCCCTAAAGTAATGAGGCCTGGAGTAAAAGCTGAATTAGTGAAGAGAATTTTTAATTAATGCTGAGAAGCTCTTGTTAAGGTTAACACATGTATTTACCAAGTCAGTGTCAAAAGAGAGACTCCAAGATACTGTGTCACTTAAAAGATAGGCAGTTGAATTGACAAGGGACAAGGACAGATTTCTGCTGGTGCTAGCTGTGGTACTCTGACAGAAACATTTGAGAGTGGATATCAGAAACAGCTGTCTCTTGCTGACTAATGAATGTAGACATGCCAAACTGTGTAGTTGTTGAAAGGGACATTTTTCACTGGCTTCTTTTCCTTGTTGAGCTGCTACTGTCTGCCGTAATGGCTGAGTTGGTGTTATGATGCTGCTCGTGAAGCAAAGTCAATCTCCTATAAAGCAGCAACTCAACTGCTGTAACTCTGTGTGTATCATACTTATGTGGTCTATATTGTAAGGCTTTTTAATATTAGTGTTTTGAATATGCTGTACTACCAAAGTCTGTAAAATCTTCAGAAACTTTATAATGCTTTAGGAATACAGAATTAAATCACTTTGTTATAAATCATTGAATTACAGATTTTACCTATTTTTTGCATGCAATTTTAGGGCCAATGTCCTTGCTGTCTTTATGGAGCAACAGGATTAATACGGCCAATTCTAGGAAGCACCAAGAATTTATTGGTCGTTTGAACTCTGTCAACAACAAAGCTGAGCTGTACCAACATCTGAAAGAAGAAAATGGGTTTGTATCAATAAATGCATCACTACTACTCAAGCAGTAGTCAAATACAATACAGATGAATAGTTTATTTGCATTAAAAAGACTGCTTACACTTTTGAGGATTAAAATATGCAAAGTTTATAAAACAAAACTTGCAACTTTTATTTCATTTTTTTTTCTTAGTCTGTTGATTGTATTAACAGTGATGATCCTTACCAGTTGTCTTCTGCCATTTCAGGATGGAAACGACAGAGAATGGAAAAGCTGGACGACAGTGATTTTCTTTGAACAGAATTTGGCCAAATTGGACGTGGGGGGGGAAAAAACAAACAAAAATAGAACACCGTGATGTTGGAGTTGAAATTGGTACCATTTAGTACAATTGCTTAGTTCTGTTTTGTTTTCACTCTTTTGTATTTCTATTTTTCTATGAACTGTAAAATCCACATATCACACTGAATGGTGTGCAAATAGCCTGTCCTGAAGTACTGTACAGTCGACTTTTTAGAATGAAGAAAACCTCTGCTGCCAAGGACTAAATGAAATTGTCAAAGATATTGATCTGAATTTAAAGTCCTTTTTCATACGTATTTAATACAGTGGTGACTGACTGTATTGAAGAGCTTCAGTTTCAATTGATAAATAACTGATACTGTTAATTTCAGTTCATTAATATTTTTATTTATAGGAAACTTCTCAGGCATCCAGAGTTACTGAAAAGACCGCACACTGAACACCTTGTTGCTGAGCTGAGAATGTGTCAGTCTTGGTTTTCATGCAAGTGGTGGGGTGGGGGGTGTGAGTGGTTTTAAAGACAAAATGTTGGCTTAAGAACTTTTTAAAATTTGTTAGGAATGAACTTTAGAAGACCTTTCAGGTTGTTATGCTGGAATTGAGTGTTTTTAAACAAAATCCAAATAAATTTTTTGCTAACCATTACATGTTTTTTTTTTGTTTTTTTTTTTTATGGAATATACCCTCCAAACTACCTGTGGCTTTCGGCCCTAATACTTATAAAGAGGAAGCTTATTCTGAATATCTGAATATGGCTAAGAAATGTGATGATCAGTCTTTTTCTTTTTTCCCCTAAGTAGTATCTCTGCTAGTCTCTCCAAGTAGCTGATCCCTTCAACATGCCAACTATAGAAGAGCCAGGCATGAAGCTATGGAGATAGAAAATAAAATCTCATTCAGAAACTAGTTCCCAGTCTTTCTATGCTTCCACTTGAGTTTAGCAGTTGTATCAGTTTTCGTCTGATCTACTCCCATTGCTTTACTTCAGCCTGTATAAGCAACTGAAGGTCCCGCAGCTTTGATGTATTAGTTTGTCAATATAGAAATGCTCAGAAAGATGTCTTAAAGCTAACTCAATATGTTTATATTTCTTCATCTGAAACTTGAAATGCCATAGTTCATGGTGACTAAGAATACAAGTATCATGCAGTGTATTTACATTGGTAGCCACAATTAGACAGTAAGTGTGATTTTGTTAAATGATTGTAGGACCATTTTTTGCAGTAAGAAAAGAGTACTTGCCTGATACTATTTTGATAAAGATCTTTAAAGATTTATGTAGTTTTCACAGAAGCAATAATGATTTTTTGAATACCCCTAAAGTCTGAGACCTTCTTGTCTTATTTTCAAGATAAGAAGTCACTGTATATATAAACTTAGATGTGTAGTCCTGCAGATTTTCATTTTGAAGTCATATGTTGCTTGTGTGAAATATGACTTACTGAGTAGTAAGTTACTACTTACTGGCCTTTCTGCCCAGATTTTTTAAATGTAGATGATCAAAAGAAACAAAAAACAACTCTGGTTTCTCCTACAGTAACTTAGCTTGCAGTAGAAATTAAAGGTGTTTCTTGTTTGTGAGTTAAAAGTGATGAACTCACTTAGTAATTTAAAAAACCCCAAGCCTACATCTCAGCATTTTCACCATGGTACTGGTACACACTATCACACCTCAATACAGTCATTACCTTAAACACATCTATATGTTCACTACACTCCAGTTTTCATTTAAAAATTCAATAATAGAACAAAAGTAATGCAAAAAGATCAGAAGTTCATCAGGGCCAGCTAAAGCCTGTCTCAAAAGTCAATGGCAGAGTCTCAGTTCAGGATCTGTCTTGGTTCTGTCCTTATAGCCTGGCTTGGTGTAGCTTGATCAGCAGTTCTAAATGTGCTGCACCTCAAGGTAGCTTATTTAACTTACCAACCTTATGTCTCATCTTCTGGTGGTTGGCAATTACTGTTGGTTTGACTTTCTCATCAAACATGAGACCTGACTTACAGCTGCTCGTCTTCTGCCAACTTGAAGTTGTCAGCTGGAAGACTTTGTATTTCTTCAAAAAGTTAATCAAAACTGCAAACGGAGACAAATGCTACTAGCTTATGCAAGAAGTAAATCCTTTCACTGCTATTACACTTGTAAAGCAACCACTGTTCCTCCAAAAAAGGTCTTAATAGGTCAGCAACATTTTCACACTTGTGGTTTAATAGTCACTGTTCATCTCCCTGCCTGCTGCTTCACTGGGTCTGGCTCTGCTCACTTTACTATCAGTAGGAGTATGCACTTATGTCCGTGCTTTTCAGCCTGCACAAACTATCAGTTGGCTGGCTATCTGCTTCTTAGTGGCTGTTTGTGTCAGAGCAGTGTTGGTGGCTGTTGGACTGCCCTGTGTGCAGCATCATGGCTTCTATGCATACTCTTCAGTTGGAGTTCATCACTAGGTTGCCACTATACAATGTGGCAGGGAGAGTACACCATGATACTATAGTTATCTTATGTTTTCCTGTTCTAAGAAGCTTTGTTTCCTTGTGTGCAGCCTCTGGGAGAGTGCAAGGCAAATACAGGAGAACTTTTTTGTATACTGGCTCAAGGCTGACTTATAGTTTGCTTTTATAGTAAGGGAAACTACATAACTTGTGTCACAGGGTGAAGCCCAGATGCAGTGCAAACACTGAGGAATTTGGGACCCTTGTGAAAAATAAACGTAAATCAAGAGGTCAGCATAACTGTGCCTTTTAAAATGTTTACCCTCTTGTTGACTTTGCCGTTGAGTGTCAAAATGGGTAAATCAGCCTCAGTGGGAGTCCAACCCAACTGCCTGTACATCAATGCAAGCTCGGAGCATGGGGAACAAGCAGGAGGACTTGCAGGCATGAGCATGCCTACTGGGCTATGATGTCATTGGCATCAATGAGATGTGTTGGGATGACTCTCAGGACTGGAATGTAGGAATAGATGGGTATAAACGCTTTAGGAGAGACAGGCACGAGGGAAGGGGAGGGTGTGTTTCCCTCTACGGTGATGACCACCTGGAGTCTGTGGAGCTCCACCTCAGGGTAGACAAGGAGCTGACAGAGAGCTTATGGGTTAGGGTTAAAGGGAGGGCAGGGGAAGGAGACAGGTGCCTAATCGGGAAAACAAAATGCATGAGGCCTTCTATGAACAGATAGGAGCAGATTCATATTCACAAAACATGCTTCTTATGGGGGACTTCAACCACCCCAATATCTGCTGGAAGGACAATGCAGCAGTGCAACAGAAATCAAAGAGGTTTCTGGAATGCGTTGATGATAACTTCTTCCAAGTAGTACAGGAAACCGCCAGAAAAGGTGCTATGCAGGATGTTGTCTTCACCCAAGAGGAGGGGCTGGTGAATTATATGAAGCTCATGGGCAGCTTGAAGGTGCACAGGTCTATGAGATCCCACGAGATCCCATGGAGGAAATTTTTTCATGCCGAGGATGGTGAAGCACTGAAACAGGATGACCAAGAAGGTTGTGGATGCCCCATCCCTGGAGGCATTCAAGGCCAGGCTGGATGTGGCTCTGGGCAGCCTGGTCTGGTGATTGGCAGCACTGCACATAGCAAGGGGGCTGAAACTAGATGATCCTCGTAGTCCTTTTCAACTCAGGCCATTCTATGATCCATCCTCAGGTTCTGAGGGAACTGGTGGATGAAGTTGCTGAGTTGCTATTCATCATATTTGAAAGGTCATGGCAGTCTGATGAAGTTCCCACTGATTGGAAAAGGGGAAACAACCCCCATTTTGAAGAAGGGAAAATAAGATTCAGGGAACTACAGGCCAGCCAGTCTCATTTCTGTGTCTGGTAAGTTCATGATTACAGGAACAAATTGCCCAGAAGGTTGTGGATGCCCCAACACTGGTTGTATTGAAGGCCAGATTAGGTGGGGCTCTGGGCAATTTGATCTAGTACTTGCTCTTGCAGTTGGCTGCCCTGCCTGTGGCAGGGTGCTTGAAACTAGGTGATCCTTGAGGTCCCTTCCAACCCAAGCTGTTCTACTGTTCTCTGATTATGGGGAGCTCTCCCAGTGCATGAGATGTACAAATGTTACCCAGTCTTCTACTGTACAGCCACAAATCTACAGCAAGAAAAGAATCTGTGATTCTGAGAGTGAACAAGACTGGAACCTGCATGTATGTCTTTTTATGATTGCTTGAAGGAGCAAAGTTAAACGTGTTTCATTATTGCAGTTGTAATGTCAATGGTTTGATGATCTCTGGCTATCCACCCTCTCCAACAGAGTCTTGTGGTAAATCTGGAAAGGGCACTCTTCTTTCAAAGTGGTGCTATTGGTGATACATTGATAGCATCATGTGCAATAGGACCAAATTCATTTTTTTGCAGTTTTAAAGTAGCTTATACACTACAATTGGAAGTAACGAATACAACTTTGTATATGTTTATCTGTTAAACTGAAAGATTTGCAAAATATCCGAAAAGTTTTTACAAATTCTTGTATGAAATTTTGTCTACCATCATCCTTCAATTATCATGGATAGAAGTCTTGCTATAAGAGAGCAAGCTGGTAACTTGAAAATTTAATTATAAAAGTACATTACACAATTACATGGGAAGAGAAGCATTTCATGTTAGGGAGTTCTTATTTAAAAAGAAAAAATATGGATACGATTATAGGATAGCATAGAGATTCAGGGTTTGTAGGGCCTTCAAATTTCAGTGGAAACATTGGCTTTTGTTATGGTTCTCCTGACAGTTCTGCTTTCTTCACAAAATGTATGGAGTCACAATGAAGTTGGTTTTACTCAACTTTGGCTCAGTCCTACTAGCATCAGTATGGTATACATTTTCTGACTGATTGGTACAGACATGTTGGTCTGTCCACCTTATCTATAGATAAGTTTACCTTATGTATTTGGCATTTTGTTCTAATAATTAGTTTCAGGATTCTGATTCTGCTTATGCCTCTTCGTTAGGCATAGCTTACGTAACTTATGTCCTATCTGAAATTGAAAAATTTAAATACTTAGCCTTTTCTTATTTTTGCCTGCACAATAAGGACAGTACTTCCTATCATATGAGTTGTCTATTTGTATATTTGCTCTTATTGTCATTTAGAAGATGTCATCTTAAATCTACAGATATTGCCCCAGTCATCTTGGGTAGTTGTACCTTCTTGATAACGGGGTGGGAGTTGATATTTTGGTGGCTGGGAAGATGATATGATATGAGACAACCTTACTGACCTGGAATACTGCTCTGGGGAGGTAAGTGATGATAAAGGTGGCAGCCATAAGAAATGTGATGGTGATCCCCTACACTCATGTACAGGTACTTCACGAGGCTGCAGGACATCCATTGCTACATCAGCATGGCTAAGCTGGGAGTTGCTCTGAAATGTCATAAACTTGGATTCAGGAATCTTGCTGTAGCGCTTGCAAGAAAAGTAAAGTAATGCAAGCAGAACCAGCCCAACAGTGACACAAAGACTGCTTAGTAAGGCTGATGGGGGCTTTATGATACTGGAGTCACGCCAGCCTTGAAGCGTAGGCACAGTAGTGTTGAAAAATCCACCAAATGGCTTTGTAGTGAGAAAGCAGTTATCACGATATGAAATATTGAAGATGACATCAATCTTGTATTCTGGTAACATTGCTTGGATGAAATGTGGGCTAACATATCCATCTGGCACTCGTAGTTTTTTTAGTGCTTCCTGGATTTCCTCTTTTGCACACCAGCTGAAAGGTCTGTTGGTACTTGTACACAGCGAACTGTTGTACCAGGAGATTAGTGTGGATCCAGGTTTGAGAGTGGTCACCACGATGTCTTTGGGATTGGTGGAGTTCAAATACAAGGAGAGCTTCTCTAGAAATAAACTAATCCTTTTCCTCTCTCTCAAGAAGGAGTAGTAGCTGTTTTTGGTTCTGATGGTGTAAAGGTGGCATGGTACATCTGTGGGCTTCAGAAGCTCAATGGTAAAGGATTGCCAGACAGTCAGTCCACCTGAATCTGTGGCAGACAGAATGAACTCTTGAGGTGAATACTGGAAATCAACATCAAGGGGATAGCCATGCATCGTCTGCTGAGACACATTAAATTGAAGCCAGCTTTCTGGTCCCCCTGGAGAGTCATCAGCTGGAATTAATTGTAAAGATAACTGAGTTGAATTGCCATCTTCCTCATCATAAAATGTGTTGGCAGATACAGGAAAAGAGAACAGGCATCCAATAGTTGCTGTTATGAATTGGATTGAATGAATGACCTTTGGAGAAGTGTTCATTTGCCCTTTAGAGAGGGATGAGGAAAGGGAAAGGGTTATGAAGAAAAAATAGCGATCTGATAAGCTTATAGTGATAAGCTTATAATGATACTCTAAAGCATTGCCCTTGATCACATCTTGAAGACAATTTCATGTGCTTTTGGGTGTAAATTTTACATGTGACTTTACAATTCTCCTGTTACATTGAAGCATATGTAGCAGTGATGTGTTCATTGAAACAAATACGAAGACATTTCTATCTAGTATAATATATTAGTAAGTCTTTTTCCCAAAAGTATATCTTACTCTAATTCATAGAAATACCACAGCATGCTTCTCAGATTATGGTTATACTCTTCATGTCATCAAGTATGTCCCATTTCTGATGTTGTAAGTATCAAGGAGTAAGTGCAGTGTTCCTTCCTATTACTGCAAAATTCTTTCAATTCTTTTTTTTTTCTTTGTCCCGTGTTACAGAAAGTTTATGTAACCTTAAAGGTCCTTCCTTGTACCACTGGATAGTGTATTGAAATCAGTGGGGACTACAGTCTGAAGCTACCCAGCAGGAAACTGTGTAGTACTCTGATACCTTAATTATTGAAGGCTCTGGCACAGGTATCTGATTAGCAGGGTTCTCCTCAGATGATTTACATTCATTCCCAAATTAAATTTACAGGAGCCCCTGGCAGTGTGCTTGCACAAGCTGAGATCCCCACTGCAGAAAAATATATGGTTTCTGAGTTAGGTGTTCTCTTTGGAAACAGAAGCAAGTCTTGAAGAAACAACTCTTAGCTCTGCAAGGAATTGGTACAGCTCTGATGGTGAGTGCTCCATTAGATTCAGAAAATGATTTCATGTATGAGGTAAATCTTAACATGTTATTGTTTCATTTTCTATCGACAACACCAAACATGGATTTCTTGTCTGGGAATCTTATGGGAATGTTTGCATTTTCTTTGCCCTATTGAGCCATGCCTATCATTAAGAATAGTTTCAGGTTAATCAGGCAAACACTGGGTGCCAGCACCATCACCCCACTTCTGGAGATGGCAGATACACTGCCTGGGGCAGCATTTGCCTTGGCAGCAATACATCTGCTCAGTTTGTAGAGCTCTTGTGAATGAATATATAAGCCGATACCAAGTGAGGAAGATAAAATGTGGTGATGAATTTGAAAAGGAAATGTCTGACTATTGGGTCAAGCTTGCTGGCAGGCTCAAAGAGTAAGGGCGAAGATGAGAACTCAGAGAATTCCCACAGTCTGTGACAGAGATATTCATTTCTTCCTGCCAGTTCTCATTTATCTCATTTATGTGTTTTTTCAACACCAGGACAGAGAATGCCTTTGCAGGATCTAGTAAAATAGCACTCCCAGCTAATCGTCTCCTCAGATACTACTTACCTAATTAAAAAAGAGGAGAGATTAATTCAAAGGGCACAAAGTTTAGGTCAGGATGCTTTGAGTGTTATGGTGATATGAACCCATACTACATGAGTTTTGGTATAGGAGACCAGCAATACCTTGCAGGATTACTAAGAAGGAGGGTGACATCAATAAGTAGAAAAGCATTTTTTTTACCTGGGGTTTTATTCTCAAGCTCTTGTGAAATAGAAGATAGAGGGAGAATTCCTGTACTTTCTGTAGACTGTAGTGTTTCATCGGTAGGAAATTGCAAGGTGCTTGCATCCTGGTGTGGTGGTGGTAGTGTCTGCATCAGCTCTGAAAACAAGGTACTGTTTATTACAGTGTTAGGTAGAAGATTGCTTAAAAGTATGTAAAATATCTTATTGTAATAATTTGCTATACAGTTGGGAATATTAAAAAAAAAAAAAAAAAAAAAAAGCTTTTATGGCATGTATTTAAAAATTCTTTGCCTGCATCTGCCAGTGAAGTTAGAGCCATGGGAAGGAAGCCGGAGGAGAAAGCAGTGTGGATCTGAGTTTCTGCTGTTAGACTCTTATCTCATGTCTGGCTGTAAAGTGAGCTGGATTCTGATCTTGTCTCTGGAACTGATTTGCTCTGTAGGCATCAAATACATCAGCACCTTTCTACAGTGGGAATACCACAGTGGGACTGCCCTGTCCTTCAGTGGGCTTTGGCATACTGTGTATTTTGTCTTAATTTCTCAGCCATTACAATACGAAACACTGTAATGAAAAATACTGTAATAACATTGTAAAATACTTGCAATACCTTACACACCTGATGAGTTAGGCATTTATGTCAATAACTTGTAAGTCACAATTCAGGATTTTAGTCAGTGGGTGAAAATGGTGTTGGAAAACCATTGGGGGAATAACAGGATTATATTACCTGGCTGGGTAATGTTCAACCTTTCGTTTAGAAAATCAATGGAGCCTTTCCTCAGGCAGTTTCTCTCACCAGGAGCAGAGAGTTTTGAAAATCTCTAGATGGTCTGTGTTTGCAAGTGTTAATAGCAGTATCATGTTAGTGTTGTGTTACCTGTCTGGGTTTTCACAGCTGGTTGCTTAGACACCTGATTACAAACCTAAACAATCCAAGCTGCAGTTTTGCACTCTGGGTATAGGCGTAAGACAGGTCTAGAAGAGCTTTAGAAAGAAAATATTTTAGAAGGACATTTACTGGCTCAATTCTACAAAAATAGGGGCAGTGACTGCCTGAGAATGAAGGAAGGGTTTGGCTCTGAATGCATGAACTTACTCGATATTTAAGTTCTATCACATACCTTTTTAAATGGATAATGGAAGCAGATTCAGACAGTCCTTCAGACTTACCCAACTGGTCCTATAAACATGCTATCTCTTGAAGTCTAGCTTATACTTAAGCCTGGCTCTGATTCATGCACTTGGAGGAGGACTCCGAAGGATGTATAGTCTAATTTTTTATTCTGTGGGATGTTCAGCTACATTTGTGTCATTTCTGATAAATATTTGTTGCTGTGTTCTTGATACACTGTTCCACAGTGTTCCTCAAGTAATCTTATCTAATGTCTTATTATCCTTGCTCTGAGGAAGTTTATGTAGTGTTTAACTTACATCAACTGAAGTGTAATATAGAGTCATTAGTGCTGCTTGTGTTCCCACGGGATGTGGAGAACAGTTCTTTCATCTTTTCAGCAAGCTGTTACATAAACTTGCATCCTTCCTCAGTCTTCTAGATTAATTCTTTCCATTTATGTCATGTTTTCTAGTCTTCAGACCATCATTGTGTTCCTTTGGATCTTTTTCTACAGGTCCATATCTTTCCTGAGATAGGACTGCCAGAGCTGGGTCTGGTTGTCATTAGGGGAGATGTATGAAGTTGAGAGATAAAATTACTTTCTCTTACATGGAACTCTTTTTGCTGACGTATCCAAAGCGCAGCGTGGTCATGCTGATGCAGAGCAAATTGCATTTATCTATTTTGTTAGGACTCTCCCAGCAGGAAAAAAAATGAAGGGAAAGTTAAATCTTAAAACATACCTGGCACACTGTTGAATGGATGAGATGGGGCAGTAAATAAATTCACCAGGGGTACTTCTATGGCATCAACCATGACATCTGAGATTTTGTGTGACTCCAGGGTAGGTGCAGTGATGTTTGGCAAAATCATTCGTGTTCCCAGATCTCTGCCTGGGTGAAACTCCTTTGTGGATAAAATGCTTGGAGACTGCATCTGTGTTTTGAGCATGCTACCACCATAAGTAGAATGTATAATTGGTGGTGTAACAGTAAGAAGTGGAGTGCTATCGGGATGGGACAGAATGAGCAGACTTGATTCATAGGACATTTTAACTTCACCAGGGAAAGAGCTGTACAAAGAGCTAGAAAAGCAGGCTGAGATTTCAGTATGGAAATTCAGTTTGGGATAGAGAATCTGTGCTTCTGATTGGATCACAGAAGAAACTATGCTCTTTCCTTTATTAAATAGAAGCTGATAGGATGATGGCATAGTTGCAGAAGACTTAGATAATAGTTTATGGCCATGTGCTAACTCCTGGCTTGGGCTACTACTTACTGGTGAAGGTGGAAATATATAATTGATGGGAAATGTGAAATCAGATGAAGCCGTGGCTGTTAGCAAAGTGTTTGGGGATAGAGACTGAAGCCTCTCTAGAGACAGGGATGCACTAGAAAGCATTTCAGATTTTGGAAAGTGGCTTTTTGTCTTATCGCTGTAATATGGCATTCCTGATGTTAATATTTCTTGTGGCAAAAACACATGACGTGCTGTCTTTGAAGAAAGTGTCTCTGTCAAGGTATGGGGCTGCTCATGAAGAGTGTTTATCAGCAGAGCGTACGTGGATCTGGGAAGCAGGTCTGTATTTGAGGTGATGTCTTGTAGGAGATCATAGACTTCTGTTTTACGAGAATGGAAATATAAGTCTGTCTGAAACACGTGAGGCTCAGGTTGCTGTAGCAGCAGGGACATGCCAGGAGCTTGGGTGGGCAGCGCTTCCTGCTCAGTGAAGAGAAGCATTGATTTAGGAACCAGAGAAGGTGAAAGATCTGAAGAACTAGTGTCTCCAAACATAACAACTACTGTTGGATTATTAGTTGGCATGTCCAATGCTGAGTCCATTTTGAAGGTGACTAAACTTTCTTGACGTACAGGATGGATGTTATTCTGCAACTGGTAACTTGTTGTAGTTATACTATCTTTATATAAACTTTGGGTAGGTGATACAGCAAGTTCTAAGTGTAAACGACTTGGCACAGCAGAGAACAAAGGACGGGGAGCAACTGCAGCTGGTCTCTGTGTAATTCTAATTACCTTCAATGTAGGCGTTGGTGTGATCATTAATTGCCTGCGTTGTTGTCTCGGAGACTTTTTTTTGTAACTCCCTCTCCTAAGTATTCTCCAGCCTGAAATTTCATGTCCTAGGAGTTGTGAGAGATGCTGTGAGTCAATATTGCGTTGTAGGACTTGAACAAATTCGTGGAGCACAGCAAGCTCACCACACTTGACAGGCCAGGAGAGTCCTACATAACGGTTCACTGTGAAATCAATGTGCGAAGTGTCTCTGGCCAGCACAGTCAGGTTCTGCAAGTTTCTGTGCACCACGTCTGTGTACTGCAACAGGGTTACTAGGGAGGAATCCAGATGGAGATATTCAGCAATTGTGTACACGATGTAGAGGCGTTCCTGTGCTTCCAGGGTTTTGGCTCCAGTGGAGAGAATGATTTCAGCAGAAGTGATGGGAACTTCCTTCCCACACCTATGAGGATTGGCATTAAAGTCCAAAACCGCATTGATTAAGTTGTTAATCTTTCCCTTCCCCCCCCCCCCCCCCTTTTGTGAAGATACTTGTTTGAATTCAATCCATTTTCCTATACACATACATCACTCAACCTCACCTCTTCATCCAAAACTTCCTCCTACTGAATATGTGAATATTCTACACTCTTTTATCTTCAGCAAGAGATATGTTTGACCCCATTGCTAATCTAGAGCACAGCAGCACGATTAAGATTTACCAAATACTACCATCATGATGCTGACTTTAAAGTAATTCAGTTAAAAGATTTACATTTGATTTCTATTAGACTGGAAATACTTATATTAACAAAGAAACCCAGTATCATCAGTGGAAGTGGGCAGTGTATTGCAATGGCAATTGATGGCCTTGTCTCTCTCCCCACAGAGGAAGAGCTCCAGTTCCCAGCTGGGGCAGGGAGGCTGGATGCTGCCTTGTCAGCAGCCACCTGGAGCATCAGCACCCCACTGCTAGCAGCCTTGCATTTTTTTCTTTCCATTTCCATTTTTTTTTTAAATTTAGGTTTGGGTAAAGGCCCCCAGCACTGGACAATACTCACTGGTGCCTGTTTGGTATGTGGTTCAAGCTGTTCCCTGTGTCCGGGAATAAAATGCTGTCTTGAACATGGATGGTGAACTTTACAGCAGCTCTCTGGGCGCACATTCTTCCAGAGGCAGTTATGCTTAGCAGGTACGCTCCGCTCTCCCCAGTCATTGGCAGTCCCTGCAGCATGTTTGTGTTGGGATTGAAGTCCAACCAGCTCGGCAAATTTGCACCACTGGCTAAAGTGACCTGCTCCATAAGAGGACGGAAAATGAACAGAATTAAAGGTAGGAAGTAGGTGTTCCTATTCTATGTAGATTGCTCTGAAAGTAATGCTTCCTATTTATTTTCATGGAAACTACAATAGTGATGAAGATCACAATAATGCTATTTGACAGAGCAAATTCCCAGCTACAAACACTATTTTTCAGCATAGTCACCGTCATCAGCTAGGCGCTTTCACCAGTGATGAACAAGAGCCTGCATGCCTCACTCATAAATTTATCCATTGGGAACATGGCTTACATTTCACATCGCTGTCGTCACTGCTACAATGCACCACCTCATGGTGCTCACATCACTGTTTGTTCTCCATAAACATCCACCAGACATGGATGGATGTCAATGCATGCCATTTTTTTTCCACATGAAGGAATTCAGTGACATACCTTTCTTCATCCATACTTCCATGTCAGACACCACGTTGTCAGACTGCCTCTCTGCTGCCACCAGTCACACAACAACAAATTGCAATGGAATATTGGTGGGAACGTTCAACCTCTACTGCCATACCACCATCATCTGCCTTTGATATTGTGGGCCAACATCATAAAATAAGAGGCACTGCTTTTGGAGCAGTCCCTGTAGTTTTACAGATAGCATGCTCTAAATAGGAAAAACAGAAGTGATTTTTAAAAATAAAGTGAATACTCCTTTGCTGAAGGATTATACCAAGAAGTGCATTTAACAGCATTACCTTGTACTGAGTTATCGTTCCCTGAAAGGCAAATACTGGCACTGGATAACAGAATATCTTTCCCACGAGGACTGTTGCATCTGGGATTCCTTTCAGGACCTTTGTTTCTTCACACGTGTTATCTGACTCCTTGACAGCTGTAGCGGACATGTTTACACAAACACATGCCAGTGCAAAGAGAAAGGGGAGTGCAGGTGAAACTTGCATTGCTGGGAGTGAGCAGGACCGTGCGGCAGGACACCTGCTGTCAGTGCCCACAGGGCTCCTGTGGGTGTCCATCCTCCTGCAGCGACTGTGTGGGGCTGCCCGTGTGCACCCTGCTAGCAGATAGATGCTGCTACTTCACTGCACTTTTGATCTGTAAGGGAAAGGGGAGAAAAAAGAAAACCAAACCACACATTTATGCACTTTCGATCAGTCTACTTCATCTTGTGAGGAAGCAGAAAGGTGTAAAATGCAGCAAAGCTTTAAGCAGCATGTGTTAGAAGCCCTCCAGCCTATTTGTTACAGCCCACAGCTGGATCTTGGGTGGGCTGTAGACTTTTTAAAAGCCTCTGTACTCACCGCTGCTGCTCTGTTCAGCTGAAGACCTCTCATGGGAAAGTACCTTGTAGTGCAGAGCCAACTCGTAACGCTTTTCAGCTGCTGTTCCTCCCATCGCTGTTCCTGTCCCAATGAAAGACCACTTGGTCTCCAGGAGCTGAAATGTTACACGAGGGCCTCCTCAGGGGGGCCTTCAACATATGGCTTAGAAGAGCCAGATAACAGAGCAGTAACCTGACCTGGCAGGGCTTGTGGGATAGCGGCAGCAAAGGGAAAACCAGGTGAGGCATGCAGCAAACAAACTGAAGGCAAAGGCAGGGTCAGTGACTTTGCAGTATCATGGGCCAGACTCCTGGTGCTTCGACTTGTTGCAGTTTTTCAGAGGAGATAAAGGCAGTAATAAGTAGTTAAATTGTATCAGCAGGTGTGGGGCTCTCACAGATCTGCAAATGGCTTCCAAAGGCAACACCTTTCGCATGAGCTGGGCCTGCAGTATGCCTCATCTGTCCTGCTGAGGGTAGATCTATTTCAAAGCATGCAAGAGGAAAAAGTTGCAGGCAGCAGCTGCAACATTTCCTAAACCAATTGATACAGCTGGGAAAGCCTGAACAATACTTTGGGCCTGGAAGACTGAAGAAGCAATGCTTTTTGTTACAGCTCTTACAGCTGGACTTCTTGAAAACCACAGCTTCTCTGCACAGAGATAGACACGTGTCCAGGAGTGAGTCTTGCTCAAACAAAGTCAATAGCCATGCGTCAAGGAATGAATCTTGCTCTGCTGACCGAGCAGTTTATTCCTCCTGTTTGTGCTCATCATGTTCTGTAGTAGCTACCAGCCTTTCTGTCATGCTGTGTTGCCCAAATTCCCTCCATCTGAATGAGTTATTCTTTGGATAGAGTGAGAAATGGTCATCAGTGCAGTAACCAGTGCCCCAAATATTCACGTGTACAGGCAAAAAAGCTCATGTGACATGTCCTGAACCACAGAGTGGTTACCTGGAGGCTGTGGTGTGTCCTACTGGAAGGATACAGCACTCTGAAAACAAAAAGGAGTTTCTCTGCAGAGCTCAGGGCACACGCTTGAGGTGGCTGCTGCGCTTGGGTGGAGATGAAGCTGCATCCAGCTGAGTCTCTTTTCCTCACAGGCAGAATTGGCTCTGAATGAATCAGAAGTTGTTTGACTGTGCTCAGTTACGGTGAGAAAAGTTGCTGCAGACAAAATCTTCATTTTTCACTGTCAGTTTCTCCTGTGTTACTTTCCTCTGCAATCTGAGAAAACACAACGACATGTCCTAACTCACCGATTACGGAATTATGAAATGAGCGAGTAGGTGGTGGGGTGGAAGTTCCTGTTACAGACAAGAACTTTTATTTAGAGAACAGAACTCTTCTATGAGGGAATGGGCTCTTGACAGCTGACTAATCTCTGCTAATGGATTTGCCTCCTGAGAGCTTAGTAAATATTGCCATGTAACCATGCATGAATCATCATTTTGGAGCACCCAGATGGCAATGTTCCAAGAACTCTTCTTGCTGAAATCTGAAAGAGGTCCTAACAACCACCCAAAGGTGCTATATGTGCCCCAGTCCAGCCATTGAAAGCCCCTGGTCCCTGCTGCAACTCAGGGGATGGGAAACACTGTATTCCAGGTGTTTCACCTGTTTGCACCCTTCTGAATTAACTCTGGACCTTCTGAGAAACTTTGCAGTGCGAAGTGTGGCAAAATATTATCACATTCTGTGCTATATTGGCTCTTTAGTTATAAACTAAAACTCTATACAAAGGTGCTATAGAAACATAGCATGATAAGATATTTAAAAATCTTCTGGCTTCCTGTAATTCTCACTACAGCACAATTATTGAGCTCATAATTCATTTTTTAGGTAAATTGAAACAGGAGCATGTGATCAAATATGAGGTGAATGCCTTTTGATAAAAACAGAAATGATCAAATGTACCATTTTTTGTCTAAATGCAGCAAAACTTGTAAAAAAAAAATGTAGCTCATCCAGAAGCAAGGACTCCTGACTGAAAGTATTCCTGTCTCAATGAGATGCAATCTGGCTTTCTATCTGCTCCCTGTCTCCTCTCTGGCTTCTCTGTAATTTCTTTGGTGTCTCTGGCTCTTCTCTTGCTCCTCTGGTTCTCTAGCTTCTATTGCTTCACTGGCATCTTTGCCTCCTATCTCCTCTCTGGCACCATTTTGGCACCTCTTGTCTCTCAGTCATCTCTCTTTTGCTTCTCCAGCTTTTCTGTCTCCTCTCTGTTTTCATGTTGGCTTCTTTGAGAGACCTAGGACTCTTCAGCTTGGAGAAGGCTCAGAAGGGATCTGTTTATAAATATCTGAAGTGCAAGAGTCACATTGATGGGGGCGGACTCTTTTGGTGGCGAGCAGCAATAGAACAGGAGGCAACAGGCAGAAACCGGAGCACAGGAAGTTCCAGACAAACAAAGGAAAACGTCTTTACTGTCAGAGTGACAGAGCACAGGAACAGGCGGCACAGAGAAGTGGTAGAATCTCCTTCTCTGGAGATATTCAAGATCTGCCCTCACTCTCCTGTGCAACAACCTGCTGTAGAGAACCAGCTTTAGCAAAGTGGTTGGACTTGATGTTCTCTCAGGTCCCTTCCAACCCCTACCATTTTGTCAATCTATTTCCTCTTTTGCTTCTCAGGCTTCTTTGTCTCTACTCTATTCCCCCTCTGGCTCCTCTGGCTCTTCTCTGGCTCTTCTCTTGTGTCTCTTTTGCTCGTCTCTGCTCTACTTCTCATATGGCTCTCCAGCCTCTCTTTAGCTTCTCTGTCACCTCTGTCTCCTCTCTGGCTCCACTATGGATCCTCTGTGCATTCTACGGTTCATCTCTGACTTCTCTGACTCCTCTTTCTGTTCTCTCAGGCTTCTCTTGCTCCTTTCTGTCTCCTTTACAGCTTCTCTGTCTCCTCTCTTTCTCTCTGTCTCCCTGTTTCTCCAGTTTTTGGTTTTTTTTTTTCTTCTTCTCCATGGCTTTTTTTTTTTTTTTTTTTTTTTTTTTTTTTTAAGGAAGAAAACATGTTATCAATAAAGAGAGGAGAAAAATCGTAAAATGGAATTGATGACTATTCTTTTTCTTCGTTCTCTCCCAAGGCTCTCTGTTGTTACCCATATTTAGAAGAAAGAATGCCTGAATCTTATTTGTTCAGTTCATATCTAACCTTCTTCAGGGGTCTTCATCATAGAATCACAGAATGGCTGGGTTGAAAAGGACCTCAAAGATGAACTAGTTTCCACCTCCCTGCAGGTTCACCAACCACTGGACCAGGCTGGACAGGTGTTGACTGAGCATTTTAGCTGTCTTAGGCCAAGTTCACCTACAGTTTCGAATGTCTGAAGCCAGTATAGTGGTTTTCAAACTTCTCCCTTTAAATTCCACCATGTTGCCAGGAAAGATTCTTGTGTTTGAGTTGCTGATCAGCATGGAGCGATATGCCTTCACAGCGGCTGTCAGCACATAAATCTTTTGCAAAATATGGGAGATGTTCCTGACTGTGTTTTGACTGCTGCTGTTGTCTTAGTTTCAGCGGGGATGGAATTGTCTATTTCTGGAAGGCAGAAAGCTGGTAACTGAGTGTTAGAGAAGACACAAATGCACACAGTGGGAAAAAATGAGCCTGTATACTCTGGATATTCCTACACGTTTACTGTCATGTGTGACAGAACTGGCAGCCCTTGTATGGTCATGGTAACACACATCTTCTTTTCAGGGAAAAAGACCTTTAGGGCACAAGGCACTGATTCCCAAGAACTGTTTATTTTACCTGGCCTTTATGAAATGGGCAGAGCTCACCACATCCCTCTGTTGAGAGGCACAGCTGTCAAAGGCATTCAGTCTGGAGGACATCTCATGCTGTCACCAAGGGGCTGTGTCCCCATCTGTGTGTTCAGTGGGACCAAACGGTGAATGTCCAGTGTGACTCAATGCATGCAATGGAGAAAGTTAGATTTTGATATCTGTAGTAGAAATTACAGGTCTTTTCTTCAAAATTCTAAACAAAACAGTAACAAAAATATAACAATGAAAAACAAAAAATCCATGTAATTTTTAAACATGCCAGTGTTCATCTACAGGTTTCTGCCTCTGGTTTCCATCCTTTTCTTCTTATTGCAAAGTGAATGGGGGAAAGAGTGGAAAAGATAAAGGAAAGCAACATCTGATGGAATGCTTCTCAGGCCTTGTCCTTACTTGCTTCTGGTTCCCATTCTGCCTTGCACTGGGAAAGTATCTTCATTTCCCACCTCACTTCCCTCCCACCCCCTGTGTTTCCTCTGAGAAATCATCTCTGTGGGAAAGTTTAGACATGAAAGCCAAGGCATGAATGTGTTCTGGTGTTAAATTTGGTTTTAACGACCCATGTGAATATGCCCTTGTTTTGCTACAAGTATTTTTCTTTTTTTATTAAAAAAATTATGGTTTTCTTCTTTAAGGCTCAGCTTATGATATTGAAAACTGTTTTGCTGAGCTGGAAGAGGCTGCAGGAAAAAGGCTCAGGCACTGACACGGTTACAGCTGTGTATTGAGCAGATAAATGCTTCCTGCTCAGACAAGCCCTCACCAATTCATCTTAGATTTTTTACTGGGGAGAGTTTAAAGGGAGAGAAGAAAGAATTTGCTTCAATGGTTTCATTCTACAAAATGTCAATTCTAAAAATTTTTTTTCTTTCATTTCAAATTCTTTGAAAGTGGAAGAAAAAAATTAATTGCAAAGCTTCCGTTTTTAGGATGAACCATTGTCTTTTCATAAACTTTGAAAAGATCATAAAATTTTGGCCTTTTTGAAGATGTTAGCTATTTAATAGGGAAAAGTCCATTTGATTGCCTTGGCTGGAAGAGTTGTGTTGCATCTCAGCTTTGTGTTGCTGTTCTCTGTAGGCAGACAGGCAGAAGGAGCTGCCCATAACTCAGGACTTGAAGCCTTACCCTTCTGTTCCATTCATTGTGAGACCTGAAAGTTCGTGAAGCTCTTTGCATCTCTAGCTGCTGATAACAAGCATGGGCCAGCACTTCAAAAGGGACTTTAGAAGTTGCATCATCTCGTGTTTTTCTAACCATCCTTTGTGGCAAATGGAGCTGAAACCTTTTGGCTAATTACCACTCTTTTTTCCCCCCCCCTCTGCCTTTCTCCTGTCAATTGCAGCAGTCTGAGCAGAGCTGAGGTTTGCACAAACACTGCAGCAGGATGGGAGCTGGCCTGCCAAGTTCCAGCCCTCTGGTTAAGTTTTTTTTTTTTTTTTTTTAAGGGAATGGGTTATGTCCCAAACAACGAACACGAGGTTCATAATGGACACGAGGACAAAACCTTATTTATGCTGCCTGACACTGCTCCTGGGCTCGGGTTTTGTATTCATCTGGCGTTGCTGGCTTCCCGCTGCACATTTTCAAACAAGTTGTTGTAATAACCTCATAATGTTTTCATCATGCTCAATGGGCTCCATTTATCCTTACTCCCAGCAGATGTAACAGTCTGGAACAGAGCTCCCTTCCCCTGGCACCAGCACTGAATTTGGCTTAAAATGCTATTAATTCTAGCATTGCCCCTCTATTGTCCTCCATTAATACAGATGCTGTTGCCATTGCTCATTGCTTTTTTTACATTTGATGGTTCCTATCTGCTTTGCTGGAAGAAAGGAAAATCTAATTCCCTTATGATCAGAGGTGAGTCTTTCTCATAGGGTCTGTTAATTTAACCCTGCTGGGAAGTTAGAAAGATACAAAGGAAACAGCAGTGGTGCCAGTGCCAGTCTGACGCCCGTGCCAGTGCTGGGTTTACAGACCATGGTGTACCTCATTAACCCTTTAGCTGTTTCAGAGGCATTGAAAAACAGGCAATTGATCTATTTGCTCTCCTTCCTACATGTTTGTTGTTTAAATTGAGTCCCAAAGCTATCAAAAATCCCTAAAGCAACCTTCCCCCCCTGCCTTTCTTGCATTGCAGATAGTGAGAGGCTGTTGATTGATGGGGAATAGGAAGCAAATGTACAGCCAGATCATTCCTACCAATTTGTCCTCCCAGATGTTTTTCTTTCTCTGTTTTACTTTGGCAATTACCTAAACAAATTGCTCTATGAGCAGTGAAACAAATGGAATCTGGCTTCCCTCAGGTTTTTCTTTACTTCCCTTTCTTCTCTCTCAATGATCTCAGCTTCATCTTCTGCCACAACATCTATGGGGACAGGCAGCAAGGAGCCAGACGGAACTGAACATGGCTGCCTTGGTTTCCTTACAGCAGAAATAGTATTTGTGTTCATTCTTGATTTGATGGCAATATTGACAGCTTCCTCTCAATTGGATTGGCCCAGAGCTATCTACAGGATTCGGTTTCTGCCTCTCCCCCTTTCTCTGCCTCACTTTTTTATTTATGCCAGTTTTTTTCTTGTTGTAGTTTAAATTAGAATTGCCCAGAGTCAGGAAAAGTGTCATCTTGTGCATGGTCATGCCAGTAATTGCAGAGCTATTGAGGCCTCTATAAAGCCAGCCAGCCAGGAGTCTGCTTCCTTCTTTGAAGAATCATATGACTTATCAAAGGCCCTGGCTTCATCACTGATAGGGGATCGAATACAATCCCTACATACTAAATATACCACAAATTAAAGAAAAACAAGTTGCTACATTTTAGTATGGATTGAGACTTGCTACAAGACCCAGCAAAGTATGTTCATGACTCATGCTGAGATATGCAAGGCTCTTTATTGAAGCTCTTGAGGTTTGGGGTGAATTTAATGCTAAGGAAGGTGTGGGTGCTGGAGTCGAACATGCTTAGGGAAGGAAAGGACTGTACATTCTCCCTGATTACAGGTCCATCAATACTGCCATGCAGTATTGCACAATGTCTCTGACACACTCTTCACTCTCCTGTAAGAGATCTCTGTTTCTTGGTGTAGGGTTTTTTTGGTTTATATTCTTTGGATGTAAGATGAGGCCAACAAGAATTCTGTGACCTTTGTCTACACTATGCTCTTGCTGAAAGACTAAAGTGCAGCACAATAAGCATAACTCCCAGACTAGAAATAGCGATGAAGCTGAGGGTCAGGAAGAAAACCAAAACATTTTATTTTACTGCCTCTTCCCTGAAATGAAATAATGCCTGAAAGCCTATATCTGTGCTTTGTAATTGCTCTTATAAAAAAACTGCTTGGTGACCTGATTTTCTAAAGCCACATCTCAACAGCAGAGTTGATGTTCTGATAAGACATCAGATAAACTAGGTAAGCTTTTTAGGAAAAGTTAAAACTGTTTCCTTGTGGTGCTTCTGGAAACAAAATTATTTATTTTAAAAAGTACCTAGGAGCCTTACTTCAGGCTCTTATTTTTGTAAATGATAGTTTATCTGTCTGCCTGTTTTTCATGGAATCATTAAAGTTGGAAAAGACCTTTAGGATCATCAAGTCCTACCATTAACCTATCACCACCATGCTCACTAAGCCATGTTCCTCAGTACCACATCTCCACATTTCTCAAACACTTCCAAGGATTGTGACTTCACCACCTCTGTGGGCATCCTGTTCGACTGTTTTTCATGTAGTGAGGGGCCCGAAACTGAGCTCAGTAATTGAGATGTGGCCAGGCCACTCCAGAACTGAGTACAGAGGTACAATTACTTCCCTGCTCCTGCTGGTTACACTATATCTGACACAAGCCAGGATGCCATTGGCCTTGGCCACCTGGACACACTGAGGGCTCATGTTCAGACAGCTGTCGACTAAAACACCCAGATCTTTTTCTGGTGTACGGATTTCCAGCCACTCTGCCCCAAGCCTGTAGCAACACATAGAGTTGTTGCAACCAAAGTGCAGGACCTTGCACTTGATCTACTTTTGTTATTGTTATGCTGTTTTGTTGTTGTTGTTGTTGTTTATTTGTTTGTTTGCTTCCTCTGGTCTGTTCTGCCTGGATACTTGAATTTGCGTACATGATGTTTGTTACTCCAACAGTTACCACTTGTTGTTACCACAGCAACTGAGATGATGTTTCCTGCTGAAAGAAGGGTGAGAATGAACAATGAAAGAATCATGGTGCCTTCCTGGCTGTGTTTTGAATCTGGAGCTACCAGAGGCAGGCTATAATTCTGTCTCCACCACAGGCCTTTGTTTTTGCCAGGACTACCCTGGCAAGAATGGCCAAAATACATCAGTAATATTTGGGTGGCTGTTGTTGGGTGATCATCTAGACCCTGACTATCAGTCTTGGCCTTTCTGGCAGCTCTCAGCATCCAAACTGCATATCTGAAGGCCTCCTTTCACCTATGGGCTTTCTTCACATCTTGCTGCCTGCCTTGGCCTGCTCTTCATGGACCACCCTACCCACATGCCAACCTGCCCTTCAGATGCCCCTACTTCCTGAAATTCCCCAATTCTTTTTTATCTCCTGCCATTTACTTCTTGGTGTCTCTATCTCCCTTCTGATCCCCAGGCCTGTCCAATGACCTACACAGAACTCCTTGACTCAATGACTGTGCTTGTTTGCCTGCACTCAAGCGCCAGGCTGATGGGTAGATGTTGATGTTCCTTTCTGCATACAGTTACTTCTGAAAAAGTCTGGGTATGATTCTTTTACTGAAGCTCATGGATGTTTTCTTCACTATTTTGTTTCTACCCACCTACCTAGTTCCTCAATATGCCCAGACATGTCAAAACAGTGACTATCAGCTTGCATTAAATAAATTAACTTCATATTTATCTTCAATCTTCAGCTCATCCACTGAAAGCACTGAAAGAAGGGTAGTGCTCTCAGTCTCTCATATAAGCTAGCCTTGCAGATCAGTGGGGGGGCAGTAACACGTGCAGGGTCTCCTCAGCTCCCTCTGATCTCCCCACTGAGGGATCTGCTTCATTGCTCTGGCACCAGGTCTGTCAGAGGTTGAATCTGTGGGACTAAGCTGTCAAAAAAGCCTACAATACAAATAGTATATCAAACCCTGCTTCTGTGTGCCAAGTGATAATTAGAGGGGGAAAAGCCCAGCCCCCATGATACCCATTTGGTACATGACTGACAGATTTATGATAGGATGTAGTTTCCTCTGTTTGTCTCACAGAGAGTGACTGGGCCATGAGATTACGTGGTCGACTTCTTGCTGGCAAGTGCTTCCAGCTGGATTCAGAGGACAGGAAATGATTTAGCTAAAGGCTTTTGGTGACAATTAACAGAATTCCTGCTGATAACTTTCTTTGTCCTCTCCCTCAGAGTATTTTTATACCAAACCTGAAGGTGCTGTGAAGTGGCATTGGACGTGGGTGGTTACAAGTATTTGATGTGTATGTCACGGAATGTCTTGTATTTCTATTGAAAGATTTTTTTGTTGTTTTTTGTTTTTTTTTTTTCCTTTAAGGTTCATCGCTTTAATATTCTACTTGGTGATGAGAGCAACATAAACATTTATTTTTGCTACCAGATGCTCATACCCTAAAAACATATGGTAACAAACAAAGGAGTGTTATCATCAGAATAACCTACGTAAGAAGATTGTCCAGTAGTCTCCTGGTATAAGGACTGGGGGAGCACTTTATGCTCCTGTTGGGAATGCTCTATCTGCATTGTCAGTATCTCATTTTTTTCCATTAACAGCACAAAATCAGATCAAGTCCTGGAATCACAACAGTGGTGTCAGCTTTGGAGCATGTATTTTAAAAAATAAAAAAAAATCTGTGGTGCATTCCTGTGTAAAGTATCTCTCTCTCATAGAAAGGGAAAACTAAATATTAATGTTGCTCTCACATAGGATTACCCTTGACAAAGAAAGCAGATTGCAAGGCATTGGCTATGCTCCCTCAAAAAAAACGTAAGAGTTGCCTTCGATGCCATGTTGAAAATGAAGCATCTTTCCTTAGTGCTTGGTGTCTTCAGACCTTCTCACCTTGATGAAGAACAGAGTCTGAATATCTTGATATTGGTTCTTCTCTAAGAAAAGGAGGATCTAAATTTATTTTTTAAAAAACGGATACAGATGAGAATTAAACAGCTCCATTTATAGTATATAAATTACAGTTCAGGAAGTTAAATAAGTGAGATGATGTTTATCCTTGGGTGTCTGACACCTGTCAACAAAGAGCTTTATTTTGAGAGTTCAGGGAGACACTCTTGCCTCTGTGCCTGTTTTATGCTTGAGGACTTTTCTCTATCAATGTTTTTTGGACTCTAGCATCCAAACTGGGATTTACTAGAAAAGAGTGAAATGTAGGGAATTTAGCTTTTAAAAATGGACCTGTTTTTTTCTCTTGGGTTGTTCATGTTGTCAGAGATTCTTGTGATGAAGTGTGATGTGGGAAAATGGCCTTTCATTGTTTGTATATTTAACAGAGCGGAGAAAAATTGCTCCTTCTCTTCCCCCACTAAACACAGGCAGGTGAAGAAGGGCTTCAGTATTGCTTTTTTTTTTGCCACCTGTGCTTTTGGTATTGAATGACATGATTTATTTGATTAAACTGTACCTATGCTTCTATAATTTGCATTTAAAAGAAAAGAAAGGTGTCTCAGCATTAGTAGAGCACCTTCCATGAGAAAGGACAAGATCAGCAGTTTTGCCCCACAATATAGAATGTGAGCATGTGAGAGACTGAGAAAATACCCCTGCCTCTTGCATTCAGGCATGGTGGATGTGAGCGCTGCCTGGAACTGAAGCAACTAAATCCAGAGATGGAAGAGCTAATGGAACTGGATGGCTGAAGTGGGCCAGGCACACATGCAAAGAAAGCAAGCAGCACCATTCTACTTTCTCCTCAACCTTTAGCACATCTGGAGAGTTCCCAAAAATCCCACAAGCAATTTTTAGATGCTTCTTTATTAAAACAAAAAGTGGATTTTCTTCTTTGAGGTGGCTGGGATGTAAATCTAGAGTGCTTTCACTGGGCCAGACTACTGCTGGGCAGGTGCCATGAATTGTGAACATGTGCCATCTCAAACCAAAACTGGAGGTTCAGTGATCGCCTTGGGATAGCTGGATATAAAGTAATTCTGCAAATGACTGTGTGCAGCTCAGCTAATCCAAATGCTGCAGATAGATGAGAAAATGACTCTGAAAATGATGCAGCAGCATGCAACAGTTCTTGAAACCAGACCTGTCTATGCACATCCTTGCTCCCAAATACCTATGGCCAGAATACTGAAGAAAACTTTTGCTTTGTAATCTCTTGATCTTTCATCTATGTATGTGTTTTTGCCAGTACAGGTAAAATAGAGGTACACTCCATGCTCCACATGCAGGGGTGGGACATTGCTGGAGTTTCAACCAAAGTAAACAAGAGATGTTCCTAGGTAATTACAGAGAACATCGTGTCTCTACAGCTAGTTCCTGTGACATAGCACACAGGGCAGGGAAACTTGCCTTGCCAGGATATCAGCAGTGTTTCTCTTTATTCAAACAACAAGAAATTAGGTACTTCAATCTTTGTTCCAACTAAAGTCCAATTCAAGCATGAAGGAACGTGTCGTCTGACTGAGATTTCTAAGTGGTGGTTGTGTGGGACTGGTTCAGTTCCTGTGTTTTCAGAGATCTGTTTTAAATTCATGAGGCAGTTCTTCTCATGCTACATCTGAGGTTTTAGGTTTGGTCCAGTACCTGTTGGACAGCAGCCTCTGGTACCACTTTATTTCTTACTTGTTGTGTTACAGGAATGATGAAACTACTCCAGCCTTTGCTGGTTCCAGTACTAGGGATAGGACAACACCTTGCATAAGATGAGAAGTGTCTCCTAGGAGTCCATCCTGGGACTCTAATGAAGATTTAGGGGACATCATTCATTTACCAATGACCTTGACTGTGAGATTGAGTGCAGCCTCAGTAAGTTTGTGGACAACACTAAGCTGAGTGGTGCAGTTGGAACAATAAAAGGAATAGTTGCTATCCAAAGAGGCCTAGACAAGCCGGAGAAGTGGTCCCATGTGAACCTAATATGGTTCAACAAGTCTAAGTGCACAGCGCAGTACTTGAGTCAGGATAGTCCCAGATACAAGTACAGACTGGAAGAAGAACTAATGGAGAGAGTCCTGCAGAGAAGGACGTGGTCGTTCTGGTGGATGAAGAGATAGAGATGAGCCAGCAATGTGCTCTTGCATCCCAGAAAGCCAACTAGACTATGTAAAAATAAATCTGGAAAATAGAGTGAGAAAGGTGATAACCCCCCTCTTCTATGCCCCTGTGAGGACCCATCTGCAGTGCTGCATGCAGACCTGGGGCCTCCAGCACAAGAAAGATGTAGAGCTGTTGGAGCGGGTCCAGAAGAGGACCACAAGGATACTCAGAGAGCTGGAGAACCTTTCTTGTGAAGAAAGGTTGAGGGTTCTGGGCTTGTTCATCCTGGAGAAGCAAAGGCTCCAGGAAGACCTCATTGCATCCTTCCAGTACCTCAAGTGAGTCTACACCAAAACTGACTGTTCATCAGGGAGTGTTGTGTCAGGACAAGGGGAATGATTTTAAACTAAAAAAGGGGAAATTTAGGTTAGGTATGAGGAACAAATTCTACACTCTGAAGGTGGTGAGGCACTGGCACAGGCTGCCCAGAGACACTGTGGATACCCCATCCCTTAAGGCTATCAAAGCCAGGCTGAATGGGGCCTCGGGTAGCCTGATCTACTGGGAGGTGCTCCTGCCATTGCAGAGGGTGAAACTAGATGGCCTTCAGGGTCCCTTCCCAAGCCATTCTATGATGATTCTATGATTTCATGTTATAGTGATGCTTCCCTCAGTGCTTCTCCAGCCAATTTGGAAATCCATGAGTTGGATAATGTGTCTCTCTTTATAGTAATTTTCTGTTGGTTTCTGTGGTCTTTTCTGGTTTTCCCATGAGCCTATGTAAACTTCTGTCACCCACTCTACTCTATGAAGGAGCTCAGCAGATGCATTTCCTGTTATGTGATGGATCACACATTGTTGCTTTGTTCTGTGCATGGCTCATTTGTGTGGCTTCACTCTGCACAACTCAGTTGTTGCCTTTGCAGAGGCAGTGAAACATCCTGGAAGCTCTCCTCATGCCACTCCCAATTTGATAGACTACTATAGTCCACATCTATTGTCTTTAAACTTGACGAATATTTGTGCACTTGGTATTTTTTTTTCATGAAACCTTTTTTATCACTGTTAACATTCTGGGAAACTTTTCAATTCCTAATATATTATTTTTGAATGGAGAGGACAGAATTGCCTCCTTGTGTGATGTACTGGCAAACCTTAGGTTTCTACAGTGGAATATGGCTGCTGTCTGGTTTACTCTTTTTTTTTTTTTTCCTCTCTTAACAGCATAAAGACGTCAGCACCTAACTTTCTCTATGCCCATTTGAGCATTACTGAGCACTTGGGATCATGCTGTTCGGGGGCCTGGGAGGGACATTTCTCTCTCTTTTAAGAGTTTAGTTGGCTGCACTTCAGGGCAGCTCTCTGACATGAACTCTTTGACAAAAGACTGGAAGAAACCTCATTTGTCTCCAATGGAGCTAATATGTTATCACCAATGCAGATGTTATCTCCAAGGAAAGTACAAGTTGGAGGGGGTTGGAGGGGATTCTTGTTTCCAGATATTTCTAGAAATTGTATAATTTCTTTATTTCCCTTCCCCCCCCAAAAAAGTTTAAGTATTGGTGTTTTGGATAGACAACAATAAATCTGTAGCTGGAATGAGGCTCCTCAAATGCAGTATTGAAGATTGTCACCGGAGTGTGAGACTGTTTGTTTGTCACAGTGCTTTTAAAAGATGTGCAGTAAGAAACCTTTTTGAAAGTTCATATATAAACACTGCAAAAAAATGTGCAGAATGCCACATTATTTTCCACTTCAAGTTGTACTTTCTTCACTTCTTTCCTATCTCTAATCCAAGCCATAACTAGCAATGCCTCCTTCAATAACTGTAACATAAAGAGCAGCCACAGCCTGCTTATCCTGCCCACAGCCTCCTCCGTGCAGGTTTGGAGTTGCCTTCTTACCTTCAGCGGGCTTGGGAGAAAGCCCAGAGGCAAGTCCTTTGTGGCCATGGAAATGGCATTGCCAGATGGGGTAATGTGGATCTCAGCAGCAGAGCTGGGATGCAAGTGCTGACGTCAGTGTTGTGGTTGTCAGCAGCTTGTTTGTTATAGCTCACGGTGAAGGGCAAGCAATGAAGATTTAGGGGACATCATTCTGCTTCTTGCCTTATCTTCCCCCTGGTTTCTGTAGTAGTGAATTGAAAATGATTGTGTGCACACTGCCTTTGGAGAAAAAAAAAATATTTTAGATCAGTAAACTCAAAATACTATGGAAAAGGGAAATAAATTTTTACCTGTTTTGGAGATTTAGGATCTTCTGGGATCTCAACCACCCTCAGGGGTTGATACTAAAAAATAAATTAGTAACGTCATTTTGCAGCAATTACTAACTCTGGCTTTGTTTGCAAGGGGAATTTTGGTTCAAGCCCTTCACAGTGGTGTTATAATGCATAATTATAGGACTTGAGGTGCAGTTACATTGATGCAAATCATCTGGGTGTGTTATCTCTCCAGTTAATCAGTGATTTGTTTGCCATTTGAGTAAAGAAAATACTTTGTTTAAAAATGAGTTGAATATATTTCCAGTAGGAACACCAGCAGGAAATAATGAAATGTAGCTGATTTACTACTAGTTAAAAGTACCCAAGAGCTCCTCAAGTGTAGTTCATTTTACCCACAGAGCTTTACATAACACACAGTCAGCTAATTTCACACATATTACAAATCATGCATGATTCTTTATGTTCTCTGTTTATGGTCTTTCTCATTAATCTTTAACTTAATTAAAACCACATAAGCTGGTTCCTTTATTTACTAGGTGTTCCCCTGAATTTGAATCCTACTTTTCATTTTTGGGGATATCTTTTGATGTTAACATCACTGTATGTTACTAATCATAGAATGGTCTGGGTTGGGAGAGACTTTAAGATCACAAAGTTCCAACTCCCTGCAGTGGGCAGGGCTGCCACCCACCAGCTCAGGCTGCCCAGGGCCCCATTCGATCTGTGCTTGAACGCCTTCAGGGATGGAACATCCACAGCTGTTCTGGGCAGCCTGTGCCAGTGCCTCACCACCTTCTCCCTAACATCTTACCTGAATCTCCCTTCTTTTAGAATAAAACCATTCCCCTTGTCCTGCCACCACATCCCTGATGAATAGTCCCTCTCCAGCTTTCCTGTAAGCTCACTTGAGGTACTGGAAGGATGCAATGAGGTCTTCCTGGAGCCTTTGCTTCTCCAGGATGAACAAGCCCAGAACCCTCAATCTTTCTTCACAAAAGAGGTTCTCCAGCCCTCTGAGTATCCTTGTGGTCCTCTTCTGGACCCGCTCCAATAGCTCCACATCTTTCATCCACGCCTGGATGCAGTACTGCAGATGGGTCCTCACAGGGGCAGAGAAGATGGCAGCTATCACCTCCCTTGCCTTGCTGGCCACCAATCTTTTGATGCAGCCCAGGATAGATTGGATTTATGGGCTGTAAGCTCATGTTGGTTTGTTTTTTTCATCAACCAACATCTCCAATTCCTTCTCTGCAGGGATGCTCTACATCCATTCTCTGTCCAGCCTGTTTTAAGCTTGAGATTGCCTTGACCCAGTGCATGGACTTGCACTTGATCCTGTTTATCTTCATAAGATTTGCACAGACCCACCCCTCTACACTTGCAAGGTCCCTCTGTATGACATCTCTGCCCTCCGCGGATCTTGCCACTAAGATGTCTGTAGCACTCATCTTGCTGCCATCTGCAAACTTGCTGAGGCTGCACTTAATCCCACTGTCCATGTCACTTACAATGTTTTTAAACTGTACCAGTCCCAATAGTGATCCTCAAGGACTACCACACTTCAGTGGTTTCCAGTTGGACACTGAGCCATTGAATACAACTCTAGTGTTCTTCTGCACCAAGTTCTGGGATTTTGGTCAGAAAACATAAGCTGTCCTCTTTGTGACTGCTAAGCTGGTGTGTGTGATGACAGTGTAAAGAAACTTGTCAGCAGATGAGTCTGAACTGAGAACCCATGTAGGCTCTGGGACAGACCAGTGGGCACTGCAGCCAGATGAGCAACATGAATCAAAGCCCCTACATGTGTTGCTGGCATTAAAAAATATGTGCACTTGACTGCCAATTTTTCACAGTCATTTCTTAACCATTCCCTGAATGGTTTACATCCCCTGTATGTAAAGCTCCTATTGCTGACTGTTCTGCGTTTGCAGTTCCCATACAGTGAGCTCCTATTGAATGACACTGTTCCATTATGCTGCATCCATGGAATTAGTTGCCCATTCCTCTTTTGCAGCATCAGATAACCACAAAATAGCTCCAGGTAGCTGAGGTACAGTTCAGAGCATTTCTGGAAGCTCTGGTTACCATAGGAAGCATGTTTTTCTCCTAGTTCTTGGACACCAAACTGTACTGTGCTAAGAAATGGATAGACATCAACAATTCTTTCATGTGAGATACGTTTTAGCCTCTACACACATAATTTCCTTGGAAAAATGTAACAAGTTTAGCCAAGCCTTGGGTGATCATCCATCCATCCTGTGCTGGTGTGGTCGTCTGTCCTTGACACACATCTTGGGAGCAGCCAGTGCTTAGCACTTGCAGGTACTGAACAACAAACATTCAAGAAGTGAGAAATCACCTCTCTTTGTATGTTTAGGATCCTGCCAAGAATAGATACTGGTTCTCACAGGTGGAGACAGGATTGTGAAACAGAGGTGCTAACTCTGCTGATGTCACATAACAGGTGTGACTTTTATGTTTCCCATCTGCTTTCAGCCAGCATTTTAATAATACTGCAGTTTACTGAGGCAGCGCCATCAAGATATCCAAGTCTCACGCTAAACACATTTGTGTATGTTTTTAAATTTTTTTCTTATTAGCTAATTCCAATTCTTTCTTTGCCTAGGACATGTTAACAACATGCAATTATTGTGTGCACTTAAAAAGCAAAATCCTTCTCATTAGTACGATAGCTTATCTTCCCTGCTGCTAACTTTTCTTTATTTCAGACAAACAGAATGGAGTCAGGGTAACGGTTCTGCTTTTTTAATGCACTCCTTTGTGGTTGCCTACATGTTAGCTAAAATCTAATTTCCTAAGTTCAAGTAGTATAAGATGCAAAGCATCTTTCAAGAGCTACCGAGAAATAGGAGGTTATTTCACTGATCCAATTTTTTTATAGCACTGAAATGGGATTTTTTTGAATGTGCACAACATTTATCCCTGTCAGTATTATGACATTAGAGGAAGTGAAATTGCATGCCTCAGCCTTTCAGGATTCAGATGCATTATAACATTTAAGGAAGACATCAAAATGAAGAACAAATTAAAAAAACAAAAGGAAAGAAAAAAAAAAGCAAAAAAAAATTGACAACTGTTAAGAGAAAAGGCACAGACCTAATGCAGACTTCTTTTGGCAGTATCTGCTTTGTGACTCAGGACATATCTTCAGCAAAATGGCAAATATTGAAGTGTGACAGTCAGAGGCAAACGTACTAGGCGTGTAAAATGAAAAGGCAGCTCGGGCATTTCCATGTGTTTTTCTTTCATTTTTTCTTTTTTTTTTTTTAATAAGTTGCAGTTAAAATTTAGTTGTTCATTATTCAGCTGACAAGCTTTATGGTTCAACCCACTGCATTCTGGGCCTATAGAATAGGAGAGTTTCCAGTCCGGGGATAGAAACTTGCAGTAATGTTTTTGATTATCTCCATAATACTACATACATACATGAAATCTTTTTTTTCTAATTCTTTTTATTTTAACTCTTATTTCTGGGGCACAATTGAGCTGAGATGATAGAAATCAGCTGAGAACATGTGGTAGAAGTTCTAAGTCATGGCTTGAACCAGTGCTTGAGCACCTGGTGGGAATGCAGGTCCAACCCAGGGAAGATCACGTGCATGCAATGTACTTGAGTGACCAGAAGGGGAGGAGCCAGGAGCTCCCCTTTCCAGCCTTCTGAAGATAAGCAGCTTCTTCTTTTTATTTTATTTTATTTTATTTTATTTTATTTTATTTTATTTTATTTTATTTTATTTTATTTTATTTTATTTTATTTTATTTTATTTTATTTTATTTTATTTTATTTTATTCTAATCTAATCTAATCCCTATAAGCTCTTGCATTTGACCAAATCCTTCCTTGCTGTAGTTTAAGACTATGCTGTCATTGCTTTGCTTTCCATTGTGTTACAGAATGCATCCATATGGAGCATTTCCTTCATCAGATTGAAATACAGCTAGCAGGAACCTCAAATCTTAGCCTCAAAGGCTTCCTACCTACTTAACGTCCCAAACTCCTCACTTGTTTGTACTAGTTAAATACTTCCATAACGTACTGGACAGTAATTTGCAGTTGGGATTGATACAAGTCAAAGAGACTTCTGAAGACTTCAAATGAAAAGCAACATGCCCGTCATAAGTAAGATAATGGTGGCTGATGCTTTCAAAGAGGATTTCCTGTACTTCCCTATTGTATCATTTTCTAAACAATTTAATCAATATAAGTAAAATTCTTCGTGATCTGTTTTCTTGCTTCCTAACCCATTTCTGAGGCACATCAGGTATTTTATGTTTTAAGAGATAGCTGAAGAGGAGGAGTTATTTGTTTGATTAAATTTTAGCTCCTCCTGATTTCCCTAGATTGCTTGTCTGCAATGCTAACTACCTGAAGCCTGTTGACTTGCACAGACTTCCCTTATCTGCTATTTTTGGTATATTTTATCCAAGGGCTATGTTAAGTTTGGAGTGAAGACCTAGGCCTGAAGACTGTTGAAGAAGGATGAGTCTCATGACAGCTATATGACCAAAATAAAGAAAAAGAATTTTCTTTCGCCTCTGGTAATTTTTCATATGGTGAATACAAATAAATGAACTGGTGGCAGAGACCTCAATTTATTGTGTGTATAAAGTAATGTATCTGCTATCTTAGTGGAAGGAGGCATTTCTTGCAAAACAGTAGTACTTAATTGTAAACAAAAAAACCCAATCAACAAAAAAAAGGAAAACACCACAAATTTTCAATAGAAGAAAAAAAACACTGGAAAAAAAAAAAAACAATCATAACATCTTAAGGCTTTTTAAGCAGTCCTAAATTACAAAGCTTCCAAAGGCAGCTTTTCCATTTAAGGAAAATGTTGTCTAGTAATTCTGCTGTATCCGCCTTGTAATAGGGTCGGCCTTTCAGCCTACAATGCAGTATTAAAGATGGCTCTGCAATTAGACACTGTGCTCTGCAGGTGCACTGATTCTGCTGTTGGAGAGGTCATAGTTGGGAGTGGGATAGGGCTGACGGAAAAAAGCAGAAGAGGCAGCTGAAAATGAGGCTATTTACTATTCCAAACAAGGTGTGTTTATCTCTTTGCTTTGTAGAGGAAGGCTTCGCTTTCAGGCAGCCAAGCAGAAAAGAAACCCCAGGAGACAGTGCGCAATTAACAAGTCTCCGGGGGCTGGCAGTGAGTTCTGCAAGGCTTGAAAGCAAACTTGGTGTAACTGTTGGCACACAATCCACACGGGAATAGTAAGTTCATTTTTGTGTGCTTCCTGGTGCTTGCTCTGTGGCTGTGAGCTGATAGAAGGCAACGCTTCAACTTCCTGAACTCTCCAAATAAAGCATCCATTCTGGATAGAAGTTTTCAAAGAAAGAAACACTGTACTTTCTGCTTCAGTTGAGCTTTCATATTTGGCCCTATGAATGAACAACTTTGGTTGTGAAACTGTTGAAAACTTATTTCAAAAGGCTTGAATGTATCACAAGTAAAATTATCTTCAATTGAATGGCTTGGAGCAGCTCTCAGAAATTTATTTACATAGCTGTTGTACTGTGCCACGGTTTGAAGGGTATTCAGGCTGCCTCTTTAATCTAAACTCTTTCTACTTAAACGATTAATTCACAAGTAACTTCAGTTTTCATTATTTCTGAGTTTCATTCAAGAGATTATTATGGCAAACCAGCAATTATTTAAATTCTTGAATTAACACATATATTAGCTCCTATAAATTGAGCTGTATGAAATGGCAAGTCAGCCCTGTTCCTATGTGTATGTCATAATGTGAGCATGTGTGCATGGATAGTGATGATGCAGTGCTCATTCCTGTGCCCACGGAAGAACCTCACAAGGTCATCTGTGAGAGATGTTTGCTTTCAGGACCACATCTCATGTCAGGAAAAATGTTTGCTTTCACAAAAGTCTTTCCAGTGAAACTAGGTGTTAGGAATTTAGCCACGGCTCCCTAGCTGTACTACAACAGGTTGAATAAAGTGGGTAGTGCAGCAATGAGTGTTTCGTTTCCACAATCTCTATCAAATACAGTTAATTTACATGATTCACAAGACTGCTCTTTTACCAAATCACATTTCTCTTTGTCAGGCATTTTTCCCCCCACGGTAATCTTTAATTTTCACCAGATGCTTGGTATTCTGTATGGCACCAACACCAATGGATTGTTTCAAACAATGGCATAAAGAGTTAACTCATATAATGGAGAAGAAAGGCAAAGAGAGTGCCCACAGCTAGCTTACTATCAAGAAATCATCTAGTTCTTGGCGTTTGCTATAGGCAAAGTAAAACAAAGCACTAGCAGCAATAAATCAATTCTTGTGTGTGGGTGTTGTCAAAATAGGCTGTTCTGGCTCTCTCTGATCAGTTCTTAGGCCAATAAGGCTCTCTTTTATACTTCCCAATGTTTTGAAATGCTTCTGTGCTCAAAGAAGATCTAAGCTGTCTCAAATACAATCATCCACAAGGTAATGGGGTGTCTCCAGTTTGAGAAACTTCATCAGGTGCCTTGAAAGTCAAACATTCCTCAAGTATGCTGTAATTATACATTGCTTGTGATTATGGCATAAAAAGTACTCCAACTACTGCTGGGCTCTAAGATCAGAGCTGGGTTTTAAATGCTGAAATGTCTGCAATGGGCTTACCTTTGTTCGTTCTTTTTTTTTTTTTCTTTACATTAGAAAAATGAGAAACAAAATCAAGGCTTTAGATCCAAAGACACTGGGTTTTGGCCTAGTTCCACCTATAGCTATTGTACTGAAACAGTTCAAGGCATTCCTCTCTTCCCACTGCTCCCCTGCAGCTGGAAAGCACTATATGCTGCTTTCATGAAAAGAAACATCAATGACACTGGTTGTATATGCCTCCCCCTTAGTCCAGTTTGCTCTCATTGAATTGGCCTATACATCTGTAACCTCATACAAGAGAGAGGTTGTACGGGAGCGAGGTTTAAAGCAGCGTTCAAATCCGTGAAATACTTGGTCAGTGTCAGGATTTCCTCTGTTTGTATAAGATGAACAGGAAATTCAGAAGTCTTCGTACTTTTATTTCTTTTCTACCCTTCATGTCTTAAGAACATGTCAGCCTATCTAAATGATGATGTATTTCTTTACTTTATTTGAGTTAAAAGTAATTTCAGTGTAGTGCATTTGCACATCTACAGCAGATATTCAAATGCTGCAATAGGGTACTTTTATTGACTTTTCTTTGGATAAACTGCTGCTCCTCTGTGCCTCAGCACTGCTGTGAACAGCAAAATCAAGGATGCAGAGATCATGATAAGACTTCCCTTTATTTAAAAAAAAAAGTCAAGTATTTAAAAACAGATTTAATTTAAGAGCACTGCTTCAAAAGTCACTAAAAATAGATTATCTGAAAATAAGTAATAGGCTTTAAATGAAAGTTGAATAAAGAAGATTTCTTCATTTCCATGACAGAGAGCAGAGTTTGCACAGAGGCAATACATCAGCATCAGGCAGTGATTTCTGCAGCTGGGTACTTTTGAATGGAGAAGCCTGTATGCACAACCTGGGACAAAAGATTACTGGAGATAACAATCAGAAAGCATATACCATTTCACAGAACGGTTTGGTTTGGAAGGGACTTTGAAGATAACCCAGTTCACCCTGCCCTGCTATGGATGGGATTGCCACCTGTTAGATCAGGCACCCCAAGGCTCCATCCACTCTGGCATTGATTCTTCTCCAGGGACGAGGCATCCACAGCTGGGCAGCCTGTGCCAGTGCCTCACTACCCTCTGTGTAAAGAATTATCTCTTCATTTCTAATCTGAATCTCCCCTCTTTTACTCTAAAACCATTCTCCCTTGTTCTATTGCTGTGTGAAATGTTGGTCTTCCTCTTGATTATAAGCTCCTTTTTAGTACTAAAAGGTGCAATGAGGTCTCCCCAGAGCCTTTTCTTCTTCAGGATGAACAGGCCCAACTCCCTCAACCTTTTCTCACAGGGGAGGCATCCTTGTGGCCTCCTCTAGACCCATTATTGTGCTGGGGGTCCCAGGCCTGGATGTAGTACTGCAGAAGGGGTCTCAAGATGGGCCCTTGGCAGACGCAGTCATAGAACCACAGAATTGCTCAGGTTGGAAAAGACCTTAAAGATCATCAAGTCCAACCACTACCTCATTCACCTGGACATAGATCCATTGACCCCACAATCACCCTGTGATTGTCCAGCTTTATCTCTAAATCACAGAAATGTGGATAAAGATGTGGTGTGGGCCTTGAGAAATTCCATACAGCCATTCATTCAGCTGGTCCAATTTCATGACTAAAGAGTCTCACCTTTGCTCTGCAACTAACTGCAAGGTTAGAAACAGAAGTAGAAATATTTATACCGATAAACCAATTTGGTTTATTTCTGCTCCAGACAAATTTAGCAATGTTCCATTTACAATCTCTGACCACACTTTATTTTTTTTCTATGTATACTTTGTTATGACAAAATCTCTTTCATCTTAATAAAATGTTTCCAGATAGATATTATCTTCATAAAACTAACACTCAGTGAGACACGAACATTACTTTAAATAAAGTAGGCTTAATGCTTGTTGAAAATGCTGGAGAAGCATTTGTCAAGCTGAAGTTTCCTGTCTGCAAGGAGATGATCAGCAAGGGCTCCACTGCACACCAGTTTTAGACTTACTTAAGGAAAGCACGAAAGTGCTTGCTTATTATTATTATGTAAATCTACTAACTTCACTGAGATTGTTGGACTGTTTCAATGATATGGGTTTAAAATAAAGCATTTGCTCAAATACTTGACTGCCTTTTGAATCCGACTGCTTTTTCCCACAGAGGGAAAAACCTGCTGTTTTCATAGAGCTCATTTCTAGCTAATAGCCATCACTGCTCAGAACTGGATCAAGATTTATCACCAGAGGGCTAGGAGGTGGTAACAGCTTTTGGTGGTAAATGCATTCTAGCTGAGTAAGGTTGGAGGGATGCAGCAGGATGCAGCAGAATGCAGCCTAGCCCTGGCATACCAGGAAGAAAAGAGGCAGAAGATGAGGAGTTATAGGGCTCCTGTCAGTCTGAGCTTTGCCACGCAAAGTACATGCTAAAAATTTCCTACAATGATTCTCTTGTAATGCTAGATAGAACTCAGTTATCCCACATACATGCACAACTGTTGGGGCACAGCCAAGGTATATTGTCCCCAAGCCCTACTGACAGTCTGTGTGTATGAGCTACCAGTGGACATTTACATGGGTGGTGTGATTCTGGCCTCTCCTGCGTCACCCCATCTGGGCAGCAGCCCTCACAGAATCACAGAATGGCCTGCGTTGAAAAGGACCACAATGACCATCTAGTTTCAACCCCCCTGCTATGTGCAGAGTCGCCAACCACCAGACCAGGCTGCCCAGAGCCACATCCAGCCTGGCCTTGAATGCCTCCAGGGATGGGGCATCCACAACCTCCTTGGGCAACCTGTTCCAGTGTGTCACCACCCTCTGTGTGAAAAATTTCCTCCTAATATCTAACCTAAACCTTCCCTTTCTTAGTTTTAAACCATTCCTCCTTGTCCTATCACTATTCCCATTTAAACAGTCGTTCCCCCTCCTGTTTACGTGCTCCCTTCAAAGTATTGAAAGGCCACAATGAGGTCTCCCTGGAGCCTTCTTGTGTCGCCACTGCTGCTGTCAGTGGGCTGGCACCTACTGCTCAGGTTGTTGTCCCCAAAGCCTGAGACTGTCACCCTTTCACACTGCTCTGCCACCATTCTCATGCTCAAGGATTTCCTTGGTCCTTTCTGTCCTGGGTGACCCCAGCCAACTGCTTGGCTTGTACAGGGCACCTCACCTGGTATCCTGAAGATAAGAAGTTCTGTTTCTTTCCTTGAAACATTTTAATCATTGTAATTATTCCAGGAGACTGAGGGAACCTGGGAAGCCGTAAGACTTAGGACCTATGTGCTCACGTGTATTTCCATAGGCAGAATGCAGGCTCAGGTCTTGGATGGCATTGATAGTGGCTCTGCATGCTGCTGGATACAAAAAGGAGACTAATTTGGAATGTTCAGCATAGGGGAGCAACAGGGATAATAGAATAGCATGATGGGCAGGCTAGATGGTAGAACTTTCTCTCTTTTTTTTTTTCCTAACTTGAACGTCAAGACTCAGCATTTCTGGTGCCAAGAATATTTGCTCGGAGTAGAAGTGAGATAAGGCTGGAATCTGTGAGTGTGGGACATGAAATACAAGCGTCGTGCTCTCAGCTTAGTCCTCATTTTGCGGCAACCTGCTTGTTCCTGCAACCAGATTTATACTTTTAGTGTTCACGAACAGTATTTGGCCAGGCTACTTGAGCAGCGTGAACTGTTGTTTCTTCATAGTTCCCAGCTATCTGTTGAAAAAACACGGCGGCTGACCGGCGCTGCTGGTGTGCATGCCTGCAATTAGAGTTGTAGGGAAAATACGGGTGCAAGAATTCGCCTTCCTAAAGTTTGAGCCACAAAAGTAAGCACGCCACCAAGCCCCAGCAGCAACGCGCCGGGCGCCTTTCCTGTGCCAGGGCAGCCTTGCACCTCGGCCCCAGGCCCCGCTCTGCCCCGGGCCCGGCGGGCGGCCATGCGGGGAGGCCGGGGCGGGCCGCCGCGAGGGGCGGGAGGCGGTCGGGAGGCGGCGCGGGGCGGGCGGCGGGGGGCAGCGGCGCCGCGCTCCTGTCAGCGCCGCAGGAGCCGCGGCCGGGCCCGCGCTCGCCGCCGTTCCGCCGCGCTCCCCCGGTGTCGTTTGGCTTCGAGGAGGGCGGGGGTGGTGGCGGAGCGCGAGATGAACGGAGAATGAGGCAAAATGTCTGAGAAAATGTCCAGCTTTCTGTACATCGGGGACATCGTGTCCCTTTACGCCGAGGGCTCCGTCAACGGCTTCATCAGCACCCTGGGGTGAGTGCGGGGCGGGCGGCGGCACAGGAAGCGGCCGGCGGAGCGCGCTGCCAGCCCGGCGCGGCGCTTGGCGGAGCGGGGAAAGTAGGAAGTGCGGAGGAGGAGAGGGGCAGCGGGGAGCGCCGGCGGCCCGGCCCGGCTCCGTGCAGCCGGCTCGGCTCGGTTCGGTTCGGCTCGGCTCTGTCCGGCGCAGCACACCCGGAGCGTCCCGGCCCGAGTGCCTCGTGCTCGCGGCCGCGGCTGCTGTGCTTCTTATTTATTTATTTATTGACTTATTTCTAACTATTATTATTTTTAATTTTGGTATGAGCGTGATTCGCTGCAAAGGTGAGAAAGGACAAAAACTTGAGAGCGCTTTGCTGGTCTTTAGTTGAACGGCGTGCCCCTCCTCGTTTGTGTTCCGGCGGCGTCTTCCCTGAGGTGGGCGATAAACAGCCACTCGTAATCAGATACTCCGTGCCGCGGGGATGCTGCTTCCACGAGCTGCGTTTCCTCTGTACAGAATGGAAAGATGCAGTGCTGCCTCTCTCCTGCTTGCTTGGGGTTCTGTGTGTGTTCTTATGGCCCCTTGGGATCCCACACGGGGATGTGCCTCCAGGAGCGCACCCATCTTGTTCTTTACCCGTGGCACAGTGTGGCTGCAGCAACAGCCCTGGGTGGGGGATCCCCCTGATGTAGGGTCCCAGTGCCTGGGTGCCATGGCCAAGGTGAGCGTGTCCCTGAGCATGCCCGAACTGCGTGCTGATGGGGTGGATCAAAGCCATTCAGTCCACGAGGCAGCTCAAGCCCAGGTTTAACAGCAGTTTTTGCTTGTCAGACTGTACCTTCAGAACTACAGTTAAGCAAATGCACTCCATACTGAAGTCAACCCTTGGTTCATGAGGTGTGCGCGGCTCTTGTCACTGAGCTGCTGGTGCCCTTGAGGCCTGACAGTGGGGCTATGATTGAGGGCAGTGTTAGGATAGTAGCAGTGACTGTGGGGGTACCTGCTGTGGTACCCTTACCACAGCAGGGAAGGAAGCCAGCGCTCATTGTCATCTATATTTTTTCTATTTTTCCTATCCTTGCATGCGATCATTTCACGTTAACAAACATTTTTCTATGATTTGTTCCTCTATTTGTTAATTTCATGCCTTTTCTATCTGTGACTGTCTGTATCGTGTCTCACATCTCCTTTTGTTTTGCTGACTCTTGTAATTTTAAATCCTGTCTGAAAATGTTTGCTTTCTGCAGCTGCTAACCACTGGCTATTGTTTTTTATTCCTGTAGCCCTTGCTTCTGTGTCGGCATGGTTTGTTGTTGAGTAGCTGGTCTCTGTCTCACTGTTGCATTCAGTTACCTCATGGCTGCTGAGCCTGTTGTCCCCAGGAGCCAGGGCAGAGCATTCACCCCAGCTTTATGGACAGGAAGCCAAGGCTGTGGTCTGCCTGTGGTACAGGGGAACTCTTCTGCAGGAGAAGTTACTGAGCCTAAGCTAACACCCTCACTAACACCTCTCCAGGTTTTCCTGTAGTAAAAGCAAGCTGACCCTGCTGGAGGACACCTCCAGGATGAGGCAGGATATCTGTGTGTCTCTCTCCTTCAGGGCTTCAAGAACACAAGGCAGCTCTGGCAGCTCCTCAGCATCCAAAGATGGCTGTGGTTTGGAGCTGAGGAGCTTGAAGGCCCCAAAGGACAAGCGAAGCTGCCAGTGGAATACTCCCATGCCCTCTAAGTGGGAGCGCTGACCCTCTGCTAGTGGTGCAGGAGTTGAGCAGACACTGAAGGTGCTGCCAGGTGCTGTTACCTGTGCCAGCTAGCGCAATCACTGCTTTTGGGCTGGCTGCAGCCAGGCAAGAGGCAAACACCATTTAGTCCGGGGAAGAAAGCGCCAGTAAGTCCAGGAGAGAGCTTTGCCCAGCAGCACATTTGCTGTGCATCTGTGGCTGGACTGCTTACTGCAGGTCCTCTGCTCTGCCAGCACATGTGTGGAGATGTCCCCATCTTGCCAAGGTCAGGGAGAGGAGGGCAAACCAGCTTGAAGCTCGCACTCTGCAGTCCATCAATCTCCTGTAGCTGCAAGAACTTTAAATCCAGCTTGAATCTAGTAGCTCTGTAGCAGGGAAAGAGTGCTGTTTATTTTAAGCTGTCAAAGGCTAATTGTTTCTTAAACAAAGCATGAGTGAGGCCACGCTATAAATAAGGTAAAAAGCTGCGCACAGCACCTCTCCAGGCTGGGGAGACCCATGTATAAGTGGCATTATTCAAACAGATTAGGACTGAGGTGAAGATCCATGCAAAGGCTGGGTTTCGTGCATAGTGGAGTACTTTTTGCTTGCTTGCTGATGCAGAAATGGTCATGTGCTCAGTTTTCTTCATGAAACTTAAATCCAAAGGAAAGATGAATTTGAGCTGTGCAGATTGAGCTTAGGCTCTGCTTAATACCTGCTGGAGCATGAGCATGGGAACCATTCTGCTGAGAAGGGAGGAGGATTGGTGGTCCTCCCTTGTTTGGCATCTGGGGACCAGGACTCCTTGCCCTGTGTCCAGATGAGCATGCCCGGGGGAGCTGCGAAGTCAGCAGTGCCTCTGCACACCTCTGGCTGCAAAAGAAAGTTTTGGGAGTTGCTGTGGCAGCGAGGTTCTGGGAGTGGGACCCAAAAGGCTGGGCACTTCTCTGGGCTGAGAGAAACCTGCCTTCCCTTGTCCTTGGCGCAGGACTTTTGTTCTGTTTACTATAAACAGCTGTTGAGTGAAACACAGAGCAAAGGCTCTGCTGTCAGATGTGATCCCATAGTCAGAAGAGGAAACTGAATGTCTCTTCCGCGTCTCGAGTCAGTGCTGGCTGGGGGCAGGGGCAGGGAAGTGAGGCAGCGTGCTCCTAACTCTTCCTCTTTTTTTAATCTGTAGAATAGGGTTGTGTGGTGGTGAGGTTTTGAAGAAGAGGCATGAATGCCTGTCTTCAGAAGGATGTTGCAGGCTGTAGATCCAAGTGAACAGAAACTTCTGGGACATCTTGGAGAGGGTTTTAAAGCTCAGCATTCTCTGTTGGATGCTGCAGGCTTCAGATACCTGAGGTACAGAGGTCCAAGCAGTTGCCTGCGCTTTTTGTTTGAGTTTGGGTTTATTCTTGATCTGGGTGCTGCTCTGAGATGCTGGTGATGTGTAATCTGACTTTTCCAGTCCCAAAGGTTTGAGTTGTTTCTTTTTCTCCTTTTTTAAAAAGGGGAATGCTTCTGTGTATACAAACTGTTCATCCTTCACAGTGTTTGGGAAAAGGAATTTGCACCCACGGGTAATTTTTCTGCCATTTCAAAATAGGTTTTATATTGGATTACCGAATAACGCTAATAGCAGTTTTTTTCTCTCTCATTTTTACATTCTAAGAGTATCTCAGCTCCTGCACAGTGTGAGGTTTTATGTCCTAGAGGCAGTATGTGGCAGAGCCAGGTGATGGATCCAGGTATCACGGGTTCTCTTATAGTGGTGTCTGAGCCTTGGGACCACCTTCCCAGTGCTTTGGCAGTAAGTGTGGGCACTGATGTGTGCTGGGAATTGGAGCTACCGCTAATCACCTTTCTGTACAATGAGAGGAAAATATGTTCTCAGTTGGGGAGGCGGAAAAGCAGTAAATATCCACAAAAGCCAGCATCAGCTTCTGGGAAGTTTGACAATGGGGCTGCCGGTCACTGTGAGAAGCTGTGTTTCTGGCTCACCTCTGCACAGCTGCTGCGGTGTGGGGCCATGGAGACCTCATTGAGTGTGGTTAATGGGGGACGCGGGGGGGGCTGCCTGCTGGGTGGTGCGAGCATTTCTAATGAGCAGCAAAAAGAATCTGTGATTTCATAGAATCATAGAATATCCTGAGCTGGAAAGGATCATCAAATCCAACTCCCAGCTCGTTTTCTTGAGTTTAGCGCTCATTTGTCCCAGGCAGCCTCTCTCACTTGACTGAACTTTTTTTTTTAATTAACTCAAAATGAGTATCACAGTTTTATTAGGTTCTGCCACTAGGCTTTAGTGCATTAGATGTCTTACTAAATTTGGACTTGATGCTGACAGCATCAGTCACGTTTTGTGAAGAGATGAGTTGAATTAGAAAGTGAGCAGTATAAACCAAATTATTGGAAATACCACAAAGGCTAAAATAGAATAACAGATCCATAGAGTTGTTTGAGTTGGAAGGGACCTTTAAAGGTCATCTAGTCCAACTCTCGTAAAGTGAGTTATCCACAGCTAGTTGAGGTTGCTCAGAGTCCCATCCAGCCCGACCTTCGTTGTCTACAGGGATGAGGCATCCACCACCTCTCTGGGCAACCTGTTCCAGTGCTACTCAACTACTCTTATCATTAAAAAAACAAAAAAAACCACAAAAAAAACTCACAACAACTTTAAAAATATGTTGTCTTATTGGCCTCAGAAATGATGCTAAGAGAAAAGATGTAGTTACTGATGATGCTACAACACGCCAGTGTAGTATTTTCTTAAGTGAACTTTTTTTTTTCCATCCTTCTCTTATACTGCCTGAAATGGTAAGCTTTGGTTGAGGAGCACTGTATATGTCCTTTAATTAACGGCAAATTTTTCTTTCTTTTGCCAGCTAACAAAATGTAATTAGTCGGGAGAGAATAAAAAGCCTGAAGAAAGTGAAAGTGGCATAACTGGAATCACCGTAATTTAATTCTGATACATACAGAACATAGTAATATGTGGAGTAGGAGGGAAGATGAATTTCCTCTTTCCTGTGAGCAGAAGCACTGCTGTGTTTTGTTACAGAGGTGCCTTATCCTCCTGAAGAAACTTGTCACTTTGATTCCGTGTCTTAATATCTTTTCTGCTTTGCAGGCATAGCATTTTCAAAATTACCTTCTCTTTGTTATCATCCTAGTGCGAAAGTACCAGTCTGAATTCTGCAGCTGCTTTCCATGTCTGCTGATGTAACCGAGAACACAAATTGGCTCGTTATGGGCCACTTGGCAGCTACACTGTGTATTTTTTTTCTGTGATAACTTTTTAATGCATGAGCTATATTATATACATTATTAAATATCTTCATTGACTATATAATAAATACCACATAAGCAGAAATATATACATACAAATCTGTGTCTCGCCTGCCTTGCATTTCAATACATATATCAAAGCTCATCTCCTCTGCAATTATCCCCTCGCATTAACAACTGGGCCCTGCTCCAACTTTGCTGCTTGTAATGAACTTATTTTGATGCTCATCCCAAACAGCAGTGCTGCCTTTAAATAAACAATGGCACGGGGCTTCCCACAAAGCACTCTTGTGGGAATGCTGCAAGTAAGGATCCTGGGGGAGGCAGCTTCTTCCAGGCATGCTGCCTGCACACAGAGCACAGCTTGAGTGTGAAGGAGTGCAGGAGTAGCTTTAATTACAGCCTTATGATTAATGAGGCTATATGCTGAAACGTAATATCCTTGGTTCAAAGAGTTCATTATCAAAGGACAAACAGAAGCGGAGAGTGAAATGAGCGTAGGGAAAGAACCAATTGATTTAAAGTAAAAGTGAGTTTACCCCTAAGCTGCGTGTGCTGATAGAAATAAAAGAAGACTTAATTTTAAGTGGAGACGACTGGTGTGGCTGTTACAGCTTCTGCATTTCTTGACAGGACTGTATGGGAAGCAGTCAGTAAAGAGGGAAGATTGTTTAACAACTTGTATGACTTTAAGCTGTATTGAGCTGCCTTCTGCGTAATGAGAGGCTTAGCTCAGCACAACCAATCAGGGGCACCCTATGTTTTGAAAGTGGCCCAGAAGGAAGGGTGGGCTCCATCTACAATTGCTCTGATCAGGGGCACTCACACCTGTGGGCAGCTGGCATTGCACTGGGCCTCACATTCCACAGTGCCAATGGCATAGGTACTGCTGAGCTATGTGGTGAGCCATGGGCCCACAGCTGCTGGGTCTGCCCCTGGTGCACGTCGGGGTCTGGCGTCTGCTTGTGCTGAAGAGCCTGTTTCTTCTTGTATGAAGAGAGGAGCAACGGAATTCAGGTGTGACTGTGATGCACTCGATGAAGGCTGTTCACAGAAAAAATGAGGAAAGGAAATGGATCGGTCAGGATTTTGCTTTGTTTCCTTGTCTGTGTTTTATTTTGTCACTTATTTGAAGATGAGTATTTTAATGTGTTACAGAGTCATTACGACTGATTCTTTCAAACCTTCACTTACGTTATTTTAAATCTGATTCCATTTAAGTACTGAACAGCCAGTTCCACATGTACACTCATGTGCAGACTTTGCCCATCGCGTGCCCTGGATCCCACTGTTTGCAGTGGTGCTGTGCCTTGACTTCTTCTACTACTGAGGGAGACGTGCCTGGGGATGAACTTCTTTGTGTGGAAAGCTTCAGATGAAACAGCAGGAACATTTCTGTGAGCAGGATAAGTAAAAACTTATTGGTTATCCCTGACTTTTGGTGAAGAAAGATCCTACAGAACCGTGTGGAGAGCTGCCTAGAGTGGCAGTGCAGCCGTGAGGCCTGCTCCTCCTCCTGTATGGCAGACTCCTCTTCTTCTGCTCCTCTTAATGTTAGCCTGGCTTTTGGAGGCACTGAGATGGGAAATGATCTTACTGGGACTGCTGTGATGCTGTGGGCTGTGCTGGCAGCTGCCCCTGGCCGTTATCCCATCCTAATGGCTTTGGAGTTAGCAGCTCCTGCTCTGCTGGTTCTGCGCAGCTTTGCTCTTTGGCTTAGGGTGAGGTGGTAGAGAAGTCAGAAGAGCAAGAGCCAGGCACCCTGTGTGGATGGGCAGTTAGGTGTGTGTGGTGGGGCAGGGACTAGTGAGTGTGGTCCAACAGGCAGAATCTGTTGAAAAGAAAGTGGAAGTGAACAGAAACACAGGAAGGACAGTTGCTGAGGGATCTGCAGTATCTCCCGCTGTTGGAAAATAGCTTTGAAAGCTACTGGCAAATTGTCTTATTTATTTTCAGATTATTTCACATAGAAGCAAGCAGCCTGCTGCTGCTTGGTTTGCTGTTTCAAATGGTGGAAGTCTGTGCTGAGGCTGGTCTGGTCTCAGTCAACTGAATATTTGATTTTATTTTTTTAGAGCTCTTGGTATTGCTTGGGAAAATGTGTAACAGTACTGCCTACCCTAGGAGAATAACTGGGTTGCAAAATCAGTCCCTCAGGATAAGAAATAGGAGGAACAGTTTTAAGATTGCTGATGCTAACTTACACAGTTCTCTTTAAAAGCACAAGTTCAGCCCTTACTGACGCAGTCCCACTCCATATTTGCAGTGTATGGCAGAATTGTTACCAAAGCATTGGACATCATGTGCACTTAGCAATTAAGGCTGTACTTAATGAATTATCTTACAGATAACAAGTTTAAGACAGTCCATTGAAATGCCCCTTTAGGTTGATTGCTACCATGTGACAAAAGGCATGGGGTTGAAATTCATTTGAAATTACCTGGTAGAAGAGGGCTAGAAAAGCGTATTGAGGTGTGGCTGTTGTCGTTTGACACTGCAAATTGAACTTATTGCAGGAGCCAATGTTAAAACAGTAACCAAGCTTTTCTTCTTTGACCTCTCACTGATAAAAATCGATGTCACTTAAAAGCAAAACAAACCCTGAAACTGGAGCTTTTCATATGAATCACAAAATACAGAAGCTTGTTGTGATCCAACGCTTGGACTTGTTATCTTGATTTTCTTTTAGAGGTTTGTTTGAATTTCAAACAGTTTTTTTTTCTGAGCTTGACATATGTAAGTTAATGAGTGTTGCAGAGGCAGCTGAAAGCATGCAGTTGCAGAATAAGAAAACAGCTGCTGAAACTCACAGTAAGCTTCAGACTTTTACACCAAAGTGCTCACAATTAACAGACAGAAACTCTGCTTATGGGCTTTTCTTTTCTTTACTTGTGCTAGCATTCCTCCCCACCTCTTCGCCTTGCCTAAAGTGCAAGCTGGAGCCCAGCAGGAATGAACCACCAAGGAAACCTGCAGGAAATGTCTCATTTTGCTGTGGGGAGTTTCACCTGGCTCTAGAGCATATCTGCCTGTGAAATTTTGGGTAGTTTTTCAATCTCGAGCTATGCTACTTGGAAAGTTTAACTTGTCAGCTGTAGGGAGCAGCTGTACTGAACATGACAGGTATAGTTTTATCCGAATGCAATATCTGGGATTATTTGTGAAGTCCCAACTCCCAGGGCTCTATGAATTTTGAGCATTCTAAATTTCTATTTAAGCAGAAGTGAATTGTTCTCCCTCGAATGGTGTCACACACACACACACAGAAGATGTGTACGAAGTGTCCCGAGTTTACTAGTAATTTCCTTCTTCTGTCTTTGTCTCAGGGCACACGCTTTGCATGTGGGGGTCTCACTGCACCTGAGATGGAGCGCCGCTTTAGGCGTGACCTTGTTGATCTCGTTTAAAGTTGACTGAACTTGGAGATTTGACAGGGCCTGCAGTTGTTCCAGATAACTGAATCAGTGTGCTTTGCTAAAGTATTCTCAGTCACCTTTTATGCCTGGTTAATATTTTCTTAGTGTTCAGAAAATAAAAAAAAAGCTGTAAACAAAACTAACAGATTGAGTTAAGACTATCAGTTTTGAAAACACTAGGAGCAGATCTTTCTAGTTACGACTGGTGAAAAATGTGAAAATACATCACTAAGTAAGCTCCACTTTTTCTGATCGAAGAATAAAAGTTGTAAGGCTACTTGGTAAGTTAATGTTTTTTCCTTCATTTAAAAAAAATCAAACAACTGTGCCAAGTGGAAAAGGTTAACTGCCTGTTAATAGTATTAACTTTGACATCTTAGGCAATTTCTGGCTTTGTTTATAATTTGCTTCCAAGGTAGCTTTTACTCTTCAGCTTCAGCTTAGTTTGATGTCCTTACCTTGCAATCTGTCACTCATGTTGTCGTGTCCCAGATTGGAAAAACAGGGTGCAGTGAGCTTGACTCTGCAGATAGATGGAAAGTTGAAGCTAAGTGAAGAATTCTGTGAAATTTCATTGCTTTAAAATTGGTATATAGAAGAAGAAATCAGGTTTTCTGATGTAAAAATTAGGTTGGACGATGCCTGTAGTGCTTCACAGACTAAAGACAGAACTTAGTAAATTAAGCTCTGACATTAAACAGGCATTATAAGTATTGAGCTGCTGTAATAAATATTTTGGGTTTTCTTGTTAATGTCACAGCAGAACGTTGAATGTTGCAGTGAATACTGAAAATTTAAACTTCAAATGAAATTTTCAGGTATCTTTGTATACAGGATTACATGTCATTGCTGTCCTAGCATGCTGTTTATAAAGTCTATTAGAATACAGAGAAAAAAAATAGCTTTTAGGTGATAAAAGTACAAAACATACAGAACTTAGTGGTTATTGATTTTTTTATTTTTAAGTGAACAGGTAACAATTCATTTCCATAGGTGTAGTTGACAGTTACAAAATAGGAGCCAAGGTCAATGACAGAAGGCCCTACACCTGAACATCTGTAGGCTTAAAAAAGGCAAATACGTTGTGGAACAATTAATAACAGGATACCAATTGAACAATATCCAAGTTGAGATTTCTGCTTCCCTGGCGACCTCTCTAGCATGACTTGAGGATAAATGAGAATTTGGCCATTAAATCATTTAGAAGCACCGCTTTGCAACCTGGGCAACTGAAGGATTCAGGCTAGAGGTGAGCTTGGTTTACGTGTAGTGATGGCATTGCTTGCAAAAAAAACAAGGTCAGGACCTGGCAGGCATCAAGTCCTGTCTGTATTAACTTTTGTAGTTGAACAGGTTTTTCTGCCAGTGAATGTAAAGACCGATTACTGCAAGATTTATTTATTTTTCCCTATCTAGTAGTACGCAGGACATAGTAAAACATGTAAAGTTCTGTTATACTTCACTGGAAGCAATGTTGCACATTGGGGTGGTGGAGTCAAACTCCTGGCCTTGGGACCATTTCACCTGTCTGTTTCCTTTCTGTGGCAGATTAAACTGTTCACTGTGATTAAGCTCTGCCTCGCACAGTTGTTATACTTCAGTAGGGCTGGAAGAGACACAGTGCTGGTCTGGATTTTCCCCTGTAGATCTGCAGTGTTTTTAAAGGGTATCGTTGTAATAAGAGATGGGGCACAAGCAGAGGAATGACTTACACAAGGTTGTTAACAAATTGTCATGTATAACACAAAACTTCAAGTTCTGGGTTGCCACTCTGTTTTATAAATGTTGATCTGGTAAGATATTCAATGCTAAATTGCTTTTTGTTTGTTTGTTTGTTTGCTTATCTCATGGTAAACCTTGGAGAAAGCCAGCTGTGACAAAACTGATTGGTTCATTACTGTTTCCATGTGTCAAACTTTTTAAAGTATGTATCTAAAAACTCAGAATGAGCTTTATCACATGACAAAATTGTGAATTAAAAAGAGTTTTACACTTGTTGGCGTTATTGTTGTGCCTCATATGTTGGGTGCAGCCTCACTGAAACTAGTGAGTATAATTCCTGCTCTTCATTTGGCATTGAATTATGACATAAAATCCTCCTCCTTTATGGAACGACATAGCTGAAGCAATAGAAGTCATCATCCAAAGCACGTATACTCAGTAACAGCTGAGTAAAAGCTGAGTTTTGTGACCCTAGAAGCTTGGTCAATGCTTTTCATGGAAAGAAATTCAACACTGATTGGGCAGACTATATATGCCCAAGTGCATAGAACTGCAAAGAACAAGAATAAAAACTCAGTTATAGGAAAAGAATGCCTGCTACATTGTCCCAAGGAAAATGAAAATGAGTGCAATTGAGCACTGTCCTCTCTAAAAACTGTAGTCAAAGAAACTTCTACTGTTTGATTTCTTCTGTGTCCAAGAAAACAAGAATCTATTAAAAAAAAAAAATCATGAATAAATGGTAGTGAATAAATGATCAAGAAAATACTTGACAGCATCTCAGATTTTTTCTTTAGAGTTCAGTAGTCAGTAAGTCTTGTGGACTTTAGAAGTGATGTTGCAGATAATTTTTGGTTACTGTAGTAATGCCATTTCCAAGGTGAAATGAGATGATGTGCCTATCCAAATGAACTCTTTGGAGGCTAGCTGCAGATACTGCCTTAGGCAGAAGATCAAAGGATTGGTTATTTCAAGGAATGAGATTGCTGAGAAAGAAATTACCTTCCCATAATTTGCAAAACCTTCCGAATAAGATGCAAAACTCCCTGAATCATCTGCGTGAAGAATGTGTTTGGCTTCCTGGAATGGACTTCAGCCAGAAACTTCCCAAGGAGAATTTGGGGAAGTAATTGGCTCTTGCAATTGTCTTAAAGTGTAACTTCCTCTCACAGCAGCAAGATCAAGTTTTCTAGTCTCATCAGGCAGGTGCAGAGTTTAGAAGTGAGACAGTACATAGGAGGTGGGGAAAAATGAATGACTGGTACCATCGTTGCATGGTTACGTTATTTCAGACATTGTATCGTGTCTTTGGAAATGCTGGAGTTGAGGGGCTGCAGAAGTCAAAGCTGATGTGAAAAAAATGTATTATTTGGTGATGTGTAAGCAGGATGTGGAAAATGGTGCAGGAAATGTGATGTTTGCATGATAGATAAGAGAGAGCCCTGGTGCCAAATCTTCTTGTGGCATCAATGGAGTGTGTTGTTGAAGAGCCTAGCTTTCTTTCTGCCAAAGAATTGAGAGTTGGCTTTAGGATGATAGTTACATTTGGTATAGTCACCACTTACCCCAGGAAGTGGCCTGACAATTGCGAAATCAGGCACCAAAGAAAACTGGAAATTGAAGAAACCTTTCCACATGATTTTTGTATGGTCAAGAGTAAGCCTATAGATCAAAGGGAAATTTAAAATTCAAAGTATTTCAATAAGTCTTTGAGATTGTAGCCTTGCATGAAACATGCCCTGCAGTGGATGAGATCACTGAATTGTACTTCTGAAGTTTTATTTCAATATAAAGCAAATCTCTTTAAAATAAAGAAATTTTGGGGCAGTGAGGACTGTGCGTAGAACCAAACGCTGAACTGGAAACATTAAAGCCTGATTGGTAATGTAAACATCTCCTGGACACATTTTTACATGAAAATATACAGAGGCTGAGAATTGTCTGGAGAGTAGTGAGACACAGTGAATTAGGGAGAATTCAGTCTTAATTGCATTCTGTGTCTCATTTTTGTGTGGAGTTAAGATATGGTGTGTGATAATGGTCTAACTTGTAGTGACAAGCACATGAACTAAAGAGACCAAGCTCATGTTCATATGTAAGAAAGATTTCCAGTAGTGTGGGGTGAAAAAAAAAAACATTTTTCAGTAGCTACTTTTCATCTCATTATCCCAGTTTAGCAGAGGATATACAAGATCTAGAGGTGTTTTATCACTTTAGTAAATAACAACTGAAAATGTCTGGACAGCTCTTCTTTCCAAACATTTCAGTCCTCTCAGTATGCTGAAACAATTAGAATCCCAGACTTGCTTGGGTGATGAAATGTCTTCAGGTATCAGCCATTGGAGTGGTCCCTGAGTTTTTGCTGTGGGAATCTGGGCTGGTGCTTGATGATACCTGCTGAGAGAGCTCTGGAATTTCTGCATTCTGCCTATTTCTGCTGAAGAATGGGATGCTTTTATGTGATGATAATTTGACAGGTCAGATCCGAGTGCTTGATTTTAAGGATTTAACAAAGGCATTCATTATTCCTATGGAAAAAAACAAACAAAGAGGTACAGTTTTTTCTTCCTCATTTTTGGATCTAGAAAGAATATGGAAGTGCTTTATAAGCTGAACCACAAATATCTTCCAAGAGTTTTTGGTCCTTCTCCTTATGAAGTGGAATGGAATTCATCTGCCAGAGATGCGTTCAGTGCCCTGTGCTCGAAGCTCTTTCTGAATGGTGCTTTCTCCTGGCCTGTGGGCTGTGCAGTCTGAGGTGGTTTGCTGTGGTTCCCGGTTCCCAGCACTTAATCTGCTGTGTCAGTTGTGGAAGAACAGGAAGTTCATTTTGTCCCCGTTACCAAGCTCAGGAGCCCTGAAAGAGCAGTTTGTGCTGGCAAGAACACACTTCAGAGTATCTTTTGCACCACTGACACTGCTCTGACTTTCAGCCAAAGTGCTTGCAGTTTGTGTGGCTGGAGGAAGGGTGCTGAAGTGGAAATCTGCGTGGTAGGGGTCCACACAACTCAGAACAGTTGATAACAAATGATCATCTGCTATCACTGAAGAATCAATCTGATTATGCTTGTTTTCTGCTTCTCAGCTGGCTTGAAAAATTGAGTCTGAATCTCAGAATGCTGATGAACTTTGTTTTCCTGTTAGTATGCAGGGAGGAGGAGATGCTGTGGTTTTGACCCATGTCAGGGGGTTTGTCCAAGGGGCTGATGACTTCAATACACAGCTGCTAGGGGGACCTTCTGGGTAGACAGTGCATTGATGGGACTGAAGATTGCTTGGAAGAAGCTTTCAGGTTCTCTGTATCAGTGTAGATATAAGTGGCCAAAAGGCTTCTGCAGAACCTGAGCTCTCCAAGGAGAGGCAATGGGCAAGGCTCTATTGTAACCCTGCCTGGGCAGCAGCTCTTTGTGCTATGGAGCTGACTGGGCTGGTGTTTACACCTGAAATGGGCACGAGTGACCAGATGAATTTCTGTGTTTCTGGATTTCTGGTTTATACCAAAGCAATTGCTTTCAAATGTTCTTGTCCAGAAGAGATTGCTGGGGGCCGCTGAGAAGTCTTACTTTAGTTCTGCCGTCTTGGTGCAGTGAGAGCAGGGGGAAGTGGGAATTTGTAGCAGCTGATCAGTTCTCTTCCAGGTGATGAACATCAGCTGCTGTCTGCTGCTTTGCATTGCCTGAAGGGATCAGAAGCGAACCTGATCCAAATGCCAGTTGAAAGTTCATCCCATAGCTCTGACAAAGTCTGTGTAAAGTTAGTTGGTAGTAGCTAGCTTAATTTCAATAAGTACTGTGATACCTTTTTCTGATTTCAGGTCAACAAATTAGATACAGACATTTATATTAACACACAGCTTTATGTACAAACAAATAACTGTTCTCCACTCTCACTTCTTAGATCAAAAAATTAACCCCGAAAGATAAAAATAAACAAAAATATGTTTGAAGATCTCTTTGGAATGAGGATTAGAAAAAAGAAACAACAGAGGTTCAAGCTTGTTTCCAGCTCACAGAATTGCTGGTGCAAAGCTGCAGCCCAACATGGTGAACTGCACGCCATGAGGTGCAGGAGCAATTTGCACTCCTTTTAAGTTGCCAAAGTAATAAGCAACAGCATACGTTCAGAGAAATAATCCTCATCTCCACTTCCATTTCTTGAAGAAAGATTATTCATTTAGGTTTAACTAATATCTGTTTATATGCACAGTTAACAGCTCTGTTAACTCCAGTGTCTTATTTAGGGTGTTGTACCAGTGGAAGGATTTGGGTGTGAGTAAACTGTGATATCAGAGACTGTCTTGGCTGCTTGGGGAATGGTTTTTCAAAGCACTGAGCCTGTGGATATGCTTTTATTCTGCAAGCTGTTTTTTATCGGTGGCAACGTGTTACTGTTCACCATCATAACAGTTTATGTGAGTGCTTCTTAGCTCTCTCCAAGCAATATGAGTTCATATACTTAAACAATTTAGTGGATGATTTGTGCTAGCTGAGTCTACTGTTGCTTGGAGACCGTCAGCCTCTGAAAGGTTGTAACCTGAAATGAATGAACAAGCCTGATGTTTACTTTTGCCCGTTCCTGCATTTGGGTCAGCTTAGTCCTTTTATTGAATGTTGTGATGTATGAGTATCACTCAAAAAAGTGTCAGCCATCACCTAAGCCGATGCCATTTTGTTTCTGTGTGTCAAATTGGAAAATAATAAAGCTCTGTTTCAGAGAGTTACGTGGGGCAAGACTGTCAGCTGCATTTCCCAGTGAAAGAAAAAGCTTGAGCCCAGCAGGTCTGTCGTAGCAGAAGGCCAGACTCTGTGCTGCTCAGGCTGAAGCATCTCAATGTCCTCATAAAAGGAAGCGTTAATCAAAATATAGCAGACAAGTTGTTTATGTGAATGGTTGAGATTATCCCAGACAATGCAGCGCTGTTTGACTTGGAGAAAGAACTGTATAACCGTACACAAAGCTGCACTGTAAAGATAGTTGCTTGGCTTAGTGATTGTGTAATGAAATCTGGAAAGGTGATAAAAACGGAGCTGATTTGGGGTGGGGTGATGTACTATCTCTTCAGATCAGTTTATAGCTGAGTATTTGATTTTTATTATGCACGAATGAATAGAGAATTGTAGCTAAGGCAGCGAGCAGGTTTTTAATCTTAATGTACCAGGCAGTGAGTTAACTTGTGATAATGTGTAGCAATCCAGGAGGCTTGTGGAGCGATAAGGAAAAGGTTAGAATGGTTTTTCTCTGCTGAATATCATTGCACAATGTTAGATTGAGTTTAACAGGGCTTTTTAAACAGGAGTTGTGTACACCAATTAGTTTGTATAACTTGAAACTAGATTTGAACTTTGTTATGCTCTTTTGTCCAGGTTACCCTTGCAGGGAAAGTGTCCAGCAGCAGGGTGGCATTGCTGCTACTATTCAAAGACATTGTTGGAGCCAGGATGGCATGGATTGCACCATTTTTAAGGTTGTCATTAAGGAGACCTTAGGGTCTTAGGCTTGCCTGCAATTACCTGCAACACTGTCCATCTATAGGAAGAGATGGAATGTACAGTGTATCCTGAAAGGTGCAACAAGTCCCTCTGGGAATGGCCACTAGAATGTGTCACACTTAATTATTTATTCCACCGAAAGATAGTAAAGAGTGGCCCTAGGTAACTGACATCTTTGAAGAAGGAAGTGGATAGGATTTTAGTGCATGCCTCCATGGTCCCTATCACACTGAGTGAGGGTCGTTATACTCAGAGAATAGCCTTGTTTGTAGGAGTCGTGCACAGATCCTCATGAGAAGAGGGAGCTTGGAAGAGATTATCTTGCAACAGTTTGTTGAGTTGAAAGCTGATGGTAACAAAAGCCAGTGATAATGGCTGCTTACTGTCACCCACTTTGTTCCGACCTTACTTCACATTCCTATGGGTGCTGCGTAGTCTTTGGCAAACCAGTTTATTTTCTTTCTTCTCCCATCGCTGTTAATATTATTTACCTCCTTTCCCTTCACTGCAGAACGTGATGGACTTGCTTAGCAGGGCCAGCCAAGAAATTTCCCGTGCTTTCCTGCAGGTTGCAGCTCAGGACTCTTTCCTGGGGTGCTGTCAAGCTTGTCCTGGCTTCCATCCCCTGCCATGCCTCCTGCTGGCAGGGCTCACGCAGCCACTGCCTGCCTGCTGTTGTGACAGGTTACGATGGTGAATGGAGAAAAGGAAATGTTTTTTTTTTTTTTCCCCGCATATACAATGAAAGGAAGCACTGCAGTAAACCAAGTGATGTAAAAAAGCCTTCCCGGTACATTACTTTGTAGCACCTTTTCATCCTGTTCCACTGCTCCAAAGCCCTCAGTGGTCTGTTGTGGACTGGCAGGCTGAGCTTGCTCCTCTGACAGGCTGAGCGTGCCATTGCTGGTTGCTTGGGCTCCCTTGGGCAGTCAGATGAGGCAGCTCGCTGTTGGACTGTACCACCAAGGTGTGGTACCTGCCTGGTACTCCTCTATGTACTGTGGTTGCAGCAGAGCGAAGTGTGGTGGAGCTCCTTGGCTTTCTCATCTGCCATTGTGGAGGACACAGAGTGGCCTTGATTCATCACGCCATGGGGAGGAAGGGCATTTCTGCCCTAGGTTTGGGCAAGAGAAGGGAAGCACTTGAATGTTTGGGTACAGTAGGGAGCAGTGCTGTTTCATTGCTGATGTGGTGAAAGGGATAATAAAAGTGTCCAAAAGTGAGGTAAAAGACAAGGCCGGTGGTGGGGTGGAGAGGAAATACTTGGAGATGTCTGCAGTGTTTCCTGTTTGTTTCTGAAAATTATGAGTCAGATCCCCCACAAACTGAAGAGATCGGTTTGAAAAATCATGAGGTTTAAAAGTAATTGTGGATTTGTTCTCTTGGTATTCTGGTTTCGAACCTGAATGCCTGATGGCCATTCTTCATATTTCTCAGCACAGCAGTGACAGCAAGAAACACGTGTTCTTTTCTTGTTCAGTGAAAGTAGAGATATGTGTGTATATATATATATATTCATACAGCATCGAGCTATAAACTATTAGAAGAGATAAAGAGACCAAGACTTGGAATAAAATGTATGCTATCTTCTTAGTTTTTCTAGAATGGTTGCCTTAAAAACATTCGTAACATGACTTAGTTGTAACCCTACAGCTGATTTCTCTTTGGTTTATGATGTATATGTTTTGGCATAGGAGTGAGAAGGTGCATCATTGCATGCTTGGATTGTGCTTTAGAATAACAGCGCTTTGAGGTCTGTTCCAAAATGAAACATGTTCCTTGTCCTGGAGCTTCCCCAGATAAAATGTGGCTTGCATCATTAAAAATGTGGATTTTGTAGGATCATAATGTAGGTATTAAGAAATGTTTGCACAGCAGAAATACACTTAAAAGGCAAAACAAAGTGGATTCCATTCTTCCACTGGCTGTATCACTGAAGTGTAGGCTTTTGTAGAAGATGTGGTTTATTTGCCTGCCACTTAATTCCTGGTTCTTGTGTGTAAGCAATCCAGAACTCCAGTTCTCCAAGCAGAAAGCGATTACTTGCAGGCATTTTTCTTCTGTTATGGTGTCAGAATAAACTGTATGAAGAGACCTTGAAACGCTTTGGTTCAGCTGAAAAGAATGCTGCAAAACTGGAGGGCCTTCCAGTAAAAGGCCAAATTCACGTCTTTGTAACAAAGCTTGTTGTTAAGACACACCTCAGGAGGTGATATAACATTTGGACAACTGACAGCATAGCCTGCGAGTCAGCTTTGTTCAGCGCTCAGCAGTCGCTGCTCTGATGTTTATGTGCTGACAAAAATGCTGTCCCTGATCAGTGAAATATTGTTGGCTCTGAGAGCACAAGTGGAAACTCTGGGTCCATGAGTTGGGTCCAAGAATGAGACCATTTTCCAAAAACCTTCCTGCTGCATCAGTATTAATAAATTAACATGAGCTCACAGGTATCTGTAGCAGTGACCTGCCAGCATGGCTCACGGCATGATCTTGACATGTGTACTCATGCTGTCACCAAGACCTGTATGGGAGCAGGGACTAGAGGGCTCCTGGAAGCTTGTGGAGAGTGTGACCACCCCACCTCCTCTTCAGCATGCTGGTATAGATGTGGGCTTTCCTGTGCCACTTAGCCTCAGAGCCTGGGAACGTTCTTGGGTGTGTTTGATTTGTTATTGTAAGGATAGCCTTGCTGCGTTGAAGCCAAAATGGATGCCTGCTCACATTGAGGTCAATTTGAGAAAGGACCAAAGCATTTCTGAGGCAGGTATCTGCTTATTATGGCATTTTTCCATATTAAAAAACTAGTTATGAAAGATTCTCATGACCAGCACTGCAATACACTTTTCCACCTTTGCCTTCAATACCTGCAGATCTCCACAGAAATTGCTGTCTTGCCATCTTATTTATGGCTGCCATTTCTTGCCTCTCCCACTTCCCAGCTGCTTCACCATATGGAAGGAGCATTTCCTGCCACTTCCTCTATAGGTTGCTACTCCACACTGCTGCCTGTAACTTCTCTTAAGCGAGCAGGTACAGGTTGGGTGTAGGTGTGGCAAAACGCTTCGAGAGCTGCTCCCAGCTACTGGGAAAGCAGCTCTGAAATAATCTGGAACAGCTCCCAAAATGATCTGTCCCAGTGGGAAACTGGTTCCACTTAGTTTAAAAACAAGTAAAAGTAACTGTAATTTTCCAGCTGTTTTTTGTTTGGAAGTCTTGTTTGTTTGTTTGTTTTGTGCCAAAGAAACAGAAAAGCAAAGAGAAATCTGCAGGAGTACCTGGCCCAGCTGCAAAGATTTGTAAACATTTATCATTGCAAAATGAAAATTTAAAAAAACACCCTTTTGTTTAGAAAATTGGAACACGTGTTGATGTAAAGTGTTCTCTTATGCTTTAATAGCTTTGCATAATTCTCATTAACATCAATGAGAGCTGGACAGATATCAAAGAATGAACAGACCTCTTTCAGACAGATCTTGTGAGCCAAGTCCTCATCCCTGCAGGCAGAAGTCAGTGCTGAAACCAGCAGTGGGATTCTGGGAGCTGAATTACCTACTGAATTACCTCGTGGCTCTAACACTTCAACTGTGAGCTGTGTTCTTTTGTCTGAAAAAAAACTGATCTATGGTGTGCTTCCAGAGCACTGCTTTCTCAGTAAGGTTGTGCCTGGGCAAGGTTTGTGTCCTGGTGTCAAGCTCAGATTTATTCCCAAAAGTAATGGCACGAGTCCTGGGGTGTAATGATGGCAGCACAATAGTGCTCATCTGCAATGAGGAGAGGCCTTGGGACAGCTGAGCCATGACACACCGAAGAACAAATATTAAAAGTACTGGGACAGATGCCTTGTTGCTGTCAAATAGTGCTGTTGACTGACTTCCATGGAATTACATGTTTGTGCTAGCTCTGGACTTGTCACTACCTGAAGGCCTCTGAAATCAAGTAGATCCTTCTTTGGTTCCTGACATGTAACCAAGTTTGGAAAATGGGGCTTTGGTCAGCATTTTGATACAGAAATGTTTTACACACACAGTTTTATGAAATGACAGGGTTATTACTCTTATGCTACAAAATGAAAAAAACATGTCTAGGACCTAGATTCCTGGTTGTGTTTGCATGTGTGTGTTTTGTGTATTTACATATATAGAGTAAAACATAAATACATATATTATTGTCACAAAAATTGCTGAGCTGTGTAGCATTTGAGAATGGCTTCTTTAGTTAAACAGCGATATTTTTACATCAGAGTATTTCATCCAAATACGAGCGTCCTAATTCTCTCCCTTTGCTTCTTCACTCTTTATATAACGAGTTGCCTTTCTGATGTGTAGGTGTGAATACCTTAATTACCATTTTCAGTGACGAAGTTATTTTTTTGATCACTTGACTGATGTTGGCACTTCTCAACAGTATTTTTCTGAGTAAACCTTTCTATTTCATTAAATAGCATTAACCATGGCAAATTCAACCTTTGTGCTTCCTTCCATTAGCACGTGGTTCTTCAAATAGACCTTTCAAGTGGGTGCTCACAGATGTGTACTGCAGCTGTAGACAGTGCTGAATAAAAAGCATGAATTCTTCTGTTATGAGTTGAATGCAGAATTTCTGTTGATATGATTCTTTTATTTTATTTTTATTTGCTGCCTGGGGCTGAACAGCTAACCTTTCAACAAGTTCTGCATGCCTGCCTGCTTTTGAGACCAGATACGTCGTTAATAGGAGCTCTTTCTGAAATCACTTACGTACTGTAGAGATGTAAGTCACTTGGCATGACATGGGCTAATTTGTGAATTACATGCCTAAAATTCATGTAAAGACGTAAGTTTGCCTACTTCTGAAAATCCTATTACTAATTAGTGGTCATCACAGTGTCAGTGCTTCTAATGCGTGCTTTGTCAACACACGTCATACTTTTGCTTCAGCCATGCTTTTTTTATATTGAGAGGGCTGAGCTGCAGACGTGTTTTGGGTAATTATAATGTCTAAACAAGTGGAGTTAAAACCGTTTGTTTAAGTAGCTCTTAAGCTACTTTACATAGCACCCTGTTTGTATTGGGCCAAATCCTGAACTCATTACAATTTTGCATTTGGTATGTTGCTAGTAGGAGTAAAGATTAAGTAAAAGAGCCACCGAAGTTTGATCAAATTTAAAAAGTCTGGTGAAGGATGTTTTGGATGCTCCTAAAAGAAGTAAAGGGAATGTTTGGAGATTCTCATGGATGTTTGTGGTATGTGGCCTCTACCCAGAAGAACATGAATATAAAGCCTAGTTTAGGCTGTATATGTACACTTTATGTGGGATAATACCTCAGACATGCTGTAGATCAGCTGATGAGCAGATGACTTTTTTGGATTTGCTTATAATGTTCCACTTTCTCAAGTCTTCTCTTGAAATGATCACATTTTCAGTGTTAACAAAATTTTAATTGTACAGCTCTCTTTACCGTCTTTATTTTGTGCGTAATTAACTAAGATGGTCCCTCATAAATGTCCTAGCTGAGCAAGCTTAATTGAAACTGAAAGATTTTTCTCTTTTGTTCCCACCACACATTGGTGATTTGGAGTCTTAGAAACAATCTGTATCACAAGCAGCAAATAGGCAAGAGGGAGAAAGAGTCTGTGTCCAGAAGGTGCTTCATTCTTCTATTCTGCATGTCCATGCTAGAAAAGGTTGATATTGCCCTCTGGAGCTGCCTGTCTTCTCGTCTTCTCCTTGCTGGTTCTGAGGCCTCATTTTGACAACAGCAAATAAGGATGCTTTGTACCGCTAAAAAGTACCCAAGGAAATGCCTAGTTCCTTGGCAAGGTAAGTATGCCCCAGTTAAGTTCAGTGCCATTTTCCTTGTGCTTAAATGACTTGCCTATTATGCTGGCTAAGAAAGTGGCAGAATTGAGACTAAAATCTAGGAATCATGTTTCCTCCCCTGCACTGCAACCTCCAAGTTGCACTGTGTTCTATTGTTACCAATTATTTTAATTGTTACCAATTATTTTAACTCTATTGTTATTTATTTTAATTTACACAATGTTTTAAAAATAAATATAGCTATAAAATGGACAAACGAATTCTACTGCATGGGTTTCTGAAGCCTTTACAATCTAAGGGCAAGACTGGATATAATACAATACAAAAGAATAACAAAGTGACATTCAGGATTTATAGCTGCAGTACTTAATTGAACAGGCAAAACTTTTTTCCCCTCTAACATGTAAGCCTGCAGGTACAGTTATGAGGATATATCAGATAAGGAAAAAAACTTTATGGCTGCTTGTTAGTGCAGTTGTTAATGCAGCTTTGGCATTGCCTGCTTGCATGCTGTTGTTCCATTTCCCAGTATGTTCTTGGTGCCATTCTTTGTGCCCTCTGTCTCCTTGGTGTTTGTTAGTACAACCCTGAGTAACCAACACAAGCATGTTCCAGCATGGTAGGAATGGCTAAGTGTTCCTGTCTGTGCAACTGGCATAAAATGCACCCATATTCTTGTTTTATACGAAGGATGGCTTGTGGTGGAGTTTATTAGCTGTTTGAAATATTTTAGGTATATAGAAGATTTTTTTTGATTGATAGTTTTCCCAGAGTTGGGGTGTTTATTTAATAGCTTCTTTCAACCTGTGGCTTGTGCTTGTACTAACTAAGGTTTGTTCCCAAAAAGAAGAGTAAACTTACGGAAGTTAGAGGCAAGCAAGAGTCAGACTTTTTACTCTCTCTGTGCTGCTGTGCTTCACTGGCATGTTGTGCATTTATTGTGTAAATATTGTGTATGGTGATTGAGAGGAATTTTTAACGTGCTGTCTTCCCAAATGGTACAGGAGCTTAATAGCCCCACTCTAAGTGTAAGGGAGATAGAGTCTCCCTTGTTGAAAGGTTAGCTGTTCAGCCCCAGGCAGCAAAATAAAAATTAAAAAAAAAAAATCATATCAACAGAAATTCTGCATTCAACTCATAACAGAAGAATTCGTGCTTTTTATTCAGCACTGTATACAGCTGCAATACACGTCTGTGAGAATGGTTTGGGTTGGAAGGGACTGCAAGGATCATCAAGTTCCAAATCCCCTGCCACAGGCTGGGCCACCAACTTCCAGATCAGATACCAGACTAGAATCCTTTTTGCTTTTCGGTGCCATTTGGGGTTAATGTAGGAGAACCTGAAAGATTGCAGATACGAAGAGGATGAAAAATCAAGCTTTGGACAGGAAGGAAACAGGAAAAAGGACAAATTTCATCCAGTGGAGCTAAATCATAAAGCTGTAAATCATTTGAATCAGGATTGGTCGTCAGAAAAGAAGTATGAACTCACGTCTTGGGAAGGGTGAGGTATAATAACTCCAGAGTTTTGGCAGGAGGCTGCTTGAGGCAAGCAAGAAGTGGGCTGACCCAGATGCTTGATAAGAGAAGAAATGAAATGAAAAGTGGGTGGATCTGGCAAAGAACTGGGTGGACTTGATTGTTTTGGCACTTGGGTATTTGATGCTTGATTTCCAGGGCAGCAAAATTTTAATAACCTATTGTTTGTTATTGTTTGGCTCTTTAGTAGTATGACTAGCACCTCTCTTCCTGAGTGGGTACTGCATGCTGGCATGTGGGGAGCGCAGAAGAGGCATTGTGGGTGAGAGCTGCAGTTGGGAAGGGGAGAAGTGCTTTGAGAGGGAGGTGTTGCAGAGGAGGATTTCTGGTATGGAGGTGGTGTGTGCAAAGGGACGGCTGTGGAGCAGAGGAAGGGGAGGCTTTGAGGACTGCTTCTTCGCTCATGAAAGGGTTTTTTGAGATCAGATCTTTGGGACGTAGCCTCAGCATGATTTGTGAGCTGATGCTGAACAAAGGTTGGCCTTGGCTCCACTGGCAATTAAAATGTCCAGCTCCACTAGCAATTAAAATGTCCAGCTTCTCTTGCTGACGTCTGTTGTCAACGTTGTCCCCTGTTCTTGCTGCTGAGAAAATCAGTGAAATGATAATGTAACAGGAACTATGAAAGTAAAAGCTGAACAACCAGAGAGGAAGTGTTTTCAGCCTAAAATACTCTGCTTTGTTTGTTAGAGGGATAAAATACTCTACGTATGTAAAGCGCCAAGCTTAGTTCCACACATCCCTATGTGTTAACATTAGTTAGACATCAGTAGTGCTCTTGTGCTTTTTGACAAGTTAGGCACACATAAACCTAGGGTTATTACATGTATGAGAGTGTATAGGATAGTGGTTTTTGTCCTCTCTTGTGTGTAATTTTCAGTTACTAAGTACTTAGTAATAGCAGCCCTGAAACATGGAGGTCTCTTTGTTGGTAGAAAGAGACAAAATAACTTTCTGAGCAGTATTTTTTAAATTGAAGGCACAACTCTACAGAGGCAGGTTAAATGAATGTAGGTTACGTGGCTGCTGTCGCAGACAATCTAAAAGACACCTAACATTATGAAGTCTATCATCGCCACATTTCTAGCATAGTATCTTTTTTCTTACATTTGTCTTTTGTTTTACCAGAATGTGATTGTATCCCAGTAGTAATTTTAAAATAACTCGTCACTGTGAAAAATTTTTCTAGGAATGTTGCTGTATGGCGTTCCTTGACCCTTATGCTACAGCAGCAAGCTCCTGGGAACTTGTGGTATGTTCACCTTTAGCCTGTGTGAGGTAATCCGAACGGCTCGTCCAGCATATATGATTCATACCTATAAACTGGGCATGTCCAACCTGCAGCCCACAGGCTGCATGCAACCCAGCACAGCTAGCAATGCAGCCGCCCCCTACCCTGCACTGTTCCCTGTGAAGTAGCCCCAGGCACGTGCCCATCACTCAGCAACAGCCAAACCATCAGTGCACTGTTAATGCTGTGTGACTGAAAGCAGGGCTGTGCAGTGCTGACTCTAGTGATGCTACATAACTGTGTGCATTTTGATACGTTGGCTGTACATAGTCCTGTGAACAGTGAAGAATACATAGCCGTGCTTTCCATTTTGATGAAGGAGTTTGAGAATAGGTTTCAAGATTGCAAAAAAAAAAAAAAAAAAAAAAATCATCAATTTATGTTTATGTGAGACCATTTTCAGTTGATAGAAATACATTACCTGCAAATTTTCAAATGGAGCATATAGAGTTGCAATCAGACATGCATCTCAAAAAATTGATCATGTCTCTTAACCAGATTTTCAAAATCCCCACCTTACCAGAGAAGTAACCTTTGCTTCACGATTATGCCTTATTCATGTCACCACTTTTTGGCAGTACGTACATGTCAAGGATGAAGCACAGGAAGAGTGAAATTTCATCAAAAATTTCTGAGGATCACCTTGAGTATTGCAACCACTGTCATTGAACCAGCCTGATGCGTTGGTTTCACAAAAACAAGGTCACACATCCCAGTTGTATGGTTTTGTTCCTCTTCTATTTTTTTTAACGTTTTAAGAAGAATATTAAAAATCAAAATGTTTAGTTACTTATATATTAATGGTATTTTATATTTTACAAGGGCGTCTCCAAAATTAATGCCTCCTGTTTCATGATGTTGGCCCACAACGTCAGAAGTGGATGTTGGTAGTATGATGATAGAGGTTGTGCTTTCCCACCAGCATTCCATTGCATTTTGTTGCTGTGTGACATATGGTAGCAGAGGGGCAGTCTGACAAAATGGAATCTGACAAGAAGCGTCCATGAAGCAAAAGGGTGTAATTCAGTTTCTCCTTGTGGAAGAAATGGTGCCCATTGACATCCATTGATGCTCGCTGAACATTAATGGAGACCAGCAGTGGCTGTGAGCACAGGGAGGCAGTAGGTGGTGTATTGAAGCACTGGTAACAGTGACAGTGGGTCATCTCCGCTGATGCAGATTTTTATGACAGTGCATAGGTAATGGCAGTGACTGTGTTGAAAAAGAGTGTTTTGTAGCTGAGAATTTGCTCAATCAAATAGTGGTCTTGTGCTTTTTGTATCTGGTGTAGTTTCCATGGAAATAAGTAGGAGGCATTCATTTTGGAATAACTCTAGACAATTCCTCTTCACTCTGCAGCTCAGGCAATTCAACAGGTTGAACATCCATGCTATAAACATTATCTATCAATATTTTCTGCCAACATACCTGCCTTATCAGTTATAGCTCTTCCCTGTAGTCCTCCCATCAGTGAATTCTTCCTCTTCTTTCCCTGAATACACATTGAGACCCACTGGTTGTCCACATACGTTCTGCTTTTTTCTTTCAGTGAAAGTCCCTAGAAAGGTTGCTGCCGTTTCAAACAGTGGGAATTACCCCAAGTCGTTGTTTTCCTGTTTCCCAGCAGTGCCCAGGGAGTGGAGTAATCATAGAAGCTATATGAGAAGTTTGAAGCTGGTTTTAGGCAAGTTCTGAATGCAAGTAATGAACAGCATTAGGATCCTGTCCTCTTATTGCTGAAACACCACCAATAGGACAGATGGTATGTTTAAAACTGCTTGTAAATATGAACTCCATCTTACAGGTGGAGTTCATTGCTGCTAGATATTGTTAAATTGAATGCATATAGACATGTTTGGGTTTACATGTGAAGAGATGGGGCAGATTTAACCACACTAGGTGAAGGGAGAGGAAGATGTCTGTAGAACTGCATAAAGATTGGAGCTTTGCTTCAGACTGTACAGCGTGCTTACCTTGGCTTATACTGCTTATACTAGCAGCCTGAAAGCTGCTGCTTCTCCACTGAGAAGCAGGCCTTACCTCCCGGACGTAATTTAGATAGCTTTAGTTCTTTTTTAGTGTGACTTTGTACATGCTAGTGTGAGGTCTCACTGACTTCAGTGCCTGTGAGTGGCACAATGAGGAACTGCCCTTACTTCTTCTGAACTGAGCAGAAAAGCTTTTGCTAGCTTCAGTGGGAGAGTGGTTGGGCAGCTAAGACAAGCTGTCCCATGAACGTTGTTAGTTTTAGACCTTAATTCTGCAATTACTGAATACAAAGGCCTGTGCGTAAAGGTCTGTTGCCACAGTTGTCACTGTGACTTCACTGATGATTTATCTGCAGCACCACTGAGCTACTGTACAACTTAATTACCACTGCTCTGCAGCGGTCTCTTGGTGTGCATAAAGCAGATATTTGTTGTGTTCAAAGAAGAACTTGAACAAATAAAGATTATGTTGTACATGTGTAAGGAACTTGTTTGTTGTTTATATGAGGCCAACATGAAAAACTGAAATATATCATGCTATATCTGACAGGTACTAAGTGACAACAGTAGTCCATATCAAGAATTAAACAAATAAACCCCTTAAAGTCTACCAAAGCTTTTTGATAGCACTGTGACTTGAGTATTTGTTTAATAGTTCAGATCACTATTTAAGTTGTGAACACATTTGCTTGTATAATGTAGTAAATTCTTCCTTTATCACTAAAGTCTTTATTTACGCTCTCCAGCCTCCTATGCAAAATAACGAGCAGTGATAGAAGGTGCTGTGCTGTGGTCTGATGGAAGCTGCAGATATCCAGGACCTTTTGTGGTCAAGCCTGTTGTTTGATTTCACCCCTTGGATTGTTTGCTTGTTGTGTGGGTCATTAACTACTGGTTGTTATGTGCATCCACCCAGCAGGCTTCAACTGCTCTCTACCCCTCTTTAAGAAGTGGTATTTGAGGATATCAAGATCTGCAGTCAGGGAAGGTGCTCTGTGTTTGAGGGGCCTTTTTTGCCCCAGTCTGTAGCAGAGGCTGAAGCCCCCACTTTGTGAGCTGCAGAAAACTCAACTATCCCTATGGCACCATAACTAATGCCTCTGAGTACTCTCCAACTCTTCAAAATGCAAACTCCTGGAGTACATTCATTGTATGAAAGTACTGGTGATTAAATTGCAGAAAGACTGCTGTACAGATAAAGCAACAGTTTAGTTTTTCGTCCTGTGTTGCAAGATACTTTGTTAGAAACAAAGGTGCCAGAAGCTGAACAATGGCTCAGGAGATGTTTCATTTCTCTTGTGCGGCTGTTCTGCCCCACATCAATTAATCTCTCTGAGCTGTCATTTCCTGCACATAGGATGGGAGCAGTAGCCATTCCATTCTCCTTTGTCTGCCTTGTCTGATGTCTTTGGTCCCCGATGACCACAGAAGTCATTTATGGTCCTTTGTGCCTTTAGCCAATGCTTAAATGAAAGTGATGAATAATAAGTATTTAATATCTATGTTCTCAGCCTAGGAAGTTCAGCATGCATTTGAATGGTGCAGCTCACCATCTCAGGGGGAGGGCAGAGAGTTTGTTTTTCTCAACACGGACATGATGTTTTGTACGTGGCTTTTGTTACAGCAGTGGAGTGCCTAGGAGCATTTTGCATTTTATCCACTTAGAGTTGTCGCTGGGTACACAAGATGTCACCAAGAAGCACAGGATGTGCCTCATGAGTCACGCCACTTCCCACATACTGTCCTCCATCCTGCCTGTGTTTAAGGGTTAAGCCTCATGGGCTCAGTCAGACAGCCTTGGAGGGATTTTGTAGAGCAGTGAGTACTTGACATTAAAATCCCTTGGTGAGGCATTTTAACATTTATTCTTTTTGAGTCTCCTTTTTTCAAAAAGTTGCCAAAGTTGGTGAAACATTAAATGCAGCTAGATATCGAAGTTACCTCCTGCAAGAGGCTTCAATAGCAGTTCCCAGCAAGCGCTGCCACGAAAATGCCTAATAGGACTGTGGCTGCCATGTGAGGGGTGACTGTAGGAGTGGGTGAGGAGTGGGGCAGTGGAAGGAGAGGCCAAGGCCTGGCTGCTCTCCTGCCTTCTGGCTTCAGTCTTAGTCACTGTCTGCCACTGGCAGACTTGTAAAGCAAATTATGCAGATGTCTGTCAGGAGTGATGAAGGCAGTACTGTTCAGGGCAAGAGGAGTGGAAGAAGTCTTGTCCAGCCCTATTTTTCCTGTGATTGCAGATTTTAGGTGCTGCTTATAGAATGCTTTGGCACATTAGATCATAGACAAAAGGCATCTTGCAGGACTGACTCTTCCTAAATCCCGCAATCCAGGCCTTTCTTTGATTTTACTAAGCCCCATGATATAAGCCTGTGCAAAAAGCACACCTCCATGAGGCCATGGATCCTGTAGATGCCCCTGCTTCTCTATCCTCACAGATACACAGATTTGTCACCAAGTATGTCACAAGAACTGAGCTGACTTCAGACACTTCCAAAATTTTTACTGTCCTGTTAGAGGCACAAAATCCTTGGTTATGCTAGGGAATTGGTCTTGTGTTATAAACCCTTCAGCTTGAGTGAAAGTTGAATGCCTCTGTTTCATAACTGAGATGAACCCAATCTGTGCATATTCTGTCAGTTTCCCACAGAAGATGCTGCTATGACTTGTGTTGCTGAGTGGCAGGGCCGTTCTGTGCCCTTAACCATGAGTAGTTGTTTGAAACAGGCAGTTTGTTTACAAGATACTTCCTGAAGGGAAGCTAAATTTATGCTTAGGAAGTTCTGTGATAAGATAAGCAATTTTTTGTCTTCTAAGTGGGGTTTATAATCTTTTTTAATTGTGTTGTTTATTTAACTTTTAAAATATTGTGAGAAATATGTTTAGTCTGTTATTTATATTTTCAGCTGTGGATTACATAAACACTTATTCATTCTAGAAAAGGAAAATGTGCTCCTCTGAGTTTGGATCAGAGCTGACTCTTGATTTTACATGCCTCTTCTAGAGGAAAAAACCTGGAAATTGTGAAGAAGAATGATTGAAGACTAAAATCTGAGGTGCTCTGTCAGATTCTGTATTCAAATTCTAGCTAAAACAGTGTTATGAAAACAGCAAGCCATTGGTGAACTGCCCTGTATGTCCTGATTGTGTAAGCAGGTTAACTTATAGTCGTGTACCCAAGTGATGGCTGCTTGCTCTGCCTGCCTTTGAAAGGCCTCAGAGCAGATGCAAGAACCTGCAAACAGGGTTAGGGCCAAACTAACCTGTTGGACTTTAAACATCCTTTCTTGTATCTGATACAAACACGACTTCCGTTTTTTGGCTTAAATTGGAAAAATGTATAAACTTCTGTACTGAAGGTATGACTTTTATGTTGGAATTTATGTATACTGCTCTCAAACATGTTTAGTAAGTTATAACTTTTGTATTTTTAGGTTAGTGGATGACAGATGTGTGGTTCAGCCGGATGCAGGTGACCTTGCCAACCCTCCCAAGAAGTTCAGAGGTCAGTAAATGGAATAATTGTTTTTTGTTTTTTGTTTTTTTAATTAATGCACATTCTGACTTTTTGTGCAAAGATGTACCTTACCAGAGAGATGACTTCCCAGAAGTCTTGATGAACATGCTGCTGAAGTTTCAAGCCGGAATGTGAAAGGCCAATTTTGTGAAAGAAATGCCAAGTCAACAAAGTCATCAGGGGCAGATGGAGAACACAGGGAAAGGGACCAACCTGCTTGTGGTCGAAGAACTGATTATTCAGTTTGTCCACAGAGTGCAAATCCCTCACTTTGGGAGCAGCTCCTTGCTCCAGCTCTGCTCTTACTGTAAATGGGAAATAACCTCACGAGGTTCACAACTACTGGAGCTGCTGTTGTATTTTTTTTTTTTTTAGAAGATAACCCAGCATTTTAAGGATTACCCCCAAATATTTTGTCAGCTTTTTATTTTTCTCTTGCTTTTAATTGGGCCTCATTTTTCTCAGGTTTTTTAGACATGAGCTTGTAGATGCAGATAGATAATTCATTCCACTTTTTTACTTGGTGGAAAAAAATAACAAAGTACTGACAACATGCAGTTTCTACTTCTTGAATGCCGAAAATACTCCTGTGGTATTAGAAGTTGTGTTTATGTTTAGGGAAGGAAATACAACCTTTCAGAGTCTTGTTGGTTCTTAATTTAAGTGATAAGATCTAGCTGCACCAAAATGGAGCCTTACTAGCCTGATCCAGACCTCTGTTGGCTTAAATAGACTTTGATTCACACCTGTCACAAGGACAATTTTGATTTGCCTGGTTTACAGCAAGTGAAATAAACATAATGTCCCAGACCATTGCTGATTGTGTCTATTTCAAGAAGTTGCACAGAGATGTTTAACCTTACTTCATTTCTAATATTTATTATACTGTAGATGTATGTGCTATTGTTGCAAAAATGTTGCATGTAAAATATTGAGATACTGAAGCTCTTCTTTTCCAGAGTATTCAAGGTTTAGTTTCCATCATATATTCAGGAAATGTCACCAGCTAGTTCTGGTTCCAGCTGTGAGATTCAGCACATCTGCAGATCTTGGAAACTGGAAATTGAAGAAATGAGAACATGTATTTCTAATGGTTTCTAAGTACATTTCAGTCACTCATACACTATCATGGAATAACTTTACAGCAGAAACGTGGATGGCATCTAGTTCTCCAATGTGACTTTTGTGACTTTCAAGCTACCTAGCTGTGATTTCATCTTACTGTATTTAATTCACAGCTTGAATCCTGCACAAATTTCAGATGGGGATTCTGTGGACAGTAGTTCTGCTTCACCACCTTGGTTTATTCCAAAGCAAAGCATACACAGGTTTCTAGATGAGACAGAAATCATTGAAAAAGATTTGCATGTGACAGTGCAATTGCAGAATGTCTTGAAATGCTTAGAATCGAACAGATGAATAGAGGCTGAAAGGACAACCTTAAATTCTTTATTGTCTAACAGAGTACTTGATTTTATAACGTCAGTAGAGTTCTTTAGTTCTGTTTCCTTGCTTGAAAGGACAAAGAAAGAAAAAGATGATAGCATTCTGTGTTGAGTTTTTCCAAAACACTTGATTTCAACGTCAAAAACGTCTGGGCACTTTGATCCAGAGTGCAGGGTTTTTGAGTTCACAGCACTAATGGCACACCTCTAATAGTGATAATAGTACACATGTATGTATGTAAGTCAGACATCAGAATGGGATGAGACATAGAGAAAACCTACAGCTGTTTTTTGATGTTATGGGAATGCAAAGACTGTTCTCCTGAGTTCCATCCCAGCTTCTTTCAGGAGAATGTTTTCTGTTAGTTGTAAACAGTTTTGGCTCTGTTCCTGGGGCAACCTCTTTCTGTTGCTTTTGTAACACATTTCCTTCTCTCTAGCTTTCCATATTCTTTCTTCTCCCCAGCATCCAAGCTTTCATTTCTTCTAACTCAGCTTTCCACTTCTCAGGACTTCCCTCTTCCCTTTTGCTCCCTGCTCCAAATCTTGTTACTAGCTGCTTCTTTGCGGCTCTTAACTCTCTTTGTGGCTCTTAACTCTCTTTGTCTCCAGCAGCCTCTCAAGTCACTTCTTATCTTTTTCCACCATAGGACATGCCCACACTTGACAGTTTTGAGCTATTGTTGGCATTGTGATAGTATGCGAATCTGGATGAACTGCAGTGCCATCAGGAGTAGCTAAATTAGTGCAAAAGTGAGTTTTATTGCCTTAATAGATGCAACCCACCATGCTGTAACGTCATGGGTATATTTTTAGAGGCCTCATCAAGCATTTAGTAGCATTTTCATGCATGACAAGTGGTGGTTGTGAGAAGGGCTGCAGCAAAGATAAAGCCATAGTTGGTTGCCTTCTCCTTTGTTCTGTAGGTTAAATCCTAATGAACTTGAGTTTTGCTTAGAACACAGTAGAAACTTGATGCCTAACTAGAATTTTGTGCCTGGTACCAAGGACTGCACCTCAAGACTTTTGCTCAACCCAAGCTTTCTTGAGATAGATGACACTCAGCAGTGAGGCTGACATATCTGCAACAGCCTAGATTGGATAGGAGCCCTGAAATGGCAGCATGTGATGAGCATATACAGACCTCCCAAGAGTATGACCTAGTATGACCCAAGAGTATGTGGTGTGACCCAGTCAGTAACAGGACCAGTGCACTTTAACATCTTCATTGACAGTGGGATTGACTACACCCTCAGCAAGTTTGTAGATGACACCAAGCTGTGTGGTGCAGTTGACGTACTCAAGGGATGGGATGCCATTCAGAGACACGTAGACAGGCTTCAGCAGTTGGCTCAGGTGAATCTCTTGAGGTTCAATAAATTCAAATACAAGGCCTTGCATCTATGTCATGGCAATCCCTACTGTCAGTGCAAACTGGAGGAGGTAAGGATGGAGCACAGCCCTGCTGAAAAGGACTTGGGGATTTGGTGGACGGAAACCTTGACATGAGTTAGCACTGTGCCCTTGCATTCCTGAAAGCCAACCATATCCTGAGAAGCAAGGCCAGCACGGTGAGGAAGGTGATCCTGCCCCTCTACTGTGCGCTGGTGAGACTTCACATGGAGTACTGTGTCCAGGTGTGGAGTCCTCAGTACAGGAGGGATATGGACCTGTTGGAATGTGTCCAGAGGAGGGCTACAAAAATGATGCAGGGGATCGAACATGTTTCCTATGAGAACAGGCTTAGAGACGTGGGGCTATTCAGCTTGGAGAACAGAAGGCTCAGAGGAGACCTGAGAGCAGCTTCTCAGCGAGGGGGAATATAAGAAAGAAGGGGACAGACTCATTAGCAGGGACTGTTGTGATAGGAAAAGGGGACAAGGTTTCAAACTAAAAGAGAGGAGATTTAGTTTGGCTATAAGAAGTTTTTTTGAGCAAGGGTGGTGAGGCACTGGAACACGTTTCTCAGAGAGGTGGTGGAAGCCCAGTCCCTGGAGTCTTTCAAGGTCAGGCTGGATCAGGGACTGTGCAGCCTGTTTGAGCATGTCCCCCTGTTCGTTGCTGAGGAGTTGGACTAGATGACCTTTAAAAAGGTCCTTTCCAACTCAAACGACTCTGATCCTATGATTCTGTGATTCTGTGTCAGAGCTGTATCTTAATGATTACCTATGAAACATGGCTAGGCCAAAATTTTTCTGAGAACTTTGAACACTGTGGCACTTTAGCTCATTGTGTTATGAGGGAAACCAAAAGCGCAGCTCTGCCACAGTTTGTTAAATTTATTAGTTCTGCTCAAAAGCACTCAGGCAAAAGAGCTGCTAAAAGTCATCCATATAACTAAGACATGTAAGAGAAACACATGTTTTTCTCCCTAAAAATCTCCCAGAAAGTGGATTCAATTAGAATCTCAAAATTCGTAAACAAACAAGAAATACTTTAAGTAGGTTCTTGACATGAAAAGATGATTTGGGCATGAGTGATTAGTTGAATGATTAGCCATACACAACTAAAAATAGTGCCTAATAGCAGGAAGAGCAGGGCCTCTTTAGTAACAGAAACTTCTGTCTGCATGGTTTACACTGTTTTTATCACTCACAGCTGAAACTGGCGTTGATGTGAGGTTAGAGCATGACCTGCAAGTCAAAGGAGTCTGAGAAAGGCATGTTTCTAACAGGATATTTAGATTCCAGAGCCTGACTTTGAAAATGAACATTAGAGGAGTATGTTTGCTCTTTTTTGGGTAATATTTTAACAATTCAGCCTCCTTTCCCTGCCCTCCTTTTTTTTTTTTTTTTTAAGTTATATTTTCTAACTACTTGTACCCTTCCTACAGAGTTCACTCAGAGATCAAATGTAGGTACTGAGCTGTTGGCTTGAACTGAAAACCAGAGGAGTAAAGAGATGTCTCAAAATAGCAGTTTCATTTTTGTTACGTGTTTACTTTCCTTTTTTTTTTTTTTTTTTTTTTGAGTGGGTGGTAGCTATTCTAGTTGTTTTAGAACATCCTACAAAACAGAATATTGTTAAACTAAGGAAAGCTGTTGTTCCTTTTCATTTTGTGTCCATATAAAGAAACTGTACTTCAGGTTTCCCCTTCAGTCATCCTGTAGTGAGCCTGGAGTTGCTCTTTGTTCATCAGTGTGTGCATCTTGATTTGCATCACTGTAAAAGAGGGCAGAATTAGTCCCACACGTGTTTCCTGATGTATGCTGAAAAAAAGAAACATTTACTGTTTTGTGGTTAAATTTAAGGGACTGATGAAGCCAGGTGCTTCTTGTCCTAATACTGAAATGTCCTAAGTGAAATTAATGTGCTAAAGGTATAAGTTAATTTCTCTAGTTCTCCAAATCACTGAGGTCATCCATGATGGATAAAAGCAGGATTTCTGGCACTTAAAAGGAAAAAAAAAAAAAAAAAAAAAAGGAGGGAGGAAGAAAAAAACAATGACAAATTTTGTTCTAAGACATCTTTGCACAATATCAATAAATATTTAAGAGACACAATAAGAGTTATTTTCCTTTGCAGACTTCCTGAGTGTAGTTGCTTTTTGGTCAGAGGGTGTGCTGTATGCGTTATGTGTTTGTTCTACCCACTATTGCCTTATTCAAAACAGTAATATGGAAAGAGAGTTTGTGCATTTTTGCAGGCTTAGACACGTGGGCACATGAAGATGTCAGAGGTCTGTCTGTTTTGTGAATGGGTTACTGGACTGACTTCCAGGAGGGCAAAGCTTTGGATCTACTGTATGCACTGGAAAGTTGCTTTGTAATCTTTTCTGTCTCAGTTTTTCTTTTTTCCTGTTCATTTAAACTATAGCTTCTTGAGGGCGGGAATTGTTGCACTTCTTGTTTTTTCCCTGTTGTCTAGGACCACAAAGCTTGAATACAGCATTCTACTATCACTCTTGTAAAAGTAACTACAAAAGATCAGGAAAAAATAAAACCAGATGAACTGGTTTTAATGTATCTGGAGTCTTAAAGAGAGGAAGGAAAAAAAAAGGCAAAAGCTTGTCTTGGAACAAAGAGAATCAGTTTTTTTTGTTTCTGAATTGAGGAAAATGTAATTCCTATAATACAGATTGTAACAAAGTTATTGGAAGTTCAACTTCTAAGCAGTAGGTTGGATCTCTGGACAGCTACGTTGAGCAGCAATGGCTGCAGATTTAGCTGTGTGGCTGAGGCAGATTAGCTCTGTAGCACCTGTTTTGTGTTTTCATATCTTTAAGAAGTATCACTGGGAAAAATAAACTGTCTTTGGGAGGCATATAGCTGCAATAATGATGGTATGTTCATGTACCATCTTGCATTTCTGTGCAATGCAGTGGGGTAGCACTGGGCTGTGAAGATGGGAAGCTGCTGTTTGTTTACTAAAGTTGCAGGATGTGTGGGGAGTACCAGCAATGAAAAAATATAAAACCTATATAAAAATAAAAATAAATAAATAAAATTTATAAAAATATAAAACCTATACCTATAAAAAGCAGGTATTGTTACTTGAGACAAGTGTGCATTTCACATGTTCTGAGATGACACGTTAATTATAGATTAACAGAAAATACTAGGTAACTTTTTGTCCTGTGAGCTGAAATTCCTATATTCGAACTAAAATCTCCTTCAAAGTACAGTAAGATTTAATAATATGGAATTTTTTTGTAGTTTTTTTTTTTCTTTGTGTCTGATCATAGTATTGTGAAAGTTATCCAGAGAGTTATGTCATACTCCAGGCTGGATAGTATAGCTCTCATTGTAAATGTTCCCCACTGAAATGAAAGCAAACATCTCTGCAAAGTGGCAGGATTTGCCTTGGAAACTTTCTCCTAGGAAAAGCAAGCAGCTCAGGGCTATGATTAGGGAGCAGATCAGTTGGAGCTGTGGGTAAGTGTCGAGAAAAGTTTGGCTGCTGATGGCCTTTCTGTGGACAGGTTTCCCTCCTACGAATATTGGAGGAAGACCCATTATTGCTATGGAGGGAGGAGGCAATGCATTTGAAGTTGTAGTGTTACAACGTGCAATACCTGATGTTTTGGCCAATATGTGAGAGGCCAAATGGCAATTTTGAAGAACTGAAAACATTGCAGCTTAGTTTGTGGCTTGAGAGCCAGTGCTATAACAAACAGCTCTGGGGGATGCAGATGCACAGTCTTACTAATCTTTTTGGCACAGTGTTAGATAGCTATGCTTAACTGAGCCTGATTATACCTGTGAATGCTGCCTGTTTTATTTTGTTAAGTAATGGGAGTTCATTCTTTGTACTTAGGAAAGACTTGGCCAGTCTTAACACAAGATTTCCTTACACATTCATCCAGTGTTTCCCCTGTGACCTGGCCCTAGCTAGTGGGTTAGTCTTCAGAGAGTGCTTGACAGTCTGTGACAGTTAAATGCGGAGGGCTGATAATTTAGCATCTTTGACATCTGTAAATCACAATTTGTGTCAGTGAAGAGTTTCACATTATCATGCATGTCCAAACCTGTATGTTCTTGTTGGTCTCATCATGAGATCCTGATTGCTATTTAATAGTTTTCCCTCCTTTCCTCTGGAATGAAATGAAAATTAACAATATTTGCTAAGGATAATGTATTTCAAGTCTAGTTTTTAGAGCAGAAGCTGATCAGGGCCATGCAAGGCTATGTATCTTTTATCACTTTAAAAGAAGTCAGATTTGGATTAATAATTTCAGCTGGAGCTTCTCAAGCCTCAATTTCCAAACTATAGGGCTGTCATGAACCCCAGTATCCTGAGAGTCCCGAGTTAGCGAATTTCATGAGATACAGCTTGTTGCCAAATAACAGTTGAATAGACACTTTAAGAAGCACTCCTTGGCTCTCTTTTTGCCCAGTCTCTTGGATGGCAGAGTATGTGGGGACAGCAATTACTTCTGTCCATACTGCCTCAGCCCCAGCTATCTTCTCATGAGCTCAGATGGAGCTGCAGGGCCTGTAAATGGAGGCCATGCATGAGAGGAGGGATGGGCCTACCATGGCAACAGCCAGGCCAGGATCAAGGGCCAGCATCCATGGGGTCCCTGTGCCCCCATTTTTTTTTAAATTATATACATTCTGTTTTGTTTGGTAGTGTGATGGAGAACATCATTAAAGACTGTAGGCTGTGTTAGGACCTCATTGACCCAAAAGCTGTGGGACTGCATTATTGTTTGTGACAGTGCATTCTTATTATTGTGTTGCACTGGCTGCTAGCATGGGGATGTGTTCTTCAGCCATCTTACTTATTTTGTCATTGAATATGAGAATTGTGACAGGAAATGAAGCAAAAAAGTGCCTGCAGTGAGTATAGAGGAGCATGGTGACGGCCCACACAGCAGAGGCATCCAGGGAGCAGGCTGGCAGAAGAGGATCTGCAGGCCCATGCCCTGCACTGGCAGTGAAAACATCTACTCTCATATGTGATAGCAGGGCTGCAGCAAGGCTGTTTGTTGAAGAGCAGTCAAAGCCTTGCAAGGGACACTGCTTCGGTGAGGCAGCCAGGAGCTGCTGACGCTCAGCTATGGTCAGCTGCCTGCTGGGGAGGTGAAGGTGGAGTTTACTTTCTGTGACACTGTTTTTGCTGCTAGTTTTTTTTTAAATCAAACTTAGAGAAGGCACACGCAGAACTGTATGCTGTGTTAGCCTATGTGATAACTTGTGGCTGGATGTTAGTGTAATCCATCGTGTTAGCTATGCCAGAAGGAGCAGAGTAGCAAGATGTATGACATACAGGAAGCGAGACAGCTTTTTCAAGGTTTCGAAAGCCACATGCCTTCAGACAATAAATCTGTGAAGTTGTGCTGCAGCAGAGTTACTAACAGAGCAGGAGGGTGTCCAGCATATGGCAAGATCCCAGCCACACAGAAGTTACAGAGAGGTTTCTCAGAATGGGAGTCGTTGACTCAGATATTCTGCCACACTGTTTATGGTAACATTACCATCAAACTGTTCTCAGACTGTGCTTGAACATTGTCATATCCAGGCCATTTCTGTAAAAGAAAATTATCCAAAGCGCAGTTACAAATGAAGGAAATGTCTTTCAACATAACTTGTGAGTATTTCTTTCATTCTTCTACAGACTGCCTTTTCAAGGTGTGTCCTATGAACCGATATTCAGCCCAGAAGCAGTACTGGAAAGCCAAACAAGCCAAACAAGGAAACCATACAGAAGCAGCACTGCTGAAGAAACTTCAAGTAAGAGGCATCTATATTTGCAATCTTATCTCAATCTGCAGGCTGTAGTGTAACAATGAAAAGAAAAAGAACAATAACAAATCCCTTGTGAACCATCATGATAGGTATTATGCCACTATAGCAACCTTAGAATTATAGAATGGTTTGGGTTGGAAGGGACCTTTAAGATCATTTAGTTCCAACCCCCCTGGGATACCTCCCTGTAGACCAGTTTGCTCAAAGCTCTTTCCAGCTTGGCCTTGAACACTTCCAGAGAGGGAGCATCCACAACCTCTCTGCGCAATTTGACCCAACCCTATATGCTAATTTCTTAGCTCTTCTATTTCCTGACTGGCATTTATTGCCCTCACCCCATTTTTCATCTTGCTTTAGGCTGTGGTTACGCCTTCCTGCTATCAAACTTCTGAAAGCAGTACTTGCTTATAAAGTACAAGTACAAAGTTAATAGAATCAAGAGTGAACCTTGATTTAAAATGTTGACTATTTTGGAACTCCTTTCCAGGAGCTGTGCAGAGAGATGGACAAAGAGGTGCTTTGCATGCTTTAATCTAGAATTTCCTCAGAGTTGCAATTTGGAGAAATTGAATGTCCCTGAAAAAGACCTGGCCTGATGTTTTAATTGGATGCATAAGATTAAGTGAAATGCAGTGTTGTCAAACACCGTGGCTACAGTTTAATGTCCAGTAGAAAGGCTGTCAGTGCTTCCTGTTAAAAACAGCAGTGAGGACACAAGATATGTGGCTAGAGCTTGCTGTGTAGCAATTAGAGCAAGAAGCTGGAATTTGTTCTGTGGCTGTGTTTGACCCTTAGTCTTCCAGTATGTGACCAAGTAGTGTTGTTTTATTATACATAAAGTAATGTATGTAATTAAGAGATGAGCAAAAAGAATGGTGACCAGAAGAAAGTAGCCATAGGCCCTTCTTTTTTCTCCTCTGGGATGAAATAAAGCACATGGAGTTATCTTCCTTGTTTGAAAAATTTTAAAATAGTGTGCTAGGCTGTGTTAGCATTAATTTCAGGTGTGATCCATGAATTGTGAATGCGTTTCTATTCTAGGTAATAAAAATCTGAATTATTTCAGATGATTATTGTTCAGAAAATCATACTGCAGGAAAAGACATGCTAATTTTTTCAATGCAGAAATGGAAGCAATTTTAATGTGGCACCAATTCTTTGTTGCAATATCTGTTCTGGAAGCCGAATCCAGATATTAAATTCAAAAATTTAAACAAACAATCATTCTTTTGCAGCATGCAGCAGAACTGGAACAAAAGCAGAATGAAAGCGAGAACAGAAAGCTATTGGGCGAAATAGTAAAATACAGTAATGTCATACAGGTAAACTTATTAAAATACATCCACCTTCTCTCAGAGCTGAAAGAGTTGTTTCATTTCAAGGTTATGGTGAAAATGAAACTAAGCATTGTAATATGGGTTGTCGTCAATGGTCAGGTAAACAGAACTTGATAAAGTTTACAATAACGTGCTTTTCTATCTCATTTAAAGACCAGAAGTACTTTATATCTGTTTAAATAATGTACCATTATATACATCTTTTGTTGTTGCAGTCTGGAATCCGAATGTCAATACAGATGTTATATGTTCAAGATTCATTTCAAAATCATACTTTAGAGGTGCTTTGCAGTTCTGTTTAAATCACTGAAGTCATTTGTACATTATGACATATTTATGAGACAGAAGTTATGTTCTGAAGTGCAGTACAACTTCCCTTAATGGATGAAGTTCCTGAAGATAACACTATTATTGACCCTTGCCCTGTCTGTGTAATATGTGCTGTAAAAACGATGGTGATGGATGTAATTATCTCAATTTGATATATAGCATTTGTTTTCCTAACCTGCAGTATACTTACTTTGGTAACTCTCTTATAGTTTTATTTTGTCTTTGCTTCTGTATGTTACGAAAAATCATTGCAGTGTGAAATCCAATGCCTTATCTTTGAGCAAGAAAATGCAAAATCTATACTAATTTTTATACTTGTTATTTGTTTACAGCTACTGCACATAAAAAGTAATAAGTACCTCACAGTCAATAAGAGATTACCAGCTCTGCTAGAGAAGAATGCTATGCGAGTGTCTTTGGATGCTGCAGGGAATGAAGGATCCTGGTTTTATATACAGCCATTCTGGAAACTAAGGAGCGAAGGTGACAATGTACGTGGAAATACTGAATGTGTAAGAGGGAGAAGGCAGAATATTCCCAAAAGATACATGATTTCCTTGCTACTGGCATGAAGTGTTCAGAAAAATAAAAAATTAAAATGGTGCTTTCAACTGTTAGCATCAAATTATATGGTCAGGAATCTGAAATGTTGCTGCATTCATCCAAGCCTCTGCTTAGCTGCATTGGAACATTTTGTATAGACAATCTATTATATGCTGGTTTATGTGAGAAGGTGTTTTTTTTTTCTTTCATTTTTTTTTTTTTTCTAAGAGCCCTTAGAGTCTATTTAAACTCAAATTCTAGACAAAATTTTGTGAAAAAGTCAGCAGAGGATGACTCTTGAAAATATGCATGTACATATCCTCTCTCAACACAAGAGTGGCTTCTGTGACTGATATTGGGTTTGATGGTCTGATGGATATTTTCTGGGTAAATATTAGTGGGATACTGCATATTGGTAAGAGGAAGAATACATAGGAGTGCTCTTTGCTGTAGACCTGAGATCTGTACCAGGAGGCCAGAACTCTGTTCTTCATTCGGTCAGCTATGGCCTAAGTGCCCTCTGTGGAAAATTCAGATCCACCTCTGAGAAGGCCACATAATAGACTTGTTTGGTTCTATTTTATGGACCTGGCTGGGAATGTTTGCCAGCTCTCCCTTGTGAAAGAGCTTTTACAGGCTTTTTTCACAGACAGGAGTGCTTCTTTTCTCGTGTATTTTCTCTCATTAACTTTGTAGTTATCCAGGTAGTTATCCTGGGTGCTATCCTGGATGAGGATGGTTGCTTGCAGTTCCTTTTGGCAAGAGTTCCTGTTGTGGGGAAGGGAAGGCTTGTATTCTCAACTCATGATCAGAAGCCAATGAAGTCATAGTCTTTCTCTGTGATATATTCAAGAGAAAAGGAGCAAGCAAAAGAAGCGCTGTGGATCAAACCTTAAGCTGATATTCCTTTCATTCTAAAAAAGAAAAAAGTGACTTATTGTTTTAAGTTTTTTGGCTTAATTTCTTAGAATAACATTAATTCAGCATTAATTTATTAATCTTAATTTCTCACGTCTGGGAAATAAGCGTGTGAAATGCTTTCCAAAGTGAAAACCCAGGGTACCCATAGCGTGATCTGTAAAGCAGTTGTGAGCCGTCACATTTACAACAGAATGCTCTTAAGCCTTTAAAGTCATCCTGATTGTTGTAGAGTTTTTGATGTGATTTGACACAGTTGTGGAGAAATGTGAAGATTTGAAGCAATTTTGCTTTTCTGAAAACTGAGTATATCACTACAGTGATCACTGTGGCAGCACATTTCACAGATGGATCTCTACAGATCTCCTTCCTGCTGTTTCCTGTGGGTATTTGTCAGAGTCTGTACTAAAAACGCAGTGTGGGAAATTATCAGGTTTTCTAATACATTAATGGTCTTTTTTGGACCTGCCTGCTGCTCGTTTTCTGTCACTAGAAATTGTTCTCTTTCTTAGTGGTGAGCTCTCCATTATATTTTACAGAGGGAAGTCCCAAGACCCAGGGTTTTCCTCCTTCTAGGCATGAATAGATGTTGATAATTTTCTTTGCAAAATTCCAATGCTAAACACCAGTCCTTTGGTAGCTTTCTTAAAAATGGTCTGTAATGTTTCTACCTTTTCATCAGACACAGAAACCAAGCAGCTGCTATTAAGAGGGACAGGAATAGCAAGTGATGTGGGAAATCCTTTATTTGCTTGCTGCAAGGTGAAAGAGGCTTCACCCTTCCAGCAACTCCTTCTCTCTCAGTTGCTCACAGAGCACCTGATACCACATAAGCTGGGACCACTTTATCCCTCCACTAGGTTATCTTTTAAAATATGTAGATTATTTGTTTTATAGTTTTCTCATTCTGACCTCTTAGTGCATGAAGTTAGGTTGATGTATCAGGTCCTTATTCTGTTTAGAAACTTCTTATGCTTTTTTTTTTTTGTTTTGTGTGTGTGTTTTTTTCTCCATTTTCAGCTTCTGTGCTATAAAAAGGAAATTCCCTAAGAAAACATACTTTAGAAGGTCTGTACAGAATCTGTTTCTAAAATGGTATAAGCAAATATTGACTTACTGCTTGAGTGACTGCTACTGTGTGAGATAACGGGGGCAGAAGAGGTCCAAATATACCCTAAAAGAAAAGAAGGTCATTTTTAAGGGGGAAGTTATGATATAGGAAGTCATGTGTGTAAGTTTTCTGATAAGTCATTGTGGTTATTTAGCTTTGTGAAGTATTTTAAAAATAATTTTTCTGAAGAGGGTTTAGTGTAGCTTCCGAAGCAATTGATTCATTATGTAAGTAATGAAAAAATATTGCCAAAATTTTACAGTAATTGGCATAACTCGGCAATATTTTTTGCATCTCAGCTCTCCTTCCGTAACAGATTTGACTGATTAATGCCAGGGCTGGCTCCAGTTATACTGAAAAGCAAGATTAGTACTGATAGCAGGATAAGCTCTGCATGGATTGCATTTTTAGTTGTCTGCCATTTTTAGTTGCTTAAAAACTTGATAATGGTGGATGCTGAGGACGGTGGTTTTGAACTTGGGGAATGGCCACCCAGCTATGGGAAAGTTAGAATGGCTTAGGTTGGAAGGAATGTTAAAGATCACCTTGTTCCAAACACCAAAAGTACTACAAAATCATAGATTCATAGAGTCATAGAATATCCTGGGTTGGAAAGGACTATAATGATCATCTCGTTTCAACCCCCCTGCCACAGACAGGGTTGCCAACCACTAGACCAGTCTACCCAGAGCCACATCCTCACTGTCTGTGAAGTATAAGATGAAAGTGGAGCAGCAGAGCCTTCAGTGTGCCTGGTAACCTATTTGGACAATTAGTCCAAATTGAAATCTCTGTTGCTTTGGAGTTCTTCACAGCTAATATAGCTTATTGTGACAGGCAGTCTTTCAGATACATCATACCTGTACTACAGTATTTTCTCTTAATTCTTGGTTGCAGTGTAGTTGTAGCTGTTATGTGGGCTTATTGAGTTTATATGCAATTAAGTAATTGCTCTAGGAGATGTCAACACTGATCCCCCACCTACAAGTCTATGCGGTGGATTTTGATTATGGCTCTTCCCTAGTCACAGACAAACAGGGTTGCATAAATTTAGAATTCTGCTGCATCCGAGACTCAAGGACCTTGTAGGTTTATTTTACATTTAAAAGCTGAATTCTCATTGGCTTCAGTATGAATGTCATCATTCTCTGGAAGCTCATTATCTAGGCCAGAAGGAATAAGAGTTTTGTCAAAGGAACTGGGAATTAGATCCTCAAAATCATATGTATCATATGCAGATTTAAGGATTTCATTTAGATGTGTGAGGAAAGAGTTTCTATGATCTGTCAAACTATTTGCTGACAACTGATTTGCAGCACACTGTGGCTGGCTGTGCTCATACATACCTAGGGAAAAGAAGACTGCTGTTAATTCTAAGTTTGCAGAGGAAAAACTAGGGAATACGTTGCTTTCTATTCTGTAATCTCTGTATTGAACAATTCTACGGAAAGAATTATGGGCCTATGGACATGTGTGCACATGAACATGTACTGCCTCCATTGCTTTGGGCATGCAGGAGCATTATTTGGAGCCAGAAATGAACTGGGTGGGAGATGTGGGCATGGGCAGGGAATAGGAGGAATTCAAAAGAGCAGAATTGCAGCTTGCCAAAAGCCGCTGTATTTACGAAAACAGGATTCTATCTTTGCTTTTGTGTTCTGTATCACTAGTGGAGAATGTGTAGGGAGCAAACACTAAATTACCTCTGTACCTTCCTTCCCAGCCTTTTGTGGAGCAAGGAGAAAAAGGGGATAGAAGAACATAGGTTATCTCATTGCTTCTGTGGCAACTGATGTAGCTGGCCAAAACCAAGGGCAATTACTGATATTGACTTGAAGCAGAGTTAGAAGACTGAGATGGAAACCATGACCCCACGTTATGGTTCCTTCTCAGGTGTGTGTCTAGAGCAGAGTAGCTGTGTATTTCTTTTTGCTCTGGTTGCCTCCATGAAAATCACAGAGTGCATTCTAAGATACATTCTTCCTGATGCCTTTTAAATTTTTTTTTGAATGGGATGCTCAATGATGTGTTCTCTCACTGTTGTTATAGTCCAGGTGTACTTTCAATAATTTTGAAGCCCTCATTCCACTTTGCAGGTTGCAAGCCTGATGGTTTTTTGATTAATGAATTGTCTGGTCTTAACTTCTTAAAAGGGTCTGTAAGTAATGACTGTGTGAAGCATGGCATGCAGGAATGTATTGTGTAAATAAGGTACTGTAAAGGCACCTTGTCACCATTATTTGGTTCTGTCAATGGACTTTTTCTTATTACTTGGGTCAAACAGGATTGTTACCTGTAGTCTGAGCATGATGACGCTGTCTTTTGCTACTCTTTATTTTAGCTGTGTTGATAAAAAAAAACAAGCAACCTTCTTTTTCACCCCTGCAGTAAGTGGGCCAAATTAATCTGCACTGAAGTTATACAGGGCTGAATCAGGCTTCTTGTAGGAAATGTGCTGATCAATGCAGAACATATTTTTGTTTGTATTCCTAAAAAGCATGGCTTTTACAGCTTTTCATATATCAAAATCACCTTTAGCCACTTCTTGTCTTTGTGTGTGTGCGCTTAAAATTGCTGGGAACAACATGAACAAACCAGAACACCAATGCTAGTCAACCTGTGTATTGATTTTTTGCCCTTCTCAGGTATGAACTGAATTCTCCATATGCATTTTTCAAGCACTTCTTAGGTCAGAGCCAATTTCGTATATTGTTGCTCCCTGTCTATGTAATTAAAGAATTCCAAGGGCATGGGACTTTGCTTGCAAGGAGTCAGCTAGGAATTTGTTGCTTAGCTGATGTACCCGGTGGCTGTGCTGAGCATCAAATGTCATTTAGGGAGTAACAGGAAAGGGGATGGAGTGAGTTCACTTGTCTCAATTTGCAGTTGTTTATGTTCCTTCCAGGTTGCAGTCATACAGTCTGAACCAAAGAACTCGTGAACCTGTTTGCCAGAAGATGGCATATAGAGTGAGGAGTCACTGGGCTAAAAAGTCTTGTCACATACAAATTTTTAAGGCTTCTCTGAAATGAAAGACATTGATGGAATAGGCTGTCTTACAGCAATAGAGGGAAAACAATTCTGCTGTCTGATTACAGATTATTTTCTAAGCTTTCTCTGCCTTGTGACTGGCAGTAAATATGGGATAAAGAGTACCTAATGTAAGTTGTAGGTTTTCTGATCTGCTCCTGAAATTCATAGGTTCATGTCTTTTATTTCATGGACTTGAGTTTCTGCTAAACTGTGTAACATGCTTAGTGAGAATGCGAGGACTTATTAGTGTCATGTCCTGAACCCGAGCAATTGCAGAGGCACATGAGAACAGAACTGGCCAAAAAAATATTCTATTGGTGTGTGAATTGTGTGCAAGTAAATTCACCAAGTGCTATTTCTAGAGCATGCATTTGAGTCATTTTTGAAAAATACAACATCACTTCATTTTATTGGGTAATTACATAAGTCTAAATTACATTTTCTTTCTGACTTCCAGGTTGTTGTTGGAGATAAAGTTGTACTGATGCCAGTCAATGCAGGGCAGCCACTGCATGCTAGCAACATTGAACTTCTAGATAACCCTGGCTGCAAAGAGGTGAGCTCAACAGAGGAGTGGTAATTGTCAGTCTGAGATGTATTATATTGTGTTATTTACTGGTTGCCAGAGCGCCATAAGCTAGATACCAGTATTAAACACTGGTTCCAGCTTGGCCTCAGAAAACCAAGATGAAACGTGTTTATTCTTGGCACAATTCTTCCTGACACTGAAAGCTTCATGAACCTTGCATGAGTTTCTGAAACCCTCATTGATGTAAGAGTAAGTCCTCTTTCATAAGATATTTAGGTCTTTTGTTGGCTGTAAGCAGACAGAATACCCACTGAGTCTTATCCAACATCACAATCATTCTGAACTCTAAATAACATCAGGACACATGTTACTCACATACCTGGAACTAATGTGCTACCCTAAATGTGGTGTGTATAGATGAATAGAATGTTTCATGAAAACAAACAAACAAACAAACAACCTTTAAGACTCCCATTATGTTTTTTTTTTCCCCCAAGGTAAATGCTGTCAACTGTAACACAAGCTGGAAGATAACTTTGTTCATGAAATTCAGTAGTTACCGAGATGATGTACTGAAAGGAGTAAGTATGATATGTGTATACATATACACATTTATATTTTCAGTTTGAATAGTCGTGGCTTATTTGACAATAATATTAAATGAAAAGGGATATTAAGAGAAATATTAAATGGTGGAAAAAAAGAAAAAAAATAGGACTTTATGGACTCATCGGGGGTCCCTCCCTGCTGTCCTACACCAGCTACTGTAATTTTTCGGTGTTGTTATCTTACTAACTGAAATTGTCTTGATTGCACTAGTTTCCAGCCTCTTCCCGCTACTACAGACAAAGAGGATCCTGGAGAAAAGATGAAGCCTAGACTGGAGAGTGCTTTATACAAAATTGCTATGATGTTTCAGTTTAGGCCAAAGTACCAAAGGAGGTCTAACAAGCTAGAGAAGGGAGTGAAGCATGGAAGATGACAATAACTGTTGTAAGACAGCTGATGGTTTGCTCAGCTTTGTGTGCCTCCAGGTCACTGGTATTTTCATAAATATAAATATATTTGTAAATTTAAAATTTTCATAAATAAGCATGTTTCATTTGTTCTCACTTATACCTTACTCAGTCATTATGAACTGACTATTTTTTTTTTTTAAGTGTTGTGGTAGATATCAAGCTTTGGGGAGAGACAGAAGGAAGCAAAAATGATGTACTGGAAGAAATACAGAAGGGTCATTGGTTTTGGTTGAAGAGAAGAAGGGATAAGACTGTTATATCAGAGAACAGCAAAATAACAGTAGTTTTATAGGTAGCAAACGAGATTGAGGGATACTTGTAAATACATTTGGAAAGGAGGGGCAAGGCGAGGGGCAAGGCAAAGCAAGAAGTTTCTGTTGTATTTATTGAGAAGTTGAGACTGTAGAGTCGGGTGGATTTGAGAGAACCTGGATGTATGGGACCAAGAGAGAGGAAGCTTCAGAAGTGAGAGTCTGAGTTGTAGCAGGATAGCCTAAGAAAAGACTGGAGTTGGGGAATGACTCGCATAGAAAGTCACCTTTGGATTAACTATTCATTGCAGTGCTCTGGATGAAATTTTATTTTCACAAAAGGAGATGGATGTCATGCAGGAGTGAATTATTGCATTTTATACACAACTTCCAGATGCATTACAGAGCTTACGTATTCTGAATTTAGTACCTGCTCCAGCACCTGGCAACTAATAAACGTTTTCTTCGCATCAACTATGATGACATTACTGGAGCTAGAACGGATACTGAGTCTAGCAACTTTGCTTTGCACTTAATAATGTTTCGCTTTCATTTTACTTTAGGGAGATGTTGTTAGGCTGTTTCATGCAGAGCAAGAGAAGTTTCTGACCTGTGACGAATATGAGAAGAAACAGCATATTTTTCTTCGTACTACACTGCGTCAGTCAGCCACCTCTGCAACAAGTTCTAAGGCACTGTGGGAGATAGAGGTATTTTTTCCCTTTTCATATATGTTTTAGTACCTGAAGGCCAGGGTGCAGTAAAAATACTTTACTACAGTATGAATCATTCATAGCCCTTTGATATCATCATATACCTCCTCATCACTATGATTATTTTATGAAGCAGTTTGTGTAGGATGAACAGTGAAGAGATGCTTTATTGCTGTGAGCATATGAAGAGAGGATGTTTTTTAAGTGTATTTGCACTGAAATGATGAAAGGTCAAATTCAGACTTGATGCAAATGGTACAATTTTATCAAAGCCAATAGAGTGACGCTTGTGAGTTGTGAGTGCTTAAATTTGACTTTTTGTGCAATATAGAATATTGAAATTGATTATGACAGACAACAAAGCTTACAAAAGTGAATGAGTATTTTTCTGTAGCAGGGCACATCAACATCTGTTTAATGTTAGGCTGATTAAGGTTGTCTTTGCTGAATGGGATTAGCAAGAACATTAACGTTAACTAAGGAACATTGGAAACTGGAATGCCTCATGCTCTTGCCATTATAATAATGTAACTCCCATGTCCAAAAGTCCTTAGATCTAACTTTGTGCTTTTAATACAAAGTGCTCCTCACTTGGAAAGTAATATGAGGCATATTTTCTGTCACCTGGTGGAAAAAAAAGTGTAACTAGTGGTTATCTATGGTGGGCTTAGTGTGAACACAGAACATATCTGTGTGTTAAACTATGGTGTAGTTTACATGCTTTTATTTGGAATGCATTGTAAGAAACGTCAGTGATCTAAGTATGATTTTGAGAAGCACAATTAAAAATCTGTACTTCTTCTTACAGGTTGTCCATCATGATCCTTGCCGGGGAGGGGCAGGACAATGGAATAGTTTGTTTAGATTTAAGCACTTGGCAACTGGAAACTACTTAGCTGCAGAGGTAAGAATGTCAATTAAACGTGAGGTTGTGTTCTGCCTAACCAATTATAAAATGTGTCCTGCTAATTCAGAACCACTGTAGGTAGATCTGTGAAAAGATCCCACACCAGGTCTGAATGTGGAAAATGGAATGTGTGCTGTGTTGCACTGTATGGCTGTAAATTTTTTGAGCTACAGTACATTGGTAGATGAGTTCAAGACAGCATGTAACCTTAATCTTCACTGTACTGTTGAATTTTGAATCTGCTGTTAGTTATTGTGGTGCCAAGGAAAACATAGTATCATAGAATGGATGGCTTGGAGTTGACCGCGACTCTGTGAGAGCGACCATCCAGCCAATTCCTTATCCAGTGAGTGGTCCTTCCATCAAATCCATTTTTCTCTAATTTGGTGACCAGGATGTCATGCAGGAAAGTGTCAAATGCTTTGCACAAATCCAGACAGATGAAGTCAGTTGCTCTTCCTTTATCCACTGATGCTGTAGCTTCATCATAAAAGGCCACCATGTTTGTCAGGCTTGCACTTGGCGAAGCCATGTTGGTTACCGCCAATCACCTCATCTTTATTTTCTGTGTGCCTAGTAGATCCTTCAGAAGGATCTGCTCCATGATCTTGCCAGGCACAGAGACGCTTGGCCTGTAGTTCCCTGAATCTTATTTTCCCTTTTTGAAAATTGGGGTTATGTTTCCCCTTTTCCAATCAGTGGGAACTTCACCAGACTGCCATGACCTTTCAAATATGATGGATAGCAACTTGGCAACTTCATCCACTGGTTCCCTCATAACCCATGAATGGATCTTGTGGGGTCCCATGAATTTGTGCACCTTCAGTTTCTTTAGAACATCTCGAACCTGCTTTTCACTTACAGCAGGCAGATCTACCTTCTCCAAGTTCTCACCATTACTTTCTGCAATGTGGGCATTGTGGCTAGAGTCCTTGCTGGTGAAGACTGAGGCAAAGAAGTCATTGAGCATCTCAGCTTTCTCTTGTGACCAGGTCTTCAGTTTCCTTCCAGAGAGTGCCCACATCTTTCCTGACCTTTACATTGCTGATATACCTGTAGGATTTCTTCTTCTTCTCACTGATGTTCTGAATAGATTTAATTCTGTCTGGATTTTACCTTTCCTAACCTGATCCCTGGCTGCTCAGACAACTTCTTTTCAGTACTCCCAGGTTCCTGTTTTCACTTCCTATAGAATTTCTTTTGAGCTAAACCAAGTCCAGGAGCTCATTGTTGATCCATGGAGGCTTCCTGGCATTCTTGCCTGCTTTTTTCTCAGGATACACTGCTTCTGGGTTTGGAGGAGATGGTCCTTAAATACTGATTAGCTTTATTGGGCCCCTCTTTCCTCCAGGGCTTTCTCTCTGTAGATATGTAACAGTAATGTTACAAATCTTCCATATTTGTATTTTAAATCCTTGGATTTGCTTACCTTTCTGCTCGTTTACCATTGATTCTTGTGCTGTGATTAGTCAAATATTCTTTTCTGGCTCAGACAGCCATATAGTGATTAAAGTTTTTATAGTGAAACTGAACGTAACAGTTGAGCTTGATCAGAGAAGTTTATGTGCAGACATTAGAATAGATGCTTGAGACTGGTCTAATTCAGCAATTGTCATTCATTTTCTTCTTACAGGCTTTAGCAAATGTTTCTGTAATACTGATGTGTTGATCTCTTCATGGCCCAAGGCATCTTTATGTTCTCTAGAAACTTGGAAAGGATAAACTGGTCATGTGTTGGTGTAATGGCTTTTGATGTCATGCTTGTTCATTGTGATTATAGCAGGTTTCTGAGGTTGCACAGTTGTCTTTTGACTAAAAATTGGAATAAAAAAGGGTTTGAAGAAATATTTACCCCTTTGAGTGGAATAGGAAGTCCAGGAGGAAGAAAAAGAAAATCTTACATTTTGTCTGATTATTATTTGGTGTTTAATGAAAAGGCAAAATAGTGCAGTGACTTCACAAAAGAGCAGCTTAATATCTTTTAGGACACATAATTGTCCTTAAAAATAAAGTGGGTCTCTTTACTAGAGGAGATGAAATGGTACAAACTTTATGAAATAAGAGAGCCTTGGATTCTTCCCTGGTTGCAAGAAATTATGAACTTTTAAAATCCATATTAGATCCGATCTGTGTTCAAGTTATATCAGTGAGATGAAAAACAGTTTTTTCCACTGATGTAGTTAAGTTTGTGTAGGATTATCTTTTTGACTTATTCTTGCAAGCACAAGTGTGAAAATTTACAAGAGCCAGTTCTAATCGCTGAGAACCCCTGAAAGAAGTCTTTCTCTAGCTGGATTGAATTAAATTTGCTGCAGTGCAACTTCTGTATATAGACAAGTCTTTTATATTCCCAGGGTCCTGCTTTCACTTTTTACTTCTGTCTCAGCCTATGCTGATTTCAGAGTAAGAGCAAACAACCACATTCTTTTTAAGTATTTCCAATTATTTCAAAACTAGTATCAAAACATAAGCAATTGCATTATTTTCCATGTAAGACTGAATGTAATTTGGATTTTTTCATTGGTTAGGGTAGTAATTCATAGTGCAATTTAAAAATCTGATAATGGTGAAATTTCTGTGTGAAAGAGAGAGGAGCATCATCTCTTTAAAGGCAGTGGGCTGGCATTCCTTTACTAATATTCTCTGCACTGCTGCCTCCATGCTGCAGCAACATTTATGGCTTGTCTGAAGCCAGCTTGCTTTATTGTATATTTAATACTGGCTTATTTTCAAATGGCAACTAGTATACTCAGTTCCGTTTTTTTTTTTTTTAGAGAGGAAGAGATACTTCTGCTAGAAAGCTAGAAAGGCTTTATTCAGACTAGCTAGATTGATGAAATCAGCTTTTTTCTCCACTGTGCCCTCTCAGCACTGAAGCTTGCTGACTGACAGATGAGCTTCCTTATCCTATACTTTAACAGCTTAGAGATTTTTCAGGAGAAAAACCTCCAGGTGAAGAGGAGTTACACTTCACTGAATGCAGAACCTGAGCTTATGACCCTTCTACCTCTGGAAGGGAAATCCCCATCAAGAAGACTTGTAATGTTGAGAGTGAGAGCTGGAAAAGACTTGGGCTGAACAGAAATGATATGCTATGATTAGAGAGGCGCATTAGCTACTGTATCTGTGAAGTGTGAAATACTCACTGTTGGCCATGTTAAAGGTAATGCTGTAATAAAAACCTGGGAACTGTATTTTACACATCTCACGTATCAGGCTCAACACACCACCCAGACATCCACGTCAAAGAACTATGAACAGGGAAGCAGAAACCAAATGTTTTTAAGTTAACTTCAAATCAGTTTGGCAAAGCTTACCAAACTCTTATCTTTACTATTGCAGCACAGGAAGATTACTCATAGTGTGAATTGTCAGCAGCATCAGACATTACTGTGACTTGATTTTGATTAAACTGCCATGATAAAGATATCTGGAGTGGAATAAGTACAAATAAGTAAACAAAATTCATGAAACTTTTACGTATTCTGTAGTTAGCTAATGATACAATTTATGTTACAGTCTGAGCAATTGTAAATCAAGATTTATCACTTTTTACAACCATAATTTCTTTACTTCTCTTTATGTAAATAAAGGTGATGTTTAGCACTGAGAATTTTGCAGGGGAATTTTGAATAGATGAAATCTCACACGATGACCAGAAGTGTCCTTCACCAGAGTGTTCCCTTTTGCTCCTCTGCAGTTAGCTTTCTATGATGTAGTAATGCTGTGCCTTCTCTTCTTCTCTCAGGCGTCTCGTGCCAGGTGTAAATAACTGATCAGCCTTATTTGTGACTAAGTGGGTCTGACCTACGTAGCAAAAGGATGTCACTGCAGCTTATTAAGTCCAGGGGATGATTTGGGGACTAAGGAGGTTCACGCCACATACTGCAAACAATTCAGAAATTTTCAATTGATAAACTTACAGATGTGTCAATGCTACAGTAAGTAGTCTAAAAAAATAAAATTGAGGCAGTACTGTTCTTCAGTGAACAAAATATGCAAGTGAGTAAATCTAATTCTTATAAACTTGAAAGAAATTGGGATGTGTAAATCCTACATTACAGGTTATGAAGAATCACAGTGACCCATCTTTAGGTACCTTTGAAAAATTAAGGGTTCTCTGATACCTGAATTCCGATTCAGTTTCAGTTGTACTCTTTCCTTTAATCCCCTTTTCACATGATATTACTTAAGCTGATTTTCATCAGTATGCTTTGAAGTTTCATAAGACCTAATAATACCAGAGACCATACTACTCTGGCTGAAGCTGAGTCATCCTGAAGGACCCTTGCTAAAAAAGGAGACTCGGTGGTAGGAATTTGCTAATTGCACATTGCTGCCCTGTCATCCCCCTTGGGTATGCTCTGACGCATGAGATGCAGGTATGCTGTCAGCCCGTTACTTAAGACACGAGATGACTATGCTGAAGGAAGTGTTTCATGTTTTGTGGTAAGGTTGGGACATCTGGAATCTGGTGGTAGTTCTCTTCTGTGTCTGACGTTTGGAAATCTGAAGCCACTGGATCAGCCATTCCAAAAACACTGAAATCATTAAAAGGTGGAACCAAGTATTCAGCTGAGAAATTCTCCTCTGCTTGTTCTTTGGAGGCAGTGGGAGTTCTGCTGTTAATGTCAAAAGCACTTGATTTTGTTGAGTATTGAGACAGATCTGAAGCAGGAGATTTAGACACTAAGCTACCAGCTAAGATCCAGGCTGCTGAGTTTTATTTTCATCTTCACAAAGTCAGCAGTCTTTTAAAAAAAAGTTCTACAGAAGATTCTTTTTTTTAGCCTTGGCTGCAGCAAAATGACCCAACTTATTTGGAAGTTTTGTATTTTTAAAGAGAATCCATACTCTTAGGTGAAAATGGAATGTTTCAAAATAACAAAGACTTTTCCAGCACTTTTAAAGTTTCTTTAGTGCATGTACCACATGCAGAATACACCCACATCTGTCCCTGTGCATGTGTGAAAGAGCTGCTATTTGCTTGAACAGCCTTTCAAGTGCTGTAGATTGGGACCACACAGTTGTGCCATTCTCATCACCTCACCTATCCTATTCAATATTCTGGACTGTTAAAAAAAAAATGTTGTTCTCCATGTGCGTAACAGCTCCCAGTTCTGTGATTTCTGAACTCGATAAGCTATACTGTAACTGGTATACAGTTGCTGTATGAAGATGTGAAACAGAAACGTGTGTGTCCATGTGTACATGTATGCACACAACAAAATGCAGGATAAATGTCATTTCACGTTCAACTTCTCTAATTAGATGGGTACTGCTAAAATAATCATGAGATACATGTGCAAGCATCAAATCACATGCTAATTTTAGATATTCCAGTAGACAGCACATAAACCAGAGTACATTTCCTGTGGAATGTTGTGAACATGTACAGAATCATTGACAGTTCAGAATTTGAAAGGAAAATTCTGTGATAATTCTGTTTTACTTAGTTGAGTAGGCTAAGATTGGAGCTATTAGGTACCCTGGCAAGATAAGGGAGTGAACTTGGTGAGGTAATTGTCTTTAACGTTGAATTAACTATACTATACTAAATGAATTAAGATAATGCAGATAAAATGGCAACCTTAATATTTACCTTCTTTCATTCTATAGAATTGTTGCTGCAAACAAGTGATCACATTACTGTGCCTTTCAAGAAATTGTGTAGAGTACTGATGTTTGGAGTGTGTTGCTATAACATTGAGCTGTTTTAGCTAATTCTTTGTAAAAGATAATAAATGCCCTGAAACTCTTCTATACAAGGGAGCGAACAGGCTGAACTGGCCAGTTAGTAGATTGAAGCAGTAAGCTCAGAGGTAATGGCAGAACCAAACATACTTTTTCTGACTTGTACTGTAGTTCATTTACTAAAATAGATTGTTGCTCAGATGAAAACTCTCATTCAGTAAAGTTCTCATGAGTAGCTTTGGCTTTAAATTCAGCGGAATGTAAGCATTTATGTGCTCAGAGGTCAAGGGCCGCTCAGATACTCATGTGACATGTTTGGCCTTCCTATAGCAATTTTCCATTGTTAAGCCATTTCCAGGACTTCTTTGACCACCGTAGGACTGAAGCCTCAGAGACAGCCACTTATATCTTTTGTGTGTGAATATGCTTTATAACAGCTTGTGTAGGATAATGGAGCTGGCAAGGTGTTTGGCACATATCCTGCTGATAGTCAAGTCATCAGGGTAAAGATCAGGGGGAGGGCCAACAAGGTTGACATCCTGGTGGGGATCTGTTATAGACCGCCTAACCAGGATAAAGAGATGGATGAGGCATTCTACAAGCAACTGGCAGAAGTTGCATGATCTCCAGTCCTTGTTCTCATGAGGGACTTCAACTTCCCTGACATATACTGGAAATACAATACAACGCAGAAGAAGCAGTCTAGGAGGTTTCTAGAGTGTAAGATAAAGTCCTGAAGCAACTGGTAAGAGAGCCTACTGTGGGAGATGCCCTGCTAGACCTGCTGTTCGCAAACAGGGAAGGACTGGTGGGAGATGTGGGGGTCTTGGGCAAAGCGACCACAAAATAGAGTTCTTGGTGAATTCAGAAGAGGGGCCAGCAAAACTGCTACCTTGGACTTCTGATGGGTGGACTTTGAACTATTCAGGACCCTGTTAGTGCGGGTCCCTTGGGATTCAGTCCTGAAGAGTAAAGGAGTCCAGGAAAGCTGGACACTTCTTGGAAGAAAGTCCAAAAGGCACAGGAGCAGGCTGTCCTCCTGTGCTGTAAGATGAGCTGGTGAGGTTGAAGACTGGCCTGGTTGAACAGGGAACTTTTTCTTGGGCTCCAGAGGAAAAAGAGAATCTACCTCCTGTGGAAGAAGGGACAGGCAACATCGGGTGAGTACAAAGAAGTTGTTAGGATGCATAGGGAAAAACTAGAAAGGCAAAAGCCCAACTTGAACTCAACCTGGCCATTTGGGTAAAAGAGAAAAAAACTTCTTTACAAGTATATTAACAGTAAGAGGAGGAATAAGGAGAATCCATCTTTTACTGGATGCATCAGGGAACGTGACCACTGAGGACAAGGAAGAGGCTGAGGTTCTTAATGCCTTCTTAACATATGTTTGTAAAAGTCAGACCAATTATTCTTGTGGTACTCCACCCCCTGACCAGGGGGTGTCATAGTGGAGCAGAATAAACCCCCATGGTTCAGATGGAAACAGAGACCTGCTACTCCACTTGGACTATCACAAGTCCATGGGTCCAGATGGGATCCACCTGAGGGTGCTGAGGGAGCTGGCAGAGGTGATTGCCAAGCTGCTTTCCACCATCTAACAGTGTTTCTGGTCAACGAGAGATGTCTCAGAGGATTGAAGTCTTGCCAACGTGACTCTCATCTACAAGAGGGGCTGTAAGGAGGATCTGGAGAACTACAGGCCTGTCAGCCAAAGAAGGTTATGGAACAGATTGTCTTGAGTGAGATCACATGGCGTGTGTGGAGCAACCAAGGGATCGGACCCAGCCATTATTGTTTCATGAAAGGCAGGTCCTGCTTGACCAACCTGATCTCCTTTTATGATTGACACCTGTTGACGTAGTCTACCTAGACTTGAGCAAAGCCTTTGACACTATCTTCCACAGCATTCTCCTGGGGGAACTGGCAGCCCATGGTTTGGACAGGCACACTTTTTGCTGGGTAAAGAATTGGCTGGAGGTCTGGGCCCAGAGAGTGGTGGTGAATGGAGTTAAATCCAGCTGGTGAATGCTCATGAGTGGTGTTTCCCAGGGGATGATACTGGGTCCTGTTCTGTTTAAAATCTTTATTGATGACCTAGACATGGGGATTGAGTGCACCCTCAGTAAGTTTGCAGATGACACCAAGTTGGGAGGAAATGTCCATCTGCCTGGGGATAGGAAGGACATTCAGAGAAATGTATACAGGCTGAGGCCAATGGGATGAAATTCAACAAGACCAAATGCTGGATCCTGCACTTTTGTCACAAGTCCAGGCAACGCTACAGGCTTGGGGCAGAGTGGCTGGAAGAGCATGTGTAAGAAACAGACGTGTTTCGATCCTTGGCTGAACGTGAGCCAGCAGTGTGCCCAGATGGCCAAAGAGGGTAATGGTATCCTGTCTGCATCAGAAATAGCACTGCCAGCAGGAACAGGGAAGTGATCATCCCTCTGTACTCAGCTTTGGTGAGGGCACGCATTGAGTACTATGTTCAGTTTTGGGCCCCTCACTAAAAGAAAGACATCGAGGCTCTGGAGCATGTCCAGAGAAGGGCAACAACGCTGGTGAGGGGTCTGGAGCACAAGTTTTATGAGAAGCAGCTAAGGGAACTGGGATTGTTGAATCTGGAGAAGAGGAGGCTCAGGGGAGACATTATTGCTCTCTACAGCTCCCTGAAACGAGGTAGTGGCATGATGAGATTCAACCTCTTCTCCCACATAACTAGCATTGGACCAGAGGGAATGGCCTCAAGTTGTGCTGGGGGAGATTGAGGTAAGACATTAGGAAAAATTTCTTCTCCAAAAGAGTGGTCAGGCCCCAGAATGGGCTGTCCAAGGAAGTCACCGGCCCTGGAGATGTTCAAGAAACATTGAAGGGACATGGTTTAGTGAGGAAATATTGGTGGTAGGTGGATGGTTGGACTGGATGATCTTGGAGGTCTTTTCCAAACTTGGTGATTCAGTGATTCTAAGTCACAGAGCTAAACCTGTTCCTTATTTAGAGCAAAAAGTAGCAATCATCTGATGTGCATCTCACATATGTGTCCAACTGGAAAACTCCTTTGGCTTTCTTGGGTTTGTTTGCTTCTTTGTGCAGAACTGTTCTTGATCAAGTCTGATCAGAGTTTTGTTCTAAGCTCCTTTTTGTAAAATCCAACATGAAACACACTTTCAGCTTTGGGTCTATTTAGCACTATATGCTTAGATCATTCTCTTTTGAAGATAAGAATGGTTAAAGCTGGCTAACCTGGGAAGTACTGAGTTATATATGCATGAGATGTCATGACAATTATATGAATATTCTAAATTGAACAGGAAGAGCCATCTGAACCATCAAAGACGTAGTTCAGTGATAAGAGTACTTCATTGACAATGTAGGCTTGAAGAAATGTTGTGTTTCTGCACGTTTTTGGTTATGGTCCCATGACATGTTGTGCTGTCCCTAAGGTTGTGCTGGCACAGACTGGATCACAGCAGGGAATGTATTGAAAATCAGATTGGAAAAAAGGTGTGGGAGTGCAAGTGGTTGGGGTAGATGAGTGGGAACTGCTAGAATCAAAACCAGCATCAGAGGCCCTGTATTTCACCTTGCTATGGTGTATGTAAACTGCTTGCTGAGAACCCTTGAATTAATGATCCATAAAAGCTCTTCATATTCTTCTTGTCTTTCCTGAATAAATTATTCCAATATCGTCTCACTCTGCTTTTCAGTCAAAATTGCCCAGGTTTCTCTTCAATTTAAATTGAGAACTGCTATAAATCTTGGTTTACTTTCTTTGAAATGGATTTCTGTATTATGTCTCCCTCAGTTGGCGTTAAAAATACTAGCTTGCCACATGATATACATCATTGTAATATGCATTTATCCACATGGACAGAGCCAAACTGTTTGTAATAGATTTAATCCTGTTGTAATGATCACTTGGTTTGGATCACGGTGAAGACAGCAAAATGCATGTTCAAGTTCATATTGATGGAAAATAATGCTTTCCTGCCTTCTGTACTGGACATAAAGAAGTGGAAGTTGGTGCCATGAGAAGTGAAAACAAAAAGTGTTTAATGACATTTTAAGAAAGATTACATATTTGTATGAGTAATAACATCCTCAGCATTACCTGAGATTAAAAAAACATAAAAGGAAATGAATTCTTAAAGTGGAGGTCATAAATCAGGATTAACCCCTTGGAACCTTGGAAAAATATCTGTAGTTTTAAGGACTTTTTTTTTTCTTTTCATTCTTTCACATTCTTAGACTGTGGTGGAAAATGGGATACTGTATAGAACAGTGGTTGTTTTATTTATTTATTTGTTTGTTTTTAAAGGCAGCTGAGATTAAATGTGTGAAGGCCATAATTTAGGCCTTTTCATACTGTTTTTGGAGACTGGGGTATTGGCAGAGATCTTACGTGTTCAGGAAGCAAAAAAGGCTTCTTTGTGGTACTTTTTAGGTTAGCAAAGAAGCAAACCTTTGCTGAAAAAATGTACTTCTCTCATTACAGAGCTAACATAGAGAAGGTGAATTCTGTGTGTTTCCTTCTGTCTTTAGACACAATATGAAAAATAACTGTATAAAAACAGCCTTTAACTGAGATGATATGCAGGTACTGTTAGCTCAAGGATAACAGTATGTAAACTGTAGAAGGTACCAGGAGATGGCAGCATCCACCAAGGCCTTTGTGCATCTGCTCACACATTTATTTTGTTGGTACTGTGGGACCTCCAATCCAAACCTGCAGATTGCTTCAAAATCTTCCGTTTGAATCATTTTTTCCTCAGTGTTTTTTTGTTAAATGTTAATTCAGCATTCTGATCATTTCAGCCTGTTGTGCTCAGTGGTTAAAGGATCTTGTAAGAAAAAGGAATGCCAGAGTGACAGAGTGAACTCAGCTCTATGTGCCCTATTTATGTTTTTCACTGTCACATAGGAGGCTTGTAGTTTTGTTTTAAAGCTCTGTAAGGACTGCAGAATAATTTACAGTTATGTGTGAAGAGATGGAAGAGATCCAGAGACTGAGGAGAAGAATGGATTACTGATTTACAGAGCCAGTTTGACCTGTTCCACAGGTTTGGATATGACTTACAGTGACAGTTAGGAGTGGTTCCTGTAGCAAAACTAGGGCTAGGTTTTCAAAGGTTTTTGAGGACCTTGTGAATGCTGCTCAGATTCTTGGCCTGACTTGTCTCAATTGTGTGGAAATGAGGAATGACATTTGTGAGTGTCAGTGTGCGTATACCTTCAAAAAATTTGGATTTTTGGGGAAGGTTTTTTCTCTCAGCAAGCTGGTGTTGCAGTGGTGATCTACGAGCCTGTATTCAGCTAGGACTTTTCCATCCTGCCTGAAGTTGGCTGCATTTGAGCAGTGTTTATATAAGCGTGTAAAGCATATGAGCTTTACGAGGAAAGGAAGTGTGAAGACATAAACACAATATTTACAGTCATTTAGTCACTATATGGATGCTTCGGTTATTAAAAACACAACAACTGCTGTTTTTGCATTTTGGTGCGTTCCAAAATGACAAACGCGATCAGTTCTATGTTGCATTTTATTTCTTATTACTTCAAGATAACTTGAAAAGCTTTTAGTAAACTATATTTGTACCACTTTTATTTTTGATGCTTGATGAAGGTTTAGAAGGTTTTATTTATTTTTTTTTCACTGTAAAAATTTCAGTGATATCTAATTCAATCAGCCCTGTTATTTCTGGGAGGGCTGCTGAAAGCCATAGGGGATATTAATATTCAGAATGCTTTTTTCACGTGGGACTTGTTGACATAACCATTCCTAGTGAAGGTATGGCCCAGCATTCAGGTTAGACCAAAGGATCTTTTACATACTTTTCTTCCTTCCTAATTCCTTTGCAGAGTGGGATGTTGCTATGTGGGGCTAAGCATCATGTTCTCTACCCTTAATCTTGGTAGAAGCAAAGGGGTTTCCCAGCCAGTAATCTTTCCTGGCCTGAAGTAGAAATACATTCCTAGACAGCTCTAGTTTTTGCCACTGGCATGTGACTTTAAATCAGTTGTGAATTAGGCATACCATAAGCATTGGCCTTCCATTGCTGTAGCACTAAAAATGCCTTCAAGATGACCTATCCTTTCTTCTTTACAACAAGGGTGAACAGTTGGGTCAGGAAGGTGTCAAAGCTGATTCTCTTTCCCCTTTTTGACTAGCAGATAGTTCACCCTCACAGGGGGTTCCCAGCACTGTCTGTGGCCCCTTAACTTGGCTTGTGCCTGAAGCCAATAGAAAGATTCAGCTCTCTGAGTGCTGCCTGGAAACTTGTCTGATCTACTAAGGCAGGGCTTGTAAGCAAAACAGCAGCAAAATAAATCCTGAAATAAATGGCCTTTTCAGGTTTTAAACTTTCCTCACATGATGATTATCAGGAGCCTTGTGCCAGATGCTGTGGCTGTACTAAATGGAATATCTAGGTAGAGCTGTAGCCACTCTTTCTCCAGCAAGTTAATAGGATGGCAAGAGTTCTTTGAATATCACTGAAGTCTTTGAAATTGTGCAAAACTCCTTTGGATTTATTGAAAGCTAATCATTATGACATAACAAAGAACCAAGTAAGTCTAATGAAGAAGAAAGATTTGAGAAGTTGTTTTTTATTTTTTCTTTTGTGGTGGCTTTTTGCCCTCAAACCACTTGACCTCACTGATCAAGTAACAGGCTCTGTGTTAACAAGCTAGTTATCAAATGGAATGGAAACTGTTTTTATGTGTTGAATTAGAACCTTTAATTCTTTGACTAATACTGGTTTTAATCAAGTAATTAAAATACTCTATTAGCTGAAATTTGACAGTCTAATTATTTCCTTGACGAGTTATTTTAAATATCCTTTACTTAGTCAACAAAATGTGATTAAAATAAGCATGAGTACTTTTCTCCAAACTTTCCTCTCTTTCTTAATTAAACAAGTGTCTGAAAATAGCTTTTTTGGGTACTTTCTACGCATTCCTCTGCCTAAGAAGATAGCATCCCATGTAAAAGCAAAATTCTAAGTTGTTTGTCTACAGCATGGACTGAGATTTTTAATTCCTTGCTGAACTGTAAGACATGTTTTACTATGTGTAGATGCAAACCAAACCAACCACCAACTAACCGATCAACCAAAAAATCAGCAACAAAAAAACAAGAATAGCATATTAATAAGAAGTTGTTCTACTCAGTAGTGGAATCTCAGGACATTATGCAGTGTGAAGTTGTAGTATTGAAAAACTTAAGAATTTAAAATTTAACCACCTTCAGTAATCGGTGGAATTAACAGAGCCTGGGACTTGTAGCACTTGATTTAACAGGATACTTCTCAGGATTAACTGGGCACGTGCATTTACTGAGCAGTGACTACCAAAAGTAACACACAAACACATACAATTGAAAGTTGTATCTTTCTCCTATGCAGAGTTTGCAGCATGATGATCATTTTTAAAAATGCCAAAGTAGTCAATAGTTTTAGTGTTTGAAATATGATGTTGTGTGGTTGTGGGAGCCTTCTCAGGGTATTGACTGTCTTTGTTTGCTGATAAGTTTGCTAGGTCACTTCCAAGCTCTCTTCCCCAGTAGAGTCAGTCCAAAACAAATTTAGTTCCCAGATATTTCCTGTGTGCTCTACAGTGAAACTGCATTTGCACTTACTTACCATAACTACTGTTGATAGGGCCTCGTCATAAGAAAAACCTTGTGTAGCACATAAGTCAGTGTTCACTGTTGGTCCATATATGTTAAACCATAAAAGGTAATGTGGTAAACCCATTTTCTGGAGTTCAAGGGACTGTGTGGTCTGGAGGATGTGCAGAGTTCAATCTGTGTTTGTATTTATAAACAAATGAAAAAGACCAAATATCTATGGTGCCGTGAATCATTGTCATTTGAGCTTTGACAGCTGGTTATATTAGCCTTGCCCAACTGTAAAATCCATGTAATAGGGCTTACCTTTTACATGGCAGTGGGGTGAATGACGGGCAAAAATGCAGTCGCTCACCTTGACCCAGTTATTCAGGAGTAATATTTAAGCCACACTGCTTCCATCGCGTTTTGTCATGTGGCCATTTCATTTCTTCACTAATGTGAATTTTCCTTTGTTCTTTCCTAATTATGCTCTACTAGTGCAATCTACATTACTTGATGCAGATTGCACCCTCCTTACCACCATATAGCCATTGCTATTTTCTCATTTACTGACTTGCCTTACGTAGTCAATGAACACTGGGATGATATGGTGAGTCCCATGAGCTTGCCATAATATGAGTTTCAAGGTTTTTGATATTGTTTTGTTATCAGCAGTGGTGAAGCTGAACTCTCTTTTATGATTCTTTTTCCTTTTCTGTCTAAGAGAAGGTAAACAATGGCTATTTTTAGGTTTGTTGAAAAAGATGCCTTGGAAGATTAGAATTTCTGAATTAGAATTTCTGCATCAGAAAAAAAGCTGTTGGAAATATACCCTAAAAATAGTTTTAAAATTGAGCTATTACTTCAGTGATTTATATAGTCACACTTGCTTCAACTCTGCAGTTTACAATGTATCATTTTCTTTGTATGCATTGACTGAAATATACAGTATTTTGGGTACAATTTGGGAACACTGCAACTTCAATAAGTCCAATGACCTCAAAGAGCTTGAAGACTGCTAGGCTTAAATGAGATCCATTTTAGCATGGTATTCTTACTTACTTTCTTAAGAATTTTACTTGATTTCATTAGCAACAAGGAGCAAACTCATTTTCAAGAGTTCTTTTGTTGGAACAATCTTTAATGTTGTTATTTTCAAGGATCCTTTTGTTAGGAGGTTCATTGAAGAGTGTAGAGGTGATTTTATACCAATCAGAAAAAGCCATACATTTTGGAGAGCTAAGGCCATCACTGTGTCTATAGCTCATTTTGTTGTACTTGGATATTGAAAAGGATTCGGTATAATATGACTTAAAATATTACATAATTTACACCTCTCTACCTGGAGAAATATAGTATAGGATAACAGCTAATAGTCTGATTTTTACAGATGCTCAACACCAACAACCTCAGCTTGAAATGAAAATGACAGCTGCTGAGCTGAAAAGGGGGCCGTTAATGTCAGCTCTGCAACTGCATTCTGTCCTGTTTATTGCTTAACCTGTTTAACCTCAACATCTCAAACTTTCTCTAAACAACATCTTTATAGTTTTGCTGTTTCTGTTTCAACGGGGCAAGAAAAGCCATCATTAAGGATACACTTCATTTTTTTTTATTTCAGCCTTCTGTCTTCCTCTGTCCTCAAGTGAACTATTTTGAAAATCTGAAGGCGATCTCTTCAGTCATTTTTCAAGTAGGCAAGAAGCGGTGTAGGAGAGAGATTTTCCAAAGTTTCTTTCATTGTTGATATATATTTTTTTCTAAAGCATGGTTATGTTGAGAGCAAACAGTTGAAGAATAGCAAGACATAGGGCTCAGTTCATACTGAGTAGACAACTGTATTCACACAAGTCCTTCAATGAAGCATCACAGATTTATTCCAACTAAAGATCTAGTCCTCAGCGCATAGCTCTCTATGCTGAGTTTAGTGACAAAACTGAGATAACCCAGAAAGTGACCCAGTGGCTAATGTGAATAATGAAATGAAGGCAGGAGAATAACGTTTTGTCCATTTATGTGTTAACACATCCAATCATGATAGAAAACAAAGAGATTTTCAGCAATTTTAGGATTATCTAAATGTTTTCCTCTTTTCTTGAGGCTTATCAAGTGGAGAGGAGATGTCTTTTTTTTTTGTTAAAGAGACATGAACAGTAGAGTAATAATAAACCCCTCTAGACTTGATAAAAATACCTCATAATAGTTTTCCGTGTAATGTTAAATGTATGATGATGATAATGTAATATTAAAAAGTATGACTGGAATTCATTCAGTTTGCCCTGTGCAATTCACTTCTTGCTCTTCCACGCTGTTAATGCCAAATTCATGCCAAGAAAATGACTGTGCTTACCTGTAAGATGTACATAACCATTTGTAAGTAATAATTTTGGTTCCACATTTTCAGCCTGTTGAAGGTATATCCTGCATCAGGGGCTGTAGCAAATATTGAGGTAGAAGTGTTTCATTATATAAATCAAATCAGGAAGCATTTTGTGTGCAGCCAGTATGTGGGTGTTTGTTTATTTGAGTGTATGTCTTCCTATATAATCCCTCGTCTTCTAGTCTACATATTTTCCCTGTCAAAAGTAAAATCATATTAAATGCTGTTAAATAGCAATACTTTACATTTAATTTTTCATCCAAGCATCTCATGCTACTTTAGTTATTAATTAATATTTGTTAATCCTGGTATGACATAGGAAATACCTTAATAATGGTTAAACAGAATCACGGAGTAATTAAACACTTGTCTGTAACGACATTGCTATTTCTGTTTTAAAGAGGTATTTATTCAGAGCTAACTGTTGTTCTGTAAAATCTTAGTAGATGCGAAACGTTAATTTTTATCTCAATACATCTGCTCAAGGTCAGTCCTATAAGTGTTTGTGTGTTGGTAGGGGTGACCGTAATTTGCTATATTTAGAATAGTAACTGCACTTTCTCTCCATCATTCTTTTTTTTTTTTTAATTATTATTTGAAAGTCTTTTAACAAGCTTGATTGTAAGATTCACTTTTCTGATGTGAGGACACAGCCAGTAAGTCGACCATAAATTAAATTGCTAATTCTCATACTCTAATTGCTATGCTAGTTCTAAATACTCCGTAATTCTTTTGCAGGATGAATACATAATAAAGAACTGAACCAGTCCCTCTCCCAAAGTTCTGAAATATTTGAGAACTGTCAAGATAGTTTTTAACTTCTTTTCTTTTCCAGCTTAACCCACACTATCCAGAAGGTAATAATGAAGGAAAAGCTTTGGTAAGTGGAATTTGTATGTTGCATGTAACCTGGGAAATACTATATAATTAGCCTAATAAAGCCCAACAAATGGAAATCCTTTATAGCTTTCCCTGTAGTAATGTGTCATAACCACTGAGGTTGTCTTCTCTGTTGTGTGTAAGCTGGGGTGCAACTCAGTACTATCATTACAGAAAGCTTACTCTTTTTTAAAGGAAGTGTTAGAGAGCTTATTCAAATTCTGCATCAAATTGGCAGTCAGTCAGTTCTGCTTAGTGGCTACATATATGAAATTATTAATACTTACCAAATTAGAAATACTACCTCATGGCAAAAACTCCACTCTTTAGCAAGAAAGCCAGGGACAAGGGAGTCTGGTTATTTATGTGCCGAAACAAATTCAGAGGCTCTGCTAGTGGAGATGAGCTTCCTTGGGATGTTTTTCACTCAGGTGTGGCTCTAAATCTAAGAAAATGCTGAGACTCTTTTCATTAACTGTACTGAATACATGCAAGCAGATATTCAGGTTTAAACTGAGCCCTGCTGCACTTCAGGCAACTCTAACACCACACTTTCACAAGGACCTACCTTGTCATTGCTGCAGTACGAGTGGGTTGGACAAGAAGTCAGATGCTTCCAGGCAATCTGGAGCTGTTAAAGGCAAAGCACTTTATCTTTGTACAGTGCTAAGAGCGTGCCAACTAATTCTAACTAACAAAGAGAGACCAGACGTGTCGTCTATAATGAGTGAAGGACGTAGATATAAAACTGTGAGGGAATCTTATTCTTAAACAAATAATCCAAAAGGAATAATTCATCCATCACATTCATGAGACTGCCTTGAAACAGCTGAGATCTTAGAAGAAATAAACTTAATTTCTTTTTGTTGGCCTTCTGGCTTTTGTTCTTTTAAAGGACACATTTTCAAGTTTTTCTCTGCAGGGGAAGAATTTTTTGTTCTACTTTTTTTTTTTTTTTTTAATGAAAACCAAGATTCTTACATAATCATATGCCTCCAGCACTGCAATTTAAAAAGAAATGGAGACTGTTGTAGGAGTTGGTAACATTGGTTTTCTGTCTTCCATGGTATTTGGTATAAATAGTAATATAGCAGTAAGAGCTGAGTTAGCCAGAGAAATGAAAGTTCTCTCTTGTGAAAATATGGGAGCTCTAAGAGTTGTTTCTCTTTTGTTTTGGAATCACATGTGAAGCCCCTGAAGCTTTCTGACAGAAATTGAGATAAGTTCTAGAATATCTTCTTGAGTACGGTGCTTGCCTGGGAATGCTTGGGTTCGTGCTTTTGCTCTGAGAACAGTATAGCTGGGCTCACACACAGCTCAGTTTGCATTAACACTTTAGTTCACAGCATGATGGCACCTCCTTCATCAAATCCCCTGGTTATTTCCTATTTAAGGGAATTCTCTAATTCACTTCGCAGAGCAATGTCAGTGTGCAAACTTGTATTCTGTTGGATCAAAATTAAAAGGTACACACCTGGAATATAGGTAGACTGTGTTCTAGCCTCTCATGAGGGCCCAGCCCAGAAAACTAGAATAAAGCTAGTCTGAATTCAAACCTATGAAAACATGTATAGGGCCTCATCACAAAGGGTTCAAATGTATTATGCTGTGCAATACTAATTTGTATGTAGTAGAGGGTGTCCAGCTGTAGCAATTTCATGTTATCTAATACATTGGTCACTCTAAAAGTAATGCCTCCTATTTATTTCCATGGAAACTACAACAGGTATAAAAAGAACACTATTTGATAGAGCAAATTCTCAGCTGCAAAACACTAATGCTACCATTAGCTATGCATTTTCACTGGTGATCACTCCAATTGGAAAAGACCTTAAAGGTCATAGGGTGATGAACAAGAGCTGCATGCCATGCTCATAAAAATCTACATGGCTGTCTGGAAGGTGGCTTGTCTTTCACATTTCTGTCACCACTGCTGAAATGCGCCACCTACCACCTCACTGTACTCACATACACTGTTTGGTCTCCATAAGCATTCAGCAAGTGTCAGTGAATATCAATAGGTGCAATTTTTTTCTGCGTGGAGGTGTTCAATCACACACTTTTGCTTTATACGCACTTCCATGTCATTTTTGCCAGACTGTCCCTCTGCTGCCGTCTGTCTCAGGGCAATAAAATATAACAATGTTGGTGAGAAGGTTCAGCCTCTACCGCCATACCACCAACATCTGCGTCTGACATTGTGGACCAACATAACAAAATAGGAGCAGCTCCCGAAGTTAAATATTCCCTGGACTGGATAATGAAGAGCACAAGTGATCTGAGCATGAATGCTAAAGGCAACTTCTCTAACAGTTTGGTTTAATGCTCCTGCGCACTGGTTTCAACTAAGATCCAAGACCAGAGAAATCTGATTGGACAAATGTTTCCATTAAAAATTTAATCAAAACTGGTTGATGATCAAAAGTGCTTCTCTGTGGAAATTTTACTTTACCCAGTCAGCACTTTCACGTGAAGATATTTTGTGAAAGAAATCCTGATAAGCCTTGGTAACAGGCTTATCAGGAGGCTTGGTCTGAGACCGCCTCATGAGACTGAATATATACAAGTGTATGGGACCAGATGACATTCATCCCAGGATCCTAAAGGAGCTGGCTGATGTGGTTGCTGAGTTGCTCTCTGTCATATTTGAAATGCCACGGCTGTCAGGCGAAGTCTCCAGGAAGCGAAAAATGGGGAATGTCACTCTCATTTACAAAAAAGGATGACCCAGGGAACTACAGACCAGTGAGCCTCACCTCTGTGCCTGGGAATATTGTGGAACAGATCCCTCTAAAAGACTCATTAAGCACATGAGAGATGAGCAGGTGATCCGAGACAGCCAGCATAGCTTTATCAAGGGAAGGTCATGCCTGACCAATCTGGTGGCCTTTTGTGTTGGAGTGATGACATCGCTGGACAAAGGGAAGGTGACTGATGTCATCTACCTGGACTTGTGCAAAGCCTTTGACATCTTTCCCCACCCTGCCCCACATCTTTATTTCTAAATTGGAGTGATATGAATTGGAGGGGTGGAGTACTTGGTGGATAAGGTTGGGAGGCTGCAGACGGAGGGTTGTGGTGAATGGCAGTGTGTCCAGGTGGAGGCCATTGATGAGCAGTGTCACCCAGGCGTCTGTCTTAGGACTGGTGCTCTTCAACGTCTTCATCAATGACATTGATGACAGGCTTGAGTGCATCTTCAGCAAGTTTGCTGATGACACCAAGCTGAGCGGTGCGGTTGACACAATGGAAGGAAGAGATGCCATTCACAGGGACCTCAACAGACTCAAAAGGTGGGCCCATGTGAACCTAATGAGGTTCAACATAGCAAAGTACAAGAGTTTTGCACTCGGGTCGAAGTAATGCTAGATACGAATACAGACTGGGAGAAGAATTCCTTGAGAGTAGCCCTGCGGAAAAGAACCTGGGGTCCTGGTGCATGAAAAACTGAACATGAGCCAGCAGCATGCTCTTGCAGCTCAGAAGACCAGTAGTATCCTTGATTCCATCAGAAGAGGAGTGGCCAGTAGGGACAGGGAGGTGATTGTGATTGTTCCTCTCTACTGTGCCCTTGTGAGGGCCTATCTGGAGTACTGCAACCATTTCTGGGGCCCCCAGTACAGGAAAGATGTAAAGAGGGTTCAAAGGAGGGCTGCAAGGATGATCAGAAGTCTGGAGCACCTCCCCTATGAATATGGGCTGGAGGAACTGGACTTGTTCAGCCTGGAGAAGAGAAGTCTGCAAGGAGACCTTGTTGCAGCCTTACAGGGGATTATAAACAGGAGGAGAATCAACTTTATACAGGGGTGAACTAGGATAGGACAAGGGGGAATGGTTTTAAGCTCAAGGAGGGAAGGTTTAGATTGGATGTCAGGGGGAAGTTCTTTAGAGAGAGAGAGAGTGGTAAGGTGCTGGAACAGGCTGCTCAGAGATCTTATAGATTCTCTGTCCCTGGAGGTGTTCAAGGCCATGTTGAATGGGGCCCTGGGCAACCAGGTCTAGTATTAGATCTGGAGGTCGGTGGTCCTGCTGTGCCAGAGGGGTTGGAACTTTGATGATTTTTGGGGTCCCTTCCAACCCAAGCCATTTTGTGATTCTATGATAACTCTTTTAGCAAGGTATACATACCTTTGGATCCTTCACCTCTTTTTAGTTTTGTTGAAAATACCATGAGTCAGCACTGATTATTTTGTCTCCATTCTGTCCTTGAGCAACTGAGTAGAAAAAGTTCTCTGTGCAGGGATTTCTTTTATGCTACAATGATGCAGTGTTTAGTCGTCCCTCTAAAGTAAAAGGATCTTGGAATATTTGAAGTTCTTCAAGGGCCAGCCACGTCAGTCTTGTATGCAATACACAAGTGACATGGAACACACAAGCTTTCCTTGCACTGTGTTTTTCACAGTGTTTCTTCTGCCAGGTGACTGCCTCACTGACTCACTGCAAAAGCGTCTTCTTTTTCATCTTTTGAACCAATTAATTGTGAAATGTTGCCTGCGAAGTAAATTTGCTGCTGTAGAGGGGGAGGTGGAAGTGGGCCTACACCAGTGTAATTTGAAGGCCGAAGAGTAGGGAAATAGAAGAGGCACATTTGAATCTTTTCAACTGAAGGAAGAAGTTGAGCCTGCAGCCTGTGTTTTGCTTTTCACTGCTGGGAGAAAAGAGTTCCAGTTCTTTCTCTGTCAGCTAGGTTTTAAAGAAGACACAACCATCTGTATGTTTTGTGCCAACCCTTAACTATAAATGTGTGATAGGGCTTCTTGTGCATGTTCTCTGCCTGGTTTATAAGTCCTGATCACAGTTGCTTAGGCAACTGTCAATTTTAGGAAGCAGAAATGGAAAAGGATTTTCTGTGGTGCAGTAGTGGGCATAGCCAGTAGATACTTCTGAAGTCCATCCTTCTGCCTCAAGTGACTTAAAAATATGAAAGAATTTTGGCAAGTGAGATCATAAATATTGCCAGAAGTCACTAGGGCTTTTGTTCTCAAGCTCTGTTTGGACTGCCTTCCTTGCTCATTTATGGGCTGCTTCATGAGATTCCTGCCAAATTGTATGGTGAAACATTGCTGTGATTTCTGGTAAAATTTAGCCTTATATTGAGTCGATTAATATTCTTTGTGTGTGTGCTTTTCCCACATCTAAATTCTGGATTTTTCTTTTTATTTATTTTTTATTTTTTTTTATTTTTAACATGAGACCTTTCTCTGATTTAAAGGACTTATTTAAAAAAAAAAAAAAAAAGGCTTATCCAGCTCTTGAAGTCTAGGAGATTGTAGCATACAGTGCATCAAAATGCAGCGTTCTGTTACAGCTCCCATTAAATCCAAAATTGGTGTATTTTATGCTGCAAAGTAGTCCATTATTTCCAATCACAGAAATGTACAGCACCTAGAAGAACACCATAAACACTGGGGAAATGTCAAGAGCAGCTGGAAATGTGGCATTTGTTAGTGCCTTAGTATTAAAAGGCTGTCTTTGGATAGCTACCTTACCTCCATTTGTCTGCATTTTCATGAGAGTGCTCATCCTAAGCAGTTCCAAACTGAGTTTTATTATTCGGATTTCTCTTGGAATTGAGACTGGTATGTATTTACATTTCTTTTAAAGAAGCTGGGCTGTTCTGCCATGGACTTCTTGGTGCAATTTGATATACCTTCTTTGACTTATTTCTATCTCTGTTTATGGATGCCAAAAAGCAGTGCAATTCAAAGCTTGCTTTCTTTCTTCCATCCCAAGTGATTTTTTTCCTGATAAACACTATTTTTTTTCTCTTTTTCAGTTTTATTTTTTAATTACCTTTCAGCAACTAACTTTGTTTAATTAGATTTCATAATGAGTGACACAGGTAACGTCGTTAAAACAATTAGAGAATGTTTGGGGAATTTTCTTTTCAAGGCTGAGGCTGTAAACAATCTGAAAAACATTGAAAAAAAAATCCTCGGTTTTAGAATGGCAGTGTCTCTGCTTATATAAAGCCAGCAGTCAGACCACTTGAGAGGCTCTGCAGTCACTGGGGGAGAAGGGGAGACACGGATGCTGGCACACTATTATTATTCTGCTGCTGCACACAGGTCTGAATCAGCTCTGAAAACGCATACATTGTTTCTTACAGAATGTCTCTGGCTCCTAACAACAGAATTGCAACGTGATGTCTCTGCTAAAAATGCGATGACTCACAAATGAGTCAACAGCAAAGGTGTTATAGGAGGCTAACTGCTGTGCTGTCTGCCAGGGCTTCCTAACATGCAGAAGCAAGGCTAGCCATTAATTTACTTGGCTTTCTTTTCATACAGAGTTTCTAAAAACGTCTAATAAATGAAGTTCTTGTATTACTACTACGAATAAATTCTGGTTTCTAAGAGCCTCCTAAACTGGGTTAACATATTGAGATACCACATTGTATGGGTTTAGCAGGATTTAAATTTTTAAATTTAATTTCTGCTGAAATCTGTAGTGCAGCTTAATGTATTCATTCAGGAGTAGGGCATTATCCTTGTCTGTCTCTATGGTACAAGAGGTGTCCTCACCAGTCAGAATTGTAGATTGGATTTACATTCTAGAAGGAAAGGTATTCCAGGCCTGTTTTTTCTTTTAATGAGTTGTTTTTTTTTTCCCCCCTTAAGAGTTTTTATTTATTTATTTATTGCAGGTAGGCCCCTTCCTAAACAAAACTCCTTGTAAATCTTCCGAATTTCAGGTACGATACCCAATAGAGATGAAGAATATAAGGATACGGAGTAGTTTACAATTGCTAGCAAATTATATGAAGATCTGTGAAGAAGGGTCATCCTCTGGGCTGCACGTCTCAAGAAAGACAAATCTAATTATCTCCAATTACAATACAGATGTTGTCACTAATTACAGTGTATCTGCCCTTCAGATTACAAACACAATACATCTTCATTGGATTTACATATACGTTAAACTTCTTTTTAAATTGTGATGCACTGCAAGCCAGTGGCGGAAGCCCAGGAGTTACGGTATTTGCTGTTAGCGTGGATCTTCAACAAAAGGTCTGATTCTTTTCACTGTGACTCCTTTTTTGAACTTTCAGCCTTTACTTTCCTACATGAGTTTGTTCTGGAAGAATGCCATGGCCATTGGCTGTATAGAATCATAGACTCATAGAATCATTTGAGTTAGAAAGGACCTTTAAAGATGATCTAGTCCAACTCCCTTGCAATAAACAGGGACATCTACGGCCACATCAGGTTGCTGAGACCCCCATCCAGCCTGACCTTGAATGTCAGGGGCAAGACACCCACCACCTCTCTTGGAAACCTGTTCCAGTGCCTCACTACCCCTATTGAAAAAAACTTCCTAACATCCAATCTAGATCTCCCCTCTTTTAGTTTGAAACAGTTTTTCCTTTTCCTATCACAACATACCCTGCTAACAAGTCTGTCCCCTCCTTTAGATAGTGATAGGGTCCTCTCCTGTGCCTTCTCTTCTCCACACTGAACAGCCCCAGCTCTCTCAGCCTGTCCTTACAGGGGAGGTGTTCCATCCCTTCCATTATTTTTGTGGCTCTCCATGGACTCCAACAGATCCTCTCTATTCTGTACTGAGGACTCCACATTTGGATGCAGATGTGAGATCTCACCAGCACAGAGTAGAGAGGTAGGGTCACCTTCCTCACCCTTCTGGCCACACTTCTGATGCAGCCCAGGGTATGGTTAGGTTTCAGGGATGCAAGGGCACGTTGCTGGCTCATGTCCAGCTTCCCATCCACCTGTATCTCCAAGTCCTTTTTGTCAGAGTTGTGCTCAGTCCTTTTGTCCCCTGGCTTGCCAGGGGGATATTGGCGGAGGTTGCCACAATCCCAGATACAGGATCTTGCACTTGAATTTATTGAATCTCATGAAATTTTCTTGGGCCCACTGCTTGACCCTGTCTAGGTCTCTCTGACTATCTTTCCATCCTTCAGGCATGTCGACCGCACCTCACAGCTTGTTGACATTCGCAAACTTACTGAGGGTGCAGTCATTCTCACTATCAGTATAGTTGATGAAGATGCTGAAGAGTGTTGGTCCCAATACAGTCGTCCCCTGTTGGACATCAGTTGTCACTGATCTTCATCCAGACACTGAGCCATTGACTACACCACACTCTGCATATAGTCTTGCAACCAAGTTCCTCATCCATCGGTCTACTCATCAAATCTATATCTTTCAATCTGGAGAGAAGGATGTTAGCAGAGACTGTGTCCAAGGTCTTACTGAAGTCCAGATAGATGACATCATAGCTCTTCCTTTGTCAACTGATGCAATTATGCTATTGTAGAAAACTACTCTTTTGGAAGGTGTAGGTCCAAATCCTGCCACACAGGAAAGCAGCTGAATCTACATTTCCTGCATTCTTACAAGTGATTTTACCAGACAACTACAGAGTGAGGTGATTCCATTTTCTTGACCATACATACATATCTAATTTGAATTGCTATGGCTTGTAACTAACTTACCAACAGTTTGGGACAATCAAAACTATTTTTTTCTTAATGAATTTACCATTTGTTTGAATTACTTTACCCATAGCTTGGGTTGGAAGGGACCTCAAGGTTCATCAAGCTCCAACCTCCCTGCCGCAGGCAGGGCTGCCAACCTCCATATCTCATACTAGACCAGTCTTGGGAGTTCTTTCTCTGGCTGCCGCTGCCACCATTGCAACTCTTTACTTGCTTCTCTTCTTCTTCGTGCTGCTTTGAGTTGAATTTTCTTCTCTCTATATTTGAATCCCTTTACCTGTCTATTCCTCCCTTTTTTTACCTGTCTATTCCTCCCTTCTCTCAGTTGAATTCAGTTTTTTGCTGGCTACATCTGCCTATATGCCTGTTACTTACCTGTGCAAATGTTATTGTTTTATTCTACTTAGGAATGCTGTGTTTTTTATGTGTTTTTCATACCGCCTGATTAATGTGAAGCAGTCTAATACTTTCCCCTTCTTTCAACTTCCTCATATGGACTCATCAGCATATTTAATAATGGCTAGATTAAGTGCAGATTCTGATGACTGCTTATTAAATTTGATTAATCATAAGAAACTTTCTGTGTGCAAATGCGTATGCTCTCTCTTGCAGAGTTTTGTGCATGCAGTCAGGTGTAAATTCAAACATAAATATTAATTGTGTATTTTTCTATGAGATGACTGTATCTCTCTATCTGTGCACTCCCTATATGTAAGTTGTTTTCAGAGCTGTCAAGGTCAGGGTCACTTTTCGTTATGTTTTTATTCCAAAGAACAAGATTTGTAATCATGGTTGGGCTGTGAGGCATGTCTGAGATCATTAAATTAAAGTATGAGGATAGTTCTGAGGCTTTTGCTGCAGTCCAGTCTGGAACTATTGCACAGCCGTTGTGCAGGCCAGATTTCCTTCAACTAAGCTTGGCATTGCAGCCAGCAGTATTATAGACACTGTCTTGCATTCTGTTGAGATGGGCTTTTTATTTTTGAGACTAGAAACCAGCTCTTGCTTGTATGGCAGGTCTGATCTGACAGGTGCTAATCCTGGCTGGCGGGGTAAAAGCCCGATAAGATAACTCAATTGTTTAGTAGAAATTGCTGGGGAAACTTGTGAGCAAGTGAAGTCAGCCCCAAACTTCAGGAGGAACTTCCCCACGGAACTAGTGGTTAGTATGAACTACTGTAGCACTGGAGACCTGCCATTCACTTTATCTCTTGTCACAGAAACTTGCACATGTGCGTGTGCTCATGTTTAATGACCCATGGGAGATGCTCAGACATTGTGCAATGAGGGAGTATAAAAATACTTCTTAACACAGAGCAGAATATGGCTTGATATTTTGGTGTCTGTTTTTCCTGGAGCCCTAAGGAAAAACTACATGATTATGAAATGTCCTGCCTTTTTGTATACCAGCCTTTTCAGTTTGGAAATGATAGCACAGTGGGTCAGTTCTGGGAAAACTTAATTAGATTTGGATGTAACTTACGGGAAATATTAAAAAAAAGTCTGGATGCTGTTCTAAATTATCTTGTACTACTTACCCTTTCACTGACTGTGAACCTTGAACCTTGAAAGCTGGTTTTCAAATTTTTGTTTGGAATATTTACCTGCTTTTCCAGTTTGGGTCTTATCCTAAGTTTGTAAAGGAGAATGTGTATGGAAACCATGGATATATATTTTTGTTGTTTTCTCAATCCTCACATGCAGGTTAAGTTTCCATGTGTGATTTTGTTTAACATTTTTTTGGGCCTGGAGTATCAGAGGATGTGAGGACTGCACATGTTCTCAGGCACCAACACAGCTTTGTAAGTGTCTCTTGAAAGCTAGGTGCCTGTGAAGGAATGAAATTCCCCAGTTTTGGTGGACGTGCACAGACCTGTGTTGGATCCAACCTCTGCTGCATTAGCAGCATGTGCTAAGATTTCCACTGCAAGCTAGCTGGTGATTTTTGTCTCCTCTTTCCAATGCCAAATAGATCTTAATGGGACAGATACTCTGTCTCTTCCTATTTGGAAGGTGTGCTGCTATGATTCAGAATGTCAGAATGGGAATGGAAAAAAATCTAAATTTAAATAAAACAACTGTGGAATTAGGCCAATTGTTCACTTTTTTTACTCCCCGCCTCCCTTTTGAAGATGCAGTTTTCATTACTGCTCTTCTTTTAACTTTGGCCCTTTCCAAGCTAGCACTGTGTAGCTACATCTGTTGGGAGTGAAGGGTCTGCAACTGGCACCAGTTTTTGAAGTTGTAGATGTCAAATAATAATGTATACAGTACTACAGTCCCTCTGTAGCTGGTGACCTGCTGTTGTTTTAATGACTGTCTGAGACCCTGTGTGCCTGGGGCAAAGTGCACCCTTTGTGTTATGCACTCCAAAGCCAGTCACGGTACATTCTTAGTAGAATGTACACAAAAAAATCATACAATTTAGATGTATTACTTGTCCACAAGGTAATTGGAGAATTTATAATGGGCCCTGATGCAAGCAAATAACTCTTGTGCCTAACCAGCAGAGAGATGGCGACCTTCCTGCTTCAAAGAAGAAACGCCAGGCAGGGGAGAAGATTATGTATACTTTGGTCTCTGTGCCACATGGAAATGACATCGCGTCTCTCTTTGAACTGGATGCCACCACTCTTCAGAGAGCTGATTGCCTGGTTCCAAGGTAAAAAAAAAAAAAAAAAAAAGTTGTGGGATTGACAAGGTTTCTTCCTAGCATTATGCCTGTGAGTAAAGCAGAAAAAATCAAACATAAGCAAGTATTATCCTTCAGTTAAAATTTGAAGAGTGTTCACAGATAAACAAGAGATGTATAAAACATGATACTGCTGCTGCAACTGGATAAAATAATTATAAGGATAAAACAAGTGACACTTAAAGAGAATCTGTGAAGAGAAAAATAACAGGCTAAATGTTGCACTGTTATGTATGAAGACAGAATTGAGTTGCACTGTTTGAAAAAAAAATGTGCTGCTAGTAGATCTAACTGAATTGTTCCCTACCAAATAATATGTATGGTGAACTGTGTTTCTGTTTCTGAACACGTCTGTTATTCAAATTAATTGGTTCATAGATTTTACTTGTGAATGTTTGAAACTTCAATTGTTACTTGTTAACAATTGAGTAACAATCCCAAGCTGGGATTGATTAGATAAGTCACATGGTGTTTGTTGTGGCTGAATGGGTATGAAGACACTTGGGGCTAGTAGTTGTTCTGAGGGTGGAGTTTAAAGCTAGATACCTACAAATAGTGATGTATGCAACTTGGAAGTATTTGCTCTGCAGAGTTTTGCCGGATAATTTTCTTACTTGAATACTCAAAGTCCATCAGCATGACAGGGAGTGTGTTAATGAAGATTGTAGTGGATATATTTACTGAGTACAGTTCAGAGTAAAAATTGTAATTGATTTATCAGCTCTGCTTTTTAATAATGCCAGAAATTATCAAATGGAAAGAATTTAGAAGAATCTCATACCTGCTCTTTGTTTACTTGATTTTCGGTTGAGAACTGATAGTGTAAATGCTCACTCCCTGGAACAGGGTTTTGCACATCATAATGGTGAAACTGAAACTATGATCTGTTTGACATTTGCACTTTTGTTCTGTGACAGGTTGAATGGGCTCATTACTCGGCAGAAAAAATAATAAGAAAACAGTTGCTTTTATTCATGATGTGTACTTCAATTCAATTAGGATTTTAAAATACCTTTTAATTTTTTTCTTTTTTTTTCATATAAGGAATACTTTACTCCTAGACTTAAGGAAATGTTTAAAAGCAGCATTCTGCATAATCCCAAGATGCTGTCTTTGTTACTGCATTATGCTGGATCAGAAAGAAAAGAGACACAAGGGGAAAGGGTGCTACAGTGCTTTCTAGGTCTCCCTTGCCTTTTTATTATGAGTGGCTGGTGTGACTCATGCTCTCACATCTCATGTCCATATGTTAAACCACATCTCACCTTGCCCAGTTTAGCTCAGAAAGGATCCATCTAATCCATTGTTTGCTTTCCTCTCTTTTAGGAACTCCTATGTCCGGCTGAGGCATTTGTGTACCAATACTTGGGTTACTAGTACTAGCATCCCAATAGACACCAATGAAGAAAGGCCTGTAATGTTAAAGGTAAACACTAATTTCTCAGGGTTCAAATTCCAGCATAATTCCTAGAGTTTCCTACTGGTGATCTTGACATATAAAATATGCATAATTGGGCAAAGGTGAGCAAATTGGTTACCCTAATTAAACCACAAACTATTGCAGATCGGGACGTGCCAAACAAAGGAGGACAAGGAGGCTTTTGCAATTGTATCAGTTCCTCTATCTGAGGTCAGAGACTTGGACTTTGCTAACGATGCAAACAAGGTCTTAGCATCAACTGTTAAAAAGCTGGAGAATGGAACAATAACGCAGAATGAAAGGAGGTTAGTGAGCTTTTTTTGTTGTTGTTAAATTAGGGTTACTCCTAGCATCATGGTGTCATGTTATCACAGTAATGGGTAAGTGCAATTCATTGTACTGTGTGTTCATGCTGCTAGGGCAGTAGAAGCAAGACTTGCAGTGATTGAGAGGCTGCTGTGATTGTCCCTTTCCTTTCTTTCTTATAAGAGGCACTGATTTCATCTCTCTGGTGACAGCAGCAGGACCTGAGGGAATGGCATGAACGTATGTGGAGAGGGGATAGGAGAAGCCCTGGAACAGGGTCGTGGCACCATGCTTGTGTTCAAGGAGTGTTTGGACAACGCTTGTGGATATAGGGTTTGGATTTTTGTGGTTCTGTGTGGAGCCAAGTGGGGGACTCAATTATCCCTCTGGGTGCATTCTAACTCATGATATTCTGTGATTCTGTCATTTTATTTTTCCCTGTTTACTTTCCTGTTTTACATTTCCTGTTGTCTTCAGTGTTTACTCTTTATATCCATCCATGCTTCAATTCAAAGAATGTCTGTTCTTTACACCCAGCCCTGAATTAAGGGATTTTGTTGTACATTGTGGCCATGTATTTCCCACTGCAAGTGATGTGGTTGGCTATTTGTTTTCAGCTGTCTGGTAAAACTAATAGCATCTCTTACAGTGTTAATTTTTATCTTGTATTCCACTGTGCATCATGCAGAGCTTTTCGTCAGAAATGTTAATTTTTGGTGACCAAACAATTTATGCTGTTTGTCGAGTCCACAAGTCTTTTGTCAGTCGTAATTAGCACAGGTGGCTTAGTATCAGGTGAAGGATTTATCTTAACAGGCAAATCTGTAACAGCCAAGGTATTAGTACACAATCTTGGAAAGCCATTTCATTCATTGTTGAGTCAAATCAGATGGGGATACAACATAATGAAGGCATGACATCCTTGTATTAGCCTTGCTCTGCTGTGTCACTGCAATCCAGTATTGTCAAGTGCTGATGTTGATGTACTAGTACAACAAACACATGAAATAATTGAGAATGGAAGTGGAACAGAGCTGGCAGATCTTTAAGGAAGCTTTCAGCAGAAGAGCACAAGAGCTCTCCATCCCCAGGTGTTGGAAGTCAGGAAAGGAAGGCAAGAGACAAGCGTGGCTGAACTAGGACCTGCTGGTCAAACTGGAAAGCAGGAAGAAAATATACAGACAGCAGAAGTAGAGACAGGTACTTTGGGAGAAATATAGGAAGGCTCCTAGGCTGTGTAGGGGTTAGGTCAGGAAGGCTAAGACCCTACTGGAACTGAATTCAGCAAGAGGTGCAAAGAAGAACAAGAAAAGCTCTGAGCAACCTGGTCTAGCTGTGGATGTCCAAATCCCCTATTCATTGCAGGGGATTTGGACTAGATGACCTTTAAAGGTCCCTTCCAACACAGATGATTCTATGATTCTGTGATTTCATGATATTGCTGTTATTAGTTTGTTCCTGTGATTTCCTTCAAAACAAACAAACAAACAAACAAAAACCCCACTCTTCCTGTTTCCCTGTCTTATTACCTTCCTGCTTGGTAAGTAGGGATTCCAAGAGCTCGCTCCTAGTTGATCAACCCTACATTTACCTTTCCTGCTTTTTCTGTTAGTGAGGTGCCTTGTTCTGGGGACCTTACCGTTCTCCAAATTCCACTACTGGGCTGAAAACTCATTTAGAGGGATTAGTTGAACATCCAAGTCTTCTTTTACTTAATGAAAGCTTTCTGTGTGGCTCTCAGAGATGTCTTTGGAAATCTATTGAGCATCTTCCTGCCAGGTTTAGTAATTATAGACTAAATATTTGCCAGACTCAGACAATGCTGCTAAGGGTGGGAGATGTGCTGGGTTTTGTTTGTGAAAGATTGCCAATTCTTTTAAGAAAATTTGTGGTCATCCACACTTCTCTCTGTGTATACCTGGCAAGGTATGTTAACAGCAAGGTGGTGATGACCTACATTGCTTGAAGATGGAAGGGCTTGGCACTGCCTTTGTCCTGTTTTAGCATTTACTTCTGCCAAATCTTCTTTTGTGTAGGAAAGAATGGGTGAAATAAAAGTATTTTTTTTCCAAGTCATTTTTCAATAGTTTCTCACGTCAGTAGGGAAATAGTGGCAGTGGCAAAGTGTTTATATTCCTCTAGTCAGTGCACAATCTTGTTTCATGGGCCAATGTTACTAACTTCCCAGTGGAAATTGTTGCTGGGCTGATTAAGAGTATCTGTCTACTGTTTCTGGGTCTTGCAGTCAGCTGGTAGAGATTTTGGATTTCTAAGCAGTCTGCATTTATTCTACATCAGTTTTGCATCCTCCCTTTTTTCCTCTGGTTGCTGTTTAAAGTCTTGGAAAACATCACTGTGGTGGATTCAAACCTGTGCTGATCTGAGACCTGGAAGCCTTAGGTATATGTCAAACTTAGCTTTGCAGTGATTGCAGTTCTGATGCGCTAGATAACGCTTGTTCTAAAATGTGATTTTCTTTCTTAATGAATCCTAGCAAGTGTTGAATGACTGTGTATAATAGGGATCTGTCTATTCATTCTAGATTCGTGACCAAGTTATTGGAAGATCTGATTTTCTTTGTGTCTGATGTGCCTAACAATGGGCAGGAAGTTTTGGACGTGGTCATTACTAAGCCAAACCGGGAGCGACAAAAATTAATGCGGGAACAAAATATATTGGCTCAGGTATATTCTGTGTGTTCAAGTATGAGTAACTTGACTGTACTTCCAAATAGATTGTAGGAGAGAAGGAATTGATAAAATGTTGGTTTCAGGTAAGTTGGCTTATGCTATCTTGGGTTGTGTGTAACTGGATTCATTAGACATGAAACTCATTAATCAAGACTCACGGCAGAAGGCCCGGAGTTTGATGTCTATTAGTCTCATGTAATTCTGATGACTTATAAGATTTTTAAGACTTTATTTACAAGTAAACTGTTGAACAAATTTGAAGCAAGTCTGCTACGTGGTCCTGATCCTGCAACTGTTTTCCTTGAAGGAAAACTTATAATACCCTGACTTGTTTGAGGACTGACTTGCATATAAATCCGAATTAATATTCTTTTCAAGTATCTTACTGAAATAGTAAATAAATAATAAAGTGAAAAGAATCAAACTAGATAGCAGCCCATATGTGCTTTTTCATCCTTAATTTATCTAAAATTAAGGCACTTAACTGACAGTGTTTTAAACTACGGATAGCAGTCAAGAAAAAGTAGTGTCAACCAAATTGGTGTGGAAATGCAAAGCTAAATGCTTATGTTGTAACGTCAGAGATTGTCCTTGTCCCTTTGCCCCTTTCTTATTCGGTGATTTGTAGATAATAAGTGAAGTGATTGAATTCTGACTTGAGCCTATAGATGCTTTGTTCTGATCCTGTCAGAGGAAATTGACAGGTACAGGTTAAGGAAAAATCTTGGCTTGATTTTCATCCTCAGTGATTTTGATTTTGAACAGATATTCGGGATTCTCAAAGCTCCTTTCAAAGACAAAGGGGAAGGATCAATGCTGAGACTTGAAGACCTAGGTGACCAGAGATATGCCCCATACAAATACATGTTAAGGTTATGTTACAGAGTTCTCAGACATTCCCAGCAGGACTATAGGAAGAACCAGGTGAGTGGTATTCAAGAATTTTTCCTCTAAATTCTGTTATTTTACATCCTATGTTTGATCTTGCACTCCACATTTACAGGTATGATCCTCTGGTAATCTGATCTTAAGGGAGAATGCAAGGACTGGGTTTTGTGTTGGTTGGTAGAAGTAGAAAGATGCTTACACAGAGTCATGCTGTGAAATAGTGTTTTTGTTTTATAGGCATTTTTATATGAACGGAGTGATTAGCAATGAATGTCATGGGTTTGTTCTCCTGGCGGGCTTCCATCTATCTTCACAGGCTCTGGCTGAGATTAGTGTCCACTGCTTCCTTCACAGGCTCCAGGGCAACAGTGGGGAAGGCAAAATTCTCTGTGATTCTGTTTTGTAAATATTTATATTGTGATAGCAGTGAGTCAAACCAGAGGCTGTTCTATCAGAAAGCATGATTTTCCACTGTGGAGACTCCCAATGAACATGAGATAATTCAGAACACGATATTGAGTGTTTTGTATGTTGCAGCACAGAAAAGAGCCCTTACTAGCTTTATAGGGCTGAAGGAGCTGAAAGTAAAAAATTGAACTGTTATGTGTGATGACTTTGTTTTCTTTCTAGCACTTTTCAGAAATATTTTTGTCTTAGAGGAGAGAGAAGGGAAGAAGAGAGCAAGAAAGTTTCTTAAAATTATATAAAGTCTTGGTTTTCCTTTTTAAAAAAAATGTTTGCCATTTCTTGAATTTTACACCCATTTGTATGTCTTTATTTTTTTGATTTATGAAAGAATGACAAGAGTTAGCCAATCCTAATATTCTGTCTTCTTATAGTACATATTTTAGGTGTTCAGATGTACCTTGTTCAGGCCAGTTTAGTGAGAAAAGTTTGGAGGATTATTTTGATTGTTAATGGAGCTGGATGTTTGCGATTCTAGAAGAAAAACATTATTGCTTAACAGATCATCACAGGGATTTTCATTTTTTCAGGAATATATTGCTAAGAACTTCTGCGTCATGCAGTCCCAGATTGGTTATGATATTTTGGCAGAAGACACCATCACAGCTTTGCTGCACAACAACAGAAAACTGCTAGAGAAACACATCACGGCTAAAGAAATAGAGACCTTTGTTAATTTACTCAGGAGAAATCGAGAGCCAAGGTTTGAAATGGTCCATATAACATTATATTTGTAGCAGCAATCAATCTCCCTGCTATTTGTTATTATGTTATTGTTTTCTTCTAGCTATTTTTTTTTTTTTTGACCTCACAGACACAAAAAAAATACGTGTACAGCACTGTGCTAGAAAATATCAGAGTTACCATATTTCTGGAGAGTTGATATCTGCCTTTCAAATCTAAATCTTGGTGAAAAGTGAGGTTTTTGCAGAACACTTCTGAAAGTTTGGCTTTGCTTCAAACTGATTGAGACAACGGAACAGAAATTTTATTGTTTTGTAACTCTGCTGCTCCTCTGTGAAAGTGCCATTTGTGCTGGTTGTCCTGCTAACAACCTTGATGGAAATGATGTTGATGTTAGCTTAACTAAGGTTTTATTAATCAGTTTTCCTGCTAATTTTCTAATCAGGTCCTGATTGCAAGTCAGAGCTGAAAGGATGGCGAGTCAGGCATAGGATGGCAAGGATCCCGGTGAACATGTGCTCTAGACCAGATTTTGTTTCAAATGAAAAATTCTAGCCTTTAACCTAGCTCTGTCAAATTTTTTTTTTTATCAGCCTTAGGTCAGAGTATAAATGTATTTTTTAATGGAAAATCAATTTAATTTTTTCATTAGATTTTCAGTTGTAAAAGTACCAAGTTATACAAATATAAGAAATTAAGAAACAGAAGGCCAAATTGTGTAATTGTGAATATTATTTTTCTGTTAGCAGTTCAGGATATTGCTCAGGGCCCTGGTGCTGTACTGCTTCAATTATGCTCTGTATGTCTGCAGCCATTTTACCTTATGCTGTAATCTTATTGCCTCTGCCATGCTAAACTATACTGGCTTTGGTCATTACAGACAGAGGGAGCCACATGAGATCAAATGCTCCTCAGTGCTGAAGGGTTCTTGTGTTTATTGATGTCAGTTTTTTTGTGGTGAAGGACATTTTAGTATTGTTACATATCTAAATTTCATTTTGAAATATACGCTCACTTTTTTTAGGCTGAACTCTGAGTGCAATTAAATTTTGAAAAATACACCCTGCTGAGATAGTGCAATCTGACCAATAAATGCTTGATCTTATGGCATTTGTTTACATGGACAGTCTCATAAATTTTTTCAATGCTCAGAATAAGAATTGTGACAGCATGCTCTAAAACACACGAGCTCCAAAATTTAAAGCCTTCCTCCATTTTAGCATTGAAACAAGCAGTGGTGGTGAATGGTTAAGTTTTTTTACCTGGATTTCTGAGGAAATTGTATATATGCTGTGTGTGTGTATGCCAGCTTCAGTCCATTCCCTCACTGGCTCTTGATCCCATGCCCACTTTTAGCCACATTTGCTAGAGGTGTGAAGGATAATCAATTCCTAAAAATGTTGTAAAAAGAAGATGATACATGGAGGGAAGAGGCACTTTTTATATTCCAGTGAGGGAAAGGCTGCAGTGTGAAGTACTGGTAATACAAACAGAGAGATCCATAAAAGAGGGTCAAAAAGCTGATATTTTATCAGTGTCCCAAGTGCAACAAAAGCCTCTGTGTGAACCTTGTTAAACATCAGAAGACCGAAATTTGAGATGCAAATTTATAGAAAACTGTTTACATGTAATAGTTTTAGTTCTGTTTTTCATAGAATGACTGCTTTGAATAGAGATCTTGCCAGGTCTCTTTCCACTGATCATTGGTTGTGTCACATCAGAGACTCAAAAGAAAGCTTTAAAAGCTGTAGATGTGAACTCCTCCAATGCAGTGGAGTTCCTCAGAGGACCCATGGCTGTCTCCAGCACAAGTAATATCTCCTTGCTGCTTGCGTTAGGGAGTCATCCATTACCTGGATGGGTAAGATGGATAAGAATATGTGTTCTTGCTTTTGGTTCCTGAGTATGATAAAGGCTTTCAGTTGAGCTCTCTTGCTAGATGAGCTTAAGACATCCTTAGGCTGCTTAAGTTCTGGCACAACTCTGATTTGCTGAGAAGTGTCTTACTTGGGGACTTTTTCTTTCTCTCTTTGAGTTAAGGACAGTTCAGGGCTTCTCTCAGAGCTGTTGTTCATCTGTTGGGAGTTGCAATAGTTTAAATGAACAAAGACTGTATTTTGAAAAAAACAATCTCGTTAGTATATTAGTGACAAATGCTAGAGATTTTTAGAGCAATGTTTCTGTGTGGTATTTAAAGCCATGTGTTCTGTTGCATCTGTGTTTGTTTTTTTCTTTTGACTGCACAGGTTCCTGGATTATTTATCAGACCTGTGTGTATCTAACACCACAGCAATACCAGTAACACAGGAACTCATCTGCAAGTTTATGCTGAGTCCAGGAAATGCTGACATTCTCATTCAGACGAAGTGAGCATCCATAATCAGAGCATACCTTTTTGTTATTTGCTCTGTTGTTACATTGTTAGTGGCTCCCTTGTGAATGTTTTGTACTTGCAGGCTGATTTCAACACAAATGGACAATCCCTTAGAATGCCCTGTCATCTCAGATGACATTGATGAAGAGGAAGTGTGGCTTTACTGGATTGACAGTAACAAGGAACCTCATGGCAAAGCCATCAGACACCTGGCTCAGGAAGCAAAGGAGGGCACAAAAGTTGATTTAGAAGTGCTTACCTACTACAGGTAAAACTGCTTATGCAAATAGATGAAAATGTAAACTCTCCCTGGAGCCTGGCACAGTTCTTATCCACTCTGTTTGTCAATATCAAAGGAGGAAAGCAAGTCATACCAGAAACAGGGATTAAAAGTTTGCTTCAGATTTTTCCTTTAGGAAGCATCACAATCTCTGTTGTCTATTCCAGACATACACTGAGTTTTCTTTGTTTGTGACAGCTTTTTGTGTCTCTCTAATGTTTCCTCTTACCTTTAATTTATGAAACCATTTTTATCATGCTCTGCTGTTCTTGGAAGCAAGGCATACGCTGAAGGAGCATCCACAACATCCCAGAGTATAGAAAGGAGATAGGATCATGGAACAGTGTCTTATACTGATTGAAAACAAACTGTTTAAATACTTCAGTCTTCCACTGAACAATGCTTTGAGTTTCAAAGAGAGCCCAGTTTAATGGGGATTGAAGGCTGACATTAACATTTCTAACGGCAAGTTTGTCCCTTGGTTAACAAAACCACTCTTAATCATTTTTACTGTTTACAACAGAAGAGCTGACATCACAATTGTAAAGTGAGATTCTGAGGTTCATTGTTTCACAGTATTCAAATAAATCAGTTGGAAATGTGCTATTATTCTTATTTAAGGTACCAACTGAACCTCTTTGCAAGAATGTGCCTGGACCGCCAGTATCTAGCCATCAACCAGATTTCTGCACAGCTATCAGTAGACTTGATCCTGCGATGTATGTCTGATGAAAGCCTTCCTTATGACCTCCGGGCTTCTTTTTGCCGGTTGATGCTACACATGCACGTGGACAGAGATCCTCAGGAATCAGTGGTACCTGTCAGATACGCCAGATTGTGGACTGAAATTCCTACCAAGATCACAATTCATGAGTGAGTTGAAAATGTTGCACAATATGGTACAAAATTACTTCATTGGGGTTAGTCTTAGAACAAAATGGTTGTAGCTGTCTAATGCCAACACATGCATTTAGAAAGGTATTTAGATACAGAATAATGAGCAATTAGTTATTGTTAATCTCGGAAACTTTCTTGAGTAGCTTTACTTGGAAATAGAATCATAGAATCATCCATGCTGGAAATGCTCTTCAGGGTCTGAACTGAAGGTCCAACCATCAACCTGATCTACTGAGTCCCATCACTAAATCATGGCCTTTAGTGCTGCATCTTCCATATTACTTCACTTTATTTCTCACTTTATTTCTCCTCTACAGAACAATCTGAGTATAAAATGGAATGGCCTTTCATCAGAACAACAGAACTTAAAGTAATCAAATTGTGCCTAACATCAGGCGTGTACCATGTTGGAATTTAGTTTTAAACTTCTTCCTCAACTGAAAGTTACAATTGGAAAACCAAAATGTACAGCTAAGTGCAGTTATTGCCCCAGAAACAGTTCATTAAAGCTTTGGTCTTCTACGTACTTAAGCACGTGTTAAATTGACTTCAGTGGAAGCCCTCTTTGGTTTAAGTGATTTAATGGAGCAGCACTGCTTCAGTGGGCTAGACCCAGACATGGAGTATCTGGCTGAAGAGATAGAGGATGAAGTGCAGCAATGAAGTAGACAGTATTGCTTCTGCTACTGATATGAGGGAGTGTTTTGACTTAGGACAAGAGAGTCTAATTGGTGGTGGAAGCTGATTGTCCTGAGCTTCTTTCCTTGTCTGCTGTCTTTCTTGTAGAGATAGTAAAGGAGAACAGAAGGCTAAGAGGAAACTCATTGCTGTCTTCAACTTCCTGTATGGGGGGAGGTGGAGAGGGAAGTACTGGTCTCTTCTCCTTGATAAATGATGACCGCTTCCATGAGAACGACACTAAACTGCACCCAGGGAGGTTCAGACTGGTTGTTAGAAAACTTTTATTTATTCTTTTATTTACTTTAGTGGTCAAACACTAAAACTGGCTTCATGGAGAGGTGGTTGATTTCCCATGCCTGTTTGTGAGGCATTTGGATAATGCCTTAATAGTACACATTCCCTTTTGGTTAGCCCTGGTCAGGCAGTTGTAGTTGATGATGTTTCTGTTCCATCCCATTCTCTGGCTGACGAGAGAGGAAAGTTGAGATTTAGTGACCTAGTGGATCAGTCTTAGATACTACAGTTCTGAGTGATAGCACTTTCTGTCTGTGTTATTCCCATTCATTGCACTTCCTACTGTTGGAGGAGAAGCTTGTGCATCCTCTGTCTGGCGTCTTTGCATATCTATGTAGAATTAGTTGGCCTCTACCCCTTCTCCTTGCAGAGAACTGATAGTGATTTTAAAGCATTATTGTTGGTTTATTTATTCTGTAGTGCCCACTGATCTCTTCCTTCTGTGTCTTGCATTGTAGGTATGATTCTTTCACAGATTCTTCACGAAATGAAATGAAGAGGAAATTTGCACTAACTATGGAATTTGTGGAAGAGTACTTGAAAGAAGTTGTAAATCAGCCTTTTCCTTTTGGTGACAAAGAGAAAAATAAACTTACATTTGAGGTACTAATCGCCATCCTAATTTACAATATTCCTTCTCATTTCAGCTAGGTGAACACTGGTTCTTTCAAAATAAAGGCACCTTCAGAATGAATGTCCCAGTGAAAAACCAATTTCTAATTCTGGTGTTCTCATTGATAACTATTACTACAGAAAATAATATTACTGTCTTCTGTCAAACAGCTATATTTTTTCCTCCTACTCCTATGATTGTTGCATTTCAGTGGCAGGAGAAGGGATGTGGACGATGGAGTATTCTTTCTCTCCACATTAGTAAATCAGCATGCAGGGATTTTTCAGTAGAAGCAAGTACTATTCTCTGTGTAGAAATTTGAAAGAAATTCTCTGAATAATCTTGCATTTCAAATTCCTGACAGAAACTTCAGATAGACCTAAATCATATATATTCAAATAAAGTTGAATAAGGGGGAAGTGCTTATAGCTTTTACAATTCTTCCTCCAATCTACCTCCAGAACTTTTTTGCTTCTATCTCTAGTCATTTGAAATCACCTTCATTCAAATTTCCACAGTCAAATGCCATTCTTTTCCATTTTCTGTACAACTACTGTCCCTTTAAACTGTTTCCTGGATTTTTTCTTCTCAGTCTTATTTATTTTCTCAGATGCAATTGTATCATTTCAGTCCATCTTAAGCCTCAGATTATTTTCACTCTTTTTGTCTGACTCTGAAAAACATTTGATGTCAGTGCCCTTGGTCCAAAGCCAATTTAAATGAGTGGAAACACTTGTACTAATGTGAATATACTCTAATCTCAAATGCTGTGCAAGATGCTGTGTAAAATGCTACTTTATCTCACAGATGAATAACACAAAGATTGACAATACTTCCTTTCTTTTTGTTTTTGTCATAGGTGGTACATCTAGCTCGAAACCTCATATACTTTGGCTTTTATAGTTTTAGTGAGCTTCTCAGACTGACCCGTACGCTTCTGGCAATTCTAGATATTGTTCAAGTTCCTATGTCATCTTACTTTGAAAGATTGAGCAAGTTTCAGGATGGAGGTAAGAAATGCAACAAAATATTATATTCCAGGGTGTAACTTGTTATACTGGGGTACTTTTTGGAATATCTTACTGATTTTTCTGAGTTATTTATCCACACATAAAGTCACCAACTGGGTGTTATCACAGGTCACATTAAGATGCTTGTCTAAAAAGGAACCTTTTTTGAACAGAACTGCAGACTTCATGATTTGTGGTTACTGTACTGATGCTACTGCTCCTTTGCTTGTTTGGAATAGAACTCTCAAATCTGGATCCAGGGTTTGGCGTCCTTTGCATTACCCATCCCCAGACAGTACAAAAACAGCATTTGTCTGGGCACAGCAATTATAATGTCTCATATATGGCACAAGTATTTGTCAGTCTCCTCTACACTTCACTTAAAAAGAGAATATGGAAAAGTGTAACTTTTCCAAGAACTGCAGAAGCACCAGATGATGGAAGCCCAGGTGAGGCCATCCTGTACATCTGTTTGTCAGTTTAGAATATTCTTTTAACCAGATTAGAGTGCCTAGCTGACAATATTGTATGTCCCACTGCCTTTTGTATGATGGCTTAAAAGTAGGTGTGCTATGTAGGCTTAAAAATAGCACTGGACTTTTGATGCAGGGAGACAAGTGTTCTTATTTAATATCACTGTAAGATTTGCTGGAGAGGCCTTCTACAGTTTTTTTATAGAAGATCTCCATCTTTAGATGGTTATCTATTATCTTCAGCCTCCCTCTACTTTTCTGTTTGGCAGGTTGTAAAACATAAGCTGTATTATTTATCTGTGCAATTGATACTCAGAATGATCCTCAGTGTCTGACTACTATGCCCAAGCATCTTATTAGTCCTCTTTCTTTCTCTGGAAGTACAGGCTTAGGACAGCATTAAGCTATGAAGATGCATATGGCACAAAGGTATGTAATTTAGAAGCAGTTTCATACCACCTGTTCAGTACTTTTGATCACCTAGCTTGTAGAGGTTCATGCTTGAACAGCATATTTCATATCTGAAAAACATACTACTCAAGCAAAAGAGAGTAGTGCTTTTCATTAAGAAAAGACATTAAAAAAAGCAACAACAACAACAATCAGCATTTAGTGCCAAATTAAGATTAGAAAAGGGGCTCAAGAAGAAATCACCAGAAGAAATCACCAGGTACTTGCAGTGTTGAGGGATTTGAAGATTTTTAAGTCATCACAATCTGCTTTTCATCCTGTCAGAGGTCCAGCAGTGATGTAACTTTTGTCTCAGTAACCAGATAGGAACTGAAAACAATCTTAATCAGATTGAGGATAGTCACTGGACCAATATTAAGTAGTAGCCCTTTTAAACCAGCCCTGTAGCTGTGATCCACCCACATTTTGATTTTGTCTTTGCTACTAGGTAATGAGAAGGTTTGAAATGAGCTCTAAACACAGAGAGCATTCAGTCTGCTTGTGTAGTCTCTGCATCACTGGGTATCACTTAGCTGTATCAGCAGTGTGATACCAAATTCATCACCAGCATTCCAAATTCATTTTCCCTGTTTATTAATTATTCCTTATACATCTTGCTTATTTTACTAAAATTACTTATCAAGTAAATAAGTATATATATCAAGGATTGACCTGTTGAAGCAAGTCTTCAAAATGGGATGCACTGTTAGGCTAAGTGAAAGTTACTTCAAGACTTAATTGACCTTTTACCTCAAGATATTCTTTTCCATCCTTCTCTTAAATTCTCAGTCACAGTGATGGCTGAGGTAGCCCTTGATGTTGTGTGCAAGCTTCTCTTTATTGGTTCTGCAAAGTAACTGAAAAGATCCTTATATTACTGTTCATGTTTTGCCTTACTGCCTTTAAAAGTCTTGATTTTAATGCCAGCGTCAGTTACCTTATTCAGAATTAAATTGATATGTGTGTAGTTTTCAGGTGTGACCTTATTTGTTGGAGGTAGATTGGGGAAAATTGGCTAGAAACATTTGTGAGATGGGATACTGGGGAAAAAAAAAGGTGTGTTTTTTTGGAAAGCTTCTTACCTAGATTGCATCCTAAAATTGAATTGATTTGGAAATGCTGCAGCCAGCTTCTGTTTTCAATCCGAATATCATAATTTTGAATGATTTTTTACTATTGGATCCTTTCTTCTGTGGGTTTTTTTTTTTTTTTTCCCTTTTAGATTCTAAAAGATAGCGGGTTTAAAATTACAGTGTCTTGATGAGGCATTTTTGGTTAAAGTGATGACTTATTAATAGTGCTCATTCTCGCGTCTTTCAAGAACATTAAAATTTCTTATGGTTTTAATTAAAAGGTTAAGTCATTGCTTTTCTAGTAAGTGTACCCTGCTGTATAATTCCAAAGTCAGGAGCCAATCTGCATTGTCCAATATTGGTTATTTATTTTCTGAGAATTAAAATGCACATCTTTCTTTGTACGTGATGGATCTTTCAAATAGCTGATTTTAGTCAAACCATGCAGCTGCAGCATATGTCAGATCTGAAAGGCGAAACAACATAATAGTATTAGCAGGCAAGCTACATGTTTGCCATGCAGCTCAGCATTATTTAGTCAACGTTATTTGGAAATGAAAATAATGACATACAAGGAATAGAATCATAGAATCACCAAGGCTGGAAAAGACCTACAAGATCATCCAATCCAACCGCCCACCTATCACCAATATTTCCTACTAGACCATGTTCCTCAACACGACGTCTAAACATTCCTTGAACACCTCCAGGGTCAGTGATTCCACCACCTCCCTGAGCAGCCCACTTCAGCACCTGACCATTCTTTAAGAGTAGTATTTCCTAACGTACAGCCTGAATCTTCCCTGGTGCAACTGGAGGCCATTCCCTCTAGTCCTATCACTAGATACATGGGAGAAGAGGCTGACCCCCAGCTCACTACAGCCTTCTTTCAGGTAGTTATAGAGAGCAAATAGCAATGGCAGCATTTCCCACCTGCAGACTGAAGGGTGTAAAGGGTAAAAATGTGTTCACAAACATTCCGAGATCTTGGAATACCTCCTGGAATCATATCAGGAAAAGTCTGACCCCTGTGTCATGCTGCAGGCTTTGCTTCTCTGTTGTGATTCACTTTGATTCACCTGTGATTCACCATCTCAAGGATTCCACCTTGGCAGGGGTTGGGATGAGGAAGCCCTCTTTCTCTCATGCAGAGTTCAGTAGCAGTGAGCTGCCGTTTCTATACTTATATATATGACAGCATATCATTACTGTCGAGTCTTCTACTAGAACAGCATTGGGAATGAGGTTGGACCTGCCATTTCTACTGTGCCTCTGGGTCCTCTGTATCAAGAAGGACCTGATTTCATCCAGGACTACTAGGAAATTTTTTATTGTTTCTCAGCTTTGTGTCTGTCTGCTAACTATTCTTTTGTCTGGTTAACAGTTTCAAGTGTCTTCTTGAGGCACATTTTGATTAGCAGAGCTAATGAGGCAGTGGCTGCCTGGCAGACTAGAGTAATAACTTATGCCAGCAGTTTACAAAAAAAGGTTAGGTGAAAAAAAAACAAAAAAACTTTAACCCTTAGAAAAGCTGGCTGTGTTAGTCACTGATGTCTGTGGTGTAACAACTGCCAGTCATTGAAGACTGTGATCAGACCAAAGGGGAAGTCAGTCTGAGAGTTTCTATGGCACGGACCATTTCTCTTTTTCTTTATTCCTATCCTCATCATGAGGCTGTGCATTAATGTGATTCCAGAGACCATTGCTCTTCTAGGAATCGATATCTGTGTCATAGCTGTAACTCAGCTAGAAGGCTTGATTCCCATGGTACTTTTTACCATCAAGGCGAGCATGCTGATATACGTTATTTTTTCTATCTTTCCTTCCCCTAATACTCATGGTAGGAAAGTTTTATTTCTGACCTTGCTTACTGCTTTTGGGGATAGGCAATGTCAGGAGAAGGTGAAGTTTGGAGGAGATTCACCATGACCACGCAGTGGTGAGTTTGCATGCTAAAAAGAAAGGCCGGTGGATATGTAGTAGTTAAGGCTGCGGTGGCCAGATTCAGTCAGGAGTTGGATAGAAAATGTATGCTCATTGCATATTGGTACGTTTTTTTGTAGTTTTTTTTTTTCTTTCTCATTAGTTCTGAGGGCTGGATAAACTATAGAAGTATCCTCACCTTCTGCCCTTAATGTAATGCATTAGGTTTTCTGTGAGGCTCACCTGAGGTCAGCTAGTTTTTGAGCAATGAAAAATGGCATAATGAAGAAATAAAGTGTGATTCGTGGCCTCTTTATGATAGGTTCTGCAGTCTTTACGGGCACATGCTGTAGAAAACCTGTAAAAATTAATACCTCTTTCACAAACAGAGCTGTAAGGCTTAATGCTTCTGGCAAATAATATATACCTCTAAAGGGTTTGAAATAAAATGCGGTCCTTTAGGTACTGAAGTGTTGCTATTATATGTCTTAAAAATGGCTGTAACTTTTCACAACAAAAAAAAATTAAATTGCACGAAACAATGTAGACAGATCAACAAAAGCAAAGAAAGGTAGAGGCAAGGCTCTACTGGGTGTTTAATTTAGCTCTTGATAACTAGACAGTGCTGCATATACAGCTCTCTGCCAGATTATCCGCACAGTCTGGCACTGCTGCATGTTTAAGATGGCACTGAACATTTTGAAAAGCTGATGGTGGACAAGAGTGTTGGTCTCACTGATATCCACAGTCAAGCCCATTTGGAGTCAGGGCTCCTGTGTCAGCAGTCCCTTGGAAAGCTGTTACAAGTATTGTCTTAGGACCTGGTTGGGAATGCTGACAGTCAGGCGCAGCTTGATACACGGTCAACTGCACTGAGAACTGACTTTAATGAGAGTAAAAGTTTTAGACTTTCAGCAACCTGCCAGATATCACCTAACGTAGCAATGAGCTTCATGGGATTGCAAATGGGGAAGGAGGCCTCAGAGGCTCTAATGAAAAAAGTGGGCCTGGCTGGGAGGGTCTTAAGTATGCTGATGTCTGTGGGGAAACAGGAAAAGGTGTGGTCAGTCTGGCAGTGGGGACTCTGGGTGGTTGTAGGTGCTAATGGACTTCAGACTGTCAGTAGTGAGGGGGTATTGGAGTGTACCCTTCTGATGCTGTTGTCTTTCCTGCCTTTCCTCTTTTTCCCCTTAAGCAGCATTGAAGGCAGAGTAAGCTGACTGAGGGGAAGGCCGGGTCTCTTTGTATTGCCATACAAGGCTTGACTGGGCCTTGAATCTATTTGCTGTGCTGTAAGGAATACAAGATCATAGAATCACCAAGGTTGGGAAAGGCCTACAGGATCATCCAGTCCAATAGGGGATAGGGGTTTTTACTGCAGAAAGATGGTGGTAGATAACAGCTGATGAAGATAACCCAGCTTTTAAATCATATAAGGTATAACTTATCCATATCCTCCATCTAGATCTTCCTTAGAACCCAGCAACAACTTTTCTTGATCAAGATAGAGAGGTAAGGCTCTTCGCCACTAACTGAGGTGCTTGGGAGGGACATTGGAAGATTGCTTAGGATTTTTTCAGACCTGTAGAATTTTTTGGCAAGTGGGAAGAGGCTTAGGCTTCAGGAAAGTAGAACAGGAAAACTTCTAATAAAGCAGTTCTTGCAGCTGCCAATGCACTGTGCAGATGGGACTGATGTTGCTTTGTATCTAGGGATTCAAGCTGCAGCTGAACATTAGCCAAAAGCTTCCTTTGGGAATGATGAGGAAAGCAGAAGGAACTGAAGAGAGGCCATCTGCTCAGTTTAAGGAAAAATGGCTTTCAAAGTCTATTGAGTCTCTTGATTTCTTTGCTATTGGAAGCTTATATATCCTGTGGGATTACTTTGGTCTAGAAGCCATCCCCAAGTTCAGAAGAGAAGTAGTTTCCAAGTGGTATTTGGGGTCATAGGGCAGCTTATTATTCACTGCAGCCCTTCAGCCTCTGCATTTGATTGTTTGAGGAGTTAATGGCTTTTGTAGTAGCACATGCTCTCTGGTTTGTGTCCTGCTGTGCTGGAACTTAAGTGTTTTCTAGGAGGTATTTGCAAGAAGGTGAAGCATCTGATCATTTATTTGTCTTACTCAAGTCAAGCTTGGGTTTGGTGAGATCAGGGAGTTGTCTTTTTAACTTTCTAATTGCAGAGAAATTAGGAAAAAAATGCCACATTTTTGTGAAGCATTTGACTTGTCTCCTTTTTTCCCCCATATTTTATGTATGCAAGATTGAACCATGTGTTGGTTGGATTTATGAAGAGTTGTTGGAGCATTAGACACATGTATATTTATCTTTATCTGGCCATTAAGTACTAGATTTCCTGAAGAACCCCTTGTATGTCAGCTCCTATTTCATTACTTAGTTTCTAGAAGCATTAAACATGCAGCTTATCCAGTCCCTAATGAGAGCTGTCAGGTGGTAAAATACTTTTGAAAATACATGTGGGAGATGTGCATGGTAGAAAAATGTTTTAGCTGTTCTGCAAATTGAGTCATAGGAATCCATCTTTTCTACATCTGTAGATGAGGAATACGGAACACTGTTAGTAAGAGTGAATTGACACTCTGTGGCAACTAAGGACCAGATCAGCTGTGTACAGTTAATTTTTAAATAAGACTGCACATCAGCTCACTAATGTATTGGGAACGTCTGTGAAATAGGTCACTACTCACTCCCAGATTACTTGCCAGCCTTCTCTTTACTATTTGTGAAATACCTAAAATGCTGTGGATACTTGTCCACTGAGAACAAGTTGAAGATGCTATGTAGTGACTTGCTAGGAACAATAAGAAGAAAAGCCAGCAGAATTGTCAATAAACTCTCTGACAGTTGTTTTTTTTTTTTTTGTCTGAGTATGGCATTGTCTGAGTATGGCATTTTGTCTCTCGCCATCTATACTGTATTATATCACAAATTGTTGTTTACTTTTGTATTTTGTTTTTAGAATTCTTGCAACCAGTGAGTGACTTATCAAGCAAGTATGTTTATGTAGAAAATGAAGTGTCAAATTATCCACTATTTCGATTACTTGGGTGGTTGTTATCTTTTTTTCCATAATTGACTCCTGTGAAAAGTCTTTTTTCTCAGAGAGGCCGCTGTGTTGTCAGTTGTGCTAAATTGTATGAGATTATGTGCTACAGTTTTATGACAGAAACTGATATTCATTAGGAAGTTGTGATCACTGTAATAAAAAGTAATGAAAAGGAGATGCATGGTTGTCTTTTCAGAACATGACAAGTATTCTCTTCTTTCCTCTTACTTCATTGTCAGTCAATCTGCAGCTCCTTTAAATTACCACTTGTGCATACAGCGATTTCACTCATTCATTGACAAGCCTTTTGGGACTGTACGTTCAATAGCAGGCATTTCTAACTTCTTCCACTGCTTATAGAAGGTTCATGAGATCGGACTTACCTTGTCAGAGAGAGAAGCAGATAGGTAGAAAAAAAGAAGATTCATGGGGATTGCATGGAGCTCTCTTTCTCTGTTGGTCAGCCACAGCTCTGAATATTTTTGCAGTGGTTCACTGATAACAGTTGTGACTGCTTTTCCAAACTAGAACATTACAGTGTTTCCATGTATGTTCTCTCCTTGCCTCCCTTCTCAGACATGTTGAAATGTCAGTACCTTGAGCTCACAGAAGTCAACAAATGAGAAAGATCAGCAGGATAAAGGTGTCAGTATGACATGAAAGTGCAGCTCAGACTTCTATTCACTTTGTCTTTAGCACAGTACCTGCAAAAGTAATCAGCGTTCACATCTCTTTCTTTCTCTTTCTCCAGTTTTTGCTTAGTTAACTAACTGAGCAGTAAGTTAATTTCTCTTTGGCTGCTGGTATTCAGGAAGCACTCTGGAGCTGAGATCAGAGCTCTATTGGTTTGGTCATATATACTAAAAACTTAAATATCTTTTAGAGATGGAGAAGATAGTCTCAGTATTCTCCTCGTTTATGGAAGTGGTCCTGAAATGCAGGGAGATTGACTAATTCCACAGTCACACAGGAATCCAAATCCCTTTACAGGATTTCTCATCCTCTGTGTTGCCTATTCAGCAACCCAGTAATGACAGTCAAATAAGCAGGATGAATGCTCCAGGCAAAATCCCAGCTTGTTTTCTTCAAAGACACGAGTTGTACCTAAAATGTTAAGCAGAGAGTTGATTACTTCCTACCCTACAGTGATAGAAAGACCAGGGCTGTGGTGGGTGTGAGTCAATGTGATGACTGGGGTTGGGGCTATTCTTGAGCATGATTTGTGGAAGAATACGTATCTATGCCTATCATGAGTGTTACCTGTAATTTTTTTCCATTAATCAGATTTTTCTGACTTCTTGTACAAAAACTTGTTGATTACCTTTTTGTTGATTGTATACTGAGTAGATTTTAGTCTTAAAGGGTGGATAGGAACTTTTTAAGATAAAGCAAAACTCTTGTACCTTACTTAGGACAAAGTACAGTTTTGTCTAGTTTTCTAGAAGAGTATCTTTTGGACTGTTTTTAGAATTAAATGGTTTAATTGTCAATTGGTAAATCCCACTGACATAAGTTATTTTTTTGTAAAGAATTCCTGAGCTTTTCAGATAGCAGTGCCTCTATTTATGTTCAACTCTGTACAACAGCTGTGGAAGGGATCTCCATTGTGAATGAGAGGATGATGTTTTCCCAGGTGAGACTTAGGGCCGAGAATATCACAGGCTATGAAGGAAGTGCACAATCTATACATCTTTTTGTGTTCAAATGAACTTATCAGTCAGCATTAAGGATTTGAATTTGATCGTTTGTATCACAGTTTGGAGATGAAGAAGCTACAAAAATTCAATTTAACTAAAGCCCTTTTAAGGATTAAAGGTTCTTTATTTAGTAATCTAGCTTTACATGTGTGTAATGAATGCAGTGAAAATTAACGTTTAGAATACTGGTAGAAAGGGGATGGAGAGAGAGAGAGGAAGAGAGAGAAGGAAAGACATGCATACAATTTATTCCACGTTTTTTTAATTTGATTTGAAAGGTAAATGAGCAATTTTAATTTTGCATCTGGGACACTACCTGGAATCACTTTTATTTGCTTTACGCAATTCTAGTCAGTTAGAGGAACTTTGTGCCTTCCTAATGTGAGAATTCAGCCATTTCTTTGACTTCAAGGTTTTTTTTCTCTTAACATCCTGCAATATCAGAAATACATTTTTCCCCCTTTGTAGAGACTTATGGTATCATTTTCAAAAGACCAACTCATATTGATTGCACACCAGACTGGATGCCAAATGAACCTCAAACATGACACTAATCTACCTCATTGACTTTGAAGAAGCAAATTCTTTGAGTGTTTGCTTTTAAAGTCAGAGTGAAAGGCATCTTCTTTTCATGCATGCAGTACTTAAGCTCTATTAATTGAAGAAAGAAGGACAGAAGAGGAGGATACTGCAAACAAAATAAAATGTAGCTTTGACTTTTTACAGCAGATTATCTAGGAAGAGAATATCTGCATTGTGAGTAAAACTTGACAATTCATTGTGAACAAAAGATACGGAAGACATATGAGAACAATTCAAGTCTACCTCAGCATCTCCTCTGTTTGCTTTTGTTGTAGTCTAGGTCTTGGCCTTATTTGTGCAAAGAGATGCTGTTATTCACTTCCTTTCTTCTATTCATTCAGATCTATGCTTTGCAAGAATGAAAACGAATTAATGCAGCTAGGTAACATATTCTCATTCTTACTCTTCTCTGCCTTTGCAATAAGGTAGCCATTGGTTCCCTGAGATGCTTTTCCAATTGGAGTTCACTGTAGGAAAAGACAAGTATAATCTATGGGGACAAACAGTATCTCTTGATAGAGTTTGTTTAACTGGCATCAGTGATAGTACCATTGCAACCAGTCTGGACTAATTTGTTTTTTGCCAAATTAGTGTAAAATTCATTTTCTTTCCACGTACTACTTACAAAGGGCACTGTGATTACAGATACTAATTTAACTTTTAGGACAACCTTTGGCTCTGACCTTCTCTTGGGAATGGAGAAAGTCAACCATCTCTCAGCTTTTCTCAGATGTTCCTGTAAACTGAGGGAGTGACTGTTCTGGGAGCCAAACTATTATTAACTTTTCTTTTACACAATTATTAAAAAAAAAAAAAAAAAAAAAAGTACAAGCCACAAACAAAACCAGGCATAGAAAAAAAACAATCAACAAACAATCAGACTTTAACTCTGTGCATATAAATATGTAGAGACTTGAAAACACATATGCGAAAGTATATGTATACAGACTTTCAAGCAGTCCAAGTCATCATCATGTGTAATGGGATTGATCATATTTATCATGAGCTTTAGCAAGCTGAAGCATCCATAAGCATGGCTTACTGCCTGGAGACAGTACTTGCATACCCAGCAGCAGCTGCAGACTTGGCTAAGCTGCTTCTACTGTGTTCATTACATTAGTCTTTCTTCTGCTAGTTGTTGGATGTGTGTCCTGTTATCTGGACCTGAGAGAGATCTGGACCAAACAGAGCTTAATCAGACTTGCACAGCCTCAATTATCCTCTCTGTTAGTGTGACATATAAGAAATTCAAGCTTCTGTAATACAAAAGGCATCTTTACCATCAAGCTTTTGTGTTGTGAGCAGTCATCAAGGTGAAGACATCAGTGGCATGGCGAATAACTCCTCCACTGTGTCTGCAGAGCAAGATCATAAATTACAGCAATGGAAGATATAAATGAACTATCGATATTTTCTAACAGTAAACGTTGTCAAATACTGGAATTGCTTGCTTAGGGATGCTTTAAAATGTGAGATATTTATCACCTAAATATTCTTACAGATAGGTTAAACAAACCTCTTTCAGAAATGGTTTTAGATACAGATAGTGTGCCCCCTCTACTTTTTATGTTTTCTTGAACACACTTAGTGTGCCTCCTCTACTTTTTATGTTTTCTTGAACACACTAACAGGGCTGTAGAAAGCTTTTACATCTTTTCCATCTGTTGACCTGCAATCCCCTGGGAAATCAATGAAGAAAGTTGTCCCAAAACCACTGGCTAATATGAATGAGTTAATGCTCCTAATTTTTTAATGAGGATTTGAGGATTTGTTTTTCATTAGGCCAATTAAGAATGTAGAAGAGTTTGACAGCATGGGTCTATGTGTTATATCTGCAAGCAAGCTTCACTGATGGCAAATATATGTGTATGTGTTTTAATGCGTAGGAAACAATGTTATGAGAACCATCCATGGTGTAGGAGAGATGATGACCCAAATGGTACTAAGCAGAGGATCTATATTTCCCATCAGTGTCCCCGATGTACAGCCAAGCATTCACCCAAGCAAGCAAGCCACCACCTCAGAGAATGAAGATGTGATTGTAATGGACACCAAATTGAAAATCATTGAGATTTTACAGGTAATAATGATTGGTGTAATGTTAAATGGCAATCATTTTACATTTATTCACTTACATAATGGCAGGTTCTATTACCTGCATTCTTGCTATTCACTGAGCTGTTCATTATGCGAATGACTTTGATATAAGGAAGAATACTACTTTGTGTGAACACTAGTACAATTGTGGTTCTCACAATTGTCGTCCTTAACTTCCAAAAGGAACTAGGTGCTATAGAAACTCTATCACTGTAACTCTGATAAGACCTAACTTGTATGTTAAGCTACCTCACTAATGTTTTCTGAAAACAACGTATGTGTTTCCAGTTTCATTAGCACTTATTTTACACTGATACAGCTTATTTATTTGACTTTAGTATTTGAGTGGACGTAGACCCACTGAAGTTGAGCAAAGTCATACAATTTTGAAGTTGTTTTCAGATTTCCACTGTTAGCTGCCCACAAACTATTCTCAATTATGATTTTCTCCCAGCTTAACTGACAAGTCGTATGACACTAGCATGCTTCCTGAGATACAATTTTCATTTTGTGCTAATAATGAGTAAAGTGGCACACATTTGTTCTGCATATCAAATCCCAGTTCTTGCAATACTTAGCCCTGAAGGAGTTTTTCAGTATTTTCTGTAAATCCTGCTGATCTGTTGGTACCATTGTCACTTTTGAAGGATTCCATTTGTTCTGAAGGCCTATAAATGATTTAGATTACCTTAACTACTTGTTATCTGAAAGGTTATTAATTATTAGGTCTTCAATACTGCGTATGTTAATTTCAGATCTGCTTCAGCTTAAGGCTTACGGAGTGTTATAAAAGTGGGATGTTAAGGCTTATGAAAGTGTTACGAAGTGATACCTCCTAAAGAATACCATTCATGAGTCCTATTTGTCAATTTCCTTTGATTTGCTGAATGTGTAAGTTTCCTTCCATGTGTCTTGCTCTCCTGGTTGATGCATGGAAGAATGATTCCAGGACAACAGCCTCTTCCTGTAGGTTCCCTGTCTACTCAGAGGAAGAAGAAACACATTTTTGTCTCAACCTTTTCTCTTCCACAGCACATGTAGTGCAAAATCACCCAGGACCAGAGAGTGTTTAATCCTGTGCTGTTACTTTGTGGCTTAGTTATGTTTTAGCTATGTGGTCAAATTAGTGCAAATTAGCAAATTGTCACATTGACAGCAAATGTGCGTATATAAAACCTTAGTTCATAAGGAATACAGAGCAGTTCAGTTTCATTTAAAACACGATGAAGAAGGATTAAGTTAAATCACATTACCTTTTGTTACTGGGCTGTTAACCTAAAATGCAAGAATATTTTAGATTTATTGTATTGTCATGCATAGCTAGTACAATGATGATTAAGACTATTCTATTCTAAGAAATATTAAGCTTACGGTAATTGTTTCTCTTATTTCAAGTAAGGGCATATTTTTACTTAACAGTTTCTGTACTACCATCAGCCAGAACTAAACAGATGGCCTGATAGACTTACGTGACACGTGAACTGCAGAAATGTGTAGTTGTAAAAATCTTGCTTCTATTGTAACAGGGTAATTTGATCATGGAACCACAGTAAACTTACCTATTTTCTATTTTGTATTAGAAGATTTAAATGAAAAGATACTGTTTCTTTAACTAACAATTTACTTGGTTTTAGATGGCATAGATGGCGCTCGTTACATTAGTAAAATCCTATTACAATACTCTGGGTCTGGGAAGCTTGTATGACTTTAGTTACAGATCAAAGAAACAAGTGGGCACTATTTGCTAAGTCATTACCTGTCACCTGAGTCTTGGTAACTTAATATATGTACTTTTATCCACACTGAAATGAAAACGTTAAATAACTGTAAACCTTTTCCATTGTATGCTTGCATTTACTGTGGGATAGGAGCTTATGTGTGTGAAATACTGCAGCTCGGTTGATGAGCAGGCAGTTGTTGAAATGTAGAAATCTGTCAGTCCTTCAGGTGGTGTTTATGTCTCCAGCCAACTTATTTTTCTCACTTTTCCATTTTAAAAGCAGCACTTACAGGTTTGATTTAGGATTTTTCCTGTATGAGTTTCTGTTTTCACTGTTGAAGGCACCAACAATTAAAAGAAAACGTCTGTCAGGCATCTGAGTGGGTGAACCTTGAGCTTGTCATCTTTACACTCAGCCCCACTCCACTTCTTATCTCCCTGAGGCTTTAGATGTCTGACTGAAATGTGAAATAATCTGTTTCAACCTGGGTTTGGATGTATTGATCTGGCTTGTAGGCAGTGGGGACAAGGCAGTGTGCTGGTGCCCCTAGACAAGTCAGTCTATTTCTTAGCATTCATCTGTAGACACAGCAGTGTTTGATACACCTCTGGTAGAGGCGGTGGGAAGAAGTCACAACAAACTGAAATAAATATAACAAATTCATTTTGCATAGGGGATGTATTTATTATAATAATAACCACGTATCTTTGTACACACACACATACACCACCCTAAACCCATGTTATTAAAAAAAATTCTGATTTTTAACTACTTCTTGTAGTTTATTCTCAGTGTTAGACTGGACTATAGAATATCCTACATGCTGTCCATCTATAAGAGAGAGTTTGGGGAAAACAATGAGAACGTCGATAGCTCTACAACCTCCCCACCTGACACATCAGGGATTCCCTCAGGTAAATATTGCTATTGTATGTAAACTAATTCTATGTAAACTTCTGCATTGTTCCAAATATTTTAGTTAGCAGTAAACTGAACTGCACCACAAAGGTGCATGTCAGTGAATTTGAAAAGCTTGTGATAAAATGAAAGTCTTAACAAATCCCACAAAAGAGATATTTGCTGGTTTGTCCTCAGCTAACTAAAATGTAATTCCTTTTTCCTGTTATGACAATTTATCCTCTTATTTGTACACTCCCCAAAACACTGGAAGATGGAAAGTGTAGCAGAGCACACAGATTTTGAAAACATGTTTAAAGAGTGGATGAGGACAGCTTTAAGTGTGGTGAATGTAGCATGGGAATTGAGTGGCTTTCCAAGGGAGTGTTCTGGTGCACACAGAGGTACTTAAAAGGCTGACAGTTCTGTGTGTGATGAGCTACAGGTAAGGGAGAATTTAATTGGAGGTGCTGTGCAATAAAGGTGTGGCTAAGAAATACTAAAGTCTTAAGTAGTAGGGTATATTAAATTAATTCTAAAGACGAATAATAATGTGGTAAATAATTTGATTTATGATGAATATTGTAAAGGTCATGTGTTTCATTTTACTGCTTTATGGAGGTTCGCTGATCTAACAAAAAATGTAGAATTTTCACATTCTGTGTCATTTATGACACAGTGCCATGTTGATCCAGTCTATCAACTAGAATTTGTCTCTTCCAAAGTAGTAGTAAAACATAATTTAACTGCCATATGTTCTAGTTCTTTCCTACTGTTCTTCCCCTTTCATTTTTCCAATAAATACAAGGAATTTTGCCTAGCTGAGAGATGCAGTTAGACATTAAGTTGATAACATCCAACTTTAAAGATGGAATTCTTTTTCACTTGCAGGTTAAACAAACATCAGTGTTCTTTACAAATTTTTATTTTGATTGTTTTCCAGCAATTGTTCCAGACATAGATGAAATTGCAGCTCAGGCTGAAACCATGTTTGCTGGCAGGTATAATCTCTGAAGTTTTACCTGTCTATATTAATCCTTTTATTCACATTGATACTAATTATGAACAATGTCTCTTGATTCTGTATGTGTTTTCATACCCCATTCTCTTCACTTGGCTAATTCTTATTACATAACCTACACATGGACAGATAATTGCCAGAGAAGATCTGGATTTTGAACAGACTGGCCAGTGGGTGGTACTTGTTGAGGGACTGGGGTGACAACCCTCTTGATCATCTGTATTTGTAAGAGAGTTGGTAGAAAATTTGTTCCCAAAGACAGGTGGAGAATGGTGTACAGGCGTGTTTGGCTTAACCACACTATTTTTTTCTCTCTCTAATATGCTTTTAGAGATAGAGCCTTTTCTAGTACATTTATGGCCGTTGACCCAAATTTCTTGGATCAGTAGGTTCCTGTTGCATCTTGTCTTAAAATTACTAAGAAACTGTTATAAAAAATAGTCTATTTCATGTGGCTCCACAAATCAACTGTGGACCTCTTGCCATAATCTCTTGACCACCAAAAGCTCGTAGATCAAAAATGATGCGTGCAAAGTTTTGGAAGTGTTTTCATCTATGCTGTGAACAACAATAACAAAAAACATGCACAGAAAATATCCACACTGGAGAATTATTACCCTTATTGCTATACTGGTTTAACTTTTCTGGAACAATTATAATTATACCAGTAAAAATGTTTCCCATTTAGACAAGGCCTCAGACTTGAAAGATTTCCTTGGAGCCAGGGACAGAGATCCTCAAGATAGGATTTCTCATCTTTCTTGTCTGTCCCTAATGTGCTTTCAGTCTTTACCAGTGAGAGCAATGCCTCCATTCCTCTCCCTGAACTCTCATGATATAAAACAACACATAGCCCTTGGCATCTGCATCTTCAGAATGAACAGAGAGACTGGATGGTTTCTTGGAAACGTTACTTCTGCTTTGATATGTTAACTATAAATCTGATTCTTTTGCTCTAGAGTGTAAATATGATTCTAGAAATACAACGCTTTTCTCAATTCCCACAATTTTTGAGCTTATTTTTTCTTGAATGAAATTTTAATATCAGCTGAAAAGGGAAGGATTAAAAAGGATAAGGCCAATTAATCTCTGATAAAATGCCATTGACTTCAATTAGTTTGAACTGTGAATGAACTTGGTGCAGTTTATCTAAAACGTAAATGAATGTTTTTGCAATATGGATTTTAATCACAATATTTGACACAGTTCATACATATTTACTTTTATTCTGTAGTATCTCTTGTGCTACAAGATTGCCAAAACAGCATGTTACTGTAGGATTTAAATACTTATAAAGTATGTTAAAAGGGAACTTATAATTTATATCTCACAGCAGATTAGATTTGGTTGTAAGAGCTGTATAGAATTAAGACTGTACATTTATTGCATATTTCTGTCAAAAGATTTTATTATATTACTTTATTTGGTCTTTTTTTTCCCCCACATATCTGTTGAAGAAAAGAAAAGAATGCGGTTCAGCTTGATGATGAAGGGGGCAGAACCTTTTTACGAGTCCTCATTCACCTCATCATGCATGATTATCCTCCTTTGCTCTCAGGTGCTCTGCATCTGCTATTTAAGCACTTCAGCCAGAGAGCAGAAGTTCTGCAAGCATTTAAACAGGTATCAGTGGGCATAAAATTATTGTGGGAACTATGGGGAAAGTTTTTCCAAAGACTGATTTATTTTTTTTAACCTGATTTGCTGTTTGTACCTAGGTTGCTCTGAAAATCTTATCTCCTATTTGTTTCTATGGAAAATACAACACTACTTGACAGGATAGAGTCTCAGCTAAAAAAGTCTATTTTTCAACATAGTCACCCCCATTAGCTATGCTTTTTTGTCAGTGAGAATCAATAGCCAGCATGCCATTCATAAAAATCTACACTAGCTGCATGGCCATCTGGAACATGGTTTGTCTTTCAAGTTGTTCTCACCACTGCTAAAACATACCATCCATTACCTCGCAGTGCTCATATATCACTGTTTGGTCTCCATAAACATTCGGCAAGTGTTGATGAATGCCAATGAGTGTCATATTTTCTGCATGGTGGAATTCAGTGACACACCTTTGCTTCATACACACTTCCATCTCGATGCCATTTTGTCAGATTTGTCTGCTGCTATCTGTCACGTGGCAACAAAACGTAATGGAGTATTGGTGTATCAATGGAGTATCAACCTCTACTGCCATCACACCACCATCTGTTCCTGATGTCGTGGGCCAGCATAATAAAATAGGAGGCATTGCTTTTGGTTTGACAGTGCTTAAGGGACTTTTCTTAAGGGTCCCAAGTCAGCAGAGAGAAATTTTTTTTGGTATATATTAGAGGTGAACATGTGTGCTAGTGCATATTCTAGTTGTGTATCTGTAACTGAAAAATCTATGTCTGTGGTGACAGCTGGGACACAGATATCTCACAGTGAGTCTTGATGTAGTGATTCCTCAGAGGCAGAGCTAGTAGCTCATGTTCTGCAAGCAGTGTACTTGTGTCAGCAATAAGACTTTCATCTCTCCAGGATTACCTAAACTGGATGTAAAGCAGTACTGCTATAAATGCGGTGTTTTCAGTTCTAGCTGTAATTCAGGTGTCCTTGCACGGAGTCTTTGCATCCACTGCATGATACAGATATGCCCAAACAACAGAAAGCCAGTAACGGAGCTAAATCTGTCTTCGGTTTTTACTCTTTTGTCTTGATAGCATTGCATGTGCGTGCTCCATGTGTCAGGGGATTAGTATTGGGAAATCTGATGTCATGTGGCTAGATAACAGAGCCATCTCTGTTACGTAACCCTATAACATATGTTGTTAAGACCATCTGATGTTTATTTCAGGAGTTTGCTAGCATATTGTCTCATTGTTATGTAAGATGTGGAGACTTCTCTTGTTTGAAAACAGATGAATGATAAAGACCTGGAAAGCTTTTGTTTAATGTTTTTTGCATAGCAGCCTCCTAGCAGGATTTTAATGTTAGGCCATGCAGATTAGGTGCATAAATAGCTATTATTACCAGGTTAGCAAGGATTTGAGTAGCTTAACATATTTTCATAAAGGAAGGAAAAGGCTAATTGGCAAATACACAAAAAAGAGCATGGAGAACCTGGAATATGAATATCTGTGGGTGAGCAACATTCATAAATAATGCTAAATAACATGGTTTTACTAAGCTATGAGAAGAAGATGAAAATTTTGTATTACAAGGTAGTGAATATTTGCTTGCAAGTAGTGATTTTTTGTTTTCGGTGTTCCTATTTTAATTTTCCTATCTGCCATGTGACTGTATTCCTTTAAATAAATAAGATTTCTTAATGGTGCCTATCGGTTTACTGTGAGGATTATTGTATTTTTTGGTATATCATCTTCATTAATGATCTTGGGAGAGCAAAGAGCATTACAAAGAAAGGAAATGTGTAGGTTGTGGTAAATAAAGAACTAGAAATAACAATGAAAAGCAGGAACAGACAATTTAAGCACTACAAGAAAACTAAAGTGCAATTAATCTTAGTGAGATGCAACTGCTCAGAAAGTGGGAACAATGCAAGCCTGAATGGTTCATGAGGTATTCAAACAAGTTTGTTTTTTTAACTGGACTAATGGTGTTAAAGATCCAGTATTTCTCACTGTTTGGTTATGATGATGATCATTAAGCTGCTGGCCATTCTGACATTTCTTTGGATCTCCTGATTCCTTGACATACCATTATTTTTCTCTTTTGTTTTCTTTGTTTTCTTTTTCTTAGCTTAATCTATCAACGTAGTACTATTTCAAATTATATTGTTTCAATATCATGAGGATCATCATCATGGCATCAGAGCTTACTCTGTGGAGAGCTCAAGGCCTTGTTAATATGTACTTGCACTGAAAAAGTTTTGCAGTGTATTAAGGAAAGATGGAGAATGATGTGAGTATTACAGCTATCCTGCTTTGGGCAACCACAGCTCTGCTATAGGTTTTTACTGAATGGATGCTAAAAACACCACATATGCCACATTTTAATTTCATAGGGAAAGTTACAAAAAACATCTGAAATCAGGGTCCTAGAATGGAAACTGTTGAGCGAGTTTCCCAGATTAAGTGCTAGTGTTGTAATAGCCTTACGATTTTCTATATTTATAGGTTCAGTTGCTGGTGTCTAATCAAGATGTTGATAACTACAAGCAAATCAAGGCTGATCTTGATCAACTGCGTCTGACTGTAGAAAAATCAGAGCTGTGGGTTGAAAAAAGTAATTATGAGAGTGGAGAAGGGGGCGATAATCAAACCAAAGGGGGAGAAGAGCCAATAGAGGTGAGTTTAATGCCTTTGCTGCTGGAATTGTTTCAATATGAATGTGTAGTTTGATGAGCAACTGCAAACTAACGATGTGGTAAATCAAAATAGTGAAGTGAGAGTGACCAGTGTTCTGTCTGTGCTTTAGGATTAGACAGAATAGAAGACAAAACTTTCTAAAATCAGTGTGTTGAATCACATTATCAGTGTGTTTGCTTCTGCTCTTTTCTGTAACTGCATTCTTACTTCACAGAGTTGCCTTCCTTTCTGCCCAGCAAGCAAGCCATAACATATGACATAATGGAAGTCATGTGGGAATCACGTCTTGGGAGTTGTGTTGGCTTGCTAGGAGGAGCAGGCAATATCTGTTCTTGAAGCTAGGAGAGAGGAGCACAATTGAGTGCACGTTTTCAAACACCCTTAGCAAGCCTACAGTCAACCAAGCAGAAGATTGACTTAAGAAAATCTAGATTTCTAAAGTGAACAATTTTTTTTTTTTAACCTTTGATTTTCCAGATCTTGGGGAACTTTGTGTTTTGAGAGTCTCTTGGACTTGAATCTGGAACCATGAATACCTGAGTTTGTTTGTTTGTTTGTTTATTTTTTGTTTTTCTTTGAAAGCTGAAGTCCTTAAATAATTGTCCAACTGCACAATGAATTTGTAAGAAAAGTTGAAGTTTTACAAGATTTGTTCTGGTTGAGCTTTGTGGCATAATAGTAGACAGAGCAGGCTACCCAACTTTTCCCCCAACATTTATTTTTGCTCTGTAACTTTCATCAGTGTAAGTGATTTTCTAACACATCACTTTCCTTATTTTCTTCCTTAGTAGATTCTTCTCCTGGCAAAAATGTAGAAAGCCAAGTGTAGATTATACAGGATTGGGAAGCTGGTATATTTTGGAAGAGCTAGGAGCCATTGAGAAAACAGTGAATAGTTACAGATATCTAGAAGACACTTAGCTTGTCAGATGAGAAAGTAGATTTTATGTGGCTTCAGAGGAGGGGACATTAAATCTTTCAAAGTATAATCCCAATTTCTTGTGATAGTGTAGGTCCTAGTCCTTCTCTGATAGAAGGTAACTGAATTTAATTGTGTCAGAACTGGGGAGGAATAAAGACTTTATGAACTTAAGTGGGTGTGATTTCCGACTTTCTTCAAGATTTGCTCTAGTAGGAAGGAAAACGGTCCTTTACATATTTAATGAATGGAAAATGGAATGGGAAGACAGAATTGCAGCAGGATATTACAATGTGTTTTGATTTTTTGTTTCCTTTAAGCAGTAATATGTTTTTGAAGTGTAATAAGATCCTTTTGTTCTTAAAGATAGCTCTAATGTTAAGGAAACTCAAAGAAGGAGGATTCAAAGCAATGTGCTTTAGACAGAAGCATCTCTAAGTGAAATGTTTTCAGTAGTTTTTCCCATGAGGCAGCAGTGGGTCTGTATAGATTAGCACTACTTCAGTAGATGTACAGTAGTATCTCTGACAGGTCTGTGAGCATATTGTATCAGAATGATAATATATAGTCTGCATAACTGGTTAGCTTATCTGATAATAATTCCATGAGAGCTGTGCCAACATACAGTAGCTCAGAATTTTGTCCTTTATTCTTTCCTTGACAAATTATTCTTTAATGAAAAATGAAAAATCATGAAATGTTTTTACCTTGCAAAAGTACTTTATGTAGTGAATTCTCTCTTTGATATCTTACGTGAGACTTAAGAGGTAAGGTGCTGGTCATAATATACAATGTATGAAGCAGGTGACTAGCTTCAAGCAGAGGAATATCCTTGTGAAATCCCATGTTTTTTTTTAATGAGTACTCAATATTCAGTACTGAGGTGGATGAACTTGTAGGTCCTCAGGAAGAAGCTCCATTAGCTTGTGCTTAATTTCTCACAAACAACACTGAAGTTGTTTGCACAAAGTTGAAGATGTTGTGCACAAAGGCTTCAATTACATTCCACAACAGTATCTTAAGCCCACACTTCTGTCTTGACATTGCAAGACTGCTGTATTAAAAAAAAAAAATCGTATGTATTTCTTTACCCTTGGTCTTCCATGTATTTTTGGATCATTTTTTCAGCCTCTTCTTTTTAATAACTTTGGGCTGGAGGTGTTTGGTTTGTTTGTTTGTTTGTTTTACATGCAATCACATGACTCCAGAAACAGAAGTTTTGAGAGTGGCCCTGTTCTTCTAAATGAGGTATTCAGAGTTCTCTGCAACAGAACAATAAACCTTACAGTTATGCAGGATCATCTTGATAGAAGTGGAATTCAGAACTATAGGAGAGTGTTTGGAGTTAAGTCAGACATAAATTAGGTATCACTATAGCTATAGTATTAGGAATGCTGAAACTAATCTTATGTAACTGAGCCTTACTTAGGAAAAGCAAATAAAGACTCTGCTTGGTTGTCTCTAGTTAAGGTAGACTGTGGACTAGTGTGGACTATGAAAAGTGTGTTTTTGTTGTCTTCTCACTTGAAGATGCTTTGATGATGTAGCACCAGAAACACAACTCTGGGAAGGAGAAGTATGCAGTCTCAGTAGAAGGACATATAGGTGGAAGTGGAATACAGTGCAATGGAACTTAAAGAATTTCTCAACTTCACAACTTCAGGTTCCAAGTGGTATAAACTTTCTGCACTCTCAAGTGCTTAGTATTTCCTTGCTTTCCTATTCTGGTCCTTGGTAGTTTGCTTTGGTTGTGGAAATGTTTAAATCCCATATCCTAAAAGTGGGGAGAAATACTCAGGGAGAACCTTTCTCAGTGCAAGCTCTACAACTTCCCATCCCTTATGGAAAAGCGTGACAGAGAATGTCTATCATGGGGCATAACAAGGCAAGATATGCAGCTGAGTGTCTGTGGTATCCCAGTGGTGTGATTAACTCTTGATAACTACATCTGTGGAATACTCTTATGGGTTCAATAAACAGGTTTTTATTTTGTTAGGAGGTAGGGATAGATTCTGCAGTTTAATGCTGATCAGCATTTCCAGATAAGATGTATAGTTCACATGGATTATAAAACTACTTTGATTGAGGAAGAAGTCTGATAAAAGGAACAGGTAGATTAATCTTGGTTAACCCACAGTCCCAGAACAGGAGAGAGTGGTTAATTATAGCAAAGAGCCTGAAATATCTTCCAAAGTATTGATTCAAAGAGGCAGAGAGAAGGCAGCATGCATACTAACAAACCTAAACAAATAAAAATCCAGTGTTGTCGCATAGATCAACATGACCATGCTTGAACAGCAGTGCTGACACTATTATAAACGGCTTTCATGGCCAAGTGGTTCAGCTAGCTGTTCTTGCCCTGCTGGAAATTAAGACCAGATGGAATTTATAGAACTTCTAATATTCACAATCAGCTAAGAAAGTTCAGAGAGAGTTTTCAGGTACCATAAACATTTCGATTGGTGTGCATGTCTGTTTTAGCCCAATTCTATTTCCTAAAGCACTAGGAAAATTTGAAGACAAAATTAAACTTGGAAATGTGCTACTGGTAAGGTCTTTGTTCTCATAGTACCTGAGTTTTTAGTTGATTTTTCCCTGTATCTGGTCAATGTTTTGAGGGTATGCTCTCTTTTAGGAGGATCACAAGCATGAGGACATAGAATAATTGTCTCAAGTCATGTTGGAAATTTGAAATGAGGGAAGGATATGAATGTGAATCTTTTAAATCACTGGACAGTAACATATGGATGGTTACTGAAGGGTTGTCTTCCTTATTGTCTACGTTGTCTGTTCTCCATGAGGTGCTATAATGCTGTTTCTTCACTTGTTGTTGCCTCGCATAAATAGTTAATATTGAGGAAAATGCAGTAGATCTATTCTTGTTATATGTTCTTTGTTACAGGAGCCAAATATTTTGAGTCCAATACAGGATGGAACCAAAAAACCCCAGATAGACAGCAATAAAAGCAATAACTACAACATTGTTAAAGAGGTTGGTGCATCTGTCAAGAAACTCGTTTGAAATATTTGTGCAATAAATTGATTTAGTAATTATTTTAAAATATTCTATTTATGTTTTTATTTAATATTTTATTTCCCTTTTGCCTACATATTTGTTTATTTGTTTACAGATTTTGGTTCGACTCAGCAAACTTTGTGTTCAGAACAAAAAGTGTCGAAATCAGCAGCAGCGATTGCTGAAGAATATGGGTGCCCACTTGGTAGTCTTGGATCTTCTGCAGATACCCTATGAAAAGGTTAGTCTGATAATATTGATGGTAAAGGACATGAACTCAATAAAAGGAAGGTCTCAAAAGATCCACGAATCAATTTGAAAAATTCTTCATGCTAAATTCTGTGAACTGTGCTACAAACGTAAAATAATGATGGATTTCTTTCCGTTGATACTAATGAGATCAGGATTAAGTTTAAGAAGGTAAGACTGTCTACACACTGTTTTATTAGGAGTTAATGTAGACTGCTTTAGGTTCCTGTATATCACTGTGCTGTCATCCCATTCCTAAAATGTGTAAGCTTTAGAATTGCAGACACACTGTACATTCATAAGTGATGATTCAGGGGAGCTCTTGGCAAAATGTTTAAATTCCTCTGTTAGGTCCTGATATGAATGCTATTGTACATATGTATGATGGACAAACAAGCTTTCAGGGACCAATTCTGAAATCATTTCAATGTTTCTGTGATGGCCAGCCTCTAACGTAGGTCCACTTGTAGGTTTTCTGTAAAATAATGTGATTTGTATTGATTCAGTGGCTGTGAGCATATAAGTGAATGATTTAGATGAGCTTTTAAATAGAGTATCTTTTTAGATTTTACATGAAGCACTGAAAGGAGATAAAACCTCTAGGCTGCATTTTCCTGACTATAATACATAAATATTATGATAGAGACAGTGGATTCAATATAATAATTAGTGCTTGTTCATACAGGTGGTTCATCATAGTTTGAGTATTATATGAGAGAAATATAAAATCTGAATGAGTCTAGACATATATATTTGTGTAGGTTATTTGTTTAATCACTAATGTGATTGACACAGACATGCATGCATATTTTATGTATAACTATATAACAGCCAAAGGTTTTCAGAAGTTGGGATCATTACAGACTAGTGAGTGCTTTTGAATATCAAACCACTTACCACTTTTTTTTTAAACTAGGAAATGATAAACCTGCACTAGGAAACCATGCTTTGAGTTCAATATCTTTAATGTCTTGCAATTATTACAACAACAAAAAAAAAACGCAGTTCCTCCAGAAATTTGTAAAAGAATGGTAGCTGCAGACTAAGCCATGAGACCTGAGGCTGAGAAAACTGGATGGAAAGAATTAGAAATTTTAGTGCTTGTGCTGTTACCTGTGTCTCCCTATGGTCAAGTAGCTTCACAGTAAGGTACAGTGTTAATGGATTCTAAAGGAAACTGGATAAGTTGCTTTTTCCAGAGGGAGAAATTCCTACCCTATATAGGCTCAGGTTTGTTCCATCTTGAATTCATATAGTGCAGATATATAATGTGTGTTTAGGTATGTCCAGCTGAAGCATTCTTCAATTCTTTCTCCAGAGTGATGAAAAGATGAATGAAGTTATGAATCTAGCCCATACTTTTCTTCAGAATTTCTGCCGAGGAAATCCTCAGAATCAAGTTCTCCTCCATAAAAATCTCAATTTATTCCTAACTCCGGGGGTAAGTATGTCATGTTAAACAAAATATAGAATCAGTGAAAAATGACAGTGCTAAGTAAATAATTTTATTAAATTATGCCTTCTCTACTTCCTCTTTTCTTTCCTATCTTTTCTCCTTTATCATTGCGCTTTAAGTCATTGCTTTTATGTTGCTGTTTTTAAAGTATAAAACAGTGTTACCTATGGGATTTACTGGTAATATCTATTAACATGGATGGTATCATCACATCTTGTGTAGCCTGACTATGATAATTCATGAGGATGAGTTAAAACTCATTCATCCTTACTCACTGACATCTGGACTGTAAGTCAGGGGAGAAAATGCTGTGATCATGCTTTCATGAGGCTTGTATGATAACAAAACCTGACATGTTTTTGTCAATGGTGATTCCATTTGATTCAACTAATATAATTTTTTTCCTTTATTAATCACTGTGTTTGAATTAAACCTCTTTGTCACAGTCCAACTCTTTATATATGTCTGTGCTTACAACTATGATATATAAAATGACACCTCTTTCAGTGGCAGAACAGCTGAGCATAATATGGTTTTTTTGTGAATATTAGTACAGTAGACCTCTGACCTCTCTACATTACTGAAGGAAGTGTTTATTTGTTTATGAACTTAGTGAAGGGTGCAGGCTTTTCCGTGGGGGGCACTGGATCTCAGATTTCATCGTATCCAACATTCACATTAAGTTCAAGTACCAAGTATGGAGCCTATTTGCTCTTACACATTTTTTCTTTTGAAGCTGATCTTCCAGTCAGCTCAGTTACTGTGCTTTTGTTCATATTGTGGCACAATCATCCTTTCAAATAATGCCAAACATAAAAGTGTGCTCCAGGAGCATACTTGACTTTGGAGGAGAAGTTGGAAGGAGAAGCTCCCAGAATGTATACAGTCTGGGTACTGGGTTCTTAGCAGTATCTCTTTCTTAATAGCTTAATAGATCTGCTCCTGTTGAAGAATTCTATTCACTGATAGAAAAATAACCTTAAGGTCCCTCTGTAATTAATGTGGAAAGAGGTACCCTGTCAGAGAGGGATTGGGCTATGTAAACATTGATTCATGTGCTAGAAATGCCTTCTTCTCTCAACCATAGAGGGTGCCAGAAGTAGGTAAGCAAATTTCTGGAAGATCTCTATGCCAAGTTTAGTGATGAATAGTATCGATGTGGTCTCAGTTGTCTTGAATACCAAAGTCCCTATGGAGTGCTCTGGCAGTGTACAGTGTGTTATGAGTGTGTCTTCACCTTTCACACGAGCATAGATTTTGTTAATGTCTACTTTAGGACCATTTTGTAGTCCTAGGAAAAGGTAGAGAAATGCCATCATAAAATCCAGAAATTGAAGTAACCTTAAGGTTACTTGTTAATCTCTGGGCTGGCGGGCACAGGATTCTTCCAGTCATCATTTACTGGTGTGCCTTTCCTAGACTACAGTCTTGTGACTCTTTCAATCTCAAAATAAATCTGCTGTTTTTATTTCTTAGCTTCTGGAAGCTGAAACCATGCGGCATATCTTCATGAATAATTACCTTCTTTGTAATGAAATTAGTGAGAGAGTGGTACAGCACTTTGTACACTGCATTGAGACCCACGGCCGTCATGTGGAATACCTGCGTTTCCTGCAGACCATTGTAAAAGCAGATGGCAAATATGTGAAAAAATGCCAGGACATGGTAATGACAGAGGTAAGTTAATGGTTTGTATGTTAGTTGTTCACATGTTTTTAACACACTAGTGTTCTGAGATTGCTTTCTCCACTCTTATTACCAATAGGATACAATGGCATTGTAGCTTTAGAATTTTAAATAGTATCGTAAGTAATATTTTAGCAATTTAGTCTTTCAGGGAATTTAGTCTAATTTTATAGGGCCATCTGTGTAGATACTAGAAAGAAATCATGGGTGTTATCATATTGATAACAATATGTCTGTATGTAAAAGATGTAACATGTAAATCTGAGTAACGTAAACCTTCATTTTCCCGTGGTGTACTTCAGGATCCCATGTACAAATCCATCTTGCATATTCTGGTATGGTTTTTCCCCCTTGTATGCTCTTATCCTAATGGATTTATCAAAGTAGTTTTGTAGATTACTTCTTAAACTATGTAACCATGTAAAGACCCTTCCTCCTACTTTCTGCTTTTGTTTGCAGTGCTGTAATTCTGGAGCATTTCTGCTAGAGTTTGTAGAGCTACCCTAACTAGATAAACGTGGAGTTTGACCTGGTAAATTCCACGTTGTAGTTTGTGGATGTGTCTTTATGCCAATGATACAAACAAAATACTTAATTGACTTCTCTGCAAGTAGAATTACATGTATAGTGTGCATGATAAATGAGGTCTTTGACTTGCAGGCACTCATGCATTTAACTGTAATTATTTTAAAAGCTCAGTGAGTTAGTGGGTAAAATAGAATATGGTCAAAAGCCCAGGTAAGATCATAGTAACAAACATTTTTCTTTACTTTCAAAGTTCATTTGCGTTTTCAGAGTGCATCTTCAGAAAGAAAACAGAAATAAGCTTTAGTTGTGGTATGAATAGAACTAAAAGCTGAAGAAATTTAATTCCACAGCAACAAAGAAAAAAAAACTTCTGAGAAAATAAAGCTTTGGCTTACATGGATAACCTTTAATGAAATCCACCTCAACCTTTTCAATTTGACTGAAGTGTTTTAAAATGTAATCTCAATTACAAGCCTTTGATTTACATAATTCAAATTGTTCTTGTGCCTTAGTGCTTTTAGATATTTCCCCATTTACCTTAGCTTCTTATGGATTTTTACTTTCTGATCAAACGCAGTTTTGAGACTTTCCTCAATTTAAATGCATTTTGTTACCGATATGTAAGAGCAGAAACATAAATTGTTTTATTGCATTTTCAAATTGACTGCATGATGAAAAATGAAATGAACTTGGGTATGACATTTAATCATGTTTTTGCAAGAATGTGCTATGGGAAACACTCTTATTTTTACTGACGAGAGTAAAATCACAGAATCACAGAATGGTAGGAGTTGGAAGGGACCTCTGGAGATCAAGACCAAGCCCCAACTGAAGCAGGTTCCCTACAGTAGTTTACACAGGAAAACGTCCAGGCAGGTGCTAAATATATCCAGAGAAGGAGATTACACAACCCTTCTGGGCAGCCTGTTCCAGTGCTCTGTCACCCTCACAGTAAACAAGTTCTTCCTCATGTTTGTATGGGACTTCCTGTGTTGCAGTTTTTGTCATTTACCCCTTGTTCTGTTGCTACACACCACAGAAAAGAGCCTGGCCTCATCCATTTGACTTCTCCAACTCAAATGTTTGTGAACAGTGATGAGATCTCCCCTCCATCTTTTCTTCTTCATCCTGAACTGTCCTAGGTCTCTCAGCCTTTCCTCAGAAGGGAGATGCTCCAAGCTCCTAATAATCTTTATGTCCTCCCACTAGACTCTCTCCAGGATATCCCTTTCTTTTTTGAACTGAGGATCCCAGACCTTTACACAGTTTTTCAGATGTGGCCTGACCAGGGCAGAGTAGAGAGGGAGGATCACCTCCCTTGACTTGCTGGCCTATTTTTAATGAACCCCAGGATCCCATTGGCCTTCTTGGCCACAAGGGCACACTGCTGGCTCATGGCCAACCTGTTGTCCACCACAACAATCAGATCCTTCTCTGCAGAGCTCCATTTCAGAAGATCATTATGATTTGTTAGAAAAGAATAGCAATAGTGAAATTTGAGTGGTGCGTGAATGGCATTGCAGCGTAATAAACAGCGTAGCCTAATGGTTGAAACTGAGATGAATCCAGGACTATTTGTAGGCAAACAGTTGAGATGTACTTTGTGACCTTAAACAAGCAGTGTAACTTTTCTGTGCCTCCAGGTGGGGCGTGTAAACAATTTACCACAAGACAAAATAGAGTGAATATGCAAGATGCCTGCAACTACTCCTGTGTTTTCTTTTTCCCCTGAGAATTATACCTTATTCCTGTTTAGTGGAAGTAAGGGATAAACTAATCATATTTACATGTTTTAGCACATGCACGCAGATCATTGGAAAGAGTACTTTTCAACGTAAGATACACTGAACATTCCCAGTCTGGCTCATTCACGTGTTCTCATATCTTGGTCCCTATGTCCACAGATTGCTACTGAACTTTAACTACCCGAGATGTCCCTTAGGGCACTTTTTATCCTTACAAGCATGCTTTGAGGTTCCTGGAACAAAAAGTGTCTGCCAGTGCAAAGATTATTACAAAAGGGAAAGCAGAGTATACTTGTGAACCAAATCAATGTGGTAGCAGAATTTTCTATTATCGTAGTGTTTCAGAATGATACCTTGCAGCGGGGTGACCTCATTGCAGCCTTTCACTACATAAAGGGAGCCTACAAACAGGAGGGGAATCAACTCTTTGAAAGGGTAGATAACTGTAGGACGAGGGGAACCGGTTTTAAGTTGAGGGAGGGGAGATTTAGGTTGGATGTCAGGGGGAAATTCTTTACAGAGAGAGTGGTGAGGTACTGGAACAGGCTGCCCAGAGAGGTTGTGGATGCCCCATCCCTGGAGGTGTTCAAGGCCAGATTGGATGGGGCCCTGGGCAGCCTGGTCTAGTATTAGGTGGGATGGTTGGTGGCCCTGCGTGTGGCAGGGGGGTTGGAGATTCATGATCCTTGAGGTCCCTTCCAACCCTGACAATTCTGTGATTCTGTGATCAGCAACTCCTTTGATACTGTCCACCATTCATTATACTTTAATAGAATTCTTAACTCCTTTAAAATATACTTTTGTGGAAGAAAATGTGTTTTTACTACTTTGATTTGTTTTGTTTGTTTGTTTTTGCCCACCATCATTAAGTTCACTGAACTCAGTAAGAACTTCACCTGGTTAGTGCCAGATATGCTTCTCTTCCTTTTCTGTTTTTAGTGAAATCATATTCTCTGTACGGGTCAGTGGATTTCCTTTGCAAGTCACAATTAAAAATAGATAAGTTGGGGAAATATACTAATATCTTCTTGCCTTGCATTTACTTTGTCCCCTTAGCTCTTCCCGTGCTTATGCAATATTATCTGCTTTGATTTGTGGTTCATCATAGTCAGTATGTAGCTAACTTGACATACAGAATCACTTTTCACGATCCAGTACCTTGTGGTATTTCTTCCTCATTCATCAGTGATAGGTACATAAAAGGACAAGGGATCCTTTTGACTTGCCCTTTTATCAGCAATACTGGAACAGATGTGTGTGCATTTGATGTAAGATTGAAAAAAAGGATCTTGTCATTCATCTTTGCAAAACATTCATAAGAGGAAAATAATTATGGGACTGTATTGGTCAACCTAATGGGAAATGACAGAGTACATACCTTCTCGGAGGGCTAGGTATGGATTTTTTTATAATTTTGTGTTTGAAGTGTCTTAAGAGTGTAGTATTCCAGATATCAGCATTAAAAATGTCAACTTTCCAACAATTTAAATACTCTCATTTTCCTTATTGTCCTTTTTGTCATTGAGAGTAGTGAAATGTATGACTTCTGAAATGCCATATTGTCTCATTCTTCCCTTCCAAGCATTTGTCCTTCTAAATGTTTCCTCTGTTCAGTGTCCAGAAAATATCTATTTTGAAAAGTCTGAGTGGAAACATTTTAAAATCCAAAGAATAAAAAGGAGGAATAGGAAATGAAGGAGTAACTGAATTCACAGTTCAATCTACACAATTATCAAAGAAAAAATAATCAAGCAGAGAGGAAATCACAGTTTGAAACACTGGAAAAATGTAATGAAATTTTTTCTGAATTTTGTTACTTTTCAGCTCCTCAGGGAGATTAGCTTTCATTCCTTCTCTTGCTGCTTTTCTATTTTTTTACAGCTCCACCAGCCTTTACTTCTACCCTTGAATTCAGTAAGCTATGATTTCATGTCACATGCAGACTATGTCATATGCCTTATTCACAAAATACACATGGCTGTTGTGCTTCCAAGTTGCATTCTGCACTAAAAAGGGTTTATGGGAACTTATTTTCACTTCCATTAAGAGTGAACTATGCTTGAAAGGAACGTGATGAAGAGAAGACAGGTCTGCTGTCTTGTCCAAACTCACAGAGCGGCACTGGCAGTAGGCATATTCTACATATGTGTTTGGGGGAGATGTTCAAAACCATATCAGAACATGAGATCTGCTGAGGTGGAGCTGCCAGCATCCATCTCTGCTCTGGATCCTCTTGAGATGAGCAATGTACTTGTAGTAAATTCAAATATTTTTCACATACACCAGTTCGCTGTTAAGTGAAAGTGCTGGAATGACAGTGACAGTGTCAAGACCCGTCTGCCAGATTTCCACAGGTTAGGAAGACTTGTCCTTTGTTTCAGATGCTGAGCAGGGGTGCAGAGTTTAGGTAAATTCTGTGTGAGCCACAGACTTTTTATGTAAGGTGGTACATAAGATTAATATCTCTGTACCTCAAGTACCTATCTGTACAATAGGGAAAATAATGCATCGTGGCCTTACAATAGGATATAAGAGTAATTAATTAACTTCAGACACTGAGATGGTGGGAATAACAAGGATAGCCTAATGTGTTAAGTAAACAGAGAGCTACATAGAGATTAAACTTCAAGTTCACTTTCATGAGCTCATTCCTTGGTGAGTTATTCCAGATTTACACTTATGTAGATAAGAGCAGTTTACCTTGGCCATTGTTTTGACACGTACGTTTGATAAGCATCAGCCTAATTTTTTGTTTTTGGGGGGGCTTTCTAGCTAGAGAATCGTTGTGTACTTAAAGGTAGAGCAAAATAATTAAGAAAATGATTGCAGTGCAGGGTTTTTAAAGTGTTGTGGTATCTTTTTCAGCTGATAAATGGGGGTGAAGATGTGCTGATATTCTACAATGATAGAGCATCATTTCCAGTTTTACTCCAAATGATGTGTTCAGAGCGAGATCGAGCAGACGAGAGCGGACCCTTAGCGTATCACATCACTCTAGTGGAATTGCTAGCAGCTTGTACAGAAGGAAAGAATGTCTATACAGAGATCAAGTGCAATTCACTCCTGCCACTGGATGATATAGTGAGAGTGGTGACCCATGATGACTGCATACCTGAGGTAAGACTCACCGACTGATGAAGCAGAATTACAATTTTTAGAAACACAGAAATATTTTGCTGTTTCTAATATCCTGAAAAGTTGAGTATTTACGCAGAAAAGATGCTGGAAACAGGTGTTGCTTGTGGAGGTAAATAAATGAGAAAGGATTGATAATATTTTTTTAAACAAAAAACTGTCCCTTTTGCTGCCTGTTGTTAATCAGATTTTTGGATCAGGAGAATTTTTTGTTGTTGTTTTCCTGGATTTGTCCAGCTACTGTTAGAATTTAGTCCTCTGATAAACTTCTGGCTGTTAGTGGCAAAGAGTGAGCTAAGTGATTTGTCAGGCTAATCTTTTTCCTCTGCTTTGAACTGTTGAAAATTCTAGAGTAACATTCTATCCATGTTGAAGTCACTGGGAGTTTGGGGTGAAGTCTTGTTTTATTAAATTCAATTCCAGTCTGGCAAATAACCCTTTTTCTTTGCAAATAGAGGCCTAATTCTGCAGACCAGTCATGGCTAAGTAGAACTGTAGTACTTTGGCCTGATGAGAATGGAAATGCTTGCACCAAATTTGATGTGATCAAAATAAGTCTTCTTACAGTCTATGTGGGACCTTGTTCTGGCCCTGCATATTGGTCAGAAAGATTTTTATAGGTTGTCTGTTGGAGGCATGGGTTTCGTATCCATGTACTCTAGGCCTCACTGAAGTATCTAATTCCTCTGTCCCATATGAAAATCACCTTGTGATCAACTGATTCTTTTCTTATAAAGTAGAATGTTTGCTTTGCTCAAATGGTTCCTCCGAACATGGACGTTAACAGCTGCTAATTAAAAAAGCCCAAACAAATGAAACGTAAAAGTCTGTCACACCTAAGAGTTTTCTGCTGACCTCTTTAAACTGCGACCATCTCTTCTCCTTTGACCATGACAAAGTCTGTATTTAATACATACATTTCAGTCACTGGATATCCATTTTTACGATGTGCTGGCGCAGGTTTTTAATACAGGACAGGAGTGAAAATGCAGTTATCTTCTTAAGTCCTGCACTGCTGTGGCAGTAGTCACAGTGCTGCAGAAGCTTTCTCCTCCATTTAGGTCTGAGTTGTACCTACTCTGAATATTAGCGCTGCGTAGGACTGTCAGAAAATAGGGATTGCAGTCTCATCTGTTAAACACCTTTTTTGGTATTTGGCAGGCCTGTCACAAGGCATCAGCCCGCAAGGATCAGCTGATTAATACATGAGCGTCTTCCATTTTGACAGTTCCTGCTCTTTGAGCTAGGCCCTTGTAGTCTGAATGTCATTTTAATATCAGTTATTAACTATTAAATTAATAATTTTATTATTGCTTTGTGGGGGAATTGGTATTAGAGTTTTGCAGAACATCTCTATTTTTCTTAACGTGGTCCATCAGTAAGTACATTAGTGTATCTGTTGCTATGCTTATCTGTTAAATCTTTAGAACCATATATACAGTATTACTCTTATTGGCATTTCTTAAAATTGGAAGGATGATCTTATTCATTCAGTATTCTTACATACAGAAAATATGTATGTTAATGGCTTCTGTTCTGTTTCATATTGTTTCTGTGTTTGCTCATCCTGCAGGTGAAAATTGCCTATGTTAATTTTGTTAACCACTGTTACGTGGACACTGAGGTGGAAATGAAAGAAATCTATGCCAGTAACCACATTTGGAAGTTATTTGAGAACTTCCTTGTTGATATGGCAAGGGTAAGTTTCATGAGGTATTATATATTGCAGTATAGTCAGGGGTGACAACTGAACTTCATGTGAATTTCATTTATTTTATCCACTGCTTTTTCAAAGTTGAATATAAATATATTTTTAACAGATCATCATTTCTATTTTATTTTATTTATCATCATTTAACCTGCTAATTGCTCATAGTCTTCTTTGTCTAGGAGGGCACCTTGGAACCCATGTCCCTTTCTCTTTACTTCCAGAAAAATAAATTGGATGCCTGGGTTTGATACACAAGAAATAGGGTTGAAAACATTCTGTCATTCTATTGGGAGTGTGCATTACTTGTCATTATGGTGGTAATTAAAACAAACAAACAAACAGCCACATCTGTAATCTCCTAGGTTTACTCTCTTAGTACAGAGAGGATCAAGGAAAATAAATTCTTTGTCTCCTGTTTCTTCTTTAATTTGACCTTGGCCTTTTTTTTTTTTTTTTGGTCTTTTATTCTGCTGTCACTACATTCTCAGTGCTGCAAAAGGCAGGTGTACAGCTCTACTTTTTCAGAATACTAATCAGTGTATAAATGATCAGCTTGAAGGTGATGGGACATAGTTGGTAGAGTAGGCATTCAATTCTCTAGAATCACAGCATCATAGAATATCCAAAGTCCAACTCCAGGCTCCACACAGGACTACACAAAAATCAGACCATATATCTGAGAGCATTGTCCAGACACTTTTTGAACTCTAGCCAGCTTGGTGCTGTGAGCACTGCCCTGGAGAGCCTTTTCCAGTGCCCAGCACCCTCTGGTAAAGAGCCTTTTCCTGATATCCAACCTGACCCTTCCCTGTTACAGCTCCATGCTGTTGCCTTGGGTTCCATCAGTGGTCACCAGATAGAGTTGCATCAAGTTTCAAGTCGTAAGTGATATTAAACTTCCCTCTCCTGATACTTTGGAAGAAATAAAACTGGGAAGCTCATGACTTCCAGAAAGATAGCATGCCATAGAGGAACCAGGAGGAGAATTTAGTGTGACATAATGAGTACAGCTTGCAATACCTATCCTTTTTCTAGCAAGTCGTATTTCTTGTAAGATCCTGATATTGATATCTGTTAAAGGAGTTGCTCTTTCTCAAGAAACACAGGTGTTTATTTTTTTATGCTGGTGGCCAGTGTTTGACTGCTGGACAGTATTTTGGAAGTGCTATAGAGCATGTTGTCATAGTGCATGCCTATCCTTTCCCTGTCTGTGGTCCATTACATTTCATAATCCATCAGGTTCTCACTCCTTGCATCTTTCTTTTTGTTGAAATTAGAGAAGAAAAGGAAAAAGAATCTCAATTCAGTCCTGCAGCAAACATTTACACCAGAGTAATAGTGTGCCACAAAATCGTTTCTTTGAAACCTATTGGGAGAAAATACCATACTCATAGTCACAATGATTTATGGCCAAAGGAAGAATGAGTGCTGAGATTTGCACTGTGTGATAGGCACAGGGCCTGTTCATTTTTCTGTGAAACGGAAAACTTATAAGTGTCTTTATTTTTTGCCTTTTTTTGGACACAGATTAACACAGGAATATTTGTGTTCTTTTTTTGATGGTAGCTGTTTTCAGCAGTAATGAGACCTCTACAAATTCAGTTTTCTTGCTGTTTGCCTTGTCTCTTGGCTGAAAAGCCCTTCTGGACATACCCACTTCATTTGCAAATTAAGATCAGGAACATTCTTGGAGGGCAATTCTGTTTTTTAACCTTGCTGCTTTTCCCCCAAGAAGTATTTTCTCTTGCTTAAATCCTTTTCTGAGTTGCCCTTTCCTGATATATCATGGTACTGACCTTCTGACGAGACTCCCCTCCCCAACTATTTGATATGATCAGTTTTCCTTGCCCGTTGGCTTAAAGCAGATACAGCAGAGAGGGGACTCTGTCCACTGTTCACTTTGTAAGCCTGGAGACATGCTGCCATGTGATCTGGAATTATTCTGATGCTGGTGAGCCTTGAGCTTGTTTTCACATATTTTGCTAATAGGACAAATTTGGCTCCAGGTCTTCAGAGGTGAATATTGAGTGTTTTATTAATGCTATATTTTGTGTGTGTGCTTTTTTCTCCAAATGGCAAAATGCAGTTTTATTTTGCTCTCCTACAAAGTCCTTAGGGCAAGTGCCTAATTAGCCCTTTTTATTAAGGTTATCAGTGAAAAGAAGTAAAAGAACATATCCAAAGTGCTCTGGCATGTTCTGCTCTTCTGCCAGGCCCCATGGGTAGCTGTATCTTCTATGTTATTGAGTGTATTTGGTTTTCTGGGTCCCAGGCAGAGCCTGTGAGTTATAAATACATCAGCTTTATGTAGCTATCAGGACGGTTAGAATGCTGTCAGCTTCATGAAAGATGTTACAATACCTTTCAAAGCATTTAGAAAAAGAGCCCTTTGATCCTTTGTGTTGCAGTGAGCTAAAAGAGATGCTTTTGCGTGGGGGAAGGGGAAATGCTTTCCTTTTAGCTGCTACAAATGGCTGTCAGTGGGTGAGTTTGTGAGCTTTGAGTCTGAGTCTGTCATTAGAGAGCACTAAGGTGAAAGATGGAGAGTGTTATCCTCAGGTTGAATTCCTTCAACCTGAAAAAAGAAGTAAGAAAAAAAGAAAACATTTTTTTTGTCTGTTGCTAGACCAAAGAAGGAAATATTTAGTCCTCAACTGTCATTCTTTTTCAACACTGTGATACCTTGCAAAACAGGCAGTCGGCAGATGTGTGTATTAAATTCCATTTGCCAAAAGCAATTGCTCTTTCAAAGACACCTTTTTCTGCTGTTTCTGCCAACCTACTTTCTCCCGTGTATGACTGAGAGCGCATCACAGAGCAGGTGGGAGCAGCTCCAGGAAAGGCTTCCCTTTCCCACAGGTGGCTCGTTCTGTAAGTCAGCAGCTGTATTCTGAGCAGGATTAAAAACAGAGCTGAGATCTGACAGCTGTGAAGTCATCGTGACTTTCTCCTGCAGAATTTTTGAAATATTATTCATGTGAGTTTTGGTCCCAAAGTCTCTTAAGAGGTTTTTAAACACCGCTTCCTCAATCTTCATCTCCATTTCATGCATTTCAGGTTTCTTCTTCCACAGAGAAACATCTTTCAGTCCCCAGAAGGGCAGAGGGATAAGAGCAGATGAGAGGATTTCCAAAGTCCTTCTGAGATGGGAATTTTTCAGACCTGTGTCGAAGCAGAGTGGTATCCCCACATATGGCTCTGCCATGCTTATTCACTTTTAGACAAGTGAAGGGAAAGCTTAACAGCATTTTGGAATTTAGGTTTGGTCATTTCTAAATTCGCCATGCTAGTGCTGCACAGCTCACTGTCTTCCATTGGGATAACAAATACTCAGCCTCAGAGCTACTGGTTCCAGTCAGAACTGCCATGCGGATTAATTAAAAGCAGAAGAACATCATGAAGTTTTCAGTTCTGTGATATTTTATTTTTTTTTCCCCAATTAAGTTTTGATTATATATCTCAATATTATCCTTCCATGAGGACCACAGAAGAGGAGCTGTGATGCTCTTCCCAAACTGGAGGGCTGAAATGTTTGCTGTTCCATTTTAGCCACTGTTGGTTCTCTGACCAAAACCTTTCCTTTCCTGAGGTGATAAGATTGCACTATGTGGAGACATGACTTGTTTTTCTGACGCATTTCAGAAAAACAGACAAGCAAAGCTCCCCCAGGTGCCTAATTCTTGTAGCTCTCAAGTTACCTTTGGTTATTTCTCTGCCTGCCATATGACACTGCTTTTGTGTTCCCGTGAGCCGTATCTTGCACTGCACATGGGTGCTTTTAGATGTCACATCAGTAACCTTCCTTAAAGTGCTGCTGGTGAAATTGCTGTCTTGTGGTGTCCAAGTGTCACAGCGTAATTAGAGGGCGTATTTGCCCTGTGTGAGATTCAGGTGCTGTGTATTATGTCTCTAGTTCTGCCACCCACTTTTCTCCGTGACCTTAAACAATTCACTCAGCTTCTCTGGACTTCTGTTCCCCATCCATAAGGTGATGTAATGATAACTAGTGTGCAGATTCATGATTTTGTTTTAAAAGCTCAGATAGTTTGAAGGTTACCCCAGAAGTCTATAAACAAAATAAATTCTGTTCTTGCATAGATTCTCTAGAACGTTGCAGATGTCTGTGGCTTGCATTGGTGAAAAAGAATAATTTTGCCTTTCATTTATTTTTAAACCTAACTAGAACTGTTTATTTGAAGGCTAATGAAGAGGTAGGATGAGTATGATCTGTATGCCGTGTTTGTCCAGTCTTGCCTTTCTCACCCTGACTTGCTTTATGTGGACTCCTTTTAGGATTCCTTTTAGTACAGTTTGGACTGACATATGCAAAGTAAAAATAACTCTGTATAGATGTTCACAAATGTTGAGGGGGAAAAAAAAAAAAGAGAAGAAATACTGAAGCATGTATGTACCATGCCAGTAATGTTTTCCTTTCTTTAAACTTGACATCTTTATGCAGCAACAAACTTTTAATACTGTGCCAAAGAGTGTCTTTAGGAACCACTTCTACAAATCTGCCCATATCCTCCTACAATTTAATCATCTTTCTGCGCTCCAAAATTGTCCCAGTGATATCCATTCTCTTCTTTCGTTGTTTTTATCCTGTCTTCTCTATTTTCCTCATGTGGCTTTCTTAATTAATGTTGTCTGCTTAAAATCTGGAAGGCTGTATTGTCTATGCTATTTTCTTCTCTTTCCCTCTTTTTACACATTTGTTTTTTGCATATGAGCTTCACCCTTGCCACTCATTCGTGTTGAATGTGGCAAGAAGATAAACATTACCTGAAATCTCTCTAACCTAATGTGTTTTTTCAGTCTGTCTCTAAAACCTCTCCCAGCTTACCTCCACAATAGAAGGGAATGTTCGTTTTCTTCTTGAATCTGTGTAAATATGTAGGTGATATGCAGTGTGCTGATTTAGGGGGATCTTTTTTTTCATGGAAAGAACAGACAGACAACCAGAAAGATTTAGTTCAGAAGAGAATGAGATTTAAAATACAGTGTGGACCTTTGAGAAGGGAGATAAGCTGTAACAAACACATCTCTAACTTGTAAGATAGTTATCTCTGATAGATTTTCCATAAAATCTATACTAAGAATAAATATTATTACATGGGTTGTAACAAATACTAAGCCACATAGTTTGCTTACTTAAAAGTTCTAAATCTCATTGTTTCCTCCTTCTATCCTGTAGGTTTGTAACACAACCACAGATCGTAAACACGCAGACACATCTCTGGAGAAATATGTCACTGAGCCTGTAATGAGCATTGTGAGTGGCTTCTTCAATTCTCCATTTTCAGATAACAGCACCAGCCTCCAGGTAAGAAGAAGAGAGACAGACCAATATGTAATTCAGCCCATTAATGAGATACCTTCTGCTAACGACATAGGAATCCTGTATCTTTGTATCCTTCTCTAATTTCTCTGTCCCTTCTCATGCCACTGGCTGACAGCTTAATTTCACTTCAAATCACTTACTCTTCATTTTTACTCTTTACATCTCTGACCAGCAGACAGCTCAATGCTGGCTCTTGTGGATTCACCGGATGGGCTATGTTTGCAGAATAAAGGTTTATCTAGTTGCTTATACGAAAAAAAATGCTATGTCCTATGGCACATGTACATACACCTGAGAACCATGAAGATTCCTCAGTCCTTCTGCTCTGTACCGTGCTTGATATCAGTGGTAATCTGATGGCAAATTACATGCTTTGGCCTGTGTAGTAGTGCAGAATTGGTCTGCATTCTTCCTGTCCTGAAGAGCAAAGAGAATTTAATTTAATTTAATTTAATTTAAGCGTACAAGTTAAAAAACCCACACATGAGATTTATGTTGTGTCAAACCTCAGGACAGTTGTGAGGACATTCTAAAGTATAAACTTCCATATTTGTTTTTTTGATTTTAGACACATCAACCTGTTTTTATTCAGCTACTGCAGTCTGCTTTTAGAATTTACAACTGTACCTGGCCAAACCCAACTCAGAAAGCCTCAGTGGAGTCATGTATCAAAACTTTGGCTGAAGTGGGTAGGTGCCAAATTCTACCTTCATTGTTGTTCTCTGTGTTTTAAGATCTGACTTACCTGAGATTGAATGTTTATGCTTTTGGTTTAGGTTTTTGATTACAGCACTGCATAGTTGTGATGGTAATAATTTAAGGAATCTCACTTTAAGGTTAAATTCTGCCACATTTTATAATGTTTTCAAATCTATTCCATCAAATAGGGCTGTTAGCTGAACCCGTCAGCCAGAGAAGTGGGTTTGGTAAATGAATTATATTTACTCAAGATAGTTATGGTATTAAAACACAACCAAAACTTCTGAGTATGAGAATATCTGGGCATTTCTAGTTGTGCTGTAATGTTGTAAACAGTGACACTTAGGAATTATCAGAGAATACCATCTTTTTTTTCCCCTGGGCTTGTCCCCTTAGTGAGTCTCCCTTTTTTTTTGTCCCCTCAGTGAGTCGGGGATGGAAAACAGAATTCTCTAACTCCATAGCTTCTCTGCTTTCTCTTCACCATCAGACCTATGCATTTACTGCTATTACATGCGTATTGGCTTGCACTGGCACGAAGACTTAAATCATATTTGGTCCCAAGGGCAGCAACAAGTTACATGCTTTGAAATGAATTCAAATAGTACATTAAAGTCGAAGACTTAAAACTACTTCAGGAGTGATTCCATCCTAAAATAAAAAAAACAAAACAAAACATTCTTCACCTGTATATAAACAAGACTGGTAAAAGTTCATTCGTAAGTTACATTTCTGTGAATATAATTTTAAAGTTTGCCACAAAAGGAAAAAAGATTATTCAAAATAGTTTCTGTAGAACTAAGAAAATAAGGTTCCACTCAGCATGAATTAAAGGCAGAATTGTATAGAAACTGGCTAAATGTTATAGCTGATGCAATTTTAAGTTAATAAATAATGATAAAACAAAATGAAAGGGTCCCTTAACTATCTGCATCTTCTGTGACACTGCAGTGATCAACTCTAAATTTAGATTTTGAGATAGCTTTAGAGGGGTATAATTTAAAATTTTAGTCAAAATACCTCTAACCTACCTTTTTGTCTGAGTGAGAATAGCAGTTACCTAAAGACTTAGCAACCTTCAGTTGTTTTGTTTGTTGTGCAAATGATTTAATCATGGATCTATCTGACAAGAGAACTTTGAAAACTGAAGACATTTTATTTCCTTTATCTCTTAGCTACTACAGCTCTAGCCTTTGTGTGTTTAACACTTACTTCCTTGCTCTCCTCTGGCACTTCTGGGAAGAGTCATCAGTAAATTACTTTCTTTGGGAGTCTAAGGAAAGAGGGAAGAAAGTAAGGCAGATGAGAGTTTTTGAGACCAACTACACCCTATGGATACTTCTAGACAGCTCCATCTCTACAATTCTATGGAACTATACCTTAAAAACAAATTTCATCTCAGAGAGGTCACAGAGAAGAGGGTATGTAGAGTCACCCGAGCCTAGCGCTGAAACAGCCAACCTGAATCTGTACCCATAACAGCCAGATGGGCAAAAAGTGTGAATCACCTTGATGGAAGTGGTCTACAGTGTGGGTTGGTTGGTTGGTTGGTTTGCTCGTTTGTTTGTTCGTTTTTTAAAGTATGCCTTTGTGCTGTCCAGCCTTCTTGCTTCTCTGGCTTCGTGCTCATGGGATCCCGCCCATCTCTTGGGCATTCTCAGATGTGGAAGTAGAGCTGAGCTACCACTGAAGGGCCTCACCCTGTGTCCTCCTCTGTGACTTCCATGCTACCAGCAGTGGCAGTAGGACTGGGAGCCTGTGGGTGACACTGGTGTGCCATGGGTCTGGCAGCAATGGGGCTGGCCCCTGAAAGCACATTTTAGCATGCAGTTTGTTGATTTCCTTGTCCATATTATAACTGCTTAAGGATTCGTTACTGGTACCAAAAGCGAACACTGTACAATTGTATCATAGCAAATTACCACAGTTTTTTTTATTTGGCTTCTTATTCTGTCTGTCAGTACCAAAAGGGAGTAGAAAGCAATTGTTGAAGGGGATTTCCCAAAAGAGCAAGGTAGAGGTGATGTGGAAAATGGAGTGTTTTAACAAACATGCTTCCATAAAAGTTTTGCTAGCTGGGTGAGATTTTAGCCTTATGTGATACTTAGCATTTTCAGGCATGGTGCCAAACATGGCTTGCCTTTTCTAATTGAGTAGGCCTGTTCAGCTCTACTGAAAGCTTTGGAAAAACTACCCCAGTTGGGGGTACTGAAGGCTTTTAAAATCGAGGCCCTTGTAATTATTGTGTGTACCAAGTTTCCTTGTCTACTGAGTGTTCAACCAGCACAAAATGGGGCTTTTTGAGAAGGCATAGGTTTCTTCCATAATACAAATAGGCCAACCTTTCCTTTCCTTTTTTTTTTTTCTTTTTTCTTTCTTTCTTTTTTTTTTTTTTTCTTTTTCTGGCTGTGTATTTGGACTGGGTTTGAATTTTGAAATTTTGGCTAGGCATCTGTGAGCACTCTTCTGCTTTTTTTCTTTCTTTTTCTTTTTTTTTTTTTTAACTTGAGAGTCTGACAGCTTTAATGTCAGGGCCTTCATGTTTCACAGCAGGGTTTAAAAAAAACACTCTAGAAAGATTTTGCCTAAATCAGAGAGATAGAGTACTGGACAGATTTACAGCAGAGACGAAAGACTTTTGATGGAAAATAAATGTAGTATAGAGTTGAAAGAACAAACATGATTTTCTAAATTTTTTTTTGGTAGTAGCCCTGGATTTAGAAATGAATCTCAGCAGGAGGAGAGATCATACACAGATTTCCCAAGATATCAAAGATCCATATAATAATGCACTTTTAAAAGACCCATTTTGGAGCAAGTTTAAGCAACGTACATTCTGCTCAGTGCTTACTAGTTACGTTGCTGGCAAGTAGATATAAATATTGTGTTAAGAGTTTAGAATCTGTCTTCTTATGAGCACTGTAAGAGTGTACATCTTACAGGTCAAGAAGAAGATATGTTGCAAAAGCTGATTTCTTATAACCTTGGTACTTCAACTCCATCTGACTACCAGAGAAAAACTTCATAAGCTTTTCAAGCTTCACTTGCGTATTTGTCTCCAGGCAGTTCTCTGCCTCCAGTTCAGCAGGAAGTATACAGGCTTGCTTGCATTTTTCAGCAGACCCTTCTGTGACTCCAAGGGATTTGGAACACGAAGATACCAATACACTTGAATTTTTGTTGCTTAGTAAACAGTTGCTTACACTGGCATGATTTAAAATAATTACAGAATAATATATATATATAGTAATACTTCTTATTCATGTGAATTTTTGAAGCATATAATCACTTTAACTAAATTAATACATTATAAATAAATCACTTCTGCATTTTTATGTTATCACATGGCACTGATCTTTTGCTTGAAAATACAGTCCAAAAATGAATGATCAAAATGGTTATCTTGACAGCAAGATGAAGCTACAAATGAAAATTGTTTAAAAGGTCCCTGATCCTTGTGAAAGCAAAGGAGCTAAGAAGACCAGTATTTATTTTGTTTTGAGTGAATTCATTATCAAAGGACTTTCAGTTCCTAGATCTTATAATTTTTTCAAGATTGAGGCCAGAAGGATTGTCGTTTAAATCATCTGCTATGTTTCCATATGGTAATACCAAGGAATGTCACCTGTCTTCACTACTAAAGATCTTGACTGTGTCTTAAATGGTACGGGAGCAGGTTTGTTCTTCCACAGCTGACCAGTCTTCCAGGCCCTCTGCAAAAGCTGCCTTTTGCCTCTTAGACCTTCACCCCTGAGTATGAGTTTTTGCTTTTGTTACAAGGTTGAAGCACCTCAGTGTACTGAGCTACATGTTGTGTTGTACTCTTGTTCTAGTATTTGTTAGCTTTATCCTCTGTATTTTCTGCAAATTGCATCTTCCCTTCGATGCTGCGTGCACGCAAAGGATATTTTAAGTAGCATTTGTGTGACTGCTATTACCACCAATAATGAAATAATGAAATAATTAGAATTTCCAGGTGAGTAAACAGTGGCAGATAGTAACTCATATTTTGTTAGGCTGTTTCTCTTGGCAGACCTTTTAAAAAATCTATTAGCATGCCAAATCACATTACTCATTATCAGATCATACTCTAGGATTTTGTGCTGGAAAAGCAAAAGAATCGTTCAAAACAGGAGGCAAATTTTGTCAGAATACTTTTTTGAAAGTTCAAATCTCCAACAGAGTACAGAGGACAGAGGAAGTACAGAGGAAGTACTATTGTGATAAGCAGGGGAATGGAGAACCGTGCGACAGGAGGAGGCTTTATGAGAGTTCCACATATTTTCCCTTGCAAAATAAAGACCTGTATTGTTAGTACTTAGGAAGATCAGCAGTGGCAAAGAAGAGACATGTAAGCTAAAGGACAGTGCTGATACAAAACCAATGTTGTTTAAAATATGTGAGGCTGTAAGTAACCTAAGTTACGTTTCATTGTGAGTGAGAGGCGTTCATGAGAAGTGTTCATGAAAAGAGAAAGTGGCAGCAAATGCAGCTTTGTTTTATATGGAGCTTGGTACATTTTGAAAAAAGATTAAAAAATGTGAGTTGTCTGTAATGAGGGAATAAAGGTCCGAAGGACTGGTTGAGTCCTTTCTAGTTATGTTTATTCTCCATTTTCAGCTCTCTGTTACCCCATTAAGGTTGTGCAGAACCAAAAAAATAACTTCCTGTGATGCTTCTTGACTGTACTTGTACGTGCTCTAACAACCTTTCCAATTTCCCTGTCAGATCACACAAAGGAAACATTAAAGTCTAGGATACATTTTCTTGCTTCTGTGGAATTATTGCTCTTGTTTTAATGTCCATGCTGATGAACTTCCCCTAACCAGTTTTTTAGCCTTGAAAATACTTTGCTCCTCTTCCTATTTCAGTTTTCCATTTTATAAAAGCTAGACCTTCACTTTCAGTTTTTAGTTCAAATAAGATAATTATCCTGTTGTTACTTTTTTGACAGCAAGAAGAGTACATTTCAGAAGAAACACATATTTTATTCTATTTTAACTGTTTGTGTTTCCCTAATTGCAAGAAAAATTCAATGATGATCTTTTTACAGACTGATAAATATTTTAATGTAGATTTTCTGCTGGAAAAAAAAAAACATCTGAGTGAAGGGTGCAAGACTGGCAGGCTTGTGTCTTGTCTACACAAAGCTTTTATTTTCCTTAAAAAGTCATGCTGTTGCTAGCATTAGTGTCTCTCCATCCAAATGCATTTGTTAAGCAGTCAGTAAATGATTAAGGAGCTGCTGGGACTGATTTATGGAGCCAAATTAATTGAACTAAATATGCATATATCTGTTAAGTGACAACTGGGGAAGATGGCAGAACATGAGATAGCTGTCTGCAAGTACAAGAGGGGTATAAAATGCAAGGAGAGTAAGGGACTCGCAGCTAGGAGCAGCCGTGGTGGTTTTGTGACCCAAATTCTATGTCCCACTCCTCCTTCAGGAATTCTAAGGCCGTGAAACCCTGGTGAGTGCGTCCCAAAACCTACATTAGGGATTGCTTTATGTAGCACAAAATGCACTAAACACTGGGAAGCTATTAAATACTATATCATCCAAAGCTAATGGAGCAAAATTTAAAATTAGAAAGCACAAGGTGGGAATATCAAGGAGAATTAAAAGCTTCCTTACAGCAAGATGTGTTACTCTGAAGAATAGTTTTCCAAGGAAAATTACAGATAAGGACCATTTCCTGGAAATCCTTAGTACTAAATCGATCCTACTCTCAGGTAGACGGCATAATGAAAAGACAGCATATCAGTAAAGATTCCACTTCCATGTTCTCTGATTCTGTGAAGACATGTACATGCAGGTAATTTAACAAAATACAATGTATTCAGCCTGTTTCAGCCCTTCTCAGCAGCTGGAGTGTGCTACTGGAACTTCTGTGGAGCCCAGCTTGCTTGTAGAGAGAGGCCTGAATTAAACTGCTAATGATTCTCATCATTACTGTTCCTCTTTTCTTTTGTGTCCCCATCTCACACTACTTTTTCATAGCTGAAACAGAAAAGGAGAGGCAAAGCTGATGGGACATTGAATATGCCCACAACCACCCAGCGTGGAGCAGAACATCTTGCTATGGCCTACCTGAATTTGGGCACTGCTGCTTACCATTTCTGCTGGTGCCGTTTGTTCACTTGTCTTGGCTCAAGTGCAGTTATTGCCACTACTCTTGTGAGTGACCTTCAGCAAATCACAGTTATTCTGGCATTGGCAAAACAGTGTAGTATATTTAGAATGTGACTAGCCCTGTGTAGAGTGCCCTAGCTGGGACTGATGCAGTGTGTAAGCAGGCACCTTGACCTCATTGCAAGGCAGATTTTTGCCCAAGCTGATGATATGTGCTAGTCCATTGTGGTAAGTATCCTGCTAGATACCAATGGTACCAGTTTACATATGGATAAGTAGCATGCTTTTTTCCTGAGTTCACCAGTCAAATGAAGAACAGAATTTTACCCCCTCCTCATTCCTTCTTCTACCAGCTCTAACCCTACTTTGCAAGTTTGAGTGCTGTCCAAAAGTATTTCTAAGTGGAACAAAAATAAACATGCTTTTAAATATTTTATGTTCATGCTTTCAGGGAGATTGACACATTTTGAAGAGGAAAGCAGCCTACAACACCTAAATTAAAAATAAATATTTATGCTCACATTTGTTCATCAGCTTTCCAAAATGTAAAAATATGTTTCATGTTGTTTTAAATAATGAAATGTGAAACAAATGAAAGATAAACTTTCTACAAGCTGCAAAGAAATAAGAAGACAAAGGCTTTGTTTACAGCTTAGACTTCAACAGTGCCCTTTGACAACTAATACAGATCTTAATTACAAATGGAATTATACATATAAAAACTGCTCGAAACAAAGGAATATTTTTTTTTCTCTCTCTGGTTTTCTTTGTGATAGTTTTAATTAGCTGCAATGCTTTGAACAGTCGTAGTCCTTGACTGCAGCTCAGACATTGATGGAAGCTGTTAACTTCAAATGGCATCTGTAGGACTGCAGAAGTCTGGGTTTTCCTCTGAACAGTGTGCTCCCCATTGCTAAATTTATTCCTGGATGTATCAGAATTCTGCATACATATCACTTAATTGAGAAGTATGCGTTGTCTGATAACATTCTAGTGATTGACATTAGGAAACAATAAATTGGATTAATAGGCAACAGCACCCTAACCACACTGGCAGAACATTAATAGACTTCTTTAATAATGTAAGCGGCAACAGGACAGATGTGTTCTGAAAAATAACCTGGGCAAGTAACATGGAAAAATAGTCATTAGAAATAATGACCAGCCACATGTAGCATTTTCCTCATGATAATTGAGAACCTTGCCTTCAAAACAAATGGAGAGTGGGAATGAAAAGTCAACTGCCAGTGCTGAAACTGCCATACTTCTGGTGATGATGATTTGCATATGGTTATTGGGAAATGTCTTCCTATCTTGACCTAAACAAAAATGTCTTTAATTTCCTACTGCAGACTATTTAAAAGAAAGTACCAGCTAGAAATAGAGCATTAGAGTTCTCTTACATCCCATCTAAATGGCCTGGGATTTTGCAGTTGAGCCTGACCAGCAGGTGGAGGCCCTGGTCCTGCCACAGGATACACCCTTGTGGGAGCCAAGGCAAAGAGAGTAGGGTGTGCTGGTGAGAGGTACTGAGGGAACGAGGATGCCTATGACAGCACACTTGCTATAGTCTCTGAAGTTGAGGGTTGAGGTATCACAGCCACTTTTAGGTTTATTCTAAATACTGTCATTACAGTATAGTGTTGAGAGGAAGAGAAAGTTTCTGCCTGGGATCCATGACTCACTGTGCTTGGCAAGACATGAGCCTTCATTCATCAGAGCTCTAAGCATGACTCTGTGCTTGCAAGTACTCCTGTTTGGTTAGATGCACAGTCTGTTTAGGAAAGAAGGTCATCTACTGACATCACAAGTTCAGGACCTGAAGTTGTATATGTTTTAGGAAATAGGAGGGAGAGGTGTGATATTTTTGATGCCTTCCTCTTCTGTGCAAAGCATGCATGTCAGTGCAGAAGGGGGGAAACGCCTCAGAGAAATGACGTGTTGTGCAGAACTTTAATGTGGGCCAGTGCTTTTAAAAAAAAATCCACCTCATTTCAATAAGGAAAAAAATAAATTAGTTATTGCCGGCTTATGGTAAAGAACCACAAATGAGGTAGGGCTATTTCTCAGTTTTTACTAAGCATAAACTGAGCCATGGAAATTAAGTGAAATGGCATACAATATGAAACCTAATCATTTAAATGTGACCTGATCTTTCAAATAGAAGTATTGCTGCATCAATCTCTTGTTTGTTTGTCGAATTTCAGACAATTCATGCAGAGCCTTAGAAGAATATCACTCTGATCTCAGGTGAAATAGAGATACAGCTAATGCAAACATATTCAGAAAGGAAAGGGCAGCTATCTTCTAGCACTGTCTTTTGGACTTACTTTTCAAATGACAGCTCTGTATGCATTGGGAATTCAACATTGCATGCTCTGTAAAAATTGGAGCAAGTCTTCACCCAGGTTGTTTTTTTTTCTCTATTATTCTCTCTTTTATCACTTTCCATCTTACACCAAAGCCTAAAAAAAAAAAATAATTAAAAGAAGTCGAATTATTGATCTGTATTTGCCAATTGTATCTGCTTATCAGTTATATTGCAGTGGTGTCCACGAATCTCATGACTTAACAGCTCTGTCTGTATAGGAAATTGAAGGAAGAGAAAAGAAGATCTTTCAAATTTAATTTGTATACGGTTGGTTTCTCAAGGTCCTTGCAAAAAAAAAAAAAAAATAGTCAGAAAGCAACAAATAGCACATGGGATAAATTAGCAAGTTGTGCATATGTCTGCTAGGAAGGACTTTTGAATTTACTCCCGAATACAGAAAAAATAGCTTTGCTGCATGTTCACTTTGTTACTCTTGTTAGTATCTCTGGATCTGATTCTTTTTTTTTTTTAATGAGTTGGTAACAAAAATAATCTGTCTTTTAAAAATAAGTGTCTGTGCCTGTGAAACTATATACTGGAAACCATTCGCAGCTCATTTTAAGTGGTTCAGCTCTCTGTCTTTAACTAGATAACAGCTGATTTCTACCAGCTTAGGTCTTGATCCTTATTTTTAAAACTTACTGAAGTGAAATCCCACTCTCAGTCTCTCCCCTCAGCTTCTAGAGAATCAGGATTTTGCATGCCGTGGTTTACAGAAAACTATGAAGTTTTTCTCACTCTAGATGCCTTCTTTCTTTCTCTTAAAGCGAAGAACCGTGGGATTGCAATTCCAGTGGATTTGGACAGCCAGGTCAACACCTTGTTCATGAAGAGTCACTCTAACATGGTGCAGAGGGCAGCCATGGGGTGGAGAATGTCAGCCCGCAGCGGACCACGTTTTAAAGAAGCTCTTGGTGGGCCTGCCTGGGATTACAGGAACATAATAGAAAAACTACAGGTACAAAATAGCAAATGGCTTGGGTTGGTAGTAGCTGTGTATTTATCTGTGATGTGTCAGCAGTGGAAAACACCACAGAGAAACTCATTGCCATTTTAGTGCTGGAATACAGTGAACCTTGAACTTGGTGGTGATGGAAGCAGGGTTGAGCTCCTGTTTGGTGTCTGTTCAAAGTAAAGTCAATACTGAGAGACTTTTGATCTGTGATCTGAATTCAGCTCATACAGAAGTCAGTAGAGAGGCGTTGGAGCTTTGCTTTTGTTCCCTAAGGTGATCCACAGAGAAGGATCTCCCTTCTGCCCTGTCACAGTTGCAAGTTCTTTTTGGGGTATGGAGGGAGGTCCTCTGGTTTATAGGAACCATTATGTCAGGTTTCTTTCACTAGAGATTACTTAAAACATGGAAATCATCTTGTGAAGGTAGTGGTTAAATGACATCAGGTGTTTATGAAAACCAGCAGGACTCAAATAAATAGAGGTGCCCTACATACTCAGGAAGCAACATTTTAGGTGATACGCTAACATCACGTATACAGAATGCAGTGCATTTCCAGTACACCACCATAGAAACATCACAGAATCATAGAGCAGTTTGGGTTGAAAGGAATGTTTAATATCACCTAGTTCCAACCCCCTGCTATAGGCAGGGACACCTCCCTCTAGACCAGGTTGCTCAAAGGCCCATCCAGCCTGGCTTTGAATGCTTTCAGGGTGGGGGCATCCACAACCTCACTGGGCAACCTGTTCCAGTGTCTCACCACCCCCACAGTAATGAATTTCTTCCTCGTATCTAGTCTAAATCTACCCTCTTCCAGTTTAAAGCCATTTCTCCTCATCCTGTTGCTATAAAAATATATTCCTTATATACATCCCTTATATGTTCCTTTATATCCCTTATAAAAAGTCCCTCCCCAGCTTTCCTGTAGGTCCCCTTTAGGTACTGGGAGGCTGCTATAAGGGCCTTCTGGAGCCTCCTCTCCTCCAGGCTGAACAGCCCCAGCTCTCTCAGCCTATTCCCCAGGGGGAGGTGCTCCAGCCCTCTGATCATCTTCGTGGCCCTCTTCTCATTCTAAATGTTCCTGAGTGTTTTGGAGGCATTATTGCAGGGGAGAAATATAAAAGAAAACAGTAAGATGGAGAGTAATGGGCACCTTCCCCTCCTCATCCTGCTTGAGGAGCAGCCGTGGAGGAGGTTGCTTTACTGTTGCATAGGTTAAGAAGTGCTAGGTCAAATAGCCCACAGTATTGTGCAGCTCCACAGCAATGTTCTTCTAGTTTTCTTGGCTGACTTCAGTTGTAAATCATACTCATCTTTATTTCCTAGGATGTAGTGTCCTCCTTGGAGCAGCAATTCACTCCCATGATGCAGGCTGAATTCTCAGTGCTGGTTGATGTGCTGCATAGTCCAGAGCTGCTTTTTCCTGAAGGGAGCGATGCCAGAATAAGATGTGGTGCTTTCATGTCCAAGTAAGTGGTGTATATGGAAAGGCTTCTTTGGAAAAGATGACTGGAAGTTAAACTTTTCAACAGCACTCCCCTCTAATTTTCAGTAGTGACTTAAGCATGTAGGAGTCTGAGTTCGTATTGAAATCTTAAATTGAGGTCTTTTGCTGCATGTTTTATATTTTTCAGAGATCTAGAAGTCTGGAGAGGAGTAGAGAGAGCATTGCTTGCCTTGTCTGCCTAGAAATTGAATGTTAGAAGCTTGCTAAAATTCTGACAGGAACAATCTACTTCTGTTTTCTTAATGGGCTACTCTTGCTATTAAGTTTCTCCAAACTGACAGCAGAAACTTAGACTTTCTGTGGTAGAATTTTCAGGATTTCATAATGGAGAAGGGTGCTCAGGGCTATTTTATTTATTTTTTTAATAAAGCGAATAAACCATTTCCTTTTTATTTTAAATTGCAGTGGCTCTTTTTCAGATACATTTCACTGGCACCCCACCTGATCCTGAATTATTAGATCTTTTATCTGCAATTTGTGCATTGGAATAGAGTTGTTCGATAGTTTTTATTAATCCTCGAGTGAGTTGCCCTCACTGCCCTTGAGAAACTCTAATTTCAACTGACTTATTGTGGGGGAAATCGACACATTTGAAAACTCTCCTGGTTCCTTGGCTTTTTGCTTATTCTGCAGAGGTAGCACTGTAACAATATACTTCATATGTTTGGAAAACTGAAGTTAAATTTGGAGCTTGTTCCATCTCATTCCCTCTGCTCAAACTCCTGTTCAAAGTCAGTATCAAATCAAGTTGAGGTCTGCCGAGTGTGGCCTGTATAATGCAATAAACAGGTTTCTGTTGGATTTAATTAACTTGCACAGCAAGGAATGTTTTGCAGAGCAATGTAAGAACCCTGATATAAATATGTAACTTCAAAAAAAATTGTTATTACTGCAGACCTGAGATCTGTATATTTTTGGACTCATAATTAATGCATTTTGTTAATGTGACATTGGGAAAGTCCTGCATGATGTTTTTATTGAGTCCAAGATGGCTTTAGCACACAAAGTTAGCAATGCTTTAAATATATTCAGTTTCATTGTGTTACAGAACAGAGATTTAGATGATGCTGTTTCGTCCCTCTCATGCCTATTTTGGGTGCCTGCTTGTGCTTTATGACCAGTAATGTATCTATGCAAATTGGTGGCCACAGCACCTTCGCTGTGTGTTCATCACACAATTTAATTCAAACACTGTTCTATTAACCATAAGCCAACACTGGTATTGAAGAAAGGAAACCAAGGCCTTCAGATTTCCTCCTTCCTTCTGCTTTCACAGCAGCTATGCTAGAACTTGCTCTGTACAGACATAAAAAGGCTTCTTCTGGCATTGGCTTAAGGATAGCAAAACCCAAAGTCTTGGCATGGTTTTAGCTAGAGGCAAACATGTACCTTGTTTTCTGACTTGAGATAGTCTCATGATGTTGTGTGAGTGTAAACAATGGCTGTGCTTCAGCCAAATAACTGCATTTCTGAATGTTTCCATGTGAAGTTTTTAGGAATGCTTTGGGGATCCTTTTGGATCCAGTTGGCTCATTATAAAATAAATTTGCTCGTTATATAATTATTTATTACAACCATCATTGAAGTTAGAAGGTGTACAAAGGTTGTAGCTTTTAAAGTTTGTAAGAAGCACAATGAACTCTGATTAGCTTTAAATAAAAGTTAATGAAAATGCATAGTTACCTTCAAGTAAAGAAAGAAAGAGCAAGTTTGGATCTTAATCTGGAAGCATTCAGAAAAAAGTGGGTGTAGAATTCTGCCTTCTGTATGGGCAAGAAGATGCACAAATTGTAATAAAAAACTCACAATACCTTGAAAGCCCCATCTCCTTTTTAATTACGATTTCTTTTGTCTACTTTTATTTCCTTCCCTTAAGGAAAAATATAATGATGAGTAATTTTTGCATGAAGAAATTTTAGCATGGCTTAGTAACAGCGTGCAATGCTCTTTAAGGTTTTATATTTTACTTTAAGGTTGATTAATCACACAAAGAAGCTGATGGAGAAAGAAGAAAAGCTCTGCATTAAAATTCTTCAGACATTACGAGAAATGCTTGACAAGAAAACCAACTTTGCGGAAGAGGTACTGCTACCATTTTATTTTTAAATATAGAACTAATAGAATGGTATTAAAATGTGGGTTCTAGAACAGTAACAGAATATGTCATGATTTCAATTTCTCACGCATTTTGAAGATGATGTGGTTTTTCAGAAACTGTGTGGCATGACGGAAAGTAACGATTAACGATTCTGTGATTCTGTGATTCTGTAAGATTTAAACAAAGGAAACTACTTCCCTTACATAGATAGTTCTGTATCAGGGACTTTAAAAGTCAGAGCAAGAAAGACTAAATAAATTTGCAGTAGCTAGTATTGCTATATTTAATTATTATGTATTGGAAGTATGTGTTTCTAGAAATTAATCCTCTGGTCTGACATCTGACTTTATCTAGCAGATAATCAATTAGAAGCATTGGGTTTTTTAATTGCAATTGTACAGTTTTCTCCGCTGCCTGTGGTGCCAGACTTTTGTGCTCCATAAACGTTTTAATGCTTATAAATATGTGACAGGAATATGTAATGTTTAAGCAGAGTTGCCTGTTTTGTGGAGAAGTGACAGAGTCTGTAGAATGTTTTAATTTTTCTTGAACCGATTAACATTTGTTCTGTCTTTCCTTCCCCTTATTGCCCAGTTTTTTTCTCAAAAGAGCAAAAACAACTTATTCAAATATCCATTTTATTTTGCTTGCAGCTTTGGGTGTTGGTAGCTAGATTTCAACTTGCATCGCAGCTTTCCCTTCCTAAAGGTTACAAGCTTTTTGTGTACCTTTTGTATTTCCTTATCCTTATTTCTGAGTATTCCCCAAATTCTTTCAGTATTATTCACTCATGAAGATGAATCATACAGCTATTATCTAATCTTTCACTGCCATTATTTTCATTTGATCACAGCTGACATGTTTAGTCAAGTGTGTTCATGGGTTTCACTTTACTTTTAGAAAAGTCACACCATTTCACTGTTTTAGGCTTTTACACCCAAGTATTCTCACGTATCAAAGTAACAGTGCTCATTCATGTTATTGTACCTGGCAGACTTATCCACCAGTCAGATATGATAGCTATGCGATTCAATCTTACTCCTAATCTAACCATAAGAAGTGTTTTGGTGACTAAGATATGCATGCCTATTTCTGAATGTATGAGACTTTATTTTTACAGTTAAGTGTTTTGGTACTGTCAAACAATGTGATAAGGCAGAAACTCTTCTCTTTCATGATAAATGAGACATATATTACAAATGGGGAATATTCACAGTGTCTTTGTTTTGACGGTATACTCTTTATTTTGATTTCAACATATGGGTATGGGAGCATGTTGCCCAAGCTTCTAAGCAACCTGCCAACAGGATTAAAAAACTCTCAGTGCAGAACAGTGAAATGAAGACAAAAGAAGCAATAGCAAAACATCAGCTTTTCTGTATACTGACACAACCAAACCAGTGCAAACAGAGCGAATATATTTTCTCTTCACCTCCTGTAAAAGAATCTAGCTAAAAGAAGAATGTGGGTAGGCCAGAGCAGACAGTTGTGAGTTTTTTTCATGTCCTAATAAGTTTCACACATGAAGCAGATATTATTCTTTATTATTATTATTATTACTTTATTAACTTTCTGGGTCCATAATCCCGCTGCATCATATGGAAAAACTTCCTTTCTTTTGTAACTGCATGTTACGAAGAAAAGTGCCAAACTTCTCCAAAATAGTTACACTGACCCACCAAAAGTTAACAAATTTTAGGTGGAAAAAAAAACAGTGCTTCAGTGCACAATATTCCAAACAAACAAAAAACCTTGTCTGTTTTAATTCCTTTTGGTGCCTTTGCATGGATGCTGATAAATCAAGACTGAGTGAAACCACCAGAGGGAGCGTACTCCATTGGTTTGTAGGGGCTCTGCACCCTGCCAGCCCAGCCTCTGGTCCTCAGCAGTGAACATCAAAGGATGTAAGCCCAGACCCCTCTCGTGATTTCCACCATCTCAGAAGTTGCAAAGGTACGCCAGGTAGAAGAGCTTTTCAGGAAACAGAATTTCTCCTTTGTGCTTTCTCTTAAATCCCATGGATTTTACATGTGAGAAACATAATGAATCATTGCAAGCAAATAAACTAGTAAACAGGCCTGTATGATTTGCAAATACGTATCTGGCTTTATATTCTTAGGAGTCATTGTTTGTAATAAAAACTTCAGAACAGTAAAAATAGAACAATGAATAGCCTGTTGTGCAGGATTCCAACTTCTAGTGAATGGTTTTGTCACAGTCTGAAATGTTATCCGGAGTTCAAGAAGCATCTGGATAATGCTCTCAGACATATGGTCAGATTTTTGGGTGGTCCTGTGTGGAGCCAGGAGTTGGACTTGATGATCCTTATGGGTCCCTTCCAATTTGGGATATTCTATATCTCATATCCCCTTAATTCTATCTCTTGCTAATATTATGGGATATTGGTATTCTGTGATTGAACAGTAACATGAGTGCAGAGCTACAGAGGGACACATGACATTCTGACAAAAAGCCTCAGTTTCTTAATCATTCATCATAACATATTTTTTGTGATACATTTGACAGAAATGGTAAATTTCCACTTTCTGCAGACTTTATTACAGAAAGAAACCGGAAAAAAAATGAAATCAAATATCATCCTCTCTCTTTCTTCCCATAGTTAAGATTCAGGTATGGGACCTGGGCATTCTGTTGTCTTTTCTTTCATTTGACTGCTGTAAAGTAGTCTGTATTGATGAAGCAACAGGAAGAAAAGATAGCTTTAGGAGCGTATTTCACTGTTTTCATGACTATTTCCAATCTGTCCCTTATCCATTGCCTGGAGTCAACTCTGTTGTTGAGCCTCCTCTTGTTGCATGGTCTGTGCTGCTCATGCTCTCCTGGCTTCATCCTCAGTTGCACTTGCAATCTGCCTTTGAGGCAGTGCTTGCTTATGCATTGTTTTGCCAAGTGCTGCAACATCTAATTGTGTTAGGAATCAAAGTTTAATTTCAGAAGTTTGATTTAAGGTATATAAATGACACACAAAACCTCCTGGTCATTGATTGGCTTTCATAAGTAATTGTAGGTGATTATCACAATCTCCCTGGAGTTCTGTGTTGAGTCCTAGTCCTATTTGTATTGATTAGGTAACTAACTGGAATGAAACTTGATCTACAGCCCCTCTCTTACAGAAATATCTTTCAGAACAGCATTAAGGCACTGGGGTGAAGCAGTGCCCAGACAATTACTGTGGTATAGATAAAAGCAGACTTTATATTGACTGTGTAAGAAGAGGAACAGTGAAAAGACTGCCCTTGGACTAGGTCTGCCCCATCTGTGTTTGTTACTGCTAGTAGTTTTTATACCACCATTTGGTCTAGCATTTCTAAAGTTTTTTAGTCAAGTCTTTTTCTTGTTCTTTGCCATAGTGCTTGATTTCAGTTTAACTTCTTTATGAATGCTGACTCCAGACATACTTACATGTCACAGAATACGGAGAACACGTGCAACATTTCAACCCACTTTGGCTGCTGACATGTCAGTGCCTTGAGCTTTCAGATTTACCAGTTGTTCTTAATGAGGTCAGCATCTCTTGGAAAAATGTACCGTTTTATACATGATAACATGTATATTTGACAAGTTTACTGTAACATCATTGGCTGGTCAGAATGCTAATGAGTCATAGTGTATTAGAGAATATAGTAGAGTCCAAGACCGTATATCCTGCCAAATGGTAGTTTCTAGAAAAAGCACAATTGGCTGTACACTTCAGTAAGGGTTATTTGTGCTGTGGAACAGACTTTTTACTTACTTTCTGCCTTAGGTGTTGAATTGCAGTATAAATAATTAAAAGCATTGAATATTTTTAAAGTGTCAGCAGAACAAAGACTGCGTAAGCTGCTTAATTGTCAGAAGTATGTATCTGTGCTTTTCACCTTTATTTTGGAAAAACTCCTGAAATATATTGTCTTTCTCTTAATACTTTTGCACTAGCTTCACAGTTCAGAATGGTAGAGGTAGCTTTGTTCTTTGTAGTCTTCCATTTTGAAATGTTAATATTTTTGTATTCCACTTTAGTTATGAAATGTAAGCTATCCTCTCCTTGTTGTTTTCAGCAACAACACCAAAATGCATGTGAAATTTGATGCAGCTTCTTTTTCACTGCAAACATCCATGACATAGCCACTGTTGGCTGTTGGTCAGTTTATCCCAGAAAAACTGAGTCATTTCACATGCAGCTATTGAGAAAACTCAAACAACTTTGTCAAAAGGAGCTGTCTCAATTTGTAAATATATTGATCTACCCATCAAGCTGAAACCAGTGGAACTGCAGGTCTTTTTGTGCAGGGAAAAATGATCTCAGTGTGCCTTGGAAGCTGGGTGATGTTGCTGGGAGCCACTGCAGTGTCCCATTGCGTCAGCTTTTGTAATTGAAAGTGTAGCTATTGCCTTCTGTTTTACTTTTCAAGATTATTTTCTTTTCACTGCATCTGTGAATTAGGCAGTATGCAGATAAATAACATATATAGGTAATAATAAGTGGGGGGAAAAAGGGAATAATTCTGAACACATGGGGATTTTCTGAATGTATAATGGCTTTAAAGGACATTTGTTCTGTGTCAGAGAAAGGATGTGAAATTCCTTTATTTCCGTTACGTTTTGGATTAGTGACACTGCAGACATTCTGAAGAATCATATTTACTTTTTCAACAATTTTGCTGTCTGCTTTATTTCTGTTCATAGAGAAAAATGATTATGCACTAGGCTGTTTTTTTTCCTGTTGTCAATAGGTTGTTCTCACTCATTGAGTTTGTACAGTGATGTGAGGTTCGAAATACTGTAGGAAAATATTTAAGCTCAATGCTGTTTGTGTTGAATTTTTTAATTTTTTTTTTAATCACCCTTCAGTTTCAGACGGTAAAGTACATTTTTTGCAATATCCTGCATTAAGCCTCTTACCTCAGGATAATAGGTGCAGTCTGGGAGGAACTGGAGGTTCACGAAAGAAGAGTGTTTGATCAGCTTTAGCACTGCCAGATTGGCTGCTGCAACCAGCACATGCATTGGTATGGGCAAGAAAGCAGTGTTGTGAATTTGTCACAGCAGTCAAGTGACCAAACACGGCAGGAAGATAAGACACTGCTGGGGCAAAGTCTCCATCTGTGTGAGGGTTTACATGGAGGTGCTGGTGTGTGGCATTGATTCATCATAGTGGAATATGCAAGCTTTGCTATTGCTGTGAATCCTCTGAGCCAGTAATTGCAGCAGAAGGAGAGTCAGAGCACTCAGATATGCAAGACTAAACACTAAATGTGGTCAGACCCTTAGAATGTGGTAATTTCTCATTATACACATATGCTGACATTTTACAAGCCAAAGCAATAAAACCTACAGTGAAACAAACCAATGCAGTTTCACTTTCCCCTCCTTCTCAGCTTCCAGCTAGAATAATTAAGCATGAGGATATCACAAAGCACATGATACCATTGTTTGTACCAGCCAGGGATTATTAGCCGTGGTGTTTAGCGCCTCAGGCCATCAGCTGCTAGGGCATGTTGTTACTGCTGCATGTTTCTGGTGCTTTGACACACAACATGAAATAAGACTGTTCTGAAGTAACTTCCCTGATCTCTGTAGTACCCCTTCTGCAATGTGCATTCCTTTGGACCGTCCCCAGATATTCTGCTGACTTTCCGATCACTTTATAGGAGATTTATTTTGCTTCTGTTGCAAAAACCCGCAACTGCAGCTACTCAGTCTCTGAAAAGCATGGCTTCCTTTTAAGGGAAAACATTTTTTCTCTAAGTCACAGGCCCCAGACATTTGATCCAGACTTTTAGTATCATCCGCTTGCATTCAGAAGGATGTTCAAAGCCCCTTGCCTGGGCCAGTTGCTGTGGTCTCTGTCAGGCATAGTTTGAAGTAGAGCTTGTGGCTCTTGGTCACCTGGACACGATCATAGAAGACAGCATTTCTGACCTCTGCTGAGGTGTGAAGGCCTGATTCAGTGAAAGATGAGCTCTTGAATATACTGCCATGGGAGTGAAGTGTATCTCTGTTTTATGGGACTGGGTGCTTTAATCATGCTGCCCCTTTTTTAACGTGTAATTATTAACTGTCACCGTCATCCAAATGTGTTATCTCTGGAGACTTAAAGGTGCTTTTAACTCAGCTCACTGGCACTTATTTTTCTTTGTTTCATATTTTTTATTTATTCTTCTCCAAGTCATAAACAAATCCAGTGGCAGATACCAAGGCTGAGAAGACACAGTTGTAAATACATTTCTTTCTAAAGCTCTCAGCCTCTCAGTAGCATACATTTATTTTTCATTTTCTCAGAATATGATATGTAGTTCTCCAGGTTTGTTTCAGAAATATTAAGCCCCACATCCTGATTGATAAATTGTTTTGGAATATTGTCTGCCCTTCTTGCATATAATATATTTCCTCTAACGGAGCATCTGATACCATACAGTATTTTCTTTTCTGTAGATGCGGCAACGAGCAAAACAATAACAAACCTTGCTCTGAACTTCATATGTCCAACTTCTGCTCTGTAATTTCCTGTCTGTGTAGTGTTTGTGACAAAAGGATACTCCTTGTTTTTTCCTTTTTTTATATGAATTCCTTTCTATGGGTCTGATGTGAAGAACAGCAAAACCAGCAAGGAGATCCTAACCAACTGTGAACTGTTAGGCATCCTTTTCTATTAATATCATTTTTTAGTTAAAAACAAATAGAAAAGAGTGCAAGGGAAGGAAGCTTTTAACAATTGAAACCTTCACAGACCTCTGAATATGATTCGTGTCACCTTACTCAGGCACAAAGTTGCTGAAACTTATCAGGATCCTACATGTAAAGAACTACAGTAGAATTTACTTTTTTTTTATTGTGGGATGGATTTCACTAAAGATTTCACTATACGCATTTGAATCAAATTCTGCATCATGAAGGCATCAGAATCAAGGTTTTATTTTGGTCTGATTTTATTTATGTATTTTAAATCATGATCAAAGTAGTAAGAGATTTTTAGGAATTTAATACAAGTTCCTAGCAGATACTAGATTAGCAAGGGGGTAGATAAATGACCAAAGATATGTTGTAGATTAATAAATAAACTGAGTCAGCAGTTTTATTGTATGGTTCTCATCTTCAGATTTGTGGAGTTTTGTTTGAGAATATATTCCTATGCATAAATATAAATATCTTAGATGATTTATTCCTGTGGCATCTTATTTTGCAATGAGCAGTATATTACCTCTGCGGTGGAGTCACGTTAGAAGATAAATATCTGAATGTGCATTCCACGTCCTACCACACTGCTTTGTTTTTAAAAGAATACAGAGTGTCTGATATGCCCTCACAGCCCAGAAAGCCAGCTGTAACCTGGGCTGCATCAAAAGAAGCATGGCCAGCAGGTTGAGGGAGGTGATCCTGCCCCTCTTCTCTGTGCTGGCGAGGCCTCCCCTGGAGTACTGCATCCAGATGTGGAGTCCTCAGTACAAGAGAGACGTGGACCTGCACCTGTGAGTGCATCCAGAGGAGGGCCACAAAAATGATCCAAGGAACGGAACACCTCTCCTATGAGACAGGCTAAGAGAGATGGGGCTGTTCAGTCTGGAGAAGAGAAGGCTGCAAGCTGACCTGATAGCAGCCTTTCAGTATCTAAAAGGGAGCTACTGGAAAGAAGGAGACAGACTCTTTAGCAGAGTCTGTAGTGATAGTACAAGGGTAAATGGCTTCAAGCTCAGAGAGTGTAGATTTATGTTAGATACAAAGAAAAAATCTTTTACAGTGAGGGTGGTGAGGCACTGGAACAGGTTACCCGAAGATGTGGTGGATGCCCCATCTGTGGAGACTTTAAAGGTGAGGCTGGATAAGGTCCCAGGCAACCTGATTTAGCTGTGGTGTCCCTGTTTATTGCAGGGGAGTTGGACTTAACGGACTTCAGTGGTCCTTTCCAACTCTAAGGATTTTATGATTCTATGTTTCTATATGTATTAATAATCTAATAGTTGCTTAACATGAGGAGAAATGCATTTCCCATAGCCAACCAAATTTTAGGAATTGGTTATTGTTTAAACTGTCCAGATGACATCCCAAGAAGCCTGTGTCTGTGTTTATTCATAGAGCAGGAGCAAAGCACACAGGTACAATTCGTGTTTCCCTCACCTGCCTGCCTCATGCCAAGAGAGCTGCGCTGCGGCGAGGAGCTGCATGGAATGTGGGAGTGATGAATATGGGAGAAGAAACAAATTGCAACATCCTGAAGTTTGGGATATCTGCAATTGTTCTTGGGTGTTCTAAGAAAAAAAATGTGTAAAACTTTTTGCTGACTGAGTGGTGGGATATTTCTATCCCCACCCCTATTAACTAATATTTAAAAGTATTAGCTGCTATGCATCAAGTCCACATTTCTGAGCAGTTTTTATATCTCTATCGAGGAACATTTTTTGTTTATCCTGATGAACACAGCGTAATGCTGCATTATCACAGAGACCACTGTGTGGCAACTGTGGACTTCTCAAAAATGCCTCCTGTCTGTGGGAGCAGGTCAGCTGCTGCTGCTGCTGCTGCTGCTGCACAGTCAACCTCCCACAGCAGTCAAATGTCTGCAGTCGTGGAGGGGGCGAGAGAAAATGTCTCCTTCAGCCTTGAATTTCCTTGGAAGGGGGAAGGGTTGTTTTGTTTTGTGGTGTTTTTTTGTTGTTGTTGTTGTTGTTTACTGTCAGAAATTTGCTGTTGCTTTATTTAATATGTTTGAGCAACAACCCTGTTTGTAGTTTGCAATTGCACCAGTGATAGCAGTGAGCAGAATTCAATGCATTGTATTAAGGATGGCCAATGAATATTTATGATAGACCTAGGGAGCCAGTAATAAAAATGAAATCGGCATGATGCCACTAGATCCAAATCTTTGATCTCTGTTTTAAGAAAAAATACAATAAAGCAGGGGATAATGGACTCATTATAATGGAATGGTTAGTTAAGGTTAGTTAGGGCAGTGTGAATAGATGGTGTTACATAAATGCTTTAGTCAAAGATTTACAGCTCAGTAAAGTGTTTCAGGAGCTGAGTTGCTATAGAAAAACTCTGTTTATGGTATTATTTGGTTTTGTCAGTCAAAACACGAAGAACTAAGGACACATTTCTTTCAGATACGCTCTTGCCTTTCGAGGGGAAGCAAAAGCAGTAAAAAGCAGAACGGCCCTTCTTCTTAGCTTCTCACTGTGCTTGCTCTCTTTTTGTTTCACCCATGAGCAGGTGGGGAGGGCTGAGTGCTACTAGAAGGTGGACATTTGAGTCCCATTACTGTCCAGAGCATCTTGTCAGATACCATCTTGGTGGAGATGCTGGGGTTATTGGCTCAGGGTTAGGCATCACTCAGGAAGATACAAGGGCCGTGGCTGGAGACGTGCCCCATCTGGAGCCTCCTACCTCTATCTGGAGCAGGGAGAAGATGAGTGCAGTGTACTGAAATGGCTCTGGGGAAGCCTAATGAAGGAGTCAGTATTTGACAGGGATGGGGAGCAGGAGTGATCGAGCTATTTTTCTTTTTAATGATAGCAATTACTTGCTTAACATCCCTGCCACACTAAGCAAGAAGCACAGGAGGGTTGATACCAAACTATAGATGAAAGCTGATCTTGAAGTCTCTGTCTAGCCAGACATGAGGAGGAAATGGAAACTCACTGTTTTCTGATTTGTTTCATACTGATGTAATTTGTAAGGGACTTCATTGCTAATGACATTTGGCAAGGGATTTGTCAATACTGTGGCCCAACTCTTCCCTTCCACCCCCTTCATCCTTTCAAAGAAAATATATGCTATATTGAAGTTAAGAAAACAGCTATTAAGCAACAACACTAACTGCTTCTGATACAGTTTTTTTGTCTGATGAGGATTTTATCCAGTGTGTTTGGCCTTGGAGGAGTGCCTGGATGGTATTGCCAGCTGGAATTGTCAGAGCTGCTTTGTCTTCTGTCCCAGGAAAACAGAAGCCTGGCGGGTAGTCACTCTCTCTCTTATTTCATATCCCTGCTTAGTCAGAGTTGCCAACTCTAAGCATTGAAAACCCTGAGTCAGGCTGCAAACAAATCACGAGATCTGGCTTGAAAATCACGAGATTTTGTAATTACAAGTAGTTAATTTGGGATTTCTTTGAGCCTCTAGAGTACCTGTTCTTCAAGTTTTGATTGTACAAATCCCAGAGCTTGAAATATGCTTTACTGAATTATGCATGTGTTTCTTTACTTAAATGAAAGCCAGGTTCATTTTTGGTTACCTGACCTTTGGAGTTCCCAGGGAAAAGACAAGAATATCTAAATGATCTGTGTTGACCAGGCTATTCAGTGAGGGACCTGCTTTGGAGTTGGTGATTACCTTGAGGATTATGAGCTTAATTGTCTTGGTGTCACTTTGACCCCTAGGCTTTTTGCAGAGAGGTTTTTGTTGGGCAGAGCCTGAAAGTGTTCTTTCAGTCTGTGGCAATGAATACTCTGTGTAGGTTGTGCCTTGTTTTCCTTGTTTACAGTGCAGCAGTTTTCCACGGGCAGCACATGACACCTTGACAGTGAAGTCTGATTAATGCATTTTCTTCTCACTGCAGTTTTGCCATCACTCAGGTCTCATTCGGAGGGCACACGTGTGAATGCCTTCTGCTGTGAACAGTCACAAGCATAATGTGCTGACGCTGTGTGGATGCCAGGGAGAGGCTGTACTGGCTTTCTGGCTGAGCCATGAGAAAAGGAGGTTGTCTCTTTATGTTTGGACTATGGTTGATAACTCCAGATGCAGAGCTGTCACTTGAGGTGGGGGTGAGGACCTTACTGCACTAGAAATCCCTCTTGACAGAGTTGCCAAATCATTTTATATCTAAGTATTGAGAAGTTACTTGAGTGGTGTCTCCTTATATTCCTTTTTCCTGCAAGACTTTTATACCTATCCCCTTCCCCCCTATTTTTTTGTTTTTGCTACCTTTCTCTTCTTTCTTGCAAAAAACTGATTTTTGGACTCTTGGGCTTTGTATCTTAGCAGTTTATATCCCATATCCAGTAGGATTGAGTGCCAGTCAGTCTCAGGTGCCAAAGAAATGTCTATAACCTTGAGTTCTAAGGTTGTCTAGTATGAAGATATCTTACTGACACGGTGAAACAACTTGGAGTTGGAGGCAAGACAGAGGAGAAATACTTGTTGCTAATCTCAGCCATGCAGAAAAGTGTGACATGAGGGACCCTGATCATGCATAATGTTCCGAGCTGAACCCTAAGAAAACGTAAGGACTAAACCTTATTTGAACTAGGAATTTTCTCAGCTACAACAAATGAGAAGTTCTCAGCTGTAGGCTTTCTCAAGGCTACTCTTCTGGGTTCAGTTTAACCTTCTTGAAAATCAAACTGTTTTAAATATACAAAGTTTGACCGTTGCTCTCTAAAAATAAAATTCTTTGCATTTAAACAAATGCTAGAGATACTTGTGAAATTCTTCCTCTTTTATTAGTCAGAGCAGGCTTTTCGAAGTGGCTGGAAATGTTGCTGAGGAACAGAGAATATGCAGCCTGAGTTTCCTAGATTTTTGTGAAGAAACCCTTATTAATTAGGTTGCTTTTGTGAGGCAGAAGAAATAACAGTGGTAATTCTCTGCTGGCAGTAAAGTGGGTAATGGTCAGTAAATTTTACTCAGTGTAGCACAGAGGATTGTTGTGGTTATGTCTCAGTCTTTATTAAATTTGTCCTGCTTGTTGCCTTTTGGTCAAGTGGTAATTTTAACTCTGAAAATAAGATTGACCATAAGGACTCAGACAGCCCTTTAAAAAAAATGTGATTTGAACAGTTTAGGCTGTATATTTGCCTTCTCTTTCTTCACATTGAAGTATTCTTACAGTGAGAAACATTGTGCATGGGAAAAACTCAGATTTTGTTATTTGGGTTTGGATTTTTTGTTCTGTTGCTGTGTGTGAAAATGTGTGGAAGGAAAAAAAAAAAAAAAGCAACAACAACAACAGCCAGAGTAACAAGTTTAAGAGATTACTTCGGTCTGTGATGTGATTAGTCAGAAACAAGTAATTTGTATTGCAGAAGTCTGGGCAGAGTGCTACCTATTTCTGCTTGTGTGTGCAAATAACCTGCAATGCCACGCAGCCAAGGGGAAGGGAGTCAAGTGAGAGCAGTGCTGGCTGCATTTTAGCGTGCGGAGCACACGTGTTGAACTAGGATTAGGAGGGTGCGGATGAACTGGCTCTTTCTGGGGTCTTACCTCATGCACTGGGAGGTTCTGGTTAGAAGGGCTTGCTCTCCAGAGTGTGGTCTACAGATAGGGACTTGACTAAAATGAAGCTGTTTATTTGCTATGTTTATGATACTGAAAGAGCTTGTTTTTTTTCTCAGTAATAAATTCTAGACCACCAGGTAATCTAAAAACAGGGAATTTTACTTTCTGTTTAAAAAATGAAAAGTGAACTTAGCAAAGTAGTAAAGTAGTTGATATATACGTTGAATTAAATATACGTTGAATTAAATTAAATGTATATTTAAACCACTTTTTGAACTCTAAACAATTTGAGGCTGGAAAAAAATAGTTCCCTTGATTTCTTAAACCATCTCTGTCTTTCCCATTTTTTGCACACTTCTTCCTTTTCTCTGTTTCATTCTGATTTTTAGCTGAAGACAGGAAAGGAAACGTTGCTGGAATAATGTTTTCTTTTGAACTAGCCAACAGTTTATGGCTTCTGTGTCTTGACTTCAGCACTTTTGATCACTATCTGTCTGTTTTGCTGCTAAGCCCTATGCAGTGTGATTTTACTATCCAGCCAGCTGGGGCATTGCCCCACTTGAAAACTGTGAGGTAATAAAACCAGGGTAAATTGAACGTGTTTTCTCAAGCCCTCTACACAATCCTGAACTATTAATTTCATGCTGCAGCTTTGCCAGATGAAAAGGAGCTGCTTTATTGCCCCGGACTGCACAGTGCACGTACATCTCCAACTTCCAGTAGGGGCCTCCAAAGCCACAGGAGGTGGCAAACCAGCCTGTGGGCAGCTGCAGCTGTGCACAAAGGGGCTCTTTGAAACGCGTTCTTGCTAGAAAAGCACATGTGCAGCTACAACAAGTTACAGTGCCCATCTGACTCGAGCATGAGCCACCCTGGGGAAACTGCCTTATTTTTTCTGAAATCGGTGATTATATATATTGCACTAATGTCTGTTTCTGACTTGGTAGACACCGTGTGTTCGGGTCTAGGACTGACTTCAGTCCAGATTTTTATGCTGTGAGATGGGATTGTGAAGGACAGTGTGAGGGAACTGATCTCCCCTCTGGTGGGCTACTTGAATATGGCATTGCTTTTTATTCTGAGCCACTGCCTGGGCCATGCGCTCCTCACATTGTCTCAATGCAGTGGAATGTGTCAGGGCAGCAGAGGGTACTTTCAAGTTATCACAGGCTATCTCCTGTTTTGGGCTTCTCTCCAGAGGACCAAATGACTCACCTTCAAAGGTCTCTCTGAAAGTATAACCTGGACTTTCTGTATGACAGTGCAGAACATAACAATTGGTTTGGTGCCCATTTTCTCTCCTCTTTAAATCAAGCAGACAACATGCTCCTGGGCTTTGTGAATGAAAGATTTGTTGAACAAATGTCTTAACAAACACTGATTTAGTAACTTGGCTCTGGATTATCTGCATAAATTCTTGTTCTGAAGTTGGCTTCTAGTGGGAAAAGACATGCCTTTTTTATTTGCTGAAATGTTGGCCTACATGAAAAGAGTCGCTGCTTGTGTCGTATGGATTTCAAAGCCCTGTCCTGCTGTGCTGGCTAGCTGCAGTTGCAGTGCCTGTTCTCCTGAAGAAAGAATTCTGGGTCAAGGTGGCTGTAAAAACTTGCAGTCCAAGGGTAGACAGAGCACAGGGACCTGTACGTGGCACCATCCCTCGCAGACCACCCTGTGGTGTCAAGGCACTGAAGATGCAGGTGGGTGGGATGGTCAGCAGCTTCCAACTCAGTAAGCTGGATGTTGACATGGGGCTGGCGCGAGCTGGGATGTGTGCTAACCCTGTGCTCCTCCAGCCCTCAGCTGTGATCTGCGGCTTTTATATTTGGCAATACAGATCTGCAGATGGTGAAACTGGTCGGAATCCCATTGCCTGAAGTGCATCTAGCCCGTGTCTCTGATGTGGGGAGGAACACACATTTTTATCCCCTGCAGTTAATATATATCCCTTATTACACAGCGCCCGCCTCATTTGTGGAAAATCCCTTCAGGTGAGTCATACCCGGTGCGATCAGTACGTGCCAGGCAGAGGAGGGGAGTTACCCTGACCTCCCTGCACGTGCTCGGGGGCTGGATGGAGCAGGGGCCTGGCTGCCGGCTGCCAGGGGCAAGGCTCTGCCAGTCAGCTGTTGGCCTTTCACAGAGGCTTGCCAGATCCCAGACCAACACCAAGGCCGCATCCTGCGCTCCACGGGAGCACCCCTGTTTGTGCGGGACGCCCATCTCCTGCAGCTCCCCCGTCACGAGGCGGCGGGGAGCCAGGTGCTCCCTTGGATGCCACGCGTCTCTTCACCCACTCTAATCTGATTTAACAAACAGTTTTGACTGGTGGGGGGAGCGGTCCCCTTCTTGTCTCCGAAACATGTGACCATCCATGTGAGCGGTGTGTGCGGGCTGGGGCTGCGGGGCATGAGTGAGGAGAGGCCGCCCGCCAAGGCGATGAGGCGAGGGAGCACGGCCCTCCCAGGGCAGCCGCCGCGCGTGATTATGTAACGCCTGCAGTGTCTGGCACCGCTCGGTGGGCCGTCACGTGGCGTGCAACGCTCCTGGCCCTGAAATTCAATTAGGCTGCGCCGAACGATCGTGAGTCTGCATGAGATAAGCTGTCGCTGTTACACACTAGAAAGCAAATGGGTTGATTAGCCGCACATGAATTGATAAATTGCTCCTGTAATTCCAGCGAGGATATTTGCATCGCGTATACATCATCGTGCCACCGAAAAGAGCCTGAAATTAAGCGTTATGTAACCTGGCTCGCGCAGCAACAGCAGCAACAAAAGGAAACAAACAGCGATCTCTCCTCGCTCTCCCCTGCCCTCCCGTTGCCAAAAGATCACAGAAAAAGGTTTTGTTGCTGTTTTGCGAAGGGCTTTGCTCCTTGTCTCGCCTGCCTCTGCAAGCAGCCTCGCAGCGGCAGAGCTGACTCGTCAGGTTTCCGTGTGACGGACAGGTCGGTCGTGGGGAGGCTGACAGCTCTGGCAGAGGCTGCGGCTTTGCAGACGCTGAAGTTGGTGCATGCAGGTGGCCTCTGCGTACTTCTCATAAATTATTTTCTGTGCGAGGCTCCCTAGAGGCATTACATAGGGGTGTCTGTATGAAGTTGCGAATGTTCCTGCCGTAAACCTCTTGCCTTTCATTCAGTTCTCTGCAAAAAGAAGGTCCTGTGACTGCAGGGGGGAAAGGAAAGCCTGCTAGGAACTGGATTAAAATTTAAGCAGCAATTTTCATTAATAAGAAGTTAAAGAACAAATCGGCAGTACAGAACTGAAAGAAGCATTCCTCCATCCCCAACCTGCGGTCCTCACCCCATCTTTTCTCCAAAATACCTTCAGATAATTCGTTGTTCCCCTCTGCTAGAACCTGCTGCTTGTTGTCTTACCTCTGAAAGGAATAACATTGTTGCCCAGGAACGGGTAAGAAGTCAAACCCTCTGAAACAGTCGGCTGTGTTAAATCTTCTCTGCTTTCTTAGGGCCACGATATACTGTTTACAGGCAGTCTGATTGCGTGGCAGTCAAAACATTTTCTGCTTAAACATTTCCCCTGCCACCAGTATAGTAAGAAAATAGTCGTTCTATAAAGCTGTGCTTGCAACAAAATTCAGTGTTGCTTGATAAGATCAGGTACATTGGTTGTACATTTGGGGAATATTCAGTGAATAATACCACTTTATATGACACATGTTCTATTATCCTGTATTTATTATATTTCCAAGAGGAAGTTATTGTTAAGTCACTTTTTTAATAGTAACCATTGCGATTTTTTTTTCTCCTGGTGTTTAGTGCAGATTTTTCTCCTCCTTTCTATTTGTCTTTCTCTGTTCTTTCCCCTCATCTCGATATACACAGTTAACATACTGATGTTTAAATATACATTGTGATGTGTAGTTACATAACCCTGCCCTGCAACGAGGTGAACTTTATCTTTCAACTTTTCTTCTAAAACTAACAGTTTTTCTGAATAATCTACCACTATGAGAAGACAGAGGGAGGAATACTGCAGTTAGGTAATGATCATTTTACACAAATAGGAAGAAAATAATACAAATTATGCTGCAACAAATATCATATGCTACATTTTTGATAGCCAGTGAGTCTTAAATCCAGGCTGCACAAATGTGTTTGCTAACGAATGGATACTGAATTGATTTAATGAGTTGGTGGTGCGGTTGGTGTCTGCTCATTATCATCACAGAATTTAACTTGCTGCAGCAACTCAAAAAATAAATGAGTATAGCTCAGACTGGTGTGTGCTGTGATTGAATTGAGAACTCCTCTGCAGCTCTAGTAGCAGCTCATAGTACTCCACAGCAGCCATTCCAAGCTGCAGTTAGGATCTTTTCACCCATGCATCACTAATCCATCCAAGGAAGAGTAAGGAAGTGGTCTTAGACCTTGCATCATTACCTGCTTGCAGAGCTAAGGAGCTGAGGCTGTGCTCAAGAAGGTGAGCAGAGACAGAAATCTTTGACTGTCAAGTCTGACAACGTGCTCCCTCTCAGAAATGATGGCAGCTGCTCTTGAAAGCTGTGCAAGAATACTGGGGCTCCAGTTATTGTCTAACAGGCACTATAGCAGGTAGAGGAGCTCTAAAGATGCAGAAAGCTCTAAAGCAACTTGAGCAGGTTAGAGTGCTTACAAACAAAAGCAAGTCAGAAGTCCTGGTTAGCTCTGCTTGTAGCTTTGTATGACATTAGACTGGTCAAGTGAAAACATGTCCTTCAGATACACTTACAGAAAAAAACATAAAGAGATTCTTCACATCTTGATGGTTTGTAGGACTTCGTTCCTTGGCTGTCAGTATGCCCTGAAAGCCATGGGCTAGTAGATACTGCTGAAATATGGCGTATCTATAACAACAGTGGAATTTGTTTTATTTTTGAGCTGATAGAAAATCAGTGTCACTCTGGCTTAGGCTGTAAGTATAGTATGAGAGGTTTATGTGTATGCACTGTAGAAGAAAAGCTCTTTACCCTTACAGTATATAATTAAAGGTAGAACTGATTCATTTTCTCCCTCCCTAGTGCAGAGTTTTAAAATCAGGCTCTTGACAACTCGTGCATTGCTGCTCTCGCAGGATTTTACATGGTGCTGGAACTCATAGAAGTATGTAATGAAACTTTAAAATTGTGTCGAGTTTTGGAAATGTTCACCTGTGGGGGAAAAAAAAAAAAGTGAAAAAGCCAACCTACAGAGAATTTTAAAAATAGACCAAGTCCTCCTGGAATTCAATTACAGATGCCTGCCAGCTGCTTTCGCTGCCTGGGACCTGTATTTCTAACTTCTCTGTTCCTCTGGATGTTCCTTGCCAGGGAACAGCTCGTGTGACATGACTGATGAACAGATGGATTGGCTAGAGAGGTGCTCAGGTATGGGCTCCCCTGCCATCCCCCCATCCCACCTGCTGCTCAGGCCGTCCTTTCATAGTCACGATTTGAGCTGTGCAATTGTTGTACAATGTGGATACCGGCTGTGCGGCTACTGCTGGGACTAGCACTTTATTCTTGTGCTATGTGCAATGACTTTTTGAAAAGCTTTTTATTTAGCCCTGTAGCACTGCATCTTACCAAAAAAAAAAAAAAAAAAAAAAAAACCAACAACAAAAAAAACCCACTAGTTATAAGAATCCTGTCGTCTTGGATCTGTATTCTGGCTGAGTTTGCAGGCACACATTACACCCCCCATTTGCTAAAACACTGAAATGCAGACACTGAGCAAAACTGCAGGCTTCATTTCCCCAGGAAATATATGCAGATTGTAATGTATTCACCCAAAAGTGCGTACACTGGATTCTCCCATAATACGGACCCTGCCCTTAACGGATGGCTTCCAAACTCATAGTGCAGGGTCAGAAAAAAGAAATATCTGTGCTTACTTATTAAATTACATGTACTGTCTTTTGTTGTGTATCGTCTTTTTTCGTCTGGTTGCAAATGATTCAGCTGTCCACTTCCAGGGGGACATTTTCCAGCAGTGTCATTTGGATGCAATACCCTTTTCTGGTATTGTCCTGTTTTACCCCCATAGGCTTTTTGTGTGCCCATCTGTGTGTGGCAGTGGCAGGAGCTTTCCATCCAGTCTAGCTGTCTGCAGGATCTCACTGGTTCTGTGCTGCCTCGCTCTCTTGGGTATCATTTTACTCTTTGATTGGGAAGAATATGGTTTGAGGGCTTGTGGCAGAAATTCATTTACTAATTCATAGAGGAGGGAAGTGGGGGATGGGAGGGGAGGGAAGGAGAATAATTCTTTGGTACAGAACAACAATCCTCCAAGGACGTAGTTACAGCATTTTTTGTTAAAGTACAACATGTTTGTTTTCAAATGGTGTAGAAAATGCAGTGATTCTGTGGCTTAGGCTATTGCTTTCTTAAGATGCAGCTATGATGCTGGAGCAGATGCAGCTGCTCTGGGCTGAGCAGTTCCCTACTGGATGTCTGGTCCCACTGATTTCAGAGGAAACTACGTATGCGTGGGTCTTCATGGAACATGGGATTACTACCTGACAACTAGAGACATGAAGCTGAATGCTAGTCTTGATTTGAGATTTCTCAGTGATTTTTTAATTTTGGTGCAGGGATTTCAACAGAACTGCATTAGAAAAGAATCTGATCCATGACTTTTAGATTTAACTGTGAGATGTGCCTGTTTACAGTGTGCAGTGCTGCCCTGTGTTAGGGATCCCTAGGCTAGCTTCAAATTAATTCACTAGCTAATTTCCCTCGCAGCACTGTATAGTTTCCTTTTCTGGTGCTGTTTTGTTTCACGTTTTCTGATGTTTCTGTCCATAGCATTGCATGGCTGTACCACAGTCTGCCATGAATTCAGTTCAGATTTGATGTTAAAGCCGAGCAGTCATTTGCTGTTTGATATGTATCTGTATGTTTTTTTCTGCATAAGATATTAAATCGCATTAAGAGTTGAAGCTTCCAAATTTTTTTTAAAGGAGTTCCAGTACCTCTGTGTGAATGTGATAAAGCTGATGTCTGAGAAGCGTGAGAGCCATAGCAAGTCACTGAAGCTGACAGATTTCAAAGAGCTGTAGCTGGTTGTGTAAGACACTAGCGATGGTTTGATGTAATGCTGTTTCCAGACAGTGTGGGGATTGCGTGTGCCAGTGCTGCATGTTGCCAGACAGAAACCACAGCAATGCACCCTCAACATAATTACCACCTACAGCAAAGCTAGCAGCTTTTTAAATGAGGAGGAGTGGGATTCTTTCTCTAAGAAAACACCGAGTTTAAGTCTTTCTGTGAATCAACCTAATCTCTTCATTAGAAGGGCAAGGAATAGCAACAAATCTCAGCCAACACTGCACATAATGAAATATTTTTAAATGCTCTCTTTGATGCTAAACTGTAGCACAGGCAGAATCCAGAAAATCAGGTGGTGCTTCTTAGAACTCGCACAGCGTTATGTGATGGATTTAGACGTGCAGCATATTCGGTATTACAAAGCTTTAATGTGCTTTGTCAGTACCTTGCTTTCCCTCTCTTTGGATGCTAAGATTATTATTACTATAATTATAACCATAGTTACTTACAGGCTTTTATTTGAATGTTTGTTTACTTCAAATAGCAAGGAACATTGTTAGAAGGGAAAACACCAAGTTTAAAATGTCATATTTAAATTCCTCATTTATTTCTCCTGCCTACCTCGCTAATTCCTCTCATTACTATATTAATTGTGGTTGCTTTTATGTGGATTTGAGGTTTTTTTTGTCCTTCATGGAGTGCAAATATGCAGAAACAGACAGTTGGGGTTAGATAGGAACAGATCAGGGAACTACAAAGTGGTGGCCTTTGTACCTGATCCAGGTCCACTTAGAATCGTAGAATTTCAAGGTTGGAAAAAACCTGCAAGATCATCTAGTCCAACCGTCCTCCCATTACCATTGCTACCCCAAGCACTAACCCATATCTCATAGCTCCTCATCCAGATGCCTCTTGAACACTGCCAGGGACGGCCACTCCACCACCTCCCTGGGCAGGGCATTCCAGTGCCTGACCACTCTCTGAGAGAAGTTGTTCTTCCTTATGTCTAACCTAAACCTCCTCTGGCACAACCTGTGGCCATTTCCTTGGGTCCTGTTTGTTGCTTGGGAGAAGAGGCCAAACCCCTTCTCATCACAACCTCCCTTCAGGATGTTGTAGAGTGCAGTAAGATCTCCCCTGAGCCTCCTCTTCTCCAGACTGAACAATCCCATAAGGCTTGTGCTCCAGACCCCTCACCAGTTTCGTTGCCCTTCTCTGGACACGCTCCAGGGCCTCAATGTCTTTTTTGTAGTGAGGGGCCCAAAACTGAACACAGTATTTGAGGTGTGGCCTCACCAGTGCTGAGTACAGGGGGATGATTACCTCCCTGATCCTGCTGGCCACGCTATTTCTAATGCAGGCCAGGCCCTCTTGGCCACCTGGGCAAAGCCAGGTGAAAAGATCTCTAATGAAATCAGAGCAATAATGGCATCACTCTGGCCACACTTTCCTCTCACCCTTGCTGCTAGCACTGCCTGCTCCATGTTCGCTGTAGGCCAGTGACTGGATTCTCCTCCTTTGTGCTAACTTTGAGCTGTGTAAGAAGGATTACTCCTAACCAGCTAGGAAGTTTTCTAAAAAACTTCCAAAAAACCGGTTGTCTTTATTGCTTTAGGGGTTTCTCAGTCATTGCAGCTGCTCCTTGCTGTTCCAAAACAAAGGTAGTTGTAGTAGAATGGTGGATGAGGAGAGCTCAGATTAAAACCAAGGAATTCTTTTTGGCAGTAGCTCCGACTGTGGGGATCTAAGCACCCACGCTCCCCTCAGATGAGCTAAGTGGACCTATGGTGCTGTGCTGCTTTCACATCTGCCTGCTTAGTTTGCAGATAGAATCAGTTACTTTGGTATTTATGTGATCTGTATTTGTTCCTTCTTGTAATTATGAACATGCAGAGAGGTGGATATTAAAAAAGTGATTTCTTATGAGGTAGATACAGAGCATCAGTCATTTGGATGAAGAGAGTTTACTTTTGCTCATGAACCTTTGTGTTTGTACAGTACATGCCACTGAAGCTGAAAGATCATTCTGCCTTAGCACAACCTTAGGGTGCCTTCAGTGAAAAATGCATTGCAATGTTGAAACTCACTGACTGCCAAATACCCTGTACAAAATATGGAAGGAGTCCACTTTCCCCTCCTAGAAAGGAATACAAAAAGTGGGAGGAATGCATGTTATCTGATTATGAAACATGCTAGCAGTGTACATCTGTGTTTAATCAAATCTTCTGAGCTGAATGTACCTGAGATACACCTGTCTGAATATGAAATCAGCTCAAACTTCTCTGTGTTCTTCTTAGTTTGTAACTAGCAACTGCTCCAGCACTTTGTCTTTTAGCAGCCTAAAGAGTTCAGCTATTAGTTTTGCAATAAATCCATCTGTAATCTTGTTGGAGAAGTATCTTAATTAGTGATGTAAGTAACAACTACGAGAGCTGCATTCAATCCATATGAGCTCCTAGTTGGGGAATAGTTTATATCAGGTATGTCCAACCCACAGCCTTGCAGGGCTGACTCCACCTCTTGCGCCTGCCACACACACTTAGTCGAATTGAAACCTGTGTGTATTGCACATAGCATGCACTTGTTCTGCTTGGTGAGCAAAGCTGATGGTGAGTTTACTAAGCAGTGTATGCAAAACATAGCAGATATCATTTGTCCTGATTAAAAAAAACTGATTTTTCTAAAATCAGTTTGTCTCGCTAGGCTGTAGCCAGGTGAATTGAAGAAATAGGAAAATCTATCAAAAGAAATTTGGAGAGTAATTTTGCTAGTTTCAAATTTTATGCTTTGGTGATAGATGAAGATAGTGATGCTAAAGATACAGCTCAACTTGCAATTTCTATTAAGGGTATTGCTAATGAATATAATGTCACCGGAGAAATGGCTTCTTTGGTGCCATTAAATGACACAACTAAATCTCTTGGTTTGCATGAAGCATTAAAAATTACATTAAAGTGATTTTCTTTAACCTTTGTCGATGTATCTGGTATAGTTACTGATTGTACCCTGGCAATGGCTGTTAAAAAAGAAGGACCTACAAAATTAATAGATGATGCATTTGCCAGTGGCAGCTCAAATTTGGTGAAATATCACTGCAATATACATCAAGAAAACTCAAGTAAAAAAGCTTTAAAAATGTCTACTGTGCAAATCATCATCAAAATTGTGAATTTCATTAAGTCCAAAGGTTTATATTATCACCAATTCCAGGACAGAGTTCCTTAAAAGTATGAAGAATGGATGCTGATTATAGGAGCATCATTTACTTTTTTGAAGGATGGTGGCTAAGTTGGGGTGAAGTGCTAAGAAGATTTTATGATTTGCAAAGTGGAATCAAGTCATTTATGGAATCAGAAGGAAAATTTCATGCTACAACATGCAGATGAAAATGTTTCACAGATTTAGCATTTTTGATGGATTTGACCACTCATTTTAATGAGTTAAACATGCTTCTTCAAGGTGAAAAACAACTTACCCGTGTTATGTTTCAAACAGTAACAACATTCAAAATGAAAATTAAATTATGGCAAGTTCAGGTTATGGCAAATAATTTTATGCATTTTGATGTGTTGGCTAAACCCAGCCCTATGAACAGTGAAGAAACACACAGCCTTACTTTCCATTTTGATAAAGGGATTTGAGAATATGTCTCAAGATTGCAAAAAAAATCATTAATTTTTTGGTCTATTTGCAACTCTGTTTTCAGTCCGTACAAATACATTACCTGTGAATTTTCAAATGAATTGTATAGAGTTGCAATCAGACATTCAACTCAATAAGTCTCTTCACTAGGCTTATATAAGACCTCTCTTACCAGAGCTCACTGTCATGCCTTATTCATGTCAACAGTTTTCAGCAATATGTACATTTGTGAACAGCTATTTTTGAGGATGAATCACAGGAAGAGTAAAATTTCATCAAAAATCTCCAACAAACACCTTAAGAGCTCACTAAGACTTGCAGCTACTGCCACTGAACCAGACTGGTGCATTAGTTTCACAAAAACAAGGTCAAGTATCCCACTAATGTTATGTTTTTGTTGTTCTCATTTCTTAGTGTCTTCATAAAAAAATAATAATAAAATCAATTGTTACTTATATAAATGAACTATATTATATATTTCATATGTGACTCAAGATAATTCCTCTTCAAGCAGTGTGGCCCAGGCAAGCCAAAAGATTGGACACCCAGGGTTTATATTATCATAAATCTCCTTAAGATTAATTTTTTATCATCTGAAACATTAATTACACTGGCCTCGCTTGCACCTGAACTGCTTGTGTCTACAATTTAATGCCAAAAGCAGAAGAAAGTTTTGCAAGTGATTTCTTGTGAATTTTTTCCCTAGGTGTGAGAGGAAACTGATGCATTCATCATCTCAAAATTGGTTGGCTATTCGATCACTAGATCAGATAGTTGTGTGAACAGGGGAGACCATCCTTTGGAACCATTAAACATAGAAGTAAGATGCAAATTTTCTTTCCTATTGAGAGTAGCTGTCCACCAGTTGGAGTGATATTTAGGCTGAGGGATGGACTTACGATGGTGATGCCTTAGATGTCCAGCTATGAAACCTCGAGCACTTCTTGATTCCCAGAGGCATTCAGTAGGCATGTGACCAGGTGCCACCAGGCACATTTAGCATCTCCCCAAAAAGACCCAGTGATCTATTTAAGGTGTGGGAACACAGTATAATATTTAATGTGAAATAGCTGTCCTTTAATTTACTCAGCAAGCATGATCCCATAAACCTCATGATAGTTATTCACAGAGTAACATGCTCCAAGGGAAAGCTTTTTCTAATCAATAATTGAGTTGTTCTAACTCTTTCTGCCCGTGTTGTGTAATTTGAGTAAAACTTGAGGCAGGAGGACAATATTTGGAGGCAAGTTGCTTACCTGCAGTCCTTTTATTGCCACACCTGCCTGCAGTCCCTTTATTGTTAGTGTGGCTCAGGACTGTAGCATCTCTCAGGAGTAAGGCCAGCAGGAGCTGGCAATTTCCTCCCAGTTCTGGTTCTGACTTTTACATTATGATATAAAATTTTATGCTCATATCAAGAAACAGATGACAGCGTTCATCTCAGAATTCATTGTTATCTTGCAGTGTTTTTATGAGGCCGGTAGCCTAATGCTGCAAAGTTGTTTGCAGTGTTTAGCTCCTACACCTAAAGCAAAGAGGTAGCCATGGTAACTGACTGGCCTATACACAGGGCCTCAGCCTGCCTTCCTGAGTAGGTCAGAACACGTACCTTCCCAGATCCTGCCTCAGTTCAGTGCTCCTTAAACATCTGGTGTTTTTAAAGAGACACTGGCTCAGACTTTTTTTTTTTAATAGAATTTCCTATTTAATTAGCAGTTTGAGCCTCTTCATTCTGCTAATGGAAACAATGTATAAAGCCTTTATCACTGTTTATAAGTCTGTTGTCCAGACCTAAGTCTTGCACTAAAAACGTGAAGGGCTTCTCTACAAGGAAATTCCATATTAAAATTTCTACTTTACCACTGAAGAATCGTCCTAGTGTGAAGCTTAACACAGCACCATTTCATCTCGGTCCTCTGTCAGGTACTCAGGGTACTCAGTTTCCTTTGGCTTTCCTTGCAGTTGAAGGCTATCCTTTTTCTTGCTCATCTTCTTGTTGATTTGCAAAATTGAGAAATCTTTGTAAGATGCATCTTTACTTATGATTTGTTCCTTTTCTAATCTATAATGAATTGTTGCTGTTGGCAGAGGTACTTAACAGTATATAAGAAAGCCTGAGCAAAATCCTTGGTAAAGCTCTTTCACCTGTCATTTTCAGCCTGTCCCATCCTTTTTTTGACACCATTTTGCTTCATCTGGTCTATTCTGTCAGTTCCAATGTCTTTGCTGTGATGAATCATCTAGTGTGTTTATTCTTATTGTTCTAGTTAGTGATTTGAATGTGAAGGTGGAAGAACAGGTCCAACTAATATCCTGATGCCCTTTTCCAATCCCCTGCAGAGCTGTTTTGTGAAACAAGGAGACATGAATACTGAGTTACTGAGAGGGAGAAGCTACACATCAAGGGTCACATATGTGGCATTATAATGTTGTTGGTTTAGCCAGGAGGCAGGGAGGAAAAAAGCAAATGCAGAGGGACAAGAAGGAAGAAAAAAGATGGGAGACAGTAAAGCAGAAGAGACAAATTCCAGACCCTCTCTCAGTCTTGTACATCATGCCTTTTGCACCATATAAATCTATTAAGCTTTTGGCTGCGTCTTGGCAGCTCTGGATGCCACAGTTTGAATACTAATACTTCTTCCTACATATAGTGAATTTTACGTCAGAGAAGAGCATTAGGTATGTAGGCAGAGGCATCTGCATAGGTGACACTTGATCCTTAGCAGCCAAAAAGCCATTTCATCAATAAGTGGAGTCACAGAGACAGAAAGGCGCTTAATATGTATAGGAAACACATTTATGCAACAAAGTCATTGCAAAGTTGTAATTAATCAAAGGAACTAAATAATGGTGACATTCTGGGCAATGTTATTTAGGGCTAAATAAGGGATCTGGTGTTCATAGGCTGTCATCAGAACTGAGAAGTCTGATGCTGTGACTGTCTCTGCCATGCAAAGGCATTCTTTAGTGTTTAAGAGAATGAAGTATTTTGGACTCTGTTAGTACAAGAACAGAAAAATGAGCAGTGGGAGGTAGGAGGACAACTTTGGAGAATTACCTGGCTGAAGCAAATGAAGTCAGGTACAGAGGTCAGCACCAGCAGAATGTCTCCCTGAATAGTGAAGCCTGGAGCTTTTCTCTAAGAATCTGCCTTTTGTTCAAACACTGAAGTGGTTTCTACCTACCATCATTTTTATACACGGCTGTATTATCTTTCTAAGCAAAGATGAAGACAGACAGATGAAATGCAGACCTTTACATGTGAGGACTTTGTTAATGTACTCCAATGCATGGCAATTCTGTCTTCTTTTTTTTTCCTGTAAAGTGTAGAGTTCCAGCTGATATTTTGAGTGACTGTAATGGTCAGCTCTGGGTGTCTCCTCATTGGAGATTTAATAAAAACATTTTTTCTCTTGAATCTAGATGGCACTGCACTGGTTTTTGGATCTAATACAAATAGACTTGTTATACTTCATGTTCTCTTTTAAACACATGAGGATTGCCAAATAGGATCAGACCAGAGGATTAGAGAGCTGTCTTTCTGTGTGGCCATCACCAGATGCTTCAGAAGAAAGTCTAAGAATCCCCACTGTAGGCAGAATTGAAGTTTTCTATTCTTCCTGATGTCTTGGGATAATCCTTAACAGTAAGATCATAAATCTGTGGCCCCTAAAGCATGAGATTTTGTTTCCCATAGTTGTTTTTTTAACATTTGCTATTGTAGCTGTTTTTTCTTGTTGTCTATAGAAATGCACAAATCCTCTTCGAGTCTTGCTGAATTCTTGGCCTTGGTGACTTCCATGATAATGAGTTCTGCCATCTAATTGTGTGTGGGTTAAAAAGTGTTTCTTTCTGTATCGCTTTTTTATTGGCCATCTCTGGCTTCCATTAAAGACACCTTCTTATGTAATAGAGGAAATAGTAATGTTTACCTTCTGTCTCCTTACCATTCATATTATTCTGTTCTGCTGTCACATCTTTTTTCCAAGGTGAGCAATCTCAATCTTTTGTATGACATGTTTTCCACAACTCTTATTTGCTGGTAGCACTCCTCTGATCATGGTGGGAAGTGGCAACTTCTTGTGGACACAGAACTTCAGATAAAACCGTACCGTTGATCTAATTTAGAGCAATAGCTTTGTCTAAGCTGTTTACCATCCCATTCGAGCTTTATCAAGGTTTTCACAGAGATATGCTAATTAAGTGGAGCAGCAATGCTGCATTCAGAATAGAGGTTTTTACTAATAATTAGAATAGTCTGAGCTGCAAATTATGTAGCTCCTAGCATTGTTGTTGGGTTTAGTAATTCTTTCAAAGCACAGACTGGTTGACATGCATGTGTAGTTGAATTTTCAATTATTGCAACTGTAAAGTTCATCTTGGTTTTCATAATGCATTTGAGCCCTAGTATTGGGATTCAGGCATGCTATTTATCTAAGAGATGTCATTAGTGAGGATATCATCACTCTTGAAACATAGTAGAAAATTTGCAATCAGTTGTAGGATTTCCAGAGCAGGTTTCACCATCAGTGTACGCGATCCTTAACAGCTCTAAAGATGCACATGACTTTTTATTACCATAGTTACATGCTATGCGTGTAGGAACATTCCAGTGATAATATATTTCTCCGTAGAAGCAATAGAAATGTAGGCATTATAATGACAACAGCTTTGTAATAAATGTATACTAAAATGTATTATGATGAAACAGCCACTGCACATGTGCAGCAATCTAATCTCTGTCATAAATAACTCAGCAATTTTAGCAAATATTAAATATAAAGGGGCAATTTAATATTATGAGTGAACAGCTTGCATATTAAATTTTATATAAACATGAATCTGTCTTTTACTAGTGGGAATGTAGTAAGCTGAGACAGTCTCTTGAAAATGTGTCTCTTGTCTCTCCTTTGTCTCTAACTTGGAGCAGCTGATTTAATTTCAGGAAAGTTTTGGTCATTTTTTCAACCAATTCTAGAGCTGCTTGACTGTGTGGTGGTGGTGTATTTTCTCTGTTCAAACCAGAAGAGAACTTTTTCCCTGGTCTTCTGAAACTTATCATTTAGAAATACTGTTACTCCTAAAATACAGAGACAGCTAAGAAACTATTGAGCTCTGGTTTGACAGCTAATACACCTCTGAAAGTTATTAAAAACAAAATGCTACTTTGTTAGCAGTGTTTCAGTTTCATTCAACGGCTTTGGTTGATAGAAAAGGTTTATGAAACTTCTGCTGCAGTGTTAACGCAAAATCGGAGTCATTTCACAGCACTCTTCAAAGGACATTATTAGATTTATTTGTTGGAGCTGATGAAATCTTAGGCTCCAAGAGTAGAAAGCTAATATCGGCATCTAATTTAAAAGGGAAGATTGAGAACTGCTTTGTAAATTGAGAGCTTTTCCTACTAAGAGATGCCTTCAAAATTCAGAATATCTGTCATTTGGAAGGAAAGTTCTGTTACAAAAACTTCAGACATGTCAAGAAAGACCAATTTTAAGGTCCAGTCACTTCAGTTTTGTGATTCCATAGTTAAAGCCAAGATATATCCTGATTGCTCTGGATAAGTGCTTAGCTTAGGAAGTTGAAGTAGGTTGGCATTGTATAGTGTGTGAACCAAGATGGGCAACTGATTCCTCTTTCTTGGAGAATAAACTTGCCAAATGCTTCTTTTCCAGCCTCCCAAGGAATTCAGTGTTCAGATCATCCTAGAGCCCAACTCTTTCTAGTGGCAGCATAGCCCTTGCTAGAACAGCAAAAGAGCTCAGATCTTAATGAAGTTTATTTTAACTGTGAAATTACCATTTCTCATACTTTTGGAAGGGATCCTTTTCTTCTGGAGTGGCCTTACCTTGTAATCCTGGATCATTATTAATTCCTATTTACTTAGGCTGCTTTGCTGCAAGTGGATGCGCTGATTTGCTGATCTGCTGTATGAGAAAGAAGATACCAAGTACTTTGCAACTACAGCCAAGTGTCAGCAACTGTATTTGCTGAGTGTCAGTGGCAAGAATCTGAGCCCCTCTGAACACACAGTCTGCTGAAGAAGGTTGCTTAAAATACTTACTTGATACTTAGAACCTCTGGCAATCAAAGTCATCAGTCAGACTCCTAAAGATGATGAAATTACGTTGGTTTGGTTTCTTAATGATCAAAAAACCCAGCAGCATATTTTGGGTTTTTTAGTTCTTGTTCTTTTGGGCCCTCTGTCTCTGACCACAAAGATTTCACATTTTCAAGTACTTTTTCTGGGACCTGGAGCAGTAGAAATTTCATGGTGTGTGTGTGGTTTCGTTTTGCGTGTGGATTTCTTTTTTTAAAAAATAAGAATAAGAATTCTCATAGAAGCATAGGAACCTAGGTGCAGAACTTAAAGAACCAACCATAATGAAAATGATAAAACAGTTGAGAGAGTTAACAATTGTGGATAACACCCAATTAAGTTTACTGGGAAATTTTTCAAATTGCTGTAGTTTTGTTTTGTTTCAATTCAGGGAACATTAATTACAGGTATTTCTAAATCATCCATGTCAAAATGGATAGTCAGTAATGACCAAGTGCTAGATTTGCAGTATTCTCTAATGTAGTTCTGCTTTCCTGTTTGTCTGAAGTGCCTCCTGTTTTCAGAGAGACAGTGCAGTCAGTGCAGGAGCTGGCTTTGCTCCAGGTGGAAATTGTTCTCCTCTGTATAGAAATGGAGCAAGATGTTTTGTTTTCTTTGCAATGCTGAGCAGTATAGCAAAGGAAGAATGTGCCTATCACTGCAAATAACACTAGGCCATCTCGTACTGCTGCATCTTGACCCCATCCAAGCTATGCTTTTGAGCTGGTGCGTGCTCATTTTCCATCAAGATAAGTGCTAAGATTGTGTTTCTGTATACCACTGATAACTCTGGTATACAGAGTAAAATTTAAATATTGCTGCTGTCTGGTCTACCCCAGGGTTGATTTCATTTAGCTGCTCCAATTTTGCTTATTGGGTAGGAGCTGCATAGATCTCCTTTGACCAGCTGTTTTCAGTGGCCACGCTCTGTGCCAGACTGTAGGACTGTGAACTCCCTTGGCCCAATTTTGTATGTTGGCCTTTACAGTAGTCAGTTCAGATCTTTTCTTTTAGGCTGTTGAAGGCTTGAATTTATACAGCCTTTAGGCACCTAAAAATGTAAGTATACTTGGAAGTAGATGTGCATGCTCACACACACTTCCGTTCCCTCGGGCCCTGTCGCTGTCACACAGAGCAGAGCTCAGCGCTGCCCCTCCGCTCCCTGTGAGGAGCTGCAGCCGCCATCAGGCCTCCCCTCAGCTCCTCCGCTCTGGGCCCAACACTCCAAGGGACCTCAGCTGCTCCTCCTCACGTCTTGCCCTCTAGACCCTTCTCCATCTTAGCAGCCCTCCTTTGTATGCTCTCTAATAGTTTTATGTCTTTCTTATTGTTGCACCAAAACTGTTCACGGAACTTGAGATGTGACTGCTCCATCAGTGCAGAGCAGGAGATTGTGGAAGGTAGTAAATCAATGCTGAGAATTGCTTCCTTTTAATATCACAGTCTCAAAAAAAATGACCAGTTGACATAAAAAAGCAGCTCTCACTAAGTAGGCTCAGATTAACAGGGAACACATTTATCTGTTTGAGAAGGTGGTACATATCATGGTTTAATGGCATATCCATGGTAAAACAAGAAGGTACTTATTTGTTATTTATTCAGCCCGGAACTCATGGCAAATCCTCTGAAAGATTTCCTGAGTTTTGCTAATCTGAATTAGAAGATAATATGTTTTAGCAAATGTAAAGGTTCCTTCATACGTCAATGGCGATGTGACTATCTGGAATGCCTTAGCACAAATTCTGCGTATATTTCTGAAGTCTCTTCATCAATCTTAGCTAGTAGAAAAGGATGAAATTGAGAAATCAGTGGAGCTGGTGATGGGTAAAAATGAATTGGTGAAAACTGAAATCCTGAAGTGCCTCCTGAGCCACTTTAATAATCCTAAATCAACAGTGAAGAACCTAGCATATCTAATTCAAAATAGCATAAGCAATATCTCTGCAATGCATCTTTTATCTAGTAAATCAGGTATCTGTAGTGCTTGGGCTTTGAAGTTCAACCCAAGAGCAAGACCGTGAAACAAAGCGACGTAATGAAAATACTATTTAGCTACTCTTAAGATTTTTCCCTAGCTACCTGTTTCAAATTGCTCTTAAAATGTCAAAGTGTGGTGGTACTCGTAAGTATACATCTGGAAATAGTCTATTTTTGTAAATGTTCACATTAGGACACTTAGGGGTAAATTTTCCTTGTAGAGCGCAGGGACTTCCATACAGAAATCTTTTTAACAAATAATAGGATTTTTGTGCATAACTCCTTGTGCATCACTTTGAAGGTTTACCCCCTGCAACATAAGATTTATATAATTTGAGTTGTTGAAAATTATGCTTTTCAGAACTGGTCTTTTTCTACAGTATGTTACTGATGTGACAGTCATACATGCTTCTGAACAATCACGGTCAAATCTTACATTGTTTTCTTTCAGTGGTGGAAAACTTGGGTTATTGTGCATCTCAATGCTTTACCTTGTACAAGAGAAAGGTGCAAAGAAAAAATTACATAGGTGCAAAAATAAAAAAAAAATCAGTTTTGTGAGTGTGTGTTATGAGCAAAGATGAATACCATGTAATTAAGTGAGCAACAGGAAAAGTGAGAGATTTTAACAGTAATGTTTGCCATAACAGTGACCTGTTCTATGTATACAAATGTTATGACTGTAAATATCCTATATTTGAGGGGAAAAAAAAAAATGAAAAAATGAAAAAAAAAGAGTGGACTTTTGACTAATAATAAATGTTATGGCCCAGTAGTAAAATCTTACACAAAATCAAACTGTATTCTGAATGCAGCAGTGCTGGAGTTTTCACTAATCCAAAGAGTTTTCTTTTGCTGCTATATTTGTGGTAATAGTAAAAAAATTAAAATAAAAATCTTTCTTTTAATATGATATTTTCCTGTGCTTCTTCAGGGTGTGAAATTGGACAGTTACCAGGCAAAAACTGTTTTTCTTCCAATGTATCCACTATTCTTTTCACTATCAATATTGAAAATAGACTGGTAATAGCATTTGTTTTGCAGTATTTCGGCTCTTTATCTTGAAACTTTATGAAACCTGGGTGTGTAAAGGAAAGAATTAAGAGACTTGTATGAAGTTAGCTACTTTTTTCAACCATTGTCATTTGGTTTTAGAGAAGGGTCATGCTTGCCATTCTTTTTTGTCTATATCTGTTCATGAGTCTCCGCAGAAGTCACAACCTCAGGTTTATCAGTTAGCATTGGTGATTTAGGCAAGCTGTATTAAGACAAATGGGATTAATACCAGATTTGTGTAGAATTAAACAATGGCACATTTAAAATGTGAGGCGTCTCTGCCTAATGAGAGACAGCTGAGAGGTGTGGGTGGCCAGTTCTGCTCTCCTAGGAGAACTGTGTCATGAAGTCTGGTACATATTTTGTTGTGGGCTTCTTTTTTTTCTTTTTAGAATTGTATAAAAACTTTTGCCAGGCAAAGTACATGTCTGCTCCTTCTCCTCAAGCTGCTGGCACGGCTCCCATTGATTTTAGTGAAAGCAAGGCTGGACAACAGCTGGACCTAACTTCATTTTTACAAATACTTTTTTGTGGGAGTGAATAAATGCCCTAGTGTGCTAATAAGTTTGCTCTTGGATGTCATATTTTACTGGTCAAAATATATCAGTGTCAACTATCAGTTGGCTATTGTAACATCTTGTTGTAAAAGATCAAAACCAGGAAAAAACTCACTCTGTGTGAAAATAAACAAACATCATCCCAAAGCAGACAACCTCCCTCACTCTCTAAGCCCCCTGCAACTTGCTGGCAACATGAAGACAGCATTTTTCCACTTTGAGACCATAGAAGGAGTCAGGGCTCAGAAGTTCTCTTCCAAGCTTTTCCTTGTGCAACTCTGTGTGTCTGGTAGCTGCGTGCCTCAGTTAATCCATTTTGGAGGTGAGATGATAATACTGATGCCATCTTCCATTTCATGATTAGGTTAAACCATAAATTAATGAGGAACTGTACAACTTTCATACTTGGTAACTTCACAGGGGACACTTGCACAAAGCTCATCCTTCCCCTAACCTGTTTCATCACCAAAGGAAATAAAAGAACAAAATAGCATAAAAACAGGTGGAAAACAACAACAAAAAATCATCCTCAAGCAGATGCTCAGATCAAGCAAAACAGAAATTCCATTTACAAATGGTGAGAAAAAACTTGTGGTTTTTTTTAACAGCTTTCATTGAGAGTCAGGCTTTAAACTTTGTATTTACAATAGAAAAAAGTGGTATGATATCTTTATAGATTGCAATGACATGTTTTTTGTCACCTAGCTTGTTCTCCTCGTATAGACCACAAGATCTTCTAATACTTTCTGCTTGGGAACCCATCTAGTGATCATTCAGTAACTGCGAGCAGCTCTGTGCACCTCTTCTTAAAATATTCCAATGGCTACAGGCACTTACTTTTGTATGTAAGTTGTTCTAAAAGTAATGCCTCCTATTTATTTCCATGGGAACTACAGCAGATACAACACGCACAATAGCACTGTCTCATAGAGCAAATTCTCAGCTACAAAACATTGTTTTTCAACATAATCACCCCTATTAGCTATGCATTTTCACCAGTGGTGAGCAAGAACCTGCACAGTGCACTCGTAAAAATGTGCACCACTGGAGATGACACACTGTCACTGTTACCACTTCTGAGTGCTAACATCTGCTGTTTGGTCTCCATAAACACTCATGAATGTCACTGAACGCAACTTTTTCTGCATGGAGGAATTCAGTGACACACCGTTGCTTTGTAGATACTTCTATGTCAGATGTCATTTTGTCAGGCTGCCCCTCTGCTGTCATCTGTCACACAGCAACAAAATATAATGGCATGTTGGCAGAAAGGTTCAACTACTACTGCTGTACTACCAACATCTGCTTTTGCCATCATAGGCCAGTATAATAAAATAGGAGGCATTATTTTTGAAGCAGTCCTCACATATTAGCAGGGGCAAAAGGCAAAATCATAAACGACAAATGAAAAAACTCAACCACTTCTATCTCCTTCCTAGCTAAATTTGTCTTCAGCATCTAAGCATTGTGTTTTACATCTTTATCTTGCAGGCTGAAGTCATCCATTACCAGATTTCTCATGCAGATAGTCAGAAACAGAGTTCTTATCTTTCGTGTTTAGATTGGTAAGCTCAGTAGATTGAAAACCTTGAATTTCTGATGAGAAAGTATGTTTTATTTTCTAATCACTCTTGTAGAACTTCTCCAAATCTAATCCAATTTATCAGAATTCTGCTTGAATTATAGACACCAACTTTTGATGCAGTATTTCTTCAGAAACATGCCTCTACACATAGATAAGTAAGATAGTTTTATGTTTTATGAATCCTACTCTATAGCTCTGGTTATAATTTCCAGAATGGCATGATTTTTCAAAATGTCGTTCTGCTGATTTTTGTCCAAGACTTTCAGATCTTTCCTAGAATGAAGGCCTACATTTCATGGTCTTCTTTATTGTTATGACATCTCTAACTCATCACAGAAGTATCTGGACATACTGAGACACAAATTGTTTGCTTCTTCTCAGTTGAATAAATGATCCTAAACTGTTATAAATGTTCTGACCCCATCCTGTTTTCTTTGAACGTCCTTTACAAATTATCTTATTCTTCTGTGCTCTTCCATTTGCTTGAAAAAAATATGAGGCAGACAATAGGTATTTCCTGAGATTCCCTTTTAGAAGCCTGTGCACTCATTTATAACTTCTTGGTCTAAGTTTCAAATTGAATTCTCTCTTAGCTGTTAAGCCGTTTAGCAAGTATCATTGTGGGATTATAGCACTGTAGATTTTCAATCATAAGTTTTGCCTTATAGGAATGTATCATACCACCACTTTATCAGACTTTACCAGAATGATATTTTCATCACGAGTGAGACCAGAGAAGATAATAATCAGAAGCTAGAGAAGACCTATTATTTTTTAAACCCCATATTGAGCCAATTATTATGACAAGATGCTAATACTATAACTACTACTGGTTTATAGTAGCTTCCTTTAATTTTGCATTAATGGAGCTCAAAATCATCCATTACTTTATTTTGCCCAGAACTGATACAAAAGTCACAGCTTATGTTTTATCAATGTCATCATATTTTTAACAGTTGTTAAGAGTGTCATTGCACATTAGATTTCTTGTAGTTCTCTGAGATTTTGTTTCCATTTCAACTTGCCAAAAATGTATATTAGTAGAGCAGATGCTCCAGTCAGCTCCTCTGTAATATTTAGGTGGAAGTTACTGAAATATAACATCCATGCATCCACCTGGATTAGCATGGGCATATAGCCATGTCATCCACTATATATGAGAAGTATTTGTTGGACGTGACTGCCTTTTCTGTGTTATCGCTGGTAATTTGAACATTTCTACCTCAATGTTTTACTACAAGTGAAAGCCAGAAGAGACAACCAGATCCACCATTTCAACCTTTGAAACATCATCGACTCTAAAATACTCGAATTGCTTATGCAGTGTGCAAAGTTATATTGGACAGTATTTTGGTGCTGTTGCACAGGGAGCTCATGCTGAAGCAAGTACCCATGATAAACCTTCCAAACACTCTCAGGCATTTCTTCTCCACATGGAAACATCCTATCCCAATGTGGAACCAGCGTGTTGCAGTCTCAAAGAAAGAAAGTGAATGTTCCGTTTTATTAAGGCATTTAAATCAAGTTTAAAGACCAACTAGTTTAAAGAAATACTGAGAAAATCGTAATTTGTTTGTGTCTACATGCTCCTACTGGAATAATTCTTCCCTATTGGAAACTTTTGTCTGTCAATCTCAGGCTATTTAAAACTGCAAGAACAATAACCACTTGTTGCTTTCTTGTGTCCTCAGTCTTTATCCTAGCTTTTGTTAGACACAATGCAGTGGTATTCATGGGTAACAATTAGACTATTATGTTTCATTGTGGGTTTTTTTTCAGGGCTATACAATGTTCTAGCCATTATAGAAGGATTACAGTCAGCTGACCGATGTTTACATACCATTTTCCATACCCTAATAAGAGGTATAAGGGCAAGTTTATTATAGCCAGTGGGGGAGAGATTTGACTTGGAAGGCTGGGATTTCTGCTGGGTGAAGAAACATAGTCAAGGGAAGACATCACTGTACTGCCTAGTGTGCTTTTATTTTTGGCCCCTGCTTCAGTTGTATGAAAGTCAGTAATGGTTGCTGCAAACTGCTTATTCATACCACTGCTGTGCTCATTTGCTTTGGGCAATATTAATTTTGTGGCTGTGCTAAGTTGGGAAATCATTTACAAGGGCACCAATGGCATGACTGTCTTACTTGCCCTGGCAGCAGATTGTCTTGTCCAGATGATGGGACAATTCTTGACTTTGTTTTTTGGCATTCCCACAAAAGCATACGCAGACACTTATGCCAGCAGGATCAGCGCTTTTTTTTTTTCTGGGAGCAGGGTCTTTTTAGCATTCTTTTGTATGATACCTCACACAGTCATGCACTGGAGGTGGCAGGAATTTCTGATATACTGCATAAGCATCTGTGCATTCCTCAGCTCCACTATGTGCTGCTGGGCTGCAGAGAGCAATTTCTTCTCTTTGTCGTGGCTGCTAATTTCACAAGAAACTAAATGACCTGGGGAAGTCACACGGCTTCCCAAGTCATCACAAACGGGCTGAAGATCCCAAGCCTGCATCATGTGGGAGTCTGAGGGCACATTTTTGGTAAAGCTCTTTGGCAAAGCAGAAGTTCCACTGCGTTCCCGGTTTTCAAACACAATGCTCTTGATTTTTGGCAATTAGGCTTCTAAGAACTGTGTGTCTGGATTCATGAGAGGTTAAAAGAGGGAGGGAGAGAGAGTGAAAATCCTAATAATGAAGACATACTCCTTAGGGCAAGAGGTAATGTCTGTGTCTTAGTTTGCAGACAGTCAGGAAAAGATTCCTCGTTCTGTAGCCAGTCGGAGAAGCATATTCATATCGCTGCTCCTCCCCTTGTCTTTTGAAGGTAACAAGGCAGGAAAAACTATCTGAGACGTGCAAACAGTTAATTTTTTTTACAGACAACAAGAGCAAGTGCTAAATTGTTCAGGTTATTAATCAAACGCTATTTCATGGTCCTCAGCGTTCTTCCTGATAAAATAAAGGCTGTTTTGATTGAACAATAAAACTTGTGACTGTGGGTGTTATTTTTAACTACATATAGATGCCTTTTGGTGTTTCTTCCCGTGACTGCACTGTGACTGTTTATATAATTTACCATGGCGCTCTGTTTATCATCAGCAGACTACACAGATAGCCAGTTAAGGATGTTCCCTCAAGCTTTGTGGTTAATCAAATGGTATGGCAAATGCCAGCCTTTCTAATTAAAGGCACGTCTTGATGCAGTTCTCATTCTGGGCTGGGTCCTAGTCAGGTGATAAGAAGGATTTCTTCTCTGTGGATCCAGATTCTGTGATATATATGCCTTTAAGAGACTTTAGCAATCTTGAAATTTCTTATGAGCTGTATCTTGCCCATGCGTGCAGGATTAATCTCCACTGCAAACTAGACTGGGAAAGAGTCTGCCTCCATGTCTGGTTCAGACATTGATGGTTCTTGGTCTTCTTCTGTAGTGTAGACCACAGCTGGCTTAAGTTCATCTGAAAGATTCACACAATAAATTCCTTGGCGCTACAGATGTGTAGGTGATGCTTTTATTTTTCTTGGAGCCATTGTGTTTACAGATTTTGATATTTTAATATAGATCTTGCACTTTTCTTGGCTAATTGAGTGAACTCTGTAGACTGTGTAGACTCTATGAAAACATCAGAATACAAGAACTAGGAAGGAATTTCTGTTTTGCATTGTCAGCCTACATATACAGATGACTGCATTCTGACCCTTGTTTGAGATGGACAAGCCCATTGCTTTTTCAGATGCATGAAGCAATGAAGCCCCATGGTGGCCTTTGGTTACTTTTGGAAATACTGCTAAGTTAACAGAGACGTATAAGTGTGAATTGTGTGTGAGATATTTTTGGGTCTTGCTCCTTCTGTTGTTGCTGCCTCTGGTGGTTACAGATGTATAGACTGAAAAGCATATGGCTAGACTAACATGCAGGTGCTGGTGACCTGTATGTTCCCTGTAAGTACAGAGAATGCTTCTGGTACACATATTTTTAAGACCTGTTCTTCATAAAAACCAGTAGGTGAGTAAATACAAAGAAGAAATTATGTTGTTTTACTGCCTAACTGTTGAAATGAATAATTTTTGTCCTTTTATTGTAAACATTGGAAACCTTGCCATACTTATTTCCAAATAAAGTCTCGAGTATTTTATAGTTATACCTGCAGTCATTGTCACCTGCTGCCTCTGTAAAGATGAGTGTTGACTGCAGGTGTTCCCAGGAGACCAAAGGCAACAGGAAAATGCCAAGTGATTGTACCTCCACTCTTAATTCGGTGCATCTTGTTTTGCAGAACATATGCAAAATGAAAGGGAAACTCTTCAGAGAGCTGCATGCAAATATTGACTGGTTTTGGTTTTGGAAGTAAAGGAAGCTCTTCTATCAAATGTCATCTCTCTGTTTTAATATTTCATGTGATGTGGCTTCTTTCAGATGATCAGTTGGATTATATGAGATCAGAGAAAAGGGAGTGATACTACTCAGAAGCAGAAAATAGGAAGAAAGTACTGCCATGGCAGGGTGGGGCAGACACGTACAGACCGCAGTGCATTGGTTCTTTGTAGAACTTGTTTCAAAATACACATCTTCCAGGTAGTCAGTGGAAATTGTTGAGGTAGAGATGTTTGATTTATCTTCAGTTTAAAATAATCTTCAGAGAAAGCTGATACAACAGTATGTTAGAATTCTTGCCGTGGAATGTGTTAGATAAGACCATTATCTAACAACAAGTTGCTTGTTTTATGGACAACTTTTCTATTTGTATGCTTACTAATTATAAAGGAAAGATCTAATAAATTATGTATCTATAATAAACAGCTGGCTTTTCAAACAAAGGAAATACTGAAGTTTCTTATGCTATTTTTGTATTTCTCTTAAAGGGCAACACTTTAAGGAAAATACTCCTGTATCGCTACTTTAAAGGAGAATATGGAAGTGGTATGAATGGGCCTCTGTCTACCAGCTACAGCAAAACAGCACAAGTGGGAGGTAAATCAACACACATCATTTAAGAAAAACAAAACTAGCAGCACCATCTTTTTAAAAGGCATGTTGAATGTGCTCCAGGGATTTAATTGGCAAATAAATGGAGCGAGTTCTGTAATCAGTTAGAAGAGAGGTTGTGTGCACCTGTCTCAGATGGCTGGTGTGCATTTGCCAGCACTAAAAAAGCGAATCTCTCCATTCCCCCAAGTCAGTCCTTCAGTTCAATTCTGATTGGTAACACTACTTGCTAATAAATCCACATCCAGGAATCCAGCAAAGCATGCAGTGTTTGAACAAAGCCACTGCTGTTTCTGGAAACCAATCAACTTTTTAAAATTCCAGATCCTCCACTAGCACATTAAAAAATTAGGATATAAGGAAAAGCTTTTCACAAATATATCACTTAAGCAATGAAATAAATTTCCTAGGGAGGCTGTAGAATGTCAGTTCTTTCAAAACAAGGCTGTGAGGACCTGCTGTAACTACTGTGAGCAGGAAGTTTGAGTGGGTGTTCCTTATAACCTCATTTTTGTATTATTGTGATATAGAAACCAAGGTAGATTACAATAAAATGCTTTCTAATAAAACCAAAAATAATGTATGTCATAGGAAATACGACAGAATGAAGTGTAGAGCCACATCATAACAAAGCTGGCCATTGCATTATCAGCATATATTAAAGGCATGTCCAGATTTGTGGGCTTTCCCAAATGTCATTCGGCTGATCCTCTGTGTGTTTCGGTGTTGATACTGGAAAAAAATCAGAGTTGAGTGTCTTGTACATCAGTTTATTCTGTAGCAAACAACAGAATACAGAACTAGTGTTTTGTCTTTTCTCTGTGAAAAATGTGTATATAAATGCATGGCTTCATTAAAAAACATTTTGTCAGTACTGCTTTGATTAAAACAGTGCCATATTTTTTCCTTATGTAGTAGGTGCAGTTACATGTGTATAATGTGAGTATAGCAGGAAATATGATAATGAGTAATAATAAAATATGGCTGATTTAATGAGTTAATACAATTTAGTAAAATCCCTTTGAATCACACCATTAGTTAATTTGTGTTAACTTAATTTGTGTTAATTGTGCTAACTTATCATGATGTTACTGATCTAGGAATTAGACTGGCAAAAAAATTTAGCTAGAAGGTTGTAGCCATAGCCAGAGTGGATTTATGAGTATACAATCTTTGTTTAGATTAGACCTGAGAAAAGCAGGTTTAAAAGCTTTTTCAAACCTCTGGCCATGCACATATATTAGTGTATGCAGTAATGAAATTAAAACCAGGGTTCTTCGAACAAATCAGTTTCATTTTGATCTTCTTTATTGTCTGAATGCTGTTAACAGAACTGTGGTGTGAGTTTTTGTTTTGTTTCTTATGCTTGGGGACCAACATTGGCACTTCCACACAAACATCTTCTTTGTTTCAAGAGGAATTTTGCCTCTAACAGAATTTCGAGATGAAATGAATTACATTGCTACTGGATGTTTTCCTAATACATTTGTTTCAATATACATGCATGAAACAAACATGAATGGTATGTATTTCTCTGACTTACAGGTGGATTTGTAGGACAAGACTCAGATAAGTCTGGAGTATCCATGTTTGATATTCAGTGCCTTCTAGATAAAGAAGGTGCATCAGAACTTGTCATAGATGTTATAGTCAGCACCAAAAATGACAGAATTTTCTCAGAAGGCATTTTGCTTGGTATTGCATTGCTTGAAGGTGGAAATGCACAAACACAGGTACTTATTTCGTTTACTTATTCACATACTGCTTTTCAAATGCAAATAGTCAGGAGTCAGATAAAAAGAACCTTTTTGCAGTGAGTTCTGTAGAGAGGTTATCACTATAATATGTCCCCCTAAAAAACTATTGTAGATATTTCATGTTATTATGCAGTATCTCTTACAGTAAAGTCTTCAATAGAAGAAAACATTTTTCTGCTGTCCCCTTCAATGTTGTACAGTTGTTTGCCAGCTGAGCATTATCTCCAGTTATTTCATGCTTCTCCTTGTAAATTTAATAATTCTGAAGCTTTCAAGTTTATAATAGCAATAATAATAATAATAATAATAATAATAATAATAATAATAATAATAATAATAATAATAATTTCTGAAAACATGTAGGGAATTTTTTCTAAATCTCCAGAGGTAAAAATTAGTCATTTGAAACTGCCAATATCTGTTCCAAAAGAAATAAATGCTTAAAACTATGGATTCTGATCTTTTCACAATGATTAGAGGTATTGCTCTTACTCAACTTTAGCCAAATAAGCTAGTTGTTTATTCTTACTCTGTGATCAGCAGAGAGGAGAGATGGCATAAACCAGTCCCAGCTTTTCTCCATATCTCATCATTGAATTTGACAGGAACCTAAATAATCAACATATACTTCATTTCAAGACTGTAAAAGTTAAATGAGAGGAATCCTATCTTTATTCTGTAAAAAAGATAATACAACCTGTCACCCTTCGAGAGCGTATAGAAAGTATTAAAGAAGTGAGGTCTTGCTGCAGCTTTCTAAAATGAATTGGTAAGAGGTTGTAGAAGGACTTCACTTCTGGGACAGTTTTTAAACTGTTGAAAATGGTGTTCAGCCTACTTGACAGTAATGCTTGGGGACTGTACTTAATAACCTAAAATATTAATTCCAATTCTGAAGTTATAAAGAACCAAGAATGTGTATAGGCTAAATTGTAACATTAAATATAAATCTGGGAGTTTCCTGTTTCCTGCTGTAGGTACATAATAACAGTTACTTGCAGATTGAATATTGTATCTCTAGAATACCTGGAGAGGAATGAGGAGTATCACTAAATAATTTAACTTAGTTGGGTAATTTTGTGACATTTGAAAGATTGCAAGTAGCTTTGCTTGCCATTTTATCCAAATTCAAAAATAACGATCAATATTTGTTGCCAATCTTTTATATCACTTTGTAAAATAATTGGTTGTGCAGTGGTTGTCATTTTTGTGTTCTGTGTGATTATCTTTTTTGTTTCTGTATTTTTTCTTTCTTAGAAGACTGATAACTAATGAGTATCCTCTTTTTATTCCTTGCAGTATTCAACTTACCAGCAATTGAAGGAGCAAAAAAAGTCAGAAAAATTCTTTAAAGTCCTGTATGACCGTATGAAAGCTGCTCAGCAAGAGATACGATCAACAGTGACAGTGAACACTATTGATCTGGGGAGCAAAAAGAAAGATGATGATAGTGACCTAACCATATCTGTACCCAAAAAGAGAGGTAAGGAGGCAGCCATGTAATGCATCCATAGTGCATTATATTCAAGTTGCGTGTATTGCACCACTGATGCTATGCTGCATTGATGAGTAAGTTTTAATATTAATTATTGCTGCTCTGCCTTATTCCTCTGTTTTTCTCTAAATTACAGACCATAACTTAAGCTGATTGCATGGAATTAGCATTGATGAAGTCAGTGAAGCTATGCCAGCTTGTACTAATAGAAGATATAGACCCATGTTTTTAGAGAAGCTGAAATACAGGCTGCTGCTAGTGGGGCTATTTCACATGAGTAAGCACAGGAAAGAATGCCCACCCTGTGGTCCTTCCATTGTTCTCATCATTTATTGTATATAGAAGAGAAATAGTAGGGCTTTTTGTTTTAATGTTCTGCTTCACTCTGGTTTGTGGTTAATTTGGAACATGCTATCCCTTCATGAATGTTGCTTTGATATTCTTTGTAAATTGCCTAGAGGTCTTTGAAAAATTAGGCACCAAAAAAGAAAAAGTTGCATTCATTGTTGTTGTTTTCTTATTGTTTAATTAAACAAGCAAAAACTGTTTCAAAAATTAAGGAAAATTATCTTTTTTCAGTGAAGGATTCAACACTGCATCTGAAAGAGGGTATGAAAGTTCAGTTAACAGAAGCGTCTTCTGCAACATCCAAGGCTTACTCTGTATATAGAAGAGAAATGGACCCAGAAATAGATCTTATGGGCTCAGGAACAGATGCTGCAAATGCAGAGGAAAAGTCCACAGAAGAAGCAGTAATGAGTCCTGCTATTGCAATCATGCAGCCAATACTGAGATTTCTCCAGCTGCTTTGTGAGAACCACAACCGAGAGCTCCAGGTAAAGTGTTTTTGAGCCAGGCTTCAAAGGAAGTTTTACAAGATCTGGAACTTCATGAAGGAGGAAGAACATGCCCGTGCTTGGCTTCTATTACAGAATAAGGGTGTCTAAAATATTGTTATTCTTTTGGCCCACATGATAAAATAACCCTTTTCAAGAACTATCTGCATGCTCAGTTTAAGTTCATGTTTATGCCCTCAAAGTGGTGTGGGAACCACAGCATAGCCACATGAAATTGAGAAATTTCTAGCCGTTCATGTTAGTATAATTTCTGCACCAATTGTGGATCAGTTACTATAAGTTTGAAAACCACAAGAGGATTCTGGACAAAGTTTTGGTACTGCTCTTTTCCCTAAGTGTTATGTTGAAGGCTGTAAGATGCAATGTGTCTCTGCAATCAGTTCCTCTGGTAAATATTACTACTACCAGAGAAACTTCTGCAAAATGAGTTTTCTGCAGATATGCTTCAGTGCAGTGTCCAGTAGCCTTCCTGAAAGCAGGACTGGAGGTAGCTTGAGCTGAGCTGCTGTTGTGCATTGGCACATCCATGGAGCAGCCTAAATGTGCGGCTATACCTGTTCATCTGTGGGACCAGACCTTCCCAAGTAAAGGACCATAATAAACAGATGAGGTAGGGCACCTCTAGGACAGATGTTTGCAGATGTTTGTGAAGCTCGTGTTTCTAAGCCCTCCTTCCACTACTGGTTTAATCAAATAATAGTCTTCCACTGGTGCACTAAGATGATTTATTTTCTACAGTATAGTGTACTTCAGTAACTAAGGTAGGGCAATCGTGGTCATAAATTGAACCCGTTAGTAATTTTATGAAAAAGATTGTGTGTTCAACATGATTCTAACTCTTTCTCCTTATCTTTTTTATTCCTTTTCTTCATCCACCAGAATTTTTTAAGGCATCAGAACAATAAAACAAATTACAACCTTGTTTGTGAGACACTTCAGTTTTTGGACTGTATCTGTGGAAGCACGACAGGTGGACTAGGCTTACTGGGGCTTTACATCAATGAGAGAAACGTAGCTCTGGTGAACCAGACACTGGAAAGCTTGACTGAGTATTGCCAAGGTCCATGCCATGAAAATCAGGTAGGGTTTGAATAGATGCAGAACAGTCTACCTGAATGTATGGTATCTTTGTGCTTATCGTAAACTCTTTAGTGCTGTTAATAACATAAGACCACGTGCAATTACTGTGATTAAGTTGAACACATACTGCATCTTCATAAGGCCTGAGAAATCCTTTCAAACCAGAACAGAAAACAGACTTTTCCTTTAGCCTGTCAGTTTACATACAGCGTTTCCAGTCCTTTTTGGTCCATAGTTTGAACCTCACTTCATGAGACTTTGGATTTCAAGTCACAACTGTGGAATTACATTACCTATATCACAGTGTTGTTTGTTGTTTTTTTCCATTTTCATGCATTTTGCATTTTAAGGTTTTTATATAGGATGCTGATTTTTACTTTCCCTATTTAACCTAACAGCCACAAAATTTAACTTACTGTTCTGCTGTGCTACCTGATGACATCTTTAATTAGGATATCATTAGGAAAATGAGTGAGGGTAAAGACTGTGCAGCCTTTTGAGTTGTGGCTGTTGGTAGCTGTCTCTTCAGTGCTATTCTGAGGCAATATAAAAATGCAGGGTATACTTAACATGCTGCTGTATTTGATCTGAAGAGACTGTAGTGAAGTTGTCACAGTGGATGAAATTTCAGAATTTTCAATGTGGATTAATGATGGGAAAATATCAGTGGGCAAAATTACAGAGACACAACCTATTCTTGATACTAAGGACAGCTGAAGAAATGCAGTATTAATGCTCCTTCATTAACATACATAAATGAAGTGCAAAGTGCTTCTTTTACTGTTTCTGGTTATCAATTGACATTACTTGAAACTTTAAAAACAAGCAAACAAAAATCCTTTAGTAGGCTAATTTTTAAACAGTCATATTTGATCCATTAATGAATAGGAAAAATGTTTGTAAAAAATAATAATATCAATGGAAATAAAAAGAAAATCTATGTTCTCAAGTTAACTTGTTCTCTGACCTTACTGATAATGGAAGGGAATGATTGTTAAGGCTTAATTACTTAGGCTTACCTGCTGGGAAGTCACTCAGGATTAGAATTTTACTTGTTTAAACCATTTGCAAATCTCATGCAGCATGTTTTGGAGACAAATGCTCCCCACTGTCATTTTCCTGTTTGTTTTGTGTTGTTTGTTGTTTCCCTCTGTCTTTCTGGAAAACTTCCTTTTATATTGTCCAATAAATCTATTTAAAAAAAAAAAAAAAACCATAGAATTATACAAATGACATTTATTTTAGATACAGTCCAGTATGACTTACAAGATTCTGTGCCTGTGTGTTCAGCCAAAACTGGTAGTGCTCCTGTGGATTGTTGTCTGTAGCTTGTATCACATCCTGCCTAATGCTGCATGTTTCACTGCAAGCAAATTTTAGTTTGCACTGCTTTTTCCTCACTCTCACTTGTATACTTCACTACTGACAGTGTTGGGATTAGCTCTGTACTACGTATTACCCCAACACCATTTGTGGCACTTTTTCAGGCTGCTCTGCTTTGGCAATCACGGGGTTGTCTAAGTTCTAGATTCTTTCTTTGGAAATTTGCTACATAGTCCCTCTCTTTCCCACTGCCCCCAGTTCTCAGTCTCTTTGTTTTGCTTTCTTCCCTCTCTTCTGACTCTCTTCTCTTATTTTGTAGACCTGCATAGCTACCCATGAATCGAATGGGATTGATATTATAATTGCGCTCATCTTGAATGACATAAACCCTCTTGGCAAATACTGCATGGACTTGGTGCTTCAGCTAAAGGTACAGTAAATGTAAATTTGTTTCTTTAAATTTGAGTAATAATAGAAGACATACCTATGCAAGAGCTCCATGCAGCCTGACATTTACTTAGTCTTGCCATAGAATGATATATTCGGCAGCCCTGGAAGACAAACGTTGCACATGAATTCAGCTCAGCTTAATCTGCATAAGATTCTCTACCACAGGCCTTTTGGCCCACTGTTGTGTTTGGGAGTATACCCACAGCTTTTTTTTTAAAGAATCCTATCAAATAGATACAATATAGCTAGCATGAAGACTCTACATGGTGGACATAAAATCTCTAATAAATAGCTATCCTATTAAGGGGAAGGAACATTCATTCTCTGTATATATGGAATTCTCTGTTTCTGTGAACTTTAAAAAATATTTGACAAGGAAAAGAGTAATATATCAGATGACCGGCAATTAATATGTCAAATAAATTTGGCAATGCAGTTAAACTGTGTTTTATTACCCTTTGCAGTATCCTTTGAAGGGAAGGGTGAAGAGTAGAGTGGGGAGGCTTGTATTTTGTTTTGTATTCTCTGGAGAGTTAGATAAGTTTGTCTGGTCTGTGTGCCATTGCATGCAAAGAGGAGCTTTGCAGCTCTACTGTCTGACAAGTAGGGTAGAATATGTCCAAGAGGAGCCATGATTTAATGTTGTTTCTTGCCTTCTGAATGAAGAATTTCCATTGCAGAGGGTTCGTTTCCTCCCCCAAACCAGCAAATACTTTGCGGTAGCTGCATTGCATCATACTGGCAATGTTATGAATGTCTAATAAAATAATTAATACAGCCATATATCATGAACAATGAAACATCAAATCAACAGTGTTTTACAGATGATTTTAATAACTGTAATTACATGATTGAATGGCAGTATAATTCAGGCCCCCCTCAAGAAAAACACTTAAGCAGACATTTAACTTTGAACTCACAGATAGTTCTTTGAAGTCCAGATTTCAATCCTTGTAAAGACTAGTGCCATTTCAATTTGTTGTTGTTGTGAAGCTAGAAAATGGAGTTTACTGGCATTGCTGCAAGGACCAGCTTGGCCATATTCACAGGGCACTGTATGCCACACTGTTACTTAAATAGCAAAAGTTGTAATGAATGAGACCAACGGGTCAAACTGTGGAACTGATATAAATTTGACAGAATCAGGGCACTTAGGGTTAGAAGTTACGTCTGGAGATCATACAATCCAGCACCAAACAAGGTCAGCTAGAGCAGGTGACCATTTGGAGATGTCACAAACTGTCTGGACAAACTTCTGGTACTTGCCTGACTTCAGAGTAAAAAAGTATTTTCTTTTGTTAGATAGAATTTCATGTGTATTTTAATTTGTACCCATTACCTCCTGTCTGTCACTTACTATGGATTCCTCTTTTTTGTTCTCTCTCATCAAGTATTTAAACACACTGATACGATTCTGATGAGCCTTCTCTTCTCTAGGCCAAGCAGTCCCAGCTCTTTCAGCTGCTTCTAATGAAAAATGCTCCATTCACTTATTGGTGCAGCCATATTATTCTGGACAGAACCGGTCATAGTACTGAGCTGGATGTGATATCAAGAATTGTATTATTAATGTTTAACATAGACAGTCTGTCAGTGCTTATAGGCAACTCTGAAGTTGCAAATGCGTAAGTTTTACAGTGAAAATACAAAATTTTAAGTATATAGGCTCACACACTTACACATACAAACAAACTCAGACACTGTTTTCAGAGAACATTGTATGCTGAACATGTACCCCACAACCAATACAAAGGCCATGAAGAATTATATTTTCCCATACCATCTTAATTTGGCTTGTTTTGCACACACTTTGTGATGTGGTGTTTAATTACATCTTCATGGATTATATTTTCCATTGGATTCTTGAATCATTTGGTGAGTAGGATAGACAATGTTCACTGAGTGAACAGATGGACAATGTTCTGTTCTGTCTTTTATTATTTTGAATATGACACCCCAGCCTTCCTTAGTGACTAGTATTAAGCCCTGGCACAGAGTATGACCTCAGTATCTGTCACTGTATGTAGTGGAAGGATGAAGAGATGTTGTCATTCTAGTAACCCATGTAATTCACTGGAAAAGGGTGGAGAGACTAATATGAAGGGGTTTTTTTTTTGTTTTTCTCATAGTGTTTTGCAAAAACTGTATGAGATGAGAACCCAGGAAAAGAGAAATGGAGGCCAGAAGCATTTGGGATATTCATTTCATACCACCTAGGGATTGATTTTTCACAAAACTAATGTGTTATAAGGAACTTTAAACTGTATTTTCAAAGTATTTGACCTCTTTTCATTATTGAAATCTGGGAATTGAAATCATGATGTCAGAATCTCAAAGCATGCAGAAAATGAGGAATGAGGTGTTAAATTAGCATCTCAAACTCAGGTGTAAGTGATCAGATAGGGAAGGAGAAGGAGAAAGTGACTTATGAGTCAGAAATTTCCTTCTTTGGGCCAAAAAATGAGAGGGTGTGCTTGCTTACTGAACTTCTAGGCACGCCTACTTACTACAAGCTGCAGTAGACTTCTCTCTATTCCTAGGATTGCCTGCACTGGTAACAGCTCCAAAGCCCTTATTAGCTTTGAGTGAGTAGACTGGGGCTTTCCTCCACTGTTTCCACTTCTACTTTCTCAAGCTACCTGGCAGCCTGTCCTGTTCCCTTCTCTACTCATTTTGAAATCCTACCAATGCAACCACACTTGGTTTGCTTGCCATTGTAGGGAACTCTTCAGCAGAAGTAGAACCATCCAGTTCTTCAGTCCAGCACTCTGGTCTCAGCACCTGATCTTATTCACTGTGCACGCTCAACTTGTGCAGTGTAAGTTGGCTAGAGTCTGGCTAGACTTTTCCAGTGGGTGGTCCTAATTTTATTTCAGAAAGACAAGTGTGACTATAGAAAAATACGTATGGGGTCTCATTCAACTTCAGTGATCTCAGTCTGATCTTCTCATCCGTTGTTCTTGCTCCTCATCTCATCATTGTGTCGGCAAACCCAGCCTTCTCTTTTCTGACTTCTCACTCAACTTCCAGTCTCCTCTCCCAGAAGGTCCTCTGGTCATGTATAAATCTTCCTTCTTTCCACCTTTCCCTTCCTTCTCCTTCCGACTTTTAATCTTACAGTCCTCCAGTTCTCAATCCATGTCTTAACATAATTGTTTTGAGTTCTCCTCATGCATTCTCAAATCTTCATTTTATTTCCACACATTTTCTGAATTTCAGCAGCAAATGTTTCCATTTCCACATCATATGAGGTACTCCATACATATCCCAATTGCATATAAAAGCACCATTTGAATTGCCTGTGTACATCTTGCCTAGCTTCCAGGTGTTGCTCCAGTAGAGTAGGGGAAACCCACCCTATTTCAGAAGCCCACCTAGGGCTTGGAGCTGTTACATAGGATTAGGAAATAGTTACTAATTCTGTTTGGTTCCTGACTTTGGGTCTTTTCCTTGCCAGTCCTTACTTTATCCTCACTCTTTCTGCTTTCATTTTATGTTTTCCTACAATAAACATGTGTCCCTTTTCAGTCTCCCTTTTGCCCAACTTCATCTTTCAGTCCCTTTCAAAGTAGGCAGTCCTTCCCTTGACATTCCACAAGCCTAGGCAAATACCTAAGAGCAAGCATAGACTGTAAATTGCTTGAATGTGTCTGTTGTTCCCTGTGCTGGAACATACTGTTCAGAGATACCTTGGCAGGCTGGAGAAATACTCTGACAAGAACTCATGAACTTGAAAAAAGGAAAATATAAAGTCCTGAATCTGGGGTGGATTAATCAATACAGACTAGGTGCTGACTAAATGAGAAGTAGCTTTGCAGAAAGAGGTGGCTGTCCTGGTAGAGAAGTTGAGCATCTGTCAGTAGTACCCCCTCACAGCAGAGAAACCCAACCATGTCTTGGACTGTATTAGGAGGAATGTAGGTAATAGGTTTAGAGAAATGATCTTTCCCATCTGTTTGACACTTGTTAGACATCTGAAGTATCTTGCCCATTTTGGAGCTCTCTGGAGCAGGAAAGGCATTGATGTACTGGAGTGATTCCAGTTGAGTGCTGTTAGAATGATACATGGAGTGAGGTTCAGCTTGCACAAGAGTTAGCTTCAAAGAGCCCTCTTGCTGTCTGCAATGACCCCAGGAGAAGATGGAGCCAGAATTATCTTGGAGTTGCATAGTGGAAAGATAAGGAACACAAGGTGGAGTGTGGAAAATTCCGGTTAGATACAGTAAAAACTTATTTTCCTGTGCAGGTCAATGAAGCTGGGAACTGGTGCCGAAGAAGGTTGTGGGGATCATTGTGGCCACCCAATACTTGAAGGGGTACTTGTGGAGGGGGAATGACTGTTTACAAGGGTGGATTGTGATAGGACAAGGAGGAATGGTTTTAAACTGAGAAAGGGGAGGTTTAGGTTAAATATTATGAGGAAGTTTTTCACTCAGAGGGTGGTGACGCACTGGAACAGGTTGCCCAAGGAGGTTGTGGATGCCCCATCCCTGGAGGCATTCAAGGCCAGGCTGGATGTGGCTCTGGGCAGCCTGGTCTGGTGGTTGGTGACCCTGCCCAGGGTAGGGGGCTGGAAACTAGATGATCATTGTGGTCCTTTTCAACCCAGGCTATTCTATGATTCTGTGATTCTATGATCTTTGGACCTCTTTGACACAGCCCTAAGCAGGGGCTTTGAGCAGGGACTGAGATTGCTGAAAGATCAGTGCAGAGAAAAGCCTTGAATGCATGACTTCATTGTACAATCTACATGATTTTGTGATTCTGTGCCAAATGAGAAGAAAACCAGTGGGCTTTTAGCTGTGAAACTGGCAAGTTTCTGCAGTACAGTATTCAAATCATAGTTACAAAAATACTTAAGAATTGTACAAATTTGGCTGAGTTTCCATACGTTATTTTCTTTTCTTGGCATCTGATGTTCCACATTTTCAACTCTGCTAACAAAACTTGGATATACAAACCCTGCTTAAAGCTGAGATTGTTAGGAAGCCCCAGCGAACAGGTGAGCGTGGGCATGGTGTTTCCTCAATTTATGAGTTCAATCAGATTTAGCTGTTGTACTGCCACCTCCACCAAGATGTTGAGTTACAGAGAAGTGAAACAAACTTACCCAGAATCAGACAGGAAGCTTCTGGCAGAGCTAGGAACTGAACTGTTGTGCACTGAGGCCTGTTAGGTTAAGGTGCTTAAGCCTCTCAAACCATTCTTTCTTTCCTTTTCACAGTTGATGTAACTGGAAGTAAGACAGGTCTTCAAAGTCTAGGGTGCTACTGAGTTATGTCTGCTGAAGTTCATAATATTTAGTTGGTGGCAGAGATCTCAGACAGAAGGAACAGTTGACAGAGCAAAGGATATCTTTATACATTCCCATTGAAATATTTGATAGTAAAATGAAGTCTCAAGCATGTGTGAAAACAGTTTGCTTTAGAGTCTTTTAAATAATAACCAATTAGCATTTATAGAAAACAGAGGGGAAGGAAAACTGCCTGAATGATGAGGCCTTTTGTGTAATGCATTTTGTAATTACCTGTGCTGAGCATTGCTTTAGCAGAATGCCATGGTAAAAATTGCTAGGTGAGCAAAAAAGAGAGGGAAATGGGATTTCGTGTCTTGTTCTTTAGAACAAAGCTCTATATTTGAGTCAGAATTTTTCAATATTTAGAATGCTTCTTCCCATATAGCTTGCAGGATTTGTTAGCCTTACAGTATGCTGACATTAAAATGGGAGTAAAGCCCTATTAAATATGCCAGTAAAATAAAAGATGCAAGTAGTTCAAAATCGTATCCGCTAAAAAAGTGGTCCTAGTAATTTCAATTAAAACAAATGCAAGGATTGTTAATCCATGAAATAGATTTTAAATTTGCATTAACTTGGTTTTGTATCTCTAGAACAATGCCTCCAAGCTTTTGCTGGCTATTATGGAAAGCAGGCAAGACAGTGAGAATGCGGAAAGAATCCTTTTCAACATGAGACCAAAGGAATTGGTGAGAAAACTTCTGAATATTCATAAATATTTTGGCTGAAAAAAAATGTCATTAAAACATTTTAAAATGGTCTGAATCTAAACTGAAGAGTGTTGGCAGCATACAGTGACACAGTGTATCAAGATACTACTAATTCACAGAAAAGTGCTTTCAAAGGATCAAGCACGCATGATTTCAGTCTTTACGACTTCATTATTTTTATCCGTTCAAGCACTTTTCTGTAATTGTTTCCTAACTAAATTATCCTACCCTGGTAGACTGTCTTCAAGTACGCTTTGTCAGGGGCTGGGAAATGAAGCTTGAGCAGTTTGTGAAACAGTGCTAAGAGAAATGCATGTGTGTGTCTCTGTCTGTGTGTGTATTTACACATCTAATGAACAAACAAGCAAGTTACCAACAGTTGTTGCTGGGTTACAGAACACGCACAGTACTTGTTCAGATCTCCAGGAATTTTGAATCAATTGGAAGTTTGGAGAAATTGTTTCCAGTCAAAGAGTGACTGGAAGACCTGTTTTGTGGGGAAATATGTGGGCATCAGCCCCTGCACTTAAATGGAGCCCAGTGATCTGCTGGCTTCTGGGACTCAATGCTGCAGTGGCATGTTAGCACACTGAGGTCATCCCTAATGTACAACTGCAAGATCAGGCCCTGCATGGGCAGCTGAGGACTTTTGTCTTTTTGTCCTGCAAGAGGCTTTTGTGTATTTTGAAATTACACCAGCATCTGCCCAGTATTTGCCTTCCTTTTCTTTTAGGTTTAAGTATTTCTTTTCTGTTACACTATATGGAGAGCTCTGCAGTGCAGCCTACTGTAGCCAGACAAGGATTGTGTCTGCACTGGAAGTGCTGAAAGACACTGCTTGTGATATCTGTTGATCTGTCTTTAAAAGCATTTGTGAAAATATTTGCTCACAAAGACTCAGCATTCCTGTTCCTTTCTCGTGGTTTAAGAAGTGTTGCTGACAAGAAGTGTAGCACTTTGGAGCTTCATAAATACTTCACGTTCTTCTTTATTCAAAAAGTGTACCTCAGACTGCTTGCTTTTCTTTCAGAATTTCAGGGCATCCATCCAAGTTTGGGCTGAACAAAGTGAATATGTTCAAACATCGTGTGTTTTTTTGGCTGAGAATGTCAGTTATTTCATCTCGATTTGGTTTGTGTTGCAGGTGGATGTGATGAAGAATGCATACAACCAAGGCCTAGAATGTGACCATGAGGAGGAAAATGGAGATGATGGCATCTCCCCAAAAGATGTTGGCCATAATATTTATATTTTGGCACATCAGGTATTCCGTATTTGTTGTACAATTGCTTCCAGAAAAGCATTGCATGCTTAAACTCCACTCAAAACCTGTCTGATCCAATATCCCTTCTAATGATTCCTGTCTTACATTTTTTGTACAACACAAGTTTAATTGGAGTGCTGCTGATAGGAGGACAAGTCAGTAGCATCAGTGTAAGAGGTGGCACTCTGAGTAATTTGATAGGCACTATTTGTGTGAAATAACAATGTTGAGCAAAGCAATTAATGTACACTTAGTTTTGTCTTTCTTTAACATTAACATCTCATTTATATAAATCAAGTTATTATTTCTACGTTTTAATTAGTAGCTTCAGTTGGGATATCAAGTAAACTTGGGTTGAAAATATTCAGATTAGTTTAGATATATTCTTTACTCAGCTAATAAGAATAATTGAGCCTTTTTACTCTTTTCTCCTTTACTGTCAAATTTACTTTATTTTTCAATTGTGTTAAGAATATTGAAAAAAATGAAGACCACATGAATTTTATTGTATCACAAATGATAGCAATTTTTGTTTCAGAAAGAGCCATGGTTTTAAAAATGATTTTACTAAGAGACAGATTCTTATCTATCTCTTAAGGGAGATAAGGGACTGTTCTTTATTCACTATACTTGTTAATTGTGAGGATTTAAATGCTCAGTGAAAGAAGAAAAATCTTTAGTTACACTGGTATTATGCAGTGGTTTTTTTTAAGCAAGGAATGGAAAAACAAGTACTGAATTGTGCTCATATGCTTGCAGCATATTTAAGTAGTAAGTCTTGTTATTATGTTGTTATGGATGACCACATTGTACTCTTGTGCTGTATGTAGGACTGTGCATAAGGTGCTTGTCAAAGACAATTGGACAATTTTTGAAAAGAAATTTAGCTTCTTACCTTGTAAGACTATTTACTCCTAGAATCAAATTTTATAATGAAAATTTACAAATATGACAAATCAAAATGTTGGTATTTTATGTCAGCTCACGTTAATTGACCTGACAGTGTTCGTGACAATAAGAAATAACCTTTTTGGAGTAGAATATACATCTAAAACTATGTATGTAGTAACTGCTGGGATCATTTTAGCAGAGGGGTCACTCTCTCTAAGGGTACATGAGTTAGCTGGGGTATAGAATAAATTCTGCCCCTGTTCATGTGCTGGGGAGGCCCACAAAGCCCCTCCATAGCTGTTCCAAATGCCTCATCTGTTGTGGGTATTTTGGCCACATAAGGCTCATGGCAGCAATTTACTGTTCTCCATCAAACTCTGTAGAATGAAATGGCATGATTTGCTCTGTACACCATAAAAACAACCATCTTTTCACAAAAATGTCTGTTTTTTTCTTCTCACATTTCTGTAACTGTGCATGTATCTGTTTACAATAGCTTTGCAGCCATGTCAAGCCCACCATCAAAACAGAGCAATGAAAGGGCAGGCAATCTGGGGCCTTTCCCTCTCCTCTACTAATGAAAAGCTGTGATTCTTGGCACAGGACTGCTGGTCCTTGATCCCAAACTCTTTCTCTTTGTGCCCTTTCACTCACTCGGGGATGGGCAGGATATGAACTGGTCCCTCCTCAGTAAACCATTGTTGCAGGGTTCCTTTTCTGGCTCTGCTCTAAATACCCACTTCTACTTCGCCATGTCTTAGGTGCTTATTGGCAGCTGGGCCTTCCACTTGGCTTAACCAACCTAATTTACATAGTATTTCTTTGCTGTACTCCTTACAGTTTCACAATGCACTTGATGTTGTTTTTTTCCTACAACCAACATGTCTCGTCCATCACTCTCCTGACACTTGCATGTGACTACTTGCTCTAGTTACAGCCTTTCAGTGCCTCTGTAATAGCAGAATCAAGACCAAAACTTCCTCTTTTTGCTGTTAGAGCCTTCAAACAGAGACAGTTTATTTTAGGGAGCCCAGACTTTCAGTTTTTGTTGTTGCACTTTTCAGGACTCTGATGGGTTCTGCATTTTGCCACCCCTACATCCTTCCTTGCCCTTCCTGTGGCTGATTTTACCAGAAGCAGAAGGCATTCTTGTAAATGTTTCACCCACAGTGCATAGAAACTTTTAAATATGTTGCAAGCAAAGCTGAGATTTCTGTTATTAAATCACCCAACCCTTACCTCAAATGCACATACAGGCACGCGTATGTGTGTGCATGCACACACACAAAAACACACATGCAGAGAGCCTGGGACATGGTGGTAAGATATTGGCTGCTAAATCTGCCGTGTCATGACAGTTACCACTTGACTTCCTCATATTTCTCTGTCTTCATTTCTTCCCTTTACATTTTCATCCTCGTCCAGCCTGCCATGTGCAATACGTGTGCTGCGTCCCCTGCACTGACCTCAGGGCAGTCTGGACACTGCTACTGTCTACTTTTTCTGTTCAGCATATTATGAGCAGAGGGGAGAATGGAACACCACAGAAAGAAAACAGAACTGAATTATCCATGAGGAACTACCCTGATTTGCACTCATACTCTGCAGCCTGGCTTTGGGGTAGAGACTTATTCCAGATGTAGCTTTTCTGCAGCCAGTTGTGTAGGAGACACAAACTGGTGCTTGAGGTTACATCCTTTAAAAATAAGCCTATTATTCCTGGATGAAGACAGGTCACAATTATCTTGAAAATCCATGGAGAAGATTCTTTTTTCTGTGTCTTGTTCAAATGTCATGATCAGAGCAAAGCCTTGAACTTGACAGTGCTAATTTCTTACAGTAGTGTCTCGGGTGAATACCAGTGGTGTGCTACAGATAGTTCCATCAGTTCTTTTCAAGCTTCAGTCAAAAAGGATTGGTGTGGTGTTTTTATTACTGTCCTTTTTAAAAGATCCTGTTAAAGCAGGTTATACTTTGTTTTGCAAAGATAGTAAGGCCATCCTCAAAGAGACTTCATCTTTATGTGATGTCTCTGTAGAGTTTACAAAAGATTTTTGACATGGTAGCACACAGTGGTTCAATACTTACACTAATGCCTCTGCAACTGAGAGGTGAATAGGAGAATTAAGTTTCTATATGGGTACAAAAAAAAAAAAGAAATCATAAAAGGACAAAAAATTTTCTCACTTTTCTGGTGACTGCCTGAGCTTCCTAGCTTTTAGTTATAAAAAAGTATTTCAGTAGTTTGTAAACTAAAAATGCTCTATTAGAGTCAACAGTATTTCTGTGAAGTTTGTGACCCCTTTACGTTTACTATAAAAAAAGAAAAGGCACTGGTTATAACCACAGGTTTCTATAGTTTGCATGCATGTATTTATATACTTCTGTTAACTGCAAATACTTTGGAGTGCTTCTCTTGTGTTTTTCAGCTAGTTGCAAACTCTCTAAATCAAGCACAAAGCCCTAGCAAATACACTGTGCCTTTCAGGATGGGTTTATTTATGAGGCTCAGAGGACATTGTATAAATCTACATAGCTTCTAGTCAGCTTGCAAAGAATGCACTGTCATCTGCTGTAGAACTGTGTAGACGTATCCTTGATCGAAAAGGATGTGAGTGGGTAGGAGGTAGGGAAGTAAACTGTAGTACTTCAACAAAATTTTCAATGCCTGGTGACTCCTTCCATCTCGTTCTCAAAGCTTTTTCAGAAGTATGGAGGTAGTGACCTAGTATGGCATCCCTTTTATGATGCATGTTCTGAGGCTTTCAGACAAGCAAAATGTTACTTAATTTTAAGCACATACTTTAGTGTCTTGCTGGAGAAGGAACATAGGTCTTGAAATTCCACCTATGTCCCTTTGTAACCTCCAGGTTAGAAGGATCTATGAGATTAAGTTAAAGTTTTATTTAAATCCCAAGGGAGTACCAAAACTACTTAGATAAATATGATAATTTCCTAATGACACTGAAACTTAGTGAAAAACCATTTCCTCCTACCTGTAAGGTTAGAAGAAGTTAACACAGCTTGATATCAACAAGGGTATACAGAATAAATGAACATGAACTCGATTGAGCCTATATTCTGGTAGACTGATGTAGTTAGAAGTTCCCTTTCGTCAGTAAATTCTTAAAATAAATGTAGAAGAAGCAAGATTTGGCTGTGAATTGTAAGGCTCTTGCTGCATGTACTGCTAAGCATACTGTAGCAACTGGAGGTAGTAAGTCATACACCTTTCCTTCAGGGGCTAATTTTAAATGAACTGAGCAAAATAAGTCATTCAGCCAAATAGATTTGTCTGTATAAAGAATGTTAATAGGATAATCAATACTTCTTTATCAAATATTGCAAACTTTATCAAAATAATTCTCACTGTCGTGTTTACTTCATTTAGTATACTGCATATTGGTGTAGGCACGTGAGGATTCTTTACTAACTAGGCATTTTTTAATAGGTGATATTGTTGGTAACAATGGTGACATCAATTTACAGCTCAGGAGTAGGGGTGCACTACAGGCTATTTTTTTACAAGTTGATATTTTTGACACTTGAAATCATTTGATAATGAGGCTTGGATGCAGTACATTCACACAGGAGAAACTTAAGGCAATTTTTAAAAAACGTTGCCATCCAAATATGTTAAATTCTAAAAAGCACAAAGCCTTTGTTTCTGTGGCTTTCCGTTTATCACACCATCTTTATCTTCCACTTTATTTTCTGCGTCAGTGTTGTGCCTGAATCCACATAGTTCTTGGGCTCTCTACAACAAAAGAGAGAAATTACAATAATAATAATAATTCTGGAAGAATTAGCTTTGCCTTTCATGGATTTTGAAGCAGTTAAAAGCTTTAGTTAATTTTGTTTCCCCTTCTCATAGTGTAGGTATGTCTTACCAGTCTTACAGATAAAGACACCAAGACAGAAGCAGGTGTAGACAGCAAGTCATTAGCCATCATGGGAAGAGAAGACAGCTTGCTTGATCCCTAGTGCCTTGCTTTAACTGCTACATTGGGTTTCCTCTTATGCTCACTTGATCCCAGCTATGTTACTAATGAAGAAAATTGGCATTTAATAGCTAGTATAGTTGACAGTTGAGAAGTGCATAATCACTGAGCACATTAATACTCCACGAGTCTTTTAAAGAGATCACTGTAAAATAAATTTTTCAAATAAACTTTTCCGTGCTGCTAATATTATGGATTGTTAAGGCAAGAAGAGTTTTCATAGTATACATATGTAAGTGTGAGAGGGGCTGAGGGATACTGGATGGCTTCTGTTTTTTTTGTGGGTAGTTATTTTTGGTGCTGTAGCATGGAGCAGCTGCTGGCTTTCCTTCACTGGGCTGTATTTTAACATTTAGACAGATGATCTTAGACCCTTGTTCCTCCTTTTCTCTTTTGTGTCCGTGTATGTGCCCACATAAAACAGAATATATTTATTAAAATATATACTATAAGATAAATGTAAATTCTCATACACATCCATTTGTCTGGAGTGGCATACAATTCAAGTCAGAACAAAAGATTCCTTTGCAAGAACTTGGTGATGTGAGCAGATGGTTTAATATCTGGGGAACATGAGAAGTATCAGTGTGAATACATTCCTCCAGATATGAGATAGGATCACTGCCTGTAGCTTGTCCAAAGCTTTCTGAACTGACAGTGTTGTCCCAATCTGAAAAACAGTATTCTGCATGAATCTGGCTAGAGTGAGGGATATATTTTAGGTGACATTTGACTACTCAAAAAGAAGGAATGATGAAGAAAGCAGAAACAAATTACTTAATAGTGTGCATTTACTAGCACCTTCTATAAGCTAAAAGACAGCGAAGAAACAGCTGGAAGGCTGTTCAGGATAGAGAATGGCTGGAAGCAGTTACAACCCCAGCAGTCCATAGTGGGCATTAGATGACTAAAACAATTACATCATTGTTATACCTTGGAAAATATATGATCAGAAGCCAAGTACAAAAGTCTTGCATAAACAGTCTTTCCCCTTTCGCCTGTGTGTCTGCATGTTCATTTGCAACCTGTAACGTTTTTCTAAAAGAGATCTCCCCTTTCTCATTGGAACTCTGAGTTCCCAGAGCACTTTGCTCTGAAAGGTAATTGGAAAGTAGCTTTCAACTCCAGCAAGGGTCTTCCAGAAGACCTGAGATTGTATGACTGCATTGTTTTGTGAATTTTTAGACCTGCTGACCAACAATGCTTCTTTCTGCCAATCCTGTGGTAGACACCTTGCTCAAAAATGGGACTTTGGCCCATTAACCCCATAAGGCTCTATCTTCAAAAAGCGTCAGGCTCTGCTGACAAAAAATTTAAGTTGATTTTGTTCCATGAACATCATGGCTTAATTCATTTGGATTTTTATAAACTTCTCATTGGTGAACTCTAAAACAACTTCAGTAAGTGAGATAAGGATTTTGGAAAAAAGACTGAAATGCAAAGAGATCTGAGCTTGTCTGGTGTAAATGGACGTACTGTACCAGTATTGCTGGTTATTTTGAGTGAAAATATTGATCCAATCACATTTTGTATCACAATGACCATTTTCAAATTTTGTAGCTGATATGAATGATCTTCAGCAGTTTTCAAACGTTCTTGGAGATAGTCTTCCCAAGCACCTGATGGTACCTGATGAAAAATACTAAATGTACTTAACTAAGCAGGGCTACCTTTTGATGACAGTGAGTGATTAAACCTATCCTTCATGATAAATCTATCTTTCAGAATAAACAGCTCTGAGTTTGTGCAATAAGGATGCTCACTTTTACAGGGCAGGTGAAATTTTTGGAGCTCAAGGATGCTTTTTTTTTTTTTTTTAAGCCTTTGCTGAGATTTTCAGCTTTTTTGTTTTCTTTTTGTTGTAGTTTTGTGTCTTTCTTTTAACAACGAAACTCTTACTGATAGCAGTGCCAAAACAAAGGGCTAATGGGGACCAGTCCCAGGAACCGTGACTGTCAGGGGACTCGTATCCTTGGCTGCCAGACCTGAAACTTCTCATAGAACTTCTATGCTCCACATGTTGTTTTGTAGTTATCATCCTGATGAGACAGGCTATGGCATCAAAATGACACTGGCTAATTAAATGTCAGCAGAATCAGAATCTGTTGCAAGGCTTTTACACTTAGATTGCCAAGATTGAAACAGAAACCAATGACGCACATCACCCTCCTTGCGGCTCATTAGGATGGTATATAACTCTACCTTTAGCCAGCTGCAATATAGAGAGACAATATGGAGGCTGCTGCAGGGGCTTGACACTAATGAGCAACTGAAACATTAAACAAATGTCTGTGGCTGTTGTTAGGTCTCAGGTTAAAACCTTGGCAACTTGTCCTTCGTTGTTAGGTCTCAGGCTAAAGCCTTGGCAACTTGTCCTTCGATATTTTCTTTTTCTCCTCTTCTCCTTGGAAGCATTTTCCTCAGAACACTGTCATGACTTTCACAGAGATCTACATGGGGACCTCTGTTTCCCACTGGAGTTCTGTTGACTTGGGTTGCAAAGAGCTGCTGGGATTCGGGCTAGAGCCTTTTTACTGCAAGCTGGTCATTAGCTTAATTTCTACATCTCTAGAGTAAAATCAAGTGAATATTATATGTACATGTGCATTTTATTATGTTTAGTATTAATGAGGGATGGCTGTGGTGGCTGTACGTTTCACTAATGCACAGGTGGTCTTAATATTTCTGTTTTGTGGGTTTCTTCTTTTATCTTTAACTTCTGTAATCCTGTGTTCTCGTGCTTTGTGGTTTACAAGATTTTTTTGTCATTGGGAAATATGTTGTATTGGTGTTGAGGCCCAAACGTTAGACCAGAAGAAATATCTTTTCTTTGTCAAATGTCTGCATTGTGAAATCTTCACATTAGTCTGTGGTTTAACCCTGAAAATTGGCTGTGGGAGAATGACATAGTCTTATTTAAGATATTTTCTGCTCTCAGACTCCATTTACAATCCTGCATTAGTAATAAACATACTATCTCTTTATTACTCTCTGAAACAGCATGGACTGGGGAGAATGACTTTAATTCTCCTTTGGTTCTTTATCACCAGCAGGACAGTTACTTAGCTTCCAATTTTAAGGAGTCTTCATTTAGCTTCATCCTCAACTGGTCTGTGTGGCAATACCTCCACTGAAGGTAGGCAAAGGACGCTCTTCTACACTGGTAGAAAACTAACCTGTTGTTCTCAAACTTTACACTTAGCATTCGAGCTCCCTGCTTTGCATCTTGTATACAAAGTCTTCATTAGAATGATGATATATGGGCCAAAAAAAAAAGCAGAGCTTTACTTAGAGCTTCTCAGTTGAGTTTACACACAGGAGAATTATGCTGAAATAAAAATCATTTAATTTGTAAAGAGTAAACTCAATCCAGAAGCCACCGAGAGACGATAAATGTGGAGCCACACAGTGCTATCTTTACAAAATCACTCTTCAAAGAATACTGCACTTTCAGTTGCCCCCAACTGCAGTGCTTACGTGTTGTCTGCTCAGAAATGTATGTAATACAGCTACTTTCTTTGTTCAGATGCAGCAAACACCCTTTATTAAGAAAGCTGTCTTACACAGAGTGTTGAATTGTAGTAATCTACTGTAGGTGAAGGCTTACTCTGGGCACAGAACTGGGACTTTTCCATTAAAGGTGACCTTCAAATGAACCAAAGTGCTCTTTTTCTAATATAAAAAGCACAGCTAAAGCATTTTACTCAGAGCTAGGAGGAACTTGCTTTGTTTGTTTGTTTTGAAGGGAAGTGAGGGTAGCCTTGGAAATATCATGAAAGTGAAGTCTGTTCTTACTTAATATTATCAGAGTAGTTTTAATAGACCTCAGATATCTGCATGGTGAAATCCTACACCTTAATTAAAAACAGAGGGAGATGTCTTCTCTGAGAAAGACATACTTTTTTTACTCCTCTAAATTGTTCGATAGTCACTGACGTAATTATAGGTTAACAAAAATAAAGGGCATTAATCAGAATATCAAGATATGTCTGTTCCTCACAGTTGCTCTGTCTTAATTCTCATCTCCTCTGACGTCATAATTTAATTAGATATCTCAGTCATCATAGAGTTTTCCAGAATAGAGAAGATCTGAATTTGCTACCTTGGTTGCCTTCCTTTTTGTTTCACTTATTTTTCACAGTACAGAAGAGTAAAAACGAGGTCCACTTTGCACTTTTTCTGGGGCAATTGTAGGAGTTACTGATTAAAAGTGTCCAGAAACAAAACAGTTTCTCTGCTGTGTTATGTATATGAGTTTCAACATTTGTTTTATGAATGGTTTGTGGTAGCCTTAAATGAACCTGAACTTTCCAGACTTTTCTTTCTGTGAGTTTGCCTGCAGAGCACCATTTAGCTTCTAGTTGGTTGGGTAGAGCAATGCTTGTGAGCGTTTCACGAGGACTGAGATGAATTTTTTCCCTCTTTTTGATCTCCCACCTTGATCTGTTGTTTCATAAGTACCAGGTGAAACTGTTCTCCTGAGAATAGCAGCCATAATACAGAGCTGGAAAGAGCATTTTGCTATTTTAATTTCTCTTCTCTTTATTCCTATGCCCTAAATTATTTTTAAAGGCATTTTTCCCTGCTAATTGAGGGGTTGGGCAGATGTTCAACAGTGTGATTGGAAAAACTGGAAAATCTCAGCACTGTAATTATATGAAGGGAGACGTCTCTGATTCGTGATCCATCTCCATACTTGGCAGCTGTCCTGCTTCATACCCCACAAGGTATGAAGACCCCTGTAAAGATTAGGAAATGCATGTCTTTTGTGAATTAGAGAGCTTGTAGCTTCAGCTGCTTACATGGTACTTTAGTCTGATATGGTTTTGACTCTGAATGACAAGGTTATAGTTTTCTGTGTGTTACGGAAATACCTGTCCAGGAGAGGGATACTAACCAGGTTGTCTATGAACAGACTTACTACTTCACTATAGATATAACAAGTATGAGAGCCACATAATGACCATATCTCAAGTGTTTTAATTGTGGAGGCTGACTGAGGACTCACACTGCTTTACTTGAGCTGCCTTGCTGATTGGCAGCTGACTTATCTGAGCTTGTAGAACTGCTTGTACAGTGCCACTCTTCCAAGATGTAAGAACTCGAAACAGAGCTGATGGGTATGCCACAGACTGGGCCGATGAGCTGCATCCAGATCAGGGAGTTGCGATGTACAGAATACACAATAGAACTGTTCTGCAAGTGCATGAAATGAAGCTTAAGGTGGGAAAACATGAGAAGGGTCCTGGAGATGGTGCAAGTCTCACGCTTCAAGTCAAAGGCTGATTAGTTTGGTTACAGAATCACAGAATCACAGAATGGCCAGGATTGGAAGGGACCTCAAGGATCATGAATCTCCAACCCCCCTGCCACACGCAGGGCCACCAACCTCCCCATTTAATGCAAGACCAGGCTGCCCAGGGCCCCATCCAATCTGGCCTTGAACACCTCCAGGGACAGGGCATCCATGACCTCTCTGGGCAGCCTGTTCCAGCACCTCACCACTCTCTCTATAAAGAATTTCCCCCTGACATCCAACCTAAATCTCCCCTCCCTCAACTTAAAACTATTTCCTCTCGTCCCGCAGTTATCTACCCCTTCAAAGAGTTGATTCCCCTCCCCTCCATAGGCTCCCTTTAGGTATTGAAATGCTGCAGTGAGGTCACCCCGCAGCCTTCTTTTCTCCAGGCTGAACAAGCCCAGCTCCCTCAGCCTGTCTTTGTAGGGGAGGTGCTCCAGTCCCCTGATCATCTTCGTGGCCCTTCTCTGGACCCTCTCCAACAGCTCCCTGTCTTTCTTGTACTGGGGGCTCCAGACCTGGATGCAGTACTCCAGATGGGGCCTCACAAGAGCAGAGTAGAGAGGGACAATCACCTCCCTGTCCCTGCTGGACACCCCTCTTCTGATGGAGCCCAGGATACCATTTGCCTTCCAAGCTGCAAGTGCACATTGCTGGCTCATGTAAGAGTTAGACTGGAGAAAAGTTTGAACCCATTCTGAAAGTATTAAACCATGAGTTACTTTCTCCTCTGCACTTGGTGCCAGAGGAAAGAAAGTTGTCTGGCAGTCAAATTCTGTTCTTATGGCTGAAATAAGGAAATATTATCATTTCTAGGTCTTAAAGACATCTGTCATAAGCAGTTTCTCCTTTTTCTTGCGTGGATAGCTAGCCTTCCTTTCTTTAGAAGCCATGTGTTAAGATAGCAGTAGATGAATATTTTGCAAAAAATCACTGTTCTGAGTAAGAAGAGAAGCTGGAAATTGGGTGCTTGAGAGCAAGCAAAAAGGATTTTTGAGAGTTCCTCAAAGGCCATATCATTCACAGCTTTCTTATCTCAAGTTTATGTTTTTATTTTGTATGTGTGTAAAGTGTTGGTGGCTTTCAGAGGTGAGCAGTTCTCTTGCTATATGGATTTGGGATCCATATACTTGCTGCTTTGTTGTTGTTCTAGATCTTTGTCAGACTGAGTTTGTACCATGTTGATGAGCGTATTAATAAGGTCTTATTTTGTGTGCAGTGTTGTCAGCCTTTCATACAGTTTGCATGTGGCTGAAATCTTGCTTTTTATTATAAGGTAAAGCTCTCTTCTTCTTCCTTTTCCATTCAACTGTCTTATTATCTTCCCACAATCATGTCTGACACTTCCATTATCTCCATATGTCCTTCCTTCCCATACTCCTCAGAATTTTGCTTACGGTATTTGCAGGAGGCTATTTACAGGTACAGTTCTTTCATCCTGTTGGAACACTGAATCATGACTTATGTCCACATCTTATGGTCAGTAGGGTCCGTGTGCACCAAAAAACAGATGTAACCCACGTATGCATTGAGCCAATTTGGCTAATTTTGACACTGTTGTCCATGACAGTCTATGTGTATCTTTAAGAGATGTTGCATGCTCTCTCCTCCCCCAGGTTAATTTTGTTTTGTTTCAACACATTTTGTCAGCAGATCTGAACTTTCCCCGCATGCATAGTACTGAACTTTCCCCACATGCATAGTACTTTCTTTCTCTCCCTCTCTTTTTTTTTTTTTTATTTTTTTGCAAGTAAGCTTTGCCTTTGAAAGAAATTGTAAAGAAGACAAATGGAAGTAAAGCTCGTTGAAATTTTTGCAAGTCATTTTGTCTTCTGTTTGCTTTCATCAAGGATAAAAGAACAGCAAAACCACATCAGAAATAGCAATAAAATTACTGTGGGGGCTGCAAACATAATAATGATAGAGATCACTTAACTGTGATGGTTTCTTTTACGTGATAATGTCAAGGTGTTTTATTGCTTCTTACCCTGTGAGGTAGTTCACTATTATCCACAAATTTTAGTGCATGCCACATGGAGGCCAGTAAGGAGAGGTGATGTGTTAGAAGTTACACAAGGCTGTGGAAGACCCAGCAACAGAATTCAGAGTCTGGACCACCCAGGGCCATATTCATGTACCGCAAGCCATCAGGAGAAGATTAACTTGAAACCCTTTTGGTTGCTCTGTACAGTATAATCTTCTAAATGAAATCAATGAATACTTGATTTGAGAGTCTCCCGTTGCTCCATCCCTGCTGTTCCTAATGTTTGTTAACAGATTGCTTTGTGGTAGAGTGCAAAGGTGCCGCTCTATAAAACTGTAATGACTTCTGGAAAGGAAGTTGCCCAATGTATTGCAGAAAGCACCATTCAATTTTGATTGGAACATGGGGAGTTGAGAAGTTGTTACTACTGTTAGTACAGCCAGCCAGCTGGAATAAAAATTTCTGCTCAGCTATAGTTAAAATGACATTTCCTTTTTCTTTGCTTTCTCTCTCTCTCCTTGTTTACCAGCGGAATATGAGCATTTTTGTTTGCCCTGAGTAGGGAGCTGGAGTGCAGTAAGGCCCTGACACTCAGAGGAAGAGTATCTCATTTTCTGTCTCCTGTCCAGTCGTGGGTTTCGCTCTGTTTGCTACTCCCTTGATTCTCCTTTTGCGTTGTTTCTCAGTCCTTGGGAGTTTTCCTGTCTGTCCTCAGGCAGATTTTTAACCTTTCTCTCTAAGTAGAAAATGAAGTGTTTGGTGGGATGCCTGGGGCTTCCCCCACTGAGGAGGTTTGGCAGTGCCAGATCTCACACTGCCTGGCTTTGGGAGCCAAGGGGACTTGGGGAAAAGAGGAAGGGACTGCAGCTGTAAATGAGCACAAGTCGGTGCACAGCAAGGTGAAACCAGTCTGAATAGATCTGATATTCTGCTCTTGCTACAAGTTAGATTCTATTTTCTCCCTGGTGAAAGAGCGGTGGCTTTTAGCCTTGTGAATTATGCTACAGTATGTCTCATTACTGAATAGGTATGATGATAATTTACAACAAATCTCTCTGATCTCACTCATTGAATATCAGGTCTTTGCAAACAGCTCTTGCCTCACTTTCCCCAAGGTCTACAGGTCATGAACTTCCAGGACTTGTCCAGCGACCTCTCTGTGCACTGGCATGCCAGGCAAGGCCGACTGGCCCAGCTAGCAAGCTGAAGTTGGAGTGTGGGGTGAGGGAAGAGAGGGCATTGTGCAGTGCTGCAGCATGCAAGCCTAACCAGTTACCTCGCTGCTGTGAACCCCAGAAGTCAGCACTTGCTCCAGCTGCTGCCTTGCCCTTCCAGGCCTGCCTGGATGCCAGGATTAAGTTGTGCTGCTGTCTTCACGGGTGCGAGGAGAAATTCAAGAGAAATAGTGGCAAGCGTAATGTATACAGAGGTGAAGTTTTCTTCTCTAGTTTTTAGATTTTTGTAATACTTCTGAAGAGAACTGCTTTAAATATAAAGTGCTTCATGGCACAGAAACTATTTGTGTCTTAGTTTGTATTTCTCAGGCAGTTATCCAGAGCTTATAGTAATACTTCTTTGGCCTTTTCTAGAGAGCGAATGTAACACATTTCACACTTTACCAGTAAACTGATTCTTCCACAAAAATAATACCTGTTTACAAGGCACTGAGCTTCACCCATTTAGATCTCTTTGTACTGCTCTAGTCATAAATATCATCTTTATCCCACACGTTTGGTAGTCTCAAAGTGCTAGAGAGTGAAATTGATATAAATGGATCTCACAGATTTCAGCTTGCTGTTTCTAGCTCGTATTTATAGGACTCACGTCCTTTTGGGGACCCCAAGCAAAGCCTGGTGATACTGGCAGGGATTTTGGCAACTCCCTCAGCAGCATACTAGGTCAGCCTCCAGCGCAGACTATGCTACAACATTTGAGTTAGAACCAGAGACTGACTTGTCCACATGACAGTACAGAAGGGGGTCTGTATTTTACAGAGATAATGAAAAATGGAAAGTTACTTTGTCTTTTTCCAGAAATTTTTCTACAGGCACCTGTATATATACCTACATATTTTGGCACGCCAATCTAGTAGCCAAGTCAGTGAAATATTGAGAGTCTGATGACATGAAAGTTCACAGCTTTAAATCACTTTTTCATTGAGAACATTAAAATAACTGCAGCCTTGTTTCAGGAAATCTTTCAAGTAAAATGCTTGCAAGAAATGCATATATTGTTGATGGCAAAAAATGTCTGCTGTCTTTTTCCATGCTGCTGATCATGTGTGTAATCCCAAACGACCATCTGATGTGATTTTATAATAGTTTTGAATGAGGAGTTCAGACTGCCTATTACTTGTAATTCTGTCATTCCTCTCTAGTTTTTCTTTATTAATGACACCGGTGTTCTTGATCTGTTCTAAATCTTTTGCATTTTGTTCTGATGTTTATTACAGTATTTTCCAAATTTTTGAAGCAAAGGTCTTTCAAGATGAAGAACAGTCCTTCCCTGGGAACTGACTGGAAAGCCAAATGATCTTTATTGATATAGATATTGCCTTACGCTTCCCCTCTTTGGAAATCACTGCTCCATTATATGTTATTGCTTCCTCTTCCCTAAATGCCTTTGTGAGTAGTAAAGTACAGTGTTGACATTTAAAATATCATCACTGGCATGGTTGATAGATGAGTGAATGACTGAGAGAGTTCCCTCCTCGGAGGTGATTTTTTTCAGGCTCTCTGCAGATTCAGGCTCTAGCAAAGGTTATGTTTTGTATCAGTTATGCTCACTGCACGTTTTTGAGCTTTGCCTTGCAAACCTGAATGGAGCTGTGGTTTTTCCTGCAGTCACTATAGTCCGTGCCCATCTAGTGTCTTGTCTATCAGCTGCCCCATAAGACTTGTGCAGCACTTCAGGAGCAACACAACCACATCACAGGAGTTAAACGTGAAAAAATGTCAGTCAGAGCTTGCTCAGTTTTTATGTGCCAGTCACACACTGTCACCTAGAGTGTACTACCAGTTTGGATAAGCTGTTCATGTTTTACGTTATAGTTTGTCACTACATTGCTATTTTCACTGCTGTTTCTTTGATCTCAGAAATAGTTGTGTACTGGTCATGTTGTCTTCTGGCACTGTCCTATTTGCCCATGTCTGCCTTTGAGTTCATGACAAAACAAAGGAAAGATATGAAATCGTCGCTTCAAAAAACACTGTTGTTGCCAAATAACATAGCATTTATTAAGCAGTTCTTAAGTGTTACTGTGAGCCTCTGCTTTACATCTGAGTTTTCAAAGATTGCTGTTCACACCATTCTTTCATTGATGTATATTTGGCAATACAGAAATATTATTAGCACTTATTATTGCGGCAACTTGGAAGAATCCATCACACATTAGAACTGCAGTGCAGGAAGAAAATAGAGAACTGCCCTTTGCCCTGAGACTACTCTCTGAAGGTCTAGATAGACTGCAGGAGGTCAGTGGATACAAAGAGATGGGAAGTAGAAAGAAATGATGTTACGAGGCCTTGTGGTCTAGCACTACTGTTGACAGATTTAGATAAATTTCACTTCTAAAATCAGCTGTATCTTTTCCAGCTTGGTCAGCAACTCTAGAGTAGGAGTTTCTGACCTGTTCTTCAGATCATTTTGTCCAATGCTAGTGTCAGGAAGCCCCAGCTATGTATGATGCTGGACTGTGAACACATCGATTCAGGACGGTCCCGTGGTTTTAAAGTACGTAGCTATTGTTCACTTAAAACCTGATAGTGAAGTATGCACTGCATCAACTCCATCTCAGATCACCAGAAGTCTTTTAAGTCTGTAAGAGTTATAGACAGTTAAAAGCAGATCAAGAATTGGTATCTTAAGATTTCGTATGTCTTATAAGTGGTATTTCCAGTTCTTTGTACGCATTCAAATATATTTAGAAATGAAGAGTTTTGTAGTACTACTGTGAATTTATGAATCTATATATGTCCCTTTCTCCAAACTGGTAGTCTTTTTAATATGAGAAGAATTATCGATACATCCTTAATTTATCATTTATTAGAATGCTCATAATCTAAATGATTGACATTAGAAAAAAGGATCAAATGCAAGCAAAATTCCTCTGTGTTGCAGTATATGAAAAATAAAATAAAGGAATATATATGCTTTTATTTATGCTAATTCTTCACTCCAAGCATGGTGTGACTACATTATGTCTAGTTTGTTCTTTTTTTTTGTATCTCAGGAATTATGGCCGAAGTAAATGGCATTTGGAGATGGACAATTAAAATAATTGAGTAACAGAGAGTGTTCTGTTTGAGAAAGGATGTAAAAGATGGGGATTTTTTTAATTTAAGGAAGGCACAAGTAAGAGAGAACATGACATTAGTGTACAGAATAATGAATGATACAGAGAGTGTGAATGGGTGCTCTTGCTCGCCCTTTCTTCAGTACAGAAGCGGAGGGATATTCAATAAAGCTGAAAAGCAAAAGTAGTAGCACTGTTTAAAGGCAGATTTTAAGCAGTAATTACCTTGTTTTCACAAGCTCATCTTGTTTCTTCATGATGCTGGTGAGGGGAATGCAAGATACCTGTAGAAAATTAATTCAGGTTATCCTTCTAAACAGTTTTTGTGGACATATTGCAAAGACTAGTTCAGGATATATGCCTGATTCCTTTTAGCCTTTAAATTAAGTGGAAGATGTGTGAGACAAAGTGTGGGTAATGAGACTATCTATGTATTTACTAGATAAAGCAAAAAGTAGGTATTCAAAACAGACATCTATTGGTGATGGAAAGAACGTTGCTCTACAGTTGTCCTCCCTATGATTTTTACATTTGTCTTTGAAGTATCTGCTCATGAGCCTTTTTAAAAAGACTGATATTCTGCCACTTTGGCTCAGTGCTTTACTGGAAGATCCAAGCAGATTTCTGTCCATGAATAATTAATGTGAAATACATTCATACTTCCAGAACATTCTTTTCAGGTATTCTCTTTTTTTTAATATATATTTCATTCAATATTTACCTTTAATTAATAAGTTTATATCAAAATACAGAAGAAAATGTATTTTGACCAGGTTTATTAAATAGAATAAACTGTGTATGTACCTCACTCCCACCATTCTTGGGTAAAAAGAGCATGGTGAGACTTTCAAATGGCTTAGGAACGAGTATGATCGTATTTTGGTTAAATTATTATGATATCTATTTAGCTACATTGTTACTTTTAGACTTGATCTCTGACACTCTTTTTGTAGATTTATAATTATTTAATAATTCCTCAACATACTGCTTTATTTCACTTAATAATTCTTAGCCACATGTGGTGTTCAGTTTCCTCCACCTTAAAATGGGAAAATTTGTAATCTTGGTGAAGTACCTCAGAGCTTCTATGTGAAATCCACTCTCCTATGTAAAGAATACTGCATGTTTAGAACGTTTCCTTATGCCTCCTGATCAAGTCTTTGTTTCTCACTGACCTAAGAGACATCATGAATGCATTTGCTGATACAGTCAGTATTAAATTTTGTGCAATTTTTTTAGTATTATAAATATTTGCAAGATTGGATATATTTTATGAATCATATATGTATCAGTTTTGTAGAAGTTTTTATGAGGAGTTGCATATTTATGTGTGTATGTGTGCTAAGTATATGAATTGTACAATAAGAATATATCTGCCTGCTAATGAAGTCCAGCTGCCTCTGAAATAGTTACCTGTGTTATCATGGCAGCCCTGAAATGCCATGCCAGAACGTGCTGAAAAATAGCTTAGCTACATGAAATAACAGAAAAAAATTAATTGTATGTGTAATTACCTATTTTGAAGTATGCAAATTTTATGTCTAAACTTCAGTCAAAAGAAATATTCAATCTAGTGTTTGTTTTTTTTTATTTGTCAGGCACCCTCCAAAATCCATCTAAGCTGCTGGCAAAGCTGCCACCCATAAGTCTCAGCCAAAGACTTGCTGCTAAGTTTTTAAATCTAAATTATTTCTATTGTTCTCAAGTGATTACATTTTTTGTTGTTATCTGTGGATAGAGCCCCACTGGGTTGATCATATAAGTATATGGGAATGGGGGGAGAAGGATTTGTGTTAGTTAAGTGGAGATGATAAAGCTGAAAATATAGCAGCAGGACATAAATCAGATTTTTATTCTTTTTCTAGTTGGCTCGTCACAATAAAACATTGCAACAGATGCTGAAGCCAGGGTCAGATCCAGATGAAGGAGATGAAGCCTTGAGCTATTACGCCAATCATACAGCACAGATAGAGGTAAGGAATTGCTGTCTAGAAGATTGAGCATGAGACAAGTTTGCATATTGTACAGGGCATGTCAACTCTCTTTAGACTTCTGAAAAGCAAAGCTTAATCAAATGTATAGATTATTTATGAGAAGAAGAAAGTTAAGTGCTGTTCTTTTGGCTATGGGAGAAAAACAAATGTAGCTATTTTATATAGGTACATTACATATTAAAAGTAGCTCCGAGTAATCATTTTACAAAAGCTTTCTTTTGTGTTATCAAACATGTTTTGTTAGGGGAATAATGACTGTAGATAGTACCTGTGTCATGAAGTCAAGAGTAATCTTGTATGATACATCACCCAAATAAATAATCATGAGTTCTAAGCCAGTGATGCTAATTGATCAAATTATAAGTTTGGCTGCAGTACAAAGAGGTTTTGAAGCGATTTAGACATTCAATATGGCTTTTGTTTAAAAGAGCATGGCTCTGTCTGATGCAAGCACCTTGAGTCCATAGCTGCCACTGAGGTGGGCTACTGCTGACATCCTTATCTGTGCTAGCCACCAAACTTTTTGCTGCTCACATCATAGAATCATAGAATCACCAAAGCTGGAAAAGATCTCTAAGATCATCTAGTCCAACCATCCACTTACCACCAACATTGCCCACTAAACCATGTTCTTGAGTATCACATCTACACGTTTCTTGAACACCTGCAGGGACGGTACGTGGCAACATGGCTGGCTCTGTGGCTGTGGTGGTTGTTCAGAGGGCAGTTAAATGCACCTTTTAACATATTTTAATGTTTTGGAAGCTCTTAAGTTATTTCTTAGCAAGTATCGGGTGACTAAGTTGTCTGGGTAGGCTGCAGATGTGGGCATCAAAAGAAGCACTGTGATCTGCTTCTATCTGACAAATGGATTCTCAGTGTGATTTCTAAGATCTCTTCAAACATCATGACCACTGTAACTGACAAAGCCTATTTTTCTGGCAAAGGCTCTATTCTGTGAACCTTTGCTATCTGGCATGCTTTTTAACTGTAGAGCACCATATGCAGCCTACCTCTTCATTTGAGTCCCAGACCAAACTGAAGATGTGCTGTCAGGGTCTTTCACTTGCCACACAGTCCCAGAGCACAACCACTGGCCTAAGGAATAACTGCTTACCTAGGATACTTCAAAGTAGCCTGTTCAGTTTCACAGGATGTACTTGCCCTTGGGCAGACGAATAATTATCCTTCATCTCCAATGCAAATGTGCTTGAGTATGTTATGCTTAAAAATGGCTTAGGATGAGTTTGATTTTTTGTATGTTCAGCTAATAAATATAAATTATAAGAGAGAAAAGAAGGTCCTGATATGCAGGACTGTGATTGGAAAACTGAAACTCAGCCCAGCATTGCTCCTAAATCAAATGGATTGTTCTTTAGATGAAAGCACTGCTTGACCTGTTAGGCATTTCATATATAGCTCCCTTATGTTGGGATATCTCATTTGTTTGATTTGAAAGTCATATAGTTTCTTTTTTTCCATAATGCTGCCTCTACTGAGACATGGGTCTAGAAGTAAAAATGAAGAAGTAAAAAAACCCCATTTTTCCATTGACTAGTAATGCAGACTCCATGATCAGAAAAGGAAAGCAATTTGGATGACAGTGTAGTGAAATGGAGTAAAATCTAACTCGCTCACTGATAGCTCAGTAGACTCTAAAACACAAATAATGCAAGACCTTGTTTCTTGCGAGGTAAGCAAAGAAATACTGACAAGAAATGGGTTCTCTCTGAGTAACAAGGTGCTTTTTTTGCGTCTTCACCTTCGCAACTTCTGTCATCATAGAAATAAATTCAAGGTGAAAGAAGAGTTCCATAATCCATCAGAAAGCCTCTGAACTTCTGCACTGTTTAGTAAGAGTTTCATTTCAATCCACTGCAAAACTGAAGCATTCTAAACTGCAATATTTTTTATGTTTGGGGGAGGTTTGGGCCTAGGTTTCAGTTGAGATATATAATTTGTCACTGTATTTTCAAGCAGATTTTTGAAAATAGAAATGCGGTTTTACTTCGTGTTTTAGGATTCATTGACTGACTTTTTGGTAATGTCCAAATAATTTATGCATTCATTTATAAATTATAAGGAAGCTGTGAGCAAAAAGAGCTGTGACAAAATGGTTGAAAAGTCACTGATCCTGAGAAAAAATATGTGTACATTTTATTTATAGATTGTTCGTCATGATAGAACAATGGAACAGATTGTCTTCCCTGTCCCCAATATTTGTGAATTTCTCACTCGGGAATCCAAAAGTCGGGTGTTCAATACAACAGAGAGAGATGAACAAGGGAGCAAAGTCAATGACTTTTTCCAACAGACAGAAGATCTGTACAATGAGATGAAATGGCAAAAGAAAATTAGGAGTAAGTATTGCAATTTTGAAAAATACCTCAATTATGTTAAAACCTCACTTTTAAGTCTTCAAATATTTTCAATTTTAGTAATACACTTTTCATTATTCACTCTGATATTGCAACAGGCAGAGCTTCTCAGAACTTGAGAGAGTAGATCTACAGTGTGTAGGTCAGCTGAGACACTTGCACTTAGCTAAAAGAGTCATAATATGGAGCAGCTACTAATGTAAATAATGTGTTGAAGATGCTGTTCCTGACTGCAAAAGTTAAATGGAAGAATGGATGAACAGGGGGTAGCTCCACTAAATTCAGTAGAGTGGCACCTAATTGAGCCAAGACCTCTAATATATAACAAAACCACGTGTAGCTGCAGATTTGAGGTTTGCAAATACCTACAAGACCATTAAAAATTGGTTAACGTCAGTCACTTATAAATATCTCTCAGCAGAACTTCAGCTGCTTTAAATCTGCATGACTCCCATGGAGTCCGTTCCCCTTTGCCAGTTCACATCATCCTTGCTTGACTAGGCTGCAGAATGTCCCCATCTGTGAGCCCATCCTGGTGTATGTACTGTGGCAGTGAGAGAGGTATATGTACTTGCTTAAGCTGCAAGGGAAACCAAGCCACGTAACATGAGTTTCTTATTTTGTTCACTGGTTGGCATTACAGCTGCTGGCCCTCACCAGGAATGGGGCGGCTGCTGCTCCTGCCAGTGTCCCAGGGGCGGGGAGCTCCTGCCAGCTCTGCAACTGTCAGCTGTGCCCTTTGAATTTGGAGCAGAGAATCAGGGCTACAAACTAATTTAAAATCTACAGTATCCTTGACAGACAGAAAGGAAATGTACATCTTGTATGTGTATACGTGTATATAAACACATAGGGTGTATCACTTTGTTCACTGCTAAAATGCAGATGCTGCTGGGGTGGCAGACATCAGCTGTTTAGCAGCTCACAGCAGCATTATGCAATTGATTAGGAAGGAAGTGAAGAACAAGATCTATGGTCAGAGCAGCAGGGAGTTTGGATACTTAAAGCAATATACCTTAATGCAGCATCCTGAATCTGAAAGAAACAAGAGTGTTGGATACAGTTTCTTAAAATGTCAATTCTCAAGATATAATTTTCAGAAGCAAGTGAAAGTTTTCCATGTGAATCCTACTGGCCCAGATCCACTTTCCTTGGTGGCACCGTGAAAAGTTGTCTGTACTGACAATCTGAGCAGAGTAAAGGTGTAAAATAGATGATTCCAGAATCACTCCCTCACTCTGCAGTCCATTTGGGAATAAAATTCATCAGATTGTAGAAAAATTACTTCACTGACAATAGTGTGTCTGTTTTTTCTTGCTTGAGAAACACAAATTAAAAAAGCCCGACCTTGTACTTACATAAACCAGATCTCCCTGATGGTATAAGCAAGGAAAACTGGTTTATTTTTATTCAGAACAGAAATTCCTCAATTCCTTTCATCAGTGGAACAGCCCATAAGTCTCCATGTTGGTTTTTTTGTTGTTGTTTGAAAAGATAATGTAAGTTTAGGTTTTGGTTCATTTGGTTCAAAGTGTCTGTTACCAGGCAGTCTCTGTTGCTGAAATTGACAATGCCATTTGCAATGGCTCCAAACACTTAAATCCCAGCAGTCAACAGCATAAGGTTATCACCTAATCACATTTAACCTAATTATTTACCTAATCATTTAGACTGAGACAGTAATTTTCAACTAAAGGAATCTGTATGAAAAGTTAGCTGGGTGCAGGCAAGTCAAAAATATGTTTTTCATATTTGCAAGAGACTTTCAGTACTTGCAAATCTAATTGATATGAATACATCATGTTCAAATAGCTAAACTTCTCTGACTAAGGGTTTTCTCACACCACTGCACATTTCAAATGTTCATTTAAACATATGATAGTGCAATCTCAAATATGAAGTGTTTGCCTGGGTCTTAGTACCCTCTGATCTTGTTCCTGGGCTTTTTGCTGAATTGTTTATATGACTCTGGACACAAAGTATTAACACTTTTTTTCCTTATTTCTCTATTTTGCATTTTCTAACTTAGCTAAAGGTCCTTTGAAATATAGTCTGCTTCTGGGTGTTCACATAGTACTTCACATTTGAAGGTCCTGGCTTCCTTTTAAAGCTTCAAATAATTTTAATAGTACAGAGTCCTTGCTCAGCAGGTAATCTTGGATGTCTGAGTATAGCACAGGAGATAGCTTTCATGGAACCATACTCCACTCAGACCAAATTTTATCTGCTCCTCAAAGTAGATTGAGATATGTGTAGTTTGATAGAGGTGGTGAAAGTACTGCAGTTCTGAAGCTTTGCCTGTTCCATTTTTCTTTGAATAATATCATCTGCATAACTGATCCAAATGGGTCAGCTGGATGACCTGTGCTGGGTCTCCTGGTTGCCTGACATGCAGGATGCCTGAAATCCAGCTGTTCACTGGACTCCATATTTCCACACTACAGTTTCAGAGCCAGGTGAAGAGAATCCTTCACACAAGGTCCAGTTGTAAAACCTCAGCTGAGGCAAAACTTTCATATGTATTGAACTGTATTGGAGATTTTGGATGAAAAATCCTGCTTGAAACAATATTTTATGGCTAGCCTATGTTTACTACGTCTCTTTTAGCTAATTTTAAAGTTCTGCATGTTTGTTTTGTTTACCTCAGTTTTCTTCATTAATCTGTATTGTTTAACTCCCTTGAGTCCATTACTGACTGGGCTGATGCCTGCTTTCTTCCCATTCATTGCTTTTTTTTCTCCCTTTTCTAGATAATCCACTCCTATTTTGGTTCTCACGACACATCTCTCTCTGGGGAAGCATTTCCTTCAACCTTGCTGTATTCATCAACTTAGCAGTTGCTCTGTTCTATCCCTTTGGAGATGATGGAGATGAAGGCAAGTGGAATTTGGTTTTATTTTTCCTTTTGATTTTAGTTGCTTTTATTCTGAGGTAACATGGTTATGTAAAACTGCATCTTCAGGTGTGCTTGTTTCTGCAGAAGCCAAGTAGTGTCTCCTAGATAGGAACCAGATGTTGTCTGAGATGTTGACCTTCAGTGTGTCATGTCCTATGTGACATGAAACAAAACAGACAGAACACAGGAGCTGATCTGAAGATCGTATAGATTATCTGAGCTAATTCTTTTCTTTTCTGCTTAATTATTGTCAGATTGCAGTGTAGTAATGCACACATTCAGTTACAGTTTCTGAGCTGAGGAAGGGTACCTAGCAGCAGAGGGACTGAGATTCCTTAAAACTGACCGATTTGAGTGACTTGCAATGTTAAAATGTGGAATATGATGATATGAAAACTAACTCATTGACATGTAATGATGCAGACGACAAACGCATTATATAAAAATATGCTTAAAAGATGTGATTCTATCTCTGCTTCATCATATGTCACAGAAATACAGCAAATAATAAATTTCATTAAATAAATGCAGCAGAGTAGCAGGTGGCCTCTTTGAATCCCAAACAAGCTTAATTGGGATAAAGGAGACTGGTAATAAGAGTAGATCCATTCACCTCTGGGTCTTTGATTCATGTCCAGTCTAGCCAGTAATGTGACTGAAAGTCACTTCTGTCTGATGGCATGTGAACTGCACTACTGGAAACAGGCCAGCTTCTAGTAGATGCATGTGTTTTTCACAAATACCAGAATTGGCACCATCCAACATTCCTGTTGGCTGGCTAAACAGAAAGCAGCAGATTCAAGTAGATTGGCATGGAGACCACATTGCACTTTCACCTTGCAGGGTGGGCTCTGCAGGTCACAGCACAGAGAGCTCCACAGCCTCATGTCTGCAGGATTCAGCTGTGGAAATGGAAAGCATTTGTACGCAGTGCTTTCCTGCCTGAAAGCTGAAGAGTCACTCAGAGTGCACACATGCCAGAGTGTAAGAGAAGAAATAAAGAGTTAAAAATAAGCCTTTTAAGCTACTGAATTTTTAGCTAATTTATACTCAGGGAAATCCTCTGGTCTGCAGTCAATAGGCATTAATAGTTGGAACTGCAGATTTATATGGTATTAGTTAAGTGGCCTGAGTAATCCAGTGATTTCAGAGATAGTGCATTTCAGGATTCCAATTCCTAGTCCTTGCAGCAGTAGAAGAGACTTCTGAACAATAAACAATAGGTGTGGCCCAATAGGATAAGCACGGTCACGAGGCAGACTCCTTACTTCCAGTCTCCACCAAAAACTGATCTAGGAGCTGGAGTTCGTCTCACATTTTCTCCCTTTCCCTTGTGCAAATCCATACTCATATGTCCCAGGTGCTTGGGCTGATCTAATCATCTCAGGAATGCTGCTGCCTTCTGATGGATTTCTGCACTTCTTACATCATACGGCGTAAGCGAAATTGCACTCCAGATGAGGTTTCTTTGCCCTGTGCATATATGCATGTGTTACATGACACAAAATCGTTTGACCTGCAGTAGGGAAGAAGGAAAAATTTATTAAAGAAACACTGAGTGCTTCGCTCTTACCTTTCAGCTCCACTTTGAAGCTATTTTTTAGGATCTATTAAAAATTTCCAGATCTTGTTGGCAAAGAAACTATCCAGCAGAGCTGCCCTTGAATCTCTTGCCAAGGATATAAACACTCCTGAACTTTGGAAAAGTTTGGATGCTATCTGAATTTTGAGGACAAGGCCTCACCTTATTGTTTTCTAATCCCACTGATGCTGCTTAGCTGTGTATCTGCTGCCAAAGAGATACCATTATTCCTATTGCGATGCTTATGAAATTCTCTATTCTGTTCTCCCCTGCCACTGAGCTCTCAGTTAATCAGTAGAAATCAGTGTATGAGTGTGACAGCACCCCGAGACCTGAATGTGCTTTTTGCATCGGAGCGACGTGGTGTGTTCCCAAGGCTTTAAGCAAAGGAGAAAAGGAAAGCATGGGCTTCACTCAAATTTCATGGAGAGTCTGGGAGCCATCACCTTGCCCAGCCTGACTCTGAAGGCTTATGTGCCTGCAGGAGCTGAGCAAGAGCAGGGACCTGCCACCCACTGGGAGCAAGGCACAGTGGTTTGGCAGCTCCTGGCAGTGCAGATGCTGCTGCTTCTGCCCAAGTCCCCATGGCCACCCCCTACTGTGGCGAGCGGCTGATTTTTGTGCAGAGGCAGAGCTGCCTCCTGCTGAATGCCTGCAGCCCTTGAGCAGCAAGCTGCTTTTCTAAAAGCAGGGCGCTTCTGTGCCCTTTGGGTTGGGAACGAGACGCTGTGGCTGGTGCCACTGCTGTGCCAACCCAAGGACCAGCTATTTCTGCAGCCAAACAATCACCGAGTTAGACCAAAGGAGTCCTAATGATCCCTGCAAGAGGGAGTTGATTAGTAGCCTGCTCCAGAAACAGGGTAAACTATTTCATGTCTGAGCACTGTGCAGATCTTAATGGAAATTTCATTAGCTGCTTTTATTATATTACCTGTGCAAATCAACAATACTATGATAATAGTTCTTACTGCAGTTAGGGTAGGTCGTGGTCAGCAGTTGTGATGCATGAGTCACACTTTGTCTTAGCTATATGGGCCAAGGAATTGATCTTCTGGATCTGTTTTGTGGTGAAAAACTGAGTCTCCAAAAGATGTGTTTCTCAACTCTCCCATTCTTCTCCATACAGGCACACTTTCTCCGTTGATTTCGGTCCTCCTCTGGATAGCTGTGGCACTTTGTACAGCAATGCTGTTTTTCATCTCCAAGCCTGTTGGCATTCGACCCTTTCTGGTGTCTGTGATTCTCAGGTCTATATATACAATAGGGCTCGGTCCTACCTTGATACTTCTTGGTGCTGCTAATGTAAGTACTTAAGAAGCAAGCAGAAATTTCCCTTCCAGCAGAGGCAGAGATATTAAGGGCCTCAATTAGAACTGTGCAAAGAATTTCTTTTTCAGGCTCACTGGTTAAGGCAAAGAAAAAAAATAATTTCCAGTCATCCTGAAACAGTGATGTCAGCAAACAGAAAAGCTGAGAAGAAAAGGAGATTTGGTTTTGTTCACATGCAAATATTTTAAAAATAAAAACAATATGAAATTTCAAAGAAATATTGCTGAATAAAAGGAATCCAATTTACAGTTCCTTGTGTTAAAAGAAGAATTTTCTCTACAAATATGCTCAGCAGAATTGACACAAATTTGTCAGGTGTTTCTGTGAACCTAAATCTATATTTTTGAAAAAAGTTTTCAAAATTAAAAATTCTCTCAGCCCTTTCCCAGATCTCTTAATTTATTCATGGCTGTGTTTGCATGTTTACTGAGCTTTGTAGGATAGGCAGTCACGCTCAGAAGTCATCATTTTAGATTTCTGCCTGACTGCTGCAGCCCTAATTCAGCTTAGCACCAGGCAGCAAAGTATTAGGTTATTTGATTCTATGAAAATTTTGCATGCTCAAAAATGCCCATGCATGTGTCCAAGGTAAAGGCAAGCAAGCAGTGCTTGGCCATGTGAAATCTGTGAAAGAAGAAACATGTTGAGTCCTTATTGCTAGTCCTGGATTACCAAATGCCCCTTTCCTATGTACTGCTGCAGTACTTCTCACATGCAGGCAGAGCTCAGGAGCAATGGCAAATCTGTTGCTGGTGCTTAAAAACCATTCTTCAGAAATGACACCGGTACATTTAAAAGGGATCTTCTTCTGAAAAAATGTGATCTGAAGGAAATGGGAGATTTTCCCACCTCCACACATGCTGTTGTGTTACTATTGTTCTCTTTGCAATTGCATTTATAGCTGCTCCTGCACGGTCTCAGGTCTGAACTCGTTGTTAGGAATTGGTAAGAATTGGTAGGAATTCACTCCCCAGTTGTTGTTTAATGCCTTATGATGCTAATCCCACCCTGCCTTCTCATGAATGTTGTAGAGATCTACCCCAATGTCATGACACTCAATGCAGTGGTGAAGGGGTGATACACTTCCAGTTACTCTGATGGACTCACACCCAGCGTGTCTTGGAGTTGGATTTGTCTCATTTGAACTTCAGCCATCTAGAAGTTGAGTGCTTGTTCAAAGTAGCCTATCCAGAATTTTTTATTCTACAGCAATGCAAGCAATAAATAACAGCATTTTTTTCTGACGGAGTAAACCTAGCCTTTCTTTACCCCCCACAGCTTTGCAACAAAATAGTGTTTCTGGTGAGCTTTGTTGGAAACCGGGGAACTTTTACTCGTGGCTACAGAGCGGTCGTCATGGACATGGCCTTTCTCTATCACGTGGCATATGTCCTGGTCTGCATGCTGGGCCTCTGTGTGCATGAATTCTTCTACAGTTTCCTGGTAAGTGTGTGCTTCTGTGGAGGGGAAAACTTTGCAGAAATAGAAAATACCGTTACACGTATGCAGCTGTCTTCAATTTCTTCCTGACAATCAAGCCAAATGATGTGTATTTTTAGCATGCCGTTGTGTTGCTGCCCTGTAGGAGCTGCTGTTTTCATTAGAACCTGCTTCTGTTAGGAGTTACTTTATCTGTTTTAGAGGTGACAGTTTTCTGTTTCTTTTCACAAAATTATCATACAGCCCACTCCTTTCTTCTGTTCTTCCCCAGCATACTTTTATTCAGCATATGTTGTTCCTGTATCTTGTGTCAGTTGGGTCTTCAGGCTGTGGTCTGTCTGGGGCAGAAATTGGCCACTGGTATTATGCTAACTATCTCATCTCTCTGTACATGTTGCCATAAAAAAACTACTTGGGGAATAGGGATGGCATGCCTCTGGGCTAGCAGAAAGATTCATCACATTAAATGTATGCCACTTCAATTTTCTTTTGTTGTTATTACCTGGATAGAATGCCTTTTTATAATATGATACAGGTGCAGTGAAAATGAATCATACAAAATTATGCTAAACTCAGCTAACTGGTCCCTTCATGCTGAGTGGCAGTAAAAGGGGTTTCACTGTTCTTGTTTTCTAATCCTTTTGCTCTATACTGAAACGTGAAACTTTTAGGGAGACAGAATAAACTGTGGTCATTTATATTTATTCACTATCCCGCTGTTGTATTTTTCTCAGCTTCCTAAATAGGGGTGACATGGCACAGAGGTGTGTTAAGCACTCCAGAATTTAGGGATTCAAGCCTTACTCTCTCTTGCTGAAGTCACTTTCCAAGTCAATATCTTGACAGTAAAGTCAGCTTCAGGATTGAACAGACTTCAAAGTAGTCAAGATTTTGAGGCTTTAGCTGCAAGGCCCTTTTCAACTGGATGCATCTCTCCTACTAATTAATGCCCTCCTTCAAAATGCACTGCAGATCACATTACTCCTTCAGTGAGTAGGGGATTCTCTATAAACAATACTGATGTTCCATGTAGTTTAGGAAACATTTAATATCCTTACTTTCTATAGTGATGGCTGTGAACAAATGTTCATGATTCGTGGATGTTATAATTATCCACATTCCCAAGTTACTTACAGGTGTTCAGTTTGTAGGGGAAGTATTCCAGACTCTGATATTTGTTCCTCTTTGTCTTGTATGGAATGAATGGTAAGTGTCTTTCCTCTTTCTTCCTTTATTATTTATCCTTCCACAAGGCTGTGGATTTCAGGTCTTCTGAATTGTGACTAATACCTTCTCCTGTGGACCATTTTGATCAATCACAGTCTGTCACTTTATGTCTGTAATCAGTGTGATTTGAAGTGGAATACACATATATTATAGATAAAGTCCAAAGCACTATAACAAATCAATAGAATTGTAAGAGAGAAAAAAGCTGTAGATTCTTGAAAAGCACTTATCACATTTAATTGCTCTTTTTAGGCCTTTGACATTGAAAGTGATATTAACTTCATGTACACTTTTCTCTAAATACCAGAAAAGCACATAGCGCAGGGTAAATAAGAATGGAAATAAGTTTGGGCTTTTGTACAAACAGTGCAATGAATTTAAGTTTGTCCTAAAAAGAGATGGCCCAAATCCTTGTGCATGTGAGTCATTTTTAAATGATCCCATGAGCTCAAAGAAAGCTTACAGCTTACAGATATGTAATTACTTGCTTGCACAAGTAAGTTTTTCAGATGCAACCCATGCGTGTTCATCAGCTGGGACATAACAAAAAAAATAAATTTGTGGATGTAGATCTGTAGTATGGAGACACTGTCTTTGAATTTTAATCTAGCCTGGTTTTGAGTATGAATAAACAGTGAATCTTGTTGGTAACAATTACATGAGTCGGAATCAGTCTCCTATATAAAGCATACCTTTTAGCTTTTGATTTTGCTGGAATCTATCTTAAAATTTCAAGTTCTGTGCTTGATTCTCTCCTCCTGTATATGCAACCCCAGCACCCATTGAAATCAATGTGAATTGTATGTTTATGAAGTTAGGACTTCAGAACATGGGTAGACATATGTTTCAATAGTTCAAATTGTGTTCCTATGTACGATCTGCATGTGTTCTGTATGTAGCCTCATTTGTATTCATTTTTTCCTCTATACATTATTATATTTCCAGCTGTTTGATCTAGTATATAGAGAGGAGACTTTGCTAAACGTGATAAAAAGTGTTACCCGGAATGGTCGTTCCATCATCCTCACTGCAGTGCTAGCACTCATCCTGGTTTATCTCTTCTCCATCATCGGGTTCCTCTTCCTGAAGGACGACTTCATCATGGAGGTCGACAGGTTGAAAATCAGGACCCCTGTTGCAGGTATTGCTTTTCTTATTAAAATTTGCTTCCAAAGTACACCTTTCTGTCTGACTGACTTATCTTTGCTCAGAGGAAATTTTAATGATGTGTTTGTATCTTGTGGAAGCCTAACTAACTCCATATGCCTTAGGACTAAATTAAGAGTCTAGGTAAAATTTCATGTTTAGTTGTTTTTGAGGCTTTCCTGTTGAAATCTAACTAAATCTAACTAAAATCTAACACTCACACAGTTAGTATTGATCTGCTGCATTTTCTTTTCTAACTTCTGCTAACATTAAAAAGATATACATCTACATTTCATAAGTATTATAAAAGTGGATTCTGATGGTTCTCATTCCACCTCAGAAGCAGTGCTTCTTATTTTCTCCGTACTGCATGAGGCATGTAATCTTAGCATGTTCAGTAAGTGCATTCACCTGATAACTATTTAAGCTTCATGCAGCAGAAATTTATTACGAAATCTATGTTTCTGCTGATAGGAGATTTCCTGAGAGCATCTTGTAAATTCAGCATATATTTTAGAAAATACACACTTAGTGTATAATCTTGGTTTCAGTAAACTAATCAGAAGGTTTTTAGCCAGTTTTTAAGATGGCAGGATTTCAACTTCTTGGAATGAGAGATTTTACCAAAATGGACAGAGAATTGCAAGCTCTATTTGCTAGAAAAAAAGCTAGTTCTGGTATGCTGAGATTTATGTACATGCTACCAATCAGCCTACTGGGAGCAGGGGCAGAGAAGTAACTGTCTGCATAGAAATATTTGAGAATAACTTTTGGTTAAATTCCTAGAGGAATGTTTTTCCCAATGCTGAGCGCTCCAGACATGTGTGCAAGCAAGAACAACCAGTAGGAGCCAGTCCAGATTGTGTGCACTCCTTTTTTGCCAGCCTTCTCCCAACTCATACTTCAGGACTTGCTGCACACAAATTAGGCAAAGCTCATTCATGACTTGTGGGCATAGGGGAGTATGATATACTCATATATCTAATTGATACCATGTAAGAAAAGGAACTTGACAGATTTCTTTAACAGACCTTGCTTTATGTCACTGATCATCTTCAAAGGGCTAAGATGACTTATATTTGATTTACCATTCATTTGGGGTCAGAACTTATAATCTGAAGATTCATTTAGAAAAATAACTGTAGCTAGCCTAGGAGAAAGGAGGCTAGGTTACATGGAACTCTGGTCTGATCCAGTGCAGTAGTTACTGTGTGATTATGTTTGTTCAGCTGAGTTCTTAAGAAGGTTTTAGTGGTATGTGTGTGTATATTCTTTCTGGCTTAATGCATTGCCATTTCTGATCAAAAACAGATCAAGCAAATATGCTGATGGTATACTAATAGAATGTCTTGCATCCCAAGAAAAGTGCTATAAATTTTTTTCTTTATAAAGTAACACAAAGACAGAGTCAGAGTAGATGTGTTTTCTGTGTTACAGAAATTTTCTTAGATTTCTACTATGGTTGCATCATTTTGCTTTCATTTTTTCTCTGTAAACCTTTTTGTATCTCTGATTTGAAATGCAGAAAATTGTTGAAGATGCACAAGACAAAATTGGTTTGATAAAATCAAGTGGATGTACACATTTACCTACTTTGGGAATGTTAAATTAGTGTTTTACTCAAACCCATACATATTTACAAATGAGTACCAAACTGTGTTATAATCCTTGAAAACTCTTAAATATTCTACGTTCAGGATAACTGAACATCAGCTTGGTGTCCTTCTTGTCAGCTTTTGTGAATAATTTATCTAATGGTTTTAAAACTGACATTATTTTTATATCTGACAGTCGTTCCTTGCTTTGAATATATTTTGTTTTAACCAGAAGAAGCATCATTTGATGTAGATTCATTAATTTCAGGAGATGAAATAGGAATAGCTGTGATACACAGTAAATATAAAACTGTTTTTGTTCCTTGTGATTGCTTTGAGCTGTTGATGCAGAATGTTTGAGGAAGGAGGAACTGGTGGTATAATTTGTTCTGCTTTTTCTTCTCAACTTTTCAAATTGGTGACTTGCTTCTAGAAAAATATTGATTTAAGTATTTTTATCAGTGCAATATCTGTCTTTTTGTTAATATTCTGCTATTTCCTTAGGTATTGGCGAAGTCCCCACAACGACCCTCACATCAATGATGGGAGCCTGTGCAAAAGAGAATTGTTCCAAAAGCATTCCTATTGTTAACTCAGGTTAGTACAAAAGTTTCCCAAAATTGATGATCAATTGGAATTGAGGGATTTGTGTGTTATTATTACACAGACTGTGTGTGAAAAGTGATTATCATTGTAAGTCAGAAGCACTCAACTTCTGGAATGCTTGGAGCTTAGCTGGCAACTTGCCTATAATTGAAGTGCTTCCCACACCTGATTACAATTGCAACAACATGAGTTTTTTTATTAAAATAGCATGCTGAATCGTTATGCTTCAACAGACAGGTCTTTTTTTTTTTAATCTGGCTTTGCTGAGAGAAAAAGCAGCATTCTCACCTGCACAGAGTGAGCCACAATTAGATCCATTTAGGGCTGCTTGAGTTTATTTTAATGGTGTAGCATTTAACAGCAAGCTTTTGTTTCTACTTTTCCCATGTGTCTAGGCTGAGGTTGTAGTGTAGGCAGAAAACCTAAGAGCTCAGATCCAGGATCAGCTATGCCTTAATGAGTTGCTGTGGCTCAGTTAAGCATGGGTAGCAGTCCATCTATGTGTTCCCAGCCTGTGGAAGATGCAAGGAAATGAAGCTGTTACAAGCCTTGCTTGTGATAGGCAAGTTCTGTTTCTTTATGTTTGTGGCAAGTGAAAAGCTTAATTGCTATAGTTCAGCGGGTGAGTTGGTCTGGTTTTACTTTGATACCTGCATTATGAAGCTGATCTGTATACAGAAGGACCCTGTCAGCTGTAAGTATGTTCCATTAAAAAAGATCTGTACACTGTGTCCTACTGGAATCAAGCCAATTACCAGACACTGGGAGGGGAAGGAATTTGCTGTAGATCAAGCTGACAGCATTCTCTGCCCTCTTTTATTGTTTGAGGCTACAGGGTCACTCAGGACCTCTGAACATTGGTGCTAGTCTGTCTCCCCTACTCCCTTCTCCTGAGACATTTGGTCTTGCACTGCAATTGTTGCATTTGTTTTAGTGGGATATGGCCTTTGCAGCATGAGTGTGCAGTGGATGGTCTATATGGGTGAACAGCCTTTTGACTTGCCTGTGATGCACTGAGTGAAAAGGAATTGTCTTGGGCCAACATTTTGAATCATAGAATGAAACACAGAATGGCCTGAGTTGAAAAGGACCATAATGTTCATCTGGTTTCCAGCCCCCTACCCTGGGCAGTGTCACCAACCACCAGACCAGGCTGCCCAGAGCCACATCCAGCCTGGCCTTGAATGCCTCCAGGGATGGGGCATCCACAACCTCCTTGGGCAACCTGTCACCACCCTCTGAGTGAAAAGTTTTGATTGTTGCTGAGTAATAGTTGAGCGCTTGGGACCAGGCTAGGCCACTTGGTGGGGAAGAACTGCTGCCATGATGGCACAGCGATGGAGTGGGCCACATTATAAGCTATCCCAGGCTGCGTGTGGCCCATGAGTTGGACATGCCTGGTCTACAGGCTTTAACCAATTCCTGCTGCACTTGCCTGTGGTTGCCAGGGACTGAAGCTGAGGACTTGAGTGCTCCCTTCCTATCCTGTGTTCCAGTATATCCAGTATAACAATTTTACATGCTTCCTTCTCCCTGTTCTGATTTTGAACTTTTTGTTTATTTATTTATTCATGAGGATGAAGGGTGTGAGGGAGAGGGCTATAAAAGCAGTCTTTTTCTCCCCAGCAAGTTTGTAAACAAGTGCATAAATAGGCCTCATAAACAAAATGGGAAGCTGTCTGACCAGATAGAGAAAATAGTCTAAGAGATATTGCCAAGGCTGCTACATTCAAAAAGTAATCAATCAGTCAAAAGTGATGCAGCTTAGCTTTTGCCAAGCTTTAAATGATAGAAATCTCACATTTCTTATTCTTTGACTACTGTTTCTTTAAAAATTAAACAATAATGGAAGAGGGCTGTATGAAACATCTAAGTACCCTCTCACTTAATCTTGGACTACTTCTATTCATCCAGTAATACTAAAAAAACAACATTCAGGAAGAACCATTTTGCTCATTTTGGCCAATGGATAAACTCCGAAGTTACTGAGAATCTACCTTCTGTCCTCTCCTGGGACAGTTCTGCCTTCTGGCAAAAATGTGAGTGCAGAATGCAAAGGCAAGTCAGGCTGGGAGTTGGCGGGATTCATGCAAGAATTTCGCTGCTGTCTGTAGGATACATAAAGTGTTTTCAGTGACATCTCAGGTTCACAGTGGAAACGTAGATATGTTGCTTTTTAAATCATACTGCAACAGATCATTTGTTCTGATGAAGTTGTGCCTCCACATTGAGTTTCACCAGCTGAGCCTGAGCTCAGTCATTGCTTATTTTAGTGATGGAGTTAACTGAGAGCCAGTCTGCTCTGCTCAGGAATGTCCGCTCTCCATAGCCTGCTTCCTCCCCGCTGCATTGAGCTGTCAGCCTAAAAATATTTTGTCTCATTCTCCTGTGGAGTCTCCCACTCTTTACTCCAAAGGCATTCCCATATCACTTAAGTCTTTACCTGATGAAGTGCTTAATCCGCTTAATCTTTACATCCCACATATGTGGGCTTGGCCTTATGCACTTTGTGCTCTTTAGTCCACAAAGGCCAATGCTGGAAAAATGCAGACACCTTTTTTTAAAGGGAGATATCTTCACTCATTCCACTCACAGGCCTGGTACCACTCCATATAAGTTCAGTTTGATCCATGTGAGCATGCAAGTCTTCCCTGCCTCTGCTTGTGTTGCAGCTCAAGCCCTCAAGCCAGGTGGCTGTGGGCCACTAGAAGCAATTTTTTAAGTGAACCTTCCTGTCATCCCACTTCACTGCCTTGTGATTGCCATCACGGGGTGGTCTCAGTGCCCATTCTACATTACTTTTGAATTAAACCTGATCAGAAGACAGCCTATCGTAATGTTGTCCAGCCATTAATGGGTCACTCACCAGGCTGGAGCTGGTTGCAAGTAAAAGCCTTCTGAACCACATTCAGCATTCACATAGCACCATTTCAAGCTCCAGGTCTACTCCTGTTGGTAATGTGGGCATAGTCTGTGTGTATGTGTGTAGACAGGAGCTATGTTTGAGCTGTGAAAACTGCTGAGCACTAGGGCAAACCAGCTGGGGCCGGGCATGTGCCAGTAGAGTTACCCAGCTCCCACGTCTGCTGTTTCCAGCACCTGACCCTAGTCTTGTGAGCAACAAAAATCTTGTTCTCTAAGTACGTAAAGGAAATAGAAGCTGTGGCTCTTATCAAGTCTTTGGGTTTTGTTTTTTTTCTATTTCTTTTGCGAATGTCATCTTTTCAAGCACAGAGATTAGCTCCCAAAACATCCATGGAGTAACATTTGGAAAAAGGAAATTGGGACAGGATACACAAGTAGTGGAGACGAATTGATATGACTAAGGTCACAGTGTGAGTAAAAATTATCCAGATGCAGCAGCCAAAAAAAAAAATTTCATTGTTTCAATCCTTTCAATTTCAATATTCGACCAGTTTTCTGGGAGTTTTTCTTTGCTTCTGTTTTTTTAAATCTGGCATTCTTAAAGGTAGCAGTGTCTGCAGTGACTATATAGATCAACAAGAAGTCTGTCCCATGTCTGCTTTTGCTTTTCTTTTTGTTTAGAGTCCCTTCAATCAGGAATTCTTTTCTATTTAATTTGCTTGTATAGAAAAAGCAGTGGTGGCAAAAGCAGAGGATACCATCTCTGTTCTGCATGTATCTATCACATAAACCACAGTCGAGGAAGCCATGTTTTGAATCCAAATTGCTTGTCTGTAATGTGAGTGCTTTCAGTCAGTTTGGCGTATCAAAGTCTATCTCAGTGCCTCAGATGTGGTGGTTTGGGGGCTGTTAAATATGCTGTTTCAGTTAACTATCCCAGCAGGCAGTTGTTATTTATTAAATTGTATTACAGTAAGTGTGTGAGGCAAACCAAGTGAAAATTGCTGCCTTCACCGCTTAATCAAATGTATCCCTAAAGAGAAAGGGAGAGAGAGGCAGGATAAGCAGCAGTTATAGCCCTGACCCTTCAGCGCAAGCCAGCAGGACACAGGGAAAAGCTCAAGCAGGGCTCTTCAAAAGGAGGTTGCTGATGCAGCCACAGCTTGAGAGTGCGTGGTGGGAGGAATTCTGGCCAAGGCAGAGGGAGTCCCTCTGGGACTTGTGTTCCAGCCCAGCTCCCCTGCACGTTCAAATACCTCCTGCACAACAGTATCCTCTGTGGCTCAGCCAAAACCATGCGGCAACTCAGCAGCAGCGATAAGAATAGAATCCAAGTTTTCAGGCTGAGGTCAGTGAGAGTCTTTCATTTAATGTATATCAGACCTGTGCTTAGGCACGTGCGCTGGTGCGCCAGGGAAAGATCACGGACAGATTTACTGGTACAAAAGCCAGTACCTCCTGAGCAATTTGAAATGCTAACATGACTTGGCTTGTGCATAAGTAGGTAGAGGAATGATTTCACAGGAAGACAATGCTTCTGTGAATGTGCTTCTAATTCTGTGTTTATGTTGCTTCTCTTTTGCACGTCAGCTGCGCACTTTGGAGGCCCGCTGAAAAAGCAGTCATACTGAAACCAGTGGGAGTATTTGTAAGGGAAGGGATACTCCCATGACTAGAGATGACGACTGTGGTCATAAACGGTTACTGCTTGTGATTTTCACTGTCTCTCTTCAGGGTAAATGTGGCTGCTGTGCCTAAGAATGTCACCAGCAGTGACGTGCAAATGGATGGGGATGATCATTGAAATTCTAGCTAGAGGATACAGAAGGCAGATGTATTGCAGTTACTTTCTCTCATTGAGAGTTGTGGCTTTGTTTGATGAGTGATCGTTTGATATTCTGATTCCTGAAGGTGCTCTTCTCCTGTTTATAGGTGAGGAAGAGGAGGATGGAATTGAAAGGACCTGTGACACCCTGCTCATGTGCATTGTGACAGTATTAAACCAAGGCCTGCGAAATGGTGGTGGCGTGGGAGACGTGCTCAGAAAGCCTTCCAAAGATGTAAGTGTTTTGGCTGAAGAAATGCATTACTCCCTGTGCATCTCATGAATGCCAAAGTCAATTTTGGAGGTTATAGACAGTATTTTTATCTGGCCTTCTCTAATGTCACACGTGTTGATTTATCCATGTAATTTTTACATCTCAGATGGAATACTTAATGGGAAGAGCTAAGCTTTTTGTGATGATGTTACTTGAAGAAAGGAACTCTAGGCAGTAGTTTATCCCTTCTGGAAAACTGGAACATATTGTAACCTTCAAAGCACTGCTAAGAAGTGTTGCTAGGTTGGATCAATTTACTATTACATAAGTAATTACAAATGCAAACTTTTGAAAAGGATTGACTGATAAGTTTACGTCAAGACTCCATTCTAGTACATAAGGTGTATTTTTAACTGAAATTCAGCCTGGCATCTGCACTGGAATAGGACCTGTTGCTTATCTGTACTGAGCTAGCATCAAAGTCAGAACAGAATTTGATATATCAGGGTGCAAGTCCTTTTCCAGAAGTTTTCTCCAAAATGCGGTTTTTTGAAAACTACTCATAGTATTTGGATCTTATGCATTTTGATTTACATTCAAGAAGAACAGCACAAATAAAGGCAGTGTAGCAGATCTTTGCCCAGTGGACCACATCTTAACAGAAGGATGAAGCTCACAAGTAGTCCCTCAGCAGGATGTGCAAGAGTCCAGAGAAAAATAACTCAGATCTACTACAACTTTTTGTCAGTAGTAGGAATCCAGATCCTTACTCATAGGCTAGGAGATTCTACAGGCACCACACTCCATCCACATGAAGTCTGTAGACACTTACAAACTTGGAAAATGACGCTTGCCACCTGGCAGTAATGTGATGGTAACTAACTGCATTAAAGCATGCCATAAAAAGTACAAAGTTCTCCAAACAAATGCATGGGAAACTGAGAAAATCGGTGCCTTCCAAGACAGTATCATGATGAACATGATCTGGATTTTATGTTTCTCCTTCTTGCACTGAGTATTGTCTCCTGTTTGCCACAGAACAACTTTGCTATTTTATTGGAAGTGTTAATGAGAGTCCAGACTCTGGATGTCCAGACATCCGGACTTTGCAAGAAGGAAAATAGTGAAGGCATGAAAATACAAAACTGTAATGAAATGGGGAGATATGAGCACTTCAGAGCAATGTGTGTGCATGTGCATGTTCTATTCCAGAAAGACACAAGCTTGGTCTGCCCACTCTGAGCCAGCTTATAACCAGGTGACTGGTTTAGTATAGTGATAAAGCCATTAATGCACCATGTTTGGACAGAGCATGGTAGGCTGCTTCAGGCCTGGCATCACATAAGAATGCTCCTCTTGCTTCCAGTTGTTTAGTGTGCAAAGTTGGCAACAGTCTGGTGAATTCCACAAAGACATTCCACAAGCATGTTTCCTTAAGCATATTCCTGTATGCCACAACATAGCATTAAGGGTTATTGTAGGTCTCAGATGGTACTAGAAAACGCTTATCCCAGTTAATGTGCTGGTCAGGTAGTTACCTTCAGTAGAGCACTACACTAAGGCACTGCACCTGGAATACTAGCCAGTCTGTCTCTCCTTGATTTGGGAAACTGCATAAACGACAGCAGGAGTCCCAAAGAGACAGGAGTACATGCAGCCAAATCTTCTTTGCTTACTCATATAGCCAGTCCCTCTCTGTGCAAGTAAGACTAGCAGAATTTGGCATATGAAGAAAAATGCATAGCTTTGCTTGAGTTAATTTGAAAGTGTTGTTTAATATTTTAGACGTTTGCTATTTTTGTATCTTACTGCAACCTTATTATTGTTGCAGGAGCCCTTATTTGCTGCTCGAGTTGTTTATGATCTTCTGTTTTATTTCATTGTCATAATTATTGTTCTAAACCTAATCTTTGGAGTCATCATTGATACATTTGCTGATCTCAGGAGTGAAAAGCAGAAAAAGGAGGAAATACTGAAAACGACATGTTTCATCTGTGGTAAGTTTCTAAGTTATTGAGACATTTTGAGGGTAAAGGAGTAAAATGAAGTATTTATCAATAAGTAGTGAAATAAGAGGGGTTATCTTCTGTGAGGGAAGTCTGTACAAATGTCAGAATTTGGCTCCAAATTTCTTTGCTGTCAGCAGGAAACAGATTTCATTTAGGAGTCAAAGGACAGTTTTGCCAAGAGGTGGCTTCACAGTCTCTACTTCGGGTCTGAGGGAGAAGTACTGTGTTTCACTCTCGCATCATCACTATTGATGAGATGGTGCAGCTGCTGACTTTATTTCACACGTAGCGTGATGCAGATGAAAGTACAGCTTGCTATTTCACAGCACAGTGGATTCCAGAGGGGTAACAACAGGAAAATCTGCCTATTTCAGAAGATGACTTAAAACAGGGAACCAAAAAATTAAATGAAAATCATCCTCACAAAGACCATGCACTTATTTTCAAGTGCAGCCACAAGGAGGGCAGACCTTCACTCCCCCAGGGGATGTTAGAATTACCTTCTTTTTGATAGCCTGGGTGTTGTTTCCATGATTGTACTGACAGGGATGAACACTGTGCAGTTTTAGTGTCAGTGGGAGCCCCTACAAGAGATCCAAGGAGGAAAGCTGTAACGTGGAGAAAAACGTTGGTGAATCCTCTCCTTTCTCACTTTGTCATTCTTCTTCGGAGATTTGAGCAGATACAACAAAGAATAGAATGAAATTCTTACAACTGCATCTCTGTAGAGACTGTATTTCTGCAGAGCTGCAGACTCACCTTCACTGCTAGGTTTAAGTGCTCAGCAATCCCACCGCAGCTTAAGTGGGACTACTCACATGCTTGGTGCTAAGCACGTGCATAAATCTTTGCAAGATCAGGACTGAGACTGCATGCTGTGTGCTAACCAGTATACATTTAGAAAGGATCAGAGTCAACACTTGTAAGGCACTTTATAGCCTTCAGCACAGAAGGCACTGTAAAACTGCAACTTATTTATTATACTGTTATTGTTAGTAAGGGGAAATATCACAAAAGAGAATAAGCGTTGCGCTGAAAGAATTCTGTCAGGAATGCCTTCTGGCCTGGTATTTCGTGCCTGGCAGTTACTGTATGTGGTTATAGCTTTTAAATTAAGATCCTTCAAATTTATGATTCCTTTAAATTAATTTGTGTTCCTTTCTCTAACATATTTAACCAGTATTTTTATATTTATTTATTTATTTTGTATTATGTTCTTGTCTTTTGCAGGACTGGAGAGAGACAAATTTGATAACAAGACAGTTTCATTTGAGGAGCATATAAAGTCAGAACACAACATGTGGCATTATTTGTACTTTATAGTTCTTGTCAAAGTGAAAGATCCAACAGAATACACTGGTCCAGAGAGCTATGTGGCACAAATGATTGTGGTAAGTCAATTTGAGCGCATGCTTTATGCAATGGCTAGATGTTCTTTGCAGCATGAGCAGAGCATGTCTGTCTTTTTCCCTCTGCCTGAACAATGGGAGGCATCGATCTGTGTTTTTAAAGATCTTTTCACGTGTCTTAGACAGTCTGCAACAAAGCCCGGTCTTAAACATAATGAAAAAGATGAAAGCAGAGGCCACAGTCTCTAGTTTGGCTTTCGTGCTCTCATGCTCTGTGGTTTCCGCTCCCTCATTAGCCAAACCAGAGGCAGAGGAGCATGCATCATAACATCTGCTACTGCTTTGTCCAGGATCTCTGGGCTGCTGTCCAGAAAAATAATGTCTCCTGCTGAACAGCAGAGCACAGGGTCAGTGTTGAGGGCTAGCATTTTCTCCTACGGCTGCTTCTGAACAAGCTATTGAAAAGACCAAGATGAGCTTCTGTGGGGATTTTAAGAGCTGCAGAAACTGCATCGTGATGCAGAGAGTATGACTTGGATTCAGAGAGAGAAATTTGATGACACGGGAGCACATAGATGTTCAATTACATTTCATTTTCAACTTGCTGCCAAAGAGGGTGCATTCCCATTAGAGAGAGGGCTGGTACCAGTTTGGGCTTCATTTTTGAGTAACTTCCACAACATCCCCATGAACAGCAGTATTCAGGTGGCCTTCTTACTTGTTGTGATATCCTGGTGCACCATTTTGTTCCTGTAGATTTCCCAGCAGTTGCTGCATTGCCAAGAGCTCTTGCCAGGGTCTGTGGTTGCAGAGCTGGCATATGTCTGAATCTCAGAGGGGAGTGTAAACAAGTACACATCAGGCTACTGTTTATGCATTTCTGCAGCCACATTTTTTATTGAGAGTATCTACTCTGTTATCCTTCATTGAGCCTTTGATTATACATACTGCCCAACCTCACAAGTCAAATTCTGAGCGCTCATACAGTCCTCAGCCCAGCCAAGAGGAGGAGAGATGAATATCCTTTAATTTTGGCTGTCTGAAAATCAGGCACCTGGCTTAAATTGTTGCCAGCTCCCTGCCCTGTCAGTGAAGCAAGCTGGATCGTTTACCCTGCCTTAAGATAGGTGTCTAGGATGCTGGTGGGAACACACCATGGCAACACCTTTCTCACTCCATAGAGGGTCTAAATGAGCAGTTTAGACAGGGTGCTGAACTGGGTGTTGGCTGAAGCTAGAGGAGAGGACTCACACTGCACACTTCTGTAAGTGCTGTTACTGCTACATGGAAGGCAGTGTGGAGGGTCACAGGAATTGAGCGTTCAGGTACAGAGGAATGGCCTATATCCATGGAACTTGGAACTGCCTATCCTGTAGACCAGCTCAGTAAATTTATGCTGTTAGACAGTAATGGATCTCCTGCTGTGTAATGGGCAAAATAGAACAGCTAAGACAAAAGCTTGCACCTTATGTTCCATTACAGGAAATTATTCGTAGTGTCAAGTTGTCCTCTAATACCTGAAACATTTCTAGCTTATCTCAGAAATGCTCTTTAATTCACAAAACATTTCCAGACTCTAGGGCCTGTTTCCTTTGTCTGGTCCTTCCTTACTCTCCCCTTCTTCCCTCTCCCTGAGATGTTTATATGGTTTTAAACTTTGAGAGTGTGTATGTTAAGTATTAATGTTTAATTCCAAGGGATGCATTAATATTCATAGTAAGTGTATTCATCCCGTGGCAGCCGAGGTTTGAATTTTCTGATGCAATTCACTAATGTATTTTACGTTTGCATTAATAGTCAGAACTCCTGTTTGAATATCTAAAATATTAACAGAAAAGCACCAAAATGTGTGTGGCCTCAAGCACTGAACCGATTTCGCAAAGCTCCTCTGGGGCAGAATGCTGATAGTTTGAGTGGTTAATAGTGATCAAGAGGTTGGAATTATTAAACCCTCTGAGCAAGGGCTTGGTGTTTTTTTTTTTTCCCATGTGTATGTATGAAAACAGTCGTTCTACATGGTGAGAGAGTTGCGTTTGGGCCTAGAAGTGAAACATATTGCTTACAAGGAATGGAAGGAGGGAATGTAGGAATGGAAAGAAAGAGAAACAATATTTGAACAAATTATGTGTTGTGGGATTTGTATCTTTGTGTAGTTAAAATTCTCCTGTCCAAAATCTAGGGAAGGTGTGCTGCAGAAATGCTGGTCGTGTGAAGCAGAAGCAATTGGAACTGTTTAAGTGAATAAAAAGGGGCTCTTTCTCTTGGAGCCAGAGATTACTTGATACCACATGGTAGAAGGGCTATTAAGAAATGAAAGAAAATAATCTGACGAGAAGAATGGAGTGTTCTGGAAGTATGATATTCAGCTGGAAGAAATTGAGAGACAAAACTTTGCTTATGACCAAAAGAGTAAAAAGCCATTGGTACTGATGGAGGTTATGTGTTTTGCGTGTTTCAAACCCTGCATGATAACAATGGAAAATACTGCACATATGTGGAATGTATTACCTCCCATGCAAAAATTAAACGTGAGATAATTTTTTTTACCTAAAGACAGGGAGAAAAACTGATTAAGACTTTTTGGTTGACTGGAAGCCGTGCAACCACTCTTGCAATTCTGGAACAGGTAACAAAGTCCCTGATAAGGCGCTTAGATTCTGGTTAGAATCTGGCACAAGAGAGGCAGACTTCAAATGAACCTTTCACAAGGGGACTGAGGTTTGCCAGTGAAACAGATTCATTACCAAATGAGGCTGATGAGGCTGATGTGACACTGTAATTCAAATGGGAATCCAAAATATATAGAGCAGAGGCTCAAGGCAGAAGGGGATGCAGCGTTGAAAGTCACGAGTGAGAAAAGAGCATGCAGTTTCCTTTTTTAGATGAACCTGAAGAAGATAATGCCTAGTGTATCAGAAAAGATGCAAGAAATGCAGTGGATTACAGTATATAGTAAAGAAAAACACAAAATAGGCAAAGGGGAGGATGGCAGCATTCTTGTTCGAAAGGCTGTTTCGCTGAGCAGTAGATAGACACTGTGGCAGAAGATGGATTGGCCATCAAGCTGAAAATGAGGAGAAGTTATTATTTTTAACATGGATGCTGCTGCTTGAGCCAAAAGGTTGGTGGAGACAGTGTGGCTGGTAGATGTCTGAATTTAACACAGAGCGTGCCAGCAGGATCCAGTTAATACATTGGAGATGTTTAAGGCTAGTTTCAAGAGCAGGGCATTCTCAGGACTTTTTTGAAGGGGACAAAGAGGAATGATAGTCAGTGTTTTGGGTGATACAGAATATGGAAGAACTCTATGAATAATACTCTTGGAAAAGCTTTCCTAGCTTTACTAGTTTTTATTACAATTAGGTAGACCTCCATGTCTGTTTCTGTCGCTTTAATGAGTCAAACCCAAATTCTGTGTTTTCACAACCAGAATACTTAAGAAAGAATTTTTAGTCAAATCTGACTTCCAGGGCTCAGACCTAACCTTAAATAAATGTAAGTCAAATTTTGGAGTATTCTTCAGTAGCTTCTTTAAATAGAAAGTGGAGTTTAGCTTCACATATCATCCTCACTACCCCTGCAGCTGTAGTTAACCAGTTATTAACTGTACTTCTGTACTACTGTACTGCAAAAAAAACCAACATTGACATGGTTTACAGTATATCTGAGTACCAGGGTAAATATCTACGTTTTCTGGTAGTCTCTTTTCTCCACTGCCCATCAGGACCCCAAAATATGACTGACTGTGATACAGCTCTGTCTTGGTCATGATTCGTATGTCCATCAGAAAGAGAAACATCTTGTTTTAAGGTATGGTGATAATATAACTGGAGGAAACTGGAATGTTCTGATTTTCTTGTTCTCATCATAGAATCACAGCAGGTCTTGGGTTGGAAGGGACCCTAAAGACCATCCAGTTCCTACCTCCTGCTATGGGCAGGGCTGCCACTCACAAGATCAGGCTGCCCAGGGTCCCATCCAACCTGGCCTTTATTTCCTGCAGGGATGGAGCACCCACAGCTTCGCTGGGCAATTTGTTCAATGCCTCACTGCCTCCTCCCCACAGCTAATCTACATCTACCCTCTTTTAGTTTAAAACCATTCCCTGTAGTTCTATCAGTATAAGACCGTGTCTAGGCTGCTTACAAGCTCCTTTTAAGTACTGGAAGGCCACAATGAGGTCTCCCCATAGCCTTCTATTCTCCTAGCTAAATAAGTCCAGCTCCTTCAACCTTACTTCATTGGAAAGGTGCTCCAGCTCTCTGAGTATCTTTGCGGCCTCCTCTGGACCCATTCCAGCCTCTAAATTTTTCTTACGCTGTTTTATAATACTTTTTGAGAGACAACAAAATTCCTGTCAAAAGGAACAGAAATTACTTCCCTGTGTGACTTCACTTTCCTGATTTTCCAGTTCAAAGAAGAAACTTGCAGGTAATCTTCTAGACACTCCTCACTCAAAGGCAATACTTTTCCAAGTTCCCAAATTCACTTGCATTTCTATCCCAGACAAGGTTTGTTTCAAGGCATTTCTAATAGCTTGCAGTCTGTTAAGTCTCTAGCTTCAAAAGTCCTTAGGGCTGAGACATTTTACTTTCTTCCTCTGGACTACTGACATAGGCTGCAAGCTCCTGGGATTTTGGTTTTCCCAGCAGCTCTGTACTTGCTTCAGCACTTAGCACTGAGCAGTGGCTGAAGTAATCAGTAGCTACAGAATGGATTGTAAAACAACACGTAGTTTAAACTCTTCTGGATTTTCGATCAGTGACTGTGTGGAGATGCTGTGGGAAGTGGGAAGTAAAGCACTTCGAATCTTTTGGTGCTGCCCATTCTTCTGGCACAGTATCTTATATCAGTTCTTGTGTGAAACACTAATGAATATTAAAAGGCGGTAGGTTTTATTATCTGTTGGTTATCCAGCCCTCTTTTTTGAAGTCAGATATGATTATTCCATATCCAAGAAGACAGAAATTTTGAAAAGCTGGATACGTGACTTGTATTTGCACCAAGAAACTGCATGAATTATATCCCTATTGAATTTTCATTCCTGAAGAAAAACTTCTTATCTTACTCATCTGACCAGAAATTCCATCCCTTGCAAACTCATAAAGATGCACATAACTTGTATTGCATCAATACAGCAGTATTTGAATGTTCCTTGTGTCCATTTGTCAGAGGAGACAGTTTAATGTAAAAACTGGAACAGTGAAGGTTAACATCCAAATTTTTCGATTCTCTTTTCAGTGATGCAATTTATACATTAAGATTTCTATTTGCAGTTTTGGTAGCTGCAGATAGATAAATGGAGGCAAAAATGTTGTTGATTAATTACTGCATTTTTTGCAGCAACTCAGAGGGAGAAATGAATTAGCCTATGGTTTACTTCTCCGTTCATTTGCAAAAATAAAAAGCTATGGGCATGGTAATTGAATTAATTATTTCACCCATTGGAAGAATGACTGACTATAGAAAACGAAGCCCTGAAAGTTTTGTTCTCGTGTGCCCTGTCCGCAGTTCTTAGCAAGTTTCATAATGGATTTTATCAGCATTAGTGCTACCTGTCATAACTACATAATTACAACACCTAATTATATTATTACTTATTTACTCTAATTATGTAATTGGATGTAATTGGTGCAATTACATAACTCCCCAAACAGCTGAAAACTGCTCTAAAACCAGCCTATGTTCGTAAGAGTAAAGGATTCTGTGATGCATTTGGCCAGGTCCCTAAAGCAAGGCGATCTTCAGTAGGAAATTAATGGCTCTGTCCTCTTGCCATGGAGATCATTGGGACATCGAGCCTTTTATATTATGATAATATCTCAAAAGTATTATTTAACATTTTGTTTCATCTGTAAATGTATCATCCCTGGATGGCAAATTCATAATCTTAATCATCTGTTCAGGCTACTCTTCAGGATACCCAGTATTCCCACTGAAATCCGCGTCGAAATTCCCATCAGTGTAATAAACATTAGGCAGAAGAGACAGCTTGAGTCTGAAGTTCTGAATGCTGAGTTTCTTTACTTCTTCAGTTTTCTTTAAAGGCACTTTTTTGCCTTTTCATTGGTAATGTGACAAAATATTTTAGCTACTTCATTCTAAACATTGAGAAGGCGTCAGCTTAGTTTCACTAACATTATTAAATAAAATAAGTATTTGGCAAAATGTCTTGGCAATTTCCACATCACAAGGAAAAAATTATAGTTCTTTGGGTGGTGTTTGTTGTGATTTTTTTTAAATGCTGAAGTTTGAAAGTCGAGATGAACTTAATTCTCCCATGAGCTGGTGCTGCTATATCTTTTCTTCCTCCCTCCAGTCTCACGCTTTTGCCTTCTTTTTCTGTTAGATATCCAGAAGTGGTTATTAAATTCAAAAGCAGCACTGGGAATAATGCCAAGTGAGCCATCAAGGAGCCTCATGATAGCTGTCATTCTGCCCTCACTGTGTGCCATTTTCTGTTGGTTTCCTGCCCTCTGCTGCCTTGATGCTGTCCAGGCTCAGATCTTGGCTGCAGTCACTGTGAGGTCCTGGCCAAAGTAAGCCTCTGAGGCTCATGGGCAACTGTGACCCAAGCGGAGCTGTCGGGTATCACAGTGAAATCTCAGCCTTTGGCATCATGAGGCCATGAGCCTAACATCCAGCTTATTCAGTCAGTGGCCATCCCCAAGCAAATCAGGGATCTCCAGCTCTGGAGAAGGCAGGTGTAAAGGAAAAGAAGCAGGTGACGTGAAGGCAATGAAAAAGCACAAAGGAAGGAGAAGAGTATCCTGACAGTGGGCCAGCAAGCAGAAGCAGAGTTTGTAGAACAAGCTGTTCTTTTCTGCTGTCAGTGTTTTTCAAAGAATGTAATAAAATAATATGTACTAAAAGGGCTGTTGACCTCAAGTCTTAAAATATAACTTCTTTGTAGAAGAAAAAAAAATGTTCTGGCATCCAGGATTTTTTTCTATTCTGCTATCCTTTGTTTTTTGAATTTTGGAGGCAAGAATTTTCCCTGCTAATTTTTCTCTCTGGTTTTTAGACACTCAACCATTCTTTGACACTCTTATTACAGCCAAAGATTGCTGCTCAGGTAGTCTAAGAGTGGCCTGAACCATAGAAATGTCAGTGCAGGGCTGCATTAATACTGCAGAAGGGACACTCTGGTTGACAAGAAGATGCATTGGGTGTTTCTCACTTGCACTCTGGTGATTTGTGCTAGACAGTTTGAGAAGTTTCCTCATCCAGATGTCCAACAGACCCTTCTGTTGCAATTTACCAGAACAATAGCAGAAGGGGCAGAATCGTAGAATCATAGAATTAGTGAATGACCTGGGTCAGAAGGGACCTCAAGAATCATGGTGTTCAAACCCTCCTGCCAGGGACAGGGCCACCAACCTCCAGATCTGGTACTAGGCCAGGATGCCCAGGGCCTCATCCAACCTGCCCTTGAACATCTCCAGGATCCACAGCCTCTCTGGCAGGACAAGCAGTGTGTTTGCTCACACCTCAGCTTCTGCAGTTCGCAGCCCTGTTTACCAATGTATTGAGTCTGAACTGCACGTGTTGAGGACAGGACACACCACTGATTCCACTGCTTCTCTGTAGATAGGAAAATTGTCAGCAGGGAGTAAGGGCACACGGCTGATAGGGGTGACCCTGTCAACTGCTACAGCTAAATCTGCCAGGGGCTGTGAGCTGTGGTTCTTAAACTGGCTCGCTATAAATAAACTTGTATTTTTAAGGTTTCTTCATTATCATAAATTCTAGTTCAACACTAAGTTTCTGATCTGGCAACTCATAGACTTCAAAATGCTCACAGGAGTTATGCATCCAAATGTTCCACTGGAGTGGGGCATAGACTTTATAACTTCCAGGAAGCTAATAATGCTCCCATTGTTAGGACTGATTTATTTTGCTGTTAAAAACTGGCCTTCCTCCAAAAAGGAGCAGATGTTATCAAAGCAAAGCTTGCAAGGATGAGATGTATGTACATAGCATTAAGCTATGCAACTTTTCCTTAATTACTTTTAAAAGACTGATACAATGCATGTCACATTATGAGTAATTACTTACTGTGGCAGTTAGACCAATAGCACAAAAGCTAGATGCTAAATAAGATCTGAGGTCTCACTGACAGGCTAATTTCCTAGGAAACACAATGTCGGTTTTGTCTGTAGTTGTGTTTTCATAAAAGAAGCAATTAAAGAAATATGCCTAAATAGATGATTTACTGCTCCCATTTTTGTTATGCGCAATATAGGGGAGAGGAAGAGTGAGCAGTCAGCTCTCCATGTTCTTCCACATGAAAGCAGGCCTCCTGGCATTCAGACTAGGTGCACCAAGTCCCAGAAACAGACATTCTGGGGAATCAAGGCCTAACTAAAATTAACAGAGGATCTCAGAGCTGTTGAGGGGTGATAAGGGATCACTGAACAAAGCTGGAAATATACTTAGTACAGCTTTTGACCCACTCCCTCATATACATGAGCATGACTCAGTTTTACCTTTACAGAACATGCTGGGGTATTGTTGCTCTTCTTTCTGCTAGGTATTGCATTATTTTTCTATTGTTGCTTTTCCTATTGCTCGAAAATAACGTTCATTTCTTTAGATAATCCATTACTGTTTTCCTTCTCCATATAATTTTGCCTCTATATTATTATCTCACAAGAGTGCTGAACACCTCCCTCTCCACTTCATAAAATAAGCAATTACAGTAACGTGCCTAATTAGCTGATTTCCTTCCCATTTGTGTGTTTCTCAGAGCGTGAAGAGTTAGTATCACATGAGGACTTTGCATCTCTGCATGAAGCTCCTGTTCTACAAGAGAGCAGAGCGTCTTCTCTTTCACTTCAAGGGCTGTGCCTCTTTCAGATATGGGCTCTTTCTGGTCCACCATAAATAATTTGGTTGGCCTTCTTAGCTAGGTGATGTGTGAGGTATGGGGAAATAAAAGGAAAGGTGAGCTTCATTTGGGACTTCGTTTAAAAGCTTGAGGTTTTAGTGGCTTAAACTTATATACGTTCTTTCAAAAGGAAGAAAAATTATTTCTACTGTTGCTGTTTGAACAGGAAACCACGGATCTGATCCTGATTCCTTAGAAATGATGCCATTAGCTGGAGTAAAAGATCAGCATCAACCACAGATGCTACAGCACGGGCAGTTTTGGTGCATGCAGTGAGGGCATGGAGATAAGCTACATCCCTCCAGCTGACTCAGTGAGAGGACAGCCATGCAACTGTGCAGCGCCGTTGTCCCTGCTGCATTGCTGCTCAGCCCTACACTGTAAGCTCCTAAAGGGACAGGTCCCAACACCAGCACAATCCTGTTGTGTTTGTGTTTTTTTTCTCCCTCTCCTTTGAAATTACTTTTGGATAAAAAGCTGTAATGTAATTGAAAGTTACAGAGTGAAACCTAAAACTCTTCAAGAGTATATTCATCCTGAGACTTGTTTTTTTCCCCTGAGGTCTGAGAGCAGTGAGTTGATAATACTCAGCACTGCTCTTTTTGGATCTTGTGGCATTATAGCTCTGTTGTAAGCTCTGCTTAGTTCCCTCTGCATTTGAAGGATTTGTCTGCTGAACAATATTTAGGCTTTGAGGACTGATTTTGCTATAAAGTTCTGTTCTGCCTTGATAGTACAGTGTAGTCACAGTCTCCTTGTCCTTCTTCCAAGTCCAGTTCATTCAATTTGTTAATTAAAATAAATGAGCTGAGTTGGATTCCTGTTTCTTTGTTTGCTGCTGGCCTTAATGTCTCAAGGAGGGGTCTGGACACGAGGCAGTGTTCCTTGAAACTTGCACATCCCCACGAACATCGAGGGGAGGTGATCCAGCTGGAGCACCCTGGAGCTGAGCAGCACTGCTGGCAGGACGCAGGCTGCGGTTCCCTGCTGGAATCCACTCCCGCCTCAACCTGCCAGAGGCTGGAGCTGTTAACTTTCCAGGCAGCTTGCAAAAACCACCTTTTATCCCTTTGTTAAGAAGCATGTGGTTGAGATGGATCTGTGTGTGGGCAGACCTTTATTCTGTGATTTCAAATGATGGAAAGGCTGTCCAAGGCATTGGATAGGCACCTACTTGTGCTTGAAAGCCTGGCAGAAGCAGAGGCTCAATTCTCTCAGGAATGGAAGTACATGGCTTTGCCCAATGAGACCTGAACCTTAACTGGAGCCGTAGATACTGATAATAAGTTCATTCCCAAAGGGACAATGTCACATTCAGATCCCAAAGCGTATAAACTAAATTCATTTGATTTTGCACTCTAAGAGAAGCAACAAACACAGGAAGTCTTCAGCGTTACTTGAGAATATTATTGCAACATTTGAAAACGATTATTGTTCTTTGTATTACAGCATTACTAAGCTTCTGGCTTCTTGAATGAGGAAGACACTCCAAAATTGTCCACAGCTAAGACAGATAGCTGCAGATGCTGAGGAAAAGGACTGTGGGTTTCCCAAAGACAGAAAAGCAATCAGTAAAAGAACAGGGAGATGAGTCTGAGGCAGTTGTCTTACGAAGGACATCATTTAAAAGTTAAACTGAAGTCACTGGGATGAAATTCTGCAAAAAGTAAATCAGAGGAAAGATGTAATATAGTACTGCTTCTGAGTTCTCACAGTTGAAAGACAAAGCTGCGAGGACTGCATGCACTAGTAGCATTTTACAAGGTGTCATGGACATGATGAAGTTGCTTGTTTTCTGTATCTGTTGTGGGAAGAAAAATGTGCAGGTGTGTATTGCTCCGTATGGATAAGTTTCTGAATTTGTATAACTTTGGTTTCATTGTGCCACTTATCTTCTGGGATCTGTTTTATGAGATTTGTATCGGGATTTTCAAGTCTTGTTCCTAGAATCTTCTCTCTTTTTAGTTCTGGGGTTGTGCGTATGATAAAAAGCAAAAAGATTGCATCATCTTTAATAAAAGAGAAGATATATAGCCTAAAGGAATCAGATTAGTTATAGAGAAAGAAATCAATCAGGTTGGCAAATTGTATCTGTGGGACAATGTGCAAAATGTTTGTTTCATACAGTATTTATTGAACAAATTTATTGAGAAGGTGGTTAAAAGTGCTATGCAGAAAAAAAAAAAAAAAAAAAAGCAAACCAGGAACCATTTTGTTCAATTTAAATGACATTGATGTATTTTTTACATCATGAAATCTTGCAATATTACCAACAACAATCCCTGATAAAGTACTTTACACAATTGCCTCACAGGGCATTTTGAGATAAAAGTGTGTATTGGAGATTGTAAATTGGCTGCATCCAATTTATATATAATGGAACCCACTACAGCCATCCTACAAAATTCAATAGATCAGGAATCACATTACAGTTCTGTGGGTTTGGGGTAGTAGTAGCCTTAAAGAGTCTCCAAAACAAACAGGCGAGCTTAAATCATGTTTAATGAACACTGTGTATTTTATACACATGTGATTAAAATGTTTTGTCTCTGTTTTTCATTTTGCCGGGTGCTGCCGAAGGAAAATTGTAACTCTGGGGTTGTGAAACTGATCATCTGCTTGTTCTCCACAGAAAATGCATTTTAATTGAACAGAACAAACCATATTTAAATGCTGGGCTGAAAAAAAAACACTATAAAAAACTATTAAAAGGAAGAAAGAAAAAAAAAAAAAAACAGGAAAAAGCAGATCTGCACAGAGGATCTGTTTCAATATTTTCCTAGCAATGAGAACAAGAGAGCTAAATGTAAATGCAGTACAGGCAGCTAGAGGTTCACATTGTAGCAAGACATTTTTTCCTTTATCGATCTGTGCCTGCAGCCTCTGAAAACAGTGTGCAGTAGCCATGAACCTATGTGAGCAGACATCCCACTTTGCAGGCCCAGCTTTGCTGTTTTCCACCTCTTCCTCAGTGGCTTCCCAGTGGGGTTTGTGGGGCCTGGTGGGGTGCAGCCATGAGCAGAGCCTCTCAGAGGCCTCTTGCTGCATGCTTAGGTGAGGAGATGGGCTCACAGAGGAGAGGAATGTGGAAGCAGTTGAACACAGTGAGTGGTCTGCAGACAGCTTAGAGAGCTTGTTGGTGGTGCTCGGGCCCATATGGCTGAAAGGCAGCTGTGGCCCCGTGGTGTTTTGTCAGGAGACACTTCAAAGAGAAACCTGGAGCTCTTTCTTCTCTGACTGATGCTCGACTGTGTGCATTTGTACAAATGCGTGGTATGTGAGCGGTCACATCCTTGTTTAAAAGGACAGTTGTTCCCTATAGCCCATTAGGGACAGGTAATAATTCTAATTAATTTTAAAAGAAAATGTGCTGTAAGTTGTCCTTTCATATTGCACCATGTGCAGAATACATGAGAGGCAGAATGGGCCCAGAGCAGACCATTCAGATCAGGATTCAGGGAGTATCCTGAACCAGAACAATCGCACCGCGATCGGTGAAGCTATGCCTGTGCGAAGCTGAGAACAAGGTCAAGTCCTGAGCCTCTGAAAAATGAGTCTCCAGCTGAGTCTTTGTATTTCCCAAAGATTCTGTTACGCCAAATTGAAGCTAAAGCTAGAAAACGGACAGTACTTGCAAAAAGCAAGGTGACAGGGCCAGAGAATTAAATCTAAATGTCAAAAAATGCATACATTTCAACAAGAACACTCCTGAATCCCATGCTACAAAAGATACGAGCTAAAGGTCATGGCTGGGAGATTAACAAGGGGGTTAGACCCTGATCCACTGTATCAAACCAGCTCTTCCATTGCCAAAAACAGGTCAAAGTGTATGCTGTCCTCATCGGCTGAACAGCAGGTGTGTATATAAGGAGCAGACAACCAGCCTGTCCCTCGCAGTGATGTGGTACTGTAGGGTATGTTTACACTGCAGTGGTATTAGGGGCACGGGCTTGTGTCTGAAGTTAGTGCCTGGAGTCTCCCGCCAGCATGTCTTGCAAAAGGAAATCAATACTAAAAGAGGATCAGAAGAATGGAGACTTTAGTGAGATAGACTTCAGGCTGGCTGGTGGTGCGTGTGTACAAATGATGTGGGGCTGGATAAGCACCTGAATTCTGTTCACTTTAAGTGCAGTCAACAGAACTATCATTGGAAGACACAGCCATTCAGCTACACGTGAGCCAGCACAACAAACAAGCTGTGAATTTGCTGGAACGATATTGGGAACAGTTGGGAAATGAGAGGGAGAGCAAAGCTGGGGCTGGAGGCACATTGGCAGCAGCAGTGGAGTTTGTGGGCAGCTCAGGCCCTCTCCTGTCACTGGGTGCCCCATGCAGTGTGCCAGGCAAGGTGCCACCCAGCAGCAGGATGCCTGTGCAGCTCGATCGCAGTGAGCTGTGGAGGAGATGGAGAGCAGCCAGGTGCCTCTGTGTGAGGATGGCCATACGGCCATTGCTTTACGCTGTTCTTCCCCTACAGAGACAGCTGGAACTAAAACAGAGCCTCTCATGTTGCCATTAAAAGGTTCTTTTTTTAAGGACATGTGCACTTAATGTCAGAATATTGAAACCATATCCACGTGAATAAAGTTAGCAAGCCAGTGATTCATTGCTGTTTCAAATCTCTATCTAGCCACAGTAAATTTCTGCTCAGTAGTGACAGTCTGTGTCCACATGCAAGCTATGATTTACAGCTCTGTGTTTTGTATCAACAACATCTGTTTAACAAAAGGAAAAAAAAAGCCAAGAACATTTATTTTCTAATCTCTGTACCAGATGTTGTTTCTTTATGCACAAGATCCAGGGATTATATCAGAAATAACTTAATTATTTTAAATGAATAATCTGAAGTGTTCTTCCTAAAGCTTGTCCTGTAACCACTAACAACATGAAAACATAGGAATGTGGAAAAGTAAATTCATATTTTGCACAAATCTATAATTACATCTATTTTAAGGGCACAAATACAAAGAACGAAATCCTAGCTTGTGATGGTAGTGCTGGGATTCTTGAGGATTTGCAGAGGAGAATATCAATTCTCAGAGTTACGATAGAGATAAGGTGGCAGAGAATGACTGAGGCAGCATCAGAAAGCAACAGCTGAGAAATGGACACTTGCCACAGGCAGAGGAAAACATGGGAAGGCAGCGAAGCTTCAGAGAGCGGTGCTGGGCTGAGGTAGAAGCTCAGGCCCTCCTCCCTCAAGGCAGGAAAATAGTCACTATGCATATCACAGCATGAGACTGCAGAATAATTCAAGCTGGGAGCCACCTCCAGAGACCCCCCCAGTTCAACACCTGCTCAGAGCAAGCCCAGATGAAGCAGATCGCTCAGGGCCATGTCCATATGCATGGTGATCAGAACCTACCTAAACCAAATGCTCCAGTTTGTCACTGTCTGTCAGACATGGTGCTTCCATGTCTGTATCCCAGATACAGCCTGACACATGCCAGTGGGAAGACAAGAATTGCTTCTCTCCATGTGCTGGCTGCACTCTGGCTAATGCAGCCTGGGGTGTGCTTGGCCTTTTTCACGCTTAGGGCACACTGCTGCTTCTTGTGCTTAGCACTTACGTATGGGCTTGTCCACAGAAGTGGTGCTAGATCATGTTCAAACTTATGGGCTGAACTGTGAAAATATATTTTTGTGATTGTTTTCATCTCCTGGAGCTAAATGCCAGACCTGTGTGTTCTCTGAGCAGGAACAGTGGAGGGTTCTTCCCTGGAGAAGCAAGGTCCTCCTTTAGACTCTCAAGCTAACTACCAAAACTGCCACACACAACACAAAAGGTTTGAGATTTATTATCATTCCTCCCCGTAGCTTTTTGGGGGATTTCACAAACTGGAACACCAATAATGAAGCCCTGCAAGACATTCATGAGTGACTGGCCTAGATATCAGAGCTCACGGTTATGCAGAATTAAGGTGATAGATTCTGTTGCAGCCCTCAAAAACATTCAGTCAAATTAAAATGAAACTAAGTGCACCAATGGTGCTGCTAAAGCAGACTGTGAGGCTGTGTTACACTTCCAACCTTCTTTTAGTGGGAAACAGATTTCTATATTTTCTAGAGCACCGTGGAAGTTGTAGAATATATCAATCAAGTATAGGCCCAGTCAGATATATTAATTTTCTCGTTGCATAAAGATTTATCTGTAATTGCCAAGGTTTATTTTTATTTTCCTCGAATCGCTGTTGCGGTTGCATATGGCTGCATAACAATTCCTAATTTCCCGCCCTATATTCTTGTACAGCACAGATTGCTTATCAAATACAGTCTTAACATTAAAGTGTCAAACAGGATTTGCAGAAAGCTATTTGGATTTGTAGTTTGGGATGAACGTTTATCAAATTGTGGATTAGCTGAATCATGCACTGAACCAAATTATTATTGTCTGTGATTAAATCACGAAGTGGTTATTGCCCCATGTCATCTAAAGCACAAGATAGTTTAAATCTTCAAAATCCCTTTTTAAAGGTGGCTGTAGGAGCTACATCGATGCAGACTTTTATGATCAGACTGCATCCCCAGGCAGAAAAAAAACCAGCTTTCAGAAGGTAGCTTGGACCGATCACTCTCTGCTTACATGGGCAGCTAATCTAGGAAAGAAATGGATGGACTTATTTACACCTCAGACACGCAGAATCATTTTTTAGTAAATAGACCTCTCTGTACCTGGAGCTAGAGTATTTTTTCAAGGTGCTGGCTCAGGAAAGAGGAGTGAATGGCCCTGCTGGTTCTTGTATCTGAAAGGACATGAGCAATAACATCTGCAGTTTATTAGTATTCACGTGGAAACACAAGTCTTAGGGCACAACAGAGTCAGAGGGGCTGAGTGGTGGCACTCGCTGGACATGGAGGCTACTGTGTGACAAGCAGTGGCTGCCTTGGATGTCCCCAAATTGGGCCTTACCACCCCCAGATGCACTTCTCATCTCTCTAAAGCTGTAGGAGGCTTTTCCAGGCTGCCATCACAGTTCCTATCCAGCACACGCCAGCACTGAGTCACCAAGGAGTGAGTGGCTTGTGCCGGACATGGGAGTGGTGGGCTGGGAAAGGCGGGGGCAGCTGGGAGGTCACCGAGCAGTCATAGCTCCTCTCCTTTTTGAGTAGGTGGGAGGGAAGTCCCCAAACTGCTTGTTTTGGTGTTGCAACAATGGGTCACAGGGTAGAAAGGGCTGAGCGTCGCCACACTGGGCAGTGCCTGCTAAGGAAATGAAAGCTCTGTATAGCTGGCAGCAGCGTTGGCCTCTGACTGAGCCTGTGGGGATGGCACTGGCAAAAAGTCTGCATTAGGCTGCCTTTGCTCCTCTACCTCATCCCCCCTTGTCCTACTCTTTGACCTATTTTCTCTCATTGTTATCTAGTAATCTGTTTTTTAAAAGGCTCAGCCCAGCCTCTCCCGCTGGTTGCAGCTGATCCATCTCTCTGCTGCCTGTGAAACCGGCACCTCCTGAAGGAGCATCCCCTGCCAATTACTCTGAAGACATGGATTCAGCTCAGCGTGAGAGTTCAATTGAAGCCAGTTGGCCATGCCAACAGGACAGGGACGGCTCGAGAAAGATTTTTTACAAAGCACAGAAACTACAAACAAATTTTTTCACTCTTTCCTCCCTCCAAGCTCAGACAGAGCTATCGGAATCAGAAAAATGGACGTGTTTGAGTGAAGGGAGTACTCAGCCCTTAGCTCTGCCCTGTCCTGGACAGCCTGCAGGAAGAAAGGAGAAAGTCGCTTGGAGGCAAACGCGGGCTCTCGCTCTGAGCATTCCTCTCGGAGAAGAAGGCTCTGAGGTTTCTCAGCAAATGCAAGGAGCAAATCCCCTAAGTCCTGTGACTGCTCAGCGTGTGCCCTGCCATCGGCACCTGGCACTGTGCACATGCAAGGGACCTCACGGGGAAGCGCGTGCCCTCCCGGGCCTCGCTGCTGCTGGGGTCCTGCCAGGGGGATTTGCTGCCAGGGAGGCAGGCGGGAGCGAGCATGCTGGATCACTGCACGAAATGTCTGCTCTGCTCGTGTGCAGTCTCTTTGGCCCGCAGCCTTTTGGCTAGCCCCACCTGCCCTTTTATTTTTTTCCGTCCAGCTGAGCTGGCAGAGAGGAGGCTGCGGCTCCCTTCTGTCCCTGCAGCCTTCCTGTCTGGCTGACTCTCTGCCCTAGACACAGACGTATGCTTAACAGTGAATTCTGCGAGGCGCACATCATGCTCGAGGAGGGAGGGTGCAGCGAGTAGGTCCTGTGATCTGTAGGTGGGCTGCTGCGGTTGGGCTGAGGATAGCTGCTGTCTGATGCAAGACTGAAGTAACAGTAACAACACACCACACTCAGCCCCAGCTGTTTAGAAAGGTTTCTGTACGTTTTAGCCATTCATTTTGTGTCTGCTTTGTTTTAGAGTGCTGCGTCCACATAGCTCAACCTCTGTGCGCCCGTTTGTTGCTTGAGCTATGTCACCTTGCACTAACCTGGTTGCTGCTTATAGGCTGTGACAGCTGCTGGCAGAGGATTGCCTTGTTCTCTACCAACAGCCCGCCTCGTTCATGTAGGTTGTTGGCTCAAAATGTCTGCCCAAACCCTGGGAATACAGCTGGATTTCTAAGAAGAATGGCTAAGGCATGGCAGATGACACACTCCCAGGTCCCATCCCCACAGCGGCCAGGGAAGCAGCACCTGCAGCATGGCCGAGGCACATTGCAGCTTTAACATGTGTGAGCTGGTCAAGGTGAACCCTGGACTGAGCCCATAAACGTTTTAAGTCCCAGAACAAATGTTTTGTGTTGTACAAACATGTTAACTACCTCAAGTTAATTGGCAAGCAATTACCTTGAAGTAAAAATAGCTTTCCTGCAGCTGAGCAGTCACAGAGTGCCTGTCCCCCCGTGAACACTTCCAGTTCACTAAAACATTCTGCAGAAGAACCTTTTCTGATTTGTCTTGTGGAACTTCACAGGTTTGTGATTGAAAGGTTTCGTCCCCAGAGGCAATTGCAAATTGCTTTAGGTACAGACTCAGCAAACAGGGCTGTGCAACGGAGCTCATTTTCATGCTGCCCTTTAATATTATTAGAGTTTTGCAGTTCACAATACTTGGGGGAAAAAAAGATGGTATTGACTGGCAAGTGCATGCCATTCAGCAAGGGAATATAACTAGCACGTATGTTACAATGGGACTATTGATGAAGGCCAGATAAATATTTTTAACTTAAAGACAGGTTGGCTGGCATTTTGTGTGACATAATCACACAGCTGGACTGCGTTTCTGCATGTGCGTGCTGTCAAGAACCAAGAAGCAAAGTCCTGCCAGTACCCATCATAGCACTTGGCACTACAAAGTGAGAGCCTTGCAGTCAGCTGTTTGACCTGGTTACAAAAGTCAGTTGCTTCTTCTGATGAGATCTTCCACACAAGCAGTCCCATCAGTTTCTCTTAGAACTTGGCTTAAGCCCTTGCTTGATCCTTTACAACCTTCTGGCAAAATAATGCCTAGATTCTCTGGGTCTGTTACATAACCACAGCCAGGTTTCTTCCTTGGGACTGATTATCACTCCAGTGCTGGGAAGCAGAGTTGGGTACATGTGGATGTGAGTGATGGAGCTCTATGACTCTGGGGTTGTGATGGCCAAGATGGGCTGGCCCATGGTGCAGAGCTGTCCCAGCCAAACAGCTGTGCATTGCATGACAGCAGTGAGGTGCTATGTGCCTTGTCCCTCTCCTCACCACTTCTGGTCACCTCTCTCCCCAGAAGGTTTTACCTTGTGCAGAGGAGGGAGCAGCAGCTGATGCTGGGAGCCTTGGGGCAGGCTGACTGCACTGGGCTGCCTCGCAGCCACATGGGTGCATGTTGTGTTGCTCCGGATGCCTCAGTGCAGCAGAGGGTCAACCTGCAAAGCCCTTCCCAGGCAGCTGGCAGTCTCTGTCTCACGTCCTGGAGAAGCGAGGGAGTGGCAGATGGAAAACAAAACTAGCAAAGTGCATTTCACAGTCCTGGCAGCTGTGCTCAGCAAACATGAGAACCGCAGTGATGGAGTCTCAGATTGCTTTCCCTCTGCAGCCTGGCGTTGGAAGCTTCAGCATTGCAGTGAGCCTTTCCAAGAGGTGCTCCCAGCCCTCAGTTGGCTCCTGTGGCAACGTGTCCTTGAGGCGGGTACATCCAGGTGTGTCAAGCAAGAGAAGCTATGATGGGTGCAGACAGCAGAGCTTTCCAGGAAATATTGGGATACAACTGCAGCTCTGTTCGCTGTAGCTCCTTTGAATTCACTTTCTGTGACTATAATGGCAAACATTTTGCAAGCAAAAAAAAAAAAAAAAAAAAGCATTGAGCCAGAGAAGTGCTGTGCACAAACTAAGCTTAGTATAGATGACTACACCTGTGCTTAACACTAGGCACGTGATAAATGCTCTGCTAGATCCTAGCCAAAATAAATTTAAAATAAATATCAGAGCGTGCTTGTGGAAAATGAATGCAGGTCTTGTAAGCGTACCTGGTTGCAGCCGAAATTGGAGCCTACAGCTGCATGTGTCTGTGGGGATATCCAGCAGGGAGGGGGGCACGTGATCTCCACCAGCAGAGCTGGTGAAAACAGGTTTTGATTTGAATGAGTTATGACCCATTGAAAATGGCATCATGCGTAACCACAGTAAATTGTCATAATGAGATCACGAGGCTCGAAGAAGTGGGCAGAGAGGAAAGGCTTCATTCCGCCAGTGCACACGGCTGACCGAGCTGTGGGCTGCAGAACACAGCAAAGGGCACACCGTCTCCTTCCCTGGGCATCCTGTCATTGCAGTGACAGCACCCGAGGTTGCACAGTAGGACAAAAACTCATTAGAAGTGTTGAGTTAAAAAGAAGGAAACAACCCAGCACTCTTGTGGCTTTGCATTTAGTCTTGTACAGGGTAGCAGGGGATAGGGCTAACCCAAGTTATGGAAAAATATAAACACCATAAGTGCTTCCAGTCTCATGGCAGCTTTCTGAGTTAGTTTGGTGGTTTCAAAACATGTTCCTGTCAGAGGGCCTGATGGTCAGGGTAGAGCATGACATAACTGAAAGTAGTCATCTCCTCTGGAAGCACAATAAAATTGTATTCACGGGTTCATAAACTCATAGACACAAGCCAGCCCATGTGGATCTGCTCACATAAGGCCGCCACTGGATGCTCAGCTACAAATAATGCAGAACCAGCTCTGACTTCTGTATTTTTGTTTGCAAACAAAGAAGCTGAAAGACAAACTCTGAAACTGCAGTATGGGTGATGCACCTGAGACTGTACCAGGTATTGAGTCCAGACTACATAAGTAACACAGCTGTTGGCTGCCAGAAGTCTTGCAGGTGGAATTCCAGAAAGTACTCCTGTTTTGGGGAGATGGAGGGAAATAGTGATATTTGTTCAGAGCCATCCATCATAGAATCATAGAAGCATTAAGGTTGGAAAAGACCTTTAGGATCATGATCAGTCATTCCCCATAAGATCTGTGCTCCAGACCTCTCACCAGTTTCATTACCCTTCTCTGGACATGCTTCAGGTCCTCTATGTCTTGTAGGGAGCAGCCCAAAACTGAATGTGGAAATCAAGATGCAGCCTCACCAGTGCCAAGTACAGAGGGATGGTCACCTCCCTAATCCCGCAAACTGCACTATTTCTGATATAAGCCAGGATGCCATTGGCCTTTTTGGCCACTTGGGCACACTGCTGACTCTTGGTCAGCCGGTGGTCAACTAACACCCTCAGATCCTTTTCCTCTGTGCAGCTTTTCAGCCACTCTGCCCCAAGCCTGCAGGGATGCATGAGGTTGTTGTGACTGAAGTGTAGGACCGCGCATTTGGTCTTCTTGATTCTCATGCAGTTGGCCTCAGCCCATCAGTCCAGCTTATCCAGATCCCTCTGCAGGGCCTTGCTACCCTCAAGCATATCAACATTTCCTCCAAACTTAGTGTCATCTGAAAACTTACTGGAAGTGCACTCAGTCATGCAGGGGACTGGAAGAAACACGCTCCAGCTCATGCTGTTTCTGTTTTAAAGTTATCAAGGGCACATGTCTGTGGAGGCCTGTTGCAAAACACCGTATGTATGATTAACCACATCCTCCAACTCCCCCAGGGTGGAAGGCAGAGGTGTGTTGATGTCATGCATCACTGGATGCAGGACCTACTTCCTTTGTCTCATACATTAGGGCAAATCGCATTGCTTGCCACATGGTTGGCACTACTCCCAGTCTCGCACCCTCCAGCCTGTTATAGGTTACACACAAATATCTGTGCCCCTGGGTAAGGGAGGAGATTGAGCCTCATGCTGCTGCACCACATTCCCAATTTGTATCAGCTATCTGCAGCACTTCTGTTACATCCAGATTCATAGCCTGAGAACGTGAATATCCTCGCAGGGCCCAGTCCTTCGCCAGTCAGCCCTTCGCCATGGGGCTGTGCTGAGATACACGGTCTGAACAGCATGCTGAAGCCCAAGCCGTTCCTGGGATCCCAGGTCTTCCAGTGTGGGCAGCTGAACTGGCCCCGAGACCATTACTATTGCTGAAGGCATGCTGCAGGCCAGCCTGGCAGTGGCTGTGGCTTGCCTTGTCTACCTGATGATTTGCTGGCACTCCTTCAGGGACAGTGAAACAGGCAGAGGCCTGACAGCTGAGGGGACAGCAGTGAATTTGTCCCAGTGAGTGCTTCAAAGCAAAGCCCGGGAGCATGTGAGGTCCTAGAGAGGCCTCCTTGTTTGTGTCTCTTCATGCCAGGGCTGCAGATGAAAAGCACTTGATGCTTTCTGTGTAGACAGAGAAAGGCCTGTGTAAAATGTCTGCTCCATGCAGTGACTGTGAAACTCACTTGCCGTGTGTCATCTACTGAGAAGAACCTGAGTCTACATTCTCTGGTCTCAAATAGTAGCATTGCAGAAACCTCCCACTAACTTTGCTGTTTTTCTGATACCTGTGTAGGAGAAGAATTTGGACTGGTTCCCTCGGATGAGAGCCATGTCTCTGGTCAGCAATGAAGGCGACAGTGAGCAAAACGAAATCAGGAACCTGCAGGAGAGGCTGGAGTCAACCATGAGCCTTGTGAAGCAGCTCTCCAGCCAGCTGGCTGAGCTGAAGGAGCAGGTGGGTGCACTACCCCGGCCGCAACCTGAACATGTGCAGTGGGCACACTCGCTCCCCTCGGGTCACTGTCAGGACAGTGTAACAAAAGAGACTTTTGTCTGATAAAGGTTTCGTCTTTCTTCCAGTAAGCTTTCTGAGTAGATGCAGTGATAGGGGTTTGCAATGTAATTGTATCCTGTTAGCAGAGGCAGAGAATGGGTAAGGGGAGTGAGTTACGAAATCCCCCTGTGGGTGTGTGAGGACAGAGGTGGTCTTTGCACAGGCAGGCACTGCACAGCCTGGCAGCAGGGCCAAGACAGCGTCAGACATAGCTGCCTACTCATGGGAATCAGCAGAAAAGCTTTCTCAATCTGACACACAGGAGTTTCCCTCACTGAGAATACCAGCAGCACTGTGCTGAAAACAATTGCCTGAGCCTGTCGCTCTGCCTGTGTCACCTTGTGCCTCTCAGCTCCTCTCCCCTGGCATATGGGCACCTGGTACCGCCTCTCTCCCAGTCCTGCTTCTGCCTCACCTCCTCCTCACTTCAGGACCACAAGACCAGCTCAGCTCCCTTGTAACCTAAGATGCCCATCACCTTAGGTTTGTTCATTACAGTCTTAAAAGACAGTGTTCTGTTTTCTGTATGGAATGCCCTTCTAGTGGTATCAGCCATTATCCTATCATCCCCCTTCAAATCCTTCCTTACAACTCTTTCTTCCTGTGAAAAACTTGACAGAGGTTTAGGCTGGATGTGCTGCTCCCATTGCTTACTGCAATTATCTACACTGCCCCGGATGGTTTTTCATCTCCCCCTGACTGACCTTGCCTTCTGCTGGCTCGAATTTAAATTCTTTGGGGCTGGGACCACCCTTTAATTCTGTCATTGTACAGCACCCGGTGCAGATGCTGACCCTCTGCAGGGCTGCACAACACGATAGCAGGGCAAAGGATGCACTGCAAAACCTGCCACTGAAGAAGAATCATGCAGAAATGAGAATCAAATGTCCGTAGTTTGCATGAGACAGATTTCCCACTTCAAAGGCAACTCTTACTTGTAATTTTTAACACTGAAGAATAGAATTCCACTCCCTGTTGTTTTGCTTATATGTATCTTGTTCTGTGACTGCTAAATAATAGTGAAAAGCAAAAAAATAAATCTCGTCTCTTTCTGCCTTTCCACCTTAGATGACAGAACAAAGGAAGAATAAGCAGAGGCTGGGCTTTCTTGGATCAAACACACCCCATGTGAATCATCACATGCCACCACCCTGATACCATGGGGAGAAGCCGTGACTGGCCTTTCATCAGTATTCCTGCTTTATTACTGAATAAAAAACTGAGATTGAGAGGAGTGAACAGTGCCTATTGTTACGAAGTTAAAAACAACCAAGTGCCAAGATGTTAAGTGGTTTAGCTCTGGGAACAATTTGTAGCTGTTTTTCATGGTTGAAAGGGACCTAGAACGCAAGTGATACAAGGCAGTCCATTTGTATTCATTCAGGGGGCCCAACTCGCTGCATTTGTGCTCTGCAATTCAGTGGCTTTAGCAGCAGCTGCTGCCTGTGAAGGAATAAGGGCAGTGCCCGGATGCGTCCTTTGTGCTGCCTTCAGCTTTCTCCGTAAAGTACCAACAAAATCAAGGCAGGAGAAATGTATATTAGCACAAATGCAATACAGCCTGGTTCAGAATCAATAGAAGCCGCTCCTTGTCTTATTTGTCAGATAGCAACGTTAGTCATTTTTGCTTGGCATCTACTATTTTTTAATTACGGTAAATGTGTCAGTTGGGTAAGCAATATTGTTGCTTCAAGTAACTTCTATGAGGAGGGAAAGGGGAGAAACCTCAAAAGACTGGAACAAAAAAGGAAGAAAAAAGAAAAAAAAAAGTTGCAAAGAGAAACATTAACGCTTTTGAATTTTAGCTGTCACCATGCAATTTCTTATTTATAACATGGAGCACAATGGATCTACAGCTGTGGGAATGTTATGCACATAACACTGACAACATAACTGGAAGTGATTTCTTTCTCCTGGATTCACATGTTCTCGATTAATGTGGCCGTGAGACTTCCCATACCGAGGAGTTAAACTGTGCTTAAAATTCAAATTCCAATGGAGGATTCAGGAAAAACATGAGATCTGTAGTTTGAAGTGTGCATGTGTGTATTTTTTATTTTTATTTTTTGAAGCTTAAAAATGCCTTTCTATATGGAGCTGTAATGGTGTCATTACCTTTCACAAACACACAATCAGTGAGAGATGATCTCTGTAAATAAGCGCCGTATTCTGCCAGTGTTCTTCTGACTAGAGGAGTATGGGCTTAACCTTCCTCTGCCAGCCCTTCCTCGCTGAAGGGGCTTGCAGGACAAGCACAGGTGATGGGGCACAGCAATGCTGCCAGAGGAGCACAGGATTGGTTGGAGCACAGCAGTGATGCTGGAGGAGCTTTCTTCCAGAGCTAGGCTCTAGGAAAGGCAGCAGCCTGTACAGGTCTCTGATGTATTCTCAATTTCCTGAGATGGTTTTAGAAGAGAAGTTACTGGGTATCCGCAGAGCCCAGCAGGCTTTTAGATGAAGATTTTCAGAACACAAATGGGAGCTGTGGTCCCAGTTCACTTTCATCTTCAGAGGATTTTGGATCCCTAGCTGTCCTTGGTTGTATTGGAAAACGTCTCCATTAAAGTGGAGTCACTTTATAAACTAAAATATTTTTGCAATAATTTCCCCCTGTAACATTTCCATTTTGTTACAGAGCCGTTTTAATCAAGGGTGGAAATACTGTTGACTCCAGCATTTTTAGTATCTCCCTGAAAAAATACTGTCTTGTTATTAAGACACAATTCAAACCAGCAGACCCAGAATAAAAGGAAGGGAGGAGCATTTCCCTCCCTTCATCCCAAATCCAAGGCTGTTCTTGGAACCTCTCTCTTTTTTTGTGTCCATGAGGTGAATGGGATAAAAATAATGTACTCTAGGGTCTGATCCTTCTACTGCCAGCACATTTCACTCTGGCTTCTGTTGGGTCCCAGAAACTATGATCCAGCCAGCACTCTGCCCTCATGTTTTGAGATGAGGACCAGGTGGTGGTTATCACAACCGGGACTGGGGCAGAAAAAGTGGAGAGTGAGAAACTAAACCCTCGACAGCTCCTCTGTCACCTTGTTGCTTCCCAACCAGCTGTGCAAGAGGAGAGCTCAGAGCAGAATACAGAAGTGCAGTTGTCTTCAGTGGACAACTGTGATCTTTTAGGAATAAATCACGGAGTGTGCCTTCATGTGACTGAGGCCTTGCTTCTGCTGCAGCTGGGCTGGGCTGATGAAACCCCTCAGTGAGGCTGTCTGTCTGTCTGTCTGTCTGTGGGGATGGGCTCCATATAGCAATTAGAGTCCAGCACTGAGTGGCTTACAGTGACTTTATTCTGGGAGCTTGCATCAGCCACATGCTGTGCAGTAACTAACTCCCGTGTAAAGTAAGGCCAGGCCGGCCTCTCTGACTGGGCCTATTGTAAAGCACCAAGCCAAAGGAGTTGTGCGCAAACGTCAACTCAGTGGTGAGGTTGTGGAGAATCAGACCCGGCAGCCGTATTGATTCAAATTAGTTTGTGCAGTTCATCTGTTTGTCACAGCCTGTGTTTCAGTAGTCATTTTCTTCATCCCCACACACATGTGCCGATGTTGTAGGTGTAGAGCACGGTTGATGGGAACAAAGATGAATTATCTGCTACTTACTGGGGTTTGGCTACAGCTGGACGCGGTTGACACTTCTGCTGTTTATGCTCAAAAAAGCAGCTGAACCACTGTGCATCACAGGAGGTTTGTGCTGTTTGAGCTGCAACTCAACACGCCTGTGCCCTGAGCTCATGCCTACAGTGGCATATGAGCAATGCTCTGCCCTGCACTGTGACCAAAACATCCCCCAGTTCCAGAGTGTGAGGAGGAGCAAACCCTTCAAAAACTAGAAACTAATAGATGCCAATTAGCCTATGCCACAGTGCCTGTCCTCTCTTTGTAGCTTCAGAGAGAGACCTCTCTAAGTGATGCGAGTGATGGTGCTTGCACAGATGGTAAATACATTTCACTGAGCATTTTGATGTTCTTGCTGATTCTGCCAAAAGCTTATGCCTGTCCTGCAGCTCTCATCCATGTGAGCAACCTGTACCTAAACAGGAAGCTTCTTCATGAATAGCAATTGCAGGGTCAGAGCTCAAGACTTAAGGATCATGAAATACCCCCCATCAGAGAGTTTATAACAAGGGAAAAATTCATTGTTTTATACATATATTTATATGTATATCTTTGTTTAGTGCAGCAGGGGTATCCTCTTAGGCAAGCATCATCACTTGCGTATCCTATTTCTATGAAATGATTGCAAAGAAGTTAGAACATCTAAGAGCTTTTAACGCCTCAGAGGGATTTGTGATCGTAAGCTCCTTGACACTTAAAATCTTAAGTAAACATGTCCATTGATGCTGAATGTAACTTTTAATAAAAAGTGTGTCATTTTACATATGTTTGCCTCACTTCTTCTTTGGTGCAAAGACGTGGAGAAAGAGTTGTTGCTGAATTTGGAGGTTGGATGGGGCCCTGGCAATCTGATCTGGTGGGTAGCCACCCTGCCCATAGCAGGGGGTTGGAACTGAATGGGCTTTAAGGTCCCTTCCAGCCAAACTCATTCTGTGATTCTATAACTATGATCCTATGAATCAGACTTCTAGGAAACACGGGGCCTGCACAGGAGACCAAGTTGTGGCAATAAATGTGTCCTCTGTATTCATCAGTTTTTTTCTGAGTGACAAATTGAGTGACAGCAGTTTGAACTTGGATGGAGAGGCCCAGTCCAGTAATACAAGTGAGGATTTATTTTACTTCAGGCATAGCTTATTCCACTCAGGTGAAGGGAATGGACTGCCAAAGGCCTGGAGGCAGATAGGTGTGTGATTTGCTGAGTGCTTTTTCTCAGTCCCTAGGAGGAGTGTTGGTGGCAGTCACAGTGATGGATGCAAGTGCCACTGACATGCTAAATACCTCAGAGTACCCCACTGCATGTGGTCTTGGCTCATGGGGAAGCTCTGTCTGCCCGCTTGGGCCTGGCTTGAGCAGGCAGCACAATGAGGTTTTCAGCACCAGCAGGGCCAGGGTAAGGCCATTTGCTCGTGCCCTGATGAGGGCAATCCATGGGACCATCATCCGACAGCACCATGACCTGTGCACCTTGTGTAGGCCATCCCAGCAGCCATCGTCCCTTCAGGACAGGGTTCTGGTGGTGCTAAGGAGCCCATCAATGTTGTTACTCACTGTCCTGCCAATTCCAACCACTGATCTTGGAAATCCAGACCTCAAGTAATGAAGGCCAGTGCACAGGTTAAAGGCTTAAAGGCTCTATGTGAGTTCTACTAGGGCAGGGCTTGTGCGCGTGTGATATTTTGGTGGTTTGGTGGGAGTTTTTCTCATGTTTTCAGTGTAACTGCTTCAAATAGTATGTTGAGAGAGAAGCTGGGGGGTTTCCCTTCTCTTCTAGGTGGAATGAGCAAGGAAGGCAAACAGCCAAAGGCCATCACCTCTCTGAACCCTGGCACCTTGGGCTGAGGAAATCTGTGGTCTTGCAAAAAAAGGAAGTGCCCTACAAACCTGGGACAGGAGAATATATACAACACAGAAGCATTATTTTTCCAATGATATTTATTACAGAGAATCCGTATTTATTAGGAAGGGAACAAGGTCTCAGTGAGAAAAAAAAGGCTGCTAATGAGGGAAATCCCATTAAACAGAGCATTTCTGTGCACTCATGATCCCAACCTGCTGAGTTTTTGAATGGAAGCAACTTTCTTTAGCATTCTGTGCTATGACTGTAATGTTAAATTGAAGGACCTTGTTTACTGCAAGGCTTCTCAGATCGCTCTGCAAAAAGGATGTCCTGAGAGAAAATGTGCTTTCATACAGACAGCTTTCAACCTAAGATTACAGACATACCAAATGAAAAGCCCCCAACCTAGAATTAAGCACCTCTGCCGAAGTGGCAGCCATTTCACACACAAATCTCAGAACTGATGGCTGAGGCTTCTGTTTTTCGGCACCTTTCTGGTTCCAAAGGCCTTGCAGGGAGCGGGCGGCTCCCTCAGCAGCAGCATGCAGCTCAGTGGGTGCACACCGGTGTGCCCCGAGAGCAAATCGGGCTCATTAGCTTCCATAGTTGCTGCTGTTGTGACAAAAGCATCTGCAGGCAAGGATGTTTGCTTTGGAATGAGCCTGCTTGTTTTCTGGGGATGGCTGCCAAGTTTATTTTTAAGCTGAGAAAGCTGAGATTTCAGTCTGCTAACCTTGCTGCTGTCCCAGGATGCCCACTGGTCCAGTCGGCAGCATGGCTCCTGTTTGGAGACGCTCGGACTGAACTGTCCCTGTTTGCACAAAATTGTCCCAAACAGGCCTGAAGTGCCAAAAAAGGAATCCGATCTCCAGGAATTTAAAATGCAACGTGTATTGCTATCATCAATTCACACTTGCCTGCTCTATTTATATGCTCCACTTTTTAGTGTGAAGCAGGAAGTCACGAGGCACAAGACAAATAGCCTTTAGAACCTGGCTATTTTAAAGCATTTCTGTTGCTGCAAACAGACAGCAGTTAGTTACCTCTATTTTTTATTTTATTTTATTTTATTTTTTGCACAGTGGATTTCTTACCCCTCGTCTCCCACCTTTTTCTCATCATGTCTGCACCGTGCCCTTGTGCTACTGTGCTGAGGGCGAGACCTGGGCACGTCCTGCACATCCTAGCAGGGCTAGAAGCCATGCCACGAACCTCAGCCTGTGGGAGCACAGCTGAGCTGGCAGTGTCTGTCCTTACTACTTTAATGACTCCATTTAAATGTTGCAGATTGTCAACTAGCACGTTGTTTAACTTGGTACAAGTGCTATTTTTTTAACTGAACTTATTGGGGCAAATTATTGCACAAGCTTTGGCCAGCTCACCCATCACTTCGCCAACTATGGGTGATCCAAAGAGATGATTGCATTTTGCTCCACCTTTTAACCTCATCTATGGGCAAAATGTGTGCCACCACTGGGAGCCAGATCAGATCCATTGCCCAAATCCAGCTCAGCCTCAGTCCAGCTGTGGCTTGTGGTAGTGAGGGATGAGGACACTGTCACGACAGGGCTGCTGCCACCACCACCCCTACTCAAAAGCCTGTGAATTCATCCAGGTGGGAGCGGTAGTTTTGGGGTCAGCTACAGCATGAAGGCTCCAAATCCTTTTATAAAATCCTCCCTTCTGGCCCCCAGAGTTTGCAGTGCACTGCGTGGGCTGTGTTCTGCGTGACACCAAGCTGCCATGTGAACCATGGACTCTCTGTCACCTCATCATAACTCAGTGCAATGGCCTTCAACTGTGACATGGCAACCTGCATTTTGCAATCCTCTGTGAGAAACATTTGCCCTCTCTCTACTGCTGTAAGGGTGCATTTGCTGCCCTCCCTTCCCTGCTGCACCAGTGTTATAGCGTGGGATGTCTGGGAGCCACATTTTCAGCCCAGCACAGGGCAATTTTGCAACAAAGTTCAAAAATATTTTCAGTCCTTGGTCAGTCTTGGATGCTGGCAGATGGCTGAGAGCTTGTATTTTTTCAGGTCAGCTTCTGCTAGCTTTTGAGGGTGGCTCTGGCCCATTTGCAGCCCACCAGGGAGCTATGTCAGTGGCTTTTCTGGCTTTGAAGCGTTCACCCTAATTTGATAAAGACAGCAGAATTCATGGTGCCTCCAAAAGCCCTTCCAAGCCTTCATCTCTCTATTTTAAAAAGGAGGGTGTATGTGTTGTGTGTGATCGTGTGTGGTTTGCACACACACAACGCCGTTTGAGGGTATTTGGGAACACTGGCACGCAGAAACAAGGGCGGGCTGGCTGCAGACCTAAACAAGCACTGCAGCTGGTGCTGTGAGCACTGCCGTCCCGTGGGAGATGCAGATTTTTGTGCCTGTGGCAGGACTTTGCTGTTAAAGGAGAAGGAGTCAGGAGAAGAGCACGGTCCCTGGAGCCATCCTGCCCTTCCTATGCCAGCACAAACATCTGCCTGGGTCCCCAGCTGCTCTGCGGGAGGGTGAAGAGTTGCTGGGAGAGCTGTAACTGTGCTGTGCTGCAGGTATAACATCACGCAGGGAAGAAAAAGGAAAGGAATGAGAGTTCAAGGGAAGGCCCCATGGGTACAGAAAATGTCAGGGATGGTGTTTGGACTGGTGGGCATTATGAGGAGGCTGCTACAGAGTTATCGTCAAAAGCTGAAGTTATCAGAAGGTGATGGGCCTCTTGTAAATCTCAGCTGTCTCCAAATGACAGGACATATCCAGCACCTTCCAGTCCAATGAAAGGGCTGTTGCGCAGGGCCCTTGGTCTACGAACTCTGTTTTTTCAGAAGTTTGCCCACAGCACCTCACTTGGGATGAGTGCTCTTTTACATGGTTAGCACAAATCCAAATAAATACAGAAATATAAACTGAGCTGGAAATTTACTGAGTACAAGCTGTCTTGCAAAATTGTCTGTGTTTCCTGGCTCTGGATGGGATGGAAATACCACAAAGCTCGCTTCTCTCATCGCAACGTGATACTTCTGCTTCCGGGCTCAGCTGAAAAGAGGTGGAGGCATGTACAAGAGCAGAAAAAAAAAGGAAAAGCAAAAGCAAATGATAATCAAGCTTCTTTTTTTTTTTAATGTGGAAAAAATGTAACTAGTAATCAGAAAGTGGTCACTGTGTGCATCTATTTGCATGCCTTGTCTTGCACAGGCCTTAGAGTTTTTTCCCCAAGAGATGGGGCACAGCGCTGGAAAGGCAGCTAACCTGTTGGGAGGCCTTCCTCTGAGCAGGGCACAGAGCTTGGCTTGTGCTTGCTGGGCTCTAACGTGGGTCCTGCTGGCCTTGGTTAAGTGAAGATGTTCCCCTTTTCCCTGCTTGTTCCCTGCTCTTCAGGAGAGGGGAACGCAGTCCTGTGGCTTTCCCTCAGCCTGAGGTCCTCAGCTGTGCTTTCCCTTCTGTCATGTGACTGGTTCTTGTATGTGTTTCCTGCAATTTTTCCAGTCTGGCCAAATGTTTTGGAGACAGAAGTTACGTCAGCGAAGATGGCAGGGAAGGGAACAAAGTGCCTTCCCTGCTGGTGGTAGGAGTTCATGGCCATAACACCCATGGTGAAGCAGCCACATCCCTAGCAAAAGATGGCTGGGAAGTCAGGACACCACATGGCCCAGCATCTAGCACAGCAGTTCATCTTCCTCACGGTGCCACAGGGCCATCTGTCAAACCTGCCCTCACCACTTCTCTGCAAACCACCCTTGGCAGCCGCCTTCAAGAGAGGAGCCACCAGCTGTGTCCTGGGGCAGCCCAAGTTCCTCCTGCATCTGCCAGCAAATGGCATTTTAACAGCATCTTCTGAGAAGGGACTGAGACCACACATGTCCTTTCAGCCAGGCTGTCAGATAAGTCTGCCCAGGGCTGTTGTGGATCTGGTGATTTGTGTTTAGAAATAGTCTTGGTATTTTTAAATGTTGCCTGGAGCCATCTGGTCCCCTCTTCGTTTTATGTTTTAATTGTCATTTATAACTTATTATACAAGCTATTCAAAAGCCAGACAGAGGCTGGAGGGAAGCAGGCATGTCCCCATCTGAAGCTCATGCAAACCCCTGCAGTCTGTCCCTGCCCTTCAAAGAGGCCGGGAGCCGTGGCCCAGGCCCCATGACAAGCAGGCTGTGCATCACACACTGCAGCCCAACTGCAGCACAGGGCTTGCCCCTGGTCCAGGGAAGAGGGCCCATCAGGGCAGGTGACCATCTGCAAACCGAAGGAATTTACTTTTTTGAAGATGCCTCTTTTAGTTTTCAGAGAGGAGCTGACTTGCCTTCGCCTGCAGTGAGAGCAGTGAGCATGGAGGGCTGCAGACTGTCCAACCAGGCTGCTCTGGCTCCTCAGCTCCTTCACAGTATGGAGACATACCACTGTGTGACTCCATCTAAATAATAATCTCTTATATTTCAAACTTATGAAACAGGGCACTGAACATCAAGCTGTCTGAATAAGGATACACATATATTTATATATTTTTTTAAGAAAACCCTTTGATTTCTTTCTTTAGGATCCAAAGACTCTTCAGGCAGACGGCAGAAAACATACAGCAGAATCACAGAATAATTAGGATTCTAAGATCATCCAGTCCAACCACTGACTCATCTCCACCATGCCCACTACTTGCATCCCTCAATGCTGCACACATTTCTTGAACACCTTCAGGCATGGTGACTCCACCACCTCCCTGGGCAGCATTGATCACTCCTGAGAAGAAATTTTTCCAAATATCCAACCTGAACCTCCCCTGGCACAGCTTGAGGCCTTCCCCTCTAGTCCTATCATGAGTTATGTGGGAGAAACAGCCAATCCCCACGTAGCCACTACCTCCTTTCAGAGAGTTGTAGGGAGCAATAAGGTCTCCCCTCAGCCTCCTCCAGACTCAACAATCCCAGTTCCCTCAGCCACTCCCCATAAGATTTGTGCTCCAGACCCTTTACCAGTTCCGTTTCCCTTCTCTGGATATACTCCAGGGCCTTGATGTCTTTCTTGTAGTGAGGGGCCCAATTCTGAACACTGAAATTAACGTGCAGCCTCACCAGTGCCAAGTACATAATAAAGAATACAATTATTTATACATATAAGTGCAGGCAAACAATGGGGCCTGGGCTCAGCTCTCATGCCTGGAGGTGATGCCCAGTACCACCATGCTGCAGCAGTCACCACTTAAAGGGAAAAAGAATTTCAGAGTGCAAGCTCACATGTATAGAATCTGAATTGTGTCCATATGACTGAAGAGCTGGCATTATACCAAAGAAGAGTAGTTTTTTGTGTGTGAGCAGTCATTATTCCTGCAGTACCAGCTTGTTTGGTGTCAGGTCTGTCTACTGCCACCAAGGGGGTTATAAAATTACCTGCATCAGGCCCTTCATGGCTGCCTTGCTCAGGGTGTGGGAAGGAAGGGACAGAAGGTAAAAAGCTCTCACCTTGAAGCATTCACTTTCCACCAAAATGGGGACAGCTTGAAGGATCTGTGGTAACTCAATGCCCAATTGACCTCGGTGTGGGAGTCCCCCATACGTTGCAACCATGAGTATAGGACCCGGTCCTTCTATGTTCAGATTTATGGCATGGCAATAAAGGCTCAACGTGAGCACTCTTCTACCTCTCAGCCTTGACATCTCTGGGGATTTTCCTGTAATAATCTTGTCTGCACTGTTGACTTATAGAATAGTAATTGAGCTTCAAATTTAATTACTTTATGGGAATGTGCCGTCATTTGATTGAAGATGCTTCCTTGGATATTTATTGCAATAAATAGTCTTACCAACTGCAATTTTAAATGAAAGGACGAGACACTGGCATCTCTTTTTATGGCCGTCTTTATATCCTTTCTGCAAGATACAGCATTTCAATGAAATACCAAGCCTTGGTTTCCAAAATGCTCTTCTTTTCTTAAAACTCTGTTTATGGAGAATTTCTCACCCCTTGCCTCATACCCACAGCCACAAAGAACAGCATAGCTCAGAACCTATAAATGCTCAGGTGCTTTTTGCAGGTTTGCATTGTATGGGTCTGCCAAGTGGAGGGACACGGGCTGGAAAACGCCTGCAGTTGTTGTGTCCCACAGCTGAAGGGCACCATAGCACACTAAGGTGTGGTCTTCTCCCTGCAGAATCCACAGTCCTTTCCCAGTTCTGCCAAGTTGAGGGCCTGAGGGGAGCTGGGCCCCGACTGTGCTTGTGCATCCTGGAGCTGGAGCAGGAGCAGAGCCCCATAGGAGCTGGCACCAGTGTGGTGGGAGCAAGGTGCCTTTGCATCCCAGAGGCCATGTGCCAATGAGAGCGATGTGTTTCTGCTGGAGCACTTCTGTGAAGTGTGGCTATTTATGTAGGCTCTTTCCTTCAGTGATAATAAGGCACTCAAATTACCCTCTAATGTTGGTTATTTGGAAACAACACGAAGGCAGTATTTCCAGTTGTGACAGAGAATATGGAAATGTGAGTTTCAGCAGCAGTGTACTGCACCTTTCTGCCTGCCCACAGCTGCGGAAACATCGATGTTCATGCTCATTAGCCAGGGAATAGAAAATGAAACTCTCAAAAACAGTTTGATCCAAATTCTTTTTTCTTGCAGCCAGCTTTATATCCAAATGAGAGAAAGTGCTCTCCCAGTACTGCATACTGTTTGGGGCTTTGCAGATCCCTCTGACCTGGGGAGTGGCCATTGCCCACTACCCTTTATTTCAGGCCCTTCCTAATGTCCGTGCAGCCCAACCTCTGTCACACTCCCCAAGAGGGGAATTTCCAAGGGGAAGACGAGGCAGAGATTTAGTTACTGCTGTTATGGGAATAATTCCGGTACTCGAAACAAGTGCTGCATCCTCAAGTGCTGTCCTAGCAAACCCAATTGCTGGACACCAAGGCTGAAGACACTCTGGGGTCTGCCCAGAATTACCTTTGTTGCAGGTAAACCATGTGTTTTTATGACTCCACATTAGTTTTCTTATAGATTTATCAGATGTAGGCATATCTGTTTTCTCTTGCTGTTACCTGAGCCTAAAGCTCAGCAGACTTTGGCTCTTTCATACATTTCAGCATATTCGATTGTCGAAATGGAAATACAGGAGTCCTAGTGTCTGACTGTCCCATCTCAACATTTAGAGAAGAGCTCAGTATGTGAAGTGCATGGCCTGGCACTGGTCATGGACCATGGCACAACTTCTGCCAACCAGAGCACAGGAACACAGGAATCAAGCTGCCGATGTCCTGTGGTGTGATCCCACCCCTATCCTGTTCACATGCCAAGCTGACACTGAGTAGAGCGCGCCCTGTGATGGCTTTTCTCCAGGTGGCTCCAAGTACTTTCTTATTTCCTTTCAGTCCTGTTCAAAGAACGTCCACTCGTTTCCTTTCAAGGGGTCCAACTTACCTAAGCCTTATGCAGGTGAAGTCATCTTGATGAATAAACAAACAAAGGCAAAGAGACAAACCTTGTGAACATCAGCCAGGAAGGTTTCTGATCCATTAGTGGAATTTATGAAAACTGAATACACTTTTAGAAAAAAATGTGTTTACTTAGATGATGGACGTCTGTTGAATATTAATCTTTTCAGGGTATATTGCTGGCCTCCTTAAAGAAAGCCTAAATTATTCAGGAGCATTTCCATGCTGAGATACAGCAAATTTACAGGCAGTACAAATCAGACTTTTACATCTTAAAATTAAAGGAAACCAAAGTACCAAATCTGGCTTCATAATAATTCACTGGGCATCCCCCTGCTAAATAAAACAATTAAGCTACTAATTAAAACTCAACTAGATCATTACAAAGCATTGGCTGCTCTTAATCCTTATAGACCTTGCAAGCAAAATAACCATGATACAGCGCAAATTCCTATTTTGAGCTGGTTATTCATTTTACCTCCTGGCTTTGTCATAGGACAGCAGTGCAAGTGAGTTCCCAGTGATGCTCCGATGCAGCAGCCTCTGCCCCAGAGGTGAGAGCCTCTGATGGCCAGTGTGGCAGAGGAGGCCAGTGAGGCCATTGCAACTGCCAAGGAAGCATCAGGCTCCTTTATGTAACAGCTGCTGCTTTTCAGTGCTGTCACTCACACATACACTGGAAAACACAGTGCTTGAAGAGCTGCTACGCTAGTACAGCATATGCTGGAGGCAAATCTATATATGTATTTATTTTTAAAAAAGCGACCCTTGTGAAAAAAGAATTAGAGCTGGAGTATCTCACAGCTTCCTGTCCACAGACCAACTGCTGTAACGCTTCACTGAGGCCACCTTTCAGAAACATTTCCTCCATTAAAAACCCTTTCTGCTGCCACTGGTTTTGTTTTAGTTGTCCCACCAGGAGCCTAAGACACCTTCGCTAGTAAACCAAATTCCTACTCATGAGCAGCTGTAGGTTGCACAGGGGACAGGGTGGTGTCAGTGGCCTGGTCTCTCTGTCCAGCACAGGGAAAAACACCTCCAGGTGTACCTGCACAAGTTTTGCGTGCATGCGATGCAAGGTTGAAAAGCAACACTGCATCCTGAGTGGAGATGTCAAACCTGATTTTCATCAAAAGCCTGCTTACGTAATTATGGACCTCAATCCCAAACTGAAGCTGCTGTTGGGGATGGTCCCTTGGAGAGAGCAGTGTCCTCAATATGCATGGCTCAGGAGTGTTTCAGTGATGCCAGCTCACTGTCAGAGCTCACCCACTGGATTTCCATTGTTTGTTGTTAAAAACAGATGTATATTTCAAGGTTATTTAAACCAAGACATGTATTTAATACATGTATATAAGGAGCAAGTTTTTCACAATAAGAGTGATAAGGCAGTGGAACAGGTTGCCTGGAGACGTGGTGAATCCCTTCCCCTGGAGACATTCAAGGTCAGATTGAATGGGGCTCTGAACAACCTGATCTTGCTGTAGGGGTCCCTGTTCATTGCAGGGGAGTTGGACTAGATGACCTTAAAGGGATCCTTTCAACTCAAACAATTCTATGATTCCATGTTTCTATTTAGTCATTTCCTCCCCCTCAACCCCTAATTTACAAAGGTGAATGTGTGGGGGCCCCATGCCTGCTGTAGTCAGTGGAAGCCTGCCTAGGGGCTCCAACAGATTTGGCATTTGGCTTTCATAGGAAGTTGTCCTACATGTCCTGAAGACCATCTCATGTTTCCTACCACTGGCTTTCCTTTGCCCTCACCATCCTGCACAATCAGTAGCAGTCTGTGAGCATCTAGGTTATGGAATCCCTGAGAAAGACATCTGGGCAGAGCTCTCGCATGGGTTCAGAAGACAGATAAATTCCCGATGGCCTCCTCTGTACCTGGGTGACGGTCACATGTGCCCAACAGTAGGAGGATGAGAAGACAGAGAGTGCTATGGCACTAGGCAAGATGTCAAGAATTTGCTGTGTCCCCTTTCTTGCCTGGCTCATGGGAGCAAGAATCCAGGGCTGTTCCCATCTAATGAAACACCTCAGCTATTGCAAGGACCAAGCAGCACCAGCACCTTGGCCCCTCACTTCTCCTGTACACTTCAGTCCCAGCCAGCTTGTTGGCCAGTGTAAATCAGGGTGGCTCCTTTGAAATCAGTGTGATAACTTGATAGCAGTTGTAAATTTGGTGCAATGCACTGCCTGGCAGCTCACCCAGCTGTGTCTGATTTACATCTGGATCCACTTGGAAGCTCTCACCAAACACCTTGCCACAGTCAGAAAGGGGTAGAAGAGGAGCAGGGGGAAGGCTTGCAAAATGCCCTCTGCTGGAAGAAGCCAAGCCCCACAGGAAAGCACGCACGATTCAGGCACTGATTTTCCTCCCCCCTTGCCTGACGATGTCAAACTTCCTGTGATTACTGACTGTGGTGATGATGATGTTTCTGGTGTATATGTGTTTGTGCACACGTGCGCACTGGCTTCTTGCTAAACCTGATTCAATTGGACGTAGCCAGATGGTACAAAAGCTTACCGGAATTTCATTTTCAAATAAACCACAGACTTGGATGAGCTAATGTTGTTCCACATAAAAAGCCACAAAATTCAACAAAGTGATGTTGTTTCAAGTAGAGGAGATGTCAAGTGAGAGAACCATCCGGTCTGCTCTGAAAGAGCTACACACTCCCACTCATGCTTTTAGAAAGTGTTTACGTACAAACTCCGGGAATACGGTGCTGCAGCGCGCTTTAAACATTTCCCCACAGCTGATGTCTGGAGAGCACAGCATTGGCAGAAGCAGCACAGGAACCACATCTGCTTGTGAGCCTTCCTGCTTTCTTTTCAAGGCTCCCGAAAGCCCTAGAGGTGCCACAGCCTCCATCGGGCAGGTAGTCCAGGACCATGCGGAGATGAGGCTCTGTGTACACATCCTTGACTTGCTCAACTCCAAAGCATACACCAAGAGGTCTCCTACCCTATAAGATGTGTAGGGTGGAAGCTGTAGGACTGGCAGTTGGGGCTCAGCAGGTATGCAGAGCTACTGGTGGGAGCAAGCCCAGTGCTACAGCTACAGAGGGGCTTTCATGAGGGTGGCGGTGGAGCATGCAGCTCCCAGGCCTGCAGGAGGCCAGGCTGTAGCTGAGGCTGACAAGTCACTGCAGTGCTGCTGCTCGGAGGAGACTCACCAGCAGTGGTAGCACGTCACCATGTCCCAGCACTGCAAGGAGTACCAACCACACTGGTGACAGTAACAGCATGGCTTCTGTTTTTAAAATACAGCCTGCTATTGGAGTCTCACTGTGGACTGTGGAAGAAGCACCAGCTCGGGCTGCTGGACCTTGTGCCTCTCTGCCTTGGGCCGAGGGTCTTTTTCTCTGGTGGCTTTTCATTTGTATTTTCAACTATTGCCATGCTAGATATTTATTTCAGCCTAGAGAAGCCCAAGAGACACTGTTATTAAGCACCATGGCTCTACTGCCCAGCAGGCCTCTCCTTTACAACAGTAACTCTAGTAGCTCTCCTGCCATCACTACTCAGCCTGCTGCCTGCACTGTCCCCTGGTTGCATTCCCTGTGTGCCATGATCCAGGACTGCACAAGGCTTCTCCTGTACCCCACTGTGATGGAAAAGGCATGGGGTAGTCATTCTTTCTGCCTAGGAATGGTGGGAGGAGGAAAAGTTGCCTGCTAGGAATGTGCTCTGAGGCTTCATCAGAAAGCAGCTAACAAAAAAGAGGGGAAATTAAATCAGCGTGAAAATAACTCAACCTGAAGCTTCAGAAGAAGTGATGGCCTCAGCTCTAAGAGGAACTGCTTTGCCTGGGCAATGGGCAACAGAGCTGGCTTCAGCAACTTCTGTGCCCCAGCACTTTGTTAGGACGCGGTGCTGGCCATGCTCAGGGAGGAGGCCTTCTACCACCAAAGCTCATCAAGCATGCAAAGTCAGCAAAGAACTCTGCAAAGAAATAACAGCTAAGGCCTTTTTTATTATTATTATTTTTTACTTAAACTCTCAGTCCTGCAGGATGGATTTTGTTTCAATTACATCTTTATAAATAACTTTCTATTTTGCACTCACCTGTTCATTCTCTGTCCTAGTTAGAATCAATATCACTGATAATTATCTGTCAGAGCATTTATACATCACTGGAAGGTGACTAACAACAAAAAGACTTTTTAGTTATATATATATATATCTTTAGAGCGCTTTAAGTGAATTAACCAGCAACGAGAGATGGCAGATTGATGGTGGCTGGAGACTAGATACTGATTTTTACCCACAAATAAGAGTGTTCTCGCAAGCAGAGGCAATCGACATCTTCCCGACAGCTCTGGCATCAGGGTCACCCCTGTGGGGCTGTGACCTCTCCCCGAGCCATCCTCCCCACGGCTCACATCAGGTACCAGGGGTCCCCTGATAGGATCTGGTTCTTAGATAGAAGCAGACAACTTGTCTATCGTACATCACCAGGCGCTCTAGAGCCACCATCCACAGCAGAGATCTTATCACCCCGTGTTTCAAATATTAATACGGGCAGAAGGCTTTTTTGACAAAGCTTTTTGCCTCCTGCTAACTCCCTGCATTGCCCCACAGTATCTTCCTGGTACTCCATTTGGTCCTATCTCCAAAGTGGCCACAGAATACTCCTGATCTCCTTTGCCTAGCACAAGTAAAGAGGCTGCATGGAAGCTGGCACGGAATAAATCAATAATTCCGCTGATGAGGAACTGCTCCCACTCCCTTCTTTGCAGATCTGTTGGAACACTATCCAGCATAACAACATTTTTTCAAGAAGAAGCAGTAATTTATACTGGTGTAAATCAGAAATGTCGCTCTGACTCCAGTGGGTTTACATGACGTGATTCATGTTCTTGCTTGCAAGCAGGAAACCTGAATCCCTGCTTGCAGCTCCAGCAGTGAGACGGCTGGAAGCAGGACCCAGGGCCATATGACAAGTCAGTAGCAGAGTGTGGGAAGGAAGCCAGGGGGCTATTTCCTGCTACTGGCACACACCATTGCTCTTCTGGTTCCTGCATGACCCAGATGATAGAAACTGGTCTCAAGCTGAGAAAGCCTGCTCTGGGCCTAGATCCCAGCAGGCAGCTGTTGGGTCTGGGCGCTCGACTGAGGGAATCCTTCTATCACATGGTGCCTTCCATATGATAGAGAAGGATAAGAGAGGGAGCAAATTCCCCCCTTTCTTCTCTCTCCTCTCTCACCAAGTGCCTTGGGAACTGGTTTTTTTTTTCTGAGTGAGTTTTGCTTTCCACGGTCATTTGTTCTACAGATGGAAACAAACAAACAGTCATCACAGGAGCAAATAGCCACCAGCAGCAGATCTCCTCATTGCTTATCAGTGTGTATAAACACATGAAGGAAGGGTGCAAAGATGACAGAGACAGACTTTCCAGTGGTGCCCAGTGCCAGGGCCAGAGGCATTGGGCACAAACTGGAGCACAGGATATTCCTTTTGAACACCAGGAAGTACTTCTCTGCTGTGCAGATAACAGAGACGTGGCACACGCTTCCACAGAGGTGATGGAGTGTCCAATTTGGAGAAGCCCAGGAGAAAGATAAGGAGACTAGGGCCATCCTGATCCTTGCAGACAGGTGACATGGCCACCTCTAGTCTCCTGCCAGTAGTTTGAGCTGCTTGTTGCACCCAGGTTTCTGATGCACAGGATGGTATGGTTTGATGCTTGTAGATGCAGGGAGCACACAGTTTTGTCTTGTGCTTCTACACTTTCCTCAGGAGGAGATAGATTTGCCCATGTGATGCCCTGCACTGCTGCAAATGTCACTTGCACAACATCCTGGCAGTGTCTTCATTTGGCTGGGACTCAGCTCCCTGGGTGTAACATTGCATAAGGGCTGGGCATCTGTAGCACATACATTCATATCTTCATGCAGAGGAGCCCAAGCCTCCAGAGGTGAGGAAGGGGCCACCCCCAAGCACCACACTCACAGAAAGCCACCGTGCTGACCCGGGCAAACATCTCGTGATTTAAGGCAGGAGGGGCTGATTCATTATTTCCAGCTGCACTTCAGCACTGGTGCAATGTGGGCAGTTTGTTTTGGTTTGTAACTCCCTCTGGCCATCAGGACCCAGCGGGCATCCTCACTGAGGGCATCTGTGGGAGGACAAGGTGGTGGGGACAGAGATGGGGTCTTGACAGGGACGACTGCTTCTGGGAAGATAAGGGACAGTAGCATGTTCTGCCTCCCAGCCGGCTGATCATCCATCACAGGTTGAGGCACCTGCCAGCTGTGCCCTCCTACACTCTCTGGCTGTTTCTGATAGCGAGCATTCATCCTACCACTGAGCCAGATGGGCAGCTTTCTTTTTCGGTTTACTGTGTAGCGTCTATTTTGGCAAGTAGCCGCTCTTGAGACATTCTGCTCATGGAAACACCTGACTGATGTGAGCACTCCCCATGGTCTTGGTGGCACCATGCCCTGTCTGGCGGGGCAGGTGCCCACCCGCTCAGCCCACAGCCTTCGGTCTGTCGCTAAGTTTGTCCTGCCTCGAAACTGGGACTTCCTCTGTCACTGCGTGAAGCCATCTGGACCCTTTGCATTGTTGTTGTTGTTTTTGGTTTTTTTTTTGTTTTTTTGTTTTGTCTTTTTTAATGGTCATTTCAACTGAAAATGATTAAATTGTATTTGGGATTTGTGTCCCTCCGTTCTTTATCATGAAGAGATTCAAGCTGCAAGTCACAGAGGATGGAACGTTTACTTCCAACCTATTTTGTCCACTACAGTTTTTAATTGCAGTCACTAACCAACACAACATCCCCTTTTCCTGAAATAAATATTGATTGTGAAAGTTCAGGCTATCACCTCAGTGAGTGTCTGTATCATACCCAGAGCTGCAAGCCCTCCATCAGCCCTCGTCTCAGGTAAGTAAAAAGTCCCAGAAATTAGTGGCCTGTTATGCTTTCATTTTCAAAATGGATCAGCAATAATAGGAGCCTTCATTTTGGGGTGTTCATCCCATGATAGCTTAAGAAGTGCTGCTTTCCAGGGGCTGTGGAACCCCCTCTTCTCTAAAACTCAGTGTCTTTGAAAACTTTTCAGGTGAGAAATGCAAAAGAGCTGGTTGCATTTCTGTTGCTCAAAATTGCAGTCCAGGAATGCAGCGGTGCATGATGATCAGTGATGATCCCTGGTGCAGCTGACCCCTTCTCTGAGCTCACTGTAAACAAAGAGTATCAGCTACTTTATCTGAAAATGAATGTTAAAAACAAAACCTAGCATACGGTTTTGAATTACTCTGATATAACAAGTGTAGATGTATTGCAACAGCTAGTGAGAGTATTTCAACTAGCTGGCTCCTAGAAGCAGTGGCAGAACACAGCATTTATGTGCCATGACTGTCCCCATCGTCTGCAGGATGTGTTTGATCTGAGGCTGGGATCACAAAACCTGCTCCAGTGAGACCAACCAGCTGCAAGATGCTGCCTCCCACTGTCTCATGAGATCCATGTATGGATGGCACAGCACAAGCAGTACTTTCCTTCTGCCAAGGAAATGGTGCGCAAACCCCAAGTCCCAACCCTTGGCTCTGCAGAGGATGACTTTTTTTCCAGACCACAGCATGCTCATGGGCAGAGTTTCCCTGCCTGAGCTGTCAGTAAGTCAGACAGCTGATGTATTTCCAAAAAGAAAAAAAGCTAAGCCATCCATTTCCTGCTAAGCTGCCTGCTCAACAGCTTTGGCTTGGCCAAGCCAAAATGGGTGCAGAACTTGCCACCTGCACCCAAGGGGTACCCTGAAGTATAGGAAATCACGGACACCAGAGTGGCTGGATACCATTGGAGCCATGAGCCCCAGTGAAGGTTCTCAGCACAGAGACCTCCCTCAATCTCCACCAAGGTCTCCATCACTCAGCAGCTTCACAACCACCACAAGCCTGGAAAATGCTCATAGCGAGTGGCATGCACCCTTCCACATCTGGAAGGGACACTGTGGGCAATGGCTAAGACGAATACACCTGAGGGGAACTCTGCAGGGCTGTAGTGTGCCTTCTGTCACCTCTCTCCCTCCCAGGCCAAGCTGTTTGTTCCCACTGAAGCAGCCAGCTGTGGGATGGGCAGGCCAGCCAGCTGCCAATTGACGTCAAAGGGATGCTGGTGGTTTGTGCAAGCTGAGGGACTGGTTCTAGTCAAGGTGGGTTTCAAACACCACAGAGAAATGTTTAAATACCCTCCACTTCCCCTCCCTCTGCTCCAGGAAACAAGCGCCTTATTTCATTCATCAGCTCTTTTGGTTATGGCAATAATCCTGCCCATATTTTGGCTACTTAGGTGTTTGCTGAGGACTGAGCAGCTCAGATAATGCTAGCATAGAGCAATGGAGCAAAAAGGCAGGAGAAAGGCAAGAGGAAACCAGGTTTAAACTCCTCTGACCCAGCTTGCACCACATGTGTACTGATGGGACAAAAACCATGTATTTTTTCTTCTCATACTGCCCGAAATATGTTCCTGACCTCCTCCTTCTCTTCGTCTTCAAATCACAACTTGCACTATGAAATTCATTCAGGCAAAGGGAACTCATTATAAATGGGTGCATTTTCCCTTGACTGTTCAGTTATCCTTGAGACAGCTGATTTTCATTTGGTGTTATGCCTATTAGCTGCAGCCCCCATGTTTTCACTTGTCTCAGTGGCAATGTCAGTATATTTTTCCCAAAGTAATCACTATAAGACCTGGTTAATATCCAGTCCAAACCAATGCGCTGAACTGCAACATCTTCTAAACTCAGGGTGATTCCTATGGGGAAGTCTTGAAGGAGTCAACGCACTGATTTCAGTCGACTTCAAATCAGGCTTGTTCTCTTGAGTTGGTTCATTTACACTGCTGCCAATACTAGAGGCTGTGTTATTTAAGATTGCCTAAAATCAACATGCTTCAGTTGAGACCATCACGTGGAAAGATTTGTGATAACAACTGCTTGTGTTTTCATCCCTTAATCAAGCCACTTTCTCCAACAACTACGGTTGCCTCCAGTGTGATGCAGGAAGTCTATTAATGTTTTGTATTAAGCACTGGAAATACTACTTAGCCCACAGCTAGAAGCTTGTGAGAATGAATTCCCTACACACTGGTTCAAGGCCATTGAAGCCCTTTTTAAGTTCCAAGTGAACATATTACTTTTGGTAGGAAAAAATACATAAAAGTAAAGGGTATTGCTTGCACCTGTCCCCAGAGAACCTTGCCCATAACTGTGGCCTCCACGTTGTTCTCCTGGGCACAGTCATGGAAAAAGGTAGCAAGGCACCAAGGCATATTATAGTCAACTCTCCCCCACTAACTTTACTGGAATCATAAAATCACAGATTCATGGAATATCCCAAGGTGGAAGGGATCCACAAGGATCATTCAGTCCAATTCTTGGCTCCACACAGAACAATCTAAAATTCAAACCCTATGTCTGAGAGCACTGTCCAAATGTTCTTTGGACTCGGGCAGCCTGGGGCCATGATCACTTCATTGGGCAGCCTGTTCAACGCTCCAGTCACTCTCTCGTGCAGAATCTTTTCCTAACCCGGGGATTAGGAAAAGTTGGCACAGCTCCACGCCGTTCCCTCGGACCCTGTTGCTGTCACACAGAGCAGAGCTCAGCGCTGCCCCTCCGCTCCCTGCGAGGAGCTGCAGCCGCCATCAGGCCTCCCCTCAGCTCCTCTGCTCTGGGCTGAGCGCACCGAGGGGCCTCAGACACTCTTCATACTTTTTGCCCTCCAGACACTTCTCTATCTTTGCAGCCCTCCTTTGGATACTCTCTAATGTTTTTATGTCCTTTCTATATGGTGGTGCCCAAACCTGCCTGCAGTGCTTGAGGTGTGGCCACACAGAGGGACAATCCCTTCCCTTGCCCAGTGGCTGTGCTGGGTCTGATGCACCCCAGGGCAAGGTTTGCCCTTTCGGCTGCCAGGGCACACTGGCATATATTCATCTTGTCTTCAACCAGAATTCTTTCTGTGGATCTGTTCTCCAGCCTCTCATCCCTCAGACTGTGTATACATCCAAGGCTGTCCTGCTGCTGATACAGAATCCAGCACTTGTTCTTATTAAACTTCAGGTGGCTGGTGATTTCCCAGCCTTCCAATTTGTCAAGATCTCTCTGCAAGAGCTCTCTGCCCTTGAGAGAGTCAACAGATCGGCCTAATTCAGTATCACCTGCACATTTACTTAATATATTCAAGTCTTGTATCTAAGCCATTTATGAAAACATCAAAGAGAACTGGCCCTAAAGTAAAGCCTTACAGAACCCCACTAGTGACTGGCTGCCAGCCTGATGTAACCCCTTCATATTATGGCTTTGTTCAGATGTATGCTGGACATTTTGTCTGGAAGGATGCTATGAGAAATAGTATCAAAATCTTAGTTGAAATTCAGTAAGAGTACATCTATCAGCTTCCTTTGGTCAACTAGATGGATAACCTTGTTATGAAAGGAAATCAAGTTAGTTAGTAAAATGTGCATTGTTGTCTCCAAAACAACCACATTTTCCTGAGCCAAATTATATATATGTTTGCTTTTCCTTTTGCACTTCTACTCCCTGGTGTGTCTGCCCCTGTGGCCTGCCACAGCATGTCACAAAGCCAGAATCTGACAAGAAGTGGCAGAACCAAGAAGTGCAAACCCTATGGGACACCTCTGGACTGCTGCCTGATGCTCTTGGATCTTCCCTTATTCAGGTGGAACTCCAGAGATTTAGGAGGTCGGACCTATGGGGGCTGGAGCCTGCCCATTCACACAACCAAGTGGCACATACTGCTTTGGTTAATGAAGTACCATTGGACAATCAGCTTTCTCCAATTTTTGACAATTTGTTGTAAACAATCATGTGATCAGTGACTCGAGCACATTTTCAGGAAAGCTCGAAGTAATCTCTGAGGCCATTTTTCAAGTTGTGGGGCAAAAAGTGGGTGTTGCTCGCACTTGTCCTGGGTACCTTTTCCAGAGCCACTGATGACATGGGGTGGAAGAGCCAGTGGAGGACGTGGAACAAAACTTTCATCCACAAAGAAAACACAGAGATCCAAGTGGAACATTTTGCTAGCATCTCCTCCAGTACACAAGGAAAATATTGAATCTATACACAGAGATATGTGAGCACAACTCATAAGCTGCCATTCCTCCTAATCAAGATTACAAATTTCAATTCCTGTGTCAACAGTGAAGAATATCAAGTGAGAAGCCTGGCTGTCTGGATCCCTGCAGCTCTGGGGTGCTTGTGTGACTCCCACTAGTGGGATAGACCCAGCACAAATACACTCTTGCCTCTATTCCTGACTTCTTCACCAGTAACACTTTGTTTTCTGTACTGCTTTGTTGTTCCTCTGCAATCTGGCAGGCTCAGACAGAGAAACCAGACGGGAAGCTTTCACTTTTCCATCAGCTCCCCACAGTTCCCCATGTGCATGTGCTGCTCCTCACCCTGTGTTCACAAGGTGGAAGGGAAAGTGTAGACGTCTGCTTTGAATTATTTTCATCACAGTTGTTCCCCAAACCACCCCTGCCAAATCCCTGGTGACCAATGTGCTATGAATGAGCGTAGCTTCAGGGATGGAGCACATGATGGCCCTCAGTCACCAGCTGCTCAATTGCCTGGGCCATATCCCTGTAATAAAGTCACCTAGCAGGCTTAATACAACATCCCAAAAAAGACATGAGGGTGGCAACTGTACCCCTCTGTGTGTGTGTGGCTTCAGCCTCAAGAGTGATGCTCCTAGCTAGCCTGATGCAGGATGGATCAAGTAAAGGCCTAATCTCATCGTAGTTTTGGTGAAAGAGAAATGCTACGCTGAATTAAGAAGAAATCCCTATTCAGTCAGTTGTGGACAGTTTAAAAATAGAGTTTTCCCTACCCAGATGCAGAGAGTGAAATGGGGTTAAAAACCCACCTCGTTCAAATGAAGTTCAACAAGATCAAGTGTAAGGTGCACCTGGCTAAGGGCAATCCCAAACATGAAGACAGGCTGGGCAGAGAATGAACTAAGAGCATTCCTGAGGAGAAGGGCTTGGGGTTCTGGTGGATTAAAAAGTCAACAGGAGCCAGCAGTGTGTACTTGCAGCCCAGAAGGCCAACTGTATCCTGAGCTGCATTAAGAGAGGGGTGACCAACAGGGAGAGGAAGGTGATTGTCCCCCTCAACTCTGACAGTGTGAGGCCCCAGCTGCAGTGCTGCATCCAGGCCTGGGGCCCCCAGCACAAGAAAGATGTGAAGCTGTTGGAGCAGGTCCAGAGGAGGCCACAGAGATGCACAGAGGGCTAGAGCACCTCTCATAAAAGAAAGGTTGAAGGAACAGGGCTTGATCAGCTTGGAGAAGAGGAAGCTCTGAGGATACCTTGTAGTGTCCTTCCAATACTTAAAGGGGACCTACAGGAGAGGGAAAGAGGGACTTCTATAAGAGAGCATAGAGTAGAGCACAGAATGTAGGGACAAGGGGGAATGGTTTTAAACTAAAAGAGGGGAGATTTAGATTAAGTATGAGGAAGAAATTCTGCACTTAAAGAGTGGTGAGGCACTGGCACAGGCTGCCCAGAGAAGCTGTGGATGCCCCATCCCTGGAGATGCTTAAGGCCAAGGCTGCCTCAGCCAGTGTCACTCTGCATCTCCAGTCACTTGAGGTCAGCCAATGCTTGCCAGTTGCAGTGCATCTGACTGCAGGATGAGTGTGTGCTCAAATCATCTGCTGCAGACTGCCTTCCTGGCTTGGCCTCAGCCTGTTTGCAAAGCGTGCGAGGTGTGGCCCTGCAGCTGGCAGCAGAAGCACCCAAGACCTGGTGAGCAGCTACCCCACTAGCTGCTGGTTTGTGGAGAGAGGAGCAGTTGGGGATGGATCTTGCTCCCTCCTGTGCCTGCAGTCAGCCGCTGTGAGCACGCCTCAGGAGCTACACTGTAATGCAGAGCTGGCTTTGTGGAAGGTGAGAGTATGGTAACAAGTGAAATATACATTGCGCACAGCTGTTGGGGAAAAAAGAGAAAAAAGTCTCCTCTCACCAAGCCTGAAGTTTAGATGAGTCTTCTGACTGTTTCTGACTTAGACAAAGGCATGGAAATTGAGCAGAAAAAAAAAGAATAAAAATGTGCCTTAGCCTTTGTGGATGCAATCATTCTTTATAATGCTCAGTTGCAGAACCAGTCTGAAGATAAACACTACAGATTAGAGATTGCGGGAGGCAGCAGGATAGCAAAAAGCAATAAATAGATAAATAAATTGCCATTAGGGTAGCTGTGTGGGCAAGGCAGCCCCAGAATTCACCTTCTGTGAGGCCTTGCTCCAGGTGCCACAACAGTCAGCCCATGTGTGTGTGCAGTTGTACCAGATGGAGGTGGGGAGAAGCAACCAACTGTGTGCTCAGCACTACCTGACATAACACTTCTGGGGGGCTTCTGTGAGCCCCAAAACCTGGGGATACCTCAGGAGCTGTGCCACAGCTGGACCATGCCATAAATCCCATCTCCGTGCCCTGGGAGCCGGGCCAGGCCCACCGCCCACATCCTTAAGGAGGCCTTGCACTTAGGGCAGCACTGCTGTTGTTGCTCTGCACGTCCCTTGAATCCCCCTAAGCCAACACCCCGTGCTAATATCAACAAACATTTCCAGACGCAAGCACGAGTACGTGTGTGGGTGGGTGGGGTGCAGGGGACTATGAAAATTTCAAGGGGAGGTATGACATCCTGGCTTTCTAAATATAGAGGACGTGAGCTGCGGCTCCTCTCACACGCTAGCGGCGTGTTTTCTGTTTCAAAAGGCCCCAGAGGAAGCGCTGCACTGGCTGGTAGTGCGAGTGAAAAAAAAAATAAAAATAAAAATAAAAAAGGGGAAAGAAAAAAATATTGTCCTGTGAGTTGATGACGGTTTCCAGCCTCTAGCTCAGCGCTGGCTTTCAGGCAGGGCTCCAAGAAGTGCCCACGCAGGGCTGGCCCTTCGCAGATGGGGACCACGTGAAGGCACGGCGGGAGGTGGCTGAGAGCCTCGCTTCCCCTTCGTGCAGGGCCAGCGAGAGGAGGAGGAGGAGGAAGAGCGCAGCCCTCCTGCCACCGTGGCACCCACTCGGGCTGCCAGTGCGCCATGTCAGCTCGGTGCTGCGTCTCGGTTCCCTTTTCGTTGCCGTTCTTGTCGCTCCGGTATTTGCATAGTGCTGCAACGAGTGCCTCAGAGCTGGAGCAGGGCAGCGGCCACCGCTTCTCCTTTCACACACGGCAGCGATGTGTGCCGCAGCGGTGGCTGTGCGTGCGCTGGGCGGCAGAGCCGTGTCAGCGGGGCTTACAGCCTCTGGAAGAGGCTGTAAGTTCTGAGGAACTGAATTTAATCGAGACTGATGTTCTCTAAGCTGAGCTATAAAATTCAACGGATAGTTATACCCCATTAATAGACCCTATCAGAGGATCTTGCGCTGTCTACTCCTCTCCATTAAGTCCTGTAGGGCTTGAGTTCTCATTTACACAAAGGGCCCTTTTAGCCGTGTAAAATGGCCATAAAGTAGGTGTAAAAATGATCGATGCCATCGTTACAGCCCCTTTACGCTGGAAAAACAGCATAAAGTGGCCAGGGTGCAAATGAGAATCACACCTGGGTTTTAAGAGCAAATTACATAGGGCCCCTCACAATTTCTGCGTGTCAGAGTGGACTACTCCTGCCCCATCTTGTACAATTCACCAAGAGAAAACATTTCCAGGAATAATAACTTTTAAAAAGTCCTTTTCTTCAACACCCCTGTCCCCTCCGTGCCTGCAAATCCCACTGTGCCTCTTGGTGCAGTCCGTACACCTTTCCCCAACACTGAGAAAGGCTGGGAGCTGTCTGAATGTGCTGTGCTAGGTGCTAATCCTATAACTAATGCTTTCTGAAATTCCTAATTAGAGTAAAATGCATGTAAAACTATATCCAGGAGAAGAATGTTTCCACATGCTACTGTGTCTGTTTCCTGGTCTCTCCTCTCTGTTTTCATTTTATGCTCTTGAGCTATCTAAAGAGGAAATACGGAAGTTACTCTTTGCTAGATCAAAATGCTCCGTATTTATTTGTAAAGCATTAGAATACCCATAGAACATACAACGAATATTGTTTTCTTCTGGAGTGAAAGGTTACACTGTGATGCACCAGAGAGTGAACCAAATTTGGCAGTAGTGGCTCGAAGCAGGGAGTGCGCTGTGATTAAAATGTTGTTATTAAAGTGGCTTCCTAAGCAGAGCAGGCTTTCTTCCCTTCCCCGTCACTTGTATCCCTCCCCACCAGTTCTCCAGTTGGCATCTCAAAATCTCTATCGGGGCTGCCCCAGAAGATATCCCAGGCAGGTACCCAGGCCATTTAGGAAGGGGCTCTGCCAGCAGAGCCTTCCTCTGGCTTCATCAGCCATTGGGATGCAGAGACTGATGGCAACAGTAGGAGGAGGCCCTCAAACCTGTGTGTCTGTCTCATATGGGATCTGGTCCATCAGTACTGATTGCAGAATGCTCCACCAAAGTCAGAGGAGTTGGGCTGCTTCCTCCACTGCCACACCAGGTCCCACCTCACTGGGCCACTATGTGCTAGCTCTGAGTATGCTTGAGAGTCCAATCTGGGACTTAGTATAGGTAGCCATGCGTGGACAACCAGCAGGAGTTCTTGCAAATGTCCCTTTACTGCCACATTTGCTATTGTCACTTGGTTTTTGGTACAAAAAAATGGCTGTTTGGGAGCAGGTCTTGAATCTTTCATTTTCAAAAGGTCTCAGCTTTACAGCTTGCACAGAGCACCATGGTGACTGATGGTATGTCTGTGCTAGAAGTTTCTGCGACAGAAACATGAGCACTTTCCTCTAGGTGGACCTCAGGAGAGCAGCCCCCACTGTGGTTCTCTGACACTGGCAGTCTGCTGGTCTAGCCTGGGGTGATGTGTGCTCACTGCGTGATCACTGCATGGAAGGCACTCTTTGGCTAGGATTAGAGCTGCTTATACAACAAGCTTTTTGCCAGCCCAGCTTTTTGATACACTGGTGACTATGTTTTTTTTTTAGCAGAAACAGAAAGTTTTTGCTTCGTTAAACTCTTGTTGAAATTCTACTTGCTTCCTCCTTGCTGATAATGATAGTGGTGCGGTTCTTCTGGCGTATGGTGTTTCAACTCCACTTCAGAGATACCCTGGCTCTGGCAGGGACCAGGAAATCCCAAATGATGACAAAGTGTGAGCGCCAGCTGCATTGACCTGCATCGATACTGGGCCCAATGCTGCTGACCAGAGTTGCTCCTGTCATCTTAGAGCTGCACGCTGGGCAGCTGGAGAGACAAGCCAGCATGCTCATCCTGGTATAAGGCTAATAATCTGTAAAGCACTTTCAGAGTCATGCATTCCGGGTGAAAGAGCGCTGAACACAGATTGTTATTCTATGCTGCTTTTAAAGAAATTGTTATTCTCTTGCCCTCATTATTTGCAGTTGATGTCTTTGGTAGACTGGCAGTTTCTTCTTGCTTCCTTCCCTCTATCCGATTTTCAAAACATGGATTGTTTCAGGGATGTTATCTTTCAGGGCTGTTGGCCCAAATCCACAGCTGGTGTGTAAGGCTGTCTTCAGAGGAGTTACACCAAAAATGCATTTGACCTGTTGCACAGGAAATATAATTGGTAGAACTGGCCTGATGCTGGGTTTGGAAGAATGCAATTACAGCAGGGCATTCAATGTGGCCAGTGATTTAGGGACCTCCATCCTAGGAGCTCAGCTCAAGGTTCTTTAAACTGATCTTTTCTCGTAAAGCGCTGAGTGCTCATTTGTAAAGTATCTGGGGTCTGAGGCATTGCCTCCCCATCACCATCAGCAAACCCACTGAAGTTGGTGTTTGTTCATAACTGGGTTGGGTAACTGCCATCACCAGTCACTCTGAAACATCTTTTATATGGTAGTCATCAATATAGTCACTTCTGCTGCTGATCTCAGCCTGCATTTGAAGAGGTCTTGACCTCTTTGGTTCCTTTTCCATACAGTAAATTCCCATTGGTGCATCCAAAATACAATATATTCCCTAAGCGTTATCAGCATAATTATAATCAAGCAGTTTGGACGAGATCTTCATCTGGTAGAAAATGGTATATCTTCTCTGAAGGCAAGAATGAATATCTACCAGTGAGGGAAATAGACCCCATGTCTAAACAGCTGTAGCCCTTCAGATGAGTTCCCAATGCCTTTTAAGCTCATGTTGTTTATGGCTACTGAAGATGCTCTTCGGTGAGTATTACTACAGTTGCATCTTCAGAATGTTAGATGACCTCTATATAGTCTCACTAGGGGCTTTTTGCAAGAGTTGAGATTCAAAATTCAAAATGATTGAAAAATATATTCATTAAACATGTGAATGTTTTTCCTTGTCAAAAGCCTTAAAAACATTGATCCATGTGTGGCATCTATGGTGGCAGAATGCTGACATCTTCCATTGCCTGGCTACAGGCCCTGCCAATGCAGACCCTACACTTTCTGTTGCTGGCACTCAGTAGTAGTTAAAGGGTAGAACCGAGCACCCACATAAAAGACCTGGTATCTGTGTTTCCACATAACGAAGCACGCCAGCAGACACACCAGTGCTGCAAGCAGGTTGAGCACCATCTGCAGAGTCAGGTAGAGGCTGAGCATGCTGGTGACACTGCTGCAGTCAGTGGCATCCTGGTAGACGAAGGTCCTGCTGAGGGGGTCTGCGGTGTCCAGTTTGCACTGGCAGGACTCGAGGACAGTATCACAAGTAAATTTTGTTATCTGTAGATAATGGTGGGCCGCAAAAGCCACTGCCACGACACATAGAACCAGAGCCAGGGCACTCAGCAGGAAATACATCAGCTGAAAGAAAGCAAAAATTAAAATAAAACAAAATGAACTCACTCATTTTCCAGCTAGACAGAGAATGAGGAACACAGAAGGAATACAGTAACATGTATTTCACAGGAAGTGCATGCATTCAGTGTACTGTCCAGACACCATGGACTTCTAATGTTGATACAGGAGATACAGCTCCCTGCTGATACAAAGTTCAGGACATCGTCTCAAGAGCTAACAGTTTAGCCTTGCATGTTTTATATGAGCATTGTCCTACAATTTTGAGACTCAGTAAGAGCACCAGGATGTATTCCAACTCTATAGAGAGGGAGGGAGGATCTTCCCCTACTGTCCCTGCATTGGCTAGACTTCTCATCAGCTGAGATAAGTTAGCTGTCCTGAAGCAGAGCTAAGGAAACTGAGGCTTGGGTTGACATATTAACCCAGGCTGTGCTGAGAGCTAGGTGGTTTTGAGAATTTGCTCATGCTTCACTCCTATCTTTTTCAAGCTTTGCATGCCCAAACAAACCTGATTTACACTTGCAAATTGGGCAGTGATGTGTCATATCTTGCAAGACTTACAGTCTTGCAAAGGCAGCCAGCCTTTCTGCTGCCTGATCCCGACACATTTCCACAAGGAAGTGCATGTCGTGCCAGTCCCTCTGAGAAGACTTCCACATCAATGTGAAGGAGAAGCCTTTCAAAGGTGTCAAAATGCAGTGAGAACCTGTGCTACTGCTGCCCCTGGTATTGCATGAGAAGGACAAGGGCCTGTTGGTCACCCTCCTTCTCCTTACACCCGTGGCAGCTTTGACATAGAGGTAGCCTTCATCATGGGCATCCATGCAGTGCCCAGCCCTGTGAGCCATCTGGAGCTGTTGCTGATCAGCGCTAACACCTGAGACCTTTGGGTACCCAAGCATATGGATTTTCCTCCCTGCTGATGGTAGGAGCTGGCAATTGCTGTGCTGTTCACACAAAATATGTGCGAATGTACATTAAAATCATGTGCTGTGTTTAGCCAAAATACTATTTTGGTTCTGTTCAGCACTGTAAAAACATTTATTTTTCTTGGCATCGTATCTGTCAGACACATGGTGTGGTTGGGAATATGTTATTTTAAACAGCAGCTTCTCTTCCTATCTCTTAACCTCAACACCACAAGCAAACTATCAATATAAAGCATTTTTTTATGACCTTGAAACTCCAAGTATGTGTGCCTTGATAAAATTCACACTTCTGGCGTATTTGTCTTAAATCTGCGGTGTGAATCAATCTTCCTATTTGGCTGTCAGCTTGAAAAAAAGAAAAGTAGTTACTCTTCATGCTGGTCTTCAAACTCTCTGTGCATTTTCTCCCCCAGAGAACTGAATTCTTATAGCAAGATCTTCATTTCTACTATTAATGACTTCCCCTGCAGCCTTAAACCAAGGGCAGCTTCAAAATGAGGGCGGCTCTTCAATGCAAATCCTTTAGCCCCTCAGCTTTCCAGATAAGGGTGCATGGGAAGGGTGAAGCTGGGAAACGGGGACACCTCCGCATATGAGGCACACAGAAAGGGGAGCACTGCTGGCTAGTAGAGCCCTGCTAAGGAAGACATTGTGGACTTACAGCACAGCTTTAAAAAGTGGAGAAAATGGAAAATGAACAAACATTGATGACCGTTTCCCTTCTCTGAGGAATGAGAGTTGTTCTGTGATGCAGCTGTCACCCCAGGGGATAGGCTGCATGTCCCTGGATTCAGGCCAGTGGGGGAGACAGAATCAGGCCTCCCTAATAAATGAGATGTTAAGCCAAGACCATGTGCTGAGCCTGCTTCTCCCCTGGCAGGTATTTCATTTAGCTGCCAACTTCTAAGATGAGCACAAACTGGCATGAAATCCAAAACCATAAGTATCCTCCAGGTACTGTGAGCCTGTTTTGTGTCTAAAGGGAAGGAAATCTCAGAGAGACTTCAATATGCATAGAATACACAGGCAGCTCTTATGGCAGGTCTCAGAGGTGAACACAGATGCGTGAAGATGGAGGGCAATTTCCAAACAGTGTATTATTCTCGCAAGATGTTTGCAGAGGAATCCCTTAGCAAGCCACTGAAAATGAACACATTTCCAAATATCAAAGGTGAAGCAAATGCAAATGCTGCCTGTTAGAGAGCACCAGACAGCAAGTGCTGGATCCCATCAGCAGATTAATCACATGCCAGAGCTGGAGGCAGCCTCAGCACTCCAAACACAACTGCACAGTGAGCTCTGCTCAGGAACCAGAACTTGCCACTGGAAAAACGTTTTTTGTGGCCTCATAGAGATAGACCCAGTGATTGCTGTTTAAGTAGAAGGAAAAAAAGGAAGCGGGAAGAAAGCATGCAATGAGGTCAGATCATAGCAGCTCATTGTCCCTTGGGTTCCTCATACAAGGGAGAAATATTTCAGCCGTATTTACTGGTGATAGTTTTGCTCCAATATGAAAAAAAATAAAGCATCTAAGATGGATTGAATTGATCGTTGAAAAAATTTTTCATGCTTATCGAAGATGAAACCAGCAGGTTTTGCAGACATGGATCCGGGGAATTCCTCGGAAGGCTATGGAAGCTTAGGCTCAAAGCACCTTGAGGGGATGGGCTAAAATCCTCAGGGCTGCTTGTGTGTGATCAGAGAATCACGCAATCATAAGGGTTGGAAGGAACCTCTGGAGATCACCTAGTCCAATCCTCTCTCCTAAAGCAGGATCTGTACAGCAGGTTACACAGGAAATCAGCTAAGCTGGCTCTGATTATTTCCAGAGGAGACCCACAGACTCTCTGAGCAGCCTGTTCCAGTGCTCTGTCATCCTCACAGTAAAAAAGCTTTTCCTCCCATTCAGATGGAACTTCTCACATTCCATTTTGTGTCCACTGCCCCTTGTCCTGTTGGCTGGGCACCACTGAAAAGAGCCTGGCCCCATCCACTTGACTCTTACCCTTTAGATACTTGTAAGCATTGATAAGATGCTTTCCTCAGCTTTCTCTTCTCTAGGCTGAACAGTACCTGGCTTTTCTTCATAAGGGAGGTGCTCCAGGCCTCTCATCATCCCTCTGTTGGACTCTCCCTCTAGAGATTCCCTGGATTTCTTGAAATGGGGAGACCAAACCTGGACACACTACTGCCTCACCAGGGCAAAGCAGAGGGGGAGGATCACCTCCCACAGCCTACTGGCCATGCTCTTTTAATGCACCCAAGGATACATTGGCCTCCTTGGCCACAAGGGCACACTGCTGGCTCATGGCCAGCCTGTTGTCCATCAGGTCACCCAGGTCCTTCTCAGAGCCCCTTTTCTGCAAGTCAGCCCCTAACCTGTACTGATGCTTTTGCAGTTATCCCTCCCCAAGTGTAGGATTGTCCACTTTTCCATGTTGAATCTCATCAGGTTCCTCTCCACCCAACTCTCCAGACTGTCAAGGTCTCACTGAATAGCAGTACAGCCTTCTGGTGTGTCATCTGCTCCTCCCAGATTCATATTGTTAGCAAACTTGCTGAGGGTGCTCTTGCTGAGGATCTGTCATCCAAGTTGTAGTTGAAGACACTGAACAAGATTGGACCCAGAACCAACCCAACTGATCCTTCTCCCCACATGAGCCTTGGGCTACAGGTGGCATCCTGGAATGCTTCCTGCCCTAGATTCTCTTGCAGAAGGATGCTCAACAGCCATGCAGAGCCTCAGTGGCACCACTTAACAGTGTTACTGCAGGCCCTGGGCTGCCCTATCAAGATGGCCCATGCTCCTCACTGGCCATGTCAGTGGTGCTGTCAAGGGCCTCAGAGACTTCTGAGATGCCCCGACCAACACACTGTCCCTCCACCAGGGATGTATGTCTCCTTCCTGTGTGAGTGCCAAGTTCATTGTAATGCTGCTGGACAAGCAACACAAAGCCTGATGTGGCAGCTCTCTGGGCAGTCATCATTGCTGATGGTGTGGAGGTGAGGGAATAAGAGCATGAAGGCTATCAAAGCAAGGAAACTGTTGTTCTTCTCTCTTTCTTTCTGTAAGTACAAGAGAAGCTTTAGAGAGGCACAAAAGACACTCCAGGGCCTAATTTCTCAGGGAGGATGAATGCCAGGTTCCTTGCGTTTGATTTCCTTCTACCTTTCTTGGTTAATAATCACTGTTATTTTGTACTGTTTGTGTTGGTATTTTTTCCTGGTTTTTATGTGTCTGCAAAATATTAAGAGCCCTCAAAATTGCAATAATAAGGAAAAATAGCAGCCCAAGTAAATGGTGTTAGAAACTTCCCATCTGGAGCAAGTATTCTAAGCATTTCTTTTCTTAGTCAGTTACTGGCATCAACAAAGCATGGTTTTGGAAACTGAAGCAGGATGGACATGGTGCTCAGCTCTACCTCTTGTGTGATGCTCAGATGGGATTTTTTTTTCATGAGAGAATGCTTGTTCTTGCAGCTTGCTAATGCTTTCCCGTGTTTGTCACTGCCTGACCGTGCACAAGGTGCTGTACTCTGAGGCAAGGACCTCTCCCCAGCCAGGAAGATGAGCAGGCAGAGATTTCCAGCTATGCTTTTTAATGCATCTGTGCTCATTCTGTTTCTTATTTGATGGTCAGGAGCAAAATGGCAGGGAAAATGCTGAGATGCTTCTGAGACCACAGTAAAAATTGAAATTTAATATAATTGGACCTCTTCTACCCCACACTAATTCTTACCTGGCACACTCTGAATGCCTCTATTTAATCAGTAATACCCATCTTTCAGTGAACAATTCCCAAAATATTTCAGCTTTGTTGATCTGAATCTCCTTGATATTCTTAAAATATGGCAAGTTATAAAAAGGTATCTTGCTGTGTTTTCAAATATTTGTTACAGAGTTTCCCCTTTATAGACTGCAGTTTCTTCCTTGTCTGCCTGGAAAATACCAGAAAACCATTCTTGCATTTCAGGTGTATTTTCACTTCTTTTAATGTGGTCTTAAAAATATCCCCAGAACCAACTTTTTTGATTATATTTAATGACATGGGAGGAAAAAGAAATAACAGAAACTCAAGGTACCTTTACTGTGAACTGCACGCACGTCTTCTCATCAGGTTGATATGAAATGCAAAGCATAACAAATCCCACTAAGGACACCACACAGACCTGCGAAGGAAATGAGTCAAAATTATAAAAAGCAATAATAATAATAGTGTTAATAATAGCATTTTTCAAGTCCAAAGATCTTTCTGCGTTAGCAGGACTGTAACTCAAGGAGCGGTATGTAAGTCAGATGGTTTGCAAAGGGGCTCCAGCTATACATGCAAGAGCCTCATTTATGTGGATTGTGAAGAGGGAAGAGCTTTAACCTCCACTTCATGAACACCAAGGCACAAAAAGCTTACCCAGAGAGGCTTTGTGAATCAGACCTACTAAGTCGCAGCTTGGCAACATCCTCTGGGATGTCTTTTGAGCTTTTGTCTGTGTAACTCGCTATCAAAAAGAAGCAGAAGACTTATAAGTTAGGCTTGTAAGCCCAAAGAGCACCATCCTATGTACCACTGGATGCTAACAGGGTTTTTATGTCACCAGTGTGAGTTGTATGGTTGTAAATCAGTAACCATTGCTGCCTCCGGATGAGAAGCAGCCCAGACTATAACAGGGGCTTTCAACCTCTCCTCCAGTGGACATTCTAGCAAACAGGACAACTGCCCTGCAGTCTGAGACTGTGTTTTAGCCTTTTGGCAGTAACTGATAATGGTTAACAACAATAGAAAAGTATTTGTGCACTTTAGTATTCATTTAGCTGCCTTTATTATTATTTCTGAAGATTTAGATTTATTGGAAGAGTCGATATTCACTGGTAGGCATTTTTCAGCCCTATAAGGAGGGGTGCTCCTACTCTGAAGAATGCATAAAACAGCTTGATAAATGCAGTTTCCCTTTTTAAGCAGTGCTTTTCGGGCCCCTATTGTCTTAAGCACTTCAGTCAAGAGTCTTCTACTTCTGTAGTTATGGAGGATCTGTAAGCAAGCCTCACAGGGGGTCACAAGACCTGTAGACCCAAATGTCACACTCACTTGCCTTGTCCCCCATGTCCCTTGTTTGGAAGGGCAGCATGCAGAACCCCCATGGCTCACCACTGCTTAAAAACACTGTTGGGGCATCACTGAACCAGGCAGTCCCACATGGACTGTATTTCCTCCTTGGCCAAAGTTGAGGAACCCAACTGAAGGCCTTGTGAATTTCACTGGGCCTTTTACTTGCTGCGGGCCTTGGTTCATTTCCCAGATGGCTGGCTCATTTTCATCAATAGACTTCCTTTAGCTTTTACCTTAAAAAATCAAGGTTGAAATCAGCCTGCTTGGAAAATGTGAATGAGTGTTTAACATCGATTTATGACATTTCTGTCCTTTGGCATCTGGCAGCAGTATAAATCTGACCACTTTACTCCTTTAAACTCCTGATGAATTTCTGACAGAGTTTTGCTGGGTCCCATGCATGCGCTTGCCTTTTGGAAATTAGAAATATGCAGGACATGCAGATGGTGAGTTCAGCTGTGCTAGCTGTGCTATTCTGTGGGAGAAACCCAGGTGATGGTGAACTGATCCCCGTGCCTGTGCACATGTGGTATTTTAGGATGCGCTCCAGAACCACTGCACTGCAACAAGACGGCATCTTTGTGGCAGCTCCCATGACTGGACACAGGGAACAGCATCGACATCAGTGCTAAAGCAGGTCCCAGGTGCCACCATGGGGCTGCTGTGGCTGGATCAGGGCATCCTGGCTGCATCCATAGAGGGAGAGGATGTTGAAGGCTATAGGTGGTGTTGGAGGCTGCAGCTACACGTAGTAGAAATGGTGTACAAATGGGCTGCCTTGGAAAAGCAGGTGAGCCGATGGCACGTGCACTTGTTATCATGCCCGAAGGTAGGATCTCAGGTGCAGTCAGCCTCAGTGAGGACCTCAGCCAGCTAAAGCTTGTCCTAACACATGACCAGGAGCAAGCCTTGCTCTCTTTACTAGTTGCAACTTGATTATAAATGGTAACTATTAAATTCCCAATGACTGGAGTAAGAACCTATTTTTTTCTCCATTTTACTGTGAGAGTTTTGAAGAGTTGCCATTAATTTGAGGGTTTCTCTTTCCCCCGAGTAATGCCATTTGCCTTCCTCAGGCAAAATCAGACCTGGGTGCCTTTGCTCAGGGACAGGACCATGAGCTTGGGATCCTACATAGCCTCTTCTTTTACAATTTGATGAATAAAATTCCAGATTTCGTTATATCCGCATTGTTGATGTAGAGAACTAGCCAGTAGCCCTGTAAAGGAAGAGTGCCTTTGAATACACAGGTAGTCACGTCTCTCAAGAAGTGGTGTGATTAATAACACTTTCTCCCATAAAGTTTTATTTCGTGTCATTTCAGTAAGACATGAATAGGAAGTATTGCCTGAGAACATTTCCAAAGAAAGCGTCAGTATTATTTACTCCTCTTCATGTCATGTGTATTTATATCCTGATCCTATGACTTACACATGGCCTCCAATTTATTTGTTTTCTTCTTTTTATTGTTGACAGCAATAGCTGACAGGGTTGTCAGGGGAAAAAAACAACCTTTCTTGTCAAAGGTCCTTCAGTGCTGGTATTTTTCCCCCCTGTAGAGCTTCTGTGTGACACAAACATGTTTTATTTCTCAGGATTAATCACCTATGTCCTTGGTCCCTTGCACTGAATATTAATCTTTTAATTCAATTAGCATCCCCATAAAACTTAAATCTTAAGGAGATCACATCTCTAGTACTGTCCAAACAATAAACTCCCCACTTGCAGCAGCAGCAAAGGATGGAACTTGCAGCGAGCCCTAGAAAACGCGTACCTACATGTGCTTAACCTTACACGCCCAGACTCATGTGAAACCCAAGGGGCTGCTCCCCTCAAAGCCAGGCCTAAACTCTTTTGGTATCTGCTGCTAAAAAGATCTCATTATGAGCAATAAATCACAAGTGTTTTGCTGATGGGCATTTACACTGGCGTGAACCCAGGGCCAGGCTGGCCGTCAGGTGACTCCAGCAACACCACGGGACCGTGTCCCCGCTGCGTTCCCAGCAGGAACATGGCCCAGGATCAGGCACTCACGGCAGCATTTCCTCCCACTAGCCTGGATTTATTTTTTTCCCTACCAAATTAGGGGCCTTGTGTGACTCCTGCAAAAACCCCACAGGCTTTCAGCACTGCAGGATCAGGCCTCCCTCTTCGGAAAGCTCCCATACAAAAGGCTGTCGCTGAAAGGGATTTCCATTCCTGCCTGCGCTTTCTGAAGTTCCTCTGGGATTTAAATAATATACTGAGATACTCGGAGAGGTGCTTTTATAGAGGGGTATTTATAGAAGATTACACTGGGTCGGGATTCCAGCAAGGCTTGGCCAGGATAATACAGAAGGCTTAAGTATTTGTTTTATAACAATATGCTTACTTATTTTTTTTTTTTTAAAACCAGAGGTGTGCTTTTTTGTGAGTGATGGCAAAAAGCGACACTGCTGAGGATTACAGCTCTCACATGTTTTACATTTCTGTTCTCTAAAGGTAAATTCACTCACTGGAGCAAACCAAAGCGAGGGACATTCATAAGAAAACAGCTTTATGCTTCTATTTTATACATTAATAATAGATCCGTTTTGAATTACGCCTGTGAAGTGCAATAGAATAACCATAAAAATCCTTCAGTAAATATTTGGCAGGACCCACTAAGTGACTAAGACCGTTGCCTTGCAGCAGGCACATTACGGCTGCGGTCGATGCTGCCTGGGAAGGTGCAGGAGGTAATCCTGCATCCCTTCACTCCAATAGCCCTCACAATATCTCAGTGTGAAGCAGACGCTTCCTCTGCCTTATTGACTAAGCACACAACATAAAATGCAATTGAACTCGCTTTAGCACTTGCTTGCCATCAATCGATGCACATTTGTTATACAAATAAGATAGATTCTGTAAGAGCTACAGAACAGCAGTTAATTAGATCAGCTCTTGTAGCTGTTATCTGAAAACCTAGAAATATGCATTTCTATGCTGAGTAAATCTCAGCTCGAGTTTATTTCAAGATCCTATTTCAAAGATTTCCAGACAAACACACCCTTTGCTGAATAGGTAGTGACATGGAAGGTTATCCAAGGAAAGTACTTTAATATAGAAGAGTACTGTCTAGAAAAAGACCTGAATGTGATACAGATGCATTCACGAAGAGTATGGATTTAATTATGGTTAGGGTATACTGTGTGAAATCTCCCACAGTCACAATCCAGAGAAAATGGCTATGCTATAATTGATTGGCAGAAAAAACAGTTTTTTGCTCTTGAAAAGCACCAGTGCTGTTCATTTTGATTGGGACATTCTTCCTATAAGACAGGAGCATCCCAGGGCTAAAAACCATAATGAAAATAGGAGTAAACATTTTTTGGGCTTCCATGACTACAAAGACATCAAGAGCCTGATGCCATGAGAACTTAATCAAGCACCATCAGTTTTTAACAGGAAATAGGGCTTGATCCTGAAGGTATTTAGGAGTGAGTTCTCCAGCTTCTATGTCTGGGAGGATCCTTGCACCTCCTGGGACCTAAGGGTAGAGTCCTTGGAATTTCAAGACTTTGGCAAACAAACTGTGCCTGCACACTGACTAGCACCAGCTCGTCTTAAAAGCAGCACAGGTGAGAAAAACAGGCTCATCATCATCATCTGACAGGGGCAACGCAGAGCAGCATGGGACAAGGCCAGTAGGCATCGCTACCCTACCCTCACCTCCCTGTGCCTCTCTCACATCTGATCACATAAGTTCTGTCACAAGGTGTACGGGAGGTGCAAGGGCACCTCACAGCCGTGATGCAGATGGTTGTGTAACGAAGAAAACTGAGGGAAATACAGACATGTATGGCACCAATTTCCACTGTGGTTTGCACTCAGTATCTTTGCACACTGACATATTAATGTGGTTTGCTTTATTTTGACAAATTTCAAAACCACAGATTGCTCTAATCTGTTTCTACCTCTTCATTATATATTTGTGAAGCTGCTTTTTCTCATTGTTTCTACAATTTTTGCCCTAGTGTTGCTATACACAAGGTGGCTTTCTACAGCAAAGAGCATCTCGGAAACCCAGGCACATGTGGCTGGTAAAGCAGGAAAGTCAGAAGCATCCACCAAGAATTTAAGGGAAGATGGAGGCAAAAGCCTGGTGCAAAGAAGCACCTTGGGTCTATGCCACAGCACCAGACAAATGTTGCAAGCACTCACACAGGCAGGCTATAACCCATCTGCTCTCTGCACTGGGCTGGTGTACAAGAACCTCCTACAACAGCATTCAGAAGTCAAAAAGCACATACAGAGGAGGGAAACACCTCTCAAATACAAGTAGTGTAACACCACGTGGCACTGTTGAGACCCAGAGCACCCTAGGTGGGTTATTCCTTGTTGGGAAGAATGTAAGCTCTCCAACTTCAGGGGAAAAGCTGTTATTAACAGAACTGGGAGGAAATTTCCATTATAGACGAGTTGTTTGATAGTTACTCTCTTCAAGTCACTATGGGCCTTTCTGTTTGTAGGGTTAAGGGTAAAGAAATTATATCTTCTAGCTGTCTCTGAAGTTTCTGGCTCACCTTCTTTGGAAATACTTGTCCTTGATGGATCACCAGCCTTATCAGATATGGCAAGCTTAGCTCCTGTCCTTGCATTCAGAAAGCTGCACTATCCAATGAACTTAACAGTCCCACTATACTCAGACTTTGATGCGAAAAAGAAAACATTCCTGTTGGCTTTGTCATTATGAACCAGGATTGTCTCCAACATTGGACACCTGCATAGAGTGTTAAAGATAGTGACACTGATGCTTATTTGCTTTCTGAGTTTTTAGGAAACTACAGTGAGAGCAGGTACTATCAGAAGACTTAACTGCTCACTTTTATTAGCTTTGGGTCAGCCTGGGTCTTCCTGCCACGTGCAAAGGAAGTCAGTCTGCCACACAGAAGTACTGCTCCTGAGTGGTGTTTCCTCTTATAGATTTCTCATTAGATTTAAGGACAGTCTAGATGCATGTAGATGATTACTTCCAGAAATATTAATTCTGATGAGAATGATGAACACGCACATTGCAGTTGCAGGCATAAGTCATCATCAGCTGGAAAATATTTCTCTCAACCTCTGTAAAAATTCATGACACCTGACCATCCCAGCCCCACTACAGATTAAAATAAGGATGTCTTCACTACAGGTCCCTTCCAATCCTGCAAGTATACAACATGGCAGACATGCGACTTACTTTTAAATCCTGGAAAGTAATCAAAACTTTTGCAAGAATGTGCACAATCAAACAAAGCCATATTTTCTGCAATGATCTCTGCTATTTATGCCGGTTGCTCAGCAGAGACAAGTGTTGTTTGTCCCAGGGTGAGACTTAGTTTTCTGTAGCAAAGCAGCGCAGAGGCTTCCATTACTACCAAAGCCAGGAGCTGCAGCAGCAGTCTGGTATCGCTGTTAAGTCAGGAATACCCTGCTGGGTGACCCAGTGCCTGAGGGAACCAAATAGAAAAAAATTAGAAATTCCAGAGCCAGCAGTGATTTACAATGTGAGGAGCATAGCATGGCTGAAAGTGCTGTGCGAATAACACTTGCTGTTCGGAATGTGACCATGATTGTGAAGCTATAGAAAGCCATTATCTGTGTAAAGTCAAAAGGTTACCTAGGCCAAGGAAAGTTGCTTGGACAGCCCCAGATGGGCTCTTTGAATGGACACAACCAGAAGAGGAGCTCTGATGCACTCCCTCCTGAGGGTGCAGGAGGATCAGGATCTGAAGCACAGCGGTGTCCTATGTGGCTTGGCACCTGTCCATAGACCCACCCTGGGACCATATGGGCCTGGGATGCACGGTTCCCTAACATGGGGACTCTGAGACATTCCTTCCCATCAACTATTTCCAGTCTTTGCCTCGTCCAAATACAAACATGAATTTCATTTAATCAGACATCAGCGCATAGTTAGTCTCAGAAACAGATGAGATTTAAGGTCAGAGGGCTCTGAAGTGAACAGCTCTGGTGCATTACAATTATATGGCTATAGACAAGCACTGGAAACTACACCAGAGCCTATTTCCTGCAGTGTAACTCGTTGCATCCCATCTGGAGTTTCAGGCAGTTTGGAGAAGGCTCAATTAAACACCTGAACTTGGAGGCAGTCCTCCCTCCTGCCTTTTGATGTTTGCCCATGACCAATTGAAGCTAGCCTGTATAAAAAAGTTACCTGCATGGCTATCTTTTCTATTTGCTGCTTTGATAATGCCAGTTTTTAAGCATCCTCTTTTATTAAAAATTGAAATCGGTTTCTTTCATAACAAGTGAACGTTAAAAACCCAGCAAGGCTATACAGGAGGCAAAGCCTGACTGAAATCCACCTCCACAATTGCTGCAGGAAGAGGTGTCAAAAGCAATAACAGAGAAAAGTCAGCACGGGGCCAGGGCTAACAAGAAAGCGTCTCTTTCAGACTTTGAAAGAGAGCACATTTCAGAGGTTTTTAAATAGTCAGCCATCCCCATATCAACATGGAAGGGGATCTGTTGCTGCCTTCTCTGGCTGGGGATGTTTCCCTGTTATTGACTCCCCCAAGAAGACAAGATGGCTGCTGACGCGTGAGATGGCAGCCTGGTGTTGGGCAGGGCTGCCACTGCACAACCAGAGGGTAACCAGTATGGATTTGCCATGTTACGTCACGTGAAATGCTCTTGGAGGAAACATCTACAGAGTCTCACATGCATGGGGTAACGCCAGGGAGAAGGTGGCCCTTGAGATGCTTCATGGCACTGAGCTGGGCAACAGTTTACATGGTAGGAGCAGCTGCAGGTGCAGCAAACCCAGCCTAGGCCACAAGCAGGTAGCCATCGAGGCACACTGAACACCAGCTTCTCAGTGATGTCATTTTATATCACAACACTGTCCTCTTTTTTCCACAGACACCTATATGCAACACTCCATCCTTTTAGCACGTCAGTGTTCTCAAAGCTTTTCCTGAACAATTATAAACCCTGTCACTGCTGAACTAGGACGAAAATCTCAACCCCTGTCCTTTTATGATGTCCTTTTCTGCTGTTTCAAAATCCACCTTCACTTTCAGGGCTCTGCTGGGAACTGAAGGTGCTGGAGTGACGTGCAGAAAGCTACACAAGACCCACCCTCCCTCCAGGCCCCACCATGACTCTAACCCTGAAAACAAGAAGAGCAGAGGCTGTTGCAGGCAGCACTATTGATTTTGGCACCCAGGTTCCCCAGCTCACGAGCACGTGTTGAGCTGGTGGCAGGCCCTGCCACCTGAGTCACTCACACGCAGGAGTATGTCAATTAAACAAACATCTCGGTTATCAGCACTGATAGGATACACAGCCGTGGGAGATGGTCCCATGTGGCACTGTGCATCAGAAGATCTCTGAGGCAGGAAAGCCAGCCAAAGTCCTCCTCTGGCCCTGTCACACAGCCTCGCTCCACCAGATCCAAGAAGTCTCAGTGGATTTTAAATAACCTCCTGACAGAAATAATAAACACCTCAGATAATCTTTTCTGACGAGCATTTCCTTAACTTCCTCAACTGCCTGAGTCTGCAAAATGGGGCTGAAAGGGAATGTGCCTGCGAGATTTCTGGTACCCTCTGCTTTTGATCACAGTGGAAATAATCTGAGAGCAGGTTTTCAAGGAGAAACGCACCGTTTCTTCTTCTGGATGTCAAAAGGCCACAAGCTAATGAAAAAGAATGAAAAGGGCACCATTAATATATACTGCTTCTGCAACACTTTTCATCCAAGGATCTCAAAGCAAGGGTGACAGGTGGCCATTATTAACCCCACTTTTCAGGGGAAATAACAAAGTCTTGGCAAGGTTAAGTAACTTGCTCAGAACTACATGCCAAGTCAGTGGCAAGACACAGAAGAAATGGAAAAAACCCTGCAGTCCTGGCTGCATTCGTGAAGTTTGCCTCCAGAGCAGAAAAAAAAAAGGAGCGTATTGGCAGTGTAGTCCAGGCTGTGATTTTGGGTGCTCAGAATAGGTGTCATGAAGCTGTAGACTGTGATGTTTTGGTGCAGATCTGGACATCTCTGCTGCAAACGATTCCATGCTGTGAAGTGAATGCCACCCTTACCATTTTAATTGCACTTGTTTGCAAGTCCCTAGCAGCATAGCAGAGACATTAAAGCAGAAGTGGTAAATCACACCGAGCTCCGTGGTTTCTGTCGATAAACCTTTCCTTTGGTTTCTGAGTAATGCCCCAAGGATTTCAGATGAAATGCACATGAAACTGGTAGGTTTTACTGAGTTTCGCAGTGATCTGCTTCTGATGTAACGCAAGCTCTCTGCATTTCCTCCTGCAGCAGTCACTCCACCCAAAGGCTGGAGCATCAAGGGGACATGATGCCCTGTATCCTCTTCCCTGCTATTGGCATAGTACATGTTCAGCACTGACAGGATGGTGGGCCTGCCTGTGACATGGCCTGTGCTACTGGGGCACTCAGGCTTTGAGTTGCTTTGATCCAGACTACCCTGCACAGTTTGGTTTACCTCGTGAGGGTTCATTTGAGTAGCTTCTCTAAAACAGTTCCTTTTCATTCATGCTGAAAGGCTACAGCACTTGGTTTTCAGCAGGGAACAGTGTTACCATTTTGACACTAATAGGGAAGAAAAAAAATTCTTCCATCAATCAGGGACTATTTAACACATTAGCAATTTTCCTTCATTTTTCTGCCATCCTGCATTAACAGCTGTAGGGTCAGATCCAGCACTGGTGTAATTCCATTGGAGTAACACTAGGAATGAGCTTCACCCATTATCTCTAATGTTGCTAAAAAGGTCTCGATAATAGATTTTTTAAGTTCTTGATTCTGAATACTAATCAGGTCCTTTAAAAAGAGCACTTGAGTGGGATGCTACTAAAACAAATATGCTCCGATATTTTACACCACATCTTTCTATTCTGTTGCTTTTCTCTGTGCAAGTAAATGAGTTTTGGGAAGTCACTTCTGTTGTGCAAGCAGCACTTGTCATCTGTCCCCTACTCACCTGTACTCCTAGCAGCCCTAGAAGAGCCCATAGGACATCTGTCACCATGCAGGAGGTCCCAGCTGAAGGTCTTCCTTTATCAGCCAGTTCCCCCAAAGCTCTCCAGAGCCCAGACCTCATAAGCTCCCCACTGCATTCCATCAGCAGCACCCCAAGAACCATGTACCCAGAAGCTCCAGATTAGCAGCTCCTGGCCAGCTCCAGCCCATCAGTGATTCAGTGAGCACAAAGCACACCCACAGGGACATCGCAGCACAAGAACAAAGTAAATGCAGCACCACCTCTTACCTCTTACCTTTTGAACCTTTTAAATATGCTCAGTATTATTTTCACTGTACATTAAATACAACCTGTTCTCTACATGTGCTCTTGCTGAGAAGTTCTGGCGCAGCATCTCTCCTTCCTAGCATTGAGTTCCCTTTTACACTGCTGACATCCACTCCTTGGGCAGAGTCAGATCCTCTTTGCCTTCTGCTGGGCATGTTGGAAGACTTTCTGACCACATCTGGCAATCACACAGCCCCTAACAACACTATGAGGATGAGCAGCACCAAAAGCAACAAATTCCTCTGAGCTGAGGAGGAATCAGTTCACTTATGGACATGCCAGTGGCACCACTATAGGTGGGTATTGCTAAAACTGATGGGGGCTGCAGGTCAGCCTTCAGAAAAGTAGAGATACTCAGGTCTCCCTAGGATGTGAACCTTTATGGATGTCCCAGATTGGCACAATTTTGACGCTGGTAACATTCACAGATCTAAGGATTTTTCTCACACCCTTGGCCATATGCTACTTCAGCCAAATTCAGTGTTTCCCCAGCTTTGGGGGGCCAAATTATGACTAAACCCTTCACTGTCTCCTCTTTCACAAGAGAAATGAGAGGGATGTGATGAGCAAGTGGAGCTCCTGCTCTGCTTAGCAGCAAAAGTCTTGCTCCTTGTCCCCAGCAGCTGGGGTGGTCAGAGAATCTTCTGATCTGCAAGGAGCTATGTTTATGTGAAGTGCCCCCAGCACTGCTTACTGCACCAGGAAACCTTGCAAGTACCTAAATACAAAATTATTTGCTGGAAGTTCTTTCAGCGTCACAACACCCAAAGTATTGCTAACACACTGTTATACACTTTCCTGAAGCCTAATGCCTTCAGGAAAAAAAATGTGTGTCATAGAATGCACGGAGTAGAATCACGAATCATTAGAAGAGAGCAGAATCATTAATCAGCTAGAATCATGGACTCACAGAGTATCCCAAGTTGGAGGAACCCATAGGGATCACAAAGTCCCACTCCTGGCTCCACGCACAAACACCCATTGCAGATCCCAACCTGCCAGTTTCCTCGAGCACATGGCCAACTGGGGATACCCAGACCCAGACACTCCCACAGTGTCCCCATACATGCCTGGCGGGACCTGGCCTTGTCCCCATCACTCCATGTATCAGCCGTGCTCCCCATGGCCACATGTTGTCTCATCCCTGCTGAGGACCAGAGGGAGCACCTGGGGGAAAAATCTCCATGCCACAAGGATGCTGGAAGGACTGCCATTTGTCCTCCTTCACTCCCATCAGCACGCTATGCTAAAAGGTGAGAATTCTGCTCCCACACCTCAACCTGGCTGTCACAGCTCAGTGGGGAAAGGGGGACACTGTAATAATCAGCATTTATTTCAGCATCACCAGGCACGAGCCCTCCGCAAAGCAAAAGCTAATGCATACATCTAGCATACAGCCAGCTGGAGTTTTATTTAAGGTCTATTGGTGAATTGTAGGGGGAATACTAAAGGTCTTGTTATCCTGCAGCTTCTCTGGGAGAGCGCATTTAGACATTAAACCTCGGGAGCGGTTGTATTAGCCTAACTCGCCTGGCGTGGTACATGCAGTTGGTTAGTCCGAAGTGCAGCAGCATGCAGCTTGTATTAATCTGGCACAGGCGCCTTATGCACAAACAGGCTTTATGCTTACAATGATCCCAGCCCAATACGGAGTGTCTCTGACCGGCAGGGAGGAGCTGACGCCTGCCATGAGGAAGCCCAGCACCGTTACAGCGACGCCGAATGCCAACTGCAACAAAGCGCACAGCAGTGGGAAACGGCACCAACAACACGTGTGAGATTCCTCCTCCCGGCCAGCTTTGGGTTCCCCCTTGCTCTTCTTCTTCTTCTTCTTCATCGCCGGCTCCTGTGTTTGGCCAGATTCCGTGTTCTGCTCCCCGCTGTGGGCCGCATTGTGCTGGGCTTTCTTCTCCTTCTTCCCCATGCTGCTCCTCACGTGCGTGTGTGTGTGCCAGGGCTCCTTGCCCCCCAAACCGCGCTCTGTGCCGCCCCAGTCCTCCCCGGTATTTGAACCGAGGAGGAGGCTGAACAAATATGGAAAACATTCGGAGAGACCGTCAGGGCTTGGAAATGCCACATATAGCCTGGAGAAGAGGGGGATTCAAGGGGGGTAGCCAACTGCCAACGCACCGGCGCTGCAGGGGACGGTGAGCGTGGGGTTGGAGGCACACGTGTGTGGGATGGGAGCTGCGACGTGGGAGTTGGGTCCTGGTCCTGTCCCTGCAGAGCTGGGAAGGCAGGGAGCTGCAGCAAGGGCAGCGCAGAGCCCATCCGTGTGTGCAGTGCTGGACGGGGTGACGGAAAACGTAGAGGTCACTGGAGAGCAGTCTGCCCCATGGGGAGGCCAGGCACCCTCTCAAAGGAAGACCGTGGGAAGCACGAGGCGGCCGTGCTTAGCTCACGCCAGAGGAATTACTCCAAAGCTTAGGGGTAAGCAGGTGCTTAAATGCTTTGCTGGAGCAGGGCCCAGGGGTGTGCAGCCTGCTGCATGGAGCCAGCCACTGCACGTGATGCAGCCCCGCCTGCACTGCCCATGTGGGGCCTCTGCCTGGCAGACACTGAGAGGACAACAACAGGGACAACAGGGCAGGGACAACAGGGCTCCTGCTGTTGCCCCACCGAAAGCACCAGGAGGAGCACGGCAGGGCAGCCAGCACTGGCAGGAGGAAGCCGCAGGAGTGGGGGAAATGGCCAGCAAAGCTGCTTTGGAATGCTACACAGTGGCTCAGGGGAGTAACCAAAATGTGAGGAGAGGATCTACGGCACACTGAGAGCATCAAGGAAACCTTTTCTCTGACATATTGGCAATGCCTTCTGAGAAACTGCTCTATTTCCAGCTCTTGATGGCATTTAACAGCAATGAACTGTGCCTTCTGTATTAATAAATTATGATGTCACTTTGTTTTATGGGTTAAGCGATATCCTCTGCAGTTATTTATCCTACTGAACGTAAGATGAAAGAAAAGTAGAAACAAAGTGATTTCAGGCACTTCTCGCACACATAACTCTCACTCTACATCCATAGAGCTAGATTAAGATACATTGTTCAAAGAAGCAAAATGAAAAGAAAGCAGAGGTGAAAAAAACTGAAAAAACCCCTACTTAGTAGAGTTGTATACTGTACTCTGTATCCGTAGCCCCTGACCAAGACATTTTGTCACCATCACTGGTGTGATAAAACACGTTCGTAATAGATTGCACTGGCTGGTGCACCTTGTCCCTACACAGAATTCACTCATGAGTGTACTAAAGCACATCTTCAAGAGGGTGAGCTGTGTGAGGAACATCACTGGGGGCAGAGGAGAACACACCTTCCCAATGCCTAGTTTAATGCCCATCACAATAATAACTATTAGAGTTAAAATAAGTTGAATTTTCCCTTTCTTCTGGAAGCCTCCATTCCCCTAGTCTTATGCTCCGGATCTTTACCAAGTTTTTTCCTCCAGGAAAGCCTCAGCGCTTCTTTTAGCACCTGGCTTTGGGCTGGCAGCTATATTTATGATTGCTGTCATCCAAAAGGGACAGAATTCCAGCCTCCTGAGCCCCTTTTAAGAACCCCATGGTACAGCGCTGTCCAAGTCCTTCACTCTGGTTGGCCTGCTTCTTTAGGACTACTCTGGATCTCTGAGGGATGCTAATAAAGACGGTCACTTGATATTGTAAAGAAAACAAATACACATAGCATACTTAAAATCGTAAACGCCGTATCTAATCTCTGCAGCAATTATATATTTCACAGAAGAAGTTGGGAACGAACACATTGAAAAACACTGGGGATGGAGATGGTGTTTTGAAATGGTTAAACTGCGTGTACAAGAGGGAATAAAGGTCCTTTTACCATGGCTGGCCTTCCCTGCAGAGGCAAGCGTGCATATCTTACATGCTGGGAAGTTTAATGGGGATGGAGGGAAGTGGCGGATGCAGGATTGATCTTCCATAATTATTATCTGAACCAGATTATATTTTCTGATTCCACTTGGCATTAACAATAGAGGGTAAAACAGCTGTGAAGGAATTCACAGCACTAGATAGCAATGAGAAATTAAAAGAATTACTTTTTCAGAAATTGAGAGATGAAATGAGGACACTGGAATAACACTGAATTTTCCAGAGTAATATATCTTCCGGATGTCGCTTGGATTTTCTCGGCAACACGAGAATAATCATTACCCTTTTATGCCCGAAGGCCCTGATTAAGTATGTTCTTAAATTAAGCACATGCTTGAATACCCTTCCTGGATGAGGATGTTTTCTGATTCCAGCCCAGCCACCATCTCTCATGTGGCACGCAGTTGTAATTTCGGTGTCCTTTACACAAAATGAGTCATCTCGCGCAGCTTTTCCACAGCCAGGCACGATCCGTTGTGAAGCATCGCCTGCTTCTGCTCTCTCCTCTGCCAAATGGCAGGACGCACCAAGTGACACTGACAAGAAGTCCAACAGCGCAATCAATGTCAGGCGCAGAAATGGCAGGACCTGGCCACAGCTTCATGATGACACAGTCTTTCCTATTCCTTCTCCCACTGCAGCGCTGCATGGGGCACCGTGAGCCTCAGATTTTGCTCTGCTGTGATTTTTACATGGGAAATAGGGGGAGGTGGTGAGGCTCAGGCCATACAGACACGCAAACACGCTCTCCTGTAATCGCATTTGTCTCACTATCTCCTCAAGGAGGAGGAATGCCAGTCACAGTGCTGCAGCACTTGAACCTGGAGCAGCAGCATTTGGAAGATGGAAGGCATTGGGCTGGCCACATTGCCCCAGGACCAAAGGCTTTGCCCAGAGAGCAGCCCTGTGGCACAGAGCCGGGCTGAGCTGATGTGTTACTGGGCACCAGAGCCCAGCACGGCCGCCGTGTGCTAAATAGCAGGGAAACAGAGGGTTCCCTGTCTCAAATAAATGATGAAAGGTCCTTCCTAAAAGCAGACACATAAAGTCAGCCACTGTGCTTTCCAAAAGCCGATGCCCATTGACAGCAGGTAATAATAATATCTGGCTCTTGAAAGCGCAATTACATAAAAGACACCGCCAATTAGAAATGGGTCTGACACACGCAATTCAGTCTGGCTTCTGACATGGACATTTTTAAAGTTCAGGGTCAGCCGGAGGTGAGGCTTGTTTTCAGCACGCTCCTTTGAGGCCAGTTCTCATCTCTTCTCGTCTCTGCTGGCTCTGCTGCGAGCGCTGGGTTGGACCAGGTGACCTCCCGAGGTCTTAGCCAACTAAATCATTTTTCACGTGTGCTCCATGTGCCCTTCTGGCATCACTAGGAGTTTGATTGGAGTGTGAAGCACTCCAGTTTCACAGGACAGAGTGACAGATATGAAAAATGGTAGAAGAGATGTTTTATGTGAGGTTACTCCACACAGCAGCTATGTATTTAACAACCTTGCTTGGCCCCAGCTACCACACGTGACCACCAGGTAAACCTGTGTGTACAGAAGAAATCAGTCCTCACAGATGGCAAATAAATCATGTCTTGCAGCCCCCAGAGAGGCTGTACCACACCAATTTAAGTTCCTCCATTTTTGCTTTTGCTGAAGCTCCCTCAGGTGCCTTGTGCTTGCAGCTCACCTCCAGCTGAGCCCAACAGGTGCCCCTGGCATTTACAGAGATCTCCCATAGAAAACATTCCAGTAGCTACACTGTCCATAATGATCTCACTGTTTCTGCTTCACCGCCTTCTCTTGCTGCAGCTTCTTTGGAGTGGAAGTCACATTTATTAAGCTTCTGCACGAGGCCTGCACTGGGGTCCTTGAGAGCTGCAGCTGCCAGTTGCTCAGAATCAGGATGGAGAAATAAGAGGCAAGAAATTGCAATACAACAACAAGACACTGGGTAAAGCCAGCTGCTGCAGCTCAGCATATACATTTCCTTGTTTCAGCAAGCATTTATACCAACCTGGAGTCCTTCGCATCTCCCTAAGCAGAGCGAAGGGGGTTGAAGATGAGGTAAAGTGAGTTTGCAAACACTGTGCCCTCTCCAAAGCTGATCTTTCTGCAAAGTGTATTCATAGAGGCTATTGTCTGTCAAAACACATTAATGAGATGTAACGGTCATTAGTCCTTCTCACCGGGTGTTGATTATTACTTGCTTAAAGGGAGGCAAATCCTCTTATTCATGCTCCGGCCATGGATAATGATTAGGTCTCCTCCTGGACCTGCTCACGGGGATGTGCACACACAGACACGCAACCAGGCTCAGAATGGTGTGACACAGGGTGGTGGGGGAAGGATGGCATCTCCTGCGCCTCACCTCTTATTAGGAGGAGGATTAAATAGTGATGCTTGACCCTGCAGGAGAGAGAAAGAAGCTTCTGCAGCAAGACCATGCCTGTCACAGCCAAGGGCCATCCAGTCTGAGGAGTGTCCTGAGGAGGCTGGTGCTGGCACAAGGATGGCCAGAAGCCCTGTGATGGCATCACCTCTGGGATGGGGCAACCTGCAGCGCTACTGGCTCAGCCTCCCTATGGCATCTCCTGCTCTTCTCTGCTGCCAACAAAGAGTTTCAGTGTTTGGGTACCGCTGGTTTATTTTATAGCCACACAGATTCAGATTTTTATTCTTAAACCTGGTGATTTATATAATGCCGCTACTGCAGGAGTAGGAGCTTTGGATGTAGAACTGAATGTCTCTCTGTTTAGGGACAAGACGAGCTGAAAAAGAAAGGCAAGATACGGCTCTCTGCATTCAGCTCTCTGGTCTTGCACTTCAGAGCTGCGAGGCAACAGAGAGAAAGGACGGACAGCAAAAAATCCTTCCTGTTGCAGCAATGATATTTAAAACCAAGCCGATGCTGAACTCTGGCTTTGCTCATTTTGACAGCGTGGGTGGGATGCACAGCCGAGATGATGGGATCAGTCAGCGTGGGAGACTGGGAGCTTCTCTGCATGGCAGGGGGTGCCAAGCATGCTCAGCTTGTCCCATGCAGTCAGTGCTTTGTAGTCAAACTAGAAAGTCCTTTTTTTAAGAGGCACAGGAAAAATGAAGTGCTTCTGAGTTGGTGTAACACTACAGGCAGCTGTAACAAGGTGCTCTCTCCACAGATCCAGGACAAACTTTGTGGTGCATATGCATATGTATCTCATTTTTCAGACGTTCTGGCACTCACAGACACTCAGGGCTCTGTTTCTGCTGCTGGCTCAAGGTCTCATGCTGGCACTTGGGTAGTCTCACTGAGTTATTCACTGCTCCAACTGTACTTCAAGGTTTGATGTGCTCAAAGGCACTGCAAGTTGTCTGGAGCAGATATTTACATCTGCAGAAGGCATAGTCTGACCAAGGGATCCGGCCTGTGTTCCCAGTTAGTTTGCTGACAAGGTCTGTGCCTCTTAAAAGCAGATGGCTGTGACCTTCCTCCAGCCAGACCCTGCACTGAGGTCTGTCTTTCCTCAGAGTCACTTTCTGGAGCCATGAATCGTAGAATAATGGAATGGTTTGGGTTGGAAGGGACCTTTAAGATCATCAAGTTCCAACCCTCTGCAATAGGCAGGGACACCTCCATCTAGACCAGGTTGCTCAAAGCCCCATCCAGACTGGCCTTGAACGCTTCCAGGGAGGGTGCATCCACAACCTTGCTGAGCAACCTGTTCCAGTGCCTCACCATCCTCACAGCAAAGAATTTGTTCCTAATCTCTAGTCTAACTCTATCCTCCTGAAGAACCTTCACACTGCAGTTGGCATCTTCAGTCCAACCAAAGTTTGTTACTGATTTCAGTGTGGGCAAGGCTTCCCCCTAGCTCTCGGCTGGTTCAAAAATGGAGCCTGTGATCTTCCCTGGAAACTGCAGAACATGGCATATCAAATTGTTTCTTTCAGTCTCCTCCTGAGTTTATCCTAGAAACTATGGAGCTGCTCACACGCTGTGCCATAGAATTCTGTCTCAAACAAGCCGGAGGGATACTCATCTGTATCCATTTTCTTTCTGCACTGCTGCATTGATACAAACCACCTATAAATCACCTCCATGAAAAAAACAAATTTTCCCTCTTTTTTGTAGGTAACAGCAGATTATGGACTCGATGTCTGCCCATCTCTCCCCTGAAGCAGTTGCCCAACCCTTGTCCCAAACTTCACCTTTCCTCAGGCTGGGTTTCCCTCAAAACAGCAATTACAGCATGGTCTGTTGTCCTCAGGCCAGTGATCCTTTATGTGAAAGGTTTTCTGAGGACGTAGGTCTTCCAGAATGACTGCATGTGCTCCACCAGATGTTGAAGAATATTCCCTCCCATCCAAAGTGACTCTGAGCCTCATATTTCCTTGGCTTAGCATTGTTAGGAAATGTCAGGGCTTCACAACTATTTTGACTCTCTTTTGCAATGTGCCCAAGGGAACTCAACCTCTGTTAAAGCACTGGTTCGGTCCAGCAGGCCCTACAGACTTGCATCACCTCTCATTCTAGAAGAACCTCAGCCATCCCTGCAGGGTAGCTGAGATATAGCAGTGTGAGGGCTGAAAGCAAGATGTGCTGTTTCTGGAGGACAGTTGTTAGTGCAACTATATGAGGCCAACTTGGGGACTGCTCTCAGTCAGTATTTGTCTGTCACACAAAAGAGGGAGGGGTGCATCATGAAATTTCCTGATGACACACAAATGTGAGCACTTGTCAATACACAGGAGGCTCCAGCCTATCAAACAGGAAGAACTGCCTGACCTTGAGGATGGGAACAATGAGAATAGGACAAAATCCAATTGTGCCAAATGTAAGGTTTGGCACGAAAGGCTCAAGTGTCGGAATTTCTCAAAGAAAATAAGATGTCTGTGACAGACTCAAGCACATCCACTGATCACAGAATTAAAATGAAACAGCAACGTGACATAGCCATGAAAAAGGTGCATATCATATAGGCTGCATCACAGACTTCCAACAGTTCCTTAAATGGATTAATGACAGGAAGCAACTTCTGGAGGACCCTGTGAGGAGGCTGCATACAGTTTTATTCACCTCTGTTTGAGAAAGATGAATTGTGGCTGCAGCAGGCGTAACCACGTGTTGGTAGGCTGTTTGGTAGGGGGCTAGAGACCCTACTTAACAGTGGAAAACTGAAAGGGATTGGTTCATTCAACCTGACAAAATTAGAGGTTAGAGAGGACAGGCTGGATCTATAAATACCTTGTGTTAAACTTAAAACAATGTTGGCAGGAGGACAAATGGATACAAATTGGCCATGAGTGTGTTTAGCTTGGAAATCAGAAGAAGGTCTCTAACCGCTGGAGCAGCGAGGTTGGAGAGCAGCATGAGACATAACTTGCTTCGAGGCAGGGCAGTATCAGTTTTTGAATTACACCATTTGACATGGCTGCTCGAGATGATCTGGTGATCCAGGAAGGGCCTTCCCTTCCAAATTCTGGTTGCAGGCAGACATTCTCCTCCTGCTCGCTCATGCAGAAGCCCTAAATCAGCCACATGAGCACGCAAGGCTCTCAGTCCCCTGCACAGCTCTTGTAAGGTCTTGGCATAATCGAACTCGTTATTTGTTAGTGGCAATTATTTAGATTTCATGCATTTCTTATAAAATAAACCGGAGGGTTATATCAGTAACCAGGGCTGTGTGCTTTTTTGTAGTTAATACTTTGTACTTATATAGCATCTTTCATCTTTCAAAGTGCTTTACATACATTAATTATTTAATTCTCGCCGTACCCCCTTTGATCTAGGCAAGTATTATGATGCTCAGTTTACAAGTGGGGAAAGCAAACGCAAAAGAACAAATCCTTGCTGCTAGGCTCATCCCACCAAGATCAGTGAGGCTTCGTTGCTCTAATGGACGGATGGGCTCAGGCAAGGTAAATATTATGAGGTGTGCATGCACAGGGTCAGCAGGCGATGCTGCAGTGGGGCCAGGGCCATGATGTAAGCCTTCCTGATACGCTGGTTGCAAAAAGGAGACAGAGTGGGGCTGTAAGGGCTGGTTGTGGGATGCTGGGCACAAACAGAGAACCAGAAAGGGCTGTGTTTAGAGCACCTAGAAAAGGCAGAATTTCTTTAATCAAATATAGTGGCCTCCAGTTGCGCACAGGGAGGCTCAGGATGGATGTTAGGAAACATTTCATCTCCAAAAGAGTGGTGATGCATTGGCACAGGCTGTCCAGGGGAGGGGTAGAGTCACCGTCCCTGGAGGTGTTCAAGCAATGTGTAGATGTGGCTCTGAGGGACGTGGTTAGTGGGCATGGTGGGGATGGGCTGGCAGTCAGACCTCATGATCTTAAAGGTCTTTTCCAACATTAACAATTCTATAATTCTATGATTCTAAAGCATCTACAGCAAAGCAAGGTGGATAAGACCCAAATGTGAGGAATAAACTCAAATACATAGAAGCAGTGAATGAATGAGAGCTGACATTGATCTGTGTAGACAAGCATTTACTGAAGGGATTTGTGTATTCCCTTACAGTTAAAAAAAAAATAAAAAAGATTATTATTTTTTTTGTATTGAATGTTTATGTAGCTCTTCAGAGTAACTGTTGGAGGCCAATTTGAAGATTCTATTGCTAAATAACTAAACATTCCATATTGCAAATTCACGTATTGATGCTACTTATGTGTTTGAATTGCTGCGATTACTTGGGAGTGCTGCAAATGCACTCTGCCTTACTCCAAACTGAAGTCTTCTATTCCTGTTACCTTTTTCACAATTTGTAAAGGACATTGCTGTCTTACAGGAGGAGGGAACGTGGTCTGCTAGGCAGAGCGGGAGCCTGGGAAACAGCACGCTTGGGATCTAGCATTCATTCTGCCAGTGGTTTGGTGTCTGATGTTGCACAGGCGTAGCAGCTCAGTTCCAGCAGCCAGTGCCAAGAATGGGAGTTAAAAGATTGAGATACTGATCTCAGCAGATATTGACTCATTTTATGACCAAGAAAATGCTTTTTAGCGCTACCTCTCTGCCCAGCTTCATAGGACATCCCAACTTGTGGCTCGAGCTGCTCCTGTGCTCCTCTAGTTCAGAAAGAATTGTAGCACAGCTGCTTTTGGTGAGGAAAAAGGGCAAAAGGGCTTGAATTTGGCCACATTTTTGCTTTACCAAATATTTTTCCTGCTACTGCCAGCATGAATTCCTGGAGAAGAAAAATGACTAAGGTTTTCCAATTTCATGGTCATTTTGATATGCTAAATGGTGCCAAGAGAGTTAGTGGGAAATTAGCGGAGTTCAAATCCCCACGGAACATGGAAATTGCAGTTAAAATAGTGCTGCTAAATATTAGTAATTAGGAAAAGTGATTTTGAAGTGTAGCATTTTAATTAGCTGCAAACTCTGCTCACTTTGCATCAATGTTACCCACAGAATTGACTACACCTAAGACAGTTAAGCTTCTCAGCTGCACAAATCCCTTGGGCATCCATGGGTAATAACCATGAGACACAGGGGGATGTACACTAAATAAAATGAAAATTGTTTCAATGAAACAAGACCGAAATCTTCCAATAAACACGGAAGATTCAAAGATGCAGTGCCGCAACTGTCTTGTTCTGTCCCTTGCACCCTCCTGTCTGCGTAGCTCTGCATTTCTTAGCATTAATTTTTCATCACCCAGTCCTTAAGGGAGTTACTTGTGTTAAATCAGAGCCCTTTCTGACCCCACTCCCTCACCCTGGTGAGTTGGGTCAAAGTCTGTCCAAGGCCACTTGTGGCTGGCCCACTCCTGCCACCTGAGCCCAGGTGGGTGCCCTTACAGTAAGATCATTCATTCCTGTATGCACACGTCCTTTGATTGTGGAGGAATTAATAATATTAGACGTAGTATGCTGTAAGAACTTTGGTTGCCTGCTCACGTAGCACTGTTACTGTTAAAACTCTTGGATGTATTTATTTTATAACTACCAGTAGGCAGGGGTGTTGGTATAGTTAATGGTCAGATGACAGAGAGACTGGCACATTAAATGATTGCAATGGGGTCAGTGTACGTGACTGAGATGACACTGAGCATCCTGTGCCACCCCGTGGTTCATACAGCATAGAGTTGGGCCCCTTCTGCTCAAGCCTGCGAGTTCACAGACATCCACATAAAAGCCACTAAGGGCTAATGGCAAATGTTGGGTATCGGTCCTAAACATCTCTTTCATGCCACTGCTGCACAAGCGACAAGAAAGATCATTGCTTTCAGGGTACACAGCAACAGTAGAATTTGTGAAATTTCAATTGATTTCAAACACTTCCAGTTCAAGTTCAATATTGAAAAAAGCTACAAAAGATTGTGGAATATCAATACACAGTAACTAAGATTAGGTGACACTTCAGATGGGAAGGCCAGCTGTGTGGGATGAAGAATGTAGCGATAGATATATATCTCTTACATGTGGTTCAGAAAGTGAATTGCAATTGCACAGGTCAGTTCAATCCTAGCACTTCTAAACCTCCCAATATTTAACCGTGCAGATACAATCATCTCTAACATAACTTTCTAGGTGTAATTTTTCAAATCACAAAAAGACAGAAATCCCACCATATCATACTGTATTGACAGCCCTGTTGCTCATTAGTGGGGCTGTAAAACCCTGCTAACCAGACATCGCCATGCAGCAAGCCAGAGATGCCTGCAAGCCAGCTTTTTCCTCTCTGCGTTACAGTCAGGCTGGCCCTGTTCTTGCTGTGCAAATCCAGGGTGGCCAAAGGGCCACTTCACTCAATGCCAGCCTGCACTGAGCCACAGCTGCCACCAGTGGCCACCAGGACCTTTGCCCATCAGTTGGCCAAGTGGCCTCCTTGGCATGGTGGATATGCAGCTCGGTGACCAGAGGCAAGCCGTGATTTCTTTACCTTCCTTCAGGATTTATAATGTGACCAAGCGGAGCAAATTTGCTCATGGAAAATGAAAAGCAAATGCCTGACAGAACATCTGGCCCTCTTGCCAAATTTCAGATTACCGCTCCGAAGCAGGGGTGTGCTAGAACTGTTCAGAGAAAAGGTCACCAGAAACATTGAGTGTTTGGCATCGTGTGCAACAGCTTCTCCTTCCCCTGCCTCTTGCGCTTGGTGCCAGGAGTTGGCCAAACCAGACTGGCTGAATTCTTCCCTCAAAAAAAGTCAGCCAGAGGCAGACATCTAGCATAGAAAACATCACCACAAAACATTTGGCAAATGTTTTAGCTGATTGAAAGTGGGGTCTTTTAATGGGATGTGTAGAATAACTAACTTGAGAAGAAAGCATCCCCATCCGCACTGCCTAATTTATCTTTACAGTTGACTGTAAAGGGTGTATAAATGCCCATTTTTAGTGCTTTTTCAGCTGCAGTATATTCACCCAGCCTTAAAATGATGTCAGTGGTATCTCTGACTGTCTGTCACCCGCCTCCTGCCAGCATAGGCCATCTTACATAGGCACAGTCATGGGTAGTCATGTCCTTGGACATTCAGTGCATCAAACTGTGAGCTACAACTACAATGCAAAAGGAAAAACAATCTTTTGTCTCACGAATCCCTAAGTAGCACAGATGTGCTGCACAGAGGTGTCCTCTGCAGCAGCAGCAGTGCTTTTGGCAGCTCCCTGCTAGCTTTACATGATCCCTGGACCCAGGAGATCACCTCTGGGCAGGCACGGTGAGTCCACAGCTGTGCTGGGGACTCTTGTACGACTGGCTTTCACTCTCACTGCCGCCTTCAAAGTTATGCTGTCAAGTGAGCCCTCACTCCCATTGCTCTTCAAGTGGCATAACACCAGATCTGTGCTAGATTTTGTCTCTCTGATCATTTTAATTGCTCTTTCAATCGCTCTCCTATACCAGCTCCTCCTTTTATATTCATTCTGCCAGCCAACACCGTCAAAGCAGACCCACCTCTGTCTGCTTTATGGATCACAAACAGAGGCTGCTGGGGTACATTTTTCAACTGCAAAATTAGGTTTCTGGTGCGAGTACAATTGTTTAAAACTAGGTTAGCCATCCTGGCACTTACAGGTCAATAGCCTCAGTGTGGCAAGAAGCCTGCTGGGAGGCATGGGAATGGTGAGTGGGGAGGTCTGGCCTTGTGAGGAAATCAGATGGTAGAAGGAGTGGGCCAGAACCTGGTTGAGGTCCCCACCGTATGTCTTGGCCCAGATCACAGTAATAAAATCAAGTCTTATTAGTATCACAGCTGAAACATCTCCTTATGTTAGTATGGTCCTATCTATAGAGTGGCTCTCTTTGCCTGGATCTCAACATAACTATCCTACATCTGCAGTCCTGGTGAGCTAACAGTATGGATACCCAGGTGGACAGATCTGCCATCATTCTGCATCAAGGGCCAAAGAAACTCCTGCTCAAGATGATGGGAAAGCTCTTGTACAATGATGGAAGGAAATACTTGAACAGTTGGTGGTGACTAACCAAAATGGAGAGGAGATAGCAAAGCCCAAGGGAAGCAGGCTCAAGAAAGTCCAAATTATTGCTCAAAAGAAGGGAAAGAGGATGTTTGATTTGATTTTTAAAAATGAGCAGTAAATGGCTGGAGGAATGGAGATGCGTTCGGCAGCACATCACAAGACTGGGATTCACTGCCATAGGAGATTGCTGAAATGCTCAGGAGATCTGAAACAATGCATAGGCATTTATATAGGCTGTGAGTACGGCTTAGCTCACTTGAGATAATAATGCAAAAGGAATGGGATATACACCAGAGTTCTTGAGGTGACATTCCAAGTGATAAACGCCTAGGGTTGGGAATTTATTTTTTTTTCCCATAAACAAGTTTCAATCGGCCATTGTGTGTTCCCTGTTCTGGTTTTGGGGCACTCAGCAGTTGGGTACCTTCAGAGACAAGACAAGGAAGCAAAAGAACTGTGAGCCTGGATCCAAGGCAGCAATCCCTGCACTCCTGTGCCCTGCTGTGTGAGAAAGCACATGAGGAATGATAATTCCCTTTGGAAGTGTGACCCAAATTGCAGCAGGTATTTGCTTTCCTGATTCCTACTTCCACTTCACTTCTGCTCATACACAGAAACACCTGCAAGCAGGTTTATCATCCTTGCTGAGAGCTTCAACTCTACGATATTTTCAGAAGAATTAGGAAAAGTATCCACAAAGGAATCCAAAAAGTAAAAAGGAGTCAAAAACACATCAATGTAATATGTCAGCTTATCCATACCAAACAAACTTGCTGAAAGAAAAATCAACTGTCACTATAAAATCTGAGATTAAGTTTCTCAAATCAGAGTCCTTAATCAGGAGCAATACTTGAAGAGGAACAAAGGGAATCTATGATGAAAAATCAGTACAGTTGAGCACTAGGCTCAGCGGGACTAACTGCATGACAATATGGATAAGAATGATAATTGCCTTAGCTTAGCCTGAAATGGCTGGCCAGAACTGGGTTTTTTTGGTCAGCTGGATTTTTGTAATGTCTTCGTTTGCTGTCTAAGCAAACTCGGAAGGAGAATTACAATTATATTAGGGCACATACATACTCTTAAGGGAACAGGACACTGAAGAAGTTCATCCTGGAACTGACTTATAGGTTTTGAAGTGCATGGACTCAGGTTGGTAAAACCAAGGGTCCCTTCCTGGTTCTTTCAAGATAAAATAAACAAGAAGAGGTGATGGAAACTCAAGGATGTAGGATGACCCTACTCCAGCATCCCATTGCCAGCCCCACACAGCTACGACCTCCAGTGGCACCTGGTGGGAATGGATGGGGGCTGTGGGGCACTATGAGGCTGCAGATGGGGGAAGCAGCGCCTGTTCTTACCCAGTTGCACTTGGGCCACACGTCTCACCAGTGAGCCCTGCTTTGTTGGAGCAGAAATATGCCCTCAGCTGAAGTGCAGAGCAGGGAGCACGAGTGATGCAGGAGAAATGTGAATAGCAGAGAAATAGTTTGCAAACCTGGTGCTGCCCTATATACAGAATCAACTATTCGTGGACAGCGTTATGTGCCTTGGTGGGGCCAGAAAGTGTGCAAGGCAGTGCTGCTCAGGGCAAGAGCAGTGAGCCCCATAGCATGGGCAGCACTAGCAGCTGGCAGCAGAAGCAGGGGCTTCTTCATCCCCAAGTGCAAACCTGATGTCTCTGTGCAAGTTGCTTTTACCTGTCCTACCCAAAATAAGCAGGACAAAAATCCCTACAGCAGTGGACCAGGAGCTCTCCTCCAGCCCTCAAAGCAGTGCCATTGAGCCCCTGCTGCTAGCTTGATATGAGGCTCAGGATACCAGTTTTTAACACCTTGGCTCTGGTGAAAAACATTGGAAAGGCTTTTTCTGCCTCCAACCGCTTGCGACACCACCATCCCCTTTCAGTGGCTGCTTTTATTCGTCTTCCTCCCAGCTTAAATAAACAAGAAGCAGGTTAAAAACAAACTCCTGGCCCCGTCCCCTTCCTGAGCTGGCTGTTCCATCGCTGCTTCCTGCCCTGCGTGCGAGCTTCCTCCTCCTGAGGAAAGAGGCACTGGCCAGAGCCGCCTGCGGTGGGGCAATGCGGCCTACCTGGCTCTGACACCCATACCCAGCCCACCCCCAGTGCCTTGCTGGGAGCTCACAGGCATGGCCACCCCAGATGTCCCAGTGCACGGGGACACCTGTGACACCAGCTGCATGTGCTGGGGCTTCTCCATCTCCGCTATGCTAGGCAAAAGTGTTGCTTGCTCCTTCCTCACCTTCTCCAAGGGTGGATTTTTTTCCACTTGTAACCCATCAGAAGCACAGAAACATTGTGCGATGGGCTGCTGGCTTTGAGGCATTTTGCTTTTTGGAGCTGTCATGTGTCCCGTGCTCCAGCCGAGCTCCTCAATCCCTGCAATGAGGGACACCAGGAGCTCGCCCTGGCCTGAGGTCACCCTGTAGCAGCAGGCTCGTGGGGATGTCGAAATGCTTCACATGCACGACTTTGCCTCTCAGCACCCCTTGTGATGGGTGTTTTCTACTTCTGCCATTTGAAATGCTCAGAAACAGATAAAAAGGAGCCAAGCCACACAGTGAGAGGTCGCACTAGGCAGCTCCTCCTGCCCCTGGCTGCATGCTTTTTTGGCTAAGCCCGGGTGTTTTTCTCAGCAGAGCGTCTGATATTTGGTTTTCTGTGCATATTAAAGAACTTTATGCCCATCATAGTGCTGCTAAAACTTGTCACAGCCTGGTGTTGGCAACAGCATTCTGAGTGGGGCTTTAAACCGTTATAGATAAGTTATGTGTCATTTTCCATTTAAATTAAAATGGATCACGCAGAACTCAAGTGAAACTGATAGCTGCACTTTCATTTTATTTCATTCTATTTCCCCTTTATGACCAATTTTACCCTAATAATCAAAGCGCTGATTGCAGATCCCTAAGGCACCATGTGGCACAAAGGACCAGGCTGGAAAGGGCCACTATCTTCTGCATTGCCTGTGTTTCAGCTGCCAGACAGAGGCACAAGTTGGGTAATTAATGGTAATACATAATCTAGGCTAGTATTCCCTCTCTCTGCTGAGAAAGCCTCCACTTCTCAGTTTGCCTGAACTCTACAGGCATGGAGATGTGAAACATGATGGGTTCTGGCACCCACTGATGATGCCAGTGTTACAGGGCGGTCAAAACCCAGAGGTTCTCTGGCATAGAAATGCATCAGTTTGGGCTATACTGAACAAAGATGCTTAAAACAAAACAACAACAACAAAAGAACATGAAATATTGTATTAATCCACATAAAAGGGCAAGTAGTAAAAATGCAAGCTCATTTTGTGGGATGGGAAGCAAGAGACAACTTACATGGGGTTGACTGGTAATGCCCAGATGAAAACCCTCATCCTAAGAGACAGGCACAGTAAATATTCTGGTTTTCACCAAAATGATAAGAATGGGCTTTGCTGCTCCCAAGGCAAAGGACTGGGATACGCTGGGTCTTACCACTTGATGCACTTCAATGGAGAAGCCCTATTGACTAAGTCTGCAAAAAGCATCCCACCAACCCCAAGCCTTCAGGCTGCAGTCACATGGAGATGTTTCAGGGATCTCAGCCGCCTCACAGATCTGCTGCATTGTTCTGGATTCAGTGTTTCTCCCTTGAGCCTTGTGCAATCCTCCCATACCTCCTAGGACTTGGAGGGAAAAGATGTCTTTCACTTGGACATCTGGCACTGGTGCCCTAGTAGACAAGCTTTGGGGCATTTTGTGAAATAGTCTGCAGCTTCCAGAAGCTGCTTCAGTCAAAAAAACAAAAACATCAGGCAATGCAGACCATTAATGAAATGACTGTCAGACATTACTTCATGGTGTTTCTCCGTGTTTCTGTGGGACTGTTATCTGCAATGGGGCACTAATCTCCTGCATGTACTTTCTACAGCCTTCCTCAATCTTACCAATAGGATCTTTCACTTAGCTTAGCTAAGGTTTTTGTTTTTTGTTTTTGGTGGTTTTTTTTGGAAATGTATGGACTCCCAGTACTCTTACTCTGCATCCATCCTCTTGAAGGATCAGCTCTTCCATTTCCCACCCGTGACATCGCTTGCATTTAGCTCCAGAGTTCCTGTCTGTAAGCATCACCACTGGATGCCTAGATGTGTTCAGTGTGTGGCTGCAAAGCTGCTATTTTTCTTAATGCTTGAACAAATTGCATTTGGGATGCACGATCTGCCCTTACCTCCAGTGCAACCACTAATACAACTTACATGCAAGCTGAACCACGAAGTGCACCGGTTGCAACTGCTAAAACTCATTGTGTTGGCCACTGAAATGCTCTCCTTCTGTCACCCTACCTGTGCAAAGGTTTTGCAATGTTAACAAATCTACAAACAAACCTTCCATAACATGAGCAGAGTCCTACCAACCCGCACCTCCGTGAATGGCAGGGGAGTGGGCCAGCTCTACGAAGTCTCGGGGCTTTTTTTTGTTTGTTTCAGTGGAAATTCCCCATCGCCAGCAGTGTAACAGAGGTAACTGGCGGTCTTTTGGAACAGCTCCCTTTCCTTTGGGACCAGTTACAGGCTGCCAGCCTTGAGCTTATCTCCAGCCATGTGTAACTGCACTTACCACTTCTCGTTCAAAGGTCTCAGCGTGCACCCATAATTAGCCCAAGTGCAGCAGGCCTCCCGAAAGGCTGAGGCCACTCGAGGCCTCCTGATGGCGTGCTGTGCCATCCCTTCATCAGAGCAGCCAAGCTGGCGCTTTATGTAAGCCCCCAACATCACTGAATCACCAGCTGATCAGGCTGTGCTGAGGAAGCAATTTTCCCTGACCTCCAGCTCCGCTTCTGCCTGCCAATACACAGCTTTCTGCTGCTTTGGGAATGCCCAAACTGAACCCAGCAGCAGCATCCAAGAGCTCATCATTCACAGACACAGCTTCTCTGCAGTGAATTCAGGGGGTGGCTGTTTCACTTGTTCCTTGTTGCTGCAAAGCACCCAGCAGGCAGATGGGATCATTTATATTTCACATCCACAGGATCTGACCCACAGGGGTCTTGAGGCTTCAGATCTCTCACAGCCGTGCTGGAAGCAGCCCTGGGCTGTAACCATCTTTAATTGTACTATTCCAGGAAGTGGGACGGCTTTTCACTCCAGACCAGCTGCCTGCCCAGTCAAAGCACAACTCCAAGGAGAATTTCCAAATTGATGGTGCAAGGTGCACCGGGGTACTCCCCCATCACACATTATGGGGTACCCCTGAGGTGGGTAGGTAGCAGCAGCCCGCCCACCCTCACACCTGACTTTTTGCTCCAGTGCCTGTTTACCAGGCTGACTTCCCCAGGTCTGGATATATCCACGCTCTCCTGTCACCACCAGCCACCTTGGGCTGACCAGCTCAACCAGTATCAGCCCAATTGCCACTCTACTTTGCCTAGTTTGGTGGGGTTTGGGACATTTCTGCTAATATCATCCTTTCCACATGGCCTAGGAGTGCCTCTGTGATCAGCCTCTCCCTTTTTTTTTTTAAAGTTTAGTCCAATAATGGATCCAGATCTCAGCTCTCCTAGGCTGGACCCAGCCCCATTTCCACAGCCGGTTGGAGGCCTTCATCCACTGCTGCACATCATGTTTTCACTCTCTGCCTGACTTTCCCACATCAGGTTTATGTCTGCCTCAGAATTCAGCTGTGTTTTTGCATGGCTGCTTTCTCCCTTATTTTACAGACGTCAGGTACGTGTGTGGCACTGAACTGACTGTGTGAACCACAGGGCTGCACTGGCAGGACTGACCATCTCACTGGCCCCATGCTCTGCTCAACCAGAGATGTAAGCTCTGGAGTGCCGCTGCCTCTCACAGAGTCTTTGGCTTCCCATTACACACAGATGTCACCTCTGGCTCAGGAAGCTTCTGTACCACAAGCCGCTGGGCTGGAGAGTTTCATTACATGCATGCCCTGTTCCCCAGGCCTCTCCTACCAGGCTTCAGGGCAGACAGACCTTCCAGCTCACCTCAGGTTTTTATATGTTCTCATGTCATTTTTTTCCCCCCGGTCTCAGTCTGCTTATCCCATAATTGAAAATCTATGAGTAGGTCGACATTCAATGTACAGTGGCAGTCTTCATTACTACCTTGTTACTCAAGCAAAGTGATGCAGATCCTCTCCTGGTTCAGCTAGAATCTCTTTTCTCCCCGTTTTGTAGCACTTGGTTGACTAGCTTTCTAATTTCATGTCTGATTCCATGTCACACACCCAGTCTAGACAATTCAATCTCTTTTTTCCTTTTCTTCCCTGAAGGCGAGCATCCAATGCCATAAGAGCTGGAGCAATCAAGCTGGCCCCTAGGCACCGCACCTCAGAGGCCTTCCCTCACGCTGTGGTTATGGACTGCACTGAACAAACCTCCCAAATTATTCTCCAAAAGATGGCATTCGCACAGACCCAGCAGGGACAGGCAGTCTGATTCCTTCTTCCCAGACTGCAAATGGTGGTGAACGTTTGGTGTTAGGTGGTGTTCTGGCCAGCCCTTGTCTCCAGCAGGAGGCTGTTTTTTCCTGTGGTGTCCTACAAGCCTTTGATTTCCTTTTCTGAGTGATTTTTCAGTGTCTTAACTCTTTGCTGTGGCTCGCCCTGGCTCCTAAGTTGGCCAAAGCTTTCCTTGTGCTTCATATTTTCTGGAAAGCATTTTTGTCCACAATGGTCATGCTGCTGATCACCTCTTTGATCCATCTTGCCATTTTAAACTGGGAACCTTCCAGGAGGATTTTGCACTCTCTGGACACTGAAGCCTTTTATCCTTGCCTGCAGGTGACCTCTTATAAACTTCTCTTATAAGTTTCCAGATGTTGCTTGAACTCCTTGTGCAAATCCTCCAGCTGTCTCAGATCATGTTTTGCATCTTTTGATCATTTTCGATTTCTGTTCCCACTGGGTTTCAGAGGAATCCCACACGTAGGATTTCTCCTCTTGGAAGCAACGTCTCGCTCCAAACATTGTTTCTGCAATTTGAAGGTTTGCAGGTTGTCCCAGAGGGGACAAAGCTGGCGAAGATGCTTCAGAGCTGCTCCAGGTGCTGCACAAGGAGGTGCTCCAGAATCGTCCTCCTTCCCACTCCCATGTATGAGTTACGGAGAGCGTGCAGAGCCATTCCATTGCCCACAGGAGGGCTCAGCTGGAGGCAGCTGTCTTTTCTTTCAGAGTTCCAGCTCCCCCTGAATCAGCGCTCCCCAAAAGTTTTCCATGGACTTTTACTCGGGCTGAGCTCCATCTTGTACCTGAGCTGCACCTGAGGTTTTCTTGATGCTTTCCAGTCAGGAGGAGAGGACTTTCTCCTGCAGCTCCACCTCGAGTGCCCAAACGGGTGCTTGCCTCGGGGCAAGCGATCCCACACGGCACGTCTGAGCGCTACCGGCGATGCCCGGGCGCCGCCAATCCCCTCCGCTCCCTTCCAAGGGAGCAGCCTGGCAGCCCGCGCGTCCGCTGCCGTTCCTCGCTGGCGCTGCTTTTCCAGCAGCCCAACGGGAGCCCGCGAACCTCTCCCTCGGGCATTCCCAAATATAACCTACGGGAACACGGCGCACGCAGCCCCAGTTTATTTTTAGCCCTCTCCGTTTCGTCGCGCTGACAGTGTGAAAATGTCACCGGGTTAACGGGGCTGAAGGTGCCCGCGGTGCCACCCGCACCCTGCCCGGCAGCGGGAGACTCTCCAACCTCCCCGGCCCGCCGCTCACACCCCGCGCACGGCAGCGCCGTCTCCTGCAATCAGCCGCTGCCCGCCCGGCTCCCCTCGGAGCGGGTCCCGTCTCCCGCCTCCCTGGGGGCTGCTGCGGGGCAGAGCCCAGGCCGGCCAGAGAGGAGCACGTTGCCGGCCCTGTGCCGCTCCGGGCGGGGAGGGGGAGAGAGCTGCGGTGCAGCCGCGGGGGGCGGACGCCCGGAGCCGGCGCTGCGTGCACGTGCGGGGCTGCGTGCGGGGTGCAACCACACGCGGCGGCACCTGCGGCGGCTGTGAACGGGGGGGTCGAGGGGACAGGGGGGGACGTGCGGGGACGTGCAGCGTCCGGCAGGGGGAGGCGGAGGTTTCCTCCCCACCCACTTCGCCAGAGAGGAGCAGCTGTGCCTTACGGGGACGGGGGTCGGCCCCATAGAGTGGAAATAAGAGTGGAGATTAAAGGACGTAGAGATCGAAGTCAATTTAAAAATAAAAATAAAGAAAAATGTTAAAAGATAGATATAGGAAGAAAAAAAAACAAGAAATAGAAAATAGGAAGAAAAAAAAAATCAAAGCAAACATTAAGCGAATAAAAGCGAAAAAAAAACAAAAACCCACACCGCTAAAATCCAACAGCGGCGGCAGCGCCGGCAGCCGCACGGGAACGCCGCTCTCTGGCAGGGCTGCCCGGGGACCCCCCCGCCCCGCCGCCCGCCGAGGGCTCCCCGCAGGCCCCGCCCCCCGCCCCGCCCCCTGCCTCCCGGCGCGCGCCGCACGTGAGCCGGGTGCGGGGCGGGCCGGCGGCGCGCGTGCCCCGCGGGCAGCTCTGCGCGGCGCGGCGGGTGCAAGGCGCGGCGGTGCTGCGGGCGGGTGCGCGGGAGCGAGGCGGGCAGGGGGAGCGGCGGGGGCGAGGGGGCCGAGCCGCCGCACGCTTTCGCCACTGCACGGGAGAGGGGGCCGGAGGCTGCATGTGCGCAGCTCCGCCCGCGGATCCCCGAAGCCCGCTCGCAGCATCCCGCGGATCCCGGCCAGCGCAGCGAGGGAACGCCGCCCGCCGCCTGCCATGGACGAGGGCATCTCCCGCCTGCCCGAGCGGCAGCTGCTGGAGCACCGCGATTTCATAGGGTAAGCGTCCCCGCCGCGCCCCGCTCCGCTCTCCCGAGCGGAGCGCTGCAGAGCGCTGCGGGAGGCGGCTCCGCCGCTCCGCTGCCCGTTCGGGGGGCGCCGGGCCGAGCTCCGGGCCGGGCTGCAGCTCCGCGTCTCCGCAGGCTGGAGTACCCGGCGCTCTACATGTGCAAGCCCAAGCGCGGCGTGAAGCGGGACGAGAGCAAGGTAAGGGCGGGCTGCGGCGCTCCGGCACCGCGCTCCGAACTTCCCCGGCGCGGCGCGGCGCGGCGCGCTGCGGTGCGGTGCGATGCGGGGTGTGCGGGGCCCCGGGGCTGTGCGTGACGCCGGGCGCCTCCGTGCCAGGAGACGTACAAACTGCCGCACCGGCTGATCGAAAAGAAGCGGCGGGACAGGATCAACGAGTGCATCGCGCAGCTGAAGGACCTGCTGCCCGAGCACCTCAAGCTGACGGTAAGCCCGGGGGGGCCTCGGCTCCCGGTGGTGCAGCCGGGAGGAGGCCGAGCGCCCGCCGCCTGCCTTGCAGACGCTGGGGCACCTGGAGAAGGCGGTGGTGCTGGAGCTGACGCTGAAGCACCTGAAGGCGCTGACGGCGCTGACGGAGCAGCAGCACCAGAAGATCGTCGCGCTGCAGAGCGGTACGCGGGCCCGGGGGCGGGCGCGGGCAGAGCGGGGCAGCGCGCGGCGGCGGCGGGCGAACGCTGTCCCCCCCCCCGGGGGGCTTTCCCGCAGGGGAGCGCTCCGTCAAGTCTCCGGTGCAGGCCGACCTGGACGCTTTCCACTCGGGCTTTCAGACGTGCGCTAAGGAGGTGCTGCAGTTCCTGTCCCGCTCCGAGAGCTGGACCCCCCGCGAGCAGCGCTGCGCCCAGCTCCTCGGCCACCTGCACGCCGTCTCCTCGCAGTTCCTGCCCGGCCCGCGGCTCCTCTCGCCGCCGCCGGGCCCGCTCGCCAAGGGACCCTCCTCCTCTTCCTCCCCGCCCGCCCCCCTCCGCGCGCCGGCCCGCAAGCCGGAGGGCCAGGCGCACTGCGTGCCCGTCATCCAGCGGACTCACGCCGCCGAGCCGGGCGCCGAGACCGACACGGACACGGACAGCGGCTACGGCGGAGAGGCCGAGGCGCGGCCGGAGCGCGGCGCGGGGCCGGTCGGGCCGCTCCCCGCGCTGCCCGTCAAGCAAGAGCCGGCGGGGGACGAGGCGCCGCCCGCGCCCAAGCGGCCGAGGCTGGAGCGGGGCGGCAGCCCCCCGCCCGGCGCCGCCCTGCCCGGCGCTGCCCGCGGCGCCGACGCCGCGCTGCTGAGCTCGCTGATGGCGCTGGGCGCGGGCGGCGGCGCGGCGCCCTTCGGACAGCCGGCGGCTCCCTTCTGCCTGCCCTTCTACTTCATCTCCCCCTCGGCCGCCGCCGCCTACGTGCAGCCCTTCCTGGATAAGGGCGGCCTGGAGAAGTACCTCTACCCCGCCGCCCCCATCCCGCTGCTCTACCCCGGCATCCCGGCGCAGGCGGCCGCCGCCGCCGCCGCGGCCGCCGCGGCCGCCGCCTCCTTCCCCTGCCTGTCGTCCGTGCTCGGCCCCGCCGAAAAGGCGGTCGGGCTGTCCCCGGCGCCCCACCTGCCGCCCCCCTTCGCCGCCGCTGCGGTGCCCGCCGCCGAGCCCGGCGAGGAAGCGGAGCCCGCGGCCGCCGAGGAGCCCGGCACCGAAGGGCCGTGAGCGCGGAGGGCGGGCGGGAGGCGGTGCCGGAGGGGCCCGCGGAACCCCCCGCGCCGCTGCCCTACAGAGGACCGTCCCGGACGAAATTTGCTACTCAGTATTTTTTTAATGTTTGGCTTTATAAGTGCATACGTATGTTAAGGAAAAAAAAAAAAAAAAAAAAAAAGAAAGAAAAAGAAGAAGAAAAGGAAGAGAAATAGTAAGGATACTTTTTTTTTTTTTTTTTTTCTCTCTCTCTCTCTAAGGTAACTTAAATGTCGCACCTTATTGTGATGGGTTTGTAGTGTCCCTGAGTCCCGCCGAGATGCTCGCACCGCGCCGGGCGGGCTCAGGTTGGGGCGGAGGGGCGGCGGAGCCCCGCACCTGTGCCAGCACTTTATGGGCGGCCGCAGTGCCTTGGGCACCCCGGGGCGCCGCCGGCTTCGGGCGTGCGGGGAAGGAGGGCAGTGCCGTTATGTAACCCCGCGTTCGGCTGTTCTGTTTTCGGCTGAGGTATACAGCTGCGGCGAGTGCGTCTGTGCTCACCCGTCTTTATTTAATTCAGTATGTTCCCCAGAGATTTCCCCCCGAACCGTGCTGTATAAAATGAATGTTTCTGCACTGAACTACGGAAAGAAAACCCCTCTCTCTCTCCCTCCCCTCCCCTCCCTAAGAAAGCGGAGAGCGGCTCGTCAGCTCGAGCTCGTTTGAGCGTAAGTTCTGACTGACACAAACCGGAGGAAAAACCCCCCGCTTTGCAATCGGACGCCGAGACCTTTGGGGCAACTTTCCCGGCCGGGCTCTCCCCTCATCCCACTCCCGAGCACCGCGATTTCCCTTTCTGGAGCCAAACCAGACGCCAGATAATCACACAGATAAAGCTTTTATAATAAGGCTTAAACCGAGACCTTGCCTGGATATTTTTAGTTTGTTGCCAAGGTAGCACTGTGAGAAATCTCACTTGAATGTTATGTAAGAGGTGAGACACAACAGTCTGACTCGGCGCGAGCGCGTACCCGGCTCGGCCCGGCGCTTCGGTGCATTGCTGCTGCTGTTGCTGCTGTTCGCCTCAAACGCTGTGTTTAAACAACGTTCCAGACCTTAGCGGCCTACCGAGTGGCTGTATGTACATAGTTGTTAATACATCCAATTAATGATGTCTGACATGCTATTTTTGTAGGGAGAAAATACGTGTTAATGATATTTTGAGTTAAATATCTTTTGGGAGGATTTGCTGAAAAAGTTGCACTTTTGTTACGATGCTTACGCTTGATACAAGCTTACGCTGTCTTAAATTATTAAAAGAAAATAAATCCTGTCTGCAAGAAACCAGCTGGTTTAGAACAGATTAGTATGTGATATATTAGAGACCGATCTTTATATTCCGTATTTTCCAGCACTCCGTGAATTCTATTATCTAAATATTTCCACACTATTTTGTGATTAAAAAAAATTCTTACTAAGGAATAAAAACTTTAATACGCAAAACGGGGTTGTCTACTAATTAAGAACCTTACGATAATAGGTAATAACAATAGGTGCAGGGAGCGTCCCACGCTGTGATGCTGCAGCTGACGGCGATCGCTGCGCGCCTCGTTACGTTTTGAAGCTGGGTTTCAATGTGCTCTGTTTCCTTTAAGTCACTTTGGCCATCTCCAATGTAAGAGGTGCGTGTTCCACAAAGCAGTGCGTAAAGTGCACATGGAACAGATGTGCTTCTTCCTGATGCTGACCTTTTCCCTCTTCTTCCCGCAAAATACTAATTTTGTCTTTTAAACTGAATCCTTTGCGTTTGTGCTGCTGTGTGTATGCTGTCTTTGTTCACTATGAGCAAACGTGATGGTCGACGTGACGGTCAGTTCCATGAATACCTGAACTCCAGAGGAACGATAGATGTCCCAGTCTGGAAATCAGCTAGGGGAGCTGAACCTCTGGGACAGTGGGAGCAGAGTAGTGGGAGCAGGCAGATCATGCACAGCATGGAAATACACCACCCTAAAGACCTCCGTAGGTTTAATATCTGAGCCGTTCATCACCTTTTCTTCCTGTTCCAGGGAAATAAAATTAAGGAAGCCCTCCAACAGTAGCCTGCGTTTATGTAAGAGAGAAATAGAGAGTGCTTCTTGCTCCCTCTTCTGGTTCCTCAGCACCAGTGCCCTGTACTCGGCTGCACCGACAGAATGAAGCTGGAGCATAGACATCACGGCAAAGTCTGGGACTCGTGCTGACTCCAGCGGTCCTTTGAGATACAAGAGGATGTATAAATCGGATGAAAAATAAGTTCTTCTCTTAAACTGTTTAAACACGATTGTTAAGAAGTAGGTGTGTGTCTCTTTGTATTCTATAGTAACATTAATTTCAGCTAGAAAAAGATACCATAGAAAGATCCCAATCTGTGATTTTTCCCATTCAGTCTCAGGGCTGCTACTTCACAGCCCTTGCCTGTCAAGATCAGTTACTGTGGGCTGAAAGCAAAGTGTATCGAAGGCAATATTAAAAACTGCCACTGGCCATGGATGCTGTTGCACGTGCATGGGGCTGTCACAGGGATGAAAGGGAGCTGGATGCAGCCCTTCTGCTCTGCAGCTCACCAGCTACTTTGCTTTGACCTGCATACCTAAACAGCTACATTGGGCTGACCGTGCTCATGTACCATCTGGCCAGGTAGGGAATGGGCCTTACTGTACGTGAAGCCCTTCCTGTCAATTTATGACATGCCCAGAAATGGCAGAACCGTGAAGGCTTCTGAAAAAAGCCCATCGCTACCCCTCCTACACAGCTTGGGTGGTGTGAAACCTGAGTGAGGACCAGGTTCTGTGGCTTCATCACTTTCCAGCTTTTGGGAATACGGATCAGCTTAGATTTTGTTGGGCTATAAACCAAGATCCTTATGATGTTTTACCAATTTCAGTGTTTACCGTGTACAATAGCAGGATGGCTTATTTTTATTAGCCCTTGAATCAAGCGTGCCAAATGATTTCATGACGAGTTACGGCATTAATGGAGTCTATTAATTTATTACATAAAACATAAAGGCAAAACATGTGTGTTCAGATAATACCAATGCCTAACAAAAGCAAACAGATTTAAAAGAGGCTTGTAATTGGAGATGATAACCCACTGCTGCTGGAGGCAAGAGGCAAATGCCAGGAGGGATCCAAAGAGTCAGCTCTTCAGGTTTTCATTCAACTCCAGGCTTCCTCAGATCCCTTTGGAGCCCAAGCCAAACTATGTTTTACATTTTCTCACAGTTAAATAGATACATATAAACAACATACAACAGCCTGGCAGGCTTACGTATATATTCAACTGCATGCAAATATCAGTGCTGGTCATTCCTACCTACATTCTGTAACTCTATAATACGTGGTGCAACTCTTACCTGTGCTTCCCGGGTGCTAGCAGTGCAGGACTGGGTGGTGTATGTATGGCATATGCTGGGATAGATACTGTATTTCTCATAAACCACGAGACACAACATAAAGGAGTAAATGTATTTTCTTAAGCAATAAAGTTAGAAAACAGTACATTATGACAGCACGGAAGGTTCTACCACAGTGTGCCAAATAAAGATTGTTAAGGCAGTAGAAGGTAATATCATATAACTCCCACTTAAGGCAATGAAAGTTTTATGTTTGGAAAGATTACAGTTACAGAACTCAAACTGACTATTGACTCTGTTTAAGAAAGGCCTGACCTACCAATTAAGTCAGTGTGAGTCTGTTTCTTGAGCGTAATTGGTTTTGAAGTAGGTCTCAGTCTAAGTTGTGGGGCTTTTTTGTTTGTTAGCTTGGTTTAATTTTTACTGCTAGTTGGGGCAGACTGACTGTGTTCAATACTCAGCAAGCCTGGGGACTGCGTGCACTGCAGTGTTTCGGCACAGGCAAATTTATAGTCTGTGGGTCTCACAATGTGTTTCCTTTCCTCTTTGAACATCAACTCCTGAAGTCATGTGATCTTTGCCTTCACTTGAGAAGTTTCCTGCCTGTTAGCTGCAGAAATGTACTTAAAATATGACCTTAAAGAAAACAAGAAACAGAAATGCCTAATTTCTTCTCTGTAAAAGAACTTGTAATTTTTAGAACCAGCTTCACTCAAGAAAGCCTGACTCTCTCTTCACTGTTGCTGGCTATGCTGCAGAACAGCTCAGAGAAACCAGTGGTTCACCTGCCGCTAGCAGCAGCTGTGCAAGTCGCAGACAAACCCAGGCCAGAGTGAGCTGTTGCTGCCACTTGTCTCTGGGTCCCTTGTGTAGTCACAGGTCTCCAGGTTTGCCCACCTCCTTTGAATACAAACCTCGCCACTACCTCCATCACCCAGGCCCAGGTCAAGCAGCATGGCTCTCTCTGCCTCCCTGAACACATGGATGCCCAGCAGCACTGTTGCTGCCTGCTCCTGGGGCACCAGCATGCCTCCTCCTGCCTGGCAGTGCCTGGAGGAGGCAGGTCATGCATGGCACGGGCGGCAGGCCATGGCCTTGTGCTTCCCAGGAAGCTGGGACCATGGTTTCAGGCAGCTCTGTAAGGCCCAGGGCCAGGGGACAGCTTTCTCCAGCATCCGTAGAGACCTTCTGTTGTTGTTTTCTTTCCTATTATGTATTTCCAAAGCTCAGTGTCCCTGTCCGTTTTTGATCCTTGTGCAGGCCACAAGCACGTGCACTGATTTTCACCAATCTTTTACCTCAGCCAAGATCTTCTGGGGTCAAATAAGAAAACGAGGATTTGTTCCTCAATAGAAACACATCCACGTTCCCTTCCCCACCGAGTTTATCGCAGTCAGGTGCTCAATCTAGCAGAAAGGACACAACACTAACTGGCACAAATCCCATCTGAGTGCTCTGTGGGCTGGGTCCCTCCATCCTGGGGTACCAGCAGATCCCCAAGTACAGGCATGTGCCAGGCGTTGCTGTCTGTGTCACTGCAGCCCAGGGAAGCGCCTCCAAGCCGCACCCCTGCTCATCTCCCTCAATGCTGAGGTGAGCCAGGTCTGCGTGATACATCTCCATCCAGACCAAAGCCGGAGAACCGGATACCAAAACAGAAAGGCTTGCGGTCACGGCGCTCTCACAACTGAGCCATTTCTGAAGAACAGCCTCAGGAAAAGGGCTGTGTAAATGCGGCACCCTCTTACTCAGCAGAACAGGGCTCCCCGAGTGCGTTCCGAGCCCCAGCCGCGCTACGGAGCGCACCGGGCTGACGGACGCTGAAGCGGACTCGATGCTCCCTGCGCTTCACCGGCACAGTTCGCAAGGCTTCATCCCCACTGCCGGCAGCAGGCAGCGCAGAGCTCTGCTTACACACAGCGCTGCTTGCAAAGCGTCCCTGCGCAGGAGCAGCCGTTCATCTGCACAGCCCTCGGCACGGCACTGAGGTAAAGACTGGGTTACGGCCCTCCGAGCTGGCTCGGGGGCAATAACCCTTAGCCGTGGCCCCGCTCCAGTGGCCAAGACGACTGCAGGCCCGGATCCCGGCTTCCAGCGGCGAGGCCAACGGCTCGGGAGGAAACGCCGCGTCCGTGCCCCGTCAGGGCGCAGATTCCGCCTCAGCCCGGCGGCTCGCCGCAGCGCGAGGCACAGACCGCCGTCACGCGCGCGCCCACCTGACCGGCGCGCACGCTGCCCGGCACGTGCTGCGCCGCCGCAGGGAGGTGGGGGGGGGGGGGGAGGAGGCGCGCCGGGGGGGCGGGGCCGCGGCGGTGCCATGGCGACGGGCGGCGCGTTCCCTCAGGAGGCGGTGCTCGTGGGACGCGTTGGCGCTGACCGCTCGGTCGGAGCGTTGCGCTGAGGGAAAAGAGCAAATCCGTGCTTTCTCAACAAACCGAAATAGGTTTGCTCCTTTGCTTCAAAACTGACTGTGGTGGCAGGGGAAGCTGTGGCTGGAAGAGTGAGGAGATAACGTGGTCATCTGAGAGGAGGAAGCTGGATTCCAGCCCTGCTTTGCGTTTTATGCTGCACGTTCTGATGCATTTTACGTTGCAAGCTCGCTGTAAACAAACAGATAAAAATGGGTACGCACAGGAGCCTCTGCACGCACTCTGCAGCCCTCTTGCCTCATTTTGAGACCCTAATCTCAAAGTATTGCAGAGTAAGCGACTGCTTAATGACCCTGTGCAGACCGCAATGAGATCCACAGGAGAGACAGAGCAGTGGGAGACGCGGGGCTCAGCCTCCTTGGGGGGAGAGAAAACCACCGATCCGAAGCACCGACGGAGAGAAAAGTTCTACTTAGCGAACTTTTACCTCAGTGCGAGGCTGCTCCTCTTCCTGCCGCAGCTTTTTGAGTGAGGAGTGGTGCCCTCTGTTGTCATAGAGAGAAGTTGCTGTGGTTAAGGGGACAGAACGTGAATGTTTGTTTTTGTTTTTGTTTTCCAGTACGACAGCATCTTACAGGTGCTCCGGTTTTGACGCACACACAGCTTGCTGGGTCTGACAGCTCAATGTACTGTGCTCAGGAATTCAGTTCCCAGAGTGAAGTCCATGAAGGAGGCATCCATAGTGTGTGCGTGCCAACAGGAAAAGCCTGGTTACTATCAGGCTATGTAAAAGGTAGAAAATATATGTGGAATAGGCAAGAACTGCTCCTTAGAAATGCCACCAAGGTAAATGAAGAGTGTGGGAATACTTGTGGGCAGGAATCAGAGCTAAAGCAGCCTTCAGCATCTCCTTGCACCTGAGAGAGAAGGAGTTACCGTGGTTTAAAGGTTGCTGTCATCAGGCAGTGTTGGTGGGTGCTCCTAGTCCATCCATAAAGAGAAACACCCGTGTAAACTTGGGACTGCAGCTTGTTCTATAGAACAGAGAAATTAGTAAGTGAAGATCTATCATCTGCCTGCAAAACATGAAGCAGCTATACAAAATGCCTAATAGCTGGTCACAAGTTCCTGTGCTGTAAATGACAGGGTAAGTACAGTTATTTCAAATGACCTTCGAGAGCAATCTGTCCGCCATGCCCCAGGAGCCATCTCTGGGATGTGTGCTGCCATCGGTGTCTTGCCAGGCCTAGAAGGCACTTCCAAGAGTCCAGCTGTTTCCTGCAATCACTGAGTGCTGTCTGCTATAACTGTTTTAAAAGTACACTGTAATAGCACGGGTTTCCTTGGGTTTAGTAGGGCCGTACATTCAAAGCGGCAGAAGGCAACTGAGTTGTCTGTCAAACTCAGTGACAAGGTACTGCGTGACCCTTATTTTTGTTTCTCAGATCACCTGTATCTTTTCCAGGAAAAAAAGCTGCCTGGTCAGAAACAGCATGCTTGTAGTTTAGGGTACCCTAGCTTTTTCCCTAGTGGGTACAGTCACATCATTTGCATGTGTACAAGCCTGTAAAGAGGGGATCTCTTCCATTTTAACAGATGTTGCCTGTGAGTCCACACAACATGACAGACAATGCTTTTTTGAAGGCACTTCTGCGTTGTGAGATGAGCTTCTGGCTGAGCCAGACGGAGGTAGGTGAAACTGCAATTCAGCCATGCAATAATGAATTACAGCAGAAGCATCACTGTGAATTGCCCACTTGTTTGATGCATGTTTTCAAACCACTGTAGATTCTGATGTGTCTTCAAACCAAAACATGCCATGCTTGGTTATTCCTTCTGCCACTGGAACTAAATCTGGCTATAATCAAAGTTCACTTTTTTTTTGTTTTGTTGCTTTCCTAGCAAAATAGGCAACTTATATTTGCTGGCATAATATCAGTTAGCTAAATATGGTTACCTTAAGAAGAAATCGTTATAGATTCAAATTTTATCTGCAGATGCAGCCATTCCCAAAATTGCATAGTTCAGATTGAGTTCCTTTTGTTAATATCCTTCAGTTACATTTTCACATTGTGGCTTTAATCAGACACAGATGCCATGAAATGCCATGCACCTGTCTGTGTGCATCAGAGAACGTATGTGTTTCTATAGTCAGAATGAGACAGAACAATGCCGGGAGGATTACCCTTATTCTTAGGTCAGGCTCTAAGAGTATTTTTACTTCTTGAAGCTGAGAAACTGGTGAAGGTAACTAGAGTCTTGATAATCTGCACTACAAGAAAACAAACCTAACAGTTCATCATATAATAGCTTGTTATTGTTGTTAATTCCAGCTTTCCCACTTTGCAGTCCCTGCCAATGAACTTAAATTGGCTTAATCCTGCTAGGAACCAAACTCCTCCTGCATTACTGAAACCAGTGTGCTAAAATCAATGGTGGATGAAAACATTCATATTGCAGGATAAAGCTTCAAGTTTAAAACAAACTAATTAGATCTCATAGGTAAAATCATTGTAGCTTTATTGATTGAACTGGCCCAACACTTGCAAACGGAGATATTAAAAGTCACTTCTTTTGAAGTGCTTCCATTGGTTAATTTGAAAAGCAGATAAATCTTTTGCTAAGGGGACAAGATTAATCCTCTGATTGAAGGGTTAGGAGCAGCTTCCTCTGTGTAGGATATTTTGGTAACTCCAGACCACAGTACTGCTTACTATTGAGCTGCCTCTGCTCATTTACGTCTTGCTCAAGAGCTAGAGACCGGATGCTAAGCCAGATGGCCCTCCACCTGAGTGAACTGCTGTTGGACAACTCTGCATTTTCTGTGAGATCAGAGTGGACATTTTAGTATAGGATTCACATTCAGAAGTAGGTACATAGAAATGATGAGCATTCTGTGGAGGTGCTTCACCTCCCTTGGGCCTTCATTTTCCAGTTTAACAAAAGCAATAGTAGTACTGACAGCCCTGACTAAATGCAGATATGTGTGTGTTCATATGCAACAGATTTTGCTTCTTGAAAATTTTAGGCTGTGTTCCAACAGTGTCAAACAAGCAGTTTCCCCAGGTACTCACACTTCTCAGGCTACTGGGCTTGATTTTGCATTTGCTCACAATACCCAAAGTAAGTGGTTGTCCTGTCTTATTGCATGCCTGGGAAGGGCTAAGTCCACTTTTCTTACCAAAGCAGGTGCCAGAAGCACCCAGAAGCAGGTGCTTTCAGCTGAACAGTTCCCCAGGTAACTGTGGACAAAGGTAGCAGTAAGAACTTCATTGAGCAGGACTTGAGATAAGATGCCATCAGCTCATTACTCACTGCTTTGTCAAATGCCTGTGGCTGCACTAATCATTATGTAAATGGCAATGCCTTAAAATGATATTTGATCTCAGAACTGGGCAGGAGCATTAAAGTCTTTGTGCTCAGCCTCACTAAGGGGTGCTCCTTCTGTACAAGTCTCCAGGGTCAGAAAAAACAGCTGCAGAAAGGCAGCCTTCTTCTGCAGTTTAACTCTTGTGCACTTTCTTTTTTCAGCCTCTATAATACCAAAGGGTTTCCACAGACAACCATGAAATGGCAGCCTTTCACAGCGGATTACTAGGTGCTCACATGTTGTTAGGACATCAGCAGACCTGTGGAAATATTGGAACGCTTAGGACCACTGAGCACATTCAGCCTGCTCAGTCAATTGTTTGTACTGATCAGCTACAACACGCTCCCCATAGCACTTGGGAAAAGACTCAGGCTGCCTCTTATAATAGCATCACTTTGAAAGAAGTGGTTGAACTAAAGTTGAAATAAGAGGGTTTTTATTCCTTTATTTTACTTATCTTTCCTCTTTAGAGAAAAAGCAGTTTAAAGCTAAACAAGAATTCACCTTCAGAAACCTCCACCTTCCCCTATAGGTCTGCATGCTGCTCACACTTACACTAAAGGTAACTCAGAGTGACTTTATGTCATCCTCTTGGTACCGTGAAAAGATATACTTTATTGCAATAGTATTTAGATGGCACAGCCAAGATCTGGACCACAGAGGGCTAAGTACTATTTGCTAAACAAATAGGAAATGAGGCACGGTTCCCCACAGGGCTTGCAGTATATATAGACAAAGTCAAAGGGGATGAAACAGCATTATCTCAAGCTTACAGCTGGGGGACTCCAATCCAGAGGAATTATATTAGCTCACCCAGGGTCACACACAGGAAATCTGTGGCAGAGCTGTAAAATAAAACAAGAACTACTCAGTCCCAGAGAAATACACCAGGCACAGCAGAATGTTTCAACTCACAGCAGTAGAGGTTTTAGAAAGCTACCAGGCCTGAGCACTCCTTACAGACTGTGGGAACTGCATCAGTTGTGCCTCAACCACACTCGCTGCTACAAGGACACAGCTCTTTGTAAGCATCACTGCATCCTTTCTGAAATAACACATATAAAGATGGGATGTTGTGTATTTACATGATTCTCTCTCATGTGCTGTATGCCTAGACAATCTGCTTTCCAATTAGCTGTGCATCTGCTGCTCCAGGCATGTTGGCATGTACTGCTGCCCTCTCGTGTAGACCTCGTTGTAATTGCAGTGATTTGATTGAGTCAAAGGGGCAAGATTACCCAGTGCCCGGCATCTAGTGAAATCTTACATGCCAACATTCATCGAATGGACAGACAGCCTTACCTTTCTCGTTTAGCTGTGTCTCTGTCTCATCCACTCTCATTTTGATCATGAGACAAGCTACATACAGTGGAGAATCCAGGTCATATTCGTGGCAACCACGATGCAGATTTTTTAGGTCAAGGTAACAGTTAAGACAACATTACAGCAGTGGTGGTGTAGTTAAAAGATGGCTGGTGCTCTTGGGTTTTTCATCAGCTTTCCAGAAAGGCAGTTCTATCTCAATGATCAAAGTTCTCCTCAGGTTAATTCTGACTGTGCAAGTCAAATAATCTTTTCTCACACATAGCATTTGATCAAAAGGAGCTTGGTGAATCTAGTACAAGGGATATATTATTGCAGGCTGTGACACGTATCACTATACGTGTTATTAAGAAATTCCAGTTATTCCCCATTTAAAGGCTGGCCTGCATTTTATTTTAACAACAGCTGCTGATGGTATCCAGTGGTACTGCATCACTGCCTCTAAAGCTGGATGGTTTCCTTCACCCTCCATCATACAGGTCACAAAAGGGCAAATTAGCAAGTTATAGACTTTTTCATTGGTGCACATCTTCCATCACTCCTCTCTTCTCCCCCCACCCCCCTTTTTAAAAATTATTATTATACCAGCAGTCTTCCCTTTAAAAATAGCTAGGCAGCTACATATTGGCACTCATCCAATTCATTGGATACAGGGTTTTTTTGTGGGGGTTTTTTTGTGGGGGTTTTTTTGTGGGGGTTTTTGTTGTTGTTGTTATTTGTGTTGGTTTTCAAGCCCAGCATGAGCTCCTCTGAAGATCTTTTTCAAACTTGTGTTCATTAAAAAGAAATTACAGAAATTTCTGCTGTTGATGCCCTGTGCCTGGAGACTTTCAAGGCAAGGCTGGATAAGGCCCTGCACAACTTGATCTAGCTGTAGTGTCCTTGTTCATTGCAGGGAAGTTGGAGTAGATGGCCTTCAGAGGTCTCTACTCAACTCAAGGATTCTACGATTCTATGAAAACTTTTGTTCCTTCCACCTTGGTTCAGGATTAAGTATTAGTTCTTTTATATTGCGTTTTCTCAGGATATCTCCAATTATTTACTGCCTTTTTTTCCTGCTGCAAGGAGGTAGAGCAAGGCAAAGTACATAGCTGAAACAATGAACACAAAATAATATGTGCAAAAAAATATGCACAGAAAGGGAAAACATAACTGAAACAATAGCTTCAATTCTGTATTTTGGAGGAACAGTATAAATGAAAGCATCCCCATGAAAGCATGGGGAACAAGCCAACATGCATGTAGTTAATGAAGTAATTAAATTATGAGAGAGGTGTCATAAATAGCCTCTATCTGTTGCAGGCCAAATCCCCTTCTCTAGTGTGTTACTGCACAGGAATCTGTCCTATTGACTGGACTTCACGTGTTGGTTGGTTTTTTTTTGTGACCTTCCTTTTCCTCAATACACCTATGACTCAGAGGAATGGAAACTGAAATCAAAGTAATACATAATTAACTCATGTGGACCAAAGCAAATACCAGAGACTGACATCCAGCTGGCAGCTCCTTCAGTTGAGAATCCCTCAGCTGTGTAGCTGTTAGACCACATTAAGCTGCTGGATGACTGAATAAAAAGGATTACTCTAATGATGCTCCCTCATTCCACGAGAGCCTGTAGAGACTCCTGCAGCCCTTCCATAGTCAGGGATTCAGATCTGAAAAGCATCTCTAGAAAATAAAACAATCAAAAAAGGATGGTTATTTTAGCCAGGAGTCGCTGCAGAGCAAATCATGTGCATGGGAGAGAAACAGCAGGGCTACAGCAGCACTGCCTACGGGACAGCAAGGAAGTTTCCTGCTCAGGGGTACACAGACACACCAGAAGTGGCATGTGGACACTATCAGTGGCTGAGCCAATGAGTCAAGTGGAGAGGGTGCTCAGGTAAATTTATCACCTCTTTGCATCAAGTTTCTTCTTGCATTAGCACATGACAAAGAGGTTCCCTGCAGTATCTGGACTACTGCATCCAGGCTCGGAGCCCCCTGGAAGACACAGAGCTCTTGGAACAAGTCCAGAGAAGGACCACTAAGATGATCAGAGGGCTGGAGCACCTCTCCTGTGAAGAAAGGTTGAGGGAACTGGGTGTGGTTAGCTTGTAGAAGAGAAGGCTCTGGGGAGACCTCATTGTGGCCTTCTTGAAGGGTGCATATAAACAGGAGGGGGAACGGCTGTTTATGAGGGTGGATAGTGATAGGACAAGGGGGAATGGCTTTAAATTGAGACAGGGGAGGTTTAGATTGGATATTAGGATGAAGTTCTTCACACAGATTTGGTGACATATCGGAACAGGTTGCCCAAGGAGGTTGTAGATGCCCCATCCCTGGAGGCATTCAAGGCCAGGCTGGATGTGGCTCTGGGCAGCCTGGTCTGCTGGTTGGCAACGCTGCACATAGCAGGGGGGCTGAAACGAGATGATCGCTGTGGTCCTTTTCAACACAGGCCATTCTATGATTCTATTAAGTTGCCCACCAAACAGTAGCTTACGCTTAACAACTCAAAGCCATAGTTTGGTGACATGACAGCACAAGAATAGGGAACTCATTGCAAAGAAGGGGACAAAGTACACAGCATACCCATCTGGTAAACAGAACAAACCAGACCAGCTGAGATTGTCTCCATCCAATATTTCTGGAGAAAATTAATGATGAAACAGTCGTTGATCTAGACAGTGTTCACTCATTGACACTAGCTACATTACCAAAGCTAGCAAATATATCATCCTCAAGAAAGACAATAATGGACGGTCACTTACTGTGTCCTACTTCAGACACTAGAGAACTTCGCTGAAACAATCATTAAAAATTGGGACTACAAAGAAATATCACCTAGCTGACAAGGGTGTGACAGGCAGAAGAACTCAGAATAGCTTCTAAACAAAACAGACCACTGATCTGCTTTGGTTTTGCAACTCATTAGTGGTCCAGCTACACTGAGCTAGTTAGTGCTGCAGCACCACTTTGTTCTTTAAAGGCAAAGCAAAAGATCAGAACCATTAGCTGTGCCACTGGCTCTACTGGAGCACACTGGAAAGCCTTAGATACCACAAAGATCAGCTAGGTGACTTGCACAGAAGCAGAAAATGGCATCTTTCAGGAGCAGAGGTCCTTTACAAACTTACACGGTCCCGCTAGTATGAATGCAGCTAGCTAGGGCTTCAGTGAAGCTCATGACCTCATCTGTCTATCGACAGCACTACTACTGTTAGCTCATTTATCTTCACATCTAATGAGACTGAGCTTCAGTTGGCTTAGGAAAAGAGATTTGTTGAGGCATTAGACTAAGGACTGTATTTGGATAGCTTAAATCACTGTTCCCTGGCTGTAGCAAGTTCCCCTGATCAACAACAATGAACTCAAATGATGTTCATGTGCCCTGCTGTCTTCAGCACAGGAATTAAACCTGAATCAAGCCTTCAGCGCTCTGTTCAAAGCTTGATTTCCTCTTGCTGAAGCATATGCACCTTGTGTATTTTTCTTTGAAGGTTCTGTATATCCAATTCCCCTCTCTGATCATCATCTAACAACTCCTGCCTCTCTGCTTTAAAAGTTATATTTCCTCTGAGTTGCTGATCCTTTCTGTTATTTGGGGATGAATATGAATCTCATTGGCCGTTCTTCAGGTAAAAACAAGCTCCATCACTTCTTCAGTTTCTTGGCTGTATTTGTACGTGTACGCTTTCTGGTAGAGGCCCCACAATGACCAGGCACGTGTCCCCTGACCCAGGTAAACTATCATTTGGGAGCAGCCACCGTCATGCTCAACAGAAGGTCGTTTCTGAAAGCATTTGAGCTCCAGACACATAGAACATCATCTTGTTCTTTGATGGACAGAGTTCAGCTGTAGATAAGATGTATGCAAGAGGTACAGCGCAATTCCAGCAAACCATGAACTGTAAAGACCCAAAGTTTCAGAGGGGCATTTATTGTATGGGAGCATATTCAATATCTTTTGTCAACCATTCATGAGAATAATCAAAAATAGAAGCTTTTTAAATGACAAAATATAGTTACATATAGTACAGATTTTTATCTTGCATTGAAGCAGAGCAGTAAGAAAATGCTCATTTGTGTTTTCACAGTTAGTTGGCATTGCTTCTCAGTGTTAAAGCTTCAGCAACTCAGATCTTCCAGTCTGAGCTCCCAGTGAGTAGTTTCACCAGGTGGCTGTATTCACACGAGCATGCATGTCCTCTGCATTTTGATACCCTTTTTACTAAATATAGTGGACATACTTGATCCATCTTGGAACTGCTTGCATTTTCAGTGGTACCAAATATGCTTGAAATGAAGCATTCTTGCCGTAACAGAAAAGCCTCTTCTATCAGAACATGCTTTCAGGTCCAATTCAGAAACATACCTGTGGTTAAACCCTATTTGGTTCAACGGACTCTGAATTTATCCTTTAAGACCACCTCTACTCGTTCTGTCTTTCCTAAGCATTGCACCTTGGTGTGAAGAGTTAAAACAGTATTTGGTCGCACCTGGAAGTTGCTTGCAACACCGCAAAAGATTTGAACATTCTTCAGCAGTCCATTTACTCAAGGCATTCACTGCATGCATGTATTTATGTATATACTGCACACATATTCCCAGCCATCCCACAATATTATTGCAATAATTCCTTGCTGGTAGAACAGCTTATATGCCAAGTTTCATTTCTTTAGTTTTCTATAAACAGGAAAAACAAAACCAACCAACCAACCAAAAAAAAAAAAAAAAAAAAACAGCTGAAGAAAGCTAGAACAGCTTTCAGTCAGTCACTATATTGGCATTGAAAGCTTTATTTTGAAAACTTTAAGCAGCAATACTGAATAAATAGAGTGATTGTTTTGTCATCTCCATACAACTGATGGCCTTCATCCAAAACATTAAAATACTGTAGCAAATAAACATGCATGTTTCAATGTTCTATTAAAAAAAAAAAAAGTGTAATATAAAGTAACACTTTGACACTTATTAATTTTGATACAGTACAGACCATTAAAGACTCTTTTCTGGAGAAAATATCCGAATACAGGTTTGGTATTTACATGGATCATTAAGGCCCAATTCACTCAAGTTAATGCACATCAGGAATTTATATGCTTCAAGATAACTCGCTAAAAATTACAAGATCTGTTTTTTGTTCATACTCATATGATCCCAGTTCACTAAAATATACTCTTCAGCTAAAAAGAAGGCAATTATTGCCCCAGGAGACTTACTTCACTAAAAGATCTTTTCCCTCTTACTTCACAATGAAAGCAGTTTGCATATTGCTAATGCTAGTGGTAGTTCTCTTGCTACAGAACTTCCTTCCAGCTTGCTAGGGTTAATAAAAACAAGTAATCACAAAGCTAACATAGCATTTTCAGAAGCAATTCAGGCACTTGGGAACCTAAGTCCCACCGAAGGATAATGGGAGGCAGGTTCCTAGCTCACTTTTCAAAGTGGGATTTGCATTTCTCCGTTGCTTGGGCATTCAGAACGTTTACCTTGGCATTACCCTATTGGCTTGTCAGTCAGTCACTCCCCATTCCCCCAACAACATAGCATCACCACCAAAAATAAACTGTATCCTCATGGATTGGAGAGATAACAGTTAATTTCCATTAATATAAGTAAATAAACTTCAGGAGTTCTCCATATAAATTCCCCATGCACTGGAAAACAGTGCTTGCGTATTTAACTATTTAATGCAAACAAAAATAATTATGCTGGCCAGTACATAATCTGGCACTTGATTAGCACATGTGACTTCTTTTCTGCTAATGCCCCATGAGGAGGTTTGAAACACTTCTGAAAATGAATTTTTCTACATTTCTAAAAAAAGAGTGAGGTTCTGTAATTGATCACAAGCAAAACTCTTAGCGCCGTAACGTGAGGAAATTTTGTAACTGTAATACATTGTTCAATTCACATTTAATGTGATGGCATGCCACTTCTTCTTGGTTTATTTACAAAGAGGGTGAAAATGCTACAAAACTTTAACCTGGCTGAAATTCAATAAGCAACAGGAGTATGGAGGGAGGGAGCTGCAGATTTGTCGCTGTCTCACAAATGGCAGGTTCAGACACAAAAGCCTCTCCTTTGCCACAGCAGTGGCTGAAGATGTAAACGTTTTCTAGACCACCCTGACATATGCTAAAGCCCTGATAAGGAGGGTCCCCTTGGTGATGCAGTGGTTATTTCTGAGCCAGCTCTAGGCCGGCACTTCAGTCAAACAGCTGCTGCAATCAGCAGATGCCATTTTTTTATTTTTTAACTTAAATGGGAAAATCCTTCCTTGGTTCTATTAGGAAACCATAACTCAAGCCCTCCAAAGCTGCTCTTCCAGTTCCTTTCAATCCTTTTCCTCCTCCCTCTAACCTCAGGAATAACCTCACAGAGAAAGAGGGCCTCTTTTTTATGCCCCAAGAGCTCAGTTCAGCTCAAACTTGTATCTGTGGGAGATGGACCAGACACTTAAAGTCTGACAAAAATATTAAGTGGGTAGGTATGCTCATCTACCTTATCTCAGTACAAGGCTAAGATTGCAACAGGCTTTTCCTTGCGTTTCTCCCCGTGCAGCATAATTTGGGCCAGAGTTTGCAAGGTGCTGAGTGCCTCAGTTCTCTAGTGTCAAGAGGAGGTGCTGAAGATGCAAGATATTCAGTGGAGAGGGCCTTTTTTTTTTTTTTTTTTTTCTGTAAATTGAACCCAGAACGTAAGGCATATATGCTCAAGTACCTTGGACAGATATTGTCCTGAAACTATGTATATTTTACATTTTTTTTTTAATATATATATATATATCTATATACACATTCTCTTTTTAATACAAAGTTATGGGCACAGTAAACATGAGCACAGAATTGTGATAAACTAACAGTAAAATTGCGAGCACTGCGAAGGTTCCTTGGATAGGAACATCTCATTTGCCAGTTTACTCACAAGGAAAAAAGAAGACCTGATAATTTAAACAGTAAAAATTCAGAGTCCATTTGGAAAGGTCCTTTATATATTCACAGCCTTATCTGTTGCTGTTAGTCTAAGTACAGCAGCATTTTTAGAATATATGATGCCATTAATAAGTGGAAAATAAAAAATGCATTGAACACTCAAGAGTCCTTCATCTTCTACTATATCTGACAAAGCCACTGTTTGTCAGTATGACTAGGAAGCTCCTTTCCTTAAAAAAGAAAAAAAAAAGAAGGAAAAAAAAAAAAGAAAATTGAAATTAACATTTATCTGCACATCAGTAAATCAACACAAGAGGCTGCTAGGAGTTAAAAATATTCTATGGCTAAAAAGCTTGGAGTTTCCTACCAGTGGTAAAATCCTGACCCTACCAAAGGTATTATTGGGAGTTTTGTCATTTTGCCACTGACTGAACTCTGGGGTTCCTCTTCGTTTTTATGCTCTGGGGTCCTAACTATTAAATACTATTGTGACAGCACTGTGACACCCTCTTACATCATGGTGACCATCATCCCAAATGTGTGGATGATAGTTTGAGCTGCTGTTAGAACAGGAAATCCAAATGCAACTAGGTAAGGTCCATCCATTCTCCATCTCAGAAGGCTGTAGCCTCCTAACGTATATCAGCTGTCCCACTGATGCCAATAACTTACTCTGCAGACTTGTGCACGCTGTCAATCCAATTTCAAGAGCCACACCCAACTTGCTACTTGGTAGTATTTTTCTGAACAAAAGCCATTTTGTCTAGAGCTCGCTTTGATTGCATTAGAGTAACATTAAGATAAAGTGTTATCTCTTTGTCTTTTTTTTTTTTTAATCTACTAGATCTTTTAATTTTCTGTTTGTATACTTCATGTTCTGCAAATGACTGAGCAACAGTACATTTTCTAAGGGGCTAAAGTATACCATTTTACATGGGGGACTTGGAATGAAATTGGCCGAGCTCCACTCAAGTCAGCAGAAGCTCTGCTATTGACCTCACGGGACTCTGCCAGGTTTCTTCCCTCCACAAAACCTGGATAAATTCTGGAAGGCTGGGAGAGGATGCTCATTTGTGTTGTTTTGTTTTTTTTTCTCCTCCAACAGCATGATTTACTGCAAAACAAGAACACTGTAATGGCTATTGGCAGAAATAAAGTACAAAATCACACACAGTGAAAGCCTCTTACTCTCTTTTGGTAAGATATATGAAGACAACTTCTTACATTGCTCTTTTCTCAAAAGGCATATACAATGTGGCAAAATATTTCAAATATACATTCTATATAATAAAATATCATCTAACTAGTGCATCCTCAATTGTATGCTGGAAATATTCTTACCAAGCTAAGGTTTTAATTCCTTCAGTCTTTTGAACACTAGGTGCTTTTCTCAAGGCAGATTCAACAGCAAGTAAATCCCACAAACTCACTTTTCAAATCTTAAAAGGTAGCAACAGATGGAACATGACATATGACCCACAACAGAAATGAACAAAGTCAGTGGTGAGAAACCATTTTAGAGGTTCAGCACACAACTCTCCGCATTTCAAAGTTGTTGCACTTGATCAAATGCTGGATGTCTGTACATGCAAATTAAAGTCACCTTGTCAGACTGATGTACAACCATACATGATTATTCACAAGTTAAAAAATAAAAAATATAAAAGGTCAACATTCACACGTCCATTGATTAAAAGGAATAAATTAAACCTCAAATCAATTGCATACATGGTTTCCTTCACCCTCAGTCTTTTATTTATGCCTATACATGGAATAATGTATACTTTCCCAAATGCTTCTGAAGTGGCAAAAACCTCCATTTGGTTTTGCGCTCTAGGTGTGTGACAGCAACTTCACCATTGCCAATTATGAATTGAGACAGTTCCTCTGTCTCTTCAGTGCACAAGGTATGGCTCCAAGTAGTGTGTTGGAGGAAGAAGACAAAAAATAGGGTGGTTTAACAAACAAAACAAAACAAACTTCTTCCATTGATCATTGGCGGAACAAAAGAAAAGTGTATCTTGTCCAGGGTACCTTGCTAGGTCCTCTCCTAGAGGTATATAGTGTCATACATAAATGCCCTCCGGGTTAAAACCAGACGACAGGGGATTCTGCAGGATCCGAAGGTTACTGGGGAGCTGCCTCGATGATCCAGGGCGCTTCAATGACCCCGACTGAAATGTCGGCTCTGCACAAGAAAGAAGGCAGTTACAAAAGTCATCATCAAAGGTAACGTCACAGAACACCTCCCCTTCTTCCTGCTTACTGGCAAAGTTAGTGCAGCTTAGAATAAAAAAATAGCACTACATACAACAAAGAATTCAAATGCCTGAATTGGAAGTGATGAGAACTAAGGTGCACGCTCCCTACTCATTTCAAAACACAGAGCTACTCAATATAATTACTCTCCCACAAGGAACACACAGATAGATACATGCAATGCATTCATGCAGCAGTATGCAGAAAGATCCTGTACCTATATATAACTCAAAGCTTTCTGCCCATTTAAATGACAAACTTCATACTCTTCAAATACTGATGTTTAAGGCCTGGCTACCCTGTCTTTTCTCCCCACCTCCCTATCCTATGGCTTTTGGTTTGAAAGCTTATGGTTGAAGAAAATCCTGCAACAAAGGGATCCCTGCAAGCAGATCATGGAATAAAATGTAACACAGCAGAAGCTGAGGCACAGCAATGAAGTTTCTGCTTGTGCCACAGTGAGAGAGAAGCTACTAATACACTGTTTATTTATAGCTTGCTAACCCATTGGGATTAAGAGAAATATTTGACGCCACACTCTCAGTATTTTGCTAGCTTCTTTGCTAGCACGGTGTTCACTTGACGTGCAAATGCTGGTGTTAATGCAGCAGGTACACACATTGCTATACCCTTCTCCCTCCCGCCCAAACCACTGGGTGCTGCACCTCTCTCGAGCTCCGCAGGTGGGGCCTCCACCTCAACAGGGTCTGCTGGCAGCACTGTGACCTTCGTTCCTGTTTGCTGGATAAACTGTTGGAGGTTGACCTGTCGCAGTTCCTTTGTCAGTTGCTCTAGTTCTTGTTCCCTGTCCTGCAAGGAAAAACAAAACATCTGTTGAGCAGAAGCAAGCATAAAGCAGCACTTAAGGACTTTATTTGCAACTGGGCAAAATGCTGCTCCTCCTTTCAATGAGTAAATGTCTTATTTTTAAAATCAAATGCAAATGAAAGAGTTGAAAGGTATTTTACTATTGTAATTTAGAAGGCAAACCATCACTCAGTATTACTTATTAGGAGTTACTGGTGGTCTACTTCCATTAATTTTTGAATGAGCAGTTCTCCTACCTCTGCCAGAAGTGTCCAGCATGACTTGGACAGCTCATTTAGTTCTGTTCCTAAAAGAGTATTTTCTTTCTCTTTCTGTTCTTTGCGTTTTCTACCTAAAGTCTGAATTCTTATGGACAGAACTGTCCCACTCTGCAAGTGTTTTGTATGCTGAGGTCTAATGCAGGCTAATTCACCAACCCTTCACAAATACAAAAGATGACCATTTAGGCTCCTTCTCCACTCTCTGCGACTCTGACATGACATGCAGTACCTACAGCTCCAACAGATGACAGAATGACATCCTTAGAACATAATTTTTCTCTACCTTCTTGGCTGTCTGCAAGTGGTACTCAACAGACAGGAGGGGCTTTGCCTATTTGACCCTACAAGCAATGGGCAAGCTACCCAGGCATCATGTCCATGGGCAGTTCCATTTAGTAAGTGCCCCTACATTCTCATTTTGGTGAGATGTGGAGGGTGAGTTAACCTTCCTCTCCTTAATTATCTTGCACAAACAGAGGTAGATGTGAACTCACAAGACCAGGGAAAGAAAAGTTCTGTGGATCTTTTGTATGAACAGTCCCAGATAGCACAGCCCTTATTCACTTCAAACTTGTATGACAGTCACAGCTGAGACTGAACTCAGCAGGTAGTAAGAAAACTGACAAAAGTGATCTAATATTTAAATTAGGACCTTAAGTGCCAATGGCTTTGTCACCAATGTGTTTTTGTTGAACCTGTTCAGCCAGTGCAGGCTGTATGGCTGGCCCTAGCTTGCTCTCTGTGCCAAACTTGCTTCCACTCATCTGCTAAGAGCTTTTGGAGGGCTGACAAAAGGGATTAGGCCACCTCTATGTGTTAAGACAATTCCACAGGGAAAAAAAAACCCGATTTCTTTTAGGCCCATTACACTTCACAACTGTCTTTAATTAATTCTGCACTGCCACATTTCATGAGATTGTAACACAGCTGCAACCAAAGATAATTCTGTTCTTAAAAAATAAAAGGAAAAAAATAAATAAAATCACTGCAATTTGCAAGGTAGCAGATCTTCATAAATAATTTGTTCTTGACATTTATCAACTCTTTGAGAAAATCAGGTCGAAAATGTTAATTATCACCCCAAATCTGACTGAGATAAGATCATGATTTAATGTCAACTTATGAAACCTTAGTGAGACCTTTTACTTGAAGAAGGGTGGTGGTTTTTTCTGTTTGTCATTTTGCTGTTTGATTGCTTGGTTTTGCATTCAATATCTAGAAACAAGTAGAGCAGAGTTCTGCATCTGATCTTTAAATAAATATAGCCTCCAATTTTAGAAAATGATGTCTACTGTGGTGGCTACAGAAACTGAATGACAGAGAAGAGATGGCACAAATCACTAAAGATCTCTGAAAAGCCTACGCTGAAGTCCCACCCCTGTTTTCTTATCACTTTCAATTTTGTGAACCAACATTTTCTTTCCTTCCATATTAAACAATCTAAAAACCCATCTCAATTTTTCTAGTTTCAAATCAACCAGCTCTATCAGTGTTAATATTTGACTTTCAGCATATGAGAAATTATTCCTCTGTTCTCAACTCTATTACATCATTTTGGGAGCTATTTTTTTTAAGCTGATCTTCCAGACCACTGCACCTTCAACTTTAGAACAAGTTTGAAAGACCTGAACTTGCAGAAACTTGCCTGAAAAAGTAAAACCGTCATCCATGAAAAAAAATGAAGCAAGAGTTTGAACTTAATCACAGCCTCAGTAGGAGTTACTGAGGACATCTAACAGATGGGCAGTGCCTAGTCCTACCCTGCACAGTACAGTGAAAGTCCAGGAGTAAACCTGATTCCTAAAGTCACAATTTCTCCTTCACCTCTCTGCTAGCAGCTGGATCTCCATTTGTATTTATTCTTTCATGCTCTGTTCAGTTGCAAGTGACATCATTAACTTTTGCAAGGAAGCAGAGGCTGGATTCTCGTGTCACATGTGGCAGCTGCTTGAGGTGGAGAGAAAGTCAGACAGGAGAAGGGGGATGCTGTTCTTTAAAACAATGGCCCCGAAAGACAGCAGCTATCTTAACTCTACATCCATTTACCCAGATGCTGTTTTTAGACTGTTCTTTTTAATTCATTATCTTCAGAGGCAGAAAGACCAGCAAGAATCAAAACTTCAGTCATCAGAAATTGATGGTGCCAATTCCCCTGATGTGTAACTATACAAGACACTCAGCTGCCAAGACCCAGGACCTAAATCCTTAACATATCTAACCCCAGACAAACAGGTGTTGAAGACAAATGTTTGGAAGAGAATTTGGCTGAGAGCACTATGGTCCTGTTTAGCATCTGCAGTACCACCTTTCTCTGCTAGCCCTGCATGTGCTATTGTTTGTGCAGAAGATATTTTTGAGCATTAAAAGCCCAGACCCACGATGGAGCAAGGCAAAGGGCCAGATGTACTGCCACGGATGTGGCCACGCTGCCTTCAGCGAGCCCAACTGATATTAGCACTGGTGTTTCTCTGTCACGCTCTGCTGCATGGCAAAGATATGCTCTGAATTACATCTCAGAAATCAGCAGGTAGCCAGCGAGTGATGGCAAACTGAAGCTGTAACTGATGGGAAAGAAATAGAGCCTGCACACGGATAAGGAGAGGCTGTGTGCGATAGGTGCAATTCTAATTATCTGCTCTTCAAGAGAAGTCTGAAGAGCAATGTGAAAGTGGGAGGAACATTTTCTTCTTTTTATTCAAGTTCACCACTGCAAGTTTCTTACGCTTTTTCGGTCACATCAAAAACTCATTACATCTTTGACTGTTCTTTAACAACGGATAAAAAGGTTGCTCTTACCTGTAACCGCTTGGTAGCTTGGCCCAGAGATCTTTCTACAGCTTTAATGCCATTTTCCAACCTCAGACTCTGCTGGCCCTGAATATCGATTTCACCTTTCACCTTCTCGATCTTTTCTTTGACCTCTTCCTCGTTGACTTGGGATTCCTGCACCTCCCGGTGCAACTTCTCCGCCTCGAGGCCGCTCTCCATGTTGTGGATCTGGGACATGTAGTCCTTCAGCTTGCCCTCACACTCCAGGATGCGCTGCCTCATCTCCTGCAGCTGCTCCTTCAGCTGCTTCTCGTTCTCCTGCTCAATCTGCAGCTCGTTCTCCCAGAACTCCTCCTCTTCAATCTCCACTTCATTTCTCTTGATCTTCTGCTCCAGCTTGAGGATCTCCTCCTCCAGGCTGGCATTGTACTTCTGCTCCCAGTACCGGATCTCGGCCTCGTTAGACTCCAGCTGCTTCTCAATGCACTGCAGCTTCTCCGTCTGGAGGTGAATCAGTTTCTTCAGCTCGTCCGCCGTCGTTTTGCAGTTGTTGAGCACCTTCTGCTTGAACTCGGACTCCTTACTTTTCCCAAAGATATCCATCAGCCCTTTCGCCCCGCCGGTGAAGGTCAGGGACTTCCTCTTGGGCTCCCTCCTCTTCATGGCCTTGTCGTTCTGGGGCCGCAGCTTGGCCAGGGGCGGCAGGCTCTGCCGGTACAACGTCCTCTCGGGGATGCGAGCCACGCTGTCCGACGTGGGCCGCTCGCTGAGGGAGGGCCCGGTGCGGCGCAGGATGAGCTGCACGTCGCTGGCGTACTGCCCCCACTTGTTGAGCGACACGATGGGGTTCTCGTGCGGCGCCAGGTGCCGCTCGGTGTCCCGCCACTTCTCGATCAGCGTGTAGCGCCCGGTGCGCCCTGCGGGACAAAGCACAGCCGTCACCGAGCGCCAGGGGGCGCCGCCGGATAAGGCCGAGCCCGGCCCCGCCGCGGGGAGCCCGGGCCGGCGGCACGGCGCTCGCTGCGGGAACGAGTCCCCGTCGGCAGGGGGAATTCACCTGCAGCCACCGCACCGCTCACACACGCATACAGAAAAAGCCAACCGATTCGAAAGCCTGCGTTATCCCAACAGGTTTCGCAGCAGTTCCGCAATTGCCATTAACCTGAAAAACACCGTTACCTATTTTAATGCTATACATACGTCCGCTTCCGTGACAGATCGCTGTTTAGGGGGTAATTTACACCGGCAAATAAGACCTTACAATAACAGTCATTTGTGCAGCTGTGAGGTGGGGGAGACGGGCTGCTTTGGCTGCTGGGCGTGCAGGAGACCACAGGGACCAAGCCCACCCAGCGAGGGCTTCAAGAGCGCATGAAGATGGAACTGATAGAAGTCAGCAAAACACAGCAAGCAGCGTAGGGACTGCGTCCGACACCACGCCGCCTTATAAATACACGATCCCAGGTAAGTACTGGGGAAAATAAAGGTCTTTCAGCATAGTAAAGCACTTGACCAACGCTCAGGAATAGACTGACATGTTGACTGTAATAGAGTACTTCAAAAACAAGTTCACTGTGCCAGGATACAAACTCAGAGGTTTTTACCGACCCACAGCATTGTTCACTGATCCATGATGATTTACAGTCTGCAGTAGGCATCGGTGTTGTTAGAAAAAGGATAAAGCTGGTGCTGCTCACCACAGCACGCTAACAATAAAATCCGGGAGAAGAAAAACGAAGTAAAAGCGCGCTACGGAACCCAGGACAAAGGTTGTATTTTACCACTCTGTTTTGTTAAGCTTAAAAGCTTCCAGCTTTCATCTTGTAATGATGGTAATGCTACTAACGCTGCTGTGTCAGAAGCAGCCAGGTTCAAAGAAGTCTTAAAATTGTAAACAGGAGTACCACTCATCGAGTGATCAGCATGCAAGCTCTATTCACTGTGCTATTAAATGCGTTACTTAAAAGAAGCAGAACAGGAGGAAAAAAAAGAAAAGGGAGAGGGGAATAAAGCTAACAATCTCAACCTAAAATGAAATCAGGAATTAAGCAAAGCGCTTGCCAAGAACTTTCCAATTTAGATTAAGGTTCCAAATCAACATGCGGTCCTAAATAATGAACTTGGTGCTCAAGAGCCACATAAAGGAAAGTATTTTGTAGAATTAATATTTACACAGTTTAGCAGCCACACCTGGAGTGCAGCACCAGTCTAAAACAAAGCTGTCCTCGGCTAAGATCATTACCTAAGATTACTGCATCCAGGATATTTATGACACAGCTCAACAATACCTGCACACCCACAACTGTGATGTTAGCTTCCATTAGATGGGATTCATTCACAAATTAAAGGGTGAGCGAGCTGATTCAAAACTAATGACAGAACTTTTAAGAACACAGACATCACACAGCACCCGACTGCTGTTTGTGATGTGCTACCATTAACAAGGAGAGAGCAGGCTGTTCTGATGGCTGGCAAAGAACAGCTCAATGCCCATGCGCTGCTGCTGCTTCTCATTTGTTGTCCAAAAGCCTTCTGAACTAACTAGTGTTAATCCAGCACCTTGCAGAACTCAGTCCTTCACTCACACAGATGTTATTTAAAAAATGAACTTGTTTTATATGAGCAATCTGTGAATTTGTCATATGGTGTTTTTCCAAGTTGTGTATTTAAAGCATTTTATTTCATGCAGTTCGTGAAATATCTTCAGGTACAGTTAGCTAAGCAGTGAAACAGTCAATTCAACGAGTTGCCAAAGCAGTATGTGCCTTGTTAGTGGAAAACAATTCAGTCAGCTCAGTGCTGTATTCTGTGCTTTCCTTGATTCGTTAGCCCTTTCAATTGGCCAGCTCCTTCTCATGAATGTCCTGAGCTCTTCTGCTGGGCCTGACATGAACTAGATAGCATAACATCTCAAAAAAATTAACAAGAATTCATATCTGCTATGCCAAACTGTGGCTTGCAAGCTATAACTTTCATATGCCTATACATACATTCAGCACCCTGCATCTGCACACAGGGTTAGTATCACAGTTAACAGGTTAGGTTTACATCTAAAGCGACTCTAATCACACAGTCTTATCACAGGTTAATACAGAAATGTCTTCAAAACAACCTTTTATTTCGAAAATGAAAAAGAGATCAAAAGAAGAAATGTGGACTCCAGAACACTGACAGCCTGCAGTGACCCTGTGCACAATGGTTTGAACGCGGCTCTTCCCAACGCTACTGGGATGTCACTTGCCCAGTGAGACATCCAAGAGCCCCCAGCAGCCAGGATCCTGGGTCAGCTGCTGCTCCTTTGCAGTCAAACACTGAGAATCTGAATGCTTATCATGTGCCCAACAGAAGTAGTCTTACTTTGGGATTGAGCTAATTTGGTAATTTAAACACAGATTCCATTAAAATGAACTGTGATTAAAGTACTGAAATACAGGGAAAATGTAATTGAGCAATTTTTTTTCTTTAGACTCTCAAGGGGTAGACATTTTAATTACACTCCATAAAGATAGTAGGACACATAACTATTATTCACTTAAGGCATCTCTATAGACATTGGTATTTTGCAGCTCAAAGAGTACACGAGTGATCTTTCTGCTGCCAAACATCAAAATGAAATTAAAAGGGAAGTAGCAGTAGCAACATTTCTCATGCACCACTTCTGGCAGGACTCTAACTTGAATGGCCATCAATACTGCTTTTCAGGACAGAAATGATTCATCCCTTTTCTTTGTCCCATAGTGCATGATGCACTGCATGCAAAGCACTTCAGGGACAGGCACTATACTGTTTAATACAATCACAGAATCGTTAAGGTTGGAAAATATCACTAAAATCATGAAGTCCAACCATCAATCCACAACCACTACGCTCACTAAGCCATGTCCCTCAGTGCCACATTTACACATTTCTTGAACACCTCCAGAGATGGTGACTTTACCACATCCATGGGCAGTCTGCTCTAACACCTCAACCCTTTTTTCGGAGAAGATATCATTCCTAATGTCCAACCAAGAGTCTGCTGGCACAACTTACCGCCATTACCTCTCATCCTATTACTGTTACCAAGGAGAAGAGTCCAACCCCAATCTCGCCACAACCTCCTTTCAGGGAGCTGTAGAGATCTCTGCTGAGCCTTCTCCTCTTTATACCCTTCACCAGTTTCCAGTTCCCTCCAGACCCCTCACCAGCGTTGCTGTCCTTCTCTGGACACACTCCAGGGCCTCAATGTCTTTCTCGCAGTGAGAGGCCCAAAATTGGATGCAGTACTCGAGATGCAACCTCACCAGTGCTGAGTACAGAGGGACAATTACTTTCCTGCTCCTGCTGGCTGCACTAGTTCTGATACAGGCCCAGAATGCCATTGACCTTCTTGGCCACCTGAGCATACTGCTGGCTCACGTCCCACTGGTGTTTGCATGCAGGTAGTACTGTACACCATGCACAAACAGAGCTGTGAGACAGTTTTTCAGTTTGGCCACAGGAGTATATTCCAAGCACAAAATTCTTTTCATTTTTCATTTCAGGTATCACAGTCAAGACTTAGAGCACTAGGCCAGGTGAGTCTCTTTGTTGGTGGCAATTAAAGTGGTAAGTTGAGCAGCTATATAGATGGGGGAAGCCATCCTTTCTAGGGCATGGGCTGGAAAGGCTCTGCTCTCAAAGGCTCTGCAGCTGCTCCCAACCAGGCACTGTGATGCCAGACACACTCCTGGCTGCCAGATTCCTAGGGCTCCCACCCACAGGCAGCCCCTGCCCCCGGCAGGATGTTCTTTTCCTAAACAAGGTAATGTAAAGAAAGAATAATTGTTCATAGGTAAAATCTTGTAGGTGGTCTTAACATGTGAAATACTTAGGAGGAAACGCTCTGCCTTACCAAAGGGGCAAAAGCTCCTGAATCTTTAGTGGCACTGGTGGAAAAGTAATTGCTGTCAATTTTAATAAACCCAACATGATTTCAGCTCAGTATCTCCGAAATATGAAACTGACATTTCATTTATTATGTGATACTTAACATCCGTAGCAGTTTTTTTTTTTAATTATTCTCACTACCTCCGAACTCATAAATACCCAAGTATGATTGAAACAGAGCTTACAGAGTTTGTGTTACTCACTTCTTAACTCATACCATATTTTGCATTTATAGGTATCCATACCTTAGAAGCCAATGAAAATCAAAGCAGTAGTCCAGTGCCAGAAAAAACATACCTGCAGGAAGAGATAGGCTCAAATCTAATGACTGCAAGGGCAGTCTGTTTGGTTCACTCAGGCCAGCTGTGCTGGCAATGTGTTTACATGTCCTTATCAGGCCTGAAGCCATGTGTTGGTTTTTTTTTGTTTTGTTTTCTTTTTTTACTATTAACCTTCCTCTTCAAAGAGATACACCAGCATTGATTGCAATCTGAGAAAACAAAGCACTTGCAATGCATCCTTTCAGTTGCCTTTCATCCAAGCACTCTGCAGTAATACCCCCACATTAGACTTATTGCCTAAATAGGTAAAGCAAGGGCCGAGCTGGGGAGGCAGCCCAGCAGCAAGACACAGCAAGTCAGATAAAGTAGTCCAGGTCTCAGCCAGCCTTGTCACTGCCACAGACAGACCCCATCAGCAGAGGGGGTAGAAAAACATCCCACCGAGCCACCCTGACTTTGGGCACTGCTATTTTAACTGGAAAATCCTAAGGTTCCTATGAGTGAACCATGAGAACCCTGCTTCCTATTACCCCCCCATTGCTACTTGAAACACTGGAGAATTAAACGCTGGAGTCAAAAATAACCCAGGTTTATTCTCATGATTAGTCTGATGTTTGAAAACTTTAATTTGTACACAATAAATATTGTACCCTTTTTCAAATCCTCCTCAGACTCACTGCTGCAATTCAGTTCAACCTCAGATTCTTCTCCCTCCAAGTGTCTGACAGCCAGTGCTGGCACCTGCTGTAGCAGAAATTATTTGGAAGAAAGGGATGAATGTGAAAACAGACAGCACTGCAGCGACTTTTCCAGACACAACTCTGGCTGAGCCTACAATGCCATAACACACACTTCAAACAGCACGAACTAATCTACACTCTATTTTCAAAAACTCGCGCCATTCATCTTTGAGGGAAAATACTCAACTGCACCAAAACCCCAAAAGTTGACAGCTGCATTTGTTTCATTTTGAGGAGAGACAGCTGTACTTCTTGTTCAGTGAAGCACTCCTCTTATTCACCTGATATCGTGTGTTAGTCGAAAACCAAAACCCACAGAGCTACTTAAAGCAACTCTACTATTTTTCAAAAATTATTTTCCACAGAAAATTACGAGAAGGACAGAAAACAAAACTGCACTTCAGTTAGAAATTCAAGTTTCGCTCCTCCATTCTTTCTAGAGACCAGATGTCATTTGGGCTACAGAAATCATACTCCGATCTCCCAAGGAGAAGGAAATCGTAAGAAACACAGTAAAAAAGCATCATGGGACTGGAACTGGAAGACCACTACTCCTGGAGAAAAAGAGCAAGTGTATTTGTGACTGCACTATTCATCTTCTCCCTCCTTTGGGAGATTTTTTATTACTAAGATCTGAATGGAAAGCAACTAGCAAAAGCTGCTGCTGTTAAACTATATTTGTTTACATCACCAGCCAACACAACTAGCTCACAAGTTCACAGAATGCACAGGAAAAAAACAGGCAGAGTTTGCTATCAAATGCACATTTTTACAGTAGATGGTGATGGATACGACAAGAAAGTAGCTAGCTCATTTCTTCTGGCAAAATTACTTTTGAAACAAAACTCGTGGCCCTCCATTTTGTGTGCTGTGGTATATATACTTCTATACGTTGGAAAGGGCTTTGCTTCTCATGGGGAAATGACCTTTTCTCTTGTTTTTATAGGGTCAAATTTTCATCTCACTTCATAATTTGGAGACAATTTAACTTTACAAAAATATAGCTGTCCTGGCTAAAAGTCATAAAGGGTAATATCAAGTGCTCTTTGAGATAGCAGTGGGAGGTGATTTCATTCTCTGGAAACTTGAAACTTTATAGTCCTATATCTTACTTGAACAGAATTCTGGAGCTCCTCCCTTCAGCCGAGGCATTTTTAGTACCTACGTTTGAGACACAATCCACTGTAGTATCCAAAATTATATCTGATTGCTGTTACTCTCTCCCTCATTAAAATATATACAAAATGTATACACGTGCTTTTTTTTTTTTTTCTAATCAGCTTTGCTGAGGAAAAAAAGAGACAACTCTCTCTCATATATATTTTTTTTAATTAAGGTTCAAGCAAAATGGAAATTGAAAAACTAACGTGTAGAGAAATTGGGAGTAGAATCATTTGCTGTTCTTCAGTGATAAAGAGAAGGGCAAACAGGGAAAGAGATCGTAATGCAAGAAGCAGCAACATGAATTATATCCATCAACCTCAAAGAAGAGACATAGGGCATTTCCACTGAAAAAGTAATAGTGACAGATACCAGTTTGTAAGGAATAGGTCAAGGAGCATTACATAGGCAAGTTAAGTGACAGAACTCCTATTTGCTGCCAAAGGATTAGGCTACACTTTGGCTATGGGACAGAATCTCGTACAAGGGGGCACAGCTCAGCATGACTTGCTATATTTGTTCAGCTAAAACATCCTGTCTTTGTCACCCTCCACACCCTCTCCACAAAACAAATAAATAAATAAAAATAAAAAAATGAAAAGCAAACAAAACACCAACAAAGCAAACAAAAAAACAACAAAAACAAACAAAACAGAAAAAAAAAAAGCAATCAAACAAACAAAAACTCTCTTACTATGAAGGCAACCAAAGCCTGTCACAGGTTGCCCAGAGAGGTTGTGGAGTTGCCATTTGCCATCCTTGGCCATACTCAAAACCCAACTGTACAGGATCCTGGGCAACCTGCTCTGGTGACCGTGCTTTGGGCAGTGGGCAGGACCAGACGATCTCCAGAGGTGTCTTTCAAACACTAATCATTCTATGATTGTATTTTTTCCATTTCCCTCTTTTTAAAATATACTGTAAAGCTTTATTTTTCTTATTTCTGGAATGGAGGCAGATTTAGTTCGTCCATGAGAAGCAGGTGTTTTCAAAGAGTACTGACAAGTACCTCTGTTTTGTTCTTTATTCAGTGGATATGGCTGTAAAATAAGCTAATTTGCAGATATTCCCAATCTGCACTTCCACACAAATAATACATCTATTATAGTTCATATCCCAGTTCAAGGGAGAAGGCTGTACTGTTGGAGGGGTGGGTGGTTGTATTTTTTAATCAAGAACTTAGAAAATATTGTAAGAAAGCAAAAGGAGCATCTGAAAAACTCTGCAGACAGACCAACAGACAAAATAATACTGAGTCCTACTAAACTATGCGACTGACGAAGGAGCCAGACTGCAAAGTGGAAAATAAAATCAGAGCCAACCAAGGAGGAAGCCAACTGAGGTTGGCTACCTTCCACCATCAAATGTCAGGTGGGAGTTAACAGGATACATTTTAATAGCTTCCCATCCAAATCTGAGTGACAATTATTCCTGGTAAACTGGTACATAAAGCCAAGTCAAAGGAGCAGACATATGGTTGCTTTTCTGATGAATGGCCTGACAGGAGGGTTGGGAAAACCCTACCTGCCAAAGACACAGAGATGTAGTTTATATCGATGTTTAATGTCCAAGCAGCCCCACAGAGAAGCTGGAGCACAGTCACTCTAGGTGTTTTCTAGAGAGGATATTTGCCTCATAAAAGAGTTTCCAAGTTGTATGACCTTGGATTATCTTAATTTGGCACTGGTTGAAACTGAATTTTATCTCCACACAGAAACAGAGTTGCATGCCCCAAGTGACATGTTACAGAAAAGAGTCTGCTGAATTGACAAAAACTGCAGAAGTTTCCAAGATTAATGGAGTCTTTTCAGAATTCAGGCCAATAACTTAAGACGGAGAAGAAAAACAAAGAAATAACATGGGGAAGCACGAGAGAACCGTCTAGAATTGGAAGGCTGACATTTTTCATTTTGGGGGAGGAGGAAAAGGAAATGAGATGGAAGAGGTACCAAAAACAAGGTAAAGAACAGAAAAGACAGAACAGAAAAGTCTGCTTACTTTTTTAAAAATAAATAATACTTTTTAATCATCAGTACAAAATAATCATGCTAGCATAACTGTCAGAAAAGGCAGAAAATAAGACATGGAAAGAAGAAATTCATAAACCTATTGGCATTAAATGAAAGTCTGCAACTAATACAAACTGTTAAAAAACTCTTGAAGCTCACAATGGATATATGACTTTGGAGACATAGCACATTTTGGCATGTTTTAAATAAAACCTTTTAAGCTATTTGCTACATTCAGATAGAGTATATGCATGCTAGCACTGCGTTCAATCCCCACAAAATACAAAATACACAAATGTAAGTCTTATATCAGATAAAAATATATGAAAATGATGATCAGAAATACACATTTGAGTAAGTAAACATCACAGAAATTCAGACAAGTCGACTTCAGGCTTATAGGTAGAATATCTAGTTGATAGTTATGGCTTTAAGTTGCTTTTCTTAGGTTATTATTTTGCAATTGAGTCAAAGTACTAATACCATCTTGCAAAAATCTTTGGAATACTGAAAAATGTGAAAGCTAGCCCTTAAGTTACTGATGTAATTTTAGGTAACATGTAGGTTTTATGAGTAACCTTAAATAGTACATAACGCTGATGATAAAATTCTAGCAATGCACAAAATTCAGCACAGGAAACACGGAAGGGATGAGGCTGAAGCTTACTCAACATGCCCTCAGCCACCAAGAAATATCTGAGAAGACTAAAGACAAACTAACAAAACTGTTCTTGAAAGATGATCGTTTCATTGTCGCTTTTGTATAAACTATTCAGTAAATAGCTAACACTGAACAAACTTCACCTTACCCTTTCATTAGGAGGAGTCACATGGAGTGTGGGACAAAGAGAATGGACCTATTGAAGGACCTATTTTACTCACCTATGCTATGCCCAACATGGATATAAATCCCTTACAAAGGGTGCAATTTCAATTAACATCACTAGCTTGTGAAAGCCAACTAATTGTTCTCCACTGCTTTTTATATCCTTGGTATTCAAAACACTGACAGTTCAGCACTTTTCTTAGCCCAGGCTATATTTACAATGACAAACAGCAGTATGTAATAATTCACAGAACAAATTTGTGCTGTAAGGAAGTGCATGGCTTTCAAGGTGTTTCTTTTCTTTTTTTCTAACCACTCCAGTGGGTTAAATATTAAAAATAAAATGCTGCAAGTTTACATTGCCTTCTAAGACACTATGAGCTTATCCCACTGTGCAATTTCACGCTCTTCTGGGACTCAGTGCATCCCCACCAGCCCTCAGTTCAGCTTCATAAAAAAGCTTCACTCAAACCCAAGAGATCCAGCTGACAGAGGTACTTACCAATAGCCTGGGCAAGGGCTATAACAACTTCCTGACATGTTGTGACTTCGGTGACTCCACAGACAATTCTCTGCACTCCATCCACCCATACTTTGAGCTCCATGGTTCACCAGATCATCCAAGAGCCATGAATGCAACTCAGTCAAGTCATGCTTGCAGCTACAGCACTGATAATGCAGCGGTCTTTTCTCAGGAGCTAGAAGAGAAAAAAAAACGATGCTTGTAAGGAGGCAATACTAGTTTATAAAGTGAATAAATTCAGGTTAGCATCTATTGGGTAGAAGATGAACATAGTCTCTAATCTCATTTCTTTAACCTAGTAACAGAGAACCAGCATCTCATGCTTTGGCGACCTCTACCCATGATGTTCTTTTAGGCTTATCAGAAGTTTAATTACAGTTTGTCTCCTAATATTTTAAATTCTTACAAAAAGAGCACCAAGGGAAAGGGTATCAAATGAACAACTCCGAAGTAAACCCATCACAGTTTTCAGTGAGCAGTGCCCCATCCTTTTTATATTGCCTGGATGCCTCACAGGATCAATTAGAGATGTTTTCAAGCGTCAGGGTGCAATTCCTAGCAGGTGGTGGCAAAGCAAAACATGGGGAAAACATTTTTAATTACATCTGTCCTTGAGAGTCCAACCTTGGTCTCCATACAGAAGTAGCTGAAGGTTCCTGGCACTAGCATGCAGCACCAATACAGGAAAATCCAGGAAGGAAAGCATGCAGAAAAGGACTGCTTCTTTCTCTCTCCAGAGCAAGGAAGTACAGTGGGAAAAATGCTGCCTAAGTGCTTCCACTTCTGCCAACCTTGTGCTGTTTCTGTTAAGATAGACCTGTGGCTCAAATGTTATCCTAGGTTTTCTTTCTGCTTTTCCTCTGCATTAGCAAATCCTCTGGATCATGGCTCACAAGTCAGTTTCTAGCTAGAACCACTGAGTTTCAAAACTTTCAAGTAAAATGGTCTGCTAAAAATAAACAAAACCCTCCCTCCCAAATGAAAAATAACAATTAAGAAGACATCAACACCAGTGACTTTTTTTTTTTTTTTTTTTTTAAAGAAAACTGAAGAGATAGCTGGGTTATTTAAGCAGATTGCGTAAAAATAAGCAATGATAATACAGTAAAGGATGCTCATGCAATCAGGTTATCCCATATGGATAAAATGAAATGACTAAAGTCAATATTTTTGAAGAGTTAGGTACCAGAGAAATGGACTACACAGAAACAGAACACAAGAAATTGGAAAGTTGTTTGCAGGCCACTAACGAAAATAAGCATGCTAGGGTTACACAATGAAAATGGAATCTGATGATGCTGATGGATTTAACAGGGTCACACCTGGAGGCAAACATTTAACCTAGGTCATTTTACAGTCTAATCAGAACTGTTTTCTCCTGATGAAGTTGACATCTCTTTCTGCATGAAAAAGACACACTGGTACAGCCCCCCCAAGCTACAAAAGAAAGCTTATTTCCCTTCTACAGCCACCTCCTGCACTCAGCTGCCAGCCATATCGATGCATTGTCCAGAAGCCCTCCTGATGGTCCTCTGACAAGCTGTGACATTCAACAGCCACACACCTCAAAGCATGACAAGTTTTAGTGCAGAAGCACTAAACTGTGCTGTAAAGTAGGTCCTGCAGCACACCAAAATTCCTGTCCAGAATTACTCATTCAGAAAACATAAGAAACTAATTCCAAGTGTTTAGGCCAGATTTCAAATATGCTTGTGTAATTCATCAATAAAAATGTGATAACTTTTAAGAATAGCAGTGTATACACAAATTCCTTATTTTGAGATCTTAGTAAGCAACTGAAAAAACCCAAACAGGTCAAGAGTTTAAACAAACATTTTCCCTAACAGAGTGGCATACTTCAAAGAAAACTACCATCCACACAAGTGCTACCAGAGTCCACAGAAACACAGGAACTCTTCAGGCAGGTAAAGCCAACTAAATGCCTCAATAAACGTGGGGAGAAAGTCTTTATCTGCCTGCAATATAGCAGTGACTGAGAAAACACCCAGGAGACCCCACTAAGGACCTCTGTTGTTTATTCCTGGTTAAGCTCTATTCACAAATAAACAGCCCTCACATTCCAAAGCCCAACTGTAAGGAACTTTATTAATTAACTTCGTATCTTGCTGAGAGTTAACCAGTTCAGATTTACTGGCACCAAACAAGCCGTCTCCCCATGTGACAATGCACACGTCAGCAAAGAATCTGACAGCTCTAATTGTTTTTCTGTCCGTCACCATGCAGAGTATTATCTCAATTTAGCAAGCCAGCAAGTGCATTCCCCCCCAGTCAGCACACAGAGCACAGCCTGGCATTCAGCGCAGATCGGTTTTAGTCATCTGTTTTCCTAACATCCACCTTTAAAAAAAACTGAGGAGAGTCATCATTTAATAATGAAATATTTGCTGACGCTTCCCATTTTGAAAACAGCGTTCACCAAAGCAGCAAGTGGTCTGAACAAAGCATCTCTGAAACAGTCCAAGCTTAGGGGAAACATTCCCATTATTTTCCTTAAAGGGCAAACCATTTAAATGGACTAAATGGCAACGGTGAAACACCAAAAGCTGCCTGCTGTGTCAGTTTCTGTAGGAAAGATGATGGGTGCGTAGGATTGAAGGGCTGCACGCCCCATTGGCACTAGAGGGAACCTCTCCCAGATCTCTCAGTCACTAAAACTGAAAACATGCAGACTTTAGAAACGTATGATTCGTGTGCTGGAATCACTCTGTCTCCTTCAAGTTTCTAAACAAAGCCCATTGATAGTACAGCAACAAGCTAGGGTTAGTCTGGTTACTAAGACCACGCAGTAAGTTTATGCAAGTCCAAAAAACTAAAGCTTTGGCTGTACACCTCTCTCTGCTTCCCAATCACAACTCCATACATCCTTTCTACTAGCATTTCTTTTTCCTTCGCCCATCTCTTGTTCTTTATTTGTGGACAGTTAACTCGTGTACCATTAATAGCTTCTTTTCTTTTCTGCTGAGGTCTCTTCTGACAGCCCCAAAGAAACTGTTCAACCCAAAGCTGATGTCCAAAACGTACGTCACCTTTCTGCAATAGAGAAAGCAAAATAATCCTCACCTCTAATAGCACACAAACTTCTCATTAAAGCCAAAGGAAAGGGTGGGGAAAAGAAACTCACTCGAGATTTCACAATCCCCTAAGTTCAAAACGAGTTCATCTTACACATAATATCTTATTTTAGCAGTGACGGGGAATAGGAATGGAAAGCTAATTTACTGAGAAGAGGCACAAAGCCAACGCCTGTCTCCTGAGCGCAGCTTTCACCTCTCCCTCTGTCTTCTAGTCACCAGCTTCCCAGTGACAGGTATTTCTGGTTGGAACCAAGCATCTGAAACTGGACAGCCCCCAGCTGCAGCCCACAGCCCTCTCCCCCACGCTTTTTGTTCTGTCGCCTTGCCTGCAGCCCCTCATCTATGTTGTGTGCTGTGCATTTAGCTAAGTTCCCTACATTCTTCCCCTGTCCTACTTGGCTCAGATCTTGCTCTTTCAGACATTTGTCCAGTTTTTGAAAGAAAACAAACTCCATCATATATATATATTTATATATCACACATCCTGGCTGTGCCTTCACAGCTGGCTCACAAATAACAGAAAGGCTGCTCCTTCAACTGAAGACAGACAGAACCGTCAAACTGCAATGGGCTTTTCTTCTTAAAAACACATAGTCCAAGCTGATGCCCTTATCATAAGCATCAAATCACAAAAACCCTCCAAACTAGGATAAAGATGATTGATTTCACCCCATTTCTGATTTTTACAAGGTTCACAACATCTGAAAGTAGTATGCTAATCAAATCAAGGCTAAAATTCTGCTTCAACTGGAATGAACTGCAGAATTTTGACCAAAGCACTCTAGTAACTTTCTGGTTCCCCCAGCAAACAATCAGCATGCTATTCAATATACCTTCATTCACAAATGTCTATCATCAAAATTGTTCAGAGTTTGCTGCTTTTGTCTTTGCTTCTCATTCTATGCATTATGGCCAAGTTGAGCTCCTTGCCTTTCCCTATTACAATCCCATCTGGGGCTCTGGTCAGATGGACAGCTTGTTAGTTGGATGCTATTCATAACTATTCATAACAACAGTTAGTGCAAGCAAGGACTAACTGAGAGGAAAAGAAAAAAATCAATTAAGTACAAATAAGTCAGTTCAGATACGCCCCCAAAAGTTTATAATCATGTAGAAGAGCACAGCCTTACCCTGCTGTGACAGGGAGACATCTGACAGACCTACCCTCCCATACAAATTCTGGTATGGAACAACAAAGTAACATCTTCCAGCTGAATATGACTGCAAATAGAGTTGGCTACAGGAAACAAGCTAACTAGCATTTACTGAAAAGCTTCTTCCCAAGGAGTGATGAACAAAACTCACCGCTTCCTACCAATCATCAGGAAACTCCCCACATGACAGGTTCAAAACAAAAAGCCACATGGGCACGTTTCATTAGAAAGGAACACACTGTGGTTTTGAAATGAGTGCACAACTTTCTTGAAAAAGAAGATGTTTGTAGAGAAGCAGCATCCAATTCTTTCAGTGGGATGGAGCATTCCCACTTGTGGAGTGCTATTCTTTGGATGCACCAGAAGAGTGCTCAGAGATAATAAGCACTGCTTAGAACAAACAAACCAAAGGTCCCACAACCATGAAGATGACAACACTGAGTACAAGCTGAAGACTATGTGTAAGCAGCAAGGAATTTGCCTCACATGAGACTGGCAGAAAGATGGTCTAACACATGACTGTGCAGAGCAGACCAACCCTGAGATGCCACAAGTGTTATCCAAGTCACTGTACACAGCGTGACAGATCAGACAGCACTAATATGCAAGTTCATATGAATTCTGAACTACAAGAGATTGTTTCAAGCAACAGCAGCCACTGGAAATCTTGCCTCCAGATAACCTAGAACTCCAAAAATTAGTTTCCCAGACAATTTCTAGTTGACCGGCATCCAAGAACTCTCAACAGTCTGGCTCAGGAGCTGTTGGTTCCTTTGCGGTTTCTCCTTGTGCACTGCAGCTAACAGTACAATGAAACAGCACGGAAAAGAAAGTGTTCTGAAGCAGAGGAAGTTACAAGTTGATATTTTCCTTAATTACAGACCAACCCTCATGTCTCCCTCACAGCATACGCACAAACAAAAAGCTGGAAGAGCCCCTTCTCTTTGTATTCTTGAGAATCAGCAAGAAAGAATTAAGCTGTTCTCCTAAAAAAAATAAAGGTGAGGGAATAGAAGTGGACAGTGGTAAGAGAAAGTAAAGAATTCGCCCACATATTTTAGATTTGTCAGTGGCAAAATTATCAAGTGAATTATTTAGTTAAAATAATTCCTTCAAATGACAAATTTTAATTTACTTCCCAGTTTCAATCAACTTCGAGAAACATTAATTTTTAGGGTGTCTTCTTCCCTTGTACCAGGGAATCCCAGTTTCCTTTTCAGCTACACACAAACAACTGTCTCAAAAGCCTCAGCACAGCTCCTCTCATCCTTGTTTCTCCCTCCAGTCAATGAAAGAGAATGGAGCCTGAACCCACCTCTTTCCTCCCTGCTGATCTTTAATGACTGAAGGCCACACCACTATAGCAAGATCATTCTCAAATTCATTAACAGGCTTTCAGTGTTCTTTCTCCAATATCCTCAGCTAGCTTCATTAAACTGCCTTAAGACTGTTGAAGTAATGAACTGAAGAAGCCCGAGATAACATTTAGCAATGATTTAACTGCAGCAGGAAGCAAGATCCAGCAGTTTGAAAGCTGTGGTACAGGAGATGAGGTAGCCTGAAAGCTTCACGAACACAGACTGCATCTGTAAATCATGTACCTTCACAGAAAACCAACTTCTAACCCACTGTCACCAATATATTTTGAGGAGTGGAGCAGTGATGCTTTCAAAAACATCGTACCATCTGTCTTTACCTATTATTTTGGAGCAACAAGGTGTTCAAAATAATTGCATTCCTGGATATTTCCAGACCATCACAAAATGAAATATACAAATCAGCACGTGAACTAATTAAAAAGATAGCTTATTAAAGATTTTTTAGTTTGGTCACCAGTAAGAACAAAACACTGAATTTTTAACAGCAAGTTTCACACACTCACACTTGAATTAATTCCACGGGAACAACACTGAAAATAATGCTTTCCCTAAGACTAGAGACAAAAAGAATCTATGCTCCACACAGATGTGAGGTACAAGAATCCACAGGCCAGATTTTGGTTACAATTTCAAAGCAAGGTCTAGAACCTGAGTTAAAAGCATTATAGTTAATCCATGGACCAGCAAATCAGAACAGTATCCGATGCTTTGCAGCTCTTAAAATTGATAGGATTTATTTTGATACAACTCAATCACGTTCAAACAGAATTAATCACTAAATCACAACCTTGAAACTGTTTTGGTATTAGACTATCATCTGCAAGTGGTTTTGCATGAAGCACTTCTTTTCCTCACTCGATATTGCAGCTACCACTGAAATTATAGCATGAAATTATCACAGACCTACTGGACAATGAAGATCTGAATGGACATATCCTGAGAAGCCTCAGTTCTCATCACAAGTTCTAGGAAGAGTGGCTTTTGGTAGCATCATTGCAGAAGTTAGGACAGCTAGCAGCTGGGATGCATTTTATTCAGTGGTAGAAGATATCCTTTTCTGGGTATGTTAGCAAAGGAGACCATACTGCACATACATTGTGACAGACAGCTCAGAAAAGTCACATGCATTAAATAAGTATCTGGTGATTCATGGTCTCAACTTCAACAGGTATACATTTACCACGCTGTCTTCCAAAGCTCTGTGTTTGTTCTTCATTTGCATCAATTATACAGCACATTTGACAAAATGGCAACCACAACTTTATTAATAGCAACAATATTAAGAGGAAGTCACGTTTATCCAACTCCTCTATGGTCTAATTACTGTGTGGGAGTGAAAGAAAACAAAATAAGCTATTTCATTGCAGGACAGATATTTAAATGAAAGCTACAACACATACAGAACACTTTAAAGTTGGCTTATACCTCTGGGTGCCCCAGCTTCAAAGAACAGAAAATAGGTCATGCTCTCCAGTTGGTTTCAAGGAAGACACGGTCCCACCCATCCACACCTCCTTCTGTTCCTTTACCATTTGTCTGCAAGCCAGCTGAGAGTTTGCTTGAAGATACTTGTGTGCAACTGCCAATATTTACTACTGAAGGCAATGAGGTAATGCGCTCCATTTTGGCAAGAACTGGCTTAACCCTTGTTTTCGTAAGTCTAAATCTGTTTGTTATGTTTCAGACTAGCACACATGCAATGCTTGTTGTGGTTCGTCAGTTGCAGCTGTCAAAAAGAGGTGCTCCTCAGACTCCAAATGTGAATTGAGGGCAAATTTCATAAATATCAGAATAAAATAAAAACATTACTAGACTTCCCACATTTCGAAATTCATCAAAACCTGACACTGTCCTCAGCCACATTTTTGGGAGAATTGCCTGCAAATGAACTATTTCTCCACTTCAGTGCTTGCACTGAAGAACAGAGGGAAAAATACACTCTACAATTGAAGTATCTATTTAAATGTGAATTAGCTTAAGTTTTACAAATCAGTTAAAAATATGGTTTAAAAGCCACGGTACAACATGGCTACTGTAAAGAAATCTTGCTGTTAATTAAATGAAATTCCTAGAAGAAAAATAAGTGAGGCCTTTTCAACTTAATCAACATAACAGGTTTAAAAAATATGTTAATCTCAAGGTTTTATTGATAGAGGTTACTTTATCATTAACTGTTACCTAAAAAAATTTTACATCATTCTCCTAGCAGCCCTGAACCCAATCAGCAAGACGGAGACAGAACATATTTCTACAAAGAGTCTTGAAATAGTTAGGACAATTAAGAAAAAGAGGGGGAGCTTCTTTCTAATATTTATACTTGGTTATGTTTACATCCGTGTTTCCCCAAACACAGAAACTTATTAGCTTCTTCTGTTCTCTATTTATAGGACTCAGCTTATCACTTACACATCTCCCTTCTCCAGATAATTGTGAGTTTGGGTAATTTGATTTATTAAACAAAATCTGAGGTAATCCTAGCATGCACCTGTAGTTTATGGGCTCAAATACTTCAACTATATTGACTGAGTTCCCTGAGTTCTGCTTTCGGCGCTGTGTTGGTGCTACAGCCAGTTCCAAGCCATGTTTCCTTTGCTTTGGCCAAATGGCCATGCTGTCACAAAATAGCTAGAGAACTGCAATTTTACCTCAGGACACGAATACACTTACATCTCTCTTCTCTACTCAACTGATAATTTTAGCAAAACTGTTACGAGCTTCATACCGTCTAAACAACCAATTCCCTTTAAGTTTGGCTAAAACCAACAGAAGATGCCCAAAGCTTACGGGGAAGGGCCAGAAAGCATAGAGATGAGTAACAACACAACATAGGCTTCTCTTTGACAAGCTGTCTTGCAAAGATCATATATGCCTTTCATAGGATGACCCAAGAAATAGTTGTTCAGGAAAAACAAGATTTAATGAGAAAAAATTCGCAGCAACAAAAGTTACAGCCCGTAATACCAAATAAAAATGGTTGAAAGATCAAATTCAATATAGCAAGAAAGTGGTATTTTCACCTTCTTTTTCTTACCTTCTTTCTCTTTGGCAACAATCTGTAAATCAGCATCACTCTTCACTCTCATTTCACTGCCATATTTTCAAACAGTATCTACATTTTATGCCTTCTTTCTAAGATACAGCCTTGCATTACAGGCCATGCAGCTACAGGTTTTCTCCTTGTGTTCTATTGACTGCATGTTCCTCCTCACTGCATCCTCAGAAAACTCACTGTCCATTCACTTGTTTGTCCAGACGGTTTCTGAAGCCAGCAAACCTGGCAAAAGCAGGGAGTGTGAAGTAGCTCTCCTCTTTCTCTAGTACTGTGATCTACATATTTTCATTCAGGAAACCCTGCCAAACTTAGCTCCACCCTTCTTGTTTCTCATGCATTTTTCCAAGTGAACTATGAAGTAAAGTATGCTTCATTTGCAAGAGATGTCTTAAGCACTCACATAAAAGAAACTCAATCAAATGACTGACTAAATCTCATTATCCTCCTTCAAGTTCTCCCTCATCCTACTTCTCCACCATACCTGCCAAAACATAAAAGATCAGCAGGTGTCATGCTGTAACCCTACTACTTTTTTACCCCTTCCTAACTCATGCTATTCTACACATCTCCATGGATCCCTGGTGTGCCTACATACACCTTGGGCAAGCTGTAACCTTTTTGGGAAGCCAAGGCAAACAGCGAGCTGCTTTGAGAGCCTTTCAGGAATATAGTTGTACCACTAGAAGGAATTTCAGTATCATTTCTCCTGTTATGGTGAATCTTCACCATATGTTCTGAGTTTAATTACAAGATGCCTGGGATGCTCGGCCTTGGGACTGAAGAACATCCAGAACTCAACAAACAGCAGTCCAAGTTAAACAAAAGTGCAGCTCAGCAGTTCTGCAGTGCTGTAACCAAAGCTGAAGTTCTTATAAACTCTCCAGGCTCCATAAGCCCAGTTTATAAAGTACAAAGCCCAGTTTGCTTCTTTTTTTTTTTTTTTTAAACAAACAAGCAAACAGAAGATCCAATTAAGCTATTTTTAGTTTCCACTGCTCTTTCTTACCAAACCTCAATTTGTACCCACTCTTCTCCATAGAAACACAGAGGACAGGCTGTATGTTCTGGAGAGCTTTTTGCTGTTGGAGTTACAGAGGGTTAAGGATTTAGAAGTTTCTAGCAGATCTTACTAAAAAGAGCCTGGTGGTTGCTGGCATTTCTAATATTTATTGAATAGCTATGGAAGTGTACAGTACCAGGTAACATTAAGAGGCCAAAATAGCTTATTAAGCACAATTACTCAGCAAGCATTCTAAATCTTGGACAGGACTCAATGTTTCTGCTGATAAGATAATAAGCAAATAAAGACCTAAAAACCTAGAATTATCCAAAATATACAGCATTAATGAGTTCAAACACCCAAAACACAGCATTCAAATTAAAAAAAAAAAGATATCATTAAAAAGAGAATGAAATTAGAAGTGTTTTTTTTTTTCCAATTGTGCAAGTTGAAAAATCACATTAAGCATCGATGTCCAAATTATCAGTGTTGTTTCTGAGCATCTTTATCAAGAAGAAATCCATTCCTCTAAAGAAGATGTACGATTTTAGCAATTTGGGGGATTCACCATTCTGTGGTTTAGACATCTTTACCACAGTTGTACATAAAGCCTTCTTGTTTTTAACACGTAAAATAGAGATAAGCACAACCTAGTTTTGCATGATGCATATAAAATGCACACCAGCTTAAATAGCAGTGCAAGTCCCTGGGATGTATGCATTACTGAAAAGGTGACAATGAAGTCCTATTCAACAGGAACTAATTCACATTCTTAATGTGGCACATGTCTGTGTGTTTCCTGTGTTCATGAGGCTTTGATCTCCAGGAAGTGGTGAGGCCACAGCCCTGCCCAAGATTGATGTACTCCACTGACATGAAATTCTGATCACATCTACTAAGTTCTCCATTTTTCTGTTTTCATTTTGCTTAAGGTTTCCACAACATATTTTAATTCCAACAGCAAACCAATCTTTTAAAAATTATTTTAGACAAGTAAACATCAAGTTTTCTAAGAACCTCCGTGCATTTTAGTCATCTAAAGAGTCCTATTCCTGTACTTTCTCATCTCTATTATAGAAACAACTTCCAGTCTCACCATACCTCTCACTAGGTGACTGCATATTAACATTTATCACAATACAGAAAAAAAGGTTCCAGAACCAACATACAATCTCCCTTTTCCTGCATCTTCTCCCTTTCTTCTTTTATTGTATAAACAATGCAGCCACTGGCATAGACAGAGGTAAACGCAATAGCAGAATAGAGAAATACAGTGTCTGAAAACATATCCTGCTTATAACACATCCAACATATATGTTGGGAAGGTTACAACAATTATAATTGATAGGACATGGGGGAATGGTTTTAAACTAAAGGAGGAGAGATTTAGATCAGATCTCAGGGGGAAGTTCTCCACTGAGAGGCTGGTGAGATGCTGGAACAGCTTTTCTAGAAAGGTTGTGGATGCCCCATCCATGGAGGTGTTCAAGGCCAGGTTGTACGGGGCCCTAGGCAGCCTGGTCTAGTGTTTGATCTAGCAGATGGCTAGATCTAACCCTGCCTGTGGTAGGGGGTTGTTGGAACTAGATGGTCTTTCAGGTCTCTTCCAACCCAAGCCATTCCATGATTCTACAATGGTTATCTGGGGGGAAAAAAGTATGACAACGGGCAAAGTAACAAAACTCACAAGAGCAGATTTTCAGCACTTCACAGTCCCGCTTCTCAACATATCTATATCCACTCAAAACCAGAAGAACTTGACTGATCAAATCTTTATCAGCTTAGAGTGGAATGTTCTTCTGTAAGTACACATAAAGGCACCCCACAATCAGTCCCTTGAAAAGGCACTGCCTTTCAGAACCAGTTGTGCTCTGCAGAGATGCGGTTGCATGTCTCTGAAGGGCGCAGACAGGGAGTGGAAGGATTGCAAAGCAGATCCCAGACTGCTGCTGAATCCCTAAAAGACACCTTCAATTCTGCAGTCTACAGTCTGCATGCTGATACTGGCAAAAGAATAACAGATTCCCTGACCTAAAGATCACAGTAAATCACCTTCAGTGCTTTTGTACCGTAACTTAAATTCAATTGCGGTTTCCTCCCCAGCACACTGATCAGCCTGAACTTTGTCCTGGCACAGTTGCTATCACTGCCTGAAATCTCAAGCACTTAAAACCTGTGCGTACACAATGAACACTATCAATGTTAGTAATACTGTGATTTTTTCTGTAAAATGACATTTTGCTGCACATGGATTACAAGAAGAAAAGTACAATCAACATTTTGAGCTCCTATTTCCATCCCCAGCCAAGCTCTGCTTGGAAAGGAAGCAGTTGCTTTCACTGAAATATCCACACCCTTTGTAGGTGGTCAAGTCTGCTGCCCCTTATGTCCTCCCAGGGGAATGAAGAAAAAAATCTGTGCATGCAAAGATACGAGTTTCCAGTCCTCTATGTGGGAGTAGTCCATGGAAGAGAAAGCCTTTAATTAAAAACAACTTTGAAGCCAAAGCCCTGCTTGTTCAATTTTTCACAGTCCTTGCTTATAAAAGCTCACTGGGATCCTAGATATGGTAAAAGTTGAAACATTTAGGCCAAACTAACACAACTAGAAAGCTTTCAACGTTAGTAATACCTAGTATTAAAGCAATATTAAAGCGAGAAAATGTAAATACTGTAGTCTCGGGATATACAAGCTATTACTGAAATATGCATTTCCACAAGGTTAATAATGCACATTCAACTATGGCATAAAGCTGAACTGCAATCTCATCCCTCTTACCAGCAAAAGAAAAAAGCTAGAGAACAGTATCGCTTTATCTGAATTCCACAGCTAGGCCTGGGGTCGTGCTGTTTCCATGTGCAAACACCATGTGGCATATCCTGTGCTTTGCTGACAAGAAGCAATCTAATACTATGCTTCTGAATCCTAAACAAACAATACTGTAATCTACTGTCAGCTGCACAGTAACTGCTGCACTCTGTCAAAACATACATCTAGGATATACATGCTAAGAAAACCTGCAGGAAAAAAGATCAGATACCAGCCTTGCTGGAGTTCTCCACTTTCTTCCACCATGCCATCATCCCTCAAACATCATGCTGTAAGTACAAAAGCACTCAGGGATTGGAATTCTTAACTCTGAAACAGAACATAAATACATTGCTACACGATCAGTTTTAAAAATATTACTTAGAATAACAGCGTCAGAACACATATGTATCTGAGCAGCACAGTTTCAAGCTTGAAACTCAACTGCAGCTGATAGTACTTCAACTGCCAGAAGTGACAGGAAAGCTTCATAAAACAGTATTTCAGACAGCAATGAATGACAAAACAGGAAGCAGCTCAGTAGGGCTATATCCTCTGGTAAGACAGACCAGGAGCAAGACTTTCTTACAGGCACACTGGACACTGCTATATTATTTCTGGCCTCCTGGAACAGATTTCATAAGACGTGATGCACCAGAGCTCCCTTCTCAGCAGCAAAAGGAGGAGGTATTCAAGGATAAGCACTGATTATCAGTGCAACACACCCAGGGATGGATGTGGCCACAAGCCTCTCCTGCACTCAGGCTCTTCTGTGGGGTGGGAGAGCTACTCTGAACACTGTCACAGCTGAAAGTCCTTCGCAAAGACCCCAATATCTTCTTACGGACTCTAGATTTGGATACTGGACCAAAGGATGATGAAGAATAGCTCAGTGCAAGTTCTACACTTTCCTTTGTTCAAACAGCCTCAAACTCCATCTTTTACTTATGGTAAGTAATTATGTGAGATGAAGGCAGGGCTCCTTCCTTCTGCTGAGGTGTTATGAGGCCAAGGAAACAGTGTACCTGAGTTGGCAGAGGAAACTAAACAGATTTTAATTCTATAAGCTTGATAATTAAAGGCACTGTCGTGGTATGAAATAATCTTCAGTTATTAATACTGCTTACACAGTTTGAATTTTAAAAATCCTTTCAAAAATTCATACACTATCTTGGCAACAAAGATCACAAGTCTGGAAGCTAACAACATTGGTATGGCAAAGCACAGGGAGAAAAGTGTGCACTGGGGTCTCCAGTACAGCAGAAGAAAGTACAGCAGAGTCACTTCTTAAAACATTCTATTAAGACTAACGGTGACTAAAATGGGACCAGCTGTATATCCCTGCATGAGCTACTCAGAAAAAAGAAAAAAAAAAGAAAGCTTTATGCTAACTTTTACAAAAAAGCTGAAAACAAATAAAAAAATCCATCCATTTACCATTCCCAAAAGCACTAACCCAAGGAGAAAAGAAGCCTAAAGACTGATGCATCAACACATTAAAACTGAAAAACCAATTCACTGGTAATATTTTATACATTCAGTATTTCAGTATACTTCAGGGACAGCAAGTTCTGAAGAAACCAAACTCCAAAGCAAAACAGTGCATCAACTTTGTTTTAGGATACACTTTTGAGAAGCACTGGATCCAGTTCCAGAAGTTTCTCCAACCTAGATTGCTCCAATTTTTACTTGCTGGTCAGTATGTAGGGCCAAGTTAATACAAACACATCCTACGACAGTTTGAAGCAAAGAAACAAAGCCATACTACAGTTGAACTGACTTTTTTTTTTTTTTTTTTTTTTTTTACCTGAAACAACTTTTAAATCATGGATCAAGCAGGACCAAATGTTGATATGAATTATCACCAGGAATAGTTATTAAATTCTGATTTCTGCATCCAAAGAGCAGTCAGGACAGATAAACAATCAGTCTGTAGGGCCAACAGAAAAGCCTTAAGATTTCTTGCCTCTGCTGACACTTCTGATGATGCAGGATGCGAGAAAATGCAGGACAATAGAATAGTGGTGTTCACAGACCAGCTTTTTTTTTTTTTTTTTCCTCTTTTAAATGGCTTGCAGAGGTCAAGCTGCTCTTTATAGAACAGGACTTTTGCCTTGAAGCCCAAATGTAGTTATCTAATCTATGGTTAGTTTTAGCCCTGAAGTTGTCTCTGTCAGACCAAAGTGCCAAGGATGTCGCCTTGGCCCACACACAGCGGTAGAAAGTGCTCATTGTCTCAAAGGGTGGAGCCCACCACAGAACAGCATTATTTCCACCCTCCCTGAAAGACAAATGGGTTCACCCAAAACCTTCTGAAATAGCACAACACAAAGAAATTTCGGTTAACGCAGAGCTGATGAGATCTACACAGAACTTCCTTAGCCTGGTTTATGTGCTGCGGCACTACTGCCAGCTCACTTGGTGTGGGAAGAGGCTGCAACCTCAGCAAGGAAGCTCACCTGAACCTCATGCACAGAGATCTGGCCTCAGAGCTGAGCACAGACAACAGTAAATCTACCGCATTAGTCAGACTACAGTCTCAATATTCAGCTAGTGTTGGCGCTCCAAAGACTACAGACTCCAAATCCCCTGCATGACTCCTGAGAGAACACAAAGACTGGTTAACAGGCTGTAGTAACTGATTATGCACAGGTATTTGCTCACTGCAGCAAGAGAAAGCTAAACACAAAGCAAAGCACTAAAGCACAATGCAAAGCTTAATTAAACATAGGAAATCCTAATTCAATTACAATCCAGTTTGGCATAAATCACTGCCCATGGAGTTTATCGTTTAAGCTGCCGAACAAGCACAGCCCTGCTCTCACTTAAGAGAGGAGTCGGTCCAAGTAGGCCAAAAGTCAGCAAGTGCAGAGTGTGAGATGCAGTACTGGGATACATGCAAGTTTTGTTAAATAGTGAAATGAATGTCATGAAAGCCAAACAGAGCTGTTGTGGGAGCACTGCAGCACTCAGGCTGAGCTTAGAGCTGGAGAATTCTGCATCAGAAACACTAGCCCAAGTATATCAAGACATGCACAGCTGAGCCTACAGCATATCTTTGTGGTTTTGTCGAGGAAGGCAGTTATAAACGTGTTTAAGAACTATTAATGCTTTATTTTATTTAAAAAACAACCTCGTACATCTACACTCAGACTGCATGGGGCTTTGAGCAACCTGATCTAGCTGTAGGTGCCTGTGTTCAGTGCAGGGGAATTGGATTAGACGACCTCTAAACGCCCCTTCCAACTCAAATGATTCTGTGATTCCCACTAACTTTCAATTTAATTTTAGAAGCTCTGCTTGTCTTTTCCTGTGTTTACGCAAACAAGGCAATCAGCAACAGCCCACACCAACACTGGGGATTCTCAGTGCATCACAGGCTGTTTCCTGCCCCTCTGCTCATGCAGAATCAATTTGCATTTCTGTGCACAGTAGGAGCACTGGAAAGATGAATTTCTTCAAGCCGCTCTATGGATTATTTTTTCCTTTCCTGAGACATTGCTTCTGTTTACTGAATAATCTTGCTTAATGTTTACTGAATAATCTATCTAATTTTCCACTAACAAACTAGGCCCCAAGCCTAAGGAGGTTTCAATATGTGCTTAGCCTGGAACGTGCCAGCAGATTCATAGGAAAATAAAAACATACATATAATGCCTCTTGAGATCAAGTATCTGACTGCAAACATCTTTATACAAACATCTTTAAAATCCAATCTTTCTCCGAACTGGGACAGAAGTGAATCAAAATTAGAAGCCTCTGAAAATACATTCTGACATCACATCAAATAACTGTGCTAAAACCATGTAGTTTCACTTAATGAGCTACTGAAAGTGTACAAGCGCACACATCTTGCCCACACTGGTTTAAGACATCCTTACTAATAACCCAGGTTGATGGGAAAGCCTGAGGATGAAACAAAAAGCTGAGAAGTTTGGTTTCGTTCACAAAAGTTGTTAAAAAAACAACTATTTTTTTCTGTTCTGGAATAAAAAAAACTTTGCTGTCGAATTGGACAAGACCACTCTGAAAAAGTAATTTCTCCCCACCACAGAGCTGCATATCATCACAGAATATTTGCTTTCAGATTAATTCTGGAATCTTACCTTTTTGTTTGAAAGTACATGGGTTTTTTTCTGTGCATGTGAAGAAACAAAGCCATGTTACAGAATTCTTTATGCAAAGCATAATACAGGCGTTACAGATAACAGGTGTCAGATTTGTTCAGCTCTGTAACAAGAGGTGTGGTTCTACACCTTCCCGAAGAAGCTTTAAGACATCAATTAAATGTCTTCTCAGACTTAGGGAAGGTTAATCAAATGAAATATTAAATTAATTTTAAAAATACAAAGCTAGACTTAAGAGTGAAGTGGAAAAGGCATTCGTGTTTCTCTTCCTATTTAGTGATGAAATATCTGATTTACTTGAAAGATATTAGTGTTATTTTTGCAGTTTTGACTAATGGGATAGATTCTGACTCCATTCAATGGTTATTTTTATTTCCTCAATATATTAATTACTAAAACCCATTTCCTACACAAGTAAAATTAAAGGTAAACTTCGCTTCCTGAAAGCCTAGAATTCCCAATTCTAAACGTTCTGAAGCTATCTTTTGTAGGAAGTAATGTGCAGAATTGCTGAAACTTAATGGAAAAGGAGAAAGAAGATCGTAACAGAACTACATACCTCCAAAAGCAGCACTGCCTTCTTGCCAGAGAAATGACTACCATGCATTGCAATTAGTGCAGAAATCAATACTACGTTTGTATTTGCTGGCTGGTAAAACATTTTCAGTCATTGCTATGCAAACACAGAAATGTTCAGCTGTTATTAGTTCCAAGTTTTAAAAGTAATATGCACATATTTTTTTCCTTCAAATGTGTAATGACCACTTAAGCAATGCTCATCACATGAGCTCTGTGTCTTGCTACTCTGAAGATAAGAATACTGCAGAATTCTATAGAGACCGATATGTCAATTAAAAAAAAAAAAAAAAAATCACACTGTGATCTCAAAAAGATTTTAAAAACTTTAAAATTAAATCCATAATCCCATTAGTTTTCTCCATTCTACAGAAAAAAGCCTTGCCAGCAAGTGGAGCAGTGAGAGGATGCAAACCTAGCCAAAGCGCAGTTAACTCATGAACAGATAAATGAAACAGTTTGCTTGCAACACTAAGGGCTGGGATCCAGCAACCTATGTCCCAAACGATAAAGAAAGAATCAAACATTTTTGAAGCATAAAGAGTGGCTTTCCTGTCTCTGCACGTAAATAGCATTTCCACACAGCACCCTCCCCATCATTTATCATCAGTAGTTCTGCCCTTATCTCCAGGCATATTCTCCCCATTTACACTCTATTTCCAGTTTGCCCAGGGTTAGCAAGAAAATGCAGGATCCTAATTCTGAAAAAGTTGAAATATATACATTTTTAAACATAAAAGCAGTGTGTTTCCTCAGAAACAATCTACAGAAACAGAAATAGAATAGCATTCAACTTGGAATGCATTTGTGACGTTTTTACTACAGATTCTACAATTGTGAATTCGTTTAAATCTGAATACAAGGCCTGAGTTTTATATAATGACAAATTTACACAGAACAGTAAAAAGAAGGAGGAAAAAAATAACCATTAAGTGAAACAGCAAGAAATTACACATGATAAAAATGTGAATGAGTCACAAAAAGGAAGGAAACAGATGCACACACCATAATATCTTCAACTTCAGCTATGGTATCTCACCGGTCAGAACAAGTACAAGGTCATTATAAAGCTGCAACAGTTAGCAAGGGAACAAGAGGTGCATTGTTTGGTGTTCAGTTCTGGAGTGGGGAGGAGGGGTTACAGAGGCTGAAGAGATGAAAAGCATTTTCTGTAATCCAAAGAATGCAGCAAAATTCAAGGATCCCAGTGATAACACTGTCATCATTTTTTTTTTTTTCCTGTAAGGACTCAATCCAAAGACAGGATGAAAGGTGTATGTGCAGTAAACTGAAACACACGAGAGAAGCAATGAAAATGAGAGCTGCAACACATTTCATTTGAAATTATTTCTCCTCTCAATGAGAATTTCCCCAAAAGTCAGAGGAAAAGCACTCTGAGTCAGAGCTCCTTTTACACAGTGTCCAGGAACTTGTTCTACCTCTTCACTCTTTTCAGTAGATTAGCTGAACAGACTGGAACAGAGAAAAAAGAATACTAAAAGAGATCAATGAACAAGATATTTTCTGATTCGTGAACCAGGACTTTCTGATGGAAACAAAATTCCACCCTGATTTACATGGCAGGAAGATAGATCTAGGGGTACTTCATCCAGAATTTTTGAGTCCATACAGTAGAAACACCTCTTAACTCGGGAGGGTCAAAGACACCTGCACTGTGTACTCCTGCACAATGTAAGTCACAAATCACTCAGTAGTTACTCAGATTTGCAGGACACAAGTGAAGTCTGAATGCTTAAACACACAGAAAATGTGGCGCTGATGCTTATTAACAACAAGAAATTGAGCTGTTTTACATGACATGCACAAAGAAATACAAAGTGAGAAACTAATTCATTTGGAAGAACACATCTCTCATCATCCTTATCATCCTCCTCGAAAAAACTTCCACTTCTTTTACAATCTGAGATGAGGGAACCAAACCACAGAAACTATACAAAATGAGTCAACTACAGATTTATATGGGGGTAGAAAGCTTTTTTTCTAACCTTTATGTTTCAACTGACACTGAATAAAAGTGATATTTTTTTTTTTTAAGAACAAAGATCTATTTGACTCCATGATTTCAGGAGAAAAGTGCTTTAATAAATTGCATCCTAACAGCTGTTTCTTTGTCTTACATCCTAAAACAGACAGCAAACTGAAGTAACAGTAAATTACAATAGTGATGCTTATGAGGTAAAACTATTGGTTTACTCCTAAGAAGTAAGGTACACAAGTAACTTCCCCATGTGACAATGGGCAAGCATCATCTTGATGAAATTTCTGCATGCCCATATATCCTGCTGTGGTACAATAATGTAACTCAAAGAGTATAGCTTGCATGCCTCATTGTGAAGTCACAGATAAAGGAGTGATACTCCAGTTATCTGGCAGCTAGCCAGGGACTTCCTCCACTGAAAGGAATTTACTCAGTAGCACTCACAACAAACGCATAGACAAATTTAACTATGTTCCGTTCACAGAATGTAGAACATAGAACATAGAATGTAGTGAGTCTCCCATATTTGCTTCACCATCTTAATTTACAGCACAGAACAGAGGATTCAAACCAATGTGAATAATAATTGCCAGTGCATAATCTGACAGTATATATTTGTATAGCATTCATTTAATTCAAAGTTTCTACTGTGTCAAGAATTAATCACATTGTCATAAAAATCATCTGGTACTACCTTCTTTTCTTGTCATCTCTTCTGGATTTTTGGCAGTATCTCAATTGCCAAACTGAGGATATCTCCTTACATCCAGCATTATATTTTAAACACACATACACACATCACCTGCACGAAGAGGCAGCTGCAGTGTGCTGTCTCAAAACCTACATACAGCAAGATGCTGACTGCCTAACAAGAGGCCACCAAGGAGCTGTTGCTGACAGAGAGCTGTCCAAGAAGGTCTGACAACTAGGAGCCAGTGACAAGAGTCTCCTCTCATTCAGGGCCCTCTCCTCAGAGGCAGGCTGGCATCAGGTCTTCTCCACTCACAGGTGGAGAGGAAATACATATGAGAATCACATCATCATATGAATAGTAAACTTAGCAGGACCATGACAGGCATGCTCCAGAACACAACTACCTTGAGAAAGCAAATGTTGCACAGAACAGGGGAGCTGGGATCTTGCTCAGATGTCTAACTTGAGGAAGTAAGTGATGTCAGTATATCCACACACACTTTTAAGCTCTAGGGTTCTTGGTGTGCTTTATGTACAAACATTTTCAGGAAGGAGAAGGAAAACTCTTTATTTGAAATTTGTCATAACTTCTTACCTGCAAGTGAAGACAGATGGAGATATCTGGTTATGCAGAGGACTTAGTGCAATCTGCTGCTTCAGGCATAAGGGCCAGCTCTGCTGACAAGGTCACTTGCTGAAAAAAAAGAAAAGAAAGAAATGTTATAAATTAGTATAACTATCTCAAGAGTGAAGCTATAGTTCTCCACTCTTCCCTTTACTGCTTTTGAAACAAGTGCTTCCCCAGCAAGGGTGGACAGATTAAGAAAAACGTAACGTAACAGCTACATAAAACTAGAATTTCTTTTTTTTCAAATAGATTAAAAGGAACACAGAGTATTGTATTTAATTTGCTACTTTTTTTTTTTTTTTCAGGTGTGACATCTTCCTGCTATAAATAACTAAATGTGGTAAACAGCATTTCATCAGCTTTCCAGAACGTTATGAAATACCGAACACTACACCAGGTAGTCATGAGCATCTGCCACTGCTATATTGTAAATATAAGAGATTGTGAAATAATCTTCTTTCCTAATTTTCTTCTTCAAGAAAATAATCCTCAAATTGGAAGTCTTCCAGATACAAAAACCCCTGTGTGCATACAGACTGTACGAACTGCATACACTGCCTCCCTTGTAGTGGTAGATCTCAGTTAACATATGCATACATAAGGAATCAAACAAAGTAGGCAAAAGGTAACAAATCCTGAGCAGCTGACTAAGACTAATATTAATCAGCTTGCAAGGGCTGCTTACTACAATTATGTTTAACAGCATGATGGTGCCAGGCCTACAAACATTGCTTAATACTATGCCATAGCCAGGGAGAACGTGTGAAAAGTGGTCATTTTTAAACCTCTGTAGAAGAGTTTCTGAATAATACTTCAATTGAACATATATGTTATATTGAATGCTAATTAGAAACTTCACTCTGACAGCAGTGTATATTAGCTCTAAAGTAGAGAAGCTTCCCTTGCATCTTTTAGCCTGTCCTCTTCCACTGCTGTGAGTCACCAAATACTGCCAAAGCAAACTGTGTTTCCCCTAGTACTTGCCATAGATTCAATAACCAGCAACTCCAGCATAAGCATGTTGTAAATGGCCAGAAAACAACAGGAAAAAACCTCTTAAAGATTTAGAAAGGAAAGACTGGTATATTGTAATACTAGACTACAAGTGCAATGCACTGAAGCCTTCCGGGAGTAATTACTGCTCCCACCATGGCCCAAAATTTCTAAATAGGATGTTTAGGACCTCCAGAGATTTAAGGCACACGTACAGCCTGAATACTTATCTTTCATTCACATAGCAATATTCACTGAATTCTGCATAGCTGCAATGTTTTTGTCAAGTGATGTCCAGCGCTTTCCAGATTCTGCAAACCCACAAACAATTGCTAATGCTTCACATGAACTTTTCATTTCAGTTCTGAAGTGATCGTAAGTGCTTTTTGGTGACTTTATGCTTCTCAGCAGAGAAACTCTACTTTCACACAAGGAAGAGCTTGGTTAGCATCCTTAGCATAGTTGCTAGCATTTACATTCCAGAACATTGCTTTGAATTTTCCACTCAGTTTTTTTCGCCAAGTACTCATAACTAGAATCAAACTGTCACAGATAAGGCTGAACATCCAAATCATCACATCTGGTTGAATCACAAGTATCTAAGCTTCAGTTACTTACTGAACTCCATATACACATTAGATTATAATAAACCTGACTGTAGAACACAGACATACTTGCCTGAATTTTGCTGAGGAAGGGAAGAGTAAAGAGGAGAGATAAGAGTGGAAAGAAAAGAATAGCATCTCACCCCAAACAGAGAGCCCAGCTTTGAGATGGTAAAGTTGTCCTCACCAGTGCCAACTGATCAACTGCCAAAGATACCAGAAGCAAGCATTTCAATTGCTGTTCCTTGCAAACTACTCGAGAATATCTCAAACAAAAGGATAAGAGCAGTGGGTTTTTGCCCTGAGAGTTGAGCCACTGTGATGCAGATCCGGCAGCAGGGTCTGATATTCCACTCAAACAGAGACCTATTATCTTTAGCTCTGCTGAAGCACTAAAGCTCTTCTTAGACCACTTTACAAACTGAGTGCAAAGGAGTAAGGATAAGAGCCACATTGTGTCCTTAGGGACCCCTATTAAATCAGATTCTCAACATCAGCCACTTCCTCCTTGTTTTCCTCAAGCCATATGGCTTCCTGACAAAATCTCTGCAAACAATAAATCCATTAATCAAGCCACTGTTGGAGGAAAAGATGTTTTTTATTCCCTTTATCAGTCCAGACATCTTAGCAGAGAAGTTTTATGTATTTTAGTCAGAAAAAAAAAGAGGGCCTATTGAAGTCCTAGGGAAAATATTAAAAGTATTCTTGTGCTCACGCTACAGACTTGTAGTTTGGAACCTTAAATCAAGTACTTACTTGCAACAGATCCTAACTTGTTAAAAGATGTAAAAAGAAGCAGGAAAAAAAAGATGCACGTCAGTTGAGCTAACAAGAAAAGCATCCAGTCTCATTAAATATAAGAGCAGGGATTCAATATGAACCACTGACCAGATTCCCTAGCATACAGGGTGAAAAAACAATATATTTTTTTTCAATCAGCAGAAGTAGGTAGGCATTAAAAGTCATATTTTATTCCTGCTGTTTGCTAAGTAGATGCATGCACACAAATGCCAGAAGTAGCTCACAGGTATCTAACAGGAACATCTTCCGATGAGAGATGCTACAACATAGGGCTTTGCAAGAGGTCAGCTTATTTATCAAGGTGAATCAACATGACCAATTCCAACAGGATACATAAAACATCTCCAGATTGGTAAAATCGCATAGATGATAACGTTATTCTCAGATCAAGAGAAAAACACACACTGCACATGCAAGGAACTCAATGATAGGGAGAAAGCATAAAAACAGTACGATTTCTAGCTCTTTTAAGTGGGAAAACTCTGTTTCTTGCAGGTGAGAAGGTCTCCCTCTCAGGCGAAATAGGGGAGAAGAGTTGGAAAACAACATAAAGAAAACTAAGCACAATCATTGCTTCACCAAACTGAACAAACTTGAGACTCTGCTTCAGTTTAGGGATTGGAAGTATGCAAGCCTTAAACTGCAGTTTCAGTTCTGTTTTATATATATATACATATATACATATATATATATACATATATATATATATATACACACACACACACACACATATATATACATGTGTGTATGAGTATATATGTAAACACTGTTGGGCAAGTACAAGGGCGGCTCTCAAATTAATACCTCCCACTTTGTGATGTTGGCCCACACCAACAGATGTTGCCGTTATGGCAGTAGAGGCTGAACCTTCCCAACAATATCCCATCAAATTTTGTCGCCACGTGACAGATGGCAGCAGAGGGGCAGTCTGACAAAACAGTATCTGACACGGAAGTGCGGATGAAACAATCATATGGAGTTGAATGAATTTAATTCCCCCGTGCTAAAAAAAATGGTACTCATCAACACTCATTAACGCTTGCTGAAGTTTATGGAGACCAAACAGTGAGGTGGTGGGTTGAGTGCTGCTGGTGCAGATCTTGATGAGCTCAGCATGCAGGCTCTTGTACGTCTCCCAATAAAAAGGCATAGGTAAACGGTAGTGACTCTGTTGAAAAATAGCATTTTGTAGTTGAGAATTTGCACTATAAACAGCGTTATTATGCTTTTTGTATCTGTTAGAGTTTCCATGGAAATAATAGGAAGCGTTACTTTCAGAGTGACCTACGTGTATAATGCAAATATGTGATAAAGCATTTCCTTTCCATCTACTCAATGGGCTCAAAGAGGGTAAGAAGCTGAGAATTCAAAAGCATAGAAGAGATGACAGAGGAAACAAAGACCTAATTTTCTTTACTTGTATTAACAACTTTTGAGTAGAGCATTCTTGTATTCTCAGATGTCATTGAGACACATGCAGACTCTGCTATCCCTGGCTGTCCCAAGCAACTATTTGCATTACACCTTGGAGCCTACCCAGCAAGAAGAAAAGAGATTTCCTAGTGATGATGGAAGAAAAGAGAACCAAAGATGTCATCTAACTGAGTATATGACTGCATGCATGAGCAAGGAGCTGATAAAAGAAGAAAGTCTACAGAACGTGGAAAAGGAGTCTTGACACATGCGAGAAATATAGGAACATTGCCAGGTCATGCAGGGACACAACAAGGAAGGCTAAGGCACACTTGGAGTTAAATCTGATGAGGAAGGTCAAAGACAACAAGAAAGACTTCTTTAAGCATGTCAATAGCAAAAGGAAGGTTCGGGAATGCTGAATGAGGTGGGTGCCCCGGTAACGTAACAGAGGACACTGAAAAGGCAGAGTTAATGAATGCCTCCTTTGCTTCAGTCTTTACTTCTAAGACTGCCTCCTAAGAATCCCAGGCCCTGGAGATAAGAGGGAGTTTAGGGAAAGGAAAATTTCCCCTTGGTCAGGGACAATCTGCTCAGAGATCATTTAGGCAAATTCTCTGCACACAAATCCAATGGGATGCACCCATGAGGACTGAGGGAGCTGGCAGAAGTGACTGCCTAGCCTCTATCCTCTTTAAGAGGTCATGGAAAACAGGAGAGGTGCCTGAGGACTGGAAAAAAGCTGATGTTGTTCCATCTTCAGAAAGTTAGAAGGAGGAGGATCCAGGAAACTACAGACAAGTCAACCTCATTTCTGTCCCTTGGAAGGTGATGGAATGGCTTATTCTGGATATCATCCCTCAGCAAATGGAAGAGAAGGTCATCAGAATGCATTCATCAATGGGAAATCACGCTTGTCCAACCAAGTAGCCTTGTATGACGTCATGGCAAGCTGGGTAGATGAGGGGAGAGCAGTGGATATTGTCTTACGTTGACTTCAGCAAGGCTTTTGACACTGTATCCCATAACATCCTCATAGGTAAGCTAAGGAAGTGTGGGGCAGACACGTGCAGTGAGGTGGACTGAGAATAAGCAGGGCTCAGAAGATTGTGATCAGTGGTGCAGTATAGTTGAAGGCCTGCAGCTAGTGGTATTCCCCAAAGACTGGTACTGGGTCTGGTCTTGCTCAGCATCTTCATCAGTGATCCGAATGAAGGGATAGAGAGCACCCTCAGCAAATTTCCTGATAATACGAAGCTGGTAGGAGTGGCTGACAAACCAGCAGGCTGTGCTACCATTCAGCAAGATCCAAATGAGCTGGAGAGTGGACAGAAAGGAACCTAAAGTTCAGCAAGGGCAAGAGAAAGGTACAACTGTACATATTGGTACAAGTTAAGGGCTGACCCGATGGAAAAGAGCTCTGTGGAGAAGGACCTGTGTGTCCTGGTGGACAACAGGTTGACCACAAGCCTGAAGTGTGCCCCTGTGGCTAAAAAGGCCAATACAATTCCAGGATGCATTAAAAAGAGCATGGCCAGCAGGTCAATACAGGTGATCCTCCTCCTCTATTCTGCTCCAGTAAGGCTACATTTAGAACATGGGCACTCCAGTTAAAGAAAGCAGGTAACTTCTAGAAAGAGTCCAGCAGAGATGATGAGGGGCCTGATCTCCCTTAAGAGGAATGGGTGAGACCTGCGACCATTCAGCCTAGAGAAGAGAAGACCGAGGAATCTTCTCAGTGCTTATAAATATCTAACAGACAGGAGTCGAGTGGATGGGGTCCGGCTCTTTCTAACGGTGCCTGCTGACAGAACAAGGGCCGGTGGGCACAAACTGGAACAGAGGAAGTTCCACCTGAACACGAGGAAAAACTTCTTTACTTTGAGGGTAGCAAAGGACTGGAACAGACTGTCCATAGAGGCTGTGAAGTCTCCTCTGAAAATATTTAGAACTCATCTGGATGCTTTCCTATGTAGCCTGCTATAGGGAACCTGCCTTACGAAGGAGGGAGTTAGACTAGATGATCACCAGAGGCCCACTCCAACTCCTGCAGTTCTGTAATTATCAAAAAAGAAGCACCTGCAAACTGAACAAAAGCGTTGGTCACCTCTTCAGAGAATATGAAACTTCAGAATGGCTGCTTTGAGTATCTGTTCCCACCAATGTTTTTCCCACCTCCATTCCCTAACAGTTGTTCTTTAGTTTACTGAATGACATCCCAACTCATGTGAAAAAAAAAAAGGAATCCCCTGCTGAAAGTAAATTTAGGAGAAACAAAAAGCAGTTTACAATGGTGAAAAAGACCTTACTGAGAAATAGCATTAAAAAAGGAACCAAGCTGACTTTTCAGAAGTCTTCTGCGTTTAAATACAGGAAAGCAATATCCTTGACTACAAGCAGGAAATCTTTAAAATGAAAGCCATTACTGTCTTTGCTGAAGTTGAGTAGCAATTAGCCATAAAGGAAAAGCATATGGAAACAGGAATCTCAAAACTGAATCGTTAATCAGAAAGTAAACATCTGTACTTCTACCACGGTCAGAATATTTTGGTCAGTTCTATGGGGTAATGGGAGAACCATGAAGTCAACTTATATCTCTATCAAGGTAATGATGAGTATGAAATGCTGCAGACATCATATGGAACCTACAGCTACAAATCATTAACCTGAAGGTCATGATTTAAGAAGATACACCACCATATCCAAAGTACAAACAGATCTGTTCATGCCTTGAGGCTGTAGTGAAAGGTAAGTTCTGGACAGAGCAGCGAGGAAGGCTGGGTGCTGCAAGCTGAGGTCTTTACCACATCTGGGTCATATGGTCCCAATTATCTTCTCATCACAATTAATCAAAAATTATCCATCAGCAACCATATAATGACACCTATATAAAAATAAATCTGAGATTGCTGCATGGCTCCACTACATGACCCTATGATCTTCTCTCCTTCTGTGTAAATTGGAAGAATACTAGCATAATAGCACGGAAATTATTAATTCTTTTACATGCCAGCATATTTCTTTTCTTAAGACAGCATGCATTGCAAAATTACACTTACAGATAGGAGGCATGCTTTTGATTGTTTCCTGCAGGAAAATTTTAATTTGTTTTCCAGGTGGGTCCATAAAAACAGAATGAGGTTCAATAAGGCCAAGTGCAGGGTGCTGCACTTGGGTTGGGGCAATCGCAGGTATTTATACAAACTGCAGAGCTGCTCTCAAGGAGATCTTCCCTCAGAGAAGGACTTGGGGGTTCTGGTGGACAAGAAACTGGACATGAGCCAGCAGTGTGTGCTTGCAGCCAGAAAGGCCAAATGGGTAGGCAGCTGGAAGAGGGATGCCCCATCTCTGGAGGCATTCCAGGCCAGGCTGGATGTGGCTCTGGGCAGCCTGGTCTGGTGGTTGGTGACCCTGCACATAGCAGGGAGGTTGAAACTAGGTGATCATTGTGGTCCTTTTCAACCCAGGCCATTCTATGATTCTGTGATCAGCCACAGCTCACTCAGTAGATTTAAAAAATGATTCCAACACTTGTTTTTCTCTTTGAAAGGAACTGTGTGGTTTTTACCTTCTACAGTTAATGCTTTAAACAGCATCACAAATACTTGCCAAGCCTACATACAGATAAATATTTTGCACTGATTCTCAGAAAAACAAGAATGAGAAAGTATATTTAAAGAAAGAAAGAGGCTAAGGTAATACAGTCAGAATGTTTAACAGAATTGAAATTGAGTCAGTGTTTTCACATCCGCTGATTTGTTTGGACTGCAGGTCACTAGGAAGCATGTCATGTTAGATCACTTACTATTGATCTTATAGGTGAGGCTTTTTAGACAAGCAATACAAGTTAAAATATGCATGTTGCTAAGATGTCACATGGATATTGAGAAAGGTTATTCACCAGAGGGTGGTCAGGCACTGAAACAGACTCCCCAGGGCAGTGGTCACAGACACAAGCTACCTAAGTTCAACCAGCAGAACTCTCAGACAGGGTTTGAATTTTGGGGGGGGGGGGGGGAAGGGGGTGTGGAGGGGCTCCCTTGTGGAGTCAGAAGTTGGGCTTGGTGGCTCTTGGGGTCATGTACAACTCAGGATATTCTGTTCTTAACCATGCAAATCTCTGAAAAAGTATAACTGGACAAGACATCCAACTATTAAAGTGTTTAGGTTATGTACAGATGGTAGCAGAGTATAATTCACTTCAACTTTTCTTAAGGATAAATCTGGTTTAAAGTAACTGGGGAGAAAAAACGGAGTAGGATACCTGTTTCACGTGCATTAATGTAGTTAGGAACATGCATGCACGCAACAGCAATTGAAGAATAAACAAATTCACTTCCTTTGACACTGAACATTCATGCTGGCCATTACAACTGAATGAAGTATTAACAGTATTTCAATATACACTCTGATCATAATGTAGAGGCAGTATCCAATGGTTCTTTGCATTCTCAAAAAGTGGATATAATAACACTCAAAGAAATAAGACTACTTCCCATGCACAGTGAGACCCCAATTGCTATTTGCACACCATAGCAATCGATAGTCAATTCTAGAGAGCCATTTTATTTTAAAATAAGAAGGATTGCTGTCATCTTTGCAGATCGGGGTCATTCTTTTCTGCTCCCACAGCAGTACTTGTCATTTTTACTTCATTTTGTACTTGTCTTATTTTTACAGGAACAGTGAAGTCACGTAGTTCCCAAAACCCACATCAGGAACAGAAAAAGATGGAAGATAGCACTAGTCACTACAAATAATCTGTTAACTTAAATCAGTTTGGTTTAGGAATTAACCAAAACCAACTCAAAAACTGAGTTTCACATAATTTCTGTCTCTAACACTGGCAGGAATATTATGTCTCTACATTTTTGTATCAAAAGGTTAGTTGGAAAAGTTGTCATGCAAGAAAGCGATTCCCCAGAGGGCTTAAGGGGTTACTTTAAGCTGACTTCCAAATGCAGTTCTACCTTACTCCCAATAATCTCCAGATTCCAATCTTTTTATAATTACTTAGGAAAAAGTGAAACACAAGATCGTGTAAGTAGCAGCAAAACTGCCAGCAGATACAGAAACTCCTTGTTTTCTAAAGGCCTGGAGCAGTTTATTTTGCGATTTCCATCTTGCATGCAGTGCATTTCAATCTTCACATGTGATTCAAATGCACACAGTTCCATTAACACTTTGAAGTAGAAGTCAGCTCTGCAGCCAAAAATTGTACTATTCTCCCTACCCTTTCCATCTCTTATCTGACATTGCTATCCTCAATTTATAGCGAGCTGAGTCAGAAATCAAATCCAGACTTAAAAGAACCAAAACCTTACATCCTAACAGTGCAGCATAACACATGCACCAATGAAACTACAGTGCAAGCTGTTTCATATGGCTCACTAGTGCTAAAATGGCATAAAGGATCAGTGAATACCTCCCTGCACACATCAACACATGTCTACAAAGAAAGGATTACATACTGAGACAAAATTTCCAGTCATATAGAACACCAGAAAGCCTGCCTCTTGAGGGCTCTTCTGCAGATAAGGGAAAGTTACAGTGCTGAAGGGCTAAAGAGACTTGGCACACTTTCACCAGTATGTTAGAGGTCTATATTTCAGGTACTGAAGAAAAAAAAAAAAACCTCACTAATTTAGGTTTCATGCTGATGCATAAAAGGAAGTAGAAGGAAACAGTTGGAGATAGTTTGTGCTTGCAAATAGCCAGCTTCTATTAAATGAATTTCAAATATCTATAAATGAAAGCACACACACTGAATAATAAAAGGTGAAAGTACTGAAGTATACAGCTGTTAGGCATTTCATGGTTATAAAAACAGTCACAGATGGCAGCTGCAGAAAGGAACACTGGGCCTGAAATCTTGCAGATTTGTAGTTTTGTTTATAAGCACTTGTCCTCGTTGATAAGGAGCACCCTCCATCAGACCTTCAGCCTACCTCTGCTCTCTCTCCCCTTCAAGTATTTGAAGAACTGTTAGTGAGACTAAGTTTGTTACTAATCAAGTAAATGTTATGTAGTAGCAGTAGTTAAAATCAGATTTTTGTTTGATACTTTGGAGCACTAATTTCTTACTTCATTATGCAGTCAGTGGAAGCCACTGACTATAACTTTCCTTTACCTTGCAATTAGCAATGAGGTGATGGAAGAAACACAAAGTTGACTTTTGCTGGTTCTGCTGCACTCCTCAGCAAGTTTAATCAATCGTCTGGAAGTAATCTTTCCACTGGAATGAATTTCATGGATGTCTGGACCTTGCATAGGTGTATGTGTAAGACAGATGTGGGAGATGTAGAAAAATTTCTCTCTATATCACAAGCCATTACCTCCACCTCAAACAGCAGTAAGCGAAGCTATAGCATGTCTCAGCAAAGAGATTTACTTAGAGAAACTGTGTAGAAAGCAATTAGACTCCCACAGTTTCAGAAGTAATAATGATCTCCTGTTAGACATTGACTTGCAGTTAATTATCATATAGGAGAACTAAGACCAGCTTTTAAGAAATGGCCAATCAGTGGATTACACCACTGAAGATTTGGAAATTTGCTTATCTAATAGCATACAAGTTTTTGCTTTACCAACTACAGAACTTAATTTGTGTCAATGGCAACACAATTCTACATTTAAAAGGACACTAGTAATTAGCTTACAAGTTGCTACATGTTTCCTGATAAGTATAACATCCCTGAAAAATAAAACCAAGCCAGGCTGTTGGTTTACAAGTGACAGCAGCAGCCCATACTATCATCAAAAATGCAGAATTCTAGCTCTTGCAGAAGACCAGGAACAGGGATCTAGTCAATCTCTTCACATCTCAAACCACCGTGGTTGTTAAATGCAAATAATTCCAGCTATAAAAAAAGTGATAAAAACTGGTTTTCTTAAATTCCTACCATTCAGTATTTTAATTCTCTGAAAAAGGTAAAATGGATGGATGATAATTGCAAGGTATGGAACAGGAGATGGAGAGAAGCTACCCTTACAGTGACTGATCAAGCTTACCAAAGCAAGAAAGCACAACAAGCTATCTTGCAGTCAAGAAGGTAATGGGTTTCTCACAAAGTATGTTAGTTAGTATGTTTAAAATAAAGATAAAAAAGCTTAATTAGTCTGTCTCTTCAAAAATTAGAACACCAGAAGGAGAGACAGCCTTCTTCATAACCCCAAGGCCTTGTCTTTATCAGCATTTCAAGCCAAGAAACACTCTTCTAGTGGGAGGCAGAGAGGGGTATACAGCGAGGTTCTAGTTGACATATGCAGTCCTGGCACCGCCTCCATTCAGGCCAAAATAGAAGTCACCACCTAGATTCAGATGCTTTTCCTTTGTGGAACAACAATTTATTTACTTTTGAAGGGGACAATCATTACTTAAAATTAAACATAAGCCAAGAGAAAGTGAAAGCTTTCCTTCAAAGTTCAAAAGCAGGATTCAGATCCTGTTGCAATTAGCAGAACAAGTTGAAATAACAGATAAAAATAAGAATAAAGCCTATCAAGCCTTACACTGTTTACAGAATTCTTTGGCAATTTCTCCCCTGATTTAGAGGAGCAAATCAGCAAATCCCACAAACTCCTTTTGTAAAAAAAAAATAAATAAATGACAATGCACTGTACCACATGGGAGGTACATACACACTTCAGCCATTAATCAGCTGCAAGGCTTATGAGGCAAGTGCACAGTAAAAATATGCATGTTGATGCATGTAAGAACTAGCAAACAGTTTTTTCCTTCACTGCAATGATGTGCTTCAAAGAACAGATTAGGCTCAGGTAGATTCTGCTGCCCATTCACCAGAGGTAAGTGGGAAGACCCCTAGAGGGATGTGGAAAACAAAATCAGTTCCAAACACAGCTTTGTGCTCTATCACTGCAAACCTGAAGCTAAGTCTGCAAAACTGTGAAAATCAGTCTGTTTGATAAAACACGTAAGAAAGCAGCAAAGTAATGAGCGACTCAGCAAAACCAAGGCTGCCTTTTTCAACTAGATACATACATTTTAATTTTTTCCCCATCCTCTCCAAATCTAAAAGTTATTTAGTTTCAAAACTGCATTTTTTTATTATTATTATTATTAAGGTATTAAAAATCTAATTCCTCCTCAGCTAGCATACAGCTAGGAGGAATCCACGGAAAGAAAAATGAAGTTATTTCAGCATTTGTGGATTTTTCAAGTTAACACTAACTCAGATCCCATGCAGATTACACTAAATCTCATCAGTCCTGACTTGCAATTTACAGGACTTCAGTTAAAAACAAGAAACAATTTATTAAGGTCTTGCCATCGATTCTTCTTTGAAGACAAATGCATCTCAAGTACATGCAAAAAGTTCAAGAGTCAATGGTAAAGAGTGCATATTTTCAACATCCCCAAACAATGATATTTGCAAAATGGTAAATACCAAAGGTAGACAACAAGAGACTGAATAGGAAGATGTTTTGATCTTTGAAAATTATCCTAGAGGATAAGAGACACAGCTTGCTACTAGAAAGAATATGATCCCAACCACTTAAAAATACAGTCTTGCTGCTACACTTGAATAGTACTTATATGAGTAAAATCACACTGTCATGACACAAAGAACCATACTATTCAGTAGAGTTCCATGGCGACCAAACTTTTCACCACAGGTCTGCTGTACAGTGCTGCCACTGCAAATTATTTGAGGGGGGAAGAAAAGTGTACTTCTCCCCTTTATGCTTTGTATCATTTATGAAAGGACCTTAAGATACCAATTAGGACCAGATGAAACAACCTGAACAAAGGGTGCCCCATACCTCAGCTCTCCCATGAGAAGGTTGCTCCCTCATGATTGCCAGTTTACATACTGGACTGTAATCCTTCCATCAGCCTTTGATACTTTTGAAACAGACCACTATTACATACACAGCTTCCTTCCTATGCTTCATCCCCAAAACAAACCACTGTTCGATTCTTAGGCTCATCTCTGCTGGTCTTTGGAGATCTCTGAACGAGAAAAAAGGCAAAATTCTAATCCACATGCTGCTTTACAAACCATCCTATTACACCACTAGGCAAACATCACTGCAAGCTGACTTAAAGCAGCAGATGCAAGAGCAACTATTTCCCATCTGATGGATTCATCCAGTTTTACTACTTCACACACAGTATCTTCCTTCAATATGCTTACAAGCATTTTTAGCTTTCACTGGTAGTGTGAATGGTCTGATCCATCTCATCCCTATCTCACTGCACTTAATTTTTCTCTACTCTTTTAGAAAGAAGGCTTTGATAATGTGTGCACAGTCACTACTGCACACAAGATGCTGATCTTACAAGAATTTAACTGAGGTCACAAACAGTAATTCTTGGCAAAGTTAATTTGCAACAGATAATAGTAATGGCATTTCAGTCATTTCAACTCTCCCCAGCCTAAAGTTTCCAAGACAAAATAAGAAAGAAGCTCTACTTCAAACACCTACTGCTTACATATGATCATATACTCAACTATCTTAGCATCCCACCTCAGTCAGTTTAAGTGTAAGGCTCCCAGGTGCATATAGATACTGTGGCAGGAGTTCAGCATCTTAGCCACAAGCAATTTTACAATGGAAATGCAGTCTGAACTCCTTAAACACTGGACAAGATTTCTTTGGACATCTTCCACTAAGAAGGCAGATTAGGAGTTACAAGCTCACATTCAAAGACTTAAGACATCTAAAAACTTCAGGTGTTTTAACTCACTGTGCATCAAGACAAGCACCAAGATTAAGAAGGCAGAGCATTATTGAACTTGGAGTTGCTAGTCTTGGCCCACTAGCTTAAAACTCAAGTGAAGACATTTCTACTAAAGCATTTTAACACGAATGGAGAACAGTTAAGAGGCTGCGCAAAGTTACCACAGCTGAGCAGATGCACCTTAGCTTGTTGAAGTACTGTAACTCAGCATCAGTCTTCTCAGCCTCTTGAAATGCTATGGAGAATGCAATAAGTCAGTTACTTCACTCCTGTATTCCAAAAAGGTAACATCTCTGGTTGAAGGCTTTTCACTACCTCTGTTGCATTCTCCTATACTGCCGTTGTTGCCCTTACTCTAAGCAGGCTTTTGTACATCGTTCAGATTACCTTCCTTCAAGGTGAAAGCAGTTTCTATTGCTGTAAAAGAAGCAGTACTGACAGCATTTCCAAGGAAACCTACAGTTGCCCCGCATTACTGACATAACATGGTCTAACTCAAAATTGCTTTTATTTCACATCCACGCTTATTTTCATCATCATTTACACAATTAATTAATCATAATGTTTTGCTGTACTTTCACATTCTCCCTGATTTAAGATTAAGGATCTCCAGTAGCTGTGATGAAAAGAAAGAAAGTTTTTACATTTACTCAGACACTGGACATCAGCTTGTCCAGTTCCTTCTTCCCTTCCTTCTCCCACCAATTCCCACAGTGACATAAGAGAATTCCACCCTCAAAAAAAGAGAGCAGCACAAAGCACTAATTATTCCTTTTACAGCATTCACTTCCAAAGCAAGCAGGAAGCTTTAACTCCCACAAGGAACCTCAATAACACCCTTGTAAGTTGCAACAGTTCACATACTAGGTCCTTATGAAGATGCTACATGGGGAAGAACATCGAGTGAAAATCAGTACCACCTCCTTTTGAAATACATGTTCTGTGAAAAAAAACACAACTATAGTTATATCTTTAACTATTATGTGACAAACACATATTTGACTTAGTTTTAAACTAAGCTAAATAATTCTACAATGTAAAATGAAAGGTGGGTTTCTGCAATAGCACCAACAGCCTGTGTTAAAACTTCCCTATTTCTAGCATCAGAGTTCAAGTGAAACTATTGCTGATTTGGAGCCACCTTCCACTGATCAGCTCCAAGGGCAGCAACACTACTCAGTAATCATAATTTCTCAGCAGATGCCCTGTGCTAAAGGAAGCATGGACAACACCATTGGGCAAAGGCACTTTTAACTTGCCAACGTGTATCATTTGACGGAAAGGCCATTTTGCTTCCAAAAATCAAACAGTCTAGGTTAGTACTAGCTTCCTTTGCCAAATTATTTCAGGATCATTATGAAATAGTCCTTAGTATTAGTCCAAATCTGTGAGGCAGGCATTACTATAAGACAGGTAGATGTAAGCAGTTTTCATGTAATTCTGCATTTGTGTAATAGTCAAAGAAAAGCAAGTAACTAGAAAATCCATAGAAAATGGATTCAATGCATTCAGTAAGATAAATTTTCATGGGAAATATTCAGAAGTAAAATGAGGGGGGGAGGGAATGACAATTGAAGTTTAAAAGCCAGTGGTCTTTAACACATGCCACAGAAATTAAATGCTACTGCATTCACTGCTTAAAGCGCCATCTCAGCAGCATTTTGATAAGGAAGTTTAATAGCTGATATACAGCTGATATACAGCTTTTGGAAAACTGCACTTTAACAGCTGAGGTATCTATCTCCTCACACAACTGATGCTGGTGCAAAGTGCAGATGATGGAAACCAGCTTTTCTTCAGACTGGTGCTCAGCAGGCAGGTGCAAGAGCCAAGTGCCAACAGGCACTGCCTGTGACATGCAGTTCTGGCTAGAGCAGGAGAGGTAACTGAAACAGCAAAGCATTACAGATCTGGAACAGTATTCCTCGTAGAAAGAAGAGCTGCTTCTGAAATGTAGATCAGCAACAGGCATCAAGAGCCTGATCTCCCTAAATGTTGGATGCACGCTCACACTTGCCATGCCTCATGCATTAGAAGGCAAAAGGGGCTGTGTGCAACCAGCCCAGCCAATGGCACCATGAAACATCTTGGTTTAAATGGAAACATTTTCAGAAGAGCAAAGTTTAAGTAGCTCACTTCATTAAAGGAGGTAGCTAAACTGACAAAGACAAGGAGCCATAAGAGTTATCTATACATGTGCAACTGAGAAAGAAACATCTAATATCACATCCTTATTATTCACTCATTTTTCCTCAGATATACTTTAACCAGATGAAACTTTCATAATTTTTTTTTTTTTTTTTTTAATAATTAAAAATCTTATTTCTCTACTCCAATTATACATCCTTCTTACAAGAAATCCACCTGGAAAAAGCACAAGAAAGCACATACCTTGCATTGGATCTAATTCCCTATACAAGTGTGATTATTACATTTAAATTTAAGGATCATCAAGCAGTTATTTAACGACGAAACATTTTTGGGATGAAAGACAAACACATTGGTTCATTTCACTCTCAGAATGACTTTTCATACATTACCTATAATGGATTAACAGTATGTTCACATATACAAATAAACAATGCATATATCCTTAGTGCTTGATTCTTGGAATAAAAACCTTACAAATACATTTTTTGAGTGAAGTCTCCCAAGCAATCAAAGCTGCAGCATTCATAAGTAATTGTTAATGCTACATAACTGCTAATTATTAATTATACTCAGTTTAAATACACTGAAATCAGAATCAGCACTCTCCTGACAGTTTGCCTTTAACGTATCAACAATTATTTCATTACTGAACTAGTAGTCAGCTCATAACAATTCAGCCAAAAGTTTACTCTTTCAAATTTGATTCCTATCCAACATTTACTGAAATTGGTTTACATTACTTGACTTTAACACAATAAAAGTATGGCTGCAATCAACTGAATATAAGAGTACCTCATCCATTGGATGTTACTGCAAAACTGAACTATACATCCAATTTGTATGTATGCACAAGTACTCTGCAACATTTAGTATAATATAGATGCTACAACAAGAGCTCTTCATCACAGCAGCAAGTCTGCATAGATTAAACACAAAGTGTAGACAGCAGCCTCACAGGAAAACCTCAAAGATGAGGCATACCCACACTATCACTCCCACTCGCAAATACTCGCTTTTATACCATCATCTAGAATTGGGTTAATTCATCAAAATGAAACAGTATATTCAGAAGAGAAATCTCATGAGCATATTTTATATAACAACAAATCCAAAAATTAGAATGAACACAGAGTTCTAAAAGTTCCTCACACGTAGAGATGAGCATTTAATCTCATTTAAAAATGCAGCAATAATACATATCTACAAAGCATCACTGGAAAATAATTTGAGAACCCTGCAGTGTTCTGGAGGAAGTCCTAGAAATTGAAAAATACAGGGAAGGGCTGCTAAAACTGGAGAGGTGAATACGAACCAATCTGGAGAATACAACTTAAGTGTTTGTCATCAATATATTTCAGTTCTAGTGTCTTCAAATGTCTTGACACAGACCCCTGTGAATCCCAGAACTGCAGAGCATTTCATTCTTAACTCAGAGTTGCCTTTCACAGTGCAGCAAGACACAGTGATTCATCAAGCCCTTACAAAAGAGCTGTCTTTAACATGCATATATATCCCTCCCATAGATACTCCATTCCTTTTAGGAAACAAATTATTAAACCCAAGCTGCATTCAAAAAGCTGTGCTGTACACAGATGTACAGTTTGTCATTCCGATGTATTTGTAAAATACTGGCTAGCTCAAAAATATTAAAGGTGCACTGATTGGTACCCTGTAGTCAAAATTACTCATTGGATAAACTACAAATTAGGAGCACAGCACGGTGAGATTAAAATTTAAAGGCAACTTTGCATTTTAATTACAAAGCCAAGATTTGGTCATTGTCATTTATTCAGGTTTAAATTCTTATTTCTGTTTTAGGATGTGAGGAGATATGAAATACCTTATTTCCATTGCAGCAGAAAGAAATAATCCACACAGTTCACTGCTCACATCAGATACACACAAAATGAGTTTTCCCTTGGAAGTACAGAATTGACTCTTGCTGGTCCTTGTTCTACTGCACCATATGAAAGTGAATATAAGATCATCCCACAAGGCTAGCTGCAATACAGATACAAAAGAAAATCTCAGAAACATAACTTGGAGTGTACAAGTTGATAACCTTAGCCAGCCATGTGAACTACATACACATTACCTAAAACATACCTGCCACAAACAGAGAAGTAATACTTTGCAAGGGATGGGTGGGAAACCCATCAGGTTATGGATCCTGTTCATAAAGCAATCACAATTACTGGTTCTAAGGACTTCAGAATTGGCATCTTACACATATAAGTAGAAAAACTGGACAAAAGATAATTTCCACTTTATGGTTTTATCATTTCCTTACATCTAAAAGAAGATTTAGAACTAAGTCACCAAAACAGAAAGAGGTTTTTTTTTTTAAACCAAGGCATGGATAAACTAGCATTATCATCTTCATCAAGGAAGGGAGCCTTATGTCTTCAGAAGGAGTTAGAAATAGACTTCTGAAAGCAAACAGAACTGCATGCCTGCTATTACTAACATTTTCATGTGCCCAAGAAAAACAAGACATGAAAGAGCTTTTTAATTTCATCCACTTTCACTGATAGCATATGAGGTCTCTATACAAAGCAGCATCAGTTCTCATCAACTTCACATCTACGTTAAAGATAAGATGGCCAAATATGAAAGGCCCAGAGCAGCTTGAGTGCTTTTCTTCGCATTCAGTTGTGTAACAGTACCAGACTATGGGCTGCTGCTATTTGTTTCTGCACTCATAGTTCTTGACAAATACTAAATCTGGGGAAAATACATATATTCCAAGCACCAATTAGGTTATCTTTTAATGCAATTAAAAGCCATTTGACCAGGACTGAGTACACACTGGATAATGCATCAGACCACTCTGCACAGTAATGCAATTACAATACAACTCCTTAAGCCTTCTAAAAATAAGTAGCATAATGCAAGCAGTGTGACTATTGGTAAGCAAATTACATCCAAGAATGACGTGGATGAGAATCCTAGCTCTTAGATTCTGAGTGGAAAAGACAGCTATTTGCAGACACCAAGAACTGACTAACAGCATCAGAAACATTATTACAGTGCCTAAGACATAGGAAACAAGAAGAGGTTCAGCATTTCTGTATTTCAGAAGTTGTTCACCTGCATCTTTTCCAAACCCACCTGCTGTTTACAAACAATGAAAACAACCAAAATCTCACATTCACACTACCTGTTCCACTGGTGCTGTGTGATCATCGTTTACATTCCTCTCACTGGAAGTGGGCCAGTAAGATTATTCCTACTTGTGAGAGAAACACCGTGAGATTTTTCATCAGTTACAACACATTTGCATCACACACAGCTTCCATGCAATTGCACTCTTCCATTGTTACTGAATTGATTTCTTTGTTCTTCAGTCTGTAACCTACAGGAAGTGAGAATATTTAAGCAAACGCAAAAGATCTAAATGCCACAGGGATAAAATACACAGCTGAACAACCATTCAGTAGTGAGTAATTGTCTGACATGGCACACACATCCTGACTTGTCCCAATAAATAGCTGCTAAGCCTGAAGAGAACTCATGTTTAAGCTTTCTTAAGTTTTTACACCTCAAGACTCACTTGAATTCACGCTGAGCAAGAGCAGGAACTGTGTTCTACAGCATTTTAAGGACGAATGGATTATTTACTGTTTTGGCATTTAATTGCAGGTTGTTGGGACGCATATTTGTCAAAAGAAAACATAGCTTGTATATGCTCCTCCTTAAAGTTTGTCATTAGCTTTTAGATTAGAACAGAAAAGTCATCAATAATCATCATTTTGTTTCATGTCTGAAAGATATTGAAGATACTGACATGTTTCTTAATACAAAAAGATTTCCTGGCTACATTAGTGACATAATTATTCATTTATAGTCACTTTTGGCCTTTTCTTCCCCAATCCTTTATCTCACTTTTAAGAGGAATGCACATCAGTTCTGTTACCAGCTCCTTTTCAGCCCTTAGTTCTACACTGGCAAATTCCAACTGAATTTCAGTCACTGCAGAGAAAGATCTCAATATTCCAGAGCAATTCTGGACCCTCACAGCTGTGAAGATCCACATTCACAAGACAGCTCCCCTTAAGCCCATTATGCTGCACCTAAATAAACACACTGAAAACTAGAATCAAAAAGGGATCAAGACAGGGAGACACCTTTCCAGGAGATTTCAGGTGATAAGAGAAAACTATTTCCAGATCAATTGATCCTCTGCTGGCAAGATTTAGTTTATCAACCTGATGCTTATTGAGGGAAAAAAAAAAAATGAACTGATATTTTTGTCAGATGAGAAAAATCTTGAAGTGTACAAAGCTAATCTATGTTCTAGGCTGCAAACAATTTAGTCTTAAGTACTTAAACACCTCTGCTAAGTTAAGATCTCAGGTACTGTTTCAGAACCACTTTGTGTGGGTTTTTGCTTTTTTTTTTTGAGATGAAGATGGCATCGTGCTAAAGATGACTGACAACAATATATATTTACAGTAGGGCTATTTACCCATCAAAACAATTTTATCTTCTTTCAAGCCTCCACATTACGGCACAGCAATCTGAGAGGAGCTCTTCACAGAACCTTGTTTCTACTCACACGCATCCAGCACAGCCTGCATTACAGCTGTGCTCAATGAAGACATCACCTGCACAGAAGGTCATCTATCCTGAACAACTCATGGCTGAATATTTAAGCCTGAATTAACCACCCACATAATCTAAACAGCCAAAGAGTTAATAGAAGCGGGGATTATTTTGCTTGTCTTGTGTTTGTGAGTTTGTTTTAACACTACTGTTCTACAAAAGAAAGAATAAGCCAACACACTTCTGGCTGTAAGTCTGGTATAATGCTGTTTCTATGTGCACTCAAAATACTAATACCGTGTTGAGCTCTTGTACAATAAAGCAAATGGTAAAAATTACAGAAATACAGAAATATACAATACTTTGAATAGTATTTGAATTCATTTGAATAGTAATTCCAGCAATTTTAATGCTGCCAAAAGCAGCTCCGAGTGGAACACTGATAAAGTACACACAAATCATTGGGGGAAAAAAAAAGAAGTCATTTAACCAGTAAAATCTTCCAGATGAGAAGAGCTACCTCCTCAAAACAGAGAATGCTTAGCCAAGGGACTGCAAGCCTCTCCTATTAACTCCTGTCTTCAACACAGGATAGCAGTACACACTCTGTGTTCTCCATGATCTTCTCAATAACCTCCACTCCACATCAAAACCTGGAGAGCCATCAAGGTTTCTTCAAGGTTTCTTCCAGAAAGTCAGGCCTTCACCTGCTTTCCTCTGGGGCTGACACAGCCATTCTGCTGCTACAAACCCCACACAGACCAGGCCTGGAAGTGCCACGTTGCTGGCAAAACCATAACCTACACTCAGATATCCATTGTACAGAGGCAATGCAGTTAAGTCCCAGGTTCACTTAGGCTGCAGATTCCTGATGTCTTCACGGATAAGCTGCTGCTGGAGCCAATATACTCCAGGGTTGGTGCAAAGCATGGGAAGAAACCTGTGTTACTACAGGCAGAAGAACTGAAGAGAAGACAAGCAGAGGTCAGATTTGATCCTTCTAGATACGCAAAATGCTGGATTTGCTTCACAACCTGTAAAAACTACACCATAATGAGGACCATTCCTCCTATCCTCCAATAACAGGAAAGAAAATATGAATCTTATATATTACATATATGTACATGATAAATCCAAAGTTAGGTAACCTGGCACAAACTCTGAACACTCATATCTGACCTATAAGCAATTAATGTTAAGCATCTTCCTGAAATGAAATGCGTGAAAGAATTGTCATAATTATTTGTCTCCTTAAAAAAGAAAAAAGCATTATTAATACGCTAGCATAACTCTTGATTTTGAGAGGGTTAGCGTAAGGGAACAATTTACTCTCCCCAAAGCCAGGAGGCAGCTGAAGTTGACAAATGAGCGCGCTAGACTTCCTGTTTCCATGGAAATGAAGCTTGGATCAGTACAAACAGATTTCAGAACTTAAAACCAAACCACTCTCCATCTCACAGGCTCTGCTTCAACATTTGCCTTTCCAATTAATTCAGTGGGAGAACATCCACCATACACCGTAGTCATGAAGTAAGCCATCCTGCCTTATGACCACTACTTCTCATTTCTGGGTGGATGTCCCCTTACAAACCGTGCACCCCAGTGGTCAACTTCATGGCAACAATCCAGATACTTTATGTAAACATGGCAATATTTCAAAACTTGATTTCAGAGGACAGACAGGTCAGTAGTTACATGGCATTAATAAGTACACAACAACAGCTTTACAGTTCAATTCTGAACCACACTAAAATATGAAACAATATAACCACAAGAGGACCACTGAAAATTTCATTTTTATTGTTAAAACCAGAGAACAGAAGAGCAGAGTAACACAAGTGGGAGATTGGTTTTTTTAATTGTTGTTTTGTTTTTGTTGTTTTTTTTTTTTAACTGTAAGAATCCTTTGTCATTAAACAAGAACTAAAAAGGGGTTATTTTATCACCACTAATTAAGTGCTTATGCAACAACCACTGCCCAGCACTGCAAGTGATAATTCCAACTTGTTGATTACAGCTGCAAGATGCTCAGTAGCAACTAATGCAGTTTACCAATGATACTTATAGCTCCTGTTCCCTGTGTTTGGCAAGAGCACATGAAGAGCCATTTTTGCATGTGTGCAATATTGACAGTGATTTTGCAACTGATGACAACACTCCATCTGCTCTCAGACACTCTGGTGCCTCTGCCAATTTATTCCCTAACATATTGCCTTCTCCAGGCTTCCCCAAGGTTGCTCTAGTTTGGATTTTTGTTCTTTTACCAGGTTTGAAGGGGCTATTTCAAGCTGTGAATGAGAACTTGTGGTATGAAAATCTAACCCCATGTCATAATCATAGGGATCAGCAGACAAGTAGGTAGTTATTTCAAATGACGCCTCCACAAGTCCACAAGTTAGAGGGTATGGATAATAGCTTCAGAGACATTGATTCCTGAAAGAAAAAGGAGTTTGAGGCCAATGAGGAGATGCAGAATTAAAAAAGAACCAATAACTAAGCTAAGAGAAGCCAAAAAATAGCATTTAGAAAAGAGTAGATTCCTCCCAGATGTCCTTCTATGGAAATAGCGGGCTGCCCTATTAAAATTTGAGATCCTGTGTTCTCACCCAGCACGCTCAACTCACCAGCAAAACTTGCAGAGTAAATTGAACAGACTGAAGAACTCAGTTTCTACTTGTTTGCCTAACACCTTAAATATACAGGATTAAACATTAAAAGAGTTAGCAAAAGTAAAAAATTTCAACTCTTCAAATCTTTACTTTAAAGGTATTTACCAAGTCAGAAGCTCAGACTAATAATTTTACTGCTTTGTTCAGCTTTTATACAATAACCAAGCTATCTTTATGTCACACACAGGAATTTATAGTACCATGTTTAGACAGAAGTGACAGTTCATCTTATAACATCATACAACTAAAAAATAATCTCAAAAAATTAACATTCAAAACTTTGAAGATCTAATACTCAATCCACCATAGAAAAATGGATTGCAAGTTCAGAGGTTCCTAAGAATTGCAGCTGATGGAAGAATCATAAGTATTCAAACCCCGCGGGGTTGAGATAAGCAGCATTGGTCTGCTCATCTCAGTGTTTCAATTGAAACTAGGCAAGTAGGTTAGTGTGAAATGGTGTTCCCAACAAATAATCCCAAAAGGATGGATGCAGAAAATAAATGCTTTAATCCCTTTCATATCAGTACAGATGTATGCGGATTTATTTACTGTTTGGCTCTGCCCAGAGATAACTTGCATTTGTGGTATGCAGGTTGGATTAGATGATCTAAAGGCTTCTTTGGCTTAATGCTTGTCTCAAATTACTTATCCTATTTGTTAACAACAAGACCTATTTTGTATGAAAAAAAAAATTGCCTGTAAACATTATCATTTCTTCTAACAGTTCCCTTTTTTCCTTCTCATTTCATTGACTACCTAACTAAAGAAAAAAGCAAATCATGGCAGAAAAATCAGCTGCCAGCCTTACCCCCCTACTCCTGAAATTTATGCTTCTTATTTTTTTTAAATTCAGGATCACAGTGACAAGTTAAGAAAAGCAATGGATTTGAAACAAGTCTTTTTCTTCTCAGAGCCCTACAATATGTAGGCAACTGATTGTTTCAAGTTGCAGGCTCTGAGAGAATAAAAAAGCTGAAAATTCTTGTAACCACCACCAACCTCTTTGCTCTGAGGCATTAAACTTAGGTTTGCCTTTGTATAAGAAAAAAAGACCAATTCAGCAACTACATCAAACACAGCAGCTTGTTTTGGCAACCTCATTTTGTAGGAGATCAGATTTAGCTACTCAGCTTTAATACTCTTGTTTTTTGAATTAACCATCTGTTCTGCAACATCCAGAGACAGACAGATCTAGTAAAGTAGGATGTCAATCTCCAGGTCTTGAGGGATAAAACACTTCTCCATACACCAGCAAGCAAACAGAACTCAGTGCAATAGGCAACCTTACCAACAAGGATCTTACATTGTCAAATTTCATATCTAGAGCACGGTTTCATTTTATCCAACTGGCAAGAGAGACTCAAGCCAACACAGTATACATTTTAATCAATTAACCCTAAAAGGAAACAACTTGAAAAGGATTTATGACAAAAGAGTTCCATTTACAGCAGCTGTACCTCAGAGATCTTAATCTAGCCCCTTCTAAGACGATTATAAAAAAATAACGCATGCTGTTCCACTGGCACATGCTTATTGTTACTGTAAAGAAAGTGACAAACTCTTAAGTGAAAAAGCACACAAAACACTTCAAATACAATGATAGATACTTCTAATGCACGGTTGCTGTGATAGCGTGGAAGCCTTCTTCTCTGCTGTATCCCTTCAAATACAGAAGAACACAAATGCTCTGTTATGTCAAGCTACATCAAAAGACAACAGGATTTATAGGTGTTGCTTCACTAGTGAACTTTAACAAACACCTGAATCCAGTGATCCCTCTAAGGGAAGCACACTATCAAAAAGCTGTTTCTTTCAGACTACCAAGAGGAGTGGCTAAGAGACAGCCAGAGTGGGCAGGCTATGGAAACGTTTGACAAGTTCAGAGTTCCCAGATTCTTAAATACTCTTTTCCACTTAAAACCTGTTACTCCAACAATACATTTCATCCACATTGTGTCCAATATAAAAACATCATGCTTTGCAACTGATGTCACTACAGTAGGCTCTCCAGGAACTAGTCTGACCCCCTTCCACAGCATGACCACTAAAAAGGGCTTACTGGTCCCAGACATTTAACCCTGACCTCCAAGATCTTCTTACAAGAGCCTACACAACTCCTTGTACAACAGCTTCAGTGATGAGCCTGTGTATTATTCTAAAGCTGGCAGCACTGAAGTACTACCAGTGTATTTATTTCAATCCCAAATGAAAGTACTGGAACAACACAACCTTACGGTCCCATGCTACAACTAATTCTTCTTTACCCATTCATTTTCAACAGGAAAATCTCAATCAAATTTGGCAATACACTGATATAGAACAATTCATGTGTTCTCTCATTCCTGTACACAATAACCTATGCTCGCTGCACATCTGCTTCCACAGCACTGATTACTGCACAGTTACACTGCAGCACACTTCAACTGGCACTGATCACTAACTTTGGCATGAGCGTAACGCGTACATATTGAGGAGCTCCATGCTCAGATTTCAACTGTTGGCCACTTCACTTTAGGTGACAGGTTGGTTAGTGAATAAACCAAAAAGCTATCAGTTAAATAAATCTTACCTTTTTATTCTTTCTCGCTGCATGAATTGGGGTAAATTCCTCAAGAAACCATCTGACACTCCACAGTGGCTTCAAGTCACCATCTCAATCCAGTTTATATGACAGAAGTTATTACTTCTTGAGAAAGACCAATGCATGTGACCAAACAATCAGCAGTAGATTGAATACACTGCAACCTAAAATTTCACTTCAGGTTTCTCATATTTAGTATAGGTTGTAATAAATCAATGTTTCATTCACTGATTTGATTAAGAAACACAGGATTTTAAAATTCAGATGCCTGCACATTATTAAACACAAGCTGTTATGCTCATATTTGCAGGACCAAGGATTGATATTATACCTGCTGAGCATTTTTAAGTACGAGAACACTTTGTGAAGTTCTTCCTTACTCCTGCTAATTTTTTTTGTTCTATTCCATCTACTACTCTTAACTTGTACATTTACTTAATCTGTAAGCCAGTATAGTGAAATTGTGAATAATTAACTCACCGCCATCACCTGCTTCTCTAGAACTGCATTTACTAGAAAATGATAATTGAAAGGATGATTCCCATCTGAAAGGTACTCCAGTCCACCCATTCTACATGTATTATATGAGCTGTGTAAGATTTGTGCATCAATGCTGGAATCAAAGGGAAATTCTCCCTAAGAAGACACTAGTATGATTTGGGTGCATTACTAGGTATGTGTTGTCATCCCCCTGCACACACACACAGCACACACACACACACACGGCACACACAGCATTTGTGACTGATCTTGTTCCCTTCTTACAGAAAAATCTATATTCAATTCCTTATTATGCCTCTCATCATATAAATAGACAAGCCAAATTTTGCTAAACCTTATGTTCAGGGTAAGGTACTTCCTCTTCAAAATTAACACATCTTGAATTATGACCTCTCATGTTCACTAAGTTTATTGCCCTTTTTAAAAAAAAAATAAATCAGAGGGGGCTTTACTATATCATACCACCTCTGCTAAACTCATTTGAAAGGCAGTCTGGAGCTGTTTTTGTTTGTTTGTCTTTTTAAACATTGAAGCTACACTGACACACAGAAACATTTGATTCTTTAAGAAAACTCAGTTTCTGGAAAGCTAGGAATTCACCTAAGATTTAGAGAAAGGTCTCATCAATTTGCCCCGCTCCAGCTTCTTAAATAATCATTCTGCACTGTCCAGGAAAAGACATGAAGAATGTCTACAATTTACTCTTCATTAATCCAGAAGAAATGCTAAGAAGGGGAAAAAAGTGTTACTAAAGGCCACTTAGGATCAAGGATTTATAGTAGTCATATAGTACAATTACCTATTTAAAAAAAGAAAGTTAATGACAGAATACGTCGGGTTGAAAGAACACGTTGCGTGCTCTACTTCAGACTCTCAAAGCAATGCCAACACTCCGTTCAGATCAGATGGCTTTCACCAGCTTGATCTTGAAAACTGACTCAAGTGATTAAGATGCTTCTCTAGAAAGAAACGCATAGGGTTCCTTAAATTCTGTCTTTCAGAGATGACTCACACAGACTAGCCCTAAGCCAGTGACAAGTCCTGATCTCTTTGTTAAATACTTTTGTTTACACTACTTCTAGTGAAGTTCAGATTCATCGAATTACTTTAGTTTTCAAAACCTTTGAAGGATTTTCTTAAAGCACAAGAAATGCCCCCATTATTAACGCTTAGTGCATTTTTAATCAAGTTACATTTGCTTAGAAATGAGTCATTTGTAAATCTATACAAGCTGAGTTGAAATCTAGGCTGAGATGACAACTATTGTTCTGATTCAGTTTGATAAAGCTGCTGGGTTTCTTATACCTGGGGCCAGAAAGTAGAAGAAATCGACTTGAATTTCACCTGAATTACATATAAATAGGTTTACACTTCCCTCCCTTCCCCCCCCAGTGTGAATTGCCACAAATTGCTTTCCCCAGTTTGAGAGAGCATTCTAATCTGTTACTGCCAAGAAAACCAAACAAACACACAAAAGCAAACTTACACAAGAAGTTATTTGTGCCATAATATTTGCTTGTGGATAATGACTTGAACACCCACACCAAGTCACTGTTCACCTCATTCTCTAACAGCTGCATTTCTGATGCTGCAAATGCACTAAGTCAATAAAGGCTGACACCAAAAAGTATCTCACATGAAGATCAACACTTCCATTCTCAGGTAAATTTTTTTTTTTTTTTTAAAGTAATATATAGAATAAGCTGAAAAAGTAACATATTTTACATGCCTAAGTAGACCTATGCTTTAAGTACATCTGTTTAGTGCAAATTAAAAAAAAAAAAAAAAAAAGAATGAGGAAATAGCCAGCATAGTACCCATCGTTGAATGTTAAGCCATGGCTACAAGATCGCAGGTCCATTTTCCAGCCTGCTCTTCAGGCCAAGCCAGAAAAGGAGATGGCACAGAGGCAGGCAAGCTGGTACCACACAGCTCAAAAGCAACATGGACAGTCAGAAATGGAAAGACAGTCAGCACAGAAAGACGGGCTTCTCTCCTGAGGGCTTTCTGCAGCACAGGAGACTGCAGAGACATCCTCGTGCTCCCATCAACTATTACTAAGAACATGCACCAGTAAACAAATCCATTTTAGGCAGAGAAAAATGTTTCATTCACTTCCCACAGGTGAATGTTTTCTTCCTCAAAAATCTTCCAAGCAACTCATTTTGTGGAAGCTTATGAAGAGTTTTGCCATCTACCTTTACAGATCTCAGGGCTTTATTTGCTCTGCAGCATACAAGTGCCAAGACTTGTTTATATACACAGTGCAACTGCTAGAATTGCATGGGAAGCTAACAATTCACTAATACCTGAAACCAATTAACAAGCTTGTAATGTAAATACGTTCTTCTAGTTAGCAGTTTTGACATAGCTATGTCCACTTCTAGACAAACCTTTAACATCTGTTCCTTAAAAGGCCATTCACAAAGTGCTGTTGCAAAATATCTTGTCAGAACATTAAACTTTCAATTTCTCTTTGAGATTCTCACCTGCAGAGAAGCTGTAGTTCAACTCTGTGCACACAGCAATCCCAGTCAAGGTGCTAGGTAAGTCACATTAGCTTAATGTCTTTGACAAAAGCACCCCGTCCCCATCATCCAACAGCCACAGAATCAATCAAACAACCTGCAAGATCATCCAATCCAATTGTTCTCCTATTATCACTGCTACCACAAGCACTAACCCATATCTCATAGCTCCTCATCCAGATGCCTCTTGAACACTGCCAGAGGCAGCGACTCCACCACCTCCCTGTGCAGGGCATTCCAGTGCCTGACCACTCTCTGAGAGAAGAAATTCTTCCTTATGTCTAACCTAAACCTCCTCTGGTACAACTTGTGGCCATTTCCTCAAGCCCTGTTTGTTGCTTGGGAGAAAAGGCCAAACCCCTCTCATCACAACCTCCCTTCAGGAAGTTGTAGAGTACAATGAGGTCTCCCCTGAGCCTCCTCTTCTCCAGACTCAACAATCCCAGCTCCCTCAGCTGCTCCTTGTAAGTCTCATGCTCCAGACCCCTCACCAGTTTCGTTGCCCTCCTCTGGACACATTCCAGGGCCTCAATGTCTTTCCTGTAGTGAGGGGCCCAAAGCATAGTAACATAGGCACTGTTACTACACTACCAAGGCTCAACTCAATGACTACATCTCGTTCAATCATTCTAACACCACATTCACACCTTTACAACTTCAGAAGAGCGCCCTGAAGTTATGCACTTCAGAATACTGACAGAAGTGTGTGGCTGTGTTGACCTACAAATTAAGCACTTGTTAGCAGAGCAAAACTCCATTACAGTGAAATCTTGCAGGGACTGCCAGCAGCTCCCCTTGTCTTGGGAAGAGACTACACATCAGCCACTTGCCTAAGGTCTAATTAGTCACCTAGTAGCTATACCAACCTTCTTCCACATTTTCATGAATTAAAAAAAAAAAAAGCCACTCGAAGTAGTGGCTAGACATCCAAAGGTGGCTTGTCCTGCAATTTTGTACTAAGGATTGCTTTAATCAATGAATCACCTCAGATAGCTCTCTCCTTGATACTAAAATCTAATCACAGATATTCTGCCTACACCCCTTACAATTCCAGCAGGTAAGAGAAGGCTTGGTGGTACTGCTGAATATGGCAACACCACACACATGACATCCAAATAATGCCATCCCTTGCTTCTAAAAAATGTGTTTGTTTGTTTTTAAATTAGACCTCAATTTTAATTTATGTTGGTTTCATTTTGTAATTGTGGTGTTTGGAAGCCAATGTTTCCTTGCAAGAACCAGACCTGAAAGTTTTTTTCGGCTTGGGTCTCTGCAAGCTATCATAGTCCATAGCTGGAAAAATGTGGTCTATTCACAGAAGTGGCCCATGTTGAGCAATAACAACTATTCTCAAGAACTTGGGAATAATGAGAAATGCTGCATCTGAGGGCAAGCTGGGAAACCATTACCTTTTTTTTTTTTTTCCCCACATCAGAGAAATGCAAAACCTTCTCTGGAATATAGGGAGGACATTTCAGCTATTACAGCTCAGCCTTCCCTAGTTTAATTTCACACTCCATTGTAACAGAACTGCCTTCTGCTTACCACATGCTTATGCCCACCTGACTTAAACAGCACACACTTTGAACACTATCCTCATCTGTATGACAAGATAAAAATTATGGAGTTTAATTTGAAGTTGTCTTCCAAAGAAATACAGTTTGCCTTGACATCATTCCAAACTACTGAAGTAAATCATGGTCAGAAAGCACATACGCAGGTTGCTCCAAAAGTAACGCCTCCTAACTGCTTCTGCAGAAACTACAAAAGACATAAGAGCATTATTTGATAGCACAAATTTTGTTACAAAACACCCTTTTTCAACATAATCACCACTATCAGCCATATATTTTCCATCAGAGATGAATAAGAGCTGCATGCCACACTCAAAAATCTCCATGGCTGTCTGGAACATGGCTTGCCTTTCACATCACTGTTACCGCTGCCAAAACACATCACCCACCACCTCACTGCGCTTATAATCCTCTGCTGGTCTCCATAAGCATCCACCATGCGACAGTGAATGTCAGTGGGCACCATCTTTTTTCCTGCATGGAAGAATTCAATGACACATCTTTGCTTCATACATACTTCCATGTCAGACGCCACTTCGTCAGATTGCTCCTCTGCTGCCATCTGTCACACAGCAACAACAGGTAAGGGGACACTGTTGGGAAGGTTCAGCCTCTGCTGCCGTGGGCCAACGTCATAAGGTAGGAGACATTACTTTTTGAGCAGCCCTCATATAATCTAATGATTTAGGCTTATGAAGTAGTATCTAGAATGACAGGTGTAGCAGGCACTACAAAAATAGGAAAAATGTAGCCTTTGTGCACATATTTAAGCTAACACAGTCATCTTCTCTGCTACCCACAGAATAAAAGTAAGTGTTTTCAGAAAACTTGGGTCTTTCAAAAAAGAACAATATTTAGAAGTGACAGAATTTCTCAAGTGATTAGGAAGCTGTAAGCATAAGAAAGCTTTTTTATATTCCCTTCTATTTATAGTACATCTTTATCTTATAATTCATTAAAAAAACACAAACAATGGTTTAAGCCCTTAATTCCTACACAAAACAAAATTTAAGTTGTAGAGGTCATTTTTGCTCAGGGAGAGAGAATTAGGGCTCTTATGAAAAGTAATACAGGAAAATTGTGATACAGAAATCTAATCACTGAGGACAAAAACTTACCCATTTCACTGAGGACAAATATTTTTGCTGTGACAAGTCACATACACAAAAGACATCTACCTGCCATAAACATTTTAGTGTAAGTTTCAAGCTAAAAAAAAAAACCTCAAGGAACTTGGCTATATTTGACTACTGTATACAACTGTCACGGTTAATGTTTCTAAGCAGCTCACTGCAGGAAAAGTAATCAAAGCTGAAGAGTGAAAGGGAAAAAGCAGCAGAGATGAAACTAAGCATCTTGTCAAGGAAGATAGCAACACGGCTAGAGGTCACTGATTAACAAGGAGAGGGAAGGGAGGAATTCTGGAAGATTCCTAGCTTGACTTCTCTATAAGGATAAGGCAGAGCACTGCCTGAAACAAGCACTACCTTCTGAGGGGTAGAAGGAATGCATACTGACAGGATGTCAGCATCACAAGAGGACAGGTGCTCAGTGTAACTTAAACCCAGCTCCAGGGAAAGGGAATGGCAAAGCAAGCATCCCCCACCAGGCCCCAAACTGCTTGGCAGTGAAGGACTTAAAGGTATGCCTCCATCTGCAGTTGTAAGACTTGAAGAAAAGAGCACTCTGGCATCTTGTCTTCCCACAGAAAAGCAAATGCTACACCACGACCAAAGAAACCTGGAAAGCCAGTGGCTCATAACAAATAAGACTCATAGAAGAAGAGAAAGAAATGGCAGTGCTTTCAGACATATACAGCATTAAGACTAATAAGAAGCATTAAGAGAACAACAGCAAGTGCAGCAGAAAGCCAGCAGCACGGGGTTCAGGAAGACATTTTCAAAAGGCACGTTGCAAATTCTGTTTGACAAGGAGCAGAGAGTTTGGGCCACAAAACTGTCTACAGCAGCTGATGCAGGAAGGTGGCTGTGAATTGGACAAAGGACAGGGAGACAGCAGGAGGCACTGTGCCTTCAGCCCAGCTCCTGCTGTGCCATGAGGATGGAATACATCAATGCTTAGCACCCTCACATTCCCACCCCAACCGAAGCAGAGAGCTCATCTCTCACTGAGCACCTGCACAGGTCAGGATGTCATGCCAGGCCTCCACGTACCACTACAATACACCATTACTGACCATTTGTTTTGCAGTACACTAGAACAGAAGGCTGGCAAGCCCTGGGAAACCAAACACCCAGAAAAGCTTGTCTTGCTGAAAGCTTAAGTAAAGCAAAAACACCACTTGAATACCTTATAAAGCATGGTTCTTAGCTGAGAGCGCTGTGATCTTATCTACAAAGAATGAGTTTCTTCCCTTAGCTTCTGATACAGAACATGACCCCTCCTGCATAGAGCTTCAGTTACTGACAGCAGACACAATCAAGCCTTCCTTCTCCTACAGCACATTCCACTCTTCAAGGTACTCTTATCTTCCAGCCTTGCCTGCAGAGACAGCAAGCTTCACTGCTTCAGAAAATATGTCAGAGGTAAGGTGGCCATTTTTTTCCCCCCACTGGTAAGTATTCTTCTCTAGGCCTGTGACTATTTTCATCCTTGAGTTACAAGGATAGACTGAGCTTTCTTGCACCAGATGACCCTTGAAGATGTCCACCCTACTTGTATTAAGTGGCCACTAAAGGAAATTCTCCAAGAATCTCATATAGCATAGTTTAATCCCATGGACTGCTGCTGTCTTTTATATTAGGTTGGTTGTTTTCTGGTCCGTTCCCAGGAAACAAGGAAAGGTCACATACCACAGATAAACCTTCCACATATCAGCTCATTTTGTTGCCTTAAGTCCTCCAAACTTGGAAGAAGCAAAGCCCAAATATATATATTTTTTAATTTATGTTGTACCTCATTTTGCAACAGAAGCTAAATTCATAGCCTATGAGTGAAATTGGTACATAAATAGAGGAACTGCAATGCAACAACATTAGAAATATAGAAAAATTACTCTCCTATTCAGATTATTTTGTAAATTCTTGTTAATTCAGTCATTTTCTGACAGACCTCATTCACTGGAACAAGTTCTGATGAAAGATTTTACTAAGCTATCTCCCAGCTCCTTCGGAATCAATGTTGCCGTGTATGATAAATAGCCTTTGTTATCTGTTTGGAGTATCAGGTTACCAATTCCAATCCCATTAAGAGCATGAAAGCACTGTGTTGTATTCAGTGACGTTCATTACTCCTGCTGCTCATCTGTGCCAATTCCACTACTTGAAATACATAGCATAAACGTGCAGCTATTCATTAAAGGTTTCTGTCCTCATTCCCAATGAAACCAACGCAAAGGCTTTGACTGATGTGGAGCCTTGGATGAAACCCAAGGCAAGCACACACACCACATAGAGGGAAAAATTCTGATGAGTGAGGATGTGTTTAAAAGAGCCACACAATCACTTTCTGATGGGCAAGGACAAGGGCATTCCACTACTGCCATATGTTTTTCTTTCCATGTCAGTTATTCTAGGCAGAAAGGCTAATTAGTATTGTTAGCCATTCCATTTCAAAGGCACATTTAAACAATTGGTACACTGGTTCCCAATATCATCGTTTATATATCAGGAGCTCTGGCATATTCCTATTTTATTCTCCATAAAGACTTTAATATGCACAGACATCCAAGTTCATTATTTTTCCTTTCTTTCACATATCAGAGAGAAGCAGGATAAGCAAGACAAGCGTCTCTAAGGATCTCACAAGTCTTCAAGATGCACTGATCTACAGACCAGGCAAATTTAATATAAAACAGATGTGAGTTACTACAAGTATTCTCCCCTCTATTTTCGTTGATAATTGCTTTCCTTATTTCCATCTCCACCCCTTCTTTACAGAGAGTGGTGAGGTGCTGGAACAGGCTATCCAGAGAGGCTGTAGATGCCCTGTCCCTGGAGGTGTTCAAGGCCAGATTGGATGGGGCCCTGGGCAGCCTGGCTGAGTATGAAATGAGGAGGTTGGTGGCCCCGCATGTGGCAGGGTGGTTGAAGACTCATGATCCTTGAGGTCCCTTCCAACCCTGGCCGTTCTGTGATTCCCCAAACACAGCACCATACTAATCAGTGTTAGTATTCACCTACTAGAGAACAACTATACATTCACTAACTGCCAAATTACATGCGGCGTTTCTATAGCTTTAATATAAACAGGAAATACAAACGGAATGAAATATCTACTTTTCAGAAAGCAACACGGAACACTTTGCTCCCAATCTCAGTTTATTTAGGAGGTGGTCCCAATCAGTGCAGGAACGAGGGGGAGAAGGGAAAGCTGGTGCCATTTGTTGAAGATTCCCAAACAGGCTAGTGACAAGAACAACAGACAGACCCTCCAACTGCCAAAGACACACTGTCTCCCCACTTTGGCATAAGATGCATAACATCTGGCTGCCCAGCAGAGCAGAGTTACAGCTTTTCTTTATCCAGACTCACAGAACTGCTGACCGATGATAAAACAAAAAGTTTCAAGAGGTTGCTCCAAAAACTCCAAGCCTCCATTGAACAACAGCTTGAAAACGTTGTCAAACACTTCAAGAGTCCAAAAGTCTTCTAGCAAAAAGCTTTCCATTCAGTTGAAACAAGAGGAAGTCACAGATCAAGACTAAAAAGAAACTTGCAATGAAGTAAGCACCAACATTGCCTCGCCATTTTAAAACCCAGAGGTGCAGTGAAGTGTACGCTTGAAATACATCAGGTACTGTTGCAGTAAGGGGAATGAGACACAAGGTTACACCTAGTACAGCCTTCAAAGGCAGTAAATGAATTCAAACTGCAACCTCAGCCCTGGAGCAAGGGCAAAAGCTGGATGGAAGTCAGTTACATTACACATGTCTAAAACTTCCCTCCCCTTTCCTCTCAAAGAGGTAGTAAGGCATTAAAACCTGACATCTCAAAGCACCAAAAAATCATGGCTGCTGACACTGGGAGAAAGAACTGCCCTCTCAAAAGCAGAAGTATTACATCACAGTACAAATGAGCAACGCTATAGCAGAGGACAACATTTGAGCTTACCTTTAGAGTTATGCCATTTGCTTGCTGATGAAAAACCAATTACTCAAGTACCTCATTTATTTTTTTTTTTTCAAAACACAAGTGTCCTCTTAGTGCATCTGTATGACCACTTTCCACCCATTATAAAGGAAAATACTCTTAACTGAAATACATAGTACTGTTGATACAGTAATAGCCTCACTCCTCAAATGCATGCTAGCCCCACAAAGAAAAATGACAAGGATATTCAAAAGTTTATGATCGTAGAATAGCTCACGTTAGAAAAGATCTTACAGATCAAGTCCAACTGCAACCTAATCATACTACCTTAACTCTAACAACTCTCCACTACACCATGTCCCCATAGCCCCTCTGGTAAGATTCCCCTGACTCCCAGTATCTGAGACTTCTGAAAAAAGGGCAAGATTTTAAGATCTGGTTAGCAACTACAAGCTGAGATCCACCTTGCACAGTGGACTCCAACATAAGAATCTAAAAAAATCAATTATAATACTTGGCATTAGCAGCATACTACTGCATCATAATACACATGCCTGTGTACGCAATTTGTCTTTTTATTATTATGACCTGCTATCATAGGTTGAACTATGGAGTGCTTCCCAAACTCAACCTGACACAGTACAATATAATTAACTCCAATATTAAGACAGGTGACTTCACCAGTAATGATTTTCAACTAAAACTAATTCAGCAATGAATAGTGCTAACTCTGCAAACACCTGCATATTCTGTTAAATATCCCATATATTTCAACAGTAAAGAACTTCCTAAGAACCTGTATTTACTTGTTTAAATTACAGACCTGGTTTGTTACACTCAGAAGAAAACCGCAGAGATGACCTTCTGTCCTCATTACTATTCTTGTGCTAAAGATAGCATAGAGAGTAAAAATAAATAAATCCCAACAGCATTAGGAGTTAGACAATGTCATATTGAAAGATACCCTAAATGATGAGCCTTATGCGCTCCTGCCAGCCAGGATGGCAGTGGGTTAGAGGGGAAGGTGGCATTTAAGTGCTCACTAGGTGATCTCTTTGTAGCAGGCTCCATTTCCAGCTGTAATCACTCACTGGCCTTCACTGGATTCCTGAACACTCTGGAATAGCTCCACAAGTACTTAAGTGGATGGATGGTACAGGTCACTGGAACAAAACTTCTTTTCTCTCTTGGCCAAGGCTCTCTTTCAGCGCATTCTTTTGAAGTCTGTGCCACTGAGGAATCAACAACAGCTGAGAAACATGTGTTATCATACAACACTGAGCACAGCAGCAATACTGCACAGCAAGACACTTTTGTTCAATAATCCTGGACTATTGGAAAACATTACAATGTCCTCTGTTGTCTATAAGCCCTTTCTCTGAGCACGGTAGGAAAGAAAACAGATTCCTCCCCCCTTTAAGTTGTAACTCCAAGTAAAAAGGTAAATGAAGCAGGTTTCTTATGTGCCTCCCCATTCCGAAGACTTACAGCACAAATTTCCTCATCTCCTCTCAGATATATTCTCCCATCTCCACATTTACATTATCACAAAGACAACTTGATGCTTATCAAGACTGAGCAAAAGTAACAGCAAGAGGGCCCAGCCCACAAACCCTGTGGCAGCTGCGACAAGGAACTGTAAGGTACAGCTCAAAACCATCTTCCTTCCCGAGGCAGCTTAAGGGCTCCGATCTCAACTTGATAAGTAAGAAACTGGGGCAAGCAGAAGTACTGCTCAGCTTGGCACGCACAGGCAATTCTCCCCCCTCCCCACGATGGATCAGTACAGAGAAAGGTGCCATACAAACATCTCAACAATGGCAAGAAAAAATACTGTAAATACAGAAAACAATATGCGAGTATGCTGTAATTGACCAGCAAAACTATTCTTGTCGGAGCTGAGAGATCAGTACACACTTAGAAGGGGGTTACGAAGGATGAAAAGAAATCAGGTAATTGCGGAACTGAACATGAATACAGACTGCCTGCCTAGACGGTGGCAGCGAGGAGCTCATATAGGCACATGCAAGAAGACAGCAACTTGTACCCACAGCTGCAAAACAGCAAGTTCCTACAGAAAAGCCTCTCATTCACAGCAGAGAAGCACTTCCAGCAGGATCGAGCCCGTTGTTTACAAAGGCTGCGAACCTCAAACGGCACAGGAAAGGCAAGCACTGAGATCACAGTGTGTCATGTCAGGCTGTAAGGTCCTGGCTTGAGAGCTGTAAGATCCAACATTTCAAGAAAGCCCCAGAAAACCACACAGCATTTACATTTAGTTTCAAGATAGAGATCTTAAAGACTTAAGAATCTCGGCAAAGACCTAGAATTAGAAAGCAAACAAAAAACCCACGTACTAAGCCAATCTCTTAATTACAGAGCTCAAGAAACAGCCAAGAGTTGCACACATCCCACTGAGGGGGTCCCCGGCCCATTCTCCACCCTGCAATTAAAGCTCATGGAATTTCTTTTTGGATAGCCTGAGAAGTAATGAGCAAATTCACACCCCAACAAGGTATCACCGAAAAAGCACACAATATTCTCAAAGCATAAAGGGGATAAAAAGAACTTCAGTCTCAAAACGGTGACAGCAATGCAAAAATCTGGTGCACTGTCATTCAAAATAAATACCGATCATCAGGAGTGCTGCTTTACAGCTTCCTAAGAACAAATATTAGCACAAGAATAACCATCAGCTGACAAGCATTCCAAATCACACCAAACAGAGCAATGCATTTGCACAAAATTATCCCTGAAAATTGTGTATAAGAGCACTTTAGTTATTCTGAAAGTCTCCATGTCCTACAAGGCACAGCTAAGACAACAGCTTCAGTAAAGGTCACACTGCCATTCCATGGCAGAGGCAGGAACAGGACCCGCTGTCCTCGGCTCTCAGCACGACTTTTCAAGATTGAGACTTCTCACTAACCATACTTGGTTAGTTTACCCCTATCTATTTTCCCTGATTACAAAGTTTCTCATCCCCAGGAAAGATCAAGAAGAAATCACACAACCGTGGTCAGGTTCTGTTAGGCTTATGGTGGTGGGAAAGACAGAACTTACACGAGTGTAGGAAGCAAATCTGAGCCTCGCTGTTGTTGGGAGGGCACACAGCTGAACACCACAGTGACAAGCAGTCATTTCCGCTCCCCTAAGCCAAAGAGTCACTGGATACACAAGGTATCACTAACATAAAAATAAATGCTTCCAGTTCAATCCCCAGCCTATTTTATTATTAGCTATAATTAAAGTTCAGTAAGAAATTGTAGCTTCTCCCTTTTTTAAAAGAAGAGAGAGACAAACAGGGCTTCATCTGGAACCAGGTAACTCCGCAGTCTCAAGGAACAGAATCTATCAAGAAATAACAACGCAGCCATGAGCCACAGTTCTCCATTCAGACCAAAGGAGCTGACCTTATCTTCCCAAACTACACATTCTCGACCGAACCAACAGCCAGGCTTCGCTTCCACGGCGCCCAACACAACCACACCACCACCCACCCCATTACTTGTGAGCACCAAACCCCTGCAAGCAGGTGTCTCGGTAGGCACAGCCTTCCCAAGGCGTGCTCCAGCACCAACACGGCTCCACACAGTCCCAACTAAGGTGTTAATCTGTCAAGCCCTGACACATCCACAGTTTCTAGACGCGATGGGTGACAGGTGCAATTCCAGAGGGGACGCTGGAACCCATCACGTTCCTTCCGCTCTCATCTCCTGTACCAACAAAGCCCACCGGCAGTGTTGAGCTGCTGGCATAAGGACGCAGCCCATCGCTGAGCAGGGACAGGCCACCCCAGCCCAGCCAAGTCCCGGATCACCACAGCCATGCTTCAGGGCTGCGCAGACCACAGCGTGGGATCCATCTTCCGCCCTGCAAAGTTCTGCCTCCTGCTCGTCCTGCTGCACTGCTCCTGCCCCAGCTTTTCTCAGCGTCCCCCCCCCGGCTCTCACCCACCACAGATAAAACAGAACCTCACGCACTCCCGCTGGCGCAGCAGCTTTTCTTTTAATCTTTTGCTCACTGTGGGGAGCGAAAGAAAAGAGGAGAGGTCGGGACGGGAACGAGCGATTAATCACGGAACGAGTCGTCACCGCCTGGAGAGGAAGGGAAAAAGAGACCGAAACCAAACGGTCCACGTCGCAAAAATTCAGACAGGAAAGCGAGACCCTCTCGCCGGGCACAGCACGGGGAAGGACGAGAGCTCCCGCGGAGGGAGGGGTGCGAGAGAAAGTCGGTGCTCAAGTCTTTTCCCAAGGACGCAGAAAACAGCCCGCGGCGCTCGAAGGAACGCAAAGCCCCAGCGCCGGGTAGGGAACGGACGAGGAGCGAAGGAAGGAACCAAGGCACGGAGGGAGCGCGACGGGAAGGCGCGGCAGAGTGCGAAGAGCAGCCAAAGCGGAGAAAAAGCGAGGGGAGCGGGGAGCGGGCAACGACAGCGAGAAAGTTGGCGGCAGAGGGGCGGAGAGGGCGGCGGGGCTGAGGACCCGCCGAACCGCGGCACGCAGAGCCCGAGGAGCGGCGGGACCCGACTTACCGCTCCGGCGGCCGTCCCGCGGCGGCTGCGGGCAGCGCCAACGGCTCCGGCGGCCGCCGGCTCCGCCTCGCGCCTGTGCCCCGCGGGGGGCGGCGCGGCCGGCCCGGGGCGCAGCGCCCGGGGGCTCGGCTCGGCTCTGCCCTCCGGGCGCCGGCGGCGCCGCTCCTCCCCCGGGCCCGCCGAGCGGGTAGGTGGGCGCGCGGCTGTCCCCCGCGCCGAGCGGCGACCGCCCCCGCCTCCTTCCTGCCTCTGCCTCGCTCCCCTTCACCGGGAGAGACATGTAACGGAACTGGGACGCCAGCACGGCATTGTGGGAGCTCTTAAAGCCGCAGCCGCCCGCTGCCCCCCGACGCCGACGCTCCCGGCTCGGGGGCGGGCAGGCAGCCGCAGCCTGTCAGGGAGAGAGGCGCTGCAGCCCCGCCGAACGGCGCAGCCCGGCACGCACGGCACCGGCGCCCGGCGCGCTCCGGCTCGGGGGGCAGGCCGAGCTGAGCCCGCGGCTGAGGCGTGGACGCGGCCGTGCGGACCTCTCCCTCCTTCTCTCTCTTTCTCTTATTTTTCTTTAATCGCCGAGATTTTCCTATTGTTTCTGGAAGGAGCAGGAATGCCTTTGTTGCTTATTTTTAACTGAAAGCCGGCAGGCAGTGTTTGCTATTGTTTCTGCCTTGGGCTTTTGATGATGGAAAATTCCCCGGAAAAAAAAAAAAAAAAGATAATAAAATAACAACCCAGTGCAGCGAAGAATCTTATGCAGGAGGCTATTTTTGGCACCAAGTTTCGAGCAAGAACTTTTTAATCAGTTGTGTGTTTGTACAGCTTGGGATAGGAAGATGACTGTTCCTAAGACGAAAAGAAACAAAATGATTCACGGGTGTTTTCTGCTGTCTGCGTGCACTTGCACAGGGCCTGGCACTGCCTCCCCAGCAGCAGTGCTGCCCAGCTTTGCCCAAGGCCAGGCCTTTGCCTTGCCATCCTTATGGCACATCACGCTGATGGTTTGCAATGGAATCTCTCAGAACTCTTTCAGCTGTTTTGGTTACTAAGTGATGGTTGTCCACCAGTGGATCTGGATCTTGGGTTATGATCACATCCTAACTTTATACTACTGAGCATATTTGTTGTAAGCATGCCTGGCAAAACAAAAAGTTCCTGCTGAGAAAGTTTTCAGGGCACAGAAGGATGTAACTTCTACGCCTGACGCACCTCCGAGCCTTCTTGTGCTATCTTAGACAGGAGGAGCTGCCAGCTAGTTTTTGTAGAGGCCATGGGCACATATAATGAGGTATGAGTAAGAAGAAATAGCAGAGATAAGGTGAATCAGTTCAGGAGCTGGTGGTCTGCATGTCAGCTGTGTACACACCTTGAGTTGTAGAATATCCCGAGTTTGAAGGGACCCTCAAAGGTCACTGAGTCCAACTGGACGAAGTTGTGTGTGTGGACAAAGGACCACACAGACATCAAACCCTATGTCTGAAAGCAGTGTCCAAACACTCCTTGAACTCCAGCACTTGGTGCCATGCCCACTGCCCTGTGCAGCCCGTTCCATGCCCACCGCCCTGTGGTGCAGACCCTGTCCCCAACCCCAGCTGTCCCTCCCCTGACACAGCTCCGTGCTGTTCCCTCGGGCCCTATTGCTGTCCCCCAAAAGAAGAGGGCAGCACTGCAAATATGTGAGCTTATGAAACAGGAAAAATGCGATACGGAAGGGATGCCTCCAGCAGTGGCCTCAGTGACCGGTTTTCCTGCAGTCTACAAGATGAGATTAGTTCGCACTAAGCATTTCTAGCCATTACTTTCAAGGGTATTAATAAAGATTGTTGCCAGATAAAGCAGGAAAAACAGACTGCATTTTCCAGATAGACTGCTTGTTGCAAATGTTTAGCTAAATTTTCCTGTAAAGCTCCTGAGAAGTGCTGCGCTCATAATACTGCCGCTTCCTTTTTTTTTCCTTAAGCAAGTAAACACAATAGAAGCTGTAAAACTCCTGTAAGATCCTTTCTCAAAATCCAGCCTCCTCAGGAGCTCCTAGGAAGGAAGGATAGCGATCTGAGAAACCGATTATTGTTGGAAGGAAAAAAGCCTTTTTCAAGAAGTTAATGGTTTACTGAAAACAAGTACTTGATAAGTCATTGGGATTGTATTGTTTACCACTCCAGGTGTTCGCAGAACATCAAACACCCAATTTTATATTGAAAGGGATCTTTCTGATTAGCTTCACAGCCTATCAAACAGTTTTCATGCCCTTGCTATCTAATTTCCTGTCAGAAAGTTTAAATTTAGGGGAGAAAATCACCCTGCTATAGAGGATAAATTCATGGCCGTAATGAAGAGGCTCTTGGTGAAGACGTTCAGAGCATATATAAAAAGGCATAAAAAATGTTTATGCTCGGTATTGGCTGGGTGTTTCACTTACTGGTTGTGACAGTTTTTGTAGCTAGAAAGAGCGCTGACATTTCAAATATTCTAATGTCTTCATTTCCCTCCTTCCCTCATGTAATTTAGGTTTTAAAGGCACTAAAGATAACACATTTCTGCTTCAAAATAGCGTACGTGAAATTTTCAGGGCACTTTTTGCACAGATTGTGAAACCAGTATGTCCAGAGAGGACATCAAATACAATTTCATGAGTGATTTTTCACATTAAAAATTGAACTCCTTGGAAAGGTGAGATGGTGTAAAGATAGAGAAAATTGGTTGTATCGTTGGGACTGTGTAGACATGTGGCATTTGATCAAGGCCAGCTCCAACAGTGAAGATGACAATGGCCATTAAAAAGGAAAAAAAAGGGGGGGGTGGGCAGGGGGAGTGGGAGTTGGCTTCAAATCCAGCCATAAAACAAGGCTGGATTGTATAAATTCCTCCACTAGGTAGCATAGCATCCTAGATGCTTGCTGAGCCATACTGAAAGAACAAGAGCCTGTTTCCCTAGGAAGTCTGTGAGTAAGGTATGGTAGAGGGGTGCTAAATTAAACCATCAGAGGGCAAGACTTTGTGCTGTTGTGGGATGTCTCTGCTGGGGCAGGCAGTTCCTGGGACCCAATGCCTACCCCAATCACTTCCTAATTTAATTACATTATCTATATTCCTCAATAAGCTGTGTATTATTCACCTTGAGTCACTCCTTCCTTTGTACGTTGCTGAGAAAGGTACAGGCTCTTAATTCAGTAAAACACTCAGGCACGTCCTTACATTTTTGTAGAAATGCCACAGACCTAGCCAGAGATATTTCTTTTTATGATCTAGGTCACTGCTTGGTGTATTTGGAGACAGATTCCTCATAAAGATCCTACTACCTGTTTACCTAAGAGTAATTAAGGAATCCTGGGCAAGTAGTAAAAGGTGCTCTCAATGCTGGCATTGAGTGTCACACACCAAACTCCTTGTACTACACAGGTGTGCACACAGAGTCTTGCACACATGTTCTTAATGATGACAAAAGGGAGAAAATGGCCCACATGCTTTTTGGTTATGTAAGCTTTCCAAGAATTATGTCTTTTTGACCAAACCCAGGAAGAGAATGTTCCTGAAGTTCCTTAATTTCCTCCTCTTCTTGATCTGATCTTCTGTTAGCACTGCCCTTTCCTCTGTCATTTCACCTTGAGAAATCCAGTTTCTCATTGGGCTCTTTAAATTTAATCCCGAGTATAAATCAAGCTCAGTCAGAACAGAAACAGCTCTGTATGAGCAGCTATGAGCAATCAGCTCAGCCTTCAGTACCATGCAATTGCAGTAAACTGCTCGTGGTCAGAATAAAACAACTCCATCTCTACAAATGCTTTCTTGAGGAGAAATAAAGTAGGTCTGGATTCAGCAAACTATTTAACTGTGTCCATATATTTAAGGATATGAATGCTCTCAATGGGACTGCTTGCATGATCAAAGCTATCCATGCACTTAAGTATTTTGTTGAATTGGTTCCATAGTAAATAAGTCTGAAATGATACTCAACGAGCAGAAAAACAAGCTAATTTGGGGGAGTGGAGTTAATTTATGTCCTGCAGTGTATTTGCTTTACTTTAAAATGAACATTTCAAGAGGCTTTTTTTTTTTTTTTTTTTTAAGATAAATCTGCTGTCTGAAATTCAGGGGAAGCAAACAGTCATCAAATTAGAATTTAGGTTAAGTGCATTCTTCAAGCTCTTTCTCATTACTTCTGTTATTCTCTTCAGTTAGCACTTATTTCTTGGAGCCTGAAAAGCAGTATTTCCTTGTTTCTTCTCCAGGTTTTCTGGATCCTGTTATTGGCTGTTTGTAGAGTATCAGTGACATACTGTGTTAGATATAAGTGAAAAAGCTTGAAATCCGAAAGTCTGATATTCCAAGATGCAAAATGTATTCAATTTTTACTCTATATGGTAGATTTTGGATGCTCCAAGAGACTTGCAGGTTTCAAGACTCAATTCTATATAATAAATCCAAATTAGTTCAAACGAAAATTGAAAATCCAGACTAAATTCCTCTCTCCTGACCTGGCCACATATGTTAACTCACATGAACTGGGGTAACTACCTTGAGTAAATAAGTAGAACAATCTTACATTCTTGTTTTTGCTGTCAATAGCAGCAACAACTTTCTATGAACTATCTAGTATCTCTCCCAAGTAATGGTTCATCTAAGCACAGCACAAATATATATGGGGATAGTCTTAAAAATTTGATATCCAGTGCAAGAATATGGAGTACTTTAGGAGTGATTGACAACCAATTATGTACATCCTATGCAAAAATATAGAAGGAACATTTTAAAGATGGGCATTGAAAGAGGAGAAGCATGCTTGAATGGGAAGGATTCACACAGAAAGCCATCAAAGATGAGGGTTTGGAGCCTATTGTCTATCCTGGAATAGACAATGTAAGTTAGCTTTTGGTGTATCCTATCAGCAGTGAAAATGTTCTGCTTTAATGATAAGCACATATGCCTGCTGCTTCCTCCACTCTGGAAAAACCAAGTAAAACCTTTGTGCAATTCCTTCCAATTTCCCTGCTGTCACGCTGTGTTTGCACTTGGTGTCTTCTCCACAGAGGTGCAAGAGCATCACAAAACTTTCTTCACCCTCAATGGTTACAGGTCTATCATGCAAGATATGCCCCATCCCTGGAGGCATTCAAAGCCAGGCTGGATGTGGCTCTGGGCAGCCTGGTTGGCAACCCTGCACATAGCAGGGGGGATTGAAACTAGATGATCATTATGGTCCTTTTCAAACCCAGGCCATTCCATAATTCTATGATATTCATTATTCTGATTAATGCATATGAAAGGTAGTTCTCGTTCTATGCGTCGTTAATCAATGAATGACTTTTTTCCTCTGTTTTTCCTTGATTTATATAAAATCATTGATATAAAATCATTTTCCTCCCTTAGAGAAGGCTTATGAAGCTCCATTCAATCCAGTTGGAAGACAATGTTGAAATCTATGGTGTGCGAGTGAAACATTGGAAACAGCAGACCCCACCCCTGTGCATTAGCCATAAGATTATAAGAGCTGGATGAATACCTTTGAATCAGGTTTTACAGTTTCCTCTGGCCTGCTTAAATCAATCTGCCATGGTCAGTAGCAAACCATAAATTTTAAAGTTCTGTCTTCGGTACATGGCTGTACAAGAATCTCAGCTTTCTTTAGGGGAACAAAAAAAAAGTTTGTAGTTGTCATGGTTACAAAGAAAGACAAGAAAGGCCTGAACCTTGACAGTTCCAAAACCAAAATGCAAATAAGAAATCTAAATGTCATGTGATTCGGAGGGAGAAGTAATCTATATGAGCCTTTAGATACTTAGTTTCAATTCAAATCACAAAGAAGCACTTTGACTATTAAGTTTCATGCAAGTCCTTTGACTAATCTTTTTTTCCAAAACCTGGAAAGAAGGTGTTAGTATAAATCTTGAGCACTGTGGAAGGCTGAAAATGGATTACTGTAGCTGTGATAAAGTATGGACAGCTATCAGCTAAAACAAACAAACATCCCTATGGGAACTCCCATCAACCTTCCCTAGAGAAGCTAAATGGTGGCAGTGACACAACTCAAAGACTGAGGAAACATCTGAAAATCAAGCTACCTAAAACTATTTTTCTGTTGAACATCTGGTTCAGGATAGGAAAAAACCTCTCACAGGAAAAAATAAAAGACAAGAAAAACAATTGTTGTTTTCAAGTAGAAATGAGTGGCAAGCAAAAGATTTTAATTTGGAAATACACAGTTCCAGGAGGTACAATATTTAACATAGGAGTTCATTAGCCTGATGCCTGAAACTCTATGCCGTTATCTATCAGAAAGATTCAGATAAGAATATTCTTTTATAAAATGCAGAAACATTGATCAATCTTTGTGATTCCAATGGTGTTTTCATGCTTTGATTTGTTGGCTTTCTTTTTATTTTTTCTTCTTTTTCTGCAATATGCTTCTTCCTTAGCAGAAGTTCCTCTCTCAAGTTGTGATACAAAGCTTTAAGACATTAAGGTGTCCCTTCGTGAAGCTCATAAACCAGCAATATTTGAAGGGCCTATCATGGTACTGTTGCACGTGATTTATTATGATTATCATTTCCAGTGCAATATATTGTTTTCATGAGCAATATGTTTAATCACTTTCAGTTTATAAATCAGTTTCTCATTCATATGTATGACTTACAAAAGTACACCAAAGTGCATACCTACTATTTTATTATCCATAGATTTCTATCATCCCTTTCATATTTTGCCCTTGTCGATAACTTCTAAAAACTCAATTTTTTCCTACTACACAGTACTTCATCTTCATTAAAAATGGTGGAATAGTGGGGATTACCTGTCCCCTGAAGCATCAGAATCAAATCTAATATATTTTAAAATACGATGAGTGTAGAATTTCAAAAACGCTTCAGTAATTCCAGAGCCTAAGACACATTTTCATAAGTAAGCTAGGGCCAGATTTCCAAAGTTTCTGGAAAATGCAAATAGATGCCTAAAGGGCTTTCAAATACACATCAAAATGGAGAGGGGGTTAAAAAAAAGAAAAAAGAAAAAAGAAAAAAAGTTGTTGCTGAGGTTTCCATATGAAGAAATTTGCATGGAAAAAAAAAATACATATATATTTTTTAGTTCTCATAGATTTTTGAAAAGCTTGGAAGTAAGCACGGAAACATCAACCTGCAACAGATACTCAGAATTATGCTATAGGTGTTCTAAGTCCTTCTAAAAACCTGTCACTGAAAAAAAAAAAAAAAAAAAAAAAAAAAAAAAAGGTTTGCTTTGCAAAATCTGTATTTAACAGGAATTCAGAAGGTTAATACTTTTGTTGAAAACAGTTTCTCTGCTGTTTTCTAAAGTCTTTTCTCAGTCTCATTCCTTACTTTTGTGGTCCATCAGTTGGGAAACATGAAAGGGCAAGATACCTGCTTTCAACAAAGAACCATTTCCCAATCCTTTGGACCTGAGCCTGTCAACCTTCCCCACAGAGAAACAAATTGGATGACTCTTCTAGGATAATTGGGCAGCTTGATGCCTTACAAGTATCTGGAAATCAAAGCTGTGAAAAGCCCTTTCCCAGCTTTACCTGTAGTTGCCTCTCATTGAACACTTTGTTTCTGAGAGGTTTCATTTTTTTTCCTACTTCATGCATAACTGAAAAAAAAAAAAAAATCAAAAAAAAAAAAAAAAAAAAAGCTAAGAGAGTTAAAAAAAGCCAGGTTTGTGAGAAAATGTCAGATATGTGCATTATAAATTGTTGTCATTGAGATGAAAGTTGCCTTCATGCTGCTTATCTCTTCTTTTTTCCTCTCCTTTTTTTACGGTATCTTTTCAAGTCCAAATTCTTCAAAAGAGTTGAGTGCCTGTGTGATGCTCCATCCACTAGCATACATTTATTTACAGACCTATGCACATTCTCACTGAATTAGGATTTTCTAAGTTGAACTTTAAAGGGCTTGTATCTTGGTTTCTTACATTTATTGAAAGTACCTAGTTTACTGGGTCCACATCCCAGGCTGGATGTGGCTCTGGGCTGCCTGGTCTGGACACTGGCAACCATACCCATGGCAGGGAGGTTGAAACTAGGTGATCTTTGAGGGCCTTTTCAACCTCAGCCATTCTATGATTCTATGATTCTATGATACAGGTGTAACATCTAACCCTCATTTAATAATGGTTTTGTTTCCAAGGTGGGAAGTCCTCACTGTGGGTTCATACCTTGTCTTTTCCAACTCATAAATCACACAGATTTGTAGTGAAGTACTGTAACTCCTTGTTATCCTCAGGACACCACACTGTGGGAACAGCAATGGGTCTGATCAACCACTCGGTTGTCTGTGAAGTCTCAGCACAGGAGAGGTTGTGCCAGGTCTCAGTGCTTCCCTGCACTGTCCCCAAGAGTCTCCAATGGCAGGTTTCCCTGTGGGAGCCGCTCTTGTAGAGGCTGACTGGGTGTCCTGATCCAGCTGCCACCTCGATCCTTCACATAACCCACATCTGTGTTCATGTTTCCCGGCACAGCAGAGAACTGAGAACTCTACTGATAGCTACCGAAGGGGCTGTCAGGGATAAGGAAACCTAAATCAGTTATAGCAACTTTAACTTGAGCAGGCCTAATGGTCTCAGTGACTTTAAATGAAATCAGGCCTTTATACTGCTCTGAGGTTCCTCATAGTTTTATGAATGGATGGGAAAAGAGCACAGGTCTGTGTTTTTCAAGGAACGAGTGTTTGAAAGCATCACTGGACACTGTTTAAAAACCACTCCAGTTATCATCAGCAGAGTTGGGAAGCCAAGATCGAGGCTTTGAAATTACATGTTTTCATTACTGTGCAGGTCTGAGCTGCTCAGTAATCAGAGGAACGCTACAACCAAAGCTACAGTTCTAGACACAACCCAAGACCAATGTCCAACGCAGCTGTGCTCTGCTGCAAAGAGGTGCCTCTCAGGAAGCAGGTGGATGCCGCTTTCCTCAGGGTACTTTCTGCACAGCCAGAACTCAGTCTCATGAGAGAGAGCATGAGAAAGATCCATCTTATGGCATCCTGATACAAGGAAGAAAACCTCACCCAGGCTAGCTGAAGGGTAGGGTATAACGGTGCTGTTCTTGCCTATGTGTCTGAAGCACAGTCAAGACTTACCTACCCAAGCCATTACAGAATAGCTGTTAATAGTGGTGCTGTGAGGTCAGCTCTGGGCTGATCAGTGCAAGTTATTTCACCTTTCTGGGAAATAAGTTGAACAAAATGTACCCCTTTCTATAGTAGGGAAGTGTTTCAGTGCAGTTATTTGAAACTGAAACTTGTTTCCGAATAGGAAGCCCATTGTGGCCTAGCCAGTTCCCCTATTGTGGCTCCATGAAGCCACATCATTTCCTGACTCTGCAGGACTTGGGAGCTGCACAGAACAACTCAGAAAGGGATTGCTGCTACTTATGTTCTGTTATGGGGTAGTCATTTAAAACACTAGCCTGCTGTCTTCAGTAAGAGCTATGTACCTGTATCAGAAAAAAGTAGGGCTCCATCTTTACAGTCTGTGTAGATCTTTTGGGGAACTTCCTGGAATAAAGAAGAGCAGAGTCCTGGCAGGAGGGGTCTCTGTCCTGAGACAGTCTGCTGGTGAAGTAGCATGAGGGCACATGCCATATTTTCCTGGCAATAAATTGATTTTTTTTTTTTCTCCAAGAGAATATGTCATGCTCCTATATGAAAACGTAGCTACAAAAACTCTGATAATAATGTTAGTGCATATAATTACAACCCCAGGAGAAGGGTAATTTTAATTTTGGGTCCAGGGCCATATTATCAGAAGGTATGTATCAGGATCACTCATAGAATCATACAATGGCCTGGGTTAAAAAGGGCCACAATGATCATCTCGTTTCAGTGCCTGTGCTATGTGCAGGGTCGCCAACCACCAAACCAGGCTGCCCAGAGCCACATCCAGCCTGGCCTTGAATGCCTCCAGGGATGGGGCATCCACAACCTCCTTGGGCAACCTGTTCCAGTGTGTCACCACCCTCTGTGGGAAAAACCTTCTTCCTAATATCTAACTAGAGACTGGATGGGGATCCAGTCTCTAATATTCTGCACTGAGGAAAAAATGAGCACTGCTTCTGCTCTTTTATTTTTTAATACTGTTCCATATAGCTTTAAGCACAACTCACCAGTGGACAGAATGATGAATATTCCAATGTCCCGAACATGATGGATTTTAATTTCTTATTAAAGAAAGCAGAGGAATAAAAAAAAATAATAGCTTCAGAGGGAACGGCTCTGTTTGTTTTTTTTAAGTACTTACATTAGTCTGGCAGTTTGTTAATTAACTGAATTTCCTTGATTATTGATGTACTTTCTTTATTATATCTTTTATGTCAGACAGACCATCAGTGCAGTTCAAGAGAAAATGAAAGGCATGTAAAAGCAGAAAAAGAGCCGAAATGCTAAATGGAAGGAAGAAAATTGGTATTAAGTATAGGTGGTCAAAAAAGGGGAAAATAGTTGAGCTGAATTAATGCTATTTTTCTAAATAACTCATCTGTAAAAGGAATCTGTTATGTGACATGGTAGAAAATCTAAGTAGAAATTTCTGTCACAAAAACATCATGTCATTTGTGCACTGAAATTTTCTACTGAAATATAAACACAGGAGATGTAAGTAATGCAAGTACAGCCCTCTGAAATTGACTGGATCAATACTGCATGTATTCTCCTTTCCCGTAAAATCACAGCTCAGAGCTGCTTTCAAGTATCTGGTGAGTAAATAAAGGTGAACTGTGTGCCAAACAGGAAAGCAGTAAACACACAATAAATTGATTTAGGCCAATTTTTATTCTTTCAAGCAATTTTAAGTAAACTCTAAATTCTGTTTTTATGACCTGCTCCTGACTTCTGCTGTTTGTTTGCTTTTTCAAGTCTGTTAGTTAGTGTCATGCTTAAATATAAAGATGGAATGATCTTTTGTGCTTGGTGGCTTTAAATTTGTTTCCTACAACTGTAGTTACAGGCAGCAGAGTTATAATGACCATAATTCTAAGGAAAGTGGAAAAATAAAAGGTCCTAAATAAGACTGACTTACTTTTAGGTATAGCAGAAAAGGGTTTCTCAACTAATTAGCTGCCCTTTCAGCCAAAGAAAAAAAGAAACAAAGAGTCAAACTGTTTTAAGATAATCATTTTGTTTATCTGTGCTGTTCAAACACTGCTCATAAAGTAGCAAAGTCCTTTGCACTTAGATGATTGGATTCATCCAAGTACCCCTCTCAGATCTCCTAAGATTTGAAAGGGGCTCTTACACAGATTCAGATGGGAAATAGTTTCCCAAATGGTCCACTAAATATTACAGAAAAGTCAGTCAATTTCTTCCAGAGTTTAGTGAAAGGGTAACATTTGAATAGTAGGGTGTGCATCTCACTCCTCTGAAAAGGGTGAGAGAAATGCAGATAAGAACTCCTCATCCTCTTTGTTTCAGAGCAGGGACCTCATCTGAGTTTGTTTGGTTTTTTTTTTGCCTCTGCCTATTATTGTCCCCAGAAGTGCAGTTTATTCCCTCACCTCCACCTACCTTCACTTCCTCGCCAAGCAGAGCGGCTGGTTCACTTCAGTGAGTGGGACACACGGGTGACCAAGGAGCCAATGATCCTTTTCTGAGCTTTGATGAGATAGGACTGTTCATCTTTCATCTGAACCCTCCAGAATCTTCAGAGTTTTCTGATTTTAAACATACCACACCTGAAGAGCACTCCTGACCGAAGTTATGTTAAAATATGCTTTTTTAGATTCACTAATAGATATTTGCTAACATTTCACCCCCACACAGAATTGCAGAATGACCTGGGTTAGAAGGGACCTCAAGGATCATGAATATGCAACTCCCTGCCACATGCAGGGCCACCAACTTCCACATTTAATACTAGACCAGGCTGCCCAGGGCCCATCCAACCTGGCCTTGAACAACGTCTCCTTCATCTCAGCCTCCCTTCCACAGGCTGGAAGCACTTTGGGCACGAAGTAATAGTTCTTGTGGGCTGTAAAAGGAAACAAGAATAATAGGGCCTTGTTACTTGCAACACATAAAGCCAGGCAATTTGACTGTGAGGAAATTTGTTTAGACAGTTTTGTTTCTTAGTAGCGAGAGGGTTACAAAGATGAGCTTGTCAGTTATTTGCCTGTTATACCCTGCTGTGAAACTATTTTTGTTTTCTGAAGGCTTTTTTTTTTTTTTTTCCATCTAAAGGCAATCTTCCTAAAACAATATTCCCAAGCCTGTTTCACACCAGAGTTTTGGGGAAAAATTGGCAAAGTCATACACCTATTTATGCTTAGTGCTGTGTGAATATTTCGCCTTTCACAAGCAGTGCCAAAGAGATTCATCCTGAAAACAACAAAGATCTGAATACTTTAGGGACAAATTATGGGTAGTTTTCTCTCTTCCAGTGTTCAGTGTTTGTAAACTTCAAAGCAGTAATCACCTCAAAAGAAATTAGAAAACATTGCTTTGAAAAATCAATGTTTTGTTTCAGAAATGCCACAATGAAACATCTGCAATGGTTTGGGTTGTATTTTGTTTGTTTGTTTGGTTGGTTGGTTGGTTGTTTTTTTACCTTCTTTTCATTCTTATTTTCATGGGATTTTTAAATTTTATTTTATTTTATTTTATTTTATTTTAACACAGACAGTTTGTACTCAAAAGTCCTGGTGTTCTTGGGACTCACTTTGCATCTCTTCCTTGAAAAAGAAGAGTGTAGTAAAGAGCTCTCAGAAGAGCCTTGATTCATGGTGCAGTAGCGTGTTCCTCTCTGACAAAGAGGCCAGATTGCATATTTGAACAAGTATTCCTTTTCAATTTGTTTTCTCGTGATCAGTGTTTGCTTTCCAAGTGGATGAAAGTGTGCTGCTATCGATCATGCCCTGGGAGTGGCCTGTGGGACAGAGGAGCCTTAGGGCAACACTGTCAGCCGTGTGAGGCCTTGATAGGCGCACCAGATTTCCCTCTGTGTCATGGCCCCTTGGAGCAACTGAGGGCAGCCCATCCAGGGCACACACCAGAATGAACAACTTTGCCTGGCATGGCCTGAGGAGTCCCAAAACAGGAGTGAAGCCAGGAGCTATGGCGGAAGTGTGTGGGAGATGTGCCAAGAGGCTGGAAGTAGTTGACAGTTCTACAGATCCCGTGTGGACAAGTTAGACTTGATGGTTATCTTTATCCGAGGGCTAAGATGGTGTAAGCTTACAACATTCAGCCTTCATGAAACAAATGGGCAAATTTCACCTTCTCTGCTATTTCTTTACGGATTGACTGAAGTTTCAGAGGACACGGTGGTATGTTTTGTTATATGGTGGGTAAATACTGGGCACCTGGTGTGTCAAGATGTTTTTCACTCAGTATCATGAAAACTGAAAACTCCTAGAGCGTAAGAAAAATCCTGTGCTTTCTGCAGAGTAAATTTTTTCCACTTTCTAATTCATTTAGACACAGAAATCTCACAGACCAGCATTAGTTTTCAAAACCTTTCTGAGAAAACATATCTTTTCCTCTGATAGTGGCAAAGTCTGCTGGTATATCTGCCACCCTTCATATCTGCCTCGTGCATGCACCCTTTGCAACCCTGCCTCCAAGTAACTTGGGGAAATCCCCCTGTGTAATGAATATGACACAGGAAACTAGTATGAGTGTCAGACAGCTCTGGGCAAATGATTTCTGACTACAGACCCCAAAGAAACCTCTACACATCTGTAATATATTTATGGCTCTGCTTACTCATGATTTCTCCTCCCTGTGGTCCTTTTTAATGAAGGGTATGAAAAATTAAACTCTTTCATAGATTCCAGTAAACCAAACAGACCTCCTAACAAATGAACAGTATGTTCCTCGAACGCCATTATACCTGTTACTGGTTGACAAATTTACATTGATATATGTAATGGAATCTGTTACAACTTTTTCTGCAACCCGTAACACACTAAGGCCAAACTCTGCCAGAAGCGGGACTCATGTGAGTCCCACGCTATGACCAAGGGCAGTTTTATGGCCCTTAAATGGGGAGCACTGTTTGTGTAAGAATAACTATGTGAATGTAGAGTGCATAACTCCAAAATTGCATTTTTTAAACTACGTAGCAGCAAAATAGCCCAGAGAGAATACGTGAACCCGAGCGCCCTTTCTGGTGTATGAGGCGATGAAAAGGGAAGATTGGAACTCTTGTTCTAAATACTGCATCTTTAAAAAAGTAAATCTCCTATAAGCTGGAGGCAGATCATTCAGGCATTTCGAGGAAGATATTACTGTTACACACTCTGCATAAGACATATCTCGGGTTAAATTCTTTAAAAAGGATACCATCAATTTTAAACATTACATTTTCCTGGGTCATTAAGGTTAGGCACATACTGATTTATTAACAGGTAATGTATTATACCTTGGAAGAGATAATATCTGCCAGAAATTCCAGGGAGGCTTTGGAGGTCTTGCTGTGATGAGTCAAGCTGGTAACATACAGTAAGACAGCTGCATTATCAGAGCTGCCTATGCACAAAGGCAAGGAGTGCAGTGCAGTGGCAATAATCAATTGGGAAGGCAGCATGGAAAGATGCAGCACTGAAGACTATTCAGAAAAACAGAACAAGTCAAACCTTATTTATTGGCTAGCATTGCAACACATCACAGAGGTGCCTGCTAACTTCACTAAGCGTGTACAAGGTATTGTCCAGCCACATGCAAGTAGAAAGCTCTTACACAGAAGAGCTTTCACAATGTGCAAAAAGCCAATGCGGATGCCCCAACAAGTAACTAGCAGAGCAGAGATCTGAGGAAGGCTCGTAATGCAAATAACCTGTTCCTAAGTTATCTCTCAGTAGATCTTTGCAGTTGAAATGATGTTGTGGGAATACTAGCTTGCCCAGATCACAGTAACTCATTCCAGTGGTGGAGGGAGAATGACAGTGTCCCCAGTCTGTGTGATAGCAGCACAGGAAAAACACAAGCAGAAATTTCAGCAGTCAAACCTGAAGGCTATACAAACTGCACCAGCAAGGAGACGAGCCACTGAGCCTAATAACTTGGCTGGAGAGTGAGCTGCTTCAGTGCAATGAGCCTTGGAGGACCAACAGCAGCCACATCAGCAAAGCAGCATGGTGCCAGAGGCAGGCTGAAGAAAGGATGCTCTAGCTTACGCGGCTGACTAGGATCATCCCTGCAGGTCCACTGCTTCAGCCAGGAGACTCTAGGTGGGAATACCAGAAAGGAAAGATTGTCTCAGCCCCATTGCTCTAAGAGTTGGTGGTAAAAGCACTGCAGTTATCCCACAGTTCTCAGACCTTTTAAGTAGAAAGAAGGAAGAAGGATAAATCCCTTTCAAATCAATGCTGAATTGCAGAGGTTGCTGCACAAGGTATGAAGGGCCTGGATAAAGACAACGATGACAGAAAATCTATGGCTAAGAGTGAGGAGGAAAGAGCAGCGTCTGGTGATAGCAGGCAGCAGTGTGACACGGTCTGGAAGCTGGCTGGGGCTTGCTCCTGACAGCTGTGCCAGCCAGGCTGTGATTTCCCTTCTGGACAGATAATCTGTACAGTGACTTCTTTTATGTGAATGCCAAACTATGTGAGAGGGAAAGGGTGTATGAAGAAAACTTGCTTTATGTTGAAATAATTTAGTTAGTTACTGCAGTTCTAAGCCAGTCCTAAGAATATTAAAATAACACCTGCAAAGTTCAGCACTAAGTGTTCAACCTTATACCCACCATTTTAAGACCACAAATCATTCCAGATATTTAGCTTCTAATAGGCACCACCAACACAAACCTCTTTCTAAAACCTCTTCTCTTAATCCCCTGTGAAGGTTTGGGAAGCTCTGATGTTATCTGCTTCTCCTGGACGCATAGGGAACCTTCACTGCATGCAGAATGACATGAAGTAAGAAATGTAATTTTTATCTGCAAAATAGACTCTAGGCTCCATCAATCCATATCCATACCATGAGTAACAATCTTTGCAACACAGCCTCGGAGCAGGAGGAGCAGCAAGGCAGGATTTGGGCAGCTAGCGAGTAGTATCCCATGGACTGACCTTGAGTCAGAGTTTGAGCAACATTATCCTTCCTGTAGATGATTCCTTGAAAGGATTGATTTGGCCTTAGGCATAGGAGCTGAAGAGAAACATCAAGAAATCATTTGTAGTTGGGAACAGCTTGCTTTCATTTTGCACAATACAGTATTTTTGTTTGTTTGTTCTTTAATTACAAGCCTCATTGTTTCATACGCTCATCTCCTGATATTTGGTGACTTTTAACCTGAAAAAGACACATGAGAAAAATTAATTCTCATAGTTTTTGACTTGTAAAATAATTTCAGAATAACTGCATGGATTTTAGTATTTCTGCCAAGAAATCGTGAGAGTTTTTAGGTAAAATCTCTTTTCCTTGTTTATAAAAAATGTCTTCATCATGAAGTTTTGAACTGAGCATAGAATCTGAATTGGGCTCTGGTTTGAGAAGGATTTGTGGCTAAAGCAAGCAACTTCAACTTTACCCCTTCTCTAGTTTTCCCATCTGTGAATTATTGTATTTCTTCCAGCAGAGGTTTATAAACATCCAAGCAAAAAGGTCTTGGAAAAGTATACTGTGATACAACTGCTAATCATTACTATTCTTCTATTATACTTCATGACGTAAGAAAGTTCTCACCAGATGCCTTAAAATCTGAGGAAATGTCTGCAAGGCATCTTTGTGGTAACACATGGGTGCAGATTCCATTCATCATTTACTTGACAGTTTAACTAACTACTCCCAAGCCAAAATGATCACTAAAATCCTTTTTCAGACATATTAGCTGAGGAACAGGAGCAAGCCACTAAAAGCTCAGGCAGCATCTATAATTGAAAATGCCAAGACTCATGGAATATTAGTAAGGGGTCTGCAGAAGGTAATAAAAAAATGCTAGCTTGCTATGCATAGGCTTAATTTCTACATGCAGGGATTTACACCTCCACTGGAAAAAAAGAAAAAAAAAATTAAACAAACAAAACCCAACAAGTTCTGCACGTTATATGCAGTTGAAACCACTCATCCAGAAATTCTGGTTTGAACTTTCCAAAGCACCCATGGGATTTAGAACAAATCCCAGTTAACCTCAGTAGAACTGGGGCCCTCACATTGCTTAAACAGTTGAAAGTTCAACTCAGAATCTCCTGAAACATATTTTTCAACCTTTTACAATTTGCAGCACCTTAAAACATTTTCCAGTGGAAGTGACAGTTCCTGCATGGTGATTTAATGCTACAGAAAATAGGTTTGCTTTTCTTAGTTACCCTCTGCAGACCCTTTAAATATACACTGAACACACAGATTGCAGGTTAAAAACTGTAACTTTGGCTCAACATATAATATTTATTGTTTACTACAGTCCTTTGTGCTAGTGTTCAAACACTATACAATAGGCAGTGTATAGTCCTTGTATTCAGAAAAAGCTGAAGACAACTTCAAATGTTTAGTAAAACATTGTATTTGAAAGCTGATTTCATTATTATTAAGCTCAAAATTACAATTTTTGAATGTTTTATATTGGTAATAGAGCATTCCTGACCTTCTGCTGATACTACACACTGTACGTTGGTCCTCTATGCATCATAAACTCAATATTAGAAAAGAGTATAGAGAATCATAAAGTTATAAAATTAATAAAGTCGGGAAAGACCTCTAGGATCATCTACTCCAACTGTCAGTGCATCACCACCATGCCCACTAAACTTTGTCTCTCGGTGCCACATCTACACATTTCCTGAAGACCTCCTGAGACAGTGACTCCACCACTTCCCTGAGCTCAACTTCTCTTTCTGAGAATTTTTTCCTAATATCCAACTTGAACCTCCCCTGGTGTAACTTAAGTCCATTACCTCTCATCCTATCATCCTACTCCTATCTTGCTACAACCATTTCAGGTAGATGCTGAGAGCGATAAGGTCTTCCCTGAGCCTCATATTGAAATATGTTTGATTCTCCCCTACCCTGATTTCTGCTGGATAACTTAGAACCACCTGAGAAGCAGTTTGTTCAGGACAATCAAAAATAATATTATAAAACTAGGTAGCGATACATGCAAATTTTAGATGCAGATCTGTGTTTGTTTCTGGGACATACAGAGTTCTAGCAAATTTTACTTATCTTTACTCCCTGTAGAAACCTGCAAGAATGACAAGCTGAGGATACCAACAGAGAGCCAGAAAAAGGCAATCAAACACAATTGTAAGAGATGTATTTCTCTTGGTACCAGAATGAAAAATGGCCATAAGCAATTTGCATTGTAAAAACTATAAAAATTTTACCTTGGTATATTGTTTGTCTCCATAATAAACTTCTGGACTCACGAATGAACCATTCAGAGGAGCTTTCTGGAGAAAAGACAAATGCATCCAGCCTTTAAATTATGCATTGAAACGCTACCCTGCATGTTATAGCTACAGCATGATATATTAGCTAATAAAAAACAATACATACACACAAAAAAAGACTTTGGATGGCACACTGAGCAGTCAACAGGCTGCTCAGAGAAAGGGGAAAGAAGGATTTGGGGATAAATATAATGAAGGGATGTGGTCTAGGGTAAAGGCTGAAGGTGTAGGCCTTGGTGAGGCTCAGGAGGTCTGGCAGAGGAGTGGTGAAAGGTGGAAATAGGTGCTTGAAATGGTTTCAGGAGAACTAATCTTTGTAGGACTGTAAAGAGCAGCAGAATGCAAAAGGGTGATGATCCAATTGATGCAAAGAGACAGAAAAACAAACAAACAAAAAATCTTTTAATTGCAATATGTCCCACAACTGGATCTGAAAATCACAAGATCTATCTTTGCAGCACAAATAACACGACCACAACTGGGCTACTGTCGCCATCCCTACAGACTGTAGTAACAAGGGATATCCAGGCAATAATGTGATTTCAGTGACCTGAGAAAGCAACAAGGCCTTCTCTGAAACAGGAAGGCACTTTGGGGCTCAGAAGACATGATTTAGGTGTTTAATTTAAACTACATACAGCCTGGAGAGAGTACTCAAAAGAACTGGAAGTTCTTCTGTGTACTGGGACAGCTTTGTCCCTCAGCCCCAAACTCACCAAAGATTGGTAATGCCTGAACTGAAGAGCCTGACATGGCTGTTCTTCTAAAGGTTTGGATTGCTCTGTTTGTTGTGGTTTGTTTCCTCTACATAAAGTCTTAACTAAACATTAAAGTGGCTGCAATAATCCTTATCAGGTTTGGTGGAGAGAAGGACAATCCCATTGTTAATTGTATTCATCCTATTGTAGTCTGGAAGAACAGATTACTCCAAGGCTGAATATCCGAGGCTATGAATATTACAAAACACAGACTTTAAAATCTGAATCTCAGATTAAACCTAGCTTAAAATGAGGAATAATCAGAAGTCTCTACTTCCTGAAAACTACTTCTTAGCCTACATGAAGTTGATGTAGCATCCTCAGATCATAACTACCCTCAGATTTGCACCAATTTGGTCAGCTTTTGAAATGACTGGATTTATCCTATCTGCAACAATGATGAAGTATTCAGAGCTGCAATGTGGCAATATAAGCAGAATTGCTGGAAAAGATCACATGAGCACTTGTTTCACCTGTGCATTTGTTTCAGTAGGTAGTCCCAAGGCTTAGTTCAAACACTCTGCCATGGTTGGTAAGTTAAGGGAAATCTTGAGAACTTTAGGCAACATAGCAGTTTGGGGGTCAAATTTCCTTTTAAACATTTGGGCAGTGTGGTGTAGCAGTGTGACTGAACATACACAATTAGATTATTATAAGACCATTTTCTACATATATACTTGGCCATTCTATATATTTGAGGCCATTATAGAAACCTGACCAAACTGGCCCCAGTTGCACACCTATACTCTGTATACTAAGGGTCACAAGAACAAAAAAAAAAGCTACTGCTGTACTGAATATTGTGATACATATGAAGACCATGAAACAGAATTATAGAGAACTGAAGCCTTCTGAATTTCAAGTGCATATTTTTATACTGTATTAGAGTTTGCCCTTTCTTGCTGAACCCTGTTAACATGTGACTGTCTGGAGTGATCAGCAGCAGGATAGGGACACTCTTCTGCTCAAGCATTTCTGACATTTGGGCAAATGGAGTGCCAAGAGTGACTTAGAGCTTGCCACTGGGGAGGCACGACACACACTTTGGGTGTGGATTTTGCAGGCATTTGCTGACAGCAAGAAAATGGTGGAGTATGAGATTCCTGATTTGCAGGCTCCATGCTTTAGTGGACACGGTCTTCTGCCTGTCTCTTTGAAGCATGGCATTTCCTGTTCTTCCTCTTCTTTCTCAGGATGTTACTCAGCAAAGTGCTAACTACCTATTCACCCACCATCCTGGATGGGTTTTGTAACTCAAGCTTCATTCCCAGGGGCCCCAGCTACATTTAGCAATTAGGTTTCTCTAATATGACAGACAGCCACAGCTCCCATACTCTGAGTCCCTGTCATGCCTAGCTCCCAGTCCAACTTCTGTAAGCCTCAGGTCTCTGTTCTCTGCCTCAGGTGCTGTTCCACAGTATAATCTCCTTGTCTTGCCCTCATCTTGCTCCTCACACCACTGTACGGTTCTGGTAGTTTCTCTCTTCACGGTGTCCATATAAGAGGAGGGGAAATTCTGGGAGTGCACGAAGGAAGAAGGACGTGCTCTTTGCCATGGTGCCCTAATCTGCAGGTGAGAAGGGCCAGAACTGCAACGAAAGCCGAAGTGCAGCTTGACTCCAGGATGCCAGGTGTGTGGTGCAGGGGAGCTTTTCAAAGTCTTCAGCAAATCAAGCTGTGAAACTTTACTGAGGCCAAGTCTTACAAGTGCAGGTGAGCGGTGAAGCACACTGCCAGGCAGCACGAGCTGTCCCTGCCTCCACTTCCCAATGGCCTGCCTTTCCTTCACTCCTGTATCCCTTGGACTCACCACTGGTCATTGGCAGAAAGCTAATCCAGCCACTTTCTGTGGGATTAGTGGGATGAATTGAGGAGATCATGGAGGGGCCTGGTGAGTGTTAAAACTGACACTTGGAGGGGACTGAGACAACATGGCTGGGAGAGGATGAAGGCAAGCTGTTGTCCCCGTTCTGTTAGCCCGGAAGGTAACAGCTGTTCAGAGATATGGCCACAGGTCTTGTCAGATGGTGCCACTTGTATATTTTCAAAACCTTCTGATGTGGTCAAACTGGTCAGGCTCTCACAAAAGTAAATTCTGTGTTCCTTTTCAAAGGGCAGGGACATAAAAGCCTCTCTGAGAAACATTACCAGAATATTTCGGCAAGGCAAAACATCGGCCTGGCCCTGACCTTAGAGATAATAGAAAATTCTGACAAGGAGTTTGTTATGGGATTCAGGTTTAAGTAGATATTCAGAGTAGAAATTATGGCTAAAATAGCTAATGTTTGGTAAATGTGCTTAACAGTGGAGCTGCCAGTCCCACCTACAAGAAGCGGTTTGCACCTCCTTGGCAGAAGGATCTGAGACTGAATGGGTATAAGCAAAGCTGGGAAAATAATGTTTTTCACTGTTTTCCAATGAATCATCAACAGCTTTTTGAAAACTGTAAAAATAACATTTTTTTTAGAACACACGAGATGCTTTTCTTCAAAAAGTAGCATTACAATGAAGGATGAGTGGAAACGCATGTGCTTTTCATCTGCACAGAATACAAACAGACTATGTAATGTAAAGCAGACCTTAACGGAGACAAATAAGCATGTTAAAGAAAAATGCTGGTAAAATAAATCTAGAGAAAAATGTTTCAAGTACACAGTGAAATCCTTTCATACCATCTGAAATGCATGAACTAGGCAGAGAAAACTACGCCGATAGTCACAGAAGGGCTGTTAGACAGACACACACCCAGCGCTGATAAGAAGTTCTGTGCAAATCTCTTTCATACTTTGCTTTTCCTCCGATAAATATTTAAAAAGAAATTTATCTTACCGTAACGACTGTAGTGTGAGAAAGTGAAAAGAGCAGGGATTTTATATTCCTGCATTAGAGATTTACAAATTTTGTTTTCTTTTTATTTTTTAAATGGAGTGCCAGCATCAGCTACAAATTCCCATGTACGATCTTTGCCACCTTATGCTGCTTTGGTTCCAAGCCACTCATGCGTACGAGTTTGAAGGAACAGGGCAGGTACGTATGTTGGCGTTCCAGTGTCTGTTTTTCTCTTGCTGCCTGTCCTGGAAACAGGACAGCCCAGGCCCCACCCTGCCGGTGGAAAGTTCATGGAAACCATCAATCTGCACCAGTTGCCTTTAGCAACCAACAACAAATCTGCCCACATTGGCCACAGAGATTGAGAGTACGTGGTCATTACTGCATCAGTGTTCAGACGAGGAGTCCTGGCTTTGAGAAGACTCCACCTGTAGGAACTTCCAGAGAGCACATAAGTTATGTCTGCAGGGAAACTAAGAGAGAGCAGGGAATGCCAGGCTATGGGAGAAACTTCCTCCAGGTTGGTTGCACTCAGCCACTGCTGCTTCCACCAGGAAGAGATGCTAGGCCTGGTTTGGAAAACAGTGCCCAAGAGGATCCCTCTTCTGAGGCCTGTGTCTCAGTAGAGGGGGAAAGGCACACTAAAGGTGCCATGGAACAGCTTCTCATGCAGCCCTCAGCAAGGTTTCTTCTGGTTAAATATTTGCAGGACTGAAATTGTCACAGCCTGCCTTTAAATAGCCTGAATTAAGTGGCATATTTTAATCTATTATCATTATTGCTGACTTGTTACCTAAAACCTTAATCACTCTGAAAGGGATATATATATATATATGAATTATATATGTGTGTGTGTTTGATACATGTATAGTCATATTGAGAAAATATCTGACACTGAAAACCTGTGTCAGGTGGTCCTTAATGTGCATGCGATACTCTCCAGTTGCACTGAGGAATATCTGCCCCTTCACACTGCACTGCAGGGAGACAGCACAGGCTGCAAGGCTACGGAGCCCAGCAATGTGCACAGAATTACACTCATCTGCAAGCCTTTATCTGTAGACCCGTTATCTGTCTCCCACTGAGAGGGTCTAGAAAAAGTGCAGCGGTCTCTGTGGTTGCTGTCGACAGAGGGATTATGGATTCTGACCCTCCCAACACCAAATATTTTCCTAGGCTAGCAACGTGTGAGTCTCAGCAGCTGCCCCTGAGCTAACACCTTTGCCTTTGGGACCAGGAGGCAGAGAAGGGAAAACATGGACACATACTTCAAAGTCAGCTCAGGTTTCAAGGGGCAAGAAGCAGAAGATGATTTCTGCTCATTCCCTTCCTCCCCTGAGCATCAAATGTGGGGAGAGTCCGTTGTGGTGGTGGAGGGAGGCAGAACTGTCATTACACCGCTCCCGGTATCTCTGTTCACTACGACTCATCCTGCCTTTGGGGAAGTTCAGCAATTTCAACACAGTCTTTGGGATTTTCCAGAGGTTACAGTCTACCAGTTAGTCATTCAGCCTGCTCTCCGAGTGCTCTTTTGAAAGAATCATGGCATTTTCAAAGAAGTCAGAGGTCATTGCTGGCTTGGCTTGACATTTACACTTATTTTTATCAAGAGATAGAAGAATGGCATTCACTGCTGGTACACCCAAAAACAGTGGAATTTTTTCCCCTGAAGGTTTTAGAGCTCATTCTCACACTTGTTCACAACCCAAAAATAATTCTCTCATTAGTTCATTAGTAAAATCACATCGCAGCACACTGCACCTTGTTACTGACGTTCTTAGCAATATATACACCAGTGCAGAATAACTGCCTGACCACTTCTGCCAGGAAGGAAAATGCCGGAGGATACATTCATTCAATTGGCACAGGAATTAATTTTTAACTTTTTTCCCCTTTTTACCTCTCTGAAAGATACAGGAACGACCGAAGCCAGAGCAACTGAGCAGATCCTGTTATGTGAAGATCTGGCTAACCATTTGGTAGGTCAGTGCACCAGTATCTCTCCTGAACATATTAGGTGCTGCAGAGACAAAGGTGAAAGCAGAAAAGCCTAAAAGAAAAATACCCAGTTTCACTTTCTTGGGGCTTCCTGGTGACAAGATGGAGAATTTTTATTGCTATTTAATTCCACTAATAAGTTTATACAGCAGGTTACCCAGCAGATAGAGGGAGGAATGTTAAATAATGTTTAACTATTAATTAAAACTAAGTGAACATTATGAGGCCTCCATCAAGATCAGAATCCCACTGTGCAGAGCTAGGTGAGAAATCATTCCCTGTCTTGAAGAACTTAAAACCTGAAGAGACCAGTGAGTCATTGAAATTGGGCACAGCCTTCTTTACAATGAAAAACCAGAGCTGCAGTAGCCCTGTGTCCTTCCCCACGAGACTGACCCTTTTTCCAGAGATTCTGTTAATAACAGGACAAACTTAGCTCATTAGCTGTACTGTACACATGATCTGCTCCTTAGCAAGTGCATTCCTTAACAGGCCAACTAAAATAATTCAGTTGCCTTTGTCTCCCTTTTTTTATTTAGAGAACTCAAAGTACATCAGCATGCATGCAGTAATAACAGGTACGAGTATGAAGATACGACCAATCCTAATTTGTATTATGCTGGGTACATAAAAAAGCTACTTTTCCATAATCTGCTTATTCCTTTTGTAATCCATATACAAGGTCTCTGAAAATCTCTCTGGAGCATAAAGATAGAAAAGAGTCAAAGACAGGGGGGAAAAGGGAAGCATATTTAATAATCGAGGAAAATCTCATTTGAAAAAAGCTAATTTACGAGTACACAAAGCATCATATGGTTCTTTATAAAGGCTCCACGTATGGCTGGGATAGAGAAAAACAGTTGCAACTAACAGATCTAGATCATACATCTAGCAGCTATATGTGGATCAATAGGTACTGTGACTCCAGGGAAGCCTATAACTGAGAGACTCTCCTAAGGCAAAAAGTGCACAAGGAAGTGGGCAGAGCTAAAGGAGCTCTAACTCTTCTACATAATTCAGCAAATACCAAATTCCCACTTAGTTCCCTTGCTATTAAGAACTTCTCTGTTTGCAGTGGAAGTAAAGAAAGCTTTGCTTCATGTGGGGAAACCCTGTTCCCATAATATAATTTATCCTTAGGGATAAAGCCCTGGACATGCCTTGAAAACTTGGAGAATTCAGTTATCTCAGCTCTACTTTTACCATATATTTGAGTCAAAAGGGAGGAGGACCCTACAGATCTCTGTGAATTGAAGCTGTTATCTTTTGGACAGCCCCATTTCAATGCTAGTTTCTCCCACATTTCAGTATGTCAGACAGAGACTTCTAAGTAAGTTGCATTAGCCTTCTGCATTCCAGTGTGCTAAATAAGTATGCTATGTACAAAACAATGTTGTACTTACAAAGAACTGTAGTGACTTACCTGAGTCTTGCATTCAACTAGGTTTAAATATAATTTGAAATAGTTGAACTTTATTTTGGGGTTCCCATACTGTTTTCTGTTATTTTTGGAATTAGTATGCATTAATAGACATTTATGTTGGCCTGCACACTTGCAGAGAGTCCAGTGCATTAAGGAGATGATAAACACACTGCTCATACATTGCATAGGGAATTTGGATGTGCAGTAATTCTGATGTAATCAACATGTGTAGGATCCAGTAGGGTTAAATTGTAGGTTGCATCTGTATGTGCATTGTGGCCATCTATGTAGCATAGTCAGCTGTTAGACTGTCTGGACAGAAATGCTATTCTGACTCAGTTGCCAGAGACATACAAAGACCACTAGAAGTATGTCTGAAGCCCCCTTGTAATTTCAGAGAGAAGATTTTTTCTTGCTAGAAATCTGGCTGCAACCAGAAAATGCAGGTATATATATGGTAGTACTATCCAAATCAAATCCTTAGTTCCCATGGTAGAAACCAATGCAAATACAAAGGGATCATGTTAACATGCGTCTGTGTGCACAGACATGCACAACACAATTAAAAGCTCAGCTCCATTCCTAGCTCAATGCTTTTGCTCTGGGTAGTAACAAATCCTCACCCAGCAGGGTTTCAAGAATGAAAACCAGCCATAAGAGACAAAGAGGCACAGAAGTGATTGAAGCCAGCCTAGGCAGAAGCAAGTTCTGGGAAGCGTGATGCTCCTGGGCAGGCTCAGGGCCAGCAAGGCCCCCGCTGCCCAGACTGATCCTTGTAGCAGATCCCTGAGGGCAGTGCTGGTGTTGCTCTTGCTTCTCCCTCCTTGAAGAGTTTGCAAGTAAAGGCCATGCAATGAAGACTGCCTCTGTTATTTATTTTTTTTCTGTGGTCTCTCTGAAAGAAGAACACGATTTCTTCATCTCTGCAATTCAGAAGTATTTTAATATTTGTTCTTCAGGCTGTGAAATGACCATAAATAGTTTTCTGCAAGAATTTGCTGCTTGGACTGTGGTATTTATTAGAGACAAGTCAGATAAAATACCTTAGGCTAAATTGCAGCCCTTTGGTCTCTGTTCATAGCAGAAAGGAGACTGGGAAGTCCTGGGGGAACTCTCCCACCAGAAAGCACATCTCAGGCTTTCCACACTGCTTCCTCATCACATCATCAGTAAGAGAGAGAATGACTTGGACACACTACAACATGGAAGCCTGTACCCTAGGAAACCTGATAGCAGCCGGATTGGGTGTGCCAGAAATCAGAACTGCTTCTTGGATGCACAGAGATCTGCACCAGCCTCTCTACTCCAAGCAGTGGAAAAGAGTCAGTACTTCCCTTGTCCTCTCCCACACTGCTGGCCACTGTTACTAGTTAGAGGATCAGAGTGCAGAATACTGCCCAAATTATATTATGCCATCCTTCAAACAGTATCAGCGCAACCCAGCATAATACTACCAGGGGTGGGGGATAAGGACTGATACCTGAAATGGGGTCTTGTGCTGTGGCAGGGTAACAGAGCACCAGGGGAGGCTGGGCAGGGGCAGTCAGGGTTGGTGGTGCCCTTGACGAAGGGAAGGCCCAAATCTTTCAGTACACATTCACTGTAGATGAACTTACGTACCAACATGAGTTATGGATAACTATGGACATGGATAATTATGGACAAACCTCAGTGATTTAAGAGCATGTGTGCTTATGGAGCTCAGCAAACTCTGAATAAATGCAGAAAGAAATCACGGTCACTGCTTCAAGTGTCTCTATTTACAGGCACCTAAAAATAGCCGTGACTAAAGCAAGGTATTTCAAGTTAACAGTGTCCTGGGTTGTCATGCACACATCATGGTTAAAACAGCTCTCAGCTCTTAAAGTCAATGCTCAGAAACTTCTTTAGAACATTTTAAAGTTAATAACATTCTTTATCCTCAAAGCAGGCATACTTAACTGCGAGCTGATTTTGCTGTACAGTCATTTTGACACCTACATTTAGTTAACACTTCTTTATCCAGGCCCACCAGTGAGACCTGTAGAGTGGCAACATTCCTTGATTACTGACGTGACTGCCTGAGCTTCAGTGTGGTCTAACTGTCACCACCTTCCACATCAACCAGGCACAAGTCAAAGTGGCTTTGAGTAGAGTTCCTCATATACTTTATTAGCTTAAAATATTACAGTGAACATAGCGCCCTATATAGAATGGTTCTTGGGGAGGCAGAGCAGTCCAAGAGTCAATTCATCAGTGACAATTTTTCTACTTGGAGAAAACATATAACAGTGATTATTAGTGGAATTGTCTATTGCTTATTTTAAATAAATCTCATTCTGTCTCTCTGTCCAATTCAAGAAATTTCTAAAACTCTTGTATTACAAAAGGGGGACTGATGTGAGATCCAGAATGTTCCTATTTCTATTTTTTTTAGCTATTATTGCCAATGTTTGATGTGCGTTGACATGAACCAGAAGCAGCTGGAGCTTCAGTCAGCAAAATGGGAAACATAGGTGGTGCATAATCATTGAATTAAGAAGCTTCACTGCTGCCCAGAATTACTGATTAGATATTATCTAATGGCAGAAGAAGAGATATTGTTAACATCTGATGGTTTCAATTTCAAGTATTTTTAGGAGATGCATCAATCGAAGCAGTGATTAGACAAAAGTGGACCAAAACCATCAGCTGATTGCTTTTAAACATTACAATCTCATTTAAAAGTGAATGAAAAAAGTCTATAACTTTACTCAGCTGTAATTTCAGTCTGCTCGAACATTTTGAGCTTGTTCTGTTTTGCAAACATCAAAGGGAAAAGATTTATGTAAAACGACCAATACTCCTTTCTCCTCCACATGAATAATTCCTGTAGCCAATTTCTACTGGGAAAGAGAAATACCTTTTATTTCTGTTGTGTACCCCAACACAATTTAGAGCAATTAGCTGCATTTAGGATACTTCAGATTATTGTCCATTCTTCTGACAGTTCACGGAAAGTGGCCCAACAAGATCTGTTTTGAAAGAGATATTATGAACATGTCCAAAGCAGTGTACACAGCTGGGCTCAAGTGCTTCATTTCCAATGTCTTTGTTTTGGTAGGAAATGACGATTGAGCCTGATGCTTGTACACATTCATCAAAATGGGTATTTTCTGGACTGCCTATTCAAATGGTGCCTCTGACACTCTTTCCAGTTAGCATCTCCAAGGCTTACAGCAGATGATTGTTTGATGGGTTCTCATCTCCACTGTTATTTGGAAAGTCTATTTGGAAATAATGGCTTAAAAATAAAATAAAAGCAGAGGCAGCATCATCAGAATAATTTATCATAGGTGATCCAAATGAAATCCCCGGAGGAAAGATTATCCATTGCAACTATGAAACAAAAAGCTATGAAATAGAAGTGTTAGTGTTCTGGAGTTTCTTTAGTTGTCTCTCCTTCCCAACACAGTAAACAAGTTTTCAGTGCTTCTGAATGTCTGAACATGTAGACTCTGTATGTTCTTAATGTCAAGTAGTCATAGCCATTGCTATGATTCAACTCTTTGAAAGGGTAGATAACAGCAGAACAAGGGAAAATGGTTTTAAGTTGAGGGAGTGAAGTTTTAGGTTGGATGTCAGGGGGAAGTTCTTTACAGAGAGAGTGGTGAGGTGCTGGAACAGGCTGCCCAGAGAGGTTGTGGATGCCCCATCCCTGGAGGTGTTCAAGGCCAGATTGGATGGGGCCCTGGGCAGCCTGGTTGAGTATTAAATGTGGAGGTTGGTGGCCCTGCATGTGGCAGGGTGGTTGAAAGTTCATGATCCTTGAGGTCCCTTCCAATCCTGGCCATTCTGTGATTCTGTGATTCTATGATTTCTTCAGTATGGCTGCTTTTCTGTGTTGGAGTAGGAAAGCAGATTAAAACGTAACTACGTCTGTCTGCTTTTTATGTTCTATTAAGACATTAAGTCCTGTGTTTCTCTTTTCAGAGCCATCACTGTGCCAGATACTGAAGCTAGCAGTGACTGTATTTAAGCAAGGATTTAATATACAGAGGTCTAGCATGGTTTCCTTAACCATCATGGATAAGAGGTTTCAGGTTCTGTCAACTCCCCATTATATTTAATGTATGAGTCAGTGGCTCAAACAAAGCAGTGATTTAACCTTGACACAAATCAGTTCAATTTTGTCTATTTAAGTGGGAGCAAAATGTTTCATCATGGGATTTCAAAGTGCTTTCAACGTAGTTTGACTTTTTCTCCACCTGTGTGACCAGCATGACCTGTGTATGTCAGGATGCTGTCAGCTGGAATATAACTTGAGCATAGCTGTATTAGCAGGAGAGAGTTATTCTGTAATGGTATTTGGCTCTTTCGTAATGTGTTTCAGCCAAACAGTTTCTTTATGATGAGTAAGATTCATTAGAGCTAGATAAAGATTTACTTGATCACTGTTGTCATTTTTTCACGGAATAAAATAAGGTTAGAGGAAAGAAAAAGATGTTTTCCCCCTTGGACTTCATTGAAAAGCTTTGAATTTTCATTGCCAAGAATGAAAATAAAATAAAATAAAATAAAAATAAAAATAAAAAGTTGTGTATGTTTTTTATTACAAACAGCCAAACCTTAATACAAAAACAGGAATTTTCTTTCAAACAGTATCCTTTCTACCCAGGGCTTCTTTTTGGCTTCATAAGCTTTCAGTCAGCTCTAGTTCTTATCCTTGTCATATAGTTAAGGCATCCGATCTTCAGCCAAATGAAGTGATTTGCCCCAGATGCCCTTGCAGGCTGGTGGCAGAGCCCAGAAGAGTCCAATTCCCTGACATCCACTCTCTTGCTGGAGCCTGTTCTCCATTCACACCCCTCCACAAGAAGAGACATTCATCAGTGCTCCCAGAACAGCTTCAATATTGCGATCTTTATTCTCAGAATAGAGAATTGGCCTGATAACAGTATATCTGCTGATAAATGCTGACATTACTTGGAGTTAAATATCCTCTGGAAAGATTCTGCTGCAGACAGACATTTGCAACTGTAAGGAATATTATTTAGCATTGTATGTTTCTCTGGCTACTGAGAAAGATGTGATGAGCACTTCCTTTAGGAAATGAGAAAAAAGAGAGAAAATGTAAATGATGGCACTGAAGCCAACACATTCACCTGCCAGATAAAATGGCACTTAGCAATCAGAGTAAGTCTTAGCTACACTAACAGCACTGGACATTTAAAGCAGTGATTGGGCTTAATTTGAATATATCATTCTTCAGGATCTATGTAAATATTATCTATATATTGTATATATTTCTGCTTTGAGTGCATCAGAAAGGATATATTTTCACACTATCCGCTGCTTCTTTACCTGCTGCTCTAGATTTTCCACAGAACTGTATTTTGTTCTTTGAGATGATTTATTACTGTGACTTCCTCAGTCTTATTTGAATTGGGATTTAAATAACTGGATTTCCAGTGTTTTCTTCCTATTATGTGCAAGAAGCTTTTACAGGAGATGGGGCCTGACGCAGCCAGAAAAGAATACATTTTGAATGTGATAATCTCCATTTTAGCTAATAGTGCTAATTAACTAGGATTATGCTTTTTGGATTGTCACTGGTTAGTGAATGAATCCCAGGAACAATGAGTGCTGCAATAAAATGAGACAGAGTTCTTAATGTATATGTTTTTAGTGTTTCTTGTCAACAAACTGTGTCAGCTCCTTACTGTATTACATGAGGGTAATATATATTTTTAATGCTTTTGCTTCAGGACTATTGACTAAAGACTTCTCTTTGACTGATCAGTATACATATTTTTTTCTCCAGATTACAAAGCTTGTTACTTCCATGCCTTCATGGTTTACTGAAGAAGAAAGCCAAGCAGAGCTTCAAGTGCCTGCATCATGTTCAAATGTCATAGATGAATTTCATTAATGACTGCAAGGAGGAGTTTAATTTGGTATCGATTGGATTAGTTGAGAACAAGGTACAATAGCACAAAAGTGTTGCTGGGATCAGCATGAGTATATGGGCTTATTCTTTTTTCTCTTAGAAAATGCCTTTGAAGGCATTCCCAAACTTTATCATCTTTCTGTACTTTCAGAGCCTTTTTCAAGTGTTTGGAGAAAGGAAGAAAGAAAGACAGCAACCTAGTAATCATGGAGGGGTAGTGAGTGTTTGTGATCCAGACCCTGTGCATAACCCATCTGTAATTCGTCCTCCCTGCACTCCCTGGCAATATGCTATTGAATTATCACACTCAATGTACACAGTGCATATAATAACAAATAATGAGGTCTCATGCGGAATTCATAAACTATCACAGAGATGCCTCCAGGTTGTTTCCAGTATCAAGATAAATTACGCTAGCTAATGTTATGTAGCGTGGTCGTACATCACAGACCTTCCCCATAGACCATATTGCCTAGCTCTACTTAGTTTTCTTTAAAAATAGATGCTATGGATTTATATTCCTGTAGCATAAGAGATGCTTCTCCTTTGGCCTTGTAAATGCAAGAGCTGGAAATGAACACTGGCGTAAGGGATATAAAATCATAGAATTGTTTGAGCTGGAAAGAACCCTTAAAGCTCATTTAGTCCAATTCCCTTGCAGTGAGCAGGGAAACCTACAGCTAGATCAAGTTTCTCAGAGCCCCATTCAGCCTGACCTGGGGGTGGCATTCATCACCTCTCTGGGCAAACTGTTCCAGTGCCTCACCATTCTTACTGTAAAAATCTTGTTCCTTATATCCAATCTAAATCTCCCCTCTTTTAGTTTGAAACCATTTGAAACCCTTGTCCTGTCCCAACAAACCCTGCTGAAGAGTCTGTCCCCTTCTTTCTTATAGCCCCTCAGATACTGAAAGGCTGACATCACGTCTACCCAGAGCCTTCTCTTCTCCAGGCTGAAATTTAAACAATATTTTTCCTCTCCCCTTGGCTCTCCCTGTCCCAGTGGGTACATCGTAGGCTTTATTTGGACATCTCTGCAGTGCCTTTCCCTGAGGATCTGTGAACTTGCCATAAGGGAACCCCAGGGTAGCACAGAAGATCACAAGAGCTCATCCTCTCATCACTGAGCATCAACCCTCACTGGTTCAGTGATGAGGGGTTGGCCAAGAGCAGGCCTTGTGGTCTATGACCTTCGAGCAAGACCCACTGTGTTCTGAAATTGGGTGTGGTGATAGGCACACTCTGCCAACTACACTGTTACATGGAAATGGCATGAAAGAGAGATTTGAGAAAAGCTAAGATACAAATGGCTTTATACTATCTCACTAACAAGCTAGTCTAAATACAATGCAGCTTCAAAAGTGTCTTTAATTTGTACAGAGTCTACCATTGTGACAAGCTCTTTTAGATGATAATACCAGGAGAGCCTTGGTGAGAATATGTTTGGGTTTTTTTTAATGGTTTTTTTTTTTTCCTTTTTCTTTTTTTTCTTTTTCTCTTTTTTTCCCCCTTTTTTTCATTTTTCATTTTCTCTCTATGTTTAATGATGATAGATTATGTAATCAATCTGATCACCTCTTTTGGAAGGCATTTATAATGATCAGTGTCAATATCTATGAGGAAATAAAGCACTCTAAAAATTATTCATAGTCACTGAGACTATTTTTCACTTAGCATTAATGCTTTGAGTGTGGGTTTCTTGATACAGTCAGATATGCTAGCCAAGAATAAGCTCAGACCCCACTGTACAGCTAAGGATGTTTAATATATCTTGACAGTCATTAAGTAGTTGGTAAAGGACTGGCAATGAATTCATTATTCACCTTATGAATCAATCCTATTTATAGCAAACTATCAAAAAATTCACATTATAATATGGAGATTGAAATGGTTATATATAATGGTCCTTTCACCAGAAGCAGCCATGAAAGAACCGGTGAGACTAGAACAAATTACAGTTAATGACAGACTCTTTCTCAGAGAATTAAATACTTTAATTGGTCAATCAGGTTGGGCATTTGAGAAAGAAAGAGTTGTAATTATGTGAAAACCTGCCTACTGTACTTTGGCAGCTTTATGGGCCTCTGGCAGTTTTTCATCAAGATTTAGATTTGTCATCATGTTCTTATGCTCACAGATATACCTAGCCAAGAATACGAGCTACTTCTTGACCTCCTAAGTTTGGGGGATCCTTCAAATGAAATAAGATCACAATTGTGGTACTGATATACTGTTGTCTTTGAGTGCAATTCCATCATGACATCTACATCTCAGCTACACTGTCTTTTGAAGGCTTAAGTGAGATGTGATACACAGACCATCCACCCTCTTGGCAAGTATATGAGGCAGCAATCTCAGTTCTTTATGTTTCACCCATGCTGAAGCTCCGCAGTCAGGGTAGTAACACTCAGTAACATTGCTTGAAGACATAGAAACCCATCACTTACATTACCTACTTTCCTGTGGAAAATGCTTCTTCACTGCCTCAGTTGCTTTGCAGTTAAATACCAGAACAACTCCATATGTTGTCTACCTTGCATACTTAGTTTGTCATTCATTCAGGGAAGAGTTTATTTCTTCTGTGTTTTACCAGGCTGCTTACTACACTGCTCTGGTTCCCGGTAGAAGCTTTGAGATGCTAATGTAACGTTGTGGCTGCTTTTAACCTTCTGCGTTGTAGCATCTGTAACAAAGCACCACTGTGTTGGTTTTTGGGTGTCCCACATGAATCAGTGAGTTGAAAGAGCTGTTCTACATCAGAAAAAGTTCTGCCATCTCCCTTCTACAGTCTTATATTAGAAGTGAGATAGGCTTCTGTTCAAAGTGAAACAGGACTCTACCCCACAGCACAGAGCTGTTCTTGCTTGATGACTGTGAGGAACACGACGTGCCTTAGCTATGGCTACTCACTGCATGAAATTATTGCTCTGCATTAGTGAAAGTTCATAGTGAAGGCTTTGTGCTGTGCTTATTCAATGAGCTTAATAAACAAGGTTATAAAATGAGGTTTTGAAGTGCTAGTGAGAGCAAGCCTTTCCCCATGTGAAAAGAAAAGGCGAGAATAGCTTGCTTCAGGAATACTTTGAAAGTGCCTGTAAGCTGGGCTGAACAGTCTATTGTGCTGAATTGGAATGTTAGACTGGTCTGCAGTCTCACATCAATAAGGGTATGACTGTTTTGTGCCAAGCATATGAAGGCTGCAGCACTGTTCTGCAAGAGAAGGAAAAACTTTACTATTTGAATAGTTAAGAAGCCAGAAGCGAAAGGGGAGCTAGATCTTACACTGCACCAGTCAAAGACTTGCTGTTGCAGGGCCAGGTCCAACACACTGTGAAAGCCATGGCTGATAACCTCTGTAGCTGAGCTTCGCTACTCCCTAGGATGGATGAATGCTCACACATCCTAGCTTTCCCCAGGTAGACGAATTCTCCACCTTGTGCTCACCAGCGAGAAGATCAGACAATTGCCGTTGCTGACAAATAGCAGCTACCTGTGCCTTGGGAGCTTCTGGAGAAGAGCAGCAGCAGCAAGATAAAAAAAGTGATTAGAAGCAATAGCAAAACCCCAGAGGAATCATGTACCAAAACTGGTTTGTTCTCTGCTGCTTTGACGGAGGAAAAGTCATTTTTCCTAAGGAAAGCCATTTTGTTTCTTTACCCCCAAAGAAAGTCACGTTTCTTAGGTAAGCAGAGCAATAGTGTGGATCTGTTCTTTTATGGGTAAAAAAAAATAGAGGCATTTTGCCATCAGTGCCTCTGTACATTATCACCTTCAGCTGGCAGGCATGAAATAAGAGCCTTCACCCCTGAAAGCAACGGGAGCAATCTAGGCTTTGGGAGGACACCTGAGTCTCAAATCCTACCTTCTTTTGTCACAACTGTGTTGAGCCTCTAGGGCGACAATCTTCCCAACATGCGCGGTCAACACACACCAAGGCAGGGGCAGAAACTCCAAGGAGCTCCACTAGCAGCCAAGCAGAGAGGTGTTTCTCTGGGTCATGAGCCATGGCTCAGGAACGGCCTGGTACATGATATATTTCTGTTCAGAAACAAAGAGATGAGACACACTCTCAGTAGCACTGGCCTGCCAGAGGAAATTTCTGCCTTGCTGCAGCCAGCCCTGGCTTTGGCTAGGCTTGAGCAGGGGGACCAGGGCCCTTCCTTGCCCTCCCAACCTCATTCTAGACTCATGGCCTCTGAGGTGAGGGGCAGCCCAGGGCACAGTGAGATCGGCTGGGTCCATCTGTGGGGCAGGGATACCAGGCCAGGGTTCTGTCTGTGGGACAGGAGTGAGTTCTGACCAGTGGGCACAGAGCTGGGCAGGGGCTGGTCTGCAGTGTGGCCAACAAGATGGCTCCGTCAGACCTGAGGTGAGAGCACCAGGTAAAACACAGCTCTCAGGAAAAGGTTTTTTTTTTTTTTTTTTGCATTGTCCCTAAATATGCCTCGGAGTCTGAGGAAAAAACCCAGCCTATTATTAAGTAAAGCTGGTTTTGTGTGTGTATACAGAGCAGAGGAGAACAGTGCTAATCTGACTAGGAAGGAAGTAGCACAGCACCTGCAGCTCCTCTCCATTCAGGAGGTGAGAAATTCGTGGAGGCCAAGGCCTGGAGGGGGATCCCATACAGCTGCATTTCACCAGGAAAAGCTTGCACAGCTAAAAACTGTCATCATGGTGTCTCAGAGAAGGTAAGGAAGAAAACTGGGTTTTCAGGAAACTGTACAGTGTTTTCTCACATCTGACTATTTCTAGGGTGTTTACAAAAAATGTCACCTCTAATCTTGTGCTAATAGGCAACATGCCACAAAGTGCTGGATGTACAGCTTCCTCTTGTGTGTGCTTGGCACATCCCAGGTTTAATACAGCTTTTGGCATGAATTACTGCTCACTCCCCTTGGGGGTAGGTTGGTCTGTGTCCAGCAACACAATGGTGTACTCAGCTGTATCCCTGGCTGTGAGTGAGGGTGGTTCCTACAACACTTGGGCACACACAGACACTCTTCTGCATCTGGTGCCTGCTTTGGAACTGGCCGGAGTCTCAGGCATGGCTCTTCAGCACTGAAGTGAGAGAAGACACACTAGCCAGGTGCAGAGCCCTATTTCTGTCCTTGCTCCAGACCCAGCCATGCTGCTCCTTGCAGTTAAAATCAGCTTTCTGGCTGGCTGGCTGCCAGCAGAGGCCTACAGCAACCACAGCCTAAGCTTGCTGCACTCTGCACTGGCGATACAGGGGCAAAACTATTTGCATTGCTATGCAAACAGTACCTATGTCAGTGTGAGTGTTTGACCTTCAGAGAGACCTCATCCTGTTTGGCAACAGTAGAGTCAGCTCTGGCACTACAGGTACAAGTGACTTCTGGTGCCCCAGTGATGAGAGGCCATGGTGTGGTAAAGAGGTGAACAGGGCCTCTGCAGGGTATGGGGAGGTGGGGACTGCAAAGAGAAGTCCTTGAAAGCAGGGCTTGCTTTTCCTTAAGTCCCTGGGAGAATGAGAGTATGGCTACTTCCCCTGAAGAGAGAATTCCTTTTACTCTTTCTAGACAGCAGTTATAGCTACCTCACATACTTGGAGCTCTCTTTTATTGGAGGCTGCAGCCCACACCAGCCTGGTGCTGCAAGCAGGTAGTGGGCAGCAGGACTGCGGTATTGCCTCCAGCAGTCTGCTACTCCATGTAAGTATCTGCATTGCTGGGGCCTTTACTCACATTAGCAGTCCTTTAGGGAGCTCAGGTTTACCTAGGCATAAGAATGTTAACATTCACTGCAGCTTATTCAATGAATGCATTACAAATATTATTAAAAAAACTGTTAATGCTTTTGAAATGCAAATACTGGCCAGGGCTTTTCTCTGCTTTGCTTTGTTAAGGCTCACAAGACTGGGGAGCTGATTTGTGGCAGGGTTTTCAGGGGTCTCCAAGCTTTTAGTGTTTGGGCATTTATTACCCATAAATACACTTTTTATATTTAGATGACAAATTGGCACTGCACCAGGAGAGTCCATGTTTATTCAAAATATGCTAGCCTTCCTCATGCTTAGGACAAATCCATACTCAAGGCTGCCTGCCAGCTTGAAAATCTGGATCCTGATCAGCAAACTTTGATGAGAATCAATTCAATATAACTTGCTATATTAGCAGTTGACGTGAGAATGAGCTCAGGGAGATGAAAAGCCAGCACAGCTTCTGTTAGCAGTTAGACAAAACTGCTGCATTTATTTGTGCATTTGCAAGAGGAATAGCTTTTTGATTCACTGGGCCTTCAACTTCTGTCCTTCCTCTATAAAGAGAGACACATGACCTGGCAAATCAGATCTTTCAGCTTTTGCCCATTAGGGAGATGTTTCACTACTCTACCTTAAGAGATGTTTGGTAAGTCCGTATTTTTTCTTTAAAACATGAGTACTTCTGTGGGCTTTAAAAAGTATAATTTGTTTAACTGGTTGATGTCTTCAGAAAGTACAGGAAAATCTAAAAAACATGCTGGTATCATGCAATCCTTGTACCATGTTAGAAAATGAAAAGATATTCAAGCAATTTGTTTTTAGAGGTACCATGTGTTTTGAACTTGCCATTCCCTCTGTACTTGTCTCTTCTCACCCTTTTTCTCTGTTTGCTCACTGTTCTTCCTGTCCAGTAGGGAGAACTTCCCCCCAGATGTCCTGTGCTACTCAGTGGCCCTGTTAGAGAAATGTTTATTGCCTTCTTCTTCCCTGCTGTGGCAGGCAGGAAGTTTAGCAAATGATGTTTCCTGCCAGGAATCCAGTGCAGGGCACAGGAATCTCTGCTGTCCATAAAAACTCACCAGTCAATGCAATTAACAATGAAACTTCTTTGGTATGGATTACTACGATTGTTATTCATAACTTAGTCTCATATTTGCATTGTTATCTAAGAACAAAATTGCCACATCTCTGTCCCATGCAAAATTTGTGGTTGCTCTGCAAACTGGAAAGTCAACTTAAATTGAAGGACTTGCTAATAATAATGTGCAAGACAATCAGTTTCACTCTGTTACTCTCAAAGATATTAAGTAAGTATCAAGGAAATACAACCATTGTGTGACAAGACTATCGTCATATACAAACATTTAAGGCCCTATAGTGTCTTTGTTATCTAGATGGTAATTGTTCTTATTACTATATTTCCTTGATTTAATTCCATTTACACCTGTAAGATTACAAGATAATTAAGCTTGAGTTAATACAGGAAACTAGAAATGGCATGGTTTGTTAACAACAGACAAAAAGAGTAAAATTGGCAAACATGTCATGGTTATTTGTGCAACATCTGAAAGTGTATATTACTACTTTGAAGATCCAAGAGTGTTGTGTGGGATGCAGGTGTGAAGCCTGGCTAGTTTAGCACCTGATAATAGGAAAGCAAAACACCAAGGAAAGCACTGCATTGTAAAGCAACCTGGCAGATCTCCAGGGCTGATTAAATTTTAGAGATGTAGCAATTTACCACACATCTTCATTTGTGACTTCTTGTCTTTTTCATGCTGGTATACCAACAAGCATTTTTACCTATTGCTTATGTTGTACAGAAGGCTTGTGTTTTTTATGTTTTGTGACTGTCGCAGACTGGACTTCCATGAGTAGTTACCATGTTAAAAAGGGAGGAAATGCCAGTCAGCTTGTTTTATTTGTTGTCCTTAGGGAGAAGATAGAGCATTCTGATGGATAGGGCACAGAGCAAAATGTTCTGCTCCTAGAGGTATTGCTCTTTGACTTCTGGAGGCTGATGCTGTCTCTTCACTAAGAGTCTGTCTATCGAATCACCTCTCCAAACTCAGTTAAGCCTTCTAAGCACTGGCAAAACGTAAAAAGGTTATTAATGATACAGTGGAATTATCTCCAGTCAGTGACGGCAATGATATCAATTAATTGGCAGCAGCAGGGAACTGTATATTTTAGGTCTGCATAGGTAGGTTTTGTTATGGAATCAAGGAGAATTTTGGATTTTAGCCTGAGTTTAGGATTTAGGAATTTTGGATACATCTTTCAAGCTCCTTAGCTCCTTGCTAAGTCAGCATCTTTCATGTGGTATAAAATGTCATCCTTCCATGACAGTGGCCGTCAACTGATCTGGAGCAGCAGCCTTGACTTGGAGTTGCCTTGTTGCTGTTGTGCATTTCTAAGTACATATAAAATTCTCTCAGCTTGGCTTTTTGTTTCTTCTGTGCTTATTTATGAAAAAAAAAAAAAAAAAAATGAAAGACAGCAAAATCCTCATGGAGCTCATGAACCTGCTTGCCAGCAAGCCATCAAGAATTGCCTCCAGGTATCACTGTGTTGCTGAACGTCTTGGGACTTCGAGAAGCTGAGCAGGGTGTTGAAGTATCCAGAGTGTCAGCATAACCCCAGGCATTTCTACACATCCTCCACTCTCTGTAGACTGCAGAAGTGAATACATCCTGGCGTTTGTGTATAGTAACAGCATTTTGACTGTGTTGGCACTGGAGCAGGTTTAAGTATTTTCACAATGACAGTGCTTCATTTCATCTAAAGTCATTTAAATAATGTAAATATATTTAAGCTTTGTGACAAGCCAACACGTAGATAAGCAGCATTACTCCTACCAAGAGACAATAAGAATGAGGTACCAGGAAAATGAATAATTTAGTTTGCTACGAATACTGTGAATAACAGAATTACAAATTCTCTGCTGCAACCTCTAGAGATGACCTCACCTTCTGCTAAGTATTTTTCTTTTACATTGCTGGTGAAAAACCTACTGCACAACTGTGGAACATCTTTGTAATAAAATAAACAAGCAATATAATAAAAACTTGTCCAAAAAGATGGCAAAGCAATGAGCTGAACAACAACAGGTAGCAACCAAGGAGGGCAAGCAGGGTGACCCCAAGACCACGCTTTCCCATTCACAATGCATGGACCAATGGGATTTGAGCTGAGTGAGTAGAGAAGAGGCAGTGATAACAGCAGGTCCTAGCCACTGACCTCTGAACTTCAGGGGAAAGCAAGGTTAACACACCAGGCCCAAGGTCAATCCAAACACCAATTCAAGAACAACGCTAGAAACAAGTTGTCCTGTAACATAGTTCAGTGGAAAAACAATTATGATTATTATTATTACCAAGAAGATATTTTTTTCCAAACATGTTTGAGGAAATCAGATGCCTTCTGAAAAAAATCTTTCTTGATTTGAGAACACTTTTTTCTTTCCAAAAAGAAGCATGATAGGAATGTAAATAAGCCCTACCTTGTGAACTTTATTTGCCTCTTTAGTGCCTTGAGCATCTTAATCACTTGTTTGGTTGCATATTCTGTAAAGCAATGGGCTACAATTTATGGCACAGTTGACTTTTTGCAGTGTGTATTCAGTTATGCCAGTGAGACTGGGAAAGATCTTGGGCCAAATTACAATTGCATTACATGATCCTCAGGCCAATGTTTTACATAGCTTCATTTCTTTTCTTTTTTTTTTTTTAGTTTCCACTCATTAAAATTAAAAGTAAACAGCAGTTTTAAATCTTCTTCAGTGACAATGCATGACTTATTTAGGCTCTGTCTCTATTACTCCCAGAAGAACAAAGCTTGAACCCAGTAAGGGGAGGCTTTACCTTTTTATTGAGTTAGGGTTGAATGTATATTTCTTATCTGCATGAAGCTTGCACTGGTATCTACTTTGAACTACCATCCTGCAGCAAGCAGTATCCTTGCCAGAAGTTGATCTGGGAAATCAAAAATCTGCTCCAGAAAGTCACTTCAGCAAAACTTGCCCCCAGCACTCTACCAAAGAGAGGATGAAAACAATGGCTCATGATCTATTCAGAGAGAAGTGGTGACTAAGAGGGTCCAAACTTTAATAATTATTTTCCTCTCCGCCAAGTAAGTACTTCCAAGAGTTGTTACAAAACAAAGAAGGGAGGATCCAAGTAAGTCTGTTTGCACCCATTTTTCTTTGTATCTCTGCATGGTCAAAAAGCTTCCAACAATATAAATAAAATCAGTGCGTTTTAAAAGAAAATAAAAATGCTGCTTTTCTGTAACATCTGCAAGTCACCAAAACTAGCCTACAGGCTGGCAGACTTTTATTGGGTACATTGGCTCACTGAAAGTTTACACAAGCCTCTTCTGGAAAGCTTTGCTGAGCCAAACGTTGCCTTCTTCAAGATTGGCAGTTGCAAATGGCATGAATAGAAACAAGGGTGCAGGAAGGTGAGCAGAGAACCTACCTACTCTGGTAAGCCTGCTGCCTTTGCCACAGTGACTACAAATCAGTATGCCCTAATTAGGGGATCTGAGGTACCAAACAACACAGGTCAGACAAAATTTCCATGGCTTCTCTACCCCTGCCTCCCAGTGCTAGTGGTTTGTGTTTCACAACAGTAATAATGGAATTCGATTCTTTGTAAAAACAAAATAAAAAACCCCAGCCCAGTGTATTTTTCCTTGTCCCCCAAAACATGAGGCACAAGAAAGAACTATTCCAGAAGGCAAAATTACAGGACCAGGGACTGCAACTCCAACACTGTCTGGAACTTCAAAAACAAAATTGTTTACAGGTGAGAAGGATAAACTTTGCCTTAAAAAATGTACCTCCAGTGCCTCATAATTATGCTGTTGTTCCCACAGAGCTGAATTTCCTTCCAGAGCAGATTAGCACAAACCGGCCTACAATGCAACTGAACTGCAGCAATGATGCTGGAGAGCATGTTATTGAATGCAATGCTTGAATGCAATGCAAAAGCCTTGGCACAGGGCAGAACCTTGCACTAGCTCTAGGCTTTTTCAACATTTTCATCATCTGGATTACCAATAATCTATCATAGGTGCTCACTGGCCCTTGTGTCTCATCACTATATCAGTCGCAGTCAATGATGCCTCTTTTTTCCTCCTTCATAGTTAGGAAAAAGGACCAGAACTGCATGTGGTGTGAAGCTAGCTTACCTCTTTTGAGGTCTCCATGCTGAGTATTAAGTAAATTCTAAGGTTTAAGTTACTCTTGTGAAATAAGGTAGTGAATAATATTTTTGCAAATATTTTGCAAATATGAATTTAGTCTTACTTCACGTAATCACTTGCAGAGGTGTGTTTATCCACTTAATAGACACAGGGCATTGCCTCATGTCAGACTGCACGCTCCCTTTAATTTCACAGAATCATGGAATCATAGAATGGCCTGGGTTGAAAAGGACCACAACAACCATCTCGTTTCAACCCCCCGCTATGTGCAGCGTTGCCAAGCAGCAGACCAGGCTGCCCAGAGCCACATCCAGCCTGGCCTTGAATGCCTCCAGGGATGGGGCATCCACAGCCTCCTTGGGCATTTCTTGATTATGTTCATGGGTGATTTGTCATGGGTCCTTGACAGGAGTAATAAAAGAAAATCTCAGAGAAGGGAGAGCTCAGGACTTCTCAGTGTTGTAAGTAGCATTCCAATTTGCTTGGGTTGCAGGTGCTCCTGTTCCATGAAGGAGGGGAATGTGTCAGGGCTGAGTGTGGTGTTATTGTGCAGATAGGAGCCCTTTCCTTCAGGGGGCACTATGCTGGCTGGTTTTCTGGAATTGCTGAAGTGCAATGAAAGCTACGGATCCACTGGCTATTAGCTGCTGTAGATGACTAGCACTGCCTCTGTATGAGTTTAAGCAAGGCTTTTCATTCTGCAGATTGCCACATGAAAGGAAGAAACTGATGGCTTTTCTGTCATGCTAACATGATAATTCAAATGGCATCACTTCTCAGGAGCAGGTTTGTTGCTACACCTACAGTAAAAAACATAGCGCAGACCCATAGGAATTGACTTGTAGAACAAAGTAACTGTTGCTCAGGTCCTGGTATCTGCAATGTACGTATTCTGGGCTACTCTCAGCCTCATCCCCAAGCAGTACATCCATTTGCAAATGGAGCTATTGCTCTGTTTAGTTTGATTTTAAATAAGTTTGCTCTGCAGGCTCTCAGCCTCTCTGTGTTATGAACCAAAGCACAGCGAGTGGGAGTGATGGAAAGGATGCTTTTTGGAGCATGGCTGCTGTTCTAACAGCATCTAATACAGGTCCGCCTTTATGGTCAGCATGCAGCATTACTTCCCTTGGGCACACCTGCTGACAGCAAGGGAAATAGTGCTGGACTATGCAATAGCTGAGCTTTTCAAATGTGAAAAATCCCTTTTTTAACACATTGATTTGAAATGTCTGCTTGCCTCTGCATCTACAGTGGGTTCAAATGCATTGGCTGACAAGGGAAGAGCAGGTATTGATTCTGAGGAGAATGATGAAAATGTGAATTGTTTGAGTAACCTGAAATGCAGGCAGTGAGTCAGAGTGCTAGCATGGTGACTTCCCTCATCTCACTACGAAGGTGATGTGATGCTCAATTCTTTAACGTTTGCTAAGTGTTTTAACACTGTGAAGAAGTTATCTGAGAGATGTAGAGATTACTAAAGGCCTTATGCAGTAAGCTTTCAATGCTAGATTATTATTTAAATGCATAGTACCCTGCTATAAACTGAGTGCCAGAGCTGTTTCATTAAAAGATCTGTTAGCACTTCCATTATTAAGTTCTAGTTTAATGGTAAATCTCATTCCTGGTGAGCATCTTGGGAGCACTTCCCACCTTCCCAAGTCCGAGGGGCACTTAAGTTCTCTTAGTTCTGGAGCTGGCTCTATCAGTCTTGTAAGTGAGCAAAACTTCTTCTCCGTGGAGATGATGGTTTTGATTGCAGTCAGTTTACTACAACTGAGGTGCAAAAACTGGTGGGGACCAGACACAAAGGAAGGGGTGGAAACGAGTAGAGATTGCTTAGGATTGGTGTGGTTGTGGGTTTTTTCTTTTGTTTTGTTTTGCTTTTTAAAGAAAACATACTCAAGAATGAAAATCTAAGGTCAAAGGGAAATGAAGAGAGGTCCTTGAAATGTCAGTAATTCGAGCTGCAGATACCATGTTAAAAATAGCATTCTTCAAAGTAGATTAATTGTGATCAGTATTGCCAGCTTCAGGCTTTCCAGGTTCCCTCCTAAACCTCAGGGTTAATTTTCCTGTCTGACCTGCTTTGGTTTCCCGATGAAACTACTAAAATAACACTTTGACAATGGAAATCTTCCCTGTGCATGAATTTAAAAAGAACAAAGCATGAATTAGCATTTGTATTACAGAGGTGCTCGAGAGAATGGAGCCAAAGTCACAAGACAAAAGCTCTTTGTGTGGTTAGGTAGTCACCTTGCTGATCCGTAATGACACTCGTGATGCTGACAATAAAAACCCAACAAAAGGGGAAAGTGGCTCTATGTTCAGTTTCTGACTTTGTACTCGAGAGACCTAAGTGTTTCACTCCATCTCTTTACCCTTAGGCAAGGAACAACAGCCTTACAGCCCAGCCGGATGGGAAAAGCCAAATAGATAAGGCCATGAAGTCTCATGAGTAGATAAGTATTGATGCCCTTTGCAAAAAATCACATAGGTCTGAACCCTCAGATGAAGCATTTTGTATGTTGTTTTTAAACACTGCTGGCATCTCCAGAAAAGCTGTTCAACTATGGCTGTGCTGTACTCTTTAACTGGATGTCTGGCCCCCATTTTGAGCCAGTCTGAGCAGGCAGATAGGTTGTGAACGCTTCACTTTGGGAAGAAACTCTTGGTGGGAACACTGAAATAGTCTGGCGATCACTGAGGTTTGGTTTTTGTTTGTTTGCTTTTTGAGTGGTCTGATAGTGTTGGGAGTGTTGTGGTGATGGTTTTTTGGTTGTTTTTTTTTTTTTTTGGTTTTTTTTTTGAGAGGGCTGGGTGGGAGGGTTGTTTTTAAGTGAGCAAGATCTTTCTATGTACTAGAGCACACTTAAAATAACACCTGGTGAGATGAGTGGTAGACTGGTTGATGAGGGATGCTGTTTTTTTCTGGTGTTGGCTAGAAAGGAGTTCTTGTTTTGTATACATATAGCAAAAGAGCTAATGCACAGTAAGAAGTCTTCAGCCTTACTGCAGAGACACAGGTAAGTACTACTGCCAAAAGCAGAACAGTTGACTTTAATGATCTGAATGGAAACAGCAAAGGCAACGATTAGCTCTTGCTATTTTTAATACCTTGAGGAAATGCCAGTGATGCTAAAGGTTTGTGGAATGAAGAAGGCAGAAGAAGACTGCTGGAGTCTTCCTTCAGACAGTGTTGTGGTTAGTAACTTTAAATAGTCCTGTGTACTTTCTGGGAAATCAGTGCTAGTCCAAATGTAATGTGTCTTCATTCTTTTTCATATTCTCTGCGGTAAAATTCAGTGCTTCTCAGTAGCTGATTTGATCCAGCTACATTCAGGAATAAAAATAACAACCAGAGCATGGCTTCTCTTAACTAACACTGTGTTGTGAGCAGACAGATAAAATGTGACTGGCTTCTTGCAGTGCACTGTATACAATTGTCTGCTTCCAGAGGAAAGTGTAATACAGAAAAGTGTGGTTTGACTTCTTCTCTTGTCACAGTCAGCTCTTACCCAGGTCCACGTGTATGTGATCACTGACAGTGTCACAGGTAGAGGGCTTCCTATGTGACCAGTACAGACCTATTGCTGTGTGATGTCCTCTGTGCACCCATATCTTCTCCCTTCCTCCCTCCCTTCCTGTTGGCTGTTGTTTCTGCAATACAACACAAAGGCAGAAGCAAAGCTTATGGCCCTGGAGAGAGGTTAGCCCAGAATGGATAAGGTTTGCTGCTTATGTCCTGTCCAAGTGTTTTGGCCTTTCTCAGGGGGTGTATTTGAGATGGGGAGGCTGAGCACTGCCTGAGGGAGATTGTGAAGCTTGGATGAATATGAGGTGTTTTCATAATGCAGGTCAGCCCAGGTGAGTTGCTGGGGATTGGCTTTAGTTCAGCCAGAACTAGGCCTGTGTCTACTGTAAAGCTGTTAGCTATGGACTGTTCTGTTGGAAGGCTGTTGTGAAAAGTTGTCACCACCACGCCTTGAGTAGCTGCTAACAGCAAGGCACAAGGGAAGCACAACATTGCCTGGTATGGGGCACTCCAGATCTAAGGTGCTTGCTCTACAGCGTGATAAAGCCCTTGAAAGAGTAGAAAAGAGCAATGAAAAAATAAAGTTTATCAATGGTAGAATCGAAATCACCCAGGGAATGTATTTAGGGACAGACTGTGACTTGACCGCCCTTCCATGAGGTGAAGGACAGTGTGTGGATCACACAGTACCATCAGGTGTGAGGGAGGCATGCAGAGCTGTCACCCCCTGCAGCAGATGGGGCCCTGCCTCTCCTGCTGCCCACCTTGCCTCCTGCTCGCCCACGAGGCAGAAATAGCAGCCTTACGACTCAGGACTGCAGCTTCTATAGCAGTTGTTAGCGGCAAGCCCAGCGCACCACAAGCAAAGGAAATAGCAGAGCACGGCTGTTCCAAACACCCACGCTGCATTGCTGCCCAAGGCAGCTGCCAACTTTCCCTCTGCCTGGGGCAGCCCTGTGGAGGAGCAGAATCCCCTGGGTGGCTGCCAGCAGGAGGTTTTGGCACCTGCACCAGGTGTCCTGGCCAGCGTGCAGCTGGCTGAGGAATGTTTTATAAGGGGTGACTGGGGCAGGGTGCAGTTTGCTTATTTTGTCTCTTTATGAGTTAGTTTTCTTGGCTGTTCCTATGCCTATGCAAACACTTCCTCCCTGTGTTCCCGTGCCTCTATTGTTTCCCCTGGTGAATTGAAGTTGCTGTTACTGAATGATGATGATTTTTTTTTTTTTCCATCCACTTCATTTTCAAGCATGAAGAGAGGTGATTAATGTGTGGGAGGAGGAGTGGAGTGGGGAGAAGTGCTGAAGGCAAGGAGTGTTTCCTGTGGCATGAAGGGGAAGATTTCTGCTGATCTTGCTGAAGTCCTGTGCTGCTGGTTGGGACTCTCCTTGTACCAAGGAGGAATGCACCCAGGACAAAGCACATCAGGCTTCTTCTGTGACAAAGATGGCCAGAATAGAAGTTGGATTTATTTTTTCTTCTTCTTACTGCTGGATTTCCTTTTTCCTTCTGCATTCTGCCCTGCTACCCACAGCAGTTTGTAATAGTTTGATAAGAAACACAGGCCTGTTAAAGGTTACTCCCTTAAACATAGGCTTAGCAATTGGTCAACGGGCTTCTTGCAGCAGATGCTTGGCTATGGAGCCTCAGTGAATCCCTTTCTTGGCATTGATCTATCTATCTATCTATCAATTTTATTTATTGTCCCTACAGACAGTCTCAAGTAAATACTAGATACTAGCAATCCCAACAGATGACAGCAGGGCTTCTGCAGTCAGAAGCTCTTTTCCTCAAGCCAGAAGAAATCCTTCAGAACCCAGTGATGTGGACTCAGGTTTAATGTCTGTAGTTCAGAAAATCTGGGAAACCAACAAAGCAGGAGTGAAATGAATCCAAGAGCAGCCTGTGGTAGCATAGTATCAAAATTTAAGCCTATAATGTACAACATTTTCCTTCTTTCATTTGTCTACTTTACAAGTGCTAACACAGCATTTTCAAGGTTCACAAGGGGGCTTTTCTCCCTCTGGGCTATTAGCTGCAGTAACAACTTAATAAGAAAGTTAGATTTTTCTCCCAGATGGAGGAAAAAGAGGTCTCTGGAGAGAGAGGAAGATGAAAAAGCTGAACATTTTGTTTAAACAACTTAACAATACAATGCCAGAGGAAATGAATCAGATGAGTGATTTCTGTGAGTGTGTATGTTTTGCTCTAAGAAAACAAAGGGGTTTAAATCCTGGCCTCCTAAGAGTCAATAGGGCCTGTATTTAACTTAGAAAGGCAATATAGAGTCCTGGATCAGTTGCTAAGGGTGGAGAAAGGTATTTCCAGAAGAATAAATGTTAGGTTCCTATCTGGTATAGCATCCTCAGAGGCCCTTTACAGGAGTATTTTCTGGGAAACTAAAAGCCAAACAACCTTTTTCCTTACTGCACCCTTAGAAAAAAGCTCAACTTTAATGTCCTCTTCTACAGAAAATGAGATCGTCTGCACCTGATGCAGTAGGGTGTCATCTTGTTGCTGGCCTGCACTTGGCACAGATGCCTAATTCCTTCCTGCTGTGTGGTCAGACCAGCTCTGAAAAGTTCTTAATGCTGCCCAAAGCTGTGCCACACTGAGAAGTTTGGAAGGGCTATCTGGCAGGCATGGACTTCAGAAGACTGTAAATAAACCCCTGCTTTTCCTGAACTTGCCCTTTGTGATGAGATGTAAGAAGGTTTCCTTCCTCTCATTTCCTATATTAGCAAGATCCTCAGCTCTTCATCTGAAGAAGACAGAATAGGAGGATGTGCTGCCTGTCTTGGATCCAGTGTGGCTGTTTGTGTGTGTGGAGTCTGTAGATTATTAATATCCCTTTGTGGGCAGATCGTTCATGTGGTTTTGTTTGCATGCACTTCCAAGCCATCTTGCCTTTCTTTTTAAGAACTGTTTCCTGGAATAAGCCCTCTGTGGGCTTTGCATGAGTGACGATTTCTGTCCTTAGTCTAAGACCATTAGCTAGGAGAGAGATTTAATCTTGCTTTTTACAACATGACTGACAGCTGTTTTACACTTCCGGTGATTTTTCATAGCACCTTTAAGTGTATGGTGATTCTGAAATGGAAATTTTGCCATTTGCCCTCTCCATTAGTGCATATGAATAATTGACTCTCAAGGTACTTTGAAATATCAGCTCTTTTTTTGTGCATTCTAAAACTTTACTGTTCTCTTAGTACCAATACTTTCAAGAGGGCTTCCTGTGTCTCTTAACATGTCCTGTTCATTTATCCATAAGTAATGATATCAGTCAATGGGTGAAATTCTGGTCTGAGCTTTCATAGATTGTGTCCTTCCTGCCTCTCTACGTGCAGGATTTCCTGATTTTAAGTCTTTGAAAGCAAGACTTAAATGTTCTGAACCATCTCTTGCTACAGCACTGTGAGTAGCTGTGGCCAGGCAGGCAGAACTGTCTGAAGTGTAAATCAAGGGGAATGATATTTCTCTTTGCATGTTTAATATGTTGTTCAGATCAGAATACAAATTCTTGCATATAGAGAAGCCTGAGAGAGACTACCTCACACAGGGAAGGTGGGCTGGGATGCATGGTCACTTCAGCACAGTCCAGGGCACAGTCATGTAGTATCTGGTGATAATGCTGGTCAGTGTCACTGATGTTCTAAAACAAGGTGAGCTGATGAACCAGCTGTGGGATATGTCTAGGAGAGTCAATTCAGAAGCAGCAAGAGACCAGATTGGAGCTGGGACTACATAGAATTTAGGTACAAGGATCATCTAACCAATGGGGTCAGAAATGAGACTGGAAATAATGGTGTAGGTGTGGGGCTTTAGGGGATGCCCCATCAGTAGGTTGGGATGTGGCTGGGTGCAGTCATGCAGGCAGCGCAGATCCAGCAAGAACTGAAGCTCCAGGGCAGAGCTGCCAATGGTAGGGGATGCGTGGGGGTCACATGCGAGGAAAGCAGGGGCTGTTAAGGCCACAGAGTTGTTAATGCAAGGCAGAGTTTTGGGGGCTCTTTTTAAAAAAAAAAAAAAGGGTAACCAGTTAACAACCTGTCATGTAGACACACTTTGTAGTTCTTTGTTTTTTTAAGAGAACAGAATTAGTTTCCCCAGATTAACAGCCCGCTTTCTGAAAACTGACACAAAAGAAGTAAAAAATAATTTAAAAAATGATGCAAATAATATGACAATGAAATGTGAAGGGTAAGGGAGGATGGAAGAATGAAAAACACATGGCCAGTGTGAGCTGTTGGCTGATCTTTTCACATGAGGACAAAAAATGTTTCCTCATGAAAATTTATCCAACGTCTTGTTGCCCAATGAATCTTGCTCTCCTAAAATACACCACTGAAAAAGTCTGAGAAGGAAAAGTTAGAGAAGTTCCAAGAATGATGTTGTATTATTCTTCTTCTTGTCATGATCATGGCTTTCTTTTCAGTCCCTTATCCTAGCAGTCAATTAGCAAAGCATCAATTCTATTATCAGATCAGTAATGTCTCTGAAGGTTAATAGATGTCCCTTCCTTTGAAAGGTCACTTCTTTTCAATAGAACATCAGTAAGGAAATTTAAGTGAGAGTATCTGACAAATTGCAATGTGAAGTCTTTTGAAATACTGCCAAAAGGAATCTCTATATTGTTCCATTATAGCATAGCAAAAAAACCAGCAAAGTAGGACCATCACCTTTTAAAGGAGCAAATCTGATTAGGACTTTCAGTTTATGAAGGTGTACTACTGCCTAGAATTGGACAGCCTTACCAGACATTTGTCAGGTAGGGTGGAGAGGAAGAGATTGCTAACATCAAAGTGCTTGCTGTAACCTATTCCACAACAGAACATTAGAGATGTCAAGATATATGAAAGAATTATTATTTTAAAAATACTTATAAAGGGAATATGAATCAAAGCTAAGGCTACTTCCCGCTGCCAATTTTATTGCCTCATTTGTGATCAGAAATGCTGAAACTGTAATACTGAGATTGCCCAGGCATGTTTCTGGCTCAACCAGAGTTAGGAAATGCTGCAACTCTCCTTGTTGTCTGTTCGCTTTTTCTCCTGAAAGCCCCAGTTTGTAAATAGAAGAAGTCTGTCTCATCTTATTGAGTTTAATATTTCTGCTGATCTGTGAAGACCTATTTGAAATTAGCCTGTAAGTTCAAAAGCCATTGAAGGGTGTGTATGTGTTCATACCCATCTGCGTTCATCTCTTAATAAGTTCCTTAAGCTTTATTTTCTTAGAAAACAAAGCTAACAACTCAAGAAAATAACGCTTTTTTGAAGTAGCTTTGGAAGCAGATATTGAATGATAAATTGCACAGCCTATAATGCCTGCCCCCCTAAATTGCCATGTATTAGCAGACTACATGCCATAAATGCATAATGATATATGACCTTTTCACAGGTGAATAAATCCTTGTGATACGAAGGATTGTTTATTAGAGGATAGATGGGTGGGAGGGAATAGATCAGAATCCTCCTTTTGCTAATGGCACTGAACTTCTTGTTTGCCACGTCAGCTCATAATTTGTGTGTCTGCTCAAAGCTTTTGTCCAGTTGTTTTTTGGACAATGTATTATCGCCGCTTGTCTCAGTGCCGTACAAAACTGAGAACTGCAATAACCTTAATTACAGCTTCTGATATAATGCTCAAACTTGCCATCATGTGGTGTAATGCTGTTTGGAGACTACTTTTTTTAGGTTCTTGAGTTTCAGAGGATATACTCTCATGATTACCAATGTGAATGATCTAAATGGCAAAAACCAATCTGTCAATAAATGTCTATTCAAAATACATACTTTCATGAAAGAGTTTATCGAAAGCTCTTACTTTGTTTCCAGCATGTGACCAGAATGAATATCAAAACCTCAAAAGACGTTGTTCTCTGGCCACCTCTCTACAACAACTGTTAATTGTTGCTTTGGTCCATCAGCTTGCTAGCTATAGGTGTGACCTAAATATGAAATGTGGCCAAGGACTGTGTTTTACTTCTGTACACTTCAGCCGTGTACATTTAAGTGGACTGTCTAGTGCCATATGTAGTTTGCACAAACGAGTTTTAGTGCAGTTTCTTTTTCCATTATCTGTAATTGTTTGAATGGCAATTTCAAAGGTGTGACAGGGACCAAGATGAAGTTAATATGATCTGCTGTCATGTGCATTCATGTGAGATGAACTGCATGCTAGAGTACTTAATTCTCTCTTGACGATGATGGTGGAATCCACTGTGAGATGTTCTGGCATGGGTAAAATGAATTCCACTCTGTAAGATAGTCTGTAGGACTTATGCTCCCAGTTTGGTTGGCTTCCTCCAATAAAACCCACTTTGCTATTTTATATTATAAGGGAATCAGCCTTGGCTCTCTTTGCAGGGGCTCTAATCTCATGCGTCAGTAGGGAAATTTGAGGAGGCAAATGACCACAGTTCATCAACAACTCTTCTTTTCCATCATGTTTCTGATCAGCGGGTGTGCTCCTCCTGATGAGCTGCAAATGTGTACTTAATATTGTATTAGCTATTAACTCCCAAAGTCAACAGTTTCCCTGGTAAGATCAGAACACTTCAAACATTGGTCTGTAGTTTTTTAAAATAAAAAAGTAATATTTTTTTAGTGTAAAAGAACCCTTCTTTAAATATTTACAGATACTTTTATGATGCTGTATTGCTTTCCTAAAACCTAAAACGGATCAACTGTGGTGAATACATATGTATGTCATCAATCTCTTCCCCCAAGTTCTTCAAACAGGAGAAAGTATTTGTTTCTGTATCCAGAGAAGTTCCAAGCTTGTTATGCTCTATTATAAAAATGAATTGGAGCCCAAAGACTTAAAGCAAACATGTGAAGTCTGTTGGTGCACAGTTGTCCTTGCAGCAGTGAAAGAGGTTCTGTTGACTGTTCTCTTTCATGCCTGTGGAACAAGAAGGAGGGACTCCTCCATGCCTTCAGCAGCTTTGTCTGCTCATTTGCTTGGGAGGAATAAATAAAAATATCCTTTTGTGTGTAATTCTCCTTTCTCTAAGTGGCATTGTTCATACAATCAAGTTGCAGTAGCAACTCTGCTAGGGCTGATGGCCATTAGTTTTGTAACACCCAAATTCTCATTCTTTTGGATTTACAGTCTTATAATTATGAATTTCGGCAGGCTTGATGCAGTTTAACTCTCAGAGTTAATGACATGGGTGTCTTTGTGTTAGTTATGAGAAATCTATGTGGAAATGACAGCACCCTTACCTGATCCAAAGCCTATTTAACAGATAGAAACTTTCCTACTGATCTCACTGTATAGTGAGTTAGTCTCCCAGGTACACAGCAGCTCCCCCACAGCAGCAATCAGCTGTTTTAATGCTGCAGGAGGGATTATTACAGACAAATGGTGTTTCACCAAATTTCAGGCCAGCAGCTAATTCTTCTATTCCTACAGGAACAGTTTATGCTTACTGAATGTGTGTCATGAGCAACTGCAAAAATGGCAAATTATCAAATGAATGTTTGGAGCCTAAATTGAAAGAAAATAGTGAGCATGAGGGGAAAATTAATGTGTACTTATGTCTTGGGGATGCACAACCATTCAGTGAGCAGTTACTGTTCTGTTTTGAGCATCCCAGAGCAGTGCAGCATGCTGTTTGACTTGATCTTGGTGTGTAACATAACTAATATGTTGTGATCCTTCATGCAGATACATAGAGGTCAAACAAAATAGTCATGGCCTTGGGTGCTTTAATAGGTGTGTGAGGGAGAGAGGGGGCAGGCGCTGGAATGGAATGCCCAGGGAGATGGCAGAGTCACTTTCCTTGGTGGTATTCAAGAAAGGTTTAGGTGTTGTGCTGAGGAACGTGGTTTAGTGGGAAATACTGATGATTGGTGGACAGTTGGATTGGATGATCCTGGAGGTCTTTTCCAACGTTGGTGATTTTATGATTCTATGAAGTGGAGCGGCCTTGGCAGCATTATTAGACCTAAGCTCGCGTCTCCCAGATAGTGGGTCTTAATTTCTCCTGAGCTGTGTGATTCAGAGAGGTCCCAGGCTGTGGATACAAGTACAGCACCATCTGCAGTGGGTTTCTGTAGTCTTCTGGTCCTTTGTGGCATGTAACTGACCTTTTCTTTCAGTGCAACAGTTTGTGATACTATACTGTAAAAGATTTAAGAAGTTTGGTCTTTCTTTTGATCTCAGCTGTGTGTTTTTTATTTACAGTTTTGGAAGCAGTCAACAGTGAGTATGAAGGTGAGAGTCAGCAGCTGGAGTAATGCATATCTGTGGGGTGACAGAAGGGAAAGAAAACTTCTTCAGCCAGCTTTGTGCCACTAAGGCTGTGGGCTGCTCTTCTACAAGTCTGCAGGTTTTTTCCTCATAGTAAAAGGGGTGAGAACAGGCATTAATTACTGACTGTAAATGTTTAAATTAGCCTAAGAATTGTAAACTACCTTTAATTGGTGGCATCTTAGCACCCGTGGAGTTGGGGAGTGAGGGTCACCTTATGCCTTCAGTGCTTGCAGCCAGAGGCCAGGTTGCTGCCAGGTGGGGCAGTGAGGGCTGCTGAGCCTGGCTGGCTTGCTCTGCCTAGAACAGGAGCAATGGCCAACAATACTTGTTCACTTAACACAGCAGGCAGGAACAGGCTCTTGGTTTTGGAAACAGTCTCGATGAGAAACTAGTTGCTCATGAAAAGATTACGCAGCTAGATAAAGTGGGAAATAATAAACCATATCAAGTAGTGTAAGAAGAATGCTTCCCAGGACACTTGTGTGTTTGAGTGAAAGAAAATCACTGAATGATTACATCTCTCTCAAGAAAAGTGGAAATTTTCTAGGAACTTATTAATGTAATTATGTGTATAGAGTAGTGCAGGCATATTGTGTGTTAAGGCCTTTAAATGAAAAGATTATGAAATGCAGCTTTTTTAAAGGATGTTACTGATAGACTAACTTGTAAACTTTCTAATAGTTACTTACTAATGTTTCTATAAATCAGTTAATTTGGTGGTTAAGAATAATTAAGACCCTAAAAAGTACATTTTGAAAACCAATAACATAGGTTGAAAGAGGAAATGATTCTATTTCTGTCTGCATTTATGAGGCTGCTCCAAAAGTAATACCTCCTATTTTATTACATTGGCCCACAATGCCAGAGGTGGATGTTGATGGTATGGCAGTAGAAGCTGAGCCCTGCTGCCAATATTCCATTACATTTTGTTGCTGTGTGACAGATGGCAGCAGAGGAGCAGTGTGACAAAATGGCATCTGACATGGAAGTGCATATGAAACTAGGATGTGTCACTGAATCCCTCCATACGGAAAAAATGGCACCCACTGACATTCATCAGTGCTTGATGAACATTGATGGAGACCAGCAGTGGCTGAGTGGATGGTGCACTTCAGCACTGGCAACAGCCACAGTTAGTCATCTCAACTAGTGCAGATTTTTACAAGTGCAGCATGCAGCTCTTGTTCATCGCTGGCAAAAATGCACAGCTAATGGTGGTGACTATGTTGAAAAACTATTTTGTAGCTGAGAATTTGCTCTATCAGTTCGTGTGATTGTGCTCTTGTATCAGTTGTAGTATCCATGGAAATGGTCCCTTGAGTAACACTTCCTTCAAGTGGAAGGGAGAGCTATTGGAGCAAAGTGATGCTTTGCCTCACTTTTCTAGCATTTTCTGGCACAACTGTAATGTATTTTCAAAGCTACAGGCTGGCAAACAGACCTATCTATGATCAGATATTAAATACCATATGGCCACTGAGCCCTGCTTTGAGAACTTCCTTCTGCTAGCAGATTTTAACTCACCTCCAAGGAAATCTCCCACAGTAGCTAGGAGTAAAAGGAGTGACAGGAGAAGGTGAACCTAAACAGAGCCACACTTGCACTGTTTGCTGGTGTGATTGCTTATGCAACTTAGTGCAGCCCTAAGGCTGCTTTTCCTTGAGACAAGAATTTTTAGATCAGTTTTCAGTCCAAACTGGAAGTGCTGTTGGTCGGGACCTCTCCTTGGAGCCCACAGTGACCTTCTCGTGTCATGCTCCCAGTTGCTGCAGTAAACCTGTTCAGTGCTGATGAAAGATGGTCTGCTGACAGCTCTGGAAACAAATGTTAAATGCAAAACCAGGCAGGAGTACCGGAGGCCTGTTGGCTTCTCCTGCACTACTGACATGCGGGTGGCCTCACACAGAACCAGGCTGATGCTGACTCCTGTTTAATTCTTGGCCTTGCTGGGGCAACTCGCAAACCACTAATTAGTACCACCTGTAGAGGCTTCCTCTGATGTGTATCAACAGTCTGACATCCATGTTGTAGCTACCGATGAGCAGGCCTTGCTGTTGCTGCTGAGCTGTGTCAGTGCTTCACTGTGGAAGTTTTCAGAGAAAAACCTCTGAACAACTAGTTTCCTTGGGGGGGGGGGGAGGGAAATGGCCTGCAGCCAGAGAACCAAGTAACTGAAACAAAAAGGCAAGAGGATTCTGAATTCTCTGCAGCTCTCTGAAGAGAAATGCATAGAAAGGAGAAGGCTTGCTACTACAGATTCTGTGCTTCTGTGATACACAATCACAGAATTGTAGAATCAGCAAGGTTGGAAAAGATCTCCAAGATCATCCAGTCCAACCATCCACCTATCACCAGTATTTCCCCCTATACCATGTCTCGCAACACAGTGTCTAAATGTTATTTGAGCACATCAAGGGTCAAGGACTCTACCACCTCCCGGGGCAGCCTGTTCCAGTGCCTGACTTTGGAGAAGTAGTATTTCCTTATTACCTTACTATTCCAGCCTGAATCTCTCCCTTGATGCAACTTGAGGCCATTCCCTCTAGTTCTGTCATTACACAGGGAAAGAGGCAACTCCCTGCTCACCACAATCTCCCTTAGGTAGTTGTAGAGAGTGATAAGGTCTCCCCTAAGCCTCCTCTTCTCAAAAGATGGCTTCAGTTCCAGGAAAGTGCTGGGGGGAGAGGTGTATGTGAAGTGTTTCATCTAGGTGTCTGAAGGAAGGAAAGCATTTGAACTAGACAAGGGATAAGGGAATGGGAGAGCAATAAAATATGAAACAAACTGTGGTTGAAGAAATTCATTCTTAAATTGTTTTAACATCCTTGTGGCTCTCTTCCTCTGACTCTAGGAGTATGAAGTACTCATGAGTCCAGCAGCAGTAATCTGGGATTTTTCCCGAGTGATTTCCCAGCTGAATTGTCTTTGTTTTCCATCCTAGCAGTGTTCCAGTACAGTGCTGTTTCCATAGGTGATGTGGTTCCCAAAGCACATCAGTTTCTGTATCCCTTGTTAGTGCCTGGAAGTGCACAAGACCAGCTTTTGCACTGGGTATGGTTGCTGGGTTTAAGACCTGTGCTATTCTCTGATATTGTGAGGGTAAGTGAGGTTTTCTGCTGTCTAAATGGGAGCTATGAGAATGCTAGATGCCCAGGGGAGATGGTGAGAAAGGGCAGAAATTCAGAATAAAAATACCTAATTGGAGCTTTGGATTAAGCCTAAAGTGTATGTGGGATGGCAGTAGAGAGAGAAGAAATTAAACAGATATTTGACTTCCACTGTCATAACATTTTATGGAAGACTTAAGTGTGAGATGAAAAGGCTTTAACGGTTGAGCAGTTCTATTTTCTGTAGTCAATTTGTTCTGTATTCAACAATACTCTTTCTTTGCATCCACATAACTTAACAGAGGTCAGTAAAGTAAGAAAGAAGTGTGGAAATAATTGAGAAGAGCTCCACCGAGCAATAACAAGGTGGGGTTTTTTTTCTTCTTTTTTTTCCTCTCTGAAGGAAAGATAGAGCTAAGTAATTATTTGTTAGAGCTTGGAATCAACATAGGAACATTAAGGAAATAAATAACGTTTTCTTTTGAATCTTCTTGCTATGCTTCCACTATCTCTAGGTAATAACAAGAAAAAGCAGCAAAGTCATGTTCTCATTCTGCCATCCAGGCACATGGCTATAGGCTGAATTCTGGCAGCAGCTCACAAACTTTCCTCTTCTACTTTATTTCTACCTGCTGAGTAACAAGAATCTAAAAATGCAGCTGTTGCTTGCATTACATGCTGATTATTTTAGTTAAATTTACCTCTATCATATTCATTGTAGTACCTTCCACTACCACTTCAGGGGTGGCTAAGGTGAGATGGGATGCAATTCCTCTTCTCTGCCAGAACAGGTAAGCACACATACAGGTCTTTTGGAAAAGTACTTGCTTGCAGAAATATAAATTCTTTGTGTTAAATGGTGTTTTATAAGATTTCTGATTATGAAGAGAGAGAAGAGAGAAAGGGAGAGAGAATACATAGGCTATAAACTTCTCCACAGATGCTAGAGAAATGCTTAATGATTCAGACAAAATGACATGTCAGAACCTTCTTGTAGTGTTGCTGAGTAGCAGCTGCTTGGTAAGGGCTAAAGCAAGAGAGCATGCTGTCCTTTGCCCAGATTGCTTTCTTTCTTCCCAGCAAGCTGTTGCTTCAGGGCTTCCTGAGGCAGAGTTTGTATCTGGGTCACTGTGTTCAATAACCACTGGTAGACTAATCCTTTCTCAACTTGTCAAAATTTTCTTATTCTCGAGCTTCTTCTTTGGAAATGAACAAATGTGGGACTTCTGGTTATGTTTATAGGAGAGGTGCTTCTATTCCTACAGGAATCCCAAAGCATTTAAGCCTTTTCAAGGAGGTAAGCTCCTCTGCCTAGACACCCAGCTATGTCCAAGGAGTATTCTCATTACTTGTTTTAGATTGGAGCGGGTGGGAAGTCCTTGAGTGCAAACAGTGAATAATGAATTGCATATATCAAGGATGAACAGACTGCCAGCTCCTCGCGCTGAAGAATTCTTGCCATGCATTTGTACTAACAGAAGTGAGGCTGAGGGAAGGTGTTGGTGTGTCTTTTTCATTTGGGAAGAAATCCCCCCTGCCATGTGTGCATGCCCCTAGCACGTTCTCCCCTGCTATAACCACTTCCAGGAGTCATGTGAGATGTTCTGCCTGTTCACACTGTGGGTGGCAAGGCAAACTTGATCTCTTGGAGAGGCTCAGTGTTCTCTGCCCACTACGGCCTTACACAGTATGTGTGTTTCTGTGTGGACTGACTTTCACAGGGAATGTTTTCTTTATGCTGGAAGGGCCAAAAATACTGTGTAAGCAGAACTGTATATTTAGTTATGAATCTCATACAGTTGGGTATTTGCTTGCGTGTATATGAGAAATCATGTTTTGTTGTTTTTAAACAACTACTTTATTGACCAGTTCCAAGGGAGAGTTGCTGTGTTTCTGTCCTTGCTTATCTGCCTTAACATCTACTCTATGTGTGATCTGCTTTGTTTCCATACCTGTACTGAGTGTTTCTGTGCCAGTCCTGGATTTAAAGCCCAAATGCAGTTTTATATAAAACCAGATCTAATGTAAAGGATATAAAGTAACCATTAGGCAAATAGCAGAGCAATACTAATTCCCACAGCATAACTGAGATGCTCTCAACGTGACTGATGCCAGTAACATGAAGAAAGATGCAGCACTGCAATCTCAGCTGCTAAGAGCTGTGCTCCTAATGAGGAGTGCGTGAGAGACAGGCTGGGTAGCTGCTGGTGCCTGTTCTCTCTGTGCCCGGCCCTTCCTTCAGAGCTTGTGAGTCACTTCCTCTCTTCCCTGAAGAGAAGCTCTTCAGAAAATGGCATACCAGGATGCTGTGTTTATTGACTTTCAGAATTAAATTTTTCCATGTACCAGCAGAGATATTTTTCTCTTAACTGCTGATTCCACAGATTCTCCCTGGGTGCTGTAAGTCAAAGAGTTTTTCCCTTGGTCTAGGTGTTGTTGAGGATTCAAAAGTCTCAGGCCAAATTTCTGGAGGTGCTGTGAATGCTTCTAGAGCATGGCTGCTCTCTCCCTGAGCCCCTTTCTGTTGTGGTGCAAGTGGACTGTTCAGTGTCAGCTCCCTGTTGACGTATGCTGATAAAGACAAAGGGAGTTTGTAGCTGCCTCTTCCCACAGAATGGAGTTTGACATCCCATCTTGCAGGAAGAGACCAGCAATAGCAAGTGGCTGGGGAAGGCAATGGCACTTTCTTTGGCTTTTGAGTATGTTCAGCCCATGCTCAGTGAAACGTGGACTTAGCAGGAGGCAGCGTGTGGATCTGAAAGGCCATGTGCCAAGCATTGCTATGGGACTGTGTACTCCCGACATCAGTTAGTCATCCCAAAATCATGAAAGGTTATTTGAAGGGCTGGCTATCTGAGTATTTTTATTATTATTATTTTTATTTATTTTGAGAGGAGACTGCGTGTTGGGGAAGGTCTCCAGGGTGTGTGCTCTGCAAGGGTCACTCTGCAAAGCGCTTCATGCTCTTTGCATACCACCAGCTGTGAAGCTGTTGTGTTCCTTCCATAACAACCAGCTGATGTTATCAACATGATATCAACTTGTTTGTTTCCAGATATGAGATTGACTTAACTTTAAGAACAAGCAGATGTAGAAACAGCTGTGGAGTCTCTAATCCAAGACTGGGTCAGCAGCTCTGCCATCCCTCACCCAGTTCCCATGCTGTGATGGGACTGGACTGAACCATAGCAGAATGGTTCTCACTGTAGCTAGTAGCTTAACACAGATCTTATTGATACACAAAGTGCCAGTCTGTTAGGGTTGTCTGTGCTGTACTTATCTTACGCTCGTTTCAAATACTGTCTGACAGCAGTCAGGAGCTTTTCATGCACTAACCACCAAGAGAGTATTGAAAACATCCCTCCGTGTGTGGAAAATAGAGAATCTGAAAGTGTTTTCCCAGGAAAAGATAATTTGTATGTAGTTTTCAGTACTCTGCAGCTAAATAACTTTTGGTCTGATTCACCAGTGTATTAAAGCTCTTCTTTAATACGCTTAAAATACAGAATGGCTTTTTAGTAGATCAAGTAATCACTGGTGGGTATCTACTGGAATTGGTGCATCTTATTCCTGGTAAAGTTACCACAGTAGTTCTCATGCCATTTACTTTTTTAGGCTCTAATTGGGGTTGCACCCGGTGACAGATCCAGTATCAGCTACCTGCTTCTCAGGATTTTCTGCACCTCCACTGTTGTTCTGGGCCTGTCAGTTGCCCAGACTTTTAGTAGGGACTGAAACAGAGCTCCATGAGATTCTATAATAAAAAACCTTCCTTATGTATCACTCACATCTTTTGAATTTGTCTTCTGTTGAATGTTCCATGGCTGAATTAAAGAACTGGTATTTTTTTTCCTGTTACATCTATAAGCTTCCATTTAAAGTTATGATAACTAGCCATTAAAAGAGAGCTATCGCCTCAGGTTTTAATGCAATTTAGTTCAACAAATTTTTCACTATCTTTCAATTCTCAAAGCATGTGTGTATATGCATACATTATTAATTTTCATAATGACTATAGTAAGTCTGAGTGCAACTCCCATGAGCAGGTTTAAATTTGACTTGCAGAGTTGAGCCTAGTTAGTAATGTATAGAAACGGAACGCAGGTGTTCTAGGTTATTTTCATCCATTCTAACATTTCCTCTTTTAGCTGTAAGTTAATGTGAGTAACATTCCTCATACGCAATGAGTTTGCATCATGCAAAGCAGCCAAAGATAATGTGTAAAAGTTATGGCACGGCTGAGACAATTGCAGTGTTAGGAGACTGGAGCCTTAACATCAGTGGCATTGTGCATCTTGCATGTTGTAAATGATCCTCCCACTGGAGGGGGGGAAGCATTTTTTTAAGCAGCCACATGCTTCTAGATCAGCATTTTTGCCGCAGACTACAAAAAATACCACAATAAATTCTGGAGGCTATCTCTGAGAACACTGTTTGTTAGTGTCTAGAATCAGTCAGTAACAGCATTCTGCTGCTCATAAAGTTCAGTAAATGACTTCTTTCAGACAGAAAGGATCTATATTTTGACCAGGATGCATGACTGCAAAAAGACTTCAGTAAATTAAAATCTCAGGATAAGCAATGTTTTATTTTTGGAGAAAATGCAGAAAAAATTCAATAGATGCTTTCCTTTGTTCCTTAACTTCGAGCTTTGCTGTACTTCATTGGATGTGACACTGAAGAATAATCATACCTTTCGTTTTCCCCATATTTTTAAATCACAGGATGAATGTGGTGTGCAAACACCATAGCTGCTGTGGCCAGCCTCTCTGGGAGAGTTAAGAGTATGTTCCTGCTGTTCAAACTGCTAAACCAAGGTACAGTCTCTCGCATAGTTGATAGCTGTCACTAGTTGGTGCTGGCAAATGCAGCCAGGAGTTGCTTGAACTGGCAGGCTCAGTGGGTGTGAGCACTTTGAGTCAGGCTGTCTGCTTGCTGCTGTCATCCCCAGGCCATTTACACTCCCACTAGTGTGTACTGTGCTTGATTTGAAGTCAGCCTTGTTTGATTTTTCTTGTGTGCACACTTTGGAGACCTGACCAAATTCTGTTCTGACTGGATGCTAAGCCACTTACAATATTTTAATTCAGTGTAAGGCTCATGCATTGCTTTAATACAAGTGTAGATCATACTGGACCAACAGCTCCTTGGTATTGGGTGTTTTCAATGTGCTTGTCAAAAAAACTAGGCATTTTTTGTTCTTCTGAAAGCACTGGTTCTAATTTTAGCTATTTCTTTCCTGTGCACTGAATGGGAAGTTAGGGTCAAGAGTTCAAAACAGGGCATCAACATGTATTCCCTTGTTACTGTATTTAGGGATAACCAGGAGCATGCATGGCTCATAACATATCAAAAAGCACTTTCAAAGCTGATTGTTATTCTGCTTTCTCTGCCTGTGGGTCTTTAGAAGCAGGTCACTGCATCACATCTTGAGCTGTAGTACTATGCTTGTCCCCTTTGCATGCCCCTTTTTACCATCCTCTGTTTCCTTCTGGGTAGAGAGGACCAAAGCATTCTTGGCTGAATTGGGCCCAGTACTATCCATACTCGGAAGAGCAATAGAGTGAAGCTAGACATAATTTAATCCTGAATTTTTCTGGAGCAGTAGAACTGCTGTTCCTGAAACATATAGGGGGCGTTCTGGCTCCAGTTGTAGCTGTAGCTCCATGGTGGTGCATCTTTTTTTTTTTTTTTCCCCAGTGTTTCTCCTGTAGGTTGGAGAAAAAAACAAATTTTTGAAGTTCACAATGGCAATTTTGGTTGTCTGAAACTTCAGATCTGCACACTATTAAACCTGTAGAATTCTGTACCTGAGGTTTAGTGCCACCTGCTTTTGTCAGTTGATGCTTTGGTTTTTGAGGTCAATTATTTTCACATGAAGACAAAACCAGCATTTTTGGTTTTTCAAACAATGCAAACACTTACCCCACTATTTTCTGGAATGGTGTCCAGTTAGAATAAACACAGGGACAAGCTATGTTGTCTCAAAACAAGTCAGTAGAATAGAATCGTATAATGGCTTTGGCTGGAAGGGTTCTCAGAGATCATCTAGTTCCAACTCCTCAGTCATGGATATGTTTACCAACTGCTATATTTGGCAGGTTGCCCAGGGTCCCATCCAGCCTGGCCTTGAGTACCTCCAGGGACGGGGCATCCACAACCTCTCTGGGCAACCTGTTCCAGCACCTCACCACTCTCTTTGTGAAAAACTTCCCCCTGACATCCAATCTAAATCTCTCCTTACTTAGTTTAAAACCAGTCCCCTTTGTCTTATCACTATTTACCCTTGTAAAAAGTTGATTTATCTACTGTTTATAATCTCCCTTTAAATATTGGAAGTCCATAATTTTCTTTGATGTCCTTAAACTAGAATAAATCTTTGAGTTTGGCAGATGTAGTTGTTTTTTTGTTTACAGAGGAAATAATGAAGGCCATCATAATTAATACTTGATGTTGCTTTCCTAGTGGTACAACTCATTAATCTGCTCAAATCCGGTGTTGATGGGAAAACACTGAAAGAAGAAATGAAATCAAAATAAATGTTACATAGTTAAAAGCCTTCTGTATTATAAGGAAAACATAGTACTAATGCTGTGTATCTAGATAGATTAGGAAAATCAAATTGTTAGAAGAAAGTGTTTCTGGTAAAATGCACTGTGGTGTTAAGGTGAATCCAAACAAATGTACATACACAAGGATTACTCCTTAAATGCTTTCCAGTCTTGTTTTTAATCAGTATTTTGTCTCATAAAGTTGCTGTTAATAGAGATTTGGAGCTGCTACTGCTCTCCCACCATGCTATGTGTTTGGTATTTGCCAGCTGAGATGTGGCCATTCATGTCATCAGTGTTGGTGTTTTATTTCCACTTTGATAGTTACACAGTTTATGTCGCTTGACAAGTCCCTCATGTATGTATGTTTATTATTTACTGCTGTTTCAGAAGCTGCAAATGAGATTACATGCTGACCAGGTCATGCTGGAACAAGTACAACAGGAGAACCAGTGCCTGAATCAGCAAGTTGCCCATCTGACAGCTGCATTTATGGCACTGCAGAAAATGGTGAGATCAATATAACAATAATAGAGGCTGTTTGAAAGTTTGAGGCTTGGAAGCAGTTAAAACCACTGTCTGATTTTATAAAGTTGAGGTTTTGTACGGGCATGTTTTCTTCTGCATGCTTCAGAGCATAATTCATTGTGTGACTAACGTAATGCTATTTACTTGAACGCATTACGAAAAGAGAGCCTGGTGTTCAGTCATATGCATTTTTGGAAAACTTCCAAGTGCAACACTGCTATAAGTGTCTTGTAGTGATGTACCTAGAATAATTCAGAGGAAAGTTTGAAAACTACAGCGGGGTGGGTTTTTTCCCTTCTAAAAGAAGCTGAAGCCTGATACGGTTTCATCCTTTAAAGGGATATTATTGTGCAGTTACTTAAAACAGTGATCTTAAAACACTTGATCTTTTCATGGCTGGAGGAGTGGAAAGGCTTTTTCTGTAGGCAGTAAGATATCTTTTGCTTTTTATGACTGCTGTTTCAATAAATTGCATTCTGGTAGATTTCACACGGTAATAATATAATACGTTTGTTTGGCGCCGTGTAAGCCTATGCAAACACTGTGGCTGATTTCTCAGTAAGTGCTTATGTGCGCTAATAGCTTTGATTACCTCTTGACATAAACACGAGCTACAAAATGTATCAAGTCTGGTTATGTTGCGTTAAGGGGCAGCTGTTCTCTTCCTTCCCTCCTTCCCAAAACAAGAGACTGCTTTCAGTACTGCATGGGTAGTGTGTTCTTGGAATTAATTCCTTTATCAATAGAATGGTTAATAAGGATGAAATGTCATCTGGGAAAAGGAATACCAATCATGGAGAGAAGAAATGGAGAGAAGAGGAGGAAGAGGTGTAATTCTTCCTTTTATCCAAGAGATCTGCATCATTCACCTAGCATACAGCATTTTTGAATAAAATTACCTTATTGGTAATGAGGGGGATTTAAACCATATCTCCCATCCCCAAGAATTTTCAATGTGTCTAACTGCTCAGGAGCCATTGTTCATCTTCCTGAATTTTAAATCCCTAAAGATGTCTCTGTACTCTCGTTATTTGTACAAAGAGTAGATGTGACAAATCACTTCAAGGATAGTTTTCATAATATAAGAGGAATCACTCTCTGGATGAGCTTCCCTTTTGACTGCACAGGGTGCTTAAATTACTTGTATGGGAGGCCTCAAGTTAAGTGAGGAGGCATTTATTTCCTGTCTTCCCAGTCCACTGAGGATAGATTCTAGCAGAGGTAATGAAGATGTTGTCCTGACTTAAGCACCTAGTTTTGATGCTTAAAGTCAGATTGTGCAAAAAATGTGTTTTTGTTTTGTTTTCCTTAAAAGTGGGTTAAATCATTAATTATAATTTAAAAGATACCTTTTATCTCGGTCTGGGCAAGATCAAAGGCATCCTGAAATTACATTGATATCTGCGGAACAAATGAAGTGCTGTTTGTCTCTTTGGAAGTAATAATGGAGCTGAGTGTTTTTGATCCTATGGGATCGAAGCTTTCTCTCTTTGCTACCAGTAAAGTCATGCTAAGGGTATTGAATCCCAGATGAGTATTGCTATGCTGCACATATTGGATTTCTGTAAAGAAGAAAGAAAGAAGCTAATCTTTAAGTCTATCTGTTTTAGACCAAGATGCATCTGGAAAACTAGAGCAATCTAATCCTATAGATGGTGGAAAGATTGCTGGAATCTTTTCAAACTTACTGCACCTGTATTTGCTAATAAATAAATAACTCACCCTTGAAAAATGTCTTAAACTTTTTTGGTGCAAGATATATATATTTAAGTGACATCCCGAGTCTAAATATGAAGCTTGTTAAATCTAAGTTTTTAAAATATACCTGTTTCTAGGAGTAGTCCTGCAGTAGTGTCTGCAATTGCTTCTGTAGCTTGCACTCATGGTTTGTTAGCAGCTGTACCCAGATGCCCATCAGGTCTACTGTTATTATCCTTGTTTATATAGCCAGGAAAATGAGACCTCTGATACTGTGCTTGGCTTTACTTGTAAAATACTTACATGTTCCAGGTAGGGTAGAGCAGAGTGAAGAAAAATAAGCTGTGATCCTTCTAGAAGCAATTGAAAGCAATGAAAGGCAGATCCCTGGGCTGCTATGCTTGGGCAGTGCAGTGTCCTTTGAGAAGATTGATTTGCTAATCAAAGGCTGTTGCAGAGGCCACTAGAAAAAGATCAAGGAAAAGTAGTAATTTTCACTAGATTTCTGTGTAATGCCATTTAGCTAAAGGAACGAACATTAAAGGAACTGTGATGTCAATAGTATTTGCAGATGTGTATGCTTAGTATTTTTTAAAGATGTCTTTGCTCATTCTCTGCAAGAAAATCTTCTGTTCTCCCACAGATTTCTTTGGTAGGCTGAGCAGTACTTGGAGGAGGAGCTGGCCAGTGCTTGGTGCAGAAGGTCATTGCTTTGCTCACTGTTTACTGATGTATGCCTCACCTCTGTGAGCTGACCTTACCCCTGTCACAGAACCCAGACCTGCACCAGCAGCCTGATGCATGAGAGAGAGCTTCTCACCTGTGCTGGAGCTGCCTCCATGCTGCACACATGCACTGTGTGATCTATCCTTCCTTTCCAGCTTCACTTTAGTTAAAATGCATCAGACTGGACACACCTTTTTTCCTGCTGAGGCCTGTGACAGTGGGTCTGTGGTCTGGACACTGCTCTCCTAAGCACTGTTTGTGCTGCTGTGGACCAAGTTTTCTGTCAGGCTGTGTGATGTCTATGAAGGACAGATGCAGAAGCAATTTTGTGCAGAAGGATGGTAAAACCTCTCTTTCAAGGATCTCAAGCAGGCATTTAAAAAGTCTTCCATATTAAACACTCCAGTATTAGCAGAAACATCCCCTCTGGCTGACGGTTTGTGGAGGAGAATGGCAACTCTCCTGTTGTCATCTTCTCTTCAGAGAAGAGCATATAGGGAATCCTGTTCTTGATGATTGAGTTTGCAAATTCCTCTTCCCTGGGGCATTTCAACAAGGTGAGGAAGCAGACACTGAGACATCCACCTCAGCCTTGATCCTGCCTGAGTGGGGTTAATGAGTTCTTGGTTATACCCACAGGGAGCAGCTTCCTGGTGAGCATTTGTTAACATTGAAGCATGAGTGTTGGTGAATAACTGCAAAGAGGACTTCTCAGAGTGCGTGGAGAAAAGCTTCAGGGATGCTGACTCAGGTAATGTCTAAGGAAGAATAAATGAGACTTGTAGGAAAGCTTGATTAAACTGTTGATAAGTTTTGTGCTAGTGAGAGGGATTTTTCTATACTGTGAAGAGTGAACTCAAAAACATGAAGGTAGGATTTGCCCAGGCACTCTTGAAGGTTAAATTTGAGTCTTCTGACTGCATCTTAATATGTGTTTCCATGGATAGTCTAACATGGTTTAGATTTCTTTAAAATGTTTTAATCTCTAAAATAATTCATCATCTTTGTTATTTTTCAATTTAAATTGTAGTGTTGTAATATGTATATAACTGAATCAGGGTAAATATTTAGAACGGTTACCCAACGATCCAGTAATGAGTTGAGTCGAAGGAAAGTACCTTTCAAGCCAACAGAACAGAAGTTAGTTTTGAGATATGATGAATACTCTATTGCAGGTGAAGGGCTGCACTAGGTTAGTGCACAGCAGTGTGTGGTAAAATAACTTGAGTTGGCAAAGGTGTTGGTGCATTCTTCTGTCAGCAGATGTGATATCAGAGTATCCCAGATCACTTAGGTCCATTTTCTGCTGAAAGCACCACGTGATCATCACAGATCACTTACTGCATACACCTTAATTTATAGCAAGAAAGCTCATTAGTTTTCCAGAATGGATTTCCTCGCTTCCTCAGAGCATTGCCTCTGGAAAAACTGATACAGTACAAACTTCAAACTTCATGCAATCCTGGCAAAAGCATAAGGCTTTCTAAAGTAGTGTGTATAGTCTGCATGGATTGAAGTATTGAAATAATTGTTGTAGTTAGGGAAAGATTTTTACTAGAGCTCAGTTCCCTTATTTGGGAAAGGAACATGAGATCTCACTGAGACTCCTCATCGGGTTTTGTCTTGCTGAAGTCCAGGAAACGTGAGCAATCTTCAGGGAATTCATATGAATGAAATGAAATTGGGTTTAACTCTTCCGTCTTCCCCTCCCCCCCTTTTTAAAAATGCTCATATCATGTTGGCTTTGGAGCCTTGTTTCTCTTGTGGCTGAGGTAGTTTGCCTTTGCCAAATGTTAATCTAGTATAAGGTGCTGTTGCTGAAAATTTCTCAGTGCATTTGAAGCATCTTTAAGGTTTACTGCACTTCAATTTGTGTTTTGGGATTTGAAGCTGAAGTCCTTAAGACTATCATTAAACTTGAGGTAGTGATGCTTGGTAGATTTTCACTGCACTTCTATTGTTATCTAATAGACCTTGTGTGTGTGGAAGAGATGAATGTTTTTCCCTATTCCTTAGCAAGGACTAAATCCAGGGAAAGGAGGGGAAGATGTCACAAATGTTTTGTGCACTGACATAGCTTCATGTGTGTAAGGAGCTGATGTTTAACATGAACCTTTGGAAATTATCTATGCATGCTTTCCTTCTACTTTTCTTCTGTGGCATGTTTCTGGATATGTTTTTGTCTTCTTGTAAAACATGGCAGCAGAGTAGTTGATATGGTCACCCAGTAGATGTTAGTTTTGTTTTGGGTGAATAGATCTGCCGGAGCAAGGCAGTGTTCCCAGCAGGAGGTGGCAAAAGTGAAACACCTTTCGTGAAGTTCTGCTGTAATGGTGCCCAAGGCTTTCTTAAGGAAAAGAAATGAATGTCTGAGTATACCCCTTCCTTTAAGGACAATCCTGGAGATCTTAGTCAGACAAGCTGCTTCCAGCTGGCTAAGTCAATGGCTTGGCTAAGTTGGTTTGTGAGCACTGGGACATGGTGAAATGCATAGATCATCCAGCAAGTGAGAGAGGACTGAAGTTACTACTAACATTCCTTTGTGATGATAGTCTAGATGCAATTAAGTCAGTAAGAGGTGATTTGCAAATGTTTTGTTCAAGTTAGTGCACCGTAACATAGCTGTCACCACTTTGCACTGTTTGGCTTGGCAAGATGAGATTCTACTCTGTCTTGTCTGACTTTTGTAAATGATAAACTGTCTCCCAAAATTAATAGCAATATGTCATAAGTATATCAGCTTCTTAATTAATGTGAAGATTAATCTTAAGATTTACCTGTCTTACCAAGCACTTGCAAGCATGCTTCTGCTTTCTTACATCCCAGGGCTGGGGTATTACATATTCATAATGACAAAGCAGAAACAAATCTCAGATGTGGATGATCCCCTGTATCTTAACTGGACTGTATCCTGTTTCTGCCACAGTACATAGAATATCATTTAAGATTGATCTGTAAGAACTAGACACATGCAGTGCTGAGGAAACCTGCAACGTAAAACGAAGTAGCTGGCAGAACAAATGAAATGCAGAGCACATCTCCTGTGTGTCATGCAATGACAAATAATCTGTAGATTTAAACAAGAAGATGTATGTCGCAGATGTAATGACTGCATTTTCTTCTGGATTTTTTTTCCAGCAGCAAAATATTATAAAATATTCTAGTAATCTACCTTAATTTCCACCTGAGGTGTGGTACAAATATAACAAGAAATGCCTTCTGCTTAGTAAATCTTATTTTTTATAGAATTGTGGTTATGAAATTGAATTCTTCAGCTGCAGTCACAGTGAAATATTGTGAAGTGCTACGTTGTGCAAGGGTAGACCTCACACTACTGTTTGGATCTCACTGAAAGACAATACATATATCTTATCCACACCTCCTTCTGGTGAGGGGACTAATTTTACTCTGTGAAAAATCAACAGCTCTCTGTTTTGTATTCCCTACTGACAGACAAATACTTGGATGGAAAATTGGAACTGCTCTGAATGAACAAAATCTTGCAGGGCGAAATTAGACTACAAGTCACAGGAGCACTTCTTTTTTGTGTGTCACAACATAAGCTATAGCAGATGACATCCTTCATCTGCTATAGCCCTGAGCTACCACCATGAGGTGGTTTGCAGTTCAGGGTAGTTTGGTCACACCCTGCATGTTGGTCAGGATGTATAGTAGAATTCCATGATAGCCACATACAAGGAGAAGTAGCACTTCTGTCTTTGGAGATTAATGTTAAAAATGGGCAAGACAAATTGCTGTGATACAAGTGAGCCAACAGGGAGGAGCCAGGGGTTTCCATTTGTCTTTTTAAGCAATCGTAGGAATAAAGCAAGAAGCCAGTAGCTGCTTCCATGCTCTGCTGCCCTCTTGCAACCTAATACCACATGCACTTCCATTCTTCCATTCTCCAAGCAGTATCTCAGTGACTTGCTCAGTGCTGGAGAGCTTAATTCTCAGATGAATATCTACTCTGTAGGTGTTCTTGTCTGACTGTGGGATCCAGAATGTGTGATAGCTATTGCTGTGGGTCTGACTTCTTTTTTGAGTGGGCCAGTGTCATTAAGTATACTTCTGCCTGTAGATCAGATTTGGATTTTAAAACATCTTCAGAAGCATGTCAGTCACAAACGTTGCATTGACTGTGCTTGCCTATCTTAGACGAGGCCTACAGTGACAGACTTTCTGCAGACATCACTCTGGAGTAATCAGAGAGCATGAGAGAATGTGCAGGCTCACAGAACTTTCTGTTCACTTTGCATATTGTAAGGAAAGGTGAAAGGAGTGATGAGAGCTGCTAGGAATTTTTTAATAAAGTTTTTTTGGCAAAACATAAGGTTCTGTCAAGAAATACTTCTTTTCACAGTATATTTCTGTTGCTAACAGCATTGAGACTTCCAAAATGGGTTTCCTAAAGAGCTTTTAACTTACAGAAAAGCTTTCTGATGAACTGGAAGCTTGTGTGTATGTATACATTTACATTAAACTTGCACATCCCAACCAGCTTTAATGAACGTAGTGCTTGTCTCTTTTGTTCCACTGTTTGAATTGAAATTTCAATTGAATATTGAGTCCATACTGATGCTGGTACTTTTTTCTATAAAGCAATCTGTAACGCCAAGGAGAGGACAGGAAGAACTATGGGTTAAGCTTCTAAAGATCCTGGTCAGTGTTCCTCCTAATCAAAAGCCAGGCTTTGATGGCAGCTAGACTTTTTGCAGTATGACATTAGCACCCAGTGGCCCTGCTTATTACTGAAAGGGATGAAATTAGTTCAGAGTACATGAGGTTAGTTGAAAATTAATACTTGACATCCTGTTGTATTTATTTCTATGACTTTTGGATTAAGTGGTTTACATTAATAAAAACCAGGATGTCAGACTCTTCCAATCAGAAATGATTTTTTAGAAGGAAGGCATTCAACTGGCTATCAAAACCCTAGGGCTTGGCTTGTTGGTCCTGATTGTTCTAGCCCCTCTGGAGCACATTTCTCTCCTCTTATTTTATACTGAGTGAGAGGAAGGTGTGTCTGAACTAAATAGGCTACTGCAAGGTTTGCATGATAGTCACAGAATTAAACTCTCTCCAGCATACATATACTCAATGAAGCTATTCTGTCTTTGGGGTGAGTTGTTGCTCACTGTAAAGAGTGTATATTCATTTGTGTACATACACATGGGTGTGGGGAGAAGAACGGGAAGGTGAAAGATGTAATTATTCAACAGAAGCATTAGTCTTGCATTATAAATATGGATAACAACTTAAGGAGCCTGAGGACATAATATATTCATCTTCTGCTTGAATATCTAGTTTTAGTCAAAGACTTGCCCGAAAGCCCTTACAAAAGATAAGCACTGACATTTAAAGTACTTATGACGTATATATTGTCAATGTGCAGATACAGTGGGCAAAAGGACCCAAGACAAGGGGATGCTGAATTGAAACAAAGCCAAGTCAGCCTTTTTCCAAATAGGGAAACTGTATTTTCATGCATTAGAAAATGCCTATAGGTAAGGGAAGGATACATTTAGCATAAATGTCAAATCATTCAGTTGAAAGGATAATTTCTTGAAGCATGAGTATAAGCACTGGGGAGCGGGTTGACAGGAGGCGTAGATGCTGCTCACAGCCCTGGCACTGGCTTTAGGCAAACTGCTTAATCTCTTCCTGCCCTGCTCCTGTTTGGCGTATGCTTGTTCATCCTGGTGAGCCTTCCTGAAGAGCAGGTGCACGGTTGCAGATGGGGGCCATGTGACAGCTGCGTCCAGACTGTTGCCTTTGCCTTGGCAGAAAAGTATATGAAGTTCAGCAGATGTACATCTCATCCTATATTATCCTATGCACGCTTACTGTATTCCCAGCTCTGCTAGCCATAGCACTGAAAAATGCACGAGGAATGGGTTGAGAAGAGATGCTCAGAATGGCAATCCACACTGCTGGAGAGGCAGAACCAGAGCACATGCATCTATACAGCATTCCACAGCGAGGACTTGATTACATAGCAAGCCTTTAGGCAGTCCTGTAATTAAAAATGAATACTGGGTGAAGTTAATCAACTATCTTGTGCCCTTCTTTCTCTTTAGTCCTTTGTGATAACTGGCTACATGGTCCTCACTGTGATACAGTGTTTTATTCCCTTGGCAGTTCTGAATTTAATGATCTAACTTGTTTCTAAACAAATCTTTACCCAATGGTGAAAGAAAGGTGCCTCTGAAATACCAGGGAGAGCTTGCCCATGATCTCAGTTAATGTCATATATATGACATCAAGGTACATCTTGTGGGCATTCAGGTGATGTCTTGCAGACACTTATTTACACAGTTCACCTAGTTGCTTGAGTCATTTTAGCATTTAACCCAAGCCATGGTGCTGCACTGAAGCAGGCCACCTAAGTGAGTGGCTGTTTGTGGGACCGGGGTAATGCTTATCTCATTCTTGTGAATACTGGGCTCTTTATCAAGATGAGACTTTGCACTCCACCTGCTGGGATATTCAATAAGCCCAACTTCTACTTTAGGAAGAGAGATGAGTGTGGTGGGGTGCACTTTCTTGTGGTAGCTCAGCAAATGAGTAACCATCTTTTCTTTCTTGCCTTTGGCTGTGGAAAGCCATTAGGGAAGCTAGACTGTAAAGAAGATGAATGTTGGTGTTGGAAGAGGATCAACTTATGGAGCATGAGCCCAATAAATGAAATGGACGTTCTTCTCTCCAAAGAGACTATTTTTTCTGGAAATTGAGGGGTTTTTTTAGCTAATATAATCAGTACTTTTCCCTGTGCTAAGATACATCATATGCTGCAGTATGCATTGTACATTTGTCTATGGTATTTTATACAAGTCTTATTTCAGTGGTAAATCTTATATGTTAAGAGTTTCCTTATATTTGGATTACAGTTTGAAATTGTTCAGAGCAAACTGAGACTAAAGATCCTGAAGAAGCTAATAAAAACTATGACACAAATGCTCAGTGATGTTACTCAGGCAAAAGACTGAAACTGTCAAGGAACAATTAGGCATTTCCCTGAGGGAGCAGGCATACTATTAGAGGATGAAATTTGATGAGACACATAACCTTTATTTTTCCCAAGAAAAGACTAACTAACTTCTTTCTTTCTTCATACTAGTTATGGGGTATATACAAAAATATAAGTCAGTACATGCAGGACATTTGCTGAAGATTGTTTAGTGCTAGAAGAACAGTGTAAGTCTGTGTTTGGATAGCCAAGCACACAGAACATTCTCAAAGGGGCTGTACTTCCAAGGCATGTTGTGCTGGGGCATTCTATCGCTGATAAACTGTTCACAAGCCTGGAGTGATGCAACAAGGGGTTATTAATATTTAGCATCCTAGTAAGTATGGGAGTACAAGCCTGCTGCCTTCTAACCTGCAAGTTGTTCTGCTTGTGGACAGAAGCCAGGATACCAACAGACTGGGGCATCTTTGGCTTTGCTTTAATATTCCCTTCTAGGAGAACAGGCATAGTCACTGCAGAAAAATATGCAAATGTTTTTCTCATCCTACAAAAAGAAACTGTGGTTCCAGTAGTGGGGATTTTATAAACTGTGTTCTTTGTGTGTAAGACTTACTAAATCTCACTATTTCTATTTCTTGTTTGATATGTTTAAATAGAGAGCTTTAAAGCAGTTATGATAAAAGGGAACACAAAAGCCAGTGTTACATGAAGCCAATTTTCTACCTGAGAGTCTTAACATTAAAAAAAATAGAAATAATAAAGTTCTTCCTATCCTGCAAAGCAGGTAGTGAACTAAATAAGCTAAGATTTGGAGAAGTTTTCCCTTCTGTGAATGAAAGTTCCCACTTTCTCAGCACAGTTTCCTCTACAACTTGCAAGTTTCTGAAGTGTCTTAACGATTAAGGCTGAGTTTGGAGATAGTTCCTCTATTAACTTTTCTTTCCTGGGCATCTGTAGATGAGAGGCAGAATACAGAGCCAACAAGGAGCTGCCAATTTTTTTTTTTTTCATGTGGCAGAACCTTTGCCAATACTAACAATACATTTCTTAGCCAACTTTCTCTAACTGAGAGGTGAAGAGACAATGAAGGTTAGCCTTTGGAGGAGTAGGATATCTGAGATATGATCTCAGTTCTACTGGCCTATGCCTTGGTAAACATATGTGGGACAGTTTACAAAACAGGAAGAAAGAGTCTCCCTCTTGTGTGCTTTGGGATCTACAGATAAGAAGTGCTTCATAACAGGAGAATTGTGTTGTTAGATGTTACTTGGAGTTTGTGTGGATGCCAACTGAACTGCTGATACAGATGCTCTGGCTTTTTCTCCAGACATGCTGACAGTAGGGTGTGTTTGGTATTACAACTATGCCCTTAATTGTGGGTTAGGAAGCTCCTAGACAGAGGTGGTGCTAGCTGTCAGTGAGGTGATTGACACTGTGGCTCAGAGGAAGATGAAAGATGCTGCACTGCTGCCAAAGAGAGTACAAAAACTTAATGAGTGTTTTGGAGGATTTATCTTTGAGCTTATTAAGTTAGCCTAACTGGACAATATGCATGGAAAGCAAAGTTACCAAAGGTTTTTCACATCTGAACTTGCCCAAATATTTCTGGTGGTGGCCAGATCTTGGACTGAATTACACCTGAAGTGATCATCCCCTATTGGTTTGTGAAATTAGGTGCTAATGTCAGAGACATTACCCAAAACAGAAGTTTGATAGGAAATTGAGCTTGCTTTTATTCTGTAGTGTTACAATAATCCCAGTAATATATTTTGTTGCTGCTCCAGTACTACCCTCTACTAATGACCAGACTACTTTCTTCACAGTTCTATGTTCTTTACATAGCACCACGGGGATATCTGTGATAAGGCCTGAGCCTGGAACAGTTCACATGCTCTGAAGACCTGAGGGATTTTCCATAGATTCCTTGTTTCAGGTTATTTCAAGCTCTCTGTCCCTATTCCTGTAGCACTGGTAGCGAATCTTCCAAAGAGACCATACAAGAAAAGTGTATTTTTAGTGGTTTCAACTGAACTCTAAAACTCTGACCTTTTGGAAAAATGTGGCAGTAGACTCATGCATTTGGCTTTCACCTTGTGTTTCTTCATAGATATGCTTGTGCCCATCCATCTAACACGCTTGTTTGCTCTCTGTGCTCTGGAAGCTCTATCACGCATAGTTGCTTTGCCCAGTCTGTCTCCCGACCAGCTGCATCTGGCACATTGGGTGAGGAAGACATGGGTGATCTGAAATCAAAGACTTGCCATCCTTCTTTTCTGTCTAGTATGTCAACATCTTGCTGTTAACTGTGCATGCATCTCATCACCTGGTCTGCTGCATGCTGGGAGAAGAGAGGCTATGGAGATCTGTTGGAAGCTAGAGGAAGATTATTTTTAATTGTTAATAAATTTAAAAGTGATATTAATTACTACTCTTCTTCATCTGGTTGCATCATATATAGACCCTAACTTGGTAAGCAAATCAGTCAACCAGCCATCTCCTAGTACCATTGTCTGGACAGAATATAGTGACCATGCATGGACGGGACACAACTGAAGTGTCCTCAGCTTCCCTAAGACAAGGAGTTTGACTACATCCCTGCAGGTATCAGTACAACTCTTAGGTAAAACTGTTCTTTATTCGGTGAATGAGTAGAAGTATGTGGGACTGACTGTTAGACTATGGATACATGCCAGTTTTTTTTAGGAGGTGCCACCTGTGATTTTTCCTTGTTACTAGTTTCTGAGACAGTGTAGATGCACCGCTGGAATAATTGCCCCTTGAACTTGGCAGAGAACAGTTGGAGAGTTTGGGATGTAGTGGTTTCAAATTTTGCAACTGAGCTGGAAAAACAAGCAGTCAGTCCACTTGGGCCATCACCATAAAGTAGTTTGTGCAGGGCATCCGCTGCCATTTCTCACCTTGCTTGTAATAGGCTTTGTAGAGCAGTGTAAGAAGATCCACATGCACTAGTTGTGACATGCCTTAGATGGTTATCTGCAGCATGAGAGTTCTGTTTTTCTGATGATTCTCATGAAAACAGGTGTGCTTTAGGAACTGAATGATTTACAGTGACACAAGCATAACCCCATTATGTACATCATTGGAAAATTTCTTCAAGTTTTTAATCAGCATAAACTATTTACATGCTTAAATCTCCTAACTGAAAATGGCTTCCCCTTTTTAATTCATATTCTCTTTTTATTCCTGCCAGTTGCCAAAGAAGTACAAGCTCAAACAAAATAGTAGTTGTTTTTTAGGACAGCAAGCATATTTTCTAACTGATCTTAGCCCTGAGCTTATGTATCAAATGCAAGCAACCTCTGTAGGGGAAAAAGAAAGAGTTCAGGTTTAAATCTGACTTGGAAATTTGGCACCTCTGTTAATGAAATAATTTATTTCGAGCCTTCAATTTCATTTTGGTGCGAAGTTTGGCTCAAAGGAAGAATCTTCCTTTTGATCAAGTTGCCAAAGGCTATGGGGTAAATTCTGTCCAACTTCTAGATAATAGAGTGCTTCCTGGCATGATGCAAGCACTTCACATTGAAATATGCAGGTATGAATGGGTGAGTCTCTGGAGGTCACTCCTCTCTTGTGATGTGTTTTAGCTTGCAACTTCTGGTCTTTTGTACTGAAGGTCTTACTTTTTCATGAGCTGCTACCTAGGATTTTCCAGTCTGAAGTAGTGGAATGGGTATTTTATGGCTCTCAAGAAGGCTAAAAATATACATAACTACATAGATTATGAGCTCTTTGATATAAATTGTTAAGATCTGCTCCCCCCTTTAGGCTATCAGTTATTGACGAGATCCCACAAGCACATCCCAAGTTTCACATCTAGTTCTCAAGAAGTTTGTGCTATATTACAAGGTTGCTGGTTTTGCCTCAATGTCTGTGGGCCTTGGCACTTACAGAAGTACCTGAGTGAACCTTCCTTTATATCAACAGTTGTTGTGGGTTGGGTTGCCTGTGTAAGTTTGATATGCTTACTGCACACCTAAGACATATGATTAGACATAGTGGGCCATCCTTTCTCTGTTAAGACTTGATACACAGGCTTTTGAAGCCTTTTTGGACTTACATTAATGCAATCTTTCACAGCTGAATGCTCCTGTTGAGAGGGAAAAAACAGCTTGTTGTAATTGGGGATGGACAGGAGAGGATAATGGTAAAATACTGCTCTTCTACTATTCCTATGGCTCCTGCTACCACAATTGCTGCCTGTTAAACCACCCATTCCACTGTAATGTACAACTGCAACTGCCAGGTAGCTGACCCAATTCCAAGTCAACCATATTGGAAATGCTAGTGGAGAAGAGCCTCTGCTGTAATTACCACAACTTTTCTGAAGTTCTGAGAATTCTTATGTTTGGTCATTTCTGGGTATTTTATTCGTCATTCTTCAATTCTGAGAAGAACTGAAAAATGATTATATTTTGTCTGTGTGCATATGTTTGTGTGTGTATTACATTTATGTGCATTATAAAAGCATGGCTCTTAAGCACTGTCCATCTGTTCCCCTTCCTGCCACAATACTGAAATTCAGTAAAATATGAAGGAGCTAGAAGCCTCAAAGGTAGCTATGTTGTTTTCCTCTCCAACTTACGTTGATGCTTACTCATTTCTATCCTTTTTTTCATTGCTTCCATGCTTAGCTTTCAGCCCCGTACTGGATCATGCTGATTGAACTTATGTAAGAATTTGGCTACTTAGGTGACAGCTGTACCTATATTTAGAAAATTCTTTTAATGAATTCTGTACCCCACCGAGTTCCATTTTCCTCTGTATGTTTATTTAAGAGCAAATATTAATAAGCATCAAGAATTGACATCTGTTCTGCAATTAAAATAATTGCATAATTAAGAGAAGAATAACTTAATACTTACTAGTAACAGTAGTGACCACGCCTCACAAAATAATACTTGTGTCTGATCAGTATAAGCTTAAACCAAAAATCTGAATCTGAATAGGTGGTGGGTATTATTCAAATTTCTCTTAAAAATTACAGCCCGATAAACTAAGGGTCAAAGAAAGTTCGTGAACCACATAACAAATTTATAAGTGTTTGACTTGGCCACTGTTGTGTATAGCAACAAAGCAACATTCTCCAGCTGCTACAGACTTTATATTCTCATTCAAAACCAAAAAGAGTGGCAATAAATATGTTGAGAAGTTGTCATAACTAAGACTTTTGAACTGGATCTATTGCACATTGCTCTGGAAGAATTTAAGAGTTCTATATTTTTAACTAGTAAAAAATTCTGACGCTTTGGCTCTTGTGCCACTTCTCTTTTAGTGTATAGTAAATGAAATGAAATCTACTTAGTTGCAGCTTCTTGGTAGAATGAATTAGAGCAGATTGGACTACAGGCATATTACCAAAACAATGTGTTGATCTTTTAAACAAGTATGGATTTTTATTTTTTGTTTCTCTGCACCAGGTTCTTTTTTGCTTTATGACATATTACCTTGTTTAATTGTAATGCTGTCATTTATTGCTATGTTCTGGTACATATACAGGGGCTGCATTTGCTGCATTTGGCAAATCCTCACTTGCTGCAGTCGAGGACTTTGCTACTACACTATCACTGCAGCACTCTCTATTCTGTTATGATATCAAATTATTCTGTCAGACATCTCTTCCTGCTGTCATTCCCCTTGGTGTGACAGTGCCCTTTGTAGGGAATTAGTAAGGTGATGAAGATGGGGAAGGGTCTGGAGGGCAAGATGTATGAAGAATGGCCGGGGTACCTCAGTGTGTTGGGCCCAGAGCAGAGGAGCTGAGGGGAGGCCTGATGGCGGCTGCAGCTCCTCACAGGGAGCGGAGGGGCAGCGCTGAGCTCTGCTCTGTGTGACAGCGACAGGGCCCGAGGGAACGGCATGGAGCTGTGTCAGGGGAGGGCAGCTGGGGTTAGGGACAGGTCTGCACCACAGGGCGGTGGGCATGGAACGGGCTGCCCAGCAGTGGGCACGGCCCCAGGTGCCAGAGTTCAGGGTGTGTTTGGACTGTGCTCTCAGACATTGGGTTTAGATTTTGGGTAGTCCTATGTGGAGCCAAGAGTTGGACTTGATCATCCTTGTGGGCCTCCAACTGAAGGGTATTCTATAATTCTATATATGTGTAAATTGCTGAGAAGGCTGACTTGCCATTTGCCCCAAAAGTAAGAATAAATGCTTGATGCTACATAAGATTTTTTGCATGCCAGTAGTGAAAATGAACATCCTTTCCCTGAGCAAATGTTGTTGTCCAAATGATAATCTTGAAGGGGACCCTTCCTTTGTTGTTTGCCACTTTTTTTTCTCATTATGTTACTTTCAACTGGGTGTCTTTGGGAACTCTATAAACTCAGTCATATTAGACCTTCCTTTTAATGTAAAGAGGAGCACAAAGGGAGTGTGGTTTAACTTTTAGCAAGATTATAGAGTTTTATCCTAAAATCACAATTTCCCCACAGACAACTGATTTCTTTAGTGAGTTTATGGTGATATGTCAGTTTAAAAAAAAAAAAAAAAAAGCCTAGGAAAATGAAGCTATTCTATAGGCTGCGCATAGGTTGATTGTATGGTAATTTGTGGAAACGTTTTTAGTTTTTTTAGTTCTTTTTCTCTTCTAGACATCCCTTTGATTTTTGTCATTTTTAGACTTTAAGAAGACATGATAAAAATACTGGATTTGTTTTTCTTCATTCAGAAGGTGGCAACTATGCCTGAACCGGCACTGAACCATTGCTGCAGCACAGTGTCATGTTCTGACCAAGGCTGGCTTCTTGGAACTATTTGATTTCCTGGACTAATTTTATAGGGATTTGATGAATACAATATTCTTTTACATGGGCCATCCTTAGTTGACCTTCAAGGAGCTTCATCAATTCTGTCCATACCACATGTTAGCTATATTTAACTGCAATTAAAAGGAAATACCAAAATACTGGCTTATCACTTTCCTCCTACTTCATTCCTGGTGGGGATCCTATGCCTGTCTTTGCTCATTGCATTTTCAATGACCCTATAGCTTTCTTTGTGTTTAAATGTCATGTCTGGACAACTAAACGTGCAGAGTAACATGAACTGTCATGGTTTGGTATTTGCTTTCAGTTTCATATCTCCATGATTTACAGCTTCAGAAATAGCTTATCCTCAGTTTGAGCTAAAATAATAACTGCAAATGTCTGAGTCTTTCTGAAAAGTTTTTTTTTTTTTTTTTTTTTTTGGATGAAGCATTTTGATGAAGCCTACAAACAGGAGGGGAGTCAACTCTTTACAAGGGTAGATATTGGAAGGACAGGGGGAAATAGTTTTAAGCTGAAGGAGGGAAGATTAAGGTTGGATATCAGGGGGAGGTTCTTTACAGAGAGAGTGGTGAGGTGCTGGAACAGGCTGTCCAGAGAGGTTGTGGATGCCCCGTCCCTGGAGGTTTTCAAGGCCAGGTTAGATAGGGCCCTGGGCAGCCTGGTCTAGTATTGAATGTGGAGGTTGTTGGCCCTGCATGTGGCAGGGGAGTTGGAGATTCATGGTCCTTGAGATCCCTTCCAACCCAAGCCATTCTATGATTCTGTGATCTTGTTTGAAAACTGCACTTTTTAAGCATTAAAATCTAAGGAAAAGGAGAACACCCTTATGCATAATGTGCCTTTGTGACATATCATACTGAATCAGTAGAAGTAAAACTTGTGGAGTAGCGCGAAATGATTATTTCTTGATTAAAAATGTTCAAGCAAAGAATATGAAGAAATTGCATTAAAATCTTCTATAAATTAAAACTTGTAACATGGCATAAAGCTTCTCTAATTGTAAAGGTGCTCTTGGTTAGAAAAATAGGAAGAGTTGGAATCATGACTGGCACAAATTTGCCCACATCTAGTGAAAGCAAGGTACTGTCTTCATGGGGGAAAAAAAGAATCTATAATACACAGTGATATCCCTATTTGGGGTTTCTACTGAATATGAGACTGCCAAATACATGGTATTTACTAAATCAACCAATTCCAAAAGCTAAACAGAGATTGGCTTTGGTCCTCAAACAGCCTCTGTGGTCAGCAGTTCCTTCAGTCAAAGGTTCATTTTGAAATTCTTTCTTTGAGTTTACAACACTTTCATTGCCTGCATATTTACAAGTGGATTAAATCCTTCCCAAGCATATGTTGTTGTTTGATGGTCTCCTGTGCTCTTTGCACATGTTTTTATTTTGTGGGGCAGCTTTTCCCTACAAATTTATACGGTCACTTTTTTAAACAGATTAAATTGTGAGACAGCTGGTTTGATTATAGATCAGTGCCTTTAGTTAATCTGGAAGAAGTTGTACTTCCAGTTATAGAATTATATGTGGTTTTAGTGAGGGTGGGGGGAGAAATGTGAAGTTTTATATAACCCTGGCAGGCTAATATTTAACAGCCCTTGCTTGCTTAGAGTGCCTGGAGGCAAAGCTGTTTCTGCATTTTGTGACTTGGAGTTGTTGCTCCCTTTGGAGAGGGGAGAAAACAAAACCATGAAGTTTGTATTTTATTGCAGGTTGCCTCAAACAGATGAACTATGGCTCAAGCATGCTAGCAGCAGTATTAAGACTGATATCTTTTGAAAGGAAACAACAATTTAGTCCAGAAAACTTTCTCTTTTTTTTCTTTTTTCTCTCTTTTTTTTTTTTTTTTTCTTACTATTATTTTTGTGCTCTGGGTCTTTATTTCCTTTTCTTCATGATGTTACAGAAAATTAAGAACTAATTTCAATGTAAGTTAAAATTTCATTCATCACTTAGATGAGCATGGTGTTTGGGGGGGAAGGTGGGAGGAAGGGAAAAGGGAAAAAAAATGTAATTATTAAAGCATTCTTTTATTTTCCTAGTTCCTTTTGGCTACTGAGGGCTGATTTGCTCCTTGATGAAAACTGGAGTGAAAAGTAAAAAGCTTGTAGATATCATATATTGGTGCACAGATATCAGTATCCTCTTCTTTTTGGCACATCTAACTCACTGCACTGGAGACTGTGGCAGGTAAACTTCTGCCTTTAGTGTGAAGCCACACACTTGCAGTTCAGGCAAGGAAGGCTTTTTATCATGAGAAATAGTTTTTTTCAGGAAATTGTCTATTCTCAGTGACAGCCAAGCAGTGTCAGACTACTAAGTGAACAGCCGCTGTGTAAAACATGGAGGTGCTGGATTTTCTCCATGACTCAGTCCCAGCATGTAGCTCAGGCTCTCCTATTGCCCATTTTGGCAGCAGAACCACCAGTGCTGATTCCCAACCACGGGAGGTTGATAACCAGTGTAGGTGCAAAGCCAGGTCCTGCAGGGCAAGAGGTCAGCCACAGGACACCAATTAACTTCCTTTTAGAGCTGCAAAATAATTTTTTTTTCTTAATGTGCATCCTAAGAAAAGAGCTTTCCAGGATAAAGAGTATTAAGATTGCATGGTCTAAGGAGAGAATTTCTAACTCCCAATCCTTTTTTACTGGCAGAGTGAAATCTGATTTTTAATGCAGTCACTTTAATAACAATGCATAATTTATATTTAGCAGTAATCAAATGATTCAAATGCAATTTAATTTTTTAATTAAATCATTTAAAAGCATGCTTTGAATGTGATGCTTTAATGAAATGATACTGTCTGCTGCTCTTTTATGAAGAACTTTATTCACAATCTTGAATGTTTCATGGTGCCAGGGGCATCGTATCTCCTCTGATACTGCCAATCTGATGAGGAGGTCTTGAATGTAATTTCTTCACACATTGGACAGACAAGTATCTGTCAGTTTGTTAAATGAGAACATACTGCTTTCAAAATGCAAATGAATAAAATAACATTAGCATTAGGAAATATAGCTGCATTGAATCTAGCAACAGCCAAGAAATTATCTGAGGTATTACTTAGACAATTTGCATTTAATTCAAACACTTATTAATCATTCCTTGCTGGTAGTTCTCATGCTGAACTCTGCCCTGGTGTGTGAATGAGTGTAACATCACTGGAGTCCAGCACAGTAGTTATTCCCTTAGTTTGCTCTGTAACAGCAGTGGGTCTTGTTTAGCTTCTGAACCAATGGAGTTGTGTGTGCTCATGAATGTCACCCTAAGCTAAATCCTCTGTTGTTCTTCATACCCTATCCAAATACACAAGACCAGTCTATGTGTGTGTTTAAGCATGGCTAGTGGAGATCTATGAGGTCTGAACCAGTCTGAAACCATACAGAGTTGTGATGGTGCTGGCTGGCACTGCCTGCTGGACAGAGAGGTGTATTTCCTTCTGTCTGGAAGGGTCAGTGAAAGCGGGTTTTCATCTGCTCCTCCAGGGTGAATAACGTGGGTTATTCTTGTGGTCTTCTCTTGATCATCTAGTCCACTACGGCCACCAGGTAATGAATCAGCATTTTATTTGTCCTGTGTGAGCAGCAAGAATAGAAAGCCACAAATAGGGTGCAAATTGGCAGAAAATTCTGCAGGAGCTTCACTGCTGCAGGGCTTCTGAGAGATCTGTGGGGATGGTGGAAGGACATCTGCTTGCTGGCTATTTTTCCCAGCACTTTCCTGTCAGAGTACAAGTCCCTTGGAAAAATGCAAATAGATAAATTGCATGTCTGTGATCATTTAGTCATTTAAAAATTAAGTTCATGGTTAATATCTTTTATGTGAACATTGCTATGGAAAGGTCTAATGTTTCTGATGAGCTGCTCCATTGTAACTCCATCAAAACTACCATTAAGTCCTCTTTTAAATGCTAGGAAATGAGGCTGTCTCTGATGCTGTGGTTACCAATATCATGATGCTTGCTGTTTGCAGCAACTTCGTTTTGTCATCAACTGCACTTGAAGCAGTCTTCATTTTGTCATTTGCTTGTGGTTGTTTAGACCTTTGTGTGAAACGTAGCCAGACAAATAGCACTTGTTGCTGTCAGTAGTCCTGGGAGACTTTTATATAGGCCCTGACTCAGAAACGTAAGAAGAAAATTTTCCTTACTGTATTATACTGTATTATACTATAGTATACCTTAAATCGTACTGGGTACAAAAAAGGGTTGTTAGTAGTCTGTCTAATGAAAAATCTTGAGTGACTTTCACTTCGTACTATATTTTGTCTCTACCAGGTCAGTAGTTCTTCAGTGACAATAGTACTTTCTTTTTCCAGACTTACCCTAAGACGCTCTTCTAATGTCTGTATGCACTGCTGGACAAGTTGTACCTTCTAGAGAGTTTGGATTACAGATTTCAGAATTGCTAGAAGTATTCCTTCACTTCTGTCTAAATCTTGGTTGGGAAGGGAGATGTTTTAAGTAACCAAAATGTTTCATTTGGAAGCTTTTATAACATTTCTTTCAAACAAAAACAGACCAATTCTGTACCGATTTGGGCAAAATATTTTGGAGAACACAGAGATTATATGCAACATTTGGTTTTGGACTGAAAATGTGTCATTGATGAAGACACTTCTCTCATGATTCTGCGTCGAGCTACTCTTTCTTCTCACCCTTTCCTTTGCATTTCTCTACTCCAAACTAATTTTTGTTTCTCTCTTGGTACAAGGTGGCCATAAAACTGTCTTGGATAATTTCTTGATGTTCATTGTAACTCAGATGGAAGCATGTAAATCTGTTCCACTGTTTTACACCATTTAGACAAGGCAAAACAGCCAGTGCATTCCAGTGACTCTGGTCTACACAACTGTGTTGAACAGTGAGACATCAGTGAAAGTCTACATCTAGCAAATAAAAACCATTTCTTGTCTCGCAAAGAAGAAAACATTCAAGGATGTGGTAGAGAGCCAGATACTCAATGGCAATGTTTGTATGAGAGAGGAAGCATTCTTCTTGCCACTTTCCAAAAGGCAGGCTTTTTTTTACATAGTGTGATAGGTGAAACTTCTAAGAGAAAAGTCTTCCACTTCACCTCTCACAAGACAGACATTTGCTGCCCAGATAACGTATTTTTACCTTCTTCCTCCTTTGGTGATTGTATGCATTTTGCTTTGGGTTGTTTTAGTGATAATCACAGATGCCCTAAGTAATGCAATAATGTATGTTTTGTTGTGAGAGAAGTTAGAGCATTAGCAACCGTAGCAAAACTCGATATTATGCTTTAGTTAGCTACAGCGTAGTCAAAGCTTCTGTGTGTAAGTTGTCCCTTCACCTCCCTTTGCCTGCCTTAGAGCTTTCTCCTTGGAAGCATTGCTGCAGAGGGCTCCTGGCTGAATGGAAGGCCTGACATTGAATTTCATGTTGCTCAGCACAAAGCCTACCTTTATGGTTCCAGTAATACTGATGCTGTCTCTGTGGCTAATTTCTGAAAGATGTTTATGTATATGATAGTATTGGCTAAGAAACTCTTCATTTTTCATAGGAAAACGTAGTCAGTTTTCAGCTCCTTGTTTGTAGGTCTTCTTTGCAAGTGTCCAGAGGAGGTGAGGGCTCATGGCTGATGCAGTACGTGTATACTGAAAACTCCTCAGTGAGCTCAGAGTGTCTGGCCTTATTAGGCAGCCCAATGACTCATGTTACTGTGTTATCAGAGCCCCACACAGCCCTGAATGCCAATCCCCATGGTGTCCCTCTGGGACAGGAAGTATACGTACTCCTGTTTTATAGATGAGGCTGCGACCTGGCTGTGCTGCAGAAGGAAGATGTGATGTGCTGCGGTGTTAGCTGTGCCACACTAACGAGGGTAAGAATAGCCGGTGCTGGCAAGCGGTGTGCAGGCCCTCTGTGGGTGAATGGTATGTTAGAGGCTGTGTTAGCTGTGTGCTGTCATCCATGCCAGCTGCCGTCACTGCTGTGCTTACGCTGGGGAGCTGAAGTTAGCAGGCAGTGACCTTGGCTGTCATTCTGCTGTTCAGAGATAGCTGAAGTGATATGCCCAAGGTCACCAAAAGAGCAAGTGCTGGAGAAGTGAATTGGGTTGGGGAATTGGGAATAAAGCTGCTACCTTGGAACCACTCAGACCACCATTTTCCCTCTACTGTGGGAGTTATTAAATGTTTTGCTAGCACCAGAAGCTGAAACTGTAGGAAGCCGCTGTGGAGAGAGAGTTACTGAAGCCTGGTGTCACAGTTGTCATGATGTGGTCAGGTACAAATTTGTACTGATGGCCGTATTTCATATTTGCTAATACCTAAGTCAGAACACTGCTGAATTGCTGAAATAAAAGTGGCTAAATGGAGAGCTTATCTCACGTACAGCCGTACATTTGGCTTTGTGTATCGCATCTCCACTGCCAAATGACCAGGGGTCTGTGCCCAGGAGCACTGCTGCTCACTGAGGAGCAGCATTCACCTGTTGGATCACCATGGAACATGTGTAGATGAGGCCCTGTGTCAGTAGAGGGAGGGAAGTGATGACTGTAGAAACTGATGTGCAACCATTTCCAGAACTGCCGTGAGGTAATTCAAAGTGAATGAGCCTTTTAAAATTAAGCACAGGCAGCATAAAAGGTACTTTACAAAATATCATTCTGTTTCTGAGTGTACAGACATTAGACTTCTCAGAAATATGGATGAATTTAGCTATTGGGCTAATTTTCAAGGCTTTCACTGTGATAGTTGGAACAAGTGATTATCCCTTCTTTTACTGCAGAGCACTTCCATCTAGAATGCTGGATGTGATTTTTCCTGTTCACAGAGCACAAAGCAGACACCTCACTTGGAGTAGAGTGTTTAGTCTGAGTGGGAACTATTCTTTGTGTGCACGTGTGTGATTTATTTATAATAAATAATTCCTGCTATCCAGATGATTTCTCCCAGCTTCCTTTCAGTCTGAGCCAGGGCAGTCTTTGTCAGTTATGTAAGGTCTAGTAAACGTGGCTCAGAAGCAGCAGCCTTTAATTTTCATCCCCGTTGGAAAATAAGAAGAGCTATTCCCCTTACCCCACAAAATAACAGAGTTGTTTGGGGAAAGGCTGCTGCCCAGCTGGGAGGACAAAGAATTACACACCCCTGCAGTGCTGGCAGCTTTAGTGAAATAACAGTGATTGAGCAGAAACACTCGCAAAAGGCACGTGGCTGGGCAGGTTTCAGAAAGGACAGACCTGTGCTTTCAATTTACCTTCCCCTTCAGCTCTGCACTGCTCTAGCTTTGTCCTCATCTTCACAGGCCTAAGATAAGAGTTTCAGGAGTCCTCCAGGAAATGAACGCTTGCGTGGATACAAGAGGTAGCTGTGAAGGGGTAGAGTCCTGTGTTGGTTCTTCCTCAGTGGTCTTTGTTTATAGCTTATCTACTGTATTTCGAGAATATGCTTAATGAAAATGCAGGTTTTTACAAATGGAATGAAGTGATAATCCTGACTTTAAAGGCCCTCTGAAAATTAAGACTGAAACTGAGATTCTAAATGGAAAGTATAGTACCATTTTTGCATTCCCTCAAGAATAATATAATTTTAGCATTAAAAAAAAAAAAAAACAACCGAAAAAGCGTGCCAAATTTATCAATAGGTTTGAGTTGAGGACTATTCACTTTCCATATCAGAACATGTAATGTCTTTTGCATCTCAAAGTGAATGAAAATGGTAGCATTCTACTCCCTCAGTTTATTATTTTATCCACAGCAATACCGGTGATAGACTGACATCAAAATGGCCTGAAGTGAATCAAGTTGTAGGAGAAAAAGAAAACTTGCATAGTTTATTTTTTGCCTTGTTCCTCCCCTCCCCCCCATGTGCTGTTTGAGTTGTCATTCTTCTGCTTCCATTTAGGCATGCAACTGCAGCTGAGAGTAAAATCCTGTGTAACTATAAACCTGCTTTGCCTCTCTGTACAGCATTATGACTTTCACCTACATGGTCTTCTCGTTTCTCAAACAACTGGCTCAAAAAATGACTCAACTATGTACATCCCTAGAATTATTCCTGTTTTCTGTATTTTATAACAAAGGAATTAAAAGACTTTTGTCTTTTTATAGCACTTACTACATGTAGTTTGCAAAGGGGTGCAAAGATAAGGACCTACATTACTAATTGGAGGACTGAAGTGAGAAGAGCTTAGAGAGATTTGGACTAAAGCTGTTAGTGGCACCTTCTGGCAACCACGGTTACTTTGTTTTAAAATGAATTTGTTATCATTACCCAGAAAATACATACAGAAAGTCATTGTACTGTTGCAAACCTTGCCTTCCCTTCGGATTTCAGTAGGCTATTTGTTTATGGGCAGAACTGGTTAGAAGGAAGGCAGATTGTTGGAGTCTCTTTAAAAAAGTCTGGTGTGCAGAGCATGTCTTATCCCTGTACAGCTATGACAAAGCAAAGCAAGTGTTCACCAAATGGCTCTGAAGCATGCCTCTTTCCCTGCTCTCTGGAGCTGCATCAAGCTGCTCTTTAGACTTCACCAAAGTGGAGAATGTGGGGATGTTACGGTTCTGCTTCTTAACAAGCCTGTTCCATAAAAATCTCAAACTCAGTGTGGTTACTTCAGTTGAGGGGCTTGCTCCTTTTCTCCTATCTTTTTCCCCTTGAAGGCAAGAGGAAAGATTTTATGCAAGAAGGGAGGAAGACAAGGAGAATATTTAACTATAATCTGCCTCTGGCAAGTCATGTTCTATTTAAAACATCAGTGCTTCGAAGCAGCTGAGCCTGGCGGGCCGTGCAATCTGTGAGCAGATTGGGCTCAGCAGCTTGCAGTGAACCCCTGAGCCCCCACATCTCTCTACCTCTCTCTCCCTCTCTCACATCAGCCTCTCCAGTCTCTATCACCTCTGCACAGCCATGCTTTCTGGTGTGCATGTGAAGCACTGGATGAAAATGCAGTGTGTTAGTGCTGGATTCCACGGTGCTGCGGTTTAAGCGTGGATTTGCTGTACCTTCCTTGTTATCCACTCTTTCTCCTGCTGGAATATTACTTATTACTTGCTACTCCTTTTACTACCATTCTTTCCCACCTCTTTCAAGCCAAAGCTATTTCCAGCTTCCTCTTCTGTTTCCTAAAACTCCTTCCTTTTGCTTTATTTCACAAATAAGTTACGAGAGAGACCTGCAGTGATAATCATGTGGTTTCTGCATTTATTTCCCCCACCTACTGAAGGAAGAGTAAGGCAAAGAGAGCTCTTACACTGTTCTGGTAGAACTCATATTGAGAGGTACCATCTGTTTTTTCCCCTCCCAAAGAGAAGATGAGGATAGTGAAGAGTGTGTATTTTCTATTGTGTGCTGTGAATCTTAAAGTATATCAGGAGGTTGGTCTGACTCCAGCATTTCAGCCTTGCCTAGAGCTGCCAGCCTTGTACAGCCTTGCTTGGCAGCATCAGGGGAAAGCCATGTCCTCCTTCCTGCACTCCCCAAATTGATCTTTTTTCTGGGCAGATAGAAAAGCAGTGACAGTCATGGACTTTCCCTAGTGATGGCTGTTTTGTTTGCACTTATAATAGGAAGCACTAATATGTTTATTCTATCTCATAATATATGAAAAGACCCTTTTATTACTTTTCTCCTAAAGTCTTTTGCTGTAAATGTGAAACTCATGATGCTTTGCTACTCTTTAAAACTTCATTGTCCATAATTACATCTTTGCAAAGCCTTTTGTCCTGTTAGTCTGTGGTTTTTCAGTTTTTTTTTCCTCCATAATGAAAAATATCTGATGGTTGGATCTTTGTAAATTAGGATGGAAAAGAACCATAGTCTCTTCTCTTTCACCTTTAAGGCTGCCTTTCACTCTGGCCAGCATGCTTCAGCACTGCATGATTGGAAGTGGTCTCAGTCTGTTACTGCCTGGCTTACAGTGAGAGGTCATTGAATATCCCTCTCTTGTGGAAATCTGGTAGATGTCATATAGGCTGGGCATATGTTTTTTGTTTTTGTTGGGTTTTTGTTGTTTTGTTTTGTCTTTTTGTTTGTTTGTTTTGATGCTTAATCTTTGTTTCACTACTGGGAGCATTTGATTGGAATATGAAGCCTCCAGTAGTCTCATTTTCTATTGTTCAGCATATCAGGAAAAAGAAATAAAGCCTTGGGAAGTAGGTATTATGACCTTGCTTGGAATTTGATGGGTTTTTTTCTGCAACAAAGACTTCCACAACAAATAAGTGGATGAGAATATCCTAATTAGCTATTGATATGTATCATCCAGGTCTTATCACTTTTCCTTGGAGAATTTTGATTTGGCAAGAGCAAGTGACTCCATGTGCCAGAAAAGTCTGCAACAGTTACTTGTAACAACCTCCCCCAGCTTTTGGCATCCCTTCTTCATTCTGTTTGCATCTTTAATACGTGTAGACATATGCTTATGTGGCAGAGGTATGACTAGACATGCAAAGCATCCATTATAAACAGTTTCTGATTTCTCTGTTCATGCTAGTCCCTCAGTGCACACAGTTTGCTAGTTAAGCTATCATAGGTCCTGTTGCCAGGATCTTTTTCCATTTATCCTCTCTTTATACAACCACAATTACCCATATTTGTTTGTGCTTATTATAAGTGTTCCTTTTTTTTTTTTTTTTTTTTTTTGAGTAATATCTGTTCTACTGAGCTTGATCCTAGGATATACAAGAAAGTCTATAATCTAACACATAGTTGACTGAAAATTGAGGGCAATTAACCTCTTGAAAAAAACTATTCAGAATATCAGTGGAACTTCAGTGTTGAAATAGTCCTATAGATAGGCCTTTTAGATTGTTGACTGAATCCCTCTCTGAGCCTTGTGCTAAGCATCACGCTAAATTAATTCTATATAGCTTCCTGACTTGGTTTTTCTAAAGAGTTTAGCAGTCAGCTGGCACTGCTGTATTTCCTCCCAAAATGTTTGACTAAAATGCACCTTTTATTTGTTCTAGGAAGGTAGCTCTCCTAAAATGTGTAACCACACCTCTCTTATTTAGGAGCTGAAATGCTTTATCTAGGCTATAAGAGAACATTGAAGTTGCCAGGTTAAGCATTAAAAAGTAGGAAACTGCAGATTTATGATTAATTCAACTGCTTTTATACTTATGATGAACTTTCTCATTACTGGATTGAACAAGGATTCTTTAAAGCCTTTTTGCTACATGAAATTATAATTTGTCTCCTTTTGATACAAGGTTGTGTGTTTACTTGCTGTGAAGTGATGCAGCAGGCAGGTGAAGCATAGGACAGCTCTGTTAAGCAAAATGGTTGGTAGTGTGCTGAGTGAGGCACATGCACGTGCCCAGGCATTGCAGGGAGAGCACTCCCTACCAACCTGCCCTAGTGCATCATAAATTTCTGTGCCTAGTTCCAGTCATGGCAGCACGTGGCATGGCATAAGTCAGCAATAACTAAATGTTAATGCTATTGTCATAATGCTGAAGGCTTTGAAAGCATTTCAAGCAAAATGGCCTCACTTAGTTCTGTATTTTTTACTTCTGTTAGCAATTTGAAGAAACGTCTACAGCATTGCAGGGAACTCTAAGTCCTCACGTCAAGCACTCCATTCCTAGGAAATAGCAGGAGGAGGGCTGCCTGTGTGTCCTGGCCTTTCCATACTTTCTTTTTCCAGAGTGAGAGTCAAATCCTATCCAGATGTCTGCTAGTAGCCAGCCATCTGTGACCGGAGCACAGTTTAACTCATTTTTTGTCCTTACCACTTGTTCATCACCTCTTCCTTTCCGCAGGAAGTGAAAAAATGTTTTTAAGGGTTCAGAGCAATGAACAAATTTAATCCAGTAATTGTGGTGATTTATGAGTTGATGATTGATAGCAGAAGATGTAATTACTCTTTTTCAACTTTAGTTAGCTCACTATGATCAAATACAGTTATGTGTTGTTAGGTTATTGTTCAGTGAATTGTACCCCAGAGCAATGTGCCAAGCTGATGGTGCCATGGTTCACACTCATTACATCATGAATTGGATGAGTTTTGTCTTGTTTATCAAAGGGCATCATCCTACTGTGGACACTTTAAAATTTACTGGCAAGATAAATCCATGTCTGTAGGTTGCAGCAACCTGAAGGGAGGAGATTTCAATAGTATTAAATTCCTACAGATGTCTCTTTGCTAGTTTTATCCCATGTTACATTTATATTTCAGTTATCTTTGTACTTGTGTTTGTTTTTTGCCCAACCTCTTCTCAACCAAAACTGTCCTCAGACATAGGCTCTTGATGATACAACCTTTGAACCACGCTTGACAACATGGAAGAGGCTGTAAGTTATCTCCTGGGGTTCTTTTTACAGTGGGCTCTGGTCTGCATAATTTCATAGGCTGTCCTTAGTATCAAGAGATACCGGAGTCTAGGTTAAAGGATTCCTGTGTGTTTGTGCACTGCACCTGACCTATCCAGTCTGTACACCATTACTGCTTACCTGCAATCATTGTCTTCATTATAGACCTACTTTGTGGTTTGTAGACAGTTTTGTTGGTACATGTGTGTGTCCTTACCTGTATGTGTTCATCTTGGATGGCTGTCCACTTAAATCAATATTGGCTTCACACCATCAAAACAAGCCTAGAAACTGCAGTTCCACAGAGAAACAGCCTGGGGATTTGGCCAGGGATAAGTTATCTTTTGATATAAACATGTAGGCAGCTCTGAAAGTAATGCCTCATTTTTTTCCATGGAAACTACAACGGAGACAAAGAGCGTAATAACACTATTTGATAGAGCAAATTCTCAGCTACAAAACACTGTTCTTCAACACCGTTAGCTATGTATTTTCACCAGCAATGAGCTAGGAGCCTGTATGCTGTGCTCATAAAGATCTGCACCAGCGGAGGTGACCTACTGTTTCACAGCTGCTAGGAAAATGTTGCTCACACAATCCATCTTTCATTGGCCCAAAGAGATGGAAGTCAGAAGGCTCTAAATCTGGACAACATGATGAGTGTGGTAGGACAGTCCAGCTGAGATTGGCAGTGTGCTTCATAGTCTTCAAACTTGTGTTACTGTGTTGCTGGAGAGATTGTCTTCTCTTGCCTGACCCTAGAAGTTTGAGCCTTCAGCTTAGCATCACAATGTAGCGGTCAGAGTTGATGGTTTGTACAGGTTCCAGGAAATCCAGAAGGATCACCCCTTTTATATCCCAAAAAGTCCCACCACTTTGCTTGCCGAAGGCTGTATCTTGAACATTTCCTTTGGGGAATTCCCATGTCACCACTCCATAAAGTGCTGTTTTGACTCTGGCTTGTAGAGGTGAAACCATACCTCAGGACTGGTAGTGATGCAATCGGGGAAATTGTCACCTTCAGCCTTGAATCAATTCAAACTTGCATGTGCTATTCTTTCTGTTCTCGCATGAGCATTTGTGGGACCCAGCTGGTGCAAACTTCACAATATTCCAAGATTGCCACCACTGTTTCCAATGCATTGAAGTCCATATACACTACCCTGGTCATAATTTGCTCATTCATGTGGATGAGCTGATTGAGATGCTCTTCTTTTTGTGGTGTTATTGCTGTATGTGGCTGTAACGAACGTGACTTGTCTTTCACACCGCTGTTGCCACTGCAACAGTGGCAAATCTGTCAGTCTGCAGTGTCTTCTTCCAGCCTCAGAGCTGAAGCCAGCACCCACAGACTCTCCTCCAAAGCTCTTGGTGGAGTTACCCTGTCCTGCACAGCTCAGGCACCTCTGATTCTGTGGCTGATTTTATTGCAAAACACTACCTGGGGTGGAAGAGACCTGCTGCCTCTACTCAACTGCATGTCTTCATGGAAGAACACGGTTGCATTTTGACAACCAACGCTGTGGTTGATCTAATTTGCCTGCATTCCCTTTACTCCATGGAGAGGCTTTGTCCAAGTTTACATTTAAAAAAAACTCAAAACACTATTGTTTGTTTACTGTTGAATTGAGTCCCTATGGTGCTTTTAATGTCCTACACTGGATAATATTTAATTTGTTAATGAGTTGCATTGGTTGCATGATACGTTAATGTGTAAATCACTCAGTAAGATGGAAGGGTTATGCTGCTGTATTTGAAGGCATGAATGTGGTGTCAAATGTTCTAGTAATCCCATTAAAATTCTTTCACTCAAAGATGTGCATGTAGATTGTTGCATTGTGCAGTTCTCAAGGGTGCCCAGCAATAACAGATATCTGAGTCTTCTTTTGGGTTTTCTGCTCCAGGCACGGTATAATGCACATGCTTCCAGGTGTTTCTAAATGTGCAGTGTGTTAGCCCTGCTTCTGATTTAAAAAGAAGTAAATTCTCACCCTTTTTGTCCAAGATACCAGGCAAAATAAATGACAGCACGATAATGTTGATGCTGTTGTTAGCATAGCACATAAACACTGCATGCTATTTGGCCTCCAGTCTTCCTGCTGCACATCCCACTGCCACCCTGCTGTGGGCTGAGGTGGCAGTAAATCTCCCTTTGCCTTGTGGTGCTTTTGGGCATAGATCAATGATAAGCTGGAGCCACATGGTCAGGATGAGTCCGGATATAAGGACAGAGAGGTTAACTGGGGTCTGAGGAGTGAGTTTGTGATCTGCATGTGACTCAGATGGCCTGTTTGTCCTCATAAATAATAACAATCTGAACTAGAGTGTTCCAGAAGATGTGTCATTCTGGCTGAAGATTTTTTTTTAAGAACATGGTTATGAGTGCACAGTGTTGGGAGGTAGCTACGCTAACAGCTGTGGTAGAGGGCAAACTGTTCTCCTAGGATGACATCAGGCATTGACAGCCTTCAGTAACAGTTCCTTGCAAGGAAGTAAAGTCTTTTTTTCATCCAGCATGACTGTGTTGAGGCTGTGTAGTGAAGGCATGAAAGACAAGCTTGCACTTTCTCCAAAGAGCCTATTTCTAAGAGTATGTAAATGCTTGCAGAGCCAGGTCAGTGTCTTGAACATATATTAAAGCGTATGTTTTGTTAACATAGTCAGCATGTTTCCCAGTATCTCACATTTTACATAGAAAGCTTGCAATATTTGGTCTTTCTGAAAGTTTCCTAAATGCTGTTACAACAGCTAAGAGAAATGGCCCTAGAATTAGTAGTTTTATTTTATTTTACATACTCTTGGTTTGCAGCTATAGAGTACGTTTGTGAGTTGAAAGTAAAATATGTTAATATTTAACCTTGATGTTACTGTAGAAAAGTGCTGGAATGCCTGGACAGAGTAGTGAGATAAACTGGTATGTGCCACATTATTTATACTGAATTATAGAATTGCAGAATCATTAACTTTGAAAAAGACCTCTAAGATCATCCAGACCGACCATCCACCTACCACCAATTAAACCACATCCCTAAGTACTACGCCTACCCTTTCCTTAAATACTGCCGGTGACTCTACCGCTTCCCTGGGCAGCCTGTTCCAATGCCCAACCACACTTTCTGAGAAGAAATTCTTTCAAATATCCAACTTGAACCTCCCTTGGCGCAACTTTAGGTCATTCCCTCTAGTCCTTTCACTAGTCACTTGGGAGAAGAGGCCAACACCTACCTCATCACAACCTCCTTCTCAGGAGTTGTAGAGAGTAATAAGGTCTCCCCTGAGCTTCCTCTTCTCTGGACTAAACAATCCCAGTTCCCTCAGCTGCTCTGCATAAGACTTGTAGTCCAGACCCATCACCATCTTTGTTGCCCTCCTCTGGACATGCTCTAGAGCCTCAATGTCTCTCTTGCAGTGAGGGGCCCAAAACACTCAAGGTGTGGCCTTACCAGTGCTGAGTACAGGGGGACAATCACCTCCCTGCTCCTTTTGGCTGCACTATTTCTGATACAAGCCCGGCTGCCATTCTTTCTTGGCTACCTGTGCACACTGCTGGCTCATGTTCAGCTGAGCATTGACCAACATCTCCAGATCCTTTTCCTCCATGCAGCTTTCCAGCCACTCTGCCCCAAGCCAATCACAGAACTGTAGGGGCTGGAAGGGACCTCTAGAGATCACCAAGTCCAACCCCCCTGCCAAAATAGACCAGGTTGCCCAGGTAGGTGTCCAGACGGGTCCTGAATGTTTCCAGAGAAGCAGACTCCACTACCTCTCTGGGCAGCCTGTTCCAGTGCTTCATCACCCTTACTGTGAAGAAGTTCTATGCACGTTTGTGCTGAACTTCCAATGCTTTGGTTTGTGTTTCCCCTTGTTTTAATGCTGCCCAACGCTGAAAAGCATCTGTCCTTGTCCCTTTGCCTCCCACAACTTAGATATTTATAGACATTGATCAGATTTCCTCTGTCTTTTCACAAAGCTGAACAGACCCAGGTCGCTCAGCCTTTCCTCATAAGTGAGGTGCTTCAGGCCCTTTATCATCTTTATGGCCCTCCGCTGGGCTCTTTCCAGGAGATCCCTGTCCATTTTGTACTGGGGAACCCAGAACTGGACACAGTACTCCAGGCGAGGCCTGATCAGGGCATAGTAGAGGGGGGAGGTTCGCCTCCCTTGACCTGCTTGTAATGCTTTTTAAGGCCATTGGCCTTCTTGGCCACTAGGACACACTGCTGGCTCATGGCCAACCTGTCGTCCACCAGGACCTAGGTCCCTCTCTGCAGAGCTCCTTTCCAGCAGGTCATCCCTCAACCTGTACTGGTGCATGCGGTTATTCCTCCCAAGGTGCAAGATTCTACACTTGCTTTTGTTAAGCCTCATCTGGTTCCTCTCTGCCCAGCCCTCCTGCCTGTCCTATAGCGTTGCATGGGTTTGTTGTCACTAACGTACAGGATCTTACACTCAGTCCTCTTGAACTTCATCCCACTGGCCTCAGCCCATCAATCCAGCCTGTTTAGGTACCTCTGTAGGGCCATTGTACAGAGGATAGATGCCCTCAGATCTATCCCTCAGATACTCAGATCATCCCTTCAGATACTTCCTGCCAACCTGGTGTTACCTGCAAACTTATTAAGGGTGCACTTAATTATCTCATCCAAATAATCAATAAAGATATTAAACAGGAGAGGCTTCAGTACCAACCCATGAGGATCACCACTTGTGACTGGTCCCCAGCTGGATTTAGCTCCGTTCACCACCACTCTCTGGGACTGGCCCTCCAGCCATTTTTTTTGCCCTGCAAAGCGTGTACCTATCCAAGCCATGGGCTGCCAGCTTCTCCAGGAGGAGGCAGTGTCAAAAGCTTTGCTGATGTCTAGGTAGATTATGTTGACAGCCTTTCCCTCATCCACCAAGCAGGTCACCTCATCATAGAAGGAGATCAGGTTGTTCAAACAGGACCTGCCTTTCATGAACCCACGTTGGCTGGGCCTGATCCCCTCGTTGTCCCACGTCCACCGTGTGTTTGCTCTCAAGATGATCTGATTGTAAGAGTACTGAAATGGATACATATATGTCCGTATATATGTTGGGTTGAAGAAGATATGTTCTTCAACTTGACTTCATTTGTCCCATAGCTAGATGATTTTTTTTTTAATTGTTCTGGTTTATCACTGAATGTGGTGTTTCTGTGTTTCAGAGGTATTTTGTGTTAGGGCAGTAATTTCTCACTTGAAGTGCATGTATTCTTTATGCTGGTTTTGGTTTTGCTTGAGCAGAGCACATAGAAGAGAATGGGGCCTGTGGTTTGTCAGTGTGCTTCTCCTCGAAATCCTCTGGTTCCCTTTGTCTCACATCCTGGTAACAGTAGAGCTTTAGGGCTGATTTTTTGTGAACTCTGTAGAGTAGTTGCAGGTTTGCTGCTGTGAAGCATTTTTTTGCTGTGAAGCAATTTTTCCACTGTGATGCAAATGGGACTCATTTTTGGTTTGGAAAGAATACTCCCAAAAGTTTTTCAGTTGGTGTAAATATGCTGGTGGGGGGACCCGATTTAGCTTTTTGTAGAACTGAAAAAGCTTTTGATGTTGACATCTGTACTATATAAAGGGGTCATCAGACTGTATTCTGATGGCTTTTGAGCTAACACAAGATCTCTTTAACCAGTGATGTTTAGATAAAGAATTTGATGCCTTCTAATGATAATACTTTCATTAACATAGAACATTTTTTCTTCTCCTTGGCACTTGATTTAAAATCTCCTTGGTAAAAAAATTAGTGATCCCATCTACTAGCTTACACATGAGATAAGATAAGAAATAACATTTAAATTTTTATGTATGTTTTAACAGAGAGATCTCATCTGAGGGTCATGTTCTACTGCCTGTCTTTGTAGGCAGCAGCATAAGCTACTATTAAATATTAGCTATCTAATGGAGAAGAGCCATGTTGATTGTATTGTGATCTATTAACACAACAGACACTAGTCAATACATCTTCTTCCTGTACAAATCACAATATTAAGAGCTTGCACAGCACTCTGTGGGATGAGGCTGCAACTGAACTACTTTAGGAAGTTGCTGTGAGTGGTTTTTCCTTTCAGAGGCCCTTTGAAAGGACGCTTTCCAGTTTTTATTTATCACTGTTTTTATTTATGTGTTTGAAATAAAAGTAGCTGCAGAAAACATACTAAGAGGCCAAAATGGGTTAACACTACATATATTTAATTTACCCTATCTATATAATATATAATGAAACTGATTTTTTTAGCACTAGCTTTCTTTAATTTGTGTACGCAGAGTCCCAGTTTTAATGCGTAGTCATCAGAAAGGCAAATGCCTCTAGAACTCTTGAGTTTGCAAATGCATGTTTCTAGGTGGGCTTTACCAGATTTCCCATGAGTGTACAGTTTAACTTCTCAACAAATTCTAAGTTTTGGGAATTGTTTCTTCAGCTTCCACTGTTCTGTTGCAGTTATCTTCTTGAACACATAGATGGGTTTTACTGGCTTTTATTTAACACTGGTCTGCGTCAGCTAGACTTTCCATAAGGAGGAAAGGACAATCTGCTGTTACAGATAAGCAGACTAGCTCAGCATTTACCACATTATGTAAATAACAGATTTGTGGAGTTGCCTGAAGGAAGATTATTTGAATTTAATTGGCTAATCTCTAATGTCTGTGTTCCAGAAAGATCTGACCTCAGACTTAATGAAGTTGATGGAGGGACATTCATGCACTTTTAAAAGTCTGATCCAGGTTCCAGCAGTACTGAACTTAGAGTCCCAGCTGACAGCTTTATGCTTTTATCTGCCTCTGACCCTTTAATCAAATTTTGTCAATGTGGGTGATCACATAAATCAAATTTAAAAGCAGAATATGTGCAATCTTCACATGTGCAGACAAAATGAATTATTTGTTGCTTATATATTTTGCTTATATGTTTCTGATTGTTACCTTTCACGTCATCCAAATGTTTTGACATTCTCCAGTTAAGGTGCAAAACTCAGCATATCTGACAGCTTAAGCAACTGCAACATCAACAGCACCATCCTAGTTCTGCAAAACAAGCATTCATTCCATATCGCACACAGCAATGCATAGTTTGATGTGTTTGAACTAAAAACAATTGGACAAATTCAGAATAAAATAATTCTGGTTACAGCTACTATATGAATAAAAATTAACTGCTATTGGCTCATTTGTTTATTTCTAGTCAGTCATCTGGTTTTTGCTTTTTTTTTTCCTTTTAATGCGCAAAGAAGACAACAGCATTTTTCATTCATTTTCTGTCCTTTAAAGCCAGATGCAATTATTAGAAATTTATACCATTTGGGTATGTGTATGTATATGAGTGTGTATGTTTATATATGTATATACATACAACTATTCCTGTTTTTCATTAAGGTATCAAAGGAGATATTTTCTGCTGCTGTTCTTTTCTATTTACTATGAGGACAGTGACACTGATATTTTCGTGTGCTGTTTTGTGCTGTCTTCTGTCTTTCCAATTGGGGTGGATAGTTCAGTTTTAAAACCTCGCAGAGATCCTATTCATGTAAGAAAAATACTGATAAAGATGAAACCAATAGAAGCTAACATCTTAGTGTGGACTGCTTGTTGCATGTAGCACTTCATCAAAGCCATCAATCAGGCTAGCTCAGTCAAGCTCCTGGAAAAAAAATCCCCAATTTTTGTTTTTTGTTTCAACTGGATTGATGATTTTGGCTACAGAACAGAGGGAAAAACTTTAAACTGATGACTAAAAAAGGTGCATAATTAATAAAAAGAGCAGAATCTAAGTGGACTAAATTAGTGGTATTAACAATTTATTTTCTTTCGTTAGACTTTTTCCATGATGTGTGCTGGATTATTAATTGTTAATGACATACATAGAACTAATAAAAATAGGTTTGTATGGACCAGTTGTTCCATTTGGAAATGTTGGCTTCCTGATGCTGTATTCATATTTAACTTAGAGATGCATGTGCCAATGAATGTGTAAGTAGAAGTGACTACGTGTATTGGAAATACACAGCAATTACTACTCATGCTATTGCTTGCAAAGATGGACTTCCCCAGCCTGCCAGTTGTTTTCCTGTTGAGAGGGGCAGGGAAGTGACTGAGGTATCCAGGATGCCACTTGACAGCAGGAGGAGGAGGAAAGCTGTTTTATTGAAACAGTAAGCACTGCTGAACAGTGGTTTCAGCGACAAAACACAGGGTCTGACAGGCTCCTAAGTCAGGTGTTGACCACTAGGTTTTGGATTGCTAGTGTTAGCTCACATGCTGATGTTTTTAAAACATCATTAAAAAAATATATATGCAGGCATGCTTATAAAAATGCATCCAAGTAGCAGCATTGCATATGGCTGTTTTTTCACCTATGAATTGTGGTAGTTGATAGGGGTTGTCAGGGAGTGCAAACACAGGCAGCAGACAGGGCACCAAACCTGGCACTCTGGGTACTGAAGATTTCTTCTTGTAAAGTATTCTGACCAAAGTGACAAAGCTTCGGTAGTGTGTGGGATCACACATAAGGTAACACATGCTAGTGTCCCCTTGTATGCCCCTTAAACCTTTTTTAATTACAAAAAAAAAAGAATCTCTGTTAAACTAGCTCCTATTTTTTCCTCTGATATAATCACTCAGATAGCAAATGTGAATGACTACTTGTTAATTTCTTTCTGAAAAGGCCCCGTGCCAATGTGAAGCTGTTTCTCTGACCTGTTATAAGTTGTTAGTCAGTTGTGACTCATAGTTCTAAGCCTGTTCATGCTGATATACTATGAAGCACTTCTGGAAATAAGTGACTCATACTCAGTTAAGTAGGTCCCAGTGCGACTATGAAAGTGGGATGACTTTATGTGCAATATATTTTTTTAAGTGCTATGATTTTCTTTAGGCCCAAGAAAAAGACCTATAATATGCCCCATACCTTCATAGAAAAGTTTCATCAAGCTTTCATATAGTGGTTCCTAGGGAGGTAGGATTCTTACATCCCACCTCTGTATTGCTAGGCTATTTCTTCTGCCTCATCTCAGGATATATATATATATAGGTGTGGTTATGAAGGAGTCTTTTTTTTAATAGGTACTTGAGCTGGGCATATAAACTGCAGAAACTGATTACATTGAATTAGCAAATTAAATATTTAAAAAAAAATTTGCATGAACAATGAAAAGTACCTTTTGGTTTCATCCAAAGTCCATGAAGTTCAATGGAAGTTGCATTAGTGGCAATGTATTTGGGCTCTGATCCATTTTTCATACATGAGTTAGAGTTTTGCTTCATGGTCCCATTGACAAAACTCATCCCTGGTTGTGCTGAACATTAGTTCTGTCTGTATAGGAGAACTCTGGGTGTTGCTGCTTGTTCAGAGGAGAAGCAAAAGGTCTGTGGCAATTGTGAGCTTGATTGAACCCAAGGGGTGACTGCTCTTCATCCATAAACTTTATTCTTGTGCACATATGTGACTCTATAAATACACAATGTTTGTAAAATGCCTGCCTATCCCTTAGGGAAAATATGTTTGCACTCACGTCATCAGGGAGAACTGGCTGTGTGCTAAGCTCACCATAACTAAATTGCTCATTTCTTGGGCCACCAGTTGTTCTTCCTTCTGCATTTCTGTATACTCATTTCAGTGGAAGAAAGATTTTGACTGACGGCAAAACTCTTTTCTGAATGAAAAAATGGAGAAAATATTCTGATTTGTGTTTGTATAGTGAGAATATCTTTGAAGTTGGTTCATTAGCTAACGTCTCAAGCTGGACAACAGCAAACAAAGTCTCATCTGGACCTCAAGGTTCTCCTCATCTTAGCAATAGATGAAATAGTAGTATAGATCAATAAATTTAGATACAATGGGGAAAAAAACAACTTTAAGTTTGGTGATACAAAAGGAGAGCAACACAGTAAAAAAAAAAAAAAAGAAAAGAAAAAAACAACCACCAGAAAATCCCATTCAATTCATTTTGGACAAATGCTGTAGTTCTCAGAAGCACTGATGCTATCTCTGAATTTAATCCAGCCAGCAAATAATGAGACGTGTCGCTTCAGTGAAGCCATTTCAGAAAAAGCTTGTGGAAATAAAAAAAAATTCTCCAAGTCTTGCATTTGCTCTGCTCCTGGGTCAGTCCTCATTGGAAATGTTGGGCACAAGCTTTTTTCCCTCACAGTCTGCCCTCTGAAAGCAGCACAGCCCCAGCTTTTTGGGGAGCATGGATAAATTGGACTAACTGGCACTGACAGCAGCAGGTAGAGCTGATTAAACAAAACTATGGCATTTGCTGTTAGTACCTGACAAGGAGTAAAGGCAAGAGTACATTGAGCAAGGTGTGAAGTCCTCTTTATGCCAGGCCTCTGAATGTGTGAACCAGGTTTTAGTTATGGTTACAGACACACCAGTCTTTGTCACTTTTTCTTGTATTATTTATGAGGTGAAGAAGTTGGAAAGTGGTAATAATACACACTGATCTCTGCTTGGCATAGTAAAACCAATGCATTTGCCAAAAGCCTAGAATTTTTTTCATCAGTGTACCTAGTAAAGTAAGAAAAGATTTATTTATTTATCTGTTTAAGTTTGGCCAAACTTTAAGGGTTGCGTTTCTGCACTCTTGAAGATAATAACTTCTTTCTGGATATCCTACTCATTTGCTGTCAGTCAGGGAAGGTTGTACACATTATGTACATAACATAATGGGTTTTCATATAAAGATGAAGAAGGTAGACAGTGGTACAAATGTACAGAAGATACAAGAAATGTACAGAACATGATGCTCTAGTGCCTCTTTGCAAAGCCCCTTGTGAACCCCTCTCCTTTGCAGATCTTGCTGCACGAACTGTAGCTGCATGTTGAAATCTGTAGCTCCATTGCTTAGATTCTACTGACCTGAAATGCTTTATATGTTTCAATTCATATAAAGCATCTAAAAGAATATCAGGTGCAGAAATGCTATCGGTGGGACATTTTTCTTCTAGAAGATCATAGAACAAGAGACTTATCTGAGCAGGAAGAGACCTTTAAACGTCATCTAATTGAGCTCCCATGCAATGAACTACAGTTTGGTCAGGTTGCTCAGAGCCCTGTCCAGCCTGACCCTGAATACCTACAGGTATGGGGCTTCCATCACATCTCTGGGCGACATGTTCCAGTGCTTCACTACCCTTATAAGAAAAACTTCTTTTTTAATGATACATAAATCCCCTGTGTTTTAGTTTGAAACCATTTCCTCTTGTCCTATCACAAGAGAACTTACTAAAGAGTATATCCTCTCCTTTCTTATAGCCCCTCTGGTGCAACCTTTAGCTGGAGAAAGAAGGCTTCATCAACAGGTTCTGCTTGATACTTAAGCCCCTTTTTGTCTTTGGGTTCTGTAGGTACATACCACTGCAATAGTGTTCTGTCCCTGGGGAAATGTAATTTCGTTTCTAAGAAATGCAAAGCTCCCAGTCAAGCATTTCTCACACAGATGGCTGGTGTCCCTGGAGATGATTTTGTTTCATTTTTGTTCTTTCTGCAAGTGTGGTGCTCATAAAACAGAATTTTGTATGACTTCCTCGCTCTAGCTTATGACCCGGTTCGTGGTCATTTCGAGCTTGATCTCCCCTTATGTATAGAACATCTGCTGTATATGGAGGCATCATAAGCCTTGTGCTTGGAGAGAAAAAGAGGTGATCAAAATGGCACTTTACTTGGGAATCTTAGAAAAATATAAGTTAGAATGACTTCAAATCAATCTGCTGCCTGCCAGATTTATGAGCACTTTTATTTTATAGAATAGATTGCAGTTTGTTTGTGAAGACCAGGACTGTAAAAAATGAAACTTTTCATATTATGTATCCACAACTAGTGTTTAAATATCTCATTTGAAAAATATTAAAAAGCTGAGCAATGAGTAGTGCTTGTTTACCAAATCAATTTATATTATTATATTGTATCTCTTACTGAAGAGAGTGAGTGTGTGGAGTCGCAGGTGAAGTATAATTACAACTTTAATTATAGCATATTCTGGTATTGTGCTTAGTAATGTTTGGTGCAAGTCCTTATGGCTTTATTATTATCTATTCACTGCATAAACTAATGTTAAGCATATTAATCCTGTATTAAAAAATATGGAAATAGGTGCAGGTAATAAACAGTGACTATATTTTAGCAGAGAAGGATATTTTGAATTTAGCAACTGATGGATTAGACAGTTGGAAAACAAAGCCTTATCTTTGGATTAGATTTGTTCTTTGAAGACTAAATTGATTTTTGCTTACTTAGAATGATTTTTATAATGAAGAATCGTTACTGAAATGAGAAGCCAGTACTTTCTTCTTTCTTTGGCTGCATGTGAAAAATGCTGCAGGTGAACATAATTTGCAGCTATGAATTTCACAGATAAATCTGTTTAAGATATAATTAGCTTAAGGGGAACTATTTTTTGAAGTGCAAGTTATGTAATTGATGCAGTTTTACCCAGATAAAAACATAACAAAAAAGCTATTTGTTTGTAATTTTGAGCTATCTTTAGGAATTAATTAATCTATGTAATTTAGAATTTAATTAAGCTCATTATTTTTATCGATTTTTCTTCTTTTAAAGAAAACAACAAACAAAATTCATCGAGCAAAGTGCAGCCCCCAGGTTTGTCATAGTTCCTCTCTTGCAATTGGAAACTCCTGGTTTGGATAGTCTTAAATGGAAACCTTTTGCCTTCTTCCTTGTATATTTTAATTATACTCAGAAGGAGAAAAATCATGAGATAAGTTTTACTTTGACATGAGGCATGTCAGATCCTTCTTATGCCTTGGAAGTTAGCATTCAGGTGAAATGTAAAGCTGAAGATTTTCATTCTTCATGGTGGCCGTGTTCTCTATTTTGCTTTATGTTTACCACAATCTTTAAGAACTTGATAACAGAATTTAGTGAAGACAATATTCCATGATGGTATACTTCAGTTTTTTAAAACATGCTGAGTTGGAAAGTACCCACGGGGATTACCATATCCAGCTCTTGGCTCCACACAGGATCACCCAAAATCAAATTCTGTGTTTGAGAGTGTTGTACAGATGCTCCTTGAACTCTGGCACCTGGGGCCGTGCCCACTGCTGGGCAGCCCATCCCATGCCCACCGCCCTGTGGTGCAGACCTGTCCCTAACCCCAGCTGCCCTCCTCTGACACAGCTCCACGCCGTTCCCTCGGGCCCTGTCGCTGTCACACAGAGCAGAGCTCAGCGCTGCCCCTCCGCTCCCTGTGAGGAGCTGCAGCCGCCATCAGGCCTCCCCTCAGCTCCTCTGCTCTGCGCTGAGCACACCGAGGGGCCTCAGACACTTCTCACATCTTGCCCTCCATCTTTGTAGCACTCCATTGGATGCTGTCTAGATGTTTTATGTTCTTCTTATATTGTGGTGCCCACACAGTGCTCAAGGTGAAGCTGTGCAGAGTGGAATGGGACTATCCTTTCCCTCACCTGGTTGGCACTGTTGGGCCTGATGCACCCCAGGGTTAGTGTTGACCCTTTTGGCTGCCAGTGTAAACATGTTGTCAAACAGTACCCACAGACCTCTTGACTGCCCCAACTAAACCTTTCCTCAGGACAGACCTGCTGGAGGCCTTGCCACCCACACACATTGCAGAGGTCCTGGAAGCAGTTTCTGTTCCTTGCGTGTCATTTGGTTTGCTCTTCATGTTTCTTTGTATAGAAGTTTGATGGATTTTACTGTAAAGTGGATTTTCAAAGACTGACATAAAACATCAACAATGGGGAAACAGACTGGTAGTGCAGAGCTAGACTCGTTTTTTTTTCCCTGCCTGCAGAGTTCTGTGAATTTCAGAATCCACTGGGATTCTGAGTTACTTTTTAAGCATTGTGAGCATTTCCAGCTGTTTTCAGACCCTCTTGGCTGAGCAAAGCTAAAATCCAGGTGCACTGCCTCATTCAGTACTTTTCTTCCTAGCGGGAGCCAAGTGAAGTCACCAAAAGCACTACAGAGCAGCATCAACAAGGCTGCCTGTGAAAAAAAGTATTCCAGAAACACTTTTAATTGGAAAAAAGAGGATAGGTGAACTTGAAATGTTTTGTGAAATGATGTCAATGTTGCAGAAATGTTATAGAGGAAGAATATCATGCTTATCCTGTGCTCGTGTATTCTACTCATATTTTCAGAATAAAGTATTCCCGTTTTGAGTAAAAGGACATCTCTCTATAATCTGCAAACTTCAATCCACAGAATGTTGAGAAAAGTCATTTAGTGAATCATAGGTTTTTCTCTTTTCAGTTGAAACAGACTCTGGTATTTAACATCTCAAAATCTTTTCCTTGGTGCAGTTCCTATCTTTTTCACACCTCTAGCCTCAAACTCTGAGGTCTTGGTCTTGAACTCCAAGCCCTGTAACAGAAATAAGATGACACTGGTGGAGTCTCATCAGCAGGAAGATCTGTGATTACACAAATTGCTGCTGTAATGAAACTTGATTACATTCAGGCTTTTGCATCTTAGCACAATGGAGTTCAATACCTGAGAAGGGAAAACCTCTGTGAATGCCTCTTTTGGGTTGGCAGAGACTGATCAGCTTGTCTCCTATGTGTATTTTCTGGTATTTACTAAGGTACAAGCAAAAGTGCTGTTGGATTTTTTCAGGGATTAGATTTTTAATAAAATCACCATCCTCTGCCTAGCCATTTATTTTTGGGAAAGTGGTAGGAACTTAGCTCCCTTTGACACTGCTACTCTTCTGTCATATTTCACTGAGCAAAAGCCTTAAAAGTCACTGGGCAAGGGATCAAGCAGGCAGAGTATCTGGACAAACCTTATGTAGGATTTCAGTTTGACAGGAAAACCACAACAAACCAAATGTGCTCATGTCCTTCCCCATGACTCGGGAAACAAATACAGCAGTTTGTCCATGCATGCCATTGGAGTGGTGATGTACCTGCCACTTGGCCATGCAACAGCAGGACATGGGGAGACATTTGGCAAGTTGAGAGTGAATACTTGGATTCTGGGTGTCTTTAGAAAGCTGGAGCTGCTCCATGCTGATCCTGATGCAGGAAACGGCCTTGGAGCAAATCCAGGTCAGACTGTTGTCCTCAGCCACCTGAATCCCATTAGTGGGACTTAAGCTGGGAACAGTTTTAGTCTTATGCCAGATAATAGTCACAGCAGGTTCTTTTTGCCATCCATTATTTAGATTAGGTTTTGCATAAATAAATACCACGCCAAACAGCTTTTATAGCTATTTTGTTTCAAGGCTGAGGGAGTAAGATGCACCTTTTCAAAAAGAAAAGGAAATAAAAAAGAAACAATATACTGAGTGTTTTTGTTTTTAGCCAGTCTCCAGGCAACTCCTGGCTGAGGGCAAAGCTACATTAAATTTTGTAGTAGCAGACTGTTATATATACAACCTAGGAGCTATTTTTAAAACATGTACATCTACCATACCTCACATCTGACAGTGTTATTTGAATCTAGGCTATTCAGTGGGAAAAAGCAGCTAATTAATTTATCTCATGAATATCAAATATGCAATTAGTCACACTGCACTTGCTATTCCAGCCACTATCCACCAATGCAGGCTCTTTACTGCCAACAATGACTCTGGGAAATGAGTACTATTCAGTGCCTGACCTGCCATAGAAAGACAGACACAAATGAGTTTACCATATGCTGTTGAATATTGTGCTTATAATTCTTGTGTGCATGCATGCATGTGTGTGTGCAGTCAGCTAATGGGTTCTCTTCCATTGTAACAATGTGAGGAAATTAAAGGAGTGTTCAAAAGATAAAATAATACTGTAGTCTCAAAGCTTTCAGATTGTTATTTCTATCCAAAGATAATTCTAAAGAAACATGCCCCTGTGTATTTCTCCATGTGAACTGTTGGTAAGACAAAGAGGCAACAGACTAAAATCGCAGACAGGAAGATTAAAGTTAGATGATAGATGAAAACCTTCAAAACAGTAATAATGGTTATACATAGTTAAACAGATATTCAAGGGGAAACTGGAGTCTCTGCTGCTGGTGTTTGCTATGGAGCAGTGTGATGGGCACTGAGGGGAACAGTTCAGGCATGGATGGTCACGTCCTGGAGAGTGAAGGCAAGGGATATAAATTCTGTCTCCTTTCCAGCATTATGGCCACATGATCTTCAAAACCTCACCAAGTTTGGCAGCTGGACTGCTCTTCTCAGTAGCAGACTTGAGCATCAAATAAGCTTGCAAGCTGAACTACTGAATGAAATTGAAGCACATTTATGCAATACTGTGAAGCAAACAGCATTGCTGTTGCCCTTGAGATATTTATGATTAAATACAATTTCCCACGCTGGCAAACCTAATGCCTTTTTTAGAAATGCTAACTTCTGTTATTCAATGGCTAGCTCCTAAGGTATAACCTTGGAGAAGATTCTGGATGTTGAATGATTTTAAAGATCGGTAAATGCTACTGTAATTGTAGGAAAGTCTTGCAAGATGGGGACCAGCTCAATTCATTGTGCTGCTTTGGCAGCATAGCAATTACAAATTGTTTCTCTCTGAAGCATTGAAAGGCACTGTACTTTTAATCTGCACTGGAGCCCTTGGTCACAAATCTTGCAATTTGTGGTAGAATCTAAACTAATAAAGCATTACAAAGAGGGCACAGAAGTTCCAGAACATTTTCAAACTCTTCATCTTTCCTTGAGGGCACAGTTTACAGAGGTGATGTGAGGTTTAATGATAGATGGGAGTCTATCAGTGCTTTGTTTATGTTAAGTTGTACTTCATTTCTTAATATTGTCAACCTCTGGGTTTTGATGGATATTTTTTTAAGTTGCTAAACTAACAATTTGTAAATAAAGCACATCAACCATCCTTCAAGTTGCAGTGTAGGCCATTGTGTTTTCAGCATTAAGGTGCACATCTAAATGTTAGTCTGGAAATCACCTCTTCTGATTAGTCACCAGATAAAGCAGAGAATGAAAGACTGTTTTCTTAGGTGGCTTAATCAAAATCTTTGGAGGAAGGAGTTAATTATGAATCAACATGAAATCTCTGAATGCACCAATGTTTTTTTTTTTTTTTAATACTTCTCTGTACATACAGACATAGTGTAGTGTTTTGAGGCTCTGATGAAATAATATTATTAACAATGCCCCCCAACTATCTGAAGTGAACACACTTCAGATAGTTGGGGGGCATTGTTAATATTAGCTTTTTTCTTCCTGTGATTTGGGGTAACATGAGAATGGGGCTGCCATTCCCATGCACTTCCATCAACTCTGGAGTGCAAGTATGGGAATTCCTCATCTGTGCCAGCCTTTGATAAGGAGACTATGGAACACAGGTGAGAAGAGACAGCTCCTGCTCCTGTGAAGCCTTACTATCCACCTTTCAGGTACATCCCTCTGAGTATTTCTTTCCTCTTTCAAAGCTCATGTCTCTTACAGGCAGCAGCACCTGCATGTTGTATTGCATGCTTGGCTTGTGTTGTTTTCCCAGCCATCAGTAACTCCTAGAGTACGCAGCCTGATTCTCTCTTGCTAGATTGGACAGGCAGTATGTAACCAACGTGACCACACTGTCTCCCATGTCTGATCAGCCCTGGGCTGCCAAGGCGAGAGGTACAAGTACACTGCAGAGGTTGGGTCTCTGTTGTGAGCCTTGGCCTCTGTTTTGAATCTTCTCTGGGACCAGAAGACCATGATCACAATATGTTTTGCATTCATACCTCAGGGGCCTAGCAGTCTCAACAGTATAATTCAGGGAGTTTAACAGCAACTTTTTTCCAGCATTAACAACTGCTCTGAAAGTCAAATCTAATCTCTTAACGTGCTAAATGTAAACAAATGTCACTCTGCATAAAAATGTCTTTTTTTTTTTTTTTTTTTTTTTTTTACTAAACATAAAGATTTAAGGAAATGCTTTATAAAAAACAATTGTCTTTAAACCCTTAAGGGACACTAATTACTTTTAATTTCAATGTGTGATGGTCCTTAGCCAAGGGAAGTATGCTGCATGGATTGTAAAGCATTTTTATATCATACAGCATTTAACAGAGCATGCCTGAAGTTAGCTGAGCTGCCTCCCTGGTTCTCTGATCTCTATTATCCTTCACCGTGATTAAACATGCAATGCCTCACTGCCTGATCTTGAAGGGCATTTAGGAAAGTTAACTGAACTTTGCTTCCCTACCTGCCTGAGTTGTTATGTTTCTCTCTGTGTTTGCTATATCAACTTTGCAGCTGAGCATCACTCTGCCTAGGGAAGGTCAGAAGGTAGTTGTGGCCATGCAGATGCTGCTTCTGTCTTTTTTGCTGTTCCCACTGCAGAAATTTCAGTTCCAGTGAGAACTGTCTTGACCATGGTTGTGAGTAGCCAGGAGTCATTGCTCTGGGAGTTACTTTCCAAGTCATTCATGAGGCTGATGTAAATTACTCTCCCCTCTTCAGAAGGAGTCTCACATTCTCTCTAGAAAGATGTGATGATGGAAGTTTTCTAACTTCCTCTTATTTCCTCCACAAATCAGCAACTGCAGAGCAAAGCTTGGGAATTTGCTGGCTCTGCTTGGATTTGAATCTCATTGAATTCAAGGTCAACCCATCCTTCCATTTCTTCTAGGAAGCCAGCATTTTTGCCATGTTTTCATGTTGATGGCGTTCCTGCTCCCTTCTTATCACAGTTCTATGTGAAATGGAGTAGTTAGATATTCACAGCTAGGGATACAGATGAACGTGTATATTTGAGCATAAAATAAAATTAACAATACAACCATATTCTTTCAGCATTAGAGCAGCCTCTAACCACATCTGCATTCCTAGACAGCTGCTATTGCTGCTCTTGAACACTCAAGCATCGTATTCTTTAAACCATCATTCTGTTTGTTGCTTAGGTAGCAACCTGTTCTCCTTTTTTGTGAGGAAATCTTTTAAGGTATTGTAGATATTACCAGAAATAAATAGCCACATTCATAAGCTGTTTACTGTGCGCCTCTATGAGTGTTGTGAATGCTTCTGTAAGTTCTTTCACTTAAATGAACCTTTGGAAATAAGCATAGGCTTTAGTTGTGAAACTTAGGCATAGAATTTGGAAAATGTTAGGTGATGGTTTCTCATTCATGCCTATAAAAGTGGTCTGGACATCTTCCCATTTTCAGACATCCCTGCTTTTGGTGAAGCATCTGTAGCATCTATTGGTGAAGCAACTCTGTGAAGCACCTGACTCTGCTGAAGGGATGGATCTCATATGGTCTGGTTCATTCAGACTGTTTTGAAACTTCTGATGCTAATCCTGTTTCAGACCAGAAATGAGCACACAGAAATACATATCCAAATACTGAAATTTTATTTAAGGGAAATGTGTTGACGCCTTTTTACAAGTAGATAAAGAGCATAAAGTAATTTTACACTGACCTCATACTGCTTAAGGTTCTTAGTTTCACTGAAATGTGATTCCATTCTGAAAACAGTTTCTTATTTTTCCATCCAGCCTCATTTAAGCAACTTAAATGTCTCTTGCCTTCTCCTATTGCAGGACCAATTAGACCTACACATGTGATTAAGTTCATGGAAGTACATGAGCAGTACTGATAACACCAGGAAAAATGTCTGATAAAGGATAAGCAGCTACTGTTATGGCTAAGAATATGAATGTTGTTTTGCTTCACAGTGCCTATGATTAAATGATTGCTATTTAAAAACAAGGAAAGATTTATATTTCATCAGTGGAATAAATAATAATGCTCCATCTGAAACCTCTAGTAAAATGGGACTTTCACTATTCTTCTCAGTGAACTCCAACCTTGCTCATAGGCTCAACACAGATTATTATGTTAAAATTTGCAGAGACCCAAAATATCTTTGTCATAGTAATGGTTTCCAGTTGCTCTTCAGCCTAAATAGGATCTGAAGCAGTGACCAGCAGATGAAAGTCTCTCTCTCTGCCATTTTCAACCCTGTAACCCACCTAGCCAATTTCAGCATTTATTTTTCAGAAATTAATTTTTTTTAAAGCAATTGTTTTTGCAAGCAGCCCTTTGAATTCTGTTCCCAGTGGCATTTTAGAGCATTACTGCAAATTGTTCAATTTATATGCATAGTCAAGCCTACATTGTTATTCCCACATTCTACTAAGGCAGGAAGAGGAAAAAAAAAATCCTCAAAAGAAAGACCAAAAAAACCCCAACCAAAGATAAAATTAGACTACTCTTCCAGAAAAATATTTTTCACCATGCTCAAAATAAACCTAAAACCCCTTCGTCAATGTGATCTTTTTTGGAAAGTCATTGTAAGCAGGGATTCAAGTGACTGCAGTAGAACTCAAAGGATACGCTGCGTTATGAACGCTAATTAATGCAAGCATTAATGTTTTTGGCTGTAGATAAGATGATCCAGCACTTTTAAAAATTAATAAAAACAATTACAGAGACTTATATACATACCTGAACGTGTTCCAACTTAGCTGCTAATTATTCACAGAATAATTGGCTGCTCATTCACATCCTATGAGTTTCAGAGCCTTTTAACTATGTAGGTATTACTTTCTTTTCTGCATTGTTTTGTGGTTCACGCTTCTGATGGGAAAGATGAAGTAACGCCAATGCGGTTAGCCTCAGAAAAGACACAAGGCATGGGACCGTTCCTCTGGCAACCATAAACTATTTGAGGGGTTTGTTGTTCTTCCCATGTTCTATGTCTGACCCTCTGGAAACATCCAGGTGTAAAACTGCATCTTACATCTGCAGTTCCCCATTCTCTTCATTTTAATCCACCTCACTGCTGTCAGGAGTGCTGAGATAATTCAAATTCAGAAACATGCTACTAATGAAAGCAACAAGAACATAGGTGGTTATAGAGCTGAGAGTTGTAAGTCATTATTATGCACGCTCCAAACATTGGTCAGATTTACTGGTCAACAAACTTGAAACTATTACTGGTGGCTTTCTCAAATGCAGTTAGAGAAATGCTGGAACGCTGGAGAAAAATCCATTCTAAGTTGCCTGCAGGGACAAAACCCCTTCAGCTCAGAGAAAGGGGAAGTTAGATGCTTTTGGTTTGAAGTATTTGAGCTGGCTGAGCCCAGCGATAAAACATAAAATAAAATGACAGGAGGAGTCTGAGGGAGTAAGACCTGCAGCTGTGCCCACAGAAGAGCTGTTCCAGCAGCATGCTCTGCATCTTCTTCCTGTTTGTTAGGTATGGAGGAGCACAGATTTCTCAAAAGGAATAGGTTCCACTGTGGGCTTTGGAAATAGAGAAGCTGCTGATTGCTTGCAGCTGGTTTGCATTTTGGTTTGTTCCTGCAAGTTTTGCCTGTGGTCTGCAAAAGACCTGAGCAAGGTGTGTAGCTAGCTGCCTGATGTTTACCTGGAATAAAAGGGCATCAGCTATAAAGTGTTTTTTCTTCACTGTGCCCTGGTTTATAATTTGAGAAAGCTCTTTGCTGGGAGGTAGTTTTGAATTACTTTTCACTGGCTTTTCTGATTTAGTTTACTTAGAGAAACTAGCTATTAATTACAAGTCGGTAAGGTCTCACATGAGGTCTGGACCAGCTGCTCCACAGACAGATAAGCTGCCGGCTGATAATGGCTCTTGGCTGCTGCTGACCTGGGCTGGATTTGGGCCGTTGCTTTGTTCTGTAATGAGCAATCCCACAAGCCATCCAGTCTCCAAAACTAGGCTCTTTAAACTTTAAAGTGCACTTCTAAGACCTAGCTCACATTGTTTATGGAGCTAATTGCCCTCAAGTTCACCTTGGGCCTAATTGGCTTACTGGCTTAATTAACAAAATGCTTATTAATGTCTAGTGGTAATTAATTTTCAAGGGATTATTTTCTATTAAGATCATGAGTATATTATTAATGTTGTGCAACTGTGACTCTGAAAAACCAACGGGTATGGGGTGTGGAGTTTTTTCTTTTATGTACATAGCAAAATTTATTTCTTCAGTCACATCATGCTGTTTTGCCCTGAAATTATGTTAATTAGCATCTGTATAAAACCAAGAACTGTATACTGAGATTAGGGTCACTTTGGAAACAATGGCATGATAGCTTTTACTGGGCTTGCATAAATCATAATGAGTTGAAGGAGCAAATAAAAGGTGTTTGATAACATGGTGTCTTACTAACAAAAGATATCTTTCTGAATGGCAGTGAGCCCACACTTTACAAAGTCAAGTGAATTGACTTGGTATTTTAATATGTGTACATGCATGAAAATTGGAATATGGACAATAGATCCCAAACCTAGCTGTAATCCACTAGCTCATTTCATAATGCCACAGCTCTTTCATATTCCATTTATGTCTTATCCCCATACAGAAAACCTGCGAGTACTGGGAAGGACCAAGCACCCCTCTAGCCCAGCGTCAGTAGTACATGCTTAGAGGAATGATATAAACACAGGGTAAGTTACAAAGACATAACTTCCTTGGACACAAATTCTTTGCTTTCAGCCACCAGTGGCTTTCAGGACTTTCCGAAGATAGTGTGTGTGATAACCAGCAGTCATTGACAGGTTTTTCTTTCATGAGTTTTGTCTGTTTTGAACACATTTATACTTTGTGTAGCTGCACATCCTGTGGCAGTGAGCTCCCCAATGTGTTCATGGCTTGAAAAATTCTGCCTTTCCTTTCTTCTAAAACATTTATGTGCTATTTCTTTTTAATGCTCTCTAGTTCTTTTGTTCCAAGAAACTACAACTCATTCACCTCCAAGCAGTTTGGGACTGCAAAAGAATCTCTGCTAGCAGCACACCTGCTTCTTTTCTCTCATACTTGAAGAATCCCAGTTACTCAAACCTCACACTTACCATACTTCTCCACATCCTTGGTGCTTTAAGTTTGAAAAAAAAATGTTTACTAAGATGCATGAGAAAAGTGTATAAAATTGGAGGGAGGGAGATGCAAGTTTTGGTAGAGAGACTCCCTGAGCAGCAGATTGCCGGGTGAGATGAAGTACTGGTCCTTCTCTTGGCCTGGTTTTCACATTATCCACTATTTATCATTCACAGAGGCAGGGTACTCGGTTGGAAGGATCTTTGCTTCCAGTGTGCCAGTTTCATGTTTTGCTGAGTTTCTTGACCTTCTACGAGTCTCTCTCACACTTCTTTTTCTTGATACATTTCGAACTGTTTGAATCATATTCTTTAATACTCTCTTCCCCCAACCTTATTATAATTGTATATGCCTTTTTTCAGTTTTCTTGTTTGTACATGAAACAAGCTTTCATGTTTTCAGATATAATGTTTTACTTCTGCTATCTTCTTTACTCTGCATTTTACTGTGACAGTTCTTCTCTGGGGGAGGTGGGAGGAAGTTGCTTTGTTGGTGGGTTTCTTGGTTTCTTGGTGTTTTTTTTTGTTAAGTGGTCCTGCCAAAAGACCGAAAAATCTTTTTGACCCTCAATAAAGAACAAATTCTGCACCTCTGCTTTGCAAGAGTGAAACAAAACAAAACCAGTATGTTTTGTTTTCTTGTTCGCTGTTTGTGTGGAATTTTGGCAGCTGAGTCAGCTGTATCTGGAATCACGTCTCAAAGCTTGGGAGATTTGGAAATAGATATGAGAAGACAGGAGTTCACATCTCCTGAGATCCACCACCACCATTAAGTTCACATAAGATCCACTGATCTCTCTTGAACAGCTGGTGAGAAGCTGATGAGCTGCTCAGGCTCTGTGATGGCTGTCTGCCAGCAGGAGAGCATCACCCTCAGCATCTCCTATAGCAAATTCTGCCAGCACATCGTGGGGGATACTGGCAGTGGGCTGCATCTCTACTGCATATCTGTCTCCAGCACCATGGAGCTGTGGACACCTATTTTGTTCCATGTTTTGTTACTAAAATACACCATAATAATAACAATAACAATAGTATCAGCAGTTTCACGTCAGTGATAAGAAGTGCCACCTGTGAGTTAACATGAAATATGTTAATCACCTTTCGACACCAGGCAAACATTTGCATTTAATTTTGTTCTACAGTTTTATAATAAAAGCTTAATTTTACTCCCTCCCCCTGTACAAAGCATACACTATTAAATAACCAAGAGCAATCATCCAAGTGCGAATGCAATAGAAAGCTCCGTTCACATTTATTATGCAAACATGAAAGGGAAGGTTTAATATAAACTCCACTGCAAAATAAGGCAAATATATTCAGCTTGCATGTAATTGCGTTTCCATTTTATAACTTAACTGGTACTGTGAGACACATACTATGAATGAGTCACTGACTTTTACATACCGTCCCATTATTATTAATAACCTCTATTTCTATAATGTCTTCCATCCCAGTTGGTCTCAGGCAATGAATGTGTTCCTAGTGTACATATTGGGAAGACTGCTGCTGTAAGGACACGACACTGCAGTTGTCTTGCTTTGCATGGTAACTCATAGGGGCAAGAAGCAAACAGTAATGCTGTGTGGTTTAAACTGCAGGAGTATATGTGGCAATGTATTATCATTTGGCCTGGTATCTTGGTGAAGTGCTGCTTCAGACAATATCCTTATTAATTACCAAGCAACCCTTGCATGTTACCTGGGTATGAAATGTTGCACTAACACATGAGTACAGCAGCCTGTCAGAGCAGTGAGTTTTTGCAATGGGTGCCCAAGGGAACAGAGCCCTTGGATATAGGTTGCCTTGGGAGAAGGCTGCCTCATCTCTGTCTCCTGGTCCAGGAATGGTGCAGGTCTGTTTTCCTGAGCCATGAACACAGGCAGCTAATGCCTCAGAGTTCACCACCAGTTTTCCTCTCTTTGCTCAGATGGATTCTTGTTGGTTGGGGCATGACCAACCTTGCTGATCTCAAGGTAAGCTCTGTCCCTTGGTTCCTCTCATAGCCTCATCTCTCCCATGTAGTTCCTGCTTGCAGGTGGGCTTTGGGATCCCACAATGGCCTGGAGAGGGTTTGTGGGTTTGTCATTCCCCTCATGTGAATTACAGTCTGAAGCAGGGCATGCTAATTTTATGGTAATTTGCTCTTGCTGCCTCTGTACACAATTGAAAACTACAGCTACCATAAGTATCTGATAAAAAACACAGAAATGCATCTGGGCAGAAGAGAAATACAGTGTTCCTGAATTACTGCAGAAGTATGTCACTACTGAGCAAATCTTTTAAATGTTTTTCGTGATCAGTCTAAGCACAAAAATGGACGGTCTGTTGCTGTAAAGCAGGTCTCATTGTCAGGATGCATAAACAACACTCACCGCTTATTTCCTAGGAAATGAAACGCAAGAGGTATAATGCACAATACTTTGGCTTCCTTTCATTCAAGTGCTTGTATCCAGAAATGATGGAAAAGGGCAATGACAAAATGTCATCTTTATCACTGAATTAAGTTCTCCAGGACACAGACTGCCCCCTATTTTTACCACGGCAAGATTCAGTGTGAAGAAACACTGGCTTCTGTTTTAACAGAAATAAATCAGGGTAACCATATGCTGAATGCCAGCAGTACTGCAACAAACATTTTCTATCTGTACATCTGGTGAGTGCTAAAGCTATTTTTTCCTTGGCCTCTAAATAGAGCAGCACATGCATGCAAACTCCTAAAAGGCAGCTAGGAATTAGCAGCACTTGCTGTCCTGGACTGTGAAAAGTGTTACAGCTGAAAAAGGCAATTGTTTGTCTGTAGTGCTGTGGCAAGAAGGCTTGGCAGCTTGCTAGAGATTGCATAGGAAGACGCTAATTGCTCCATTTCATCCTCTTTTGTTGGGTGTTTTCCCTCTCACAGAGCCTTCTTTTTCCTTCCTGAGCTCCTCCAGACAGAGGCCAGGCACTGCGTGCATCCTGCCAGGGCCGTGGGGTGGAAGTGGCACGTGGCAGGGAGGCCCACCTAATACTACTGTGGACCATGATAAAATGAGGGCATCTCCTTGGTCAGAGAGCACAAGATAATCCAGATTGTCCTCGACAGGCTCTATAGTGGGGCCCAGAGTCTTCCTCACAGGTCTCTGCTGGTCAGTAATCAAAGATGTATGCAATGAGGTGATAATGCTTGTTGAAAGAGAATAGCTGAATTCTGCTCTTGTGTGTCTTTCCTGTAGTAGTGGTACAGAAATAGAGGATATGTAATGTAGATATCCTTGACAGTGCTGCACTCATTGGATCTAAATCTTGTGTGAGAAGTCAAGAGGTCCTTAACTGTTCTCCAGTGTGATCAGAAACTGGAAAAGATGCTGTTGTATGAATAGCCATGTCCTCTATACCGGGCCCCCAGCTCCTAGAGAAAAGAAGTGTGCTTTGCAGACACAGCTGTGCTATAACCATGCTTGCAATTCATGCTTGGCCTAAAAAGCAAATGGTACATGAAGCAGTGCTTTCCACAGGTAAAACCATTTAAAGGGAAAAACATTTCCCTTTACTTTACAGAACAAAGTTGTGCTGAGTTGATGTCAGGGAGAAACACACAGGGGTTCCTTGATACCCCTATTTTTTCTGCCTGAAAGAGAGATCCTTGCTGGTAGACACAATAAAGGAAAAAAAGGTGTAAAACCAAAGCCTGTATTTTGGGCTTTATGGGCTGCATAGGATATACAGAAATGAATCCCACAGCAAAAAGAATCTCTTGGTTCAGTTTCCCTGTAGTCATAAATGTGAGTATAAGAATCTGAATAACTTTCGTGATGAAAACTTCTTTGAATGTCTTCTTGATGTGGAGAACCAGCTGCAACCAGGGAATGTGAGGAGAGATTGGAGTGCAAAGAGGGTTTTAATTTTGTTTGCCTTTTTTACCAAGAGGACATTTGATATTCTTCAAGAAGTTATACTTGTTTCCTTATTTGAAATAAGACTCTAGTTTTTCATCTTAATTTGTGTGATTGCCTTTGCTTATGCCAGAGAAATTTAACCATAGTAGCAGTGAGAGTCAGCTATTTTGACTGGTAGAGTAACAGAGCACCCACATAAGAACCACAAAGGATTTCACAAACATTAAAAAGCTGCAGTCCTCAGTATCTGAGAGAGAAAAGCTATTATTTTCCACATTTATATACAAAAAGCAGGAGCTGAAGTGAATGGTTTTATGGATATGTCTCCTTAGGACTAAACATAAAAATATGTTTAAAATATGTAAAAATACAGAGCACCTCAGAATTTCAGAAAGATGTTGCAGTATGAGGGTCTTTAGGCACTGGAGCTGAATATATTGTTTTAAGGTATAATAGAGATTTAATCTGATAGACATCTGGCTTTACTTGCACAAAGCATTAGAAGTATTTGTCTGAAGCTGAGCACCTGGTCAGTAGAAGACCTTGATAGGAAACCCAGATCTCTCTGAATCTCTCTGAAACTTCATTTGTACATTTTGACCTTGTTGATGAGCTTAACAGACCATTTAGGCAGGGCTTGTATTTCAAACTGATCTGTCAGGTTAGACAGGGAAAGATGTTTTTACAGGGCTGATCTGTTAACACTGTGTTGTTTGCTTGAATGGGGGCATGCCCCTCAAATCAATGTTCCTCCCTTCTCAAATGTTAAGAAAGGGTGACAAAAATGTATGAGAAAATGCAAATAAGTCCTGAAATATTCCTTTCTCTTCACCACCACACCTTACTCCATCTAATTTCCTTCTGAGCAAATCTACCTGGCAGCTTTTCAGCTGTCACTGCTAGCTTTGTTAAAGATGTCACAATATGCCAAGAATATCATTCTAAAAACATCTTAGTTGGCCAGGGCTGACACTGCTGCCAGTGCTGGGGGTTCCTGACTCCTTCTGATAAAAACTTCTGGTTTATGGAATTGTGGACTTAGGGCCTGTCATGATATTGGCAGTTTGGACATAGTGGGATGGAGCCAACAGAAAAGGAGAGGATGGATCATATAGTGGCTGGTACAGCATGTACAGTGGGGAGCAAGATATCAAAAAGAAGAGAAGGGAGAAGTAGAAGCAAAATCCTCCACAGCACCCTGGATGTTTTTGCATGCCTCCAGAACAGTATATATTCCAAAACAAATAAAATTGGACATGGTGTCAAACTGAGCTGCTTACATTTCCAGCATCTTAGGAAAAGTGCTTCCTCAGTGTGCGCTAAGGGCTGTGTTCAAACTTGCAGCATTCTGTACTCAGCCTCCATATGTTGAATATTTTATTTGAGATTTGATTTACTTATTGAGGAAGTAGACTAGAAAAGCTCCCAGTGTGTTGCCTCTAGTTACTAATTTAAATTGAGATTAGAGCAGGAGACTATCCAACACCATTAGTTTGCTTTAAAACTTGCTGCATCTGGCACTGTCTCCTGGCTGGTGCTAGCACTCTCTTAAATTGAAGAGAAAAGCCTAAGAGACTTTCTACATCTGGCACAGAAGTAAGCTGGCAGTTGGATTTTCCTGTGTGGATGCTGAATTTGCAATGGGGTTAACATTTCTAAAGTTAGAGAAAGGCATCTTCTGTCCCCCTTTTTTCACATTTGCTTGAAGTTTTTCCTCTCTGTAGCAGGTGTGTATTTGTGTGTGTATTTCCTGTAGGATGACCTCTGAAGGACTCTTTGAAGTGGCACCAGTAACGGGGAGATGCAGCCTGGATGTATTTCTGTCACTCTCTATCTTGAAGCACTGAGGACAAGGTTGTATGTTCCCATTTAAATTCAAGGCACTCTGGGAGAAGGTGGAAAGGAAACCAAACAACCTTGTGAGTGATGGTAGGTTACTGACACTGCCATAATGATCATCCCAGGTTTTAGGACTCTCAGGAGTTACCCTGTGAAAAAGGCCATCCAAAGCTGGGAAACTTAGGACTGAACTGTTACTACCTAGGGCACACAAGACGAGCTCCACTTAGAAACAACATTTGAGCGCAGTGTATCTGTGTCCACCAAAAGGTTATTCTTCAGTCAAGTCACCCTGATCAGAAACATGTTGTTGAATTAAAATCTGTAAGGGTAAGGCTTTCCGAGAAGACTGTAAAAACTTGTCTGAAAGGCAAACTGCAGTAAAATATCACTGTACGCAAGTGCACTAAGGGCTACATTATTAAAAAAAAAAAAAGATGAATTAGGGAAAAGTAAGGCCATGAGATAGTGAGGTAAAACAGAGCAGAAAGAATATTCTTTTTCTATGAGAAGAAAGCATCACAAATCAGAATGAAAGAAAAAAACCAAAAGAACAGATTTTGGAAATTTTAAGCTATCGCTGTGTGGAAAACCACAGGCTTTTAAATATTAGGAGAAACTGCAATAATACCTGGTTTGAAAATATAGGCATCTGATACATGAGTTGAAGAAAAGTTTCACAGCTTAGCAATCTCAGCCAAACAGTTCTATCTATGAATAGAATACGTTGGTTCATTAACTCACAAGCTCGTTTATTAAAGTATATTTCTTATTTGTTAAGTTCAGTTAAATAAATTGTGTGACTGAACTTGTCAATGGAAAAGATGTTTTAGCCTCGCTATTTCTCCTTTGCTAGTTGGATGACCTTGAAAGTGTCTTCTGTTCAGGTTCCCTGCACTCATTTTGGCATTTGTGGCTTTCTGCTCCTATATGGTTGTCAGCTCAGGCTCAGAAAAAAAAAAATCTCCATTTATAGAACTAACGCAAATTCCTTTTCAAGGATAAATGTTTCTGATATGGGATTCACATCCTTTGTGACACATACCCTATTTGGTAGCACATTTTCACACTCTTCAGCATTGCCAGAGTCTAAAAGTTGTTTTTCTCTGGATACCTTGCTATTTTACTCTGTCTTGCTGATTTTGTCTTCCTTTGCACATGTTGAGAGGTCAGGTTTGTATCTAAAATCTTGCAGGGGAGTAAAAGATTCTGGTAAAGACTTCTAATAATTCTTTGCTTAGTTACTGCATTTACTTCATAGAGTGGTTGGTGTATTTTATTGGATTTTACTTTCCCATGAACATCTTAATTTTCACAGCCTCTCTGTACCTTACTGGTACTTTGCCATCTGATGAAAGGACAAGATCATGCACTTCCAGATAATCTTGTTTTTTTCTACAAGTAGCAAAATTTTTCTCCGAACATTTTGATGCCTCTACAAGAATTGCTTTTCCCTGCTGTTTCTATTTTTCAACTTAATTTTTGAGGTTCTCAGCCAACAGGATTTTTGTCATCTTTTCTACTCATAGCTTACCTTATAAACGGTAGGTGGATGTGTGATTCTAAAGAAATTCTGCAATAATTTTAAAATACATTTTCAAGCTTAATGTGGTGATCTCTCTGGGAAATCAAACAGTAAAATAGAGGAACCAAAAGGTGTTCCAGAGCAGTTTAGCAATAAAATATCTCACCTAGTCTAAAGCAGCTACATTTCAGTTATTCACATTCATTTCCTTTATAATCAGTTGGCCATTTTAAGGACTGATTAATTCAAACTTTTTATTTATTTTTCATTTATTCATTCATTTGCTTAATATATCGAAGACATTTTTTTTTCATCCTCAGTTGCAGGAAAGGGAATTCAAACAGCTTCTTTAAGGATAGTTGACCAAAGTTAGGTGAGATGAACTATATGTGCTACATAGTGTTACATCATTTTTCTTTGAGATATAAAAATTTTAACACAGGAGCCTGAATGCATTGCTGGATTTCTCCTACTGGGAAACGTGTGATGAATTTGCTTAGAATACTCAATGCTTTTTTTTTCAACAGTTCTCAGCAAAGCAGATGTCATATAAGACTGCTCATTTTGCTCTGAGAATCCCACTCATTCATGTTACTCCTGATGCATTTAAGTTTTATCTTTTATAGATATTTCTTTCACAACAACAAAAACAACAACAATTAAAGAGGTGATATAACTTTCCTTGAATGTATTAACACCTTTGCATAAAAATAGGGATCTCATCATGCATTTTTCAAATTTTTGCCAACCTTTTTTTCCTAGGTTCATAAAAAACATTAACTAGAGAAAAATCTGCGTGTGCTCTTTCATCACTTCTTTTACCAGCAGGGCTCTGGATGCACAGTATGGGCTATGCTGCTTGAATATGTAAGAATCAGCAGTAGTAGACTGTCATGTAATCTGAGCAGGTGCTGGAGGAGGCATGGGCTGGCACTGAGTGTCATAGGTAGGTTCCAATAGCTTATTCATTGATCAGCTCTGGCTCCCAGGCTCCTATTACAGATGAAATAGACTTCAGGAGAATCTGTGTCTCCTGAGCCTTGACAGTAGCTTCTGATAGCACTTTTCCCAGTTTCAGTTTTTACCCATCTTTACATCCTTGATCACTTGTTCCCAGTCTCTCTCAGGATCTAGGAGTTCTGTTGTCTTGGATAAGTGGGAATATGTGGAATAGATGCACATTTTCAACTAAACAACCATGGGGAAGTGGACAAATCCAAAAAAACAGTCCTGTGTTCCCATCTTGATTCCTACTCCTTCAGTACACATTGTGTGTATTGTCTACTGTTTCATTCCACAGTTTGATTGCATTTCCATCCTCCATGCACAAATACCTCTTATTCCCATCTAAAGGCATAGTGTTCCTCAGCTTTGTCCTAAATTGCTTCATCTACTGCCACTGTTTCCATCCTCCAAAGTTTTGCCTTTTGTCCATCCTGGGAAGTCCACTTCTTTCAGTCTTTGTGCCATTCAAATGGCACAGCAGTACAAGTGGGATGATCTTGCAGCCAGTGGTTCTCTTTAGTGCCACAGGAGAAACACAGACACAGGAGTGAGAGTCCTAGGTATATTCAATGCACAGAAAAACCCAGGGTGGCCCAAAAGTGCTGAGTCTTGCTGAGTGAGGCTTGAATGCAGCGAGAACCAGGTAGTTTTTCCAGGGATATCACAGGACATGTCTTGCACACTAGAACATAGCCACTCAAATTTCATCTTCTTACTGCAGAGCAAAAGGCACTCAATCTTTGTGATGAACCATTATGAGACTTCTTTTAAAACAGAGAGATGGCGTATGTCTTCATAAACCCATATTAAAAAAAACTTGTTATTATTTAAGCTTTCAAAAACAGTGTCCTGAAGTATTATGAAGCCTTTCAGCTGACTGGTATGGGAAACAAGGCACTAGAAATGCACAGCCTCACTTTATACATTTTTTTACCAGCTTAGTCAGTTACGACTTCACATTTTCTTGAACTCCTGTGCTTCTGATTGCCTCCTGTATTATCATGCAACACCTTGCTGAGGAATCAATGGAAAATAGTAAGCTCCTGTGAGACATAAATCTGTAGGTGACCTTTGGAAAGCTTTTGACCAGGAGTGTCTTGGGAATTGAGAACCTTAAGGCAGCAGAATTTAATTGTAACTCTTAATACTTCAGAAACTATTTTTAATGGTTGCAGAAGAAAAACTACTTATTAAAGTGAAAGATGTTGAGAAATCAGGAGTGCAGTGGAGGACAGGGATGGTTGGGAGTTGGAGCACTTGATCTGTGAGAAGGGATTCTTCAGCCAGGAGAAGTGGTGGCTTCAGGGAAATAGTATCAGCCTCCCTGGTGCTAGAGAGAGGTTATGCAGATAACAGAATCATGCTCCTTATACAAGTGTCTAGAAGGAGACCAAGAGACAATGGTTATAACTTGACAACAATAAAGTTCTGACGTAAAGGAAAAAAGTCACTATTATGACAAGACCAGGTTTTCCAGAGATCTTGTGAATATTTGTCTTTGGAGACATCTCAGCCCCAACTGGAAGGCCCAGTGCAACTTGGTCTTAAATCACTGTTGATCCTGCTTTGTGCAGAGGCTGGACCCCCATGATACCTTCTAGTCTGACTGATTCTCTGGTTTTGTGAAAATGTGCAAAAAATGCAGATTCATGTTCCACTTGAAGTGTATAAAAAAATCTACTTGATATAGCAGGTATAGATTTTATTTCTGATTTGAAAGGAGATTGTGGCAAGATGGATGTTGGCCTCTTCTGCCAGGTTACTAGCAACAAGACAAGAGGGAGAGGCCTCAAGTTGCACCAGGGGAGATTCAGGTTGGATATTAGAGAGAATTTCTCAGAAAGAGTGGTGAGACATTGGAACAGGCTGCCCAGGGGACCCAGGATCACTGTCCCTGGAGATGTTTAAGAAAGGGCAGATGTGGTACTCCTCACAGACATGGTTTAGTGGGAGATATTGGTGGTAGGTGGATGATTGAACTAGGTGATCTTAGAGGTCTTTTCCAACTTTAATGATTTCCAACCTAATTGTTATGATAATTTAGGAAATTATCCTAATTTTCCTCATTTTTAGTCTTGAGTCAGGCAGAGTTTTGGCCATGCTGAGCTTTTGCTATGACATTTGTAATATCCAAAATTGTTAGGAAGCTTACTAGGTGCTAGGTTGCTGGAATGTTAACAGTGTTATTGGATGTGTACACTTTAGTATGGGGTACTACATTTTAATATAATATAAAGATATCCTTATAATCATTAAAGGAATAAAAAGCAAAGTTTATCTGCTCTTTAAATAACAGCTTTCTAAACTTCTCCCTTTCCCATTTTTCTCGTAAAAATATGAGAAACCCAAATCAATAGCTGATTTCTTACATCCTGTGGAAAGAGATCCTTACTACAGGGATATAAAGCTGCACTTGAATTATACCTTAAAAATAAAAAATGGCAGCCTCATCAGCTTGTTTGCTGTGGCATTCAAACTGAAGTTGCAGCTTGCATTTCATGTTGATAGGAAACTGTTGGAGGGGGAGAAATTCTGTGCTAATAGGAGAAATTCCTGTCAGTCACACCAGAGCGTTAGGAAACATTATGAGATCTTGATGAAATCTGCCAAAAAGTATATGCTATCATATTCTAAATACTCAGCTATCTTTAGTAGTGCATTCCAGAGATTTTTAAATGCTGAGTTCATTAGAAAACAAAAACATATGAATAGATATTTTCAGTGCAGTCACATTTCCTAGCAGAAAGAGTTGTCACAAAACATTCATTCTGCTTTTGTGCATTCTTTATATTAAAACACTAATGAATTTGTATGCTAAAACTAGCCTTCCTTAATTATGTATGATATGTATTCATTAGACCCCAGGGGGAAGGGGGAAGGCCATGTGACCAGTTATCTCATTACCATGCGTAAAATTATAACGACATTAGCAATGGCCAGGCACCAAATCGAAGCAAGATTATTGTAACTCAAGGGAGAGAATATCGCTGGAGTGTTTCGGTGCCTAATGCTTTTCACTGAACTTTACAGGCAGAACAACTGCAGTGAGCATGACAGCCTCCAAGGCATCTCCAAACTGGGGCTATTGTAGGAGAGTATCACATCTGTGCTTGTACTGCTTCACAGCTGAGGAAATGGCTCTGGAGCAGGTGGGTTGTTTCAATTATGCAGTGGCTATGAAACACCCAGGGGGTGCTGCAGGATCTGGTTTTGGTCAGTAAGGACTGCACTGGTATAAATTTCAGAACATCCAGATCATTTCAAAAATGGGAAGGTTCAGAATATAATAGATTTCTGGTCATACTGTGGCAAAGTGATAGAGTGCTGCAAGAACCAGAAGCTGTTGGATAGCTTCTCAAAATCACCTAAGGTGTTTTTACAGATGTGCCATTGCTGATAGTTATTTAATCCTTCAGCAGTTGGGAACGCATTGAAATGTTTGGACAGGCAGTATACCACAAGAGTGGCTGGAGCTAAGTTAGGTTTTAGATTACTTCAGGTGTTGGTCAAGTTATTACTTGACAGTAATGTGGCCACATGCTTTTTACATTTTCACTACAGGAATACACTCATCCCAAAACATGGCAGCAAATCGTGACTTTCAAGGATGAGTTTGGGCCTATAAGCATATCAGCTCAATAGCATGTGAGACTTTATCCTAGAACCATAACAACACAGAATATTGTGATTCGGAATGGACCCACAAGGATCACTGAGTCCAACTCCTGGCTCCACATAGTACCACTCAAAATCCAAATCTCACTCAAAACCCTACAAGAGCGCTGTCTAAATGCACCCTGAACTCCAGCACTTGGGGCCGTCCCCACTGCTGGGCAGCCCGTTCCATGCCCACCGCCCTGTGGTGCAGACCTGTCCCTAACCCCAGCTGCCCTCCCCTGTCACAGCTCCACGCCGTTCCCTCGGGCCCTGTCGCTGTCACACAGAGCAGAGCTCAGCGCTGCCCCTCCGCTCCCTGTGAGGAGCTGCAGCCGCCATCAGGCCTCCCCTCAGCTCCTCTGCTCTGCGCTGAGCACAGCGAGGGGCCTCAGCCATTCTTCATACATCCTGCCCTCCAGACCCTTCCCCAGACCTCTCGTCTTCCTAAGTAAATAAATAATACTAAAAAATATTTTTAAAAAAATCAAAGCGAAACCTGACAAAATACAAACTCTGATAGTTCATATTTTGTTCCTGTTGCTACTGTGCAAGAGCAGGGGAAGCATTTGTACTTGTTGAAGTGAGATTTAGAATACCTTTAATGGGAATACCTTCTCTTATAGGCTCTTGTACATCCAAAGCAGCAAAGACAGTTATCCAGTTTTGTCTCATTCAAATTAAGACTTAGTGCTCTCCTGTCCATCCTGTCTGCAGCTGTCAGTCTAGTGTGCAGTGAAAGCTTGCCAAGAATTTTCAATTGGGACCTGTCAGTTAAGATCATAGCAAGGTCTTGTGATTGTCAGTCTCCTTTGGAACAAAACACTATCTGTTAGTATCGTTTTGCTTTTCTTTCAAGGCTTTGAATTCACTGGAATATAGATATCACTGTTCTGGGCCATATATGTGTGCTGAGAGAGCAGTACATTCTGCTTTCTTCTCCACGACTGGCTAAGCTCACTTAACAAATGCACACTGTGGGGAAATGTGGTTCAAATTATTATTAAGAACAAGCTTTTTAATGCACCAAAGGTAAATTGTATCTGTTTTTATTATGGACAATTTCTCTGTTATGATAAAAGGAGTATTAATCATAGTTATAAAGGGAACATCATATTATATCTGTGTAGTCCTCTCTTCATAATAGCAGAGAAAACATACCTCATGAAAATATAATAAACCTCCTCACGTGTTTAGAAATATCTGATGCATTCATGATATTGCCAGTAATCTTCTATGACTTCAAAATCGTAGTCTGTTTTTTTTGTTGTTTTTCCCCCAAAATGTTCCATTGTCATGCATATTTTGGACTTTTTTTTTTTTTCCTGAAGAGAAGAAAAATTATATTCATTTTCTGCAATTTTTTATATCACTTAGCTAGGAAATTTAATAAATGAGTAGTTTTCTACCATTTTTTTTTCTGCCTGATTTTCCTATGGAGCTGGGGAATGTATTTTATACCATTGCTTTTTCATTCTTCTATATAAATATTGTTCTTTTGGGATTTCTGACATTTGTTTCCTACTTGTTCCTGATGACTTTGAGATAGAGCTGTCTGTCACTTATAGGCTGAAGAGCTCAGGTCATTAACAAGATCCTTTGATCTTTCTTCCAGGCAGAGGTAAGGCAGGCACTCCTTTGGAAAGCAGGACATGACTCTACAGGCATAAAAAGAGGTTATGATAAACTGGAGGGTATTGATGGAGTAATATCACCACTAATGCTATTAGGGGTGAGGGGCATTTCTCTTTTAATGAAACCAATTATCTATTCATTAGGTTTTTATGCATTTATTATCCATTCTGTAGACTTTCTGTTTGGTGTTAGGAACACTTCCATTTTCCTTTGAACTTTCCAAATGTACATCCTTGACTTGCTGCATGCTGCATGTGACTAGGATTTGCCTTCGGAAGCCAGGTATGTGGAGGGTCAGAAAGAATGTTGGAAATTCTGGTAATACCAGCATGGTGGCCTAGGAAGATTGTTTCTTCTGAGAGCCTGAACTGTCTTAAAATTGTACCTTGGCACGTTTTGCTTTGCATTAAAAGATGCAAATGTGTTAAGATACAATGCTTAAAGACTTGTATTTATTATTATTATTTTTAACTATACTTAGTCTGTAATGAGTACAAGATTTCCCTGATAGTTCCAGCATGGCTCAGCAAGACCAATATGTTCAGGTGCTTTAGAGACCTAGAGAGCATTTATCACACTCAGTACTTGCCTTTAGACTTGATTTATTACCATACAACATGCAATAAGCCAGTGCTGCCTGGAAACTCTCTGTAAAACAGAAGTTTTCACTTCTGAAAATTCTTGAGTTAGTTCCTTCAGCTGGGTGATACCTACCCAAAGTAACTCCTTTCCTCAGGACAAATGCCACCTCTGTTCTGCTTACAGATAAGTCTTTTTCCACATGTGGAAGTTTCTGTGGTGTGCTGGTTTTGCAGCTCTTATAAAGAGCTATGCTGCATCCAGCTGTGGTTGCAGTATCCAGTTACAGCCTTCTCTCCACTTAGGTGAATGTTTTGGAAGAGAACATGGACTTGGTTGTAGTATCTTTGTGGATGTGTGCGCGTATGTGTCTGTAAAAATGAACCTAACCTTGCTTGCTCATTGTAGCATCTGTTATTTTCAGTCTTTGCTTTCAGATATAAACACTTAACACATTCAATATTGGTTTTGGGAAAATATTTGTGAAGGTACTTTTGAGCCTGTGGCAAAAAAATTGACTCCTTGAGGACAGATGGGTTCCAACAGTTCAGCATCACTTTGGTGAAATGTGTCCCAAGAACTACTTGTGGCCTTTAGCAAGCTGAATTTATTTATAACATCTCCCAGCTTTTGGATGAGTTCAGCATGGCCTTAATTGGCCCTTCCTGTAATGGTCTCCCTTCCTGTTTTATGGCAGTGTTTTTTGAGAGAGGATACAGCCTTCCCACTTGGCCAATGTTGAACATCACCTGCTGCTGGCTCTGCCCTGATCAGTCTGCAGATTGGAGTCTTGTTCCGGTGCTTCACGTATTCAAACTTTCCTCATATCATTAACCAACTTGACTGCCTCAGAAAGATAAAAATAGGCAGATGACCCTGTACTACAAAAATGTGAACACTGAACTTTCCAATAATCTTTTGCCCAGCTGTTCAAATCCTTGTTTAGCCACACAACTGGTAAAACTTCAGGTGAAAAAATAAATAAATCTGAAGCTGTTATAAATAAACAGCAAAGCTATGTTTTGCCAGCTATCTTGTTGTCTATTTTTGAGATGTCTCTGTGGACAAAGATTTCATTACACTGAGCTCAAATTAAATTTGCTGAAAAATTCAAGAGTACAACTATAAGTCAGCTTCTTTTCAGGATAGGGACTGCTATCTTTGCCTGGGCACGTGGATGCTACAGCAAAGGATAAAATTTAACTCAGATATTCCTGCAGCTACTGATACCTCAGAAGGAAATGATGGCAAGATGTGCAAGACTAGAAGCTGCTGTGCGTATCCTCACCCTCAGGGCAGCAAACTGCGTTGCTTCCTACCTTTCTCTAGATTCTTGAGCCAGTTGTATCCCTCCTGTCCATCCTCAGGGGATGAGGTGAGAGCAGGTTTCCCTTTGGATTTTCTCGCAGGGAACTCTGAAGTAAAATTGCCATATTGGCCCCACAAACTTGTAGGGACTGAGTGGAAGGGGATGAGTGGTGAATGGACCCTGTGCTGAGCTGCAACTGGTAATTGTCTCTAGAAGAAAGAAAGGAACCTGCATCAAGAGGTCATTAAGCTAGAGAAGGAGAAATCAAAATAAAAGGCACGTACTTCTGATGTAGCATCACCTGCTTGGAGATTTCTCTAACAGGGATGCAAATCCTGTTACCATGTGAGAGGGGGCAGGTAGATAAAACATTCAGAAATAATTGCACTGCATTTCATTTGCTGTTATTCAAATTACCTTGCCTTAGCCTTTGTGCTCAGTTATCTGATGGCTGCTGAACAAAATGCAGAGCATTAGGTAAAAAATGCAGGCCCAGCTTTGGGAGTAATTTAGCACCTTACATTTATCAGTTGTAGGTTTTCAGAGATAGCAGGGACAGTGACGGCACCCAGTCTGAACCCTGGCTATTCTTTTTGGCCAGTGCTACCACCTGAGCTATAGCTGAGTGGTTATGGTGCAGAGTTGATCTTGTGGGGATTTACTTCCCTGACCATAAGTCTCTCCAGACCCTTCTCAGTAGTGGCACTGCTGGCAGTGAGCTTCTCTTTCCCCCTCGCCATTAATATCATTGTTTCAGTAGCAATGCTTTATTGCTTATTAGCCTGAGCTGAAGAAAAGCACCATTTCAATACATAGAAAAAATCAAAATCTTAATTAAAAAAGAACCTTGTGGTGAAATCCTGTCCCAGCTGTAAACAGCAGGAGGTTAAACCACTGACTTCAAAGCAGCTGGGATTATACCTGTTATCCAACACAACATCAGCTTCCCTCTGCTCTTCCTTCACACAGACAGCTTTGATTCAGGCTCACTCCTCACATGCCCATGCTCACTGTGATAATGTAAGCCTCGACCAGCTGATTTTTCATCATGTGAAGTGTGGGTAGCTCATGGCCAAACTGTCTCAGTCCATGATTCTGTGCAAGGCCAAGGAAGAATGGTACCTGATGCCTGCCTGACTGCTAGTGCCTGGTCACAGTCACAAGGAAATGCAGGTATTCCCTCCAGCTTTCTCTTCTCCTGTCTCATGGGAGTCCCAAAACAGTGGGGAATGGAGAAGCTTCCACACCCCTGCCTCGATGCAGCCTGTCACTCCTCGCAGTGTAGGCAGTCATTTCCCAGTGGCAAAAGCTGGAAATCAAACTACTGCCCCAGCCCCTTGCTCTAGAGAGCTGGAAGAAGCAGGGGAGGCATGGTGAGTCAGAACAACTGAGTCACAGCTCTTCCTGGCTTCATGCTGCATGAAGATTACCCTCTGCTCGGAGCTGTGCCCTCAGGCACTTTCTGGCCCCAAGTGCAAACCTTGCATTTTAATCAGCAATCTGCTCTGCTTCCCTATTGTTTGGTCTTGTGGGTTTCTTCAAGAAGAAGATGAAAATATTCTGGGGAGATTGGAGTGAATTCAAAGTGCAGAACAAAGGAAAGCCAAATGTAATTTAACTGAAGAGTTACCTGTGAGAAAATAGTAACTGTGTGATTGCTGTACAGCTTCTGTCTTGTTTAATGCTCTTGAACGCTTACACTCTTCAGTATTTTTTCCTCATCTAACTACAGCTTTTCTTCTTTATTTTCTTTTCATTCCCTACCTTTTAACACTCCTATTCTTCTTTTGCTACCAATATTTTGATGGAAGACCATGTACTTTTCATTTGAGAAACAACTGCCAGGGAAACAGAGCACCTCCTGTGCTGGCAGCCCCCACACCACCTCAGATCCTCCCTTGGAGCCATCCTAACTCTCCACTTCCTCCATGAACAGAATCTGCCCTCTTGCAGATGGGCTTCTGGTCTGCCAGGCCTTCATTCCTGCAGGTAACTCCACTGGATGTGCTGCTTACAAGTATAACCCTTTGAACATTTAGGGCCAATGCCTCAATTCTTTTAATCTGTGGTCTCTTTGAAGCTGCAGCTTCTCTCCCCACTCTCAGTGGCAGCCTTTCAGCCTTTAAGTTTCTTCCCACTGTTCCAACGACTGAGATACATCCCCCTTTTGCTCTTTCTTAACTCTTTTCTTCTTCCACTTCTTATGAGATGTCTGATTGTCTAGATTTAATCACCACGTGTAAGATATACAACCCCTAATATGTTCCTCTGCTTACTGTATCTTGGACTGGATGATCTTGAAGGTCTTTTCCAACCTTGGTTATTCTGTGATTCTGTGATTCTGATTTCTCTGCAGTATCATCTTAGTCACATGCAGCTAAAAATAAACACATTTTCTTCCTTCTCAGCCTTTTCTACTCAGTTTCACTCAGCCTAAACTGTACTGAGAAAATTACAGCATTACAGACTCATATTTCAGATAGACAAAAGATTTCAAAGTTTCATAAACAGATCTAAAGAGGACATCCGAATTCTGCTTGAAGCCTGCAAGCTCCAAGTGATCTTTATGAAGTTTTGGGAAAAAGAGAGTATGACTAGAGCTGATTAAGTCTCTGTTGAGAATGAATATTTGAATGGGCAACCACTACCATACAGAGAGAACAATGATTTCCTGAACAACTATGGGAAAAAAGAAAACATCAGAAATAAAACATTACCACAAAAACATCCTCTCAGAAAACAGCAACAAAAAAGCACATCCTCTTTCCTGATCAAGTCAAAAGACTCCCTGCTTTTTGTGCATTTGTGAATGGATATTTGTGTAGAATAACTTAGTACAGGGAACAAAGAGGAACAGGGAAGGAAAAAGAGGGAAAGGAGAGGCTCCTCTCCTTACAGCAAGTGTAATCTGGAAACAGCTAGCCTGAGACACTGCGCTGTAGGTAATACACAGGACTGCTTCTGTGCCCTCTTCTTATTGCTTTGTTTTTAGCTGTTTTGTTTAAAGTGTCCCACCTGAGATGCACTAGCACTTTCCCTAGCTGTAAGAAATCTCTGCTGCAATTTGGGTGTGTCAAGAAAGCCCTGTGATATTCAACTTGGATTTATTTGGTTGTGGCTTTTTTTGCACCTTGTATCTGTGTAACACTGCTACTGGCTGAGGAGAGCTGGCACTGGATCCTTCTCTCCTGCATGAATGTCAGTTCCCTTTCTAACATGTTACCATGGCACTCTACCTAAGATAATTTAGTGTTAATTCAAACTGGAGAAGAAGGGGATGTAAAAGGGATGTGTTTATAGTCTGTAAACACATTCAGTAGAGGATATAAAAGGAATAAGAAATTACTGTGGAGAAGTGAAATTTGCGAAATTCTTGGTTGCTCCATTGCTGGTTGGTGGAGATAGCAAATGAACTCATGTCTCTTCCCAGGTACCACCATATTACCTTCCCCACAGCTAAGGCTTGATTGTTAGTAGCCCGGCCCTCTGCCCCTGAAAGATGGAAAGTCAGATGAGAAGAGATGAGAAGTCAGGAAATCTGGGGTAAATAGACTGTGCACTGTGCTCAAGCCTTCATCCCGTAGATGGCCCGGGGTATTTTATTTTTAACAGTTCCATCTTTGCATTACACTTGCCCCTAGAACATTTCCTATGATCTTTCCAGAGAATCTGCTATTGCCTGCACTTGCTAGAGGCAGTCACATTTCTAGAACAGCCTGGTTTACAGGGGTTTTAGCTTGAATTGCTTGCTGGTCTTACGTAATGGAGGCAACAGCTTGAATCTTCATAGTTGAGGTTGCACTATGAAAGTACTTAAAATAGCAGTAAAATCTCTCAGTGTACATTTTAATTATTAAATTTTGTCCTGCTGCAGAGCAGAGCAATTTCTTTTTGGGATAATTGCCTTTTCGAAGCAATTTTTGCATTAAAGATTCACTGGCTTTGCAGAAGAAGCTAGGTGCTTCTAAATACTCCTATTAAAAATTTAATCTGAGTCTTGTCTTTTCTCATTTTGCTTTTTATTTTCTCTCAATGTAATTCACTCACAATCAGTAACCTTCATTCAATTCTAGCCTAATGCCATCACTTGAACACATTTGATTTGAGACTTGCACAGCGAAGCAAAAAAGGACCCAACGAACCACCCGTCCTCCCCCACACAAAAAAAGTTCTTCAGCATCTGTACCTTCTAAACCCAGTCTGGCTGTAGGACAGTTCAGTGTGCTTCTTCACAGTCCAAACTGCCGTGCTGAAAGGGTTTCCTTCTTAATCAAGTACGCTGACTTCACTGTGACCTTTCATATTTGTCATGTTTCATAGCAAAGAAGAATTATTATGGAAGGAAACTGATTAAATTTCCCAGTTCATGATTGAAAACGCTCCAGCAATTCAAGCTTTTCTAAATCAAACAAGATGGATGTGTTATTTCTCCAAGTAAGTTCGTCGTCTGTCATAGCCACTATTCATCATGTTGCTCCTGTTCTTACCAATGAATTTTTGCATGTCCCAAAGGAAGGAGGAGTTATGTAAAGGAAGTTAGAGGGAACACAAGAACACTGGGAACTAAGTTTGTCCTCTTTATACAGTGAGGAACCTCTTTAGAATTTTTTTTGTGATTCCAGCTTGATGAAAGAGGTACACAAGAAGCATGGTCTTCCTGACTGCCAGTGTCCCAGCCACATGTTTCAGCGGGAGAGTTCAACCAAAAGAGCTTTTTAGACAAGCTAATACCACTAAAAGAGGTCAGAATCACTATTTCTATGTGCACCACTGTGCACATAGAAATGTGCACATAGAAATGTGTCACAGTGCCACAGTAGACACCTCAAGGTTTCTTCCTATTCTCATCTCTAAGCAATTTAGAAATTTATGGAATTTTAATAGCAGGAATTTGTTTTAAAACTAGAGATGACATTACATTAAGCACACTTGAATTTAACTTCCATCAGATCATTCTTTCTTGCTGCTTGTCTTCATCCATTGATGCCACTGGACTTTTCAGTGGTATAAACCAGATCAAAATTAACTCACTGAACAACCTCAAATGCTGAGATTTTTTTCCCCCTTTTTCTGCTCGCAGTCATGTTCTCCGACTGTGCCGTGGGTAGGTGTAGCCCTCAGAAAAGATTGAAGCTCCTGAAGGTAGTATCTTGAACAGGGAGTGTAGGTTGAGAGATAATGTTAAAATTCAGTTGCAACATACAGCCAGGATTAAGAAGTGGATTCAGGTTTGACACTGCTGAACCTCCATATGTTTCTACTCTTATGGTCAGCTAAAAATGAAAAAAAAATGCTGAGTGAGAAATTGATTTTGTGACATTCTGCTTTGCTCTTTCCATGGTAAAATAGGGTTAAAAAAATTAGTCTTTGTCTAACTGAACCTGATCTGAATTGCAGGTGCAGATCTGGGTTTTCATTGAAGATTCCCCACCCTCCAAAAAAGGAAGCAAAAAGAAAACAGAATCTGTGATGCTCTCATTCTGGTCTCTCTCTCCCTGCAGTGGGCTGTGCTGTTGTGCACTGCACAGTCTGCCTTGCCCAGAACAGATGTGGCTGTCATCTGCTATTGTACTGTCCAAATTGAGACTGATTGCGTTTCCATCCATCCAGTTATCCGCTGTCAGTCTCAAATGTGGTGAGCAATTGGTGAACAGTTTTGGCCTGGAATTAGCTGGTTTAACCTTGAATAAAGTGCGTAAATATATAAAATAGCAACTGGAGTTTGGTGATGACCAAATAACATCTGCAAAACCCTGTTTCATCTTCCAGCTGGCACTTCTCAAGGGGCAGCAACACAATTGAGATTGATGGGAGGCAGGCTGAAAATTAGCTTCATAAGCTGAATTCTGGCAAAGGACTCAAATACCTGCGCAGTGTGTGAGTTATGATACCTTTCTCAATAGCAAAGTGTTTTTTGTATTTGGTTCATTTTCTTGCTTATCTACATTAGTTTTTCATAGTCATAGAATCATAGAATGGCTTCAGTTGAAAGAAACCTTAAGATCACCCAGTTCCAACCCTCTGCCATGGGCAGGGCTGCCACCCACCAGATCAATCTGCCCAGGGCCCCATCCAACCTGGCCTTGAGTACCTCCAAGGGATGGGGAATCCACAACTTCTCTGGGCAGCCTCTTCCTCCGCCTCACCATACTCTTCGTAAAGAATTTCTTCCTAATTTCTAGACTGAACTTCCCCTCTTTTAGTTTAAAGTCATTCCCCTTTGTTCTATCTCCATCAGACCACATAAGAAGTTGGTGTCCCTCCTGCTTATAAGTTCCCCTCAAGTACTGGAAAGCTGCAGTGAGGCTTCCCTGGAGCTTTCTCTTCTCCAAGCTAAACAAGTTCAACTCCCTCAACCTTTCTTCACAGTGGAGGTGCTCCAGTCCTTTGATAATCTTTGTGGCCCTTCTCTGGACTCATTCCAACAGCTCCATGGGCACGTGGGGCCTCAAAGGGCAGAGTAGAGGGGCACGATCACCTCCTTCACCCTGCTGGCCAGACTTTGTATTAAAAGAATACCACAGTATACATCAAATAGCATAAAGTAGTAAGAGATTTTTGTTTTTTAAAGAGTTTAACACCATTCATTTTCATAGAATAATGTCAATTTAGGCTTAGAGGGAACTCAGGTTAGCTCACTGCCTTCTTCATGCTAGTTTTACTTGTATGGACCAAGCTGTAAATCTATGTTGTGCTGTTCTGAAAATATCAAGCACTTTCAACTCCAAAAAGATCACTAGAAGAATCACAGAATCATAGAGTGGCCTGGGTTGAAAAGGAACAGAATGATCATCTACTTTCCACCCCCCTGCTACGTGTAGGGTCACCTGCACTAGACCAGGCTGCCAGAGCCACATTCAGCCTGGCTCTGAATGCCTCCGGGGACGGGGCATCCACAACCTCTCTGGGCAACCTGTTCCTCTTTGTGAAGATTATAAGATTAGAAAATATGTTTTCTTGTGTCAACATCACAGACCATATGCATCTGAAGCTCCATAGTTTGGTCGTTTGGTGAAGGATATTGAATAAACTGAGGAGATCAGGATTTGACCATTCTTATTGAAAATCATTATTGACTCTATGAACTACAAGAAAAATAAAACTCATAGCTATATAAGCAAAACTTTTCAGTTTAAAATAGTGATAGAAATACAATAAATTGAACGAATGAGAAGATTGCTGATTATATGGATGAAATAGTTTTTGAAGATATCAACTGACAATTAAGTAAGCAAACGGGGCATGTTTGCAACACCCACTCATGCTAATGGGGATGCTTGAATCAGTGGAAGAACAGAATGGAGAACTGTTTGAAGACATTGGAAAGAATTGCTCAGACAGTATATGAGGGCAGTGAGTTGTTAGAAAGCCAGAAGTCACCACAGAACATTTCTGCAAAGAGTACAATTAAAAGACTATTACACTTACTTAAAGCAAAGTAGCAGTATTTAAACCTTTGAAACTATTTATTTCTGATTAGAATTCTTGGGTAGTTCTTTTTCTGTTGTACTCAAATTTTTTTGTGATTATCCATCCCTCACTATCACATGCAATTGATGGAACAAAAGATATCCCAGATCAGCAACACTACTTTTCATAAGATTTAAACAAACAAACAAAACCAACAAACAACCAACTTTTTTTTTCTTTTTCTTTTTTTCTCTAGAGGCTCAGATAGAGTATAGAGTACACACAATCCAAATGACAGAATTTTTTTCCCCAGACCTTCTGGAAAGACTGATTCTATTTTCCTTTTTGCCTCTTTCTTCTTAAGATGTTGCAATATTAGTAGCCTGAGAGAAATCAAAGTGTTCTTCCATGCCTGCAATGCTGTTTTTCTCATACACCTCAGCAGGAGGATTTACTTTTCATCATTTTGGCAACTGAGACAGCATATGTGAAACAGGTGATACCAGTTAACAAAAGAGGTTTCTCATGACAGCCTGCAAGGCAAGAGAGGAAAGAGTTAAGAATTACATAACAGAAATAAGCACTGAACATTTCAGACACTTTAAAATCAGCTCAGAGCTATATATTTTGGGAAAGAAAAGAGAGACTGTTTCCTTCCAAATGGGTTAACTCAAAGACATTATTTGCAGCATGGAAACTTAGAATCTGTTTTCCATGTGTGGATATCAAAAATTTCAGGACAGCTGTAGTGAAAACATGAAGAAACACCAGCAGAGTTCTCCATGAGATCCTGGAGGCTATCGCTGCACTGTATTTGTACAACTTCTCTCAATTCTGCACTGACCTGAGCAAGCGAGACATATTCTATGTCTACTGAGAATCCAGAATAATGAGGTTGATTAAAAAACATAATCAAATATATACTGTTTTTGTAGAAACATACTGATATGAAGGAAAATCCATTTGAGGGCATTTGAGGACACACATCTCATACTTCCAGTTCTCTATTTCAAGTTGGTCACTACATGCTGAGTTTTCCACACCCACAGGAAGGGCATCAGGAGTCAAGTGTTAACTGCTCTGTTGGGGTCCAGTTCTTTACTCAAGGTAATTAAAAGACCCCAGAATCCATATACTTCTTTATCTATGAACATCAAATGCTTTTGATGTATCTCTGCAGAATCTCTTGCAGCACTGTAATGTTTATAGTGTTCTTTACTTTTTACAGATGTGGAGAAAGGCCGAGAACAGCCAGACTGCTGACGGTTGGCATCAAGCAAACGCTCTACAGAGCAGAGGTGAGCAACAGTTCTCCTCAGGCCAGGAGGCATTACATTCCATATCCCCTACATAGCTCAGGAATCAAGACTGCATTCCTCTTAGCCCCTCAGCTGGTGGTATTTATGGTGATGCATTGGTCAGTGGGTGGTGAGTCGTTGCCTTGCAGCTGCTGACACTCTTACTGTTGCATTTTTGTCACCGTTTTCTTCTTCTGTCTTGGTAAACAGCTCTTATCTCAGCCCATGGGATCTCTTTCATTTCCAGTTCTCTCCCTCATCCCACCTGAGAAGAGTGAGCAGAGGGTGGTGTGAAGCTGAGCAGCTGTGGTGTTACAGCACAGAATGGAGCCACTGCGGCCCAACCTCTGCTTCTCTGAGAGTCCTCATGTGTAGGAAAGTAAAGAACTTTCCTTGCAAAACAAGGTTTTTTTTTTGGGCCAGGTCATTAAAGGCCAAGATAGTCAGCATCTTTGTGATGTCAGATAGTTTCTTAAAATAGAAAATAACCCTCTTAGTAAAGCCTTAAATTGGAAAGCACCATAGCATAGGGCAGAAGTATAGGGCACAAGTGAAGAGCTAATACAAAATTTACCATCATCTCTTCTCTGGGATGAGGATTTTGAAGGAAGTCCCAACTATTTATACAATTTTTTTTCTTTCCATTTTTAATTCCAAGTGAACTCAAGGTCTCTCTTTTCCCTTCACGTGGATGTAACCAATGTGAGATGTAACCAGTGTGCTTCGTTCCCACCTCCCTTCCCTACGAGAGCTGTATCAGATTATGATTTTCAGCACTGGGTAAGTAATAGCGGCCACGCATGGGCCAAAACAAGCCCTTCATTTCCTTTGCTTCTGCCTTTATTTCTGCTCAGTGTCTGAGGAAACATAAACACTGGGAAGAGGCATCTAGAGGGTTTGGTTCTTTGACAGGCAGCTGCCCTGAGCTCTCCTGTCTTAGAGAAATGGTGCCTACCATGGAACAATAGTGACACCACAGCCACATGGCTGCTGCCACTGCACCTCTTCCCACCATGACATGGCAGCAACATGGCAGATGCTGCTGCACCCCTTGCCATTGTGACAGAGCTGCCATGCCTCTATCCCACTGTGACATGGCTTGCGAAGATGCACTTGCTTCTTATTATAATTAATAAGTAATTAATAAAAGCCTGTGACTCATCACTGTTCTGGATGGGGTAAATTTGGGTGGGTAAAGTTGGGTTAGGCTGTGAAGAAATGTGGACCATTTATTGCTGTGTGTTGCTGGAAAGTGTTAAATAATTGCATTGTGGGTTTATGTAGTGTTACTACTGTGTTTTGGTTTACCTTTTTGTCTTTTGCCTTCGCAAATATTTTTTATTCCTTCCCACTTGTTCAATTTCATTTCCAAATCTATCCCTCATCCCACTTTGGTAGTCTGATGAAAAGATGGTGTGGGCCTGAGTGGTTGCTGTGTTACACCACACCACAGAGCCCATTGGTGCCCAACCTCTGCTCCTCTGAGCATCCTGGTGTGTAGGAAAATGATCAGAATGCAAAATAAGGTTCTTATTGGATTAGGTACTTGAAAACCAGATTGACAACTTTTTATGAATATTAGATAATTTGTCTGAATAGAAAACAATGCTCTTTCCAGGTAGGAATTCTCTCTACTGACAACCTTGATGTGCCCTGACACCTTCCCTTCTCTGTACATTCTATTTTTTTTCTTGGTACTCTAAATTCTAAGAGAAAAGCTCTGCCATCTGAAGTGTTATGTTGGGTTTTGTCCCAGGCCTCTGCGATCAGCTTTCCATTGCATTTGGTTTGTGGCTCCAGGGAAAAGAATGTGAAGATGCAGAAGGAAGCTGTGTTGTATATTTAATTATATACCAGAGTGAGCAAATATTAGGTTCAGGTGCTCTCAGTCTTGGGAGACATCTGATTTTCAGCTTTTGGCTTTCAGCTCTGAGGTTTGCAATCACCTCTGCAAACAGCATGGCATCAGAAAGCCTCTTATTCAGTGCTCTTCCAAGATGAAAGCTTCAGGCCTGTTGTCAACACGAGGCATTTTTTCCCCTGAGTTGAATAAAAGAAGCGATTTTTAGAAGCGGTTTTCTGTCTGCATTATTTCTTGTCCTGCTTGTGCCTCAGAACCATTTGGTGAGCTTGTAGCCACACTGTGCCCCGCTCCCAGTCCCCATGCAGTCCTGCAGCCTCGAAGGTCCCTTGTCCACAAGCACAGATCCTCTTCCATTGAGGTGAAAAAAGTGGCCTTTGGTACTGTCATCAGTCTTAACTGTTTGTGTTACAGTACCACCAGGAGGCCCTGTTCTCTTCTGGGACTAGTCTGTAGCTGACAGTTTGCACCCTGCCACATTCAATGAATTCTTTGAGGTGACAAGGATCCAACCAGACTTTTAGCACTACTGCTTCTTGCTGCCAGCACACACTGTACCCCTGCAAGTGATTTCCTTCATGAAGGGTGCACAGTCTGATATAATTGCTAATGGAGCAGATCTGATAACGGAGTACACAGCTATGTTTGTTGGCATGTTCTGAAGAAGTGGGTAAAAGGAGGTAAAAGGAAAGTAAAAATAGATTCTTTTCTCTTGGGAGGTTTCATGATCTAATGCATCTGGACAGTGCAAGTTACTGTGTCTGGAATAAAGATTTATCCATGTTTGTATCTTTTTGATACTTTCATTGGTATTTTTAGTGGCTCATATTCTTCCCTTCCTGTCATCACAATCTGTGGATGGACTTCTGGAGTAGTTTGCTCACTGTCTTGTGTTAAAGTTCATCTGCTTTCTGAAATTTTCCAAGTACTTTAAAAGTGATCGTTAAGTATTTATTGGTACGTTTTTGAAAAGTATTATTAAATGTATGCTTCAGATTTCAGAAGTCCCCATGGAATATCTTCACCACACAATACTAAGGGTGGATCATTTTCTTTCCTTCCCTTTTCCTCTATCACATTTACAGGTCTTGACTCCTGAACCCTATTCATTGACCTGCTCTTTTTCTCCTCAGGATATTAGAAAGATATTGACAAGTGCCTTGTAAGTGAAAATTTAGATCTGACTTTAAAAGGAGTTATTGAATCTTCAAAACAGAGTGTTATTGTGCTGTAGGATCACTTTAAGAGCCCCATTTTACTGCCACAACCATGAATAAGCCCTTTTCAATCTCTGTGCAATGGGATCAGAGGCAGTAGAAATAATAAACAGTTGTTACAGATAAAACTAAAGGAAAATCTGAAACATTTTGGTGGTGGACCAAGAGTTAGTAAGTGAAACACTCTTCTGAATTGCTGAGAAATCTGCCTGCAGCAATTTTGTGCTTGAGGTAGGAAGTAGAGAATGAAAATCATTGTGCTAGTATCTTTCTGAAAGTACTGTGAAATAGAACAAAACTAAGGAAAAATATTAAATGGAGTTAACAGAAGTCAAACTATAATGATCCAAGGAAGCAAGTTCATAGTGAAGAAAAAATACTTTAGCTTTATGGTAATCTTTGTTCACTTTTAATCTATTTCTCTTTTTATAGTAGAGACAAAAACACTGCTTTCCTCAAGTCATTCACAATAGGTGTTAAAACAGAAGAAAACAGATTAACCACTGAGTCAGAGACATGGACGTAGTGGTGCATCTTTGATGGCAGGGCAAAATACCAACTTTCATGGTAGTTTGGCTTTGTAGCCAAAGATGTTGAGTCATGATGAGCCTAAATAAAAATCTATATAAGGAGAGTTAAACCTTACCTAAGAACCAAGGTGAAGCAAGCTACAATTCAGTGAAGGGGTGCAAGTCGAAGGACATTTTTCCCTACTTTTTACCTAGCTAATACCCTGTTTCCTATCAGTTCTGCACCAGTGAGCTCACTTAGCTGATCTCAGGAAGATGGTCAGGATTCAGACTGCCATGTGCAGCCTGCTTTGCAAGAAAACACAGACATAATAATATATCATGAGTCAAGAGATTCAGCTGGTCCTGATAGCCCCATATATATGCACTCCAGGGGAGCTGAATGTTACTTTCCAACCCTGGGGGGGTGTCTCCTGAATCTATCCTTCAAATATTTCCCTTTATATATTTATTTCAGTTTCTGGCAGAAGAACAGAAAGTGAACAGGTTGAACCCCAACACCTCCTGCATTGCTAGCAATCCATGAGCTGTGTGCCAGTGCTAAATAAAACCTGTACAGGATTTGGGTTTGAAAAAATGCAGGGCAGGGAAGTGAAACAGATCCCTCATTCTCTGGCCTGACTTTTCAAGAGAGCAGTGTTTCCATGCCATTGTGAGGATGGAGCATGCTTTCTTTTGTTATCACGGATGTTGGTAACAAGCAGGATTTGGGATGTGCAGTGGGGTACTCACTCGAACTTGGGATTTCTAGTTTCCATTTTTCTCTTCAAGGCAGCAGCACCTGAGCTGCTCCCCATGCTGAGATCTGTTCCCTGAGGCTGTGAGGTGAGAGGGCAGGCTCTCTACTCTCAGCTCTGCTACAGACAGATCCAGCTGCGCTTTGTGTCTAACTTCTGTGTGGCATCAGTGTTTAAAATACTTTACTGTAGGAACATATGTTTTCTCCTGAATCTATCCTGAAAGTTGCCTCTGAAGAAAGGATTCAGCTCTAAGAAGGAATTTGGACATGTTGAATGGTCACAGGTTAAAACTCACATCCAGGCCACCCCTCAGCTGGGGCAGCTCTTCAGTTCTGCATGTAAGCAGTGCTGAGGCAGCCTGCCCTCTAGCAGGGCAGTCTTCTGGTGTCTGAGGGTTTGGCAACACGGGTGCTAGAACATGCTTTGCTCTGCACCACACTGGTGTTAGTAGCATTGTCTTGGACTTTACAAGTGGAACTGGTATCAGATGAGACCTTGTGTTTTTCATTTGTCTTTAGACCTTATACTTCCCCCAGCCCAGGGAGCTTTGCATTTATTATGTGGGATAATAATGTAATATAGGAGAACAAAGTAATTGCCTTTGTTTTAGAGGAAAACTATTTTTTTTTACTTTGGAGTTTTTCTAAGGAATTATATGAAATATAATATGAAATATTATGTTATAAAAATTCTCTGTTAATGAGAAAGCCCTGCCTGGGGCTGGATTACTTTACCTGGTGCTTAGCAAAACTGAAGTCAGTGGAGCTCTGCCACAGAAGTGCTGTTTGAAAAACTGGAAGCAATCATATGTTCCTGAAAAGCATCTCTGGAGTTTCAATAGGTTTCCCATCAGTGATTCTTACCACTGATTTAGTCTCATAAATGAGCAGCACAATTAATTTGTCTGGAATGAAGTTTGCATTCATCAAAATATTTTCATTCATCATTTATTCCTTAATCAAAGTAGGCATTTAGTCTGTTGTGACCAAGGACAGTGCTGCAGTTTTGGGGAGGGTGCTGCAGCCAAGAAATAAATTCAGTATGTGGTGGCTTTGCTGATGCTGCATCCTGCTCTTAATCCCCTAGAGCAGTGCCTGTTGAGGAGGGATGTGCCCTGATCCCACAGCAGCACCAAGGCTGCAGGGCAGAGCTTTGGGAATGACTAAATGTGTCCTGGTTCATAGCTGTGACTCTGAATCTTCCTGTGAGCAACTGCAGATAATTGTCCTGTGACTTAATCCTGCAGAGGTGTCCTAAAGCTGGCAGCAAGCCTGTGGCACCAAGAAAGACATCAACGCCTTGATTCAGGTTTTTGGGGAGGAATGTGAAGTGCCAGCTCCCCAGATGCTGGAGGTGGCTATTCACCCTTTGCCAGTATGGCTGGTCCCACACCCCGGGGAGCTGGCAGCCAATGCAAAGGGCAGTGGGCAAATTTGCCATGTTTCTGCTGGACTGTGCTAGACTGCAGATCACATCAAGCTTTTCGTCAGAGGTGTGTCAAACAGATGAAACATTTGCTAATAGCATATTTTGCAGAAACTGTAAACTGTTTCATAACTCACACTCAGAAAACTATTCAAATGACTGTTTTCCCCAAGCCACCTCCACTCAGTTTATCAGTTTCATTATTAAACATTTACATAAGCATTTTAACATTCTACAATGTTTGACAGGGATTTTTAAGTCTTCCTAATTAGCACAGCCCCTGCCACATGGAATATACTTTTATTATTACATATTCATGGCCTTGTTATTCAGAAGAGACTCTCCTGTGAATGGAAATATGCATTACTGCACTTCAGGCTAATAAGTGTGACATAAAATATGACACACAAAATTAACTACTGCGCAACAGGATCCAAACATTGGGGGTGATGTGTATATGGTCACAGTGAGCCTCTGCCCCTTTGCATCATTGCTTTTCTCCCTTACTGCCTTATTAAAAGTCTGAGAGAGAAAAATACTGGGAGAAGGAGGAGGGAGGAAAAAATGAAAAAATCTCTCTTGGCATAAATAGGTTTGGCTCAACAATACAACATTTATCAGCAGCCCTTTCTACAGTCTTGTTCCTTCAATGAGGAGGGAAGTGATTGAAAAGTCAGTTTACATCCTTGCAGCATTCTTGGACAGAATCTTAAAAAAAAAAAAATAGAGAGAGAGAGAAGAATGAGAAGTTTATGTTTGTAAAATGAAGAGTGCTTTATGCTTCTACGTGTCCATTGCCAAAGTGGAGCTTGCCAAGAGGAGATGTGTTCCTTTCTTTGCCCTATTGTCTGATCCAAAGGTTGAAGCCAAAAAAAGTAGCCTTTTTTCTCTTCCCTCTGCCCATTCCTGTCTAGTTTGTTGTTGTGGAAACATATTGAATGCAAAACTATGAAGAACATCGGCAATTTTTTTGAGCTCTCAAACAATAAATTATGAATAAGAATCATAAAAGAAGTCACTACTTGTCTATTAAATATGCACACACAAGCCTCTCCAGCTCTCTGTTCTGCCCGGGTATCTGTGTTGGATAAGCACTTGGGTGTCTGGTGCTCCTCAGCTGTGTCCTAAAGAGATCAAAAGGAGCCTCTAGCTGAGCTGCCAGCTCTCCTGACACATTTTAAAACACAGGCCAGATCTTCCCCACTTTGGGCCATCCCCAGGCCTTTCATGCTTCCTTTTGGGTCCAGAGGAAAACACAGAAACCATAAGACGCCATTCAGCAAAGCCTTTTCTCAGTAGCAAAAGTGGCTCTCCAAGAGAGCATGGATTCTTTTGACAAGGATGGACTCTTTGGACAAGAATGGGCAGGAAAATGTTCAGCTTTCAAATATTAAGGTGCAAAGAAACTAGTGGGGATAAGGAGCAAAGACTAGGAGAGGGATTTCTGAGCCTGAGGGTAAGAACTGAGGCAGCTGGTGTCTGCTTTCTGACACAGCTGGAAGGCCTATGTAATATGCTTCAGTTATTTCACTTGTCCCCTCAAAGTTACAATATTGTAATTGAAAAATAAAAAAATACTGAATGTTTTTAATTTCCTTTATTCGCCTTACCTTGCAAGCACTGCTGTCTTCTCCATCCTGCCTATCCTACAAGCCTTAATCCTAATCTTGTCCAGAAATCCATGGTCCTGTCCTAGCACAAATTGCCTTCTCTCCCACTACAAATATGAGGATTCTGTTCTATTCTTTAAGGAAGGACCTGCTCGATCGAGCACTGGATCAGGCTGCCCATCCAACCTCTCCTTGGGCATCTTCAGGGACAGGTCATACACAACTTCTCTGGCAACCTGTTTCAGCACCTCACCACCTTCTCTGTGAAAAGCTTCCCTCCAACATCTACTCTAAATCTCCTTTTAGTTTGAAACCATCCCCCCTTGTCCTATCACTGTCTACCAGTAAAAAGTTGTTTTCCCTCCTAAGAGGGAATAGAATAGAATAGAAGAAATGATACCAGCCATGCTTAGCTCAAGCACTACATTTGAACTCATTTGCACAGCTGCTACTCTTCAGTAATGTAACTCAGTAAGTTTTGCCCTTAATAACACACTGCCGTTTTGAAAGAGGAAAAGGAACGGAAGAAAATCTTGTGCTTCAGTGCATGTATTGATCCACAGCCATGCTAGGAAGCTATTTCATTTCCCCCTCTTGCAAGCACTACAGTTGCACAAATGGGTCAGTTCATTGTGAAACCTTTTTTCACTGACTCTGGGTGACAATAAACTAAGATGTCACTCCTGCAGCAGAGCAACAGGCTTCTGCTGAACCCAAGCATTGCAAAGCCCAAACCCTAGTGCTTGCTCATACGAAGGTGGCTGGGGTGGCTGCTGCAAGGTCTTAACAGTAATTTGTGAGGATGCTGAGCATTTGCTCTGGAAACATCTGGCTTGTGGTATTCAGAGCACTGCTCTGCTGATCTGAAGATATGTTGTGCATGCCTTCGCACATGGAAGGTATTATCTGTACTGCTGCATCTTCTGTAATGAAAGAAGAGGGATTAGAGCAAACCTGCCTCTTTGAAATGTGCCATAGCAAAATATTTGATGAGAGAATATATGGTGAGCGGTCAGGGTGCATAAGACATGTTGAATTTTGACAGTGAGAGATTAACATGCATAACAGAGTCATTTGAAAGCAACCTGAAAATGATGCAAGTTGACCATTGCTGGATTCAAATGTCATCATTTATAGTAGTTTACATTTTTTATAGAAATTGATGGACTGCTGGGGAGATACATGATTTCTTTTTATCAAGTTAATTCAGTCCATGTACGTGCATATACTAGGTATAATGTGGTGGTGTCTGGATGTATAGATGGTAGCATACATATACATCAATTTAGATGATTTATGGATCCCAACTGGTTTTTTTTTTTTTTTTTTTTTTTTTGTTAGTAGAAATGACAGAAAATGTCCCCTGGCAAGGAAATAACCTTGCTAACTTAACTGCATCAGCTAGCATATAGATCAGTCTTCCCCTCATGGGACAGTGGCTTTATGTTGTTAGAGAACATGCATTGCCAAGTAGACACAGAGACACAGCCCTTCCGTTGTTTATGTCTTCCACATGTTCTTGAAGGATTTTTAAAGACGTTTGAGTGTTTCTGATATTGTTTAAAATGAACTATGATGATTGCAATTTCTCAGGCTTATGTGTACAGAACAAGTGAGAAGGAAGGAGGATGTAAAAAGGGCAATTGCTTATGACAACATGGTGCACTTCAGTAAAAATTTTTACTTTGTTTTCCAGAGAAAAGGGGACTGAGGGGATGCCTCATGAGAGGAGTGGAGGGACAGCACTGATTTCTGCTCTCTGGTGACAGTGACAGGGCCCGAGAGAATGGCATGGAGCTGCATCAGGGGAGGGTCAGGTTGGTGTCAGGAAAAGGTTCTTCACCAGAGAGTGTTCAGGCCCTGGAATGGGCTCCCCAGGGCAGTGGGTATGGCCACAGGCTGCCAGAGTTCAAAAAGCATTTGGACAGTGCTCTTGGACATGAAATTTTGGGTGGTCCTGTGTGGAGCCGGGAATTGGACTCAGTGGTCTTTGTGGGACCCTTCCAACTCAGAATATCCTGCATTCTATGATTCTGTGCTACAGAATGGGTTTCATCTGACTGAAATGTAATTGGGCAAGGGTTCCTTTTGTGCTCTCAGCCTGGGCTCAAAGGAACACTGCACAGTTCATCCCGCTCTGCGCTGGGGAATGTGGAGGGGCTGCTACAACCAGCTGGGTTTCAGCTCAGTGTTGTACGCTTTTTCCCATGATGTGAATGCCACTGGCAGACAGGCACCCAGAGGGACAGGAGGTACTGCAGATGCAGAAACCATGTTAGAGATTTATCTTATCTGAACTCATAGGTAAATAGATGATTCAAACTCTGGAAGCTTCTGGCACCCTTCCAGGACTTTTCTCTTGGTACTTTTTCACTCTCAAATACCAAGTCCACAGCCCATAAGTCACCCAAGAGCTTGGCTGTAGTCAGGACTACTGAGGATCTTAATTGCCTGCTGTGTCTCTAAAGGAAGATGGAAACCCCAGCCTATATTTGGAGAGAGATCTTTCTTGTTATCTAATCTCTGACAATGAATTTGTTCCTATGGGGATTTAGCTTCTTACTACCTATGGATAGAAACTCAGGCCACTTCTCACAGCCATTATCTTTCTCTGACTGGTGGTACAAGCTGTGTCCATAGAAGAGTTGCACTGTTACTTTTAGACCTTATTTACAGGCGCAGTCAGACAAGTACTTTAAGTACAATTCAAGCTGATTCAGAGTTTCTAGTCTTCCAATTAAGACATCATAACTTACTCTTTAAGCAATTTTAGCCCATTTCAGTGAATGAATCAATACATTTACCTCTGGCATTACTACCTTCACAGACATCCCTGAGGATTTCTCAAACTGTTAGAGTTATATCTGAGGCATTTACCTGGGTGTACTCAAAACAGGTGTGAGGATCTTAGAGAAAGAAAGGGAGATCCTAATGAAGGAAAGAAAAAGGTTAAAGAGAATGGCTGCAGTCTGGCAAAAGGAGTTGTTTGGCTGCCTGTGTCAGACTCCTTTATTTCTCTGTATCTTTATGCCTTGCAAACTGTCTCAGTAGAGAAGAATTAAGGAAAATACTCTGAACTTCCTGAGAAACTCTCAGTGAAATTTGTTCCTAGATTTAGGTAAAAGTTCACATGCATATAACTGTGTATTCAAAGGACAAGAAGAGAAGATGGAAGTTTGTACTGAGAGATACAAACAGAGTCTCTGTGTGTGTGTGTGTGCATATACATGCATATATATATGTTTGTAGATAATGTACATTTCAGTGGCTATGGGAAAAGGTTAAGATCATTTAATGCTTTTTTGCTATTACTTTGTGGCTGGTAATTTCATAAAACATCATTTCCTTGAAGTGTTTCCTGACCAGAATTCAAAGTGAGCATCCAGTGAACGTGGGTGCATTTGGCTGTTTGATTATGTAGACTGAAATGTGTGAAACAAAGAGGAAAGGGCTGCTCCTTCCATTTAAATGCAGTGTCCCATTGTTTTTCAGGGTCTCCCACACCAGACTGGCTTGCCACAAGCCTGCCCCAGGCCTTAAAGCATTGAGATTAATTAAACACTTACAGTGCTGGACTCCAGTGCTCTCCTGAGAGCGGTATCCAATTTACAACCCATGTATATTCCTGTGGAAAACAGCCCATGGTTGCAGAGAACCTGCTGGCAGCAGGCCCCCCCAAATGCTAGTTAATGCTGGAGGTCTGCAGTGTGGCTGCTGAGAATGAAATGCCCGGTTCTGAATTTCAGCTTGGGACGTGGCCTGAGCACAGCAACTTCTAGAAAGGTGTCCCAACAATTTGTAACACGATCAGTTTTTATGTTAGAGCTGATGGAAAATATGCCATTCACATTACTGTTATGCTTGTATTACCCTAGCATAACAATTTGAACGCTTCTTTCACAGTCCTGCACAAAGGCAACCAGTGTTAGGAAGGATTGGGCAGGCACCTGGGTTGGTGCTCTGTTGACCCAGTGGGCTGGGAAGTGGTGACTGCTCTCCCTGGCCTCAGGACTGCTCATGTAAGTCAAGAATGTTGCTGTTAATCTTCACTTTTAAGGTGATGAGGTAGAGCGTGCTTATGAGGTGGGGACACCTGGGCTGTCATCACTGCTGTGCTGCTGCCAAGCAGTCACTCACACTCCTTCACAGACCTGCTAATGGTGCTCAAGCAGCTCCATGCAGGCAGGGGACAAGCACCCGCACAAAGAGTAGCAGATCGATGGCTGTTTGTGTCTTCTGCATGTCTCCAGAGATGCTTTCCCTGGTATGTAGCAGCAGAGGGGGACTGGCAATATCTGCTGCAGTTTCCTCAAGATGTGGTTTGCAGAGCCTGTGGTGAAACTGCGCTCTGCTGCCCATAAGGAAGGGTGTTCCCACAATTGATTTTTAAAGCAGATGCAATGAGAAATATTGAATGAAGACGTGTGTTCGGCACGTTTTAGAAACACTTTAAGGAATAATATTCCCTCATCACACGCTGGGTGTTTCCAAATGCCTGTGGATGATCTCTGCTCTTGAATGTATGGTTTCAGGAAATGAAAGTCGATGGAAGTGTGGGCACTGCAATAGATCCATTACTGCTGTTTCCAACATGTCACTTCAAGATTGTATCATGCACAGATATCAAGCATACAAACACATCATCTTAGCAGTGTCTGTTGTTCACAGGGAAAGGATAAGAAAGAAAGAATGCCTTAACTGAAGTACAGAAATGAGAAAACAAAAACTACCTTCTCTTCCTGAAAATATTCCAGTCCATCTGTTTGTTTTCACACTAGTCAGGTATTGCTGGTAAACTAATCTGCCTGCTCCGCATAAACCTGATCAGAAAATCCACACCTACAGAGGAGGAGTGCTGGTCTTAAATATGTTTAGTGAGGTTTTTTTTGAAAAGTTTAGGTAGTTTTCATCTCAGATGACTACCTCCAGAGCACATCTTCTGATTGCTGAGAAGTAAAATCTAAATTGAGAGACATGAAAAAGCAAACTACCTAGTTTGAAAGAAGGAAGGAAATGTTTTGGAGCGTATGGTTCCTTGCACATCATAAGCATAATTTTATATACCAGGTTGTGGAGATGAAGTGAAATAAAACATCTGCATATAGTAAAGATTTGGGTCTGTTTTGTATCTTTGGCAACTATAATTTGAGTATAGCTCCCAGGTATTCCCAGTTCTTTTCCAATAACATCTCCTTGAGATAAGTTCCCCACTGATTATATTTTATTGAGTCCTGTGAAGGTGGAGGCCTGCCTCTGCAGGAGCACTGCTGCATAACCTTGTTACGGAAGGCCACAGCCAGCAGCAACTCTGAAGATGGTACTAGAGAGTTAGTTTCAGTTTGCTCATTTTCCGCATGTTCTCCACTGGTAGCAGTGCATTTCATTTTTTTCTGCAAAAAAAAAAAACTTCTATGGAAAGATTTCTGTTTCTGATTACATGTGCCATAGGCTCAGTTCTGTTCCATTACAGTCAGTGTCAAGCCCCTTCTGGTTATTCAGAAGCACTCTCTGAGGCAGCCATGCAGTCTAGGAGAAGGGCAGCATGCCCAAGGGAATGGCTGTCATGTCGTCTTCCCTGCATTACACAGACGTCCCCACTGACTTCAGCCTATAAACTGTCCTCCTCCAGGTCGGTAAGCACGTAAGAACCATTCTTAGCATTAAGGATGTGCTCTGGTCACATCTGTGTCAGCTGGACCTTAACGCTTGTCTCGCTGTGTAAGTGCAGGCAGTCTGTCAGCCCCACGAGTAGGTGGCGTGAGCTGTTTGTCATGATCTTGAGCCAGATCTATAACAGAGTAAGTATGGCCTAAGGTCTGTTCTGATCCTGCTGTCAACGAGGTGGCTGTAATGTTTTATACGTGATGTAAGTGTATAAAATTGAAGTTATATTTTATGGAGAAGCTGAAGTGGCTGTTGCAGAAGCAGAGAGGAGGAAACAGTGAATAAACTTTGGATTGCATGGTTATATATGGGAGGACACTGAAGCCATCTGAGATGATCATAGTGTCTAACTCTGTTAGGGAAGCACCCAGGAACAGAACAGCAGAACATGCTGTCATCCTGGAAGTTATCCTTAGTTGTGTGGGGGATCATCCAAAAAAGATTTGACAAAAGAAGGTCAGAATCAGTGTAATACCTGTAGAACAAGATCACATCGTTGGTCACATACACAAAAACCAGTGAAGTAGTCATGAAGTTAGGAAAACTGGCAGTGTGTTGTTATCACAGATGAGCTGAATCGATGTGACTGCTGTGAGCCAAGTTAGGGAGCTGGGGAGGTAGATAGATTTTGGTAGGTGATTCAGACTAAAGCAAATTTCTACAGGATTTGTTTCCAGAAATGAGAACAACCCAAAGCTCTGAACTGTTTGCTGAGGACTGATAAGTGTGTGTTTGTGTGCCTGTGCTTTCTGCAGTCTGTAACAGATTGGGCAGTAAAAATTACTGTGTTGAGTGGGTAGGTGGCATTGTTTGTGTTGCAAACTAAACTGTTGTCAGAATACATATACTCACCTATGGATAAGGTGCACTTGACTAGACACGTGAGAAGGATGCTTTGCAGGCTTGTTTTGCAAAATCAACTAAAATTATTAAATATGAACTGGACAGCTATGCCTTTTTGCATTACCTGTGATTTCTGCATCACTTGCTTGTTTGAGGTACATGCAAATACAGGAGATGCTGAACTATTGTGAGAAGGCCTCTTTTTGAAGTGGCTGTGTCTATTTTAAGAACAGAAGAGACTGATTTATGGTCATGGTGAGCCCTGATAATTCTTCTGACCTGCCATAGCTATAGTTTGAATTTCAGTGTCTCCGTGTTCTTCATTCAAGGCACCCAGTTCACATCTGAGTGCTCTGAAATGTACTTAGTAGATGGCAACATTTTGCCCTGGTAACAAAGCCAAGATTATACAAGTCTGTCTCAGACCTGGAATTTCTGTCTCATAGACCATAACCATTAGCCCCCAACAGAATCCATTTAACTTTAAAAACAATTATGATGATGTTACCTCAGGTTGCATATGTTATAAAGCAAATGGCAGGAAATGAAGGCAAGGTTTATGATTTTGGCACTGCAGCGTTGAAGAAGTAGACAATTATGTAGAAGAACTGCACCCACAGAAGTCTGATCTGCTCTTTGTGCCTGGTAAAATTGCTGGGTAAGAGTTTCTTCTGGAAAATTTTAGGTTTCTGGAATGCCTGAGGCAGCCGGTGAACATCTTGTGGCTCACTGCTAAAATGCTGTTCTGGACTCCCAGATGGAGTCTTTAACTTGCTGATAGAAATTTCCATGTGTCACCAGTGCATTATTCTTCAGTAAAAAAATAATGCCAATGTTTTAGTAAGGTTGAACCTTAATGATAACTCGTCACTTAAAAATGAGATGTGTATGGTCTCTGAGCTAGTAATAGCCTCTGGAAAATATCCAAAGTCCTTTTAAAATATCCTTAGAAATGAAATGAAGAATGAAAGGTAAATCTTTGCCAAAAACCCGAGGCATCAGTAATCATGGGAGTAAGCAAAAAGCTTCCATTTTACTGTTTTGTTTTGAGGCATATCTGTGTTTCTTACACATTAGTATGCCTCAGGCAGGGCTAAATGGTTCGTATAACTTGATGACCCTGGAAAATGTTCTACAATTTCAGTATAACTCCTGTTGAATTTCTGTGAATCTGTGAGGCTCTTATATGAGTACAGGCACCATTTCTCCAAGCCACAAAATGCTGAACTGCTCTATATAACTGCAAGGACCACTTAGTGGAAAGACTTCTGCTCCTGCATAACAAACAAAGTTTCTGTTATTTCAAGGTAGTAGGAAGACTGAAGAAACCACAGTATGTGAGGAACTGACTTTCTTGTTTTGCTGGTTTTGCAGGTTTTTTGCTTGTTTGGAAGTTGGGTGCTGCCATCTATTAACTTTCTGTTACTGATACTTGCAGAATGGAGCAGGTCACCTCTCTCTCTGCCTCTCTCTGAACAAGAAGACTATTATAGGCCTCTGCAGCTGGGCCCCAGCAGCTCAGGGCATCTTACTGCAGCGGAAGAGATGTGTTTGGAGTTTCATATAACATCATGCTTTTGAATAAGGGGAAAGTTTAGGTGAATGACTGTGTTAGAGCAGTTATAATTCCAGTATTATTCCAGTATAATTCCAATATTAGACCAGGGCAAGCTGGTCTAGTACTGAATGTGGAGGTTGGTGGCCCTGCACGTGGCAGGGGGGGTTGGAGATTCATGATCCTTGAGGTCCCTTCCAACCCTGGCCATTCTGTGATTCTGTGATTCCGTTGAGATGAACAACTGGAACAAAAGAAAGAATAATGAGGAGGTATAACCTGTGGAGAGATTGAAAGTGCCTACTCATTTTTGTTCCTTAATACCTGTGTATTTCTCTCACAGATCAAGGCTTCACTTAGCAGAAGTATTTTTCAAGCAAGATGAATATTGTCATTCAACCATTTCCAGATGCTTATAACTTTGGCCTGGGGGTGAAACATCTGATCATTTCCTTAAGACAAAGAAAATATGTCTGGGATCAAACAACAAAATGAGGTCCTTAGTGGGAGGATATAGAGAGTGATAACTTTGTGTGGAATTTATGAATGAACCTTTACAAGACTGACTTAGGTTGTTGTGTTAGAGCATGTTGGCATTATTTTGTAACTCACTTGTGGACATAATGTCCTTTATGTCTTTCCTCACTAAACATACTGCATAGCCATGGAGACTAGAACAACAATTGTTTCAGTGATGTGTTTAGTCCCACACTATCCTGCACTGCTTGTTTCATGGCAAAATGATCAATTTCTAGTGAGTCTAAAAGATTTGGTGAAAGTTTTAATTCCAGTCAGTTCCTTTAGCTAGCATTTATTCTTATTCAGGATTTAATATGTGTATCTTTTGCATGGTAGGATTATAGCAAAAGCATCAAAAGCATCCTGTGTGTATTTAAAGCAGGTATCTACTTGATGGAGTGGTACTGGTGCCCTACGTCAGAGTGAAGTGATTGAAAATGTCACTGTAGAGCTCTGCAATGAGTGTCAGAGAGTAAAGTCTGATTTCCATGGGCTCTGCTCACCTGAAACCCTTCTTTTGTCTTGTAACAGAGCTGTATTCTGATTGCAGAGCATCAATTATCTATAGCTCCCTATTTCCCCTACTCCTTATGTGTGTCAACCCACCTAGAAGCTTTCTATTAATTCATTGGGATCACTTCTTATTTTGCAACTGTTAGCCCAACCATTAGACCATTTCCCATTTGTTAGTTTTTCAGTCTGTGAATCATAATTTGTATAATTTTTAGATAGCTATTAATTGAATACTGTTTATAACATGATCACATTGTCTACATTCTCATTTTTTTCATGATTGGAAAGGAAAAGCCTTTTTATTATGTATATCAGATTTTCTGCTTAATTGGTGGTTTGAAAATGGGAAGAAAGTAATTTTTTAAAAAAAATTCTTTGGTAATTATAAAATGGAGAAGTTCAGGCTTGTTGAGTGTGAGGAGTCAGCTCAGGTTTCTGCTTCTGTGTTTTGCTGAGGAAGCCACAGGGAGAAAAGAGTGGCCAAGAAGGTAAATGACCTTACTAGGCTTGTTAGGCCTCAGTGGGTTAGCAATTGTTTTAACCCTGCTACTTTGCCTTTTAGGTCAATAGTGTAATTAACGTACTGATGCTGAGTCTCACTATTGTAATCTTGTTTTGTGCCTCCAGCAATGCTAGTAACGCTCAGCCTATAGATTGGATCAGGACTGGCAAGGACTTTGAACCTTTGGCTGCGTAGAATCTCTTTCAGGCAGATACTGGCCCCTCTGCATTTGTGGTGAATATATCGTAACTAATAGCATCACAAGCTGCCTTTGCCCTGGGCTGCTTGAGTGGCTATTGATCAGAAAGCAGTCGAAGTCTGTTAAACTTTCAGCATAGGCACAAGTTCCCTGCCTGCCTTGTCCTCATGTGAGGGAGGGCACGGGATGGAGGAGAGGCTGATCACCCAGTGCTGTGTCCTGTGTCAGGTTGTTGGGTAGCATCCTGTAGCTGTTGTCCCAGCTGCCTCTCCTAGCTCATTTTCAACCCGGAGAGCTCAGCATCCAGAATGTGAAGAAGACACATTTAAGGAGAACAACCCATTTCTGCTAGTCATTCATATCCAGCATCCTTTGTGTGTTACAGTGGAGCCTGTCTGAGAAGTTGCTTCATACGAAATGGCTGAACCTCACTGACTCTTTTTTGCCAATCCTGCACTTAAAAGTGTATACAGTGACCTTCTGTGTAACAGCCTGTGACTTATGAGAAGCTTGGGAGTAAATAAAAGTAAACCACTAGAAATGTTATGATAGAAGAGAGAAAATAAGATGAACTTTAGGAGAGAAAATTAAAGCTTTAGGGAGCACCAGAGCTGCCCAGTAAAGTGGAGGAGGAAGATCCTTGAGCTGGCTTCAGTGACATCTGAGCTGGGCTGAGCTCTCTTCTGTGAGGGAAGGGCTTGAGCTCTCATTAGGTTGGTATGAATGGGGACACAGAATTTGGATTTCTGCCCAGCTGTGCCTGAGGCTGGGAAGATCTGGGCTATTGACTCAGGTAGATTTTTGGTTTTGTAGTCACCAGAGCCAGAGCTAAACTGCTCAAATTCTCAGTCAGGGCATGATTCCCAGAAACAGTCAGCCTTCCTGGGAGATGAGCAGTCTGATTTTGGATGCTGGGCATAAGAGGAGCTGGGGTCTTTCTCGGGCTTGGGGGGAGTTTTGGAAGAGCTGCCCTGCAGAATCACCCTTGACTGCAGTGAAGAAAGACTGCTTTAAAATAAGAGAGATGCATTCAGGTGCCTCAGTGCTAATGCCAGGCAGGGTGGCAAGGTGTCAATGGCCCAGGTATCTTGTGAGCCCAGCTTGGTTCTGGTGACTGTAAATCATCCACAAAAATACTTTTCGGTAAATATTCATCTGTACTTGAGTTTCTGACACGGTGGGCAGCATCCAGGCTTACTCATTCTTGGCTAGGTTATTAAAAAAGAAAATCTGAAGGTTTAGCCAAATGTAGAATTATTATTCTGGCAAGCAATAAAACTGTAGGGCTGTGAACCATCTAAATAATCCCCCAGCTGGACAGGGAAAGACCGCAACCACAAACAAAAACAGCTCCCAAGTCAGAGTGTCCCTGCGAGCCCACTGCTGTCCCCAAAAAGTTGCTAATCAACAATTTGTGTTGGTCTTTGAAAATTCACTGGGAAGCCAAAGATTCCGAAGTCCCAGTAGCGTGGAGATAATTTTATTTTCACTTTCTCTGCACTGGGTGCTGAATGGCTCACTCACCTCTCCCAGATTTAAACAGGATGCTATTGCACCCCAGGCATAAAGAGAACAGAGACAGTTAAATGCTGACTGAGAGGAGATGCATGTCCCTGCTGAGCCCAGCACCACCCAGATTGAGTTTTGGGCGGTTCCTCAACCTTTGCTCTCCAGGTCATTGTGCTGCCAGTGTTTAAAGTTTTTACCTAAACAATGCTGGTAGGCTGTGGAGCATACCATTACGCTTGGTTACCTCCAGCTCTGGGAGGGCCCCTTGCTTCAAGTGCTCCCCCTCTGCCTTAGCCCATTAAACTGAGTGGGCCAGATCAGTCCAACATGCAAACAATGATGTCAGTATTGTAAAAGAAATGAAAAGCTCAGTGGGAATCCAGGAGGCAGGCCCCCAAATTAAGGGTCTTTTTGGCTAAATACAAGCATTAAGAGAGACTTACAGAGATCAAAATACTGTTGCGTGCCAATGTGGCATTTGATGTCAAAGATAAAAGGGGAACTTATTTCAGAAGCAAGATTGTTTCAGAGAGAGAATGAAATCTTAGTATCTGTGTTGGAATGCATGAAAACACATGTTTTCGATACTGTTTTCTCATACGCAAAATGAACAGGACATCTGGATATGTTTTAAAAAATTAAGTGACACTAAAGCAGAGCTTTACAAAGCAAAAGGTAGTAAACTAAGAACGTCTAATAAGGTAACAACGAAATACTTGGCACAGCATTAGAAACTCAGACAACCAAAAGGAGCTGAAATATCTTACTGTGATATATAGGAGACCTTAGCTTCTCATTTATCTGTGCTATTTCTTACTGCACTTCACAGTAATATGTTACGTTTCCATTGGTATAGATTTCTAAATGTTAGTGCCAAAACTCCAGATGTTTTCTAGGTAAATCTCTGGAGGCTATTTTATTGTGTTTCATTTCTCCTTATTTACAATTCACTCATCTTGAACTCCAGTCGCTGGTAATAAAAATGCATAAAGTCTGCAGCTGAGCCAAGTGGACACTTCTGTCCTGTTTTTTCAAGCCAGGAATGGGTTGATCCAAGCCTTGAGCAGAATCCAAACCGCTAGACTTTTTAAAAAGTTCATATATTCTCTTCTTAGCTTTAACCCTTCATGCACTGGGCAACGAGGAGACAATTACTTTGTCTTCCTCTTTTTCCTAATTTCCTCATAAAATGACCAGCCCTCTCCACCACAGCAGCATTTCCACAATTGTTGCCCTCAGGACTGTCCTTTGACCAAGCTTTTCTTCAGGACCGGCTCCTGCCTGTCGCGTCCCATTCCATGCCCACTCAGTCACTTCAAACACTGCATTGGTGAAGAAGCAGAAGCAGTGCGGAGCACATGTTTGCCTCATCCCTGAGCCACTTTGTGCTTCTTAACCTACAAAGCCCCCTTTTCTGCCTTGTGGGTACAGCACAGAATTCAAGCCAGACACTTACAAGTCCAAACTCCATCTCTTCCAGGGAGTCGTTCAAGATCTTAATTAAGTAATTAAAATATAATAAGGCTTTCTCTCTCCTCCGTTTCTCAGTTTGCTGTCTATTTTGATCGTAAACACCTACAGGTTTCTCAGTTTGCTGTCTATTTTGATTGTAAACACCTTCAGGTTCCCTCATACCTCAGAGAAATTCTGGTGCCCAGCTCACACTGAAGTCAGTCTGTGGTTACTGGGGGTTTGGAGCCTTATGTGCTGACAAAACCACTGCTTAATGGCATATAGATAATTAGTCAGCTGCTTTGCTGCAGTGGGAGCTAACTTTAAAGAGCTGAAAAGTTTCATTTCAGAGTTGCTGTAACTGCTGGTACATTTTATAATCCATCACAGGCATGTTTGATTAATGGATATCAAACTGATCTTTTATAGAAATACACCCACCCTCAATATGTATAGAAACATAAATCACTCCAGAGGATAATCTAATCATGTGGTTAGTGGTACTGGGCTCCACTGAGCCTCTCAGGGGCAGCAGCCATGTTCAGAGCCATGCTCACATCTTCCTAAGTGCTGCTCTGCTACCGTTTCTCCTTGGATAGAAGGATGAATGGAAGTTAGTTGTTGCAGCTTGGAAGTATTTCCTTGCATGCCCTGGTTAATCTGACAGGCTGTGAGTCCAACCTTTTCCCTGACCTGTATTTTCTGTGCTGACATTGAGGGATCGTGCAGTACTTGAGATCTAGTGCTGCAATGCATCTAACGGATAACTCCAGCTCTCTGCAACAATTTAGCAAATTCTTTCTTACTATAGTAAACAGCTAGATTGGCCAGCCTACTAAATTCTTGAAAAATTCATTTTTTTTTCTTGGATTTCTTGTTATTTGAGCATAACATCCTTTTCTGCTTTGTGCTGTTGCTTGTGAATTATTTACTAATTTGCGAAGTTACAAGTTATCTGTATGATGTGAGGCTTATCACTTTTGCTCCACGTATCCCTAGGTCTGACTGCATTGGATGGCATCTGACATATCTGACAAGCTGAATATTTATTGTGAGGAAATTTTTCTAAACTGAGCAAGTTAAAATTGGCCAAATCCAGAGAACATTTACCAGTTTTATTTGCCAAACTCAGGGTACCCAAATTGCATTATGAAAAAAGGTACTATGATCAAGGTACGATGATCATTAGTTTTAGTTTCAAATGGACAGAGGTGCAGAAAGATGTAATGGTTTTCTTAAGGCACTGCAGTTCAGTGGCAATGCTAGCAGTTGATCTTCAGTATCCTAGCTAGTGGCATTAAAACCTTGGATGCAATGTCTTCCTGAACTTCAGAGAAAACCACCTCCATATGCCATGCCTCAAGCCCAGCTCTAGAAATATTTAATGAGCAAAATTTTAATTCAAGTTGCATTAAAATAATTAACAAAGAGACCATCAAAGCACAGTATCTTCCCAAGCTAGCAGTGTTATATGAAACTTAAATCTCTCACAAACCAGAGAAAATATTATGCTGATCAACCGTTTTCAGTAGGGAGAAATTAATACAAGGCAAGCATTAAGAACCAGGAGTGATGGCTGCTGTTTAATTTTATTTTCTTCTCATCTGGAAGCAAGTGCTGTGTCTGTAGCCTACGGCTCTGTTGCTAGCAATGGGACTTCTGCCTGGATGGATCACAGACTCCTCTTCTGAAAGCACATGGATCCTTGTCACAGTGTCCTCTGGGTGCAGTATGGAAAGGTCATCGTTCAGGTTGTTCCCCTTTTACTCCCTCCATGCTTCAACTTGTTCAAGTTCTACCTGTTCTCAAGGATAGTTAAAGAAAGAAGGACATTTTTAGTTCTGTGACCCTGTGACATTGATGTGAAGCTGGATATACATACATTTATGTAGCATCTGCCCTTAAAATGCCAGCACTGGCCAAGAAATTCTGGCATCTCAGATGTCATAAATAGCCCTCTGAGGTGAACTGAAATACTCACAAGCTTCCAGTGATTTCAGCACATTTTTGATTGTGCCATTATTTTCCTGCAGTGAGAAGGGAAAAAACAAAAACCAAAAACTGCACTCTCTAAAATGCTGTGTGTATCTATTTGTAAATGCAGTAATCTCACAGCAGTCTGTTTTTCCTATGTAATGCCATCTCAGCCAATCCTTTGCAGCCAGAAAGAAAAAGCTGTGACACATTCCCAAGTTCCAATCATCACTTACCTGCTCCCTCTGCCCTCCCTGCTGTCTGTCCCTGAAAAGTGCAGTTTTGAGAGCTTTTTTAAAACTTTCTTTAAAATGAAAAGAATGACAGCCAGTGAGGGAATGGGGAAAGCAATGCATTTCACCCATCATAATTCTCAACAGTGCTTGAATTTTTAGTGTGAAGTACTTGTAATAAATTATATAAGATCAGTCTTGTAATAACATTTCAAGAGAGGGAAAGATTTGAAGTAATTTCAAAGAGGGATTTGAAGATCCTTGCCTGGACACAAAATGATGATAACTCTTGGGAAGTCGTTTCAGAAGGAGACAAAGGGGCAAAATTAGTTGAATAAGTTATTAGTGTTAAATTATGAATTCATTTCTGAGCCAGCTTTCAACTACTTAATAGCAATTAATTGATACAGATATTTCATCAAATGTGTTAGTTATTTTAATAAATGCTTCTGAACTCTTTTTTTCCTGGATGCTGAATGATGAACATAGGAAAATGTATATTCAGTCTTAATACATGTCACAGTGATGCACTGTGTCTTCAGAGGGGAGACAGACACTGATGCTGGCTAAAGAACAAAGCTTGAGAAGCAGTGCCTGTGCTGGTTACTGGGGAAAGCTAATAACAACCTCTGGCAGCAAGAAATTGTGTATTTTTATGTGTTTATGGTTGAGGTCATCTCCCAGAGAAAACCCCTGTCCAAGGATTCCGTCTGTGGCTGGTATCTGGGAGAGGATCTGTAGTTTGAATTAAGTGGAAAGAGATTGCTATAAGTATTAAACAGAAAGGGATGGCATGGCTGTAACGGCAGGAATAGTTTTCCCCATGCAGAGTGGGAGTGGTGGTGGCAAAGCAGAGGATGCTGATTACATGCAGCACACCTGTCCCATCCCTTCTGGATGCAAAAGCAGCTGGTGAAAGGAGATGGCTCCATAAGAGCACAGAGCTGGAGAGCAGTAAATGTTTGCAGCCTGATCTTCTAGGCTGGAAATCTTCTGCACTTCCCTCACATCTTCCTCTGTAGCAGCTGCTTCTCACTAAGAGCTTGCTGTGGGATTTTCCAATGTTCCATGGGACCCCATCTGCTCTCTCTCAGGTCAGTGCTTGGTGGAGGAGGCATTGGGCCACCCATGAAAACTTCTGCAATCCCATTTTTCTGTAACACACATTTGAGTGTGTTCCAGTTCCAGGAGAGCAGGAACTTCACTTACTACTTCTGGGAGGCTCTTTGAAGATAAAGAATATACTCATTCTGATCCTTTCCACATGCTCTTTTTACTTTCATCACCTAATTTCAAGTCTGATTAATCTTGGAAGAAAAATATTTTCCAGTTCTATCAACTTTTCTATCTAACCTATCTTTCCATTCGGCTCAGCAGTTTCCATAGGGTTAACAATGAATCTTACGCATGCATCAAGTGAAGGATATCTCCCTAAGCCAAGTAAAAATGCCTTGTAAATGTCATTTCTGCTGTTCAGTAAAAGGCTGGCTGAAATTACACTTTGCCACCCATTAAAATGCACCAGGACTGATGCTGAACCATGCATGCCTATGTGCACGTACAAGCATGCACAAAAGAAGCATCCCTCTGAAAGCTGCCCATGCTTTTCTGCTTAGAGCTTGCATTTAGGTTATACTTTCATAGACTGTTAGGTGCTTCGTAGTGATGCACACAGACATTGCTGTCCTTTTGCAGGTGTGGGTGTGTGGACACAGAGATGTTGAGAGTTCCTCAGGAAATGATTGATGTTCCTCTGAATCAGGAACATTGTCTTCCAGTAGGGTTTAGGTTCCTGTCAACCTAAATCATTCCTGAAATAGGATTCTTGCTTCAGTGAATTTTGCATTGTGAATGTTACCAACGTAGCTTTGTCCAGACCATGAAGCAAGCCTGTTGGCAGTCATGGGAACATTACAATTTGCCTACCTCATTTTGAGTTATACTAAGAACTTCTTTTGCACTTGGAAAAAGGAATGAACCAGGTAGTGCAGAAACACATGGAACTGCAAATACCCACGGACTCCTCCTCACGCAGATTTATTTCACGCACACATATTTCTTTTCATCTCCCCTCTAGTGACTGAAATTAAGCCTCTCTGAAAGTTTCTGCAACCTTTGATGACTACATACGTGTGATATTTCGGTGGTACAGATCTGTACTCTGCATGCTATTTGAACTTGAAAGGACTGATGAATGTTTTCTCAGTACAAAATTTCAGAAGTAATTCAAACTATGGTGTAGAAGCAGAGATGAGTCAGTTTATTGAATGAGGACGGTATCTGAGTCAGGACACGTGATTTTATCCCTACAGTTACCACCCCATGGGGAAGCTACATGAGTTTCTGTGCCCAAATTGCCTCTCTGCCTTCACTAGCTTTGTCTGTCAGGATGAGAAAAACATCTGAGCACTACTAAGTCTCACAGTGGATTTCAGAACTGCCCAGTATGATCACAGCAGGGCTTCTGGGAATAAGTGCAACACAAATGATAATAACGGTTATCTTCAGAGGAATAGTGCAGTACAGGTTTCTCATCTTTTAAAACACACTTGCTGAAGAGTAACCAAACACAGCACCAAGATGTTAACAATTTAATAGCCTTCTATGACTCTGTAGTGTTAATTCCATCACAGAGATAGCTAATAAAATAAAAAATAACAACATCATATAGAAAAATATACTTTAGGAGAGGGGGGCCCATATAAACAATTACACATTCAGGGAAACTGCTGGGGGAGTCAGGTAGGGGTGGAAAGTCAGGACGTACTTTGGCAATGCCAGACATCTTGTTCATATATTCATATATATCAGCAATCATGTCTCCAGGCCCAGCTCCCTGCCAGCTCGCAAGATGTGGGTCCTGAGGCCATTCGAGGCTCTCCATTACATGCTCATAGCTATGGAATGCCATGAAGTTCTTGTACATCAAAATGATTTGGATAGCAAAGTAAGCGTTGCTCCATTGGTTACCATTTGCTTGTGATAATTCAGTGCTGCAGTGAGGGAGTCTGCTGGAGGGAGGCAGAAAGGATGCACAGAAGAGATTTGACGTTTGGACAAATAGGACATTTTGCTACTGTTATGCCCTCTGAGTTTTAAGTATTGCCTTTATGCCTTGTGGAATACTTGAAAGCAGAAAGCCAAAGTATCTTAGAGTTTCACTCCTGCTTCTACTCAGATATATACATGTGATCAAACCTTTCCTGCCAACGCGAGTCTTGAAAACAGTGTTTTCACAACCTGAAAACAGTGTTTGCAGTCTGACTTGAAGCTTTATAGGTTTTTTGTCTGAATTTTCAAATGCCTGTGAATAACCGAAATCAAACAAGTCAGGCACTGTATGGTGATAATAAACCACCTATGTAAAACAGAAGTTAAAAAAGAAGTGCAAGCAACAGAAAGCGTGCCTGGATCCAGGCGTGCCCCGGGCATGTTGTTAATGATGCTCCTGATGCATTAATTACCATCTCCCCCAACACATCTCTCTGAAAGAAGCCAGGAGCTGGCTTACTGTGCCATCAGAAATAGAACTGGCAGGAAAACCACCCAAATCTTGCAGCTTTCTTCTCCTAAGCAGAGAAAGGCCCCAGTACCAATCTTCCTATGGTGTGTTTGCAAGTCACCATTGGACCGTGGCTCAGAGCAGTGTTGGCTGCGGTTGGCACGAACATCTCCCATCTGCCTTTTGTGAATAGAGGGCTCAGGTTGTGATAAGGGAGTAGCTATAGCAACCTGGAGTTCCACAGGGCCTGCACATCCATCAGAAAAGCTGGATGATAAATATGCATGATAAACATGCTCCCTGAACTGCCACTGCTTCCACTTGTGTGCTAAATCCTAGAGATATTCCTACAGTACCTACCTGTTGAGAAAATCCATTGGAATTAGGAAAAAAAAAACCAACACAGCAATGCAATGTTAGCGTTTATTTCAGCCCTGAATTCTTTTCCTCACAGAGGACTGGCTGGTCCCTACTCTTTGTGCTTACATCCTCAGTTTAGCACACATCTGAGTCTACAGCATATCACAGGGCTACGTGGAGGCAGCCTGGACCTGGGATAAGGCATGGCTTGGAATGTCAGGATGCTACGGCCTCTCTCTGAGATCCCAGCAGCAGTACCAAACTTTACACATTTGTGTTTTGTGAACCAAATTCTGCTCCAGGAGCCTGAGGCCTCACCGTCCATCAGTGCAACTGACCACGAGTGCATGCGCCTGGTGCCAGATGAGGCAAAGTGCTACCACAGGTTGTTGACTGGGTTTTCAGCTGTCTCAGAACGAGACTTCAAGGTAACGTGTTGCTTTTGTTCTCTTGCCGACATATGATTTTATAAAGCTGTTTGGTCCCTTCAGTTTCTAATGGCACCTTTAAAGGCAGCCCTGCTGCTGTTGCCAAGTCTTAATTAACTGGAGAAGAATAACTCTTTTTCTCCAGTGTATAATATCACAGAAGATACCAAAGTTTGTATTTCTAAAAACTTGCCCTTTCAGACAGGTTTTTCTTCGTTGTAAGACCACATATGCCCTCTGCTGTCCCTTCAAACTCAATGAAGTGAAGATGTATTATCAGAATATTGTTGGTATTATTATTACTGATTTTAATAATTATACAAAAGTTAAGAAAAGAAGAAATATTCTGAACCAATGTAGTATTCTTTTCTTTAGAAGTCAGCCTGACCCAATCTTAGCTTTGTATCTAAACCTTGATTTCTGTTCAGTGAATGCTCATTGCTAAACAGTGATGCCTAATATCCGAATGAGAGTGAAGGTATTATGTGCTGCTTTTCTTCGCAAGTGTTTCTCAACAAGCCACACTCAGGATGATGCACAATAGTGCAGGATTGCTCTCACATCTCTTCATACTGGCATCCCCACCAAGCTCTACCTCTGTCCTAATACGTGAACCAACAACAGTATTGTTTTTAAAATGTAATTTGAGCCCATGGAGAACTACCATTGCATTTCATGAAAGAACTATAGAAAGAAAGGAGCTTTGCTGAGGGTGTGAAGTCCTGTTTCTTTGGGAATGCACAGTAAATTTCTTGGGAAAGATCTGCAGAAATAATGCTTTTCAGATTTTGAGTTTTTCTGCTTCCTAAGCACATTACTATGTGCTTCACATTTCTAGAGAGTCATCTGGAATAAGATCTTGTATGCAAAACTTTACAAATAGGCCTATAAAAAAACAACTAAATAAATCTCTAAATAGAGAGGATCATATATTTTTTCAGAAAGCAAACTGTTCACATTTTTTTACGTGCTGAATTTCTATTTTTCAGAGCGGGCTACTCTTAAGAAACCATTTACTGATAGCAGGCAAGCCTTTAACAATCCTGGATGAACTTTATATAGTGTTTAATTTACTTGAGCAACACATAATGGAAACAGAGTCTTGACTAGAATGCACATTTCCAAATTAATTCCTCTCTTCTGACAACATACAGTTTTCATGACAAAGATAAGTTTCCAAGCGCTACTCCAATTGCTTCCCGCTGTTTGTGCAAATTAGACACGCAGTATTATTTTAATGTTTAATGGCAGCCAAGCAATTTCTTGACACTGCTTCGAAACTATACGCTAATCCAGCTCTCACTGGCTCCTGGTAATTCTCATTCTGGCTGGCACCTCTGTGTGCATGCCGTGCGGCGGTGGTCAGCGGAGGTGCTGGAGCAAACATCTCTCCATCAGCCATGGGGAACATGGAGACTTTTTCTAACAGAACTCGTGATGGTAAGTGGCAGAAGTGGCTGGGGATGTCAGTAATTGCTTGTGGATAGATCCTTGTTTGGCACTGGGCAGCACGGAAATGGGTTGGTAAGATGGTATTTGAACTACTGTGTTTATTTATACGAACCAGATTGCACCCCCTACTCAAAATCTTGTATAAACCCATCAGTAAATGGCATTGCCTGTCTAGCTAGTGAGTGTCTGATTGTGTGACCACATGTGGTGCCTTCATACAGATTATTTCCACTAATACTCTAATCAAAGTGTCTCCTAACACACTGTTCTCAGTGCCCGCATTGGAAAATGCTCAACCAAAATTATCCATTAGAGTGCAGTTAGCTGTGAGCAGGGCACCAAAACCGGGATTGTTTTTGACTAAGAGGTCAATTAGTGTGATTGGGAGGCAAAGGAAGCAGTCAGCCATGGGATGGTCAGAGGGAGCAATCAACTGAATTGAACAGTCAGCTGATTAGGAAACAGCTCGTGAGAGCAAGATGAATTTTTACTCTGGAAGTGATGAATGTGACCTGTCTGAAGTGCTCAGCTGGACTGAGTGCTCAATCAGCATTTCATTAACCTGAGCTGCCCCTAGGTGATGACATATACGCAGGATTTAAATATATATGTGATAGTCTTATCACACGAGTCTTCCAAGACCTGTGCTGTGTACAATAAAGTATTGGCAAAATTAGTAAATAATGATGAAAATGATAATATAAAACAAAAATTTAATGTTTATGTATTCAAGGAAAATATTTGTGTATCAATCAGATGACTTCAATACCTTACAACTCATCTCACAAGTATAGATTATGTGTGTTTCAAATCTAAATATCAACATCTTCTATCTAATAATAAGCCTTAAAGTAGAACATGACTAGGCTTTCAGGTTAATTAGAGTTCACTGGAAATGAACATTCTGATATTATGCTTATGCCTTTGTAATTTACATTTGGAAGGCAGGGTTAATTATTATTGTCCCCTTTGTTAGTGTGCAGTATAGAACCAAGAAATCAGAAGCTGGGAGTTTGATTTTGACTGTACCTTTTAATAATGGGGAAATCACTCTGTGGACTCCCCAGTACAGGTGTGGAGGAGGAAAGGAAAAACGTGTGGGCTTCGAGATTTTTCTACTCCCCCACCCTAGCCATTGGTGCTGCACCACAGGTTGCAGCACTGGGGTGATGGAACAGCCAAGAGTCCCTTTCCCCAAGTGGATGACTTGGTGTCCTCTTGGTGTAATCTCTGTTCTGGTATTCAGCTGCAGACAAAGGGTGGGTATGGCAGATTTCCTACATTCCCCAAAATTCAGATGGAAATGGTTAACTCTTACATTTCTGGAATAAATGCTGTGAAAAGAAGCACACACAGAAATAACTTGCACTTCCTGAGAATGGTAAGGAGGGTTCTTTCTGGGTACTTCAGAGCTTTGAACTGAGAGTGTGAAAACCAGTGTGATCTTCACTGTGATAAACCATCCCGCCCAATTTTCTCTGACCACTCAAGGCTCAGTGGCAGAGCTGGGCACTCACATTTCCAGCTCTGCCATCACTTTTTCCAAATGCACAGCAGCTGCACAGCTGGAACAAGGCATGCTCTTTTAAATGAATTCCTACATTTCCTCCCCACAGCACTTTTAAACCCAAACAGAAATGTCTATTGTTCATCAAGCAAGGCAGTGATACAGAAACATATGAACAATAGTCTAGATTTATTTTTAAATGAAGTCATAAATGGCACTGTTCCAACCAGAGTAAAGGCAAGGCTTTCTTTACGTTAGCTAGATAAATCATCTTCCCTCAAACTGGAAATCATGACTGCTAATTTTGTTTCCTATCCCTGTTTATATGTTAAGAAGTATGTGTTTGATGTTTGGGTCGTGTATTTTATTGCAGACTACTTCTGTTTATAAGCATATCATGGCACTATTGGATTTTATGCTGCAAATTTTCCTTTATTTGTTCCCTGACCCTGACCAGGAACACGTTATTTTATGTTGGGTTAGTTGTTCTTTTTTCAAAATATTTATATCACAAAGCTCATGCTACCAAATTTAGTGCAATGCAGCAGTCACAAGCTCACTTCTCCCATGCACTGGTTTGGCAACAGCCAAACCCCATAGATGTCACTAGCCTACTCATTTATTGTGGAGGAGGCTGAGATCTCCAGGGGCTGTACAAACAAGTCTGATTTAAGGTTTGTTTTCCAGAAATGTTTAAACGGCCATGTACTGTGTGTACATAATTAATACAGAGCCTCTGAATCTTTGAAACCGGAGTTTATGTTACTGATTGCACAAATCATTTGGGATGACACTGTGATAAAACTCTGAATGTGTTTCCTGTGAAAAAGAAAACTTATGACAGTGGAATAAGAACGCTGAGCACTGGGGCACTAACCAGTCCTGCTTGAGGAGAGGAGCAGAGCAGTTCACTTGCAGAGGTTTCTACAACACATTTTGTCCAATTATCCAGTGTAACCTTTGGCACAATGATCAAAATATGAATGGCATTTTCATTTTTTCAGATCTGAAGTCCACGTCAGGATAACTGATGTGATTCAACCACAAGCTTCAAATCCATATTACTCTGATTTCCTGTGCATGCTTTCCTAGGAGGCACGAGATCTTCTTGCCAAGAAGGAAGCCCAGGAGGAGGCTCAGGAGGGTTACATCTTCCTGGAAAGTGAAACTGAGTCACGCAGATATGTGCCCAGAGGACAAAACAGATGAGAGTTAACTGAAAAAAAACGACAACTGTTTACCTTACTCCTTGATTTGCTCTGTACATCTGTCTTAAAACTACGTATGCAGATATCAGGCCCAGACTGAGTTTTAGACAAAGAGAGTTCTCTGCCACCACAGTTCACAAATAATGAGTCCTTTGCCTCAGGAAAAAGAACATCAGATTTCTAAAGCTGTCATTTAAAGAAAATAACACAGCACTGCACTGTCATGCTTTCAGAAGGCCACTGAAAACCACAAGTGTTAGGCACAGCTTTACCTTTCCACCAGTTCTCTTGCTCTGGAACAGCCCTGCTATTATCCCATTGTACCTCACAGAGCAGAGCTGGGTGTTCATATGCTTTTGTCCATGCTTATTTCAGAAGTACCCCTGAGCCTGTGTGGTAGAACTTGCATCGGATCCCTACTTCTCTCAGGCTTCTGACTTCCCTGAGTCCAGCAATCAGTTAATTCCAGAACTGCCTCACTCTTTGCTATAGTCTGAGTTTCCCCTTCCTGCTTAGTTAGGTGGGCTCCACTTTGTGAGACCTGTGTTAATATCAGCTCCCTGTGCAGCGAGTATCTTTGTAAGGTACAGAAAGGCCCAAACCAACCCTTTCTAGCTTCTTTTTGTATTCTTCCAAGCCAACCTGCAGTCCCTTGCATGCTAAATTACCAGAAATCCTTAGTTTGGGAAGCACAGGCAGAGACTTACTTGAGGCAAAGCAGCCTATACAGACTTGCTAATGCCCCATCTTTCTCTGACATATTCCTGAATATGGCTGAAGTAGGCTCAGGAGAATGGTAACCTTCCCCTGGCACTGTTGAAGTTGATTCACAGCCTCCTAACCTGCATCCTCATCACTTTATTTTCCTCTTTGCACATTTAACACGAAAGAGAACTTCATTCTCTTACTACAGCAAAGCAAGACAGGCCACAAGCAGCTGCTAGAAGGACTTACCTGGAAAAAAACAGAGGAAAAGCAGTCATGGGAGAAATTACTGAAATTACCACGGCCATTCTGCTTTCTGTATCCACTTAACTGGAATGGTTTGCATTCTGGTTCCAGTAACAGTCAGTAGCTGGACTGGAGTAGGCATGAGTTTCACTGGTGCAGCTCTTCTTGCTGCTCCCCAGAGCTTGAAACTGCAGTGCTTGAGGTCTGCAAACTGAAGTGAACAGAATAGGGTTCACTAGTCAGCTGTGGTGCCAAACCCCACACAATTAAAGGTCTCGTTTAAGTCCAGTCAAAGGAAATGGATAACGTGAAGGAAAATGCTGGGACTGCATATACATCAGTAAATATAGCCCACCTGTTCTCTTTTTTTTAGAAAGTCTACAGGAGCAAGAAGCCAGTTTTCTCACAAATGGCGTGATGTAACTTGTTGATTTCAGGCAGCAGCGGCCTGCTGAATCTTGCTGGGAACTCATCACAAACATGTATATGTTGGTGTCAGTATGGGCACACATATCATTTCATAATGTACCTAATGTAACATAGCATAATGCAACCTAAATGTAACATATCAAAAAGGTATAATTTATATAGTATATCAAGTTTGTTCTTTTCTGTCTGATAGAGCCAGAAAAGAGCAGTTAAATATAAGAGCTCTTCAGATGTTTTAATCAACATAGGCTCATCCTTTCCGTTTCTGTCTGGAAACTGCAGAGGTTTGTGTGCAAAACAAATTAAAGTGGTTTTGACTGTGATGTGGCATCCACACTGCTACTGCTGCTGTTACCTGCTTCCTCTAAATGCAGGGAGCCTGTGGTCCCCTCCTCTGATCAGTCACGGCACACAGTGCTGGCATTGTGCTCAAACAGCAACCATGAGGAATGGGCATTTTAATGTCCTCTTCTTCTATTCAGCATGAAGACCACAGCAAATTTACTTGTATTTTGGGTTTCATAGTGCATTTCTATGCATAGTGCTTGTCCATGGCATCTACTGCACAGGAAGGGGTTTTATTCAGAATTAGACTCAGGGACTGCCTTGTGTGTACGGTCAGCCTCAGCTGTGTTGCCATGGCCAAAAATAGTGTTCTGGGCAGTATTTACTGCCATGAATGCACACACGCTTTTTCTTCCTTGGAAGTTTTCAACAGATGCTGCTAAGCTTTGACTTTTCTGATTAAAAAAGTCCTACCAAGTATCAATGTCATACAGACTGTAACTTTTTTTTTTTTTCTTGTTTCTTAGCTGAAGCTTCTGGGGAAGCACTGACAGTGTTGGCCACTGTGTGTGTGCAGAGGATACCTCTGCACTGATAGGCATGTTTTTAATCACATGTGTTCCTTAGGAAAGTGCCTAGGTTGACTTACTTGCATCTGATAGTTGCATGCCTTAATGTTTTCAGTGGCTGCTTAGGGCTCGTAAAGTTGCCGTAGCCTGTCAGGTGGGTGATGCAAAGGACTGATGGTGGGAAGGAGAAATTATGCTTCAGAGAACAGTATGCTTGAGCAGCACACAGACATGCAGCTCACCCCCTTTTTAGGCTATTGGAGGAGTCCCCACCAGCCAAGACTGGAGCAGGCACTGCACCATGCCTCAAATCCTCCTTTCCTGAGCCCTCTTGCTATTCTGACTGCAGCAGTGACTCTCACTGTCACAGTGAGGAATTCTGCAAGATGTCACAAAATGAAGCTCAGGATTAACTTCAGTAGAAGGACAAAGACTTTCAGCTGAAGGACTTAGAGCAGGGAACTCGGTGGAAGATGTTTGCAATGTGATCCTGTGGCCCAGCTGTACTGGAAAATTATCGGGATCCTCTCAAAACAGAGTTTAGTCTTCCTTCTGAACTAGCAACACACACACACAGAAAAAAGAGCTGACAAATCCAAATCCTTCTGTCTGTGCTCCCAGCAGGATAGGCATAAGCCAGCTCTGATCCAAAACCTTCATAGCTGTGTAATGATAAGCAGTATACTAGTTGTGACATCGTGCTGTGCTGACATGGCAAGATGGCTTCCAGGTGGGAATGAGCTTGGGTTTATCTGTCCCAGGGATCAGGCAATACATGCTCAGCTCCTGCCTGCTCCTGCCCATGGTGACATGCAGGAGAGATTAGTTATAGATTTCAGCCAGAAGCTGCCACAGCCTAACAGCTTTGGTAGCCTAATGGTATGCAGAGATCTCATCACAGATATGGACTTACCCAGGTGGCAGAATGCGACAAATAGACAACTCAGCATGCAAACACATTAGATAGTGTAAGCGTATTGCTCAGAGCTGAAGATAGACTGTTGTCTGTATTGTGATGCAGTACTGCTCAGTCAGAGCTGCACATACTCTACAGTGAGGAATTGATTGAGAGGTCATTGCTCTGGTTAGCATTAGTATGATTTTTCCCCACATAAGATCATGCTCTCCTTTAGTATTTATGTAGTAGACAAAAAAGAAGTCTCAACAAATTACTAAAGGGTCAATTTCTCTTACAGAATAGAGACAACATCCTTCCAGCTGTCTTCTGACATATCGTTCCCAGGCTCTGTCACTGCTCCACAGTAGATGGTTTAACTTCTTCAGACATGTGTTCTGTGGACTTATCCCATTTTGCCTCTGCTATGGAGGCCACAGAGTCATCCAGTTCAGCACAGTCTTCTAGCCTAAGCCAGGCTTTGCATAAGTGATCCCTATCTACCTATATTTCAACAAATGGAACAGAGTAGCCAACATCCCACTTCATATCCCACTCTCTGGCTGTGACTGATCATACCTCCAAACATGCAAGTGGCAGGTGGTACTCAGGTGGAAGAGATTATCCCTGTTTTCTCTGGGCTTTGCTGTCATTTCCTTGTGTTTCAAAATGACTACAGCCACAATAAGGATCACATATATACAAAGAACCTAATGCGTTGAGGAGGAGGTTTGCAGTAAAAAACCTCTGGAGGAGGTTTGCAGTAAGATGTATACACACATTTTTGAACTAGTGACCAGCCCAGAATGAGCTACTAAACAGTGAACATCCAGCTTCTCCCTGGTAGATGGCTTTAGATTATAAATAACAGGCAGGGCTGAGAGCAGCCAGTTCTGTGCCCTCTGCCTCCCTCTCCATGTTGTTTTCCCCTAGCATTGCACTGTGGGATAGAGGGGAGCTAAGTGACTGCAGCAAGGTGCTGTGATGGAGCAAAGGCTGCAGAATCTTCTTGGTTCCCACAGGGAGACATGGAAAGTCAGAGAAAAAACTGCTGCTGGATGAGAATTTGTGTGAGTGCTGCTCCATGTAAGGGGTGTGCATGAGAGGACAAACCTCTGTTGCATTCCTCTGTGATGAAGCAGAGCATATCTGTCCCCAGAAATTTTAAAATACCCTCTAGTTACTTTGATGTAGGCTGGATCAATAACTCCAGACGTGTTAGGAGTTTGCTCAATATTTTGCAGAATGGGGGATTTAGCATTGCTCTTGAAACACATTTACATCTGGAGCATCTAGTCAGTGTCAATTCTGATGATTTGGCATTTGTTTTAAGCCTACACAGTAGAAACAGAAACAAAAAAATAGAAACACATTTTTGGGGAAACCAAGAGGCCTGGAATTTTTATTACTGTGGTACCTGGTTACCAATCTGTGTGCAAATGCACTCATTTTTCTAATAACATTAACAACTTTGGAATACACACATCATTTTCTCCTTCCCAAGTCAGCAAAGGGGTAGCTTCCTCAAGGATGATGCCCTATGGACTTTCTGAAAACTGACATCAGGCCTGAGAGGTACTGTTAGTGTTCCTTTCTGCCTTCCCATTCATTAGCCATCAGAGAACCCACTGATGCCAGGGCAGGGGGATGGGGAAGGCAAGCAAAGAGAAAAAGTCATTAGAAACCAGGCTTCATTAATTCAGCTGCTGGGGAACAGTGTGTTCGGAAAGGTCGAGATGTTTCATTTGACCTAAACAAAATGTTTGGACATTCTTCAGTTAGAAAGCTCCATTCTTGACTATCGAACCAAATCAAAACATTTTGCTTTTGTGAAGCACTGTGATGAAGAGCTTGGGGAACGGCAGACTTGCTGCTGTCTCAAGGGAGCATATGTCACCTGCCATCAGCTGCTGTTTGAAGGAGAAAAGACGTGAAAATGTTTTATTTGTCTGGTATAAGCACAGAGGTTTATTTACTAGGGTACAAAGGTTGACATGGCCTTCATCCATGTGTGTACGTGCACAAGTTCATCTGTCTGTCCTCCCAGATATGTCTTAACTTACTGACTGACTTCCAACAAATTTGAGCACATTATATCCCTCAGTTCCTCTTGCTGAAAGCTCTGGTATAGATGATATAGGATACATTTGTGGAAAGCAGTAGCTTCTGCTGTTCTTCCTGTTGCAGCACCTGCTGGCCACCAGGTTCAGGTCCTTACCTCCTGTTCCCATGTATATTAGTGAGCAGTGATGGATGTTAAGACAGCAGGTTTTCTTGGCAGACCCCTTCTGCCCTCAACACCTTGCCTTAAAGCCAATCCAAGCCCATAGGTGGAAAATTGTGATTAAAATCCTTGCCCCGATTTGTATAGAGTGAGTCTGAATTCAGGGCCTCCTCTCACTCAGGAGAGCTTTATAACCACTCCACTACAGTTCTGGGACATGGATGTCCCTTGCTTAGCAATACAGGCGTGACACAGCAAAATGGCACAAAAAAGGGGGAGAAAAGGCAAGGACTTCACCAAGCCTACAGGACTGAGCTGCTGCCCCAGGGTAAATTGCTCAGGGCAGCACACTACCTGACAGAGATGGAGTTTCCTGGAGGTTGGGGTCCCAAAGGAGAGCAGACTTTGTCTGCCCAAGAGATGCTCTCCTAGAAGTTTCCCCTACAGCATTTTTCTCTGCTGAGTGCTTGTGGAGCAGTTCAGCCTGCAGTTTCCAACAGAGCATAAGAGAATGAGTCATTTGGTCTCATTGAATTTTATGGTGTCAGCTCTGCCCCCTGCTCCCCCCAAAGCCCCTTTGTAAGGACGCCTCTTCCTACCAGCAGCAAAAGCCATCAGTCTGATCTGGGGAGCCGACATCAGCACAAAGCAGTTTCAACAAAGCCCATTCCACTCACAGCTGATGCTCTGTTTGATGGAGCAAAGGCTTCAGCCCAGAGAAAATAAAGCCCAACATTTCCAGTTCCCATCTTCAAGAGCTCACCGCCCCTTGCACTATTTCTCTGCTACAAAATGCCCAAATGGCATTCTGTAATATTTCCTAGCTCAGTACATCTTCAACCACAGCCATGCTCCATTAAGCTGTAAACCAGCTGCTACTTCCTCTTTGGAGTGCTCACACTGTACCATTTCACCTCCTTATTGCTCCTGTGCTGCTGTGCTCAGCTGCTACTGACTGCCGCAGGCAGGTGAAGCAGCATCACTGTTCCTGAGCTGGAGCTGAGCTTCTCTGGGTGTCCCAAGGGAAAGGATCTCAAATGGCAGTGAAAGAGCGTCCAATGCCATGCCACTGCCATGCCAGGGAAGAAGGGACTGCAGCATTTCAAACACCTTGTTTTATGTAAGGTGTTAAAAAAAAAAAAAAATCATCTGGAAAAAAAACCAACACTGTTATGTATAGTTAGAGAAACTGATCTGCATTGCAGGAATGCTCCCTGACCCAGACGCTCAGCGAAGTGGAGCTGGTTTGTGCTCCAGTCATATCAGAGTTAGATGAGCTCAGGGACTACTCTTCCCCCAACAATTAAGGCTGCTTATTGCCCCACCACATTTTGTTTGCTAGGTTGCCTGGTGGAGCGAGTCTCATATAATAAGATAAAATCTTGAAGGAAGTCTTGAAGGCACAGTCTGAGAAGCAGGCACTGAGAAGCACTTAGTTTGTTGGGAAGACTTTGATGTGGGAGGTGAGAGGATTTCTCCTAGTGAAGAACAGATTTTCTGGCCAAGCTTCGGTTCTTCCTGCCATTGCCGGCATGGAGAATCTGTCATAGTCCCTCTGGACACTTATATTTGAAACAAGGAACATAAAGGGGATTAAGGGATGTTATTACTTTCCTCTTATAATTGGAAGGGAGCTGCAATATATTCATTATCTGCTCATAGTTGATGCCATACTGTCCTACTGCACTGAAATTGCGGGATGACAATTATATCACTGATGACATAATTTATCAGTTTTTTGTTACTCAAGGTAATTCCAATGAGGCAATAAATCTACGTGTCAGTAACAAAATATTCAGTTTACCAGCTGTGCTCTATTTTATAGCCATAGGTTTAAGGATTTGAAAGGAGTGTATGCTAAGCACCACTTTGCAATTAGAGTCAAAGAGGAAATTAAACGTTCTGTTTTTGTTACAAAAGCAAAGAACTGTGTCTCATAATTTGTCTTTTTGTTCACATTGCATAACAGGATCTTTGCTTTTTGCTTCTTCATCAGTTCAACCCAAGGACTGCGCTGGAATATCAGTCAGGAAGCCTGTTCCACCAGGAAACCTTACCCTTGCAGTGACGGTATCAGGACAATGCCAGAATCGATTCAACCCTTTGCCAATTGAATCAGGGAAGGTTGCCTAGAGCTTCATGTGCTTGGAGAGTCATGGAAGGACATGTTCATTTAGAAAGACTACCAGAACTCTTCATCCAGGTCCAGGCAAAGCTGAAGCCTTTCCTTCAGTTTATTTTTGTAGGAAAGAAGTGTTCTATGCAGTATGTCTTTCAGAGGATCTGTGAAACAAAAGCAAACCCTTGACAAGAGGCTGAGTTATTATCCAGGAGGATACTGGAGAACCTCAGAGGCTTTGAATTGTAAGGACCTCACTGCTTCAAGCACAGCTGCCTCCCCTCAGAAAGTTTAAATTACCCTGCATTAACTGTGTCCCTTTCAATGTTTGCTCATATATTCAGCCAAGGTCTTCAAACATATCATGCTTGTGAAGGCAGTGCAAGAAAGGGGCAGAAAAGTCATGTCTCAGGGGTGTTTTGGCCTTGTCTTCAACTGATCCCAGAGAACTGACACTGCAAGGGTCTTCAGAGGTCCCACCACATGAGCTGCATGACTGCATGAGTCACCCTATGCAGTGAACTGGGCTCTGTGTTGTTTACACTGACCTAGAAATCCAGTTAAAAACAAAGAATTGTCTCTGGAGAAGCCAGTTGTCCTGAGACTTTCTCATCTTTAACTTAGCTTCAATATAATAGGAGTGGGAAAGTCCTATCAAAACATATGTTCAGCTGGTCTCAGTTGTCTTAGATCTGTCTCTTTCAGAGAAATGATGGCAACTGATAACTCCAGTTGTAAGGCTGGCTCCTGTGTGGGCACTGTCTCCTACAGGCTGTTCAGGGGGTAGGCTTGCACATCCTTCTTGCTAGAAGTGCATTCATAATATTTCACATGCATTTCTCCTTTTATAATTTTATTGGTGTTAGTTCAGCTGCTTAAAGCCTTTGCCTTTTGGTATTTTCCACCCATCTGCCATCCCCATTCTGATATTATACATATCTGTGATTATCTGTTGAAGACAAGCATTTTAGCTCTTTTGTTCTTTCCCCACATTATTCCCTGTATCCCTCATCATTTTTATACCGTTCTATGATTCCTTCTTAATTGTTAGTATTTTTTGGCCATCAGACATCCTAAAATGAACCCAAGACATTTTATTTTGGTCTTGTGGCAGTTTAAATTCAAGGTTTCTAGCACAGCAATACTTAAAAACAAAACAAAACAAAATATCATGGATGAGGTTGAATATTTGCTGCCTCAGGCCAAGGCACAAGGAGTGGATGAACTCTGCGCTGCTGTATTAGAAGTGGGAGAGCTCTACTTACATGCATCTTGAACCTTCATGAGGTAGGAGCAATTAGGAGGATTTTCCTTGTAGTCACTGCAGCAGCACTGCTGCACGTGGACATCACGATCAGCATTTCCATTTTCCCTTCTCCTTAGATGTACAAAGGCAACCTTCCACTCTGCATGGACAGTGCCATAAAATTGCAGCAGCCTTTTTTCTTCTGTCAAAATGCAAATGCATCACTGTCTTCTTCCTAGCTTTCTTTCAGCATTATTGCTCTCCATACTTCTCTCTCCCAGTGAATGTTATTTGCTCTCTGATAAATTAGTTTACTGTTTCCCAAGAGCTGCATCTCACTTAAATTCTGGCCATATTTCTAAGCTCTCTAGGGCTCTTTGTATTATTTTTCTTGTCCTTGTTTATGTTCCCCCACCCCTTCCTCTGGACTTAATGCTATCTACATATTTTATTAACCAGTTTTATTCCCCCTTCCACATAACAAGTGGAGGTGCTCTGTGAAATGAGAGCTACCTGTAATCCCTGTGGGGACCACATGAGCCACAGCCCCCTTGTCTATTAATATTCCTTGTCTGCAGTTCTTCAGACGCTTCCCGTGACAGTATTCGCATCTAAGCCAATGGGAGATAACATTTTGAGAGGCACTTCATCAAACGCTTTCCTGAGTCCCAGCTCTTTGATGCCTGCTGCTCTCCCTGCTCTCATTCATTCTGTAATTCAGAGGATTTTATATCTGTTTTTTTGTGTGTGTGTGTGTGTGCACTTAGTCTTTGTAAACCCATGGTGCTCCATGCGTGTGTTTCCATTAAGAGATCTGTTTAATTCTTAGGACTTTACAGGAAGAGTCAGGTACCTTTGAAAGCCAGAAAGAAAGCTGCAGTTGAGTTCAGAGCTCTAAAGCTGTTTCCAAATACTGGAATACACTACACTGATTGAGCATGGAGAGACTAACTCTGGATAAACACTAACAGATAAAAGAGATTACCTTCCCTGTATGCATTTTCTTGTATTGCAAGAACTGTTAACCAGGGGACTGAATCACACCTTGTCTCACGCAGAAAGCAGGATAAGTCGTTAGTTCTGCTAATTGTTCAAGATAAAAAGGTGATGACAGTTTGCTTTGCGTGCGGTTAAACTTGTCAAATGCACAAATGAAGCAATTCTTTTAATTTTCCTTTGATTCATTACTATCATGGTATCGTACCATGCCAGCACACCAGTACTTGTTTTTTCCTCCACATACTTTGAATGTGAAGTGTACCTTTTCTTGGAATACACATTAAATAAATACAATTACACTGCCGTATTCAATACCCAGTCATTTGATTTGGTATTGCATTATACAACATCCTTTAAGTTATCATGAATACACTGTGTGAACACATAATTTAGTAATACTTCTATAGAGAGCTGATGAATAGCTTGCCTGGATCTTATTTGTAATGAAGCCACAGTATGAGCGTATGCAAACTTGGAAATATGTGGTTTTAGCCGACTAGGATTCTTCAGTGTTGTTCTTTAATTTGCATTCTTTTTCTTTTGAGATTATTTATTTATTTTTAAGCATTATAATGCTTAGAAAACCTCGAAGATCACGTTTAACTAGATCGCTAACTAATATCTTACTGAGAAATGTATGGTTCTTGAAAAAAAGATTTTCAGGAAGCTGCATCAGGTTTCACCACATCAGAGTTTTAAGCTATCAGTTGTGTGCAAGGAGAGTGACGGTACTGGCATACACTGATGGTTAGAGGTAGCCATCATGAGTTCATTGTTGCCCTAACCCTTTCCTTGTCCTTGAGCAATGTTATATCTAGTGTTTTCTGGGGCTGTTTTGTGCAAAGTAATAGAAGAGGATGCTGATACTTGACATTTTGTGCACTTGTTGGAAATGATCAATATATATTTCGCACAGAGCGCATGTGCTACATACTAAAGATGAACTCAGTGGTCTGTAAAGCACTCTGGATCTCAGCTGAGTCCCACAGCTACACGTGTTCAACATTTTACAACCTTCAGTAAGGAAAGAGCTGAGCTTTCTTTGAGGATTTCTCCAGTTCTGATATAAAATCTGTTGGTATACATATGAAATAGATTTGCACTTCCAGAGATAAGCCTTTCCCACCATATTAACTGTATCAATTTCTTGAAGACTTAGAGCTTAGGAAGACATTAATTCCTTATTATAATATCATATACATATTATATTTATTATTTTAAATAATATCTAAAGGTTTAAAATACCCTTTTGCTACCTCTACCACATAAGAGAGGACCAGATTAGTTGGTGTCCCAATGGCAGATCACAGCTGTGTGTGCTGATGTGCCCACACCTGTATGTGCTACCAACAGTACTGACTTTTCTTCTCCCCACAGCAATGTGCAGCATGATGTACATTATAGAAAATGTGGATTCTGTTCCAACAGACCTTATTAGCTCTCTGCAGAGGTAAGTACAGCATCATCTCCTCCGTGCACTTGAGCACTTTAGCTCCTGTCTCCCAGGAGTTGGTTCAGTATCTTGAAAGGTAAACTAGCTTGCTAAAAAAGGCTTTAAAGTGAGTGAGCATCTCATAGAGTCGCTATTCTTTCATTAAAACTAACAAAAATCTATTGCCATCCAGTGACTAGCTGGCTGTACAAGCCCTTAAAGAAGTCTTGGGTGTCTCAGTTTCCCCACTGGCTCCTTCCTGTTACACATACAGCTTTTGCATGAGATCAGGAGCCACAGCTGTACACACAGGGAGTGAAAAAATTAAATGAGTTTGGAGAAGTTAGTTCCAAAGGTGTCTATACATTTGGGATTTCAAAGGATGAGGGTAAGAATCATGTAGGATGAGGTCCAAGTTCTCAATGAGATATATGCGTAGATCAAGATATTAAAAATGTAGGGTCCTGTTTGGCAGAAAATACAACACTGGAACTTTATAAGGTTCCTTAAGAATAGTTGCTGGTAAAACAGGACTTCCAGCGCAGGCAAAGTATCCTTAGTCTGTCCTTCTTTAATTTAGTTTGAAAAAATAGGGGCTGTATCTGCAGATCTCCCGAAGTCTGAAAGATTATCCAATTACAGTTTAAAGAAACGTGCAGCAACAATGACTAACTGAAATTAAAAGACACTGTGGAGAAAAGAAAGAGAGTCAGAGAGAGAGCACTTCAATTTCTCTTATCAGTAAGTGGGGAGAACTATTGCTGTCCTTAAGTTTTGTGGTAGGTGGGGTGAAGGTCCCTTGTGTCAGGGGGGGGGATCTGCCTGCTTTCCCACCTTTCTTCCTTTTTTTGGCAGGGGAGTTGGAGCTTGATGAACGTTGAGGTCCCTTCCAACCAAAGCCATTCTGTGATTCTATGACCCTTTTCTTCTGCTTCTCTCTCTTTTGCTTCATGCAGACCTTACGCATATATGAAAAGCTGACAGTTCCTGTGGATTATTATTATTTTTTTTAGATTTAAATCTGTTAACAAAAAAGAGGCTCTTAGTAGCTCTGTTTGGGCATTATGGGCAGAAAATAAAGGGTGCTGTTAATCTTGGGCTGAACCTGGGAGCAATGGGTGGCTTCTTCTCCTGGGAACAAAAGGGAGATGCCAGAGAGCCCTTGCCTTAGAATCCCAGAACAGGATCAGGAAGAGCTAACAGCCCTTCCTAGGCTTGTGCAGGCCCTGGGAGTTGTCCACAGAAGAAAACTGTGTTATCGTGTCTGTTAAGGGGAACTGCATGAGGATGTATTCCCCTCTCTTGTCTACTATAGGTTTTGTCATTCCTGAGCTAGCACAGGAGAGGGTCCAGTTGGTTCAGAAGCATTTGAGACTGATTGCTGATAAAGCCCATTTACCTTATTGCTAGCCATTGCTAACAATTGCTAACAGCTTTTGCAGGCTCACTGTGAGGTATGGCTGGGCCAACCTTGCTGTCTAACCCTTGCATACTTAAATCTGACCTTCTGCATAAGCTGGCATTACTGCAAGGCAGCAAGTGGCCTGGTGCATGCTGGCAGCTACATATTACTCATCAATAGCTTCCAATACCAAATCCCTACTGCCTGTTGTTGTCTGCTCCTTGACCTGTCTGTGTGCTGTTTCAAAAGCATGTCAGCCATACTGCATATTCCCAAGTCTCCCTGCCTTCATTAGGGGCAAACTGAAGTCTTGTTTAGGGAAGTGCCACTACACTAGATCTTCACTATGCACTCTCTTAGCAGTCAGGATTCAGCTGCTTGCAATGTTATAAAAAAACATCACTAGGAACTCTTTCCCCACCTGCTTTTTTTTTCTTTTTCTCCTGTCCTCCTAGATTTATCACCCCAAACTTGTCAGACCCTCACTTTCCTCTCTCAGATGGAGAGAATGGGAAGTCAGGAAGGTCTCTGCCTTCTGGGTGGTTCAAAAGGCTTCTCCCATTGACTTTAACTGGCTCTACACCCTGCCACAGGGTAAAAATGAGAAGGATTTCTCTTTGCTTCTTGTGTTGGGAGCCACCGCTGGAGCTCTAGGACTGTAGTGATGTGGAGAGCAGCAGTGGATTTGGCTCACAGCATTCTACTTCTGCTTTGTGTGTGTGCAGATGGTGACTTATAGCCTGAAGAATCACAAAGGATCGTTCTCTATACTGGCAGTTGGTGATGTTCTGGGGCACAGCTGGCCGTCCCTTCAGCTGCACTGCTGCAGTGGCTTGCAGAGACTGCCAAAAAGTCTCAGTGATGCCTCTCCAAACTTTTCACACTGGGTTATTACAGTGATCCAGCTTAGCATGTGGTCCCAAGAGGAGGGAGAAGAGAGAAATGCGCCCAAGTGTGGTGGCCAGATGAAAACAAGCAGACAGAAAATGGGGGAGAGCTCGAATACATCCAGTTCCTCTGCTCACTTTTGTTGCCAAAGCCCTTTTGTGTCTCTGGGAAGCTGTCTCCAGCTCTCTCCTCGCCGACACGATGCACAAACAGTCCGGAACTGAGCAGGAGGAGGGACACTCAGGAGTCCCCGGGCTCTGCAGGAAGAGAAAAGAGATCAGCCAAGCGTCAGCCTCGCGACCTCCGTTCTGCGGCAGCAGCGGGGGCCGCTCCGCCCACCCCCCTCACCTCCCGGTGCCGGCAGCGGGCTGCAGGCCGCCTGGCTGTGGTGAGCATGCGTCACTCCGCGCTACAGCGCGCTGCTGAGTCATTTGCGGTGGGTGGGCAGCTTTTGTCGAGCTGTCGCTGAGGATTTTGCTGCGTTAAGCGAGCGCGGAGACTGTCTGCGGTATTGGGCCAAACTTTTACTATACACGCAGACATCTGTGATTTAAACTTGCTGGAATGAGAGGAGCGCAGCAAGGAAAGAGCAGGTCACACATAGAAGACAAAGGCGGGCTCAGCGTAACTGCGGTGGGTGCTGCATGGAAAGCTGAACCATTCTCAGGCTTCGTTCACAGCCTGTCTAGTAAGGCCTGCGTTGAGCATTACAGACCAGGCTACTAAAAGCATGGAACCTGCCTGAGTTTATAGTAATGAGTTAACGATGGAGGTCTGTCTTTCTCCAGAAGGGAGAAAAGTACACTGGTGAACAGGAGGGATTTTCTCAACTGACAAAGCGTGTCAGCTCCCAGCCGTCACACCAGGCTAAGTTCACAAGGCAGCCTCAGAGCTCGTAGCCTATGCAGATCTAGACAAAAACAAATGCAAGAGGCATACTGATAACTCTTTTGCCTCACGACGAATATTTTAATATTTAATGGTAATGAAAGGTAAATGATCTGAATGCAAAGGGATTTTTTTCATGTGAAAAGCAGGGCATAAAAAGTAAAATATCAATGATGTAAATTTTCTGCCTCTAGTATGTTTATTTACCTTTCATTACTGACATCTAGGCTAAGTTGTTGGAAATATGTTAGGAAAAATTTATTCTCTGAAGCAGTGGTCAGATGCTGGATTGGGCTGCCCATAGAGGTAATGAGTCACCTTCCATGGAGGTGTTCAAGAAATGTTTAGGCATTGTACTGAGGGTTTAGTGGGCAATGCTGGTGACAGATGGGCGGTTGGACTGGATGATCTTGGAGGTCTTCTCCAACCTTGGTGATTCTATGATGATCCTGAACTGTGCCCCTAAAGAAAAAAAGGAAAGCACTGGGAGTTATCTCCTGAAGTAGGAGGTCTGTGGGCAGCCAGTGGCTGAATTTTGCTTTCCCGCTGAGATTGGGAAGGGGCTGACTCTGCTGTGATGACGAGTGGGGTCTTGTACCTTTCCTCAGCCTTGGCCTGGCAAGCTGGGGCTCACTCTCAACCTGATGGCGTAGTCTAACTTTCAGATGTGTGTTTTCAGAAGGGCTAACACTCATAACTAATGATAAATTCAGAAGGAGCTGCTAGTCGCCCAGCAGTGGGAAGCTATTCTGAAACTCGGTGCTTTTTACATTCCTGTTTCCAACCATTGCTCTGATAAAAGCATGCTGTACTGCCAGATTATTGCCAGCTGTGGCAGTGTTTGATAATGGAAGATATGAACTGAAAGTTTGGATTGGAAATACACAAACAATGGATCTGGAAAGGAAATGAGTCTTACACACTGCTGCTGATGCCATGTTTCCTTCGTGCCATTGATGTGGGTTTACGTATACTCTGAGATGTCACCATCTCAACTGAGAATTTTAGAAGTGAAGTTGCCTTCTAGCCTGTACCAACCACCCGAGGACAGCTGTTCTCCAGCAGACAAAGCAATAAACCAACATTCTGGCAATGAGGCTCTGTTCCTGGCTTTGCCTTGGGTTATTTCAGGCAAAATAATGACATTCTGTGCCTTAGTTTCCTATTCTGTAACAGAATAATAATAATGTGATTTCCTTTGATGTCACGCCAGAACTGTACATTAAAAATTCAGTTAAATATTCAGGTGATTCTCTGATTCTTTGATCAATGGTGTTGAAGAAGACTTAGATATGAGAGTTAAGTGTGACCAAAACTCAGCTGTAGCTGCAGCTACACAGCCTTTCCAGCACTGGGTAATGATGCTGCCTGGCTGCAAGATGCCTGCAAGGGTTCCCCAGCAATGGTTTTCTTTGAATTGGATTTGATGTACCAACCATCAGAACAAACAAACAACAAAGAAAGTGATCCTTTCTGAAGTGCTCTGATCAGTGCTAAAGTAATTTTCAAGCTTGCTGTTCCCTTTACCACTAAGGAACTTAGTGGTACCACTAAGGTGAACAACTGACTGATGTAGAAGGGCCACACAGTTGCTGTTTCAGCAAATGCAAGCAGAAATTTTTCTGCTGGTTTATTAATTTCAATGGGTTCTATTCAAATTGCCAACTCTTGCATCTAAAATTCCTGTACAATGGTGTCTGTGTTGGAGACCCAGTTATGCAGGACTTCCAGGCCCCAGTTCCCTGTGAGAGCAGCAGATGAACCAAGACAAAATGCGTAAGTTAGCTGCCAGAGTTGATGGCTGGAAGATTACCTGAAGCCTCTTCTGCCACCAGTAGTTGTTTTTTCATTTGATAGGAAAATCGAAGCCCTGAAGAATGAAAAAAAAAGAGAAGTCCATGTTCATCATAAAGTTTGGAGCAGCCCTGCGTGAGCCCTACTACACGAAGCTGGCAGGTGCTCAGCCAAGCCACAGTCACTGCTGTCTTCTGGTGTATGGCTGAATTCCTAAATCACTTTTTTTTTTTCTTCCTTTTTTTTTTTTTTTTTTTGGTCAAGGAATTTTTCCTTTAAAATGGAATGAGAATTTGTTTGGCTCCCAGGAAGCAGTTGAGGCCATTTTCTCACAGATGGCAAGTGGCAAATCTTTTAGGAGCAACACTTGTAAAAGCATGTTGTGATTGTCTTATGTAAGAGAAATGTATTCATAACGAGTCCTGTTGCTGCTGTGCTTGTGATAAAGATCACAGATAGTTGTGTTTGTTATAAAGTGCAGCATTGTTAAACCTTTTGTACAAGAATAAAAGTACAAAAAACTTTTGGTTACCAGCTGGGACCGCTTTTCCCTGAAGAGAGGGAATCCAGAATCAAGCAGAGACTGGAATTTTAAAGCAGGTATCAGAGATCTCTTCATATGCCCCTGGTAATATAGAAAATAAAAGAAACTGCCTATTTTTAATGTAACTCTCAGCAAGCCAGTCTAAGAAGTCCCAGATTTATTATCACACCTTGAAAAATGTGCTTTTGCTAATCTCTGTTAATCCACAGGAGAGGTACTTGAAAATAATCACTATAACTAAGCTGCAAGTCTTGAAATAACAGTTCTTTCAGCTTTGATTTCACAGATCGGTTGGTGACCGGTGTTACAAAAATCAAAAAAGAGAAGGAAAACCTGCTGTTTTTACTAAGTCCATGTATTACATAAATATCCAGGAGCCATTTTGACTTTAATGTAATGATTGCTTGATCTTTGTAGGCTTGGGCAGTAGACGCTGTAGAGCTTCATGGACCTTCCTCACTTTTTCTTTGGAAGGGCCTGGAGAGGTTTAGGACAAGCCTGAACTGTGCTAACATTCTCTGTGGGCTCACTGGTCAAGTGAGTGCCCTGAGTAAAATCATCATGTTCCCTTACTCAGACAGCCCTCTTGCAGGACTTCCTTCAAAAGTTTGAGATCACACTATTCAACTCCTTGTAGTATCAAGCCCAAGCAATCCAAATATAGAAAAACTGCAGCTTCTGCTGACCTTAGTTTAGCATGCATGCTAATTAGGATCTGAAGGACTGAAGAAAAAGAGTGGATTGATGATATGCTTGCTGAATAAAGGACCAAGAATCCTCACAGCAGTTAAAGCCAAGGCTCCACAAGTGCAAATTGCCAGCCCGTCCTCTTCTGCCATGCTTCAGTCATGAAAGAATCAGTTGTGCCCAGGGCCATTCAACCCAAGTCTGCCCATCAGTAACTGCCATTGGCTTGGCTATTGGGTTAAAACTTTTAGGTAAAATCCTGTTTATTTGTGAATGAGAAAGTTCCCAAGACTACTTCTTACCTCCTATTTACCCAGTGGCACCTATGGTTTTGGTCATTTTTATCTAGACAAACTTGAGCCTAGTGACCAGAAGGAAGGAGACCCGTGATTTTCATAAGCAGTTGCAGCTGTACAGCTTCTTGGTTGGACTGGATGATCTTGGGGGTCTTTTCCAAGAGGACAAGCAACCAACATCGGTTCACATAAGTGACTCAGCATGTTACTGTTTGAGATTTGGTTACTCATCTTAGGAATATGTGTCAGGTCTTTATCCATTCCTGAGTAGTAGTGTTGTTTTTACTGTAACTTCAGCTGTCTGTGTTACTGGCTCCACTGCTTTTAAAGGTCACTAGAACACTCCGGGGAACTACAGGCCCATCAGGCTGACCTCAGTGCCAGGATAGGCTATAGAGCAGGTCATCTTGAGGGAGATCACAGGGCGTATGTGAGACAACTAGGGGATCAGGCCCGGCCAGCACGGGTTCATGAGAGGCAGGTCCGGATTGACCAACCTGATCTCTTTCTATGATGGAGTGACCCAACTGGTGGATGAGGGAAAGGCTGTCGACGTAGCCTACCTAGACTTCAGCAAAGCCTTTGACACTGTCTCCCACAGCTCTCCTAGAGGAGCTGGCAGCCATGGCTTGGACAGGTACACTCTCTGCTGGGTAAAGAACTGGCTGGAGGGCCAGGCCCAGAGAGTGGTGGTGAATGGAGTTAAATGCAGCTGGGGACTGGTCACGAGTGGTGTTCCCCAGGGGTCGGTATTGAGGCTGGCCTTGTTCAGTAACGTTATCAATGACCTGGACAAGGGGATTGAATGCATCCTCAGTAGCAAGTTGCCTGTATGTCTCTGTCCCTGGACGTGTTCAAGAAACTGAGGGATGTGGTATAGTGGGAAATACTGGTCACAGGTGGATGGTTGAACTGGATGATTTTGGAGGTCTTTTCCAAACTTGGTGATTCTATGATTCTAATACTGAACATGTGTCTAGTAATTTTCTCTCTACCATTCTATACTGTTCTTCTCTGTGCCAGACCTGCGACCAGAACCTTCCTGGAGTCTGAATAGAGCCATTTCACTGCCACAATCCTCACCCAAATGCCTCTCGAGTCACAGGCACATCTAATTTGGTGGGAAGACTGGGATTGCAGATGCCTAATAAGTGTACCTATTTTACTGCTAGCTTCATGTGCTGAAAGACGTTCTGATGTTAGCCCTAGTCCCATGCTTGGCCTTTTTTAACCAGTTGATATAAGAGTCTCAAGTCCTGCATTAAATATGCTATAAATGATCACCAATATACCAGTATATCCCAAAACTCTTCTAGCTGTTTTACTGTATCTGGCACATAACTGCTTTAGACTTTTCTCTTACCCTACTAGACAACACCCCAAAATTTGACAGATAATCCAGGTCCTTATACCTTTTGAAGACTGATGGTTCATCCTTTCTCCTGTGAATAAGAAGACAAAGAGCCTACCATGTTCTCTATTGCAGACAGAGATGCAGAAGTTAGCATTAGATCATCAGTGTAATGACATAACTTCATATCAGGTGGTTTGTTCCAGTTAGCCAGGTCCTAAGTCATGGCAATAAGTAAGACTATGCAGATATTCCTGTGGAAAGACCTGGAAAGTTCATTGCCTGCCCTTCTACAAAATAATATTAATTACAAAAGTGTATTATAACTTAGAGTACCATCTACTAGCAAATTTCCTTGATCATCCAGAGTATACCCTGGCCACCACTGATTATAATACATAAAATTAGAATGTCTCTCTAATGAATATCACTCAGCTCCTTCATACTTGCTGAGGGATCACAAGGGAAGTCCCCAGAAAAATTCTCCAGTGCTTGTTAGAGTCCAGCTTATGACACCTTCCTGGCAGCAGCAAGAAGCTGGATGAAATTTAGTCTGACTGTCCTTGTTGTTTCTTATTTATGGCCATCTTGGATCTTTGAAGAAAAAGATCTCAGGAAGGCTGTTTTTCCCACATAAGCAGGATATCCAAAAGTTAAAGCAGAGCTTCAATATCAAGCATAATACCTCAGCCAAAAAAAACCCCAAACATTAAATAATTAGCTTTTGAGGCTTTGGTTTCCCCCCCTTGGGGATGGAGGTGGGGAAATTTGAGTTTTAAATCCCCTTTTGAGACATCCATACTCTTCATAATCTCCATAATCTTACTAAGTAGCATCAGATTATGGGCAGAGCACACCTGCATCAGTGCAGTTTTTATACACCCCAATATCATAATCCTAGCTATCACTTTAGGTAGCATCAGGGAGTAGTCAGATTTGAGAAACAAAACAACAGACCTTGCACTGTATTTTGCCCAATGAATGACACTTAGTTCTTCTGGCTTCCTTAAGGGACTAATTTCACTGCTGTGGGATGTGTAAATATCTCTCAGTTGATTTGAATAGTCCCATATAATCCATGTTCACCATGTAGATCATAAAGTGTTCCCTTTTCTCATCACCATATTGTTCTGTTTCTTTTTCTGCTAAGTTAACCAGTGGGTACTCATGCAACTGCCACTGCTCCTCCCCCTGCCCCCCCTTTTTTTTTTCTCCCAGAGAAGTGCCTTCACATCTTCAGAGAGTGAAACCATTTAGGGGACATTTTAGGGTGTATATACCCTCAGTTGCCAGCTCGTATGGCTGAATTTCTTGAAAACTTGGGAAATCATATTTTGACTCCTAAGGAAAGACAGCTTGCTGTATCAAGTGTGGCATGGCCGCTATTAGTAGAATTGAATTCTACCAAATCTGCTGAGGACAAATTAAGGGAGGAAAATCAGATGCTATTTGCCTGAGTAAAGCAATTAGAACATAAACTTACCTTGTTGGTGGGGCAGTATGCCCAACAACAGGTAGGAGGCCATACACTGAACTAACAGTCTGTTGGTCCCCCAAAAATATTCAACAAATAATTGCTCTAATAGATACTGGAGCCAAACATCTATAATTTATGACAATTCATCACAATTTCCAGGCACGTGTACTGTTACAGGAGGGTTTGGAGGGAAAATGATTCTAGTAACCCAGACTTGGTTGAAGTTAGCTGTTGGGCGCCTATGCCCACCCCCTTACTCCTCCAGGAATGTAGAATTTCTGTAGTCCCAGTTCAGGAATACATACTGGGTATGGATATACTATGGGAACTGATTCTCCAAGCTAATACTGGAGAGTTCAGGTTATGGATTAGCAGTATTAGTGTCTGGGTGATATAATTGATTTTGGCAAAATTAATTGGGGCACAGAGCAGAAGAGAAATACTGTGTGGTTGAAAAACAGTTATTGGCTACCTGTTCTGCATTGCAGGTGATAGAACCGCTAACACAAACAGCAGAGGTAACAGTAAAACAATTCTGCCTCTTCATGGGTGGAAGAAATAGCTGGCTTGTATTTCTAAACCAGAGGTGGCCCAGACTCAAATGGTGGCACACTGAGTCGCCTGTCTGGGACAACACAGCTGTTTGTCCTCTTCACCACTGAAAGAACAATTGCAGGAAATACCTGGCCCAGTGGCATACCACAGTGATGCACCCCTGGAGATTTCCATCACTCCACCACAGAAGAGTACTGTACGAGAGAGAAAATACTCAATTCCAGAGGATGCCTGGTACACAGATGGGTCCAGCAGAGGAAATCCAAGTAAATGGCATGTGTCTGCAAACCATCCCTCAACCGAGATGATCTGGTTTGAACAAGGGGCTGGACAAAATATCCAGTGGGCTGAATTATGAGCAGTGTAGATGGTTATAACCCAAGAGGCAGGTAATTGTGCACTGAACATTTGCACAGACAGCTGGGGAGTCTGCCAAGGGCTCACACTTTGGATTGTACAGAGAGCCACTCATGACCAGACATCCATGCCCAAGCAATCTGGGGCCAAGACATGTGGACTGATCTATGGAATGTGGTTTCTTTGCTTTTTTTGAGCAGAACAGAAGCGGTACACTGTCTTTTTCAGGCTGTGGCTTGATATGCTGCTCTCTACTAGAATGGCAGGAAGGGGAAATGAGAACACTGGTATACCAGCTTTCTCAATATCAAAACAAAAAGAGGAATGTGTAGAGGAACATAACTTTGCAATAACTGATGCAGAGAAGAAGAGAGCTGACAAATCTTCATTAAGATACCTTATATTTATTGAGTGTACTTTGTAATTAGTGCATTGTGGCAGACTGACTGTAAATGAATGCCTTCAAGTGGGTATCTTGGTAAGCAATATTTTAAAAGGTCTAGAATTCTGTAAATAAGAACCTTCAGGCAGGCACCTGGTCCCAAAGTCCTGCTATGAATGCATTCACCACCCAGAGGGACCCTGATAAACTTGAAACGTGGACCCTCCCGTGTGAACCTAATGAGGTTGAACAAAGCAAAGTGCAAGGTTTTGCACTTGGGTAGAGGTAATCCCAGATATATATACAAACTGAGAGAAGAATTCCGATAGAGTAGCCCTGTTGAGAAGGACTGAGGGGTTCTGTTTCATGAAAAACTTACATGAGCCAGCAGTGTGTGCTTGCAGCCCAGAAGACCCATGGTATCAGGGGATTGTCCCCTTCTGCTCTGCCCTTGTGAAGCCCTAGCTGAAGTACTACGTCCAGTTCTGGGGTCTGTGACACAGGGAAGATGTGGAGCTTTTGGAGAGAGTGCAAAGAAGGGTTTGAAGATGATCACAGCACTGGCCCACATCTCTTATGGAGAAAGGTCGAGGGAATTGGGCTTGTTCAGCGTGAAAAATACAGACCTCATTATGTCTTTCCTATATTTAGAGGAGGTCTTAGAAACATGAGGGAAATCAACATTTTAGAAGCATAGAGAGTGACAGGACAAGGGCACTGTTTTTAAATGGAGGATAATTTTTTTTTTACTGAGAGAGTGGTGAGGTGCTGGAACAGGTTGCCCAGAGAAGTTGTAGATGCCTCATCCCTGGAGGTGTTCAAGGTGATGAGGGATGGGGTCTTGAGCAAACAGATATAGTAACTGATATACAGCACAGGGCAGTCCTGCCTGTGGCGGGGGAGTTGGAACTTGATGATTCTTGAGGTCCATTCCAAACCAAGCCATTCTATGATACAACAAGGAAAATGCAGTACAGTCATATAAACAAAAGGACATTGCAGATGTAATGGAAAGAGCCAGGTGGTGTACTCTATTGCAAGGAGAGCCAGGCAGTGCCGTGTATTCCAAAGAGATCCATTTGTTGTGGTATACTCCAAAGAGAGCCAGGTGGCTGTGTTGGGGACCTAAAGGCCCCTGTCTGAAGAATGATTCTGGGATGGAACAAAGTAGTCTGACAGTTTTGAGGGAAGTGGTATTTGTGGCCGTAGCCACAAATATCTTGTTTTGTAGAGACAGCTGACCTTGGTAGTTTATCTTGTTTTCGCAATGACTTCTTTTGCAAGCAGGTATTCTACTTGGGCTTTGAATCACATGTTGGCCACGCAGGTACAGCATGCAAGTGCAAAAAACCTTACAGACACTGGAGAGAATAAAAGCAGTAAAGAGGCTGCGGTGGGGGAGAAAGGAGAAGTGCACCTTGAAGCAGGGGATGCCCTGCTGGCACTACCAATCAAATCCACCACTGGCATGTTCCTTCTTTCTTCTTTTGGAGGTTTGCCATCTCTCAAGGGTCGGTAAGTAATAGAGCACTTGCTTAGGGAGTTTCTGCTTCTCACTTACGGGGATTATCTAAAATGGATGCTTGTGTGTGTACGAGTGTGTGTATGTTGAATAAAACCCATAACCCTATGCTGCTCTGAGTGCATAGTTTGCTTGCCTCTGTTCCTGAAACATCCTGTCTCTCAGATCCAAATGTCCCTGAAACAGTGGCATGGTATATTCCAAAGAGAGCCAGCCTGTGTGGTATATTCCAAAGAGAGCCAGGTAGTGTGGTATGTTCCAAAGAGAGCCAGGTGACGTGGCATTTTCCAAAAGGAAGCAGGCAGTATGGTATATTTATTTTATAAAAGAGGCAGGTGGTGCAGTATATTCCATAAATGAGGCAGGTAGCATAGTATATTCCATAGAAGAGGCAGGCAGCGTAGTACATTTCATAAAAGATCCAGGCGGCGTAGTATATTCCATAAAAGAGGCAGATGGTGTGGAATATTCCATAAAAGAGGCAGGTTGCATGGTATATTCCAGGAGGAGAGAGGTAACGCAGTATATTCCAAAAAAGACACAGGCAGTGTAGTATATTCCAAATAAGAGGTAGGTGTTATAGTATATTCCAAAGAAGATGCAGGTGGCTAGCATATTCCCAAGAAGATGCAGGCAGTGCTGTAGATTCCAAGAAGAGGCAGGCAGTGTAGTAGATTTCCATATGGGCCAGATGGCAGGCAGCAGCCCTGTCACAATAGCAAATGTTGCATGAGCATCTACCATATCACTGCTGTGTCTCTATATTCACATAATAGACAGTAGCTGCCATCAGAGAACCAAACCGTATGTATGCCCCTTTCTCGTGTTTGTTTCCATAAACACAGAAATAAAAAAAAAGAAGCAGAGGCCACGAAGGTCCTTTTAAGGCCTAAATGCTATAGTTATTACTTATCCACTGGTGAAAATGGTACTCTGATACAGGTCTTATAGGGGAGCAAGCTGGGGGGGAAGTGCATTGGTTACTCCTACATGAAGGAGAAAGAAAGAGACATTGAGTTCATTTGGACTTAAAATTGAACAAATCTTTGGACAAATATTTGGGACTTCCTTCAAAATCATCAACCCAGAGAAGGGATGATGGTAAGTTTTGTACTAGCTCTTCAACTGTGGCCTACACTTAGCAATAAATAATTGTGCCTTCCAGTTTGAGGTTCTACTGGAGGGATTATTTTGTATTTTAAGAAACTACCTGACATTGCAGAGATGTGTACCACCTTGGCCTCTAATGACAGGGCCCAAGAAGAAACTTATTTTGCATTGAAATCACTTTCCAACATAAAAGGGCACGGAGGAGCAGAGGCTGCGCCCAAGTGGCTCTAGGCTGCTCAGTACTACATTGCCCTTTGCTCTTTCTCATCAGGTAGGATGAGGGAGAGAACTGGAAATGAAATAGAAACCATGGACTGATATATGAACTATTTACCACAAATGGAGAGGAAAATGGTGTCAAAAACACAAGTATTCACCACTTACTAACCAACGTACTGCTGATCAAGGCCCAGAACAGCAAAAATGCTAACCAGCAGCGCCAACTGCTATCCAGAAGCCTCCACTGCTCCAAATGCTAACCAGCTGCTCCAACTGCTATCTAGCAGTTCCAGCTGCAATCCAGCAGCCCCAAGTGCAGTCCAGCAGCTCCAGCTGCTATCAGGCAGGCCTAAGTGCAATCCAGCATTTAAAACTGCTATCCAGCAGCCCCAACTGCTAACCAGCTGTTCCAAATGATAACCAGCAGCTCCAGCTGCTATCCAGCAATTCCAACTGCTATCCAGCAGCCTCAACTGCTAACCAGCTGCTCCAAATGCTAACCAGCAGCCCCAGGTGCAATCCAGCAGTGCCAACTGCTATCAGGCTCAACCCAAATTGCTATCCAGCATTTACAACAGCTATCCAGCAGCTCTAACTCCTATCCAGCAGCTCCACCTGCTAACCAGCTATGCCAGCTGCTATCCAGCAGCTCCAACAGCAGACCAGCAGTGCTGACTGCCAAGCAACTGCCTGCTGCCCATTATGGCATCTGCGTGGCCCCGGCCCTGCCCCCACTGCCGCCCTCCTTGTCAGTGGCTCCACCCCATCCATTTGTGTGGTGTTAGCACCTCTTCAGCCGAATACAGGACTCTCCCTACCCCTCAGCCTGTGTCAGGGGCATTAGCACAGCTTGCCTCAGCAGTGCTCCTCAGACGAGGGCTGAAGGCAGATTGGGCTGGTTGTATAAAAAAAACATTCTTGTAGCACCCTGTCATGGAATTATCTCTAGATCTGTGTCCGTGACATGAGGTACAGGCCCGGAAAAAAAAAAAAAAAAGAAAAATAGGGGGAAAAAAAAGTGTTAATGGTTTAGAGTCCAGTCTGGCCCAGCCCGACCCATTGACTAATTAGGCAGGGGGGATTTGTGGGTCTGTGCCCCGGGAGAGGGGAAAAGGAGGAAGGGTAGGGTGATAGTAGATGAGTCTAAAAACAGAGCAACAGCAGTGATCTGAGTAGGAACATTAATTTACTAAATATGATCTCAGAATGCAAGATAATACAATACAACACAATACAACTGGAATAGAAACCAACAAATCAAAATGAGAGCAAGAGTGTCCAAAAGCGAGGCCTTACTCTACCACTGCAGGTGAAAGCAGCCAGAGGCCGTGTGCTCCTCCACAACAAGCAAACAGACAGAGACTTGTGACCTGCCAGGAGCTCCACCTTTCTTCCTCTGGGCACAAAGTCCTCTGGTGAATGCCACTCCTCCCCTATTCCTCCAAGAACCAAACACCCAAAAAAGGCAGTCCACAGAACCAGAATGTGAACTCTTTAACTCCCGCTGCTTTACGTGATGTTATGCTGTGGAATACTAACAACAAAAATGTCACAAAACTACAACACGCCTGTCTGCTGCTGTTCTGTCTTCACCTGTGGAACTGTGCCTCTGCTTGGTGCTGGCAGTAATTCAGCCTTTAGCGAGGCCACCAGGCGTGCCTAAGCGATGTGGGGGGCAAGGAATGCAGTGCCTCTTGGCCTGAGGAGCCCTATCCCTCACCTCTGCTCTGTGTTTGCTCTGTGCCAGTGGTCAGCAGTGTGGCTGCTCTCAGCCTTTCTTCACATCTATAAGCGTTCTGATCATTTTCCTACGCGCAAGGACACTCAGAGGAGCAGAGGTTGGGTGCCAGTGGGCTCTATGATGTGGTGTAACCCAGCTGTCACTCAGGCCCACACCGTCCTTTGATCAGACTACCAAAGAGGGATGAGGGAGAGAATTGGAAATGAAATTGAACAAGTGGGAAGAAATAAAAAATATCTGCAAAGATGGAAGACAAAAAAGGAAACCAAAACACAGTAGTAACACTACATAAACCCACAATGCAATTATTTAACACTTTTCAGCAACACACAGCAATAAATGGTCCACATTTCTTCACAGCCTAACCCAACTTTACCCACCCAAATTTACCCCAATCCAGAACAGTGATGAATCGTAGGCTTTTATTAATTACTTATTAATTATAATAAAAAACAAGTGCATCTTCTCAAGCCATGTCACAGTGGCAAGGGGTGCAGCAGCATCTGCCATGTTGCTGCCATGTCATGGTGGGAAGAGGTGCAGCGGCAGCAGCCATGTGGCTGTGGGGTCACTATTGTTCCATGGTAGGCACCATTCCTCTAAGACAGGAGAGCTCAGGGCAGCTGCCTGTCAAAGAACCAAACCCTCTAGATGCCTCTTCCCAGTATTTATGTTTCCTCAGACACTGAGCAGAAATAAAGGCAGAAGCAAAGGAAATGAAGGGTCTGTTTTGGCCCAATGCGTGGTCTCTGTAACTTATCCAGTGCTGCAAATCATAGTCTGATGTGGCTTAAAGGGGAGGAAGGTGGAAGGAAGCGCATTGGTTATATGTACTTGAAGGGAAAAGAGAGACCTTGAGTTCACTTGAAATTAAAAATGGGGAAAAAAATGGATAAATAGTTGGGACTTCTTTCAAAATCCTCATCCCAGAGAAGAGATTATGGTAAATTTTGTATTAGCTCTTCACTTGTGCCCTACACTTCTGCCATATGCTATGGTGCTTTCCAATATAAGGTTTTACTCAAAGGGTAATTCTAATGCTGTAAGCATCACAAAGCTGCAAGAGGTTCTGCAGAGATTCATCAGAAGCTTTTGATGTTCATAGACAAAGAACTGTATGGATCCTGAGGTCTTCTAATTATCTTGAGTGAATAACTGGACCCCCTCAGAACAGTCAGAACTTGACTCTTGATGCTTCCTGCGGATGTGGGCAACCCAGCACGTAGTGACCAGCTTGAAATAGAGAACTGGACGTGTGGGGTGTGTGTCCTCAAATGCCCTCAAATGGATTTTCCTTCATATCATTGTGTTTCTACAGAAATGTTTGATTAAGTGTTTCAGTCAAGCCCATTATTCTGGAGTTTCAGTAGACATGGAATACATCTCGCTCAGGTCAGTGCAGAATTGAGAGAAGTTGTACAAATACAGTGCAGTGATTGCCTCCATGAACCTCATGGAGAACTCCGCTGGTGTTTCTTCGTGTTTTCACTACAGCTGTCCTGAAATTTTTGATATCCACACATGGAAATCAGATTCTAAGCTTCCATGCTGTGAATAATGTCTTTGAGTTAACCCATTTGGAAGGAAACAGTCTCTCTTTTATTTCCCAAAATATATAGCTCTCATGGTGATGGAGAAGGGAGAATGGCTTTAAGCTAAAAGAGGATGAACTTAGGCAGGATGTTAGGAAGAGGTTTTTTGCTCAGAGACTGGCAATGCACTGGCACAGACTTCTCAGAGAAGTTGAAGATGCCCTGATCCTCGAGGTGTTCAAGTCTAGGTTGGATTGGCCCTAGGCAGCCTGGTCTGATGGGTGGCAGCCCTGCTTGCAGCAGGAGTTGGAGTTTTATAATCTTTAGGGTCCTTTCCAACCTAAGCCTTTCTATGATTCTATGAAATATACATATTAAATTTAATTGAATTTCTGTTTACAGGGAAAAAAAACCTTTGCATCCCTGTTCCCTCATGAGAGTCACTACTGCCACAGTCAAAACTCTCCCACCCACTGCCACTTCTCCCTGGGCAGACCACTAACCCTGCACCTTCTCTGTTGACAAGCAGCAGGTCCAGGAATGTACTTCCCCTTGTTGACTCCTTCACCATCTGTGTCAGGAAGTTATCTCCCACACACTCTAGAAACCTCCAGGACTATTCCCTTTCTGCTGTATTATATTTCCAGCAGACGTCTGGGAAGTTGAAGTCCCCCACAAGAACAAGAGTAGAGACTGCGAGACCTCATCCAACTGTCTATAAAGTATCTTATCCACCTCTTCATCCTGGGTGGGTGGCCTGTAGCAGACTCCCACGATACTGTCAGTCTTATTGGCCTTCCCCTTGGTTGTAACCCGTAAGCTCTCAACCCTATCATCACCATCATTAATTTCCAAACCATAGTGGAAATGCTAAGTCATGGCCTGAACCAGTGATCAAGCACCTGGTGGGAAGGCAGGGCCAACCCAGGGGAGCTCAGGTGCATGCAGTGTACCTGAATGACTGGAAGGTGTGGAGTCAGGATCCACCCTTCCCAGACCTCATTTAAGGGTTGGCAGTGGAGGTGAGGGTGTCTTCTGCTGGAGGTTTCTGCCTATCTGGGGTTTTCTAAAGGTAAGCAGCTCTTTTCATTTGTTTCTGCATCTCTGGCTGCTGCACTTGAGCTTGTTGTCATTTGATGTAACCAAAGACTTTGCCACCCTGGTCTTGTAGCACTTTCCATCCCATTATAGCCTTACATAGGCGCTCATGTTTTTTTTTCTCAACATAGAGGGCTACATCACTGCTGTTCCTGCCTTGCCTATCTCTTTTGAAAAGTTTATAGCCATCCATCACAGCACTCCAGCTGTTCAAGTCATCCCAGCATATTTCCATGGTGGTGACTATATCATCATTTTCTGACCACACAGTGGCCTCTATCTCCTCCTGTTTGCTACCCATGCTGCATGCATTAGTGTAAATGCACCTGAGCTGGGCTGCATTTTGGGTGCGAGAAACCCTCATACCCTCTTTTTTTCCATACTCAGGTTTATGTTTATGGAAACAACCTCACACCAACCCTTCTGTTCTTCCTGCAGAATGGTATGTCATTCTCCTCCACCAAGTTGCAAGATATCTTGCTAGGACATTCTTCTCCCATGAGCACTGGCATGTTACATCTAGGCTCCTTTCTAATGACCATGGTTTCACCCTCACCAAACTATTCTATGATTCTGAACACCAATTTGAAGCCAGAATGTTTGAGGTGTGACTCTAAAGAACACTTTCTCATTCAAGAAAAATCCAGCTTGTGTCTTCAACATTGCTTGAAGTTGTGAGTTCAGTGGGCTTGGACAGGGTCAACCTCTTTGCTTGGGGACGTCCTTCAGCCACAGAGTACTGTAGACGCACACAGAATGTCTCCCAGTGCTTCTCAGGAGAGCCAAAAGGAATTTGCTGATAGATGGGGGCACTGCCCGCAGTCCTCTCTGCTGCACTCCTATTTCTTGTCACATCCCTGCAGATGGAGACCAGCGCTTTTGCCACAGGCTACATTTGGTTTCAGTTTTCAAATTTTTTTTTTTCCTTGCAACAATTAAGGCTGAAACCTCTTTCAGTAGAGCAAGCAATGTGAAACAAAACAAAAACACCTCTGAGACTGTGGCTCAGTCATGTCCCAGGACTGCAGGCACAGAGGCAGGCTTATCCTCAGTGTGGGAACGCAGGGGGCAGAACTCAAGGCAAAGAGGTCTGCCACATGTTAAATATATCTGATTTTCTGTAGGCTTTCACATGCAGCCTGCATGCCTTCAATTCTTTCTCAGATCTTTGCAAAACATAATTCAGTTCTATTTACTTGTGGTTCATTTGCAGTTCTTTTCAGTTCTGAATTATGAAATTATTCCTCTTAATGCTGTCAGGAAAGTTAATAATATCCAGGATCTCAGATTAAAAATTAAACATGAGTATAACATTATTTTCCTCTGATAAATATTCAAGTATAGTACATACTAGTGCAGGATCTTTCCAGAAAGAAATAAAGGAAAATATGTAGGCATCATTCTTATTTTATTACAAAGTAAAAATTACAAGAGCTTTAGGCAAGATTTGTGTGCATACAGACATTATTTCTGATGGTGGTGCAATTATGATTTTCAAATACAATGGAATGGTGATTTTTGAAATATATCAGTATTTCTTTTCTTTTGTTTTAATTTTCCTTTCTTGCTTGAAAACTTTTAACAGGTAAGCTTGTAAATAACACAAACAACTGGGGTCCAGAGCAGTGCGTATAACTGCAGTCTTGTTTAGGTCCTGCCTCAAGAATGTTTCCCTATTCAGTAAGGACTCTTCAGCTTCTTCACAAATGCTTTCTAATATTGGAAACGTAAGGAAATCAGTATTGTGAACTTTGCACTTATTTTTCTCTGCAGACACACTTTTAGTCACTGTTATCTTTAAGTATGAATAGTTATTTTTCTAATGCCATAATACAACAAAATATTCTGACTGCTTTAAGGGACCAATGTGTTTCAATCCAGGATCATGAGGTGGCATGTGTTGGCGACCCAAAACGCCCCTGAAGAATGATCCTGGGGTGGAACAAAGTATTCTGACAGTTTTAAAGGAAGTGGCTACAGCCACAAATATCTTATTTTGTAGAGAAAGTTGACCTTGGTAGTTTGTCTTGTTTTTACAAGTACTTGCTTTGCAAACAGGTGTTATCTCCCACACACTCTAGGAACCTCGAGGACTGTTCCCTTTCTGCTGCATTGTAATTCCAGGAGATGTCTGTGGAGTTGAAGTCCCCCATGAAAACAAGGGGTAGAGACTGTGAGACCTCACCCAAGTGCCTGTAGAAACCAGATTTTAAGTTTCTGTGCTACAAATAATGTGTTTGAGTTAATCCATTTGGCAGGAAAAAGTCTCTATTTTTCAAAATATGTAGCTCTGAACTGATTTTAAATGAATGTCTAATTTTAAATGTTTGAAATATCCAGTCAATGCTGTTAATCAAAATAGTGATTCAAAGTATTTTTGCATTTTCTCTCAAATACTTAACTTTGCTTTTCAAAATCAGTGTATTGTATGGTCATATTTTGGAAGTGCAAAGACACAGTCAAAACTGCAGAGATGGACCTCACAGAGGATACAGTTTAATGCTATTTTTTTCATATGCTTGTTGTGTTATTTCTAGCTCCTAGCACTCTGCAATAACCAAATGTTCTTGTTTTGGTATTTTTGGGGGCTGATAATAGCAGCAACCTGCAACATTTTAGTACTGAACAAAGTGCATTAGGTGGCATGGTGTTTTGAGACATCTGCCTTGCCTCTACTTGTGTAACTCTGGATGTGTCCTTCCTATCTCCTACAGAAGAATTTTGTTTTCCTGACCCTGTGATTTCTGTAGCATTCCTGTGAAAGCTTCCCTTGCAGCTGGTAGGACTATGGTTGGGTGTGTGGTGGCTGTTCTTCTCAGGATATATCCATCAATAGGTTCCTTCACTTTGGCTTCTAAATCCCTCCTTCAACAAAACAACCCTTAAGTTATTAATTTATCCTTATATTTTAGTATCTATTAATTGTTGAACAATCCGTTTGGCTTCTTAGTATTCCCATTTTCTTCTCAGGCTGACAGATGGGAGGGGAAAGGCTGTTTCTCCTGTAGGTACTGTATGAGCTGAGCTCTTTTTATTTCAGGTTTGTTATACATTTTGCTCAGAAACACACAGCCCTTGTTGATGCAGTTTTTGTTGTTGAAGAATTTCACTTTGAATCAAAATGTTCAGCTGTGAATGTTGTAAGCAGTTTAAAAATAGCCATGGAGCATATTGTTAAGAGAGTGCTTGGAAGCCTCAGCCAAAACCAACCGTTCTTGTGAATCTGAATGTTTCCCTGTTGCTGAGGAATGCTAATTAAGCTTTCAGTGCAGACAGGAAACATATTTAGCACACATTTTCAGTGAAAAGAAGCTGATTTCTCTGACCTTCTTCCCTCAGCAAGCAGAGGGAGCCTGTTAGTATTCTACTTTTCCCACTGGTTTTCATGTTTATTTGCCCCAGAAATAGAGAATCAAACGAAATGAGATACACTCGTATCATGATGCATTCATTCTCTTGACTTTCCCAAGGTCTTGTGTAGTCTGCAGGAATGCCTGTGTAATTTTCAGTAGACAGCGAGAAATGCTTGCAGATCCATCTCTTTTCTCCTGGGACTCTGACATATTATGGCCGGCACCAGACAACACTGGTCTTCATAAATTATGTACAGACACACGGGCACACTTTTTGAGAAGCAAGAGGTCAAACAAGATATTACAGTGATATCCCACGGTGCGAAACTAAGTCAACTCCTTTCTCCAGTAGATGAATTGACCAGTGTGGATCCATGAATTGTTCCTATCATTACTAAGACTCAGAGGAAAACATCTCAGCTTGCTCACTGCGATGTCATTCACTCTGGCTGACAGCCAACTTTTCCACTGGTCTGTGCTTTGTGTGCTGCCAGCTTAAATTCTTCTGTAGCCTTCAAGACCTGGAAACAACTTTTCAGTTTCTCCCTGGGTACAGATTAAATTAATCTAGAATGTAGAGGTTCAGTGGTGCTGTAGAAGAGAGTGGTCCATCACTGTTCTGTTAATAGGAAGCTATGACTGTATCCTGCAAGTATCGTTTTTTAGGTACTAAATGTTCTGTCATTTCACTGGAAACATGGGAATTCTGGTTTCCTCTTACTGCTTTCTCAGCCATGTATCTTATGATTTGACAGTATGTCTCCCTACCTGCCAGACAGGATGCCAGTCTGTCAGAATTGTTTTCTTTTCTATTTGTTTACTACATAAAAAACACTGATGTAAAATGCATTTGTGCAGCTTTGATGATCCAGGGCAAAAAGAGAATTTGTTCTGACCTAAAACTTTGGAGGAGGAAAAAGCTTGGACAAATCAAAGACATAAAAAAAATAATTCTCTTTGATCAAATATGGAAAATACGAAAGGTATTACAGATTATTGGCAAGGTCCTCAGGTAATACAAGCAAGCAGTTCTTACGTCTTCCAACTCAGTGTTACATTTTGAATACCTCAGTGATGCTGGAACGAATATATATACTTAGTTTTGTTGAGAGAGAGAGAGAAGAGGTTGGGTTTGGAGAGGGATTTTCTTAAGAGTGTAAGAAACCAAAATGCTCCTGTCACTTTTGAAGTGGATGACCACAGGTGATGGTAGGGATGTCTTAGCAGCAGCCCCAGGAAGGCAGTAGAACAAATCTGTTTGGTGTTAATTAGCATCACTCACCAGGTGAAACATCATCACTATCCTGAGAATTGCTAGTACATTGTGCACCTGCAAACCCTGGGCTGCCACTAAGAAAAATCTGGAGAGCTTTTGAGATATGAGCACTTCTAAGCACACAAGTCCCCTGGAAATATCGACAGAGCTGTCTGAATGAAAGGGACGTTTATTGTCCTTTGCTTCTCTTGCAAGCTGATTGTTATGGGAAATCTGTTTTTGCAAGTGTCAGGCTGACTTGAGAAGAAGCAATTCTCTTCTGGATAATTTTGGCAGAACAACCTGACCTTCAAGAAACTATGACTAAGAGTGGCCCTTTATTTTCTTGTCACCCTCACAGTATGCATTCTGTGGCTGAGTCGTATGATGAAGTAATGGAGTCCAGAGATTCACTTCTGAAAACTGCTGTCATATAATAGCAGTGCCAGCACTTATGAAATCTCCAGGTGAACTAGCTCAAAGGTGGTGTTCATGACAGTAGAAGTGTGGAGTCATTTAAAAGCTGATTCTATGGTAAAAGTATGTCTGGGGCTGAGATGGGGTTTGAATGCAGTTCAAGGAATGGACAGAAATTCAGGGCCAAAGAGTAAAAAGGCTTCTTGCCTGCCTGCCAGGAATTTATGGCAAGCTGCGGAGTGACAAAGACTTGATGATTTTTCCAGTGAGACTTGTGGAGATGCTATTAAACAGATAGTCTGAGAGCATCAACTGGAAGGAAAAGGGACAGGGAGGAGGAAAACGAGGTGATCCATGTTCAGAGGCTGCTGAAGCTTTTGAAAAGAACATGTTATGGGTAGCCAGTACAACTTGCCAATTTTGGCTCACCGGTGCTTGCTGAAATGCAGTTCAACCGAAAGACTTGCAAGAGAAGGACTGATCCTTTAAAGCAAAGGTATCTTAGAGACAGTTAGTGACCTTGCATGGGACTGTAGGTTCTTCACAGTGTGACTTTTATATAAAAAGGTTCCTCCATAAAGTCAGAGGAAGCAAAGGGTTTTTTTTGTTGTTGTTGTTAGATGTTTGATTCCTAAATTGGCTTTCTTTTTAAAGTAGATTTGTGGAAATAATGACTGTTGTCATCAACAGGCCCTCTGTATGGAGGAACTTGGCAGAGGAAAAACCCTTCAATTCTCAGCTCCATGAGTGGGGAAGGCAGAAGGCGTACTTGGTCAACAGGGGTGAATAGAGTTGTCACAATTCCATTTTAAATACAAATCAATAACAAAAACCAAGGGAGAGATCTATAGTTTAAAAAAAAAAAAAAAAAAAAAAACAACAAAACAAAACACAAAAAAATAATCCACAATGAATGGAAGGATTTATCTATTTTGTTGGAAATACTTCTAATTTTCTTTCTATGAGTAAGACCAATGACAAACACAAAGTAACTGGGTTGAGGTATTGCAATTTGATCACAGCTGTACATGTCTAAATCTGGAGAAGTTTGTCTGCATCTTACATCTGCTTAAAGTTGGAATCTATTTACATTGCTTACACTGTCTCTTTACACTGTTCCATCTAGGAAAATAAGGAATGATTAAGTGCGTGTTAATACTTATCTTTTTTATCCATTTACCTGACTGCTTCCACTACCACACCTGAAGACCTAGGATCCCAAGTCTGAAATAAAGCCCTCTTCTGTAGATGTGTAGTCCCTCAGGTTTGAGTTGTTGCGAGTTCCTTTCTCAAACTTCTTGATATTTAATGTCAGTTGCTTGATTCATTGTGATGCAGAATATTTTCTCTTTATTTTTGCTGTCATTGGAAAAATCTGGGAAGAAAACTCACTAACTCTAATGTGATGCTAGAAAGCAGCATTTCCTTATTCTTTTGATATGTACTGGGCGACTTAAGAAATCAAATGCATGCGTACACAGTTCAGGTTCTGCACTTAAACAGGTAAGACATACAGATGCAATATATTGGCATACATATTCTTTTCCAAGAACTCATTAATATATGCTAACATGGTGGATGCAAAGACAAACGTAGCTTATTGTGATTTGAGTGCTTCAGTGAAGAAGGGAACGTTTGGAAAAACAAGACTGTGCACATACCAAGCAAAGCTAAACAGAAAACTTCAGAACTGTCACACATTAATTCCTTTTTGCTAAATTAATATATTGGCCCTTAAGTTAATATATTGATCCCTGTTGCTAAGCCAACTTATATCAGTGCTACAAAATATCAGTAGATAGATATGCAGATGTTGGAAATATCTTGGGAAGTGCTAAATACTATTCAGATTTTCCCATCTCTACCTCTTACATTCTTTTTAAAAAAAAGCTATAAGAATTGATAGATTTTTGTCCATCTTGCTATATACAGCTTATTAGTATAGCCATCATTATTGAATTATGCTTTGGAGAACATTAACCATTGTAAGTAATATCAATACTATGTATGCTGTATGCATTTAGAATGATGTATGAGTAGTAAGAACGGCCAGACTAATATATATATATGAAAGAAATAGAGATGTGAAGAAGCTGCATGATTATTTCTTGTACCTACCTGCTCATGGTGGACATGAAGAGGGGCTCATTTCCCAGGTATAGAGATATCACTGCTTCAGTTATCCCTTATGTAAAATGACAGTAATAACTTATCTCCTAGGAGCTCTATAAGTCAGCAGTGTTTGTGAAGAGGCTTTTCTATCTTGATGTGAGAGATGCTTTAAAAGTGCAGTGAATTAATGTTTTTCTCAAATGCTTTTTGATTGAGTTCTACAGGGTCAGGGTTTTGTGGCTTGTTATCAGTGGCTTGCTTTCTAATCTCTAGATTTGCTACGTGATGGTCAAACTTTAATGAAATGACTGCAGTAGCCAAAGACAACTTTGATAATTGAGATCTTTATGGGGAGGAAGCCCTTAGTTTGGGTTTTGTGCTGGTTCACAGTGTGAACTCTTCACAGCTCATCCTGGGACATACAATGCTCTCAACTATCTGTGGTGACTAACTCTGTACACACAGTTCTGTCAGAGCAGATGAGAAGAAGGACATGATTGCTTTTGTTTCAGCAGAAGAAACTAAAGAGAATTTAAGGGAATACTTCATGTTACAGTATGTAGAAACTTTGGCTTGATGCCATCTTAGCTGACTTGTAGCTACTCATCAAAGCCTGCTGTTACAGCTATGCTGCAGAGCTCTCAACATATATCCTTACTTCTTGGCTAAGTCAAGCTTTCATGCAGATACTTATCAAAACTTTACACTCACAAACAAAATATTGTTACTTGATAGAGTTAAGTAGGCCAAGTCCCCATTGGGACCCATAGACTTGTGGATGTTCAGGTTCCTCATGTGGTCCCAAACCTGATCTTCATTTATAGGGGAGGGATGTTGCTTCCTTGATCCCCTCCTGCCAAACCAAATGTTTGAGGGCTGTGTGGTGAGCAGTTGTCAGGGAGGACCTGACAAGAGACACAAAAGTTAAGTACCTCAGCCTTTTCCTTGTCTGTTGTTACCAGCCTGCCTGACTTTTCTTTTCAGGTTGAGGTACCTGTGGATGCCTTCCTTGTTCTTTTTTGCATCCCTAGCAACGTTCAGTGGCTTTCCTGACCCCATCCCTGCTCAGCCTAGCAGCTTCCTTATATTCTTCTTGTGGTACCTGTTCCTGTTTCCATTGCCTCTGTATTTTCTTCGTACTCTTCAGTTTGACCAGCAGGTTCCAGTTCAGCCATAGTGGTCTCTTGCCTTCCTTTCCTGACTTGCTACACCTGGAGATGGAGAGCTCTTGTGCCCTGAAGAAAGCCTCCTTAAAGCTCTGCCAGCTCTGCTCCATAGCCTTGCCCACAAGGACAGTTTCCCAGGGTGTTTTGTTGACTAAGTCCCTGAAGAGTTGGCAATTAGCTTTCCTGAAGTTTTGCTTCCTAGTTCTACTCTTCACCTGTCTCATGTCCCTCTGGAGCATGAGCTCAATCATAGCATGGTCATTACAGTCCAGGCAGCCTCCAATCTGGATGTCACCAATCAATTCATTTATACTGGTGAGCAACAGGTCCAATATTGCATTCCCCCTTGTGGGCTGTAATTACTTGACTCAAGAAGTCATCCTCAGTGTATTCCAGGAGCCTTCTGCTACTTTTCCAGCAAATGTCTGGATGGTTAAAGCCCCCCAGCGGGACGAGCACTTGTGATCACAGTGCCTCCTGTAGCTGGAGATAGAAAGCCTCATCAACAGGCTGTTGCTGATCTGGAGGCCTGTAGTAGACACCTGTCACAAGGCTCCATTTGCTGCCTTGGTAACCGTCATCCATAGGCTTTTGACTTGCTCATGACTGTTTCTTAGAGATAGCTCTTCACATTCTATTCCTTTCCTGGTATAGTTAGCAACACCCCACCTCTCTTCTCTTGCCTGTCCTTTCTGCACAGCTTGTAGCCATTGATAGCCACGCTCCATTCATGGGAATCATCTCACAACATGATGACAACTGTATCATGGTTTTCAAGTAGCACAGTAGCTTCCAGCTCCTCCTGTTTATTTCCCAACCTGCATGCATTGATTCAGCTGGGCAGCTTTTCTTGTCACTCCCTTAACCCCTTAGTTCCTTCCCTTGAATTTCCCCATTGCTTTCTCCTGTTGCCCCAGTAGTCGCTGCCTCATCAAAAAAGAAAAAAAACAACACCCAAAACAGAGTGCAAATATCAGACCCTTCTGACTGCAAGAGGCCCTTTTCAGGTGACATGGCAGTACCCTGTTGGGATGGAGTGAGGAAGCTTGCTGTGACCCTTCACTTGAAAAATTCACCTAAAAATGTCACCTGTAAGGTGCCTCCCCAGTTCAGCCCATCTCATAGGGATGTTATGAGCTATGATTTTACTTTTGTCTAGGTGGAAGAACTGCATATCTAAGGAACAGTAGGATTTCCTAGAGTGTGTGTCTGGTCATCAGCTGTTAGAGAGGAGGAGACACAGCAACAGGGCATCTTCTTGTCTCAGGATACAATAACTTGTTGGATTTCCAGCTTCTCAGAACAGGAGAAGCATCAGTCTGATTCCTAAGCATAAAGAAAAAGAAAAAAAGACAAGTAAGGAACAGCATGCTGCTGGTACTCTTTACAGTCCTGAAAAACAGTTATTTCTTTCTCCATCTTTGCCATTAAGCACCTCCTGAGCAATTTCTGCTGCTCTTGAATTGGATTTTTCACAATACTGCATGTAAAGAAATCCTGATTTCAGAAATCAAGAGGGTTTGCTTTTGAAGCTAAATCATCAAAACGTATCTTTTTATTCTGAATGGAAGGGTGACTATTTCTATTTCAAATAAGCACGGGCAAAGCATAGACTTTTTGAGAAGTGAACTTGATAGGTCTAGATCAGAAGTGCAGCTCTCTGCTTCAAGTGTGAGAAGAAAGCAGTGTGTGAATTGTTGGAGTGGAGAAGAAGGAGATACCATCTGACCTGGCCCTTTCTCTACTGTTGCAGTCACCACCATTCTTTCTTATGAGGAATCCTGGCAAACTGGTGCAGGTACATCTTAAATCTAAATTTCAAGTCATCAAGGTCCTGCGGCTGACAGGCAATCCTTTTGCCTTTCTGTTTGGTTCTTCTGCATTAGCTATTGTTATGTTCTGAGGCTGCTTTTTTTTTTTTTTTTTAAATGCAATGCAATAGAAACAGTGCAAACAGGCTGGGCACTGTCACAGACAATTGTCAGCATGCTTGTGCAGAATTAATGTTGATATTTTCTTCATTGTGTTCAGGTTGTCCAGAAGAACTCAGGAGCAAATTACAGTCTGGATTACTGTTAGAGAGATGATGGAGAAACAGTCTCTACTGAAATGTTTTTTTTCTCATTTACTTTCACTGCATTGCAGATACCTGGTCGGTCATGCCTGGTGCTGAGATTAAATGCTCAGCAATGAGGATGCCAATGATTGGGATTTGACTGCAAAGGCTTGCACTTATATGTCAGCAGAATGGATGACTGTGACCCAGCTGCTGTTGCAAGTGAATCGCACCCTGCATGGGACCCGTTCCTAGGCCTCAGTTTAGTCCACAGCAGGGAAGCCACCATTTCATGTGATGCTGGTAGCAGTCCCAACACCACAGCAGAGACTGCATGGAAATCTTGGGGGCAGTTTTAAGACAAATTGGAAGTGCAGCATGAAAGCACTCTTTTCAGCCGCATACTCTGTGTTGTGGATTCATGAATTTATGAAGTTTAGTCTCCAAGACTAGCAATATTGATTCCTTTACAGGCTGACTGGATGTCCACCACCCTGAAATGGATCCAGGCACTGTGAGAGTAGGCTTGGTGTTAAGTTGTCCCTCCACACCCATTCTCAGGCTTATTTGGACACTGTAGGAAAAATCTGAGTGTTTTTAAAGAGGGAAATTAAATCTGCACCTTTATAGAGGTAAGATCATCCATCCATGTTTGCTACAGTTTACAATTTTCACACATGAAAGTCCCCTGTCCACATTTATCCCATTTAAGTAACAGGGCAAGGCTACTCCGCATTTTGTTGCATCTTTTAATGAAGGAGGTTGTTTCAGAAGAAGCTTAATAAGATGTGTAGAACAGTAGTCTAAAAAATAAGCTGATGGCATGAGGAAGACTGAAGGGCCTTCCCAGCTACCAGTTCTTACATTTACTTGCCCATCACGTGCACCAGCAGTGTTCATCCACAAGTTGAGGATTCATTTTGCAGAGGTGACCTGCATCAGGTGCCAGTGCCAAACAACAGAAGCACAGATCTAAATCCCTTCTGCATGAACTGCACCATCACAAGATGGCACAGGCAACACATTGGATGGAGGGCACCCTGTTTTATTTTAGTCTGCCTCTTTTTATGATAAACAAAATACATGGTGAATTCCAGCTTTGCTGCATGCTGCTGCAGGAGACACTGAGATACACAGTGAACTCCCCTGTGAACTTGATAGTATTTTAAAAATGCATTGCCCAACCTGTAGGTTGGTATTACTGTGCACAGATGCAGAGGTACAAGCCCTTGTGTCACTGCATGTTTTCTTCAGATAGAGCTCTAAAAGCAAAGCAAAATCTCATGCTATCTGTGTCAGAGTTATTGGGGAGGCAGTAGATGTAAATAGAGATTATGAAGACAAGGAAGGTTCTAGTGAATCTTGGGGCACTGTAGATGCCCACTTCTTAACCTTTTTAACCTTAGCCAAAATAAACTTATCATTGGTTATATCTTTTTGTTTCTCAAGCCATTGTCACCAAAAGGATGACTGTATAGTAGTTTATATATATATATTGTGACTCACTTGCTTGACAGTACCAATTTCATCTGCTCTGCTTGGGGCATGTTTAGAAGTTTCTGTGGCAGTGCAAAGTGGGATGTAACCAATGGGGGAAATAGCAAACAATGTGCACAGAAAGTTGGAAATGCCAGAATTGGGCTGTCCCATGCTACCTCAGCTTAGGTGTTCCCTCTTATTATCTTGTCAATGTTCTGAAAGCCTATCGTATACTGTAGTCTCTACACTACTTCATTTGTAAGTGCGTCCACTGAGAGTGTCATGAGAGAAAAGATAAGGCCAGCTGCACAGTAATTTTATTGAGGATAACCAACTTCACAGTAAGAGTGAAGTTAAGGGCTGTTGATCATCCACAGAGGTCACCAAATGAGCCTGTTGCATCATGTGTTCATAATCCTGTGAGAGTTATTTGCTCTGAGTGAATTATCCAACGAATTACAGCCTTGGCTAATTTCAGAATGGGTCCTAATTTCCACAGATATGTCACTCACATAGATGAATTTGCAATGTACACTATTAAGAGGATATTACGAATGTGTGTGGTAAAAATGCACTGGTACATTGCCACCTACAATTTATAGATGGTCTGTGAGCTTGTGCCTTTTATTCTTGTGCTCCAGGGAGTCAGATTGTTCGTGAGAGTTTCTAACTGTAATCAAACTTTTAATTAAAAGTAATGGGCCACAATGTTACTTGCCATGCTTTGGGGAGTCCTGGAAATACTGCTGTCCACAGGGCAGCCACTCAAAGTCAAGGTAATTTCAGGAAGCTCCCTGGCCCCATCTTGTCCTGTTCATGCATGGTGAGTCTTGCTCTATAACTGTGGCGTGGAGTTGCCAAAACAGGATAAAGAGAAACCCAAAGCAAAGCTAACATGTCCCTCGTAGTAGTAGGAACAAGACACAGATCATCTCCCCTCTTCTTTCCTGAAGGAAGCAAAAACCCAAGGCTGTGATTCTTGGCTGAAAACAGTCTGCCTTCAGTGTATGCTGTGTGCCAGCTGGGAGCCTGGCTCTGAATTTGACAGTTCCAGCTCTTTCTGTGAAAAAAGCTGCTGCTTCTGTCTTGTATGAATTCTGCATTGTATTCAGTGTATGTAAAAACAACCATAAAGTAACCAGTGACCTTGACCATAGCATCAGTTAAAAGAGAAGCAAAGAACTCCCCATCGTATGCAGTATCATTTATCAAGGCACAGAATCAGAATCACAGAATCACTAAGGTTGGAAAAGACCTATAAGATCATCCAGTCCAACCATCCACCTATCACCAATGGTTCTCGCTAAACCATATCCCTCAACACAACATCCAAACGTTCCTTGAACACCTCCAGGGTCGGTGACTCCACCACCTCCCTGGGCAGCCCATTCCAGTGCCTGACCACCCTTTCAGAGAAGTAGTATTTCCTAATATCCAGCCTGACTCTTCCCTGGCACAGCTTGAAACCATTCCCTCTAGCCCTAATTTCTATTGACCACACTCCCTCTAAGGAAAACATCTTTCCTTAAAGAAAAAGATCTCAGACTATATTACTGAAGAAGAGTTTGGGTATGTCTTAGCAGTGGAGGATCAAAAGTTTTATATCAGCTAAAAAAGTCTTCTACTATCTATCTCCTCTCTAATTCCAAAGCAATTGCCACGATGGCGGCATAGATCTATGGCACACTCTCTTCCCTTTCCAATTGCTGCAGTCCCTTCCCACTTCATCCAGCAGTGTGCTAATGCAGTGCTCTACAGCACCCCTGAGTTCTGCGAAGTGGCAGTCATTGTGCATCCAGCATCGTGGGATCTTGTTCTCATGTAAGCCTGTGATGTTTGTCTGGTTTCAGGGGACAGATGCTGTTTTGCCTCAATGGATGAATAGGCAAATTGTAAAACTCTTCTTTGTAACTCTTAATGGCATAAAAGTATGTATAATTTATGTTAGGTAGACAGAGTTTTACATACACTTACAGAGAAGTTGGAGGGGGAGAGAGGTTAATTCTCCATGAATATTCTGTTAGATTTCTTGTCTTTTATGGACACTGCCTTTTCAGATCTGGAGCGCGCCTCATTTCCCAGTTACTGTTTTCCCATTCCTCTCTGTCTTCTTTTAAAAGAGAAAGTGGCAATAAATGATCTTCCATCATTTCCTTGCTCTGTTTTAGCAGCTACTATTTCCCTTTGCTGCTCTTATTCTTTCATTTAAGCTATGCGCAGATGACTTGTCACTTCCTAAACTTGAGAAATATCTGCACAATATAGCAGATTAGGTCCTGTGCCAAGCTTTATTTAATCCAATGGGAAATTATGGTGGAGTTTAGAACAACTCCTAAACATCCCTTGCATAAAGGTTCTCCCCAGTCAGAGAGCCTTCATGCTCTTCAAGTATTGGTTTTCCTTTCTTCAGAGCACCTTCATAAAACTGAAATCTCTGGACAACGTGCCTGTGTCAACAGCAGACTGTATTTTCTTATAGCTATTATGATGATAGCATTATGATGATAATTTTATACTCCAGAAAAATGGAGGATGCTTAAGGATCTGCAGTGCGCTTGTTAACAGAGTGGAAGCTCTGAAGCTCTGGGTTTCTGTGTTCAGCTCAGCATCTCAAGGAAATTGCTCAGATTCCCATTTACCTCAGTTTACCTGTTTGAATCCAGGGCATAGTGTCTTTGTGAAGTTTAAATGATGCATGTTTTTGGAATGCTTGAAACAAAAGAGATTATGTAATGTGGGGGGAAAAAAAACACAAGCTGTTGAGGAAAAAAAGAAAAATTCTACAGCATTCTCATAGGCGTGGTGAACAAAAACAAAAAAGGATTTGCTAAATACAGGCTTAAAGCGAAACTTGAAAATGTGCTTTTACTCTTGGTTTGGGATTTCATAACAAACATACCACAATCATCATTTCAAAGAAAGTAGGCAGTGAATGAGAATCTTATCCATACTCTAATCATGTCTCATGTACATAAATTAGACCTGTGTCTCTCCCAAAGAGCAGATGCAATCTCACTCGAAATGTATTGTGAGGAAACATCCTTAGGGGTCAAAGCACTGTGTCCCCCCCGAAGTCTGGGCCCATAAAAAACATTGCAGATGGAAAACCACTGTGTAGCTGGGGTGCACCTAGTCCTATTCATCCTGTAAGGCCGTTGTGCTAGGAACCTGTGGGTGCAGAGTTGATTGATCCAACGAGCAGGGTGCTGGGCCGCAGAGAAACCTCAGCACGCAGAAAAACATCATATTATTTCAACCATTGCTACTGAATGACAAATATATTCACCTTATAACTATGCCACATTCCACTAAATTACATGCTCTGTGGTTTGCTGTGATTGTATGATGGCATCACTCACTGTAACCACAAACCACAGTGAACTGACATTGTTTCCATGATTTCACTGGTTTTGTCTTAACCATATCCTTTGGCACTTCTGCCACTTTCACCATAGGAAATGCTAAGCTGGAACACCATAGAGCACTTCTACAAACCCTTATTTTCCAGCTCCTTTAAATGCACAGGCCTATAGCACTTCTGTTTAGTGTAAACCTCCTTCTCGTGGTGAAAGCAGCTTAAGCAGCTTCATCCTGCCCCATTGGATGCCAGGTCATGATGGGTAGGATGTTGGGCAGATGGCCAAGTTGTGAGCAGAGAACCAGCCTGGGTTGTCTTAGAGTGATGCTGGGCGTTGACACATGAGCTCTGCTGATCTCAGGAGTGCTTTTCCCTGAGCCATCCCAGTACCTGCTGCCCGTCCTCTTCATTAGGCACATGGTGCACAGCCACTAACATTGGCACCGACTGAAACCAGCTTAGGTTTGTGGGAATTTAGCAGATCAGCTCTTGGCAGAGCTGCTTCTGCTAGAGGAAGCAGAACAGCCTCGATCAGTGTGGTTCATTCATGAGGGCTGCGCTCTGCAGCGAATCTGAAACTGCCTGGATTCCCTTCATGGCACAGCCTGTCTGGAGGAAAGGGAAATTTGAATGTTGCTTCTGTTGGCAGGAATAACACAAAGTCTCATTACAAGGTTGAAAATACATTGACGCTTCTTAGTCAGATCTATTCCATGGAAGAACAGCAAACTTCAAGTTTCAAGTGCCATTTATCTATTACATTTAGATAGCACTGAGATGGTTTCTAAATGGTGGAGATACGGTGAATCAGGGGGGTGATTTGTTCCAGGCAGCAGTGGGATCACTTGCTTCATTAGTTTTCATGTTATCCAACTGCTCTATTTCAATACATTAGAGCACTTTCATGGCCGAATCGAGCACTGTGGTGCATAGTGCACTCATGCCGTGCAGATAGTTCCACATATATCTCCTGCCAAGGAGGCAGTAAACAAAGGCTACGAATATCTGCACTCAGCTGCAGTAGCTCTATACCTCCATTATAATTTGTGACCAACATAACAAGATATGCTGTATACTAATGCTGGGTCATATATTTGACTGTTCTGAATGGGCATCCTCTGAGATATTACATGCATACAGATGCACATGCGCACACTCTTGATTTGCTCCTTCTCTGTGAGGCTGTACAAAGAGATGCACATAAATCTTCTTATTCCAAGAATCTCCTTGGTAAATTCTTACCTAGAAACAAACTTGCATAGGGTGGTTTTCAAGGCAACAGACTTTGTGTTTCAAGTAGGTAAATAATGCACAGGCTGGATGCTTATTTGACCTTCCTCTGTTTGCAAGTTTAATTAAAAATCACTGTGTAGTCTTCTTCTCCATTTTTCCCCCCAGAATTTAGCAGACTACTCAAGAGGAAATATGTGGACTTTTTATTTAAACAGGTCCAAATTTCAGAGTTTCTTTAATTTCAAAGAAAAATAATCTCTCTTCAGCCCTGTTGATTCTCATGAAAGGCATTACTAAATACAGAATTGTTACCGTCAGCACTTATCTTCCAGAAATTTACCAGTACCCATTTTCGTGTAATTATTACCAAATAAACAAGATCTACCCATTTTTTGTTTTAAATGTAGTGATTCCCCAGCTGTAGAAAAGCTAATGAACACCATCTCTGCACCATCAGTGGGACAGGACTCTGTTGGGAAAGGAAGAAGGTGAGGTTGACATCCCTTCTGCCTCTCTATCAGCAAAAGCAGGTTGCAGCTGCATGGCCTCTTAACCTCATAATTTTTGGAAGTTCAGCAGTCATTTGGTAAACAAAGGCAGGAGGAAACCTTGAGCTGCTATAAACCAGTGCACCTCTGCTGTCAGAAATGAACCTTGCCAGACTACTCCATCAAAGGACCTGACCTAAAGTAATGGGAATTTGCTACTGGAATTTAAGTCAAACATTTGGGGACTGTATTCCCTCTCCTGAAAACTCACATCAAGTTTGGTGTTCCTCCAGAGAGCATTTGCAAAGACTGTTTTTTCAATTAGTTTGAGATCAGGTAGGCAGGGAAAAAATCAGCAGAACTGGCAAGAAAAGACAGTACTGAGAGGAAAGGAAAACGCTTCAGCTCTGAGGTTGCCTTCATTTGGCAGAAAGAATGGAAGGAGTCTGTCAAGTGAGTGACTGGAGCCAAGGTGTTTTGTTTCATTTTTGTGGGTTTTTTTAATCGTTGGCACCACTATTGTTAGGGATACAGAGTCTCAGTAAGGCAGCTGAAGCAGCCCCTTTGCCATGGAGGAGGAGAGAGCCTGCAGAAGCCACAGACAGAACTTAGGGTCCAGCCACAGAGTGGGCTGTGCACAGCTGCTGCACACAGTCAGACTCCTGTCACAAGGCATGCAGCAGCTTTGGAAGCTTCTAACATTTGGCTTTGCACACTCCCTTTGCTAAGCCATGATTTGCTATTTCTTTTATCTACCCTTTTGTGTCCATGCACACAGATTGTATTTGTCCTGGCCATCATATCCATGGAGCAGAGCCTCCTGCCCAGAGGCATGGGCTGTTACAAAAGCAGTGTGCATCAATCACACTGTGTACACCTATTTGGGATGCACTCAAATTCAACACTGTTTCTATTTTTTGCATAAGAAGGCAATTCAGAGGGGACTCTGTTTACAAGACTGATTGGTTTTACTTTTTACATACCGAAGAAGCACCAAGAAACTGTATAAATGCGGCATGTGAAGAGCTTTAAATCTTATATTTAAAGATAATTTTTGTTGACTACACTTGGCACTAAGGAGGAGGCATGGCAAAGAAATGTATGGAGTATACTGAGAGCTTTTGTCATATTTCCAAGGGGAAATTGAAAGCACAGCATGACTTGCATTGCCAAGCTTAAGATTGCCACCTAGTTTTCATGAGATTGCTCTAGGTTTGATCAGTCCTATTTCAAAATTGGCATTTCTAGAATAAATAGTGCTTCACATTTTATTCCTAGGATCATTATCATTATCTCTGATTACTTTTATTTGACAAAGTGTCAGTTTAATATCATGAAGGTACAGCAACAAATTGTTTGGATTGAAACATAATGATACTGCGATTTTGAGTAGGACTTCCTTGATGGTTGGGCCAGATGATCTTAGAGGTCTTTTCCAACCTTAATGATTCTATGATTCCTTAACTTAGCCTCAGACATCCAAAAATTGGATGTCTAGTCTCGGTCTAGGCTCTATCTGTAGTCAGCAAAGGGAAACGTGCATCTAGAAGATGATTCATCCTATCCAAAATTAGATGTCTGAGACTGACTGGATTGTTTTCCCTCCAGAGGTATTTTTCTGGATCCACAGACTAGAGAGGGAACCTACATAAATAATTTGGACAGAACACCTGTCTTTAGGTGGCTGCATATCTGTGAGAAACATGTGTTGAATTCTTGGTTACTTCCTTGTAGCTTCTTCAATGCTATGGACCAACCTAAACCTACAATAAGATTGTAGTATAATTGACAGCAATAGATGAGATAATTTATTTCTTGAGGGGAAAAAGAAATACAAAAGAATGTGGTATCTGTATGCACTACAGCATAGTTTCTCTCTATTGACAAATGTGGGTGTGTTTGACAAAAACAAAACTGAACTATATGACTTTTGAAAAGCCTCAAAAAAACATGTATTATAAATTACATTGTTCAGATAGTATGTGGGCCTCCACATAACCCCTCTGATTATACCAGGCCCAAGAACAGAGTATGTAACAGAGAAATGGATAAAGCAGGCATGTCGGAATCCCTTAAAATGTAATATTCATCATCCTTCCTGAATGAATATGTAAAAGAAAAGCAAAATTTTATAAAGTACGTTTTCAGCAGCTCTGTGAGGCAAGAGTGGCTTTTGCTGGAGTAAAGCAGCTTAGGAGATACTCAGCCCCACAGTCATAGGTCACACTGGCAGAATTCAGCACACAGACTGTTTGCTATGTTTTCCAGAGTTGGTGTGCAGGATGGTGTCAGAACATTTTTGTTTCCATCATTAACCATGTCAGACTTCCTCCCCAGGAAAATTCAGTTTTAGGAGAATGGTGACTTCATCCCAGAAAAAAAGCCCTCTGGCTTTAGGTATGCACCCTTTATTCCAGAGTGAAAGCAGTCTCTTGTCCAGAATACTGTGTCAGCACAGATTTATTTTGGTCAGCACCCCATACAGAAAAGCTTTGCACTATGTAGTTCTATATTGATTACAGAAAACCCTGAGCTGAAACTTCCTCAATCCTGTGGATGAAGATGAGCTATCCTTTTGCTGCCCTCTTTCTTCAACTTACAAGCATATCGCTTGCATGTGGTAATTTAGTGACTTCCTCTTTGATCAATGGAAGTTGATGCTTGGAAATGAGGTGGCAAATTTATACTCAGATTATATGGGAAAGAATCAGAGTAGTCAAAACATCTTGAATCTCTACTCTTACTACATCCCAGACTATTTAAATATTTTTAAAAGTTTAAAATTTAAATGATATTAACATTTTAAATCATTATTTAATTTAAAATTCCCTCTGCAGTTGCTTATAGTCATGGTGTTCTATATTCCATTCTATATTGCCATTAGCAATGCCAACACGCATTTTTGCATTTTTTCTTTCTAGTTTATTTGCATGGGGGAATTGGACACTGATGGCAAAGGTCCATTGGGGCCGGCGTGTGTCCCAGCTGCTGCCCGGCCCCAGTCTCATCAGCCCGGCCGCTGTTCTATTGCTGCCGGCTGGGTGGCCTCTTCTTTGGCGATGCTGAGGCCTGGCAGTCGCTGGCCTTCCTCTTCGGGGCTCGCCGGGACTGCTGAGGAAGGCTGTGGCCAGAGGGCCCTGCCACAGGCTGCCCCGGCTCCTCGCGGGACTCTGCCTGCTCCATGGTGACCTCCGCAGGGTTGTTATGTGGGCAGCTGGGATGCCCGGCGAGGTCTCCTCCTGTCCTGCCCGGGATTTGGTCCCTGGTGGAGCTGGCAGGGCCGCTGGAGAGTGCTGGGCCAGGGACGGGAGCCTCCTGTCGTGGAGCAGCTGTGCGCTCCGACGCTGGGTTGGCCTCCTGTGCCCCAGCAGCAGGGGTGACGTTGAGGCCCAGCAGGCGCTGAGCCTCCCTGCCGTACTTCTGCACGGTGAAGGCGATGAACTGCCTCACAAAGTTGCCTGTTTGGCCGTGCAGGTGGAGATCCAGCCTCTCCATCAGGATCTCCTGCTCCAAGCCGACGAGGAGCAGGGCCGAGATGACGCTGTTGGCCAGCGTATCTGCCCGTGGCTCCTCGGTGCCCAGGATGCGGCGCAGCTTCCGTTGCAGCCAGGAGCGCAGGGGCCGCAGCAGGGCTGGGTTCTCCCGGAAGATGGAAGCCCAGGAGTCACGGGAGAGGCCGCCCGCAGGACGCCTGGGCACTGCAGGCCATGGCCGGGCGGCCCGGGGGCCTGCGGGGCGCCGTGTGGCAACGGATGCCACCGCAGCCGGTCTGAGGACCAGCTCCTCGTACTTGTTGTCCGCTCGCGTGGTGTGGATGATGGACTGCACACCCTGCTTGCAAAGCGGACACTGGGGCCTGGCGCTCGTCCACCGCCGGATGCAGGGAGAGCAAAACTGGTGGCAGCACGGCACGGCGTACGCCGCGCTGTCCCAGTTGTCCAGGCACACGGGGCAGCGGGTGTCTAATGCTGCCTCCATGCTTCCACCGGTCGCGGTGGGCTCGGGGGAGCGGGAGATGGCAACGCGCTCCCCAGCACTGGCGCTGCAGTAGCAGGTGTCACGCTGCAAGAGGACAAGAGGACAAGAGACGTTAGTCACACACCGGCCTGGGAGGGCTCCCTCAAGGTGCCCCCTGCCCTGTGCCGCCGGTCCCCGTGCCGCCTACCTATGCTGCTGCACGCGCCTCTCTGGGATGTCCCGTCTGCCTGCTCCCAGCAGGGTCGGGTTAAGGAACAAGTGGCTCTGAGACGGCCGCTGAGAGCTGCGCTAGCAGCACCCAGAGCTCGTTTCAGCACCAAAGCTCGCCCTGTCCACACTCCAGTCCTCGCACACACGCTCGGTCGGAGGCCAGGCACGAACTGCTGGGCTGAGCCGCTGCACCCACGTTAAAGGATCCGTGGGCTATGGAGTCACAATCCGTTGCCTGGAGACGTCTCAAAGCATGGCTTGGCCAAGCTGCTGGGCCTCACCTTCATTCAACCTTCACTTGGGGACATCGCTGCCCGTCCCACAGTGATGCCACGGCGCATTGCTGGGTCATCACTATGAGCCGTCCTCACCTGCAGCACGTGCTCCAGCGCCAGCACAAGTTGCACAAATTTCTGGGCTTTTCCCAGTGCCACTGCCCACTCCATTCCCCACACCTCGTGTGCTTGGCTTCAGTGTTTCACACCAATCACCGGGGCCTGGGCCACATCTTCCCATGGGCTCCATCCGGTCTCTCTGGCCATGGCACGCAGCCCCAGGCATGTACAGCAAGAAGAAGAACTTGTATTCCATAAAAGTTCATGTTTTCACACAGAGGGTGGTGACGCAGTGGAACAGGTTGCCCAGAGAGGTTGTGGATGCCCCATCCCCGGAGGCATTCGAGGCCTGACTGGATGTGGCTCTGGGCAGCCTGGTCTAGCGGTTGCACATAGCAGGGAGGTTGCAACTGTATGACCATTAGGGTCCTTTTCAACTATATGACCATTAGGGTCCTTTTCAACCCAGACCATTTCCATGATTCTATGATTCTATGATTCTATGATTCTATGATTCTATGATTCTATGATTCTATGATTCTACGATTCTGTGATTCTACAATTCTGTGATTCTATGATTCTGCGATTCTGTGATTCTGTGATTCTGTGATTCTGTGATTCTGTGATTCTGTGATTCTGTGATTCTATGATAGTTGGACTCGATGACCTCAGAGGTCTTTTCCAACCTTAATGATTCTATGAATTCTATCATTCTTAGGCTGCATGAGGAAGTCCTGCAGGCTCTCCCCATGCTCCAGCACTCTGGCCAGCCCTCTGGGACCTCCAGGTTCCTCCCAAGGGATGTCAAAATCCAGAGCAGTGTCCGGTGGATTTTCTCCCCCTTTGCAGAGCAATCAAACCATAGGGCAGCCTCCAGCTGCAAGCCTTGGCCCTCTGTTCATGCAAGGGCTTGCAAGGGTTGGCCCCCGGTTGGCTTGTCCTCATTCTCAAGAGTTACTTGACAGTATTTAGTTGCTAGATTGTTGGTGTTAGTGAAGGACAAAAGCTTGGTGCCCCTCTGGCAGTGGATGGGAGGACAGGGGCTGCCCAGTTGAGCTCTGCTGACATGACAGAGAACTGCAGGGCAGGGCAGCAGAGGAGCAACGGTGTCCGGAGGCAGGGAGAGGGGAAAGGAGGCTGGGGGAAAGCAGCCAAGGGAAAGGAAGATTGAGGGGAGCATGAAGGGCATGGGGAGGAGGACAAAGGGAGCAGGAAGGAAGGAGGCAGGGGGTAACAGAGCTGCTGAAAAAATCAGGGAACAGAAGGGAGCCCATGGGTAGGAGGGTTGTGATGTGTCTGTGGGCAGCACTGCCCTGGGGAAGCCTCTGGCGCTGTGCTGGCACCCCCGCCCGCACTGATAGGGAGTGCTGCACTTCATCAAGCAGCTCCAGGTTGGGCAGCATCTACTCAGCTCATCGCAGGCTTTCCCGTGCAGATGTGAGGTTGCTCCCTTCCAGCTTTCAACTGGGTTTATATTTTGTCAGGGAAACTACAGGGAGTAAAAAGCAGCCAAAACCTTGTAGTGACAAAGCGTTACATCACGTGCCTTAGCGCTTCAGTACAAGGCCCGGCTGAGAGCCACTTTCCACTGTAATTTTCCTGCATATCTGCCAAGCCGTGCATGGAAAGAGCCATCTGCGATGTCTTATGGGGCATTTCCTGGACACAGCTTCCAAAGGGTAACTAAAAACCAAGTTCTGTAAAACGTAAGCCGCTGCCCAAACGACTGGGTTTTAGAAACGTGTAAGTTACAGCTGAGAGAGAAGTCGCAATGAGTCCTGCTTTTGGTCTGCTTGATCTGTGTCTACTTGGAGTTCATCAGCCCCGGTGGCAAAATTAACATCTCTGCCATAGTATTGTGAGGCTTGTTATCAGTATTCCGCACCATAACATCATGTAGTGCACTGGGAGTTAAGGAGCTAGTGGTGCTGTTCCGTGGATTGTTGCTATTTCCGGATACCTGGATCTCAGCAGAGAAGAAGAACTACATCTCCCAGAAGACTTTCACTGCTCCCCTCCCATTTTCTGATCAGATGGAAAGATAAATCTGTTTTGCAACTCACAAGGTGGCCCCTTTTCTTTTACTGCTCGTCTCTGCAGTAAAGTGCCCTGAGGATAACTGATCCGACTATTAAAGGCAGACGTGAAGGAGGCGTAAAGAACCTCAGCCTTTTCCTTGTCCACAGTGGTCAATAACATGGTGCTATTTTGCATTCTGATGTCATATTTAGAAATTAGTTTTTTATACTCAGAACGCACTGGGCCTTCATTAAGTTTGCCGCTCTGCTCTCTGGAGCTATCTGCGTACACGGTAAATTCAAGACACTGATGGAAATACCTACCTGGTATCTGTACGCAGCATGCCGTGCGTTGGACATTGAAAGGTACAGCCCAGAGGGAGCTGCTAATGTGACAGAAGGTGTGATATTTAAAGAGGCTTTCCAGCTTCTCCTGTGAATTCCTTGTGCGTTTGTTGAACGTTCACCCGATGATCATGTTGTTAACCTCCACAATGGCAGCCAGGAAGGCACGGACGACGCATGTCACAGGGGAAGAGTCACATTTTAATTTAAAAACACCCCCCACAATAATGTAGAGGCCATGTACAGCCTGTCATGCAGATGGCATGCAGGGGGTCCATCACACGTGAGTGGAGGACGGGCTCCTTCTCAAGGCTGGGGACAAGCCCTGCTCCTCATAGCGAGCCCTCCAGCCCTCCAAATACACCACATCCCACCAAGCCCAGCAAGCCCTGGGCAGGTGGGACACGGGCAGTTTGCACTGCCAGGGCTATGAACATGCAAAATGGGCAACACCCGATCTCCCTGGCGCTGGGGTCCAGCGCTCCAGCTGTGGCTGCCTCAGAGCTGAGCAGAGGGGCAGGATAACCGCCCTTCACCTACTGGCAGCACCCGGCCTCACGTAGCCCAGGACACCATTCACCAAGGCGGCCTGGGCTCCTTGGTGCTTCAGCCTGGTGTCCAGCAGGACTCCCAGGTTTGCTCCAGCTGGCTAACCCCTGCTGTTGTGCGTTCCGGTATGTTCCCCCCAGGTGCAGAAATTTGCCCTTCCCCTGTCATGGGGTTCCTATCTGGGATATAACAGTGCCAGCAGTGGCTTTGCAGCAGGAAAAAAGGGAGAAAGCATCGAGGATGAGGAAGCAACAACGGCTGTGCCATTAGCAATGCCAACACGCATTTTTGCATTTTTTCTTTCTAGTTTATTTGCATGGGGGAATTGGACACTGATGGCAAAGGTCCATTGGGGCCGGCGTGTGTCCCAGCTGCTGCCCGGCCCCAGTCTCATCAGCCCGGCCGCTGTTCTATTGCTGCCGGCTGGGTGGCCTCTTCTTCGGCGATGCTGAGGCCTGGCAGTCGCTGGCCTTCCTCTTCGGGGCTCGCCGGGACTGCTGAGGAAGGCTGTGGCCAGAGGGCCCTGCCACAGGCTGCCCCGGCTCCTCGCGGGACTCTGCCTGCTCCATGGTGACCTCCGCAGGGTTGTTATGTGGGCAGCCGGGATGCCCGGCGAGGTCTCCTCCCGTCCTGCCCGGGATTTGGTCCCTGGTGGAGCTGGCAGGGCCGCTGGAGAGTGCTGGGCCAGGGACGGGAGCCTCCTGTCGTGGAGCAGCTGTGCGCTCCGACGCTGGGTTGGCCTCCTGTGCCCCAGCAGCAGGGGTGACGTTGAGGCCCAGCAGGCGCTGAGCCTCCCTGCCATACTTCTGCACGGTGAAGGCGATGAACTGCCTCACAAAGTTGCCTGTTTGGCCGTGCAGGTGGAGATCCAGCCTCTCCATCAGGATCTCCTGCTCCAAGCCGACGAGGAGCAGGGCCGAGATGACGCTGTTGGCCAGCGTATCTGCCCGTGGCTCCTCGGTGCCCAGGATGCGGCGCAGCTTCCGTTGCAGCCAGGAGCGCAGGGGCCGCAGCAGGGCTGGGTTCTCCCGGAAGATGGAAGCCCAGGAGTCACGGGAGAGGCCGCCCGCAGGACGCCTGGGCACTGCAGGCCATGGCCGGGCGGCCCGGGGGCCTGCGGGGCGCCGTGTGGCAACGGATGCCACCGCAGCCGGTCTGAGGACCAGCTCCTCGTACTTGCTGTCCGCTCGCGTGGTGTGGATGATGGACTGCACACCCTGCTTGCAAAGCGGACACTGGGGCCTGGCGCTCGTCCACCGCCGGATGCAGGGAGAGCAAAACTGGTGGCAGCACGGCACGGCGTACGCCGCGCTGTCCCAGTTGTCCAGGCACACGGGGCAGCGGGTGTCTAATGCTGCCTCCATGCTTCCACCGGTCGCGGTGGGCTCGGGGGAGCGGGAGATGGCAACGCGCTCCCCAGCACTGGCGCTGCAGTAGCAGGTGTCACGCTGCAAGAGGACAAGAGGACAAGAGACGTTAGTCACACACCGGCCTGGGAGGGCTCCCTCAAGGTGCCCCCTGCCCTGTGCCGCCGGTCCCCGTGCCGCCTACCTATGCTGCTGCACGCGCCTCTCTGGGATGTCCCGTCTGCCTGCTCCCAGCAGGGTCGGGTTAAGGAACAAGTGGCTCTGAGACGGCCGCTGAGAGCTGCGCTAGCAGCACCCAGAGCTCGTTTCAGCTCCAAAGCTCGCCCTGTCCACACTCCAGTCCTCGCACACACGCTCGGTCGGAGGCCAGGCACGAACTGCTGGGCTGAGCCGCTGCACCCACGTTAAAGGATCCGTGGGCTATGGAGTCACAATCCGTTGCCTGGAGACGTCTCAAAGCATGGCTTGGCCAAGCTGCTGGGCCTCACCTTCATTCAACCTTCACTTGGGGACATCGCTGCCCATCCCACAGTGATGCCACGGCGCATTGCTGGGTCATCACAAGGAGCCGTCCTCACCTGCAGCACGTGCTCCAGCGCCAGCACAAGTTGCACGAATTTCTGGGCTTTTCCCAGTGCCACTGCCCACTCCATTCCCCACACCTCGTGTGCTTGGCGTCAGTGTTTCACATGAATCGCTGGGGCCTTGGCCACATCTTCCCATGGGCTCCATCGGGTCTCTCTGGCCATGGCACGCAGCCCCAGGCATGTACAGCAACAAGGATTATTCAATAAAAGTTCATGTTTCGCTCTGATAGTTGCACTTGATGATCTCAGGTCTTTTCCAACCTTGATGATTCCATGACTCCATTGTTCTTAGGCTGCAGGAGGAAGTCCTGCAGGCTCTCCCCATGCTCCAGCTCTGCTGGACAGCCCTCTGGGACCTCCCGGTTCCTCCCGAGGGATGTCAAAACCCAGGGCTGTCTCTGGGGGATTTTCTCCCCCTTGCAGAGCAATCAAACCGTAGGGCTGCGTCCAGCTGCAAGCCTTGGCCCTCTGTTCATAGAAGGAGTTGCATGGGTTGGCCCCTTGTTGGCTTGTCCTTATTCTCAAGAGTTACTTAACAGTATTTAGTTGCTAGATTGTTGGTGTTAGTGAAGGACAAAAACCCTCCGTTCATACAAGGGCTTGCAACAGTTGGTTCCTGGTTGGCATTTCCTTAGAAAGAGTTTTTTGACAGTATTTAGTCACCAGCATAGGAGCGACGGTGTCTAGAGGTATGGTGTTCTGTGAATTTTGAAATGTGTTGATATATTTATACTCCGATTATTTGGGAAAGATTCAGAGTTGTCTAAACATCTTGAATCTATAGCCCCACTAAATCTCAGTTTGTATCTGATTTGTTTATTCTTCAGACAGTTTTTGATTATGTTTTCATGTAAATATTGAAATGATCTGTTGAAAATATTCGTCCATGCAGTGTCATTCCTAGAATAGGTCTGCTGACTTATCAGGTAAATATGATGATGCCTTCCCCTGTTTTACATAATGGAGTTTGCTTTCCATCAGACAATACTTTTTCTTCTTGGATAAGAATTTACAACTGCTGATCTAACAAAGACAAAAGATCTGAACAGTTTTACTAACCACATTACATTGCAGTATAGCAGTCCTAAATTAGCAGTGAGCTGACTCTGTATTCCCTCTTGATATTATTGTTTAAAGGAGTAGTGCAACTTGACATTAGGAGCATAAGTAGAATAGACAACATTAACATAAGAATCATCAAATGGAGACAACTTTTCTTGTAGCAGTTCTTATTCAGAACACCTTTTACTTAATCGCCCACTGCCAATATCTGAGCATTAGTTATTTGGTTTGTTGTAAACGTCTTAAGCACTGGATAAGTTACGGCTCAGCATTAGAAATTGGTTAGCACAGAGAAGGTAAAATATGAAAGAGATTACATATTTTCACATTGGCAAAAGATTAGCAGCAGGTGTTGTGATCCATACAGCTGGGTGGTTTTTCTGCTATTTTTGTTACTGATCAGGAAAATTGCGTGTCAGGTGAGAAATTTTGCAGAAGACACGAAATGGTGGAAGGACACTGAGCATGAAGGATGAGTGTAAAAACCTTCAGAAGAGTCTAGGAATGCAGGGTGAAACAGAAAAAGGAGAGGAAGCAAAAGCTTCTGGTTTGGATAAATAGAAAATAATCAGATTTTGGAAAAAAAGAAAACAACAAACATCAATGTCAGCTACTCCGAAAAGTTAACTTTTCTGAGATAAAAAAGGGAATCATCACTGGTGCTGTGAAAATCTCCACTTAAAATGCAGAGGTATCATAAATACAAATTTGTGTGAGTACTGTGCAGCCCAGGATGGAAAACAGACCCTGCAAAATGTAACACTGCTTTATAAACCAGGCCAATTGGCGTGTCTGAAATACGGTATTCATTCTTGGCTATGTTTTTCTCAAAAGTATTTTTTAGAAATAGGAAGGTCCAGAACTGGGACACTGAAATGACTGAACAAAAGTGCTCACAGGAAGAAAAACTGTAAAGCTAGGAACTATTGCTTAGAGATGAATAAAAGGAAAAACAGTAGAGTGAGGGTAATTGCTTTGCTTCAGCTTATTTTTCCTTTTTGAAAAGATTAAAAGAAATTTAATTAAATTGAGTATTTAAAGCAGATCAAAGAGAACTCTCCTCCACGGCATATGGTTAATGACAAGGTCTTCTGGCTACAAGGGGTAACTGAGCCCCGGACTCATCCTGTGGGAAGGCTCCTCTCTAAATTCCCACTTCTGTCTTTGTTTCCCCTTCTTTGTAAACTTTTGGCCGCTCTCGGAGGCTGCCATGGAACTAAGCGAGTCACTGCTGTGGAATTACTACTGCAATATTATTGCATTCAGCATGAACTCCCTATTCCTTACATTGAGAAATACTTGCAATGTGTTTTTTTATACTGCAGGTTCATTTACAGCTAGAAATACTGGCGCTCTGCAGGGAATTGCAGCAGACTAACTGCAGGGGTGGCACCTGCCAACACATTATTCCTAAATCACTCCAGGTAGCTGATCCTGAACATAACCAGCTACAGGGCTCAAATTAGTATGGCGCAGTTTTTCACCCTTAAGTGGATTTGAAGCTTGAAGACTGTGATTAATTAAGCCTCTGAACAATTCTTATATCTTACCTGCTATCAGAATGATACCTAGAATAACTTTTCCAAGGTCATCATGTAGGTAGATTTGCCAGTGACAAATCTCCAAGTTTCTCTTGAGAACTACTCTGCTTCTTTAGCCACTAGCCCACATCCTTTCACAATAATCTTGTTTAATCCTCTCCGAACTTCCAATCATGGCACTGCAGTCATTGCAATCATCAAAAATCATTGTGCAGGCTCTCCATACCACCAACTCGTGACCAGGATTTTTTGACAAATGTGTCAACTCACCTATGTCTCACACTTCAGCTTCTAAGTGAATGGAAAATTCCAGTTGTCTAAATGTAGCATATAAGAAAGATCTGAGAGTGGTACCGACTTTGCATCCTAGAACCTTACAGATCAAAGAATCTTTGTGTTTGGAAGGGACCTCTAGAGATCGAGGCCAACAACCCCACTAAAGAAGGTTCCCTACCCAGGAAAGCATCCAGATTGGTCTTGAGTATCACCAGAGGAGGAGACTCCACCATCTCTTGGGCAGCCTGTTCCAGTGCTCTGTCACACTGACAGTAAAGAAATTCTTCCTTGTGTTTGTATGGAAATTCCTGTGCTCCAGTTTCTGCCCGTTGTACCTTGTTTTATTGCTGCTTGCCACCAAAGAGAGTCCACTTTAGATATTTATAAATAGTGATGAGATCCCCTTTCTGCCCTCTCGTTTCCAGACTGAAGAGTCTGAAGTCTCTCAGCATTACAAAAGCCTTATGGAAATCCCCCTGACTTAGGAAGAGAATACAGCATTTTCAGTCACTAGAAGTACTCCATAGTTCAGCAAGCTATTTCTGAGGTACCAAAACCTATAGAAGATAGTGGAAGATTCCTACTGACCCTGATGAACACCATATTTTGGTTCTTCACTTTGTGGGTACTTTAGAAGTAATAGCATCACTGAAATGAGTTCATACCCATTTCAATGGCTCAAGAATTATGTTTTTCATTTTAATGGTACTTATTAATGCAACCATCAAAAAATTTCAGTGTTCTCCTCAGCAATTTCTAGACTAACCAGAACTCGAGAACATAGTTAAAGCTATGAAATTTTCGAAATATAAAATATTGCTGACATGAGTTTGGGGTGCAAGGGCTTTAATTTGGACACACTTTTTCCTGCTGCAGAGTGGAAGTGTAGACTAATGAGGTTAATAACATTGTCCAAATGTCATCATTTCCAAGAGTTCAGATCCTTTTTGTTTGGAAATGGATAGATGACCTGCAATACTTGAATAGCTAGGTGACCATCTTGAGTAACTATTGATGTTTTCAAAAGTGAAAGCTCATCATTCACTACAAAATGGGCCTTGTTAAAATAATACCATCTGCATCAGACAGTAGTTATTTTTGGAAAAATTTTATTTATCTTTTTGCTTGATATTCTTTGCTAAAATTCCAGTTTTCTTCTGGATTCTGCCCCTCCAAAAGAAAGGAGCTAGGCAGAGTAAACATGGGATGGAGAGCTGGAAAAGACTGGGATTTTATACTATCAGGTTGTTAGCTTGACTTTTATTTTGATGGTCAATTTTTAATTGTGATAGTCAGTTTACAGCTGGGGAAGGGGAGGGTTAAATATCAAAACACGAGCTGGCCAATTCATAGTGCAGGGATGAAAATGGAAGTAACACCATGATTTTCTCTAATACCAATTAGTCTCCTCATAGGAGACTCAGGAAGAGGATCCCATTTGTTGGCATTTGTAGGACCCCTGGTATCAGGGCTGAGGCATCAGCGGTGTCACAGGAGATGTTGCTGTTGTCACTTTACCTGCTAAATACTGAATAAATAGTCATAAGAACTTATGAGTATTTAGATTACTAAGAGGAAGGAATCATAGAATCATAAAATCACAAAATGGCTTGGGTTGGAAAGGACCTCAAGGATCATGAATCTCCAACCCCCCTGTCACAGGCAGGGCTGCCAAACTCCACATTTAATATTAGACCAGGCTGTCCAGGGTCCCATCCAACCTGGCCTTGAATACCTCCAGGGATTGGGCATCCATCACCTCCCTGGGCAGCCTGTCCCAGAACCTCACCACTCTCTTGGTAAAAAACTTCCCTCCAATCTACACCTAAGCCTAGAAATCTAAATCAAGAAAACCTAAACTAAATTAGCAGCAATATCATTAAAAGCACTGATTGAATGCAACTTGCACTGCCAGTACTTGTGAGAGCTCTTGTTTGTTTTGCAGCCTAATTTTGTTGGAATGCTGCATGTAGGGTCTCTTCCCACAGCTGGCTCTACTCTCCAGAAGTACTTCATCATTCCATCCTACAGCTCCGTGCTAAAAACACATCACTTGCTGTAGTTTCCAGCACCAATTCCATCAAAAGGAAGAGCTTGCTTGCTTTATTTTTTAATGGTTTGCAAAATAGTTGTGCAGGATTTATTTTTTAACCATAAGAAATGAGGAGATCTAGCTCTGTGGTGACACTAGATAACATTAATTTTATCAGTACAGACCGGTATGTCCCATCATGTTCACTTCAATTGTTGTTAGCATTTTGCAGTAATTCCATGTTTGTACTGATGCACAGTGAGGTGCGTACAGTTTACAGACTTTGTACATGTACATGAATGTACACAGTGTTTAAGAGAAGACCTCGTGATATAAACAATCAGTGTAGAAGCAGCATCTATTTTGCCTGTAGAAGAAAGGGATGTTTAAGAGTTTGTGCAGTTCTCATGCAGTCATTGTTTTCTGCCCAGTAAGCCTTACAAGAAGTTACTGACAATCCTTCACTTGGAGTGGAAACTGCTCATGTGTTGGAATGAGTGGGCAGAGAGCTGGTCAGATGGAGTGTCCCAGAGGCAAGCAGGAGGTGATGATCAGATTAGCTGAGTCATAACAGCGAAGCACAACTATCTATCACAGCTGTCCTGCAGAGGAACTCTCCTAATGAGGCTGGTCCCCGGGAATGTGTCTGTCCTGTCTGGGGCTGTTTTCCTAGGTCCCAAGCTCCCTGTCAACTTGGGAATGCTGATATCCCAAAGGTCCTTCTGTTTTTTTTCTTTATGAGAAGGTTATGAAATCTCAATCCCAACTAAATGCCTAATTGTCATCCAGACATGGACAGCTGCAGTTCAATCTAGCTGTCAGCAAGAAAAACATGCCTTTCAGTGCCCTCCAGTTCTTTCTGCAGACTTTTACAGAAGCCTTTTTTTGTGGGCTTTAATAAAGTAACCCATGAGCTTTGAGCATCTTCTCTGGATTTTGAAATCATGCCCTTACATGAATGACAGAGATCAGAAACAGATCTCACCAGAGGAGATTTTAGAGGTGTGTGTTTTCTGCCCGCAGCAGAAATGCCTGTGCTTCTGGGGAGGGATGAGGACAATTTTTGTGTGCTTGCAGTCTGCATCCCCTTACCGATTTTTACATTCGAGTGAATGACCCATATAACGGCAGTAAAGCCAGAGAAGCTCAAAGCTTTCAACTGATGACCCCGAAAAGGTGAGGAAGAAGTCAACTGAAGTCATACAGGAGGAGGCAAAACAATTCCCATTTCCTGTCTCTGAAGTCAAGAGGCTTTTCTGGCCACTTACATTTGAATCGTTCCCCACCATTAACCCTTGCAGTGCTGTTCAGGTGACCTGCTCTGATCTTTTAAGGCATAATGTGGAGAAACAAGTGGGAATAGACAATTTGGGAGTTTTTCCTCCAGAATCTGCTTGTGTGGATTGAACCAAGGCACCATTTAAGCTCTCTCCTCATTACCAGACAGCCTATTCATTCCAGCTCTGCGGAAGCAATATTTCCTACAGTTAACATTACAGTGCAGCAGTTCTGAGCCAATGAGCTCAACTTCTCTGTGCTGTTTATTTGCAAAAACAAAAGTAAAGGTTTTTATATGGACATCAAGAAGGGCCTTTAAATCATGGGTGTAGTATATATGTGCAGCTGGGAAAAGACCTGGCAGCAGTGAAGTTTTCCCCCAAATCTCCATAGACATATAAGGCACTGTTTTGGAAGCAGCTGTAAGCCAACAAAAAACTGTTGCACTTTAATAGTGCAGAGGGAGCTGAGCAATTTCATGTAAGCCAGGGTGACAAAGTCTCTCACCACTAAAGCTGTGCCCTGCCCCTTCGCTCTGTGCTCTGCTTTACACTGCATTTGTAGCCTCACATTTCTCAGTTTTTCTTCCCTTTTGTTTTTCCACACTGTTACTGCTGCATAGAAGTCAATAAACACATTTTTCAAGGTTTTTTTTTGGTTTTTTGTTGTTGTTTAGTTTGTTTGTTTGTTTTTTGTGAACATGACATTGCCATTATTTATTTTTTTCATAGTAGCGGTTCATTTAGAGGGATATTTTGCAGCCACGTGCTTACTAAGAGAAGCAAGAACCATGAGGCTCCAATGGCCAGCAGGAAATAGCAGTAGTGGGAGATGATCCATTTGCCTCCCTCAAAACAGCCCTTGATGCCGTTTTACAGTGCTGTGCTCATTCCTTATTCAAATGATCGTGGATATCATATTAGCCTGTCATCAGTGATTGGTGAAGGGGAACAGGATGCAAGTGCACCTCTTTGTAAGGTCCAGTCATCTATCAGAGAGCTTTGTGAAGTTCCTGAGGTCCCCTGAACTGACTGAGTAGACATCACAGTGGGTTAGGCAGAGCCAACACAGCAGCAAATATCCCCCTCTTTCTCCTCTCACAGTTAGAGCATCATGGCAGGACCTCTAGTGCAATTTTTTTTTTCTGCAGACTTGACTAAAAACATGTTTACATGTTCTTTTTGTATCCCCCCTTCCACTTTTCTGATATGCATAGGGTATGCATATCAGTGCAGGGAGGGAAAAGGAATTGTTTAGGGTGGGACCAAGTGTAGCTAGGGGCAATGGGAGGAAACAGAGCAGAGAAATGTCTAGGCTGACTATCAAGAAAAACATCCTAATGCTGAAGTCTGAAAGGCTGTTTAATGATCTCCCAAAGGAACTAGTGGGAACCTTTATCAGTGAGTCATTTCCAACTGTGAAGGACAAAGCTCTGAGTGTAGGGAATAGTCATGTGTTGGCAGGGCATGAAGGGTCTTTCCCATTCCTCCATGCTGATTCCTTGCCCTCACTCTTCTAAAAGAAACAGAGCCTGAAATACACAATGCTAGCAGTGGTTTCTTAATGCACACACAGAAAGAAAAACAACATCCCTAAGTGATCCTTCTAGATTGGGAGCCAGGGAAATGCTTTTAAATTAGCATCAATAACATGGTGAGTTTTAGAGAAATTTTTTGTTCAGCCACATTACCGCAGTGTGTACCTATCCTGGCAGCAGCCTTCTTGCAAACTAATGAAACGTCAAGTCTGCACTACCAGTCAGATTGGAGGAGTGTATTTCCAGGAGAGAGCTGGAACTGGCAGATCATCAGCTGCTACAAATCAATTAAGATCCCTCAATTCCAGTTCAAAGAGCCACTGACTTACAGCTGCAGAGGATCTGTCCCATTTCATACCGAAACAGAAAATTGCTTTCATTTTATGGAAAGTTGAACTATTTAAAATTTAAATGATATTAAAATTTTAAATCATCACTTAATTTAAAATTCCCTCTGCGGTTGCTTATAGTCATGGTGTTCCATATTCCTTCTCCAAAGAGTTGAGCCCTTTTACTTCCCTCAGATCATGGAGGTTCACAAGACTTTGGTCTCCTCTGGCCAGGAGGCATGACTTGTTTTGCCCTTAGATTTTTTGCTGATCCAAGCATCTCAGCCCTGTTTGTCAATGACTGTAAAAGGAATCAAGAACATTAAATGTTAGGCCCTATGCTCACCACATTGCCCAAATCCCTAAAAAGCAGCAGTACACTGCAGTAATGGGAGGGGAGCAGAAACGGGACAGAAATGGATCCTCTTGCTTTTGGAGAAGCATTGCTGGTGGCATCAAGGCTTGGACCAGCTGCAGTGAAGACAAAGCCTGCTTCTCGTGGTATGTCCTGCCAACAGCCCTCATGAGCTCTGCTAAGGAGTTACTCAATCCTGTTTTTGGGGATGACCAAAAAGGGCCAGAATGTCTCCACAGGATGTTGGGGTAGGGAGGAACAAGGGTAAGAACCAGCATCCCCCTGGGGCAGGTGAGAAATATAAGGGAGGCAGAAATTCAAAATCTGTCACTTGCAGCCAAGGACGTGCTGCAAAGCAGAGGCATGCTGGGCCAGATGTGGCCTTTGCACAAGTGGAGACTGTGCAAAACCCACACTGAGCTGGCAACCAGGAGATGGCCTTAAGCATGGCCCTACTATCCCTGTGTCCAACAGAACCACAGTTCCATTTCTGTGTAGTGGTTACCTGACTGGATAAACCCAGGCTGTACTAGTGCTGGGGTTCTTCCTCCTAAATGGAGGAGAAGGGGGACTCTGCACTGATCCCTGGTGAACTCAGCCCTTGGAGATGGTTCTTAGCACTCAGCAGGAATGGAGCACAACCTATGCAAAGCTGGAACAGGGCATGGTGTCATGGAACTCAGGGGTTTGGCAGCTGGAGGGGCTGAGGAAACATCTCCAGCCCTGCATGACTTCTACAAACTGATCCACAAATCCTCACCCTTCCCAGGGTCTGGGAATGTCCCAACCGCAGCAAGTCCTGTGGCCCCACGGCAGCCACAAATGGCTGTACTACGCATGTCACAGGGGAAGTGTCACATTTTAATTTAAAAACACCCCCCACAATAATATAGAGGCCGTGTACAGCCTGTCATGCAGATGCTGGAGGGCACATCGCACATGGGTGGAGGATGGGCTCCTCTCCAAGGCTAGGGACAAGCCCTGCTTCCCATACCAAGCCAATCAGCCCTCCAAATACACCACATCCCACCAAGCCCAGCAAGCCCTGGGCAGGAGGGGCAGGGACAATTTGCACTGCCAGGGCTATGGACATGAAAAATGAGTAACACCTGGTCTCCCTTGTGCTGGGGAGCCCAATTCCGGGTCCAGAGCTCCAGCTGTGGCCGCCTCAGAGCTGAGCAGAGGGGCAGGATAACTGCCCTTCATCTACTGGCAGCACCCGGCCTCATGCAGCCCAGGACACCATTCACCAAGGCGGCCTGGGCTCCTTGGTGCTTCAGCCTGCTGTCCAGCAGGACTCGTAGTCATGCGCTCCAGGGTGTTCCCCCAGGTGCAGAAATTTGCCCTTCCCCTGTCATGGGGTTCCTATCTGGGATATAACAGTGCCAGCAGTGGCTTGGCAGCAGGAAAAAAGGGAGAAAGCATCGAGGATGAGGAAGCAACAACGGCTGTGCCATTAGCAATGCCAACACGCATTTTTGCATTTTTTCTTTCTAGTTTATTTGCATGGGGGAATTGGACACTGATGGCAAAGGTCCATTGGGGCCGGCGTGTGTCCCAGCTGCTGCCCGGCCCCAGTCTCATCAGCCCGGCCGCTGTTCTATTGCCGCCGGCTGGGTGGCCTCTTCTTTGGCGATGCCGAGGCCTGGCAGTCGCTGGCCTTCCTCTTCGGGGCTCGCCGGGACTGCTGAGGAAGGCTGTGGCCAGAGGGCCCTGCCACAGGCTGCCCCGGCTCCTCACGGGACTCTGCCTGCTCCATGGTGACCTCCGCAGGGTTGTTATGTGGGCAGCTGGGATGCCCGGCGAGGTCTCCTCCCGTCCTGCCCGGGATTTGGTCCCTGGTGGAGCTGGCAGGGCCGCTGGAGAGTGCTGGGCCAGGGACGGGAGCCTCCTGTCGTGGAGCAGCTGTGCGCTCCGACGCTGGGTTGGCCTCCTGTGCCCCAGCAGCAGGGGTGACGTTGAGGCCCAGCAGGCGCTGAGCCTCCCTGCCGTACTTCTGCACGGTGAAGGCGATGAACTGCCTCACAAAGTTGCCTGTTTGGCCGTGCAGGTGGAGATCCAGCCTCTCCATCAGGATCTCCTGCTCCAAGCCGACGAGGAGCAGGGCCGAGATGACGCTGTTGGCCAGCGTATCTGCCCGTGGCTCCTCGGTGCCCAGGATGCGGCGCAGCTTCCGTTGCAGCCAGGAGCGCAGGGGCCGCAGCAGGGCTGGGTTCTCCCGGAAGATGGAAGCCCAGGAGTCACGGGAGAGGCCGCCCGCAGGACGCCTGGGCACTGCAGGCCATGGCCGGGCGGCCCGGGGGCCTGCGGGGCGCCGTGTGGCAACGGATGCCACCGCAGCCGGTCTGAGGACCAGCTCCTCGTACTTGTTGTCCGCTCGCGTGGTGTGGATGATGGACTGCACACCCTGCTTGCAAAGCGGACACTGGGGCCTGGCGCTCGTCCACCGCCGGATGCAGGGAGAGCAAAACTGGTGGCAGCACGGCACGGCGTACGCCGCGCTGTCCCAGTTGTCCAGGCACACGGGGCAGCGGGTGTCTAATGCTGCCTCCATGCTTCCACCGGTCGCGGTGGGCTCGGGGGAGCGGGAGATGGCAACGCGCTCCCCAGCACTGGCGCTGCAGTAGCAGGTGTCACGCTGCAAGAGGACAAGAGGACAAGAGACGTTAGTCACACACCGGCCTGGGAGGGCTCCCTCAAGGTGCCCCCTGCCCTGTGCCGCCGGTCCCCGTGCCGCCTACCTATGCTGCTGCACGCGCCTCTCTGGGATGTCCCGTCTGCCTGCTCCCAGCAGGGTCGGGTTAAGGAACAAGTGGCTCTGAGACGGCCGCTGAGAGCTGCGCTAGCAGCACCCAGAGCTCGTTTCAGCACCAAAGCTCGCCCTGTCCACACTCCAGTCCTCGCACACACGCTCGGTCGGAGGCCAGGCACGAACTGCTGGGCTGAGCCGCTGCACCCACGTTAAAGGATCCGTGGGCTATGGAGTCACAATCCGTTGCCTGGAGACGTCTCAAAGCATGGCTTGGCCAAGCTGCTGGGCCTCACCTTCATTCAACCTTCACTTGGGGACATCGCTGCCCATCCCACAGTGATGCCATGGCGCATTGCTGGGTCATCACAAGGAGCCGTCCTCACCTGCAGCATGTGCTCCAGCGCCAGCACAAGTTGCACAAGTTTCTGGGCTTTTCCCAGTGCCACTGCCCACTCCATTCCCCACACCTCGTGTGCTTGGCGTCAGTGTTTCACATGAATCGCTGGGGCCTTGGCCACATCTTCCCATGGGCTCCATCGGGTCTCTCTGGCCATGGCACGCAGCCCCAGGCATGTACAGCAAGAAGGATTATTCAATAAAAGTTCATGTTTCGCTCTGATAGTTGCACTTGATGATCTCAGGTCTTTTCCAACCTTGATGATTCCATGACTCCATTGTTCTTAGGCTGCAGGAGGAAGTCCTGCAAGCTCTCGCCACACTCCAGCTCTGCTGGCCAGCCCTCTGGGACCTCCCGGTTCCTCCCAAGGGATGTCAAAACCCAGGGCTGTCTCTGGGGGATTTTCTCCCCCTTGCAGAGCAATCAAACCGTAGGGCTGCGTCCAGCTGCAAGCCTTGGCCCTCTGTTCATAGAAGGGCTTGCAAGGGTTGGCCCCCGGTTGGCTTGTCCTCATTCTCAAGAGTTACTTGACAGTATTTAGTTGCTAGATTGTTGGTGTTAGTGAAGGACAAAAGCTTGGTGCCCCTCTGGCAGTGGATGGGAGGACGGAGGCTGCCCAGTTGAGCTCTGCTGACATGACAGAGACCTGCAGGGAAGGGCAGCAGAGGAGCAATGGTGTCCGGAGGCAGGGAGAGGGAAAGGAGGCTGGGGGAAAGCAGCCAAGAGAAAGGAAGATTGAGGGGAGCATGAAGGGCATGGGGAGGAGGACAAAGGGAGCAGGAAGGAAGGAGGCAGGGGGTAACAGAGCTGCTGAAAAAATCAGGGAACAGAAGGGAGCCCATGGGTAGGAGGGTTGTGATGTGTCTGTGGGCAGCACTGCCCTGGGGAAGCCTCTGGCGCTGTGCTGGCACCCCCGCCCGCACTGACAGGGAGTGCTGCACTTCATCAAGCAGCTCCAGGTTGGGCAGCATCTACTCAGCTCATCGCAAGCTTTCCCATGCAGATGTGAGGTTGCTCCCTTCCAGCTTTCAACTGGGTTTATAATTTGGCATGGAAACTACAGGGAGGAAAAAGCAGCCAAAACCTTGTAGTGACAAAGCGTTACATCACGTGCCTTAGCACTTCAGTACAAGGCCCGGCTGAGAGCCACTTTCCACTGTAATTTTCCTGCATATCTGCCAAGCAGTGCATGGAAAGAGCCATCTGCGATGTCTTATGGGGCATTTCCTGGACACAGCTTCCAAAGGGTAACTAAAAACCAAGTTCTGTAAAATGTAAGCCATCTAACAAATGATTGGAGTTTTAGAAAAATCTAAGTTAAAGCCAGGAGAAGAAGCGATGACTCCTGCTATTTGGTCTGCTCGATCTGTGTCTACTTGGAGTTCATCAGCCCCGGTGGCAAAATTAACATCTCATAATTGCTTTATAATACAATTCATGTTTTAAGCATTTTATCTAAAAAATTAACAGTCAGTATGTGAATCACTGTTCATTAAACATCTTTGGATCAGGCAGCATCCTGGATCCCCATTCCTGTGCTTCCATTTTGATCTCCGGATGACTGACTGCTGTTGGAACCAGCAATCAAGGGAAGCAGCACATTGCCCACCCCTGGGAAGTACTAGCCCCAGGCTGAGCACCTTGATGGAGCGCTGGGTTTGTCCTGCTACATGTTGTAGAGCTCAGGAGGAAAGCATCCAGATAAAAGTTCATACACGAGGGAGCAGGCTAAATGATCTTACAGTCCCTTTTTGCCTTAAAATCTTGAAACAATGAATTGAAATCTAGGAAAATGAGTCCCGAGATGTAGGAATGAGTTGTTTTAATTGCAAATAGGTCAATTAAACCTAGAATGACAAGCTCCTGGGTCTTCTTTAAAGTAGAAATTGGATTGAAATAATTAAACTTCTCCTGTAATTTCAAGCTAATACAGAATTTCTCACTGCCTGTACTACACTCCTGTGGAATATTCCCATGTTCCCCCACAATGCTGATCCATTGTTTTTTCCATCTGTTTTAACAAAGATAGCCTCTAGCTGGGCCACAGCACAGTGAGTGCAGGGCCAGACTCCCCAAGTGAGAGTCCCTCTCATGCTCTAGGTAGGCATTGCAGGGAGACTCCTCAAAGTCAGAGCTATCTCAAGACAGTGACTCATGGAGCAGACCAGGATTCTTCCTCTGTGCCCTGTTCCTGCTGCCTGCAAGAGAGATTGCAGAGGTCCTGAGAACTTGCCACTGCCACACTGATTAGGGTGGGTGGGAAGCAATTTGATAAATGCAACTTTAACATTTCCCACTCCAGCTTCTTAGCCCTCTCCTCTCCTCTCCTCTCCTCTCCTCTCCTCTCCTCTCCTCTCCTCTCCTCTCCTCTCCTCTCCTCTCCTCTCCTCTCCTCTCCTCTCCTCTCCTCTCCTCTCCTCTCCTCTCCTCTCCTCTCCTCTCCTCTCCTCTCCTCTCCTCTCCTCTCCTCTCCTCTCCTCTCCTGTCTGGCAGCTCAGAGCTGCAGTGTCACTGTGGGATGCAGCACGTCTGCAATGTTAATAGTGCCATCTTTTGGATAAGGTGGAAAACTGTGCTAGCTCCCCAATGCCATCAAAAAACTCTCAGGGCAATCCTCACAGGGAAAAAGGCAGGTTTTTCTTGCTCTCTTGAAATCTTTCTCATTTCCCCTTGAAGTTCTAATCAGGAAAAGTTATTCTTTCCTTCAACCCCTGAATTGCTCTGCAGCATTTCTGTGTGGCATCCAGCAGTGCTGTCTCATTCAACTGCTTTTCAGTGGTATATCACAGAGAAAAATACTTTTAATTATATTTTTCAAAGGACCTTGGGTGCCTGACAAAAACCATTATGGCTTCTGTAACTCCTGAAGGCTGAAAGCCTGACTTGCAGGACAACAGCAGCAATTCCAGGACTGGTGTGCTCTGCTCTGCTCTGCTCTCTAGGATTGAACAAAAGGAAAAGGCTAAACACCTCAAATGCCCTGTATGCAATATGATACTGCCGCACGTAATACACAAGTGATGCTATCTTAGAAATAAACCCTGCATCTCCACTGGAGCTGGGCCTTTAAAGTTCAGTAAAATGTCCCAGTTTTTGGAGGGGCCAGCCCTAGCTGAGAACACACTCATCCTCAGTAGTCATGCTGATGCTTTTTGTGTCTGAGCCAAGGTTTTGTAAATCTAAGTCAGCCCCGTCTCTTGTGCCTCATAATGTGAAACAAGAAATAGCCCAGGCTTATAAAAATTGTGAGGTTTGGCCTCAGCTCTTATTGATTATGCAGCTCATAAATGAAGACCAAACTTCTGGTTCCTGTCCAGACAGCAGTTGTCATGGAGCTCAGTGGCAGACATGGGCTGCTCTCTGTTAGCTCAGGCTTGCACTTCACAGTTTAAGTTGAACTTCCTTTTGTTTGTATACATTTCTCCTAAATAAAGATTTTTTTTTTCAGTGTTGTGCTCTTCCCAGAATCAAAATACTGAATTCTAAAGGCAAAAACGTTGTTGATTTTATTGTAATCAGGATGTCCCCCCTGGGAAACTGTAGTCCTCAGGACAGCTGCTGGAAAGCAGTGCTACGGGTAGTGCATGTGAGCAGGCAGATGTTCTGCCACCCCTTCAGTCACCTCAGAAATGAGGGCTAAACAGACATCTGAGCTACTGCTATTGGCTCAGCTGGGAAAAACATAAATCTCTGACTAGCGCTGGTCACCTCTGAGTGCCAGCCTCTGTCATCTGATCTGCAGCAGGAATTCTTTCAGTCCACAACTCATCTCATAAAGAAAGCTGGCAGAAGTTAGCCCAGAGTGTCTCTCTGTCACCCTGGGTGACATGGGCCTGGCAGAGGTCTATGATAGCTTCTCCTGTGCTTGCATGTCTGCAAATTACAGCCACTGATTGTCTGAAATGACTGTGCTCTGCTGAGAGGTTCCCTCCTCCTCTCTTTGCACCTGGAATCCATTTATGCCACTAAAATACCATTTGTAGATTTAAACAGTGCATATAAAGGCTGCACTGAAATGCTGCTCCAATTATGCCAAATTAAGCACATGCATTTGAAGAGGTGAACTGGGCCCATAATGAGCTTTAATTCGCAGGTTATTGATGTGAGGATTTCAGCTGCATAGGCAAGCATGCCCCCTACAAGCCAGTTTGGCCCTGGGGCCTCAGTCAGCATGCTTCTGGCAGAACAAGGCTTCATTTCGAGGGCTGGTTCAGTCGCTGTTCCTCCTTCCCTACGGCACAGAGCAGCAGCTCTCCAGAGAAGAGGGGGAAAATTCCTCCACTTGGCACGGGGACACTGATGGAAAGCTCTTGAGCGTAGATGACTTTCCATCCAGCTGGAGAGCCCTTGCACAGGCTGATGGCTACCACCCAGGTTGAATTCATTTCCTCAGCACTGAACAGCAGGAAAGGGATAAAGCAACCACCAAATGGGAGGTTGCAACCAGTCAGTGAAGGGCACTGGTGCTGTGAAAAGGAGGAGTCCCTGCTGCCTGTTTGGCCAGCTGGGAAGGATGACTATCCTAGGACACTGCGGATTTTTTTCCCTGCCTGGGCAGCTGCAGCCTCAGGGAACACCTTGTGAGTGATGGAGGAGCTCTTTCATAGACTTTGGGAGAAGCCCTCAACATGGCAGGGATATGCCTGTATAATTATATGTGCACTATTACTCTCTCTGAACTGTTTTGTTTGCTGGCTGAAGAACTTCTTGATCCTTTACATGTGCATCTCTTCACTTGAGCTCCACACAGGTCCTTGAAGAGGCAGGTTGTAATCTGGGTGCCCTCAGGAATTATGGTCTAAAGCCACATCGTGTGAGCAGGAGGGAAGGAAAAGTATCCTGGGGTTCATGAGGGCTGTTTTGCTTGGAAGTACCATGTCCTGCAGGCAAACACTGTTTGTGCACTACAAATGTGGCAGGGGAAGCTGGGAAGAGTAAGAGTTATTCTGGAGCCCTGCTCTGAGGAAGGGAAGCCTTAGAGAAATCCAGTCCAGCACAAAAGGACTTTACGAGGCCTCCACAACAGATGGCTTGAATTATTCAGGCTTAAACTAATGCAAGCTTTCCATGTCAGACAGTGTGCATTTCACTTAATGAGGACTAAAATGTTTTGGGCAGTGTCTCTTTAACGTGCTGCTGAAGTTTACATAGAGAGATATGTATTTTGGGCTGCTAAAATAATTCTGTGTAAGAGGGAAACTATGAGCAACCGAGGGAGGAAATAACACTTCTGAAAACTAAAATCTGTTTCAGAGACTGATGTATGCTTTAAAGAAGAAAACACGTTATCACTGAGAATTCCTGGCTTTCCACTGTGTGCCAATCTGAATCCAGTTTTGCAATTTCCACTCAGCCCTATCAGTTCTTGCTCTCGGTGGAATTTCTGGCTGAGTGAAAACAGGAGCAGTGGGCCCTCTGACAGTAGGGCTGTTCCTCCCCCAGGGAGCGCTGGGTATGGTGGTGGTTTTCCTAGGAACGTGATGCCACAAATGTATGCATCTATTTAGCTGCTCGGCTCACCCTGGCAATATTTATTTCTGGCCCTGGTTTCTTCCAGACAAGCTTAAAAGCAGCCTCCTTGAAACAAAGTTGAGTATGTGCTTGCGTATTTTGCAGGACGTTTTCATAGCCTGAAGTCCAAATAACAGGGTTTTGTGTTGTTTGGTTTTTTTTTGCTTTGTGAGACACCAAGCTGTTCAAGGCACACGCTCTCAAGCTAAACACTATCTGTTCAGCTGATGGAGTTAACAACAAAAATGAAGAAGCTGAACACTATCTGTTCAGCTGATGGAGTTAACAACAAAAATGAAGAAGGAAACAGAGCTGGTAAAAAGCTTGTGATTATTATCTGAGGGCTGGGTGGAGTACCTATTGGAGAGGCAGCAGCGCAAGCAAGCACATCCAGATTAGAGAAGCTGATGTTACAGAACTTCTTTCCCTGCTAAATGTTTTACTTCTCTCTGAACTTCCCAGCTCATTGGGAGTGACAGCTCTATGACCTGCATGCACCAGGGAGACCAGCTTCTCATCAGGGTCACGCTGAGGAGACAGAAAAGAACTGCCTTTCTTTTTAAGGAATACACTTCGAGTTATTCATGTGCTCCTGAAGTCTGTTTGGTTCCTTACTACATAAGCTATGAGGCTTTCTAATTACAAGTATTTAAGACACACACAAATTACCTTGCCAACCAAGATGAATGCTGCTTTAAAGGCTACAGGTATTGCTCTTGCAACTGCAGCCAAGAAACTTTGATACGCATGAGGTGAGACACACAACAACTGTCAGCATCTTACAAACTATCTAAAGTTCACTAAAAAGAGATGAGGCTCCCACAGTGTCCTGGAAACTCCTAGGCACCTCATGCCTGCTCCTCAGGTGTATGGCTGGGCTCACCTTTCCCTGGACACCTTAAGAACCTTTTGAAGGTCCGGGAGGACTATGACCTGGCTCTAGGAGTGATCTGCCCAAAGCACTGCTGTTCACATGTTACAGGAGAACAGCAGCCGGTTTTCCCTGGCTCCCCACCCCTTTTTGCTTTCTTGCCAGCCTCGGGAAGGCGTTTTGTGAAATCCTCACCAATATTCAGTGGTTGCACTGGGGAAAAAAATGACAACATAGAACATAAGCACTGACATGCAGAGGCTCCATGAGTGTTGGTGACATTGATAGAGGCAGACTTCTGAGAATGCATGGCAGACTTCAGATGCCAGGTTACTTCTGAAGCCCTAAATAGCTGCTTAGTCTGCTGCTTTTGTTTTCACGGCTGCAAATCTAGCTCCTTACAAACACGCCCTGTGTGATCTTTCACTGTGTTCAGAGCCGTGAGTTTGTGTCTCAGACACTCTGCCCAAAAACCTTAAAATGGCCCGAAGCAAAGCTGGCAAAATGCACAGTTGTGATGGGATGCAATGAAATCGCGCTCCTGCTGCAGTCAGATGCAGGGTGCTGCGCTCGGTCTGCAGCCGGATGCTCTCTGGCAACGAGCAGCTGGGGGCAGCAAGCACCGCTCAGATGGAGCCGGAGCCACACGCCCCACCTCCAAAGGTGGCTGGCTGTGTGAGGAAGGTCCTCAGCCCTCAGAAACTCACATCTGGGCCTGTGTAAAGCTCTGGCCTTCAAAGCAGGACTTCCAGGGGACAAAAGCGGAGCCTAAACATGTGAGATACAGGGACTGGATATGCTTAGCCTACACACTGTGCCGAGCAATGATGTCTCCTTCATCTGGGTGTTTTTAACTGTGTTACTCGCCCTCAGAGGTGGCCTCATATGCCAGCATAATGTGAGGAGGACTTCAGAAGGATGTACTGAAGCACCTGTACAAATGTCTGCCAGTGCAGGGGTTGATTGAGGTTGCCTGTTTTCTCTGCAGAAAGCCTCCAAACTGAGTGACAGCCTTGAGATCACTTCAGTGTCCAAAACGATGGCACCAGACCCTTTGTACCCATACTCTCTGCAGCAGAATACTCCAACCAGTTGTTAATAGTGCTTAATACCTGCACCAGCAAATGCATCGCCAGGGCCCTTTTCTCTGGGCCTGAGGACTGAACCTGCACAGCCTGCCTCACATCCTTTGGACCAAAGTTCTTCCTTCACAGGGTGGGGCTAATACATCCCCTTCTGCTGTTAAGACCAGGCCTGGGCTAGGCTGCCATGAGGGAGAACCCAGGGTGCCACAGGCCAAAGCTTCCCTTTGCTGAAGGTCCTGTGGCCTCTTGTCCCCTCGCCACCTCTCCCTGCTCTCTCAACCAGACGGGACGTGGGCTTTGGGCACAACAAGGCTCTGCTCTAGAAGCCCTGGAAACACAACGGGTTTACAGCTTTATGCCGTCTATGGATAAGCTTGCTCCACAATGGGGCTTTTACTACATGGATCTGGCTGCAGCCTGGTGTCACTCTGCACAGGCAGCTGGAGCTGCATGAAGCAGCTTCACTTGGATGGCAAAAATGCGTGAGTCAGACCCAAGCTTGGTGTAACCTGCTTGTTTATAAAGACCTGTATACAGAGACAGTTCTTTTCCCCTCCTTGGCTACCACAGATACTTAGAGCACAGAGAAGCCTCTGCTCTGAACTCACAGAGAGTTCCTCTAGTGAGTTCTTCCTTGGAGGAACCTCATTTCTCCATTTCTCTGCAGGATGTTCTCAGACCATCTGTAGTCCCTGGAGCTAGCAGCAAGCCACACAAGCCTGATATTTGCACTTTTGCACTTTCAACCTGCAGCAAGCATCCAGGGCAGAGCACTAGTTGTGGCAGTCAGGTTGCAGGCAAGGCCTGCAAATGCACGTAGCTTCTCGAGACTTGACCAAAGAGAACCAAAATGCTGAAGTGTGTAGTTGTGACACCCTCTCCACCCAAAATAACCCAAGATCCTTTCAGTTTCCAGCTAACTTAAGAGGCAGCGCCAGCCATCCAAGTCTGCTTCCTGCCATGAGCCAGGTATTGAAATGACATAGCAGGGCAGGGCTTCAGACATGCCAAGGCCATGTTCATTTGCCTACATGTAGTCATGTTGTGCTATTTTAAGTACATTAGCTTCCCCTGCACAGCCTCCAACCAGCTGCTTTACCCATCCCAGAACATCCAAAACACCCATACGAGGCTGGTATGTCTGACACACAGTCCAGCAGGGATGAGCAAAGCAGGATGCATACACATGCCTGAAAACAAGCAGCTCCAGCTGGGCAGCCCCTCTGTCCATCAGGCTCAGACCACACAGTGACTACGAGCACATGCAGCTTGCAACAACAGCAACTGCTCAGCAATTGCATGGCATTACATGCAGCAAGGTGCTGAGACCGCTGCCCCAGGAGCAAGGAAAAGCAGAGCAGGGAGGGATAGAGGCACAGCAGCGCTCCCTGCAAACAGTAAACTGTTCTGGGAATAGCAAGGGAACTTAAATAAGGGTTTTTAAATAAAGGTAGGTTTAATTAGAACTGCTCAGAAATTAACTGCAGAGTGTATTTATGTGTGCACTCCAAAATCCTCATGCAGATCTGGGTCAGCACAGTTCCAGTAGGATCAGTGGGAAGCGCAGCATGCAGGAGGCACTGCATGCCCTGCATGCCAGCCCTCAAGGCTGCACTGCCTGCGTTCACAGGCCTCAATTACAAAGCAAATCACGGACCCTCTCCCCCTTCAGCTTTCATAGCCCATCTTCTGCATGTCATGAGATCCAGGAGTGTTTTAACTTTCTTCAATAAGGCCAAGATTCTCTTGAAGTCATATGATTTGGTGCCATAGGTCTGAGGTAAACACGGAGCCTTGAAATGAACTCCCACATACGATGACCCCAAGCTGCACTGCTAAGCTGCCGTGCCCTAAAAAGACAAAAATAAAGGGTGCTTTTGTTCTCCCAACAGCACGTGGGGTCGGGGTGCTCCTCCTGAGCACGGAGCACTGAGCACAGAGCAGGCTGCTGCTGCAGGGGCAGCTGAGGGAGGGCCCGAAGAAATCAGGGCAGCGGTGGAAATTCCAGGAGTTGTCAGAATTCCAGATTTTTGTGCCAAGATATCTCAGCATTGTCTAATATCATTTCAGGCTGATTCAGCACGAAGCGAGCAGCCCTCGCTCTGCGTTTGGCTTCGGTTGGGACAGCAGCGGGAAAGCTAAGCCTGTCCTCAGCCCATCGCTGAGCCCTCAGCCACAGCCTGCAGCACGCCAACACGATCCCGGGGCTGTGCCGCTGTCACGGTGCAGCGTTGAGCAGCTCAGCGCCACGCAGAGCAGCGCAGAACAGAACGGGGCAGGGCGATGCACTGCAGCGCCGGGCAGCGGAATGCAGAGGAGGGCAGGATGCTGCGACACACGGCAACCCCCGTGGAGGCAGGCAGACAGCGGGAACTCGGGCGGCAGTAGCGCGCCGAAGCACCGCCTGCCCGCTGCCGGGCGCTGCAGCCCCACGGGACCGCGGTTGACCGCACGCTTGCACAACGCTAGCCCCACCCCCACGTGACCCGCAGGCCCCGCCTCTCTATGCAAATCAGCCAGGCGGCGGCGGCCAATGGGGAGGCGAGCTCCGCTGTTGTATTTATAGACGCTATTTAAAGAGCCCCTGGGAGTCTCCGCGCGGCACTGGGCGGAGGCGGCGGCTGGGCGAGAGCGGGGAGGGTGGGCACGTGCGGCCGAGGTGGGGGGAGGGGGAGCGCGTGATTCGGCGGACCTGCGCGCTCCTATCCGCCGCCGCCACGGCCCGTGCAGACCGAGCGGCAGGGCAGGGCAGCCGTTGCAGTGGCCTGGGGCGTGCGGACCCCGGGCTTGAGGCTCGCTGAAGCGCGTTCTGCTCCGGCGCTGCGATTCTCGAAGCGGTCGGGGGCGTTCTCGGTTTTGAAAGCGACATCTGCTAGAAGAGCTCGGACGGTTAGCGGTTCTGGATCGCCCTCTTTGGCCGTGGGCTTGCATCTCACAGCGTTTGTGTCACTTCCAGGAGGCAGTGAAAGGCAGCGCTTTGTCACGGCCGTGCAGCCATACGAGCGATGAGGTGCTGCTCTCGTGCAGTCATCACTGAGGAATGGCCACCTGAGCGCTGTGCCCTGTCCGAATACGCAGGCACAAACAGAACTGGAGCTCTGTGGCTTCGTGTCTCTGTCAGCAATAATTGCTTCTCCTTGTGCAGTCTGAGTCACAGTGTGAAGCCCTGCTGAAACACGCAGCGTTCCCCCTCCACCTGGACGCGAAGCCCTCCGTCTGTAGGTGTGCTTTTGTACAAATCCTCACGCCCAGCTGACGGCTGCCCCCCTCTCCTTCCCACAGAGCTGGCTCTGTAGTAAACTTCTGCTGTGTTTTTCCTTTAAAACTCCAGAATGTGCCTGTAGCAAGGCAATGTGCCTGCTGCTGACGGGGCAGAGAGGGACCGGGGCAGGAACTGCTTGGCACACTCCCACCTAAAGGTAGGCTGAAAGGTTTCCCTCTGGCTTTTATTATTCCCTCTGGTTCCTCAAGCAACCAGGAAAGGGGGAAGGAAAACAAAACCAAAACATTAGGGGGGAAAAAAAAAATCACACACACAAAAACCCCAACAACACAACCACACAAAAACGCACCCCAGAGCCCATCGCTGTATAGAGAACTGACTGAGCGCAGGCTTCCAGGAGCCTCAAATATGTGCTGCTAGTTCCTGGCCAACCATTTGCTTTGATGATGCTGTGAGTGAGCAGATTGACTTGACCCCTGTTTTGTTTGTGCCTGACAGTTGTTTCCAGGATAAAGCATAAGTGGAGCTGGGGAAGGGAGAGGCACTGTGAGTAAACCAGTAAAAAGCAACAGATTTCTCATGCTTGCACTCTTAACCTTACATCTGATGCCCATGCAATCAGTTCAAAGATTCTAGTCCTCCAACATCCTTTATGCTAAAATGCTGTAATGGGTAAAGTAAATCTTAAAAGAGCTTTTTGAGACGCTTAGGCTGCCAATTTCCTTTCCTGTTAAGGATCTCATTGCTGCCACAGTGGGAGAGAGGATGAAACATATTTCACAGATGGAATGTTCTTCAAGTGAGCTGTTTCAGTTTGGTTGTGGTTTTTTTTTTCCCTCTGTTTACTCTAACCCTATTACTTGCGCTTCTGTTGGCATCTACTGCAAAAATGACTGTGATGTCTACATTTGGTTTTTAAAGTTTTGTGTTTTAAAACACCCTGCAGTTTAAGTGAATATAGGGAAATTTGCATACTAAGCTCCTTTTAGAGCATGACATTGCCCAGATCAGCAATTCTGCAGCTTCTTTGTGCTCTGAACTGTACTTCATAACCGATGAAAGCACAAACCAACCGGATCCAGAAGTATGGAGTTACACTTTGTGAAGTGTCATTGGCAAACGCCATCTGCCCAGCAGTTGTAATGCAAAGGATGCTCAGTCTCCACCATTCTCTTCAGTGTGCACAAAGAGGTGAACAGCTTTCATTTTTAAAATGAGCAGATATTTGGGGGCTGAGTGGGAGAAAGGAAAGGAAGAGGCTTTTGCGTGTCCAAATGTGTTGGAGCAGGAGAGCAGGGACAGATGCTCACACCAGACCCCTGTGGCTGATGAGCAGAAGGTTTGTCCCGCAGGGCAAGGTCAGGTGGAAAGGAAGGTCCTGTGCTGACAGAAGGGAGGAAAACAAGCTCCATCTGTGACTATGCAGTAGGCTTGCTGGAAGGCTTGTACTGAAATCCAGGAACCCCCTATGTGTGCTGGCAGGGACTGCTACTTGCTGGTGAGTCAGGGAATGATGCTGAAGTCTCTCTGTTCCTCTTTCAGGCTCTTACCTGTGTTTGTTAATCTACTCAAGACTCATTCTACTTATCAACCCTGAAGCAGTTTTTGTTTGTTTTGTTGGTTGGTTTATTGCTACCCCTGAGAATGGAATAGCTTAGGGTATACCTTAGGCTGTGTCTATTACCAGACTTGCAGCCCCATTGGTATCAAATCCCCCATAGCTCTGGAAACAGCACACATCTGATTACCATAATTGTGTCCATACCAAGACTTGTGCCAATGACTCTCTTTAGTGGAGATGTTGAATATTAATCAAGTAATTCTAGCAAAATATATATATATTAAGGGAGGAATGTAGTTTTACTTTCTTGCAAATATTTCTCAAAGGTGTAAGTTAGGAATTATCTGAACATAGAAGTGATCTGGCTTAAACTGCATTGGCAGAATTAAAGCTGAATTATTTGCCTTGTGTTCCGATCAGCAATAGGGACAGTGCAAGGGCCCAACAGGGCAGCCTAAAGAGGGAGAAGTGGAAGCACTACCTGTTTGGGTGGCAACGAGCCACCAGGTAGTTGCAGGATAAGGCCAGGTGGTACAGCTAAGGCATTAGTATACCAGAATTGCCACACTTGCTTTCCTAGTGTAGTTATGTCAGTAGGGTTGTAGAAGATGTCATTTCTCTCATATAGCTTTATGGCTGTTTGTCAGTCTGAAGACTGCTGTTCCCATCAAGCTGCCAATCTGTAAAGCACATCCTGAAACCTTGTGAGGCAGAAATCAGGCAGGATGGTTTGAATGGTAGGTCTGAGTTTGAATACTTGGTCTGGTCTCTTCAGAAGTGAAAGGAGTGCTTGCTGGAACTGCTCCATAGGCAGTTGGATGAGGCCAGTAGCCAGCAGAAGGACTTGGGATGGTAACAGATTTTACCAGCACAGCCAGATTCAGGAGATGCAATGTGTTTATAGTAAAAAATAGAAAAAAATAAAAAATCAGCTCTAAATCCAAAATATACCATGCCCTGACAAAAAGAAGCATTCAAGCCTTCTTTGGAGTAGTGTTCAGACTACTTCAGTGTATATTTTTCAGCCCTAAAATTTCATTAGTCTTTCAGTCTTCATACCAGCTTGAGTTATGTCTATCAGCCTTGGGTCTGAGGGCATTTGAGCATATGAAAAGGATTCAGAGTACAAAAAACTGGACTTTGAGTTATGAGTTTGGCTTGCCATCTGCTTAACGGGCTCAAGGAACTGGAGGAGTACAGGCATGCAGAGTAGAATCTCACAGGGAAGGTCAACTCAGAGCAGCTGTTGTGGAAGGTGATTATATTTTTCACTTACAGTGGAAATCCAAGTGGGGTTTTTCAATTGGATAAAGTATACTCCAAAGGAAGATTCCAATAGTGTATTTGGACCTTCTGGAGGTAGCCCTAAATTTGACTGTCAGTACAGGCTTTTCTCTTTTTCCTTCTGTCTGTCTTGTTAATTATTAATCCAGCGTGTTGGGAGCTACATTCTTCTGAGTGACTCCTCCCATGTTTCCAACCTGGGCAACTTGACGTTATTAGTTCTGCAGACTGAAATTGCTCCTTCATGAAGTACTGCACTCTGGAAAGAAGCGGGCAGCAGAGTGTACAGAAGGTGTGTCATCCAGGCCTTGTGGCACGTTATAATACAAGAACTGTCTTGCTTATTCATTATGCTGCATTCTTAAATGACCTTTACAGCATTCAGTAAAATGGCTTCAGGTTATTGTGGACTTTGTGGTCTTTTCAGCACATGCAATTAATGAGAAGGGAAAAATAAATCTAGCATTCAGAATTAGTATTTTACTGGAACTGAATCCTGTGCATAATTTAACACTTTGGGAAGTGAACGTTCTCTGCTTTCTTGAAATAATTTAGAGGCAGTTTTGAAATAGAGTGCATTTGTATAAACATGTCTTGGGATGAAAGATCTGGTATTTAGTTTTCTCCTACATTACTGTCTATAGGATGTGCCATGCAGTAATCTCTAGACTGTGATTTGCAAAGTGTTTCTCTTGTAGGTAGACTCAAAATAGTCTGGCATAATTTCATTCCCCTTCTCCTAAATAAAGAACTGCAGGATTAAAATCCAATGCAGTGTATTTCTGTGCTTGTATTATAGATGGGAAAACAGAGGAGAAGCTTGGTTGACCATGTCCTCAATCTAGTGGTTCACATTTTTCAGTACTTAGCAAGGAAAGCAACTGTTACAACACATGGATTTCTCCAAAACTGTAACCTTCAGAGTTACAGACAGCTTTTAAAAACTGTCCCAAAGTTACCCAGTCAGTCTGCAGCAGAACCAAGCGTATTGTTCAAAGGCACTCCTTTCTTTGTCCTCTCCTACCTCAGTGAGACAGCTGGCTTTATAGATCCGTAGTGAGAGATCCCACATTGATAAAATCAATAGTACTGGTATGACATTTGCATGAAATTGGATATGAAATCTGCAAATATATTCATGCCCATTAAATATATTGTTCTGTTTACAAAAAAGCTTTGTTTCTCCTAAATCCTTCTAAGACTAACTTATTTAGGATCTGATATTGTTAACCTGACTCTTGGAAAAGCCTACAGATTTTGTTGAAGTGCTGAAGAAGCTCTCAGCATGCACCAGAGCAGCAGAATCTGAATCTCAGGCAACAAACCCTGGTAATGGCATTTAGAGAGAGCTTTTTGCTGTAACTGTAGTGATGTTTACTCAGCTAAGAATATGTAGTTGTAATAAGTGTTTCATATATGCTTTCAGTGCCAGTAAACAAAAGCTTTCTCAAGTAAATGAACACCAGTGTTGTCGTTTAATATGTTTATAAAGCTGGGGCTCATTTATTTTAAAGTTAAATGAAACCTGTAGGGTAAGTTAGGGTGTCAGATACCACACTTCAAACTACAGTAATTTGCACTCTTTTGCCAGTGACCTCAACATTAACCTGCATATGTGTTATCTGCCAGAAAGCAGAAGTTTTGAATTTCTCCAGGATGAGGAATCCTGTAGATTAGCACAGAAATGCATTTTCAAATGCCTGGGTCAAAGCTATTTTTCCAGTGTCAGTGACACCATGCTTTTACCCCCTGCATGGAAGAGATTGTACTGAGTTACCCTGCTGTGCTTTGGGGCTGTAGGCTTGGAGCTATGCACAGAGCTGGAAGCCAGAATCAGCAAATTCAATCATAGAATCACTCAGGTTGGAAAAGACCTTAAAGATCATTGAGTCCAACCATGACCTAACTAACCATACTACCCTAACTAACAACCCTCTGCTAAATCAGGTCCCTGAAACCACATCCAAATGGATTTTAGACACATCTAGAGATGGTAACTCAACCACCTCCATGGGGAGCCTATTCCAGTGGATTGAGGGTTATATCCCATGTAAGCTTTAGAGGGCAAGTTGGGACTCAAATGGAGCAGGAAGTACACCAAGCTAAGGTGTCACGAAAATATCCCTTGAGTACTTGCGTGGTTATCCTGGCCTGATCTGCTCGGGGAACAAGCCCCTGAATATGAGGTATCAGAACTTTCATTTGATCCACCTCTGTGCATTTTCATTTGGCATCTTGGAGATGAATTGCTGTTGGTCAGAGGAAACCTGCGGCTCTGAAGCCGGAACCTGATAGCTTGCTTTGTACAGTTACAGTCAGGTTCCTGGTTCATCAGATGCGGCTGACATCATTTTCCTATTGATCCGATAAGCAAGAGTTTGCAGTCTGCTGTATTCAGGGTACAGAATATTCAGGACTTCAGCAAGGAATCCTCTGGAGCACAAAAGCAATGCAGCCTTCCTTCCTAGAACCACTGGAGCAGCCTGCAGGGGTTCCCACTGATCTCCCCAAATTCGTGGGGAGCTGCTGTGCTTTGTTCTTGTCAACGGTTTACAGGCTGGTTCCATGACTAGCAGGGCAGAGGGACCCACAGATCTACACCCTGGAAAAGGGAAACAGGGAAAAGGGTTGAGAGATGGGCCCAGAAACAAAACAATGGCAAGGATCTGAAGAGAAACAAACAATTTTACTAAATAAGATATTGGGATGCAAGATAACACACTGTAATACAGTATAATTAGAATTGAAGCAAATAAATCAAATATAATGAGAGAGAGAGAGTCTGAAAGCTGAAGGCCTTACTCTAATGCTGAGGTGAGGCGATCTGGGGAGCATGCATACTGCTGAGGTCAAAAGGGAAGGCTGGAAAATGTTTTCTGGATGGTATTTATCTTCTCCCACTGAGCAGAAATGGTAACAGAACAGTGAAAAGTCCTCTGGAGGATGTAGTAGTTCTTCTCTTCTGAGACAGGTACCTAGAGCATTAACTCTTTAACTCCCAGTGCACTACATGATGTTATGATGTGGAATACCAATAACCAAACATCATAAAACTATGACAATTCTTTTCTCTGTCTTGTGCTTCTGTTCACCCAGAGCTGGCTATCTTTCTGCCCCACTCTTGGTACAGCTCTGAATGTATTAGTGGCCCATGGTTCCTGGAGAAACCCAAAATGGAACCATGTGCTTGGTTTTGGCTATTAAATTATCAAAAGTGGGATTTTTTATATGGTATCACAATTGCTACTAGTGATAGGGTTGTTTTGTTTTCTTTTGTTGGTTTTTGTTTTGTTTTTGTTTTCTTTTATGGTGTAATTGCTTGATTGTAAAGCAAGTTAGAACTTTGCCAGCACTTAATTTGTCTAAGTGTTCTCAGAACTGCAGAACACTACCAGTGAAAACCTATACTAGTCTGGAGAGATGTTGCTAATGGCTGGGGGAAAGATACTTCTGTAAAGGAGACAAAAGCTGCATCAAACAACTGCGTGGAATATCACACTGAGAAAGAAAAGCACCTGTTGCAGAGTAGAGAAATGGCTAATTTGTGAGACTGAATACCTTGGTTTCTCTTCTCTTGCCTGGCTGAGTTGCGTGCATGCACTTTGAGCTTGAATTCTCTCACAGTCAAATCTGAAATTCATTTGCTGCAGGTGTTTATGTGTACAACCAAGGAAGTGCCCAGGCATCTCAAGTGCTTGCAGAAGCTCACAACAGATATAAAACAAACAAACAAAAAAGCTGTAAAGATTGATAAAGAGATTAACTGAACAAACTGAATATATTAGAATATTTGTATTTCCCATTCAACCCATACTATAGCAAACTATACTTTTACAAGGTATTGCTGGAAGAAAAATGCTGGCTCTTGGAAGAAAAATGCACAGACAAGAAATACAGAAGTGAAACTACAAGGCTGTAAGTGAAGTCCGTTAACAACTTCTTCAGTAAACAGTTCACACATACAAAAAGTTAAGGCTGACAGTTTCAAATGGACAGCTGTGGTTCTATAATGTGTTATCCCTCATCAAACTGAAGTAATAAGAAAATGATATGCTGACAATTTCTATCATTACCTCATGACTTTCTTGGGCTTTATTGCTGGGCTGTTGCAGATTTACTGTGTCATCGTGGGCAAGTGATTCAAACCTGTGATGCCTCAGTTTTCTGCAAAATGAAGGTAAAGCATGATGGTGCATAGGGATGATTTGGCCTCTGAAAGTAGCTTGCAAAATCAAATTGAGAGTTGTTGAAACAGCCCACCTGTAAGATGGCAAGATGTATTCTGTGGATTGTGTGTAAAAGTGTGTAATAAAAAAAATAGCTTCATTTCTTAATGTCAGGCCATGTCTTGGCCAATATCCATTTTCTCTGTAAAACTCATGATGCCATATGCAAGTCATTGCTGAAAATGTCTGCTTTGTCAGACTAACTTACTAGCACAAAGGCTCTCACATCTGTAGTGTAAAACACTGTACTGCTAGTATCTTTAGTACTTTGTATAGAGTAGAGCTGACTTTCCCTCCCTTCTTCTTTCCCTCCCTCCCTCCCTCTCTCTCTCCCATCCATCCATCCATCCATCCATCCATCCATCCATCCATCGAATGTAGTTTTGGTGAGGGAAGGACCTGTTTCTGAATTCAGCGGATATGCTCATTTGAATGTAGGGAAAGTGCTGGAAAAGTTAAATGTTTCAGTTAAATTCAAAGTTAACTGAATAATAAACAATAAAAAACAACAAATTGTTTTAGGAATTACAAAAATAACACAATAGCAGAGTTTAGGAAGCAAAAAACTGCCTGAGGTGTTTTTGTTTTTTTCTTTTCCCTTTTCTTTTAATTAAAAGGAAAAAAAAAAGATCTATATTGAAAGGTTTACTTTTTTTTTTTTTTTCTCCCATATCCATACAGACAGCAAATAAAAAGCTAGGTTAATCATTGTGGGGCATTATAAAGTGAAAATGTACTTATGCCTATGATAAGGGAAAACAGTTTCAGAATAAGAGCTAATTCAAATCAGAAACTAGATCCAAACACTGAGTGCTTTGACTTCAGATATCCAAACATTGCATAACCTTGTAAAAAACGGAGATGATCATTTACTGTTTGTCTCTCTGTTCTTCAACCTTTCATCTTCTGTTGTCTAACTCTTTTTCAGTAGCTATGGTGGCCATTCAGATGGTCTCTTCCTTTCAGAGCAATTCTACAGAAATCAGAAACTGGTGAACCTATTCTTTCTGTCAGGAGATTTCCACTGAATCTCCATCACTTGGTGTCAACAGTATTTTCACTCACCAGGGCTGTCTTTTGCTGCATCACTGGCGGTGAGAGTCTGCTTGGAGTGGACATGCTGCAACGTGGGCTGCAGTGGGATGTGTTACTGCCTTGGCTTTGAGAAATATCAACAGAAGGTGATTCTGATTAATTGTTATTATTTATACAGTCATTATTTCAGGGTATTCTGCTAGAATACAGAAAGCATCTCTGTTTTAACTTAGTTGGGCAAAGTGTACGATATTACTGAGGTTTCAAAGTATTGTAGGGATGGCTCTCTTTTATTAAATACTCTTATTCATCATGTTATCTTGTCATTATACAGATAGCCTAGTCTATACTTTTATTCATTGCAGATCTGATCTTCAGTTTTTCATGTATTTCAGTTTTAAGTGGAAACAGTAGCAAATGGAAGATATGGCTGATCTTTCATTGTTGTCTTTTTGTAAGAATAATTTGGACAAAATAAGGGAGAGAACATCGCAGAAAAGTTCTCTCAAGGAGACTTCAAAGTCTTTGTAGCACCTGGTGGCATTCTTTAGCATGTTTTTTTGGGGGGTGGACACTGGGAAAATGCCTTTGGAGACAGACTTTGTTACAGTTTTGGCCACTAAGAAGAGAGTAGCCATTTGACTTTGGGGTGGAAATGAGAAACAAAGAGAACAGTTCACCCCTCCCCAACTCTGTTCCCCCCCAGTGTCTTTGAAGCTGTTCACATAGTAGACATGGTTTTCTTTGGAATCCTCTGTTGTGAGAGAGAACTAAAACAGTTGTTGGCTGCTTACCATTCTCCTGCCTTGCTCCCAACATTGATATGTGCCAAACGCGGAGCAGATGAGCAGGGCAGAGATGAGATGAGCATGGAGAGTGTTTGCCTACTCCTTGAGATATAATCCTCCAGCTCTTCTAACGTATGCTGAACTCTGGGCCAGTCCTTGAAGAGACAAACATCAGAGGGCACTATGGTGGTCTAAAGTAAGGGAGATGCCTTGATGTAGAGTCTGATATGAGCTTGAAACAAAGCATGTAAAATCCTTTCAGTACTTTGAGCTTAATATGAAGGTATTAAGGGTGAAATTGATGGCATTAAAATGCTTTCTGCTTTCCTAGTTACATAGCAGGCTGTTTGCAGCAAAGATTATAGGCCATGGAAAATTGATTTGGGAGTACTGATGTTGAATCACACTGCGTTATCTCCGTTGAAATCATCATAGGATCACTAGAGCTGAGTACTGTATGTGTTTCCAGTGCCACACAGGACACAAAGACACTCTGCTTACCCAAAGTGAATTGTCAGGATACACTGTAGAGCTATGTAGGACCAATGTGTGGTCACAAAAAATATTTTTGACAGCATATATTATGTCATCTGGAAAAACTGATAACTCTTCCTGATGGTGCAAAAAGTGTTTTTTTCAAGGAAAGCTGTTCTGGAAAGAAGAGGGGGATTTATTCCCACACATCTACACAGAAACTCTTGTTTTCCTGTAACTATACTGGCTTCATTTTTAATTGCAGACCTGAACAAAGACTTAGTGCCTTCACAATTAGCAGTTGTAAATGGGCATGATGTAAGGACTAACTTTTACTCAAAATTCTATTTTTTATCCCATTTAGATGGATGATTTCATGTATGAAGTTACATGAATGAAAGTCTTTGTCTCTTCACTGAGACTTCAACAGAATGTGCCTGAGTCCTTAGAGCTTAGCACCTGAAGCTGCTAATGTTTCCAAGATAGCCTGATGTAGCTGGAGTAAGTGCACTATTCTGTGTTGCCAATCCTGTCCTAGAACTGAGCTAATAAAGCTGTGGAACTTTGACCATCGCTGATGGTGAAGGTAAGCTCTGTAGCCTTGCCCCTAAGCAAACTCTTGCCAGTTCTTTGTACTCTGGCAATGTTGAATATGTCTATTAATCTCATTTTAAGTCTAAACTGTTGTTGTCTGTTTGGGACAAACTCGACTGCAGTTCTAGATTTAAACTTCCCATTTTTTTTAATTTTTTTTTTAACTACAGATTAATGTGCACTGCCCATCCCATCACCACGATAGGTGGAAGAGCAGAGAACACAATGAAACAATGTGTTTAAACCTAGGAGATAAAATGCTGGATTCTTTCTCCACGTGATATTTTATGACAGGAGAAATTATTCTGTTATTTGGTACAGTATTAATTAAGGTGAAGATGATGTTGTAGGACAGGAGACTGATGTCTTCAGATAACCTTCAAATAGGAAGCATAAGTAGATGCAGCAGCCTACTGTATGAAAGCTAACAATTAGGAATTTCAGTGAGACAGATGAATGCACAAAACATTGGAAAGTAAAGAAAAGGGAAAGAAAAATGAAAGAGTAATTCTCAAGGGAGACGTTATAAGGAGAAGCAATAAAGCTGTCTTCTGTGCTGTCAAGAGCTGGCCTGTTTCCAGACATGATTAGGTGAGGCTGCATGGCTGCTGGAATACCTGTAAATGGTGTGAATAGTGCCATGTGGCTTGTTTCCTTACAAAACTGCCCCTGCATAAGAGGTGCAGTCTTCAGCTCCAGAGTAATAGCTGAGAACAAATGGGCAAGAACTGTGGTCAGTACAAAATTTCACTGAAGTCACTGGTGGCTTGTAGGTGTAGGAGCTTGCTTGTTTACTTTTGATTGCAAGATCCTGGGCCTTAGCTGCCAAAAAATCTTATGGATTGCTAGTCTTGGAATCTGTTATTTCTCAATCTTTCAAACATGCCAGAACTTGGCTAGCAATGTACTATTCTTGCTGGACAGGACCATATAAAACGTTAGTATAAACCTCTTTGAGTGAACTGATCACTTGATTAGATTGTCTCCTAGGGAACTGATTTGGTGTAATAATGATAGTGAATGGAAGTGGCTCTTGCTTCACTGGAACAAGACTGTTCTGCTGCTCATTGGCGGGTTCTTTGATCAGTGTTCAAGGGTTAAGCTAATGGAAGCTAGCTGGTATGCAGTGGAGTGTTGAGTAGATATTACACTCCTAACTATGCCTTTGGTGAGGGCGTGATGAAATGAGAATGGCGTGTGAGTATTTTTGCTCTTGTCTTGTGAGTAATCAGGGCTCTCTCCTGCAACTTTTACAAAACCGAAATTCTGGAATGTCTGAGATAATAGATCCAGAAGAGATGAGCAAGGAGTACAGAGGCAGCAGGAGGTCAGAGCAGGTGACCTGTTTTGTTGTTGTTTTGTTGGGGTTTTTTTTGTTTTTTGTTTTTTTCTTTTCCAGTTTGATTACTGATTTTTATGTCTGTTGAAGATATTTATGTACAGCTTCCTGTGCCTTACATTTCCATACAATGGGAACAGTAGTATTTCCTTTATTTAATAACAGTGATCTGTAGTCCTTGCACAACGTGCTGCTATGGTTAAAAGTACAGTGTGAGCTCCTTGTGATGGGAGGTATACTCTTCACAGTGTTTTGGGTAGGGCAAGTCATCTGGTACACATTCACAGAGTTGCAGTCAGACCTCCCTGGCCCAGGTTTTTCGAGGTCTCTGTGGGGTAGGAAGCGAGACCAGCAGGGGTTAATGTGGTGATGACCTTCGCAGCTGGACTCCAGCTGCTGGTCCCAGCTGCCAGATGCACAAAGAAGGGAAGGGGGTGGGGAGAAATGCTGCTACTCCAAAGGTAGGGAAAGCTTTGCACAGAAGAAATTGAAGAGCTCTATGCTCATTTGTCTCCTGAGAAGCCCATTGTACTTCATTTTCCCCCCTGTTCCCTAGTGAAGGAAGAATCCTTTCTAAACATGAAGGTATCCTGAAAAGATAGAGACCATCCCTGTAATGAGAGCAAACATAGCAGACTATGCTATGTGTGTAGAAGAGCCTGGATGTGAGTTAGCCTTTCATACTGAAGACCTACATATACCTGACATAGCCTTGGATCAGCTGTTTTCACTCTAAGCTGATATGGTTCGTCTTTGTTCCACTTTAACTTCCTATTGCTTAAATGGAAGATCTTTTTTTGGGGGGGGGGGATAACTGTGAAACTGTCTCTAAAAACCTGTATTTTTTCAGCTATATTTCTATAGGGAGTGCAGAGAGAAACTTAATTGATTAGTGTAAAGTCTAGGAGTAATAAACTCTAAAAAAATATTCTGGAAATAATATCATTACCTATTTTTACCGTCAAACCTTACTTCCCTTCCTCTCTCTAATGTGACATTTGCTTTTTACACCTCTGCACAAAGACCTGAAAACAGGCTATGTGTTCACTGTAATTATGAGTCAGCCTTTACCAGTGGTGACTCAAATATGCGACTCTGGCACCTGTTTCATGTCTGTCTGGGTTTTGGATAGCACTGATGGTGGCACGTAAAGCAAAGGTAAACATGAGTGTGTTCCTTTCCCAGAAGCTATTTGTTCAATGCGTTGGATGATAAAGAACAAAAGCTGTTATAAAAAAAAAAAAAAAAAAAAAAAAAGGTGTTTACAAAATTGCAGCTGCAATAATAGGACTTTGTGGGGGGTGTCTTGTATCACTTGTTTCAGAGAGGGAGCGGCATTCAGACTGAGTGCCACTGACTCTAACACTTCCTTTGGAGTGCGTTTTGTCTGTTTTATGCAATTCTGGGGAAAGGAGGAGTGAGAATAATGTTAGCTAATTGTACTAACGCTAGGAAGGCATATTGTGAATGAAGAATGCTGTTTAAATGTTCACTATTATTATTCTCAAGGGAAAAAAAAAAATCTCAAGTCAGTAAAATGTTCTGCATCTTGCCCAGCAACTGCAGATCTGTGAAGGAAGGGAGAATCAAAGCAACATTCTACCCTTGGCAACAGGGAGGTACCAAGCTTTAAAGATAGGGACATAATGCTGGCTCTGGTTTATCTTGGTAAACCTATGGTGTACACCTACCAGAAAAAGATTTGGTGTCTCAGCTTTCCCATGTATATCATTCCTTGAAGTAACAAATTACTGTTGTGTGCAATCTCAATCAGAGTCAGCACTGCACAAAGAAGACCTGGATATGTATCTCTCTGAAGTGTGATTGCTGATGTACAAATTCACATGAAAAGTAAGTTGAAGTGTAGGGAAATGCTCCTCACTCAGTGTTGCATTTGGTCCTGGCAGGTAAAAAGGCCTTTTTACACCTTCTCAAGGACATCTGTGACACAACAAATGGCAAATTATTAGTATTTACAAAAAAAGTTACTATTTCAGTAAATCAAGTTTGAAAGCAGTTCTTGAATAGGAATCCATCTTTACTGAAAGCAGGGTCAAGATGGGAGAAGTGCAAGGCATGAATCTGACTCAGGCTCCAGCCAAAATCTAAACAAAGGTAAAGCTAAAGAGCCTGTATGGTTATTTTGCCTGCAAATACTGTCCAAGGGCAGGAGTGTGCAGAGGGGATCAAGTCCTGATCAAGTAGGTTAAGAGTGGATCTGCAGCTTACCAGCTTATGAAGCTGGGGGAGGAGGACTTAAGGATTTGGTCTTGGGACAAATGGTTTTCTTTCTGTCTTTGTCAGTTCCACCTTTGTAAACCTTTACAACACATTACAGGTTTTGGATTTTGCTCATAAATGCTCTTAATTTCTTTTACCTGATTATGTTAAAGGCAATTGTAAGGTAATGGTCTAACTTCATCAACATACACACTACTGGCATGATTGGCAGTCTTAAAATCAGGATACTGGAATACTGTCACTGTGTTAGCAGCTAAAAAATAATTCCGCGTGATTTCCAAGAGCTCTCCAACATATCTCCAGTGATCCGCATTGGCTTGTTTATGTCTCATTGTTCAGGAGTCTATGTACAAGTGTTTTCTTGTGGTTGGCATTAATAATAATAGTCAGAACAATGCCAGAAGCCCAGAGCTGTGGAAGAAATCTTTATGGTTGTGGTAGAATTAAGTAGGACGTGTTTTTTTGCCAGTTAGAATGAATCACAGTCTATTCCTGATAAATACAGTGATAGCTGAGCTGTAGTGCTTCACTGGCAGAGGGGAAACATTACAGGTGTTTGTTTTTCCTGTGTTTTTTAAGTGTGCACATTTGCTAGCATAAAACACAATTCCAAGAAGCAGTATTCTTCCAGGGACCTAGGGCACAGACACAGAGGAAACATTTGGGAAATTCTCCCAAAGGAAAAAGTATGCTTCTGTTTACCCTAAGATGTGTTTGGTTTGGTTTCTCAAGGAATAGAAGATCCCATCTTGCACCTCACATGTGTCATGCAGAATATTTTAATTGGGAGAAATAGCACAATGCACCAATATAGTCTAGGGGCTAATCAGCTGGAAGTAGCTTTGTCAAAAAGACTGTGACTGTGACTGGTGGGCAATTTGTCTCTCAGCCAGCAATGTGTCTTGTGTTAAGTAAGGCAAGAGCCTCCATTGTTGCATTAGGAAAAACAAGCAGATTAAAGGAGGTTATCCATCCTTTTTGTTCAGCACTGGATGAGAGACTTCTGGCATGCTGGGTTCAGTTCTAGAATCCTCAACATGAGCAAGATGTAGAAATATGGAAGTGAGCCCAGCAAAAGGTTACTAAGATGATTAAGGGATTGGAGCATCTGTCATATAAGGAGAAGCTGAGAGCTGGACTAAGGGGGCTCCACAGGTTTTTGTCAGTGTGTATAAATATCTGACAGAAGGGTATAAAGCAAAGCATGTCCAACCCACGGGCTGCATAGAACAACTACTGTGGCCTGACCCCTGCAGCCATGCCATCTTGGAGGTGGCTCTTCCCCACCAAGCAGCCCAGCCCATCCCTGCACACACACCCATCATTCAGCAACAACCAAAACATCAGCCTCAGACAATTCCTCTTCTCTCAGTGCAGCCCAGGCAAGCCAAAATGTTGGTCGCTCATGATATAAAGCAAATGGAGACAGGCCTTTTCAAGTAGCGTCCAGTGACAGAACAAGAGAAAATGGGCACAAACTTTCTACTTTAATCAGGAATAAGCTTTTTTACTGTATGGGTGATCAAACACAAGAATAGATTGCAGTAGAGATGCTATCTCTGTTCTTGGAGCTATTCAACACTCAGTTGTGCATGGTCCTGAGCAACGTGGTTTGGGAGACCCTGATTTGAGCAGAGGGCTGGACAAGTCATGAGTGTCCAACCGTTTGGCTTACCTGGGCTGCACTGAGTGAAGAGGAATTGTCTTGGGCTACATAGAAAATATATAATATAGTTAATTATATAAGTAACAAAAATTTTACTTTTTAATATATTTTTTTATTAAAGCAACCAAAAAGGGGACAACAATAAAACATAAAACTAGTGAGTTGGACATGTATGGACTAGATGATTTTCAGATTTGCTTTCCAGCCATAACCATTCTGATTTTGTGCAGGAAATGCTAGTTCATTTCATAGAGAAATGAGAAGTGATTTGCTTCCTTTAAGACTAGCTAGACAAACCCTGATGTAGCACACTGAAATGTATGTGGAGTCAATGAATGAGGCTCTGAAAGTTTTAGAAAGTTATTCAGACGTGGAGGCATTGTTGGTGTGAGGAAAAGCCACAGTTAACTCTGTGTGTTGCTAATTGCACATGACCATATAGAAGCTGTTGGGTCAGGTTTGTTCCTTGTTGGTCAGCCATGATTTGGGATAGACAAAAACATCTTTAGCTTTTTTGGCTGGTTGTGTGGTTGAAGAGACTGGATTCAAACCAGGCATCATGGGAAGCTTAAGCTATTCTAAGCCAGGAGTGAGAAAAGCAGGTGCTCACCAGAAAGCCTCAGAAATGAGGCTTGGTGAGGTGTGTGGAATGAGGGAACAGGGACAGATATCCAGCCAGAGTAGGATATGTTGCAACAGAGGCAAATTGGCATCCAGCAGCTCAGCAGCAGCAGCTCACCTGTTGCATCATCTGTCCGTGGGGGACTGCATTACAAGGGAGGCTCCTGTTGGTGTGATATCTTGCATCTTTCAAAAGGCTATGAGATTATACCTGCATTACTCTCCCAGGGAGAAAGAGCAGCTCTGGCCATTTTCAGCCCTCTAAGTCCATGACGAGTGTTACTTACAGAAGCTCCTTTAGCCAAAGTTTTGCACTGGTTGAAGGACATGTCCTCAGAAAATCTGGAGTTTCAAGAAGCAAAAAGATGCAAGTATTGTGGAAGATCATGTTAAAATTTGTATTTATGCAAAGAAATTAGCTAATAACAATAGAACAGTAAGAAACAGTGTTTATTTTTATTATTATTATTATTTAATATTTCCTTCTTTTTTTCCTTGAATAGGAGACAGAAAGGAAAGAAAAGTAAGGTTATCTACTTTATTTAGGAATACATCCATGAAACGAATGCCCCTTGCTCTTTCTCTCTTCCCTGCATCTAGTTGGCAAGCTATCAAAAATTTGGGCATTCAGTCTTAGTGTGTAAAGACATTCTATGTCTTTAGATCATGTATGATAATCTAAGTTTGAGAAGGTATTCTAGCTTTATGTGCCCAACTCCGATTTATGTTTTGAATCAGGTGACTGGATTGAATTTTTCCGTTTCTGTTTTGTATCCTTCCCATTCCCACTACATATTGATCTTTAATTTATCCAGAGAGCGATTTAATCATTTCCCATAGATTATCCAGGCTCAGCTACCTTCTGGTCTTTATAAATTGATAACCTGGGAAGGTTTAAAATGTTCTTTGCCTTTCTCGGTGATGTGATGACCTCAGTCTGAAGTGTGCCCTTCCTGAATGTATAGATGTGCGAACTGAGGGCCATACTTCATGCATCTGGGATCCAAGGACCTGGTTTTTGATAGGACTACATCCTGTGGCAGTTAGCTGCTCTGGCTGACAAAGGGTGTGGAGTGAAGCAGCCCATTTTCCTATTAGAGAGAAGCTTCTGCAAATAAACAGTTGATGTCTATGCCACATGGGTGGGCTGTTCAAGTGTTTGAAAAGGCTTTCCAGAGGACTGAAGCATTTCAGAAGCAGTGGTGAGCTTTGCCCAGAAGCAGAAATGAGGGGACGGAAAGTTCTTCATGTTGTGGAGACCCCAACAGCTAATTAACAAGAACAAAGTGCTCTAGTTTGCCTTGACCACTCCTTAGCCCTCTAGGCAAATCCAAGGGGACACAAGGCTGTTCATTGAGTTGCAGTATGCATACGTATAAAACTGCCACTGAAGTCATCATTTTCGTTGCTAAAATCATTTTAGCTCACTGAGACAAACTTATTTTTTCCCACAAACGCATCAACAAATAACTTGCTCCCACCCACGAACATGCAAACTAATGTATAAGTTACACCAAGTGTTTCTCCTCCTGGCTGCCAAATAAGAAGGGGAGATTGTTACTGTGACTTCTATTTTTAAATACTTGGGAGGTGCTCTAATGCTACAGCTAGAGGGACTGTATAATACCTAGGCTCAGTCTCAAAAAACTCCAGTGGTACTGCAAAGGCTCACAGAAATAGCTGAGTGGTGAAATTCTCCCCTAAATGACGTTAGCAGAATCATACCTTCTGCTGTAAGCTGAATGCATGTATCAACCTCCTGAAGGGTATCTACCTTGCTAACTGCTAGCAGGCTGCAAATATCCTAAACGCTTTCCACAGCTTTGTTGTACGTGAAACCCAGCCTATTAAAACATAGCCCAAACCTGGCTCAGCCGTTCCCCTCCTTTCTCTATTTTGGGCTGTGGCTAGGTGTACGGGCTAAGATGTTTCACCGGACAGAAGCTGGAAGAAAAGGCCTGTTGTTCTGAATGGGAGGTGTGCTATGTGACATACTGTGCTTGGAAGGGCTGATGTGCAGAAATCATTAGTAGGGTGTGTCAGCACAGAGGGGGGAATCCAGACCCAGGAGAAAGAGCCAGAGAAGTGAGAGCTAGGGAAGATGAGGGTGGAAGGAGCAGGGGTGGAGGAGCAGAGACTAAGACTTTCCTCTTTTAGCTGTTGGTTTGGTACAGCCTTCATGTGCAATAGCACTCTTAATAGACCTTAGTAATCTGATCCAAGTATTCAGTGGATTTATTGATATGAAGAAAGGAGACTTAGTACAGAGCTAATTTGTAAGTGACATTTATTAAAGGATAATAAATGATTCAGCGATGACAATTGAAGTTAGTGGCAGCATTTGGGCCTACAGAAGTCACTGCTGGATGTAAAATACCCGATGATACAAAGAAGCAAACGCTGGAGTGCATAAAAGAAAGAGTTGCACTTAACTGCTGATTTGCCCACCTTCGTTAGCTAGATCTTCTGCTCAGAGAAGCTGAGTTGAATGTAGAACCTGTTGCAAGAGGTAAATAGAGCCAACTTTTCCTTTCCTTTAGAACTTTGTGGGGCTGGGATTAATTTGTCTCATAAGGGGTGGTTCTGTTGCAAGAAGTACCCCAGAACTGACCCAAGCAGTACCCTAAAAAGTTTCCTGGTCTACACTTGGAGCGAGTGGTATGAACCATCTTTACACTGATAACACCACAGTTGAATTGCTCTTGGTGTCAAGACATTGCCAGTTTCTCCTTTAGGACAGCCCTTTGCCCTGCAGGTACAACACAAAGAGGCTGGTGGTAGGAGGCAGTGCTGAATTTGGCCTACTACATTAAAGGGACTCTCAGTAACAGAAAGGTGATTGTGCAGGAGGAGCAAACAAGAGGTTAAGGTCCAGAAATGGATATTCCTGTTTGCTCTCCCTGCTCCACACCTTTGCTGACCACTCTCCTTATTTTCTACCTGTGGCTTAGCTTCTAGTCTCCCTGGAACCACTAATTCAAATCCTGGCAGGATTACTCAGCCTCTCTGTAATTTTGAGGTTAAATGAAACTGTAAAACCAAAGATTTTGTGGCAAAGTGTTCGCCCTGGTATGCTTAACCAAAGTTGTCCCAATGCTTTTTGTACGTGGCATGCTGAATTCACTGCTGTCCTGTCATTGGTTCTTCACTCCTCCTGATATATTAATTTATTTAATTGCTTTACTACTTCAGTATTATTAGATTAGTCATGTGTTTTGAGGGAGATAGTGTAATATACATTTACTGTCCACAACTTCTGCGTGTCCTAATTGATGTAGTTTTCTTGCCATTCTTGAATTTACAATGAATTATATATGAGTTGAATATCTGCTCATTTAACATAGCCATTAATTTTCACAATGGTACTTTGAGTTCAGTGTTTAAGAATTATTAGCTGAGATGGATTCTTTGCTCTTGAATATGAAATAGGGCTGTGGGCAATTTGGAAAGGATAAATCTGAAATGTTTTTCATTATCTGTCAAGCTAGAAGCAGATTGGATGGAAATTTTGTTGTTTTCCTGTAAGAGAAAAAAAGCAACAGCAAAACAAGGGTGTCAAATTGTGACCCAACCCATGCTTTTTTAAACTCTCTCTTTTGCTTTCTAAACTTAAAAACAACCTTCTATGTTTTTCTTTTTTTTTTTTTTTTAATAAAATATTGCCAAAAATATTCTCCTGACCTGAAATCGTTAGCTGCCAAGATTCAAGTCTTCAAGCATACTTTTATAGCCAAGTTACAAATCCATGAAAAATAGATTTATCGTCTAAGTAGAAATTAACTCGAACATCCTTAAGCCAAGATTCATATAATTCCTCTATATTTCAGGATAAAACGTCTGTTATTCTCCCTTTTCCCACCCAACTCTTGAAATGCTGTATATAAAAGCCAGGTATAAAAACAAATGCTTTCTAAAAATAGGTAATAACTCATGTTATTAAAAGATAAAGCTTTGCAACCTAAAAACAACTCAAGGCAACTTATCATTCATTTATTTTCTCAAAAGGTCTTCCATGCTTTAAGTGAAATAATGAAAACTAAGTCATGATGATGTTGCCAAAAACAGTGGTGACTAAATGGACTCCAGAGCAATTGCAGCACCAGCAGCATTTAACTTGTTGTTCAGGAGTTCATATTATTACTTTTTTTTTGCAAATAAAGTCCTAGCCCCATGGGACAAAGATTTAACTCTCTAGGTTTCTGGGACTCCTGGAGGGCAAATCAACATGGTGGAGGTTTGCCAGCACATAAAGCTGTTCTTACCATACCTCATATGCTCCATGTGCTATTTTGGCTCATGTTCAGCTCTCAATTCAGAAGTCAATGAATTTATTAATGAGTTTCTTTGTGCATGGGTACGTGGCTGTAGCAGCTCCTGGGGAGCCCCAGCACCCCTGCAGCCAATCCTGGGTCCTGCTGCAGAGTCCTTTGAAATCTATTGTGAGCCCCACAGGCAATTAGCACTGAGTTTTGAACTGATCTACCATATTTCTAACAGTACACATGAAGATATGGAAGCTAAAAATAATTGATAGGATAGTAGCATTAATTAATTCCTGGTGACTTGTCTAATTGGAAATTTTGTTTCGCCCATTCAAATACAACTTTGGTCTCCAAGCATCCCCACTATCCATCCAAAACCCATTTCCCACCAGCACACTCTGCTCCTTCCAAAGCCCAAAGCCCTTCCTCAGGACGCACCCTAGAAGCACCCATCTCTCCCTAATTGTGCACTGACTCTGCCTGCTTGTCTCCTCCAGCTCTGCCTGCTGAAATGCTGCTGCCTCATGAGAACTGCAGAAAACTTGGCTTAGTTTGCACTTCCTACAAAATGTGCCCAGATGGGACTCTGGGAGAATAAAAGGACACATCAAAGGAAAAACTGGATTTGCAGTAGCTCTCTTCAAGAGTCCTGCTGATTGGTATGTTGGTTGATTTTCAGAGCTGCAAAGGGTATAAGTAAGTATTTGTCTTTTTTTTTTTTTTTTCCCCATCACAATGGCTGCAGATTAAAGCTGTTTGTATTTTAATAATTTCCATAGCAACATCTCACCAGCATTAATTTGGCTAAAAAAAGCTGTGTTTTATTTGTGATATTACAGTAAAGTCTATAAAACGTCATTCATAAAAGGCATTTTGAATTGTGTGTGAAAAAAATAGGGAAATCAGGGAAGATCATATTTTACAAAGCCAGACAAAGTTACTGGCTGTTGGTAGGATGGAAGAGATAACAGAAAATAGGGTTTGTCTGTATGTTTTATAAAAATATACAGTATTTAATTCAGAAGTGTAGAGTTGGAATAATAATCTCCATATATGTAGCAAGGAATAGCTACTCTGTACTATTTTTTTCATGTAGATGAGTCCATGTGGTTTTAGCATAGGCTACTTGGGAACCACAAAAAGGCCCTTTTAGTACGGAGTATGAGCATTCACATGGGCACTTAGACCACAGTAACTAAACTCACACCCTGGCAAGTGTCACAATAGATTCCCCAAACAGTAACAAGTAATTGCTGTGAGCTGGCTGCTGTTGAGAGAGACTTGAAGGACTCCCATGGTGGAGAGGTGGTTAGTGTCACTTGTAGGCTAATAGAGCTTGAAGCTACGGAAGAGGAAATGACTCAGGGTAAGAGAGGAAAATCAACTGATGGCACTGTTTATTAAAGGAGGTGGAGGAAAAATAAGCATAACATCATCAGGTCTGTGCAAAGTATTTCCAAGGTATGAAATTGCTAGCATGAATTATGTATCAGTATATCAGAGAATCCTGTACTTAGAACACAGATAGACAACAACTGAAATGTCCTTGCTTTTTTTTCCTCCTGGCCTCCCCTCCCTTTTCTTCTCCTCCCACCCACTCTTTTTCTCCTTTGTAAACTCTGGTGGTTTAGATAAACTGAAACATTGATCTAGCCTCATCTCCCATTAGAGTCTGCAAAAGGAAATATCTGCAAGCAAGATGTTATATAACCAGGACCAGTTAACCATGTGCATCCTTCCTTTATAGTGACTCCTCTGTTGTGGATTCAACCTTCAAGTTATGCATTTTCAGTGCAAGTAGAACATACAGTTTGAAAATGAAAGTATAAACAGTCTACCTTATTTATTCATACTCCAATTTGTAAATGAACAACAGTAGCATAATCACTTACATTAGTCTGACAGTAAACCAAAAGAAAAAATGCCATGAAATGAGCAAAAAGCAGTTCTATATGTCATTTATAAAAATCCCCTCACACAAAGAGATTTCAAAGCCATTGATGTACACTATGCTCTGAGCAAATTTTTACTCCCTTTTGTGTCTGTGTCTGAAATAGAGCACATTTTGGCAGACTCTATACATTTACGTTGTATGAGCTTTGTAAAAAAAACTGCAATGTAAAAAATTGCTGCTCAGATTTGTTTGTGTTTTATTTAATAATTTAAATTAAGTAGGCTAAGCAGAGAGAATGCATTTGTTAGCTGAAGTTTCGACAGGATTTTGAGTTTAATATTACTCTTGGTAGTCTGGGAAAAGCTTGGAATAGTCTAGGAAGTAGGATTTGGGTAAAAGGTACCATTATTTTATGTAGGAGCCAGCCTCCTACATAATAGGCTAGAGGACAAATAGGGCGTCAGTGTTCACAAGAAAGAGCTAAATCTAAGCATGTAATTTGGTGTCTGGCAGTTCATATTGACATAAGCACACCCATTTGGGTCAATTTTTGTGTTTGGGGGTAGGGCACACTACTTTGTTGAGCTTATGTTTGAAAACTGTCCTCCAAGCATTAGACTTTGTAACACTGGCTTCTTTCCTCAAGCATCTGAGCTATTTGTTTGCCACGTTTTCATTATAACAAGTTTAGCAGTGAAGAAGTATGCTTTGAAAAAGCGTATTTGATAAAGACAATAGCATCTGTTAAGGGCTGAGGAGGGACTTCTGATGTGACATCGTTAAATGCCACACAAAATATTTCAAAAATTTGTCAGAAACCGTTCTTGAAATGTTGCTAAAGAAAAGATGCATTCTTACCCTGCCCCCACACAGCTAAAACTCTGCTTTGCTACGTTTATCCATTGTAGCTCATGCATTCAGTGTAGGATTTGTGTACCTTCTCCTTTTCATAGAACAGCTTGTTTAAATGGAAATGCATGCCTGTTTTGCTCTGTAAAAATACCTTATTTTTAGTCTCCTTTGCTACTGTTCAAGATGGATCTTCCCTCATTACCTGCTTCTGACATAGTACAACTGTTAGAAGCACACATATTTGAAGAGAATGGCAGCAATTAAGCAGTGTAGATATTGATTTCATTGCCAAATAAAGCCTGGATTCCTATTTCAGTGTGATCTTGTACTCCAATATGCACAGTTGCTGTCACTCCAAGACCTGCATCTAAGTTAAAAATAAACATAGGTGGAAAATTTTTTTTGGTGTATGTGTGCACACATACACGTGTATGGACAGATATGGTCTGAAATCAAGGGAAGTTAATGGAAAGACACAGCATTGACATTACTGTGCTTTATGTTAACTTTTACCTCTGTAAAAATTGATTTTTCTTCCCTTTTGCCTTTAATGTGTCAACAGACAGGAACTCTGTTTGTCTCTATACAATGTCTTGTACAATAAGGCTTTTGAAGATGAGGTTTAACAAAAGCAAGTGTAGAGTCTTGCACCTAGGGAGGAATAATTGCATGCACTGGTACAGGTTTGGGGATGACCTGCTGGAGAGGAGCTCTGTGGAGAGGGACCTGGGTGTCCTGGTGGACGACAGGTTGGCCATGAGCCAGCAGTGTGCCCTTGTGGCCAAAAAGGCCAATGGCATTCTGGGGTGCATTAAAAAGAGCATGGCCAGCAGGTCGAGGGAGGTGATCCTCCCCCTCTACTCTGCCCTGGTAAGGCCTCATCTGGAGTACTGTGTCCAGTTCTGGGCTCCTCAGTACAAAATAGACAGAGATCTCTTGGAAAGAGTCCAGCGGAGAGCCACAAAGATGGTGAAGGGCCTGGAGCATCTCCCCTATGAAGATAGGCTAAGTGATCTGGGTCTGTTTAGCCTTGAGAAGAGAAGACTGAGAGGGGACCTGATCCAGGTCTATAAATATCTAAGGTGTGGGGGGCAGAGTAGCGAGGCCAGACTGTTTTCAGCAGTGTGCAGAGACAGGACAAGGGGAAATGGCCAGAAGCTGGAGCATAGGAAGTTCTGCACAAACGTGCGCAAGAACTTCTTTACGGTGAGGGTGACGGAGCACTGGAACAGGCTGCCCAGGGAGGTTGTGGAGTCTCCTTCTCTGGAGATATTCAAGACCCGCCTGGATGCCTACTTGTGCAACCTGGTGTAGGGATCCTGCTTTGGCAGGGGGGTTGGACTCGATGATCTCTGGAGGTCCCTTCCAACCCCTACGATTCTGTGATTCTGTGATTCTGTGATTCTGTGATTCTGTGATTCTGTGATTCTGTGATTCTGTGAATAGGATTTTACTAACGGATTCCTGCATGTGAATGTATGCAATACATATTTGTACTCACCTAGCCAGCCTTTATCTTGTTTCTCCTTAAAGCAAAGAAACTGCAGAACAGAATAGACTCAAATCAAGTCAGCTGAATTAGATTTCTGTAATGCACTCTCTTTTTGTTCACATATATATATACACAAGCTCTATTTGAGATTGTACTGTGATACTAATTCTTTCTTTCTCTGCCTTCAGTCAATGAGTATTTTTGTAATTAAAGTTTAAAGGATGGACATAAACTGCAAAATTCATGTGCAAATATGACCATATCTTTTTAAGGAGTAAAGTTAATTTTAAGCTTTTTTAAAACTGGAAAAAATATTTATTTGAGCTTCATAGACAAATGAAATTTCAGACTGATTTCACTCTCTAAGCCTGGGGAAACTTAGATATTAACTATTTCTACGGAGTGCTTCTCTGTTAAAAAGAAAGTTTTGATGAAAATACAAGAGTGACATAAGATAACACTGATCTATAAGGAGCAGGAGCAGGACAAATATAAGACATGCAATCTGAAAAAGAAAATCGAAAGACTCTTGAAAGCAAGTCAGAAATTACTCTTTCATTTAGGAATCTATGTGGCAAAGGGGAATTTTTATCTCAAAGAGAGCTATTGAGGAAAAAGAGCAAGCTAAGCTCATTCTCTGCTGCCTTCTGTCAGATTGACTGTAGGCTCTTGAAATCTGTTTGAAATGGTAAGAGATCTTCTAGCTTTATGGTGATACAGCAAGAATGAAATGGAAGAGTGGAAAGCAAGAAGGAACATAAAAAAGTAATCTTGCATTACATGCTTTAGCTGTCAAGAAAGCATGAGTTAAGTGAACTAACTGTGTAGAGAGGGGGGTCAATTTGTTTCTAGGATAAAAAATATAAGAGAAAAAGCAAAGGAGAGAAATGTTTTTACTGCCTTGATTATTGCCCACCCCCCAAAAATCTCTTTGTTCTATTTTTTTCATGAGTTCTATTTTTGCCATGAGTCCTAAATAAACATCAGCATCCTTGCTAATTATGTATGTCAAGGTGCTCTGAGAACTGCCTGGAAGCCAAATGTATTCCATGGTGTCCTAAACACCGTGCTCCACAGTCATTCGCTCTCCATAATTGTAGGGTGAGGACACGGGTAACAGTCTTCAGGATCTTATTTTTGGTGAACTATACTATTTGCACAATGACATTTTGCAGTCCTGTATTATCTTCCATTCCTGGGTCTCAAACAGATTTGTAAGCTTTACTAGCAGAGATGCTTTATAGGCATTTCAGAAGAATTCTTTAAAGGCCACTAAGTGTCATTCCTTATTTGTGAAGAGCTGCTCTTGACAAAAAGCAGAGTTGTGCTTCTGTGTTTGTCTTCCTGATAGAAAATGATCTGTCAGCTCTTATGCTGATACATTGCTATATCCACCTTTCACATCATCAGGCTTTCACTCTTCCTCTTGTCCCATCCACATGCCCTGGTTAAGTAGATCATTCTTCTCATGCTCCTTGCATTAGCAGTATTGGTGGCAGTGAGCTCTCTCTGGCAAGCACGCTGTGGAAAGAGCAGAAGTACATCTCCTACAGAGATGTATTTGCCTCAGCATCTTTATCCTTTTGTACCACAAAGCTTAAGTTGATACATGACATGAAGAAAGATTTAGCATCACTAGTAGGTGATGCTTTCACAGGCATGTAAAACCTCACAGATGAGCTCTGAGCCTGCTGCAGAAGTGCCTGGGCAAGCTGTGTTCTATTCTGTGTGAGAGGTCAGGCTGGCCTCCCTCTGCAAAAGCAGGGAGGTCAAACCATGGGGTCCACTTTGCTTGTGCTCATCAGTGGTTATAGAGGGCTGCTAACCTGCACATAGGACCTACTGGGAAGAGATAGTGTAAATGAATTGAGATTGTTACTTTGGGGCTGATCTGTGAATGTGAGTAGCCACTCCCTGTATAAAAAAAATCACGTGGAGAATGCCACCAAAATTATCTAGCCTCTTAAAACATAATTTGGAAACTTAAACATGGCTACAGAGAATCTCAGCATCTTGTACTGACAGTATGCTTAGGAGCACTCATCATGTGTGACTTCTCAGCCGTTGTGAATAAGGCTTTCAAACACATCTATGGTGCCTGCAGTAGGGGGGAGAAAGCCCATGCCAGTCATGAGTGGGGTAGATCCAACAAGAAAAAGAAAACTTTTGAGGATTTCATTAAGTCTTTAGCTATGTTCTCCATAAAGCTGTGCAGTCTCTGCTCCTTAAAAATCACTAGCCATAGACTATATCTTCCAGACAGGCCAAATAAAGCAGAAGCCTGCACAGTGTCATGTCAGAAACACGTATGCTACATCTACACAGCATAGGGCAACTCTCCCTTCTCCAGTTTTGATACTGCTTGCATCCAGATGGATGCAACCTGCGTGTGATAACATTTCTTAAGCATGCCCATAAGCCAGTCTGTCTCCTCACAAGTGGGGTCTGGGGGCAAGTACCACATTGGTCTCCACTCCTGGTATGGTTTAGCCTTCCTGCAGAAGCAAGAAGATTGAGAGCATCTTTATCAGTAACCACATGCTTCCATCTCCACAACTGGCAATACTGGCTGCTGCAGAGCTCAGAGCTCAGCAGGAGATGCAAGTCAGAAGCCCTGGCCTCTCACTGAAGTGAGATCTTGCCTCTGAGAGCAGCAGGGATGCCTGCCATCTGGACAGACTTAAGACAAGGCCAGGAGGGTGGTTTGGCCACAGCTCAGTCGTGCTCAGTCCTCATGCCACATGTGAGTGTGAATGCAGCAAAGTCAAGAGCTGACAGAGTGACAAACCCAGTGATTCACGTTTGCTTCTTAACAATGATACTTTTCATCCTTTGACCTATTCGGGGAAGGTCCACTGACAAGGAACTGCTCTAGAAATGCATATCTCTCTGACTTGGGGCTACATGAATAAAGTGAGCTGTCAGCTAAGCCCAAGGAGTCACTTAGATGCCTTTGAAAACTGAGAATGTGAATTAACAATTCAAAAGGCAAATTTGGGATAAAGATGGGCTTTATGGAAGGAGGGAAATGTAAGGAATTCTCACTTAAACATTTGAGAGCCTGAAGTGTATGTTTGTAAAGCTGATTTCCCTGGACTTACTCTTACAAAAAAACTTTAAATGTATTTGTTTCCTTGAGAAACTGAACTGGTATATTTATTGCATTTCGTCCAAAAAATACATTTTTATAAATGGTGGATTTTTCAGGTAAGTGTGAATAATGTCTGACAAATAATAAAGGAAGGGTGTTAGGGAAGAAAAAAACCATGTCTCCCACTGAATCTGATGTTACTGAAGTTTTAAGAAATAATATGCTTTTACAGTTACTTCTGATCTCACTTATAATAGGATCATTCCTGAGTAGCTTAATTGACTTCAGTATATTTATGTTAGTTTATACAACTGGATTCTGATGTAAAACACTGTACAAAATATCTAGTGTAATTCAGTTTTAATGGATATGGACTATTGCTACAGTCCAGAATGCCTTTTCCGTGCCTTTTTTTTTTTCTCCCCCTTCTCTCTTCTATATATGTACTTAAATACTATTTTGGAAGTCACATTTTTCCAAGTGTCACCTGTTTACGAGGACCTCTTTAGAGAGAAGTATTTCAGTGAAGCTCCTTTTAGAATTACTGTCCCAAGCATCACAGCAGTTTAAAATCTCCAGTGCAAAACTGACTTCTGTAGACAGTGAGAAAGGGGGAAGACTGTCTTGTCTGTTTTCCTGTTCAGCTGTAACTTTGTCTTCATTTTGCTCAACGCAGTCTCTGGTGGTTTGTCTTGTCCAGTTTTAAATGATTCATGTGGTAAAAGTTGCATATTAGACAAAAGAGCACTAACTTTGTGGGATAAATATTTGGAAATATATATTTTCAACAGAAATTAGTGAGAAAAAAAAATGAGTAAGGTAGAATCTAATCAATTATTGGATCACAGTCTTCTTGCTTTTCTTAGGAAGCAGGTGCTTGAAGCTGGGTTCTTCTCTCATTGCTACTCGTGTGATTATAGAGCAATTCCTCTAAGTAACTGCAATCACCCCACTGGAAAACTGACACTTGTGAGAACAGAGCTGAGCGTGATGGCCACATCTCTCCAAGAAAAGCAAGCAGCAGCCTCAGTTGAAGTATTTTGGCCTCTTCACCAAACAGCAGCAAATTTTGATGCTTTGTAGGTCAGGTTTCCTCTCTGAGAGCAGGATACAGAGGTGCTGACTTGGGTATTTCCTTAGGGTAACGCGTCTATTTAAAGTACGTACAGACACTTGCTGATTACCACAAGGGTGGCTAAAAACAGCATGCAGTCAATTCCCCTTTGTACAAACACTACTTGCCCCAAGAAACCGATGCTTTGGTATCCTTTCTTTTCAGGGTGCTCCCAAAACCCAGAGCAGCTGCTCAGGCACATCCAACACCCCTTTCCTGCCTCCATCCCAGCCTTTGACTGGGAGGAATCCTTCCCCAGGGCTGACCCCATGCTGTGGAAAAGTGCCTGGATCATTATGCCCGGCTTTTATATTGCTGCTTCATCCACACAAAGGGAATTAAGAAAGGTCTAAATTCCCAGACAAAGAGGAGAGCTTCAACCCACAGAGTGTCCTTAACAATTTTGTGTGCGTGGTTACTGCTTGGGATTTTTAACTTTTCTGTGAAGAAATTCATCGGGGTGTAATACATCATGTGCAAGTCATTAACTCCTTTCACCATAGCAATATATTTTCAAACAACAATAGTGCTCTTTCTTAAAGCACTTAAAAATAGCATTCTAGTGCAAAAGGTTATCTAGTGCCTTTCTACTGTATAGTGTGTCCATGGCTCTGACAATCTGCACTGCATGTCAGTGATTTATTTGTGAAATTCCTAGAGAGAAGGGGCAACTGCATTAAAGTCTTAATGCATCAAATTCAATGATATATAATAAAAAAATTAACAGTTGATAATGTAAACATATTGAGGAGACTGTGAAGAATATGCTTTCTAGCTGTAAAGATGTTGAGAATTGATATCTAAGGCCAAACGAACTGGCATCTCTGTTGCAAAGCTCAAATTTTATTTTAATGTGATACAGAAGAGACTCACCAGGGTGGTGGGAGGAGAGAAAGAGGCTGAGACTCAGTGGCACATAGCAAGGGACTGGGGCTGCTCCCTGGCTCTACTGCCACAGATCTGATCTGGATCTGAACCTTGCCTTGCCCTGGTGCAGGACACTGGCTCTGCAATGCTGGCCCTTCTTAGGGCCTCAAAGCACCAACCAGTGGAACTCATCAGTGCAGGATTGCTTTCTATTGATGCAGGACATGAACTACTTCCAATAATTTTAACCTAGACTGCAGATTTACACCAGCTGAAAACCTGGCTCCAAGCAGACTGCGAGGGAATTTCCTTGACTTTTCTCCTCCTTCCCTTTAGAAATGAATTACTGCTGCATGTTTTCCATTTTCCTATAAGCTTTCTATCCAGTGACCCAAACACTCCAAAACAAACATGTACATTTCCTTCCTCGGTACTCTATGTCAGGATCTATTTAACTGCCTTTGCAAAAGCAAGTGATCCTAAAAATCCCACAGTCGTGGTTAAACAGAAGTTTCCTTTATATTTGTAGGGCCATCTCTGAGTATATGCGCTACCCTTCAGCACGCATTCAAGTTCTTGCAGCCGTTATAGGTGCATTTCCTAGGGCTGCATACTGCTGCTGGACTCTACTAACTGGTGTTAGACAATTTTGCTGTGATTTATTCCAGTTCATGTCTGGAACAAATGCAGCTGTTCCTGATCAATTCTGAGTGTGTGAGCTAATAAATAAATGTACAGTGGAATCTTCTGAAATGAAACGGGATGAAAACTGAGTTACAGTGCAGCAAAGCAGGACCTATAATCTCCATGATGGTGACCTTTCCTGAAAATGCAATTCTAGCATTGGAGTGTGTCAAGGTGTGAGGAAACACTTATCTGTGCTGCTGCAACTGCCGCAGATACATGCTACTTCTTTCTGTGTTTATTCATATTTTATCACTTGTATTATAGTAGCAACTAAAGGCCTAAATTGAGATCAAATAATTGTTTTGCAGGTTGCTGTAAAATACATGCAGTAAGATAAGTGTAATTGGTCTGGCTGTAGGTGTTGTGCAAGGACAGCAGAGCAGGATGGTGAGGCAAGGGGCAGGAGCTGTATGTGGGAAGCCATGCTGTTGCTGCTGCTGCACTAAAGAAGAACTTGCTACAAGGAGACATGCTGGTATCACCCTGCTTGTACCATATCTCATCATGCTGCTGGAGGGTCTGGCCACAGGACTTGTCCCACGTAGTTTACCTTCTACCAAGTGAGAGCACAAAAATTAGCATATTCAGACTTGGTTTTGGTTTACAAGATAATCTACTAAGAGTACAAGCAGGCTCTGTTTTAAGAGCCCTGTGTCTGGAAACGTGGATGATGCTTGCTTCTCTCCCCACATAAAATCCCATCACTGTGATTTAGTGGTGTGGTAAACGCACTGTGACCACACATATTTTGGCACTGATGTGCATGAACACTGAAGTCACAGGGATTCGATGCTGCCATCATTTGGACAACCCAACTGTGGGCCATGTTCCAGCCACAGAGCTGCATATGTGTGCCACTCATGCAGGACCTCTTGCTGTGTGCAGGTCTTCTGGCTTTTCCAGCAACTAGGTCTCCTGGACTGGCTCATACCTTGACTCAGCCACCTCCCAAATGAAGCAGTTTGTGGTGAAGACTTGCCCTGGGATTCTGCTTTCATTTTCCCAGGGGAGATGGGGAAATACATCCTGTCCAAGACATATGTGAACAGCTACTTCTGCTGGAATGCTTTCAACTTCTTTAAAATAGACGCATTAGGTCCTCATGCACTGTCCTGAGCTGTAGCAATACACCCAACCTAGAGGTCTAGGCAAAACAGGCAAAAGACCATTGGTGTGGAAAAAGGGATGTGATTTTCAAAGTCCTGACAACATTTTCTTCCTGAAGTAAAAAGTCTGCAGCAAAAGAGTAGCTGGAAAGAAAGAAATTCATTCTTTTTCTCTTTATGCAACATTTTAATATTTTTCCATGTGTTTCTGATTATCTCAAGGAGATGTATAGTTTTACCATACTCCAGAGAAACAAAACCCTCGGTGAGCTAGAAATCAGCTAGGTCTCAAAGATTTTAATAATATTCAGGGATGTGTGTGAAAGCCAGTGAGTGAAGGCCAGCGATGCTGAAGGGAAGGTGGAGCTAACACATAGAGCCAGACACGTGCAGGTGACAGAACTGCCATTTCCTGAGGACAGGACTGCTGTTAAAAGGTAGGATTAATCCAGTGTTTGGCTCCAGTGTGGCTCCTACCCTGGCTCAGCCACACATGTAGAATCCCCTCACCGCTGGCACAGTGCTAAACCAGGAGGAATTTTGCTGACACTGTTTTGCTCTGGGCAAAGTACAGGATCTGCTCAGGCACTCATCCTTCTCCCAAGATCTCCCCAGCTGAAGAAGGAGTCACTAAATTCATCAGCAGATGAATTACTGAGCAGCCAACCCTCACACAACACAGAAGACACAGATTGCAGCAAGGCAGTGCACACAGAGGTTTTGGAAAACTGCTTCAGCTTTTAAGTAACAATTCATGGCTCAATTCAGGTGCCACTCATGTGAGTTAGCACTTGTATTTTAACTTCAACGTGCCATTTTCCCTCCATGACTTGATTTCTCCAGTCATTTTCTATTTGGCATGGGCACAAACCGATGGTGAACTCATACTGTGTCCAATGCTCTCTCTCCCCTTCAGATATAGTCTTCAGTCCCATGGGAGACACATCAGCTCTGCGGAGCTGCATAAGGGTGTCCTGCGTGCTGTGCTGCACCAACAATAGGAGCTAAGAACCTAACTGCTTCATTTAGAGAGGCAGTTTGGACACACCACTGATTTTTCCAAATGCTTTTGGGCCAAATCTGAAGAAAGCCCATTAACTTCATTGGCTTTGGATAATATCCCATATACACACAAAACTTGAAGAATGATGCTTTAAAAGAAATACCAAAGTTAAATTGGGACATTTTAACAATTCTCTTTGTATTTGAATTTAGTGGCTGTATGCTGACAATGTAATTAGCAAGATGCTATTATAATTAATGCCAGATGACATTGGTTGGATGGCAAAACATCCAGTTTTCTGAAGAATAGCTCACAGTTGAACTGTTCCTCTCTCCCCACCCCATTTTTAGCAGAGGAACATACTCAAAAAGTCAGAGACAGCTGAATTAAACCAAAAGTCAAACCGTTTATAAATATTTAGAATGTGGCATATCTCAGCACATCACTTTCAAGCCAAATCTAATGTTATTGCAGAAAAATATATTAGCCACCTCTCCTTAGATCCTACATACAGAAAAGGAGAATTCGAAAAGCATTGCACAGTGGACAAATTAGCTGTCACTGAAGCTGAAGAAGCAGAATTTAGACTTGTCCTTCACATAGCGGAGCATTTCGAAGGTAATTTTCAGCTTAAGGATTGTGGATTTCTTGGGATCAATCAGATAATTTGAAAAGAATTTGCAGTAACATGGAAAAATATATTCACATACAATCTGAGTTCATACGTGTTAAACTTCAGTCTATACATGTAAAATTACTAAGTAAATTTGATAGGGCACAGAAATTAACACCATGTGAGAACTATAGTGTGTATAATTTTAATTCATATATTTTAAATTACATGCATAGATATATTTCTCTATGGATATGAAAACTTCTGTATTTAAGTTCATGGTCTTTTACTGTACACCTCTTGTAGATCCTGTCTTGAGTAGAATTAGAGACTATGATTGTATTCTACTGTGTCAGATGAGAAAAATTTGTAAGGGCATTGTGCTGCTCTAGATAGGATTTTGAATCCAGCGGTCTTACTAGCAGTAGGGTGATATAATGAAGTTGGCAGGATTTCCTTAGAAGTCTTTATTTTCCTGGGAGAAGAAGCCAAAATGGTAAAAACAAAAGGCTGGTACACCCCACAGCAGAGATGTCTCAGTGCCGCTCAGGGATGACACATGGACTTGAATCAGAGCCCAGTAATGTGCCTGCATGAAACCAAATGCACAGTCAATATATAACTCACACAGCCAGGTCAGGAACATTGTCATCCACACACCTTACCTGCCACTTCAGGCAGTGTCTGTCCTTGAACAAGGCACCATAATTGTAGCCTAAAAGCACAAAACCACCAGAAACCCTAGCACTGGCCTCTGGCAAAATTGCATGCTCATGCCTGGCCAGGACAGAAGGTTTGATGGTGATGATCTGACAATATGAGCCACACTGCCAGTTGCAATGGCCACGAACCCTTGGCCTAACTGTGTGTGACAAATTCTCTTTACTGGTATTTTTTTTAACTTACAGCAGGCAAACTTTTAAGTTGCACAAACCCACCCATCTTCCTGTAGTCATTCTCCATTGGCTTTGCATCTGCTTTGCATAGGGTTAAACACCAGGAAAAACCACAGGAAAATTAACTCTTGTCTCAGCTTGTCTAACAATCTCCGTCAGAGAAAGTTTATTATTTACCCTGAGTCTGGAGCTGTATTTTTACATTTCCTCTCCCCACTCCACAAGTGCTGACAGTCAGGTGGTGAAAGCTCACGCATTCTCAATGTTAAAATGACATCAACTTTATTGTATAATGTTTGGGATTAGGTATATCTGAATAAGGTAAATGTGTGGCTGAAGGGGTTATACCTGCATTTGGGCCTGGTGTTTGATTTCACGAGGGAGCTGGGATTGGTGGTTTGCCCTGTGAGCCCTCAAAGATCCATATCCTGGGAGGATCCGGAGGACTGAAATATTTTAATGCAAACATGAGGAAGCCTTTGAATTCATAAATATGCTTTAACTTAACAAAAGCATTTAGCTTCAGCACACGGAAGTGTCTGGTATTTTAGACATCTTCACCTGTGCAAAGATAATAATTGTCTGTGCAAATTGCTCTGAAGAAACAATCACTAGAATGAAGTTGGTATCTCATTGAACAACACTTCATCTAGAAGGCTCACTAGTGCTGACTTTTCAACAACATGTAACTTAATATTTTTGACTAGTTCATTTATTTCAGCTTGTTGTCAAACCACTTCACCCATAAGCCTGAGATGGCATTTCTAAAATAATTTTAAATGAGAGCAAACAGCAAGTTTGTAGTGGACATTCATGAACAAATCTGTACACAGCAAAGAAATCAAACCTTGCATCCTGCTTTTTCCAGAATCCCAGCAATTCCTTTTGTCTTCCAACTATTTGCACAATGATTGTTTGCACATTTCACTGAGATCATATGGAGACACGGGGATTCAAGCTGTCATCAGGACCTGAATCTTTCACAGAGGAGGTTCTCTCCTCTTCTGATCCTAGCAGTGACTGTGTGGGCTTAAAGATGAACAGCTTCTCCACATATAAAGCTCCATAGATGAGAGCAAGCCATCAAAGCTGTTTGTGGAACATCAGCATTATGTACAGGACTGGGCAAGTTCTCCTGTGACACAGGCATTTTCCCACTGCGTTAGGAAGAACCACAACACACACAGTTTTCCTAGGGGAAGCAAAATACCAAAGTGAGATCCTGCTATCCTAAGAGAGCTGATTAGGGCACTTAACTTCAGTTACTGAACATCTGCATTCAAATCCTTTCTTTGCTTCTTTCACACCACAGATGGGAATGTGGGTTTCCCACATCCCAAGCTTGTGGTTTTACCACCAGGCTACTTGTTCTTTGAAAGCAGGTTTTTCTTTAGGTTTTTACATCTGCTCATGCGAGATAGTCTACTTAATATGCCATCTGAAGCACTCCATTTGAGCATTCATTTCTGAGATGATTTTGTACGTTACACTGTCATATGTATTTTCATGAGTTTTAGAAACTTTTTAGTTTTAGTAAGAACACTGAACACAAAAATGACCAGCTTACAAACGTCTAAGGAGTGAGGAGAAATAGGGATCACAAGATGCTTACCAATTGCATTTCCTCTGCAGTTCATAATAACATATACCCTCCCATTGCATATATGCATCCTTACACAGGCTCCCACAGGAGTGCATAGGACTTCTGTCACTGGGTTCAATGACAGAGAAAGCTGATTTCCAGAACACAAGGAGAGCAGCTCGTCCAACCTTTCCTAGGCTCTGCCTGAAAAGACAGCATTTTTCACACATCAGCTCCAAGATGCATTTGCTATCTGATCAAATCTTAACACCTTAGCGTCAGGTAACAGTGTTAGAAAAAGCAGCAAGGGGGCTTCAGCTTATTTGCATGAATTAATCACAGGAACACACTTTCTGAATTAGATGGCGCAGTCCCAAAGGGTTAATGGCTTTGCTGCTCAGATGGGCACAGCCCAGAATCACGCTGAGAACCAAAGAAGCTGGAAGTCGGGTCACACGCAGTTGTGGAGAACAAAGCTCCGGCCTCTCAAATTAAATCTCTCGATCACCAGATGTGTAGGCATGCCGTGTTTATTTCTGACCTTCCATTTTTAAGAGGGAAAGCAAAACGGCTCCAATTAATCCCTGGTGTGAGCCAGTCAGCATCGCAGCAGCCAGCCCTGGGGCAGGCTCCATTATTAGGAGCAAGCTTCGCCACCTGAAAACATCCCACCGCTGTGGGTGCAGCGCGTGCACTCAGAGGCCCCGCGTCACATCTCCTCAGTTACCAGGAATTACGCTTTTGGCCCTTAATAAGAAAACAGGCTTACTGTCAGCTCGTTTAACAACAAAACAACTTCTGGACTGAACATCTCGGCGGCAAAGTGCCGAAGCCTCGCACGTTATTTTGAAATCAGCCAATGGCCATCGGCTGCCCGAGCTTCACGACGACTCCGCGAGGCCCGCCTGACATTTCTCGGACCGGCTACGGATAAAACCGCTTCATTTTATTCTTGCCGAGGACGGCTTCCCACGCCGCCGCGGCCCAGGGGGCACTGCCCGCAAGGCGAAGGCGGGCGCAGGCTCCGTTTCCTCAGCGCCCCGCTTCTTCAGCGAACGCGCGCCCCTCCCGCCGCCGCCACCGCCCTGCAAGCGGGCGGCCCCTCCCACGGGCTGCGGAGGGAAGCGCCGCCCTCCCCCCCTCCACGCCGCTTCTCCCACCCCCCGCCGGCTGAGGCGGCGCGGCGAGGGGAGGGGCCGAGGAGCGCGGAGCGCATCGATCGCTCCCATCCATCGGACGGCCCGCTCGGCGCTCGGCTCCCTCGGCAGCTCCAGCCCCGGCCCTCCCCGTCCCCCGCCATTTCAGACCGGGACGGAAAGGGACGCGGAGCGGGCGCCGCGCGCGGCGGGCAGGGAGACGCCGGCGTGCTCCCGCGGCCCGCGCAGCGCCGGGCAGGTACCGGTACCCGACCCTCCGGGCCGCGTTCCCCCCCCCTCTCTCTTCCCCTCTTTCCCCGCCGAGGCGGGGCAGGAGAAGCGACTCCCCGCAGCCGGTCGCCCTCCCCCCTCCGCCTCGCCCTCGGTGCCGCTTATCGCGGGAAGCGGCCGGACGGCGGTCACCCGAGCGGCCCGCGCCCGCCCCTCGCCTTTCGTCCCCGCGGCGCGGCGGGACAGGTGGCCAACGCCCTCCGGGAGCCCGGCACCTGGTGCTGAGTCAGTCCCGCGCCTCGCGCCGCTCCCCCTTTCCCCCTCTCATCGCCCCGCATCCCGGCCGCGAGGCCGGCTCGCGAACTTAGGCGGCCCCGCCGGCTCCGCGCTGGGGGAGCCGGGGCGGGGCGGGCGGCGGCCGGGCCGCGGAGGTGCCGAGCCCGTGCTAGCGCCCTCGCGGCGCTGCCGTGCCGGGGCTGGGCGGGCGGAGGGGGGGAGAGGTGAGAGCCGCGGCCCCGTCCCGCCGAGCCTCTGCGGCCAGCGGCTGCGCTCCCGGCTCGATGGGCGGCGGGGCGGGCTGCCGTGCCGCTGGAACTTGGGAAGAAAGCGGTGGGGAACGGGAGCCTGCCTGAGGAATCTCTTCCTTTCGTAGCTTTTTGTCCTCTCTTTCCGGGAGGGAACCGCTTTCCTGTAGTAGTAAAGGAATGCGATAGTGAATGAAGCTACGCCGACGGCATCCTCGCTGGTCTGATCCCAGCCCTTTCTGCCTAACGTTGCTTTCTTTGCCTCCAGGTCTGCTAAAAAATGACAGAGTATAAGCTTGTTGTCGTTGGAGCTGGTGGTGTGGGCAAGAGCGCCTTGACAATACAGCTCATTCAGAACCACTTTGTGGATGAGTATGACCCTACCATAGAGGTAAACACCTCCGTCTTAGCTTCGTGTGCTGGGAGGTTAGCAGTGCTGGTGGGAGTTGTTTGCTGTCGGACGTTACTGCAAAAACACTGTGGAACAAGACTGTATTAAATCAGAAGTAAAGAGTAGCATCACGCTGGCGTTAGCAAACTGCTGTACTTCTTGAGCTGGCTGTAGAACAACAGCTACGGTGAAAAATGAGCAGTTCTGTGAAGTGGAAATGTGGCGCGTGTTAGTTGTGTGTTGTGTTGGACGCTTTGAACGTGAGTTTGTAGGATCTCGGTAAGGAAGTACTTGCCAAACTCTATTGGAGAAAGGGTGCCAAAACTCTCTGTGGCTCCACATCAGCCTCTTAATATCAAATGGAATGTCACACATAAGGAGAGACTTCTGAAATGCGTGTGTCAGGCTTTCTCAGCTCTTATCACCAGGATCTGCCTCACATGGTGAGGAATGTGTTCTGGGATGTTATGCTGAATGAGGCAAAAATTTGGAACTCAATTTTTTTATTTTTTAACAAGCAGTTGTATGCTTCTATGTGTCTAGAAAAAGATAGCTGCTGTAGTGAGTTCTTTGCAGTACATGGCACAGTACTTCAGAATATGAAAATCTGTTTAAACTTACATAGCTCTGTTATTTTAGAGACTTTTAATGAGTCTGGCCTTGTAAATATAAGAAAACATTAGTGTTGTCTGAAATCTTCTGTGGGTAGTTTGATTTAATAACCTCAGACTGTATGAAAGGAGAAATGACATTATAACTTAACCAAGATTTTTATGTTCCCAGCACTGAAACTCTGTAGTTTATGACTTCATTTATATGTTTACACAGTGAGGTGCTTCCAAGCTCACTTGAAGGGATCGCAAGGGTATAAATCTGGGCTTAATGTGGTGACTCAGAAATGGTTCTGGAGTCATTCTCAGGTAGGCAAGACGTGAATGAAAGGAGCCAGTGCCCCAAGATGGTAGGAGGCTGTCTTACTTCAGTGAAGTACAGGCCTGAGTTGGTGTTCCCCAAAGAGGGAGGCATCAGACTGTGTTTGGGATTACCTTTAATGTGCCTGTGTGCTTTGTCTGATGTGTGGCCAGGAAGAATAACCTATGCTTGCTGAAGGTTTTGTGAACAGATAGGAAGAACCTATCTGTTCAGGTGCTTACCTTGCACTAGAAAGGTGGCTCTTTTGGTTATTAAGACTTGAAATCTGGAAACAAAACGTCAACCCAGAACATTCTTAAAAAACAAGAAACACACAACTCATTGAGAGGAACAGGCAAAATGGGATTTTATTTCTTGTCGCAAAAGGAACTTAGAGTTGTTGGTAATGCTTGTACTACTTGCTCATCATCTAGGTTTCTTGGATTAGAGGTACATTTAGATATTGCAGAAAGCACTGTTGAGGTTCTGTGTTAGAAGTTGTCTGAAAAGGACAGACCTGTGTAAACAGTTTAGGAACGCAAAAACTTAAATGTCAGTTCTAAATCACTTGAAGGATTTTTTGCTAATCAGCAAGTTGAGTATTTTGAGGAATGCTAGAGGCATTTTAATGATAATAAAACATGCAGTTCTTGTAGGAAGGACATTGAATTCTAGAACAGTGGCTTTTATTCATTAATGGACAGGGTACATTGTCTGTAAGGCTGTGGTGTGTTCTGCAGTCGACCAGTATGATTTTCTGGGAGAAACTTACAGTGTAATGGATTTTACCTGCATCAACAGCTTGTTGAATGTAACCGTATTAGACTGCTTGTACTCTGCCAAGAGCTTGTAGGGAGTTACAGTTGCTGTTTTTGCCTTGTAAATCCTGAGACTTTATGGATGGATATTCTGTCTTTCTACCCACCTGGTAGATTACCTTGTGTGCTCATGGCGTTATAGAATAATCATGGCTAAGTTTATAGGGAGTACATACATACTTCAGTTACTGTGGGGCGCTCTCTCACTGGGAGAGGCAGATGGGTTCCAGCTAGTGGGCTTGTAGTTGGTTTAAATGCTTCACTTCTTGCTAGGGCACAATCCCTTCAGAAGGGTTTGGTTGTGCTTCCTGTGTATAGGTGTAGTTCTGGTATGGGGCTGCCCAAAGAACAGTAGCTGTAGACACTCACTTTCCATGCAATAGGAGGAAATAAGGCTACAGTTGTGACCAGTAAATAAGTGGTTCATTAGTGTCACAACTATTATTTTTCACTGACTACTGTTTCTTTTTTCTCTTTTTGTTGTTATTGTTGCCAAAACATGCATTTTCCTCAAAAATAATGAGGTATTTTGAAGTAGGCAGAGAAAAGAGCTGAGTGTTTGTTGTGTATCGTGGATTCCATACCTACCTGGTTGTTCAGTTGTTTTAAATCTTTCATGATAACCATTGTGAAACTCATCTCTTCTTTCCTGCACTGTTTCAGCAATGTAAGAATTTAAGAAAAAAAACAACTGATTGCTTAACTACGGATGCATTCTCTAACATTCATGTTTGTATTCTTTTTAGTGGAATTAGTGAATGAACAAATAACTTACCTGCTTGGGAAGCTTCAAGTCTCATGATCCAGTCAAAAAAATATGTATTTATTTTTTAATTTGTATCTGCATTTATTACAGTTGATGAGAGGGAAAGAATTAAAATGACTCTGTGCTTGAGTAACTCCTGTTATTCAGAAATAAATTTGTTGTGTTTATCACATTTCGTATCTTTCTTGAAATGGATGTCAAAACACATTTATAGCCAAGCAATTTTAAGTGGTTTTTTTTCTTAAGAGTGTGTAGCACTCACCCTTCAAGATCTGGCTTAATGCACAGAGCAGTTGGACTGGTGCCCTCTACTGGTCGAGATTCGTTAAATTTTTATTTGCGATATCTTCTGTGATTACTTTAAAATCAATTCTTCTTATAGTGTCAGCATACATGTGCCTAGCATTTAGGTCATGTTTTCAGTGACTTGGAGAAGGAGCAGCCCTCCTTGCTGGCTGTCAAAGGATTTTTCAATTGGATTAGCAAAATCCCTTGAGTGATTTAGGTATACTGATATTTAAGTCTGTGTGTTTTTCAATGACCTGTGCACCTGTGGGAATTCCACCAACATGTAGTAGTAGCTTCATAGTAACTATGATATTTTAATATTAATCATTGATGGAGTGGATTCTTAAAAAAAGTAGTTACTCTCTAGACAGGGTTTCTTTAGTCAGTGGTTTTTTTTTTTTTCAGATAAACTCAATTTGTGGCAGGAAGCTGAGATGCCACCTCTTTTGTTATCGGTAACTGTTTTGAACAAATGGAATTATTATTGCTCCTTTAGCATAATTTGTGTGATTTACATTTTTTATGGCTTGAAATGTCAATAACAGCAGGCCGTGTGATTAATTAACTTAAAACTCTTTGATGTAGATAGTGTCTGCATACTTAGAGAAGTGACAAGTTCATATTTGGACTCATGTACAGTGTTGCCTTTAATTTCTAGTTTGCATTTTGTTTTACACAGTAGTCCTATATTAGGTGCTTTTCCATTGCCATATCTTCCAGTGTGCAGTGAAGCTGCTGGGTTTCAAAAACATCATGAGAAGGGTTTTTTTGTTGTTGTTGTTAAAAGGGAGTCTGCCCATGTTGGGTTCTGCTATTCCATTTTGAAGTAGAGGGCCACTAAGATGATCAGAGGACTGGAGCACCTCTCCTGTGAGAAAGGGTTGAGGGAACTGGGCTTGTTTAGCTGGGAGAAGAGAAGGCTCTGGGGAGACCTCATTGTGGCCTTCCAGTACACGAAGAGAGCATATAAACAGGAGGGGGAACGGCTATTTACAAGGGTGGATAGTGATAGGACAAGGGGGAGTGTTTTTAAACTGAGACAGGAGAGGTTTACATTAGATATTAGGAGGGAGCTTTTCACCCAGAGGGTGGTGACACACTGGAACAGGTTGCCCAAGGAGGTTGTGGATGCCCCATCCCTGGAGGCATTCAAGGCCAGGCTGGATGTGGCTCTGGGCAGCCTGGTCTGGTGGTTGGTGACTCTGCACATAGCAGGGGGTTGAAACTATATGATCGCTGTGGTCCTTTGCAACGTAGACCATTCTGTGATACTATGATGGTTCTCTGACAGGTATTGTAGCAGTGTAACTAGCTTTGAGTTCTTCAGTTCGTCTTGGACTCGATAATTTCTTACAGTATGGTAACATTTGAATGTTATCTGCAGTCTGTGTGGGCAGGTATTCGTTGTGGTGCTGCTGTGGGGGTCTCAGCAACCTGAGCTGTTGATGTGGTGGTTTGGTTTTCTTATAGTACCAAATGGGATTTTTTAGGCTTGACTTTTTGCAGGGGAGAAGGTGGAAAAAAACAACTGAGAAAGCCAAATATTTATTTTCTCAGCAACTTGGTAGGAAATCATAAGTTTGAGTTTTCTCTCCCACATCCTTAGTCTTTTCCATCTCAGATCCTCTCTTCTAGTTTTCTTTCGCAACAAACTATCTGAAGGCATTCCTTGCTCGTCTACCTGTGCTGTGCTTTGTGCTCATGTAGCTTTGCTGCTGCTGGTGTGGCATACTAAAACTAGCATTTCTTGCAGGAAGAATTTAAAAATGGTTTTCTTTGATGAAAATTACTTAAAGCTTTTGTTTAGAGCTCAGCTCTGGGGATTTGCTTTCCCTCTGGAGCGGTGAATTGCACAGAAATCTGTATTTTTAAAGTAGCAGTCAAATTGTAAGAAGAAAATAAAATAGGCTTTTTTGTGACTGATGCAGTGCCAGAAGTTCTGTTAATACGTTGCTGAACTGTGATAAAGTTGATAGGATGTGGGAGATCTCCTGTTGATTGGAGTGAATTAGGATAAAGATGGGCAGGCTTTTTTCCTTCTCATTTAAGTGCTGAGATGGAGCGTTAACCTTATTTTCAAATACATTGGAGCTTGTCTATTTCTCTCAGCCTTTATATTTCTAAGACTGCCTACTGCTTGAACACTGAATTTGCACTTCTGTGACATAAATACTTCCAGAATCATGTTGGAGCTGTACTTGTATGTTAAGGGTAAGGAGTCAATACCGTTCTACCTGATATTGTTGAATTGTATCCAGGCTCGAGACAAATGAGAGCCCAGCATTTGTTTACTTGAGCATACTGATCCTATACAGCTGTTTTCTGCTTGTTTTTAGGATTAGCAACAAGAAAGAACGAACTTCTGTTTTAAAAAAACAAACCAAACCACTGAATTGATAAAGTGCACAGCGTATTGCGCTTAAAATTCTTGCAAAAGAAGTAAGGTCGTGCAGAATTCATCCTGAAGTTGGCTAGAATTGCAACTTCAGCTCCTCTCACAGTAGCTTAGGTCCGTTTTTTTTTTTTTTGTAGAGTATTAAAAAGATCCTGCTTATATAACAAAAACACAAGCAATATTATGTTAATCTCTAGCTAAAGGATCTGAAAGGTTATGCCATGATTTCCTCTTGACGCCTTTTATTTGCTATGAGTATTATTAACTGAGAATAATGTGTGGTACTCAGTGACATTTTTGAAGTTTATTGACGTGGTCTTATTATAATAGATAGTGCTTATAGAAAATAGAGGTTTGGATGAAAAAATAAGCCTCACATGCTCTCGTTATTGCTAAAACTATGTGCTTACAGAAGCCCAGCACCAAAAGGCCTGTAAAAAAGCATTACTTTTAGCTGCTTGGGACTCTGTACAGATTTTAGCTACTTGAGTCAGTGACCTGAAAACTTTGAGTTGATAGTGTTGAAATAATTTGTTCCAACATCTCTCGGAACCTATCAGGGCCTGTGTCTGACTTTGTGCTTTGTGTTGCTCTGTCTTGTCTGAAAAACTTGAACTTCAAATGTATTTACTAAAATTCGGTAATTTAATAACAAATGTTATATGCAGCTCTTAGGGATATAAAACAACTTTTTCTGTCTCAAACTCTGAAGGCTTCTTATGCTTTACTTTCTTTTCAGAGGCATAGATTTTCTGGAGCAGTTGTTCTGCTTGTGAACTTTGTCTATTTTATTATTTTGCACATTGTTGTAGCATGATGTTTTTATTAACATTCATAGAATGAAAGCCACATTTCACTTTTTTTTGTTTTTTAAATTGAGTAAGCTTATAGTTAAATCTTTTAAAATCAGGATTACAGCTTTCTTCAATTCTCATACGAACAAAGGGAGAGGCTTTTGATCTGGATTCAATTTATACTTTTTGTCCCTTTGTACAAAATGAGAAATAAGAATGCTGTGTGTATGTGCACACGTGCATACGCATGCAGTGTTACTTGCTGAAGATGCAGAATGCAGATCAGAACGTGTCCTTCCAGTGGTATTTTCATTTCTGGATTAATGTCTGAGCAGGAATATGGACTACCAATGCTCTTATGGTTTCATTTGCCTATCTGTAAAATTGGATTATAAGTGCTTTCAGTTATGATCAACTATTGGTAAACAACTTTAATATCTTTTGAACTATCTGTGCTAAAAAACATATTTAACCATGTTTTTTTCTCTTCTTTAGGATTCCTACAGAAAGCAAGTAGTAATTGATGGGGAAACCTGTCTCTTGGATATTCTTGATACAGCAGGTCAAGAAGAATATAGTGCAATGAGGGACCAATATATGAGAACAGGAGAAGGCTTTCTGTGTGTATTTGCTATAAACAATACAAAATCTTTTGAAGATATTCACCATTATAGGTGTGTATGCTGAAAGATAAATGACTCTTGTATTAGCTGCGTGGGTTGCTTGCTTTTTACACTGGATAATGAATTGACCTCTCATGAAATAGCACTTAAAGGGAAATTTGCAAATTAGCAATGTTGCAATTTACTTGTCCATTTGTAAGTCTGTAATTTTCGGTAATTGAAAATCTGTTGTTTCATTCTGGAGTTAAGCAGGCAACGTATCTGAAAGCTCTTCTGTTATGAATGAGTGTGACTGCCTTAGTAGTTATTATTTATATAGTAAGAAATTGTCTGAAGGTAAACTCTGCCTATTCCATAAATAAAATCGTGCGTTAAAGATGAAAAACACAGTGTAAATTTTACAGATAATACATTGTTAGCCTTTCTTCTCTGGGGGAAGAGGAGGAAAATACTCATGCAAGGGTATCTAAATGGGTATATAAATGGTAATATGGGCTCTGACACCTTAAAGAAAAAAAATAAAAAGGATACCCATATGAAATTTCACATTCAGGATGATGGCTGATTGAGCTAGTTAAAAATTGAAACTCATGCTTGCTTGATGTCAGCTACTAAAATGGAAGTAGAAGCAGTCTCTTCTTCTGTTATCAGTACCAAGACAGTTATAGCTTTTTAGCTTCATGATACATTGAATTCTGCTTGGGAGTTGTGTTAGAAGACAAATCCCACCAAAGATTACTGATTTTTTTAGCAGCATCAGTTTAAGGTTGGTCCCAAATGCATAAGTTAAGCTATTCCAAGTTAGATATTTAAATGTTGTTGAGTTTATGTTGCTGTGTAGCATAGGAGTGACTTGCCATAAGTAATAACCACAAACTCAACATCTACTTTTAAACTGAAGTTGCCCACTTTGTGACAAATTAAAGTCACTGTTCCCTGCTTAAGGTGGGATACCACAATAGTTCAAGGTAATCAGAGTGAGGAGCTGTAGCTGTCTGGACTGTGTAGCTTTATTTCTCCTGTATGCTAGCAGTTCAGCTCATTTGGTAATGTAGTGTTGATGTGAGTTGCTAAACTGGTAGATTTCTAGCTACAAAACTAGTTTACTGCTGGCTTACCTCCCTGTAGCAACTGTGGGATCAGGAGAGTTCTGTATGCTCTTTGTTTCAGGACTGTTGCTTGCCCAAACTGGAATTGAGCTAGCCAGTCTTTGTATACCTTTCACTATATCTAAAATGTAGTAAGTGAAGAATGCGATGGTACCAGCAGCTTCCTAATAAAAATGGAATAGTTTAGAGTTCTCAGATATAAAATATCTTGCTCTCAGAAAAACACCCTACATCTCTCTTCATTGTCTAACCAGATTATTAGAAAGGAGTTTCCTCCCTCTGTAGAGGAGGAAGGAAATGGTAAGGTGTTGACGTAAGGCAAAAAGGAGTGTGAAGTTTGCTTTTAAAGTTTCATAAAGAAATAGTTGTAGACTTGCACAGGAAGGCCTTCTGTGTTTTAACTCAACACTGTGAGCTGAATCAGGAGCTCCTCCTGTGCATTCACACACCTGTGGATGACTTTGCAGACTGAAGCTGAATGTTTCTAAATAAATAACTGAAAACACCGAGTGCGTTAATTAAGGAGAAGAGTTAGAGATTATTTAAGAAAGCAAGGAAAGAAAAGAAGTAATAAATGATTGTTATTTGAGATTCTTTACAAGTACATCTAAATGGTATTGTAAAAACATTTTCTAGCTGGTCTTTGAAAAGACTCTGTACCAGATTTTTCAGAGAACCAGACCAGTGGTCTTCGGAGTTTAAAATCCCTTTATCTAAGTGCATAGTTTATAATGCTGACCTAGCCTGAAAAACACAGTACAGGCAGAGGGCTTTTGACTGTTTTATCTCAGCAAATGAACTGGGTGTTGTGAGTGCAGTGGAGATCGGTAGTAAGATTTATACCAGAGCTGACATTAACTGTTGTTTTTGGGGAAGGTTCTTGTGTAGTGACATGAGAAGCTATGGCCGTTTGGCTTAGCACTGCTGATAGAAACACTTGTTGCAACATGCCAGCCTTTAAAGAATAAAGTAATAAACTTGATGGTGATAGGACTTGATTAATTTATTTATTTTTTAGTAGCTTCTAATAGTGAATGTGCAGTGAATTAATGTAAGGAATGATGTTGAAATTCCATAATTTCATACGTTCTAGTATTTTATAATCTACTGTATAAACTATTAATATCTGTTAAATAAAATCTTTTCTTTTTCTTTAGGGAACAAATAAAAAGAGTTAAAGACTCTGAAGATGTCCCAATGGTGCTAGTAGGAAACAAATGTGATTTGCCTTCCAGGACAGTAGATACAAAACAAGCTCAGGATTTAGCAAGAAGTTATGGAATTCCTTTTATTGAAACATCAGCAAAGACAAGACAGGTAAAGCTCACAATTTACCAAATAAAAATGTAGCGCTCTCAGCTCAGTTTTCATCAAGTTAATCATTCTGAGCATTACCAATCGCTTGGTTACAGCAATGGATTTGTTTCTTCAGAGTAGAAATTCTTGTGGTGTCTTTTCTTTCTGTCAGCTCTCTGACTACTGATAATTGTTTATTAATTTGTGATTTGCTTCTGTTGCGCAAACTGAAAGAATGAGACCTGGGCTGCTGGTACTCTCCACTGTCAGTTGCAGAATTCTCATTCTGCTAGGCTTTGTATGTAAAAAGTACACCTGTTTAGAGGTGAAATGTTTGTTTTCTCTTGTTTGCAAGAGGATTAAGCAGACAGTACATTAGTTTATTCTAAGCCTCGATAATAAAAGAATCTTTTAAGGTGTTAATTTAACATGAGAGGAACATGCTTCAAGTACCTTTTTGTAAGTAAACGATTGACCGTGGTTTTTTTTGAAGCTACAGGGGATATTAGGTACTAGGAGGAAATTCTTTCCTATTCTTGACTCAGAAGGTGGTGAGATGCTATGGTGCAGGCTGCCCAGGGAAGCTGCAGATGCCCCATCCCTGGAGGTGTTCAGGATCAGGTTGCATGGGGCTCTGGGCAGCCTGAGCTGTTGGGTGCAGTCCTGCCCATAGCAGGGAGTGGAATTAGGTAGCTTGAAGGTCTATAAGTCATTCTGTGATTTCTGCTGGGTGAATTGCTTGTGTCAAGTGATAGCTTTTTAAATCTTTAGAGCACACATTTGTTTATTGTACTTTGCTGCTGTAGGTGGAAGAGACAGTGTTAGGGCTCTTTCACTATTTCTGTAACTCTTCTGTGGGACAAAGGTGCAGGAGGTGGTATATCTGTACTCAAAAGAAGATAAGCTATACAGTATAAATGAAACTGGTTATGTACTTAAGAAACCATTCCTTTTTTTTTAAAAAAAAAAAAAACCAAAAAAACAGTTGGTTTGCGTTGGGTTTTGATATTTTTCACAGGAGAAAAGGGACTTACACTCAGAATTACAGCAGATCTGAGTGGTCAAATAACTTGTATTCTCTGCCTCTTCAGAAGTATTGCATGTGAGCTATGAATCGGTACATAGGAGTAGCAGAAAAAGGTAAATAAGGGCAGAGTGCTGCAATTTGAGTAATGTCATGCATCTGCTGAATAGATGGAGCTGCATCACTTGGCAGAACTTCTTTTAAGCAGTACATAAATTATTTCTATATTAAAAGGAATGACAATTTTATTAGTGCAAATATGCTGCACCCACCCAAGTTTCTGACAAGTTGAGACCTGGACTGATTACTGAAACTTTGCTGAGGATTCAATGGAATTCTAACTTGAGGCAATAAGGAAGAGCCTGTAAACCCTTGTCAGGTAGGGTAAGTAAAATAGAGCTACAGAACTTCAGTGGCTGATGATCAGTGAGGCACAAGAAAGAGTGTGGCATATAAATGGTCTGGATAATTATGATGGTTAGAAGCTCCTGCATTAGTGGCTGTCATTGAGATGTTAAGATAAAAAGGAAGAACTCTGAAATTGCATTTGAGGTTTGAAATCCAAATTCTCTACTAACATTTAGGTGTTACTTTGTTCAGCCTGCTGTATAGTGTTGTTTAGGGAATACTCTTCTCAAATCCTCTAGTGAAAGTGGATTGAAAATGATGTAATGTTCAAAGAGGCCCCAGTCTTCAGGTTACTCCTATAAGCCTACCTAGTGAAAAATTTCACACTCACAAATTACCATTGTTCAATTTTCATGTCTTAAGTTATGCAAAGTAGTATCAGCTATGTTTCTCTTTAACCCAGGTATGACTCTAAGGGGTCTGCTGGAGCTTTGTACTTTTCACTGGACAGTGGATGACTTGTGTATGAACTGCTACAACTTATTTCTTGGTGTTTTTTTTTTTTACTTCATATTTCTAGAGGTGTCAACTGAAATATTATAGGAGGGGGCTGGCCTTTGGTTTTTCACTGTTGATCTTTACACCCTCTGCAGATGAGTAGTCTCCCAAAAGTCTCAGATTTTATGGTGGAGATACCTACTGGTCTCTTTTGGAAGGTAACATTCTCAGAAGGTGAACCATTAGATATGCTTATTTCACAGTGTGGCATTAAACCTCCTAATGATGCAGTGTTATTAAAATAGTAAGATTGAATGGAATTGAAAGAAGGACCTGATCTTTAAGTACAGCAAGCTCATCTAAATATTTGTGTTTGTATATATATGTGTGTGTTACGATTTTTAAGTCACATTAACTGATATAAAATACACATATGCACATATACCTTCTTCTGAAGTAATTCTCTAAAGTGGGGGTGTGGAGGAGTCGAACCATTTTATGAGCTGGATGTGGCCCACAGAATGTATTTGTAGTAGGCAGAATTCAGTCCTTGGTGTAAAAAGAAATGAGAGAGAAGGAGATGTCTGTACATCTGATTCTTTTTGTGGCTATATGAAGAACTTGTGCTATGGGCAAATGTAGCTGATGGCCTAGTAACTTTGAGAGTCTGTATAAGCCCAAGAAGATTATTTAGCAGCAGGAACATTCTCACTCTTCCATTCATGCAGCTGCTGGCACTAATGCCCTGCTGGCACTTGCTTTTGCCATTCCCTGTGCCCCAGCTTTGCCAGAGACGAACAAGAAGCAAAAGGGCTTCAGGGTGAGGAAGTAAGGGAGGTGAAACTGCAGAGGAGTTACCTGTCTGCTCTGTTTTGATTGCAGAGACGTGTCTTTTAAAAGGCAGTGCAGTGTGCTCAGGCATTATCTTATATCTCTTCCAACTAATCCCAATTTTGTTTAAGATTTTGTATAACTGATAGGTGGGGCCAGAAGTAGGAAAGGGAAGAACACTGGAAGCGTTTTAGAAGTTAATGTAATTGGTTTTCATTTCATTCTGACTGATGATGAAGATATAAACTTAACCTTACTGCATAAAAGCCATGTTGTTACACAAATCCTTGTGTGATTTTTTTCATACGAATTGTTGAGTTGAACAGTAAAATATTAACTTAGCTGTAGGATACACTTGGGTACAAGGCTGTAGATTATTGGTTGTGCTTAATGGGGTGTTCTTTCTCTTTTTAGCTAGACCACTGGCTAAAGTGAATATCATGTAACTCTTATAAATAGCACTATTGCTATTTTTTATATGTAAACCAGTGTCTGTACTGGTGGTTTTATAGTGCATGTTGCATCAGTTATCCTTTCACAGTCCTTATGCAGAAGAGTATGAATTGTCAGGGTTTATCATTATAGTTGTTCTTACTTCTCTCTGTCTGACACAACCTTTAGTTTTATTAAATTCTTCCTTGTGCATATAGTGCATAGTTCCCCATCATGGGAGTGAGAGAGAGGGGCAGGATTATCCTGAAAAAGGGCTACTAGATCTGGTGTTTGTTACTGTGCCATTTACCTGAGTTATACAACTTTCAGTTGAATGTTTGGCTACCTTCTAAGTTGAAGGCATGTTGAAAACATTCCCATTGAGATCATGGGTTCTTCACATTGTTCAAAATCTAAACTCTGCTAAAGGGTGTTTTTTGCTTCCATTTCTATTGGCTGGTTTAACTATATTTTAGATGTGTAAACCAGACTTATTTAAGGAAGTAATAGTGAAAATGACTTGTGTTTATAAAAGCATGGCACCTGGCTCTCTAAAAATGTCACCTTGTGCTAATGAAATTAGCAAATGTTTCTTTGTATGCATTTGTTTTCAGAATAATTTTCCTCAACAGCATTCATAAGACTGTTCTTGATGGTGGCAGTAGTAGCAATTTCTTTTTTCACTCTGTCTGTCTCTCTGCCTCTCTCTGCATTGCTAAAGCAAATCATGGCTCCTGTTGGTGATGGGGAAGATGGCAATAAACAGAGTGACGAACTGTTGCCTGATCATTCGTGTGAAGCTCCATAATCAAATTATGTATTTCTATTGCAAAACAGTAGATTTGCAAAGCGTTGATTCTCATACAGCCTGTGCTTTGGCACGTAGCAGCTGATCATATTGAGTCTTTCCTCCTCAGGAATAAGTTTCCATGCCTTCTAGGAAAACATGAAAATATGAGCTTTACTTGAGTTTTGATGTTTGTAATAGCTTCTTTAAATTTTTCAAGACCTGGAACTTCAGAAGATTCAACTTGTCAGTAGTTCACTACGTGCTTACTGGACACATCTTGTATAAGAGATATCACCCAAGAAATAAATTAATTTAGTCTTTAAATTCAAATGGCTGTAGTTCAGAAGAACTCACAAATAAGCAGCAGTCTTAAATAAGATGGCCCATGGTGTGGTTCATGCAAAGAGACCCACTAACTGTAGCAGCGAATGGTAGCTATTTTCATTGTTGGGTGCACAGTAAAAAGATGAGCAGGAGAGTAACTTAAAGAAAATCTGTCATATAGAAGCTCAGATTTTGAGTAATAACAAAGTTCTGGGGTTTAAATTAATCTGTATTCTTGATATTCGGTGTCTTTCACTTTTATTTCCAAATAATGAGCTTGTGTTAAATTAACAACAGTGTTGATCTGACTGAAGAGACAAGTCAGGAGATCGACTGAGGAGAGATTTGCATCTCCTTTAAAAGCTGTAGCTAAACATTACTACCAACTTAACGATAGTGCTGTACTTTTCTATTTGCTGAAACGTACCGATCCTCATTATTTTTTCTTTAAATGCTTATGGTATCCTTATCTCTAAGTGGTGTAAAGGCATAGCTGTGGAGGAGGTAGGGTGTGAGACCAGAGGGAGAAAGGCTGCTCTGTTGGCCCTGGTATGCTTGAGCAGCTGTCTGTAGCCAAACGAAGATGTGAGCAGCAGCAGGTCAGTCTGTATGGATGTAGTGCTGCCATAAGGCCTGACTCTGGCCCAAAGAGAAGAACTCAGGTGTGCCTTGTATGTGATCTGAACCAAGCTTTTTCACATCATCAGTAATGAACTTGTTGCCTTGTCAGCATGGAAGAATAACTTCCTTTATTACAGTATTTACATTGGAAAGTTATTCTGAAATACCATTGAGATGCTTCTTAGAAAGCACTTTGCCATGACTCAGAAACACATTCTTCTAAGCCTGCTAGCATAATCCTTGCTCTCTAAAAAAGCTTTAAAAACAATAGTCTGGAATTTTGTATTCTTAAGGGAATTTATTTATCAACTCCTATGAACTTTTTCTATACTTTAGTAGCTTGCTGCACAGATTTTGCAAACCAAGTACTTATTTAAAGAACAGAAGATAAACAAGATTACTTTTCTTTGCCAGAAACAGCCCCAGCAGTGACAGGTTCTGGCTTTGGCTAAGAAGTGAAAATAGTTGGCTAGCTGTATGTAAGTGCCCCCTAGTTACCAGTCTCATAGGGCTTTTTGTCTGCAAAATACATTCACACCCACAAAATTATGTGAAAATATTCAGAAATTGAAGCTCTATTTTCAGCACTGGAAGAAATGGAAGAAAATTCTCCATCTATTCTGATGGATGGGATCTCTGATTATCATCTCTGGACTCAATGTGAGCGCAGACTTTCTGTGGGCCATCTGGATATCCATAGACTTCCCTCAAGTAAAGCTCATAATTTGGGTACTTTTTTTCCCTGCCGTGGTGTTCCAATATGTCAAGATTGTCAATAAAGCAGTTTTTAAGGAGTTGTGTTTTACAATGCAGAGAGTGGAGGATGCTTTTTATACATTGGTGCGAGAGATTCGACAGTACAGAGTGAAAAAAATCAGCAAAGAAGAAAAGACTCCAGGGTGCATGAAAATTAAAAAATGCCTTGTAATGTAACAGGGTAAGTTTTGTAATGTAATAGGGTAAGTTTTAAAGTCATTTGCTGAATAACACTGATCAACAGTATTTTGCAAATCAGACATTTTATGATTAACTGATTACATAATTTAAAGTATAATATCATTCAGATTTCAGTATGGCAGTCCTAAATAGCATACCTAGCAAACACCTATAGATTTACTTTTCTCCTGTTTCTTTTTTTGATAAATAGGTTAAAAGAAGACCTTTACTGCATATCAAGTTCTCCATCTGTAAAAATAGAGATTTTGTTTTGTGCCTCAGGAATTTGGGAGGAAAATGTTTTAACACGGATTTATTGCAGATACTACAGAAGCTGTATGTTGAGTGCATCTTCAGGCTGATGAACTGAGGGGAGAGGATCATAAAACTTACAGTCCTTCTGAGATGTAGATGGGGGTTTCTTGATTATTTTATTTATCTTTTTTTGGCGCCTTTATAAAGGGGAGGAAAAGGCAATGGTGAAGTACAACTGGAAAGAACAGTTGCAGGATTCTCACAAATAATCATTTTTTAAATCAATACACTGCACTGTAAGAAAAAGAAGGGGGAGAGGGAAGAATTGGTGATGTGTGAGAAGTGCAAGTCTAAATCATTTCCAGTGATGTTTGGGTAAACCATCACAATAGCTCCCTGAGTTGATTCTTTGCCTCTTATTTTGAGAGTGTGGTCTGTTACTCCTCTAATGGACTGTTCAAGCTGGACGATGGTGTGGAATTTCCTATTGCTAAAAAACTCATTGAAAAGCAGTTTTTTCACACTGTAGAACAGCTTGCAGAAAGTAAGAGGAATTTGACTTCTGTCTTTAAGAAGACTGTTGTAACTGAAGGAAGATTTCCTTTAATAAGGAGTTGGGGGGGAAGGGAAGGAGAAAATCTTCTTTTATAAGCACGAGCACATCTAGTAAAAACTTATTATATTCTTAGCTTTTTAGTGATGAATGACTGCTTTGAGCTGCATCATTAGATGTTTTCTAAAAAAAAAAAAAAAAAAGATGCTTTGTGATACTATTTGTATCAAAGGCTTCCTTTTCCGGAAACTGGAAGCTAGTATTGATGTTACCCAACTTTTGCATCCAAATACCAATAAAATTAGTGCTAATAAAAAGCTTTTTGTAGTTATTTTAAAAAACAACTAAAAGCAGCTTGGCAAGACTGCTTTTGATGAAAGTAATATGAATTAAAATTGCTTAAGCATCCATAATGTAGCATTCTCAGGGCCAGCTTTTCCATTTCTTGCTGTTTGCTAGTATAGTCTCAATGTGAAATGTCTTTTATTTCCATGGAAGGGTTTTTAAGTCTTACTACTAAGCCCCTGCCCAACACCTTGTTAATGGATTGACCTTGTTCTCTTTTCCCCTCTTCCTATGGGAAAGTTTATTCCTTTTTACTCATTAAGAGTAACTTACTGGACTAATTCTGATGATGGGGAGTGATGGAAGCATTTATTTGTAAAACCCAAACTAAAATTTCTTTTAGTATATTAGTACTTTAGTGCTGTTTGCTTTTCCTTGTGGACTTTCCTGTGAGGAGTATAGAAGAAGTATAGATTTTTTTTAAGTGGAGAAAACTTTTCATATTTTAAGATGCTTTTTTTTTTTTTCCTTTAACAGCTCAGGGAACATATAGGTAGGTCACTTTGAGAGCCATGTCTCCTATTTATTTTCATGGAAACTGCAGCAGATACAAAGAGCACAATAACACTATTTAATAGAGCACATTCTCAGCTACAAAATGTTCTTTTTCAACATAGTCATCACTATTGGCAATGCTTTTTCACCAGAAATGAACAGGAGCTACATGACTCATTCCTGAAAGTCTACACTAGTAAAGGTGCCACTGCTGTCACCGCTGCTGAAGAGCACCACCTCACTGTGCTCTCACATCTACTGTTTGGTCTCTGTAAACATTCAGCAAGTGTTGAGGAATGTCAGTGGGTGCCATTTTTCAACAAGGACAAATTCAGTGACACACCCTTCATATGCACTTCCATGACAGACACCGTTCTGTCAGACTGCCTGCTCTGCTGCCATCTGTCACACAACAACAAAACGTAATGGAGTATTGGTGGGAAAGTTCGACCTCTGCTGCCATATCAACAACATCCATCTGAAGTCATGGGCCAGCATCATGAAGTAGGAGGCATTATTTTCAAAGCAGCCCTGCTTCCTTTCCACCTGCTTCCAACTTTTTCTGCCTACTTCAAAGAGAAATGAGTTTTTAGGGAAATCTTTTCTGTCAGTAATCAATATTTTTTTCTTTTTTTTTTTGTTTTGTTACATACCTTACTTAAAAAATAGTCAGAAGGCTGTAGTGCTTGCAGTATCTGCTCAGCAGAGGAAACACTTGTCTTCATTTTCAAATTAATTCTATATAAATACCTTCAACTTACTGATAGTCATTGCAGCAGCTTCATGTTTGGGAGATTAAGCTGGAGAAAACATACTCCAAAATTCTTGCACTATTAGCTGTAGCACAGCAGTGATGATAGTGGCATGAGAAATCCAGCATTTAAAACACTCTGGCTTGCATTACTGTCCACTTAGTAAGACTAAACGTGTTTTTTTTCAGCCTGCTGTATGTTAGATGAGCTAAGGTGAGCAGTACCTAATGATATATTTGAGGCTTGCTCATTGTAACAAGCATTGGAGTGATGCACAGTGTTTATCTTCCTTTCTTGCCTATGGGTTATCGAATTTGTTCAGACTGTTTTCGTACCTCTTGGAACATCCAGTTCATGAAAGCTCATTAACTTACCAATTCTTAATTAAAACTAATTTCATGATTTTTCTGTAGCACTATGGAGGTGTATGCGTAATTTCTTTTTCTCATGACTCTGGGTGTGTCTGAGATATATTTTAAAAGACTCTATTTGAGGTTGTAGTCCTTAGGAATCCCAATTCCTTGAGAATTTGGGGTGTGTAGGGTGACGGATTTAGGCTACTTGCCACGTTTCTTGCATGCCTGTAATTACATAACCAGTCATCCAGACTTCTGTACAGCCACTAGATCACACAATTGTAGTGCTCCAAAGAGAAGCTGTAGCCAGGATTGGACTGCTTTCTGAACATTCTGATTTTTCTGTTCCCTTCACTTAGTTGCCCTTTGGAAAAACAAATGCCATGAGCAAGCTCTGTCCTGTATGCAGCAAGTTGCTCTAAACCTCTGCCTTCCAGAGCAGTGTGCTATAGCTCTGAGTGTGCTTTCTGAATTTTGAGTTTCTAATCCTGAGCCTGGATTGAAAGCATTCATTTGGTACATCTCATACTTTCTGAAAAGCTTGTACACAATGACTCCAGTGTTAGAGGGAGAAAGGTCAGCTGCATGTGGTCCCTCGCTACTGAAAGAGGTAACTGGGAAAATTGACCACTCTTGATCTTGTTTGTAGTACTAGTGCCTTCAGAGATCTTCTATAATTGTGGAGTATCCACTACTTGTATTCTAATTGCATTTTTAAGATTTAATTCACAGACTGAAAAGTGAAGGACCTCTGTTTCTCTTGAATCTCCAGTTCTAACACACAAATATTCTAAATGTTTTCTATGTTGTATTTACTGTTTATGCTTAAAATGAATTATGACAGAACCAAAAGTAGTAAATACCTAGTTTACAACTGTAAAGGCTTGCTCTGCAAAGGTATAAATGCAAGGACAAAAGCAAGTTATTCCCAAGTATTTTGCAACATGTGCTGTCTTTGAGATTACCACTTAGGAGGTGCAATAGAAGATTTCAGCCTTAGCTGTGAAGTCACATGCTCAAAGGGCCACAGTATTACTTAAAACACAGATAAAATACCTTGTATAAAAACTAGTTTGAGGAGAGAAAATTGCTCATTTGAAGACTTGAATTACAATTTCTGCTAAGCGCATCTTGCTTGAAGATGCTGCTGAAAGCCAACAACTATCCTTGTAATGAATGTTGTTCTGACACAGTAATGATGAGCCTGAAGTGCTGAAGGGTAGTTTTGTAACAAAATGTGAACAGTCTCGTAGAATATTGTGCAAAAGTCGTTCTTACACCATTCTTATGTTGTAAGAATGAAACTGTTGTTGACTGTTGTGACAATCCCTGTTGGTGAGGTGCTGGAATAGGCTGCCCAGGGAGGTGTTCGAGGCCAGGTTGAATGGGGCCATGGCCAGCCTGGTCTAATATTAAATGTGGAGGTTGGTGGCCCTGCATGTGGGAGGAGGTTTGGAGCTCGATGATCCTTGAGGTCCCTTCCAACCTAAGCCCTTCTATGACTGGTTCTTAATACTTCCCTCCTGGTTGGCGGGATAAGAACTGCAAAAGGTACGCAGTGATCTATTGCTATTTGTAGATCATTTCCCTGCATGAACTTTGCTAAATGTTCACTTTGTGCATTAAGGCTGAAATCATAAGTAAAATACTGTCCCTCTATAAAATAATGCCAACCTTTTCTGATTCTCAAGACTTCAACTTTTACAGAGCCATGCTTCTTATGAGGTACACTACATCAATTTCTTTTTAGCAAATAATATTTTCAAATACAGAGCAACTTAATTGCATACGTATTTTATATGTTAGAAGACCTTGCAAAACTCTGTTACCAGTTTTAGAGGATAGGCAATGAAGGACTTTGATCTAATATCACTTATTTGTAAGTGTTTATATACACAGGAGCAAACCAAGAGTGCTGATTTCTATTGGCAGCTTGAGGGCACAGTAGCTGACAGGAGATCTGCTGGCTGCAGGGCTGGATTTCTCAGCACAGTTCTGTGCTGGTGCAGCTGGATGCTGTGAGATGTTAACATTATGCAGCTACTGCACATAAATAGGTCATTACAAAGTATAGCCTGTAACATTGCACTTGATTATGAGTCACATCAGGTTTATGGGTGTCTGGTCAGAAGTAATAAATTTTGTCAGTTATCCCCCAAAAGTAGAGAAACATGTGAAGAAACATTAGCATTTGTGCCTGTAGCTTAACTGCTGGAGCTGTGGAGGTTTTAAGTGACTGTACATGATATATAGACTACAGACAGTTTGTTCCGTGCGTCTTTGAGTAAGTTGAATGGAAAGATTTATCAAATGTTAACTGATCATTGCAACATGATTGATTTGAATCATTTGTTTATGTAGAGTTTTTAAGAAACCTGTAGTGTGATTAGTGTTTTAGCATGCCTGACAAAAGGACCTGAATACGTAGATGAGTCATACCTATCTCTTTGGTACTGAATTGCTGCTCTCATGTTTGTGTTTTAAAGCTATGCATAGATTTTCAAGTGTAAGCAAAGCTAACAAATGCTTCAGAGCTTTATTCTGAAATCCAGCAGTAGTACTATACATCCTTATGATCTAAATGTGGCTTATTCAGGTGGCTGATCCTCATCCTGCACCCAGGAGGAGCTGCTCACACAGTGGCCACCTGCTCCCTAGAGCTGCTCTCCTGCAGGGCTGCACACAGAGATGCTGTCAAATGTATGCATTCTCATGTAACTTCTCAACAGGAGACAGCTGCAGTCCCCTCACCATCTCAGTTTTTCCCAACGTGCCCGTTCTCAAAGTCCCAAAGGGAATGCTCAAAAAGGTGTTGGTGTCCTGACAACTCCTACAACCTACAGCCTGCTCTTGGGGTGTTGTAAGGCTCTCAGCGAGGAGAGGGTGGTGTCAGATCTCCTGACAGAGCCTCCTGCAAGCAGGCTGCTGATTGAAAACACTTTACCTGATCTGCTCAGGTGAAATGAGGCTGTACATAAGCAGGCAGCTGAGTCTGTTAAAGTGATCATAATGTGTGTATCTGTGTATCTTTTTAGGGTGTTGATGATGCCTTCTATACATTAGTTCGAGAAATCAGAAAACACAAAGAGAAGATGAGCAAAGATGGTAAAAAGAAGAAAAAGAAGACAAAGACAAAGTGTATAATTATGTAAATACAATGTATCCTTATTCTTAAGACGTACTGAAGTAATTTTTGTACATTACACTAAATTATTAGCATTTGTTTTTAGCATTACTTTACTTTCTGCTTCATGATCCTGTTAGCTTTACCTGAATGCTTGTTTTAAATGACAGTGGAAACTTCATTCCTCTTAAAGTGCCAGTATTCTTTGAGTGTTGGTTCTTGAACTAGCAATGCCTGTGAAGAAAAATAAAAACAAAGGAAAAAAAACACACAAAAACCTGAGAACTGTCTTAGGACTCTTTGGTGCATGCACAGTTGCTAACTTACTACTTTTCCTACTGATTGTGAACTTCTGTTCTGTGTGTAAACAAAACAATGAAATGATGCTCTACGTGTTCTAACATCCCCCTTAATTTTTACTGTTTTTTATTTTTTAAATCTGGTTGGGAAAACAGACTAGTTAGCGAAAAAGACTTTATTTTCAGATTTCCTTTTAGTTTAGACTGACTGCAATATAGAGAGACCAGAAGCCTTTATAGTCTTCCTGTAGATTTTGCTTCTAGGCATCTAGTCTTGTAGCATTTCAGATCAACTTTATTGAATGTAAAGAGAAAACTTTCACAAAAAAAATTTTTCACTGCAATTTGTCTCAGTCACTCCTTAAATACTATATTTTTTCTATTAAAAAAAAAAAGAAAAATTAAAAAAAAAAAGACACTAATGCACATCTGGCAATGGAAAAAGTAAAAGTTCCGATTAGATTGATTTCCTGTTGTTAATGCATTGCTTTAAAACTTTCACTTAATTTTTTCTGTCTGAAGACACCAAGGTGAAATCTTAGCTCTCCTGAGCCCCCAGTGGTAAATCTTCAGGAAGCTTTGTCCAGTAGGATGAGATTTCACTCTTAAGTGTCTCCAGGAAATACTAGAAAGCCTTAATAGATAAGTTGATTCAATTTCTTAGGTTACTTCATACATGGATCCAGAATTTATCAAGAATTAAATTGGAATGAATCCTGAATTATGTAGTAAATTAAAACCATTTGATTTTTTTTTTCCCCAAGGGTGGCATGAAATGTTTCCACATGCCCATTTTATGTAAAAATAGGAGCAGAATTTTAAATTCTAGTAACCTCAAATCAGTGAATGAATGAGCTTGAACGTAGCTGCTTCATGCAAATAATTTGGAAATCCACTATGCCATAAAAATGGTGTGGAATTTGCACTAATCTTCAGCATAGAACATGGTTTCCAGATTCAGTGTTGTTTACGTGATATCTGTGAAGTGCTAGTTTTGTTGCACAGATTAAATGGTTGGTGAGTGGCATTCCAATGTCTAGACTGTCATGAAACTAGACCAAGATTTTAATGTTGTCTTTCTCCGTGATTAAGTCTCTTGTGATTCTTTTTTTTTTTTTTTTTTTCCTTTCTGATCAGAATTAATGCAGAATTTTTTCAGAAGCTTTCATTCTTGGTACTGTGTCTAGCTGTTCTGCACCGAAGTAAGAGCTTGTGTTTCCAGTGCTGCCTGTTCCTGTTTTCTTCCTGCAAGAGTTACAGTGCTAGACTGTATTAGTTGCCTCAGTTCCATAAGGCACACTGGTACCCAGTCAGCTGCAGAACAGAATTGGAAGTGACTTTGTGTACCAAAAGTAAAACAGAAGTCACCAAAGGAGGATAGTACGGGACAGTGGACTGGTAAGTTCTGGAAGTTTGGAAAAGGGAGTAGCAGCATTGCCCAAACTTAAGCTATAACTAAACCATTACATGGAAAATTTACACAGTGTCATTGGAATATACCAGTGTAACTTAGACCATTTATATGATGTCAAAGGTGCGACTGCAGACACACATCATTTTGCTTCTTACAGCAAAAATCAGCAGCGACTGTTAGGTGGAGAGCTGCAAAGCTGGCAGGGGAAGTGTGCTGTCCAGATTGCTGCATGTTCTTTCATGCACCTGAGAAGGTAACAAATGAGCGCCTTTCCCTGCCTGCACTGACTGCTCTCCCAGCCCCCCACCAGCCCCCATCTTTTCAGCATCAGTGTGGGATATATTTTAGGTTATGAAAAAGAAAATTGTAAAATTGCAATAGGAGAACGTAACTTTATACATATTAAGGGCCAACAAAGGAATACTGATAAATTTTTAATGTCCTAAAACATTTTACAGCTTCCAAGGTTAACAGCATTTTGGAGGCGGTTATTTGCACATTGTAGATTATATATGATTATATATGAAGAAGATAGCAAAGCTAGATAGTATAGCCTGAGCTAACAACAGCAATCTTAAGGTGACTTCAAGGATTTTTGGTAACTGAGTCACACTGCATGTAAAATTAGGGATGGTCTAAAACTCTCACATTAATTTAACTAAAATGTTAGGGGAAATAAATTTTGCAGAAATATCTTAATAATCAAGCGTGGATTGATAGAGCTTTACTATCAAGATATATATAAAGTAAGTTTTTCGGTGTGATCTGTAGCTACCAATCTAATTAAATTATTACAAAATTGCCCTGTAATAGCCCTTGTTGACTTAAAGGAAAAAAAAAAAAAGAAAAATACTCATCCTTGCCACTGTTGTGCAGTTTTGTCTTAATATTTGTAGAGATTTGGTGAAGCATGTTGGATTGCAGCTTGCACAAGTTGATCTCAATTATTCTGTCTTTCCCTATTTGAAATGCTTTCAAAGGACATACCTGGATGCTATCTTTTCTGGCAGTAACTGCTAACTGAACATGTGAATCACTTGCTGCATTAATACATTACATTGCCATATGTCAGGGAGTAACACCTTCTTACAGTAGCTTTATGTAACCCTGGTAAACATTATTACTGGTTTTCTCAGAACTGAACGTTATTTTAACCAGTCTCATTGCCCTAACTTAGGAAAAAAAAGAAGTTACATCACATAGGATCTCTGTAATAGGTGAATACAGACACACAATCTTCTACACTTCATTCTGTGAAGCAATACAACCTTCAAAGACCATCAAACTGTATACCAATCATTTTGTCTGAAGTTTACATAAAGCTACATAGATGGTAAACCTTTCCTAACATTTCTTTATTCCACTGTCTTGTGTTTTCATGTTGAAAATACTTCTGCTTTTTCCTCTTGAGTGCCAACTTCTTACTAGAATGACTTCTTAATGTAATATGTTTACCTGGAATGTATTTTAACTATTTTTGTATAGTGTAAACTGAAACATGCACATTTTGTACATCGTGCTTTATTTGATGTGGAACATATGCAGTGTGATCCAGTTTTTCCATCATTGGTTGCGTGACCTAGGAATGTTGGTAATACCAGATACTACATTTAAAAAAAGAAAAAAAAAACACAAAAAACCTCTGTTTGTTTTAAAATTTTTAATGTTTTTAGGAGTATGTGCTGTGAGGTGATCTGGAATTTGTCTCTTTTTTTTTTTTTTTTTTTTGTCAAACTGTACTGCTCCTATTTATTGTAATGTAATAAAAAATAGTTATTGTGAACTTCCATCCCTGTTTGCTTTTCTCTCTCCAAGAATTTCAGTGCTTCATCTCTGCAGTGGAGTAGTCCGTGCCCCTGTACTTGGCTCCAGTGAAGCTTCACCTTGAGTACTCTGTCCAGCTTTGGGCACCTCAGTACAGAAAGGACATTGAGGTGCTGGAGCAGGTCCAAAGAAGGGCAACAAGGCTTGTGAGAATATGCCCCACAAGGAGAGACTGGAGGAACTGGGGCTGTTTAGTCTGGGGAAGAGGAGGCTGAGGGGAGAACTTATTGCTCTCTTCCAAAATCTGAAAGGTGCTTACAGTTGAGAGCATGGTTGGTCTTTTCTCACTGGTGACAGGATGAGGGGAAATGGCCTCAAGTTGTGCCAGGGCAAGTGGTTGGATATCAAGAAAAACTTTACAGAAAGGGTTGTTAAGCACTGGAATAGGCTCCCCAGGGAGGTGGCTGACAACCATTCCTGGATGTGTTTAAAAACCGTTTGGATGCGTTGCTCGGGGACATGATTTAGTGGAGAGTTGTTAGAGTTAGGGTACTATGGTTAGGCTGTGGTTGGACTCGATCTTTAAGGTCTTTTCCAACCTGAGCAATTCTATGATTCTATGAAGTGCACACGTGTTTGGCAGTTTAAACTTATTTCTCGTACTTTTCATTGCCTGCCATAAGCGGCACTGACACAGCACAGCGCGTGGTAACGCTGAGCCCTCTGGTGGGCCATGCTGGCTCTGCACTCTGAGCAGGGCCCGGCCTCAGGTGTTTGCGTCTCGGTTTCAAGTGCGTGTAGACATCTCTTCCCTGGATCGAAGGGCCGTAGCTCCCAGCCAGGCACAGAGACCAGGTTTTCCTTACTCTAAAAGCAGAAGGAATTTGTATCTGTCTGCAAGCCTGAAATGGCCAGAAGAGTCATTCTGTACTCATTCCCAGCTGTGTACACTCACCTCTATCAAATGCCTTTCGTGAACTTAGAGAAAATAAAAGCATTTCCTTAGTACTGATTGTGTCCTAGGGAAAAAACAAAACAACAACAACAAAAAACAACAAAAAACCTGTAGAATTGTTACTGTTCCTGCAAGTTGGCCCTTTGTATCTGTAACCACGTCTAGATAATCTTTTACCAGTTATTGGGCAGGGTTAGTTACGTTTTTTTATGTAAATGTATTTCTGCAGAGTAGGTTTCACTGCAACATATTGTAGGGGAGTTAATTCAACTGATACAGAAGGGCTTTGTCAGATCAGTGCAGTACAAAGTGAAGCACACATCTCAAGTCTCTTATTGGCCTTTTTTTTTTTCCAAACTTTTCTGGAACCTATGCATCTTAATACTGCGGCTGTTGCCAACAGTTCTGCTGCAGTGATTTACTTACCTATATTTCAAAGATCTTTTCTGTTCTATCTCCAGCGTCATTTAATTTATGTGAGAAAAACCAAAGCAGCAAACCAGCAGAGCATGTAGATAGGAATAGTTAAGGTGAAAGTCTGCGCGTTAAGCCAAAGTTCACAAAGTTATCCTTGGAGCAAACAGCCAGGGTCAATCTTCTCCAGCAGGGGAGAGGACTGAGTTCTAAACTCTTGCTAAGGCAGTTACGCAGCATCAGAAATCAGTAGCTGCAGGAATTGTCTTTGGGATCTGAGTACTTAAACCATTTCTGTTCCAGTCCAGTCCCTTCCTGACTCACTGGTCATCACAGTAAGATGTCAGTCAGTTGATGTACATTATGCAGATATAGCCAAAATCCTAATATCCTTTTGAGAAGGTGCTCAGTTGTGGTGAAAAATATTCATTAAATGTGGAAGACTTTCAAACCCAGATTCCTCTTCTAACTGACAAAAGATGTGTAGCACCTCAAATCAGTATTGCAATGCACAGCAGAACCAATACAGAAGCAGTGATTTCAGCACGTATAGGGAAACACAATCACATCAACACTTCTGCCTGCAGAATTATTCTCAGTTATAGTTCAAGGAGACCAAAAGAAGTTGAGAAAAAATTACCTGAGTAATACACACCCCAAATCTTTCCAACGCCTCCTTAAGGGTAAATGAAGTCCCAATTTGTATTCTAAATGAGGTGGAAGGATTTACTGTTCATTTCTTGTGAAGTTTCATTTCTTTTATTGGCTGTTTATGGCTTTGTATCGTTAGGGTCGCAGCAGTTATTCTTTGTCATCGCTGTAGTAGCGCTTTTTCATAGCTCTGTATTTCCTGAGGAAGTACAAAGCCTCCAACTCTTTTATAACAAACTCTCCTCGTGCAATTAGCTGCTTAATTTTTTCAGGATCTTTCACATCTTTGTTTTTTAGAAAAGCTGCTTTCAACCGGCTTCTAAAGTAGTCTGCTCCTTTGGGATACTCCCTTCCAAGGTACAGCAGCTTGAAGGGAGAAAGAAAGACAGGCTTTTAGATAGGCTTCAAAATACAAGGATTTTGTTTAGCTAAGGGAAGTGCCCGTGGCACTTCAGACACTTACATTTTTATAAAGGTTCAGTACTTCACCTCTCAAAGAGCTGGCCATTGCACATGTCACTCAACTCTTAGTTCTTAAGCGTAGCAACGCTTAATTTACCTGCAGGATAACCAGCGCGACGTTAGCCTGTTACGGAAGCCAGCAACCCCAGCCTCGCTTCCCACACCGACTGCAGCTTCTCTCCAGCCTCACCTCAGCGCAGCCCCGCTTGCCCTACCCGCACCCCTCTCCTTCAGCGCCCGTTTCCCGCCCCGCCTGCAGCTCTGCCCCGCTCCCGCCCCGCCTGTCACACCGGCGCGGCCGCCCTGCCCGCTTACGTTTCCGCGGCCTGCTACATAAACGCTGCCAAAGCGCTGTTAGTAACGACAAATCAATAAAGAAGCCGTCAGTCGTTAAGCGCGATGCTTTTTTATTTCTGTAAGTCGGAGCCGGCCCCAGCTCGCTGCCCGTCGCTTCGGGCGCTCCCTCCCTGCCAGGCCGCCCCCCGCCCCGCCAAAAGGAGAGAAGGGCGAAACGAAGGTCGCCGCCTCACCGGCTCCGCGCCCTGCCGTAAAGCGCGCCGCTTTACGACGCGACCGTCACGCGACGCACCGTGCTCCGCGCCATAGGCGGCCAGAAGCGCGCGGGCCGTCGCCATGGCAACGCGGCGGCGCCATGGTAAGAGCGGGAGGGGGGTGGATTGGCTCTGGAGCGGCCGCGTTATTTAGTGACGGCGGGGGGAGGCTTTTCTGATGATTTTTGTGTTCTCTGTCCCGTTCTCTGATTCTGCCTATCCTTTGTTTTTGTCCCCAAACTTCTAGGGTCCAAAAAAGCAAAAAAAGGTAGGTGGAAGCGAGGTGATCGCCTCGCGCCCCGCGGTGCTCATGGGGCGACGCACCAGGGCGGTTCTGTGAGTACAAAGCGCTCATGCTGAAACTGAAGAAAGCATCAGTTACTCCTAGATTCAACGCATCCAAAAACAGTATTGTAAGGACTTTCTTTCTTTTTTTTTTTTTTTTTTTGTCACGGTAAAGCTGTTGTGACGACGTTATTGTATGCAAATACGTTTAAAAACAAAAAAGATTCAGGTTAGCCCTGCTGGGCGCATGCTGTGGGCACTGAACTCCCACCAGCGCTGTGAGCTTTCTGATAGCCTTCGTATCCCGAGTCACAGTCATGCATTTATTTATCACCGTGCAAAGGGATGTGAATAGCTTTCCAAATAGTTATGCATGTTACCTTCCCAGACTGAGCCCTTGTAAGCACTTGTCTCTCACCAGTGGGGACGTACGGTCCTAAATTCAGATCTCCAAAATGAAACATCCAGGGTAGCTGCCTGAAATGTTGATGCATCTTCACCTCACGCTGTCGTGTCTGCTGAACCCATGCACACTGCCCATCCACACTCCCTATTTTCTCTGTTTTGAAAAATCAAACACGTTCTTTGAATTTCTTTCACTTGCTTGTCAGCAGCAGAATGCTGTTGTTCAGCCAGTGCACACATACCCCACCTGATGTAAGTCATTCCTTTCCCTTCATGTCTTCTTGTTTGTCATCTGCAGCTTTGCTTTCAGCTATAGCTTAGTCTGCTGTCATTCCTTGTTTTCTCCAGACCCTGGAGCCTGTACAGAATATAATTTTTTGTTCCTCACCTATAGAAAAAAAAAAATAATAGCAATCCCAGCCCCACTCAGCCAACACTGTGGACTGTGAATTCATTTTGCAGTACAAAATCAGCCTCCTTGTTTTCACAAGTTCCATAAACTTGATTTACTTTTCAGCCCATCCTTCCTTTTCATAGAATGAGTTGGGTTGGAGAGGACCTTAAAAGATCACCTAGTTCCAACGTCTCTCATTGTAGTAGTCTCTTATTGATTTGTGTGTGCTTTTCTTTGTGGTCACTGATTGCTGTTGTATTGGGGCCTTGTCTTTGCAGCACCTGCCTTCAGGATCAGCACTCCTCCCCAGTGGCATGTCACTCACTCCTGTGGAATCAAGCTGCACATTACCCATCCAGTGCTACTGCAGCACTAAATGCTAAAAAATAATACTTGAAGTTGTAACATCTACTTTCTTACCAGATCTACTTATTATTCAATTTCCAGATTAAAGATTATTTTTTCTGTTTTCAGGAAACCTAGCACAGAATTATATGAGGGCTGCTCCGAAAGTAATGCCTCCTAGTTTATTATGTTGGCCCATGATGTCAGGCAGATGTTGATTGTATGTTGTTGTTGTCCTGCCAATATTCTATTACATTTTGTTGCCGTGTGACAGATGGCAGCAGAAGGACAGTCTGACAAAATGATGTCTGACATGGAAGTGCATATGAAGCAAAGGGATGCCACTGAATTTGTCTATGCAGAACAAAATGGCATCCACTGACATTCATCAGCACTTGGTGAATGTTTATGGAGACCAGCAGTAGGTGTGAGCACACAGAGGCAGTATGTGGTGCGTTTCAGCAGTGGCAACCATGATGTGAAAGACAAGCTACATTTGGGATGACCATACACAGGTGGCACACCACAAAACAATGAACATCTCAGTCAGCTCATCTGCACAAATTGACAGAGTATACGACCAAGAAACTGTGTGCAGAACTAAATAACTGCTTTGAAAATAATGGTGGCAGTGTTGGAATATCACAAAATTCGTGCCAAGTGGGTCCCACAAATGCTCACACAGTAACAGAAGAAACATTGAATGCAAGTTTGTCAGAACCTACTGAACTAATACAAGGCCAAAGATTACAGTTTTCTGGATCACATCATTACTGGTGATGATATGTGGTGTCACCACTAGAAGCCAGAGTCAACATTACAGTTAATGAAGTGGTGACATGTGAATTGGCTGTTGAAGAAAAAGTTCAAGATGCAGCCCTCAGCAAGTAAAGTGATACACTGTCTTTTGGGATAGGAACGAGGTGATTCTTCTGAGTTTCATGGAATGTGGACAAACCATTGACTCTGACCACTACATCAATCACAACACTGACTAAGCTGAAGGCTTGAACTTCCAGAGCCAGGCCAGAGAGGAAGACAGCCTTTCTTTTGCAATGTGGTAATGCCAGGCTGTAGCAGTTGGAAGGCTGTAGATCATGTTGCCTGTCTTGGCTGGACTGTCCTAACATACCCACCATATAGTCTGGATTTGGTTCCTTCTGACTTCATCTGTCAGGCCACTGAAAGATGGATTGTATGGGCAACATCTTTCTAGCAGCAAAGCCATCACAGCAGCTATGAAACAGTGGGTCACCTCTGCTGGTGCAGATTTTTTATGAGCATAGCATGCAGGCTCTTGTTCATTGCTGGTGAAAATGCATAGCTAAAGGTGGTGACTGTGTTGAATAAGTGTTTTGTAGCTGAAAATTTGCTCTATCAAACAATGTTATTGTGGTTTTGTATCTGTTGTAGTTTCCATGGAATTAAATGGGAGGCAATGCTTTCAGAGCAACCTATGTATAGTAGATGTAAGAGCATGCATTACACAATGAAAACAAAAAGAAAAATTGATCTGGGTGTATATTGAAATTCTGAAAGCTTCAATGACTGTGGAGGAAGTCAAAAATCTTTATATAGGGTTCACATTAGATGGGCAGAATTACAGAGGGTCGATACCTCCCCAAATGCATTTAAATAATACTGACATTCAGTTTCTTTTAATTTATTGCAAACATTAAGTCCAGTGGAAAGAACAAAGTTGGCAAAGCTGAAAAACTGAGATTACAGAAAGAAGAGGAGGAAAGGAGGCTGAAAGAGGAAGGTACTGTGCACTTCATTTACAAGGAATGTGATGACAGTCATTTATTTTAATTAAACAGAAAGAAGTCACCTGCTGAGCTGTAGTGCACTGTTGTTAACATTGTATTTCAAAAAATGCCTTTCTCTTCTTTTGCGTGGGTCTAATTCTGTGTTACTTCTTACTGTCTTCCCCATCTCACTTTCCTGTTAGAGCCATACTTTTTCCTGTAATTACTTCTGCTGTGATTAGGAGCCTGGGGATGAGAGTGTCAGGAAGAGTTAGATTTTTTTCCTCTCTCTTCCCATTACATTTTGAAATATTCTCAGTGGGATGGAAATGCAGTGTTCTATGCTTTTCTTCTCTCAATCCTCATTATCAGAAGGTAAGAGAAATTCTCTGAAAAGGCCTTTTTCAGAGAATGCTGACAGGGTACACCTATTGTCAGGAGCTAGCTGGGTGTCTGCTACCCCTTTGCTATCCTCGTGGCAGTTAAAGCTGTGATCAGAGTCGCTGATCCTAAGGAGAACTGACAGCCATTGAGACATGCCTAAAAACTATTTCATTGAATAAACATCTGTAAGATGGAGTTTCCATCAAAGGATGTAGGAAAGCAGAAGAGTAGCTGGAAACTGAACCACTCAGGTGGTTTCACAACAGACATCGGATTAAGATCCTAGGCCTACTCAAGCTGTAGGGATGGGAAGAGGGAACATCTATTGTTGTTTCTGAGGGGAATAAGGCAGCCTGCTGATTCCTTTCTGCACTTTCTTTGTCATGGACTGATTGGGGTAGTGCTGTAGTAGTGGGTTTTAGTGCTGTGATTCAAATGAGTTTATCTAATCTCATTTGGAAGATTCTGGGTAATATCAGATACATTGCTTCTTATTATACTTGTTTTGTCATTACAGCTAATAAGAAAATAATGTGTCTGGTTCTATTAAGCAAAATGTAATTGTGCTCTTGATGTATTTCCCGAACTTCAGAGGAAGCCCGACTGCAAGCTGAACAAGAGGAAGCAGCTAGACTTGAAAAGGAGAGGATTGAACGGGCGCGTATGGAAAAGCTTGAGGCAAAAGTTAGTTCATAGGCAATAGTGACTGCAAAATGCTAATTCCATTTCTAAACATGTGACAAGATCTGTAAAACATTAGCAATTTAGTGTGAGAATGAAAAGGAATTTTCTTTTCATTAGTGTTGGAAAGCAAGGAATTTTTCTAGCATCACTAGATTAAAGTCACAAAAGCAAGCCACTGAAAATTGGAAGGGTGCAAACCAAGAGATAATGCTTAAATAAAGCACAGTACAAGTGCAATCAAGATAAATGGTGCTGTAGTGGTACTATGTTGTATTCTTTCTCTAAGGCAATGTTTGGCTTAGTGTTGCTTGGTTCAGAAAAATTCCCTAAGGCAAGGTATTTTTGTTACATAAAGGTATTGTGGTTAAATATGTTAACTTTGGGGATATGTCATACTCCAGTTTGAAGAAACAATTATTTTTATCAAAATTCCCCTCTAGCTTAAATTGAATAATTTTTTCATGTTCCCCAAAATTTTGTGTTGCGTCTGTTTTGAGATTTGTATTGTTTTTTCTCATCAGTAAAAGCCACTCTTGCCTGTGCATCTTTGTCCTTCACCCAGTGTTTTTTCCCTTACACAAAAGAAAAAATAAATAAATCATAGAAATTGTAAGGAAAAAAACCCCACAAAACATCTTGCATTCTTTTTTCAACATGTGCTTACATTTTCTATCAGCTCTTGTTAGAGGTAGTTCTAGGATGATGATGATGATGTGAAAACTGTTGATGTGTAAGGATAACAGTCATATGACGTGTGCTTGTCATATGGCCCAGCAACTAATGTGGTGGCAATAACATATTGCTAACTATTGCAGCCTTACAAACTTAATGCTTCTTAAAAAAGCAATGTTTGGATTTGTTTAAATAGTAGCTCACTCAAATATTCCAGTTTATTTTCTTTGATAGAAAATGCTTATAAGAAGGGGGAGAAAAGTTTAATCCCTCTGCTTGATATACAAATATTTTATCAGGATCAAGAACGAAGGGAAGCTGAACTAGCTGAACTTAATTCACTGGAAGAGAAGTTTGTGTGTGCACAAAGGTGGAAAACAGAATTTAGAGCTTATACAAAGGTAAGTTTTCGAGTTCTGCCCACTGTCATAGAATTTAGACAACACAGAGGCTTTAGGCTATGTCTGTGTTATAGGACCTACGAATACTTCCATTTCTTGAATTCAGGTATGGTGTGACAGCTGCCTCTCAAGTTCCATGTCAAGGTAGGAATTTGCCCTCCTCGCTCTCCTTTTTGTACCTTGTTATACATGGAAAAGAAACATGACAGTGAGGAGGCTGTAGGGGTGATTAGGGCCCATAGCTTATGTCAGCAGTAAGAACGATGTCAGTGGAGCAGAAGTATCTTACCACATTAATGTGAAAATAAGCCATTTCTTTCTGGCATAATGATGATGGTGGTACAGGTAGCATTACAGTCCTATTTAGACACAGGTGTGAATCACTAAATACATTTGTGTTTCAGAATCCTTCTTGTCGTAACTGTGAAAGTCATTTGCACTATGTGCCCGTATCTACTTTCCTTTTATACTTTTTCTGTAGTGGGAACATTATATTGCTTGTGATGGAAATCCTGACCCAACTGTACTGCAGGAAATAAATACTTTCATGAACCTATGGCGCGAAGATCAAAATAAGGACATTCAATCTGTGATGGAGAAGGGAGAACAGGTGCTAAATGTAAGTGTTAAATGTAAGTGGTATTCTTCAGTTTAAGTTCACTAAATAAATATATCCTTAATACTGCTCATCAGTACCCTCTTCCCCCCCCTTTTTTTTCCAAAGATTGAAATCAGTTATAACCTTCAGCTTCCTTTTTTTCCTCACCTAATTTTTTTTTTTTTAATTACAAATTTATTGTTATATACAATACAAATATATTGTTATAAGTATAAAGAAGACTATAGACTTTAAGCATGCTGTGTATTTAAGGGACCTCTGTGTAATGTTTCCACACTGAGCTCTTCCATGCTATCTACATTTTAAAAAGTCTTGAGCCAGCTAGAAACGGGGTGAAAGTTGCTTGCGTATTACAACTTCTGCTGGATTGCTTTTGTTTTGCATGTTAAACTTCCCTTCCAGTAATGCTTGCTGGATGCTAAGATTTTCATCTGCCAAATATTGCATTCTTCTGAGCCAGCAAGGAATATGGTAGGCCTTTCCAAAAACACCAACAGCTAACAGGGTCCCTGCAGGTATTCAAGGCCAGGCTGGATGGGGCCTGGGGCAGCCTGACCTTGTGAGCAGCAATCCTGACCAGAGCTGGGAGGTTGGAACTGGGTGGGCTTTAATGCCCCTTCCAACCCAAGCCATTCTGGGATTCTATGATTCTATGGTTCTGTGAATGTCATGAATTTCTCTCTTACACTGCAACCCAAGCAGGACATACAGCAGTTGCTCACTTCCATTCCTTCTCTCCTGCTGCCATGTCTTTCCCCTGACATACTTCTTCCTCACTCCTCTGTGTTTCCCATCCAACACTGAAGAGCTACAGCTCTTTCACATCCTGCAAAAGTATTCTTACCCTACACTATAAGATCAGTAGAGTATTATGTGATATTGAAAGACAGGCATTTTCATTTTGCCCCCACTGGAAGTCAGGGTGATGTCAGAGAGTGTTAAAAGAGTGGCTGTCTTCTCATGGTGCAAAACGTTTCATAGAATCATAGAATGGCTGGGTTGGAAGGGACCTTTAAGATCATCTGATTCCAACCCCTTGCTATAGGCAGGGACACCTCCCTCTAGACCAGGTTGCTCAAAGCCCCATCCAGACTGGCCTTGAATGATTCCAGGGAGGGAGCATTCAGAACCTTACTGGGCAACCTGTTCCGGTGTCTCACCACCTTCACAGTAAAGAATTTCTTCCTAATCTCTAGTCTAAATCTACCCTTACAGTTTAAAGCCATTTCCCCTCATCCTGTCACTACATGCCTTTGTAAAAAGTCCCTCCCCAGCTTTCCTGTAGGCCCTTTCAGGTGCTGGAAGGCCATTATAAGGTCTCCTGGCAGCCTTCTCTTCTCCAGGCTGAAGAGCCCCAGCTGATCGTCTTTGTTGCCCTCCTCTGGAGTACCCCAGCAGCTCCATGTCCTTCTTGTGTTGGGGGCTCCCAACACGATGTGAGCATTTCTTTCCTGCTCTGTACTTGTTTCTGGAGTAAAATTCTAAACACTCAGGGCTGTGAGAAGCTGTAGATCAGCAGCTCCTAACTGATAGGGACCGAGTGAAAGGTGAAATCTGGACGGTGACAATGCTAGTTTTGCTATGCTGTCAGTGAGTGGTAGCACTGCAATGCCTCAGGTTAAGAGGGAAAACAGTCTGGCAAAGCTGGTAGGGAGGCATGAAATATAATCTGGTTGCCTTTCTCAGTGCTGCAGATCTGGGTGAAGAAGAGTGGTATGTAAGATGCCTTTGTAGTGATAGCTCTCCTTTGCTTTGCTATGTTAGTTAGCATACAGCAATTTGGGTGTGTTTTTTGAAGTGTTTCATAGCATCAGTTAAAATATGTAACAGTAGCACGTGTGATCAGCTTACCATGTCATTCATAGCTGATAGCAGCTGCTGATGATTGTCATTAAGCAGAACAGACTAGTTAATATTTCCAGTTAGAGTTAATATTTCACCGTGACAGCTGTTGAGCAAGAAATAGGTCATATACATAAAGTGAAGCAAGTTATTCTTCTCTCTGAGCAGCATCTGTTGACGTGAATAGGTGTACTTTGTGAATGGGGAGTGAATAGTAATAAAAATTCCATCAAGAAGTCTGAAATTTAATTTTACTAGACAGTGTGTTAATAAGTGCAGTACCTTTTTTTCCTGTCATAGATCAGTGTCTTTAAAACTTCAGCCAAATAGGAATTTTTTAGTCTCACACACTCGTTTAAAAGTTCAGATATTGGCATGCATTGGAAGACAACAGTGTTACCATGGAGTCCCAAACTTCACACTAAGGATTATTCTCAGAATTAAAGCATAATTGCTGAATGGCTCAGTATTATATTTTTTCTAGATTTCAAAGCTGAGATTATTGATGCAGAAAATGTGTTTCAAAAATAGATCTATAAGCTTTTCATGAAAACTAATTTTTGGCCAACAAGTGTCTTCAAAGACATGACAAACTGGTTCACATGTGGTCTGTTTTATGAGCTAAAATTTCAGTCTCCACGTTGAGGAATGGGGGAATTGGGCTGGAGGAATGAAGGAAGGCAGACTTGACCTGGAGTTTCCAGCATTTTGCATGGTTGCCTGTCTATGCTGGTTTAGTACAATCTCAATACATATGATGAATTATCTCTGCAACAAAGATATGCCTAGATGCAAAAGAAGCAAATCTGCCTCAGTTTTTATGACAGAACACCCTGTATGGCAGGATTGGTTACAAAACAGAGATATTTTTCTCAATACGATGTCTTATAGTTAATTGAGAAGTTGCAGTTTCTTTTGTTGGACACACCACCAAGTGAGATTACTGAAAAAGAAACAGCTCAATACCAGGAAACGATTCTGGAATTGGAGGATCTTCTTCATCAGAAGTATAATGAAGTGACAGAACAGCTGCTTAAAGTAAGTAAGATTTACTGCTTCCAAGTTGCAATACATGCAGTGCATGGAAATTTTGTTTCAAGTTTTTTGCTGTGGTGGTTGTTCTTGGTGTTCTGTTTTGTTTCCTTTCTTATATTGTGACACAAACCATGTATGGAACAGCTACCAGACCTCAAATCTTCTGCGAATCTTAGCTTTCCTTTTGAAATTGCTACCATTAAGGCATTTAATATTCCATTACTGTGATTTTAGGAGATGTTGGAAGCAAGGAGCTCCCTATGAAATTTGTTTCCTTTTGTCTCCATGAGTTGAATTAGAAGTTGACTGACTGCACAAAAATATGCAAGTGTGAAAAGCGGGTCATAAGTTTTGACAAAAAATGTCACCTGTGCAGTAAGGACTGTTGAAAAATATCATCTGTGCAGTAAAGCATAGGACTGCTTTATTACTCAGTAAACACTGTTTTTTTAAAAAACTTGCACTGAGAAATACGAAACAAACTATTAATGAAGACAGGCAGTCCCATTGAAGGGGATGACATAAGAACTCATATCTGGTGGTATTTTCATTGACAGAATTGACGATGTCTGAGGAAGAAAAGGTTTTAGCAAAGAGATCTGAATTTATAACCTGGCATGTTCTAGTACATAAATAAAACTTAGCTGAGCTTGGTCTGCTGTCATTTTTTGCTCCTATGTGTCATTTTTTTAATTTACTCCACTGTAGATTTAAGTAAGTCCAAGTAATATAAGTAAGAAGAGAACATGATTTCATCTGCTTTCTTCTTTGTAGTCAGCTATTATGTATGAAGATTCTGACACCGGAAATATGCAGACAGTCATAAAGGATAAAAATGTTACTTTCTGTATTTGGGCCAATCTGAAGAAGAAAGCAAGGTACAGCATGTTGAAATTCTTAATTTACTTTGAGACTTGGCTTTGTCTAACCAAGTCAAGCACTCCAAGAACAAGTTTCTTGTAATTGTTTTCATGTCGAATAGGATATTTTCTACAGCCTTCCAGCTTCCTAAGCTGTCTCAGTTTCTTACGGAGTGGTGTATGATGCTTTGCACTCTGTTCTCAGTAATGATAAAAGAAGATAGAATTTGGGCTGGGAATATCCTCCACAGTCTGTTCTGAATTTACGATTTTTTATTAGATTGCCATTTAACTGATACATTTTTCAAAACAAGTTTCGAAACAACATTTTTTTTCTTTGAGCAGACTTCCCACTCCCAGCCTGAAAATAGGAGATAGATTTGGTAAATGGCCTTTGCCTTGACTGAGGACCTGCTGCTATAAGCATTGCTAACATAGCTGCAAGGCTGGGTCTTGAGCAAAGTCAGACTGACTGGCAGCATGTGCCCATTGGAGTTTGTGTCTGCCACAAACTGGCTTCCTGTGCTGCTCTCAGCCTGACTCCTGGGCTGTTACAAGGATTGGTGGGTGTGCAGTGCTGCTGCTGACCAGAATTGTCTTTGTATTTCATATGGAAGATGCTGAGACTGATGTAACTCAGACAGCAGTGATTTCACCTTTTTGGGACTTTGCCCATTAAATTAGTCTGTTTTAGCAGAAATGTCCTGTGTAGAACAACTGTCGTCTGATTCTGCTGCATTCTCTTCCTATTGGGAACATTACTTTTTGGCAACTCCTGATCCCTTTAATGCCTTTACAGGTTTTCTGGAGGAGCATACAGACAGCTGTCAGTACAGGACAGGAGGTGCAGTGTGACACCCATTTCATACACTGTGCCATGTGGCAATAGAGAATTTAGGTGACTTCTTTTAGTGTAGAACATCAACAAGAATAGGCATGAGAAAATGTAAAAATGAGTCCTGCCCATCTTACTAGGGAACTTCTTTTTCTTTAACTTATGTACAGATTCAAGAATCATGTCTTCTGTGACACACATCATGGATTTGATCTTCCAAAGTCACTGGCTGTGAGCAGCATTGCTGTTCGCATATTGCACACCCACTATGACCACATATCTCCACTTTGGCTGCAGTGCCAGAGAGTGCCAAGATTGGAAGTCTTAGATAGCGAAGAGTTGACTCAGCATTCACAAGACAATGCAGGAGAACCAGAAGAGGAAAAGGAAGCCAGAGAGGAGCCCAAAGTACAGAGTACTACTGAAGAAGAAATGCTTCCTGTTGAGAGAAATGTAGGTAAATTAGCTCATGAAAGAATGTTCTACAGCACTGTTCCACTGGAGACCCAGCTGCTGTGTGATTGCTTCTTAATGTGCCCTTTACCTAAGATAACAACTTTCTGAAACTTCTAAGGATAAAGACAACTTATGTTAACACTGCGTCATGAATCAGATGATGGAAAAGTGAATGACCAAAGACTGTCCTAAAAATGGTAGAAGGGGAAGTTTTGACAGGACATAGCAGTTGTTGTCTGTTGGCATGCAAGAGTTGGCATTTGGTTGGCATTTTATGAGCAGGATCAAGTAGTGACAATTGTCAGGCATTGTTATAAGGCATTTGCTGCAGTCTGTGATGTATATCAAGATGAATATATTCTGTATCCCATAAATTGGCAACCCCATAAAATAACTGCAAGAATGTAATATTAGGAAAATCAAAAGAATGCAAAATAGGATTCACACACTGGAGCTTGGTTGTGCAGTTTACTTGTTCAGTTCCTGTGTGTTGATGTTTTTGCCACTAGAGGGCTTTCAAAATCTGTTTCTGACTGTTGGAATCTTTACAGTCTTCAATTGTGTGATGGCATTTGGTGTTTCTTGGTTGGTTTTTTTGGTGGTTTTTTTTTTGTTGTTGTTGGTTTTGGTTTTTTTTTTTTTTTTTTTTTTTTTTGCTATTGGGTTTGGGTTTTTCACTTTTGGTATCATCTGTGACCTCCAGATAAATGACTTGACCAGTGCCTGGAATCCCATTTTTCTTGCTTTTTTGTATGACAAGACTTATCCATTGGCAGTTTTCACCTATGTTTTTCAGTCCTACTTAGAATTTCACTGCTTCTATTTTTTTCCAGGTCTTACTCTTTTTGTCTTTTTTTTGTGCATTATCATGTTCTCTTTGAAACCTCCACTTCTCTCAGCCACTGCAGTCACTCCTTCTGTCTGGCTCAGCCTTCAGCTCCCCCACATTTATGTGGGTAACACCTTCTCCCCTTCCAGCCCAGGTCAGGAAGTGCGTGCTCTGCCTGCTCCAGGCAGGCACACGATGGCACTCAGGAGGTGCCTGTGCCTCCACATGCATGGTGTGTATGCTGAAGTGTTACTGCTTATTGCTGTGCTTCCAGAAGAGTCAGCTATGCCAGGGATGAAATCATATCTGGACTGGAAATTTGGCTGGAAATCTAAGGTGATGTTTTGGAAACAGAAAACAGTATGAGAGGGAGTAAGTATCACAGGCAAGGCACAGACTGAGACTGTAAGCTGAGGTTCTGGCAGAGTTATCAGTGTGGCTTTGGATTGAACACTGGGTTCAGTTTTCTTTGTGGCACTCTTTAGCTCTAAAGTCAGCGTAAATGTTAGTTTTGAGTACACGCACTACTAAAAAAAAGATTGGATGCTTGACTAAATGCTGATGGTGGATTAAATGCTGGAGGTGGAATTTGAAATTAGAACAATTATGTTTATCTCTATTTACACATTAAATTCTAAAATTGAGGGGTACCTTCAATAAAATTTATTTTTCCCAGGTAGGTAAAAAGGATTTTCCCTAAAACCTTAACCCTGTGGCAAGATCAGTGCAAATACTGCTGCAGGAGTGGAGCTGTACTCTTTCACTTTGAGCCACTGTTTTAAATGAAGTGATACTCTCTTTTTTTATTGTGTGTCTCTATCTAATTAAAAATCTTTTGCTTTTTATATAGAGTGCTATTTCACTTAGAAGAAATACAAATAGCATAACTGATATAAATAAGGTGATAGAAGAAGAAACTGAGAAGAAATCAGAATGCTTTGATATACCACCAGAAGGTACTGTGTTCTTATTTGCAACACTATGACAGTGCTTATTCTAAATGTCTTGTTGACAATATGGAAGGATGGTGATACAGATCTCCACTGGAATAGAACAAAGTTTGTAACTATACTGTTGTCTTGCTAATGGGAGTCTTGTTGACATTTCTGTTAATGATTACTAAAGACAGGGAGAAAACTGGACAAAGAGGCAAATGGCAAATAGGCAAACCCACATAGCCACTTTTGGGAGGAGTCTGAAAGGACACTACTAAGTTACCACAAATCCAATGACAACAGGCAGCCAAGGGAGGAGAGAGGAAAATAGGAGAGGGCAGCAGTGAAAACAGCAAGAACTTTTGCAGGTTATTATCTGGATTTAACTTAGTTGTACCAGTGTTAAGAAGTTAATTTAGCTTGGAAAAATTAATAGCTTTGTGTAGAAGACATTTAAACATTACTGTATGGTAACATTCTTTCTTCTGCAACATCTGGTACAATGGTTTGCGTTGTTTCACTTAAGTGCCTTTTGTTTTCCTCAAATACCATCTACCTTTCACCTTCAGCACGTGGCCTGTAGTTGCATTATATCTTTTTTATTTCTCTTATTCGTCATCTCGCCAATACAATCTTAGTGAACTTGGCCAGAATTTACTGTTTTGTACACCTGTGAAATTCTTCTGTGACTAGCGATGCATTCAGTTTCTGTCACTGGAACTGTGTTCCTGTATGAAGCACTTTGAGTTGATTACAAAGTGTGAGTAGAGATTAATCTTCAGAGCACTCAGTATTAAAACACAAGAAATGCTTTTCATAGTCCAGCAGTCCTCTTTCTGTTTCTCAGCTGTTAATGGATATGTGGCACACCAGTAGGTGGAGCTGAAATGCCACAGAAGGGGAAGCACCTCAAGCACATGATTTCTGGTGCAAATGCAAAAAATAATAGAAGCATGAAATTTCAGTGGCTTAGTTTAAGCACCATGATAACTCACTTTGCTTGGTTATTATGTAGTTCAAATTCTACAGATGCAGGAAAAGACCAGTGAAGAAGAAGAGATGATAACTGATGAAAACACTGTTGATTTGCAACAGTTTGTCCCTGTGGGTGGTGTGTACCACATCGATGGGCTACAACTTCCACCTCAGGTCCAGCAAATCAACAGCTGGAGTGTGGTGGAGGTAAGTGAGGAAACATTGCATCTCATGCAGCCTTCTTCCCTGCCATCCTCAGAGAGCCATTCCTCAGAGCTGGCACCAGGGCATACACACAGTTTATACACATGTTGATCTCTTGAACAGTTAATTAACTGAAGTTCCAAAGTTGAGAAATCATGTTTTCAATTAGACTTGGTCAATTTTTGCAGCAGCTGAGGTAAACAAATGTGCATACAGTACGGTGTGCACTTGGTCCCTGCTCACTAGCACAGCTAACACAGATAACTTAAATTGTTGTGCTGGAAAATGCTCTTGGGAAGAAAAATTTATTTTTTTCATATGTGAAAAGTATATATAAGGAAAGATTAGCAAAGTATTTAGCAAATCCACTTTCGGGCTCCACAAGCTGTTTGTGATCAAATGGGTACAAATGGTGAATGTGTCTTTTTTCTCCCACGTGTAGATCCTCTCTCAGAGTTTTTAATTGTGAAGATAAAAACAACATGTGGAATGTATGTACAGGCTAAAGAAAGCAGGACTGTGGGCAGACTGGCAAGGCTCTCATGCCTCACATTCACATTTGACCTCTTTCATTCCTTTTGACACTGTTCAGACATACTGAAGTTGTCTTGGCTTTTACCTGCTAGGTGCCCTTGTTTGTTTTGGAGACTTCAGCTCTATTAAATACTTTCACTTACCACATAGCACTGCCTGAAAGGGCCAATGGAGCACATGAAGGGTGACTACCAGTGGACCCTTCTACTGCTTCTACCACTGTAGTTCCAATGAAGGGAAATATGCACTGCAGCAGAACTTGTACCAAATGCTACTACTAATGTTTCACATTAGTGCTTGGTAAAAGTCTAGCAAAACACTTTAGCAAGAGGATGTAATAAGGAAAAATATTTGTTAGAGATCTGCAATATTAGCACACCATTTATACTAGTAAATTTGAAATTGTATGTCATAAAGACCTACAGGTGGTTAGGTGGACTTCAGTCAGTTCAGGCTATTTCATTTTCTGATAAAACATTTTGTCTGTTCTCTTTCTCTTTTGTCAAAGTTAATTGATAGTGGCTTGGAGGCATACCCATATCCCCCAGAAAAGTCTGAAGATACCACACATCCACCAATTCAGATAACACTTGGACTTCCTGACAGTGTGATCTACTGGAAGGAACCTGTGGTAGGCCGGTGGGATCCTGCAGGTACCAAGATAAAATAAATTCATTTTGTTTGGCTAATGGAATTTTTACCTGAGTTTGAATCTTTTAGAAAACTACCTAAATGTAAAAACCAGTTCAGAGCTAAGAACTACTTTAAAGACTTGAGTTTGTAGAGTCATTTTTTTTCTTGGTTCTGCTTTGCTCCTACATTGTGTGCAGTCAAGAACTGCTTTGAGGCTTTTGATATTAATAGAAAAAACCTGCACTATTTAATGGGGCAGCAGAACACCTCCATAGCACAAATCAAATTTTGCTAGGATGAAACCTGCTTTGAGCCACATTAATCCCTACCATACATGTTACTTCAAAATTTTGAAGTTAAAAACAAATGTGATATTCAGTTATTAAAATCTGACTTCACAAAAATAGGCAGAAACTATTAAGGTAGTTTGATGGCTGAAGTTACTGTTGAAGATAAGATTGCAGACTGCTGTTACTATATCAAAAGCAATAGTTAGATTAGTAGATGTTGTTGTTTTGAGTTTAAGGAAAATCTTTAATATCAGGATTAATCCAATTTTGTATTTGTTAAACTAAGGAAAGCTTTTACCCTAAAACATTAGGCAGAATGTAAAGAGAATTATCTCAACTCCTTCTGAATACAAGGAGCTTTATGTGTACAGCTTTTTCTTTTTGCCTCTCTTTTGTAAAGGCCAACAGTGGAGAACAGATGGCATCAACAACATAACATACGAAATACAGGAAGAAATCATCACTTTTGAGATAGATGCCTTTTATACAATAGCATTTCTCCAGGACATTCATCTCAACATGCCCTATCAGGCATGGGAATTGCGACCCACCAGTACAGATGAAGCAGTATTTGTAATTACTACAGTCTTTGCAGAGGTTCAGATGCAAATTAAGGTACTGTAATTTAGTTATTTAATATAAAAGACTTGTAGGCTTTTTTTGAAAATAAATATAGAGTTATCATGCTGTCCCTTGTTAAGAACCGTACGTGCTTCTACAAGAAGAACATGAATTTCAGTCTTTCTCTGTTGAAAATAAGGATAAGGAAGGATTCTCCTCATTTCCAAGCATTAATTCAACCAAAATTACAGGTGACTTAGATTATTTTTGGTGAACTGGTCAGAACAAAGCATCTGTTGTGCAACATTCCAATAAAATTCTTTGATATTGATACTACTTTAGCAAAGTCAAAACTGCTCCACCAGTTGAAAAATTGCTTCTCTCTCCTCCAAACTATGCCAAAAGAAATAAAAACATTTTAAACAACCTATGTTTTATGCTACTCATTCCTTCCAAAGGTTCAAATTATGCACAATTATTCATATTCCTGTTGACATATAAATCGGTTATAATCATATATGTTACTGAAAAGTGAGTGTGACTGTAAGTATGGGGCAGTAAAGTGGCTTTCTGCAAGATCTGTGAATCAAGATCTAAAGATCCTGGTGGTATTTAATGTAGGCCAGTATCCAGAATAGTTGGGAGGCAATAAATAGCCGATTGCCGGAAGCAGAAAAATACCTTTTTTCACCAGTAAAATGCTTTCATTGGTTTACACGACAGGGTAATCAATGTATGCTGGCTGCAGTAGTGGTGGAAGAGAAGAACGTGCTTTCCCATTTGATTGGACAATGGATGTGCCCAGTCACCTTAAGAAGAGCTTTGAAGAAGAGTGGTCTGAATATTTTCCCAGAAGAGTATTCATACAAGTATGTCTGTTTGAAGAAAAAGGTGGGTGCAATCAAGTAGTTTTGCCTTTTTTTTTTTCCCTTACACATCTTCATGTAGGCATTTTCTTGTAGCAAGTTGTATAGAGGCAGCAGGCATAGCTGGGAGTTGCAGCTTAACCCAGTGTCTGCTTAAAGAAAGCTTTTTTTTTTTTTAAGCTTTATTAGGCAGAAAAAATGATGCTTTTTTTTTTTTTTAAACTCTTTATTACAGGCTCCCCTAACAGAATTTAGGGCATATCAACAAATGGCTCTGGTTGCATCTGCTTTTGCTTTTGGCTGGAGCAAGTGGAATCTGAAATCAGGTCAAGATCAAGTAGTGTTCAAGGTTTGTAGCATTAGACCAAGTTTCCAGGGACAAACCAGTATAGAAACATATCACACAAAAGCACAGATGATGGAAGTTGTTTCTGTCTCAGTGTTCAAGCCCTGTCCTGATCTATATACACAGGACATCAGTTCTAAGATTTCAGGTTGGCTATTTAAGGTAAAAAAAACAAACAAACAAGAGCACATCTGTGTTCTGCAGAACTTCAAAGCCTGCTTCACAACTCCTGCATTTGTTAGGAACAAGCCTGAGAGCTGTAATGGTTCAATTCTCAATAACAAAAGGCACTTACTAATGTGCTAAGAGGTACAGCTGAAACAGGCCAGCTACTAGGGCTTCAGCTGAGGCTAGGAGACACAGGTAGATGATTTTTCATAAAGTAACCTATAAGAAGGTCCTCTGAATTACCATCCAGTTAATACCTAGAAGCTGCTTCTCAGCTTCATAGGTGTTTTCATTTGTTCTGTACTGTAAAGAAGGGAACACAACTTGATTTGTTTCCTCGCTGAATGGCACATAGTTAAAACTTCTCCCAGACAGAGAAATATCTCCATTTCTATCTGTAGGTATAGAACATACTGTTGAAATGCTGAGAAGTTCTCCCACCCTTGAGTTAACATTTGTATGAATGTCACATGCCTTTAAGCCCACTACTTAATCTAAGCAGAACAGAAATAAAATGATGCCCATTGCAGCTAGCTGTTCTTTATGTATGAGCCAGAACATCAAGAAAAGGCAGTGACCAATACTTGCAGTTTACAGAGGCAAACCATGGCGTTGATGTTATTCTACACAATCATTTAGGTAAAGACCTAATGTTACATTAAGAGTTCAAAAAAAGCCACTGGTTTTCTGTAGTAAACTCAAACACATACTAGAATTAGTCCTCTGTCAGCTTTATCTTACAGCCCATTTTTTCCTGCATCAGGTAAGTGAACATCTTAAAGCAGATTTTGTCAAAGATGAAGACTGGTCTCTTTACATGTTTAATGGTCAGAGAGCACAGAAGCTCAAGATCACTGAAGCCAGTGAAGCTTTTTCAATGGAACTAGAAGAAGATTCTGAATTTCACTCCACGCTCTACCACATGCTGAAAGATTTTGCCAGCAAAGAAGCAATTGATAAAGTGAATACAGCTAACTTTCTGTTTGTTGATGTTGTCTATCAGCTGCTCCTTGCTACGAGAGTTCTAACATACTCTTAAATACTTCATGCTTTCATTTAAAACTTTATTATCAAAAACTTCCAATAAAGTCACATTTCAAGTCTTCAGTCTTTTTCTATTCAAACTATTGGAACAGCTTTAATGACTAAAATGTAACCACTGCATTTTTGTTAAAATAAGTTACGTATTCGCTTGTGGCTGGACCATTTAGTCATATTTATTGTGAGCCACATTCAAAATCACTACCTGTTTTATTCTAAACCTGAACAGAACTAAGACCCCCTCCACCCCGTTACTTGAAAGTTAACTTTTGCCAGAATGAGAAGAAAAAAGTATTTTTCAAGTCATGAAAAAACAAAAACACAAAAAACCCTCAAAATGCCCACAACCCAAACCATGACCTTAAATATATTACCTATCTCAGTGTAGCTTCTCATACTGTCAACTAGAATTCAGACGCATAACTTCACACAGGTCCAAACCTTGGTTATACTGGGGGCGGTCCATTGTGTTGAAGTCCTGTATATGGCCACAACAGTTGCTGTAGTGAAGTCCAGGAGTCCCCTGTTCCTACAGGTGCTGCATCTGCTGGTCGTTGAAGAGACAACCCAGTGAGGAAGCTTGTAAAAGCAGCAAGCAGTACCAGGATGGACACGGAAACCCAGAGAGTTTTGTTAGCGTTGGAAAAGGAAGTCTTGAAATGGGATGCCCACGATGACACAAAATTGCACCTGCAGAATACAGTAAGTCATGTAATGGTTCCTTCCATTCTTCTTCAGAACTTGGAATTCCTCTCCCAACCCTCATCCTTAAACAAAAAAAAACCCACAAACCAAAAACTCCCACATACCAAAAAATAACACAATAACTCAGCAAGACAGTAAACCAAGATTTGAAGAAGCACGTACATCATTATCACAGGTGTCACATTGGAAGCTTTGCACAATGCTAGCTGACATTCTGCAGATCAGTAAGTTTTTGATGCAGTATTTAGGTGACACACCTGACCCATAAGCCCACGTCAGGCAGCTACCTGCTCCATTCCACACTATTTCTGAAGAGGATTCACAAACGCTGCCTTGCAGATTGTGAAAAATTCTATGTTTCACTGCTTACCAGGACTTTGATGCCTCCCATGAAATTAGGGAATAGTCCTTTTCTTTCCCACTTCCCCTCCCCCCCTTAAAGCTCTCGTGAAATTGGGAACATGTATTCTTTGTCCAACAATAGAACGAAAGTAAATGTATTGTTCTTGCTGTCTTTCCAATTTTACATGCTAGCATGCAATTATCTCCTCGCCCAGGAATGCTCAAACCATAGGTTTAGCTTTGGATATTCATGCAGTTTTTCCTGTACAGAGCACTTGATTCCTTTCCTGCAGGGAGGAGTTTAAACTTAGGGGCTTTGAGAGGATTCTTCTTGAGGACAGCCCTCTTTGACCTGGGAGACCCAGAGAAATTAGCTGCAATAATCTAGACTTGGTGGTGATAACTGCTTGTCTCTCAGTTTGTGCCAAAACTGAGAAGTGCTAAGTGTTGCACAGGCCTCAATAAAAAAAAAAAATCCATGGCTTTTTTTTTGTGTGTTTTTAAAATGAGAGTAGATGTCACAAGCCCCAGTAGCTCAGAGCTCAGCTATAAATACAGGCACAGAGTAGTAAATCAAAGTAGGATAGCAGCATGAAGCTCCCATCTATCTCCCCATTACCTTCCCATTTAAGGTTCCTAACGGATCCCTAAGGAGGTGAGTCTGGCATCTGATGCTATTCATTCCTGGTTAGTTTTTTCAGCAGTCAATATTGAGAACCAAACCCAAACCTACTGCTTTGGTTTCTCTTCCCACAGCCAACCACTGCTTTACCTCACAGCCATGTGAGGGGAAAAAAAGAAACTTACGCTGACTTCAGGTTCCATTTTGATGGACACTTTCCTTTTTCAGAGGTACTTTCCTTTCTTGATAGTTGTTCTTGCATTTCAGCAGGCAATTCCAGCTGCTCATTTCTATAAGCAAACAACAGTTCCAAAGCTTTTCCATCAAGCATTTGATTTGACAGCTCATAACATGGAGGGCATTTCCATAGAACTTACTTAGTTTCAGAATGTTCATCCTCATACTCTGTCCAGGAATAGGTGCTAATGAATCGCTGGAGGGAAGGACGCTTCTCATTTTGCCTTGCTCCTAGTCGTCCCCTGTCATGTTTGAAACACATTTGCCTTAATTTCCCACCAGAAACATATCATGAAATTACAAGCTTAGCAGCAGCCCACTCATTTGGTTGGGACTTAGACAAATAAGTTTCAAGATTAGTCACCTAAAATTAGGGATTTTTTGAAATTAAATCCAAATCCATTAACATTAGCTATCTGGTTTTCATATTTTAGTTCCAATGCAAGAGAATGTAATTTTTCAAATAAGGGTTGAGAGATTTAAAAAAGAAAAGCTGCAGCATTTTGTCCCAAAAGCTCATTTACCTACTGAAGCACATAGAGCCAACGTGAAAGATGCAGCCTAATGTTATTATACCTCAGGATGCTCCATAAGTTGCTTTATATGGGCACAGCTTGAGCTGAAAATTATTTAACCCTAAACAAAGAAGAGGCTGAGCAACTTTACCAACTGCTTGATCTCCTGTTGAATTTATCACCCCATTCGTCTCCACCTGTTTCTTGCAGTTGGGCCTAGAGAAGAAACGTAAGCCACTAAGTGCAGCTGCCTTTTCCCAGTGAAACTCAGCCACTTCTGAGAAGGGACACGTGCCTCACCACACAAGAGCCCTTACTTACCAGTGGCACCCCAACACCTGCATTTCCAGCGCTCCTGGGCAATGTTGCAATGCTAACTCTTCGTAAGGATGGCGATGGCTATATGAATAAAAGGCATTACTGACTCTATCAAGGAACAACTGGATTACTCACTGAGTGCACAAGACACCATCTGTTTTGGCACAAACTGTGTAAAAACTCAACACTGATGCTTAGCTTTAAGTGACATACAACAAGAAATTAAATGATACACAGCCCCAAATGCATTTTATTTATTTATTTTTTTTAAATGCAGCATCTTTTCACATTAACTGCTTCTCCCCACCTAAGTATCTAAAGGGAGGCTGGGCACACAGCTTCCAGCAAAACACCAGAAGTGAATGCATTCCCTCACAGGAATTCCTCTAGTCAACAGGAGTTGAATTCATTTTTTCCATCTGTGCTAAACCTTTCTCTTATAATGCCAATGGATGAACCACATGTGAACAATATTTCTTAGCCACTACATGAGAATGGTCATTTCAGCTTCTGTGAACCCCTCATCTGCCCTAAGTGGGGCCAAATGCAGCTCCTTCGGGGCTGGAGAGAAAGGGGGAAATCAAGGCAAATGAGAAAATATCCCTGTGTTTGATGACATCAGCCTATATTTGAGAGAAAGCCATCATGTTAAGCACACACCACAGTGCCAGCACATGACTTGGTGAAGGAAACCACACACACAGAAACACACTTGACACTATACATTAAACTATAAGGGCCATACCTTGAAGTTAAAGGAATTGGGGAGCTTTTTGTTTGTAGATTCGTCTGTGAACAGATTAGACATAAGGAAGGTTTACACAAACGCAGCGAGTTTTAGTTGCAGCTAGAGGTCTGACTTTTTTTTTTTTGCAGTATCTGCTTAAGCAGAGAATACATCAAAATGCTCCCAGAAAGCAGAAATGAGATTTCAGGGGGGAAAAAAAAACCCTCTATTTCTAGATAAGTTCTGAATATACACATATATTACACATCCTCTGCAAGGATCAATTCCTGTTGCTATCAGCATTTCTACCATTATCAAGTCAAACATTCTGTTTTAAGCCAATCTCTGCAGTCAGTTATGGCTTGTAGACAAAATTTAAGAAGAATAACCTGTGGTTCAGGCTCCGGAGAGGATTTTTAGCAGTGAACAAGTAAGACCACCTTATCTGCTCTTAAAATACATGCTTCATTTCAGAAGAAATTCACACTTCTCCTGGAAAAGCCACAAGTTCATGACACTGTCTGAAAACCCAACCACTCTACCATTTGCTGAATGGGGGAAACTCAGAGCACCTGCAATTCAGCAGCTGAAATTCAAATTTAGAAAGGAGCTGCAAGAATCTACAAAGTCAAAACTGAACTACATAGAATTAACTGCTGGGAATGCTGCAGGGTAAACAAGCATCTAGATGTACTGCTCAGAAGCAATAAGATCACCATCACCATACCCACTTGTGGAAAAGCCAGAACATCGCCACATCCTTGCAGTGTTTCTTCCCACTATCCCACAATTCCTAACAGTTTATATACAACTTTACTTATAACATATCATTAGTGCACTGCTAATTTTTCCTCTAGAGGAAAGGAGATACATCAGTCATACAAACCTCTCTACCTAAGATGTTCAGCCTTAACTAGGCAGGTCTGCCTAGCAAACCCCAACAAGAGGAGGGACCAACCAGCTGGTTTGAGTTACCTCTATCTCCAAGAGAACAGAATGACCTCTCATTCTGGAGCAGGACCTGCTTCAGCTCCTCAAGTTCTGCATGTTCTTTTGCATACATGCGCTTCAGGTTTTCCACATGCTGAATCATTACTTCCACAGCCTTGCTGATACGGCTCTCCTGGCAGAGTGAAATGGCCGTAAGTCAATGAAGTGGCTCTCTGAGGAGCTACACTGTGCTTAGACTTTAAGATTTTATTTTCTCCATCATCATCTATCTACTCCCATTTTGTACCATAGTGGACAGATGGACAGAAGTGAGAGGATGTTGCATCACCTCTACAAAGTTTCACTGCAACCCATCTCTTATTTCACAACAAAGTTACGCAAATCTCATTTCTCCAGTGATTTTTCTTATTCTAATTGGTTCATACTTTAATGTTTTGAGTCCTTATAACTCACCCTCTTTGAGCTACAGTCTGAACATCCACTACACATTTGTTAGTATTGTCAAGACTTATCTTCATGCTGTTCTTCCACATGCTTACACACTACATTTGACTAGATTTTTAAAAGTTTCCATATATTTCACTTATGCTTCCTCCAAAGCCCTGTTAGGACCCTTCCCAGAAGGCAGAGAATTGTCATTAGAGCAACAAGACTGTTGTTGCCACATTGTATCTTTGTGCTCTCTATTGTAAGCAGCCCTAGGCTACCAGTCTTCTGTTATTTTATTTTAAATCAGGGCCATATTGTTGCAGTGTTTCCAAACAATGCAGTAATTCTCACAGTGCTTGGGATTCCCAATAGCAACACATGCAGCAGTCTGAGAAGGGAGAGCCAGGACTAAACACTACTGGTCAGTTTCCTCTGCACACGAGTTCCCACATCTAGTCCTGGAACTAGAAGCCCAGCCAACAGGTACTGCTAACCCTCAACAGCTAGAAGCTTTGATGCAAAACGTGCATGTGAGAAGCATTACCTGGTTAATAGCTCCCAGCATCTCTGCTCTGCTGGCAACTCTGGCTGCATACTGGCTGAGAAACTGCAAGCTTTTCTGCAGCTTCTTAATAATTTCCTGTGCTTGGTTATCTTCTTCACACAAAGGAACTAAAGCCTAACAAGCACATAGAAAATAAAAACAAACGAGAGCTGTTAGTAGAGAACAATGGGCAAACTCAACTGATGTCAGTGAAGGGCAGCGTTCCAGCTCAGAGTCACCACATTAGCACTCAACAGCCTCACTCAGTGTACCCTGATAACAAGCTCCAGTGGGCAGAGACTTCAGTTTAACTAGCATAAAATCAATTGAGTACAGGGTTCTTTGTGGACACCTGTGCAATAGAGAAATTCCCTACTGCCTGAGCACTCAGATGCAGGTTATCCCTCCAACACTACATTTTTCCTATTTTAAATCCATCACTTGATTTGTTCAGATTAGTTCATGATGTATTACAAATTCTAGAGAAAAAGAGCCATACTGGGAGACATTGATAACCATTGTTCCTGTGCACAGCCTCAACTCACACTCACCTCCAGCATCTTCAGAGCATTTGTAATCTCCTTTTTCAAGTTCTCTTCAGCCAACTCTCGGGATCTTTCTTCAAGCCTCACCCTCTTGTCCAAAGTGAACAAGTCACACTTAAAACCTAGAGACAGCCTTAAAAATTCTGCCTATTGTGGAAACAAAATGATTTCAGAACAATCCAAGTGGTGCAGTTGCTTTTTTTTTTTTTTTAAGTAGATATGAATGCTGAAGTGACATTTTGGAATGTACTCCATACTAAAGTTATAGAAGAGATAGAGAAGATAAAACAAACATGGCTTGCTTCCCCAAAGCCAGTCCTTCTGTCTATAGTGATGGAGGAAATAATCTGCAGCCAGGACAGATGAGATCCTGGCAGCATGCCATCTGTCCTTTGAAAAATGGACTAAACCAATACACTCTACACACTGCCAGGAGGAGGTCACAGCTCTACTCTCCTTCACCTCTGCAAATGAGTGTCTCAGTTGCAACAGTGTTTTAGTCAGTCTTACAGATTTTCACCTTTTCACATCACAGCCCTTCCATAGTTTGTGACATACAGAAACATTGTTTATGTCAACATACTTGGGAACAACACTTCAAAAGCCAATTCACAAAAGTAGACTGGGTTTAAGTTACTCAGCATCATTCTTTTATATGGGAAAAGATAGCAATCCACAATTAAGGGCTTATATCATGGACAACAGAAGGGCCTTGTAGATGTAAGCATACAGGCAGTAGAGACTTACCTCCACCTCCTTCTCACTTGGAAAATCACTGTGAGATAAAAAGAAGGAATCATGTAACAGACTGCCACTCTGAATTCCCACATGCAGGTATCACTGAAAGTCAGAACACTTACAGCTCATTTTGCTTCGCTTTGTCTCCTTTAAGGCCACCTGTGCTGGGTGAACTCCCTGACAAGAAAAAAATAAAAGCTTTCTCAACCAAAATAAAAAAAACCCAACAGCCCACCAAAATGGTTTGTGACAGTCTTTGGAGCTCCAGCAGAAGCCACAACTGTAATTCCTTCATGTTAAACTCTTTTCTTGTGCACCTCAGTAGGACAGCAACAACAAAGCACTGACACTTGCATGGAGCCACAGAAGTTAGTTGTTCAAGTGATTTCAACTCACATCTTGCGTGCCTGGGAAAGGTTAATCCTAAACTTTGGATTAAGCTCTCAACCCTTAGGTTCAGGATGTTACACCATCACTTGCTTCTGTTCTACTCCAAAGGCAAAAGGGTGAGGTGACAGAGTGAGGATCACTAAGCACAGTTCAGCAAAAGCATTTTCCAGTTAATCTGGAACATGGTACTCTAAATTTTAGTTAGCGTAAAGGATGCTGCTTTACAAATCTCGGGGGGGAGGCATGTCAGTTTCAAACACCCCAGCTCCTCTGCAGCTTTTAAATTCTTCCTCCTGCCTAGAGGAAGCTGGAGCTGGTTAGATCAGTATCTGCAAAAACCAGAAAAGCAAGTTTTTGCATGCTAACATGTTCCCTTTCTTTACTGCTAACACCAATTCTGGTGTTCAACTGCAACATCCATCCGTTAAAACCTCATGCAACCAATGGCACAGCCCAGGCAGTTCTCTACATCCACTCACACAGCTCTTGGCACAGGTGACCAAGGCACACACCTGGTAAGTTAAGCAAATGAACTCAACAAACCTCTTACCTTTCCTGCTGGGAACCACAGCTGGTGTTACCTCACTCTGTTCTTTAGTAGCTTCATTTTCCATCTCCTAAAACAAAACACAACAACAAAACCATGAGCACAGGCAGACCAAGGCAAGAGCCACAGAAGCCCTGGAGGGGCCCATCCCCTACTGCTTTGCATTGCCACTGCTCAGCCAAACAATTCAATGTTTCCACATCACCAGGACTCTCACCAGGTCTTTCTTCATGGGATCTGCTTTATGTTCTTCCATCATGGAGGTGGACTCCTTGATCAGGTCAGGTTCTGGAAAGAAACGTTCCAGAAAAGAAGTGTAATAAAACCAAAACAAGGCTCCAACACACCAACACCCAGATTATCAGCCACTGACTAACAGGCCTTAAAAAATTTGCAGTAACATGTAATACATGTTTATGAGCAAGACTTACTTCTGAGTGAAGTTGCTCCAGGTGAAGTCACAGAGGTTCAAGTAATATTCTTTTGGATTTTCTGTCCTTCCCCCCCCCCCCCTCCTCAGACATTCTCTTTGTTATTTAGAGAGAGAGTTTATAATGAGTTTTTATTTCAACTTCAATTAGCACAAGAATATATGAGAAAAATCCCCACACACAACTAGAGAAGAAGCAGCGAGTGTTTGTAATTCTTCACTTTCATGCTATGAAACATCAGATAACACAGACACAGAAGCTAATTCAGCTATCATTACAGAGCATCGAGCATAACCAGGTCAAGAAATGTGCAGAGTTGTGGTATATCAGGAGCCTATAAGCTTCCAACGCCTGACACCTGGGCTGCCCTTCCTACTCAAAAAAACCACCAACCAGTAGGGTGCTGGCAGAGCCAACAGAAGAGCTCTCCTTGCCAAAAGGCTGGTGGCAACAAACTGCTCAGTTCAGGAACTGATGATGCCAATTCGGATTCTTTCAAGTGCCACAGTGTAGAAAGCATTTAAAGCAGTCAAAAATAGCCTCCAGAAAGACAGCTATTAAAGGGAAAATATTTAAGAAATTGAAGGAAGTCTTGGAGAGTTAAGCTGATTTCTTGTGTGCAAGTAACTCTGGCAGCTATTTATAGCTTTTAGAACATCTAGAGTTTTTTTTTTTTGCTGTTTATATAGTCACACACACCCACATACACAGATGCACAGAAAGAAATAGCTCAAGAAAAGAAAAGTTTCAGGTCTGAAGTGCTCTCTCTTTTCATCCTTCACATAACCAACATCCCCTGCTCAGTGTTCCCTTTGCCCCGGCTATTTTTTCCACAGCCTTAAGTATCCAACCTGGCTTCCAAGCACCTTTGGAAGATGTTGTATAGTAGTATTAAAGATCACAAATGCAGATTCAGCAACACTCCCATCCTAATGCTAGAAATGCTTTCTGCTGGGAGATGTAAAGCTGGCAGCAGGACCTCAGACTTTAAAGCTATTTGGACTCTTCCTGATCTGCTTTGCATGTCTGTTTCCTCCTTGCTATAGGTACTTTCATCAACTATGAAAATTAACTGCAAAGGCAAATTAGTAGAAAGAAAATATATTAAGAAAGGAGACCGAATTCGATTTCAGGAAGATAGCACCCAAGAAACAAAACAAGAAACAAGATGACAAGAAAAGAGCCCTATATTTGGGTAAAGGTTAAAGATAGTTACAAACAACCACGAGTTCTGTGGTGCTTATTCAGATCAGCACACACTCTAGTTTTGTTTTGCTTTTAGTTTTTAAGTGAGAGAAGCTCCATCAGATCTGGTAAAAGTGATAATTATGGATGTGTGTTCCATAGGGAAAGACAGGACCATACACAAAGGTCTCCATCTCATCTCTCCTCCTGGCCTACCCCTATCTTCTTACACTCTAAGCATCATTTTCAAAAGGAAAATGCCATTTAGTACAGTTACCAAACCTCATGAAACAATGAAAAGATTATTTTTTCCTCCCCAAATGCCTTGGGGTTTAGTACCCACACATTGTTACACCAACTGACTTCACCAAGTTATTTCATGCTCACATACAACACCATAAGGCACCCTCCTGGGCACAGCCTTACTCTTACTTAGCTTTGAGAGTACCTGCAGGTGCAAGCATTTGCAACAGCAGAAATTCAGAAGTTGAAGTTATGTTTCTTACTCAGCTTCCTCACTTTAAAGGCATTCTGGAAGCAAACTGTTTCCTTGCTGCACAAACACCAGTGTGGCTGCAGCAGTGACTGTACCTGACACAGAACCAGCCACATCCTGATCGTTGTTTCTCTCCATTGTCACAGAAGTTGGCACAACTTCCTCCTTTGCACATGAGTTCTTGGGCAGCTTTTCCTCCATCACAAAGCAGCCTAGGGTATCAGCCACAGAAGACAGAGCACTTATCAGTCAGTAAACATAGAGATTTCATATCTATTTTGAGAGTTTCAGCACAAGAAATGTACACACCTGCACTCTGGTTTAAGGGCCTACCTGTTACCAGTGCAGTGCTTTCTGAAGAGGATGTAGGAAGTTCTTGGGGAGAAGTTAAGCCATCACTGTCAAAACAAAGTTTCTTTTTAAATGCTCATCCACATTATACAATCTTAATACTTTTAAAAGCCTCACACAAAACCTGACCTGGATGGGATCAGACCAAGTGGTATTGACGGCTCTGCACAGTCCATCTTAACAGGAAGAGAGAAGAGTTAGTATTAGGTTGCCTTGCAAGTACAAGAATGTTTTATGCCATCAAATATCTTGTGTGGAAGGGACCTTAAATCCCACCCAGCCCCAACCTCTGCCATGGGCAGGGCTGCCCCCTCACCAGCTCAGCTGCCCAGGGCAACATCCAACCCAGCCTTGAGCACCTCCAGGGATGGGGCACCTGCACCTTCTCTGGGCAGCCATGCCACTGCCTCACTGCTCTCTGAGAAAGAATTTCCTCCTGACATCTAACCTAAGTTTCCCTCCTTTTAGTTTAAAGCAATTCCCCCTCATCCTATCACTACCAAACCATGTAAAAAGTCAGTTTCCTGTTCATAAGCTTCCTTTAAATACCAGAAAGCCACAATGAGGTCTCCCTGAAGCGTTCTCTTCTCCAAGCTGAACAAGCCCAACTCCTTCAGCCTTTCTTCATAACAGATACACTCCAGCCCTCTGATCACGTCATCTCAAAATCTTAATAATTACTCCAGCTGTACCTGAATTACTTCAGCAGCAGAAAACCAGATGGTACATGTCCGTAAAGCCTATAGCCACCTCTACTCATAACATACAGCTTACTGTGATACTACTGTTAGGAGTGATAACTTTTAGCAGAAGTTTAGCGAGATAATTTTGTTCCTGACAACATGCATTTTTCATATGACCAAAGCATGTATTACTATACCGCTTTGCCATCCCAATGCTATGCTTAAGGGTGCACCCATTTTTCAAGGTCATAAAAAGTGCACAGAACTCCACTCAGCTATAGATACTCAACTCATTTAGGTAGATAAGAGCATTACTTTTAACAACTTGACTGAACAGACAAAAAACTAGTTTCGCTCATGTGCCTTTAGCTGCTGCAGTGTGATTCCGGTCCCAAGTCTTACTGCGTCACAGCTGAGAACAAGATCATCTTGAGCCTTTCAATATGCAAAGAGAGACACTGAATGGGAAATATCCTTCTTTCCCCTCCACCAGAGCCTGACTGCCCTCGCAGAGCCTGTGCCTCAGCCAGCCGATGTTTCCTCTAATGCAAATGCAGGCTATTTTTATTCCTATTTGAATTCTCTATTAAGCTTAAGGAAGTTCAGCACTGTGTTAGTCTTGTTCAGGCCAGTAGGACTACAGGAGTAGTTGGGGAGAAGAAAAGAGATGAATGGTGCACTGGAACGAAGCAAGGGAATCCTGAAGGGTTCCTGAAGCACAAGCATGCACTGCCAATACGATGTTGATAGAACTTGGAGCTGACCAGTACAACTCAGCATCCTGCATGACCTCTCTGGGTAACCTCATTGTCAGTGGTTTCCTGTTTTGCAATTAAGGAAAATCCTCAACTCCATTTTTGAAGACATACTAGCTGCTTGGATTGGGATTGCACAGGCTACACTTAAAACAACCACAGCTAGAACACTTTATACATTTTACTTTTATATCATCAAAATAAGTGTAAAAAGCCCAATTCTGATCTGGCTTCAGAAGTACTCCTTTATTTAGTATCCCCTGATCTCCTACAACAACAGCACTGACAAAGTCCTGGAGTTACTTACATGCAGAAGGTCTCAACCTGGTCAAGCACATCTGCAACCACAGTGCAAAATAAGAAAGCCTAGAGATACCTTTTCTATTAATCTGGGGAATTCAAATGTCTCCATATATCACAGGTTTCAGAACAGGTACTGGGCACAGCCTCTTTACCTCTTCCTTAGGGCAAGCTTTAATACTTACATTTTTCCTCCTCTTGTTTTCCTTTAGGAAAAGGAAAATGCCACTTGCAAGTCCAGTCAGAATTACAGAAAGCTCCAGAACAATGAAGGACAGACATTTTGAACAACTTCGTTAAGCTGCCGCTTCCCAGGAAGATTAAAATCACTGAGATTATCCCTCTAAGACAACATAAGCAGCAGCAGCATGAGGGAGGGAATTCCTTACTTTCTTTCCCAGCTGATCAGTGTGCTGAGACCACAGGCAGTATCCATCTCCTACTTTCTACCTTCATTGCACTTTCTGCCTCACTTTGCACTGCAGTGAGACCAGGGCAGCTCTGAGGCTGCACACTCACTGGTGCTGCACAGCTTTTTTCCAGGTTCACAAAAACCACCAATCAATTTTCACCACTGCCCATGCTATAGCTTGTAATTAGAAAGCCATGCCTGTGTAGCAGGGCTGAGGTCTGGATTTCAGCAGTGAGTGCTACAGCACTGAGCACAGTGCTGAGCCATGGATCATGTGGCTATCACCATGAGAAAACTGACTGACAGTTCAAACAGTAGGAGGAAGCAGTTTGATAGATGCAGGATTCACTTCAGCAGTGAAAGCATATCATGATTGAAGGAAGGTCTTACATACAGCAAATACATCATTTTTCAACTGTTACAGCTGTAGGAAAAAGCGCAGAGAAAGGCAGCATTCAAACTAAAGCATCCTGTCATCACTTAGAGGTGTTTAAGTGTGGTGATGTCACTGAGACTTCCCCGGCAAAACAAAGTATTACTGTTCAAATAGCACTGGCTGAAGTCTATAAGCCATTTAAAAGTCATCTCCCAGCTAAAAGCATGACCCAGTGGCACACGAACATCAATACTTTTAGGTCAGTAACAGCATTCCAGGACAGAGCCCAAGCAGAAGGAAATATCCCAGACAAAACAAGATGTCTCTGCACCCTGCTGGCTGGTGCCAGCTCCATTGCAGTGCTGATAAATCTCCATCTGCCTGTTTGTAAGGCACAAAGTGCACGAACCCATTCAGAACTACATTTGGGGTATCAGAGACAGCACTCACCTCAGTAAGTGAAGAGTCCATCATTGTAATGGAAACAGGAAGGTCTGAATCAGTATAGCCACCAGCAGAGTATATTTTCCACCTGGCAATACACATTTTATTTGCATATTGCCTGAACAACAGTGAGATACATTGCCTTAAGCACATAACAACCAAAGTCACCGCTATCTGTACAGTCAGACAGCTGGTCTCCAAGAGAAATTCATGACAAACATCAATCCCTCCTCCCCCAAACAGCAAGAACCACCACCTGTCCTTCCCAACCTCCTCCACACTGCACTGCTCTAGAGAAAACCTATGGCAAAAGCTTCAAAAGCTGCTGAATTTCCTGCTGCAGACTGCCTGCTTCTACATCTCCAGGAACATCCTTAGCTTGCTTTTTAAATATTCACTGACATTAGTTAGCTTGCTTACAGAGTCTTAAATAGTTCAATCTGTTTAAGAGATCTAAGGAGGCAGTTTGATAGGCAAGATCTTAGAATTCCTGCAATAAATTCTGCCAAAAAAATTCTCCTCAAAATGGATAAGAGTTTGGCTCTGAAATGCAAGTGTCATCACGAGTTAAATACTGAAATAGACACAAGAACACCTACCTTCTGCCTCAGCATGAAATGCTGTTCACTGCCACCGTATCTGCCTGATGGCCATACCAGTGGTTCAGTAAAGTTTTAATAATACTCTTGAAAAGAGGAGCAAAGTGTTCCCCTAAAACACCATTAGCTGGCCATTGAGTACCCAGTATTGAGATGCTCATCTTTTGAACCTAGCATGTGCTGAGGATACAGCTTCCTCCAGGACCTTTTGTATCCCAGGCAGTCTTTCACCCTTCACCCCAAAGAGGTCATCCTGCCATCTTACTTGGACCCTACTGATGTCACATCTGAAATGGATGCATGCCACAGACCACAGCTTTCAAAGAGGCTGGTGACAGATCTCCATCTGCAAGGGGGATTCCAGCTGTGCGCAGGAAAGTTAATTGGGCAGGAGGTTTCCAGATTTAGAGCATCTGTAGAAAGTGAAAGCAGCATGAAGAGTCACAGCCACAGGCAAAGTTGTCACAGTCATTTACATCAATTTTCATTTCTTAAGTCTGAGATAATAAAGAAACAGACCAATCTAATGAAGATTAAGAAAGTTTTCATCTTGTATGAAGGGTTGGGTTATCCAGACTTTGCCTATTGTTGTACATGGAGGTATGTACAGGGTGTTACTTCCCTGTAACACCCAGGGATAGGGATTTTTCATCAGTCAGGTCACAGAAGCTCCTGTATGGCAAAGCATTGGTCTAGTGAAGTGTTGTTTTGCAGTAAAGGGGAATGGAAAATAGATCTTTGAGGACTTTTTGAAACAATATTTGACTGGTACAAGACACAAATACCTGCCTTCTTTGTGGCAGGATCACAATAATACAGTAAGTTGCAGCTACACTGTGTTAGTGCATTTTAGAAAGCACACACAATCAAACAAGTTTATCCTCCATTTCCCCCCAGCATGGGGCTAGATTACATTTGAGTATTTCACAGCTTGTACTAGAACAGTCACTGTGTTCTACCAGCTTACTCATGGAGGAAATATTGTATCAAACGCACTCTGCTGTGCAGTGGAGTAAGGCTTGAGAGTTGCAGGAAAGTACAAACCACATATAAACAAAAGTCAGAAATACTACTATTTGATTCTTAAAAAACTGTGCTACCCATTTGAGTTTTTAAATCAGGATTGTCCCCATCTCAGTAGCAGGATGCCACTCACCGCCTTAAGCGTGCTCAACAGGATGAATGGGAAGAACATAAGTCCCATCAATTCAAGTATCTTGCCAGGAGTATACTTGCATGTGTGACTTATTCAATAGCTCCCTATGCTTTTGGGGATCCTTGGTAGACTAACAGACAGCCACCTTTTCAGATCTTTATTTGAAAGCATTAAGAACATGGTTCAACCTCAGATCACATGCAAAATAGGCTAAAGCCAACAGCAGGTTTTCCACAATCTAGCAGCACATTTGGCTGCAGCAAGACTGCTGTATACAGCTTATTAACTCCTCCTATACTTCAGGAAGAGGCAGAAAATGGCAAACACCACTAGGTCTTACCTAGCAGAGGAGTAAAACTCCAGTATGAAATATCCGAGGGCAAGGTCCTAGGGAACTTAGTGCACAGGGTAGATCTTTCACTCCACAGTGTTTTTCTATTAGCTCTGCTGCCCTAGAAGAAAGTATATAAGTTCAACCATGATAAATGTACTGGTGCCATCAGCATCACACACATGCAGAATTGTTTTTGCATTATATAATACTAAGTTATACCATTTCCCTCCACCCACACTTTTTCTAGAAAAACTTAGATCCTTGATGGGCAGAACTAATAAAAGAGGTAGAATAATTCAAGTTCCACCTTCACAATTGCAACAGGTAATACTGGTTTCAGCTACGTTTGGGAGTAGATAACATGAAAAAAAGGATGGAAAGTATAAATGCAGGGTGTGAAGGACAGGAGAGGAAAGAAACCAAACCAAAGCTGCCCCATTCTTCCCCCTTCTCTGCTTCCAGTAAAGTCAGAGTCAGACCAACGAGGCAGACCAAGACAAGGAGCACTTGCCCAATGCCTGGCACCTACTAAGCAGAACAAACTTCCTTCAGCAGAGGTAGCTGGACAGCTCCAGCTTAAGCCCTGTTGCATGGAGAGAAGGCACTGCCCACATACTCTACAAACACACACCATTTATTTGCCATATAGTGCTGAAGAGGGATTATTTCCAGATGGCTCAAAGAAACTTCTGAAATACTAATACAGCTGCATTTTATCAAACGTTGTATAAAATGATTAATAACAGAGGACAAATTGAGAAATGCAGCACCATCTTCAGCCTCTGAGCCTTCTCAAAAGGCACCTTACCAAGTGCCTGTACTTCGTCACAGCACTGTTCAGAAGCAATAGTAAGCTTTGAAACATATATTTGAATATACTTTTGTATGTCTGCACATGTACATAAATATACAGACACAAATATGTACATAAAACATATATAATCAAGTAACTTAATTGACTTAGCAAAGTTTCTCGTGAGGAGAGACTCTTTCCCCCCAAGTCATGAAGAAAAATACTACTAAAACAAGCATCGTGTTTCAGCAGCCTTGGCAATGGTCAGAACCACTTACCTTCCCTTTCACTGGTTCCACTGATGTAGGCAGCAGACTGTAAACAGATTCTTCATCTACACAGAGCTGTTGCAGCAGAGAAACAGTAGAAGGAAAAAAAATAATTTTATCTAATTGAATTATTTTCAACTATTAGGAAAAATACACAGTTGTTCCCCCTTGCTGTCTTCAGTCTTTAATTCTGCACACTTCTGTGCACAAACAGAAGTTTTATTTCACATGCAGCTGATCCACAGTTTTGATTCTGCTCCTCTGATGCTCCCGTTACAGTCTAAGATACATTTTAGGATCTTATGTTTGTCTTCATAAATACCTTCCTATTCTCTGTTAAATTCAGACTGCTCAGACCCTAAGCTATAATGTTTTTTACTAGAGCCAGTTGGGAAAGTCTTCCCACTATGTCTCCCCCTCCACCTCCTCCTAAAGATGAAGAAAGTATTTTTATTCAAAGCAAATTATTCTAGAGTTATATAATTTCCAACTTATCTCCACAGAAGAGCACGAGGTAAAAAATCATTTTATCTTCTATCCTAATCCCTTTATACTGGAAGTGTTTTGTAAGGAGACTCTCTGCATAAGAAGGGGCTGACTGGGGAAGGGGACAGTTGGGGAAAAAACATAATAAATCACATCATGCATCAGGGAAAGCTCCCTGAATCTACATTTGATATTATCATGTAGAACTGTTTATGTTGAGACCAACAGCACACCAGTGAGTTCTAGTCCATCTTTACTGGGAGAGAAGAATGTCATGCAGCTCAGCACATAGATCTCACTTGGACTCCACAGCCAAAAAAAAAAAATAATGGAACCATAAGTGATTAGACAGCACAGCTCAGCTATAGATGCCCTTTCACCAAAGCACCTCTTGTGCAAGCCTACCTTTTCTTCTCCAACCAGACAAGCTTCATACCTGATATAGCCTTTCACAGAGTCGCTCTTTAAGCAGCTCCCCTCTCAGCGCAATAACAGTGGCTATGAAGAGACATTTGTCAGTTTTAGAGTGCTCCTTACAATTAGATAAGGAGCAGTCCAGCATTAAAGTGCCTGTAAACTCCATGCTGCCTGTCACAAACTTATAGCGTTTTGCTTTGGTGTTGTTATACTTACAATAGTTTTCACAGGAAAGAGTTTTAAAAGCATACTTTGCTTTGAAAGTTCCATCGAGCAGATAAAATTGGGAACCTTTTAACTTGTGATTATGTCTCCTTTGTTCTTCTATGAAGGGGGGATTCTTCCCCACACTGTCAGTGTTACAGTTCCCTATGGAAATGAATGATTATTACAGACTTTTGGAAGAGAAGGCTTTGTACAAAGAGTTTACACAGAACCACAGAATGGCTTGGGTTGGAAGGGACCTTAAATCCCATAGAGTTCTGCACTCCCACCATTGGTGGGGTTGCCTGCCATGAGATAAGGATGCCCACAGTCCTGTCCAAACCAGTTTTGAACACTTCCAGGGATAGGCTTCACTTCATATTTAGAAACATTCTTTGTTCAAGTTTGGTTACACTGGGGGCTGCCCCTGGTGGTTTTTACTGATATAAGACTCTCGGTATATAAAAACTAAATCTAATACTGTGCAAGTAAGGAGAAGGAAGAGAGAATTTTATAAGCAGTGTCACCTCAGTGCCCAAGTAAAAAACTGAAGGCAGGTCATACCGCTTTTTCACTGAATGATGGCTTTAGCAGTTAGCTTCAAGTCATCATTCCACATTTGAAACACAGGAGTTGTGCCAGCTGACACGGGTTTAGTAGCAAGCTTCCTCATCTATCAGGTTTTCTGGTCTCTTATCTCATCATGCAGGATGAGGAAGTGGGGAAATGGAGTGAGAGACAGGAAGAAAAAGAAAACAAACAAGCGATCCAGGCCTTTTGTCAGAAGGGGCACTACCCACCAGGCTTTTTGCAGAAGCCAATATAAAACACTGTCCTTGTCCTGACCCCAACCCTGTTTGTCCTGTTCTTTATAACAAATTCCAACTTTCCTATAGAGCTACCAATTTATTTCTATTCATCTTTAGAAAGACCCCTACAAACTACCTGGTGTCATTTATAGCCTAAGCCATTTTCAAGGCAGAAAACTTTAGATCTTGTTTCTTTATTTATTTTAGATCAGTGGCATCAGCCTCCTTTATAGTATCTGGAGTTCTCACTCTTGATTCATGCTAGCTTGACTTGCAGAAACACTTCATCTATTTAGCATCATCTTTCAGTTTTATTTCCACTGTTACACCCTTTGGTTACAAAACACTGTATAGCCTGAAGAAAGCAGCAAACATGAAAGCATGCACATGTGACTGATGTTTTGGTATTGTCCATAAGTCAACGTGCACAGCTGGGGATGTATAAGAACTGTACCTTAGGGCTAAGGCATAGAGCACAGTGTAATTTTTCTACAAGAAAAACTAGTTTCACACTCATGTGCCTTCAGCTTATTGCCTCACACAAATCACAGTGTAAACTGCACTTCAAAATGCATGCCTGAGGCCAGATATTCAGTGGGCTTAAATTGGCTTTACCTGGCAGCAAAAGCTATTTGTGTATTTGGACAGGAAAAACCATGTACACTGGAATTAAACCAAAAACTTATTCAACCAACTTTGTAAAGTGGGGACATTAGCAAGCAAGATGTAGAAATAAGTTTGCGTGGTTCCATAGCAGAAGTTGCACATGTACAGTTAAGTGACATGATTGCTTTCTAACAAAGATAACACACAGTTATTTGTGTACACAGAGTAAGTCTAGACATCAAGCAGAACACAGAGTATAAAACCCAAGCCTCCTTGACACAGGAAGCTTAAGACAAATGGATGACTGTTAGGGCTATGCAGATATATGAACAGCACCTTCAGTAAAGGTGAAGCTCCCATGGAATTACTAAGCCTTCCTCATAGGTAGTGTTAGGAGTCCATAGCTCCAGTACAGCCCAGCCACCACTTACAGGAATCCCACACAGCTCACTTCCACAGAGCATTTTACCAGAGGTGACCTGCAGGTCAGTATTATTCCCTTTTGCCATAACTTATCCATAAAGTATTTGCCCATGCAAAGGTGAATGCTGTCACATTGCCAATAGTTACTCACTTTTCTGCTCTTCCACCTTTTCCTGAAGCAACTGGCAAGTGCTTGTTAGAGCTGCATTCACATCCTTGAGCTTTTGCTGCTCAGAAATGGCTTCCTTTAACTGGCATTTCAGGGATGCGGCTTCCTCGCAGGCAGAGTGAAAGGCTTCAGCTTGGTCCTCTCTCTTAGCACAAAACAATATTTAAGGAAAAAAAGAAAGGGAAAATAAGAAAAACAGCCTGCCTAATACAAGAAGCCTCCACAGTTCATGTAGATGAAACCAAACTGCATCTGCTTTCTCTCAGGAAGTGATAAAGCTCCCTCTGAACTTCTGCATTTTTACAGTTGGGGTGGACTGTGTATGGAAGCTATTTTTGGCTTTTTTTTTTTTTTTAAAGCCACCACAAATATGCAATGCTGCCTCTTTCATCAGCAAACTGTTGTCACCACCCCCTCACATTTTACTTCCTTTACTGGTTCCACTTTCGCAATAAGGCACTCCATTCCGAATGCAGGACTTCCTTTCCCGAGAGCAGCAATGCACTGCATGCAGTGTTTTGCATCTGCCTGCATCTTTTCGGCGAAGAGGAAACTAGACTGTCCCTTACCTGTTTGCTGATATCCTCAAGCTGCTTTGTAGCTTTTTGCAGCTCTAAACCAAGAGCTTCTGCCTGGCCAGCAGCTTCTTCTTGCAACTGTTTGACAGTTTCTATCTCACGTTGCCTGCAGGGTGCGAGAGCACAAACCACAATCCGTTACTGACATTTTAGAGCAGGCATGCCTGGGAGATGACACATGCTAGTCGTTGAGACACGCATTAAGAACCATATTCAGCCATTACATCTCACAGCTCTCCAGTACCGAGCACCAGAGGCTGTTTAGAAAGAACAATTTAAACCTACTAAGCAGACAGGTGTTTTTTTTCCCCCCCTATAGTAGCTCTGGAAGTAAGAAGAGAACAAAGATTTTCCCTGGTTTCTAACTAAGCAGTAAAAGGGCTGTGCCAACCTCTGCCAACTGGGCGTCATAGTGAAAGTTGTAGATTATTCAGAGGTATCTCAAAGTTAAAAATCTTATTTGATCAAATTGTGAAAGCTTGGTCTAAGTTCATAGAATAATCAATATTGAGTCAGTCATTCTAGCAAAAACACCCTGGAGCTGTGCCTGCAGGTAACAGCTTCCTCTGGTTGATCTCCCAGTACTCCAGAAGGCATTTCACTTGACAGTGAGCAGATGCCATACCACTGAACAGGTGCTAAAGTTAACCACTTTCAAAAAGCCTCTTCTTTTATCTGCACAAACACTTTACTCGCTTATTTTTTGTCTCTTCTACACATTATTTCTTGTTGCAGCCACCACAAAGAATGGCGATGCAGAGAGGCAGCTCTATGAAAGCAGTATTTTTTTAAAGAAATTGGTATTTTTGTCAGCTCCTTCTTGATTGAAGGAAGAGCAGGTGGGAAGCCTACATTAACAATGTGAGTTGCATCTAAGTGAAATGAGAGAGCAGTGTGACTGCTCTGCATCAGCTCACAGGGATGCAAAGCCCTGCTAGCAAGCTGCTCGCATCCTGAACCTAGGGAATGGCAAGCATGTAAAAATTTAAGGTTTAGCACAGGATGGTGGAAGACTGACACTATAAATAAGTTTAGGACAAAACTCAGATCAATTTTTCCTGGAAAGAAAATTAGAAAGAAATCCCAACTTGGCTAGCTAATTTCATAAAAGTCCGAGAAGATATGAGAGGGAAGACAAAAAGGTTTCAGTTTGCTGTCTCTTGCTGCCATATTTGTTATATTAAATCTCCCAGCAGGAACTACAGGCTAAAAACCTCAGATTTAAAGCTGTATTTTCATATTTAGTGAGGTACCTCACTGTCTTGTTTTCTCAAGAGTACAGCTTCACTTATACCAAAAGCAGTAACAGCCAGAGAGATGTATTTCACAGGTCTTGATTCACATGCAAGCAGCAGTTTATTTAATGGTTGCACCTGCTAGGTAGGCAGTGCTCTCCCCCCACTTATCCCCTTCTAACTGCTCAGCTTGTGGTCTTCCCTCATATTTTCAAATAAGAATTTGAGATCATAAGTTACTTCATACACAAACCTGAACTCCCACATGCTGTAATGTTACACTAAAACCACATCCATTCTACAAAAACCCAAAATCCAAGAGTTCTGCACAAGGAAAATAGAGATGCCTTCAGAATTCAGTAAACTTTAATGCACTTAAAAGAAATGCATCTATTTTTAAGGGGTACCTGGCAGAGAGCTCTTTCCTTAGGTGAAGTTGCTCTGTTTTGGTTCGCCTCAGGTTGCTTGCCATTCGAATAAAATCCTTATCTAGAGATTCTTTGTGTTTTTCCAAGAGATTGAGTTTTTGGATCCAAAGGTGTCTTTTCTCTCCTAACTCCTGCTTGAGAACCTGTGAAAGTTTGAGATTGAGTTGCCATGTTTTTAGATGAAGAGCAGAGATACCAAGAAAGAAGAACTCAGTCCTTTTCCTCTGACATTGTTCATCTGTTACTGAAAAAATGGAGGCTTCTGACTTTAAAGAATGCTTAACGTGGGAGCCATATTTGGTTACATTGGTTCAAAGGGAAAAAAACTGATCCCACAGATGCAAGCCACATTAGAGTTTAATATTGTTCACAAGCTTCAAACAAAAGAAAAGCAGCACAAATGTACCACGCCAAAGACTAAAAAAGCCTGAGCATTTTCATTAGATAGGTTTACTGGAGCGACATGGGACATGGCCATGAGCAAGTGCCCACATCCTGAAGATAAGTTCCTCAGCCAAAGCAGGCAGCACTTGCTGTTAGAAATACCATAGCTTGACACATAAGTGGCAGAGACTTATATCAAGACTGTTATGCTGCCCTATCTTCCAGTGGGAAAGAGGCAAAAGATGTTTTTACTGTCACCATGTATATATGCTTAAATACACATACACACACAGATATATTTGAAATTTACTTGTATATAACAATTTAAAACATCCCAGCAAAGCATGCACATAATGTATTTCACAGAAGACGGGGGTAAAAGTGTTTAAGCTTGAAGTGACAGTGGATGCTCCCAGTTTCCAAAGATCTCACCGATTTTTCTACAAAAGCTTCCTGTAAGACTGAAAAGAATACTTTTTCTTCATGCATCTTCTATTGTTCAGCTCCCTGTACCATATTTCCCACACATCCACTGCATTCTAGGTGAAGACAGTTTGCTTGACATGAAGTCATTTCATGCTTCCAGAACCTTGAGGAAGGAAGACCTTCTACTTTTAAAGCATCCTACTCTTTCTTGAACCTCTGCCACCCTAGCTTCTAATTGTATAACCCTCTGAGAGCCAGAATAGGTCAACACTCATAACAAAAGTTCTCAGCTGTACATGTTTAATGAGAATACAATCATGTCATGAAAGGTAAATCAACATGCATCTTTCAGCTGAGAAATATTGAAGGAGGAAGTTTTTCAAGACCAAAAACCTATAGCAGTGCAGGAAGGCTGGGTAACTCCAATAATTGTTTCCTTCTGCCCAGGAAGGATGGAGGAAGGCAGCTATAATATTTTGCAACACTAGAGGAAAGAAAAAGGAGTATCTTTCTGCTTAAAAGGTAACAGCTTAAAACAGTATGTTTTGTGGTGTCACCTGTTATTACCCAAGTAGGCTGAATAGAGGTTTTGTATCTACTTAAGAAATAAAAAGATTATATATAGTATTAATATGCAGTACAATGGATTAGCATGTAACAGAGTTCAGAGAGAAAAAGCCTATATCCAGAAAGATGGCCATCTGAGAAACTGCTGTTATGTGGAAAACTGGGGGAGAAGTCAGGGAGAGAACAAGAGCAAGAGGGTTGAGCAGTACCTGCAGACTGATGCTAACAAAGGGAGAAGTTCTTCTTGCCACAGTTACTTAGATTCTATACCCTCAAGTCTTAAGAGAAAATGAGAGTAATAGTAAGTATACATTATGCCCCATCCCTGGAGACATTCAAGGCCAGGCTGGCTGGGGCCCTGGGCAACCCGAGCCAGTGAATGGCAGCCCTATCTGTGGCAGAAACTGATTGTGCTTTAAGGTTCCTTCCAACCCATACTATGCCATGATTTTATGATTAAGTTTTATATTTCTGTAGCAACCTTCTCTGATGCACATCCAGTAATAGCTGAACATTTTGCTTTTTAAAAGAGAATCTGGTTAAAAAGCCAGCCTTCCTCCTCTTCCTGGTGGAGGAACCATCTGCCTTGTAGACAAATAGAGCAAAAAGAGAAGACTGGTGTTTAGAAACATACAAGTTTCAAACAAAGGACAGAAAAGCTTCATAGCTCACACTACACTGTGTTGTCATCTGACTTCAAACCTACTTGCTTCATCTACCGTTTCCTTCAAGCATTGCGTTACCAAAGAGATGTGTCATACAAGACAAGTCAGGAAAAGCCCAGCAGTTGAGTAAGAAGTTGTTCCTTCCCTCTCCCCCCGCTCCCTAGGAGTTAGAACAAAATATACTTTTCCCTATACAGCTCTATCAGACCCATAAATGGATTGCCATGATCTTTAATAACATAACATATATAGGATACAACAGTAAGATATACTGGGACTGTACAGAAAACTTTAGACAAGTCTGACAGAAAACAGCATTAGAAAAATGTTACTTACCACAAGTCTTCTCTCCCAGGCCTGCTGCATGTTTACATCAGGATCTTCTACCCATTCTAAAGAAGTCTTGACAAGCTCCTCTGCTGCAGAAGCTTCTTCTTGCTGAAAATAAAGTAAAAAAATTCAACTGCTAGTTTAACGCTACCCATAATTACCCAATTAATAAGCAGTGGAATAGTAGATGCCAAATAATATTGTTAGAAGTGCCCAACTCCACATCCAAATAAACTGCATTTACTTTTTGTAAGAAGACCGAATATGAGCTGATTAATAATGTTTGAATGGATTGTAAGTAAAAGACTGACAACAGACCACAACCTTACTCACATAAGCTAGACCACTGACCAGGTTTTGCATGACAGCCTTAAACTTTTCTCCTGCATATTCAGGTCCCTGAAGTAAGAACAGTACTTCACGGTCCAGCGTTTCATCCAGGGACATCCATTCAGTCTTGGTAATCTTTGAAGACACAGAAGAGCCAGCTAGCTTATTTTGACATCCTTATTACAGACCAGCATCAGTGACATTTAGATTTCTCTGAAGTATCCTAGCATTGTATTTACCAGAAGGTCAGAGCTACTGAAACTTGAAGCCTGCAAAAGCTTTTCAAACACATTATGTCCTGGAGATTTAGTGAAAGAAAAAGGCAAGCAAGCCAAGCTCCTGAATGATCCAATATAAGTTTCAAGTCAGAAGTAGGCAAGAAGTCAATACTTGTTTTCCCCTTATTCAGAGTAGGTTTTACCAAGTGAAGTAAAAGCAAGAACTCCTACTTCTTTTACAGGTCATTAGGTAGAGTTGTATCTCATTCAGTATTTGAGAGGTAAACACAACAATTTGCTGCAGCTGTGCAGAGTTGCAATAGGTAACAGTACATTACTTTTGAATCAGAGGTGTCCAGCCAAATATACCTCTCACTCCTGGGCCTGCACTTTCAGTCCTTCACAGGATCTTCTCCCTCAAATGCTACCTACCTCTTGGAAAATGCAGCAAACACAAGAACAAGTAGCAAAGTTATAGTGAAGACTTACAGGGAAATAATTAAAAAGTAACAATTGTCTTGTTGCAGTGATTTTATCAGCACTGCTGAATAACTTGCATCTGAAGAGATGACACTGCAAGAAAGGATAGGACTCCATGGAATGCTTTTAGGGAAGTGGGCACAGAATAGCTGAAACCAAAACCACAACATACGAGTAGACTGCTGGTGCAGCAGTTCTCCACTAGAGTACTGAAAAGCTACAAGAATCAGAGATTGAACTTCCAGTGTGTATGACCAAAGTGCTGTTCACAGAAATTAACTGCAGAGGACACAGGCAACACCACACCTCCAACCCAGACACAGCTGCACCACTAAGATTCATCAGCTTGTGCCTGGCTCATCAGAAGAATGCTTCTCACACTCTTTTCTGAGTTACTATCAGAAGACTTCAGAGAAAACAGCTGGACAGGACTTCCAGATGTGAGGAACACTGTTCCCATTGAGAGATAAAGGAATGCTACCTGCAAATAGATGGCTCATCATCTTTCTAAGTTAAATGAAGACTACAACCTTCCCAGCTGTTTACTTTGGTGCTTAGTCTTTTTTTTTTCCTCTACACTAGATTTCAAGAAACATCTGTCCTCCCACAATGCAAAAGTCATTGTTTGTGTCCAGTGTAGGCAGTATTTACTTTCTTCATTTGCCTGTTAAATGTTTGATGACTCATCTCTTATCAGTCTCTTCTTCTGCCAGCTAAATAAGTGACCATAGCTCTTTCAGATACACATCTGCAAGTGTTTGCTAAGCTTTTATCTGGGCTTTCTCTGACATACTTAAAACAGCACTCTAACCCTCACATTCTATGAATATGTGCTAGGACTAATGAATCCTAACTCCAGGATTATCTAACAATCTGCAGAGAACGAGCTTTGTTTTTAATTTACTGATGCAAGACAACTGGGATAAGATTCAATAGGATCTGATTCACACCTCAGAAGACTGAGCAAGCTCCAGTTCACAGTCCAATGAATTCATCTCTTCAGGAATATTGCCATTAACTTTGCTCATCAACGGGAAGCTCAAACCATTTCTAAAAGAAAAAGGAGAAAATAAAAATAAGAATCAGCCCTTTTTGATTTTTAATGAACTATTTTTTCTGGGACTTGCTCTCAATACTCACGAGATCAACTCTTGCTGCATGTGCCGCATGTCCTCCAGTAGCTTACTCTTTTCTGCCCGCAAAGTCTAAAATATATTTATCAGACCTAGTTAGAGAATTATCCTGGCATGCAGAGGCAGCATAGGATACACACATTCCCCCCCAACTAGACAATAACTGAGCTTATTCCCATACCTCTATAATCGAGGTACACTCCACAATGGTTAATTTCAGTTCCTTGATGTCCTGCTCCTTCTGCAAAGAATGTGGAGAAAAGCTTTAAAACATACAACCTGATAACTAGCATACTGACCTATAGCTGTAGCTATTTATTTTGTAGTATTGTTTTAGTTATAAAGCATACTCAATATTACATCACAGCTGCAAGCTGCAGAAGAATGCCTCACCTACTGGCAAATAGGAAGCACTTGGAAGATCTTTTTCTGAAGTCCTAGAATTAAGGGCATAGGAAAATGCTTTCCAGGTGCTATGTTTTAGTTCATCAGTTACCTAGTTACTGTATCAGCATTCTACTTCTAGTTAAAAATCTGGCCCATATCATGCATGGCACAAGTGTGGGTTTTTTTGTTTTTTTTTAAACCAACTTCTCCTTAAATTTACTTGTATGTTCTCCAAGAGGTTTATTCTCATTAGCTTTCATGATTAAAGGCATAGAGCATGGGGCTTTATAAATTAAACAGTGCCTAGTGGAAGGCCTGACAGAGAACATATCAACCCTCACAACAAGACTGACTTGGTAAAATTAACAGCTTTCTTAGCATTATGCACTGGGCTATGGTTGCATTATGTGCTGCAGAGACAACTGAAACATTTCCTGGAGAAAATAGGAACTTGAAGTAAAGAGCTGTGTCCTCTCACCTCTTTAATGACTTCTACCTTCTCTTCCTTTTCAAAAATACTCGTTTTCAGTGAACTGAAACTATTTATTCAAACTGATGAAACTATTTCTCTTTGGACACAGAGCTTTGTTTTTTCTGTTGTTGTTTTGCTTTTTAATAAAAATACCTTTGAGGTAAACCCTTGTCCCACTGATCCTAAAGCCAACTATTTGCTGGTTTCAAGATTTCCACACCAATTTCCTCAAGTTGATACAAACCAATCACCCTGACCTACAGAAACACACACTCTAGTATTCAGAATTTAGTATTCCCTTCTTGACAACAGACTAAATAAACATTGAAAACAAGAATACATTGACTGCAGAAGTTTAAAACTGTTCAAACAGGGAAAAGTAGAAGCTAGTAAGCTGCTTCTAGGAGCAGAGGTGAGGATGAGAACACCACCTTGCTATTGTCAGCTATAAAGTTATCAGCTGGATCAGTCTGATCCTGTCTTGTCACTATTTGAATTCAAACCATACTCATTTTTGTGGTGAAATGATAGTCAAGTATTTCATCAGCTGATTTAAAGCATCTTCAGCTAAATGGAAACTTCATTAGCCCAGAAAGCACTCTGCACAATTCACTATGCCAAAACCTGCATGTGGTCTTGTGTTTTTGTATTTAAGTACAAAATGCAAGTACAAAAACCATCACAAAAGTTGTTACCTAGGCTTTCCTGAAGCGTATAGATCTCAATATGGAGGAAACAGATTTTCTTTCCCACTGAGTTCTGGATCACTATTTTTACTTTGACACAAAATTCAGCCATTTAGAGCTAATTAGATGATGAAGAAAGATCATTTGCAGGTACATTCTTTTACTGTCTAGTGAAGGAAGTAGCCTTCAGAAGTCTTTACACTTTTTTTCTGAAGTTTGGAAGTTTGTTTTAAAAGATTCAGATTTTTTTTTGTTGTTAATAAGGAACAGCAAATTCCAGCAACCTTTAGTTATGCTGACTCACTATCAGGTTCTAAAGCAGATCTCGCCTACTTTGAAGACATTTATAGGATCAGGTTCTGTCATGTGAGAACGTTAGAAATCAAAGCACTACAGCAAAGACCACAGCCTTGCCTTTTCGTAAAGCATCCCATCTCTATTTTCAGGGCATCAATAAAACAAAAGCAACTAACCTGGATTAAGCTTGCCTCTTTATTGATCACCGTGCTCTCATAGATATGTACCTGCATCTGAAGAGGCAGAGACCAAAGTCATCAGCATGAACTATAACACAATTCCATTCTTACCTGGTATGATATATCTCAAAGTTCAAATCTTGCACCCAATTAAAAGCATTCTAAGGTCTCAGTGAACCCTTTGCTTTTCTTGCCTGTCTGTGCCCAGTAGGGTCATCAACATTAGCTGAAGTGCAACTTCCTAATGCACCTCCTCAAACAGCAAGGAAAGGGTTTTCTGAAAGTTTAACTTTGAGGGATGAAATAAAAATGTGGTTTGCCTATATTGCCCAGTTTTTAGCCTCTAGACAGCAATTTCCTTTGTCAAAGCTGTCAAACTGGCCAAATTAGGATCACGCTGCATTTCTTTAATACACACAGGTGCAGGGTTGTCTACCTTTCAGAGAACAAAGCTAGACCTGAGTAAACCATAGTCTAACTTCTCATGTCTCCTGAAACTCTTACTTGAAGCTCTGCTGCATTTTTGGAGAGATCCAAGATCTTCTTTTGAAGTCCATCAGTGTCCATGCTATTCCTAATGTTCTGAACAAAATAGAGAATGTTTAGGCACAGCTGAACAGATTGACAGCTTCTCTTTGAAGAAACTAGGAATAACAACACCTCCACCCCCAAGATACTGCCTACTCTAAAGCAGTAACAGCATTTATGCACATACAAACTTTATTCTCCTACTTCCTCTCATGTTTCTACACCTTTCAAAATAAGGGACTGATGCTGCAAACATGTTGGACAATAGGAATTGCACTGTAATTTTTTGCTCTTTTTTTTTTTTTCTTAAGCAAGTCCTGTAAGTTAAAGGCAAAAAAATACAAATTTTTAGGGTAACAGCCCCTATCTTAAGGCATGTATTTACTGTAAACAAGCTTTTAGCCAGAAAGCAAAATTTTAAGGGTGAAATTAACTTTGTGACACCAGCATCTCCAATTCAGCTCAACGCAGTCTATTTCTCATCTATGTGAGTTAAGCTTGCCCTACTGGAATAGTTTCTATTTTCCAGTTTCTCCAAAACACTGTTTGAACTGAAAGACAAAACGCCAGAAGACATCAGCAAGCTTTTCAGGCTCACCACAAGTGTAAGAACAGAAACACGCTGTTAATCAATGGCTATTGAGATATACTAGTATTTGAGAAAGACTAAATTTCAACATGGCAAGCATGCAGTGGACAATGACTACTATATAGCATATAAGTATATAGTATAATAAGTATAGTGTACAGTATACTAAGTGGAGTGTATACACACTTATATACTTAGTGAGAACTATTGATGATCGGTGGATGGTTGGACTGGGTGATCCTGTGGGTCTTTTCCAACCTTGGTGATTCTATGATTCTATGTTTTGGCATGATGACAGATACTCAAGACCATATTTTTAAATTACTTTTTATGATCCGTTTTATAATCTCACCATATAATACCATAAAAGCACAGTTTGTAAGCAAGTATTAAAATTTTATCATCTGATAAAGACCTCTTTATAGAATATTTACTTAAATAAGTAAGAATTAATAACTCCCCTCTAAAAAGGAGCACAAAAAAAAGCCAACAAACCAACCCTATAGAGAGCTCCACTAGCCTCCTGCAGATCCATTACTGGCCAAGGACTGATCTGGGAGTGGAATCCCCAGCCATCATATTTCTTTAGAACTACATCTCCATAAAGAACTCCTCCCTTGGATCTTACAGGAGGGTTACATAAGTGAATATCAATCAAAAAGTGTTAATTGGAGGTTGTTTCGATATAGAGTTAGTGTATTCATAGCTGTACAAACTAAGCTTAGTTGGAAGTTTGTTTCTGAAACTTTGAATTTGAGAAAGAGTCAAAAGCTGCTTTGATCCCATCCCCTCATGCTTCCTATCTTGCTTGCCCAGCCAGTGGAAAGTCTGAAGCATAGTACAGTTTCAAGATAAGGAGTATTACAGCAAGTCATTCTTGTTAAACATAAGATATCTTGACAATCCAATTAGCATATCAGGCTTCAAAGTCTCATAAAAAATTTATTAGTAATGAGCTTTTAACTAGACAAGAACATGTACTTGCAAGGTCATTATTTATTTTACCTCTTCTTGAAGAGAAGCTATTTTGATGAGAAGAGATTGATTTTCTTTTTCCTGATTAATAAAAAAAAAAAGCAGTCATTTTTAGTACATCAAGTTCAAAATGCGAAGCCAAACTAAGCAAAAGCATCAGAGCATAAACATATGAGGCCCAGTACAAAGCTCTTTCTTTGCATTCCTTTGTCTCAGAGAGAACAGAGAGTGCTTAAACTTATGCAGCTTCTACACTAGCTAAACTCAGAGTGTGACTCCAACAGTTCAAATCAGAACAAAACTTAGATCACTAGATGATAGGAAGAAGGGATTTGAGGTCAGAGAGAGCAAGGTTAGTTATGCTCATGTTTGAGTTCAGACAAGTCTGAAAACACATTATATTTCTCCATCACTGCCTCCATTTCAGAGGAAGAAAAACAGTAGTGTCCTACTCAGTGCCTCCACAGTTCAGGAGACAATAACTAAGAGTCTTGTAAGCAGAACTACAGAACTTCTCATATTTCTCCCTCCCACTCTCTCTCCTCACAAGGAGGAGACTGTATAAACCAAACCAGAAAATAGAAAAAAATGCACGCACAGTGGAGCAGAATGGATGGAAGAGCTTTTTTTTTTGCTTTCATGTAAATGCCCATCTAAATACTGTGCCCCATCAGCAGCACACAGCTGTGGAATTTTACAGCTACCCCCATGCAACAAGACAGATGTCACTGAATATTGGGCACAGCAGCAATACAGAAATATTTTCTTCAGCCAGACTGTGCTCTGGCATCTAACAACACCTACTAAAGCTGCTGCAGCATCAACATCTCTACTGTGCTGCTTTACATATCTTACAATCACATGGGCTTTACCACTCAGACATCTAGTGTGCAATTTGGATGCCTTAACATGGGCTTCTTGTGTCATATGAGAGATGCACAAGTGTTGTCTGGCTTCTGGCTGTCAGGTCAGAATAGACAGATGTTCATCAGGCCCTTGCTATTGCTACCAGCTCACGTTGATAATTCCAGGAGCCCACTGATGACTTTGAAAAAACAGCTCCTTTGTGTGTGCATCTGAACAGAGCCTCCTGCCCTGATGGTTCTTTAAAAAAAAAAAAAAGTAATGTGCAACACCTAAACTTCTGGCAGAACACTGCCAACGTTAAATTAGATGGAGCTTAATGATGGCAGCATGGTTATCATTAAAAACGGCTCTCAATGTCAACTTCCACGGTAGGCTGACCCTTTTAAATCTTTACCACAGTTTATGTTGGCTCCATACAATAACTTCACAGTGCTTTCCTAATACTGAAACTACATTTTGAACATATTTAAATGCCTCAGTACCTACTGACATAGGGAAAGCCATATTACTGAGCTTTTATGGTCTGAGTGGTCATGGCAGTGCTACAGATGGCATAAGAAATTGTGCAACATAACCTGAGAAGTAAAAGCACCTACCAGCTGTTTATTCTGACAAAGTATTTTCTGCCCCTTCTCTTCCAAAAGGTTCAGGTTGTTCTTTGCTTCTTCTAGTTCTTCCTCCAGTGATTTGGCTTTCAGCACAGAATGCTGGATGCTGTTTGGAGGGAAATAAATCCAATAAAACTACAGCGAGTTACACTTGGTCATTAGATAGGGCCGACATACTAAGAACATTGTATTTTTAGAAGCTGCTGGGGACTTATTCTTTGACACAGATACTTAACAAAAGTTATGGGCTTTGCTTTGTTAAATAAAGGCTCACAGATTCATTATCCACTTTACCACATCTCTTCCACACTTGCAATATGGGATGAGAGCCCAAGCAGGCATAACACTGAAGACAATATGCTTTTGTTTGCATCCACCTACCAATCTAGCTTACTGTAGTCAAATACCAGATTAACTTGAGCAAAAAAAAAATCTTTAACACTTCATTAGCAGTTAAGAAAGCCATTCCAATTCAGTTTTCAAGGATAAGCCTTGCATCATGTTATTTTCTCAGCTTGATACCCTAACCCTATATACATTTAGTCAGTGTGGCAAGGCCCTTTTTCTGCCTAGCCCTGGGCTGTGCAGCATCACAAAGCACACAGTCTGACATGAGGGCACATGTCCCACACCGGCAGTGCTGCAGGCCTGCTGCCTTAGTATCCTCAGAAGATGCTGGGAATGTTTTGGCAGTTGACACAACTACATCACATTTGAATTAATTGGCTAAGATGAACATTATGAACTCACTGTAAGAACAGCCCTATATTCATGGCATCGATGGTTCCCCTGGCTGCAGCAATACTTGCTAGTGAGACAACATACTTTAGTTCCTCAGGGAACTAGCAGAATAGCTCTCGCACAGTTATTCCCTCCCTGCTTGGCAGAAAGCAAAATGAATAGATTCCCCCAAAACGGAGCATAGAACTGCAAATTTTACAGGGCATAATTCTTCTCTTGGTAATATTAAGACTTTCACCCAGTCACCTCCATTTTTATTTACCCTAAAAATTTGCCTAGATGCAAGTCAGCCTGCAAGAACCAGGCTAAAAAATGAGTAACTGTTGTAATAAGAACCAGGAAGTACAGAGCAGAACAATCAGGCAAGAGGGTTAAACCTCACAAACACAATATCAAGCCAAGAAAGTTGCTGGCATGAAGCACTAGTGAGGCCGCAAGCACAAAGCAAAGCTGGACTACTTGGTAAAACATAGATCCACCCACATCACATTACACAGTAGAACAGATGGTAGAACAGGGTCTCCCACCTTTTTATTTGTTGGCGTAAATTCTCATTATCTGCCAACAACTTGTTGTTGGTCTCATCCACAGCTTCCAGGGTAAGCTTCAGCTTGCTGTTCTCTTCCTGAAGCTTCAGGTTGTTGTACTGGAGGTCTGCGACACAGGTTATCAAGTCAGATGTCTCCCTGTTTCAGTACCAAAACCAGAGGAAAAAAAAAAGTCAAGGAAAGTGACTGACTTAGACTTTTTTTTTTTTTAAATCCTAAAGCTGAGTAGCAGCAATTAGAGGGGCAAGATGACAGCTCATAAAGGACTTTCCATGGTTGCAGTGAACAGCCATTTACAGTCAAAATCCTAAGTATCAAATCATGTTTAGGTAAGTTCTAAAACTCCACAGACACTAGCACTAGGCAAACATTTTGTCTTTAAGAAGTGTTTTTTACTCCCTACAGTGAAAGTATGCCACCACATGACTGTCATATCCGTATGGCTGCAGGACAGCACCTTCAGCCTTTATTTTTACCTTTTACTTTACTTCAGCCTTTACTTTTACCCACTCTTAGGCTCTAGCTAATACTTCTAACTTCTCAAGTTCTGAGTCCTTTCACTTCTCCAAAACCACCTTGCAACTACACTTTCAACTGAAACTTGAACAAGGATCACCTTTCTGAGGTCCTAAAAATGAGAGAAGTGTCAGAAAGTAGATCTGAAGATTTGTGACTACAGGAAGTGTGAAAAGTGATCTTTAAAAATTCCAGTGTTAAGTACTTCAGTATCAACTTAATCTAAATTTGAGTCATGATTATTAAGAAACAACCTAAACAAAACTAATGATCAGGATTTTCAGGAGATAACAGCTTCTATTATCATGCACCTAAGAATTTGGAAAAAATAAATAAATCAGGAAAGACGGAGAGAGTTCAAAGAGGAAAAATAAAAGCCATGATTTTCCCTCTCAGAAAAACTCTGACCACAGGAAATAACAAGGCAGACAGACACAGAAGGATTAAGATACCAGTAGGGAAAATTACTACTGTTTTTCACTTAGAGTAGAAGCTGTGAGGAAGAATGTGGCACTATGAAGAGCATCAGAATTTCCACCAAAATAGTCTTCTGAAACCATCAGCTTCAGTGGTTCTAGGAATTTCTCTTAAGTAATCCAAAGATAAGAGTACTAAATTCTGCAGAAGAATTGCTTTAACAGACTTACATGTCTCCTTTAGACACATCACCCCCAAATGCCTCCAAGCTTCCTGATGTAACATTCATCCAAAGAGGTGTCTTTTTTACTGAAAAAGATTCGTTTTTGGTTATCAATAAAAAAAACAGTGCTTTTCTGAATAATATCAGAATAAAGCGATCTGCACCTTCAAAGGTGTTTCTATGTACTTTAAACTCCAGGTCTTCTATGCTTGCTATTGGTTCCTCAGTAGCACTATCATCCCTGAAATACAGAAGCATCCAGAGTCACATCCAGGAGTATGAAAGAGGAGCTTGTTGATCTTGCTTACCAATTTGTAATACTTAAAGATTTCAGCTAAGCACCACCTCATGGTCATGTCTGGATCTCACAAACACATTCCAAAGTACAGGAAATACAAGTCACAGAAAGCTTCCTACTCTCCCATTTTCACAAAAGATTTGAGATAAATTGAGAAGAAGCTCTCACCACCTCCTCTTACAGTCTTCAATCCACTCTTTCATGATGGCATGATATGTTTCAAGGTCCACAGAGACATCTTTCTGATCTGGGTCAAGCATGTTGCACAGCTCTTCAAGACCACTGTCTTCTAGTCCTCGACTTGTTGTGTGTCTCAAATAATCAACTATCTTGGAAACTGCTACTTTTCCTGAAATAGATACGCGGGACCATGTACCAGATTGTGAAGACTAGTAGGCTAATGAAAAAAAGCTGCAAGAGGGCCTCCTACTGATCTGCAGTAGTGAACACAAAATTGCCCTCTAGAGCTGTAGATTAGCAATCAATCACTACAGCTCAAATGAAGTGTTTTGTTCATTCCCCCCTCACCCCCCCCAACCCCTCCCCTTTTTCCTTCTTCCCCTAATGAAGAAGCATGAAAGCTAGGTTACTAGTTTTGTGGAATTCAGTTTAAGAAGAACAAATGTGCCTTATTTGGTGTGTTACTGCATTTGGGCCACTCATCAAATTGAGCAAAACCTGTGACTGACATCATCTTATTCTGCTGGACTCTTTTGCCTAACAATGTTAGTCATGTTTGAGACAGAACTTGGAAAAATAACTTCCTGCTCTGAAGCTTCCCAGAGTTCTTTTCTAATGGGGAAAACTCTATAAGAAATAAGCAGTCATTTCCAATATGGCCGATTGGAAGAAATGCTTGCTCCTCTACTTGCTCTGCACAGAGCAGCACAAATTACCTGGGGAGAAGGAGAAACAAGGGGAGAAGGGAAGGGATGCATCATATAAAAGAGATATGATTATATGATGTGCCACATATACAGCCACCTCACTAAGGCAACTATTCTTTCTAAACATATCACAGACTGCCATGCCCCAACCTATAACATGATCATAGTTTTGAAAATTTATTCACTGAAAGCTGAAAAACAGCAACAAAAGGCACTGACAAACCTGTATGTTTAATGTCACACGCATGGAATATGGTGGTCAGTAAGTCTTCTTCACAAATCAAGCTCACATCATACATGTCATCAGTTTTGCAGCCCCATAACTGCTTCTGTCCTGTGAAGAATAAGTTTATCATTATCCATCTTTATTTGCTCATAGTAATTTTCCGTGCATGATACTCTCTAATTGCAGCACTGTTTCTGCAATAGCATAAGCCTGCACAGCATACCACAGCTTGAACAACATGCATTTTTTCAGGTGACCAAAAAACCAAACAACTTTTACTGTTAAATAACAGCAGGAACTGATGATAGCTGAGGATTTGAATTTGTGAACCAGCCTACACATCTACTTCTATACATGCATGTTTGGGAACTCTAGCTTTTCCTTCACTTGAGGCAAATATTATGTAAGATAGAACACGTTATGAAGCCAGGTCTCTATTTCTTCCCTTCCAATCTTCCCATATCTTGGTCAGGTTAAGAAAACAAGCCAAAAACTTCAATAGTAAAAATAAAAAATCCATATGTATACTTTGATCTTTTTATATTAAAGGAGGACTACGCAGATAGCTACAGCCCTCTCTCCTCAACAAGGAATCAAGAAGTCTGAAGAAGTATTTTTTACTCATGTTTTACACTGAGATTCACATTTCTCAGGGAAAAAAAAAGAAAAAAAAAAGAGAGATTTTGCTCAGCTTTTTAAACAGACTTACTAGGTTAGACTTATCCTAAAACATATTGTTATCCATTTAAAGAGTAAAGAAATTAATCTGTTTAAGTGTTAAATGTATATATTCGGAAGCTTTTGTTTCCAGAACTTTTACCTCTTTCACTCAGAGATGATCTCTTTGGCACAGGGGGCTGGATTGCAGAACTTTCCAACTTTCTGTCAGATGCAAACAACAGTAAATGTGGACTGGATGTCACGTACTTCTGTTCGCGGTGCACATCTTCAGATTCAATGCTTGCTAAAGCACACCGCTGGTTTTGGGCATTCTCCTCTCTGGATGTGAAGTAAGGTGGAGAACAGCTGTCCATGGAACATACTGGCAACCATGGGTTGCTGGTCTTCTCTTCCCTTTTAATGACAGAGTATGTACTATCTGCAGAGCTGCAGTCTGAGATACGTCTGGAACAAGGTGACAGCAACTGCAAGTCTGCAGAGAAAACACTGTCACTGCTGGGACTGAAGAAGGGCGGACTGGTACTATTACGACTTCTGAAAGTTCTTTTCTTCAGTATTTCTTCTAGATTTTTTTTGACATTGCACTGTGGACTATCAAAGTTGCGAGACTGAAATTTCGGTATTTGCAAAGCAGGGTTAGAGACTTGATCCATCATTTGGATTGATTTGATCTTTCTGCATATACTGTCCACTGGGTTGTGATGCCGTTTGTTAGCACCACGTTCTGAAGACATTATCAATTCCCACTCTGGCAAAGTGTCTGAAAAGAACAAGGACAAGATGCAATAGTCAGAACAACGGGCACACATTCTTAGTGCCATCCTGTTCACTGAGCAGAGAGCTCAAAGCTTTGGTATCAAGGGATGTGAAAATCCTTGGTCCTCATACCAGCCATGACAGCAGCCTTCAACTACAATATCTGGCTCTCCAGGGATCTAGAAGTGCTGCAGTTTTGGAAGAGATGGGAAACACAGGAAGAAATACATTTTGAAATCTTCCTACTCATTCTTAAATACAGTAACCAAGGCCAAGCTGGATAAGGTTGTGAGCAACTTGGTCTAGAGGGAGGTGTCCCTCCCTATAATAAAGAGGTTGGAACTAGATGATCTTAAAGGTCTATTCCAACCCAAACCATTCTGTGATTCTGTAACCGTGCCAAAGGGTAGGGGGAGGGTAAGAAATAATAATAGTAAAAAATATATATAAACTAAAACTCCCCCCCCCCAATCTAACAGTTGCCTATCTTCTTGAAGGAAGCAGTAAGCATCTTTGCCCCTCAGCCCAGTTTATTTGAAGTTAGATATATATATGTATGTATTTAACATAGAGCACTTTATTATACCAACAAAACATCAATAGAAATCCACATAACTTTCCTTGTTATTATTTCTAATCATATATGTAACATATGCTTCCTCTTGATCCCATAGGATCAAGACTTATGTTTAACAGCAACCATCCAGCTATTTACTCAAGATACGTCCTACAGCTTTAGGTATTTGTAGATCTTAAGTTCATCCCATTGCATCTTTTTACTCAGACTGAGGACCACAAAACAAAAGAAATTAACATCAGCTTCCCTAGGAAGTTAACTCCCTATTTTCCCTTTAGATACAGAAAAATTGGTTTAAACAATTCTGTACTATTTCTTTTATCAAATATATGTTTTTCTCTAATACAGTAACATGCTTCATTAGCAATTAATATAAGAGATACTGCTTGTACAATCCTGTAGTGTAAAGAGGAAAATCACATGCAAGTATTTATGGATCCAGACTGCCAGCAAATACTCAGTGTTATTTCATCTACTGCAAGCTACGTGCATACTAACTGCTTCATTTTACAGATCTTCACTGCTTAAAGTTGTATTTTTTTTTTCCTACTATTAATTCATTCAGTAGCAACATCTACAGTATTGACCACATCCTTGGTCTGAGCAATACTTTACAAGAAATAACAATAATAATATACTCAGCATGCTTTTTAAAGAAAAAAAAAAAATCAAGTCCATTTTCAATTATCATTGTGGTTGACTTACAGAATTTAGTCCTAAAAGCAAATGCTAAAAGTAATGCAGTTCCCTATATTAGTGATACACAACATACTTTAAATGAAAAAACAAACACATTGCAGTCAGACTTAATTACAGTCTAAGTGTACAAATGCCTTCAGATACAAGTAACTAATCATAAAAGAATACTAATCTCTTAACAATTATTTAAGCATTACCTACATTTCCTTGATAAAACTTAGCATAAGACTTATACTCACAACACCAGAATAGGACATAGAAGAATGCCTCTACTTCCTCTCAGATAAGAATAGCACTCACTAACTAAACCTGTTTTAGCTGTTCCCCTGACTAGGCCTTAAATGAAGGAACCTTGGTAGTGAAACAGGCAGAGAGGGTTCACTTCCTGGAAAATCAGCTTAACAAGGTACACCTGCTGCTGCCTGCCACTCAGCTGTCAGGCCAATGGGGCAACAAGTTGCATTGAGGTGCAAATAAAATGTCAGCTTGCAACTTTCTTGCCATCTTATTTGTTTTCTTTTGTACCTGCTAGGTGTGCTACTCAGATTTACAACACACTTAGTTTCACTGCCCTAATACTCCAATTTCTAAAGGGAGAATTACAATACAGTTTATTGCTTCCCTCAGATCTGAGGTACCCGTGATGTTTCTCACTTCAATTAACAGTTTTCTTATTTTCCCCTAGTGCTGTAAACTTTCAGGCAGCAGATCTCACCTAGTTTTTCCTGTACAGAAACTGAAAAAGAATGCAAAAATCATACAAAAACTCATAGCTCTTATCAGTTTCTAATGGAATTCAGAAGGTGAAATGCATGGGACTGAGGTGAAACGTACAGGTTATAGAGTCTCTGTGTTACCATCTGATCTGAAAATTGGTTCCGTGAGAAAACAAGTTTTGCTATAAAGACTGCTAGCTCACTTCTCTTTTTAACTTTATATTCTCAATCAAGATTTGCTTTTTAACACTGTGGATCATTAGGTATACGTTTCACAAATAACAAGAATCAGTTAATACAATGCTTTTGAGAGAACATTACTGCTTGTCATATAAATTCTAACCATGCACACCACCAGGCTTCTACAAGCTCCTGGAGAAATGGCACCTCCCTGTCTACCACAGGCTACTTTGGCACACCTGGAGAAAACTAAAATTGATGTCACTTTGTGATTAAACTCCAAATGTGGAAATCCACTGACATTCCTCTGTTTTGTGGGAAAATGTTAACCAAAACAAGACGTAAGCACTGCCATTCAGTAATATTGCCAGATACCAGGTGTTGGTGCAATCGGTTCTGGTTTAATTAACAGGTGGGTGAGCTCTGTGACTAGATGCTTTTTTCTAGGAGTAAAGCCAATTCTAACACAGAGGTAACACCTCCAAGAGCAAGCCAGTCCAGCTGAGGGCCTTGTCTCTTATTTCTTTTATCTTTGAGCAATTTATTATGTGTACAGGAAGCTATTTAACTTCCCAATTTGAAGAGGAGGCCTCCCACATTAAAACAGCACTCACACCTTCATACCTTGTCAGGAACAAGTGGCCTGTTCTCAAGAGGTTCCTCCAGGTGGTGATGACACCCATGCAGTGTGCAGCTAGCAGAGTAGGCACTGAGCAAGCACAGGGCAAACAGTCCTTGCCTACTGACCATGTAATCTACACTGAGAAAGATGGAGTCAAAAACAGGGGTACAGATAAAAGTGTTTCACTAATAGGGTCTTAATTAGTATGCACTCTCCTAATAGTCACATCAACACACTATACAGGAGTTAGCATGCCATGTATTCAAGAGCTGTGAGAAAGTACTGAGGAACAACATTTTAGAAGTTTTACAAGTGCTAATACAGCAGAGATCCTAAGATCTGGCTTCTCTTGAAAGCAATCCCTGAGGTTTTCCATTCAGTGTTTAACATTTTTCTCTACATAAGTTAAATACTTTGTATATAAATACAAGTATACAAATACATAAACCCCTCTCCACCCCTCCTGGTATCCACGGGTAAGGAAAGAGACAGCACATTTTATGGATGGTGCTTGTACAGTTTGGGCACTTTCTCAAGAATGCAGAGCAGACTGCTTCCATCTCTGCCTCCTGATTACCCATTTATCACTCAGTGTAACCTCCACTGTTTCATCCACAGTTTACAGCAAAATGTTGGCATCCAGCTGCTCAATTATAGTGTTTATGTTTCTTGCCCAGTTCCATGGGTGAGACTGTATGACAAACGTACTGCTCTGCCAAGAGCACAAGACTACATGCGTAACGCTTACTATAGTTGGTAGCCCTTTAGGTAACTTCTTGACAGAGACAAGAATCCTTTTTGCCAAGTTCATGGGGATGGAAGTAAAGGTCAGAGGACTCCTTGGCCTCTGGTGCTTCTGTCACTGCAGAAAGGCATGCTCTGTGTGACGTGTTTGATAGTATATGCTTCTGCTAACTTACATTGTAAATGCATTTACTTAGGTGGTCAGATCTCTTTTCCAGCTTGCAAACTGAAGAAAACTTTTTCAGCTGGACTCTTCTTCCCATTGTTTGCCCCAGACATTTCCATCCATGAAAAAAATGTACTATTCTATGGGTCACCAAACTTCACAATTAATACTTCTTTTTGTCATGTTTGCACCTTTCAAATATTTGTTTATTTCTCTTCTTTCCTGATACTTACAAACATCCCTTGCCTCATACAATATCTTCAATTTAACTTATCAATGAATTCATTCATTTACTTTACCTTTTGAAATTTCTTCCCTTTTTTCAATACTCCTCTGAAAACAGTAATTCCTGGACACAGCATTGGTCACACTGCAGATCTCAACAAAGGCTCTGTGTGAGGCAATTTACACAATCCCTAGCAGACAAGCTTTTCTACATCTTGCACTGTAACTCAAGCAGTTTTTAGTACAGTTCTTCTTGTAAAGTCTAGAGAAAAGAAGAAAAGCAGCTCCAGAAATGATGCAGTAGCACAGGAATCATGCTTGCAGACATTACTGTGCTGAGCGGGCAACAGAGTAGTTAAGTTTTACGCCAGCTACTAATGATCTCTGTAATTGTATGCCTTGCTTCTGTGAAAGAGTCTCTCTTCCCTTCAGAACTGAAAATGAAAATACAAGTGCTGAGAGAATTTAGGGTCTATTCTGAAAAGCAGTGCTGAAGAGTGTGTTCACATGACATTTTAGGCTTCTTATATGTCAACTGATGGCAGATAATTTTACTCAGAGAACAGGTTTTACAAGGTGAATATAGAACTTGGATGCAAAGTTTACCCCATTCTGGATGTATGGTGTTAAAATCCAGAGTCAGCTTTGAAACTTCACAGAATCATAAAAAAACAGAGCCAGATAAAGATGCTCAGAAACCGTTCCGTTCATCACTCTGTCCCAGGGCAAGATCAGTTTACCAACTAATTCTAAAACTGTCGAGGCTAATCTATTCTCTAAGCTTCTCAGTGATTATAGATCCATAGCCTTTTAAGGCAATCCATATTTCACTGTGCTACCATTGGAAACGTTGCCTCATCAGCAGGTTTAAATTCCCTTGCTGTGTGTTAAATGAAAATCTTAGTTGTTTGCTGTTCCCTACTTTGCAGACTCTGCCTCAAGCAGTTCAATCTTTTAAGATGTAATGGGTAGCACGTACTAGCCATAGCAATGCTGTGGTAGATGCTGTTCACATACCAGACAGCAGTGAGATGAAATTGCCAAAGAGTTATCATATTAGGAGGAATGCGCAGAGGAAATGAGGATAAGAAGAAAGAGTCATGGTAACGGCACATTTGTACCTTGACACTATAAGAATACCATACTTGCTGATGTATCTACTGGCCACCTACACACAACAGCTACACCTTTTACTCAAGAGCAAAAAGCAGATCACCAGTGGCCTTACCAGCAGTTTAAAAACAGATAGGCACAGCGACTGCAGCCTGTATTTTTAGGGAAAGATTTGGGAAAACACACAGTCGTGACAAAAGTCACTGATATATATTTGGCTCCAAAAGGGAAATCTCCACCATGCAACAACTTTCATGCACATCAGCACTGACTGCCAATCCCAGAAATTGGCTTTTTATCATTTAAAGTGCCAGGATAAGCAGCCTCTGCCCTTTAGATCATCTTTAAGAATAAGCATAGGTTATGTTCTTTCTAATAAGGGATCGTGCTGCTACAGTGAGCTTCACTCTACTTCCCTCACTTAGAGTATTGATTACATGCCAGAGCCACTTCCTCATTTATGTGAATCAGCTGAGAAATGGCAGGATTGACAATGAGTGTTTCATGTACAGCTCATCACCCTGAAGTCCTGTAGAATTTAGTGTGTTATGATCCGTAACCCAATTATAGGCTACTTCCCTTTTCAACAGTACAAGTTTACATATGCCTATGCACATCCATGGGGTGGTTTTTTTTTTTTTGGTGAATGCAAGTACTCTGAGTGCATTTCCTTCTGAAAGTATTGTCTTCTGTTGCAATTTGCAAATAAATCACGTCCCACCTGCCATCTCACAAGTAGTTAGATTTCTGGAAAGAGTGAGATGCCCATCTTCTCACAGACTCATAGCAAGAAAGCTATAAAGGGAGAAGTGTCTTTTAAATTTTAATCACTAAGGTAGAATTGACAAATCTGGAGTTCCTTGTTCTGCACACAGACTTCTTATTTCTTTCCAAGGAAATGGTTTTGAGATACATTTGTTAAAATAGCTAGGCAACTTGCTCATACTAAAACTAAATAGATTCAAGGCTCTAAAGTCACAAAGGCGCTAAGAATTTAAAGAAATAGAATTTTTTTCTTTAGCTTCTGCCTGATTTCCACACTTTTTAGGTTTAGGATTATGAAGGTCCTAATGTTAGACCACTAAAGAAATTTAACTGGGAATTGGGTTCATTTCAGTTGATGAGGTCTGTGTAAAATGCCACCTGGCTAGGCTCTGTCTGAAGCCAGTGAAGAGAAATGGACGTCTTCAGATAGGAATTCAGTCTTTCTCTCCTAATGTCATAAGCTCTGTGGCCAGGAGGTGTGTTTCAAGGTCCTGTTTCTCTTCACAGTGAAGTAGACTGCAGAAGTGCTTCAGTTCCTAGTCACAAGGAACTAGTGACATTTTAGGTACTTTAGGAATCCTAGCTACCCTCCAGCTTCTTCCCCATAAGGTTTTGGGTCTCTTGCAGGTCCTGTGTGATGTCCTAGGTGTCCTGGATTGTGTTTAGGCAAGGAAGCCTGTCTCTTGCTAGTGACAGAAAAGAGACTTTACACTTTTAGACACCTTACTGTCATTAAGAAACCCAACATGATAGCATTAAAACAGTTTTGACTAATTTAAGAGGATGCTGGCAAGGTTCTGCATTTGTCTTGAGATGATGGTGACCTAATCTTACAGTAAGTCAGTTTAGGGTCTGACCTGTCTCCTCCCTGCTGTCTTTTGGGGAGTCACAAACAAGCTGCAGTTGCTATGAGAAGATGACAACATGGCAACACAGCCATGTTTGCAAGAGTGTGGGACTCCAACACCACCACATTCAAGCAGCTCAGGACTTCAGAAAGTGGTCAGAAGATAAGAAAGGCTCAAGTTTTCTTTATACAATGTAGTAGTTATCTAAAACATTTTCCATATCTCCTATTCTCTTCCTCTTCCAGAGGAAGTTCCTCAGTTCCGATAGGACAAGGACAAGAGCTGATTGCCTCCATAGACTGTGTTAACTTGTCCCATTTCACTGGCAGGAGAATGGGAGTTTATTTTCAGTGCCTAGTACATTCTGGTTGTTTTCCACAAGGACAATAATCATGAAGACAATATATTTTACACTGAGAAGTAGTGAATTTCGGGTGTTAATTTTCACAGATTCTGTTGTGTGTTGTAATTCTGTACCTTTGGTCTGTGCGTAAAGCGCAGCACCGAGGCAGCTACAGAAGGGAGTATTTGAGAAGCTGTATCTTTTTCAAGTACCTGCTTGTCAAAGGTCTCATGAATGCAATGCATAGCCCTCTCCTAAGGCTAAGGGTTAACCGTCATCAAGGAAAGTCTCTGATCTGTCAGAGCATGAAGAAAATAGCAAGGAAAATGTAAACTTCACATTGAAGAAGATGCAAGTAGAATACATTCTGCTGCATAAAGGTCTATCTTGGCATGGCCTTTTTAAAGGACAGAGGTACAATGGCAGTTCCCAATCACCATGAGAACTGCATGAGATCAAAACCTAAACTTTCCTTTAATTTATTGCATCTACACGTCTACACCAGAGCAAGCTGCAGCTAATGTGAGTTCTGTATGTGAGATGACCAATTCCGACTGGAATTAGCACAGAACAGAGCAAAATACCCCCAGAAGCAGGAGAGTAATTTTACCTTCAGCAGTGGTGTCCTTCAGAGCAGTCTAACACACATACCTCAAGTCAGGGAAAAGTTCCTAACAAGCCTTAACATTGCCTGTATACTCTTCACTCAGACTGCACATACATGAGCGTGCATTTGTCCCACATACAGGCTGACTCGTATTTTTGCTACTAAACAAGCTGTTTCTGTTTGTGAAGCTCCCACAGTAAATTTTTTATTGTTCGCTCTTCTAATCAACAAATTTCTCACTTCCCATTTGCACCTTTTCCCCTTCTGATACCCTCTCTCATTTTACAAAGGAAAACAATGAAGATAAAAATGTCAGATACAGAACCAGCAAGGCTAGGTACCAGGCATGATGAGCTCTTTGGACCAAAACAACTACACGACTGTGGCAAGTCCAATAATCACTTAGAAGTAGCTTATGGAAACAATTTCTCTGGCTCCTACTTCCTGTTTTTCTTCTGTTAACTGTTACACCACTTGACCTCTTCAAGCCCGCAATCGGGCTTTTACTCCAACAAATCCATGAGACAGCAAAGGGTTGGTGGTTTTTCAAAATTATTATTTTTTGGTTACTCAGCTTTGTATTTTCATTTGCGTATAAGAAAACCACATGCAAGAGATTGTTAGAGAAGTGAACAAGAGGCTGCATCCTCTGAGTGTATAGTAGGAATAACCTCAAGCTAGTCACATGGGATATGCCACCTTTTTCTCAGTGTTGGCATATTATCACTGGGGAATAATTTACTACCTTTTCCAGCTACCAAAATTGATAACAACCTGTTATATAATATATTATCCTGGGTAAATGCTCAAAATACTCATTATTCATATTAATACCTGCTTCTGGCCATGGTTATTGATCATCTGGCAAGAAGGTGACGTTGTACTGCAAATGCACGCAGCTGATGCTGATGCATTCAGAAAGTATTCACCTGGCTAATGGGGTGCGTCTCCAAGTGCATCTGTCTTTCCATCATTTCCCTCACTTCCTGCACGACTACAGGTTTCCCTCAGGGGTCATTAGACTGTCTACTTCTCCATCTACAGAGCTGACAAGAGATCCCTTTGGACTTCTCCAGCCCACCAGAGAAGGGGAGGGGACATTCACTCTGAAGATTTAAAAAGGTGCCCCCAAACCTTTAGGAGGTCTTGTGACACATTATTCCAAGAAACGAAGACTGAAGATTTGCTACTTCAATAGGTATGAAGGTGAGTGAAACTCTTTTGGTATGTGGGTAACATTTAGTTTGCAATTTAAGATTTTTCATATTAGTATAATATTTCAGGGACTGCAGTTAATAATTTTAGCTTTTAAATAACAGAGAAGGCATATACACATAGTTATATTTAGTGTGTTTGAAACCACTGCATTAAAAACATACTCTAAAAGACAGGATAGAATAAAACACTGTGAATCACAGAGCTAAGTGCTCTCTGATGTCCATCCCTGTTATCGATACTCTGCAAAACAAGCAGACATGCAGTTTGTTCACAGAGGATTCATGCTTGGTGCTTTCATTTGCATGTGCTGCATCAGCAAACAAATTAAAAGGATCCAGCAAGCAATCCTCTTGACATGTATGTAATCGTGATTGAAGCAAATAGGATGCTGAGTTTAAAAACTTTTGTTTCCTGAGGAAGTAGTGATGTGCTTTCCCTGCTTTTGTTTGTAATGGCCAGCCCCCTACATTTGCTTATTGTCTGATTTCTATCTTCAGGCTTGGTAAAATCAAGATGTACTTTATATCATATTTCCCTCCTAGTCTGTACATTATCCTTATTTCTGCAGGATCTAGTGTCCTTGCAAACAGAAGCACAGAAGGTGCTTGACCCAATGGCAGTTCTCACCTATATGGGACCTGTAAGAAGAATAGAGTAAAAAGAATAAGTGTGTTTGATTTAACATTCATCCTCCCATTACATCACTGAGTATTGAAGATGAGATAGCTAGAGGTGAGGTTGGGCAGCAAGACAGGGAGAAAGAAGGAAGAGGAAATACCCTCACATTTAGATTTGAAGTTGAGAAGATTTACAGATCTGAAAAGCTTTTCCTGTATCTTGTGGTTCTTTGCTGTATACAGGGACTGCGTAAACTGACAGCATCTGCAGTGGCACTGTTCCTTACAGTGTCCTTCCTATCTTTCTCCTGGAGTGCTCCTCAGGTAAACAGCTGACTTGGGCTGAATTCACAGCTTCTATCTCACAGGTTGGTGCTATTTAATACTTGTTAGTAATGTCATACAGTGCTGACATGTCTCTTTACTCTTTTTTTTTTTGTCATAAAGGCTCATTTCCAAAGGAGAAACTGGACTCCTCAGGCTATGCTCTATTTGAAGGGTGCACGTAAGTCCTAAGCTCTTTAAATTTGGAGGAGATAACTTTTTATACCATTGGCTTATTCCTGATCTGTTTGGCTGTACAGAAGCAGTAAATTCCTGATGATGCTGTGGAGGTAGAAGTTCTGAAGCCTGCCAAGATACTTTTATCCTTATTTCTTCTTGCCTTTGAAACAGTGGTATTGCCAGTACTATTATTCATTTTTAAAGGAATCCAATTGAAGAAGGCAACTATTGGAAGAATAAAAGCAAACCAGAAAGTACAGAAGATATATATAATTGGAAGCTTGATTGTGAAACCTACTGGAAAGGCAATTTCCTTAACTGAAATAATCTCAAAGGAGATTCACACACTTGATACATATCATTCCTTATCACTATTCAGGCCTAATTAAAACATCTTCCCAAGTAATAGGATAACACATTCCTACTACAAGCATCTTGCATTATAGTCAGTATTCAGACCACAAGTTACCTTTTCTAAGGAGAAACTGGATGTCAGGCTTATCAATATTGTGATATTAAGGTTGTGCAAATTAACTTTTGAGTTTCTGTTATTAGAACAGAGTTGAGGCAGCATCCAAAATAATGTTTTGATTCTGAGAGATCTTGGTCTCTGATGCAGACCCACAGCATTTAACATAAACATTTCTATTTTTAAAAATTCAATTCCAAACTGAACCAAAAGTTCAAAACATACCAGGCAGAGTATGTGTTAAGGGAGCAAGGTTCCTTCCAATTACAAGCACAATACGTATAGATATATAAACTACAAAGAACAGTGAGGTAACACCGTGTGAAATAAACTCTGCTGACAATTTCTGTTCATGAAAGCAAAGAATTCAGCCCCTTAATTTTATTTTTTTTTTCCAAACTGAGTAATGGACTGTATTGCTTGCATACCAGTCTTCTTTTAGTTCTTTCTGAGTTCATGTAGAAAAATTCTTTTAAAAACAATACCTCATAGGCCAGCAAAGAGACTGAAGGTTCTTGGATAGCAGTTGAGGAATGACTGAAGAAAACTCTTCCAGACTGTATCTCCTAAAGCAGGATAATACAAGCATGGAAACTTTTGGAACAACACTTTAATGGAATAAAAGATGTTTTGGAGTGTTCTGGTTCAGGATGGGCTATTGCTCGTTTCGAAAGACCTCAGGAGGAATAAATACATCCAATTTTATGCTTGTAGAATTACTGCTGCGATTTTGTGTTTTGAAAAGACTACTTTAGTGGTTATAAGGTACCAGTTACATCAGATTTGGGAAGTAGTTTTCACCCTTTCCCCACTGTTCTTGTAGAGGGACGCCGATTCATCTCAGATGAGAGCCAGCGAAAGGATCTGTATGGCAGAATGCAGCTTGGTAAGTACATGTGCACAGGTGTATACAGCACCGATCTTTGCTCAGATTAGGGGAGAAATCTGTGAGAACAGGAGAAATAATTTTGCTTTTCTGGAATCTTATTCAAGGAAGCACTTATATAACTTCCTCTCATTATACCCTTCACTCCAAAAAGCATGTGAAATACAAGACTGTGTGCCTGGTTCTCCTCTCTTGTGTACCTGTGTGACTTCACTTCCATAAGTGGTGATGTTCCAACACAGACTGAGTGTAAAAAGGGATAAGAATCAGTCCCTTTGATTTTCTTTTTTCAGTGGAAAGAAAAATAAATCAAATTATTAATTATGCTGAACAGAAAAAATGACAAAAGTAGAGAACATTATTCCATGTCAGACAAAGGAAATAATTTTGTAGCAAAATAAGGAATGCATGAAAAAAGAAAAGACTTTTTTATTACTTTCTGATTAAAATAACCTCCTTTAGCAAGAAATTGATAAGCTTTTACGTGTTAGACATTTATCAGCCTGACTTTGAGCACATATTGTTGTGAAGGAGAACACAATACATCTCCTTGGGTCTCTAGTTGTAGATACAAAAAAGAAAAGAGCAATATAAAGAAGTCCCAACAAACACAACAAACTGAGTGTCTCTAATTTTTTAATTCTAGAAACACGCAGCCAAAACACAAATCCTTTATCTCTTTCTGAAGCTGCAGCATTGTTCCTTAGTTCGTTATGGAAAGCCCAAGAAGGTAAACATATTTTGTTTTAAACTGAGCTTTTAAAGGGGAGTTATAAGCACTTTTAACTTTTTAGTAAATGTACTTATAAGAATGCTTTAGTAAATGTACGTAACAGTTCAATCTAAAAACTTGTCTTTAAATGAAATATGATTCCAACAGAGTGAATTATATCAAGTTGTACATTTAAAGAATCAAAAACAAGAACAGGAGAAGCAACAGTATGCAAACTTTCATATATTCAGCTTTTCATCTGCTTTTCAGATTTTTATTGGTCTAAACTCAATGGAATGCCTATTCTAAATTCAGAGGTAGAATTAACAGTGAACATGGGGGTTTGGACAAAATATATGAGCACTTCTGAAGATAAAACAATGCAAGTGTCCTTTGTGTGTGCCAAGAAAAAGAGAAAATTCTCTGAAGTTCACAATTCATAAATTTTAGTGGTATTTTCCTACCTGCTGTTCCTGTTCCAAAAGAAAAAGTGGATGGAAACAGCCTCTTAAGAAAAAAGGTGACATCTGAGAGATCTAAGCAAAACTAGCAGCTTGTTTGGACAGTACTCCATGGAATAACACTGAAATCAGTGTAGTAGTAGCCTAACAAAATAATCAAAGATACAATAATCAAAAATTGCTGCCTTTAAAATGACAGAAAGCATTATTATTTCTATTTTCATGTCTTAGCTAATCAGTCACATTACACTAGGGCTGTCCTTGAGGTATATCTATATCCTGGAAACTTTAGTGATTGAACTTTTCTTTGTCTACAACTTATTTTTGCCCATTGTGTCTTGTCTTGCAGTGGAAGAAGAAAACAGTGATCACCCTGGCTACCTGATGGATAATCTATCAAACTGGTGAAATATTTGAAATTTCTTTAACATTTGTATTCCATCTACCCTGAAACCATGATCTATGTAAACAGTGTTTAATCTCCACTTAAGTGCCAAAAAGTTGACATATATATTCATTGCAACATTTTGAATTTCAAACTGATTAAAATTTACCAGTTCAGCCAAAGAAATTATTTGTAAAGTTCCTGTCTTGTTTAGGTAATTTTGTATGTCTCATACAAAATTTAAAATCCACTGTACCATCTTAGCTGAAAGGATGAATGAATCGTCCTTTTGGGCAATTACTTCATTCATATAAGTTTTTCAATAATTATAGAAAAACCTTTTACCACCTTCCACCCAACTGTATATTAAAGTCTTTTTATTGTTGGTAAAGGTAGATTCCTTTACCACTTCACTGCTGGCCCTATTAGTCAACACAGAATCAGGGCATCAAGTAATGACCATGGCATACAGATACTTCTGTTGTCAGGAGGCATGGTTCTGCTGGAGCTAGTGGGGGCACACTAGTTACAAATCTAGTGTCAAACATGATAACTGGCACATAGATTATTAATTGCATCACCATTGTACCATTTTGTCAGCCTGTTTTTTAAGCTTTGAAACTGAAATCATGCATAAACTGGTTAATTACCATTCCATGCTGATAAGGAAGTATGGGACATTATTTACATAGCACTGAGGTCTTACTGGGAAGCCCTCTGCAGTTCTCATGTAATTGAAAAGTCACTACATGATCCCTGCGTCCAAGCAATTGCGTTTCATTTTGTCAGCACACATTAACTATGAGGTTGCTTCTCCTCAACACAAAGAAATGCATCTGAAGGAATGGAGGAATTAATTTCTATCACAGGACCATAGGCATTTTCAGTAGTTGTTTATAGTTAATATCACCTCAAATTCCCTTTCATCACAATTGCTTTAACATGATCATTTACAAGACATATCTAGTGATCACATCTTCCAGCATTGCAGTGAAGCTGGGCATGGAATAATGATAAATAGATGTTTACTAGCTTGTTACTACTAGAACATTTTTAGGTAATGAAATGCTGGATCATCCTCAGATCATGTTAAAGCAATTGTGATGAAAGGGAATTTGAGGTGAGATGAGATTTCTTCAGTAAAACAATGCACTGAAATGCAAGCAAAAATGCCAAGTTTCTTGAAATCAATTTTTAACTTTTTTTTTTTTTTTTTTTAAGAGATGATCAACTTTCAGTCATTAGGACCTTTAAATGTTCTTTTGTTCAACTCTCAGCCATTACATTCTTTGATTCTGCAAGGTAGCTTTAGTTAAAACCACTCCAAGGAAGAACATATACCATTTGAGCTCACAAAGTGCAGCTACACTCCATTTAGTAAACTGTATGAACATTTGGCAGTATTTTTGCTTTCACTGCATTAATATGAAAAATACCCATTAATTGTAATTATTCATTACATCAAAATCATCTGGGACACTACAGACTCCTTTAAAATTCATTTAAGATACTGCAGTAAAGCTAGAACAAGACTTCTAACATGGTGTCTTTTCTCAGTGATCCAGATCAGCTTAAGAATGAAAATGCGATTTTAAAACTGATTTTACAGGGCTGAAGATACAGATAGGCACTTAATCACTTTTACTCTTAATGGCCTGTATAGGAGGAACTGTGCCATCAGGCGTCAGTCAAGTTTTTGAAAGGTCAATGTGTAATCAAAGCAGGCCAACTGACCCTACCCCCCCCACACACACATAGCAGTGAAGGTAAACATCTCCAGAGGTCACATCTCCCTACCTGATAAGGAACAGGCTGAATCAAGTCCTGGAACTGGCTTTTCTTGAACAGCTTGAGGAATTCTTGATTCACAAAAAAAGAACAATTTCCTTACTAACGCCTTTGTACTGAAAGCTACTTCTAAGCATATTTACTCAGCCACTCTGTATCTATGGAAGTTAAAGACAGCTGAAAATTGCAAGGCAAATCAGATGTCTGTTTCTCATAGGCAGATTCACTTCTTCCACAACAGATTTAAAAAGAAGATTTATAACCTTTACCAAATGCAGTAGGAGGGAAAGATATGGCTTTGGAATTATTTTAGAATTTTATTCAATGACCAGGTGTTGTCATGGATTTGTGAGCCTTGTTATCAGTATTCCGCACCATAACATCATGTAGTGCACTGGGAGTTAAGGAGCTAGTGGTGCTGTTCCGTGGATTGTTGCTATTTCCGGATACCTGGATCTCAGCAGAGAAGAAGAACTACATCTCCCAGAAGACTTTCACTGCTCCCCTCCCATTTTCTGATCAGATGGAAAGATAAATCTGTTTTGCAACTCACAAGGTGGCCCCTTTTCTTTTACTGCTCGTCTCTGCAGTAAAGTGCCCTGAGGATAACTGATCCGACTATTAAAGGCAGACGTGAAGGAGGCGTAAAGAACCTCAGCCTTTTCCTTGTCCACAGTGGTCAATAACATGGTGCTATTTTGCATTCTGATGTCATATTTAGAAATTAGTTTTTTATACTCAGAACGCACTGGGCCTTCATTAAGTTTGCCGCTCTGCTCTCTGGAGCTATCTGCGTACACGGTAAATTCAAGACACTGATGGAAATACCTACCTGGTATCTGTACGCAGCATGCCGTGCGTTGGACATTGAAAGGTACAGCCCAGAGGGAGCTGCTAATGTGACAGAAGGTGTGATATTTAAAGAGGCTTTCCAGCTTCTCCTGTGAATTCCTTGTGCGTTTGTTGAACGTTCACCCGATGATCATGTTGTTAACCTCCACAATGGCAGCCAGGAAGGCACGGACGACGCATGTCACAGGGGAAGAGTCACATTTTAATTTAAAAACACCCCCCACAATAATGTAGAGGCCATGTACAGCCTGTCATGCAGATGGCATGCAGGGGGTCCATCACACGTGAGTGGAGGACGGGCTCCTTCTCAAGGCTGGGGACAAGCCCTGCTCCTCATAGCGAGCCCTCCAGCCCTCCAAATACACCACATCCCACCAAGCCCAGCAAGCCCTGGGCAGGTGGGACACGGGCAGTTTGCACTGCCAGGGCTATGAACATGCAAAATGGGCAACACCCGATCTCCCTGGCGCTGGGGTCCAGCGCTCCAGCTGTGGCTGCCTCAGAGCTGAGCAGAGGGGCAGGATAACCGCCCTTCACCTACTGGCAGCACCCGGCCTCACGTAGCCCAGGACACCATTCACCAAGGCGGCCTGGGCTCCTTGGTGCTTCAGCCTGGTGTCCAGCAGGACTCCCAGGTTTGCTCCAGCTGGCTAACCCCTGCTGTTGTGCGTTCCGGTATGTTCCCCCCAGGTGCAGAAATTTGCCCTTCCCCTGTCATGGGGTTCCTATCTGGGATATAACAGTGCCAGCAGTGGCTTGGCAGCAGGAAAAAAGGGAGAAAGCATCGAGGATGAGGAAGCAACAACGGCTGTGCCATTAGCAATGCCAACACGCATTTTTGCATTTTTTCTTTCTAGTTTATTTGCATGGGGGAATTGGACACTGATGGCAAAGGTCCATTGGGGCCGGCGTGTGTCCCAGCTGCTGCCCGGCCCCAGTCTCATCAGCCCGGCCGCTGTTCTATTGCTGCCGGCTGGGTGGCCTCTTCTTCGGCGATGCTGAGGCCTGGCAGTCGCTGGCCTTCCTCTTCGGGGCTCGCCGGGACTGCTGAGGAAGGCTGTGGCCAGAGGGCCCTGCCACAGGCTGCCCCGGCTCCTCGCGGGACTCTGCCTGCTCCATGGTGACCTCCGCAGGGTTGTTATGTGGGCAGCTGGGATGCCCGGCGAGGTCTCCTCCCGTCCTGCCCGGGATTTGGTCCCTGGTGGAGCTGGCAGGGCCGCTGGAGAGTGCTGGGCCAGGGACGGGAGCCTCCTGTCGTGGAGCAGCTGTGCGCTCCGACGCTGGGTTGGCCTCCTGTGCCCCAGCAGCAGGGGTGACGTTGAGGCCCAGCAGGCGCTGAGCCTCCCTGCCGTACTTCTGCACGGTGAAGGCGATGAACTGCCTCACAAAGTTGCCTGTTTGGCCGTGCAGGTGGAGATCCAGCCTCTCCATCAGGATCTCCTGCTCCAAGCCGACGAGGAGCAGGGCCGAGATGACGCTGTTGGCCAGCGTATCTGCCCGTGGCTCCTCGGTGCCCAGGATGCGGCGCAGCTTCCGTTGCAGCCAGGAGCGCAGGGGCCGCAGCAGGGCTGGGTTCTCCCGGAAGATGGAAGCCCAGGAGTCACGGGAGAGGCCGCCCGCAGGACGCCTGGGCACTGCAGGCCATGGCCGGGCGGCCCGGGGGCCTGCGGGGCGCCGTGTGGCAACGGATGCCACCGCAGCCGGTCTGAGGACCAGCTCCTCGTACTTGTTGTCCGCTCGCGTGGTGTGGATGATGGACTGCACACCCTGCTTGCAAAGCGGACACTGGGGCCTGGCGCTCGTCCACCGCCGGATGCAGGGAGAGCAAAACTGGTGGCAGCACGGCACGGCGTATGCCGCGCTGTCCCAGTTGTCCAGGCACACGGGGCAGCGGGTGTCTAATGCTGCCTCCATGCTTCCACCGGTCGCGGTGGGCTCGGGGGAGCGGGAGATGGCAACGCGCTCCCCAGCACTGGCGCTGCAGTAGCAGGTGTCACGCTGCAAGAGGACAAGAGGACAAGAGACGTTAGTCACACACCGGCCTGGGAGGGCTCCCTCAAGGTGCCCCCTGCCCTGTGCCGCCGGTCCCCGTGCCGCCTACCTATGCTGCTGCACGCGCCTCTCTGGGATGTCCCGTCTGCCTGCTCCCAGCAGGGTCGGGTTAAGGAACAAGTGGCTCTGAGACGGCCGCTGAGAGCTGCGCTAGCAGCACCCAGAGCTCGTTTCAGCACCAAAGCTCGCCCTGTCCACACTCCAGTCCTCGCACACACGCTCGGTCGGAGGCCAGGCACGAACTGCTGGGCTGAGCCGCTGCACCCACGTTAAAGGATCCGTGGGCTATGGAGTCACAATCCGTTGCCTGGAGACGTCTCAAAGCATGGCTTGGCCAAGCTGCTGGGCCTCACCTTCATTCAACCTTCACTTGGGGACATCGCTGCCCGTCCCACAGTGATGCCACGGCGCATTGCTGGGTCATCACTATGAGCCGTCCTCACCTGCAGCACGTGCTCCAGCGCCAGCACAAGTTGCACGAATTTCTGGGCTTTTCCCAGTGCCACTGCCCACTCCATTCCCCACACCTCGTGTGCTTGGCTTCAGTGTTTCACACCAATCACCGGGGCCTGGGCCACATCTTCCCATGGGCTCCATCCGGTCTCTCTGGCCATGGCACGCAGCCCCAGGCATGTACAGCAAGAAGAAGAACTTGTATTCCATAAAAGTTCATGTTTTCACACAGAGGGTGGTGACGCAGTGGAACAGGTTGCCCAGAGAGGTTGTGGATGCCCCATCCCCGGAGGCATTCGAGGCCTGACTGGATGTGGCTCTGGGCAGCCTGGTCTAGCGGTTGCACATAGCAGGGAGGTTGCAACTGTATGACCATTAGGGTCCTTTTCAACTATATGACCATTAGGGTCCTTTTCAACCCAGACCATTTCCATGATTCTATGATTCTATGATTCTATGATTCTGTGATTCTACGATTCTGTGATTCTACAATTCTGTGATTCTATGATTCTACAATTCTGTGATTCTGTGATTCTGTGATTCTGTGATTCTGTGATTCTGTGATTCTATGATAGTTGGACTCGATGACCTCAGAGGTCTTTTCCAACCTTAATGATTCTATGAATTCTATCATTCTTAGGCTGCATGAGGAAGTCCTGCAGGCTCTCCCCATGCTCCAGCACTCTGGCCAGCCCTCTGGGACCTCCAGGTTCCTCCCAAGGGATGTCAAAATCCAGAGCAGTGTCCGGTGGATTTTCTCCCCCTTTGCAGAGCAATCAAACCATAGGGCAGCCTCCAGCTGCAAGCCTTGGCCCTCTGTTCATGCAAGGGCTTGCAAGGGTTGGCCCCCGGTTGGCTTGTCCTCATTCTCAAGAGTTACTTGACAGTATTTAGTTGCTAGATTGTTGGTGTTAGTGAAGGACAAAAGCTTGGTGCCCCTCTGGCAGTGGATGGGAGGACAGGGGCTGCCCAGTTGAGCTCTGCTGACATGACAGAGAGCTGCAGGGCAGGGCAGCAGAGGAGCAACGGTGTCCGGAGGCAGGGAGAGGGGAAAGGAGGCTGGGGGAAAGCAGCCAAGGGAAAGGAAGATTGAGGGGAGCATGAAGGGCATGGGGAGGAGGACAAAGGGAGCAGGAAGGAAGGAGGCAGGGGGTAACAGAGCTGCTGAAAAAATCAGGGAACAGAAGGGAGCCCATGGGTAGGAGGGTTGTGATGTGTCTGTGGGCAGCACTGCCCTGGGGAAGCCTCTGGCGCTGTGCTGGCACCCCCGCCCGCACTGACAGGGAGTGCTGCACTTCATCAAGCAGCTCCAGGTTGGGCAGCATCTACTCAGCTCATCGCAGGCTTTCCCGTGCAGATGTGAGGTTGCTCCCTTCCAGCTTTCAACTGGGTTTATATTTTGTCAGGGAAACTACAGGGAGTAAAAAGCAGCCAAAACCTTGTAGTGACAAAGCGTTACATCACGTGCCTTAGCGCTTCAGTACAAGGCCCAGCTGAGAGCCACTTTCCACTGTAATTTTCCTGCATATCTGCCAAGCCGTGCATGGAAAGAGCCATCTGCGATGTCTTATGGGGCATTTCCTGGACACAGCTTCCAAAGGGTAACTAAAAACCAAGTTCTGTAAAACGTAAGCCGCTGCCCAAACGACTGGGTTTTAGAAACGTGTAAGTTACAGCTGAGAGAGAAGTCGCAATGAGTCCCGCTTTTGGTCTGCTTGATCTGTGTCTACTTGGAGTTCATCAGCCCCGGTGGCAAAATTAATATCTCTGCCATAGTATTGTGAGCCTTGTTATCAGTATTCCGCACCATAACATCATGTAGTGCACTGGGAGTTAAGGAGCTAGTGGTGCTGTTCCGTGGATTGTTGCTATTTCCGGATACCTGGATCTCAGCAGAGAAGAAGAACTACATCTCCCAGAAGACTTTCACTGCTCCCCTCCCATTTTCTGATCAGATGGAAAGATAAATCTGTTTTGCAACTCACAAGGTGGCCCCTTTTCTTTTACTGCTCGTCTCTGCAGTAAAGTGCCCTGAGGATAACTGATCCGACTATTAAAGGCAGACGTGAAGGAGGCGTAAAGAACCTCAGCCTTTTCCTTGTCCACAGTGGTCAATAACATGGTGCTATTTTGCATTCTGATGTCATATTTAGAAATTAGTTTTTTATACTCAGAACGCACTGGGCCTTCATTAAGTTTGCCGCTCTGCTCTCTGGAGCTATCTGCGTACACGGTAAATTCAAGACACTGATGGAAATACCTACCTGGTATCTGTACGCAGCATGCCGTGCGTTGGACATTGAAAGGTACAGCCCAGAGGGAGCTGCTAATGTGACAGAAGGTGTGATATTTAAAGAGGCTTTCCAGCTTCTCCTGTGAATTCCTTGTGCGTTTGTTGAACGTTCACCCGATGATCATGTTGTTAACCTCCACAATGGCAGCCAGGAAGGCACAGACGACGCATGTCACAGGGGAAGAGTCACATTTTAATTTAAAAACACCCCCCACAATAATGTAGAGGCCATGTACAGCCTGTCATGCAGATGGCATGCAGGGGGTCCATCACACGTGAGTGGAGGACGGGCTCCTTCTCAAGGCTGGGGACAAGCCCTGCTCCTCATAGCGAGCCCTCCAGCCCTCCAAATACACCACATCCCACCAAGCCCAGCAAGCCCTGGGCAGGTGGGACACGGGCAGTTTGCACTGCCAGGGCTATGAACATGCAAAATGGGCAACACCCGATCTCCCTGGCGCTGGGGTCCAGCGCTCCAGCTGTGGCTGCCTCAGAGCTGAGCAGAGGGGCAGGATAACCGCCCTTCACCTACTGGCAGCACCCGGCCTCACGTAGCCCAGGACACCATTCACCAAGGCGGCCTGGGCTCCTTGGTGCTTCAGCCTGGTGTCCAGCAGGACTCCCAGGTTTGCTCCAGCTGGCTAACCCCTGCTGTTGTGCGTTCCGGTATGTTCCCCCCAGGTGCAGAAATTTGCCCTTCCCCTGTCATGGGGTTCCTATCTGGGATATAACAGTGCCAGCAGTGGCTTGGCAGCAGGAAAAAAGGGAGAAAGCATCGAGGATGAGGAAGCAACAACGGCTGTGCCATTAGCAATGCCAACACGCATTTTTGCATTTTTTCTTTCTAGTTTATTTGCATGGGGGAATTGGACACTGATGGCAAAGGTCCATTGGGGCCGGCGTGTGTCCCAGCTGCTGCCCGGCCCCAGTCTCATCAGCCCAGCCGCTGTTCTATTGCTGCCGGCTGGGTGGCCTCTTCTTTGGCGATGCTGAGGCCTGGCAGTCGCTGGCCTTCCTCTTCGGGGCTCGCCGGGACTGCTGAGGAAGGCTGTGGCCAGAGGGCCCTGCCACAGGCTGCCCCGGCTCCTCGCGGGACTCTGCCTGCTCCATGGTGACCTCCGCAGGGTTGTTATGTGGGCAGCTGGGATGCCCGGCGAGGTCTCCTCCCGTCCTGCCCGGGATTTGGTCCCTGGTGGAGCTGGCAGGGCCGCTGGAGAGTGCTGGGCCAGGGACGGGAGCCTCCTGTCGTGGAGCAGCTGTGCGCTCCGACGCTGGGTTGGCCTCCTGTGCCCCAGCAGCAGGGGTGACGTTGAGGCCCAGCAGGCGCTGAGCCTCCCTGCCGTACTTCTGCACGGTGAAGGCGATGAACTGCCTCACAAAGTTGCCTGTTTGGCCGTGCAGGTGGAGATCCAGCCTCTCCATCAGGATCTCCTGCTCCAAGCCGACGAGGAGCAGGGCCGAGATGACGCTGTTGGCCAGCGTATCTGCCCATGGCTCCTCGGTGCCCAGGATGCGGCGCAGCTTCCGTTGCAGCCAGGAGCGCAGGGGCCGCAGCAGGGCTGGGTTCTCCCGGAAGATGGAAGCCCAGGAGTCACGGGAGAGGCCGCCCGCAGGACGCCTGGGCACTGCAGGCCATGGCCGGGCGGCCCGGGGGCCTGCGGGGCGCCGTGTGGCAACGGATGCCACCGCAGCCGGTCTGAGGACCAGCTCCTCGTACTTGTTGTCCGCTCGCGTGGTGTGGATGATGGACTGCACACCCTGCTTGCAAAGCGGACACTGGGGCCTGGCGCTCGTCCACCGCCGGATGCAGGGAGAGCAAAACTGGTGGCAGCACGGCACGGCGTACGCCGCGCTGTCCCAGTTGTCCAGGCACACGGGGCAGCGGGTGTCTAATGCTGCCTCCATGCTTCCACCGGTCGCGGTGGGCTCGGGGGAGCGGGAGATGGCAACGCGCTCCCCAGCACTGGCGCTGCAGTAGCAGGTGTCACGCTGCAAGAGGACAAGAGGACAAGAGACGTTAGTCACACACCGGCCTGGGAGGGCTCCCTCAAGGTGCCCCCTGCCCTGTGCCGCCGGTCCCCGTGCCGCCTACCTATGCTGCTGCACGCGCCTCTCTGGGATGTCCCGTCTGCCTGCTCCCAGCAGGGTCGGGTTAAGGAACAAGTGGCTCTGAGACGGCCGCTGAGAGCTGCGCTAGCAGCACCCAGAGCTCGTTTCAGCACCAAAGCTCGCCCTGTCCACACTCCAGTCCTCGCACACACGCTCTGTCGGAGGCCAGGCACGAACTGCTGGGCTGAGCCGCTGCACCCACGTTAAAGGATCCGTGGGCTATGGAGTCACAATCCGTTGCCTGGAGACGTCTCAAAGCATGGCTTGGCCAAGCTGCTGGGCCTCACCTTCATTCAACCTTCACTTGGGGACATCGCTGCCCGTCCCACAGTGATGCCACGGCGCATTGCTGGGTCATCACTATGAGCCGTCCTCACCTGCAGCACGTGCTCCAGCGCCAGCACAAGTTGCACGAATTTCTGGGCTTTTCCCAGTGCCACTGCCCACTCCATTCCCCACACCTCGTGTGCTTGGCTTCAGTGTTTCACACCAATCACCGGGGCCTGGGCCACATCTTCCCATGGGCTCCATCCGGTCTCTCTGGCCATGGCACGCAGCCCCAGGCATGTACAGCAAGAAGAAGAACTTGTATTCCATAAAAGTTCATGTTTTCACACAGAGGGTGGTGACGCAGTGGAACAGGTTGCCCAGAGAGGTTGTGGATGCCCCATCCCCGGAGGCATTCGAGGCCTGACTGGATGTGGCTCTGGGCAGCCTGGTCTAGCGGTTGCACATAGCAGGGAGGTTGCAACTGTATGACCATTAGGGTCCTTTTCAACTATATGACCATTAGGGTCCTTTTCAACCCAGACCATTTCCATGATTCTATGATTCTATGATTCTATGATTCTGTGATTCTACGATTCTGTGATTCTACAATTCTGTGATTCTATGATTCTACAATTCTGTGATTCTGTGATTCTGTGATTCTGTGATTCTGTGATTCTATGATAGTTGGACTCGATGACCTCAGAGGTCTTTTCCAACCTTAATGATTCTATGAATTCTATCATTCTTAGGCTGCATGAGGAAGTCCTGCAGGCTCTCCCCATGCTCCAGCACTCTGGCCAGCCCTCTGGGACCTCCAGGTTCCTCCCAAGGGATGTCAAAATCCAGAGCAGTGTCCGGTGGATTTTCTCCCCCTTTGCAGAGCAATCAAACCATAGGGCAGCCTCCAGCTGCAAGCCTTGGCCCTCTGTTCATGCAAGGGCTTGCAAGGGTTGGCCCCCGGTTGGCTTGTCCTCATTCTCAAGAGTTACTTGACAGTATTTAGTTGCTAGATTGTTGGTGTTAGTGAAGGACAAAAGCTTGGTGCCCCTCTGGCAGTGGATGGGAGGACAGGGGCTGCCCAGTTGAGCTCTGCTGACATGACAGAGAGCTGCAGGGCAGGGCAGCAGAGGAGCAACGGTGTCCGGAGGCAGGGAGAGGGGAAAGGAGGCTGGGGGAAAGCAGCCAAGGGAAAGGAAGATTGAGGGGAGCATGAAGGGCATGGGGAGGAGGACAAAGGGAGCAGGAAGGAAGGAGGCAGGGGGTAACAGAGCTGCTGAAAAAATCAGGGAACAGAAGGGAGCCCATGGGTAGGAGGGTTGTGATGTGTCTGTGGGCAGCACTGCCCTGGGGAAGCCTCTGGCGCTGTGCTGGCACCCCCGCCCGCACTGACAGGGAGTGCTGCACTTCATCAAGCAGCTCCAGGTTGGGCAGCATCTACTCAGCTCATCGCAGGCTTTCCCGTGCAGATGTGAGGTTGCTCCCTTCCAGCTTTCAACTGGGTTTATATTTTGTCAGGGAAACTACAGGGAGTAAAAAGCAGCCAAAACCTTGTAGTGACAAAGCGTTACATCACGTGCCTTAGCGCTTCAGTACAAGGCCCAGCTGAGAGCCACTTTCCACTGTAATTTTCCTGCATATCTGCCAAGCCGTGCATGGAAAGAGCCATCTGCGATGTCTTATGGGGCATTTCCTGGACACAGCTTCCAAAGGGTAACTAAAAACCAAGTTCTGTAAAACGTAAGCCGCTGCCCAAACGACTGGGTTTTAGAAACGTGTAAGTTACAGCTGAGAGAGAAGTCGCAATGAGTCCCGCTTTTGGTCTGCTTGATCTGTGTCTACTTGGAGTTCATCAGCCCCGGTGGCAAAATTAATATCTCTGCCATAGTATTGTGAGCCTTGTTATCAGTATTCCGCACCATAACATCATGTAGTGCACTGGGAGTTAAGGAGCTAGTGGTGCTGTTCCGTGGATTGTTGCTATTTCCGGATACCTGGATCTCAGCAGAGAAGAAGAACTACATCTCCCAGAAGACTTTCACTGCTCCCCTCCCATTTTCTGATCAGATGGAAAGATAAATCTGTTTTGCAACTCACAAGGTGGCCCCTTTTCTTTTACTGCTCGTCTCTGCAGTAAAGTGCCCTGAGGATAACTGATCCGACTATTAAAGGCAGACGTGAAGGAGGCGTAAAGAACCTCAGCCTTTTCCTTGTCCACAGTGGTCAATAACATGGTGCTATTTTGCATTCTGATGTCATATTTAGAAATTAGTTTTTTATACTCAGAACGCACTGGGCCTTCATTAAGTTTGCCGCTCTGCTCTCTGGAGCTATCTGCGTACACGGTAAATTCAAGACACTGATGGAAATACCTACCTGGTATCTGTACGCAGCATGCCGTGCGTTGGACATTGAAAGGTACAGCCCAGAGGGAGCTGCTAATGTGACAGAAGGTGTGATATTTAAAGAGGCTTTCCAGCTTCTCCTGTGAATTCCTTGTGCGTTTGTTGAACGTTCACCCGATGATCATGTTGTTAACCTCCACAATGGCAGCCAGGAAGGCACAGACGACGCATGTCACAGGGGAAGAGTCACATTTTAATTTAAAAACACCCCCCACAATAATGTAGAGGCCATGTACAGCCTGTCATGCAGATGGCATGCAGGGGGTCCATCACACGTGAGTGGAGGACGGGCTCCTTCTCAAGGCTGGGGACAAGCCCTGCTCCTCATAGCGAGCCCTCCAGCCCTCCAAATACACCACATCCCACCAAGCCCAGCAAGCCCTGGGCAGGTGGGACACGGGCAGTTTGCACTGCCAGGGCTATGAACATGCAAAATGGGCAACACCCGATCTCCCTGGCGCTGGGGTCCAGCGCTCCAGCTGTGGCTGCCTCAGAGCTGAGCAGAGGGGCAGGATAACCGCCCTTCACCTACTGGCAGCACCCGGCCTCACGTAGCCCAGGACACCATTCACCAAGGCGGCCTGGGCTCCTTGGTGCTTCAGCCTGGTGTCCAGCAGGACTCCCAGGTTTGCTCCAGCTGGCTAACCCCTGCTGTTGTGCGTTCCGGTATGTTCCCCCCAGGTGCAGAAATTTGCCCTTCCCCTGTCATGGGGTTCCTATCTGGGATATAACAGTGCCAGCAGTGGCTTGGCAGCAGGAAAAAAGGGAGAAAGCATCGAGGATGAGGAAGCAACAACGGCTGTGCCATTAGCAATGCCAACACGCATTTTTGCATTTTTTCTTTCTAGTTTATTTGCATGGGGGAATTGGACACTGATGGCAAAGGTCCATTGGGGCCGGCGTGTGTCCCAGCTGCTGCCCGGCCCCAGTCTCATCAGCCCGGCCGCTGTTCTATTGCTGCCGGCTGGGTGGCCTCTTCTTCGGCGATGCTGAGGCCTGGCAGTCGCTGGCCTTCCTCTTCGGGGCTCGCCGGGACTGCTGAGGAAGGCTGTGGCCAGAGGGCCCTGCCACAGGCTGCCCCGGCTCCTCGCGGGACTCTGCCTGCTCCATGGTGACCTCCGCAGGGTTGTTATGTGGGCAGCTGGGATGCCCGGCGAGGTCTCCTCCCGTCCTGCCCGGGATTTGGTCCCTGGTGGAGCTGGCAGGGCCGCTGGAGAGTGCTGGGCCAGGGACGGGAGCCTCCTGTCGTGGAGCAGCTGTGCGCTCCGACGCTGGGTTGGCCTCCTGTGCCCCAGCAGCAGGGGTGACGTTGAGGCCCAGCAGGCGCTGAGCCTCCCTGCCGTACTTCTGCACGGTGAAGGCGATGAACTGCCTCACAAAGTTGCCTGTTTGGCCGTGCAGGTGGAGATCCAGCCTCTCCATCAGGATCTCCTGCTCCAAGCCGACGAGGAGCAGGGCCGAGATGACGCTGTTGGCCAGCGTATCTGCCCGTGGCTCCTCGGTGCCCAGGATGCGGCGCAGCTTCCGTTGCAGCCAGGAGCGCAGGGGCCGCAGCAGGGCTGGGTTCTCCCGGAAGATGGAAGCCCAGGAGTCACGGGAGAGGCCGCCCGCAGGACGCCTGGGCACTGCAGGCCATGGCCGGGCGGCCCGGGGGCCTGCGGGGCGCCGTGTGGCAACGGATGCCACCGCAGCCGGTCTGAGGACCAGCTCCTCGTACTTGTTGTCCGCTCGCGTGGTGTGGATGATGGACTGCACACCCTGCTTGCAAAGCGGACACTGGGGCCTGGCGCTCGTCCACCGCCGGATGCAGGGAGAGCAAAACTGGTGGCAGCACGGCACGGCGTACGCCGCGCTGTCCCAGTTGTCCAGGCACACGGGGCAGCGGGTGTCTAATGCTGCCTCCATGCTTCCACCGGTCGCGGTGGGCTCGGGGGAGCGGGAGATGGCAACGCGCTCCCCAGCACTGGCGCTGCAGTAGCAGGTGTCACGCTGCAAGAGGACAAGAGGACAAGAGACGTTAGTCACACACCGGCCTGGGAGGGCTCCCTCAAGGTGCCCCCTGCCCTGTGCCGCCGGTCCCCGTGCCGCCTACCTATGCTGCTGCACGCGCCTCTCTGGGATGTCCCGTCTGCCTGCTCCCAGCAGGGTCGGGTTAAGGAACAAGTGGCTCTGAGACGGCCGCTGAGAGCTGCGCTAGCAGCACCCAGAGCTCGTTTCAGCACCAAAGCTCGCCCTGTCCACACTCCAGTCCTCGCACACACGCTCGGTCGGAGGCCAGGCACGAACTGCTGGGCTGAGCCGCTGCACCCACGTTAAAGGATCCGTGGGCTATGGAGTCACAATCCGTTGCCTGGAGACGTCTCAAAGCATGGCTTGGCCAAGCTGCTGGGCCTCACCTTCATTCAACCTTCACTTGGGGACATCGCTGCCCGTCCCACAGTGATGCCACGGCGCATTGCTGGGTCATCACTATGAGCCGTCCTCACCTGCAGCACGTGCTCCAGCGCCAGCACAAGTTGCACGAATTTCTGGGCTTTTCCCAGTGCCACTGCCCACTCCATTCCCCACACCTCGTGTGCTTGGCTTCAGTGTTTCACACCAATCACCGGGGCCTGGGCCACATCTTCCCATGGGCTCCATCCGGTCTCTCTGGCCATGGCACGCAGCCCCAGGCATGTACAGCAAGAAGAAGAACTTGTATTCCATAAAAGTTCATGTTTTCACACAGAGGGTGGTGACGCAGTGGAACAGGTTGCCCAGAGAGGTTGTGGATGCCCCATCCCCGGAGGCATTCAAGGCCTGACTGGATGTGGCTCTGGGCAGCCTGGTCTAGCGGTTGCACATAGCAGGGAGGTTGCAACTGTATGACCATTAGGGTCCTTTTCAACTATATGACCATTAGGGTCCTTTTCAACCCAGACCATTTCCATGATTCTATGATTCTATGATTCTATGATTCTATGATTCTATGATTCTATGATTCTATGATTCTGTGATTCTACGATTCTGTGATTCTACAATTCTGTGATTCTATGATTCTACGATTCTGTGATTCTGTGATTCTGTGATTCTATGATAGTTGGACTCGATGACCTCAGAGGTCTTTTCCAACCTTAATGATTCTATGAATTCTATCATTCTTAGGCTGCATGAGGAAGTCCTGCAGGCTCTCCCCATGCTCCAGCACTCTGGCCAGCCCTCTGGGACCTCCAGGTTCCTCCCAAGGGATGTCAAAATCCAGAGCAGTGTCCGGTGGATTTTCTCCCCCTTTGCAGAGCAATCAAACCATAGGGCAGCCTCCAGCTGCAAGCCTTGGCCCTCTGTTCATGCAAGGGCTTGCAAGGGTTGGCCCCCGGTTGGCTTGTCCTCATTCTCAAGAGTTACTTGACAGTATTTAGTTGCTAGATTGTTGGTGTTAGTGAAGGACAAAAGCTTGGTGCCCCTCTGGCAGTGGATGGGAGGACAGGGGCTGCCCAGTTGAGCTCTGCTGACATGACAGAGAGCTGCAGGGCAGGGCAGCAGAGGAGCAACGGTGTCCGGAGGCAGGGAGAGGGGAAAGGAGGCTGGGGGAAAGCAGCCAAGGGAAAGGAAGATTGAGGGGAGCATGAAGGGCATGGGGAGGAGGACAAAGGGAGCAGGAAGGAAGGAGGCAGGGGGTAACAGAGCTGCTGAAAAAATCAGGGAACAGAAGGGAGCCCATGGGTAGGAGGGTTGTGATGTGTCTGTGGGCAGCACTGCCCTGGGGAAGCCTCTGGCGCTGTGCTGGCACCCCCGCCCGCACTGACAGGGAGTGCTGCACTTCATCAAGCAGCTCCAGGTTGGGCAGCATCTACTCAGCTCATCGCAGGCTTTCCCGTGCAGATGTGAGGTTGCTCCCTTCCAGCTTTCAACTGGGTTTATATTTTGTCAGGGAAACTACAGGGAGTAAAAAGCAGCCAAAACCTTGTAGTGACAAAGCGTTACATCACGTGCCTTAGCGCTTCAGTACAAGGCCCAGCTGAGAGCCACTTTCCACTGTAATTTTCCTGCATATCTGCCAAGCCGTGCATGGAAAGAGCCATCTGCGATGTCTTATGGGGCATTTCCTGGACACAGCTTCCAAAGGGTAACTAAAAACCAAGTTCTGTAAAACGTAAGCCGCTGCCCAAACGACTGGGTTTTAGAAACGTGTAAGTTACAGCTGAGAGAGAAGTCGCAATGAGTCCCGCTTTTGGTCTGCTTGATCTGTGTCTACTTGGAGTTCATCAGCCCCGGTGGCAAAATTAATATCTCTGCCATAGTATTGTGAGCCTTGTTATCAGTATTCCGCACCATAACATCATGTAGTGCACTGGGAGTTAAGGAGCTAGTGGTGCTGTTCCGTGGATTGTTGCTATTTCCGGATACCTGGATCTCAGCAGAGAAGAAGAACTACATCTCCCAGAAGACTTTCACTGCTCCCCTCCCATTTTCTGATCAGATGGAAAGATAAATCTGTTTTGCAACTCACAAGGTGGCCCCTTTTCTTTTACTGCTTGTCTCTGCAGTAAAGTGCCCTGAGGATAACTGATCCGACTATTAAAGGCAGACGTGAAGGAGGCGTAAAGAACCTCAGCCTTTTCCTTGTCCACAGTGGTCAATAACATGGTGCTATTTTGCATTCTGATGTCATATTTAGAAATTAGTTTTTTATACTCAGAACGCACTGGGCCTTCATTAAGTTTGCCGCTCTGCTCTCTGGAGCTATCTGCGTACACGGTAAATTCAAGACACTGATGGAAATACCTACCTGGTATCTGTACGCAGCATGCCGTGCGTTGGACATTGAAAGGTACAGCCCAGAGGGAGCTGCTAATGTGACAGAAGGTGTGATATTTAAAGAGGCTTTCCAGCTTCTCCTGTGAATTCCTTGTGCGTTTGTTGAACGTTCACCCGATGATCATGTTGTTAACCTCCACAATGGCAGCCAGGAAGGCACAGACGACGCATGTCACAGGGGAAGAGTCACATTTTAATTTAAAAACACCCCCCACAATAATGTAGAGGCCATGTACAGCCTGTCATGCAGATGGCATGCAGGGGGTCCATCACACGTGAGTGGAGGACGGGCTCCTTCTCAAGGCTGGGGACAAGCCCTGCTCCTCATAGCGAGCCCTCCAGCCCTCCAAATACACCACATCCCACCAAGCCCAGCAAGCCCTGGGCAGGTGGGACACGGGCAGTTTGCACTGCCAGGGCTATGAACATGCAAAATGGGCAACACCCGATCTCCCTGGCGCTGGGGTCCAGCGCTCCAGCTGTGGCTGCCTCAGAGCTGAGCAGAGGGGCAGGATAACCGCCCTTCACCTACTGGCAGCACCCGGCCTCACGTAGCCCAGGACACCATTCACCAAGGCGGCCTGGGCTCCTTGGTGCTTCAGCCTGGTGTCCAGCAGGACTCCCAGGTTTGCTCCAGCTGGCTAACCCCTGCTGTTGTGCGTTCCGGTATGTTCCCCCCAGGTGCAGAAATTTGCCCTTCCCCTGTCATGGGGTTCCTATCTGGGATATAACAGTGCCAGCAGTGGCTTGGCAGCAGGAAAAAAGGGAGAAAGCATCGAGGATGAGGAAGCAACAACGGCTGTGCCATTAGCAATGCCAACACGCATTTTTGCATTTTTTCTTTCTAGTTTATTTGCATGGGGGAATTGGACACTGATGGCAAAGGTCCATTGGGGCCGGCGTGTGTCCCAGCTGCTGCCCGGCCCCAGTCTCATCAGCCCGGCCGCTGTTCTATTGCTGCCGGCTGGGTGGCCTCTTCTTCGGCGATGCCGAGGCCTGGCAGTCGCTGGCCTTCCTCTTCGGGGCTCGCCGGGACTGCTGAGGAAGGCTGTGGCCAGAGGGCCCTGCCACAGGCTGCCCCGGCTCCTCGCGGGGCGCTGCCTGCTCCATGGTGACCTCCGCAGGGTTGTTATGTGGGCAGCTGGGATGCCCGGCGAGGTCTCCTCCCGTCCTGCCCGGGATTTGGTCCCTGGTGGAGGTGGCAGGGCCGCTGGAGAGTGCTGGGCCAGGGACGGGAGCCTCCTGTCGTGGAGCAGCTGTGCGCTCCGACGCTGGGTTGGCCTCCTGTGCCCCAGCAGCAGGGGTGACGTTGAGGCCCAGCAGGCGCTGAGCCTCCCTGCCGTACTTCTGCACGGTGAAGGCGATGAACTGCCTCACAAAGTTGCCTGTTTGGCCGTGCAGGTGGAGATCCAGCCTCTCCATCAGGATCTCCTGCTCCAAGCCGACGAGGAGCAGGGCCGAGATGACGCTGTTGGCCAGCGTATCTGCCCGTGGCTCCTCGGTGCCCAGGATGCGGCGCAGCTTCCGTTGCAGCCAGGAGCGCAGGGGCCGCAGCAGGGCTGGGTTCTCCCGGAAGATGGAAGCCCAGGAGTCACGGGAGAGGCCGCCCGCAGGACGCCTGGGCACTGCAGGCCATGGCCGGGCGGCCCGGGGGCCTGCGGGGCGCCGTGTGGCAACGGATGCCACCGCAGCCGGTCTGAGGACCAGCTCCTCGTACTTGTTGTCCGCTCGCGTGGTGTGGATGATGGACTGCACACCCTGCTTGCAAAGCGGACACTGGGGCCTGGCGCTCGTCCACCGCCGGATGCAGGGAGAGCAAAACTGGTGGCAGCACGGCACGGCGTACGCCGCGCTGTCCCAGTTGTCCAGGCACACGGGGCAGCGGGTGTCTAATGCTGCCTCCATGCTTCCACCGGTCGCGGTGGGCTCGGGGGAGCGGGAGATGGCAACGCGCTCCCCAGCACTGGCGCTGCAGTAGCAGGTGTCACGCTGCAAGAGGACAAGAGGACAAGAGACGTTAGTCACACACCGGCCTGGGAGGGCTCCCTCAAGGTGCCCCCTGCCCTGTGCCGCCGGTCCCCGTGCCGCCTACCTATGCTGCTGCACGCGCCTCTCTGGGATGTCCCGTCTGCCTGCTCCCAGCAGGGTCGGGTTAAGGAACAAGTGGCTCTGAGACGGCCGCTGAGAGCTGCGCTAGCAGCACCCAGAGCTCGTTTCAGCACCAAAGCTCGCCCTGTCCACACTCCAGTCCTCGCACACACGCTCGGTCGGAGGCCAGGCACGAACTGCTGGGCTGAGCCGCTGCACCCACGTTAAAGGATCCGTGGGCTATGGAGTCACAATCCGTTGCCTGGAGACGTCTCAAAGCATGGCTTGGCCAAGCTGCTGGGCCTCACCTTCATTCAACCTTCACTTGGGGACATCGCTGCCCGTCCCACAGTGATGCCACGGCGCATTGCTGGGTCATCACTATGAGCCGTCCTCACCTGCAGCACGTGCTCCAGCGCCAGCACAAGTTGCACGAATTTCTGGGCTTTTCCCAGTGCCACTGCCCACTCCATTCCCCACACCTCGTGTGCTTGGCTTCAGTGTTTCACACCAATCACCGGGGCCTGGGCCACATCTTCCCATGGGCTCCATCCGGTCTCTCTGGCCATGGCACGCAGCCCCAGGCATGTACAGCAAGAAGAAGAACTTGTATTCCATAAAAGTTCATGTTTTCACACAGAGGGTGGTGACGCAGTGGAACAGGTTGCCCAGAGAGGTTGTGGATGCCCCATCCCCGGAGGCATTCGAGGCCTGACTGGATGTGGCTCTGGGCAGCCTGGTCTAGCGGTTGCACATAGCAGGGAGGTTGCAACTGTATGACCATTAGGGTCCTTTTCAACTATATGACCATTAGGGTCCTTTTCAACCCAGACCATTTCCATGATTCTATGATTCTATGATTCTATGATTCTATGATTCTATGATTCTATGATTCTATGATTCTATGATTCTGTGATTCTACGATTCTGTGATTCTACAATTCTGTGATTCTGTGATTCTACGATTCTGTGATTCTGTGATTCTGTGATTCTGTGATTCTATGATAGTTGGACTCGATGACCTCAGAGGTCTTTTCCAACCTTAATGATTCTATGAATTCTATCATTCTTAGGCTGCATGAGGAAGTCCTGCAGGCTCTCCCCATGCTCCAGCACTCTGGCCAGCCCTCTGGGACCTCCAGGTTCCTCCCAAGGGATGTCAAAATCCAGAGCAGTGTCCGGTGGATTTTCTCCCCCTTTGCAGAGCAATCAAACCATAGGGCAGCCTCCAGCTGCAAGCCTTGGCCCTCTGTTCATGCAAGGGCTTGCAAGGGTTGGCCCCCGGTTGGCTTGTCCTCATTCTCAAGAGTTACTTGACAGTATTTAGTTGCTAGATTGTTGGTGTTAGTGAAGGACAAAAGCTTGGTGCCCCTCTGGCAGTGGATGGGAGGACAGGGGCTGCCCAGTTGAGCTCTGCTGACATGACAGAGAGCTGCAGGGCAGGGCAGCAGAGGAGCAACGGTGTCCGGAGGCAGGGAGAGGGGAAAGGAGGCTGGGGGAAAGCAGCCAAGGGAAAGGAAGATTGAGGGGAGCATGAAGGGCATGGGGAGGAGGACAAAGGGAGCAGGAAGGAAGGAGGCAGGGGGTAACAGAGCTGCTGAAAAAATCAGGGAACAGAAGGGAGCCCATGGGTAGGAGGGTTGTGATGTGTCTGTGGGCAGCACTGCCCTGGGGAAGCCTCTGGCGCTGTGCTGGCACCCCCGCCCGCACTGACAGGGAGTGCTGCACTTCATCAAGCAGCTCCAGGTTGGGCAGCATCTACTCAGCTCATCGCAGGCTTTCCCGTGCAGATGTGAGGTTGCTCCCTTCCAGCTTTCAACTGGGTTTATATTTTGTCAGGGAAACTACAGGGAGTAAAAAGCAGCCAAAACCTTGTAGTGACAAAGCGTTACATCACGTGCCTTAGCGCTTCAGTACAAGGCCCAGCTGAGAGCCACTTTCCACTGTAATTTTCCTGCATATCTGCCAAGCCGTGCATGGAAAGAGCCATCTGCGATGTCTTATGGGGCATTTCCTGGACACAGCTTCCAAAGGGTAACTAAAAACCAAGTTCTGTAAAACGTAAGCCGCTGCCCAAACGACTGGGTTTTAGAAACGTGTAAGTTACAGCTGAGAGAGAAGTCGCAATGAGTCCCGCTTTTGGTCTGCTTGATCTGTGTCTACTTGGAGTTCATCAGCCCCGGTGGCAAAATTAATATCTCTGCCATAGTATTGTGAGCCTTGTTATCAGTATTCCGCACCATAACATCATGTAGTGCACTGGGAGTTAAGGAGCTAGTGGTGCTGTTCCGTGGATTGTTGCTATTTCCGGATACCTGGATCTCAGCAGAGAAGAAGAACTACATCTCCCAGAAGACTTTCACTGCTCCCCTCCCATTTTCTGATCAGATGGAAAGATAAATCTGTTTTGCAACTCACAAGGTGGCCCCTTTTCTTTTACTGCTCGTCTCTGCAGTAAAGTGCCCTGAGGATAACTGATCCGACTATTAAAGGCAGACGTGAAGGAGGCGTAAAGAACCTCAGCCTTTTCCTTGTCCACAGTGGTCAATAACATGGTGCTATTTTGCATTCTGATGTCATATTTAGAAATTAGTTTTTTATACTCAGAACGCACTGGGCCTTCATTAAGTTTGCCGCTCTGCTCTCTGGAGCTATCTGCGTACACGGTAAATTCAAGACACTGATGGAAATACCTACCTGGTATCTGTACGCAGCATGCCGTGCGTTGGACATTGAAAGGTACAGCCCAGAGGGAGCTGCTAATGTGACAGAAGGTGTGATATTTAAAGAGGCTTTCCAGCTTCTCCTGTGAATTCCTTGTGCGTTTGTTGAACGTTCACCCGATGATCATGTTGTTAACCTCCACAATGGCAGCCAGGAAGGCACAGACGACGCATGTCACAGGGGAAGAGTCACATTTTAATTTAAAAACACCCCCCACAATAATGTAGAGGCCATGTACAGCCTGTCATGCAGATGGCATGCAGGGGGTCCATCACACGTGAGTGGAGGACGGGCTCCTTCTCAAGGCTGGGGACAAGCCCTGCTCCTCATAGCGAGCCCTCCAGCCCTCCAAATACACCACATCCCACCAAGCCCAGCAAGCCCTGGGCAGGTGGGACACGGGCAGTTTGCACTGCCAGGGCTATGAACATGCAAAATGGGCAACACCCGATCTCCCTGGCGCTGGGGTCCAGCGCTCCAGCTGTGGCTGCCTCAGAGCTGAGCAGAGGGGCAGGATAACCGCCCTTCACCTACTGGCAGCACCCGGCCTCACGTAGCCCAGGACACCATTCACCAAGGCGGCCTGGGCTCCTTGGTGCTTCAGCCTGGTGTCCAGCAGGACTCCCAGGTTTGCTCCAGCTGGCTAACCCCTGCTGTTGTGCGTTCCGGTATGTTCCCCCCAGGTGCAGAAATTTGCCCTTCCCCTGTCATGGGGTTCCTATCTGGGATATAACAGTGCCAGCAGTGGCTTGGCAGCAGGAAAAAAGGGAGAAAGCATCGAGGATGAGGAAGCAACAACGGCTGTGCCATTAGCAATGCCAACACGCATTTTTGCATTTTTTCTTTCTAGTTTATTTGCATGGGGGAATTGGACACTGATGGCAAAGGTCCATTGGGGCCGGCGTGTGTCCCAGCTGCTGCCCGGCCCCAGTCTCATCAGCCCGGCCGCTGTTCTATTGCTGCCGGCTGGGTGGCCTCTTCTTCGGCGATGCTGAGGCCTGGCAGTCGCTGGCCTTCCTCTTCGGGGCTCGCCGGGACTGCTGAGGAAGGCTGTGGCCAGAGGGCCCTGCCACAGGCTGCCCCGGCTCCTCGCGGGACTCTGCCTGCTCCATGGTGACCTCCGCAGGGTTGTTATGTGGGCAGCTGGGATGCCCGGCGAGGTCTCCTCCCGTCCTGCCCGGGATTTGGTCCCTGGTGGAGCTGGCAGGGCCGCTGGAGAGTGCTGGGCCAGGGACGGGAGCCTCCTGTCGTGGAGCAGCTGTGCGCTCCGACGCTGGGTTGGCCTCCTGTGCCCCAGCAGCAGGGGTGACGTTGAGGCCCAGCAGGCGCTGAGCCTCCCTGCCGTACTTCTGCACGGTGAAGGCGATGAACTGCCTCACAAAGTTGCCTGTTTGGCCGTGCAGGTGGAGATCCAGCCTCTCCATCAGGATCTCCTGCTCCAAGCCGACGAGGAGCAGGGCCGAGATGACGCTGTTGGCCAGCGTATCTGCCCGTGGCTCCTCGGTGCCCAGGATGCGGCGCAGCTTCCGTTGCAGCCAGGAGCGCAGGGGCCGCAGCAGGGCTGGGTTCTCCCGGAAGATGGAAGCCCAGGAGTCACGGGAGAGGCCGCCCGCAGGACGCCTGGGCACTGCAGGCCATGGCCGGGCGGCCCGGGGGCCTGCGGGGCGCCGTGTGGCAACGGATGCCACCGCAGCCGGTCTGAGGACCAGCTCCTCGTACTTGTTGTCCGCTCGCATGGTGTGGATGATGGACTGCACACCCTGCTTGCAAAGCGGACACTGGGGCCTGGCGCTCGTCCACCGCCGGATGCAGGGAGAGCAAAACTGGTGGCAGCACGGCACGGCGTACGCCGCGCTGTCCCAGTTGTCCAGGCACACGGGGCAGCGGGTGTCTAATGCTGCCTCCATGCTTCCACCGGTCGCGGTGGGCTCGGGGGAGCGGGAGATGGCAACGCGCTCCCCAGCACTGGCGCTGCAGTAGCAGGTGTCACGCTGCAAGAGGACAAGAGGACAAGAGACGTTAGTCACACACCGGCCTGGGAGGGCTCCCTCAAGGTGCCCCTGCCCTGTGCCGCCGGTCCCCGTGCCGCCTACCTATGCTGCTGCACGCGCCTCTCTGGGATGTCCCGTCTGCCTGCTCCCAGCAGGGTCGGGTTAAGGAACAAGTGGCTCTGAGACGGCCGCTGAGAGCTGCGCTAGCAGCACCCAGAGCTCGTTTCAGCACCAAAGCTCGCCCTGTCCACACTCCAGTCCTCGCACACACGCTCGGTCGGAGGCCAGGCACGAACTGCTGGGCTGAGCCGCTGCACCCACGTTAAAGGATCCGTGGGCTATGGAGTCACAATCCGTTGCCTGGAGACGTCTCAAAGCATGGCTTGGCCAAGCTGCTGGGCCTCACCTTCATTCAACCTTCACTTGGGGACATCGCTGCCCGTCCCACAGTGATGCCACGGCGCATTGCTGGGTCATCACTATGAGCCGTCCTCACCTGCAGCACGTGCTCCAGCGCCAGCACAAGTTGCACGAATTTCTGGGCTTTTCCCAGTGCCACTGCCCACTCCATTCCCCACACCTCGTGTGCTTGGCTTCAGTGTTTCACACCAATCACCGGGGCCTGGGCCACATCTTCCCATGGGCTCCATCCGGTCTCTCTGGCCATGGCACGCAGCCCCAGGCATGTACAGCAAGAAGAAGAACTTGTATTCCATAAAAGTTCATGTTTTCACACAGAGGGTGGTGACGCAGTGGAACAGGTTGCCCAGAGAGGTTGTGGATGCCCCATCCCCGGAGGCATTCGAGGCCTGACTGGATGTGGCTCTGGGCAGCCTGGTCTAGCGGTTGCACATAGCAGGGAGGTTGCAACTGTATGACCATTAGGGTCCTTTTCAACTATATGACCATTAGGGTCCTTTTCAACCCAGACCATTTCCATGATTCTATGATTCTATGATTCTATGATTCTATGATTCTATGATTCTATGATTCTATGATTCTATGATTCTATGATTCTGTGATTCTACGATTCTGTGATTCTATGATTCTACGATTCTGTGATTCTGTGATTCTGTGATTCTGTGATTCTATGATAGTTGGACTCGATGACCTCAGAGGTCTTTTCCAACCTTAATGATTCTATGAATTCTATCATTCTTAGGCTGCATGAGGAAGTCCTGCAGGCTCTCCCCATGCTCCAGCACTCTGGCCAGCCCTCTGGGACCTCCAGGTTCCTCCCAAGGGATGTCAAAATCCAGAGCAGTGTCCGGTGGATTTTCTCCCCCTTTGCAGAGCAATCAAACCATAGGGCAGCCTCCAGCTGCAAGCCTTGGCCCTCTGTTCATGCAAGGGCTTGCAAGGGTTGGCCCCCGGTTGGCTTGTCCTCATTCTCAAGAGTTACTTGACAGTATTTAGTTGCTAGATTGTTGGTGTTAGTGAAGGACAAAAGCTTGGTGCCCCTCTGGCAGTGGATGGGAGGACAGGGGCTGCCCAGTTGAGCTCTGCTGACATGACAGAGAGCTGCAGGGCAGGGCAGCAGAGGAGCAACGGTGTCCGGAGGCAGGGAGAGGGGAAAGGAGGCTGGGGGAAAGCAGCCAAGGGAAAGGAAGATTGAGGGGAGCATGAAGGGCATGGGGAGGAGGACAAAGGGAGCAGGAAGGAAGGAGGCAGGGGGTAACAGAGCTGCTGAAAAAATCAGGGAACAGAAGGGAGCCCATGGGTAGGAGGGTTGTGATGTGTCTGTGGGCAGCACTGCCCTGGGGAAGCCTCTGGCGCTGTGCTGGCACCCCCGCCCGCACTGACAGGGAGTGCTGCACTTCATCAAGCAGCTCCAGGTTGGGCAGCATCTACTCAGCTCATCGCAGGCTTTCCCGTGCAGATGTGAGGTTGCTCCCTTCCAGCTTTCAACTGGGTTTATATTTTGTCAGGGAAACTACAGGGAGTAAAAAGCAGCCAAAACCTTGTAGTGACAAAGCGTTACATCACGTGCCTTAGCGCTTCAGTACAAGGCCCAGCTGAGAGCCACTTTCCACTGTAATTTTCCTGCATATCTGCCAAGCCGTGCATGGAAAGAGCCATCTGCGATGTCTTATGGGGCATTTCCTGGACACAGCTTCCAAAGGGTAACTAAAAACCAAGTTCTGTAAAACGTAAGCCGCTGCCCAAACGACTGGGTTTTAGAAACGTGTAAGTTACAGCTGAGAGAGAAGTCGCAATGAGTCCCGCTTTTGGTCTGCTTGATCTGTGTCTACTTGGAGTTCATCAGCCCCGGTGGCAAAATTAATATCTCTGCCATAGTATTGTGAGCCTTGTTATCAGTATTCCGCACCATAACATCATGTAGTGCACTGGGAGTTAAGGAGCTAGTGGTGCTGTTCCGTGGATTGTTGCTATTTCCGGATACCTGGATCTCAGCAGAGAAGAAGAACTACATCTCCCAGAAGACTTTCACTGCTCCCCTCCCATTTTCTGATCAGATGGAAAGATAAATCTGTTTTGCAACTCACAAGGTGGCCCCTTTTCTTTTACTGCTCGTCTCTGCAGTAAAGTGCCCTGAGGATAACTGATCCGACTATTAAAGGCAGACGTGAAGGAGGCGTAAAGAACCTCAGCCTTTTCCTTGTCCACAGTGGTCAATAACATGGTGCTATTTTGCATTCTGATGTCATATTTAGAAATTAGTTTTTTATACTCAGAACGCACTGGGCCTTCATTAAGTTTGCCGCTCTGCTCTCTGGAGCTATCTGCGTACACGGTAAATTCAAGACACTGATGGAAATACCTACCTGGTATCTGTACGCAGCATGCCGTGCGTTGGACATTGAAAGGTACAGCCCAGAGGGAGCTGCTAATGTGACAGAAGGTGTGATATTTAAAGAGGCTTTCCAGCTTCTCCTGTGAATTCCTTGTGCGTTTGTTGAACGTTCACCCGATGATCATGTTGTTAACCTCCACAATGGCAGCCAGGAAGGCACAGACGACGCATGTCACAGGGGAAGAGTCACATTTTAATTTAAAAACACCCCCCACAATAATGTAGAGGCCATGTACAGCCTGTCATGCAGATGGCATGCAGGGGGTCCATCACACGTGAGTGGAGGACGGGCTCCTTCTCAAGGCTGGGGACAAGCCCTGCTCCTCATAGCGAGCCCTCCAGCCCTCCAAATACACCACATCCCACCAAGCCCAGCAAGCCCTGGGCAGGTGGGACACGGGCAGTTTGCACTGCCAGGGCTATGAACATGCAAAATGGGCAACACCCGATCTCCCTGGCGCTGGGGTCCAGCGCTCCAGCTGTGGCTGCCTCAGAGCTGAGCAGAGGGGCAGGATAACCGCCCTTCACCTACTGGCAGCACCCGGCCTCACGTAGCCCAGGACACCATTCACCAAGGCGGCCTGGGCTCCTTGGTGCTTCAGCCTGGTGTCCAGCAGGACTCCCAGGTTTGCTCCAGCTGGCTAACCCCTGCTGTTGTGCGTTCCGGTATGTTCCCCCCAGGTGCAGAAATTTGCCCTTCCCCTGTCATGGGGTTCCTATCTGGGATATAACAGTGCCAGCAGTGGCTTGGCAGCAGGAAAAAAGGGAGAAAGCATCGAGGATGAGGAAGCAACAACGGCTGTGCCATTAGCAATGCCAACACGCATTTTTGCATTTTTTCTTTCTAGTTTATTTGCATGGGGGAATTGGACACTGATGGCAAAGGTCCATTGGGGCCGGCGTGTGTCCCAGCTGCTGCCCGGCCCCAGTCTCATCAGCCCGGCCGCTGTTCTATTGCTGCCGGCTGGGTGGCCTCTTCTTCGGCGATGCTGAGGCCTGGCAGTCGCTGGCCTTCCTCTTCGGGGCTCGCCGGGACTGCTGAGGAAGGCTGTGGCCAGAGGGCCCTGCCACAGGCTGCCCCGGCTCCTCGCGGGGCGCTGCCTGCTCCATGGTGACCTCCGCAGGGTTGTTATGTGGGCAGCTGGGATGCCCGGCGAGGTCTCCTCCCGTCCTGCCCGGGATTTGGTCCCTGGTGGAGGTGGCAGGGCCGCTGGAGAGTGCTGGGCCAGGGACGGGAGCCTCCTGTCGTGGAGCAGCTGTGCGCTCCGACGCTGGGTTGGCCTCCTGTGCCCCAGCAGCAGGGGTGACGTTGAGGCCCAGCAGGCGCTGAGCCTCCCTGCCGTACTTCTGCACGGTGAAGGCGATGAACTGCCTCACAAAGTTGCCTGTTTGGCCGTGCAGGTGGAGATCCAGCCTCTCCATCAGGATCTCCTGCTCCAAGCCGACGAGGAGCAGGGCCGAGATGACGCTGTTGGCCAGCGTATCTGCCCGTGGCTCCTCGGTGCCCAGGATGCGGCGCAGCTTCCGTTGCAGCCAGGAGCGCAGGGGCCGCAGCAGGGCTGGGTTCTCCCGGAAGATGGAAGCCCAGGAGTCACGGGAGAGGCCGCCCGCAGGACGCCTGGGCACTGCAGGCCATGGCCGGGCGGCCCGGGGGCCTGCGGGGCGCCGTGTGGCAACGGATGCCACCGCAGCCGGTCTGAGGACCAGCTCCTCGTACTTGTTGTCCGCTCGCGTGGTGTGGATGATGGACTGCACACCCTGCTTGCAAAGCGGACACTGGGGCCTGGCGCTCGTCCACCGCCGGATGCAGGGAGAGCAAAACTGGTGGCAGCACGGCACGGCGTACGCCGCGCTGTCCCAGTTGTCCAGGCACACGGGGCAGCGGGTGTCTAATGCTGCCTCCATGCTTCCACCGGTCGCGGTGGGCTCGGGGGAGCGGGAGATGGCAACGCGCTCCCCAGCACTGGCGCTGCAGTAGCAGGTGTCACGCTGCAAGAGGACAAGAGGACAAGAGACGTTAGTCACACACCGGCCTGGGAGGGCTCCCTCAAGGTGCCCCCTGCCCTGTGCCGCCGGTCCCCGTGCCGCCTACCTATGCTGCTGCACGCGCCTCTCTGGGATGTCCCGTCTGCCTGCTCCCAGCAGGGTCGGGTTAAGGAACAAGTGGCTCTGAGACGGCCGCTGAGAGCTGCGCTAGCAGCACCCAGAGCTCGTTTCAGCACCAAAGCTCGCCCTGTCCACACTCCAGTCCTCGCACACACGCTCGGTCGGAGGCCAGGCACGAACTGCTGGGCTGAGCCGCTGCACCCACGTTAAAGGATCCGTGGGCTATGGAGTCACAATCCGTTGCCTGGAGACGTCTCAAAGCATGGCTTGGCCAAGCTGCTGGGCCTCACCTTCATTCAACCTTCACTTGGGGACATCGCTGCCCGTCCCACAGTGATGCCACGGCGCATTGCTGGGTCATCACTATGAGCCGTCCTCACCTGCAGCACGTGCTCCAGCGCCAGCACAAGTTGCACGAATTTCTGGGCTTTTCCCAGTGCCACTGCCCACTCCATTCCCCACACCTCGTGTGCTTGGCTTCAGTGTTTCACACCAATCACCGGGGCCTGGGCCACATCTTCCCATGGGCTCCATCCGGTCTCTCTGGCCATGGCACGCAGCCCCAGGCATGTACAGCAAGAAGAAGAACTTGTATTCCATAAAAGTTCATGTTTTCACACAGAGGGTGGTGACGCAGTGGAACAGGTTGCCCAGAGAGGTTGTGGATGCCCCATCCCCGGAGGCATTCGAGGCCTGACTGGATGTGGCTCTGGGCAGCCTGGTCTAGCGGTTGCACATAGCAGGGAGGTTGCAACTGTATGACCATTAGGGTCCTTTTCAACTATATGACCATTAGGGTCCTTTTCAACCCAGACCATTTCCATGATTCTATGATTCTATGATTCTATGATTCTATGATTCTATGATTCTATGATTCTATGATTCTATGATTCTATGATTCTGTGATTCTACGATTCTGTGATTCTACAATTCTGTGATTCTGTGATTCTACGATTCTGTGATTCTGTGATTCTGTGATTCTGTGATTCTATGATAGTTGGACTCGATGACCTCAGAGGTCTTTTCCAACCTTAATGATTCTATGAATTCTATCATTCTTAGGCTGCATGAGGAAGTCCTGCAGGCTCTCCCCATGCTCCAGCACTCTGGCCAGCCCTCTGGGACCTCCAGGTTCCTCCCAAGGGATGTCAAAATCCAGAGCAGTGTCCGGTGGATTTTCTCCCCCTTTGCAGAGCAATCAAACCATAGGGCAGCCTCCAGCTGCAAGCCTTGGCCCTCTGTTCATGCAAGGGCTTGCAAGGGTTGGCCCCCGGTTGGCTTGTCCTCATTCTCAAGAGTTACTTGACAGTATTTAGTTGCTAGATTGTTGGTGTTAGTGAAGGACAAAAGCTTGGTGCCCCTCTGGCAGTGGATGGGAGGACAGGGGCTGCCCAGTTGAGCTCTGCTGACATGACAGAGAGCTGCAGGGCAGGGCAGCAGAGGAGCAACGGTGTCCGGAGGCAGGGAGAGGGGAAAGGAGGCTGGGGGAAAGCAGCCAAGGGAAAGGAAGATTGAGGGGAGCATGAAGGGCATGGGGAGGAGGACAAAGGGAGCAGGAAGGAAGGAGGCAGGGGGTAACAGAGCTGCTGAAAAAATCAGGGAACAGAAGGGAGCCCATGGGTAGGAGGGTTGTGATGTGTCTGTGGGCAGCACTGCCCTGGGGAAGCCTCTGGCGCTGTGCTGGCACCCCCGCCCGCACTGACAGGGAGTGCTGCACTTCATCAAGCAGCTCCAGGTTGGGCAGCATCTACTCAGCTCATCGCAGGCTTTCCCGTGCAGATGTGAGGTTGCTCCCTTCCAGCTTTCAACTGGGTTTATATTTTGTCAGGGAAACTACAGGGAGTAAAAAGCAGCCAAAACCTTGTAGTGACAAAGCGTTACATCACGTGCCTTAGCGCTTCAGTACAAGGCCCAGCTGAGAGCCACTTTCCACTGTAATTTTCCTGCATATCTGCCAAGCCGTGCATGGAAAGAGCCATCTGCGATGTCTTATGGGGCATTTCCTGGACACAGCTTCCAAAGGGTAACTAAAAACCAAGTTCTGTAAAACGTAAGCCGCTGCCCAAACGACTGGGTTTTAGAAACGTGTAAGTTACAGCTGAGAGAGAAGTCGCAATGAGTCCCGCTTTTGGTCTGCTTGATCTGTGTCTACTTGGAGTTCATCAGCCCCGGTGGCAAAATTAATATCTCTGCCATAGTATTGTGAGCCTTGTTATCAGTATTCCGCACCATAACATCATGTAGTGCACTGGGAGTTAAGGAGCTAGTGGTGCTGTTCCGTGGATTGTTGCTATTTCCGGATACCTGGATCTCAGCAGAGAAGAAGAACTACATCTCCCAGAAGACTTTCACTGCTCCCCTCCCATTTTCTGATCAGATGGAAAGATAAATCTGTTTTGCAACTCACAAGGTGGCCCCTTTTCTTTTACTGCTCGTCTCTGCAGTAAAGTGCCCTGAGGATAACTGATCCGACTATTAAAGGCAGACGTGAAGGAGGCGTAAAGAACCTCAGCCTTTTCCTTGTCCACAGTGGTCAATAACATGGTGCTATTTTGCATTCTGATGTCATATTTAGAAATTAGTTTTTTATACTCAGAACGCACTGGGCCTTCATTAAGTTTGCCGCTCTGCTCTCTGGAGCTATCTGCGTACACGGTAAATTCAAGACACTGATGGAAATACCTACCTGGTATCTGTACGCAGCATGCCGTGCGTTGGACATTGAAAGGTACAGCCCAGAGGGAGCTGCTAATGTGACAGAAGGTGTGATATTTAAAGAGGCTTTCCAGCTTCTCCTGTGAATTCCTTGTGCGTTTGTTGAACGTTCACCCGATGATCATGTTGTTAACCTCCACAATGGCAGCCAGGAAGGCACAGACGACGCATGTCACAGGGGAAGAGTCACATTTTAATTTAAAAACACCCCCCACAATAATGTAGAGGCCATGTACAGCCTGTCATGCAGATGGCATGCAGGGGGTCCATCACACGTGAGTGGAGGACGGGCTCCTTCTCAAGGCTGGGGACAAGCCCTGCTCCTCATAGCGAGCCCTCCAGCCCTCCAAATACACCACATCCCACCAAGCCCAGCAAGCCCTGGGCAGGTGGGACACGGGCAGTTTGCACTGCCAGGGCTATGAACATGCAAAATGGGCAACACCCGATCTCCCTGGCGCTGGGGTCCAGCGCTCCAGCTGTGGCTGCCTCAGAGCTGAGCAGAGGGGCAGGATAACCGCCCTTCACCTACTGGCAGCACCCGGCCTCACGTAGCCCAGGACACCATTCACCAAGGCGGCCTGGGCTCCTTGGTGCTTCAGCCTGGTGTCCAGCAGGACTCCCAGGTTTGCTCCAGCTGGCTAACCCCTGCTGTTGTGCGTTCCGGTATGTTCCCCCCAGGTGCAGAAATTTGCCCTTCCCCTGTCATGGGGTTCCTATCTGGGATATAACAGTGCCAGCAGTGGCTTGGCAGCAGGAAAAAAGGGAGAAAGCATCGAGGATGAGGAAGCAACAACGGCTGTGCCATTAGCAATGCCAACACGCATTTTTGCATTTTTTCTTTCTAGTTTATTTGCATGGGGGAATTGGACACTGATGGCAAAGGTCCATTGGGGCCGGCGTGTGTCCCAGCTGCTGCCCGGCCCCAGTCTCATCAGCCCGGCCGCTGTTCTATTGCTGCCGGCTGGGTGGCCTCTTCTTCGGCGATGCCGAGGCCTGGCAGTCGCTGGCCTTCCTCTTCGGGGCTCGCCGGGACTGCTGAGGAAGGCTGTGGCCAGAGGGCCCTGCCACAGGCTGCCCCGGCTCCTCGCGGGGCGCTGCCTGCTCCATGGTGACCTCCGCAGGGTTGTTATGTGGGCAGCTGGGATGCCCGGCGAGGTCTCCTCCCGTCCTGCCCGGGATTTGGTCCCTGGTGGAGGTGGCAGGGCCGCTGGAGAGTGCTGGGCCAGGGACGGGAGCCTCCTGTCGTGGAGCAGCTGTGCGCTCCGACGCTGGGTTGGCCTCCTGTGCCCCAGCAGCAGGGGTGACGTTGAGGCCCAGCAGGCGCTGAGCCTCCCTGCCGTACTTCTGCACGGTGAAGGCGATGAACTGCCTCACAAAGTTGCCTGTTTGGCCGTGCAGGTGGAGATCCAGCCTCTCCATCAGGATCTCCTGCTCCAAGCCGACGAGGAGCAGGGCCGAGATGACGCTGTTGGCCAGCGTATCTGCCCGTGGCTCCTCGGTGCCCAGGATGCGGCGCAGCTTCCGTTGCAGCCAGGAGCGCAGGGGCCGCAGCAGGGCTGGGTTCTCCCGGAAGATGGAAGCCCAGGAGTCACGGGAGAGGCCGCCCGCAGGACGCCTGGGCACTGCAGGCCATGGCCGGGCGGCCCGGGGGCCTGCGGGGCGCCGTGTGGCAACGGATGCCACCGCAGCCGGTCTGAGGACCAGCTCCTCGTACTTGTTGTCCGCTCGCGTGGTGTGGATGATGGACTGCACACCCTGCTTGCAAAGCGGACACTGGGGCCTGGCGCTCGTCCACCGCCGGATGCAGGGAGAGCAAAACTGGTGGCAGCACGGCACGGCGTACGCCGCGCTGTCCCAGTTGTCCAGGCACACGGGGCAGCGGGTGTCTAATGCTGCCTCCATGCTTCCACCGGTCGCGGTGGGCTCGGGGGAGCGGGAGATGGCAACGCGCTCCCCAGCACTGGCGCTGCAGTAGCAGGTGTCACGCTGCAAGAGGACAAGAGGACAAGAGACGTTAGTCACACACCGGCCTGGGAGGGCTCCCTCAAGGTGCCCCCTGCCCTGTGCCGCCGGTCCCCGTGCCGCCTACCTATGCTGCTGCACGCGCCTCTCTGGGATGTCCCGTCTGCCTGCTCCCAGCAGGGTCGGGTTAAGGAACAAGTGGCTCTGAGACGGCCGCTGAGAGCTGCGCTAGCAGCACCCAGAGCTCGTTTCAGCACCAAAGCTCGCCCTGTCCACACTCCAGTCCTCGCACACACGCTCGGTCGGAGGCCAGGCACGAACTGCTGGGCTGAGCCGCTGCACCCACGTTAAAGGATCCGTGGGCTATGGAGTCACAATCCGTTGCCTGGAGACGTCTCAAAGCATGGCTTGGCCAAGCTGCTGGGCCTCACCTTCATTCAACCTTCACTTGGGGACATCGCTGCCCGTCCCACAGTGATGCCACGGCGCATTGCTGGGTCATCACTATGAGCCGTCCTCACCTGCAGCACGTGCTCCAGCGCCAGCACAAGTTGCACGAATTTCTGGGCTTTTCCCAGTGCCACTGCCCACTCCATTCCCCACACCTCGTGTGCTTGGCTTCAGTGTTTCACACCAATCACCGGGGCCTGGGCCACATCTTCCCATATGCTCTGTCATATAGCAGGGGGGTTGCAACTGTATGAGCATTAGGGTCCTTTTCAACCCAGACCATTTCCATGATTCTATGCTTCTATGCTTCTATGATTCTGTGATTCTGTGATTCTGTGATTCTATGATTCTATGATTCTGCAATTCTATGATTCTATGATATTCTATGGTATTCAGAAGACACCTATTCCAACCCCTTCGATTCCAGTGTCAAGTGTAAGGGGGATCTGAAGTGCGCTACACTCCAACTGTGAAGGAGATTTTTGCCGCCTATGATTGGTTTTGTGCTGCTTCTCACGTAATCTGTACTGAAACATTGCTCTTTCTATCACTTAACTGATGGTGCTAATCTGAATGTTTAAAAGAACAGTTCCCTCTACACATCATGCTACCGATGCCACTTGGATTAAGTGGTTTGTGTTGATTATACAACAAGCTCGGATGGAGAACCTCAGTTTTTCAGGAATCTTAGAAGTGATCATGGACTGGCCTGAAAGTAAAAAGTTTGGAACATCACCAGAAGAAGAAGTATCGTGGGCTAAAGAGGCCCCATCATACAGTGAACTACCAGAAAATGAAAAGAAATTTGCACTGTTCACAGATGGATCATGTTGTATTGTGGGGAAGCATCACAGATAGAAATCTTCTGGAGCCCTATGCAACAGGTTTCAGAGGCTACTAATCTGTAGAGGTAAAGGCTATCCAGCTGGTCTTAGATATTGCTGAACAGGAGAGGTGGCCAATGCTTTATCTTTATACTGACTCATGGACGGTGAAATATGCCTTAAGGGGGTGGTTACAGTGGGAACAAAAAAACTGGCAATGAAGGAGTAGACCTGTTTGGGCAGCTGAACTGTGGAAAGTCATTGCTGCCTGAATAAAGAATACATATGGTTGTAAAGATGTGTCATGCAGATGCTCATGCGCCGAAGAATTGGGCTAGTGAAGAACAACAAAATAACCATCAGGTAGACTGAGCTGCCAAAACTGAGGTGGCTCAAATACACCTGGACTGGCAAAACAAGCATGAAATATTTCTAGCTACGTTGGCCCATGAAACCATCAAGGAAGAGATGCAACATATAAGTGGGCTAGAGACCAAGGAGTTGACTTAACTATGGACACTATTGCATGGGTTATTCATGACTGTGGAACATGCACTGCAGTTGAAGAAAACCAAGAGGATAAAACCTCTCTAGGAGTGAGGATGATGGCAAAAGTATAAATATGGGGAGATGTGGCAGGTTGATTGTATCACCTTGCTATGATTTCGCAATGGTAAGCATTATGTGCTTACCACGGGGGAGGCAACCACTGGGTGGCTTGAAACATATGCAGTGCCCATGCTACCTCCTGAAACACCATATTGAGTCTTGAGAAACAAGTCCTGTGGCAACATGGCACTCCAGAAAGAATTGAATAATGGGACTCATTTCAAAAATTCTCTTGTAAATTCTTGGACCAAATATCATGGCATTGAGTGGATTTATCATGCACCTTTGTCATGCACCATCTTCTGGTAAAATCAAACTATACAATGTTGTTAAAAACTACGTTGAAAATAATGGGTGATGAAACATTAAGGGAGAATCATTTGACAGAAGCCACCTGGCTGGTGGCTTGAGGATCTATCAATTGCGATGGTCCTGCCCAATCCAGCTCCCTGCATACTGTAGAGTGAGATAAGGACTCTGTAGTACATGTAAATAGCATGTTGGGAAAAGTGGTTTGGGTCTTTCAAGCTTCTGGAAAGGGCAAACCTCTCCATGGAACTATTTTTGCTCAGGAACTCGGGTCCACTTGGTGGGTGAAAAATGGGGATGTTTAATGTGTACCACAAGGGAATTTGATATTGGGAGAGTGTAGTCAGTGATTCCACATACATATATATATGTATATATATATGTTTGTATGTGTGTAATACATGTTAATTATTGTTTGTATATATATATTAAGCATGATGTAGTGATGCGGAATAAAGGGTGGAATGTCATGGGTTTATGATTTTTGTTTTCGGCATTCCACATCATAACATCATATAGAGCACCGGGAGTTGAAAAGCTAATGCTCTAGTTTCATGGATTGTCAATAGTTTTGTGTATACCTGTCTCAGAAGTGAAGACGAACTACATCTCCCAGAGGACTTTTCATTGTTCTGTTTCCATTTTTCATTTAGAGGGAAAGATAAAACTGTTCACAAGTCATGAGATTGTCCCCTTTCCTTTCTGCTCATCTCTGTGGTGTGTGCTCTCTAGCAGTCTTGCCTTCAGCATTAAAGTAAGGCCTTCACTTTTTGAACACTCTCATTTCATTTGATTTATTAGCCTCAATTCCAATTATATTGTATTATACTGTGTCACCTTGCATTCTGCTATATTATTCAGTAAATTAACTTGCATCCTCAGATCATTGCTGCTGTTCCGTTTTTAGACCCATCTCCCTGCCTTTTCCCCTTTCCCACTCTCAGGTCGTGGGTTCATGGGTTCCCCTGGCCCCATTAGTCACATAACTGGACCAAACTGGCCCATAAACTGTTGGCACGTCTCTTCCACAAAATAGAAATAGAGCCCAAACCAGTGGGCAATTGGAAGAACTAAAATTACACCACCTTGAATTGCTCTGTGGCATATCTTTGTCTGCATGTGAAGCTGCTAATTAAGTTAATTTTCTCATTCTCTTTAGACAAGTCACATTAATTTCCTCCCTGAACTAGCTTGTTAACAAACTCAATATAAAACATGATGAAAACAAAGAGACATACCAGCGGAGTCAGAAAATAAATGGTCTGCTGTTTATTGTAGGTCTAAAGGACTTGAAGAAGATGACTTCATTTGTATCTTTAATTCAAATGACCACTGCATAAGACTTTATATTGTTCCACAGTGTGTTTTAATCCAAGACGCTTCCATGTGCTGTAAAAAATGTTTCAAATGATGTAAGTTTACAATAAGGTAAACAGCATAAGGAGAGATGAAGACCATTTTCTTCTCAGTTTTTACCTCTGACAAGATTTCTCCAGGATAACACTCTTTTTCTCTAAATTTTCTGAGCTCTGGCTTAAAGATTATGTTAGTTTGGGAGGAGGAAGTGAGGGACATAAATGAAGGAAGAATTCATTTGGAACAACCATTGCAGAACTATCAGCATGAACTAATATAAGTGTAGATGATCATGCAGACAAAGGTGTGATCTACGCTTTAGATAAGCTTAAGGAGACTGTTACATTCTCTAAGTTTACTAAGCTTGATAAAATTCTTCTACTTCCGAGGAGCACAGAAGAATTGTCATCTAAACTACTTTCAAGATGAAGAAATATTAGGCTTCCCAACAGTGTAGCTCAAGTGTCATTTAAGATTCTCCTAAAATATAACATACTGTCCTTAATACAAAGCTTGCAATGCCTACTTTACTCTTAAATACATGGAGAGACTCTGTATGGGTGGAGAGCAACACATTCAGTTCCTGAACTCTCCATGCTGCTTCTTCTTTCCTTGTGGCAATACTCCAAGTGAAAATGGAGACTTGATATTTTGCCTATCCCTTTCAGCTTCCTCATCCTCATCATATCTTTCATCCTCATCTTCATCTTCGGCTTCACTATGGTGAGGGCTGGAATGCTGAGAGACAGAAGGCGATGGTGGCACTGATGAAGGTCTTGGGAATCTGAAACCTTCCGTCTGGCAGAGAGAAGCAAATTGCATATAAATTACCACAGTGTTCCTCAATTGTGTACAGCAATTTAAGGCTGTCAGTGCTACAAAGCAAATCATGGGTAATGGACGTAAACTAGACTTGCTTTGCACTCCAAAAATAAATTCCCTTGAATACAGATCCCTTAAGTCCTGCTCTGCTAGAAAGTGTTCGTATGTCAGTGATCTTTAGCTGGTGTCATAAAAGATAGGCTTTCTTTCCAGCATTGTTTCTTGTAAAATATGATCATCTTTATTGAGCTTTAAAATCCGCACCATTACATTAAATTCTTCTAAGTGCTGTAGTCAGAATTCAGAATCTGTCTGAAGTTTGAACAGTTTTCTAGTCTTTTATAATGCCAACATCTGCAGAACCAGAGCTAAACATGGAGTTTTGGCCTAAGCCTCCTTTCTCATTCTCATTTCAAAATATGAGTTGCTCTGGTGGTATCTGTAGATTTAGTTCAAATAGCATGGAATTTAGACTGGATTTGAGCAGGGTCCCTTTTCAAACTGATGCTATTATGCACTATACATGAAGTGACTGAAAGTGTGCCTTTAAACTGACCCCTTGAAATTACAGCCACAGTCTCCTCCTCACATACTCTGTTTAGATTAATGCAATATTTTGTGTCTTTTTTTTCCCGAGATACACTTTCCCAAATCCTCTTCAGTAGTTGAGTTTATACAGAACTTCTCCATGGAGTTAATCAGAAGAAAAATTAGGGACTCTCTTCTAACAGAAATTCCAAAGGCCGATTCCTCAGCTAGTCTAAAGTGGCATAGTCCCATCCACATCACCCCAGATCATCTGAAGAACTGTTTCTGTATTGCACATGGTACCCTTACTGTTTGCATATGACACCATTATAAGTTCTGATTGGAGCTTGGGTCTATAACTAGAGGTTTTAACTGTGAGTTAACTTTCCTATAGTTAAGTAAAACCTTACTGACTCTCTCTCTCACACACACATATTCTTTTTCCTGAAAATGCAGATGAATTCATCTCTAAAAGCAGATTTTACCTTTGGTGGAGCACATGGTTCCATCTCAAATTTATCAGGGAATGTTCTGCTGAGGGCCAAGTGTCTAGCATGCATGTAATACTGCAACATAAAAGAGAAATCTTTACAAGTCAAGGAAGTCTTGGGTAGATTTAAGGAAAGAAGAAAAAAAAAAAAAGGAACAAAGAATGAGTATCTTTTCAAAGATGATGATGAACAATGGCCAAACACGAGATAATCCAAATGGTACTGATATTTGTAAAAAATGTATTACTGGGAAATAGCAAACTTCATACTGAAGCAGAAGGTGTGCCAAGATGGAAACCAGCACTCATGACAGTTGGTGTAGGTCAGTGTAGAGTGACTGGTATTTATCTCTCAACATATAACAGAGTCTTTTTTATCCAGAGAATTTTACATCTTTAAATATACATGTGCATACACTTAAACTTTGGGTTCATCCTTGCATAGGAATAATGTGTAACTGTTAAAAAGAAGAAATACTTATGAGTTTGATGAGGTGTGACATTTAAGGGTTTAGCAAAAATAGTTGATGAATCTACTATAATCACCAGTCACCATCACCTGTACTGAAAATAACAGCTTGTGTCAGAGCCTTACACTATGCTAGCAGTCATACAAACAGAAAGATTCTCACACAGATACCAACACAGAGCGAGATCTAAAATAGTTACAAAACTGATACACGTGCATCCATCCACTTCTTTTTTCCTGTAGATTTAAGAACGTTGCTTTGCTAATTTCTTCTTAGTAGGTGGTACTGTAGTGTTTTCCACATCAAATTAAAAACTCTGTTTTGTTTTAATGCACAGATTTAGTTCAGGAGTGCTGATGAGCCACAAGGTCTAGAAGCGTTTTAGGAAGAACAGATAGGATTCTTGAAAGACTTCGGAGCACAAATCCTACTCATTGTACAGTTGCCAGTGTTCTCAGAGACATAAGCTTTTTGTACTGAAGTTGGCATAAGGAGTAGAAAGAGATCACTGTGTCTGGCTTCTGCTCTAACCTATTCAGTTAAGTAATGCCTATCCTTACCACAGAACAATGGAAGAATTACACCAAGATATAAAGGCAGTCATCATCTTTAGCACCTCTGACAGGTGCCTTTCAGAACAGGAATGCCTCCATGCATTGTAGCATGATGCTGAAGACAGTGTTTGGAATTTTTAATACCTCTATTAATAGTTTCACACACCCTGCCTAGGTATCTCCAGTCCAACAGATCTGAGAGCCTCTCAGTTCGGTTTCTTTGGATGATCCTCTGGCGACGGGACTGCTGACAAAATCCATACAGGAACTGAGTCAGCTGGTTGCATGATTCATCAGGTGAGCGGAACCTCCTGTCAACTATGTAGATGCCTAAAGGATACAAAGAAAATGTGAAGATAAGCTGAACTGAAAGTGGAATCTGACCTCTTACATTTCCATTCTACTGTCTGTCACATAGTCTTACAAATATTACATAAGTTGTGTCAATGCCCACATCTATGTTTTTGCAGAGTAGAGCAAATGACCCGTCTCTCTACCTGTAACCTTTCTCAAGGTTTTCAAAGACATGTCTAGCCAAGCAGGTGTATATATTCTGCAGCTGGTCCTATCCCTTCCAGTAGATCGGGATGTTTCCATTGTGGAGATGTTTCCATTTGATTGTACAGACAAGCAAAGATCCTTAGTAAGATGCTCTAGTTTGGTCACATTCTCAATATTGTCTTGATGTACTGGGATTTGGCTGTACTCCTCCTCACCACAGTTTAATGAGGGATCATTTTTCTAGTTTAATGAGCAGATTCTTATCTGTAAGTAGGCTCCTTTTATTGTCACAGGCTTATTTTTAGTGTACAAGATAATTTATTGTTTGTTTGATGAGGGCATGCTTCACTGCTCCCAAAGTCCCAGCATATCCTTCTTGGACTACTCAAAGAGAAGGGGATTTTCACTGCTTCTTTTGAAGGTCTCCAAGTGTTCCAGCTTAATTATTGAAGGGATGTGCTAGGAGACTAGACATGGGATAAAGAGTACTGAGTTTGAAACAACAGAGCAAACAAAAGATTAAAGGAAGATAATAGACAAAGAACCTGGAAAAAAATTGGATAAATATCAAAGCTTGAATAGCTTGCTCAACATCACCAGAGTTTTGGAGCTCTGAATGTATTTTCCTAATGAACTGCACTGCACTAGTAAAAGCATGAAATTCAGGAGCTGAAGCATTGTTGCTGTAGTTTTGCTTCCTAATTCAGAGGCACTATTTTGATATTGTGTTAAAAATTTTACCATAAGCAGCTGGGTCAGCAACATGTTCCTGCATGAAACAGCCAAATCCAGAAAGGTTTGTGGTCACGCTGGGAATACCCATCACAGTACATTCAGCTGCCAAAAGAAATAGATAAAAAAATGTTTCAAGGCAATATGAATGGTTTCACCCCATGAGAAAAAAAGAAAATGAAAGAAATGAAAGAAAAGAAGATGAACAGAAGGTCCCATAAAACTAGAGCTGCTCTGAAAAATATCAAGGGAAAACTAAAATGCTTTGTTGTGGATTTAGGGGAAAAGAAAAGAGAAAGAAAAAGAAAGGATTTTTAAAGAGAAAGTTTCATACTGTTTTTGCAAATATATTTTGCAAATATATTCCAGCAGCTAAACTGAAAACAATGCAGGATTCTAGTGTTGAAACAGAGAATCCTGATATATGGCCTGGACTGTCTGCATTTTAAACTGAAGCCTGTTGTACACAAATGTTAATTAGGTGATTCATTACTATTTGCAAAACTGATCCTCTTAATTGCAAGAGCGTGCTATACATTGTATTTTGTTATTAGGTGCTTTTAAACTAGTCTCTATTGTAACAACAAAGGAAACGTTAAGTTTGAATTGCTTTCAAAGTAGATGTGGAATCAGCTTTACAAAATTATAAAATGCATGCCTCTTTTGTAGTTATTTCTATCATTGCTGTGAGTAAGAATAACTTTTTACTCCTGCTTAAAGAGTTTCTGCTGTTGAATATTAAGTCTAACCTAAAGCAACAAACATATGAAGTAAAATACTCCAACTGAAATGCTGAAAACCATCTACATGGCCTTCCTTCATACGACAATGAAGCTGATGTTGATAGGGCAGACAAATCCATCAAAAAAGAACATTTTCTGTTTCAGGGAGAATTAAATGGATATATCAACAAAGAGAATCTATTCTGCATTAATAAAAGAAATAACTCTTTTAACCAGTGTAAATCACAGCTTTCCTCAAAACTGCTAAGTAGCAGGCTAACTTTTCTGGTTAGGTTACCAGTTTAATTTCAAAATCATCCCTGGCTGTCACATTTTCCTTATACTTCAGCTGAGACTAAAACCAAAAGAGAAAGTGCTGGAAGGCAAAACAGCGTTGGAATTAGATGGCTCTCTTAAGTGGAGAGAAATAGCTCTGGAGAATGATCAACTTCGCAAAATTTTTATTCTGATTCATTGGCTTACCGCAAATTCACTTCAGAGGAGCATCCAAATGTTCAGATGCGTATCAAGATTACAGAAGATATTTTGCAGGACATACAAAATAAAATAGGCTTTGATCTTGATAGACATTCAAGTTTATGGTTTGTACTGATTTCATTAGGTGTTAAGTGCCCACTGTAAATCTGGGTAAATTTTTTTGAGCCTGAAACTAAATGCTCTCTGTATCTTTAAAAATTTCCCCTTAGGTCTGTGAGAATATCTATTACTTCATGTAGGTATTTGTGGTAAATATCTTAGATGTGGTGTTACATACACATACCAAACTTAACTGCAATCTTGAATTAAACCCACTGAAGTATGTCTGCTGGTAGCATCAGAATTCTTGTTTTGTTCTTTTTTTTTTCAATACGCACATTCCTCTAAATCTTTTAAAATCCCTTATGCAAATTAAAAATTATATTCAAAAATGACTTTATTTTATTTTATTTTGTTCTAAAGCCACAGAAAATTGAAAGATTACATGTTAGTATGGAAAAGGGTCCAGCGCAGGGACAAATTTGAGTAGCTGTCAGTCAGTAGATGCCATTTAATACCACCTGGCCCCCAAATTTTGTCAGCAGTAAGACCTTTGCACTGCAGAGGAAACAGAGTCAAAAGAGTTTTTTCAGCACTCCAGAAGAAACTGGCTTGAAATCTATTCTGCATCAGCAGAACGGGTATTCATCTTTTGATACCTATTAAAATGTACAGGTTGCCTACCTGGAGTGTAACCCCAGGGTTCATAGTATGATGGAAATACACCCAAGTGACAACCTCTAACAAATTCTTCATAGTCCAAGGGCAGCAACGGGCTTGTCGAAGAAAGAAACTCTGGATGTACTATCACCTGGATATTCAAAAATTACATTAGAGGTGAAAGAAAAGCATCATCAATGCACTGCATTTATTGGTAAGCTTCAGTAATTTTTTTCACTCTGGTCTTCTTCTGAGCACTTGGACAATACCTCCCTTGTCCATCCTGTTGTCTAATTCAATTCCCACACTAACATGCGTTATCTTGTAACCTGTCCGTATGTAGTCTTGTCCTGGAAATAATACTGATAATGAACACTATTTTCTGAATGGGTCTTTGGCATTATTCTTCTTGCTCAAGGACCATGCACATTGTTGATTATGCCTAAGACTGTAACATTTAGCAGCATTGAATTGGTTCTCTTGGTCTGTCGTACCACAATATAAAATATTGGGAGGTTTTCTTCCAGAGGAGGTCTCATAAGAATACAGCACTCCTGAGCACCCAGCTGAAAAATAGGAATGCTTGCAGTTCTCAGAAGATAGCTGAAACCAGATGCATTATAATGCCATCATCATAACTCTGGACTTGGGCTAACTGATCTTGCTGAAAGACTAAGCTAATTAGCTCAGGTTAATATCACTCTTCCAGGACCCAAGCTAATTTGTTTGCATGACTCTGCTGGGTTTGAGGTCACTGCCCCATATTCCACTGTCAAGCAGAGAAGCACCTTGTATAGCCTGCCCAAACAGCTCAGGGAGAAAGGATTATAAGGGAAGGATTAAACCTTCTCTGGGCCTTTCTTCCTTGCATTTACATACTCTGAACATTATTCCATGTCACGGATATGTCTTTATCTTTTCTTAATAATATAATCATGTTACTCCCTTAGGTAAATTAACACATGAATGTATTCAACCAGAAAATGGCTTGTAAACTTATTTGATCCCAATGAATCAAGTAAGATTTTTCATTGGCATCACTGTAGCTTTTTCATATGCTAAGTGTGTCTTCATGGACATGTAATACAAGTCTCAAGATGACTTTCTCTTTCAACTTTACAGATTTTTTATCCATGACATTCAGCTTATTAGTATAGTTGGTAATTTTCCTGTTGTAATAGTAGGTAATTTTCCTGTTGTAATGCCAGTTTTGTACAACCTATCCAGTCAAGTCTGTTGAGAAGCAGGAGGAGGTGTTTACAGTGTTCCATGCAATTTACTAATTTCTTCAAACAGTTTGTATTCTATTCTCAAAGCTCATTGGATCGTTATTCCTGGAAAGGGAGCAAGAGGGAGGAAATAGTACATTACTGACTCTCTATCAGGAATTCAACTGCTCTTTCTATTCTAATGATCCAGATTCAGACTGTTTAATTCCATTTTATATCTAGAATGAAAAAACAACAGAAGGTACCTTTACTCTGTCTGTTCGGTTATTGAAAAGGCCAATTCGTCGGATGGTATTGAGTATTGGATCATTGCCATCGTCAATCATGTTGTGGGTGGTCACTGGAGGCAGACAGTGTCGCTTAAAAGAGAAAAGACAATCCTTGAGCCAGGCAAAGCTCTCGGGAAAGTGTTCTGTTACCATTTTCTGAGGTTAGCAGAAGACACTGGAGATTTTGCTGTTAATGTGGATAGCTTTTTGCCGTTTTTTGCCGAAACTTAGAATCACATAACATTGTTTTTTACAGAGCCCAGGACACAAATTAGACCATAAAAGCTGTCACAGGTTAATTTACCTCAAAAGAAATGTATTTGCATTAACTTTTAGAAATGCCTACAATTTATTTCTACTTGTTTTTCGTGGTAGAGGACTGACCTTAACTCTCCTTATGGGATTGAATTTACACCTTTCATTAAAATGGAATAATTCAAGCTTCAGAAACAATGCAAAGACTTTGGACATTGTGCAAAAGAAAAGAATGACAGCATTTGGTGTCCTGTATGTCACTGGGGGAAGATTTGCAGATTTGCCAAAATAATTATTTTGCATCCGACTCTCCTCAAAAACAATCACAGATGATTTTTAAATGTTACCACTGAGAAGTACATTTGTTAAAAACTTTTTTTTTTCAAAGCATGCATGTCATACACAATCGTTGTACACAGCTGTGCTTAACTTATACAGTAGATTTTCATATAAATAATTTGCTTTCTGACCTGAGTTGAAAAGATGGCTCTTTTCATAATGGTTATATCATCCCGGTCAAGAATCTTGCTCAAGTCTGGAATTTCTCCTCTGCGGAGGCAACACAGAGCCTAGTTTACCAAATGATTTATTATCAGTCCTTCTGAGAACTAGCATTATGAGTTTACATTAAAGATGCTTTAAAAAAAAAGAAAAAAAAGAAGAAGAGGAAGAAATAAACAAGGTTCTGATCTGAAGTCTGCTGATGTCAACCTGAATCTTTCCTTAGTTGTCCTATCCCTTCTACACTCCCTACATTTTATTCTCCCATAAACTTGCTATCCTTCCAATTGGCTTACGGAAAACTCCAAAAGGAATTTTTGTTTTGTCTTGTTTTTCAATCACACTTTATTTTTGCTGAAGTTTCAGTCCTCTCAGCTCTGGATGATTCACTTCAGCTCACATTAGCTGTCTTTTGAAAGGATACGACCAATTCAGTAACCCACATTTGTCTCTGATGCTCATCTTTGTCTGTGAGTAATTCTCAGCATTACATAAACATCCCCCATGTCTCTTAAGATCCTTTACAAGATGGGATGTTAGTACCTTTAATTTTTTCATCTGTGGTTTGCCTATCATACAACTATCCTGTATACAGCACAGAGGGTCCCATATCCTTTTCCTATATCCTTTCTGTAGACCCCAATATTTCTTAGACAAAGAGTAGAACCACAAAATCACTACAGGTAAGCCAAATGAATATGTGGCCCTGCAAGACAGGACAAAGTAACCTATACACTCACTTCAGTAAGGCATTGTAGAGTTTCTTTCCAAACTTTTCTTTCACAGACTGTGCAGTGTCCCTAGGAAAATAAATATATTTATGTATGAACATGAGAATCCTTTACAAAGACAGAATAAAATATATCCCTGCTGCTGTAAATTACTGTGCTTTTGTGTATGCTGGTGGAGCCAGGAATGCAGAAGCAGAGGTTTAATTCTCAAAGGTCTTTTATCCAACCAGCAGCCCTAATGACTCATTTCAGTGCAACAGAGGATATGATCCGTACCCAATGATGAACTAACTGCTAAAGCCAGAAACAGAACTCACTAATGATTATTTCCAGTACTTTGGTCAGTAGGCCACACTTTCATCTCAGCTATGAAAAAGAAGACATATATGTGACTCTAAGTAGAGAAATAGACATTGAAGGACCAGATGTTTTCAGTTTAACTTGACCTTATGAGCAATACATGAGGTAAAAAAATGGTGATTTTAAAGCAAGATTCTTCCTTCCATTTCAGCCCTGTTATTTCACTTAATTTTTTAATTTTTTTTTAATAAGGGTAAGATTAACAAGTAATTTGGCATAAGTCATTTTGGAAATCAAACATTTTTCTGGAAAGCCCAGCCCATGCTTTAAGCTAATAATAAAACCTGTGCCAGAAGCGTCATATTTTCGTTGAGAAAGAACTTGAGTGAACAACCACTCTTAATGCAAAGAGCCATATTATCCTGATCCTAGAAGAAAGAGCTTGGAAGTACAGCTGAAAGCGGTGTTCTCAAAACAGCAAATACACTCTCAGTCTGACTAAAATGCCCACTTCTATGGGACTCTTCCTGCTTTTCTGATTTCTAAGAATTAGACTTTGGACTTAGACAAAATTTGTTGAGTGAAATCCTAAACTTTACCAAGCTGAAAATCCACATACTTATTTTTAGTTGCTCTCTCTCAACTCACATTGATACAATAGTAGATGAGTTAATTCTCTATGAGCTGTGAAGCAGCTAAATGTCAAAACAAATTGATTCAAATACCAGCAAGCTAGCCCACTCATGGCTATGTTTTATTGACTCATGCCTTGAACAATCTCCAAAACTTAACCCACTTAGGATAGGCTGCTGTTTCATAAGCAGAAGAAAGATTTTATATCCCATATCAGCCATCATCTATTTCTTGATAACTGCCATACTTGTCCTGTATTTAACTTCTGTGGCATCCTTAAAATCAATTAATATTATTATTTACCAGTGATACCAGGTGTTTTTTTTTTACAGCAGCTCACATGATGATCATGGCACTGTTGCATTTAAGGACACAGAGAATCTTTTACTTTTCACAGAGCACAGTGGGAAGAACATATGGAAACAGAACTTTTTGCATGATTTCACATCTTTTGGTTTACCTTTACAGTTACCATTGTGCCTGTATTTCTGAGTATCAGAGAAATAGCCATGCAGTAAAGATATAACGGGGAAAAATCTCTGCAAATTTCACTTCATTTAAACTTGCCTAATATATAGTATTTATTTAATATATACCTGTTGTATTGCATTCAAACATTACACGCATTAAATTAAAAATATGGCAGAGGCAGAAAGGGCTTGTTGAAAGCACGGCTGTCTCTCAATGCACTCACATTAGTTTATTGAAGTTGATGTAGAGCCAGAATCTTGCCCTATGGCAGCAACAACACACAGCCCATTTAATTCAGTTCAGGCTTCAATGGTATTTCTCCCTGGATGGCCAGTTCCTGCATACACTTTCTCATTAAAAGCTCTGGATATATTACAGCACTTTAGCCATCTACAGATAAAGATAATTGTGTAAATCCTCTGCACATCCACAGAAGGTGATAGCCAATTTCAAAAGATGATTTTGCTTGCTCATTTTAGACTCTTCCTGAGGTGGTAGAGGTTGAGTCATGATCTGGAATGAACCGTCACTCTCTACTGCCAATGAAGGCAGCTCAGAGGCACTGCTTTTTTAGGAAGCCACATCTGAACAACCAGTTCCAACCTCTACCTTTGTGGCATCCATTTTCAGAGTGGCAAAACATTTTCTGAAAATCCCCAAAGTCATTGTTCAATGACTCCAGAGACAATCTAGAAAGCAAATAGATTTCTCACATCTGACTTCTTTTTCAAGTACAGTCAGATGTAGATATTCCAATGACCCTTAAACTATTTCTGTTACTGCGCCTGTGCAATTTCATTATCCTTTAATCAAAGGTTTCAACTTGTCTATTGATACCCAGAAATTCAGTCACAGGTTTTCTGCTGGAGGCAATTAAGAAGATATATATATATTTTAAATAGCATCCTTTTCGTAATCTGTACCTTTTATCTATAGATTCTGAGTCATTTCTATTTCTATAATTTTATAACTAAGGAATTGGCATCTGACAGAGAATAAACACAGTGAGAAACAGGTATCAAGGCAGAAGCTAGGAGCTTTTGTCCCTTAGCTTAAAAATCAGCTTCCTTACTTCTGCAGCAGAAGTATTTAACTGTTCTGCTCATCTGATAGGGTGCACATTTTAATTTCCCTGATTAGATAATTAATCTGTAAATACGCTGAATGAAATAACATTTTCTACTTTTTCTAACAAAATTAATCCTTCATTTTCTTGATTTTCTTTGAAGAACATCACCATTCAGTTCTATGATGTGTTGCAGTCTGAAAGTACCTCGCATATCTCCTCCTGTGTAGAATCACACAGTAGTTAAGGGAGATGAGGTTCAGTGGTTGAATTCTGCTTTGCTTTTTTGTTTGAAAAGTAGTAAAATAAATTTAAAAAAAAAAAAAACAACAAAAAAAAACCCTTCTAAACTCATAACAAACTGTGACAAGAAGAAAGAACACTAATCTTCACCAGAAACATCAATATGTCTCCCTAATCAAGGCCCTCAGTAAAAATGGCAATTACCAGAGCTGCTTCCGGACTGCTTGTCCTTTCAGGGTTTCCACATTGAAATTGTTTGTCTTTGCTGGCATAATGAAGAACACAACGACTGTAACATCACTCTTATGTACCTGAATGGACATGAGATGGAAAGAAAAATTAAAACTCACCACAGGATATCAAAGCCCATATTAATACTACAAAATAGTCAGAGCAAAACCCAGCAGACTTTGATTGGTCATCCAGGAAGGCTCTGATCTTACTCCTCTCCCTTTAGCTGTCAAGTTTTTAGCAGATCAGGAATATAACTGAGAATAGATACAGATAAACAGGTATCAGTTGCTCAATTCCAGTTTGATCAATGTGGATCTTGCTGGCTTCTCATGGTTTAGTAAAGCGTAGCTTAGGATATGAATATAAACAGCAAAAAAATAAAAATAAAAATAAAAATTAAAATGGCAAACAGATTTTCTCATGTGACATAAACTTGGTTGGCTTAAAGGAGTGAGAAACTAGTTTACTAGACAGAGGGTGCCCAGGCATGGGGCAGGGGACTCCATACAGCAAGCAGAACTATTTTCTGCAGCAATGCCCCAGGTATATATTCTAAAAGAGTTATTATCAGCAACCACTGTATATCTGTATGCCTAACACAGAACCTGCCAGACACACAAAAAAAAACCACAAGTAACCTCTTGCTCATCTCTTACAAATAGCCACTCCAAAAGCAAAAAGCACAAGATGTAAAATCCAACCCTTTGATTAGAGATCGTTTCACTTGCTTCTCCTGTGCATAAACAAGTTTCAGAAGATCAAGTTTCTCAGAGACTCCTCCTATGGAGCAGAAAAAGACTGGACTCTTGTCAGCAACTTTTAAAGGAAAGCTAAGAGTAAACTGCACAGAGCTGTAAAAATTGAATTATTTTGAATTGCTTCCACTCTATAAACATTAGACGAACAAATATACTGTTAGTGTGCTTCTATCAGATGGAGGTACAAAAAAATGTGTAGTGTAAAATAATAGGATTCACTTATGATTTTAAGATTCTTCCCTTTCTTTAGGGCAGCTCAAAAGTCTGTATGCTATTATATTAGTGTGTATTAACAAACTGTCATAATGTATATAGTTTGTCTTCAAAGTACCAGTCAAAGTATCCAATGCTGAGCGTTTCTGAGATTCAGGTACACTACTGGAGCCTAGTTTAAGTTTCACCATCACTTTCAGGCTCACAAGTAGTATGAGTATCCTTCTGATCCCACCCAAAATCCCATTCTGAAATAATTACAGAGCAAGTGCTCTTCGAACAGTTTTGGATGAAATCAGGAGCTGGCAAGCGTGCTGTAACAGTAATACAATAATGCCATCTCCAATTCATGGGAAAATAATTTAAGTTATTAGCATAAAAATATTTTTTAATTGTATTATTATGTGATTATTTTTTATCTTCTTTTTGATAGGTGCACTTTCAGAGTAAACTCTTAAATCATATTTTTAGTATTTTTCTTTAAAAACAAGGGTGGCGCCCACAAATTAACTTCTTGAGCTATGTAATCAATTATTTTTAAGCAATCTGACATTGTTGTATGCTTTGTTGATTCAGGGAGATAGCTTTATGAAAAGCCTGAATATCCTATAATTATTTTCCTGTAAACCAGAGTACGAAATAAAAATTATCACACATGACTTCTTTAATACAGTAAGTTTGAGCATAAGATCTGCATTTTCTATATTTCCAGAAGCTTTCTTACCCTCAGCAAAAAGTTTAGTCTTGATAAGGCTTCTAGAAACATATCAGCTCCTTTGTTGGAAAACTCGTATCTCCCAGCAATGAAGAAAAATAAGGTATTTTCAAGACTGAAGTCAAGGTGGCTGAAACCAAGCAAACAAATAGACAAGCATGAAAGTATTTTTCAAGATGTAATCATACAAAACACGTGTTTTTCTATTCTGGAAGAATTAATTACCCCAAGAAAATAATGAAAGAGAGGCTTTTCTTCACATTAAGGTAACTATCAATCCGATAAAGTCTATCTTGGGTAAATAATGAAAATAACCAAGATCTTCTGCCTGATCCCACAAGGTCATAAGCAGAGTTAGAGCTGGTATCTGAAATTCCTTCAGTTTCTGTTTGAGAAATCCCAGACAGATATTTGACTAAGTTGGTAACAATTCACCTCCTTTATGAAGTATTTGTTAGTCTTCCTGGCTTGTTTCTTGCTTTAAATAGTGTTGGAAAATCATTGCTGAATCTTGAAAAGTAAAAACATACCCATAGAAATGACCTCGAATGAACTCTTGAATCCTAGCCTTGTACATGGAATGCAAATTCTGAAATTCATGCATTGCTGAAAACTTCTTAATGTTCAAGCCATTTGGAGTGACAACATCTGGAAAAGCAGAGAAAAGGCAGAGGCAGACATCTTCAGAGTCAGAGAAATTCTTAAGGAAAGAACAAGTGTGCCTTCCAATGGCAGTATGTGAACAGTTAATATATACTCTTATCACTCATGGCTCGAGAATAGCACTGCCTTATACGATGGTTTTCGTTAGTTTTCTCCACAAAGCTATTACATCTTATATTCCACCCTCTACAACATTGAAGTGGCTTTGTTTTGACCTGTACTCAATGTTAACATAAATCCTGCTGGATATAAAAGTCCTTTTTGTCCTGTCAAAACTGAATTTATGCCTCCGCTTAGCCATTTTCTGTGTAGTATGACCCTTACCTCTTTAATACTGATATCACTGTTGCCTGCTTTATTACTTGATAGAAAGCTCTTGAAAGCAGAAATTGTGTTCTACTTATTCACTGCATGGCATAACAGAGGCCTGTTCTATCCAGACTTCTGAGGATTTAGCAGAAAAGAGAGCTTTTGCATTAGGGAAAGGGCAGTTTGCCATCTTGCTAGATAAAGTGTATACAAATATATATAAAGTATATAAATTTGGCAGAGTGACTGCTTACATCAAACCAACTTCACATGCTGCTGTTGTGCTTAGTTTTTAGGAGTACTAAATTTGAACAATAATTTAGGAAATTGTTTGTCAAAAGCTTGAGTGTCTAACGATAAACATGCTCTCTGATGAATCATGTAAGGTTCTGTCTCTGATCATAAATTTTATCCATTATTTGAAAGATGATATTGTGGGATATCTATTATTTTCATTCAGTTACGAAACATACATTTCATAAGCAGTAGAGAATACTTTGAATCAAAGTTCTAGGAGACTTAGTTAAGATCTAAACCTAGATTTTGTAGCTGTATATATTTGATCAAAATCGTAAGAGAAAACTCTGAAAAAGTGTGAATCAGCCCTGAATATTTGCTGTTTGTCAACAGAAAATATCATCCTGTGCTATTATTACCTAAATCAATTCCAGTTTCTTTCCTGTGAATACAGATATCAAATGATTCTGATTTGACCCATTTGGGGCGATTTTAAAACAGAATTTTCACCAATTCATTAAACAAAACAAAATGACCCCACATTTAAAATGGGAGTAAAGCCCTCTTTCATCATATTTTCAGTAGGGCACAGAATTGAAATATTGTTTGTTGAGCAGAAACAGTGAACTGGACAGTTTGGGAAACCATGTTTGTTTTATACCTCTGAGACTTATGTAAAAGACAGATTGAACACCACTACTGCTGAAAGGATAAATGGAGCTGCATTTTAATCAAAGAATGGTCAATATACAGCCTGCTGAGGATGAGTGAAAATATTCAAAAATCCCTCATTAATACCAGAGAATGGATAAAAACTGCCCAGAAAGAAAAAGAGTCAAAGATTCTTATGTTGTTGGGAAGCGCTTGAAAGTGGTTGCAGTATTAAAGTTAAGTCCTATATGAACCAGTTCTCCCACAGTGAACCAGGAGGTCGGACAAGAAGATTTCTTGTTTATAAACAGAATAGGAGGATGTTTCTGTTCTGTTGACCCCACATTCTTTTCAATCAGTCAGCAATGAAGCTAAGGGTCCAGTGGATAACTTTCTGTTTATCCTAATGCAGAAATTGTGGTGTGGCTTGTGGTATTGAAGCTAGCAGGGATAACAGTTCCAGGTCTATAATTAGCACTGCAATTCACCTAAAATAAATCTAAGAAGAATAAATAAACCAAATTCAAAACAAAACCACAAAAACCCAAAGTCCTTTGAGAATGGCTATATTTGAAACAACTAAGACGTGAGCACATCTGCTAAATAATCTCAAAATTATGCATATCTGTGGATGGAATACAATGGCTTATCCTTCTAAAGCATTGTGCTGATTTAAAAAGAGCTTTAAGGATGCATCAAACTGGGTTCATTACCTTATATGTTATATGACAAAGTTTCTGACAAATTCCATATTTAACGAGACTGATGCATAGGGCTAAACAAACTTTTGGGCATGTACATTAACTATTTTTTAAATTGTTCTGATTGTCTAGCAACAAATAATATATCCATCCGTGAAACTTATCATGCTTAAGTCCTAAGATGCTTATGAGCTCAACCACATTGCTGTTCCTGGCTGTGATACATATACAGAAACTAGCTGTACTGATCTATGGTTTGTTTTAGCCTTCTCATCTCTTTCAATATTAAGTAAAGAGGAACAGCATAATCACTGAAAAGTAAAATACATCTAACATCCATCTCACATATGAAACCTTTTACTACATTTCTACAAGAACATATCACTCTCTACTAGCAAAGCAAGTTGTAAAAGCTGGTGAAATGTATTACAAAGATTCCACCTTCTGTTTTTTTCAGTTGATCAGAACATATTAGCATCACCAGAGGATGATGGAATATATGTCTTCTACTGTAGATAAACTCCCTGTAAAGAAATCCTGACATCCTCAGAGGTAAACTAACACTCTCCTGAAATGGTATGGAATATAATTATTGCACGATGCTGAACTTGATTTTTTCCAGATTACATATGCTACTAGAATGTGTTTCAAGTGATATTGTCTGTACATTTCTTTTGAAAAAGTTGTTCTCTGCAGTGTAGCCACACATACCTACACAGTGTGCCTTGCTCTTATGTTTTTATGCCTGTTACTTTCATTCAATCTGAGAAAATGTAAGTACTGAGAGGAAATGTAAGAAGGAAAAAATTCAAGTCTTACCAGGATTTCTTTTAAGCATGTGTTCTGCTTCAATTGCTGTTATCTGTGAGACTGTGGTGAACACATGGGCACAGTGTACAGATGCCCGTTCCATACAGTATCGATGGTAAATCTGTCTCTCTCCTGCTTCCTTGTCAATGTCAAACTGTTAAATAACAAAATATTTATTACAATGTGCCCACCAGATTTATTACCATAAAGAAAGTCTCTTGAGTTAAGCTAGATTTCTCAAGGGAATCATTTGTGATTATAGTCTCTCTGCCTGTTTATCAAACCATTCTACAGAGAGTCAATAGATTGATGGAGAAAGTCAGATCTCAGTTCCTGCTCATTTGGGAAAAAGATGACAGCTGAGCAATGGGAAGGAAACCCAGATTAATGATTCCTAGTTTGGTAAGGATCTGTGCTGTTTGGCCTGCAGACTGGCCACATGTCATGCAGCCTCTTGATTGGACCTGTTGGAAAACTTGAAAGAACAGGGAACTTGCTGATAAGGTACAGAAGGAGAGAAGAGAAATGCAATGAAGATCAGAGGAGATCTGGGGGCTGGGTAGAATAGTGAGAATCATGGCTAATCAGGAGAGAAACTGAGTTGTTTTAGAGGAGTGGGATGTAAACACTCAGTCACAAAGCCTGAAGGAACAAGGAAAATGGAAACAGGTATTTTCTGATACTCAGAGCTGTTCTTCCTTCAAGTTCACCACAATTATTTGCTGCTTCTTTTACTTCAGTTTGAAGGCCATTAATTTTCAGTGGCAGATTAATAAACTCCAGATAAAATCACCTTGAATTATTTCTGAGTCACCCTTAAATCTTGCAGGTGTCTTTTTACTGAATTAAGTAGAAACAAAACAAAACAAAACAAAACAAAAAAGAAAAGAAAAGTCAGATCTGGATCACTCTAAGTTTCAACATGAAAAGGATCAATCTTCTCCCAGTATCTATTAATTACAGCTCTATACTTGAACTCTCCATTATGGTTATGAAGGAGATTCCTTGCAATATGTCCTAATTAGTGTCATAATGTTCCTGTGCATTGGTAAGTATCCGGTGGTTTCCTAGATAGATGTGATTGCATTTCATGCATGCATGTGAATAACTGCATGTTAGATATTTAGATTTACAAAAGTTTTCCAGAACTAGGAGTAAAGACATTTAAAAGGAATATTTCCTGTCCCTCTTATATGAATTTGCTGGTTCACAAAGAGGTTTGTGAAACAAAAACTAGTAAAATCTGTGCAGTGGGAATGTAATCACAAAGTTCAAGGCAAGGAAAATCTAAAATACCTACTGAGCTCATGTTTAAAGGTTCACTGAATCAAATTTTCATTACTGATGAGCACTGCAAAGTCAATACAATGAAGTCTAAAAAAGAAGAATGTTAATGAAGTGTCAATGATTACAATTAAACGTCAATCCTCTTAGTCTTACATGTTTTACTTCTGGGAACATCAAGGTTACTCTCCCAAGGTCAATGGCATGGGCACCACACAGACTGTTAGTTACACAGAGTGTGACAGTGTCTCTCAATGTGCTATGTCATTAACAGTGCCTAATTTTAGGTGCACAGTCTGATTTTGATTGCATTTGACTCTGTAACTTCATTGACTGTAATGGATTTAACCACTATTATAGGCTGAGCAGATAGCACTATCTATAGTTACAACTGTCTGATCTTTGTCATGGCTAGTTGCTTTCAGTACTTTAGAACTCAGCCTGGAGTAAAGCTATTTAGAATGTGAATTTCCACACTGAGTACATGCTAACAGTTGGTACAGAGCATATCTTGAAAGCAGAGAAAAGAAGAAAAAAAAATAATTAAACTCCTGAAAGTGACATGGGGTTCTAGCATGATGCTTACCTTATCCTAATCCAAATCTTCTACAAGAAGTTCCCAACTGTGTTCCTACTTTTCTGGGAGACTATCTTGATACCTCTGAATCTAAACTATGAAAACACTTGAACATTCGTATTTGCATTGGAAATTAATGGGACCTGTAGTCTGTGTTTAATATTTGTTTGTTTGTTTGTTTTGTTTTGTTTTTGTTTTGAATTTGATAGTGCAGTTACACCCCATGCCCCTGAAGTGTGTGGTAAGCTAATGAATGAATGTTACTGGAGCATTCAGATACCACTGATGACTTCCACAAAATAGCTCTCAGAAAACCACAGTTTAGATCTTCGGAGCAGAAATGTTAATTGCATGTACTAAATAAGGTAGCAGATTGTACACTGACAGAACAAACAAACAATAAGATCACTGTGATTGTTCAACCAATGTGTGTACCAAAAATGCAAAATGGAACAGTTCTATAGCATGCTGTGCAAAGATAAAAATGTGATGAGATGCCACTGCACACTCAAAGCTATGCAAAAGTTTATTTAAATGTGTTTGACTTTAATATTTTTAAATGCTAATGAAAAACATAGCTAGCCAAACTTTAAAACGTTTCTGCTCTCTTTTCCTTTTCTCACCAATAACAGTTTTTTTTACAAAATGTTACTAAAAACTACATTTGGGACATGTTCACTAACTAAACACTCCCCTGAATTCTACTGGGAGAAAGATTCATAAAGGGATTGTTACAAACACTATGGCTCACTCCTTTCTAGCTTTTATTTCTTTGATTGCAATGAAACACTTAACACGTGTAGCACAACCACAGAATGATATCTCCTCACTGATATTCATTTCTGCATCTTCTGAAAATGGGAAAGATTTTACTTTGGAAATGCTTGCATGATATTTGGTATGCTTTTTCAAAGGTATGCAATCCCATTAGCAATAATTTGCTAGTCCATTAGCACATATAAACCTGGTGCACAGAGTTCTCACATTTTACCTGTAGTTACTCTACAGCAGTTTCCTTCACTGATCAATATAGCAAGATCCTGACCTTTAACTTCATTCAAAGTGCCAAGTGAGAAATCTCATTGTGTACCTCTGAGCAGGCTAGACAAGTGACTTCGGAAAATAAGTACTAGACAAGTTGAAGGACAGGTTGAATGGAACTTAACCGATGAGACAGTGCAAGAGACAAATTTAGTCCACACAGTGGAGTACTGGGAAAAGACAGCTGAGCTTGCTGTGATAGTATTAACTACAGAACTAGGGGTAATATGGGACACAGCTCTGATCTGACCTAATATGTCAAGCTGAAGCAGACTGTCAGCACAGTTTTTCACTTTCAAATCAGTGTTTCTACTCAGCAATTTGCTATGTGGTCTGGATGCATTGCTTGTCAGACGCAGCTCAAGCATCTATGAAATATGTTCCAAAATGTTCATGTTCAGTGAGGCCAAAACAAAATATTTGTGAAGTGAATCATGCTTACATTTGTTTGTTTGCCATTATCAGAAATTAGAACACTGATAAAGCCACAAATGAAAGCTACAGCAAAAGGAAAACAGATCTAAGCCAGACTCACTGTGTCTTCCCTCAATGGCATTTAAGAACTAAGCTCTTCACTGTAAATACTCCATTTCTCTCAGTGAGGTTATACTCCCACTCTGATCTTTGGAAACCAAGCAGATTATTACAATTTGCATGATGGCAAAGATTAGAGGGGAAAATGTTTCTCATGTAGGTCACTGATTTCAAAACAAAACAAGAAGATGTTCCACAGGTTTTTGACTGAAATTGGCATTTGTTGTAATGCACCTCTGAGGAAAAATTCCAACTCATTTTTGTCCTTTCTATGGATCCATGTGATGAACACATTTCATTTGTATCTTAAAATGATAGGGAGAACAGTAGTTAAACACTGAAACTCCCAGCATGACACTGTGGTCGAGAGCTAAGAGGATCTTAGAAGGTAAAACCAAGAGAATATCAAGTGGCTATGAGATACTGGCATTATGCTTCTCCTGGAAAGACTGGGAAGTTACTGAAGTAATAAATTCAAATTGGACATTCATTGTTCAAACTGAAAAAGACAATTAGTAAAGGATTTAGAAATGTGCAAGAAGACAATAGAAAAGGAGGAAATACTGCACTACCTGTATTAATGGTTCTCAGAGAGACAGGTAAGTTGTTTGTCACAGTCTGCATACACGCTCCTGATTCTCAAGCTAGATTACTTCTTCACATAGTCCCAAAAACAAGTATGAGGAAAGCCAACAGATGCTAAATCAAAGCAAATTCAAACAGGAAAGAGAAGACATAGTTTTGATAATGACTAATGTTGTGAAATGTTGCATAAATAAGGTGGATTCTCCTCCTTGAGCTTTACATCGAAGCTGGATAATATTGTGTAAGTAGTTTGTATCTCAAACAAAAGGTACGATACAGAGATAGGTAGCTGAGGATTTTAGGTAGGGAATGAGAAGATAGCTTCTGTTGTCTAAACTTAGAGACACACTCAAGTTCACAAGGTGATTCTGCAGTGCAATTGGAGAGATGTGCAGTTCAAATTCCTTGTTTACTGGCAGGAGGAATGAAAAGATCTTCAATTCTAACAGCTACACATTGACTGCCATTATCTGAAGTGTATAAAAATTACTTTTTTTAAAAGCTACTTTACATCAGATTTAACTGCCACGGATTGTTATTTTGTGCAAATAGAACTTGCATTGTGGTATAGCCAAATAAGACAAAAATTTATACTTCCTGGCTTAAGACAGATTTCCATTAGCTACTACCAAAGCGGATCAGCTTTGTTTAACAGCAAGCTCAATGACAGGTATGACAATACAGTACTAAGAGGAGCATAAGCTTGTGCTCTTATACTGTCAGCATAAAAGCTCTCAAAGATTCATTTCCATTGGGATTTTCAATACTTTTCCTTTTAGACTCGATGAGACAGAATTTTCCACTCCTTTCTGAACTATGTTCAGTCACACTTGAATGAACTGAATGTAAAATTTTCTAGGTCTGAATAGAAGTGCTACTTACTGACATGATACCCTTATATAAGAAAAAACACTATGAAGAATGAGACTGATCTTTTACTTTTCTTTTTCTCAGAGAATTCTATCACAGAATCACAGAACCATAGAAACACAGGTTAGGAGGAACCTTTAAGCTCATTTAATTTCAACCCCCTACCGTGGGCAGGGTTGCCACTCACTGATCAGGCTGCCTCAGGCCCCATCCAACTTGGCCCTGAACACCTCTGGGGCACCCAAAACTTCTCTGGGCGGCCCGTGCCAATGCCTCGTCATCTTCTTAGTAAATAATTTCTTCTTAATACCTAACTTAAATTTCCTATCTTTTAGTTTAAAGCCATTCCCTCTTGTCCTTTCCCTATCAGACTGTGTAAAATGTTGGTCCTCCTCTTGCTTATAAGCTCCCTTTAAGTACTGGAAGGCTGAAATGAGGTCTCATTGGAGCCTTCTTTTCTCCAAGCTAAACAATCTCAGCTCCCTCAACCTTTCTTCATAGGAGGGGTGCTCCAGTCCTTTGATCATGTCTGTGGCCTGAGTGCTCTTTCTATTATAATACAATTATTTTTTTTTTTTTAGTAAGAATTATCAGAGGTCAAAGCCCACAGGCTACTTGGCTATGCCAGCCAGTGATCCAGCAAATCATTTTGGTCACCTTCCAGGTGAAATTCCAGGTTAGACCATTTGCCCAAAAGATTGTTCCTAGTTCATCTAGGAACTAACCTGGACCATCTCTGTCTCTCTGCTAATTTATGTAAAGTATTGGTCTATTTAAAATCCAAGAGGAGGAAAAGGAAAAAGAAAAGGAGAAAGGAGAGAAGGAAAGAAAAGTGGATCCCTTAATGTGGAAAGCTATAAAAGATTAAAATCCTTGATCTTCAGCCAATAAACCAGTTGCTCCTGGGGAGGAAAAAGGTTTCACAGGCTCAGATCATTTTCACAGAACTTTTATTGTGGCAACATACAAAACCTTATTTGCACCAGTGTAAAAGTTACACTGGACATGGGGACAGAGAGGAAAAAAAAAAAAAGCATTGCTGCTTGGACTATTTAGATCTGAAAAATTTTTCAAGCACAGCTAAACTTATGATAATATATCTATTGGGAATGAAGCTCATAACATATTCTGCTTGTTGCTGAAATAAGAAAGTGTTGACTTTAGAAGACTTTAAGCCAGCAAACGGCAGGTAGGTTCAGCAGTCCATGACTATCATCTGTTTACCCAGTGTTCCTCAGATGCTTGAATGAAAATATAAATATCATACTAGTTACTGTGCAAGTCAGCTTCTGTTTTGCTCTGCTTTCGCTCCATTCTTCACTCCAGAATCAGAGTGATGTAGATGTGAATCAAGGAACTAAAGGTGAAGTGTTGCCTCAGGGTTATTGCCTCAGGGATCCTTCACTCATACTATCAGTTGTTTGTTACATGCTGCTGAACACGACAGTTTTATTTCTGGTATTCACTATGGTCCTGTGCATGCTGTTAAAGTTTTAATGCTTGAGTTCTCACTGGAGCAGGACCTGCTGAATTTCTCCCAGTCCAGCTGAACTGAGTTACATCTGTAAGAACTGCACACTCTCAACCAGTGATGCTGTATTACAACAAGGATCCTGTCTCTGACAAAGGTAAATAGCAAATGGCTTGGGGAGAGGTTGAAAAGGTCTTCAGCTCCCTGTTTGTTCCAGGTATTTTGGCTCAATACATGATGACCGTCAGGCTATAAACAGTATTCTCTCTCCTTACTTCCATTCAGATTCAGTTGCTCTCCTTAACATCAATTCATAACATTGGTGTTACCACTATTCAAACTCATTTCTGAATTCTCTCATGTTCCCAAATCCTGCAAATGGTTTGCTATAGCTCACAGACTGACAACACAGGAATGCAGCCATGGAGTCCTGGTAACATATAGTTCAGGCACCTAAGTGATTTCAGGTCTAAAGAACCATCACAGTGTGGCAACCTTGCTCTAATTGTTTTTTCCACCAAAATGAAGTAAAGCTGACAGCCAAGTTTTCACAGGTCCAGTGTTTCTGGACTATCAGAAGACCACATGGAGCCTTCTCTTCTACTTCTCCATCAGGCAAAAGCTGATGACTTTTTTGTTCATAGGAGTGCTAGAGAAAAATATCAGCCAGGCCATGCTGTGCAGCCCTTTGCATGATCACTGATTCTCCAAACAGGCTGGGACTTGGGCCAAAATATTCTCACTGTCTTATTTTAGAGAATAAATTTCTACTTTCTATACTTGTGCCAGTGCTACATATTGAGCTTTTTTAGGATCAAAGTGGTATTTTTCACTATGGACTCTGGAGAAAATCTCAGTAATCCTTTCACATCTTTAAAAGAGATCTTTCAACTCAGCTTGTATCTTCTGGTAGTGTTGTCTGTAAGAGCGTAATAACACTGGGGTAAAAGAGTGCTGCACTGAGTGCATATATGAGTGCTTGTATGCGTGCGTGCAAAGAGAGAAGGGCTGATGGACAATGGAGGACAAACAGTGCATTAATTTCAGGGAAATACTACAGTGAGAAAGAACATAGCTAAGGAACTGTGAAAGAAGAAAGAGAGAGAAAGGACTTTGAAGATACTGGGTAAGTATCTTTTCTCAAGCATCCAAATACCATATTAAGGTTGTATTTGTAGATCCCACTGTTAAGTTCCTCTTCAGCACTGAAGAAGAGCACTTGGCTTCAGTGACCAGAGTAGACCCCTCTAGTATGCATTCAAACATGGCTTTTCTTGGACTGTGTTGAGGACTAGAAAAGGGAACGTGAATTTTCCTGTTTTTCTTTGCAGGAGCTGTTTATGTCAGATCATCTCCAAACAACCAGGCCATACTTTTTCCTTTGATGTTACAACTGTTTTTCTGTTATATCTGGCACAGAACATACCACAGTGCTTCTTTCCCACCCATCTTATCTGCTGTTCTTAAAGCTGGTTGAAAAGATATTCTAGCCAGGAAAAGCTGATCAAAAGTAAGTAAAGTTTATTGCTATTATGCTTTAAAGAAAATCATACAATGGCACTAACAGATAAAGCAGCTATCATAACTGTGAGGGGAGCTCACACGTACTAAAAATATTCTGTCTCATCCAAAGGTTTAATATTACAAAGCCCTGGAGAATCTCCATCACTGCACAAATCACTTGTTTGACCTTAACAGTTTACTACTGGAGGACAGCAACAATAGCCTCTGAAGACACGCTCATCTGTATCATTTAATTACCAAACTCTAGATCAACTTCTTACATTTCTCAACAAGCTTTTGGGCCCAGCTGACCTTTTTACACTGAAAGGAGCCCTCATTTAGATATCTAATCTCTCACTAAATGTTAACTTTGTCAGGGAGAGCTTTGGCTCCTTATAAGCATGAAAAACAGCAGTATAAGAATCTAGCATCATTTCCTGTATTAACACTGCAAGTAAATGTCAATCTTTACACAGACGGCATAAAGGAGTATGGTCTAGACATCCATAACTTTCCTCATCAAAATATTTTCTACAGCACTTTATAATATTTTAAATAGATACATATGTTTTATTCAATATATTTTTAGAATAAAACTGTTGTATTTATATGTATCACGTATTTAATTGTTACCAATTAGGCTTGTGAAGATTCAGAACAGGATGCACTGTAGGTAATCACATAAAGGCTGGCCATGTAACGTGTGAACATTAAAAATAATATAAATACAGTGATTAGTATAAAAATATACCAAAATCTGTATGTCTGTTTAGATGCAAGTTCATGACTTTCTTTTGAGTACACAGGCAAGGATGAGGACCCACTGAGAAAAAAAAAAATTGCTTTTCAGAAAAGGAGTCTATTTCACAAGACTTCCTGTAGCTCATCAAATTTATCAGAATACAAAACTTTTTTTTTTTTTTTAATTTTCTTTACAAAAGGAAGGGAATTCTCTGACAGTATTTTTAGAATCAATTTATAAAACTATTAGCTCCTCCCACTTCTTTTTTAAACTCCAATTTCTCATTTAAAATACCTTTTCATTTTTTAAATTGTAGCTTCCTCACTAACAAATTGTGTCTAATAATACTGGGGTGAACAAATGAATTTTCTGCTGAAAAGTCCCTGCTTTCCCTGTTAAATCTGAAATGAGATGGTCTTAGTTATTTCAATTTATCTGTGTCCAGAAAAAAATACAGTACTGCGACTGTAATTGAAATTTGCATATATACATATAAGGAGAATATAAGGGAGTAGGAATGTCTAAACTCCTAGAGTTGGGTCTGACAGCATGCTGCCTCTTTAATGTCTGATCATATCTCATGTATAATGATATCTAATTCAGGAGAGTAGTTCTCCTAGGTGATAGAATAAGACAGATCTTAGCAGATAATATCACAGAATCACAGAATCACAGAATCACTAAGGTTGGAAAAGACCTATAAGATCATCCAGTCCAACCATCCACCTGTCACCAATGGTTCTCATTAAACCATATCCCTCAACACAACATCCAAACGTTCTTTGAACACCTCCAGGGTCGGTGACTCCACCACCTCCCTGGGCAGCCCATTCCAGTGCCTGACCACCCTTTCAGAGAAGTAGTATTTCCTAATATCCAGCCTGAATCTTCCCTGGCGAAGCTTGAAACCATTCCCTCTAGTCCTATCACCAGTTACACGAGAGAAGAGGCCGACCCCCAGCTCGCTACAACCTCCCTTCAGGTAGTTATAGAGAGCAATAAGGTCTCCCCTGAGCCTCCTCTTCTCCAGACTGAACAATCCCAGCTCCCTCAGCCGCTCCTCATAAGGCCTGTGCTCCAGACCCCTCACCAGCTTTGTTGCCCGTCTTTGAACACGCTCCAGGGCCTCAATGTCTTTCTTGCAGTGAGGGGCCCAGAACTGGACACAATACTCAAGGTGCGGCCTCACCAGAGCTGAGTACAGGGGAACAATTACTTCCCTACTCCTGCTGGTCACACTGCTTCTGATACAAGCCAGAATGCCATTGGCCTTCTTGGCCACCCGGGCACACTGCTGGCTCATGTTTAGCCGAGCGTCAACCAACACCCCCAGGTCCATTTCCTCTACACAGTCTTCAAGCCATTCCACCCCAAGCCTGTAGCGTTGCTTGGGGTTGCTGTGGCCAAAGTGTAGGACCCGGCATTTGGTCTTATTAAACCTCATCCCATTGGCTTCAGCCCAGCACTCCAGCCTGTCCAGATCTCTCTGTAGGGCCTCGCTACCCCCAGGCAGATCGACACTTCCAGCCAACTTGGTGTCATCTGCAAACTTACTGAGGGTGCACTCAATGCCCTCTTCCAGGTCATCAATAAAAATATTGAAAAGGACAGGCCCCAGCACCGACCCCTGGGGAACACCACTCGTGACCGGTCGCCAGCTGGATTTAGCTCCATTGACCACCACTCTCTGGGCTCGACCCTCCAGCCAGTTCCTTACCCAGCCAAGAGTGTACCTGTCCAAGCCACGGGCTGCCAGCTTCTGCAGGAGAATACTGTGGGAGACAGTGTCAAAGGCCTTGCTGAAGTCTAGGTAGACTACATCAACAGCCTTTCCCTCATCCACCAGGCGGGTCACTAGATCATAGAAGGAGATCAGGTTGGTCAAGCAGGACCTACCCTTCGTGAACCCATGCTGGCTAGACCTGATGCTCCAGTTGTCCCGCACTTGCCGCGTGATCTCCCTCAAGACAATCTGCTCCATAACCTTCCCTGGCACCGAGGTCAGGCTAACAGGCCTGTAGTTCCCCGGGTCCTCCTTACAGCCCTTCTTGTAGATGGGAGTCACATTGGCAAGCCTCCAGTCTTCTGGTACCTCACCAGTCAACAAGGAGCGCTGATAGATGATGGAAAGCGGCTCGGCTATCACCTCCGCCAGTTCCCTCAGCACTCTCGGGTGAATCTCATCCGGCCCCATGGACTTGTGACAGTCCAGTTGGAGTAGAAGGTCTCTGACCGTTTCCTTCTGAATCATGGGTGGTTTAGTCTGGTCTCCAGCCGAGACCACCTGGTCGAAAAGTGGAATATCCTGAGGATAACTGGTCTGACCTTTAAAGACAGACGTAAAGAAGGCATTCAGGACCTCTGCCTTTTCTTTATCCTCAGTAGTCACATTCCCGGCTTCATCCAGTAAAGAATGGAGATTCTCCTTAGTCCTCCTCTTACTGTTGATATATTTGTAAAAGGATTTCTTGTTTTCTTTTTATTCCAGTGGCCAGGTCGAGCTCGAGCTGGGCTTTCGCCTTTCTGATTTTCTCCCTGCATATCTTAACAACTTCTCTGTATTCTTTCTGAGTTGCCCGTCCCCAAATATGAGGATATTTGGCTTCTGCTGACCGTGCTTTTGAATAAGGACAGTATCATACTACTGCTTCAGCCTTGTCTTTGGGAGACACTTAAGTTTGACACACAGTGGAATAAACATACATTATGTTACAAACTGATTCATTTTATTCAGTGCTTTTAGCCAAGGAAATGCTTGAACAGTGAACAAAGTAGTTGTTTTAACCTTCTAACTACAACTACCCTCAATACACACTGGAATGAAAAGAATCTCTTGTACTTGATTTGTCTGTAAACACACTAGAAATCCCAAATCATGTAATGTGACTCCATAGAAGGCAGTACTAAAGATATCTGGGTCCTTGAAATGTTAGTTTATGTTATGCTTTGACTGAAAAAGAGCAACAAAAACCAAAACCACTAAAGAGTTTACAAGAATTCCCAGAAGTGGATGTGGATCTTTTAAACTCAGAAAATACTTCCTACCTTCTCAGTTACAAACACAGCCTAACCTAAAAAGCTTGAAAGTAGGACTTACAATTTGTAAGAATTAATGGTCTGGGGAAGGGAAACACCAAAACCAAACAAAAACATTTAATGGCATTACAGGGTATCTCCTGCAAGCGGAGAGCTACTATCTATTTTTTTCAACAAACTTACATTAAAGAAAGAATGTTGTGAGGCTGTACCTGACTATAGCTGTATGGGTTTTACATTTACTAGTTACTCAGACTGCTAACTAACTTAGAAAATGCAGTATACGTTACTTGGGTTGATCACTGCTCCTGAACATGAAGGGGAAGATTCTCAAAGCTACTTGCAGTGATGTCTGGCCCTATAACTCTCCCATGCTTTTGAAAATATTTCAAATCACTGAAAAGAAGGTTATGAACCTCTGTTGGCAAACCTATACAGCTGCAATATTATTCCGTATAGCTGTGGATTGGACCAAGACACTAACTTGACTAAAGGCTGAATGACTTTCAGTACTCTGCAGTGAAAATTGGTAACCTAAAGTTAATTGAAGGAAGTACAAGTATTCTAGACTCTGCTGAAGGATGGCATAGACGCGAAAGCACAAGGCCCTACACACATCAGGATCTTACCATTTCTTATGTGTTGGAACTGATGACTTATCACTCTGCTGTGGGGCAAGTGTAAGTGATCACACAGCATGGAAAATGTAAAATATAGCGTATCAAAATAAACAGAAAAGGAACCAGGAGCTGATTAGGTGGAAAAAAAGAGAAGGAATAAGAAAACTGCCTCTTACCTGGTCAAGATTGTTGTAAAAGTCTATATTGGCTGCACACAAGTATCTCCCAAGCAGAGTGGCATGGGTAGTAAAAATTGTGGCAACTGGAAGTTTCTGAGATCGAGACAGTATTAAACCCACTCCTGCCTGCCATTCATGGAAATGAGCAACTATGTTGGGTTTGTCATCAAACTGACAGGAAAGCTGAAAAAAATTAGAAAGAACATATATTAAACGTGAATCATCCAGCTCATCATCCCAGCCTCAGAAACTTTCCTTCATATTGTGTTGTGTGTGTTCTTTCCTATGACAAAACAGTATAGTGTTTTAAGTGGTCATGCGCCTTGATTCCTATCAGCCTTAATCCTTAACTCACAAAGTACATGTCCTTCACTTGTATCTCAGAACAGCATCCTTCATAAAGCGCTGGGAAGCTCTGGCAAGGACAGTCACTCTTCATTCTTTCAACTTGCTCATCTGCTATTGAAACTCTAATTTGGATAAAAAAAATTCATGAGCATCTCTAATGGAGATGATTCTGTAGATTGACAAAGTTTTGTTTTTTCAGGGACGTGGTGGTAGAGTAATGGAAGTCATGGTGTTGTCATTGATTTTGTCTGTAACATCTCTACAAGGTACAATCTAGCAGCTCAAAGAACTTTCTTACTGGCTTCATGACACGTTTGTGAGAGTGACAACTTGACCATGGTAGGAGAGGAAAAGGGAGTTTGGGATCTTATCTGTAAGAACACCCAGTGACAAATAAAGGAGTTGGGAAAAAAAAAAAAACAGAGGAAGAAGTGACAGTGAAGACATGGCACATTTCACATAAGACTTGGAAAAACATAATTAAAGTGATAAGACTTAAGTTATAAATACAAATTTGATCTAGGTCAGGAACCACATCCTAAAACTTTTCTTCTCTGCTGACAAGGCTGAGTTTAAAAACTCCAGATTTTAAAAACTGTACCTCTTTTAAAAACCAGGCTGTTACTGATCCAAAAATTACAGCATCATTGGCTTCTCGGTCATGAAAAGGAATCCCTATGTTGGTAGCATCCCAAAATTCGCCTTTCCATCTGTCCAGATTCCAGGCTGCTGATCCTATATCAAACAGTAAGACATATGGGCTGCCCTCTATCAGCCATCTTCCAAAAAAGACCTAAAGAAAATAGGCAAAGATATAAGATGAAAATGTTAAAGTGAATGTGAAAACAAATTTCCACAAGTATTTTCATCCATCAAATCATATGTATTTTACATAAAGAATGCTAAGGATCACAGTCCTATACACCCAGGATTTGTGGCTTTCCTTGCAAAATACATGGAGTAATACTTGATCAAAGGTTGGGGTAAGTGGAAATTATATGACATTTCCTCATTCTGCCCATACAACACAGTTGGTGCCTTTCGGCACAGAGGAAAGAACAATCAGAAGGTGTTATAATATCTAAAAATATCAGCCCCCAAATATACAGTTTTCCATCTTTATATGCATCAGTACATTTAAACATCTGTAACAGAATTATAACTCCAGTAATATAACCTACCTGCACAACAAGGAGAATAGGCTGAACTGTCCTAAGGCAACACAATGCAATTTGGATCACATTTCACATTGCAGCAGTCTGCACAGTCAAATTATTTCACCTTATTTCAAATTATCTCACTTATTTGGGTCTTCAACCCAAAATGGCTATAGGAGCAGAGGCATATTAACTGTGGATAATGAGGTACTATATGTAGATTAATGCAGTTTGTATTCTGTACCCTGCTCATAGGAGTCTTTTATGTTGCTGTTCAACTGCATTTAATTCACCAACCCCTGGGCTCTCCAGAGTGGAATCCTGTCCTGATGTTAGAGCTGGCGAGACAGAGTGCAGGTCTTGAAAACAATGAGACAAAAGTTCTCAGACCTATTTGCACAAAAAATAAAGGCTATATCAAAGATAGGTATGTGAAGAAAGCTCAGACCCTTACATACGTATTTCAAGCTATTCTGGTTTCTTACTTAGGAAAATGAGGTTCTGTGAACCCTGATTTTAAATATGGTGTCAAGTTGTGACAAGGAACACACCTGACCCGAGAAGTTCAGAACATTTCCCAGGTCCCCTGCTTTAAAGGGTTCCATTGTGATACATAAGCAAAATCCAGACACACTGGTAATAGGATAAGTGCAGCTCCTGGAATCTAAAGCGTCATTATTAGAGATCAAAGCTATACTTGACGTACCTGGGATAGATCTCCTGCTATATATGAATACTCCAGCAGAACAATGCACATGTCAGACTGCCAGAGCTGACTACTTAAATTGAATGTATGCTGGAACAGCATAAAGTATATATGTATGTATGTATAGCTTTGCAAATAATCTGTCCCACAAGCCTTTTGCTATTATCCAAACAAAGGAGTGTTATTTTGCAGAGACATCTCTCTGTAAGGAACAGGTGCAGCACATAAAACTTGATAATTCACTTAGGAAAGTCTGATAAAAAATATGGATTTATATTCCTGTTAGATTAGACCTTTCAGTTTGAACTTCCTTTTTTACAATGCCAAGCATCATACAACAGCAGCATCCCCAACGGACACTATCCAAATCTGTGGCTCATGTATTTCCAGCAATGTACATAACACATAGCAGGGCATGAGAACCTAAGAACTGCCACAGCACAAGGCCAGTGTTATATGGCTGGTGTCAGTCCAGGATGTTCATGAATTTCTACACTAAAGTGTGCCATATTTAGCTTATTGCTGAATAAGAAGAATTTTATTACTAGTTTATGGTTGGAGTCAAGCTATGAGATTGATCTGAGGTCTCAGAGAAAACACCAATAAAAATTGTGCAAGAAACACAGATTAACTCCCTATGTGTGCTACAGTTTAACCCCTCTTTCAAGGGAATGGACAGTCAGTTGTATTGATCTGAGGAAGCAGATTCTTTATCAGTTGGGTGCTTTTCTTAAGCACACTTGTGGTTTTTCCCTTTCTGCCTTTCAACTCAGTACAGTGCTTCATAAGAAAAATTCTATGATAATGAAATGCTTTTCTTTAAGTTCCTTCAACAGCATAAGAATGCTGAAGGTAACACAAGAGTTCAGTCAAAGTAAGGTCGTATTATATCCACTAAAATCTCACTGTATTTAGAGACTGGAGAAATAAGTCATTAATCCAATTAAGTAGTCTTGCAGATAAATGAGCGTTAAAACCTTTAATTGGATAAACTGTTTCTTCCTCAAAAATAACCTGTAATGGATAGACTTTGCTGTTCTAACCGTAGAATCTGAGCTTTTCCCATTGTGACATTGACCAGAACTGCTGTGTCAAGTGGAACAGCGGGAGCATTAACCAAAACTGTAATCTCCTCAGAGTCAGCTTAGTTGTCCTGAGAAGTAGAAGCACATCTGATTTACCTGACACCCTTGGCTTTTCATGGTATCCATTGCCTTCTTAATTGCAGGGTTTGGAGGCTCACATACTTCCACCTGAGTCTTCACATTGTGCTCAAAGTAAGGACCAATCAGAAAATAGTTTTCACCCCATTCATCTGCTGTAATTTTGGCTTTCGTCTGGATCACGGTATAAATTCCTCCCACTGAAAAACAAGATCACAAAGAACAAAAAGTAGAAATGGGAACAGGCCTTAAAGCTCTGGAATAAGTTCCATCCTACCTGGGAGTCAGACAGACCACTAAATCACATATTCAGACTTAAAATGAAAGCTGGAATCTAACAAATAAATAGAAGTTCAGCCTCCTAAAATGTAACCAGAGCTTCACCATTTAGTTTAGGAGTATGCTCTGATAGCAGACCATGTGTTATCCTTAAATAGCAATTTAATACTTTGCTTAATTCCGGTTAACGGTATATGGCTTCCTTCTATTTCTCCTCCTATTTCTCCTCTTCTTCTATTTCTCCTCTAATCTCAAATGGATGCTTTCTAGCCTTAACTACCAATTCTATCTGTTATTATTATTATTTTAATTTCTTTCAAGTGTATGAAGTCACATCATAAACGTTGATTCAATTTATTTTTTTTAGGTTGTCCACCCCTCTTCAAACATCTGCACTCAGACTGTGGGATTCAAATCCTGAGGCTCACACTTCCATTTTCCATTGCCTAATCTTGATTATACTGCATTCCAAATTCAGACTGCTTTTTTTTTTTTTTTTTTTTAATGAAGAAATCGTAATTTTCAAACACGTACTTTGTGATGTGGAAATACATGTGGTAATAACTAGGCTGGCACCTCCAGTTTGTTTCACACAAATCATAGAGGGAAGTAGAGGCAGTGATGAATTTTGTTGACTACTGGCCATGAAAATGGATTTAAACTTAAATCTTTGTAGCAAAAGGTGTCATGTCCTATCACTAATCTAAAGAGTTTTTAAATTGGTATGAATGTAGCCTATGTTGCCAATATAAATATCTGCAGCACTTTTCACCTAAATACTGTCAATCTTACAAGTAAATGTAGTATTAAATTTCTAAGAGAATAGAACAGTAATATCTTCTGATGAGTAAATACAAATCTACCTAGTCTTGCATATGGGATGGTAGATTCAATTAGTTACTTTTCCCTGACAGTTTTCCACATTTGTCCCTGTGATCTATGCACTGGCAATGCAGCCTTGCAGCCCCCTTGGTCACAGGACCTCCGATTCGAGGCGGTGGCCATTCCACCACCACAAAAACAGACCACTAGTAAGTGCTTAGATCAATCAAGTAGAAAGGAGGGCAAAAGAGGAGACTGCTGCTATATATCAGAGACGTTTGTCATAGCTCTGATGATTTTAAACAGGGTAAGACAAATGAAGCTCAACAGATACATGCAAACATTTGCAGACCAGGAAATAATAAGAAAATAATGAAAGTTGCTACTTAGAAATGTCATCCTCCATTGAATCTGGAAGCATTTGGTAATACTTCAGACAAAAAGACCATGTTACACCTTTCAGCAACAACATCAAAATACATAAGAAGTCAGCAATGCAAGTGATCATTGTCTAGCATTCAGCAATCCAGACTTCATTTTAAAAGGTACTTGAGTATCTAGAGGTGCAGGTGGACTGCATGCCACTGCAGATGGCAAAAAATCTTTACGGTTTACCTGATTCTTCTTAAAAATGTGCCCCTAATGACCATGCCTTACAGAAGAGCTGCTGAAGTTGCTCAGAGCTTCAGGAGATTAGTTCCCAAAGTAATTAAACTCTATCACCTGAGAAGTATAGAAAGCCTTCTCCCAAGCCTGGTACCTTGCAGTCCTGAGAAACTGAGCAGCCAGAGCTATGCTTTCTAATTCTGTTCCTAAAAGAGAATTTGCATACTTAAAGTCTTTTTCTTTACAAGCATGCCATTTGTTCTGAATGCCTGAAGGGTTCCCAACCTTAATTTTTTTATGTCAAAGTGTCTCAAATTTCTAGGCATTTGACAAACAAATACAAATGCAGTTCTAATCTAGCAGCTTGCTAAATAAAACTATTTCACTAAGTTATTAAACTACGTCCTAACTCAGGATCTAAGAAGATTCTCATATCTCCCTAAATCAATGCCATAGTTAAGGAGTTCCACATCACAGAGATATGGAACTGCAGAAATAAATCTATGCATTGGAAAGTCCTTCTGTACTTTGCTCAGATCAGAAAGACAAGGAAATTAAATCACAGCCACCATGAGCACCTCTTCTATGAAGAAACGTTGAGGGCTTGGTCAGCTTAGAGAAAAGAAGGCTCCGGGGACACCTTATTGTGGCCTTCCAATATTTGAGGGGAGCATATAAACAGGAGGGGGTACAACTGTTTATGAGGGTGGATAGTGATAGGACAATGGGGAATGGTTTTAAACTGAGACAGGGGAGGTTTAGGTTAGATATTAGGAGGAATTTTCTCACACAGAGGGTGGTGACACACTGGAACAGGTTGCCCAAGGAGGTTGTGGATGCCCCATCCCTGGAGGCATTCAAGGCCAGGCTGGATGTGGCTCTGGGCAGCCTGGTCTGGTGGTTGGCGACCCTGCACATAGCAGGGGGGATGAAACTAGATGGTCATTGTGGTCCTTTTCAACCCAGGCCATCCTATAATTCCATGATTCTATGATTGTCTACTATAGCTGCTCTGGACAAGGACTTGAAAAAGTTTGAGAAAAGTGGCTCCAAATTCCTCTGCTCATAAGCTGATAGAAACTACTTGAATACTTTGTATTTGTGCAAACACACCATTTTAATAATGAGACAAGTCAGAAGGTTGACCTACAATGTCATGCGGTTACAATGACACAAATGTTGTCTGTTCTCATGGGAAGGTCATCACATGAACAGAAATCACTTTAATACAAAACAGATAAACAAGTAGAGATCCTAGTTGTGAAACTAGTTGGTTTTTATTGGCAAAAATATTGGTCTTATAATAGGGGGAGATATTTGTGCAAAGTTGCCTGGTGACCGCATGGAAATGAGTAAAAAACCTATGTGCAAGAATTAAGATACTAGATAACATGATAAAGTCACATATGACATCAATGGTGTGGAGCTCTCCAAAACAATTCAAGGAACATGTTATATATTATGAAGAGATAGATTATATCTGCACAGTGACTTTGAATCCACTGGAAATACCTATGTTAGTAATCAATGCATTACACATTCCACCAACTAAAAGAGCTAGGCTGAAGTTGAATACACAGATCCTAACAGAATTCTCAAATTATTCCCACCTATATGATATACCACTTGTTTGTCCCTAATCACATATTTTAATGTCATATTGTAGCTATAAAAACTTTCCAAACAATAAGGACATATGAAAATCCCATGATGTTTTAGGTTTCTGTATGCAGCCTCAGAAGTTCTGTTATCTGAAGAAGTTTTAAAACAATGATGGATGAAATGAAAAATAGATGCAATATCAGGAGAGCTTAGATACAGAAAACTGGATTATAAGCATGAGGCATTAGTAGTGAAATGTGAATAAATTATAGAGTCATAGAATGATTTGGGTTGGAAGGGACCTTTAAGATCATCTGATTCCAATCCCCTGCTATGGGCAGGGACACCTCCCTCTAGACCAGGTTGCTCAAACCCTATCCAGCCTGGCCTTGAGTGCTTCCAGGCCCAGTTTGGTGTTCTAATTCCCACTGAAACATTTCATGCAAATATTTTAAGTTCTGATAATTTTAAAATCTCCTTGAGAGAAAAAAAATGCTTCTATTATTTGTTTTTAAAATTGACTTTTAACTTATCCACCAGAAAGAGGAAATTAAGTTAAAAAAGAAATCAAGAAAAAATTATTCCCCTCATTTATTTCCATTCATTCTCTCCCTCTTTTTCAGGGAAAATAAACTGGTAGGGAAGGGGAAAAGAAAGTTTTTGGGAAAGAAGGTCCACATGAGAAAGTTTGACTTCTCTTCAGTGACCTCTTTAAAAGGAAAAAGATGAAAACAAAATATTTGCTCAGAAAATATTTCATAAAATTATTTTCCTAAGTTTGAATGTTTTCATATAATTTATCATAACTGCACATTTATCTAAAAAGTTATCATCCCCATTACTTCAGCCTCTTACTTCTTTCCCCGTTTCAAGTGTATTATTATTATTGTTGCATATTTAAAGTCCAAGCAGTAATTAGTGCCTTCTGAGACAGATGTTAGAGCTATTTAAATAAATAAGAAGTCTGTGAGTCAGAATGGACTCCCTCTATCACATCACTACTGAGGACAGCATTATGCAGAAGCAGGGACCTGATTTCGCAACTGGAGATCTTTGTGCAAGATTTATCACTGCAAAAAAGCATACTATTTCTGCTGAAAATATTACATGGAAAGACCTATTGCAAATGCTCTTTGTCACCTGATGAGGAAGGGGCTACAACTTGCAAAATTACACAGGAAATTCATTTCTAGAAAATGGCCTGTGCAGGTGGGAATGTTTGAGCAGGGAATGGCCCAAACTTCTCAAAGCTGCCAGAGATACCTACTGTTCACTTTACTTGCTCTCCTACCTACTGCACATTGTGGAGAGAGAGAGGGAAGCAGCAGCAGATTACAAAAAGGAAGTAAAGACATGGCACGAGAAGTTACAAAACTTAGACAGGAAGACTGTCACCTGCAGGATAGATGCAGGAGCCATTCCCTGAGCACCTTTGCTACAGAGGCAGAGGATGCTCCCAGGGCACTTCATCTTCTTTGCCACAGTCTGACTCAGATTGCACTAGAGCTTTTCTGGGGGCTCTGCTTGCTGTGGAATCCAAGAGGGGAAGTGGTACCCAGCTTCAGGGTTCAAAATCGTAGAATCATAGAATATAGAATCACAGACTGACCTGGGTTGAAAAGGACCACAATGACCATCTAGTTTCAACCCCCTGCTATGTGCAGGGTCACCAACCACCAAACCAGGCTGCCCAGAGCCACATCCAGCCTGGCCTTGAATGCTTCCAGGGATGGGGCATCCACAACCTCTTTGGGCAACCTGTTCCAGTGCCTCACCACCCTCTGGGTGAAAAACTTCCTCCTAATATCCAACCTAAACCTCCCCTGTCTCAGTTTAAAACCATTCCCCATTGTCCTAAAATGACTTCACTGCCACAATTACTAGTTATGTCAACTATTATTTCACTCCTTCCCTTCAAAATTTGTCTCTGATCTATAGACATAATAAAATTGGGCTTGGTCTCATTTCTTCTAATGTTCAATTGTATTCTGAATTTTTCATTATGTGTATCTGGTGACTATTTTTGGAGTAAAATAATGTCAAGCAAAAAGTACACAGCCTTCTCAGATACTTTCAGGTACTTTTCATGTATTTTTTGGCTATTTTTGTGTCCAGGACTCATCAGAAGATAGAAGTTATCTGTATTCTTTGAAGTTCTGGCACTAGAAGTATATTTTGAAATAATATCAAAACACTGCAATTTACAGCAGATGTTCACAATACAGTCCTGTGTGCATCATCTCAAATACAAAGGATTTAATTTCATATTACTTTGATGCCGAGATATCACCAGATCCAGAAGCATGATGGGTTTTGATGCTGTACTCATGCTAAGTTTCCCACAAGAACATGATTTTGTTATGGATAATAAACATGTATTATATAACTATGTAAGATATATGGTAGCACATCTTCACTTTCTAAAGTGTTCTAGTTCAACTGTGTCACAGATTACATCATCCACCTTCTCCCAAAGACCTTTTACATGGAAAGACATTTAATGATATAGATAGAGTGAAATGTTGGTCCTGCTGACTTCAGTGATTTCATGATTTAATTACCAAGGGTCCAGCTTTTCACCAGGGAACCTGTGCAAAGAACTCTGCTTCAGGGGGAAATGAACTAAGGTTTGTTTTTAGCAGAATCTTCCTTCCAGTAGGGCTGGAAAAAAATATTTAAGATTCATCTATGAGTGATTTTTGAGCCAATCTGTTCACAACTGAATGATGATAGAAACTGGCAGTCGGCCCAGCATATTTAAGCACTCTTCTACTTTCTAGCTAAAAGCTGTTAAGTATAGCAGAAGATACGAATCTAAGCATCAACTGAATGACTTTAAAGGAATCTTTCAAGAGCACAGATCAGATTTTCAGAGTTTGCAGCCCTTCTCACTGTGTATATCCAAAAACTCACTAACCTACAGCTAAGAATTACACTTCTCTATCTCAGTTAAATACTCCAATTATCAGTGGGAAAATATTTAAAAGATGTTGAGAAGAAGGAATTGAGAACAAAAGATTACTATGGAAAGTTTGCTGCAGTTGTCTCCATGCTCCTGTAATAGCTTTTGATTCCCTGCTGACAATTTCCATCTATGGAGCTTCAGACACAAGATATACAAAGCTTGTTGCCAATTTGCTCTGTGCTCCCGTTCTTACAGTTCTATTGGTCTTTGTGTTATAAGGGAAAAAACAAAACAAAACAAAACATAGCAAACAATCCTCTTTTGCAACATGCATATAAATAGGCCCAGATCTGGCTTTACTGAAGCATACTGGCCAGGAAAGATGGGGAAGGAAGTGTGAAACAAGCTGAGTTTCTCCAAGATTCCCACCAGATCATGCAGCTCTGCAGTGTATTGTGGCTCTTGTCTGTTTGCTTTTATCCCTTTCTGCCACAAAAACACAGTAGATTCACCTCACAATATGGGATTTACCCATCAGTGGAGAGTCAAAGTGAGAAAATCTCACATCACAAACTACATTTTTCTCACATTTGTGACAGAAGACTTTCAATGAAAGATGGTTTCAATGTTGTGCTCGCATTTTAAGCGGCAAGTCCCTTTTTGCTTTACTTGGGGGTAAGGTGGAGGGAGAGTGACATTTTCAGATGAGTTTCTTTTTCTTTTTTTTTTTTCCAATTTCTCATTCTCTCCTTCAGCTATCTTATCTTTGCATGCTCCAAATTGACTATGTAAGCTAGAGCTAGGGAGAAAAAAGAATAACTGAGATGCTGGTGCTTTCCAGTTCTTATGTCAGAAGCTGTCACTCAGCACAGGCAGCACTGGAACACAGAATATAAAAAGGAAGCATAGGCAAGCAGAAAACTCTGCTAGTTAGAGCATGTGGTTAAATGAACTAGACTTAAAAAAGGGAGGCACCTTCACTGTGCCAGCTGTTGAGAAAGAACTTAAGAGGTTCTGGGAATAATGAATTCTTACATATCTCTGAATATTGAGTTAATGCAACTGACAAATCCTTTCCTTCCACTTCATCACAGACCTCAGTACCAACCAGCACCACCTCCTGCTCAAGGAAATGCCAGTCAACCCTCTTTTCCAACAGGCAGTCTGGCACGTGAAAACCCTCTCACACCATACAATCACATATACTCCTAGTTGCAGGGCCTTTCATTGTCCTCCGACCTCTGAAGGCAAATACATTTATGAAGTTCAGAAAACAGCTCATCTGAGCTACTTGCAAAGGGCACTGCTTACAAGCAACTAGTGATGCACAAAAGGCTCACATAAAGACTTGAACTCTCTCCTGTAGGCAGCAGCAACATTACACCACTTTAACTGCATGAGCCAACTTCATGCTGAAACAGCTTTGCATTGCCAGAAAAGAAATATTAAGCCATCATATTAAATCATCAAATGAGCTTGTCAGGGCAATAAGCCCAGCTTATGCTTATCTTTCCCTCTATATTAGAAATATAGATAGCTACATTTAAACTAAAACACTGAAACATGTCGCAGCATTAAATCTATGTGGGGGCAGGCTACTTAGTAAAATGAACAGTTATTCCTTATGCTAAAGGAGGATGGGGAAAATGGTGTAAGTTATTGTATTTCCTAAGCCTGTATATCTTCTGTGAAGACTCTCCCTTTTGTTGGCTATTCTCTCTCTTTATAAGCCCAGTGCCTTAACGTTTTCCAAGAAATGTTTATAAAAAGGTCACTGGGGAATCTCATCATGTGATTTTGACATTCAATTGCAAAGAACACACAGAAAAAAAAAAAGCCTTCAGCATCAAGAACAGAAAGGCTCACAGAAAAGTAAGCTGAAATAGGCTTATTAAAGATTTTTTGCACAAACATTTCCAGTCACGGTTGGCTGATGGGAATTTTGTACAGAGATCCACTTTTAATGAAGACATTGTTTGCTATGTCTAGCTGTGTCAGTTCCATTTGGACATACGAGTTTGACACCTGGTACAATTAACAGCACCTTTTTTTTTAAACTAATTTGAATAAATGTTCACTCTATTGTAAATATTAATTCTCCCATAAAATATGAAACTAATCAGTGCAGCCAAATCAACTGACACAGCTACAAATGAGGTCACTAAAAGCTGTATGGATGATCAAAACATTCTCAGCATTTTTCACATAAAGACGGATACATCTAATTCTTTTTTACTTTTTCTTAAATATCTGTGTGATCCCTGTAACCGGGGGGTCCAGATAACACAGAGTATGTAAATAACACAGGGCTCAGAAATGTGAACGAGGACATCTGAACTTTCCAGATTTCTGCTGCCATCTGCTTGCCAGTGGCTTACTTACCATGCATGCTGCAAAAGTAAATGCTGCATGCTCCAAGTTCTGACAGTAGACAACTACCTCAAAAAACTTGGCTAAAACTACTGAAAAATAAGCCCACAGGGATTCAAAGTGTAAAAGCTACTCTGTACTATCTCTGTGTATTGATCCTCCTGGGCAAGTAAAATTGCAGTTTAGTGCAGACTAAATACTGGAAACAATCACAGAATATTAGTTCTAGTTCCACCACGGTGATAGACCCTAGCACTCTCTGCTCCTCTCACACATATTTCCCCATTAGGGTTAAAATCTTAACAGATTACAGATCCTCTCTTCTGTCTAATCTCTTTATTTATCTGCCAGGACAATAAGACACATAGGTCAATCATTTACTCATACTAACTCGCTTTTATGGCAAAAATGGAGCCTGTCCTCCCTTGGTGAAGTGCCTAGCTGAAATGATTCCATTCTATGATTCTATGACTCCATTCTATGAAAGGGGTACATTTTGATGAAGGAATTAGTAATGGAGGCAGAAAGATCTTTGCACAACAAGTAGCATAGACTTTGTGTGTAACACTGTGTGCGGTGAGATTTTGAATCTGTACACGTGTGCAAAGCATGAAGTCCCTATCTGGCACTACCTGTGTTTGCAAAAGCCAGTACAAAGCGTAAAGACTGCTGGTCATTGACGTCTGTTTTTGTGCAGTGGTTTCAATGCAACTATGTTTATTTGTGACTATTTCAAATTGGGCCTCTTTTCCACACTGCTACAGAAGGAGAAACTACTAACTTCTCTGAATTTACTGTCTGTTTTACAGCCTATTTTCATGTGTCATATTCCCAAGTGAATTTGCAGAGAAAATAGAATCTAAATATGTACAAAGGAACGTCTATAATTCATAAACATGCACACCTGGGCATAACACTTAGAAGTTTGTTTAAACAACACAGCCCTGGTGGTGAATGGTGTGCAGACAAATACAAATCCTGACACTACTATGCTCCTTCCACGCAAATACATGCAGATGCAGCCCACACGCAACCTGCACAAACATGGATGCCGCATTTGTTCCTGTTGATACAAAACACATGCAGCCAGTCTCCCTTTAATGCCCCTCATGACCATGTCCTACACTTCTCCTCCCACTTCCACAAAAACAGCAGTGCTGACTCTTACGAGTGTTGTACAAACCTTTGTTGGTAACTTCCCAAGAAACTTCAAAGAGCAACAAGTCCTCCACTGGTAGGTCTTCATCTTCCCATTGAGGAAGCCCATTAAGAGAGGTCATGGACAGTGATCTAGCCAGTGGCATTTTCTTCAGCCCCTAAATGCTCACCACGCAGGCCACAACAGTTGTACTCAAATGTCCAGTTAATGTGGCAGTTCTCTGCAGTTCTACTTGGAGTGTTCTGCCGGTGCGCTGGGTTTGGAGAAGAAAATTTACTCAGATAGCTGGCAGCTAATGGGTTTAAACTGTCTGACCACCAGCATTAAATTGGCTCAGTGAAATCCTCAGGGCTTGAGAAGCAGCTGCTGGCAGAGGTAAGAATTTAAAAACGACTGACCTGAGGAAGGTCTTCGCTTTGGGAGCAGGTCTTTCTTCTGTCCCTAAAGGGAGGTAAAAATTGGTTCTGAGCTCCCCAGTCACAACATTCAGTATCTTCCTCTTCAGGAACAATTGAAACTCACCAGCTGTAAATTCAGCACTGCCCTGAGCAAACTCCAGGAAGGAGGACACTCTGAGTTCACCACCTGATCTGAGTCCGGCCCCTGAGTCCTCCCCTGCCTGTTACCACTCGTGGACTTTCTCTATCCACTGGCCAGCAGGGTAAGCAGACTCTTTCTACATGATGCCTCTTAGATTACTTGCCAGGTTAAGCACTGTTACCTATTCTTGTTCAGTCCAAAAGCACTAATTTGCCTCACGCAGTTTGCCTTCCACAGTGAATTCCAGCTACGTTCCCAAGGCTCTGAGCAAGCTGTTGATTTCATTCTGCTGTAGAGCAAACTTGCATCTCAGAGAGTTTCTACAAACTGAGCTACAGTTGCTTTATTTACATATTTTTGGTGGCACTCCCTGCAGGTCTTGTCCCCTATTTTCCACATGGTTTCTCTTTTTCTCTGGCCTCTGGGCCCAGGGAAAAAATACACCCATCTTGCTGCAGCACAGAGCTAGAATACTGCAAGGAGTGCACACATCTGCAGAGCTTGCAGCTTAAGACCTCCCAAGACCCACAAAGCAGCTGCCTACTGTGATGATACTTATGTGCTTATGCTGAGAGCCTAGTTCCTCTGGGACAGCTGTGTCAACTCAATCAGATTCTGAGATTAGAGAACAACTTGCCCAAAATCCAGAGTTCAGCACTGACCAGATCTCCAGATCTCCAGGTGAGATCCAGGGCATCACTAGCTCTATGGAGGGCAATGGCAGGAGTGGACTTCATAGCAGCATAGATGGACAGAGCAAGTCCAAGGTAATTGGTTCAGAAGACAGGCTGCCCATCTGTATAAAAGTAATACAAGTATCACTTTGTTTTTTTTACTATACAGGAACCAGTAATAAATCCTACAATTTACATAATTGCATGGAGTGGACAGCTTCCTGTAAAATAGAAATGTAAGGGATGCTGTAAACCAGTAAATATTTGAACTGTGGGAGAGCTTAAGGCCCACATAGGCCAACGTTGCTTTGTCACAGCATCACCATATTCATCTCTTGTTTACCACTATGCTGCCAGTCTGCAAGAATGGACGTGTACACAGCAGCACACAGGCAATGTAGTACCTCAGAGCAGCTGGCTCACGTTATTTAGATGCAAAACCTGTAACATTGTGGGGATCTCCTCATTTCTGAACCCCATTTCCAAGGATGGCACTAGATAATCTTTGAGATCCTTTCCAACCAAAGCCATTCTATGATTCCGCCATTCTACGATTCTAATATCAAATCTGCCCAAGTCACCCTTTTCTCTAAAAACCAAGGCAGGGCTGACAGCCTCACAAATGTCATTCCAGGTGACGAGTAAAGAGGGCAAGTCCAAGCCAGCCCACAAACTCATCCTAACCGCAGAGCCCCGTGCCACCCCAGAACCAGGCTGTCTCGCATGTCCTGCTCGTTGACCACTAGGAGGCGCCCGCCTCCCGCCTTCCAACGGCCGGCGCGCGGCGCGATAGCCCGGCCGCCATGTCAGGATAGAGCGTCAGCTTGCAATGGAATCGCGGGGGTACTGACTGGTGGCAGATGAACGATGGCAGTCCGCTGCCCCCAGGCATTCAGCAGTTGTAACAGGCTTAAAAGACATGTGAACAGTGAACTGAGGTCGAAGTAATAAAATGTTTAAGGTTTTCGTATAATCTGAGTTTTTCAGGTTTTCCAGGTTTTTTCAGCTTTTTTTTTTTTTTTTTTTTTTTTTTTTTTTTGTAGTTTGAGCTTTCACTTTTTAGGGTTGGCAAAAGATGGTAGAACTCCTTTAGCCTTGGCAAGTGGGTTTGCAAGGATCATCAGCTCACAGAGTATCACAGAATTGCAGGGGTTGGAAGGGATCTCTAGAGATCAAGTCCAACCTCCTGCTAAAGCAGATCTCTACAGCAGGTGGCACAGGTAGATGTCCAGACAGCTTTTGAATATCTCCAGAGACTCTACCACCTCTTTGGGCAGCCTGTGCCTGTGCTCCATTACCCTCACAGTAGAGAAGTTCTTTAGAAGTTCTTTAATGCCGGTACCTGTGATCCTACAGAAAGAAAACAGCTCTCCAGGAGAAAGGTTGTATTCTGTCAGTAAGAATGGGCAAATCTACAGCATATGCAGTGGGGGAGGGGGGGCAGTCCCCAGGAGCAGAAAGGAACAAAGTCACTGCCTATCCTCCATGCAAAGTGCACTGAGAGGCAAGTGGTGAAAAGTGGACAGTGCTAACACTAGAAGAATGTGCCATTTTTTGTTGTAGAGATAAGAAATCACTAAGCTTAGAATAGCCTGGACTGCAAGGGACCTTAAAGCCCACCTGATTCCTATCCCCAGCTGTGGGCAGGGTTGCCACCCACTAGATCAGGCTACCCAGGGCCTTATCCTACCTGACCCTGAACACCTCCAGGGATGGGGCACCCACAACTTCTCTGGGCAGCCTGTGCCACTGCCTCACCACCCTCTGTGAAAAACTTTCCCCTGACATCGAGTCTAAATCTCCTCTCCTTTAATTTAAAAACATTTCCCCTTGTCCTATCGATATTCACCTGTGTAAAAAGTTGATTACCCTCCTGTTTATAATCTCCCTTTAAAGACTGCAAGGCTGTAATGAGGTCTCTTCCGAGCCCTCTCTTCTCCAGACTGAACAAGCCCAGCTCCCTCAGCCTGTCTTCATAGGAGAGGTGCTCCAGCCTTCTGATCATCTTCCTGGTCCTCCTCTGGAGTTTCTCCAAAAGCTCCACATCTTTCCTGTACTGGGGGCCCCAAGCCTGGACACAATACTCCAGATAGGGTGTCAAGAAGGCAGGGAGGGACAGTCGCCTGCTGACACTCCCTCTTCTAATATAACCCAGGATACCATTGCACTTCTGGGCTGCAAGCGCACCCTGCTGGCTCATGTTAACGTTTTCATCTACCAGGACTCCTAAATCCTTCTCAGCAGGGTTACTCTCAAGAAGTTGTTCTCCCAGTCTGCACATATGTCTGGGGTTGCCCTTACCCAAGTGCAGTACTTTTGGAATTTTTTTCTTCTTCTGTAATATAACAAAAATGACAACTGCTGAATTGGAAAAATGGAAACCTACACAAAATAATAGTTTATAAAAATACTTTCCACAAAACTGAAACTGGTTTTGAGTCCAGTCTTTATGTTCCCATACTACTGTTATCACCAAAGTACACAAACTCAGGTAATGTGTTATACAACATGACTCAGTCTGGCCTGGCATCATAGGCAGCTGCACCATGTTCTCAGTCAGCTTGTGGACATGAACTGTTCTCACTTGCAAGATCTTGGACAATAAGAAGGCTGTGTCTGAAAAGTCTTTGAGAGAAACTGCACAGTGTGTTGTTTTGTTTTTAAATTTCCTACAGTTCTCTGGATATTGACAGGCAGGGATAATAGGCAGACGGGAGCACTCTGCCCCACATAAAGCTCTTTTTGAAACGGTTACATCCCAGGATGTTGTCATCTCTACTGGCTTTAATCTAACTCCTCCTGTTTGGGACCCCTCAGTCCCTCCTGTAGAACCATCTCAAGAAGGTTGGAAAATCAATTTCAGCCTCTCTGGCTGTGAAAAGAGCATGTTGGGGAAGAAGCAGTCAATACTGTTTATTGACTGAGTTTATAATGAGAAAAGTGCACCTGGGTCAGCTGTAGAAATAAATTATATATAGATATTAAAAATGTTCATAAACATGGGGTTAAATTGTACAGGTTTGTAGCATTAGTTACATGCACAAGCTGTACTCTGGAAACTGAGCAGTAGGTGGCACTGATGGTATTAACAGGAGTTCTCCAGTGTCTACTGTATTGTTTTGCTTTTGACAAAAGGCTGTTTAATTCTTCTGACAAAATCTTTGTTCATGACAAACCTTAGTTTTTCTAAACACTGTGGAAACAGAATCACAACACAGTCAGCAAAATGGGGGATCTTTGTCTGGAAGAAAAGCCCCTGCCTCAGGCTGAGGTGCACAGGGAAGAAGGGAAAAGAAGAGCAATGAGAGGATATTAGAGGATATTTAATAAAGTGAGCTCTCTACTGTACAGGGTGTTGTGCTCCCATCTAGGATGCAAACTCATGGACAAAGACACAAATACTTTCAGAGATGTACAAACACAGCTCAGGGTAGTTCTGAGTTCTTACACTTTTATCTTGTGTGACATTGAAAGAATTGTTATCAGAGCTAGCAGCTCGGTTTCACAGAGTTTATCTGTATCTTCTCAAGCAGGCAGGAGTGCATTATTTTACTTCTCTGTCTGCAAACAATGGCTTGCCCAGCTTTCTGTGCTTTGGAAGACTGTTCTGCAAACTCAGAGATGTGGTGCTGAAAGAGGCCTTTCCATTCACTCAGCTATGGCATAGTAAGAACTTAATCAGAGAAAAAAAAAAAAAGAAAGAAAGAAAAAAAAAAGGGTTGTCCCATGATCAGAATTAAGATACTTGCTGAAATTTAACCATATTCAATGATCCTTATGAACATAAATTCTTCTAAGTGGAATATAGGCACTACCCATGAGTACGGTCTTCTTTTTTGTCTCCTTAAGATCCACACTATTGACTTTGAATGCCCTTGCTGCATGTCCAAAGATTTGTTTCTGTTTATTCTTCTGACTCTTATCTTTCAAAAAAATAATAGTAATTATATATATTATATAGTATATATATATATATACCAGAGCATTTAGAATCAGCCCAGTACAGAAGTCATTTTAAAGAATACTTATTTCCTTCTAATGCAAGACTATTCACCACTGGAAAAACAAATTCAATATAATGAACAGAAGCTCAACAACAAATAATCTCCCAAACTGATCTTTAGTCTGAGTGTATCAGCCACTACTCTACTGCTATATGTGAGTAGGAAAATGAGTTTGATATAATTCTAAGGTGTACTGCTCATGTCTACACATTCCCAGTGACACCATTGGAGATGGCTGAATGAACAGAGGCTTTGGAAATCATAGCATTCCTGTATCATTGCCTGAAATGTGGAACTGGCCGTGCAGATAGAAAATGTACCTCAGAAAAAAATGTCTTTTTTATTCCCTTTGCATTTTCACTTAGTACATCCCACTACGCAAGAATTACAGATATTACCTTCCAGAAGTTCCTGCTGATAGGTATCCACCTTCACTCTGTTTTGACAGATTTTCTGGATTATTTTTTTTTACCTCAGATGTTGAGTGTGTAAACACAACTAAGTAGGGTTTGAAGAGCTCTTAAAGAGGAGAGCATAAGGGAGAAAATATTTGCATAAAAATCAGTTTGCACATCCAGTACCTGGGCCATATTGTGCATTGTTGCTTATGTTTGCAGGTAAATTACTCATTTCAGACACTGAACAAATCCAAGCCTTGTGAGCCTGACCTCTCCAGTAAACCATCTAAGTTAATGATTTGCATGACTTTTTTGCTTGCATAGAATGACTCACAAACCAATGGCATCACAGGAAATCGTTTATAGAAATGGAGTACACCACCGTGGTTGGTGTGGGTTTTAGAAAGACCCTAACTATTGTAATCTCTGGAAAGCTTTGAAAGTTTTGACTTACTTAAGATTGTGCTCAGAGACATGAATTAAAGGAGAACTACTCATAGATAAAGAAATACCAAAAATTAGACATTGTCCTGAGAGGCCCTGTTATGCTATGGCAGTGTGTCAATCTAGGCCACAATAAAAGGATGGGGCTCTTAAATATTTTGGGGCTCCTAATCACACTGACACTAGTGAAAGTTCTGTGGTTATATATTACTGGGAATGTGCAACATAATTGTAATGATTTATATCTGTAAATTGAAGAAAGTAGCATTTAGTTGCAGCATAAAGCTGATGTGAGTTGTATCAACACAGTGATAACAGCAATTTGATGAGCAGCTGAGGACACAAGTCACCTACTTATCACAAAACACAATTCTAAGTTAGATTCTATAAAAGTCATGTAAACACTACCAGTCTAGGAAAAAACTCTATACCTACCTATATGTTCTGTTGAACACCATTCCACTGTTTAATCCTGCCACCAACTCTCTGACCTCTTTTTGTCCTCTGACTACTAAAGGAGAAGCTAATAGAACACTGCAGGTGAGCTCAGAACAAGCCCACTTCTTGCTTAGGTGATGGCCGATTACCACAAACATCAGTGAGCTTTACTAAGCTTGCACAGTTTCTTGCTATATGGACTTATAAATAAAGGATGCAAAGGATATCTGAGTAACGGAAGGTGATAGTCTGCTGTTCTGTAAGCATATAAGAAGCAGCTATTCTACAGCAACTGTAGTGAAGATTACAAGACTATGTGACAAGCCTCCTAACAAAAAATAATTGCAGTATAGTTAATGTTTGCATACCCACTTACCTCAAAGGTTTGAATGTGCAGATAGAAAAATTCAAGCTCTTTCTCCTTAGCATTTATTTTATTTGTAAATCTATGTTACAAATACAGTGGTAATAAGCATGTATTCAATGTTAAGTGTAACATGGAGGACAACATTCTGGTCTTCTGGTACCACCATGCCAATAATATCCCTCCTCTCTCCATTTTCCAGTGGTATTTCCTCATGTCTTGTCTGACATTTACAGAGCAGTGAGACTGACTTTCTGTTCTGTACTCTAGCTATAAACCTGCAAATACAGGGAGCCTAGGTCCTTACAGCAATCAAAACCTTACTGCTCTTACCTCACGAGAGTCAAGCAAGTTGTCCTCAATGCTTTCTGAAGAGTTCTGCAGTGCTTTGCATACACCGTTTCCTGCTTACTTCGACATAAAGTCCAACAGCACCATGATGTTTTCTCTTAGGTCAAGATACCCCTTGATACATAGGAATGCGTTTAAAGACCTGCATTGCCTTTCACAGGAGCAAAGTTCATGTATCTACAGGGCTTTAAAAGCAAAACATATACAAGATAAGCAGGAGTCTGCTATGTTCAAAAGCCACAAGCATCTGTTAGGTGAAAACTAATGCAATAAAGTCATTAAGGAATTTTTATGTTTGCTATAAGTTTCAATTACAGATGAACAGTGACAGAAAGTGATAGTCTGCTATTGTGGAAGCATATGTGGGGAAGCTTTTCTACAGCCATCCAACTGCTATGAAGATACAAGATTACGTGATAAGAATCCTAACAAAAAATAATTATAGAATTATTAATGTACTTGCATACTACTTACAAATATCAGTAATGCCAAAAATAATCTGAAAAGTTTATTAATAAAATCTGAAAACCCCTAGGCTGAGATAAGTTATTGATATTTAACAACATTGAACTAATCCCACCCATAATGCACACAAGGCCATTTTATTGTTATTTCTTGGAATATTCCTTTGTGACATCATCTCCCCAGAAGTAGAAATAAGTAGTTAGAGTGTTAAGAAAACTGCTCATCTTGCAGACCGATGAGATTTCCTCATTCTTTTAATTTTCTTCTTTATATACAGCCACTCTATTTTGTCACAGACTACACCTTCTTGTGATTGGGACAGTCTTTAGCTCTCTGACTATTTAATGACAAGGCACAAAAGATGTTGTGTTAATGTTGAATTTGTGATCACTAAAAAAAAAAAAAATAACCTGAGGATAGTTTTGAACAGACAGACACTAGGGTGACAATAGCTTCCCAGCTCAGGCAGTGATTCCCGTGTTAATTTCAAGGCATCACAACCTGAGGTATTGGTTTGCTGATCTCAGAACACAAAGTAAGACTCTGCTCTTTGATGAGTGAGGATTGCATGCTGATTTAGTCAGGGACAAAACTCAGTTTTATGGCAGCTGAGAACTTCAAGAATCATCAAGATTCACAGACAGAAGGGAAAACTGCCCACTCTCCGTCCTCTGAGACAGCTGATGCCTCTTCACACACACCAGCCTTAAGAATCCTAAAAAAAAGTGAAGTACCACAACATAGCTTTGAATTATATTGTTAACCGAGAACGGTGCAAGTATGAACAAAGTGGAAAAGGATCTATGCAGTTAACCCACTAAACATGCTGTGGACTTTATACTAGAATGCATTTGGTTTTTATGGATTTTTCATTTAGGCATCAAAGGATCACTAAGCAATCAAAAATGTAACGTGGATTCTCACTTCAAAAATTAAAGAGGAAAAATGAGTAAGGGAAAGACCTTCCCCATCACACATTTACAAAACTCTCAGTACCAGAGGAGAGTCTAACATCACATAATAAAACATACTGGTTGGACACTCACAACTGCCTCCCAGGCCTCAGACAAGCAATACAGTATTAAGCCTGAGTTTTATCTTTCTGAATACAGCTGTCCTGGCAGTCAAAAGGGCCAAATGAACAGCACAACATGGCTAATCGACAAAGAGAAGAAATTGCCCAGCTCTCCAGGGAGTGCAGCCTCACCTGAAGTCTCATGTGTGGTTTTCAGTGCCACAACTTAAGGACATAACATTAGAGTGTCCAAAGGAGTGTCTAAAGGAAAGACATGAGGAGCACCAGAGTTCCCCTAGTTTGTTCAGCACAGAGGAGAGAGGTCTCTTGGTGGCCTACAGCTTCCTCACAAGGGGAGCAGTGAAGCAGGCACTGATCTCCTCTCTGGGAACGGCAACAAGGGAACAGTGAGGAATTGCATCAGTGAGCATCCTTCATTTTCTAAGTCCCTACACCATTCATTTTTGAGATATATTGGTCAGAGCAAGAGCGAATGAAGTTATGTCATTCTCAGCAACTTAGTCTTTTCATTATTTTATAGTTAGTATCTACTCTGAAAAGTAAAAAGCATCAATTTAGGTAATAAAACTTCAGGATATCTACAGAAATATTTTTCATAGCAGGTTTCCAGACCTTCAGTTCAATTTATTTTACCCAACAGTAAAAAATATCAGGAAAGTTTCAATTCCCAGGCACTTAAGTCAGCATCTGGATTTCAAGTTATCTACTGCTACAGAAATTACTTCCAATAAAATTGTATTATTGCAGTCCCTCCACAGGTAATTACTACATTTTTGCTAACCTTATGTTAGAAAATACATGTGTCTACACTGTCATGTAACAGGTGGCAGATATTAACGGTGAACACTACAGTCAGAATAAGCTGTAAATACCAGAAATAAGTCACTAGGACACCAAAACACGCCTTAAAGTTGCTTTATTTGTTCATAAGGTCTGTGCGTTACAGCAAGCTTACGTTTAGCTACTGTGGACAAAAGCTCAGTCTGGAAGAGCATTAATGTTAACCATAGAGATGTATAGCAAGTAAAGAGCCCACATTTGTACACGCTGTTTTTCTACTGCTGCAATCTAAAACGTGAATTACAGATCTTTAAGATCTTTCTGGATGCTCCACAGTGTGTCTGCACTCTTCTTCAGCTGAGCCACTTCATCATCCTTCAGCTTTTGGTTGATGACACTTGTCAGTCCAGAGGCACTCAGGACACAAGGCAGGCTCAGGAAGACATCGTTCTCAATGCCATACATGCCCTGTCACAAACAAAAGAGTATTACATCACTAATGGAAATCCATAACTCCAAAGCTGCTTTTAATTTATACAGCAGGAAGCCTTCTGACATCAGATCTTAGGACTACCAGTCTGCAGCCTGCAGAAAGTTTTCAGTCTGTATATTTGAAAATAAAAGAGTTGGTTTAAAGCAAACGGCAATAATAAAATTGATTATTTCATAAATCTTAACTCCAAAAGTCTCCTGTTTATATTGAACAAGTAGGCTGACAAAAACTGTAGGATTAGAGCAGGTAGAAGTGGCAGGTCTCTTTTCGGACTATAGGGGGAGCTGTAAAAATCAGCGGGCTCAGAGCCCATGGTCCACAAGATGTTATTCAGCTGGCACAGACTAGATACAGATAAATAGATAAACATGCACTCCGCTCCAGCACATTAGCTAGGAGTGTTTCATGGAAACACATTTGGGCTTCCACAAAGTTATACAGCCTCTTTTAATGAAGCTGTATGCCATACGTGGCAAATTTCACACAAGGGTAATACAATGCTGGGCAGTACAGTATTTGAATACCCTTCTTACAAGTACAGAGCAGAGAACTAAGAAGTCAGGAGATAAAATTACAACAGGATGTTCCCTTTGTAGCACCTGAAATTCAGCATAGGTTCTTAAAAAAAAAAAAAAACAACACAAAGCTTCCTTTGTTCACCGCCTTGCTAACTGACACTGTTCAGTTTTTCCATAAAAAAAAAAAAAAAAAAAAAAAAAAAAACTCTGCTGGAGCATCCAATACACCAACATTTCTTACCTTTACCAGTGTTGACACAGAATGAACTCGGCACAAGTTCTTCAGCATTGTCTCACAGAGCTCAGCAACGCTAAGGCCAATGGCCCAGTTTGTATACCCCTTGAGTTTGATTACTTCATAGGCACTAAGGAAACATTGAAATACACTAGCATTAGTTAAAGAGCATTCAAAGTATAATGAAGACAAAGTCTTAGATAAGCAAATATTCCCTATCTACAAAAAAACAAAACACACTCCTATGACACACTGCAACTTTTAGAACTACAAAAGCCAGAGGAAAAAAAAAAATAAATCACACATTCCAGCATAAGAGCATACAGTATAGAGCGTATGTTAACCTAAATGTATAACAATAAAACCCTATTGTTCTCTCAGCATTAGCTGAAAAAAGAAAAATGCTCCCCCATATGAACGATTGTCATAGTGAAAAATAGAAAGCCATGTACAAGTAACAAATTCTCTATTCAAATCAGTAGAACAATATTTAAATTGTCATTCTGAATACACGAAAGCTGAGATAGAAAGGAGATGCAGCATGCAGAAAAGCCATCTCCATTATTACATGCATCCATATTATTCCTGAACTCACTGTACCTTTCAACAACCTGCTTGTGGACTTCCTTCCAGTTCTCACTGTCTTTGTCAGTTCCCATGGCAGGATTCAGCTCCTGGAGAGAAACACCTGCCACATTAACTCCGCTCCAAACAGCCACTGCAACAGAAAGAGACGGTAAGCTCCACAGCACTTAGCAATTCCACCTGCTCCTGGTCTAGCTAGGATATACATGAAGCAAAACAATAGCAGCCAGAGCCACAATAACGTCTGAGGCAGGTTTTGTCTTCATTTAACCAGAATTAATTCTGAGAACCCTGGGTGTCAGAATATACTGAGAATACTTCAGTACTGACACTGAAATTCACCTCTACACATGAACAGAGGAACTTTCAGTCCTTCAAAGGTTTAGAGAGCTATTTTTCCAAGTCAGAAACCCCAAATTCCTGTAAACAGACATATCTGAGTTATTTATTCAGCTTTTTAGAACAAGTTTTACTGAAGAACTGCTGAATGTACATTTGCTGCTCTGCTGATCAGTATGAGTATTGGCCTCCAAGAATTGTACTCTATTTCCCTGAATACTTAGAATACCAAGAAAGGAATTTGTCAATCTCCTTTCATATCAAAAGCTTACAGATTCATTCCCTGCTTCTGCAAATTCACTAGGAATTTTCCTAGATACTTCAAAGCAAAAATAAATGAAACAGTGAAGCAGAATAACCTCTCCTACTGCTTCAGTTAGTACTGTAGTTGATGAGACGCTACTTTGATCAGATACAGTGTGACACTGTGAAATGTGGATCTCTTAAAAAGCACACAGCAGTAAAATTCAAAGCAGTACCAGCATCCATACAGCTGTTCTGCTGCATCCTTTCAGACTTTAAATAAACATAAAAGCTGAATAAATTTTAAACTGTGAAATTAAGGAAGCTTCTCTTGAAGCTTCTACTGGAATAGCATGGAGGAAATTCACAAAATAAAGGGATTTTTATTACTTCAATCTTCTAGATTATTTGCAACAATCTCATTTACTGACATAGTAATACTAATACAGCTTTCAGTGGAAAGCCTTGCTACAGACAATATAGATGATGGAAATCCAAAAACTACAAGTGAAGGAAGAGAACGGGGGTTCTTAGGATTCATAAAAAAAAAAAAAAAGGCCTTTGCAGGTCAGGATTTAATTATACAGCCACGATGATGTTAACCAAAAAAAAAAAAAAAGGAAAAAAACGGTAGGAGGATTTCCTGGACTTAATTGTCTCAACTCAACTATAAAGACAACAAAGTGCTGCTAGCCACTCAAGCCCAGCTGTATCTGTTCGTTCAGGAGTTTTAACACATGCAGCTTCAACCTCTAGTACTGTATTGTTTAATTAAAAACAAAACAAAACAAAAACTTCCATAGTGCTCCTTACCACTAGAATCACCATGTTCTCCTAAAATCCAGCCATGGCAGCTGGTTGGGTGGATATCAAGCCTCTCAGCCATCAGGTAGCGGAATCTAGCTGTGTCTAGATTGCAGCCACTTCCAATCACACGGTGCTTTGGCAGGCCACTCAGCTTCCATGTGACATAGGTTAATATATCCACTAAAAAAGAACAACATGCATAGTAAGTTAAACCATTCACATACACCAGAAATAACACACCAAGTATTTGCTGCAAGTGGTAGGGCTCTCACGCAGACTCAAAACATAAGTGAACTCACTGGTCACTGTATTTTAGGTCTATTTATTCACAGGACTAAGGTGAATAAACTACTGGAAGTTCAGGACCCGTCTAGCTACCTTTCAGAAAAACCAAAGAAGGTCTTTAGAAATTAGTATTCTGCCAGCTACAGTTAAACCCCTTCAAAGCATCCAGAACTGGGACTGAAATTTTTCTCTGGCTAAAACAGTCAAGCAATATCCTGAAGTAACAGAACGTTCCACTTTTTCCACAAGAAGCAACAAAACAACTTACAGTGGAAAAAAAAAGAATCTTTACATGCATATACACTATTGTTACTCCAGGTTCACTTCTTGAATGCATCTGTTCATTAAACAGTTTCTGCAGTGGTTACTTCTGTAGCATGGAAAGCTAAATGAACTCTATGTTTTGGCCGCATGTGGCTCTAAAAATAGATTTAGACAAAAAACAAGCCAATTAAGGCTGGGGCAGGCTGAAGGAAAACTCAAATCCATAGCTCCAAGCAAGAATAATAATCAGGCAACAACACTGAATACTGACTCCAAAAGCCTCAAAGGAAAACTGGATCTCCAGAGGAAATGTATTTATATACAGATCACTTGTTTGGGCAACAAAAGCACGCAGTCTCAGTGCAGTTTGCACTTTTATGTTATAAGAGGCATTCCCATTAGGCACTGCCTCACTATAGCCACAACTGGTGCTGCTCCTCCCAGGGCCACAGGAATCTATGGGTAGATTATAGAGTACTGGTCTCTCTAACAGCTATATTCCCCCTGGACACATCCAAACTCTGTGGTACAGTTTTATCTCACTGCTTGCAAACAATATGGTGGGGTTTGTTTGTTTGTTTGTTTTAAACACAGGAGAGAATGTGGGCAGTGCTATCTGAGTTAAAGCCCAGACAGCTCCAGGCAAGTCAAACCAGGAAGGACATAAAGGTCACACCAGCACACAGCTAGACATGCCTGATACCCTGGCATCCCTGAAGTCCTTTCTGAAGCTTACAATAGCTGCACTATGTAAAACTAGTGAACATGATTCCGAGTGGAAAAAAAAAAAAAAGCAAAGTAATTCTGGAAAAAGCAACATGCCCAGTTGTCTCACACAGCTGCTCTACTGGAAAGGAGTCTGTAGTTTGAATTCAGCCTTGCTAGAACAAGAACAATTTGATCTGTGATTTCAATTTTAGATAAGTTTGAAATTGCCATGTTATTGTACTTGCACAAAAGTCACTTGCTCAGTATACCAGTACTCAATAGTACAATTTGTACGCTACCTAATTACTCAGACAGCAGCTGACTTACTAGTTTTACATGCATTGTTTTAACTGCTAAGGGGCTTTAAAAGCAGCGTCACTTCATTGCCAGGGCTCTGTAGCAGCTGCTTTACTCTGGTGCAAAATCAAAGAAAAACCACCCCACAGAGACTTCCTACAAAGTATACCGGAGTTTATACCCTTTCCTCTTACCATGAGCCTCAGCATGCAAATATTATTTCCTGAATATATGGCTACAGCTAAATTAATACTTACTTCAATGTTACTACAGCTGTTTAACAAGCATGGTTGATATCTTAAAGGGCAGATCCTCCATTCTGAAGAATGGCCATATCCAGTCTTATCCTATCCCTTGATAGGACAAGGGAGGATGGCTTTAAACTAAGACAGGGAAGTTTAGGTTAGATATTAGGAGGAAGTTTTTCACCCAGAGGGTGGTGACACACTGGAACAGGTTGCCCAAGGAGGTTGTGGATGCCCCATCCCTGGAGGCATTCAAGGCCAGGCTGGATGTGGCTCTGGGCAGCCTGCTCTGGTGGTTGGAGACCCTGCACATAGCAGGGGGGCTGAAACTAGATGATCATTGTGGTCCTTTTCAACCCAAGCCATTTTATGACAAGCCCCAGTCAAGAAGTTTGATTTACACGCTACTTACAAGCGAGTATCTCCCAATCATTCAAACCTTTTGAACTAGAAATTTAAAGCTACTTCCTGCTTAAGCCAAAGTAGGTAAGAATTCAAGTATTCATAATTAGAAATGCTTTAAAATACAAATCTTGAAGAGTCCTGAATAAATAATATCAACTTCCTAGAGCTCTTATATTTTTACTATTAGCAACTATACAGCAGATGCCCAAATAAAGATAAGAAATTTCATATTGGAAATTATATTTGAGAAGATTAATGAAGCATCACTAATACTCTAAAACCAGAAAACATAGGTGTTCTAGGGATCTGCTCTACCTGGGTTGGAAACCACAAGGATGGTGCAATTGGGGCTGTATTTCACAATCTGAGGAACAATGAATTTGAAGACGTTCACATTTCTCTGAACCAGGTTGAGACGACTCTCCCCCTCTTGCTGACGAACACCTGCAGTTACTACCACAATCTTGGAGTTGGCTGTGACAGCATAATCTACAACCATGCATAGAGACAAAGACCATTAAATATGTTTATCAGCAATTCCAACAGCATCATTTTCATACAGTTATTCCAAGTAGCCATCGTACTGTATCAACATTCAAGCCCAGATGTAATACACCATTCTGATGTATCAGCACACAAACCTCTATTACATTCAACTCCCCCCTCCAAATCTCATTTCTACCATCTGTACAGTAAGAATAGTAAAGCAACCATTAAGAGATATAAGAAAGCTTAAATTAAGGCCACTCCCTATTGGGATTATGAGAGACTAAAATCTCACCCCAATTTGTTAATTTAAATTTTTTGATGCCAAACCCTGAGAGTTCTGATTACATGAGCAATACAATTAAGCTTACAGAATATTGTTATAAAGAAGCTGAAGTTCACCTTTGTCTGCCACAATCTTATGAGTCTGAAGGAACAAGCTCCCATGCTGTAGATCCATCATTTCTCCTTTTAGTTTGTCTTCCAAAACATCAACCAAAGCAAGCTCATCACAAAGACCCTGAAGAAATAATTAAATGTAAGGAAGTTAATACATTATTAGCTGTTAACTCACATTTAAAAGTTGCTTCTTAAACTATATTACCTTTTAGATGAACACGTTACATCTGAAAGCAACTGTTCTGCAAAGGCTAACCTGGACAAAACTATCTTGGTGCTACTGTGAGATGCAGCAGAACAGAGCCACAGGCTGCTTCAGCACCAGCCAGCCTTGTTCAGATCTTCTGAAAAAGTTATCCCATCATTCTGTGGGGAATGTGAGTGCACAGCTACCCCTCTACTATTATGCATTTGATGCTTTTTTTTTTTTCCTTTTTCTTTCTTTTTTTTCTTTCTTTTTTTTTTTTTTTTTTTATAAAGGGAAAGACATGCTGCATCTTTCAGAATTCTAACAAGCCCTCTAAACTCATTCACTCAGAAAAAAAATTAGAGCTGTTACAATGTATTGCTTTGCAAAACAGATTTAAACATATATGCTTGTTGTCATATATGCTAAGTTGAGAGATATCATTATATGGTCTCAAAATAGGAAGATGATGAAACATGGATGCAAGATGCTCTTGCTTTAAAACAGAGCACTACCATCTTCTGATGGAAGTGTTAACCACCCTTGTAAATTCGACTATAATTTAAAGTTTCATCGTTCATTAGGTTACATTGAAAACCAAATTAGTAGCTGTTTTCCCTAGGTACCTATATCTGACAGCACCCATTAGGCCACTTCTATGCGACTGAAAGCATTATCTTAAAGCTTCTCTTTAGTTTTATATGAAAGGATAACACTCATTTCACATGGAAATATTGGTATCAACTAAGCTACTTTAAACACAGCACAATATGCACTGTTTTCATTTGGAAAAATCATTTAACAGCAAACATGTTTAAGTTTTTCACTTCAGATGTAAAAAAAAAAAAAATTGCACCGGTCTGTTGCTTTTGTGGCAAACTGCTTATGTTCAGAACAGTTAATCAGTCCCTGGAGGAAAACTTCAGGAGTGCATACTCAGCACTAATTTTACTCTGCAGACTAACAGCAAACTAAAAATCTCACTTGTTTAGACATTAAAAAAATCCTAATAGAAAACACTAGTGTTAAGCTAAGAAGTTACTGAAATTGGAATCTGAAACCAGCGTGTGTACAGAGATGTGATTTATATATACAGCATAACGATGTGGGCCTGAGTCCAGACCTTGCACCAAACATTCACCAGACTCTGCAGGTGAAGGAACCAGTTCCCACTGAACCACGGGAATACCCGGAATCACTCCAAGAACTGATTTCATGAATTTGCATCAGTGTTGCCTAGAGAAAAATTCAGCCTGCCATTAGCACACACAGGAATGAAGTCTGCACAATCACCATCAAAAGCAGCTTAAAATATTCCCCTTAAAAATGAGCTGCCTTGAGACTGAAGAACTTTCCATTCCCAGAACAGTACAGTAACATCAGTAACTTGTTTCTGACAGCTAAAAATAACTGATGTGGAACTGTAGCGTCACTGAAACAATGTATGAAATAGCACAAGTATAAAGTAAACTTAGTGTTAGCATTAGGATCCAAAGGTATCCGAATGTAACGTGTAGGAAATCAGGCACAAAGTTTTATACCACAGTTTAACAAGAAGCAGAAGGCATTTCAGGCAGCCAACCATCTTGCAGAAGTCAAAGCTGCATCTGATTTAGTGACAAGGATCAAGTGCTTTTGCTGTTAAGGTGGTTTACACTGCAATTTACACATATGAGAAAATGAGAAGAGCAGAACTGTGAGGAAATTCACTCCATTATGTCATATTTCGAGACTGAAAGATTAAGTCCAATTTTCACCCTCGGTTTGGAACAAATATTTTAGTAACGTAGTAAAAACTACATTTCTGTACACAAGATGATTCTGCTTAGAGCAGCATATTAAACACAAATGCAGGATTGTAATGAAGCTTGCAGTCATTTCACCTGGCTTCTATTCTGCCACCCTTGAAGGCAGTAATTTGTGAATGGTCTTCCCCTCCATCAATTACGTTTCAGTTTCGTATACTTGTTTAAAAAAAAGTTACCTCCACATCAGTACCTGCCTCACAGTAACCTTTACTTACCATTATTCTTTCTTGCTGGCAACGTTTAAGTATCAGCAAGTGAAAGTTCTTCAACATTTTTTCCCCACAAATAAAATTGGTGCTTTAACACACACATCCTCGAGGTGCTACAGGATGGACTGTCCCCAACGAAATGACAGCTGTTTTAGCTGTATATGCCAGATTCTCGATGCCAACCCTGTGAGCTACTTGACATAAGATCTGCCATTTCCCAAGGGAGTTGGGCACATCTGCTTGTCTTCTTGGGAAGAAAATGAAGACCTGTGGCTCCCACTTGTCTTTTCAAAAAGGCAGCAATAAATCAGATTTAATTCATTCACCACATTCCCTAAAAGCAAAAGGCGAAGATCCTCTTACACATTTAGCCCTTGCTTTGTTCAAAGACAGCGGCTTGAGATTTGCCAAAAAGAAAAGAAAAAAAAAAATGCAGGGCAACCTCCAGTTAGAGCCCTGATTTTTAGTTTCTTACACAGCTCTGGGCACGGCAGTTATGCAATCAGACAAGAGCAGCTTAAATCAAGCAGCCCTTGGAAGGCACCAGTAATCGTTTCCAGTACCTTCAGAGATGAGAAGTACGAGAACAAAAATCACGAAGTTATGGTTCTGTTTCCTACCCCATCCTTCTGATCTCTGGTTTGCCCGCATTCTTTGTGGGCAAAAGAGCTCTGCTGGGCAGACTCCAGCTGTGTTATAGAAAACTCTTAATCAATTCCAAAAAAAGAAAGAAAAAAAAAAAGAAAAAGAAAAAAAAGAGCTTGGGAATGGCCTCAGCGCATTTTCGCAACGAAATAACTCTCTAGGACCAGCTGATAGGACAGGAAGCGAAGGTGACCCCCGCATCCATCCCGACCCTTCCCCCCCCCCCGCCGCCCCACCACGTGCTCAAGCACGAGGAGCCGCCGCGCCGCCCCGCGGCCGTACCTTGCCGAGGATGCTGATGGCACACGCCATCCCCACTTGCCCGACCCCCACCACGGTGATCTTGTTGTTAGGGACCGCGCTGCCCGCGGCCACGGGGGTAATCAGCTTCTCCTTCAGGGTCGCCATAACGTCCTACGAGAAAGGATCGGAGGAGGCTCGGTTTAAAGGGGCCGCATTCCAACGCCCGCCCGCTCGCCCCGCACATTATCGCTCACTCCGCGCCCGTTCCCCGCGGGGCTGGGGGCTGCTGCGGCAGCGCGGAACGCAGCGCCTTCCCACCAGGGCAGCCCAGAGCCCCCCCGGACCACGAGGACCCCAACCGCCCACCCACAGGGGTGAGGGGAACCGAGCCGCCGCCAACACCTCCCCCGCTGCAGAGAGAACCTCGCTTTCCCGCTACCCACCGGTTCGGTGCGGAGAAAGGAGAAACGGGAACAGCGCTGCGACACCGGCGGGGCTCGGGCAATCTGCGCTCTGCAGCGGAAGGGGCGGGATGGGCTGAGTGGAGGAGCCCCTCACCGCGCCCTTGGGGCGGGCACAGCGTCAATGGGAGGCGGCGGCCGCCGTGTTCAATCCGCGTTGAGGACGAAGGCTCGACTGCGACGCCGGTCCGCCCTCCTCTTCCTCTTCCTCTTCCTCCTCCTCCTGCTCCCCCCCGTCCCCCACGTCCTTTGCAAGAACGTGTCGCAGTCGGGATGGAGGCCCTTCTGGTGTGGCTGCTGGGGGTCCCTGAAGCGAGGGCTAACCTCAGAAAAGGGTTATTGCAACGAAAAGTTAGTGCAGTGAGGGTTATTGCAACGTGGGCCCACAGCAGCCAGGCATTGTTTGCAGGATAAGGAGAGCAGGAAACCGGTCAGTACGGCCTGTAGCATCACTATGCCGTGCAGCTGCGTAGCAGCCTCACAAAAAGAGGAGAACACTATCTCCTCTCCTTTCTCCTCCACCCCCCCTCCACCTCTCCTCTTTCTTCTTCCTTCCTCCTTCTGATTTTGTTGGCTACCAGCCCAAGGGTGCCTGCAGCAAAGCCGGGAGCAGTGCAGTGCAGTACTGGATCCCAGGGAGCACAGTGTTGACAGTGCTTTAGGCACCCAGGTTGCAAGATGGCTGTCATCCTGCTTCTGGCTTTTCACATGTAAACGGTAGAATCAGACCTATAGAATGGTTTGGGCTGAAAGAGACTTTAAAGATCATCCAGTTCCAACCCTGTGCTGCAGGCAGGGCTGCCACCCACCAGATCAGGCTGCCCAGGGCTCCATCCAACCTGGCACTGAACACCTCCAGGGATGAGGCATCCACAGCTTCCCTGGGTAGTCTGTTCAGTGCCTCACTGCCCTTCTAGTACAGAATTTCTTCCTAACATCTAACCTAAATCACCTATCTTTTATTTTAAAGCCATTCCCCTTTATCTGATCACAATTAGACTTTAAAATGTCACTCCCCCTCCTGCTTGTAGCTCATCTCATGTAATGGAAGGCTGTAATGAAGTCTCCTCAGAGCCTTCTGTTCTCCTAAGCTAAACAAGTTTAACTCCTTTGACCTTTTTTCACAGCAGAGGTGCTCCAGCTCTCTGAGCATCCTCAGGTCCTCCTCTGGACCCACTTCAGCAGCTCTAGGTGTTTCTTGCACTGGAGGCCACAGGCCTTGACACAGTATTCCAAATGGAGCTCATGAGAGCAGAGGAGAGGGAGATAATCACCTTCCATGCCCTGCTGGTCACCTCTCTTTTAACGTAGCCCAGGGTACTGCTTGTTCTGTTCATGAACACAGTGACCTTCACACGAGTTTTCCTTCACAATTACCTGATAAGGTGGAGAAGCTTTCTCTATTTCACAGAGCCATAGATTTAGCCAGGAGAAATTTTAAGAGGATTCACTGCAAGCAGGGAGTTGTGCATAACTAAAGCATTTTATGTGATTTTATCTGGGGGCAAATTTACTCCAATTGTGGTATCTGATTTTTGTGCAATCTGGTTTTTGCCCCGCAGCTGTCTTCAGCTAAAATTTTGTGGTTGAATAAATCCTAGTGAGACAACAGCACGTCTGAAGTCATACACAAATGCTTTGGCAAGAACAAGGAATGTAACCTGATGCAGTGACACGATGACAACTCCTCCTGCTCCTGCAACAGGAGCCACAACCCACATCGCAGTATCTCTGACTATTGTACCATATCCCAATACAGCACTTTAAAACATAGGGCCTGTGATATGATCCCCTGGATTGTGAATGGAGTTTTGTTCCTCTCTAAAGCAGTAACTGCAGCAACCACTCTCAGGAACGGTAAATGTGACGTGAGATGCCTTTCCTCTGACCTTTCTCTTGCTTCACATTGGGACAGCTGTATTGAAATTTGGGTATGCAATTTGCCAGTATTGCTGAACAGGGAAGAAAGAAGGGATTTGCTGAAATTCCTGCTTGGCCCATGCATGGAAAAGAAGAAATAGCAAACAATATTTTCTCCTAATTTTGTAACACTATTTTTTTGTAGCTGTCAAGGAGAAAGTAGAGTCAGAACACTAAATTGTGCACATTAAAAACAAAAACAAACAAACAAAAAAACCCAACAACTTTAAATACCTTATCAGACATCATTAACTGTTAAGAGTAAAACAGAAGATTAGATTCCAGAGTCCTCCTAAACAAGTGACCAGGCACAGAGCCCAGCTCTTCCTGTCTGATGCTGTGGACTGCTTTTGTTGTTGTCACTGCCAGTTTAAGGTTTTGTTGATTTTTTGATAGGTATTTTTCCAGGTTAGTGCTTACTTCCCTCTGGCTCATCAAGCAGCCAAACATGTGCTGGTGCCAACTGGGGAGAGATGGTGAGGATGTGTGGTGAGGAAAGGGTGAAGCCTGCTTTTCTGGGCAGCAGTGCAGCTCCCTGCTGCCTTTAAAGGACCATCTTGCTGTGACCTACTTTGCTTTGTTATGCTGTTTGGCATTGCAAAAGGTGCACTGATGGAATGAGTTAAGTTGCCCACACAGTACTTCAGGTTGAGGCTGAAGAAAATGAATTAGAGATCTCCCTAACTCCGGCTGAAATGTGAGGGAGCCGGATGAAAATAAAAATCACACAGTGAAAAGTGAGGGTAAGAAAGTTTATCTTGTGTAATCAAAACTGGAATGTGTGCAGCTGGGCACTGAGAAAATAAGGAGGAAGGGAGAAGAAGAGGTGTGTGAGGGAGGTCGGGGCAGATGAGAGCAGAGTTCTCTCAGGCCCAAAATGGAGCACAGGTGCGTGTTCCTCCTGCCAGCCTCCCTGGCGAGGAAAGCCCGCCGCTGCCTTACGTGCTCTTTGGACAGGATCCTTCTTGCTCATTACCAGCATTCCACAATCATTTGTAATCAAGTTGAGAGGAAAAGGCCACTTTCCTGCTTGAAAGACCTTAAAGGTCTTGATTTAGATCAGGCCTTGTCTTGCTGGCAGTATTGAAAACAGAGGGCGTTTAATCCTTTTTCTGAAGCTTTTGCCCAGGACAGCAGAAGAAAGAAGATTATTCCCTCTTCCTGCTTTCAGTTATTTACTCATTTATTTCCCCAGAGACAGAGGCACTAGGAGGTGAAGAGCTCTCCCTTGGGTCAAGCAGGAGGCCTCTGGTGACAGGTCACAATTTCAAAGTTCATCTCAACTTTGGCAACGTTGGCATTTTTGACGAAGAACGGTTTTACAGAAAAACAAATCCTACTGTTACAGGACACAGTCTAAATAAATTTGCCTAGTAACCTTCATACAGTTACAACACTTTTGTGTGTACATTTTAATCACATTTAACTTTTGGTTTGCATACAAGGTCTGTAATTACATAAGTCTGAGATACACCACTTCCTTGCATCAGTGTTGTTGTCTTCCCAAAACACATGACAGTAGATATGATCACCTCGCTGTTCCTTTTTTGCACAATTAGAGATTAATCTGACTGCAGAGACCTCATTTGAAAAACTCTATTAATGAAACTCATACCCATCTGATGATGGCCATAGCCCTAAGGAGAATGAAGAAACAAGAATTATTGGTCCACTTTTGCAAAATAGAAAGAGATGTGCCAGAAACCATGGAGTGCTGGTGTACACACTGTGCTGACAGATACTAAACTAACATTCTGGTCCATCTGAGTTTTAATTCTGTGCTCATCTATCTGGCTTCTCCACTGAAAGGGAAAAATACATCACATAGTAAAACCACGGGATCTTGGAGTGGCAATTCCGCAAACTTCTTTTATCCTAGTTTTATCTGAAGAAACGATTTCTTATTTATTTTCGGCATTGGGCCAACTTTCTGTTTAATTTCTGTTTAAAGATTACAGTATGCCAGATAACACATTCATAATAGCTAAGTTCTTTACAACGCACTTAATCAAAAAACAAATAAACATCACATGCACAAGTTTGCACAGTGATCATCAGCAATTGAAGGCCCCAGTGCTAGCAGAAGCCCTCTTTAAATGACTTTTTTTGTTGTTGTTAATTCATCCTAACAGGCCACATTTTCAAAATAATCTTGATTTACCTTCCATTTTTGGACACTGGAAACTAAATTACATTATCCTCTAATAGCACACTGCTCACACTGATTATTGTAAAACGAGTTTGGGGATTCTTTGTATCAGTGCCCCAATAATCAGATGTTCACCATCATAAAAGATGTCATGATTTGGATTACTTTGATCCATTGATGATTCAAACAGTGTCAAGTAGTGTTATATGATAGGCACATCTACCTCTGGCAAAGAACCTGGCTTGAGAAATATCTTCCCTCAATTCACTAACCTCATTGACTTTTTTTGATTGACTTTTATGATTCCCTCTTCTCATTGTGACTGCCACTGTTTGGAAGGCCTCATGAGATCTCTAGAATGATCTCGGTGAAATTCAGATGCATTTATACTGCAGGGACACCTTGAATCAGGAGAAAGTTGTGACATTGTGAAGCCTCTTTTATTACCTGTGTAGGAGTCAGTTCAGGATTTCCCCATGTTCATGTAGTGCTTTGAGAAGGTACTACACGGCTTGAATTCCACAAATCTGGACATTGTTTACACTGTATTTTACTAAAGAGCAGGTTCACCTCTCACAGTTCCCTCTAACTTGATATCCACTTAAATGATCCACATTTACCCTTTTTTAAGCAGAGTGCATTTTTGCCTGTTTTACAGAAACACACTTCTGCTTGTACTCACTAGTACAGTTACAGCTTCCAGTCACTGCCTTTGAAGCAGATCACTGATGTTAAGGGTTGAGGTCGATCAGCTGTCCTCCTTTTTGGGAAGTGTCCACTGATATCTTAACTAACCTTTGCCATATTAAACTTCGGACCCATACTGCACTGCAGTTCACAGAGCAAGTTTTTTGTAGATACAGTGAACAAAGCTGAGCTTCCAGAGAGCATTATTTAACAAGTTTCCCAGTACTGAGGATTGCCTGGCTTCGTCACAGCAGTCGAGTCCTGTGTGAAAGGTCAGCGGGACACACATTGCTCTGAACACACTGGAGTCTCATGGTGGTAGAGGTTTGTTGATGGAAGCTAGCAAAAAGCAATTGAGCATCATACTCTTAGTGGTGCTGGATTCACGAGGCGGGGGAAGACAACTAACTGTTGGTAGATAGCACATAGTGTATGGCTGAGTGCTGGGGAGCCTTCTGGAGTATCCTCAGTCACAGCGTATTCCACCTGATCAGTGAAATAAGGAATGGCAAGTAGCAGCAGTGCAGGGGCTGCTCCCCAGAGAAAGGATGCTAGTCTAGGTAAACGTAGCCATACAGGCACCTATGCCAGATTGATCTCCTCGTAACGCTTTTTGTAATGGAAGTACTTCCAATTAGCGAGTTTTGAAAAATCCTAAGATAGAACTCACTGCCTTTAAAATCACTCATTGCCTTTAAAATCACATGAGGTGGCATACTGAGAAAAATGGCTTTGCTGTGCGTCCAGATTGACTCTTGACCTCACTGATTTGTTCTTGTGGACAGATGATTTTCCAGAAAACATATACACTGCTGAAATTAAAGATAGATGCATGTCCAATACTAAGTGGCTGGGGTTATGTTTTGCAGTAGTGGTCCTAGAGTGTGGTACACAAGATGTCAGCTGAGATGTCCATGGATACATTTTGAATTTTCTCTTTCAGTCTTTAAAACAGATCCCAGCTATTCCACAAACCAGGCTTCTACTTTGGTTTATAATGGTGTAGTTAAAACAAAGTGAGCCAGGAGTTTTAGGATTAGTGTAACAAATATACTTCCTTTGGATATAACAGGCACTCACTTAAAACTTACTTGATTCCTTTGAATTATTGTGAGGAACTGTTGTTTCCTTCAACAAATACCACTGCAATACACTGAAGTAAGAGGAAATTAAATACTTCATGGCTTGGATTTGGTAATGTCACCTCGAGGACTTCAGTGCAATCTCATTGATCCAAAGCTGGGTCAAACAGAGATCTGAAACATCTGCTTTCTGACCATCTTCATCTCTGCACCATTGTTTTGGTTGTTGACACCATCTCTTCACAGAATCACAGAATCACAGAATTGCCAGGGTTGGAAGGGACCTCAAGGATCACGAATCTCCAACCCCCCTGCCACACGCAGGGCCACCAACCTTCCCACCTAATGCTAGACCAGGCTGCCCAGGGCCCCATCCAATCTGGCCTTGAACACCTCCAGGGATGGGGCATCCACAACCTCTCTGGGCAGCCTGTTCCAGCACCTCACCACTCTCTCTGTAAAGAATTTCCCCCTGACGTCCAACCTAAATCTCCCCTCCCTCAACTTAAAACCGTTTCCCCTCGTCCTGCAGTTAAATCTAATTTAAGTTTCCTTCTAATCTAAGGAAACAGCTAAGACACAGAAACTGTTCCTCAGCTCAGCCCAAAAGCAAGTAGAGGATGTAGGAAGAAAAGCTCCTGCCCTCTCATTGCTCAAGCCACTTCATCCAGGCACCCAGCATCCACCACAAGCCGCCACTGCTTCAATTTTCTGATTTGTATGTAAGCCCACAGAAGAGGAGACTTGAGTCCCACCAGGCATTGCAAGTGAATAAATGGAGCCTTCAGGGACAAGATTCACAAATACTAATTCTTGCCTGTGGTAAATATTTCCACCCCCACACATAGTCAGCAGAATCACTTCAGAAACCAAGCCAGCTTCAGAGCTTTTGCTTCATGTTGGCAGTTTCCATTTCTGCATCGCTGTTTGTTGCTGCTGCTTCATCTAGATTGCTGCAGTTCTGCTGGGGACGGGCTCTACAGTAAATCCCTGTTTTCAGGGAGATCATTTGTTGACCAACCCCATAACAGTGACAGCAGCATGAGAATGGGAGTGGGAAATTACACTGTGGGTGTGGGGACTCCTGTAAGCCATTTCCACTGGAAAGCTTTAGCTGAGGCTAAAGTTACTCAGCAAATCTGAGTTAAACAATCAGCGCAATGCTATGGGGATGGGCCAGTGTCAAAGTGCTGCTCTTCACCCCTGCTCATCCGTCCACTAACACGTGGCTTTGATGCTCCCCTAACCTGAACCACGTCAGCTCATTGAAGCAGCTGAAATTCTCTTTCCTTAAAGTAGTTTTCTGTTCATTAGCCAACTGAATTGATTCAGGGGCAGCTGGAGAAGGCCCAAGATGAGCATGCACAAGGAGAGTCCTGTGCCTTTACTGTGGCTGAGAAACAGTAGATCAGCTCATTGCCTCTTCTGTGGCCTCAGCCTAAATTAAGCCCATGCTCCGAACTGCCTTCTAGAGAAGCTTATACTTTCACAGACTACAGAAGGAGCTGGGGATGGGGATTAGCTCCGCTAAGCTAAATTTAGTCTGTGTGAATACCTCTTCCTGTATCTAGTGTTGTAATTCCAACACTTCTTATTAATAATAATGTCCATAAGCAACTGTAAATTGTCTTGTACAGCACAATCAACAGCAGCAGAGATATCAGCTAAGACCAGCTACATAAACATGACATTTTTTCCCTCAGCACATGCCAAGGATTTACTGCATGCATTTAGTCTGTGCTCTTGACATCTTTGTGTCACTGTCACCTTACTAGCTAACATTGAAATGTGTTCATGTGGGCAGCTGCAGATTTGATAAGCTTGGAAAGCCACAAGTTCCCTATAGTATTTTGTTGGTTTCCCTTTTAGACCCATAAGAAAAGTAGGCAAAAATGTACCCTGTTTGGATTTTGGTTGCACTGATTGAGACTTGGAATAGTAGTGAAAATTAATAAACTTTAAAATAAAAGCATGAACAGTAGATTAAAAACCCTTAAAACTGTGTCATGTCCTAAACTTATTGCTTACTTTTCCTTAGTACAACTGATGCACCTTTTGCAAACCTATTTCATTTTATGTTATTGGATATATGATCCTGCTTGTGCATTTCAGTTTTTATCGTATCTTCCCATATTATTTCACAAATGATATTCAATGTCACTGCAACTGTTTGTACGTGGAGATGTGGTGTCTGACTTTCAGACTAAATATGTATATTACATTCTATATTCTGTTCAGTTGTTTCTTCATTCTACAAAACATAATTAAATTATCTCGCCATTCAACGGGAAGTATCATAAGAGAATATATATACTAAGGGCATACTGTATTTGTAGCCCCATGTTCATGATCATTGTTTCCTGTAATAAAGGAACTTGACATTTGTTCCTATTTGTACAAGGCAATTGTTTGCTGTCATGAATAAATAGCACCTGGGTGAGCTGCATGAGCATGGGTTATTATCCTTATCTCTTACTTATTGCTGTTAATATTTGCACTGCGTTCTCCTAGTTCTGACAATGAAAAGACTTTGTCTACACTAGAAAGGGTTTGGTAACACAGTTAAGACTATGAAACAACTGACACTTCTCCTGTACAGCAAAATCCTTCTCTTGGGACAGTTTGTGATATCTCTCTGTACGAAACGTGCTGCATGATACTAATGCGTGCATGGATATGTGTAGTTAGAGAATATTTATACTATAGCATAGATACATAATTCCATCTGAGTTCTACTGGTACAGTGAAGTGTTCTGAAAGTCTTCAAATTGGTGTTACTGTAGTAGCAACACTTCTTAGAATAGACCTCCTCTCTGCTTTATTTCTAGTTTAGTAAGTGGCAAAAAGGTACAGTTGTGGCTTCTGAGCTACTTTTCAGTTGCCCTATAATGTATTATTTGTGAACTGTAATATTATGTAAATGTCAGTTAGTTATCAAAGGAACTGGACTTTGCTATGAAAAATATCCATGGGCACTGGGCTTGGGCAACCTTTACTTGCATGGATGGCTGTGAGGCAAAGGAAGGCATTTCGTTTAAGGGTCTGACCAGCATGAAGATGATGCTGTGATTCTGAAATCAGAGATGACAGAGATAGTTCTGGGCATGGTAGTGAAATGCTAATACTCAAGAAATTTAATTCGAAATAACCCACAGATCCTTATGAATCCATTAATGACATAATATCAGCACCTGACACTTGATCCTAAGAGCAATTTGCCTAATCCCAAAATACAAACTAAGAGGATGAATAGCCTACAGGAATACCCACATTTCACTGTGATGGTGAAGGGTTAGATTCAGAAAACTTCTCAATGGGGAACAGTAGGTGAGATGAACACAAACTTTAATGATGGGATTCGTCTCACCTGCCTTTAAATAAGTAGAGCATAGACTACTGGATGACTACTCACTTTACAGTGAAAGGAAAGAAGTAATTTTCATTCATCTTTTCAGTGGCACAAGAAAAGAAGGCAGGAGCACACAGCAGGGGAGAAGAGATGGGGTGAACAGCAGAAGGAAGGCTCGGCAGCAGTAAGCCATGAAGCAGCACCTTCAGCAGAATGCCAAGGTCACTCCTTCCAGCCAGCACCCTGCTGCAGCTGGCATGTGCTCCCATTGTGCCTCTGCCAGTTTCAAAAGGAATTATTTTAGTTAGCCAAAGAGCTGCCAAGGTCAAGTGACTGCTTGCGTATTTATAGCAGCTGCCAGTAAGAAGCATTAAGAGCCGACACTGTAACAAGGGAAAACGAACCCAGTTGTGGGACTGTCATCTCCTCCCTGTGTGCTGCAGCAGCTCAGCCTCCATCTGCTGCTCATGTGTTGGGGGTCTGCTTTCAGCTGGATTGACTTCTGTCATGGTTTTGTTAACTGAAGAAGGAAAAAAAAAATAATCCAGTGATGTTACTGTATGAATGAGACACAGCTCTGGCAGAGCACTCTGTGCTCTATAAAGCTGGTGTTGGTGAGTCTCTGGGGAGCTGATGCCTCTCCAGGATTCAAGAAGATGAGTGCTATCATCGCAGAATGAAAAAAGAAAATAATCTAAGTGCTTCTAGCTGGTAAGGGCCTCAGAATCGTGGTTCTGGGAGTTCTGGTGCCATTTAGATCCATGTGCTGCTTCACTGATAAAATGTGCCAGAGGATAGCATTTGGAAATAACCATAGCCTTCCACAATACTGTCTGCAGCAGCAAGGTAGCAGCAAGGTGTCTGAAACAAGTAATTGCATAGTGCCTGTGTTAGAAGCTGCTGAGGTTGCCTGATTATGTAACTAATTATCTCCATACCTCTGATATTTGCCTTATGCTGCCCTCGGTGATGCTAGTGTAACACTTGCCTATTTCAGGCAGCTGGCTCAGGAAATTAAGGGCACTTTCTTACTAACCTTAAGCCCTTTATCGCATGTTTTACTGTATGCATCCCTACTCTGAGGGTGCAGACGCTCTAGGTTTCTCTGATCCCTTCCAAACTGGTCTGAAGACTGAAAATCACCGTGGAGATGGCCTGGCTTGCCATAACCTATGATTTTCTTCAGTTGGAAAATGAAGATTAAAGCCACGCTACTGAATGGCTTTCTTGGCATCTATGATGACAACTTTCTAGCTTGAAGGGATGTGTTTGTTAGGCTGCCAGCTCAGGAGGTACTGGGGTATTTTTTATTCCTGTGATTGGTGTCTTCTGCTGTACTTGAAGCTGCAGCCTCAAAGTTGGTGGAAACTCCAAGTAGAGCAAAAAATGAAGGTTTAAAAGTATGGCAGGGGAAACATCTGAAGGTCTTGTTGATGTGGCATTTTATGCTGTGAGATCACACAATCTGATCAGATTTTCAGGCTCAATCATAGCTCAAGCAGTATTATGTCACAGTGCCACAAGATGTTGCATCCCTAACCTCTTCTTCTTAACTCCCCATTTGCTTCAGCGCCTTTGCTTCTTTCAGAGTTATGTTTCAGTCCTGTGCTCAGTAAAGTCTGCTCCATCCTGAACTCTGCATCAGGGTAATATTGGTGTGCTACGTATACCCAGCCTCAGAGTACTTGTAATGACCACATCTCAACTGATAATTCCTTTTCATGGTCTTTTCAATTATCCAGTCATGCTTTTGGCCATGGGACAGGTTTGAGATCTCTCACAGAGGGAATACAGCATTTTACAGCAAACTTGTAAGCCAACAGCAAACAGATCTCCCCAGATAGAATTAGCCATTTGGGAATGGTAGAATCAGCAGACAGTTTAAAAAGGGCTATATAAGTTTTGTTAAGGCCAGGGTTTTAGAATTTATATATAATTGGATTTGCTGATAAATGTGTAAGAAAGACAGCTGTCATGTAGCAAAAAAATCAGAACCTCCAAAGAACCTAATATGTACTTGGCGCAGTGAGTGACAGCCTCAGTTATTATTTCTGCTCAATTTCATTTTACAGCAAGACAGAAGAATAAATGAGAGAAGTTTGGCAATCACAGAGCACAGGTAAAGTTGAGATAATATGCTGGAGATTGCCTAATTTACCAGAGTGATTGAGACAGCAGCTCATGGATATGACTGCTTTGTGGTAAGTTTATATTACAGGTAAACAGATTTGTATAAAAGATAATGGTTGTCTTAACTTTTTTTAAGAAGGCATCTCCAGCAATGCACGCTTGGAACTAACTCCCAGGCAAAGCCAAAAGCTGTGCTGTGGTAATGTGAGTGAAAAGAGGTGATATCTCAGGCATTTTACTCTGCTCATTAATGCAAGCGGGCAGTAGCACAGCCTGCTTAGCCAAGCCTGCCCTTCTGGGGGGTAAATCCATTTTACACTGCTCACGTGAATCCTTCAGGGATGTAGGGCCCCTCTGTGCAACCTTTACCCCGGGTAGCACCTTGCTCCATATTTAGATCCACTGACCTCGGTGGAATTACTTGCAAAGCGATCAGTGCTGATGCAGGCATTGTGATCCAGCCTGAACAAGAGAGTGTTCAGACCCCTGTGGAGGCTGACAGTGTGGAGAGGAAATATTAATATTGGCAGTGCTTACTGTGATTTTTTCATTAAAATGAGTGCAAACATATTTCTTTAACAGACTTTAAAAAAAAAAAAAAAAACAACAAAACATTCCATATCTATTCACATACATTTCATTCTTTAAAGCAGTCACAGTATTGTTTAGACAGGTATTTGCTTGTTTTCATTAATCTGTTAAAATAACATGTCAGCCAAGCAGAAAGTTGTATGCTTACATTTTGCCAGGAGGCATTCATTTAGATCTTCAGCCAGTCGCACAGAACTAAGCTGCTAGGTGTTCAACAGAGGAAATTCAAAAGAAAGCTCAACCTCTGAAAGCAGTGCTTTTCCTCTCTCAAATCCAGATCCACTGAAAGCAGCAAAAGAGTTTCAAAGCAGCATCCCATGAAAGCACAGAAGAAAGCAACAGCATTTGGAAGACAGCACTGTCTTGTTGGTAGAAAAGTATTAGTAATATGCAACCTCAATTAACAAGTGTTTGCAATTCAGGATTGCTTGCAATTCCGGATTGTTTGCAATAGGCTGTTCCATATTTTGGAACATTCCATAGACTCAGCCTGTTGTAACTGCATCTTTTTCAAAGCAGAATAAGATCCTAAAATACACAGGAAGGAAAGCAGTAGAGGGAAAGAGATAAAAAACATAGAACTTGATCAGCTGTTTATTTCCCCGTACACATAAACCATCTTGCAGTTAAACCTGTTGGATTTGTTTTTTCCTCTTTAGCAAATGGGAGTTGGATAGAAAAATTACATATTTTAAAAAGTTTCTTTTTAAAATTTGTTTCCTTCTTCACATAGATGCACATTTTAAAAATTCATTTATTTTTTATGGAAGCAAACAGTAGGAGAAAGGTTAAAATTTTATGGTAAATTGACCCCATAAAATCTGAGGTGCCGTTGTACTTCCCAAGGACGGTTTCGGTCAGCTGTTTCTCTGCTTTGTGATGCCTACGAGCATCAATACTCCTCGTGCTCGCTGGCTGCAGCTGAACTGGAGATAAGCTTTATCAAAGACAAAGCAGTGCTGAGGCTGCTTGCCCAAAGCCTCCCTCCTCATGAGAGAGGTGGGGCCACCTCTCCTACCAGCCCTCAGGACTAGAGCTGGGAGACACGGAGCTTGGGGCTTATCTTCCTTCTCTCCTAAGAAGCACACAAGGGAACACAGCCACCTGACCGTTTTTACAGCCCTGTTCTGTAAGCTCGTGTGGCTGCTGCTGTGCTCTCTTCAGAGCTACCAACATCCTCTGGGCCCCTCAATATCCTATGGAAGAGGAGCTGGCTTCTCAAAACACCTAACTTTTTGCAAGCTCAGGAAAGAAGGCCAGGAGAGAATTTTTTTTCTGCTTTCCCACTAAAACTTAGTCTTTTTTTTTTTTCATAGACATTAAGGAACCCATACAATAGAGACATTTTGGAAACCAGACTTAAGTACTTCTGCTTGCATTGTTTAATATGTACAGTCACCAGTACAGACCAGAATGAAAGAATCAGCAGGCTTTGTCCTTGCAGGGCAGCAGCAGTGCCTCACAGGAACAGGACAGGGACAAGTAATGTTGTCAGCACGCACACACAGATAATGGGGGCAGAAACTGGGAGGTTGGGAGATACACAGGAAGCTGTGAAGAATAATTAGTGGTTTGTTAATTAGTCAAAAAAGCTTGTTCTCTTTGTCCATCAGCTGAGGCAGGGCTATGATGGAACAGAAGAGGCAATTGTGGGATGCTGCGCAGAAGGGTGACGGGGGCAAGGGTAACACAAAGCCTTGAGGACAAGAACAAGGGGTAAAGCCGACTGGTGATGATGTATTGACTAATTAGTGCACTAGCAGTGGTAGCTGGAAACCAAGTCAGTTTGAAAGAAAAATGCAAGGGCTGAAGCAGGCACTGAAAGAGACTGGAACAGCAGTTGCAGTATGACTGGCACACAGGTGCAGGAAGGGACTGCTGTCAGTCCTGCTGAATGCACTATTTCCGCTGACGTACCTTCCTCCTGGCAGTTCCATCTGCCAGTTAAAATTGTGCTGGCTGAACTAGTGCATCCCTCGATGACTGACTACTCCAAGTCATCTTTTGCTCCTGCCTGCCAAACCCATTCCTTTTTTTATTTCTCCTCTGCTAGATGAATCCACTCAAACACATTCTGACAAAGACAGGAAAACTTCTACGGAGGACAAAATGGTTGATTGTGAGACAGCCACCCACGTGCATAATGGCACTGGCCTCTGCATTTGTCACTTCTGCATGCAGAAGTTCAGCTCCCAAGAAGCAGCACAGCACTGACAGTTGGATGGACAAATGACTACAGAGAGCATGGAACTCAGGCACGTGGCAATGACTGGGTATGCTTGGATAGAATCTCATCTGCTTTATTTCTACTCTCATTCAATCTTGATCTTCCCCCATGTATTCAAAACCAACAGTGAGGAACCTCATGACAAAACCAGAAAGTATCATGCCTTTGCAAGAATACACCAGGGCTTGTTTAACTCGCTGCTTCCCAGGACCAAACTAGCATAGGTTTTGCTACTAACTACTCTTTTTTTAGATAATCATCTCTCTGAGGAGCCTCTTGCTCTCACTGTGAAAGAAAATTTCCCTTTTGCATTTCAATGAGAGGCATTCAGCTTCCCATCCCTGCCCCCACAGACTGCTTTCTGTTGCAAGCCCTCCGGCTTTCGCTTTCCTTTAGAGGCAGACCCATTGCATTGCACTGAGCCCTCCCAGGCACCTTCTTTCTCAGAGGGCAAGGCGGGGGCTTCTAGAATACACTTGGAAAAAAAAGTTTCTACTCTTGTGTGTAGTGAGTGGGAGTTGTGCCCACGGCTGCTCGTGCCCACGGCTATGAGAAATAGTGAAGGGAGGAAGGACCAAGTGACAAAGCACCCAGTAGGTTAAAGATTTTAAAAGATAGGAGGCATAACAGCAGCTGAATGGTAGTGGATTCAAACACCTGATTTGCACATGCTGTGTCTTGTGCCAGCTGAGCACAAGCAGCTGGGAACAATACCAGTGCAGTGGAAGGACTCATTCCCATCTTGTTCTCCTGTACATAGGACACAGGGGCCTAGTATATAAGCCACCAAGGCTACACAACTTTGCTTTTGCCAGTGCTAAGTAGTGCACTCCTTGTCCCACCACATGCCCTGTCTGTGCAGTGTCCTCAGTGAGTGAGGTTCTGTGGAGACCATCTCCAAGCCCCACCCACCATGGATGGGGATAAGGGCTTTGTAACTGTTGGCCTGTGGGGATGAGGTTTGGAGAAAATGGGACGAGTCACGCTCACCTGTGCTCCAGTAATTGCAAAGCATGAAATAGGAAACCTGCAGAAAGCGTCCAGGAAAATGCACACCTCCAAAACAAAACATCTAGTGCCAAGTTCTCCACAGAAGACATTTGAAAAAATAAAGGATTCAGACTGATATCTAAGGAAACAGTGTAAGAGGCAAGACTTCTGCTGCTCATGGAGGGATCCATAAGGTGCTGAGAACCAGAAGGTAGCCAGCAAGCAAAGATACTACTTTAGTAGCACCTCTACTATTAATTTTAGTTCTAGTTTAGTTGCATACGGCTAAATACAGTTATTTACTGTCCCAAAACTACAGCTGTCCTTCTCAGTAAGAGTAGGTGGTCCCTGCCCATGTCACACCCTGGAGTTCAGTATTCAACTGTCAGGGGCTTCTCCTGCTTTGTACAGCGTGCAGATATGAGAAACCAATGTGTGAAAGTAGAATGAAATTGAGAGAGCAAGATACAGAATTAATTCCACCACTCAGTAACATCACATCACGTTTCGCTTGTGTAGCGGTTAGAAGACCTAGAAATATATCTTTAAAGTGATTTCTCCAATAGCCATAGGGGTGGACTGAGACACAGTGAGATGGCATTAGTGTACAAGGAAGCACGGCACATCTGTTGCAGTGAAAGCCCTAGTTAAATATCTTAATTAAATATCTTAATTAAGATGTTTATCAAGATCCAAGTGACAGGCAGTACACGTCAAGAAAAAGCAAGTTGTTCCAGGAACAGGGGAAGTCATGAGTTTCACTTCTAACGCTTCTGTCATCTATAGATTCTCTGAGGTCTCGCACAGGGTGAGCTTTTTGACACTGGGAGTGTTATGTAGTCTCTCCCCTCTACCTGTCTCATGGAACTTCTGGGAACCTCATCAGTCCTGTTGTTTCAAAACTGAAGTAATCTGAATTTTTTATAACGTGTCTGGCTGTCATGTGCAGGCGTTGCTGGGCAAACCCAGTAATTTATTTTTGCCTCTTAATGGTTTTATCTTTATTCCCTGTGATTTTTATGTTACTGAGCCAGTTCCATGTAGATGGTTGAACTTGACAAGTGTAAAAAAATAATTGGGAAGATCAAAATCATAGGAACCTAACTGACTCCATGGAATCCAATCCATGGGAATGCTGGACTCACCTTCCATTAGGAGAACTGGTGGTAAATGCCAGCTCAGAACAACACTGGTTGCACTGTGACTGGAGGGATGTGTGAGAACCTATTCCTATTTTCTTGGGCACTGGCACAGGCTGTCCAGAAAAGCTGTGGATGCCCCATCCCTGGAGGTTTTCAAGGCCAGGTAGGATGCAGATGTAGGCAGCCTGACTGGGCGAGTGGCAACCCTGCCATGGGCAGGGGGTTGGAACTGGACAATCTTTATGGTCCCTTCCAACCCAAACCATTCCGCAATTCTATAATTTTCAGGCAGGCATGGGATGCAGTGAATGGCAGTGTTGTGAGTTCAGGTAGAGGCACTGCTGAGGAAGATGTAGAACTAGGCATGAGGAGGATTGGCTGTGATCTGTAGGATGAGGCCACATTTGAAGTCTGGATGGTGCTCATACCCTCCCTCAAATTCCTTCTCCACAGCATCTAAGCAAAGGTGGACAAGGCCTGGAGTTGCCAAATATGAGCTTAGCAGGGCCCTGTGCCTGGCTCCACAAACCACCAGGGCTGCCATGGGGGACTGTCCTTACCCACAACTACACAGAAAGGTTTGTGGGCCAGAACCAGGAAACTTCACAGCATGAAGAGGTCACATTGTCAACCATGGGACACCCTCCTTTCATACGTGGGCAGGAATTAAGAAAGAGAGAGTGAATGGAAAGAATGACTGGTTCTGTTAGTAGGTAAAATATTTTCTTTGCCTGTAGATAGGGCAGGCTTTGCGCTACTCAGCTCAGCCTAGCTGGATTTCAGGATGCTGTGCTGGAGGGCTGCAGGGCATACAGCACAGAATGCACAGCTCTGCCTTGCAGGCAAGTCTTGTTTCCCTGGCTGCCCTGCTAGATTACAGATGCTAATAGCAGTTTCTCGTCTTACATGGGTCCCCTCCCAGGAGGGAATTTATTTCCACAGCCAAACGGCTCAATGCTTTCATTGTCTGGCTTAGACTTGGAGTAAGAGCATCCCAGGGCTGAGGAAAGATGTGGTAGAAATCCCATAGCAAAGATTTACCTCCGCAGCTTCCACTCTGGCTTTGTGCATATGTGAGTTCTGGTTGTTGCAAATCATGAGACGGATGAACCTTATTCATTCCCCTACAGGTTTTTGTGCTCTGATGCTCTGCTGAATCAAAGTCCAGCAGAGGCTGGGAAGTTCTTCTCCCACTTTCCAATACTGAGGATCTGAGCTAAAAAAAGGCAGCACTGTTATCTGGTAGCAAAAGTAGGCTGTTCTGAGAGGCAGAATCAGGGCTTGCATTTTGCAGCGTATACAAGAAATGGAACATTTCCATGCCGAGATGCTCACAGTCAACAGGCAGAATGGAAAAACACAGGCATGTGTTTGTAATGGACACATTTAACTTTCCTAACAGAGGTGTATGCAGTTTAGAAACCTTCTAGGTTTCTAGGGAGAAGGTTAGGGGAAAAGCCACTGATTTCACTACAAATTCATTATATCCCTTTCATGTCAATAACTTGAAACTGTAATTGCACATGTAATTAAGTCAATGAAAGTCTAATTTCAGAGGTAATTGGGATGTACATGTTAAATAGGAAAAGAGCTTTGGTTAGGCCAATACTTCTGTTTTTTTTTAATCAGTGAAGAGTTAGTTTAGCACTTCAGTGTTTTTCACACGCATGCATTATAAAGGCTGTAAGCACAGCTAGCACAAAAAAGGAATTGGAGGAGATCATGAATCACTTATTCTTTAGTGAAAACACCCAATTTACTTTGTTATTTCAGGAAAAACCTGCATATTATAGCATGGTATAAAGTGCTAGCATCTTTTCCATCTGTTTTCAGTTTTTTGGGAGTCTTTTTAAACTTGAAGGTTTCAAAAGAAAAGATCCTCTCATTTTTAGTTCTTTAGCTTTAAGGAGATCTTGCATTTCTGTGGTCTTCATTTAAGACTTTACTCTGTCATCCTTGCTTACATCATATAGTCCCTTACCACAAGACCTTGCTAAATGGCCACGGAAATCCTGTGTTTTGATTTCATCAAGATTTGGGTTACACTTCTGAAATGGGCAGTTAGGTATATATCAAAGGAACAGATTAGCATGCAATTTCCATTTTCCAAATGGGAAGAGTATTTATAAAAACCTGTGTGAGCAATGTGTTGTGATGTAATTGTTTAAGAACCTAAGTGGGAAGTAAACAGTAAAGACAGTTCTTCCATATAGCGCAAATTATTCTAGACCTCCTCCTACTCGTTTCATAGAAAGCACTGTAATTGTAGGCCATATTATACATTTTTATTCCTATTGCCATATCTTTCTAATTGTGCCTTCATAATTTAATAGTTTATTTGTATAATGGCTGTTAATTTGTTCTTAAAAAATACTTTCTTTGCAAATTAGCAAAATTTCCTGAAAATTCTCCTTGTAACCCTAAGTATTTGATAGAAGACTATGCTTACTTTGGTTATAGGGTACGCAGAACTTTCACTCAAAGTGCAGGCAATGAAATGAAGACTATTATTGTTCTGGTAGCTTTAATAGCCCATGTTTTTTGGGTGGATCTAAGAGAAACTCTTTGTCAGCCTGGGGCCATCTTATTGCAGGTTCAGTTGGTGGGAGGGTGGGATAGCCCTGCTCAGAAATGCTTTCAGCCCCCAGCCCTGTGCTGGAATCTCACTCTGCTCCTGGGGGTCAGTGTCTCCAGGCAGAAGTCTGGAGAGCCTTAGCAACCCATCTCCTATCTATCATCAATTAGCAGGAGTGTGACAATCTCTGGGCCAGCATCCTTAACTCTTTCCTTTGCTGTGAACTGCACACCTCAGTAGGGGCAGGCAGAGAAAATGGCAAAGAATAAAAGAAATGAAATCAAATGGCCACCTGTTTCTCAGCCACCACATATGAACATGTTTACTTAAACTGGAAGGAGAAGCAGCAGTAAATAAGGAGATGGATAAGAACTGTGCAGGAGGAGAACTCCAGGTGTCCTTTACTCTGTTGGACAACATCTCCCATTAAAACATGGAAGAAGTTTTATGTTTTGTTTGTAATTCAGGATGGGTTTTATGTGTTTTTCATAACTGGAATTTAAGTAATTCTGTGTGCACATGTGGCACAATGTGGATTTTAAAGAAAATAAAGAGAATTCTATCTCACATAAGCTGTCTGGCACTATACAAAGGCAATTCAACAGTTGGTTGTGACCTTTGTTAATGCCAGTTAACCCCAGCTCTTTTGTACAGCCCTGATGGTGAAGCTTCCTTTCCTGCTTTTTCAAGCAAAAAGGGTATTAGCAGAGTGATAGGGAGCACAACAGAGAATGAAGCCTTTAGAAAAACAGACTGTGTTTTTCTATCAGTGCACCAAACAGGAATCTAGCATCTTTCTGTATGTCCTCCTGCAAGGGTTAGAAGGAAGAGAAACAAGCTGTTTATCAAATTCTCATGCATCTGTCAGTGATAGATTGCTTTGTCCTTCAGAAGCAGATAATTAAGTACTGCTAACCCAGGGGCTACTTAGTATATTTGACCACCCATGAGCTTGGAGAGATATTTTCTTCACAAAATACACAAACACACCCTTCACATAACTTCAAAGTGGCTTTGTAGATAGGAGAGGCCTTGGAAAGACATAAACTTGCTAATGATTTCCTCCTCAAATAAAAATCTATGCCAGTCACATGGCTTTGCTTACTCAGTGGTTGAATATTAGTTCAATTATAGATAGGAAACAGTAACTGTCTGGACCAGTAATCGTCCATCCAAACTCTTGTCCCCCTTAAATCTTCCACGTTTCCTCAAGCAGCCAAGGAAAATAATGACAACCTTTCTACCATGTCAGCTCTTTGGTTAGCATCAAGAAAAGAAACATGGGAAGGTTGCTGCTTCTAAGTGGAGATAGTGCTGAGTGCATGCTGGGAGGAAGAAAACTGATAGACTGAGAGTGTTCTTCCAACAGAAAAAAAAAGTACATTATATTTGATAGTATATGCTATGAGATTTCAAATCTTAAGGTTCATAACATGGCATGGATGAAGAGCAGACATATCGTGTCTAACTGGGTTTATTTTACACCAATTTAAAGAGCTGTGCCTTTTCCTTCCTCTTCCCTTGCATCTAATTTCCTAATAAAGAAAAGAGGAGCCAAACAGCTTAGCTTAAAATGCATAAAGAATAGATGAGAGACCTGAACAATCCAGAAAAGATTTTTTCCTCTTATTACTTACTTGTTGCTAATTACTAACTTTAAACATAAGGGCTTCCCAGTCACATGGACACTTTGCATTCATTAAAACCGTACTTTCTGCTGCCATTAGCATTTTCATTCTCCTTGGGTGGCTGCCTTTATACTTTCTTCTGCATGAATTTCAGCAGCCTATGAAGAATCACAAAACAATATTAGCAAAAAAAAAAAAAAAAAAAAAAAAAAAAGATAAAAAAAGAACCACCTGAAAGGTCCTCCTTTGGTTTGGTTTGCTTAAGTGCTTTCTGTTCTTTCTTAAATTGCATAGGTAGTATTTTATTAAGATCTGAGTCAGAAACAAAGGAGTTGGAGCTCGCTAACAGCATACAGCTGTCTGTTTACTTCAAAGTGACTTGGGAAGGCCTTTGGCCTTCTCCTGAGGAAAGGGGAGGAGAGGGGCACTCTGTCTTCCTGTCTCTTGAGCCTGCTGCTTTCATTTACTGCAGATTTACTGCTGCTGGCTGCCTTATTTCAGTTGTCCGTTCATGGCTGTGCATACTAATGGCTTTTCTCTTTGCTTTTTATTTTGCAGTACTCAGAGGCTGCCAGTAGGCCTGGGCCCTCCTCCTGAACTGGTGTTCTTGTTTCAGGCTGCTGTGAAGCTGAAGTGACTGTGCAGTGCTCCTTGAAGACTGTCATTTCCCTGCCTGAAATGTGTACCAAATGAGTCATTCATTTAACATTTCCCCTCTTGCAGATTTTGCTTTCGTATTGACGCCAATCTCAGAAGTGTGATCAGATCCTGTCCTGGCTTCTGTTCTGTTGAATCACGTTGTAATTTCTGTGTCATTCTTTGTGACCTTTGTTCTGTAACTTCTCCACTTTATATTCTTTTAGTTGCTATCTTTTAATTTTCATCATTTTTACCAACTGCTGTCTTAATGATACTTGTAATTTAAAGTTTTTCAAAACAATTGTGGTGTTGGGAGGGGAGGAACTGTTGCTTCCATTTTTGCAAGTACCATAACCTTGCCTTGGGAGAGACTCGTCTTTGTATTTCCTCCTCCATAATGATTTGGTTTTGATGGTATAAATCACAAGGAAATCACTCTGTGGTGCTTGTCAAAGTGAACTCAGACTTGGCTTTCTGCCAAGCTGCTGTGAGTTTTCCTATCTGTGCTCTGCAAGCAGGTTCAGCGTTACCAGCTGTGTGTGCCTGCTGCTGCTGGCTGCTGGTATGCCGTCCTTCATCTCCTCCCATGAGCTGGGAAGCAAGGAAGGTGCAAGCTTGGGCTTTCTGACTCAGTAAAATCCGTTCAGGATGTGAGCAGCTTCCCTTCTGCAGGAGTTTTAGAAGTACTCAGCAAAGCATTTTTCCTTCTACAAACTGCTTTAGCTCTTGCCATGAACTATGGAATCAGCTCCAGGAAAGATTTACTCCAAGGGCTGTTGTCAAGACATCAGCTCAGGATTACTCATGCTAGTAAAATACAGTGAAGCACACAGCAAGAATTTAAAAGATTGAAAAGAGGAATGCTTTTATTTTGACCAGCCTAGACTAGTTTTGTCTTGTTGCGTCAACGTCTATTACATGCCCTACTTGCTGCGGCATGATGTCCATACAGAGGCCCATAATCCATCAGTACTACTCAGAATGGGTAAGCAGGTGTTGTAATATAAATCTGTCTTATATTAGCCAATTTTGGCAGATATAAAGAAGACTGAAGCATATCCTGGGAAGCACCTCTTTACAAGCGTGACAATAATGACTAATTGTGCAGTATCTCTAACAAAAACAAATTAACCAGAGGTGTGAGTGAAGTCCACACACTGAGCTGGAGGACACAGGCTTATGAGGATGTTGGTTCGAGCTTGCCCATCTATACTATGACTTGTTCCTTGGAGGAGCTTTTTTCTCTCCATTGCTTGTATTCCCAATTGGACATCTCAAGTGTGAGGGCACTGATCTGGGTCTTTCAGTACCAAATAATTTCATCTCTTCTGATCCTTGATGTACTTTGAACTTTTTGTAATGACCTGTTTCTCCTTAAGGAGCAGTAACCATTTTTAGTTCTTAAGAAAGTGCTTTTCCTGATAACTTTATCTGTCTTTTCAGCTGGTTTGTGACTCTTGTGAGCTACTGCCACCAAGTTTGTTATGAAAGGCTTGATTCTGATGCTCTTAATGGTATTTGTGATGGAAAATATTTTCATAGCTGTCCTGTTATGTTGGTATTCCAAGGCTAATTGAACTGCGACAGCAGGTGTTCAGGTATCACTAAAGGAAAAGTCTCCAATACTTTCTAGTATTTTCCTCCAGCACAGACTGCGTTTATAGGCACAAGCTTTTGGTGAAGTGACTTCAGGAGTAAAGATCTCATTTGTAAACTGACACAGCTCCATTCAATGAAAATAAAGAACATGCTGAACTCTATCTAGCAATGATTATTCACTACCATAATCAAGAGAGGAGTAACTGTGTTGGGAGTGAAATCAAAGGCAGTGTGTATGCTGCTTTTTCTTTACATGAAAAATAGTCCAAGTATTCCAAGAGATAATCATGCCAACTCTTGTAATTTTACATGAATTTCATGATATAAATAAAATTATGTTTTTTTAAAGTTCGTGGTCCCTAGGAACGTCTGCCTGTATGAGAAAATCCTCTTTCCCATTTACTTCACGTGCCAGGCATATTGCACTGTGCACCTTGTAGTGGTTTTTTTTTTCTTGATTACCAAACTGAAAACCAGGTCTTTCTCAAGTGCAGGCACAATATAACAAAAGAGAAATGCTATGAAAGGGTATTCTTAGTCCTCCCTGAGCTCTTGTGTAATGTGGGAGGGGATTTCACAGGCTGGTGAGTCTTACCTCAGTGCCTGGGAAAATCATGAAACACGTCCTCCTGGAAGACATATTAAGGCACATGAAGGATGAGCAGGTGATCCAGGACAGCTAGCACAGCTTCACCAAGGGAAATTTGTGCCTAACTAATCTTTTATGACAGAGTGACAGCATCAGTGGGCAAAAGGAAGGAAACTGATACCATCTACCTGGACTTCTGCGAGGCCTTTGACATGGTCCCTCACCAGATCCTTATCTCTAAATTGCAGAGATATGGATTTGAAAGGTGGACTACTCAATGGATAAGGAACTGGTTGGAAGCTTGCAACCAGAGAGTTCTCGTCAATGGTTCTATGTCCAAGTATAGACCAGTGAGGGATGGTGTCCTCCAGGGGTCTGTCTTGGGACTGGTACTCTTTAACATTTTTAACAATGACATAGATGATGGGACTGAGTGTACCCTGAGCAAGTTTGACAGCAAGCTGAGTGGTGCAATAGATACAGTAGAAGGAAGAGATGCCATCTAGTGGGACCTTGATAAACTCTAAAGGTAGGCCCTTGTGAACCTAATGAGGTTCAACAAAGCAAAATGCAAGGTTTTGCACTTGGGTTGGGGTAATCCCAGATACATATACAATCTTGGAGAAGAACTCCTTGAGAGTAGCCCTGCTGAGAACAACTTAGGTGTCCCAGCTGATGAACTTAATCATGACTTAACATGAGCCAGCAGTGTATGCTTGCAGCCTGGAAGGCCAATGGCATCTTGGGCTGCATCAGAAGAGGGGGGGCCAGCAGGATGAGGGAAATGATTGTTCCTCTCTCCTCTGCCTTCATGAGACCCCATCTGGAGTATTGCATTCAAGTCTGGGACCCCCAGCTCAGAAAAGATGTGAAGCTTTAGGAGAGGCTCCGGAGGAGGGCCACAAAGATGATCAGAGGGCTGGAGCACCTCTCCTATGCAGACAGGCTGAGATAGCTGGGCTTGTTCAGTCTGGAGAAGGGAAGGCTCCACGGAGACCTCATTCTGGCCTTCCAGTATTTAAAGGAAGATTATAAACAGGAGGGAAAACAACTTTTACACAGATAAGCAGTGATAGGACAAGGGGGAATGTTTTTAAATTAAAGGAGAGGAAATACTTAGATTAGATATCGGGGAAAGTTTTTCACTGAGAGTGTGGTGAAGTGCTGGAACAGGCTGCCTCCAGAGGTTGTGGATGTTCTGTCCCTAAAAGTATCCAAGGCTATGGTGGATGGGGCCCTGGGCAGCCTGATCTAATATTTGATCTGGCAGTTGGCAACCAAAGCTGTGACTGGGAGGTTGGAACTTGATGATCCTTGAGGTCCCTTCCAACTCAAGTCATTCTGTGATTCTATGATAGCTGGCATTTGCAACAAGCTCAAAGCATAGCTGTGGTTAATATGGACCATATGTGTCCAACGCAAAGTTTTATGTTTTTGTTGCCCTCTATATTTATGTTGTAAAAAAAAAAAAAAAGAAGAAGTTTTGTTACTTACATGCATTAACTATATTATATATTTTATATGTGGCTCAAGACAATTCCTCTTCAGTCAGTGTGGTACAGGTAAGCCAGAAGTTTGGACACCCATGATAATAGACACTTTCCTGTTGGAAGTGTATGAGGCTTCAATTTAAATCAAAATGCTGCTTTTCTTAGTCACTCCCCATTGCAGAAGAACTCAGGCTTTCCAAATTGCAAAGTTCTCATGGTAATTAGCCAATTTATCAAGCAGAATTATGTTTTTTTGTCTTATTTGGCATGCTGTCATCCACTACAGCAGAAATGGCCTATTATGAAACCAACCTACTAAATAGTGAACGGCTTTGCGTAATTACTCAAAAAGGTGTTTTGTGAAACACAAAAAGTTTACTTCCTCCATCCATCACTATGTTGATATATATATAAATATTTCCTTTTAAATTACTAAGCATTCATACATGTACAACAATTAAAGAGCACAGAGAACAGCATATGCACAAGGGATGTGGCATATCAGTTAATTGTTGCGTTTTAGTTCAACACAGAATCTCAGTCCATGTTATTTTGAATAATATTGAATTTTATAATCATTTCATCCTACAAGGAAAGTGAGAAACACTCTGAGAAAGTGTTAAACACTTAGGAACGTGCTAATACCAGAACTACTCACCTTGGCCAGAGTTGCAGAGCTTGCCCTGTGCTCCCTGCCTCTGCCTGAGCATGCCTCAAGGAGCAGTCAGTATTCAGCCACTGCAAGCCATCTTCTTTTAAAGGAAAAAAAGAGAACAAGCATTTCTCTGGTACAGTTCAGTTCATTTTTAGAGACTGTATAGCAAAGTACTGTTTGCCTCTGTGTAGGACAAACTGAGCAGAAAGCAAAAGTTTTTTTCCCTGTGTTTTGAACCTTAGCTTAAAAATCTTTCATGGTCTTTTTGCTGTTTTCTGTGGCATTTCTGTCGTTTCCCCTATACTGGCAAATATCCTCCAGCTGCCTGTAGGTGAGCAGCTGCTTTTGGTGGCTCAGCATGTAAGGTTAGTAGCTCATTTGGGCACCTGCTGCTACATGTGGCCCATTTTTGCTGATAAGGCCTGAATGCTCAAATGTGTCATATGCCACTCCAGAGTGAAATGTCCCTTATAAAGCTGGCTGCTCTGATTTTCCAGGCAGAAATTGCTGGTTCCAGAGCCCAGCTGTTGTGTGGATCCATGCTCATGGCCCTGAGTTACACTTTCAGTTGAGTACCTTGGAGTGCTTTGCAAACAGAGATTACTCATGCCTCACAAACCTCTGTATTACCTATTGCCAGAGAAGCAGTGACACAAATAGGGGAAAAAAACCATTTGCTGGTGCTCTTAACTGTAGCTGCACAACTCAAAGTAAGGAAAGTCTGGTTTTACCTGCTGAGCTGAATTTTTTTGATTGGAGATGCTCAACATACCTATGGCATCCCGATCCCAATCCCAGAACTGCTGATTCTCTGATTCTCAGGCCCTCACCCAGCTTTCAGCCTCCAGTGAGCTTCTGGACTGAGCCTGGATGTTGTGTAGCTGCACTGGATTCTGAAACATCTGTTACAACTTACTTCTGTAGCAATAAAGCTAGGGCAATTTCCAGGAAAAAACAATGGGGGGAATAAATCTCTAATTTAAGCCCAGAGTAGCAATTAGTCGAGACTGTTCCACACCAACCTAAAAGGAGGTGTTTTTTTGGAAGGAGTAAGATTTTACAATACAATATCCAGATGGGAGTTTGATGAAACACTGTTCTCACTGTCACAATCTATCCATCTCCCAGATGGCAAGAACTTCACCTACCAAAAATAGAGATAAATTGCAGATTTTTTTCTCTGCTTACTCATCCTGAATTTGGGAAAAACAAAAACAAAACAATAACCAACTAGAAAATAACACAGTATTTCTAAACCATATTGTGTTGGCTTCTGTCCAACCTTCATTTCCTCTGTCCTTCACATGGTTAGATTTCACTGATGCACAAACAGGTAATTTCAAAGAAAAAAATCACAAACCCAAGGCAGCCTCTATCACATCAAGTTGAGGAAAAAGAATTGCAAAGCTGGAGGCAAGAATGGAAAGGAAAAGAGTGGATGGAGACAAGTCTGCAGCCAAAGCTGCAAAAACCTCCTTGCAAAAACCTCCTTGCCTGCTCTCTCCCTAGGTACCTCTGTACAACAGGTATGAGGCCCTGGATGTGCAAGGCTGTCGGAGGGCAGGAACAGCCCACTCAGTCCTGACATGCTAACAAAACCAAACCAGGAAAAGCCTTCCCTAGCACTAAGATTACTTCATTGAAGAAGAGATAGGTATTGGTTGTAGGCGATTCCTCCCTGCAGGGAACTGAATGTCTAATATGCAGAGCAGACCCTCTTAGAGAAGTCTGCTATCTTCCTGGTGTGTGGGTGAGAGACGTCACCAGGAAATCACTAGCCTGGTATGCTGACAGACCACAACCCTTACTGCTTCTTCATACAGGGAGACATGATTTGGCTACATGTGGGTCAAGGGCTATCAAGAGATTTCAGGGCCTGGGGACAATGGCTAAAGGAATTGAATGCCCAGATCATCTTTTGTTCTTTGCCTCCTGTATTGGGTAAGGACGCAGAAACAAGCCAAAGGATCCTACTGGCTGGTGCTGTCACCAGAACTTTGGTTTTTTTGACAACCAGTTAGTCTACATGGTACTGGGTTTGCAGGCATTGGATGAGGTTTGCCTTTCTCAAAGGGGAAGAAGGGTCCTTGGGAAAAGCTAGCTGGACTTATTGGGATGGCTTTATGCTAGGTGTGAAGGGGGATGGGGAGGATAGTGAGCTTTTCCATGATAAGGTGTGGGAAGGAATAACTGCATTAGAAGGAGAGGGTGCTGGCAGGAGCCTTGAAAAACTCCCTGCCTTGAGAGGTGCTGGCATCACTGCAGCACATACAATACTCCGTGATGATGAGGGCAAGAGGAGAAGGCAGAAATGGGAAAATTCAAGGGAAGGAACTAAGGAGTTGTCCTTTAAGGAAGTGGCAAGATCAGCTGCCTAGCTGTATTGTTTCTAACACCAGTGTACATAGCTTGGGAAACAAACAGGAGGAGCTAGAAGCTACTGTGCTGCTTGAAAACCATGATATAGTTGTCATCACTGAAACCTGGTGGGATGATACCCACAAATGGAGTGTGGCTATTGACAGCTACAAACTGTGCAGAAAGGACAGGTGAGGAAAGAGGGGAGATGGTGTAGCTCTCTATACCAGGAAAGGAATGAAATGTGAAGAGCTATCCATAAAGAATAGTTACAAGCAAGTTGAAAGCCTATGGGTAACAGTTAGAGACTGGGAGCCTTGTGACGGGTATCTACTACAGGACACCAGATAAGTCAGAGCCTGTCAGTGAGCCCATCCAGCCACAGGAGCATCACAATCGCAGGTGCTTGTCCTGCTGAGAGACTTTACCATGTGGACATCTGCTGGAAAAGTAGCAGCAAGCTGTAGGCAATCTATGAGGCTACTGGAATGCATTAAGGATAACCTCTTGAGTCAAGTAATTGATAGCCACACTAGGAGGATGCAATACTGGACTTGCTGCTCACCATTGTAAATGAACTGATTGGTGACATCAGGATTGCAGGCTGCCTGGGCTGTAGTGACCATGCTATGACTGAGCTCAGGCTCTGGAGAAACATGAGACAGCTGAAGTGTAAAATTAGGAAGCTAAATTTTAGGAAAGCTAACTGTCAGCTCTTCAGGGAGTTAGTCAACACCCTGTAAAACTGTTCTCATGGGCCAGGGTATGAAGCAGAGCTGACAGATCTTTAAGGAGGCTTTCTTCAGGGCACAAGAGCTCTCCATCCCCAGGTGTATCAAGTCAGGAAAGGAAGGCAAGAGATCAGTATGGCTGAACTGGAACCTGCTGGTCAAACTGAAGAGTAAGAAGAAAATACAGAGGCAATGGAAACAGGGACAGGTACCATGAGAAGAGTATAAGTAAGCTGCTAGGTTGAGTAGGGATGGGGTCAGGAAAGCCAAAGCCCAGCTTGAATTGAACTTGGCTAGGGATGCCAAAAAGAACAGGAAAGGCTTCTGCAGGTACCTCAACCAGAAAAGGAAAGTCCAGGAGGGCATATCCCGTAGTGGGTGACATAGGCAAGCTGTTAACAACAGACAAGAAGAAGGCTGAGGTACTTAACAACTTTTTTTGCATCAGTTTTCCCTGATAACTGCTTGCCACACAGCCCTCAAACATTTAGTTTGGCAGGAGGGGATCAAGGAAGCAGTGTCCCTCCACCTATAAATGAAGATCACCTTTTGACAACCTGAACGTCCACAAGTCTATGGTCCCAATGAGATCCATCAGGTGAAGTCCCTGGTGACTGGAAAAAAGATACCATCCCCATTTTTAAAAAGAGTAAAAAAGATGATCCTGGAAACTACTAACCTGTCAGTCTCACCTCTGTGCCGGGGAATATCATGGAACAGGTCCTCCTGGAAGTAATGCTAAGGCAAATGGAAGGCAGGGAGGTGATATGGGAGAACCAGCGTGGCTTCACCAATGGCAAATCCTGCTTAACCAACTTAGTGGCCTTCTACGATGGTGTCACTGTATCAATGGACAAAGGAAGAGTTACTGATGTCATCTATTTTGACTTTATTAAGGCCTTTAACACGGTACTACACAACATCCTTCTCTCCAAATTGGAAAGATGCGGATTTGATGGGTGGACTGTTCAATGGACAAAGAACTGGTGGCAGGATTGAGTCCAGAGAGGGGTGTCAATGGCTCGATGTCTGGATGGAGATCAGTGACAAGTGGTGTCCCCCAGGGGTTGGCACTGGGGCCAATACTTTTAATATCTTCATCAGTGACACTGCCAGTGGGGTTGAGCGCACCTTCACCAAGCTGTGGGGTACAGTTGACACACCAGAGGGATGGAATGCCATCCAGAGGGACCTAGACAGGCTTGAGCAGTGGGCCCAGGTGAACTTCATGGGGTTCAAGAAATCAAGTGCAAAGTCTTGCACCTGGGTCAAAGCAACATCCACCAGCAATACAAGCTGGGGAATAAAAGGATTGAGTGTAGCCCTTCCAAAAAAGGACCTGGGGGGTACTGGTGGATGGCCAGCTGGACATGAGTCATCAGTGTGCCCTTGCAGCCCAGAAAGCATCCATATCCTGGGCTGCATCAAAAAAGAGCAGGGCCAGCAGGGCGAGGGAGATGATCCTGCCCCTCTGTCCTGTGATGGTGAGGCCTCACCTGGAGTACTGCATCCAGATGTGGAGTACTCAGTACAGAAGAGACATGGACCTGCACCTGTGAGTGCATCCAGAGAGGGTCCATAAAAGTGATCCACAGAATGGAATACCTCCCCTATGTGGACAGGCTGAGAGAGGCTGGCACTCTTCAACCTGGAGAAGAAAAGGCTGCTAGGTGACCTGATAACTGCCTTTCAGTATCTAAAGGAGAGCTACAGGAAAGAAGGGGACAGACTCTTTAGCAGAATCTGTGGTGACAGAACAAGGGGAAATGGCTTCACACTCAGAGAGGGTAGATTTGGCTTGTATATAAGGAAAAAATCTTGTACAGTGAAGGTGACAGTGTACTGGAACAGGTTGCCTACTGATATGGTTAATGCCCCGACCCTGGAAATATTCAAGGCGAGATTTGACAAAGGGCTAGGATAAGGCCCTGGGCAACTTAATCTCGCTGTGGTGTCCCTGTTCATTGCAGGGGAGTTGGACTAGATGGCCCTCAGAGCTCCCTTCCAACTCTAAGGATTCTATGATTCTAACAATCCCTGTAAGCAGGAGGAACGTCTCTGCTTGGTCTGAATGCTGCTGTCACAAACAGGGCATTAGCAGCAAATTTAGCTGTTCATGACTGAGAAATGCATGTTTTATAACAATTCATCTGGAAAAAGAAAAGAAGCAAAGAAGAAAAAAAGAATTCATCAGTGATACGGCTGATTGCACAGCATAAATAAAAAAAGGTGAACACTTTAAAAAATGCTCAAGTATACACCAGGGATATGGAACAACCAGCATGGAGATGCTTATATTAGTTGGCGTACAAACGGTGTTAAGGACAAAAAGGTTGGATTAATTGCTACTACAATTAACTGCATCAGGCAAAACCAACATTAATCATAAAGGTAAAGTACTGCTGTAGTCAAATACTTTTTGGGGAAAAAACACGCCTTTCAGTTAGATGATTATGTCTAGCAGCAAAGATCTTGAACTTGGTCTTATGCTTAGCAGTATACAGTCAATATGCAGTATTTGCCAGAAATATTAGAGAGGCAGGAAGTATATAGCAACAGAATTAGCAGTTTCCAGAAGAGATTTCTGGTTCTATTTTTTGTTTGTTTTCCTGTTTTGCATTCTTTTTGCATCCTCAGTTGCACAAGAGTTACTCAGAAACAATAACAAGAAAATGCCCTCTGAGCACTTCAGGTGATCAGTAAACATAGTGAAGGGGAAGAACAGCAGTAATTCGACCCTGTGTTTTAAAGAGCAGGCATTAAGCAATCATTTTGCCTAAGAACTCAAAAAGTAACACCTGCTAAGCTAAAGTATGTCACTGACATGAAAGTCAGCCTACTGTCTTAAAGTTATAAAATGACAAAGAAGGAAAAGGGGTTAGTATGAAGCCATTGCCAGTCCACACAAGGGAGTAAAGATTATTGTAGAGCCTTTTTTCCCCCTTTTGAGTTATTTAAATACACAATAGCTCTCATGCTGAAGAGGCAGTTTCTAGCCTCTGACCCCTTCCTTTCGGAGGAAAGAAACCTAACAAACACCCAGATAAATGTTATCACAGTCAAACCAAGGAAGACAACAGTAAACCAACAACCTTAACAAATATGCACTTTTTCAGAGTTCTTAATGACTTCAGACACCAGGAGCTGATAACACAACCGTGAAGATTAAAACCAAAATGCACTATGGTGTTGTTATACCTCAGCTTTGAGCATTTTCACAGCTCATATATCAATTTTTCCATAACTTCACTAAAAATACTCCCTAACCACACGTTCCTTAAAAACAAAAGCTGGATTCTACTGCTCCTCCCTACCCTCCTCTTTTATAACCTTCAGTCTGACTCAGACGTCTGCAGCCCTGCAAGGCGGCTGCTGCTTGGATTTGGGTGCCATCTCTTTAACAAGAAAACATTTCCACAAAACATGCTGTTACAAAAAAAGCACGGGTATGGAGGTCTGACTCATGTGCTACACCTATTGGTTTGTGCTATAGTTAGAAAGGAAGACAGGGAGTTCTGAAGTGGTTCGCTCTTAAAATAGCATGAGGAGTAGGCTTGAACACTGTTCAATAGCACAGCTCAGCCATAAGCTTGCAGCGTGCGTGTGGTAAGGATAGCCTAAACACAACCTCTGAACTTTTCTTCTTTGATCACACTTACTCTCCATCTGTGTATATTCCCTACACTGTTTAAAAGGCTTGTTTTCTTTCTTCTAAAAGAAGCATTTCCAGATAAAGAACACACAGATGAAGATGCAGGACAAGAGAAGCTCAGAGGAAGGGATGCCCCCATTTGCTGTGAGTGATTTGCCTTTGGGATGCTGCTTGAAACCGGGCACTTAAATAAGGTCAGGGTGCCAGATGGAGCTGAAAAGCATTTAGTACAGTTGACTGATAATATCTAACTTACCCTACATAGGATAAAGTGTTGTGAGAAATGCATACTATTACTCATAAGAATGAGTCATTTTCTGACTGGCTCAGATTAGTAAGAATCTTGACTGACATTTCTCTTCAAATTAGTTTTTTTTTTTTTTTTAAACTTGGAAATTATTGCTATCACAGCAAACCTTCATGAAAATTAGCTTTCAAACTGCAGTCTGTGCATCAGAATCAGGATGTGCACTTATGTACATGGGAGTGTCAACAACAAAGCAAGCAAAGGAAGGCTGTTTTGTTGGCTTATTCACATAAGAAAAGGCAGTATTTCCAATGACTTTTACTGGGCTGCATACGGAAAAAGTCTAGAAGTTGCAAGTGCTCTAAGCCAATCTAATCTTTCTTTAATGTTCTCAGGTAAACCAGCATTAAATAAAAATAAACAGGAAGACAATTCATTTGTAGGAAAGGCCCCCTAGGAATTAAGTTGGCAATCCTACCCACGGCAGGGGGTTGAAACTAGGTGATCTTTGAGGTCCTTTTCAACCTTGGCCATTCTATGATTCTATGATGAATAAAGCCAGGGCAGAAAAAAGCCAATGGAGATGTAGGCAGACAGCTGACTATGGAGTGGCTTCATATTCTGCCCCTCAAAGAAATTGTCAAATGCTCAGTACTGACCTCAAGAGTTTTAAAGTACCTTTTATTCCTAGCCAAGCATCTGAGGATGGCATGGTGCCAATTCATAATGAAGTTTTCCTCTGATGCCAGATGCTCTCATGGGGCCAACCCATATTCATACATACTTTCCCGTGAGGGCTATGCAGACTGTTGAGAAGCTCCTGGAAGAGAGTGGAGCATTTATGAATGGGCAAACAAACAAAAATAGTATTGCACTGATAGAACAAGTTTGCATTAGCTTTTTCTTTCTTTTTGATTACTATATTCAGATTTCGGAAGCAATCAACACACAAGCTGTGTGTATGAATTGTTAATAATCCTCTGAGTACCATTGGAGGCCTCTTGTATGTTTTAATGTTGACATCAAGAATATTCTGTGGATCACTAATATATATGCCAGGCCTGCAGTGATATTAATGTTCAATTATCTGGGGAAAAAGAATGCTATGGTTTTTAGGCACAAGATCTTAAGCAATTTCAGGGCTAAGTGCATTTTAAGAATTATCTCTTTGCATGCTTTATATTGTTAGCAGTGTGGTTACTTGGAACACAGGTGGCCAATCTTGTCATTTGAACATGCAGAGAGAAAAGATGGGAAACAATTCCTAAAAGCAAATATCAATTTACAGTGATTAATAATAAAATATTTACCTCCACTGCTTACTATTCATGGCAGATAAGTGATAATGGGTGTTAAGAGGAACATTTCCCCTCTTTGGTTTATTCCCTTTGCCCCAGGACGCTGTGAATAATAATACTAATTTTCCCTGCTTTATCCAGATAGAGTTGAGTGTGAATGCCAGTGTTTTAAAAAAGAACAGCCGTTCCCCAAAGGTTTCTGTGAAATACAAACTAAAAGTGTAACTTGTGTTGAAGGGACTCGAGTTCCTCTTGTCCAACCTCCCGCCAAGCACAGAGTGACTGAAGTTAGAGTGGGTTTCTTGTGGTTGTGTCCTGTCACATTTGCTCAGCTGGTGGCTTGACCACCCTCATGGTGGAGAACTTCTTTCTAAATCTGATCAACATTTCTATTTCTGTTTTGGCTATTGTCTCCTGTGCTTTTTCTGTGTATCACTGAGAGTCGAAACTTGCCTCCTCACCCACGGAGTGAGGAGGAAGAAAACACTTGTCCCTGGAAGCTGAACAAACCCAGTTAACTCAGCTTCTTCTCCTGAATTTTAGGCCAAAAATGGTTTAGATGGTGATTGTCTCAGAAACTTTCAATGCACTGACTTAATTAAAAAACCTTCTCACAATTCCTTCGTTGTTCTATGTTCTTATTCATGCTGCATAATGCTCCCCTTATCTTCATTTATTGGAAACCTTCACCCAAAAGTTTCCAATCTTGGGCCTGAGTGTCTCCCAGCTCAAAATGCTTCTACTGGCATTTCTTGAAAGCTCTGAAGAGTGTTTGTGTGCAGGGAGACCTTCAGAGCTGATGGACTTACAGCCATTGTCAGAAAGTAGGTAGGTAGGTGTTCTCAGCAATTTGTGAAGATGTTTCATTTTAGCATCTGTCACATTTGGTGGTATCTGGGGCTTTGCTTTGCACAAAAAGGAATGTGCAGTGATTAATCTAGGACTTTCTGGATACTTGCCTGCTGATTTTTTGCAAGTTTTGCAGTACTTTTTAGCAATTCAGCAAACTTTGAAGCTATGAAGATTCTGGGGAATTAAACAGTTATAGTGTATTAATTCCTGAATGAGATGTTCAGTTTTGCCTGCCTGGTTTTATGGGCTAACAAAAAATTCCACCCTGTTAATAAACTCTACTATAAACTGAAATATAATGAATCTATGCTTTTAAATAGTTTTCATTAGATAGAATTTTATAATTAGTTTAGCAGTTTAAACACTTAACTGCTATAGCAGCATGTGAAACATTAGTCTGAAAGCAGGCACTGATAATGCATGCTTTTATAAAGAATGAATGAATGATTTCCAGAATTTGGACTGGAACGATGTACCAGAATTGACACTGCCCAGATGTATTTTTTCATTGTATTTGCAACTGGAATATGGAAATATCAATTATTTCTTGTGAACATTTTTCCTCTGAAATACATTTAGTTCTCCCCTTTTCCGGCCACTAAAAATTGACACCAGTAAGGAAAACCGGTGCTGTCATTACTTTTTCTCAAGACCTTATTTCAGCCGTTTTCCATACATGAGTAGATGTGTGTCAGTGACATCTACTGACCAAGTTAAAAAATACAGCCTTGGCAAACACCAACTGTATTTGTGTGTTTGAATGCTAAATGTATTGGATGATAGAAAAAATTAGAAACGCCCTCTATATCAGTGACTCCAAATCCAAATCCATAGTGTGGTATTCCTACATTTCACCCAGAGGGTGGTGACACACTGGAACAGGTTGCCCAAGGAGGTCGTGGATGCCCCATCCCTGGAGGCATTCAAGGCCAGGCTGGATGTGGCTCTGGGCAGCCTGGTTTGGTGGTTGGTGACTCTGCACATAACGGGGTTGGAACTAATAGTCATTGTGGTCCTTTTCTACCTAGGCCATTCTATGATCCTACAATTCTATGATTTATCCCAAGAAAGTGAAGCAGAAATCCCACTGCGGGTATCATCAGGGCATCACTGCCTGTCTGACCACCTTCATCTTAGTACATCGCTACTTTATTTTTCCAACTTTTTAGGCTAGAGTTCCCTGAGAGAAGTAATGGTCTTCATTGCAGGTGCCTGCCCACAGGACCAAGGACTGCATGAAAGCCTGCCATGTGCTTGTGGAGATGTACCTGACCAGGCAGGACCTGGGAGGAAACTCAGTCCTAAGGCCACACTGACAAACCTATGAATCATATCATCATAGAATATCCTGAGTTGGAAGGGACTCATAGGGATCATCAAGTCTGACACCTGGCTGCATGCAGCATCACCCAAAATTCAAACCTTATGTCTGAGAGCACTGTCTAAGCAATTCTCATACTGTGGCAACTTGGCATCTTTTCTATTTTTGAAGTCTACTGTCCCTCATTTAACTGAACTGTAAGAAAAGAAAAAGCACCAACCCACTTCTGTTGTGTCATTGTTTATTCTGAATAGCATGAATACTATGATACACCACTTTGCCAAGTCAGCTAGGCCTTTCTCAATTCACAACATCCACTTTTTATTTATTTCTTCTGTTTCCTTCAAAGTAAGTGGGTCCTGAAGTCTAAAACAACATCAACAAATGAACAAACAATAACTACTACAACAACAGCAAAAAACAAAACCTAACCAACCAGCCAGCCCCCAAAATCTTAGTTCTTTTTAAAATCAGTCAGTAGGGATGTTTATGCCAAACACATTCAAAGCACTTTCCACACCACAAAGGCTGCAAGCAGTAAAGTCCTGTCCCAAGGTGCACAGCACAGAAGTGATTGCTGTGGGATTTGTGTGGGTTTGCCTTGCAGCTTGTGCTGGCACTTGAGACAGAATTCCTGGGAAAGTGTGACAAAAGTCAGCCATATACATAAGAAAAGTTCCTAGGACTTGAACTTGGAATTGTTTAAGAGAAGCATTCCCCGGTGTAGAATAAAGAGACCTTCATATACTTATTTTGAAATCATAAATTCATGTTAAAAAGTAAATACTTAGAACTACTCTGTTATTCTTCTCCAGCAGAAGACTAACTCCTATCACACTCTTTGACTCCCTTTAATATTTAATATAATATGATTAGGCCACAAATATCTGGAAAGATAATGTTTGTGCCATTATGAGGCAACATTTTCAAAACTATTTCTAGACACAATCTTTATGTGATGCCATTTAGTCTGCATGTTACAAACACTATTGCACAGTGGTTGGAAGCTGGGTTTGGGGTCTTCTTGTGAAAGAGTAGGAAAGAATTGCAGGACAGATGCTCACATTTTGAAGATGGTTTTCAGAATGGTGAGACAAAAGGCACCACTTTTATGAATGGTGCCAGTCAGGGATGAGAAATCCTCTTCTGCCAATGAAGGCCTAATCAATGGTCTTGTGCTTCCTTAGATGACAGAGAGTGATCTCATTTAATTTGCACACTAAATTTAAAATTTGCATTCTCCATGTCATTAAAATTTTAGGGAAAATTAGTTGTTCTTACCCTGTGATGAGTAACCCAACCACAACATCCTCATGTTGCACAGAAAATCTTGTCCCCACATTTAAGAGATTTCAACTCTGTCTGGGCTCAACATGACTGATTTGCTTGCTTCATTGAAGGGCAACAATTTGGGGGTCTGTGAATGCTCAGGGTTTGATTTAGATTTTAATCGCTAGGAATAGCTACCATTTAATGAGGTGTATACTGACCTCTGGTGGCAAAGAAACACAAACCCCCTCAAAACCATGGTAATTTTAATTGCTACAAAATGGCCAATTCAACTCCAGAATGATTTTGAATGACTTTTAATGATGCGAATCACATCCTTATGTCTGGTATGGTACAGTATGTCTTAGCCATAGTCTGTTCATTCCACAGATCTATGAACTCATGCAAATTTCTTGCTAAGGTCACAATACTTCTTGTCAGATGTTCTCACGGCCACAGGGTTTTCCAGCTTCTAGACAGTAGAGTGCCCTCATTGTTTCCTAGATGCATAATGCTAGGAAAATGTTTTCAGTCCACTGGCACTTCCTAAATCCAATCTCCATTGACACTGTATTCCTCTAATGGTTCCTCCAAGGAGATTGCACTTATTGGCTTCAGTGATTCTGGTGAAATATGCCAGTGATATTCCTCCAGGTGCTAAGGCCATGGAACCAAAGAAAAGTAGCAGTTTCTGTGCCATTGACAGCTGATTGTTATATTATGACCACTGATGATTTTTTTTTTTTTAATGATATTTATTATTTGTTACATCTTTTTCTCAAAATTCCCATTAATTCTCAGTGGTGCTTTGCAGGCTTTACCTGCTGTATTCATTGTGTTAGAAGCCATGCAAACCTCTCTACTAGATAAAGTACTCACCATATGTCTGGAGGAGATCTGAAGAGTCTGTTGGAAACCAAAAGATCATGTAAATCATGCGTGCATAGCCTTGTTATGAAGCAACTGAAGAAGTGAAAAATCATGGTGAAGTCCCTGGTGACTGGGAAAAGGAAACATTACTCCCATTTTTAAGAAAGGGAGAAGGGAAGACCCAGGGAACTACAGGCTGGTGAGCCTCACCTCTGTGCCTGGAAAAATCATGGAGCAGATCTTCCTAGAAGTTATGTTAAGGCACATACATACAAGATAAAGAGGTGATTCAAGACAGCCAGCATGGCTTCACCAAGGGCAGATCGTGCCTGACCAATCTGGTGGCCTTCTATGATGGAGTGATGGCTTCGGTGGATGGGGGAAGGGTGACAGATATAATCTATATGGACTTCTGCAAAGCCTTTGACATGGTCCCTCACCACATCCTTCTCTCTGCACTGGACAGGTATGAATTTGAAGGATGGACTGTTTGGTGGATTAAAAATTGTTTAGCTGGTCACTGAGTGGAGGCCAGTCACAAGCGGTGCCCCTCAGGGGCCTGTCTTGGGACTGATGCTCTTCAGCATTTTCATCAGTGACATAGACAATGGCATCAGGTGCACCCTCAGCAAGTTTGTAGATGACACCAAGCTGAGTAGTGCAGTCGATACCTTGGAGGGAAGAGAAGCCATCCATTCTGGACAGGCTGGAGAAGTGGGCCCATGTGAACCTAATGAGGTTCAACAAGGCCAAGTGCAAGGTGCTGCGCTTGGGCTGAGGCAATCCCAGGTATTTATGCAGACTGGGCAAAGAACCCCTTGAGAGCAGCCCTGCAGAGAAAGACTTGAGGGTCCTGGTAGACAAGAAGCTGGACATGAGCCAGCAGTGTACATTTGCAGCCCGGAAAGCCAGCTGTGTTCTGGGTTGCATTAAAAAAGGGATAGCAGCAGGGAGAGGGAGGTGATTGTCCCCCTCTACTCAGCTCTTGTGAGGCCCCATCTGGATCTGGAGTACTGCATCCAGGTCTGGGGCCTCCTTGAGAAAGATATGGAGCTCTTGGAATGAGTCCAGAGGAGGAGCACTAAGATGATCAGAGGGCTTGAGTGAAGAAAGGTTGAGGGAATCAGGCTTGGTTAGCTTGGAGAAGAAAAAGCTCTGGGAAGACCTCATTGTGACCTTCCAGTACATGAAGGGAGTGTATAAACAGAAGAGGGTATGACTGTTTATAAGGGCAGATAGTGATAGGACAAGGGGGAATGGTCTTAAACTGAGACAGGGGAGGTTTAAGTTAGATATTAGGAGGAAGTTTTTCACACAGAGAGTGGAACAGGTTGCCCAAGGAGGTTGTGGATGCCCCATCCCTGGAGGCATTCAAGGCCAGGCTGGATGTGGCTCTGGGCAGCCTGGTCTGGTGGTTGATGATGATCCTGCACGTAGGAGTGGGTTGGAACTAGATGATCATTGTGGTCCTTTTCTACCTAGGCCATCCTATGATTCTGTGATTTATTTTAAGAGCTTGCTGCAACTCCCTCACAACCACTAGGTGGTAGTAACAACGCAATTTCTTGAAGAAGTTTTTTTTTTTTTTTTTTTTTTTTAAGTTAAGTTTGACAATTTTTTTGTGTTCATGATTCGACGTGAAAAGGTTGTATGATGATGACGAAAAACCTGGCAGACGTCAGATGTCAAGTAGAAACCACAGGCTTGCAGTCCAACCATGGGAAAGAACGGGTGCTCCCCAGAGGCAGAACCACAGAGAGCATGACAAATACTGGAGATAAAGTGGATAGTGCTCACTGTGAAGCAGCTGAGTGCAAGGGGAAGGGGTTGTTCTTACTCTCTATAAAATGTCTTCTGTATTTAAATGCTGAAATGTTTGGATTCATGGTTGAACTTCCACTTCCGCACCAGTACTCACTGGTCTGTTTTCTTGTAAGATCTGTAGTGCAGCGACTTTGCCTGGTGTATAATTTAATGAGAAAACAAGCAATATTATTCTTAATGAAAGCATATTTATAAATATTATGAGGGGTAAGGTAAGACTGTCTCTTACTGTTTGCTTGTGTTTTTCTTTGTATATAATACTGCCTATAATACTGCTGCTAGTTATTGGTTTGATTCCAGTGGAACAAAATATAAGGTTATCCTAGAATCACAGAATGGCTTGGGTTGAAAGGACTTTCCCAGAGCCCCATCCAACCCAGCCTTGAATACCTCCAGAAATGGAGCATACACAGCTTTTCTGGGGAGCCTGTGCCACTGCTTTATCATCCTCTAAGTAAAGATTTCCTCCTAACATCCAATCTAAATCTCCCCTCTTATAGTTTAAAACCATTCTTCCTAGTCATATCACTATCAAACTGTGTAAAAACTTGTTTCCTCTTCTGCTTCAAGTACTAGAAAGCTGGCATGAAGTCACCCTACAACCTTCTCTTCTCCAGACTGAACAAGGCTAGCTCTTTCAGCCTTTTCTCATAGGAGAGGTACTGCAGCCCTCTGAGCATCTTCGTGGACCTCCTCTGGACCTTTTCCTGCAGCTCTACATCTTTCTTGTGTTGACACCCCAGTCCTGAACACAGAAGATGATTCAGTGTTCATCAGACTTATATCTAAATATTGCACTACACATGTATTTTCTTCACCTTTGCAGCCAAGTCCTTGCACAGGCAGCATGCCTGCAACCCAAGTGCAACTGAGGTTGTCACAGAAAAAAATAATACTGCAATGTAAAATTCCGTTCCTTCTGTGTCTGGTATCACATAAAATATCTGACAAAGGGAATAATCTCATTCAACAAATTTAATTTTGAAAAGAAGGTGAGATTAAAAAAAAAAAGTCCTTGAGGCAAACTTCAAAAACTTTGAGATACAGTATTTCATGCCCCAGGCGTTTCATAATTTTTGCAATCATAGGACAGGTTGCATTAACATTCGGATGTCTCAGTTACATGAATCTTCTGTTACTGTGTGTGCGATGATTACACAGCGTTGTGATTTATTTGGCCCAGGTGTCTTACAACCTCAGCTTATCACCACCTTGTGGGAATACAAAAAAGGCTATTCAGAGCAGCAGCTGTAGAGCAAGAAAAACAGCACCACCTGGACAAAAGATAATGTTAGGGAAATAGCAGTCTTCCTAAGTGTTCCCTTCCTCCATAATTTTTTTTTCACCAGTCTGCTTCCACTGAAACCAAACTTCAAAACCACAGGCGTAAGACTCAAGGCTGAATCTGTGACCTGACAAATTGAAGCAGCGATGAGCCAAAGCAGCAGTGAGTCAAACCCTGACTTCATGTGCTTGATAGCACAGCCCAAGTAGAAGCACTGTTGGAGACATGACTGAGAACAGCTGTGCGAGTTGGTCACTGCATTGCGCTGAAACACCAGGATATTGCATCTAATCCTTCCCATTAGTAAAAAATCCACTCATAAGAGGTCAAGAAGCTGTAAGAGATGCAAAGTCTTTCCTTTCAGATGCATACTTCATGGTCTATTTGTACAGAAATGTCTGAAGCAGACCTCATAGTTCAAGCTGTCCTGAGATTAATGGTTCAGGGAGAGTTAGCCAGCCTTCATAGCCATGGAAAAGTCATCAGGCTTCTCAGTTAGCACAACAAATTGATAAGGTGCTGTGCAAAGTGCTCTTTCATCTTCTGGCAGCCTGTGCCCCAGCCCTGTGTCAAACGTATTCGGAGGATGCCACAGGAATTCAGCCAAGTGTAAATATCTGCCACAAAAGTTCTCCCAGTAACGTCAAAGCACAGTTACTCAAAGGAAGTGAGCCCTTCTCGTAAATGTTGCTGAAAAAACCATTTTATTAGCTAATGGCAGCATTGAACATTGCTTTCCTAGAACATTTACACCACAGCTAGTAGAAAATAAGCCACAGGACACTGAAGCTTTATCACTTGTCATAGTGTTTGCCAGGTTAATTAGTTAATTAGTGTTTTGTTCCACAATAGCAACTCCACAACCAGTCTAATTCTCTCTGACAGAGATTTTGCAGGTTCAGTAACTGTGGAAGGACAACCCTGCATCATAAGATTATAGGAGACAGGAGTTTATGGGAACCCAGCACCTGAGTATGTCTGGGCATCTGTTGGGGGCCCAGTGCCTCCAGGAGCCCAATGAAGCTGGGCTGTGCAGCAGGGCTGGTCTGGCTTGCTTGTGTCTGTCCTGCTCTACTGCACCTTTTGTGGATCTGCTCAGGCTTTGCTGCTCAATAAATCAGCCAGAAAAGCTTCTAGTGCTATGTTAGCTGGTCAACTCCAGCTCATCATGCTGCTGAACAAACTCATGCAGAAGGAGGTTCCTTCAGCTGAAACCACTGAGAGTAACTGCCTCCAGCTAGCAAAAAATCATGGTTTTAATCACCTAATCCCTATATATCTTACTCAAAACCCTCACATCCAGGCTTTAATTCCTGGAGCATGTATGATGTTAAGTAGGCAAGTAGCAAGGGTTTGAGAAGGCCAAACTTGCAAGGGAATCTGAATGTGATCTCAAGTTTTCAAAGAAAAAAGTTCCACCCACTAGATCAGGCACCAGCTCAGACTGCCCAGGGCCCCATACAGCCTGGCTTTGAATGCCTCCAGTGATGAGGCATACACAGCTTCTGTGAGCATCCTATTCAGTGCCTCACCACCCTCTGAGTGAAAAATTTCCACTTAATATCTGATCTAAATATCCTCTCTTTTAGTTTAAAAGTCTTCCCCCTTGTAGTATCACAATCTACCCGTGTGAAAAGTCAGACTCTTTCAGTTTACGAGCTCCCTTCAAGTACTGGAAGAACAGAATGAGGTCTCCCTGGAACATTCTCTTCTCCAGATTGAACAAGTCCAGCTCCTTCAGCCTTTCTTCATCGGAGAGGTGCTCCAGTGCTCTGATCACTCTCATGGCCCTCCTCTGGACCCACTCCAACAGCTTTATGTCTTGTGTTGGGAACCCCAGAGCTGGACACAGTACTCATGATGAGATCCCACAAAGTTAGAATTGAGAGGGACAATCACCACCTTTGCCCTGCTAGCCACCCCTGTTTTGATGCAGTCCAGGATGCAGTTGGCTTTCTAGATTGTATGTATGCACTGCTGGCTCATGTACAGTTTTTCAACCGCTAGGGCCCCCAAGTCCTTCTCCACAGGGTTACTCTCAAGGTATTATTCTCCTAATCTGTACACGTATCTGGGATTACCCCAGCCCAACAGCAATGCCTTGCACTTGGTCATATTGAACCTCATTAGGTTCTCGTAGGCCTGCTTTTTAAGCTTAATCCCTTTGGATTGCATCTCTTCCTTCTGTTGTTTCAACTTGGTGTCTTCTACAAACTTGCTGACAGTGCACTCAATCCCACTGTTTGTGTCACTGATAAAAAGATGTTAAAGAGCATTTGGTCCATGGTGTCCTTGAGGGCAGTGCACAGTTCTGATTCTCTTCCTTCAGAAAAGATGGTAGAAAAGAAAGTGTCGGGAACACAACAGGGATTATGAATGAAGTGGAATACTAAACTAAGTAGGAGTCCATAAGAAGGAGCTTGTGACAGACATTTAAAAGATATGTACTGCCCGGGGAAGAAGTGTAAGAAAACACTTCCCACTGTCTCTGTAATGAGAGCTAATGGACATCAATTCAAACTGTCAGAGAAGATTCACAACATACAAAATAACCGATCCATCACCCAAAATATATTTAAGCTGTCATTCCGTGATTCAGCAGCTGCTGGAGTTTCTACGTGTGAAAACAAAGTATATGCAACCATTATGTCTCGTCCTCCCCTCTCCTTAGTAACATTTGAATCCTTTGGCTATCATCAACCACAAGCAACAAGCTGAGATTTCACAGATAATTAAGATGTTACAGGTTTTGTGAAAATAACTATCCAAGTAGAACAGAGGAAGGAAGGACCGTAGTGCAAACCTACATCTTATTAGTCATTAGATGTAGTATGATAGAGTGCCTTTATAAATAAATTCCCACTTATGCCCAGTGTCACCTGGGAATTTTACACGCTTGGACACCAAATTTAGACAACTGAAAACAGAAAATCTCAATGAAAAGGGGTGTCATTAGTTCAGCTGCTCAGAAGGCATGGATAGCAGACTCTAGCATTATGTATGGCTTGCCAGTTGAACTAGCTCAGCACATGGTGTTTATGACAAGGTCAGCTACCGTACCCTTGCATAGCTTAAGCTTTTCTTCTTCAAAAGGACGTCTGCACTTACAAGGCCAAAGAACAGACAAGGCTATGCAATCTTAATCCTTTTAATAGGATCTGAATGGGAGACAGTTGAAACATGCCACAAAAAACTCAATCAGGCCGAATGATAATTTCTTCAAACTAGTCTCTCTCCTCCCTTGGGCTGCTGCACAGCAGACTGCTCACTAATTTCTGCCCAAGAAATGCCACTGATTTTGATCAAGTGTTTTTTCCCGCACAGCTCCTGTTTTCCAGGGATTACAGGACAAACAAGAGCTGATCCCTCAGGATTGGGCAGGACTCATCCATCATGTACTTGGCAGATCCCATTTTCAAAGAGTTTCTCTAACCTGGTGTCTCCTAGAATACAATATTTGTATTTGTATATTACTGTTGGCACATGAATTGTTTTTGGAATATTAGCTTGTGACTACTACTGTTTTCTAAATTATTGAACTTCCTTCCTTCCTGCCTTCCTGCCTTGTTTGTTTGTTTCTTTCTTTCTTTCTTTCTTTCTTTCTTTCTTTCTTTCTTTCTTTCTTTCTTCCTTCCTTCCTTCCTTCCTTCCTTCCTTCCTTCCTTCCTTTCTTTCTTCCTTCCTTTCTTCCTTTCTTCCTTTCTTCCTTTCTTCCTTTCTTCCTTCCTTCCTTTCTTCCTTTCTTCCTTTCTTCCTTTCTTCCTTTCTTCCTTTCTTCCTTTCTTCCTTTCTTCCTTTCTTCCTTTCTTCCTTTCTTTTCTTTCTCTCTTTTTTCCTTTCTTCCTTTCTTCCTTTCTTCCTTTCTTCCTTTCATTCCTTCTTTCTGTCTTTCCTTCTTTCTGTCTTTCTATTTTTTAACCTGGACATATTTAACAAGCAAATTCGCTTTTGAAACTGCACTTAGAAACGTTATCTTTTTTTGTTGTTTGGAAAAAACTGTCCTTCCATCCTGAATAGATGTAAAGCTGTGTTTTCTTTTATGTTCTCCCTGTCTTCACTGCTCTTTAAACAAACTGTGGCCAAATGATTGTGCTAGTGCAGTGTTTCATAACAAAGCAGAGCCTTTCACATAGTGTTGGCTGTTTCTAGGGCAATGCATGTGCAAAATCAGTCCTCTTGCTTTATTTCTGTTGGAATCAGTTTAAGCTCCTATTACGAAGGGACTTTGTACCTCCAGTACCAGGAATGTGGGTAGTCATAAAAAATAGCCCGGATTTGGGCTGATAAGGCTCGGGACAAATACTAAAGAGTTGCTTAATTCTCAGCCTGATCCTTTCCTCTTCTCACCCATTTTTTAAAGCTCTCCATTTTCCATCTAAGACAAAGTAACTGGAGGGTCTGGTATAGAAAGACAAGTGATCCAAACAACAAATGACATGTTACATTTAAATCGTCCTTGTTAGGGCAAAGTTCTGCATTATTTCTATGAGGATCATAAAAAGAAACAGAAAGTTTATTTAATTTCATGTTTTGATGACATATTGAACTAAGCCAAATTTATAGCTTGAATCACTTCAGCCAGTGACTTCTCAGTGGAAAGAATCAATTTTCTTCATGGACGTTGTACACAGCAAAGCCCATAAAAGACTTGAAGTTTTACTGAGCAACCAGAAAGAGAAAGGGAGATGTGACAAGAAGCTGAGTTTGTAGAGATCAAGTCTAAATACCTCAAATACAGGGAGGCTGTAATACTGTTTTATTTCTGTACCCTGAGTAGGAGCCTTAGTCTGACTATAAGCCACCTGTAGATATGAACTCCAGGGTGCAGACCCAGTATTATAGCTGGTCTGTTTATGGTGAATGCATTACCTGAAACAAGGACTTGGGCTGGGGCCTCTGTTTTTCTTTTCTTCTTTTTTCTTTTTTGTCTTTTTTCCATTTCTTCTCTTTTCTTTCTTTTTTCTTTTTTTTTGTTTTGTCTTTTTTCTTTTTCCACTTTTTCTTTTTTTCTTTTTTCTTTTTTTTTCTCTTTCTCTCTTTCTCTCTCTTTCTCTTTCTCTTTCTCTTTCTCTTTCTCTTTCTCTTTCTCTTTCTCTTTCTCTTTCTCTTTCTCTTTCTCTTTCTCTTTCTCTTTCTCTTTCTCTTTCTCTTTCTCTTTCTCTTTCTCTTTCTCTTTCTCTTTCTTTCTTTCTCCTTCTCTTTCTCCTTCTCTTTCTTTCTTCTTCTTTTTCTTCTTCTTTTTCTTTTTTTCTTTTGTCTTTTTTTTCTTCTTCTTTCATCCTAGTTGTAGAAATTTTTAACCAGATCACACACACACTGTGCGTGTGCTTTGAAGAATCTTCCCACATACATTTACCTCACTGTTTCCTTGACTGTATGAAGCCATGAGGAAACAAAAAATTTCAGTATCTGCCAGATTACAATTTTTGTTTCCCCCAGTTATAGTTATTTATTTATTTACTTTACTATACATATTGTTAATGGGTTAGCCTACTCCTTGGTTTAAAACTCTCAAGGATTCAGCTGTTGCAATGCATGTTAGCTTAATAAAAAATAAACAAACAAAGAAACAGCAAACGTGTGGGAAAGGAACCAACCGTAATCACTGTGAACACAGCAGTGTGCAGAATGGACATCTTTTTTCTCTAGTTCCTCTTGTGATTCAATCTTTTTTTACACGTGAACCAGAAAGTAACATTTGATCTCAGTTTGACTTCTGAGATAGGTCACTGTCTGGTTGGGGAGCAGAGTTGCATAGAGATGATGTGTCTGTTTGGAGATCAGAATCTTGTGGCTAAGGGGGAGCAGATAGGAAGCCATAAATCAAAATAAATGTCTTTGTTCCTACTGTGGCTGAAATGGACTCTCATGGTATCCAGGGACAGCAGAGGATTTGGAAAGAAAGGTTGTATTGTAATGGTGTTTTTCCTGTTGTGGGTAACTCAGAGTGTTGCATGGGAAGATGAGAAATGTCTCTAACATAGACTAATCGGAATGAATCAGCCTCTCATTCCACAAAATAGCCTCTGTGAGAACCAGAGGGGTTCAAGTCAAAACAAGGATTGTTTTTGGTAGAAATAGAATTGGTTGTTTCAAGGAGAGCAAGAGTAAATAACACAGATATAGACAGGCTCAGGTCTCTTTTGACAAATAAAAGCTTAAAGATCTTTTTAGTCTCTTTTTCTTTTTGCTTTAGAAACTAGAGTACTTTGAGGGATGAAACAGTGAGTGAAGACTGCAGTGAAGAAGAAGCAAAATCTTGAACTTCTGTCTCTATTAGTAGGATGATAACTGAACTAAAAAAAATTGCGAACGGACAAGTTCAGCACCAGTGTTTATAGAAGTAATCCAGGGATACAAAAAAAAAACAAAAAAAACCACCAACAAAAAACAACTAACAACAATGCAAGCACGTGAGTAATTGTCATATTTTCCTTCCCTGAGGAGAAATACTTGTATTTAAACAAACAGAACATACACAAGTCTGTGGGACTGATGGGCTTATCCCATGAGAGCTGAGGGAGCTAGCCAACGTCATTGTGAGGCCTCTTTTGATTATCTCTGAAATGTCATGGCCATCATGAGGAATTCTTGAGAACTGGAAGAAAGCAAACATTTCCATTATCTTCAGAAAAGGCAAGAGGAGGAAGTACAGGGCAATCAGCCTCACCTTAATCCCTGGAGAGATGATGAAGCAACTAATCTTGGCAAACAATTCCAAACATTATAGGAACAAGGAGGTGATTAGGAAAAATTAACATAAATTTATGAAGGGGAAGTAATGACTGATCAACCTGATAACCTTTTGTGATGAAATGACCATCCTGACAGTCGAGTGAAGATCAGTAGAGACTGTTTATCTTGCCACTGGCAAAGAATATGATACTGTCTCCCACAACATCCTCGTAAATAAGCTGATGAGGTATAGCTTAGGTAAGTGGGGAGTAAGGTGCACTGAAAACTGGCTTACCTGCCAGGCTCAAACAAATGTGATCAGTGACATGAAGTCTAGTGGAAGTCAATCAGTAGTGGTATACCCTAGGAGCTAATAGTAGGGCCAAGTAATAGCTGAATCATCTTTTGTATAAAGAGAGTTTGAGAAAGCTGGGACTGTTCAGTCTGGAATAATCAAAGATTAGGCTCAGGAGTTATTTCTCAGTGTGTATAAATACCTGGTGGAGAGAATATGGAAGATGAAACCAGGCTTTTCTTAGTGACACCCACTTGCAAGATAAGACACAACGGGCACAAACTGAAAGACAATGAAGTCCACTTAAATATAAGGATAAACTTTTTAACCATGATGTTAACTAAACCCTGAAGAAGAGTGGAGCCTGCATTCTTGAAGATATACAAAACCCAGTTGGACATGATCCTGACTAACCTGATGTAGTTGGCCTTGCTTTAAATGGGGGGTTTGGTTTGGACCAGAGGTGTCTTCTGTGGTTCTGTAATCATATATTGCAGGACTTTGAGAGGGCCACGATATACTTCAAGTGTTCTGTTTCTAGTTAGATAGTGAAAAACAACCAAATAAGTTTGAGGGGAAGAAGGATGGCAAAGAAGAGTCAAAGGACTCATTGATCTACAGAAATGTTCCGTTCCTGTTTGTGATACACTTGTTGATGTACGCTATAAAACTGCTGATCATTTGATTTGTTTCTTAAGTTCTTACTGCAAGTAATAAATGATCCTGTTTCATTTTCATTTGCAAAAGCTCCATGAATATTCAAAGGGTCAGAAATTGGATCAAACGTGTTATCTAACAAAGACCATATTGAGAATACTAATATACTCCAGATGAAGTTTTTCCCCTTAGAGTTGAAAAGCAGTGGGAACTGCTTGATTCTTATAAGCTAGAGAGTTTTACATACTTAAAATGTTGTGTTTCTCCTTAATGACTCTAAAATAAAAAATATATGTATAAATTGAAAAGTCTAAAGAACACAAATATAAGGAAAATGACTTCGCAAAACAGCACTGTGAGATTCTATCCTGGACTTTAGGAGAGCCAACTTTGATCTCTTCTGGGACCTACTTGGAGCTATCCCGTGGGCTAGGGTGTTAGAAGGTAAAGGGGCCTGTGAAAGCTGGTCAGCATTTAAACAGCTTTTCTTCCAAGCTCAGGATCAGTGCATCCCTGTGAGCAAGAAATCAGGAAAGGGTGGCAGGAGACCTGTGTGAATGAGCAAGGAGCTCATGCACAAACTCAAAAGGAAGAAGAAGGTCCATGAAACATGGAAAAAGGGTCTGACCACTTGGGAAGAATATAGAAATGTTGTTGGGGCCTGCAGGGATGCGACGAGGAAGGCTAAAGCCCACCTAGAATTGAATCTGGCAAAGATGATAAAGGATAATAAAAAAGGTTTTTTAAGTATGTTAACAGTAAGAGAAAGACTGGGAGGAATGTGGCTCCCCTGCTAAGTGACGGGAGTGTTCTGGTAATGAGGGATGCTGAGAAGGAGGAGATACTGAATGCCTTCTTTGCTTCTGTCTTCAGTGAAAAAGCTCTCCCTCAGGAATCCCAGACCCTGGAGGTTAGTGAGAGGGTCTGGGGAATGGAAGACTTCCCTTTAGTCAGGGAAGAGGCGGACCGAGAGTGCTTAGGCAACACCAATGTTCATAAATCCATGGGACCTGATGGGATGCATCCATGGGTGCTGAGGGAGCTGGCAGAGGTGATTGCTGAACTGCTCTCTGTCATCTTTGAGAGGTCTTGGAGAATGGGGGAGGTGTCTGAAGACTGGAGGATAGCCAATGTCACCCTGGTCTTCAAAAAGGGCAATAAGGAAGATCCAGGTAATTACAGGCCATGCAGCTTCACCTCACCTGGAAAGGTGATGGAACAGCTTGTGCTGGATGCCATCTCCAGACAACCAGAAGAAAAGGAGGTTATCAGGAGTAGTCAGCATGGGTTCACCAGGGGGAGGTCATGCTTGACCAATATGGTAGCCTTGATGTTGTTACTGGTAGTACCTTGATTTCAGCAAGGCATTTGATACTGTCTCCCATGACATCCTTATAACAAAGATGAGGAAGTGTGGGATAGATTAGTGGACAGAGATGTGGGTTTAGAACTGGCTGACTGGCAGAGCACAGAGGGTCATCATTGGTGGTGCAGAGTCGGGTTGGAGACCTGTAACCAGCGGTGTTCCTCAGGGGTCAGTGCTGGTTCTGATCTTGTTCAACATTTTCATGAATGACATTGATGAAGGGATAGTGGCTACCCTCAGCAAGTTTGCTGATGATACGAAGTTGGGAGGATTGGCTGACACACCAGAAGGCTGTGCTACCATTCAGTGAGACCTGGACAGGCTGGAGAGCTGGGCAGTAAGGAACCAGATGAGGTTTAACAAAAGCAAGTGTAGAGTCTTGCCTCTAGGGAGTAATAATTGCATACACCAGTACAGGTTAGGGGATGACCTGCTAGAGAGGAGCTCTGCAGAGAGGGACCTGGGTGTCCTGGTGAACAACAGGTTGGCCATGAGCCAGCAGTGTGCCCTTGTGGCCAAAAAGGCCAATGGCATTCTGGGGTGCATTAAAAAGAGCATGGCCAGCAGGTCGAGGGAGGTGATCCTCCCCCTCTACTCTGCCCTCAGAGGTAAGGCCTCATCTGGAGTACTGTGTCCAGTTCTGGGCTCCTCAGTACAAAATAGACAGAGATCTCTTGGAAAGAGTCCAGCGGAGAGCCACAAAGATGCTGAAGAGCCTGGAGCATCTCTCCTGTGAAGAAAGGCTAAGTGATCTGGGTCTGTTTAGCCTTGAGAAAAGAAGACTGAGAGGGGACCTGATCCAGGTCTATAAATATCTAAGGTGTGGGGGGCAGAGTGGCGAGGCCAGACTCTTTTCTGCGGTGTGCGGAGACAGGACAACGGGAAATGGCCAGAAGCTGGAGCATAGGAAGTTCTGCACAAACGTGCGCAAGAACTTCTTTACGGTGAGGGTGACGGAGCACTGGAACAGGCTGCCCAGGGGGGTTGTGGAGTCTCCTTCTCTGGAGATATTCAAGACCCGCCTGGATGCCTACTTGTGTGACCTGGTGTAGGGAGCCTGCTTTGGCAGGGAGGTTGGACTCGATGATCTCTGGAGGTCCCTTCCAACCCCTACGATTCTGTGATTCTGTGATTTCTTTTTCTCTCAGAGATATATATCAGTCTCAAAGGAAAAGAAAATTACTCCTTAATAATTAACCTTGCTGGATACCAAGCTTGAGTTGAATTAATCAGATTAATATTTTATATCTTTCCCATCATAGGAAACAATACTAAAAAAAAAAAAAATTGAACATCAGTGTAATTTATTTTCAGTGTGATGATTGTATATGTTTGTTAAGTGTCCACCCACTCTGCTTCTGGGATGCTCACAGTACTCTCCTCTCCCATCACCTCACCAGCTGCTACCCTCCTCTTTGTCCATTGGGAAAAGCAACGTAGTCCTAATCAGGTAGCCTCTGTGTTGTGGGGATCTGTGCCCCGGGGGTCCCAGGAGAAGGGGAGATTGTTAGGTTGTGGCCACAGCTCTCTGGGCAGCTGGCTGAGGAGGCACTACCTTTTCTGGGCCTGGCAAAAAGCTGCAGATTGTGATGAATAGGGTGGTTGTAACAGTGAGACCAGGTACTTATGGAAATACACAAAGTGAGACAAACTGACAGCAAAGTTGTAGCCATACTTCTGTAGTTGAAGGAATGCTTATCTGGCCTTCTACATTCAAGAAAAACTGGACATCTCCTGCAGCATTAAGATAGTTTAGAAAATGTTAGACTTCAGTTACCTTATGGAAATCAGTCAGTCTCACATGTCTGGTGCTCTCAGCCATATGACAACCATAGCAATTTTGTTGCAAAATTGTGGTAGGGAGAATGTCTCATCACTCCTGTCATCATCCACATCCTGTGGTCTCATTTATCTCCCTGCCAGTGAATGGGTCTCCTTTCAGGCCTAGATAGAAAAAAATGATGTTTTTTTCTATTTTTTGCCACATCAGGCTTGGTGCGTCTGGACATAGGATAGATGTTTTAGTAGCTGGAGAAGCTGGTTGTCTGTACTGACTGTGTCTCTGGCTCTGCCTGGTTCTACCTGAAGGCAACTAGCCTCCCTAGCAGAGGGAGGACTGAGACTACTCAAGGATTTGGAGCGTGACAGAAAGGTTCCTTGCCACAGTGGTATGTGAGGAAAAGCTGGTCTGATTGTTCCATGTTGTGTGGAGGAAGAAGCAGCTGGGAAGCAGAGGGAGGCTGTGGGCCAGACCAAAGGTGTACAGTGAATTTGCAGCTGTGCAAACATCAGCCTGTGTTCATTAACTTTCATGAGCACAGATTGAAGTCATATATACACAAAACCTTTGATTCTGGGCTTCAGTCCCAGCAGGACTTGATAGTTTGCATTTAGTTAGGGCAAGATTCAGAGCTCGTATAAGGAGGTGATCCTTTGGCTTAGACAGGCCAGCTTCTACAGTCTGAAGAAGCAGGCCCTGCTAAATAGAAATGGAATCAGATCTCATGACTTCTTTTTGGTAGCTTTTTCTGACTTTCAGTTTTGAAAGTAGGCTATGAATTGTGGGTAAGAAACTTTGTGATTTAAGCTATGCAGTGAAAGCTGAGTCCATATAGACACCATTGTTCTCTGTACTTGTGTATGGAAATTGGTATGGATTGTCTTCCAAAGTATTGCTCTCCCTGGCACTTTCCTGTTGTTACTTGTGTGGATCCCATTAAAAAGACAAACGTGTGTGTTTGTTCACTCACATGACAGACAAGACCACTGCAGAGGCTCTCTGAAAATTCACCAAACTTCAGCAATCTGGTAGCTTCAGCAGATTTCCTAAGGAGAAATACATGTAGTCAAGGCCAGGATCTGTTCCACCTAAATAAATAAATAAAGATTACATATCCCAGAAGATCCATTTTCCAGTGTCCTTAACCTTGTCTTTGCTGGTGACCTTCTTATTTATTTATTTACTTCTTTTCAAACTGAGCTTTTCATGGCCATTGACATAAATTTTCCAGCATTTCTAATATGGAACATCTGTGGTCCCTATGCAGTGTCCTCTATAGGTCATGGGAAAGCTTTATCTTACTAATAAGCTCCATTCCTCTATATATTCAAGCCCAATTGATGGGGCCAAGTGTGTTTATAAATAAATATTGTCTTGTAATGACCATTTCAATATGTCCCAGAGGAACAGAGTTTTAGTCCTTTTGAGCTGGCCAGCTGCCTTCTTTGTGACAGTGAGAACAGTTTTACTCTGTCTGGTTAACATTTGATTTATGTGGAAACAAACTCCCTGAAGTGACAGAGCAATGATACTGAAGAATTCAGTGATCCCAGCCATTCATAATAGCTAGGGAAGTTTGTTCATCCATCCACTGTTTTCATCAAACAGAATGATAAGTATGTTTATTGAACACCTCTATTTGCCCCCGACTAACTCTCTCTGCCACAGCCCAATAAGAGACGAAAGCAGGAGGAAGGTAACTGGCTTGTGTTTTAATGCTATCCACTTATCTTTCAGTATGAGAAATAACTTACAGGTATAGGACATTACTGCCATATGGAATAATAATACACTTACTGGGAGAATGAATTGCAAAAATTGGCCCTTCTTATTGAGAGCAACAAGAAATATCCTGTAATATGCCTTCTCTTCTAAAATTAAGCATGAACTAAGAGCTCTTTATTGCTGAAAGATGACATACTGTCTCAGTGATTTATTTCTTAATACTGTCCTATAGGAGACAGAATATATCATACATCTGACACGAATCTTGATCTGTTCTATGCTCTTCCATCCAAGCAACACTGCAACAGAATTCAGTCTCCATCTTTTAAAACCCTTTGAAGGTTTTCAGAGAAAATAAATTGTAGGTTTTGGAAGATCAATATTCAGGACTAATGTAGTGTATCTGTTAACCTTCACTGCTTAAATTGTTGCTTAGATACATATATGAATGTATTTGTACAGATATATATGCACTGAGCGAAGAATGTTTATTCCAATTCCCCCAGTTTTTTATTTTATGGGCAGAAACTAATGTCTATGGATGTATATGATTTTTTTTTTTTCTTGCAAAGCCGGTCTGATAAGCAGCCTCCAGTAAGAAGAATTGATCAGTACTGAAAATTGATTCCTGTGCCTAAAATTTCACCCTTTTCTATATTCTCTCAGAAACAGTGTGACTCTTTCAGGTGGTGAGATAAGCATATTTCCTGCAACACTTGGTATAAATCCAATGAAAGATGCCATTAAGAAAAAGACAAATCAAAAATGCATCTCGGCCTGTTATTCCTTGATGTTGTACAAAAGTATGACCGATTAAACCAAAGTAGTGTCTTACCATGACTATAAAGTGTGCACCTGATCATCAGATTTAAAACAAGAAGTCTACCATCTTCAATCAAATTTTAGGCCACAAAGGTTTAAGAATGCGTAGTGTTGAGCATGGTTAGGCATTCCTAACTCAGAGAGACATAAGATCAATCCCCCTTGACCCCAGAGACCTGAAGAGTGGAAGACTTTAGGCACCATATTTAAACCTTATCTCCCTTATCTCCTCACAGTCTATGGGTTTTCAATAATTTTTTAAAAAACATTTCTTGGAATTGTATAACATCACTGTATGCCTTAGCTGATGACTGAGGAGGTTGCCAGTGCTGGGTCACCTCGTGGCACCACAGGCACATTACTTCCAGGAGAATGGGTGACCTGAGCTGGGCTGCAACTCCTGAGTTGCACATCTGGGGACAAAAAGTATCAGAGGACAGAGCTGGTTACAGACAGAGGAAAAGCAGGGGTGTGCCTGTGAATCTGCGGTAACCAAACTGCAGACTGGACTAAGGAAAGAAAAGGGGCTTATTTAAGAGTGTAGTTATTTTCCAGAACTTAATTTTATTATACAGGGAATTATTATTCTCCTTCATGTGTGAGAGATTTAGCACTGGGTAAGGAAATGCACTGGGTAAGGTAGTTCACTTATTTTGAGTGCCTAGGTGTTTCGTGACAATCCAACTCTGGCTGATGCACATAGAATAAGACAGATTCTCCCATTCCTGTTTTCTGGGGCATGTTCTGTAGGAACAGCAGTAAGCCATCTCCTGTGATTTCAATTATTAAAATCCTATGCTGTTTTCAATTCCTTTCTCACAATAGAAAAGTGCATGTCAGAAAGTGATATGTGGATTGTTATCTCGTTTTGATACCAATGAGATTTTGCATTGCGAACCCCTCAGACAGGGCTCTTCTGTTTCAGATAGCAAAAGGGAAGTCACATCACTAGGAAAATATTCCAAAATACTGTTTGTAGATAATTCTTTTTGTGATACCAAAAAAAAAAAAAAAAAAAAAAGCAAATCTTGCATCAAAAAGTCCTTGACTGATCTGCTGTACTGTGATCTGTTCATTTTTTGTTATGTAAACCTCGTGACAGCTTTGCTTTCTGCTGGTGGTGGGAAATTCTCCCAAGGAGAAATGTGTCTCTTACTTCCTCTGGGAATGCTCAGTACCCTGGAGATGCTTCTTGTTTGACATTTTGTTTCTCAAGTGATTACTGGGCTTTTGCTCAGATGAGAGAAGTCATTTTTCTTTCCCCCATGTCAAGTAGTACATGTAATTATGTAACAGCAAGGCTCTTTCCTTTATGCTTTAGGCTACACTGGGTTACCATAATAAATACACAGGGGTTTGTTCTCCCAGTGCCTGTTTGAGTGACTGGGCTGAGCTGCTTTGTTTGCATTCTGGTAGTGGGCATTGCGTGGATCTCTGGAATCTGTAATGGGCTGTCCATCCCTGCTCCCATGGGTTTTCTCACTGGGAATTTGGGGACAGGAGCCAGCAGACCTGAGTGAAAACAAGAGCAGCATCCATGGCAGAAGGTGTCAGTAAAGACTGGTGCCAGCTGCAGCTCCAGTGTGCATAGTACCGAACTGCATGGGACTTTCACTGAAACAGAGACATTCCCTGCTTTGTTTATAAAATGAAAACACATATTTGTTCTATCTGCTGGAAATATGGCAAAGTTAATGTGAATAAGACTTGTAAAATAGACTGGAATTGCATCTGGAAAACCTGAAGTCCTCCACAGAAGACCACACTGTACCAGCTAGGAATTAGGATTAAAAACAGAAGTTCAGATTATGTCAGAACTAATTGCAGATTTCAGTTAAGTTTTTCCCCCTTCCCCTCTTCCCCCTCCCCCTCTTCCCCCTTCCCCTCTTCCCTCTTTTGTTCCTTTTCTTTAAAAAAAAATACAGTAAGGTGGGAGTTTTATTATGAAGTAGCCAGTGGAGGAGCACAGCCATCATTTCAAATAGCATCAAACTGTTCTGCAGTGTCTGGAATACTGCTACTCTTGAAAAGCAGGCAAGTCATTCAAAAACAATACTGAACAAGAAAGTAAAAAATAGGGAAGGTGGGAAGGTTCAACCACTACTGCCATACCACCAACATCCAACTCCAGTGTCGGGCCAACATCATAAAATAGGAGACATTACTTTCAGAGCAACCCTCATATAGTAACAGTGATGACAAAATTCTTAATGTGTCAGAGTATGAAACAAAAGCACACGTCAGTTATACAGAAAGGACAGCAGGAAACTTTTTGCCATTTTTATTTCCTGCAGAGGTTGCACTGAGATGTCTAAACAAAGATGTTTGTGTTTGTATGTAAGTCAGTAACTCTCTGGGATTGGAAGATGCACATCTACGCTGCCTGGGAAGGGATGAATCAGGATTGGGAAAACTCCCCTTCTAGGCAGTTATGATCTGGAAATCCTGCCACTATTCAGAGTTGTTCCTCCTGCTTGGACTTTCATCTCTTAAGCATATATTCAGCTTCAAAGTCTTCCTTGAGAACCATCCTAGTTTGGAGGTAACTTAAGGCAAGTGTACAGAGATCTCTGAACTGTTTAGGATTTCAACAGTGCCAAGATGTTTCTGTCTATTTCAGTGAATAACTGCATCCTTATTTTTATAATGATGCTCTCATTCATTCATACTTATTCATACTTAATTTGGTACCCGGGTGTTATCATGTAATGCCCAGCACAGTGACTGGAATCCAGCACCTGCAGATCTCCCTTCCAGAAGTCTTGAATCATTCGTATCTGAAATAATCAAAATCACATTTACTTTACCAAGAAGAATAAGACATTTTGAGAGAAATAATTTTAAAACTCTGAAAAGCTGATGTTCACTTCTGCTTTCCCTAAGGCCAGTCGTTCCTTGATCTCTCTAGTGCATTTCCACATTAGCCAGGTTGCCTGGGGGAGTCGTCTCCTCCTCCCATAGATGATGTCTTCCCTCAAGACTGCTGCAGTAGTTTGATCTCTGTTTCCCTCAGAATCCATCTTTTCCTGTTGTATTTTTTCAATACAACACATGTTGAAGGATGTTTTTTTCCTACCATTCTTGATTTTTCTGCTTCTTTTGCCCACCAGATCCTTATTAAGCTGATTCACCGTAGTTGCACCCTAGAAACTGGTTCAGCATTCACTGTCCACTGTTTAGTACAGAGAATCAAGTTCATTCAGAGGGCAGAAGAGAATATTCGGAGTCAGAGTGTGTGCAAGACCCTTCTGCACAATAATCAATTGTTTAGCAAGAGAAAAAGCAAAAGCCATGGAAGAAACAAAGACAAACCAGGACTCTGGTTTGTCTTTCACAGTCCTTTGAACCATGCTTCTGGCAGCTCAGAGAGAGTATTCCCCAGGAGATATTAGGCACATGTGCTTTTGACAGCAAGAAGATCTGGGCCTGATCACTCCCGTTGCTGTGATGTTCGCATGGTCACGGCACGCAACCCACTTGGAAGTGAGTCCCTGCCTGATGTGAGCAGGCAGGCACGTAGCTGTGTGGTCACTACTGCTTTTCATGACTGGAAGAACTTGTTCTGCATGGTGTGTGCTGCTCCTCATACAACACCATCTGCGCTAGTGGAGCTCCCTGGGGCCATGAGTGCATGGAGTGTTAACCTTTAAAATCTTGGACCTTTGAATTAAATCTTTTGGTTAATCTACCATGTCTTTGCTAATAAATATCGCTCCTTGGAAAGTGCACTTGTACCTCTTTTTTGTACGTCATAATTGAGATATTGGGCAGATGGGGCTCTACGTACGGCAGTTTCACTGAGCTGAATTGCCACGGCATCTTTACCATTTCACAGAATCATATAATCATAGAATATCCTGAGTTGGAAGAGACACAAATGATGGTCATAGTGTCCAATCCCTGATTCCACACAAGACCACCCCAAATTCAAACCTTGTCCAGACACTTCTTGAACTCCAGCACTTGGTGCCATGCCCACCGCCCTGTGGTGCAGACCTGTCCCTAACCCCAGCTGCCCTCCCCTGACACAGCTCCTCGCCGTTCCCTCGGGCCCTGTCGCTGTCACACAGAGCAGAGCTCAGCGCTGCCCCTCCGCTCCCTGTGAGGAGCTGCAGCCGCCATCAGGCCTCCCCTCAGCTCCTCTGCTCTGGGCCCAACACACCAAGGGGCCTCAGGCACTCCTCACATGTCTTGCCAGACTTTTCCCCATCTTTGGAAGTTTTTCAAAGGGAGTTTGAAATCTTTTACTAATAAGACAACCTTTCAGTTTTTCACACACACACAAAAAAAGTTCAGGAACAAAACATAAACAGCCTTAGCATGTGCGTGTTTCCACAGTTGTGCGTCCGTATTTTAAACTACTGCTTACATCCTCTTTTTATTGCTCAAAATGACATTTGTAAAGTGCCAATATGAAATGCCTGGAAATTCTAATGGAGGAAGGAAAAGGAGCTTCACTTTAACTATCCTGCCCTCTTTCTTTCCAGATGGCACAAGGGCAGTACCATCTCTGACTCTGCATCCATGTGCTAACCAATTTGGAAACTTTAAAGAGAAAAGTGGTCAAGTAAAGCTCTCTGAAACACTTGACAGAAATCTAAACCAACACATTACAACGAGTTACAAACAACAATCAGTCTCAAAACCAGTGCTTCTCCTGTGACATCATGTCACATTAATCACTGCTACGTTGCCCTAATAAGGATGAAAATTTCCCCTTCACAGCCTGTTCTTCCAAACAAAAAAATGCATCTTCTGCTGTGTTGAACCTTCCTTAACATTTGCCAGAACAGATGGAGCTGGTAGCTTTGCTCAAAGGTCAATGAGTTTATTCGAGGCTCTGGGTGGGAGAGGAGTCCAAATGGATAATTGGCACAGTGATGTTTTTTCCTCACTGAAGCACATGAGACAAAACTCTTAGACATGAAGATTCCTGGTCTGTGTGTCCTGAACACCAAACTTAAAGGGGAAACTGTTGTCTGGAATGTCATATTAACTGCAACCTGGAGAATCCCTACTGTCAAATCTGGCACTGCAAACACATCTTCAATTTCTATAAATAACAAGTTAAACTAGTTTCTATCTTTTGATTTGCTTATGTATACAAGGAGAATTTAAGTTTAAGGAATTTACTAAGGAGTTAATATGCTCAAAGTGGAATAGGAAAGAATGTAATAATATACACAGATGTATTATGCTGGGAAGACCCTGAGGAGTTATTACTAGATGCTAGCTGTGTGATAAGCAGTCAATTGCATGCCCTGCGGAAGGTGCAGCCATCTTCTTGAGATGGTCTTTTTATCTTGTGGACATCACTAACCTCCTTTCAGTGAACAAATGTTCAGAGGTTGACCTTTGAAATGAGAAAGATACAGTTGACTTGGCCTACTTGGTGTTTCCCTGATCATTTATTACAGCTTGTACATGTCTGTGTATGGTCTCATTTTAGCGTTGCCATTGGTGAAGTTTCTACCAATTCTACTTTGAAGGTTGTTCCACTTACCACTCAGAGCACAGCTGGGAAATCTTGATTTTAGTCATCTTGACAGAGAAGTGCTCGTCCTTTATCTATTTTGCTGCAAGATCACCCACTCTGGTGGAAAATGGGCCCAACTTGTTCTGCCTGGAGGAAATAAAGAGTGCTTACACCACACCTACTGCAGGCAGAACCACAATGGGTACATCTGACATGCAAAGGGAAGGGGTCCATTGCCCAAAAGGAAGGATGGCAGCTTCTTACATCTCTTAAGGAACAGTAATGCTTTTGAAGGGATTTAACTGACTAACTTCCTTATGCTGGCAAAAAGTTGCCCCAGTTTTAGTGCTGAACAAATCTTTACTCCTTCTATGATGAAGCTGTGCTTCAAAACTGAGCTCACATTTAAGCGCTGATTCGGACTAACAAATATAGTCATGCTTACCTATTTGTTTTCTTGGGGTCATTCCACAAGATGTACAACAATAAATTGGATTGTGGAAAGGTTTTACGTTTCTTTTTTTAGTCTCTGAAAAAGAACATACTGAAAAACTTTGCCTCAGCTACAAGATTTACTACAAAGATTCAAGGAAATATGATCATAGAATCACAGAATGGTTTGGGTTGGAAGGGATCTTTAAGATCAAGTTCCAACTCCCTGCTGTAGGCAGGGACACCTCTCTAGACCAGGTTGCTCAAAGCCCCATCCAGCCTGGTCTTGAATGCTTTCAGGGAGGGGGCATTCACAACCTCACTGGGCAACCTGTTCCACTGTTCCACCCTCATAGAGTAAAGAATTTCTTCCTAATATTTAGTCTAAATCTACCCTCTTCCAGTTTAGAACCTTTCCCCTTGTCCTGTCATTACATGCCCTATAAAAAGTCCCTCCCCAACTTTCCTGAATGCCCCGTTCAAGTACTGGAAGGATGCTATCAGGTCTCCTCAGATACTTCTCTTCTCCAGGCTGAAGAGCCTCTGCTGTTTCAGTCTGTTCTTGTAGGGGAGGTGCTCCAGCCTTCTGATCAACTTTGTGGCCCTCCTCTGGACCCACTCCAACAGCTCCATGTCTTGTGTTGGCGGCTCCAGAACTGGATACTGGATACTATATGATACTATATGAAAAACAGTTTTGTAGTATTTGAGCAAAATGTGAACATACACTAAGCTCATTGCCTGCTACTCTTTATCTTCAAGAATATCTAAATTGATATTTGAACAGATTGTTGTCCCCAAAAGGAGACAGAAAATATGACTGATTAGGGCAGGCTTAGTAGCAATATAAACTGAAGGATCCTTGTGTCTTTAAAATTAGTTTATATTAAGTATTTCAAAAGTCCCATTCAGATTTGCATTCCATTTTTTTTCATGTTGATATGTAGGCAATACAAAGAGACTGACCATGAGGAGACTTTTAGTTCAGAAACTATAATATTCTCTCAAGTTAATACTAAAAATTGAGAGAATATGTTGAGATACTGTATATGGAAAAATTAGCACATCACAAACAGTTTAATCTGATCTGCCAGGAATAGTATCTGTTTATAACTTACTTTAGAAACTCTGGCTAAGATTGAGCGTAGAACATTTTTTTGTTATTTGATATATCTTTTAAATGCTGTGAGACACAAAACTAACTACCCAAGGGGCTAACAATTATAACTTGCTCTCCCTGAAACTCAGCAGTGTTTTATTGATCTGGTTCTGTCTTTGACTGAATGTAAAAATGATGACAGTCAGCAGAAGTAGCCATGTTTTGACAGGCCAACTCAGATCACCCAGATTCAAAGACCTAACATCAAAAAACATGCCCTGAAAAATAAAGAGGCTGTGCCATGGAAGGATGCAATTAATTTCTGTTGCTATTGTGGTTATAGAAATAGCACTTGTGGAGAACAGTGATGCTCCCTGAGTGAGGAAGACTCAGAGCCCCAAACCTCAACAGCCCTTTGCAGTCCTGCCACTCCTCAATTTAATGGCTTTTGCAGCATGCCTCAGACCACAAAACTAAGACATACAGTTTTGCTTTGGCCCACACAGACGTTTTCATTCTTGCCCTTGCTAGTAACCTAAATTTAACAGCAGTAGGAAAAAAAGTAAACTCCTGTAATGGTAAGATACCCCAACTTTTACAGGTTATCCTCAGGGACATTTGTCAGTGACATCTGAGGTATCCACAATTAGCACTGAAATACATTTGTCTAAATAAATCAACAATTTGGTGTTGCCTAACATTGTTTTTTATTTTGCAAGTTTGTTTCCTCAGTGGGAGATTAATTTAGAACTTCTGAATCAGAAGAAGTCTTTCCCTTGACCCAAACTTAATAACTCTCCCTATTCATAAATGCAGAGCCCAAAAAGGACCATTAGGTCTTCCTATCTGGCCCCCGAAGCAGCACAGGCCCTGGCATCATGCACAGCTACTGCAATGAATCCAGAAAAATGTGTTGAGGATAATGTGCATCTTCCAGAAGAAGACCAGGTTTGTGGGTGAAAGAAATGTCTCCATTTGGGACAACTCTTTTTTTAGAACAGAGGCAAAAAAATTGTTAAACCTCTGTTAGATGTAAACAGAAAATATATCACTTTTTTAGTCTTCCTTTTTTTGAGTTTTTAACAGCACAGATGATTAAATCATTGATAGCATTAGCTGAAGTTCAGACCATAATTTCCTTGAATGCAGTTTTTTTTGTCTTTATGTTGTAGTATAGCTTGATGTTTCCAGCATATTCCCTCTCCACTGTTAACTGGTAACTTGTCAGTGGTCTGAGTATTGCTTACTTACTATTTTCAAAGGTTTCTTTTAATCCAAGCCCCTTGCTGACATATCCAAACCGTGAGTGCCTCAGTCTCAGAGGCTGTTTCTCTTGGACAGCACTGATTTTGTCTCACGGGGTAAATCTCTCTACACTGTCCAATGAAAAAATGTGGGAACACATTTTATCTTTACTGTCCAGTTATCACATGAGAAATCTTTTTTTTCAAGTTCAAAGAATTCTTAAGGGGAAGTAGGAAACATAATTCAGAGAGATAGGGAGAAGCAGCATTATTAATTCACTGGGTGTCTTAGGAATTCTTGCCTATCATCTTAGATTAGTCTGGATGTGATGTAAACATACATATACAGAAAATATATTTTGACATAAGCATCAGTTGGAGGAAAATGTTAACTCTCACCTGACTTTGCACGCAATCCAGAGAGGCAATGTAGAGAAATGGGAATTTATCTTTATGTGTTTCACTGCCTTCCGTTACAGACAGAAAGAGTTTTCCCCACCACTTTGTGTCACATCCTGCCTATTGGTCCTTTACACCTTGCTATGAAGGACACTGAAGGACAAAATGTCTGGGAGGGCACAACCCTTACCAATCCACTCTTGGGGACCTGTCACCACGCAAGGGCTCTGGCAGGGTTTCTGGTGCATGGGGCAGTCCAGCAGAGGTCATCTACCTCCTGTCCACGGATCTGGATGTCATGAGGACGCCAGGTCCTTGATACTTTCAGCCCCAACCCTACAATCACAAACTCCAGCATTGTTGCCCATTGACACTGGTGACCACAGCTCCTGGGGCCAGGCAGCACCCAGCTCCCCATGAATCCCTAGTGTAACTTGTTATGCAACTGCAGGCATCTGCAGACGCGGCTGACGCACAGTTGTAGGACACTGTGCCATGGCTACATGGCTACAAAACCCCGTTGCTAATGGCAGTGGAGCACAAAACCAGAGTCTAGAGGGATGTGATTTATTGTTTGACAGTGCCTTCCAAACCCTCACCAATGTTTTGAAAATATCGTGCTCCGTGGAGAGTATCATTTATCAAAAATAATGAAAGCTTTATTCCTTTCATCATATAATATCTCATGTTTTTCTCCAGACAAAGTTCCTTTCTGGTCTTACACAAACTACTTTTCCAGCTTGCATCAGCAAGCATTTGCTAATAATAATCACTGAAAAGCCAGAAAACTGATTTCACAGAATGTCCTTAATCTTAGTTTGTGAAGGGAGAAAAGATATGCAGAATTAGCAGTGTTTCTTCTGTCAGCAAGAGTGGACACTCTTGCTGCTTTTCAGATGGAAAAGCAAAACCATAATGCCTGAATTTTATGCAAAGGGGAAGCCTTTTGTGAAATGCATTCAAGATGGTGGTGAAGCATGGTGAGGCCTATGCCTCTAAACTGACCCAGGGCCTTACAGTAAGATGTGGCTTTATGGTGAAGGCCTATTCTGTGTATGAGATATTAGCCAAATCTAAATCCTTTGCCATATGATGCCTTGAGTGTCCCAGAACGGTTGAGATGGATGGAGCCACACGGCTTGCTTGTAAGAGCAAAATATCATAGTGCAGCACGTACCTGTGATGCAAAGCTCAGGAGTGGGATCATTTTTGGAGAAGCTAGAAGTATGACATAGGGAAGGTTCCAGGCAAGTTTGGTGGCAGAGGAGGCTGCAGATGGGTGCACTGGGGCTGCCCAGGAAGGGTGTTTGGGATGTCTGCCATCTGCTATACCTCCTCTAGGCCCCTATTTACCCCCTTGGCTCAGAGTGTGCCCACCCCAGGTCCTGCCCTGACCCTGGCTCACTGCAGATGTGTTGGAAGAGAGCACAAGGAAACCTGACAGCAACAACTGTGGAGTGACCTGCCACTGGGGGAAGCTTCCTCCAAATACCATTACTTGGATGTTGGCTTCAGCTCTGTAGCACTATGCTTTGTATTCTCTCTGAGTGCTCTCTGTTTGCTTTCCATGTCCCCATCACACTAACTCTGAATCTTCTGGCTATCCACAGAGAGTACAAAGGTATTATTTTCCTATTTAAAACAGAGATGTTCTTGAAAGACTAAGAAAATTAAAAATATATATATTAAATTATTACTCAAAGAGTCTGTGGAAAAGGAAGAGGGACAAGAAGGACAAATAATCCAGAAAAATGAATGGAGAATAGAAAGAAAAAAACAAAAGATATGAGCAGAAAATCAGAGACGGAATAAATCATTATTGCCATTTTTTTATTTTGTAGAAAATTTGCTTTTGTACAGCATTTGACTTAATTGTATTGCAAGCAGGCTGCCTCACAGAAATTCATAGGCCTGCAAATGTAGACCAGAGACAAACTGTGTATGTTCATTCTGACTCTTCTTGGAAGCTACAGATGTTCGTTGTTTGGACACACAACGGACAGATTAATATCTCCAGATGTTCACCAGACATCCTCCAAGAACACTAATGGGCAGGACAGGAATAAACACTTTTAGCAGAAACTTCAGTTTCTGTTAATGCTTCAGATGAAGCATTTTGTTGGTGTTTATTTCATGGACAGCACCTGTTCTGCATATAAGTCTACACTACATAGCCATGTCCTTCCATGCCATCATCCAAGTCTTAAAGAAGCTATAAGCTGACAGTACAAGTGCTGATGAACTAGCTTCCAAAGAGAATGAGAATCCAGCATTGCTGTTGACTGTGTAACCTGGAAGAAGTAAGCAGATATTTAAAATCACAGGAGTATTTAAGTGGTTGAGTGTCTTACCGAGTCAGCACAAAAATAGTACCTTTCCTGAGCCAGAGACATTAAGGCATCTTCTGTGAAGAAGCATTTGTCCATAATTATACTTGGTTTTCACAGGGGAAAGAAGCATCCATCCATTTAGCATTACCAAATGTGACACAATTAGTTGTTTTACCTCTCCTTACTCTTCTAGAAAATCTTGTGGTGACACTTTGGCAAAGGTTCTAGATAAGAAATGCCCTCTGTGATTTGAAGAGAAAAGGTGCTCACCACCAACTTTCAATGTCGTTTTGTATAAAGACACGAGTGTGACGTTGCTAAAAGGTAGTACTTCAGCTGCATCACCTAAAAACTACTCACATGGCTTTGAAAATATTATTACTTGTAATATTACTGTCATGATCCCCTCTCATTCCCATTCATGAAGTCACACTGGGGAAAAACGAACAAACAAAGCAAACAGACTTAATCCTACAAAAAGTAATGTAAGTGAAGGAAAAAGATTTCTTATCTTCAGTATGTTAATCTCCAAGACTAATAAAAACAACAATGGGATTTGGTCTTCAACCAGTACAAGGAGAATGTTGAAAAGCTGTGTGCTTTTTTCAGCTTTAGCACCACAGATGCTCAAGGGGAGGCTGGGAACACTTCAATCTCTCAGCATGGGTTGCAGATACATTACAAACACATACTGTCCCGCAGTGCTGTATCCCACTGCAGGACAAGAACAGCACCCTGCAAGAGGCTGTACTATTTTGTGGGTCTGCTGAAATGTTGTTTTTAATCCTGGTGCTGTTTAGAGCTGCAGAAGCTCTCTTCTGGCATGGCCAGGTCACTTCACCTACTGGGACTGCTTTCAAAATATCTTTGCTATAAAGCAACAGAAAGAAAGGATCTAGAAAACTGACTGGAAAATCCTGCTTCTTCTCCTGTTAAATCATTGAGGAATTTTGCTGATCCTTTCAAGAGAACAAGGGATTCACCCTTAAAAAGCTGATATCCAAATATCTCACACAAAATAAGTGCAAGCTGTTGATATGTAGCTGTTTGGAACTTCTGCTAGTGGGTAAGCAACCCACTTCTACAGGATAAAAACACACTTTGTGACAGACAGTGGAAAAAGATGAGAAAGAGGCCTTTGATAGAAAAACTATGATTAAAAAAATTAGCATGCCATTAGGAGAAGTATAAATACACATTATATTACATAAGTGAACTGTGTTTTCTTTAGTGTACGTGCCACTTTTATTAATTCATACACTAAGTGCTAACGTGTTTCCTAATGCCATTAGGTAGTGCTTTCAGAAAGTAATGGAATAAATAGTCCTTGCCCAGTTCTCTTCTGCATTCTCATTTTCTTCAGTAGAATGAAATTTATTTTTGAACCTCCCCCTGGCACCACACATGGCTGTGCATCACGTTTCGGAGGCACTCTGACTCCCCTCAGGTGTGATGAACTGCACTTTGGGCACCATGAGGGAGGGGTTGGTTCTCCGCATGGAGTTGCTCCTCCGAATGGAGTTGTTTCTCCTCATAGAGTTGCGTTTCCGCAGGGAGTTCTGGTGGGACAGCTCACTCTTCTGCAGGGTCTGGATGAGAATTGAGGGCTTTTCGTCAAGCTCTCGTGCACTGCAACGCGGTGCTGCCACTTTGACTGTGTTGCCAAATTTGGAGTAGTCAACGGCGTAAACACCTTCCTCCTCAGTGACAATGGGCACAAAGCGGTGACCCCACAGGATCTCCTCTGCTATGTAGGAGGTTCTCGCCTGCGTTGTGATGCCAGTTGTCTCCACGACTCCTTCAAGTATCACTATAAGCTCCAGATCCTGGAGTGCCAGGTCAGAAGCGGAGATATCGTAAAGAGGACTGCGCTTGTCTATGACGTGACAAATGATTAAGGGAGCCACCAGGAAAATATTGTTACTTTCAATGGGGTTATCCACGGGGATATCTACTTGGTGAATGGGTATGACTTCTCCCTCAGGGGTTGTAGTCTTCCTCACAACCTGGATTCTCACGGAGGCGCTAATGATCATGCTCTTCCTCAGGTCTCCCACTCGAAACATGAAGCAAAGTTTGCCATTTCGAACGGCAATGACCGCCTGTCGACTGAAAATCAAGGTCTCTGCCCGCCTGTGAGCTTGAGCGGTTTTCATGAAGATGCAGCCCAACATGACAGCATTGATTATTAGACCCACAATATTCTGTAGGATCAAGACTGTGATGGCCAAGGGACATTCCTCCGTCATCATCCTGCCCCCAAAACCAATGGTCACCTGAACTTCAATGGAGAAGAGGAAAGCAGAGGTGAAAGACCTGGAGAGGAAGATTGTACAAAGTTAACTGAAAGCTCATCAAACATAAACTGATAAGCTATTAGCATATGCTTAGTAGAAACAAACTTAAGTGCCTATTTTTGCAGCTCTTGTAAATGTAAGCCTTCTGTTAACATTGCATGTTTGGTGATTCAGTGTTTGTATGATCAGTGATGCATATAATGTTGAGAGGGAAGACATAAGAGCCTGAGCTCCTAGAAGACCATTTGTAATTCTAGATGACCCTAAGAAACTTGCATCTGAGCCCACAGAATCAGGCTGCAGAGGGAGGGCGCATCCCAGCTGAAAGACAATGCTGTGCCCAGGGTTTGGGTTAAGCTCACTGCCGTGGCAAGGCTAGCTGGAAAACTTCAACACAACAGTGGGTTTAGAAGTGTATCCCTAATATACTATACTGTTGGACATCAGAGGATGCTGTCTGAAAACTTTCCAGAACACATTATTTATAATAGTGCAGAATATCACTTCTTGAATATACACCATGCTATTTCACTTCCTGGTATAAACTCATACTTCCTTCACAGAAGTCTCTTATACTCCAAACCTGTACCCTGGGATTTATACAGTAGATATTTTGCACATGGGGTCTCATGAACTAACATAGTGACCCTTTTGGAACAGTACAGTCCACAAACATTTGAAGCATCCCCAAGTGTGTGGCTTTACCTATGGAAAATATATATCCTGACCATGAAGATGGTTCTAAGGCCTGGGATCAAGAAGAGACATTGAAATAGAACAGTCAATATCAGGGATAATGTTCTGTAGAATGAGAATGGTCATCTTTCAGAAAACCAGACAGTCTCTGTACAGACATCTTTGAAATAACTTAGTCTCTTTTTTCCTTTTCTGTTTTGTTAATCTTTGGCAGATTCCCTCACACTGAGGAGTTTGTTCTTGTCTTTTATACTGAAGAAATCAGGGATGAAGGAGTTAATTCATTCATGGAATGATTTCTATGTTAATGAGTAGTCATCTACATGCAGAATAAAGCTTACAGCTAAATCTTAATTTAATTTAATCCAACTTAAATCTCTGTGCAATGAAATATTCTGACTCCCTTTGATACTCATCATTTAAAAAAAAAAGGAAAAAAAACCCCACCTTTTTAGAGTGCCAGTATCAGAAGCAACAAGTTTGTACAGGATGGTGAACAAGTGAAGAGGGAGCCATGAATGTCAAGCCACACTATTGCCAGGTCCCTCGCTTTAGAGCTCTGCAACAGTTTTTCTCTTTGGATAACATTTGCATTGTGTGGCAAAAGTGCTACTAGCCTTAGATATTCTGCAGTACTTTGAAAAATGGAAGTGCTGTAGAGTTCCCTGCAGTAGTGGTTAAAATTTCCTAAAGCCAGATTTCCCTATAAATATGTAATGGCACCCATCCAAAAAAGCTCTCCTGAAATATCTGCGAGCCTAAATCTCAGGAAAGTGAATTAAAAAAAATATTTGCCATTATTTTGACAGATATTATATTAATATTATATGTTAATTCATGTATACGCAATATTAAGTACGCTTTAAATCCAGCAACTCGCTACTCTTAAAAATATCAGCGATCATATTGTTGTTTCAGATTGTATTATTTGATATTGTGTCCAAGGTGGTGGCCAGGTTTAAAAAGATGTAGGGAAGAGATTTTCCGTGGATACGTAGGCAGCTGTAGGCTGAAACACCTCAGGTACTCACAGGAGAGCGTGACAGGTGTTGTTTGCCAAGGGCTAAAGCTCAAAGGCACACCGGTTCATTGGCTCTGCCTCATTGCCAGCCCTCAGACAGCCTCTGTGGCAGGGAGGACACTGCTGGCACAGTTGCATGTGGGGCTACAGGGAGATAGCAGGGGCTATGGCTCTGCTTTGTCCCGGAGGCATGATGACCTCAGCAGTCAGACCAGGCTCTGTGGAGTGGCCCAGGAGCACAATGGGGATACATGTTGTGGGGGCCTCCACCAAATAGAGTGACATCCTCCCAGAGGACCCCAGAAAGTTGGTGGGGTTGGACAAATCTCACACACGCTTCCCTCTGGGAGCAATACACCAGAAAGGCAGGGGGTGACACCCTGGAGGACATCGCCAGTGGGTGCCAGCTGGATCATGATGTCTCATGTCAGAGGCAACTGTTTATGACCCCTTAATGGAAAGGAAATAAGACAGCCATCTCCCGCTGCTCCAGATCCTCAACTTGATGAAGGTCAGCCTGGAAAATCTCCGCTTTATCTTCCCCTTGGAAATTTCCCATTTAGCACAATAGTGTCAAAAAAAAGGGAGAATGAAATCTCCATTGCCTCATGAGTCAGATCTGAGGTGCCCTCAAGCTTGCTGAGGTGCCTCAAAAACTACGTGAAACAGAAAGTTAAAAGAGAAGCAGAAACTCTCAGCCCCTCACACAGTCACTGCAGTGTGTCAAGGCAGCTGCTATAGGGCAGCCTGGCCACCCTGAACCCAGATTGTCCTGCTTAGAAGCACCTGCTGCTATAAAAAGACCTGTTACTGATGAGATGACAGAGTGATCTTATTGCCTACTCTCACTTCCCATTAACAAATGCTCCCCCTGTCCTGTGTAGATATGTGTCAGTTTGCCAGAGCCTTGAAAATTGTCATCTGGGGACAGAGAGGAAAATACTTCTCTTAACAGCTGACATTTAACCCAGAATTCCCTTAAACTTTCACTATCCGATAAATCATGCACACCATGGAAGCAGTTCGTCCTTCAAACTGCTGGCCTCATCAAAGGCCAGGCATTTTGGAGCTGTCTCATAAGTGTCATCCTGAAACACATCTCCTTTTACCCTACGCAGCACATTTCTTGCCAGCTGACACCTATGGTGGGTGCCTGCCTCACAGGCATTGCTTTTGGAGCAGGCCACCTTCCACCAGCACAGCTCTCAGCTCACACCACGCTTGGGATGCTCCTGCTGCCACAGACAACATTACGATACGTGTAACACATACCCACTCTTGTAGCAGGCTCTTATCTTGACAGGCAAGGTATGTCACCCACAGAGTGTGGAGACACATGAAAAGCAGCAGGTCTCCCTCTCTTTCAGATCCTGTAAGGAATCAAAGAAATCTACAGTACAGCATTTTCCAAGCCCAGAAGGCTTGCTGAATTTACGTAATCTAGAGGAAAACACCGCACTTTTCAATTGTCTCAACCAAACAATAATGGTTCATGTAAACCAAAAACTGCATTTCAGTCATCGATGGGACAGCAGGCAGCCACGTCCCAACCTTTTGCTGTCCCCCCGACTGCGCTGTACCTGACACATGTCACGCAGGGAGTCCACTTGGTGTTGTTTGCAGTGTTCTCCGTGCTCGGGTCCATGTCACCGTGGGCAAAAGCCACCAGCCACCACATCATGGCGAAGAGCAGCCAGCTGCACAGGAAGGACATGGTGAAGATGACCAGCGTGTGACGCCATTTCAGGTCCACCAAGGTGGTGAAGATGTCTTGCAGGAATCGCCCCTGCTCGCGGATGTTCTTGTGGGCCAGGTTGCATGCTCCATTCTTGGCGATGAAGCGGGCTTTGCGCGGCCGGTCCCGGATGCGTGGCTTGCGCAGGTTCTCGGCAGCGATCCGTGCCAGCACATACTCCTCAGGGATGATACTCTTCCGAGCCAACATCTTCCTGCCACCATAGTCCACCTAGCGAGATGCAGAATGCGGGACGCTCCCTGCGGTGTGCCTCCGTGGAGCTCACTGCCTCCCCTGAGAAAAGAGAAAATCGGTCAGATGCGGCAGAGAGGTGCCACAGCAAGAAGCTCTGCTTAGGTAGTCCCACATCAGCAGCTTTCACACTGAATGTGACAAGTGGCTTTACTCCACAGCACCCTCCCCACGCCAGCCCATCCTCTTGGTGTGAGCGACGGGTGCCAGCTTCGAAAGAACACCGGGGATGCTATCTACACTCCCTGCATAAGGCAGGCTGCAGGGCCCTCCCGCAAACTCGCCCTAAAGTAACGCGACGTACAACAGGTCAGGTCCTCGGCTCTCCAGGAGATACCCGGGTGTGTCCGCAGCACGGACACTCGGTCACTCGCATCCTTCGGGGCGTGAAGAATCAGACCTCTCCGCTCTGAACCGAGGCCGGCCCGCGGAGATCCTTCCCGGCCGCACAGCCTCCGTCCCGTCCCCCGGCACCATCGCAGGGAGCCGAGCCGCGAGCTGGAGGCAGGACCGCGCCGAGCGGGCGTTCCCGTTCCCGTTTCCCCCTCGGCCCTCCTTCCTTTCCGGGATGAGGCGGGGCGGCCTCGCTTTTATCCCCAGCCGTGTCCCCAGACGGCTGCCGGAGCGCGGCGGCGCTAAGCGGGGCTGTCGGCAGCCCTCCGGGAACTGGCAGGAGCTCCGGACGCCTGCCCCGCGGCTCCAGAGTGGGGCCGGGCCGGCGGGGTGTGGGTGTCCCGACTGTCTCCGGGCAGAGCCCGTCTCTGGCTGCGCTCTGTAAGCCCGGAGCTTCTCTTTCCCAGTTTTATCGCAGCTCAGGTCTCAGCTCGCAGAGTGGGGAGCGTAAGCGGTTGGAGGAGCGGGGTCGGAGCCTGACGACCTTCCCCCGACAAACGCAGTTACCTGTTGCGGCAGGAGGAAAAGAGGCATTCCTTTGTACGGCGCGCAGGTCGCATTGACTCGGATGGGCGCTGCGTCGGGCCGCTCTAATCCTCAGCCGCTGTAAGGGGAGTTGATGGATGGGTATTTATATAAGCAAAATTAGTGCAGCGTCAAAAACGACTCGCAGAGGTTCACTCGTGTTCCCGCAGGTCGAAGTTTATGGTTTTGGCACTGGTGTTTAATGGAAACTTGCATTCTTGGAAATCACAGCTTTTCTTTTTTTTTTCTCTTGCTTTTCTTTATCTTTTCTTTCTTTCTTTCTTTCTTTAAATTCTTTTTAATTTTTCACCCCTGAGGTCTTAAAGTTCGTAGCAGGAAGAATAAACATGATTTCAGCTTTGCAAAAAGGTCTAAATTTAGATCTCAGTATAGCAAAGCGCAGAGATATTGTGTTGGCTTAACTCCTCCACGCCCAAGGAATGCCTGCCTGCATCATGTGTGTGTGTACGCTTGTGCAGTATGAGAAGTTTTCTGTACATTACTTAAGGGGATGACCTACATGGTATAACATTTAGTCACTGTGAGCTCTACTTCAAATAGATGAGCAACTCCTGGATACTTCTTTAGCACTATCCTTTCATAACACCAGCCACGCAGAATTAAGAAAACACTCAGAGCCCCAGTCCTGTTAGGCAATTAGCTGCACATCCAGGTTAGATATCAGCTTCAGACAGATGACAGCTCCCACGTGAAAAGTCAGATCTAGAACAATTGCTTAGGGTGATAACCAGGCTTACATGTCAGCACACTGAGCTGGGTGAGTTTCAGCACACAGACTTGGGTGGCTGTCTGTGGATTGGTGCTGGTGGTGGCTGTGGCACATGGTGGTCCAGGCTGGGCAAGCTGGGACTGTACCTGCTGCATGTGGAGAGGCAGAGGCTGGACATAAGTTCTGACTTGGTTGTTGGGTGCAGCCTCCAGAAGTGCATCTTGCTTGGTGTAACTGTTGGAAAAGGCTGTTTCAATATACCTGCACTGAAAGGGACTCAGCCTCTGCTCTTCCACCTTCAACCAGCTTCAAGGAAGCCTGCTGGGCAGTGGCCACTGGGACGTGAAGGCCAGGAAGACTGTCAGCAAGAACGTTTCCCTCTTCCTAGTTCAATAATATGCAACATGATTTTGAGCACAACACATGCTTCCCCAGACTACAGTGCACAAATATGCTCCGGAGAGTGACAGCTACCGAAAATGTTCCCCTTTGCCCTTTTGAATACTTGCTTGGTTGCTACATGCACATGAAAGTCTGAGAGTTCAGTAATAGCTGGGAAAATCTTCTGAAACCTTTTCTGGCCCTTCTGGTTAGGAACACAGTGTCTGAGTGCTGTGAACACAGCCTGCTAAGGGAACAAATGGTCAGAATTGCTTGCAGGTTTGGGTTCAGATGTACTAGGGTCCATCATGCTTCTCCATTCCTGCTGTTTCATTTGTCCTCCACCCACATGAGTTACTGGTATGATAGCAAATATCACTTCAGAATTATGCCTATCAAAAAAGGATTAAGTAAAGTGCTCAGACATGAATCTGAAATTTCCACATTATAGCTGTGCCCAGCCCTTTGAGAAAATCCTGCTTTGTAATAGGTTCTGTTTGAAATTCTAGTCTTAGCTTAGAGATAGGATGGCTCTGCAGGCGTCCAAAGATGTCAAGCACTCAGCACGAGGTTTCCACAAAGACATAAAGCTGATAAGCCATATTCGGACAGTGTGGATGAACTCTTCTCCAGCTGAACTGGCAGTAGATCCATCAAACATGAAAGAGCAGAAACTGCAAACTAAGGGCATCTGTTACCCCAAAACAACTTTTCTTCTTCTTCTTCTTCTTCTTCTTGTTTTATGTAAGAGCAGCAGGACAAAAAAACAGTCTTTATCATCCAAATGCATATAACTCATGCCCCTTGTCCAATATTGCTAAGTTCCATAGTAGAGTCTGCAGATGTCCTGGGGGTTTGCTAGCAGAGAATTCATTTTGCATGAAAACTGTCTGGTTTGGAAATGATATGTGTTGATGAGATCTCAGCCTCTTCTTGGAGAAATAGTCATTCCTTTTGGCTTCCTCTGTCGCTGTAGTGGTCCTCCTCCAGGGAGATTTGGGACAAGACATTATGGAACATGTGACAACACATGCATCCTCCTGCACTGAGCAAACTGGGGCCAAGCCTGCTCACATAAGAACGCGTTCTGAGGGGGGCAGCAGTTCTCCAGCCAAACATGCTCAGAGCTGGTCTCTTCTGCTTCCTTTTCCTGCTTGCAACACAAATCTGTAGCCCCCTGCTCCCTGGCCACTGCTAGAAATGCTGCCCTCCTTTGTGAGCTCTCCTGGAGCTGCAGGGAATCAGCATTCCAGCCACCAGCATGTATCCACGAGGGAGGACATGGCCTTAGAGCAACGCTTTTTAACTCCATGGTATGGGAGAGCAGCCCATGAAGCCTTTGGGCTAGGGCTCCTGCAGAGTTGGCACAGAGGAGGGAAAGGAGAGAAAAGGTTATCACATCCAAACTGCATCATCCCTACAGTGACCTGATTTATGAAATCCAACATCTTTTAGCCTCTGCTTTCCTCACTCCACCTCTGCTCGGGGGACGTGGCTGAGCCAAGGAAGGGGTAGTTGAAAGAAATGCCTTATGCTCCCAAAGTCCTAGCCTCATTCCCTCTGGAGATGACCACATCACATTACATCTGTGTGCAAAACCCACTAAGACTTCTCTCAGCTCCATATTACTTATCCATCTCCCTGTCTTTGTCTGTAATTGTAGCTGTGTGTTTGTTTCTTTCCAAATCTCTAGTTTATAGAGAAACCCAAAGGCTATGCGTTGTTGAGTCTCAGTTTTGCAGAGACTAAGCATGTTACAACACCAGCATTTCAGGGACAGTAGTGTCTTTTTTACCCGAGCCAGACCTTAGGTCATGGTATCCTTGCCTGGCAGAGCTAGGAAATCATCTCATTTTTCAAGTCACAGCAGGAATTGGCTCCCACATCTCTCAGTTCAAGCTGTTAGATGCAGGTACTGAAATACTGTACTGTCACATCTGGGACTAACACGTCAGTCTCTTACTACGTGGTGAGTTGGCAGTAGCCACTCTGGGACAGATTGTATGTAGGACTATAGAATCATAGAATCACAGTATGGTTTGGGTGGAAGGGACCTTAAAGCCTCTCACAGTTCCAACCCTGTGCTGCAGGCAGGGCTGCCACCCATTAGATCAGGCTGCCCAGGGCATCATCCAACTTGGCCCTAAATGCCTCAGTGGATGGGGTATCCTCAGCTTTTCTGGGTAGCCTGTGCCACTGCCTCACTGCCCTCTGAATAAAGAATTTCCTCCCAACATCTAATCTAAATCTCCCTCCTTGTTTAAAACCACCGCCTCCCCTTGTCCTATCGTTATCTACCTTGTAAAAAGTTGTTCTCCTGAATGCCCCAGGCATGGTTCAGAGGCTGTTTTAAGTCTGCAGAATGGACAAGGTGTTCTTCTTTTGAGGTTGCTGAGGTTTTAGCTATGTGGTTGCTCTCATGGGTGGACTGTGCCAGGTTTCCTCATGGCAAATAGCCGACTCTGTTCTGGCCTGTTCTACTTCATGGTGTAGTAGAGCCCAAGAGTTGTCTCTAGGGACTGGCAAAGCTGCTTAAGATGGAAGGGTGCCAGATATAACGAAATAACCACTGTGTCATTTCTCTGTGCCAGAATTTTGGAAAACCAGAAACTAGGAGAGTATATGTGCTCATATTGCTTGGGCTGTGACAAATGGTAACTGCCATTTCTTTTCTCCTTTTCCTCTGGTGGTATCTGGAACAACAGAGGCAGGTGTCAAATGGTTTCCATTTGAGCTCCTTGTCCACATTCTGCCCATTCCTCTTGTGTAACAGGAGCCAGCAATCTTCGTCATAATTTGATTTTGTCTCCATAAAATTCCACAGAGCTGTGGAATGTTTTGAATCTCCATCTCTGTGCTCCCGTTCCCTTTGCTTACAAGCAATTGATCCAGCAGCTATCTGATGGCTGCAGTGAGAGTGAAATGGAGACATGCCATTGACAGAAGATAGATGCCATCTCTTGTCTTCAGAATGTATTGCAGAATAACTGGCAACCTTGGGCCCTCTGATCTCATACTGTGGTGGGACCTGGAACAGTAGATGTCCCCAGACCCAAATGATTTGCTCTTAGAAACCTGCAGGACAAAGATTCTCTCAGAACTTCAGGTTCCTGCTTCTGTCAGAGGGCTCTAACAGCCATAGCTGGCATTGCTGAAAGGGCAAGGGCCTAATCCAGCCTGTGTGATAAAGGCACTGATAGCTATCAGCCATGAATCTGTAACTTTCTGCGTGTCAAAGCATGCACAGTTTTGGGGCATCTGTAACTGTGATGCTGAAGGATGGTGGTTCTGGACCATGTCATTTACACTGAGCTGCATTAGTTCCTTAGTTACATGGTTAAATATTTTACTGGATGTTTAAGTGGTATTTATGGATGTAAGCTGGTACAGCCAGCAAAGCCTGAAGTAAAATAAGGGGAGAGGTAAGAAACGTCATGGGAATAGCTGAGAGACAGTCTTATGGGCAGTACTAGCTGGTACTGTTTGATACTTATTTATACCTCTTATCCCATGGACGTACAACTATGTATTTTTGTATAAAAATGACTAATATGCATACAGGGGAATGAATGCACTAGGCAGTGAAATGTGCCTATGTGATATGCCTGTTATGGTAGCATCTGAGCTGAATGCTGCATTGTTATAAGCAATTCATAGGATGGAAATCTCTATGTGCAGTGAAAATCAAAGAAGACATGTAGCACGGGGTGAATGTCAATGCAGCAAATAGAAACAAATTTTTGTTAACAAAACGGGTCTTTTTTACTGTTTCCTTATATCTGATCAGAATGTGGCTTATCTAGAGGAGTGAAAATCACTAGCTAAGAATGTCTGTTGTCTTTCCGTGGGTAGCGTCTAACACCAGACAGATGGAATCAACAGTGAGTAATTAATAGTAACTGTGTACTAAATTGATTAAGACTTTTTAAAAAATCTCTTCTCTTGAAGGATTACATTTGGAAGCTTCTCCAAACTCCACAGCTTCACAGAAGCCAATACTCAAATCTGTCCTGCCAAAACAGCGTCAGCACATCACTAATTTGTAGGAGTTGGAGAACTTCTGCCTCACAACAATTTGTTGATAATTTGAAAACCTGATAATCTTTCCCCGCAATTTTACACAGAGGTCGGTTCTGGTGGAGAAAAAACAGAGCAGTAAAAAAACAGTGTGGAAATGATTGGGATGTTTGCATGGCAATGAAGAATTTGATTTACGGTTTTGTTTTCAGACTTTTTTTCTTATGCCTCTGAATGATTTATTTCCAAAGAAGCTGAAATGCTCCTCACGTGCCACCACCATGAGTTCATGTCGGGGAGTTTATAAAACTTATTGGGACTTAAAATAAGGCTTGAAAAAGACACTGCTTGATGATATTATTAAGCCAATCTGGCAAATTCATTTTTGCTTTTTAACACATTTTATAGGGGAATCATTGCTCTAGAGAAGTTTTAACAAGTAGCCGTGTGGTTTCACTATATATTTTAGAACTGATTTCTACTGGCACTATTACATTATGGATGTCAGGCTGCAGTGCTTACAAGTACAACATGCACCAGCTTTCGCTGCTTGACAGTCACATTGAAAAATTTCATTTCCTGATAATAAAAATAGTCTTTATCCACCATATTTTAAATAAAAGTAGCTTTTGCCTGAAATAAATTATATTGCACTTTGTGATAAAATGCCTGTAGCTTGTGTAAAATGTGTGTGATGCCATCTTCATCTTCTTGTGACACATGAGCAGCATCATATTTGAGTGCATCAGCATCTTTTTACAGTAAAGCCCTTTGCTTTAGAAAGCAAAAAGAAAAGAATTAAATCAGACACACATTGTATGAGAAGTCTGAAGAGACTTGCTTGACTGTATTCAAAATTGATGTCATCTGTTGTTTCAGAAAACAAACATAAGTCACTACTATTATTTTTGCTGGCATTGTTTGTACATGTAATGAGATGCCAGATCAGCTGGGTGATATTTGCTGTTTGTACAGATTGAGTTTCATGGAGGTGTGCTAAATTATAGCAGAGGTGTTCTGGCAGTTCACAGGAAAACAGACGTGGCTATTCTAAATGCCTGAGGAGCCTTTGATAATACATTCTTTCACAAGCTGATATTAAATGATAGCTGGAAAAAGGAGACAAGCTCTTGGAAATGAAGGTCTGCAATGAATTTGCAACTTGAGGTACCTCCTCTGCATACCAATTTTCCTAACGAAGCAATGATTTCTCTCTTCAGACTTTGTCTTGCTTACATCCCTGGCTTATCAGAGCTGTCCCAAACTTTGCTGAGGCTGTCTGCCTCACAGGAAATGCCATGGATCAGTGCTTCCTCTGTGATCTCTGCATGGCTAGAAACCTCACACAGTTATCCTATTTGATAACTGCATTGTTTGAAATGTCAAGTCCAAATAATTATAATGCTCCCCAAATTCTTGAATCATAAATAGCAATTAGCAGATCACAAGGGCTTAGACTTATGGACATTCTCAGGCTGCAAAACCTGAAAAAAAACCCTAGGAAATTGGTTCTCCTTAGATGAATCCCAGAAGCCACTGTGCTGGATCTTGAGCAGGCAGAAGCTTCTCTTTCCTCACTGTCAGCAGTGTTGACAGCAGAGTCTTATGTTCCTGCTTCAAACACAGCTTAAAATCCCTATGATTGGATTCACAGCACATTAGCACTTTGGCTCAGTAGTAGACACAGTGGTTATATGGGGCATTTCTGGAGTAAGAGAAGCAGCAATAAGCAGCTAGCTGTTACTGCTGTGATGAAAGGCCACATACAAGAAGGCTACAGAGCCATTCATGACACTTTTTTTCCAGTGGTGGGAAACACAGAGAAGTGGAAGTTCAGCCTATGGCCTTTGTGAGTATATGACATGCACACAGGGGCTATAATGCAAAGAGATCTCTTAGGCCTATGACAATTTGCTTGGTTTTTTTTGTGTCTCTTGGAACCTGTCTATGCTGAACAGGATTAATTGCTTGAGGAACTAAGCTGTGCCTTTAAACCTGTTAGGGATATTATGCTCCAATAATTGGCAAACTCTTTGACCACAAACAGTACTCCTGCATTCCTCCAGCAAAATGACTGAGGCACGCTCAGCCCATAATTCATTTTCTTTTCTATGTACTGAAATAGCAGTGTTTGATAAGCTCCATACCTCTGGAGGGATGAATGAGCAAAGGAGGGGATTCTCACCTCTGTGCTGCCTTTGGAACAAATGTAAGAGGAAAGAGGAATTAATATGGGGGCCCTTTTAAGTTATTTAGGATTTCTGAAACGATTCCAGCCCCTCAAAGCCACTTAATATAGTGTAAAATAGCATTTCATTGAACTGATTAGTACCATTTGAAATAAATCAGGACTGCATCATCATCAAAGTTATGCAGATAAACAAAGTTATTTCTACTTCACACTGACCGAAACTGACTACAATGAATCCAATTAATTTTTCCCCGAAGACAATGAAATTAAATCAAGATTGATGCTGGCTGCTTTGCTCCGAAATCTGCGTAACAGCGTGCTTTTCCACTGTAAACATCTGCTTTATTTTTTTATTTTCTTTGTAAGACAGAGTTCAACACAGGATATTAATGGAGAGAAGAGCAATAACTTCTCACAGCAGTTCTTAGGGAAATCACAAAGTACTTTCCCTATTAAAATGTTCCAAGCTGAGTTTTGTGTTTAGTCGTATCATGAAGATTTTATTTTGAACAAGATGAAAAAAACAGATAAACCATTGTATCATCAGACTAAATGCAGTCTGAATTTCAAGTCTTACTTTTCTTTTGCCAGGTATTGTTTCATATTGTTTTCATTACACTAACAATAAGTTTAAGTGCACTTCATGTTCATTCTAAACCTCATAAAAATAGACAAATAAGATCACATTGAATATTACGATTGAAGTGAGCATTTCAGACTCCGCCTTTGAGAAAATGTCTGTGAAACTCCTAGGGATTTATTGTCCACTGGGCAATTATCATGATTCAGAATTTAGCCCTATGCATTAGCCAAGTGTGGGCAATCTTATCAAAGCTGTATGAGGTAAATACGAATATAAGTGACCTAAAATCTTGAAAATGCAGAATTCATTTGATAATTGTTCCAACATAAAAAAATAATTTGAAGGGCTTAAGACATATAAAGCAATTAGTGGTTGGCTGATTACACACCATTTTAAGTAGAATATTTTAGTGGAAATTTTTAAAAAGATTGATTAATATCAACTTTATACATTCAGATTAATTTCAATAAAAAGTCGTACAAAATGTATTCCTTTATGAGCCTATCAAAGCATGCAGAATTCCAAGATGATTTGTGTCCTTGGTTCAAAGAATTCTGTAGAACAAATATGGATGTAGGAACTGACTGTAGGGATAAGTTATCATTGCATAGAAAATGCAATACCGTGCCAACTATAGTGTGTGAACTAATGTGAAGGGCAGGAAGAATTTCCTTACTTCTGATGAATTTCCTTTCTCTCATTCACTGCTCATCCCCTACAACTTGAAGAGCAAAGTTTATGCCTTTGGAATGCAGCAGATTGCCCCAAGAGTTATGGGCTTAGATTTGTTGTCTTTTAACTTTCCTCCCCTGGGAATAGCATTCTTCTGGGGGTCTCTTGCTTCCTTGACAAACGGCACGATTTTATTCTTGGTTCCAGAATAACATATGCAGCTTGTAAGAGCACTGCATTTTCTTTTGCTCTCTACAAAAGAAAATAAAGTCACAGAGTCTATTAAAATGCCAGATTTCCAGGAAATCAAGACGTCTGCCTGTGTGTGTGTGTGCGTGCGTGTGAGCATGAAATTTAATGGCTTGAATTAAGTGACATTTTTATTGCTTTGAGAAATACATGCATTGCAATGGGATTTATTATTTTGGGAGACGGAATTGTGAATAAAGAAGAAGCTCTGAAAAAAAAAAGCTGAAAGTGATGTTACACTGAATTTAAAAATATGCATTTCATCTGTTTAAAAATAAGCTTTTAAAACACATCATGTGGTTCTTCACATGTCAGCCCGGACAAATGAAGCAAAGATGCCGTCCTCTTGAGAAAGCAGGTTCTCAGGCGTATCATATTCTAAAATGTTCCCTCGCTTCATGACAATGACCAGGTCTGCCGTTAGGATAGTGTGGACCCGATGCTGCCATAAAGAAAAGCATACAGAAGTTTTAATTATGATAATTCTCACTGCAGTTCATTAATGGGCTTAATCCAGGGTGTATGAAGTCGATAAAAGGCTTTCTTTGTTTACAGCGGTATTTGGAGTAGGTCCTTGTACTATATCTTTAATCTGAAGCCATCTCAAATTACTTCACAGCTTCTGGCACCTGGCCTGAAAACACTTACGCATGCACATGCTTCATCTTTACTCAGCTAATTGCTATTATGGACAAGACAGCTGTTGGAAGAGATCCTCCAGCATCACTGAAATATATTTTCCCCTTAAGGAAATACAGGCGAGAAACATCCTGGGTATGCCTGCACTGTCAGGTGGCGTGGCATCCTGCTCCACTCCTTGGTTGCGTACCCTGCCTGCCCATACTGCATGCATATTAGAACACCCCTAGGTTGTTTACTTCTGCAGATCAGTTAGCTCCCCCCAGTATTAAATTGGTGCTTGCTGCAGGGAATAGGTTGGTCCTATAGGTAAGAGGAGGTAGAGTTTGATTTCAGTGCAATGCAAATGTCATAGAATCATGAAATCATTGAATATCTTGAGTTGGAAGGTATTCATAGGGATCAAGTCTAACACCTCGCTCCACAAAGGACCACCCAAAATTCAACTCTCCTAGCACAGACTTACAAGACTGATGACAGCAAGTTAGGGCACAAGAAAGCCAGAAATCAAAGAATAGTTTTCTAAAATCCACATTAAGATATGGCAATTGGGGATGATATGAAGGCCTACTCATGGTCATAAATCTTAAAGAGAACCGGTTGCAAGATGCAGTGATCCGGTATAGGAATGTATTACTAAGATGTGGCCAGTCAGGTACAGATAGGACTAGTTCTAGAAGTAAGACATTGCACTGAAGAGGCAGAAATTTAGGAATAAATTTAAGGAATGGATTTGTTTAGCATTATAGATTCAATGTTAGTTGCATGTCCAGGCTCTTGTTAAATGTAATTCATGTAAATAGTAAAGAAAGAAAACAAATCCAGAAGTTGCACAATAAAAATGTTCTTACACTGTCATCTCAGAAGCTGTGCAGTAGAAAGGAAGCAGAATGAAAGGAAACTAAAGAGGTAAAAATAACTACCAAATAGTCAGAAGTCTTGTGAACAGTGTGGACTGAGAGAGTCTACTTGTGAGTCTTCACCAAAGTGGTGAACAGGCCGTCCTCCTTGAGGAGTAAGTTTGAGGCAGTGTCACATTCAACTAGAAAACCATCAGAAAGGACTAGGACAATATTGGCGTCCAAGATGTGAGATACACGATGCTGGAAAAAAGAAAAGAAAAACAGGTGGGTGAAGGAAGGAGCAGCCACGAGTGAAGAGCGGAAGGAAATAAAGTCAGTTGTGCAAGGAAAGCTAAATATTAATATGTGCCAGCTTGCTTGAGACATCAAGTTTGGAAAGGCAAAGGAAAGGTGAAGTGAAATTCCAGTGAGAATGACAATACTGAATGTCTGAATGGCATTTAACTGGAAAGGAATAAGCTTACTGTTAGCATGTTCAGCATTTACATATCTAAGAATCTTACAGCCTGTTGTAAATGAGCCTGGGTTAAGTCATTCATTTACACAAACTAGTCACTGACAGTCTTGAAACCAGACTCCAGGAGACATAACTCTAATCTCTAACCACAAGACTGGATTCCAGACAAAGCAAATGAAACAGCTGTTGAAACACATATTTATCTCTCTTTTAAAGCGACTTTCAATAATTGTTTAGCCCATGGCTTTGGTTTCAATTTGTTAATGAGAATAAATTTTCTTGGAGGCAATGCAGATCTGAAGTTTCCCATAAAGTCTTTTATATCTCAGTGCTTTCGTTTGGCCCACCTGCAAGATATCACTCAGTACAAAATTTCAGGTTGACAGTATGTGTCTTATCCTGTTGCAACATCTGGGAATATTCTGACTTTGGGTTTTAGTTTTACCTTGCTTTCATAGTGATGTTTAGCTGGTTAAAGTCAAGAATATCTGCTTGAGAAATAAGAAGAGAACATCTGCTAGCATTACTACTTACCGCTATTGTTACAACTGTGCGGTCTGCAAAGGCAGTCATCACGACCTTCTGCAAAATATTTTCCTACAAAACAAAAGGCTTACCTCAGTTATTTCATCCTCCTATATTTTACTTTGTTATGTGCCTTCAAATATCAAAAAGACAGACTCATATTCCACACCACCTTTCATTTGTGAACCAGAATCCCAGCAATGAAATGCTGCACAGGTAAAAGCAGACTCTCTAAAATATTACTTATATTCCTTTTATCTCTCACAGTAATAATCAAACCCCAAACGCATCAACAGAAACAAGTGAAACTAAACACATGGCGAACTGACAGTTTTCTCTGCTAAATAGATCTCATGGCTGACTTCTGGGTAAGATGATGCCTCTTCTCCCAAGTATATCCATGTGGCAATGGAGCACATTGCTATACTCACTGTGGCCATGTCTATAGATGCTGTGGCTTCATCCATGATAAGAATGCTGCTCTTGCGAACAAAGGCTCGGGCCAGGCAAAAGAGCTGTCTTTGTCCTACACTGAAGTTCTCTCCTCCTTCTGTTACCATTGCATCTATAATAAAAACCAATCAGTAAAATCAGAACACAGTGATTTTTGAGAGGGCACCATGAAAACTCTGTGCACTATTCCAGTGTGAAGCAAAATCCCTGAAAAAGCCAATATAGTTAAGCAAATGACCCAAATAGTTAAATCTGGTAGGATACGAGATAATATCTTAGTAATGTCATACACGCCTTATGGAAGGAAATAGACGAGCTTTCTTCACGAACCAGATCTCAAATGAAAAGGAAAATGCTTTGTCTGTGTTCAAGATAAAAGCTACAACTCTGCTGGCCAAGCAATATTCTGCTGAAGGAGCCAAAGAAGAAAGTCTTTTTTAAAACTCTTTTCTGATGAGTCACACATCTATAATGTTGAGGTGCCACAGGCTTTTTCTGCAATGAATGGAAAACCAGACTCTTGTTCAGATTTTCAGTAAGGTTATTTGCTCTGGCATAGAGACAGAATATTCATGAGATACCTGTCAACTGCTACATGATGGTTCAGAGTATAAGATCCCATGTAGCTATTTATATGTGTACACATTTATGCATGTATAATGCCATTATTGATATATATTATATATTCCTAGTGACTTGGACATACCAAGGCCTCCTGGCAATGATTTGACCATGTTCTTTAGCTGAGCAATCTCCAGAGCTTCCCAGAGTCTATCATCGGTGCACTTGCATTCTGGATCCAAATTGAAGCTGCAAAGAAAAACAAAACAGGGGTCTTGTCACTACAGTTACAATTCATGAAGGTCTTCTGCAAAAGAACAAAGTGGAACTGTGTACTTCACTTAATTCCCCATAGACTGTGGCTAGTTTGTGGTGATCTAGGAAGGTTTCTTCCCTTTTCCATCCCTTCCTGCCCACATCACCCATCACAAAAACACTGCTGCTCTTTTTGCATGCACCCACCGGATGGAACCACTGAACAGTATCGGATCCTGGAGGATAATGGAGAGTCGGGAACGGAGAGTGTGAAGAGGCAATTTGCTGATGTCTATTCCGTCAATCACTATCCTCCCTGTTTAAAACAACGAGCAGAGGGCACATGAGGGAATTGCATAATCAGATAGCAGGCAGAAAGATAAAGCAAATACTTTGGCTGGGCTCCAGGTGATGAGACAGCATGCCCCTGCATTCTCTCAGTGTCGTTAAACAAACATGGAGAAGGTGAATGCATGTAGAAACACAACCCAGAGGGAATCCAACCTTTTGGTGACATTGCTGCCTTTCCATATTTCTTTCCCCCCCCCCCCCCCCCAAGTTCCTTTAAAGGGAATTAGTGGCTTCTGTGTTATGTGATTAATAGTAGCACTGGAAGGATAATTTATTATGAGGAAACCTAATGTTTACAGCCAGAGTGAGAACAAGAGCAACAGTAATTAGCCACATTTTGTATCTTCCTCTGTTCTTGACTTTAACAGTAGCAGGAGATCTGTAATCTCTGCTTATTTCTTTTGCATAACACATGTATTTATCTACAGTCAATACATCAGGAGCCAAAAATCATAACTTTTTAACATGAGGCAGATCAGAAAAAAAAAAAAAAAAAGGATATCATACTCCAAGGCATTTTAATACCATTCATGGTGGTTCTTACATATCAATTTTACTTAAATATTTGGTTGTGAACTAGCTACATACTGTTCTTCTAGCATAAGATTACTGGAAGCAGTCACATTAATCACTCCTTAAACCAGTAGTTCATTCCCATACAAGAAGTTGTTGTATGAGCTGAGAGACTTAGTAAAGTAAGATTTTTCCATTTCTTGTCACTACTTCAGGTCAAAGAGCATATGGATCTCATCTGAAAATCTGACTTATGGTGTGCTAGCTGTGGCAACTGCAGATATTCAGAGTGGAGAGACTGGAGAAACGTACCAGAGAAACTGGGGATGGATACTCCATAAGTAGAAGAAAGTGGGAAGGGTAAAAGGAAGTTTTTCCTTGGTTCCTCAAAGAAAAATCAGGAACTACCAAAGTCAGTGACTTCCCCTGGACATAGAAACTTCCCTTTGTATATGGGGAAGCAATGGACCAGCGGAAATTGAATAAGGATACTGTAAGGGGTATTTTTCATCAGGCTCAACTCTTCCTTTTCCCTGTGGATTACTCCATGGAGTGGCTGCATGCAGCCCTGGGAGGTGCCTGCATTCATTTGTTAGGGACAACCTAACCACAAACTGGCAAATACATGGATTTTCAAAGCTGCGTGTATGGCATTTTGTAATTGCAAGTTTTTATGATATTGCATTTTGTAGGTTACTCTGTGATAAATATTACTGTGGCATGCTGTGGGAGCAAGATCATGTATTTGTGATAGAAGCCAGGGATAGGGGACTTTTAGGAAAAAGTAGGGAGGAGTTGGGAAACCAGGAAAGTAACAAGAAGTACTCAAGGAAGACAGATAGGTGGTTCAAAGAGAGGGCAAGAAAGGGAACGCACTAAATAAAGAAGTGAAAATAGGGGAATAACATGGAACGTACAAAAATTTTAAGAAATAACAAAGACATGCGGAACAAAGGTGGGTACCATGAATGAAATTTTGGCCCCAGTAAATTTATTCGAAATCTTGTTATGTAATTCTTTAAGAATCAGGACTCCACTCAGAAGTGAGCCAGCTTAGAAACTAAATATGGATTGAGCTGAGGCATAGAGAGGGTTGTGCACAAAGGACAAACAGGGGTCAATTAGAAGACTTAAGCATTCCCATTGGGAAAAATCGAGGACACAGAAGGAACAAAGAAAAGATATAGAAGGCAGATTAAAGGAGAAAGAAACTGAAAGTTGGGCACAAATATAACTGTTTGCACTATTTATATATCCAGGATCCCCAGTAATGAATCAGAAACCTATTGCCATAGATACATACAGGCACAGAACCACAACAAAAGCAAGTATTAGTATTACTTATCCTCCCACATCTTACTGGGACTTCCCTAGTAAACATTTGATATACAATGACCAAATTAGAAACATGGAAATCTTCATTAAAAAAAAAAAAAAAAGTGAATTTCCAGTAGTTTTCCATACGCCCCAACAGCTCACATGTATCTGTATTATAACTGCAGGGTGCATATTGCTGCATACTAGTTCATTTCAATTAGCTAGGAGAGTGAAATGCTGCAGGAGTGGAAACATAGCAAAAAGTTTCCAAAACCTTTATTCAGTTTCTGATGTAGCTGTGGGAAAATGCTATAAAATAAAAAATAATTATCAAGGGAATGGATTTGTTGAGTTCATTTCTACTCCACTAATATTATCACAGTTATAACAAGTTAATGCAGTTATTCTTTAGGGAGAAATTTAGAGCTCTGGAGAGTTGCATATTTTCCCTCTTATCTCAAAAATGGCATATTGTTTTGTTAGAGCAAATGCCAAAAATAAAAAATATTTTTTTTTAAAATGTGGAAGTATAATCTGTACATAGTGTTTCCTGGAAGAACCAAGTGCTACTCACAACAGGACACTTTGTACTTTGAGTGATGAGGCACAACAAGCCCCATTCTAATTGAGTATCTTCTGAGACAGAGATAGGATATAAATTATCAGAAAGTGTCCTTGCTTTCTCTGAAGAAATTAGAAGGGAGTGACTCAGGAGACACATACTCCAATGAAAACTAACCATCAAATATGTCCACCATTCTGAAGAATGCTAAAGACAGGGATGACTTGCCACTGCCAGTACGACCACAGATCCCAACCTGCAAAAGAAAACAAGATGTTCCATATAAAAGGCAGCTGTAAGTCAGACTTGCGGTCCTAAGAAAGCTGGACTGGACTGCTGTTCTAATGAGAAGAAAGGTTCTTCCCAATGGCCAGTGGCAGACACTAGAATAAAAACAGAAGACTGTGACAAGCACACTTTCTGTTCTATTATTGCACTGTGCAATAATACAAAGGTAAAAGCTGGGGTTGGGCTGTCACTGATGCTGGGGAGTGTGAGGCAGAGATTATTACACTGCTCCATCCTCCAGGTGACAACAACAGAAAAAAAACCCACATAATTTAACAAATGTTAATTTAAAGTGATGCTTCGGCTGCTATGGATCACGCCTTATCTTCAGAAATAAATAATAAAAAACAAAACCTGTTTAATTTCTCCTTATGGTTTGTGCTGACATCCACAGAGACCTGTAACTGAATGGTGAAGCGGTTTCATCTGTGCAGTGAAGAACTCATGTAACACGTGATAGAAAATCCCACTTGTTCTATTAAACAGTCCTATCTATCACATAGTAAAAGCTAGGTATTTTCAAGTTGATAAAAAAAGAGTGCTATTTATTTCACAGTGGGACATCATGATGTCTCTAATTTGCATGCAGTGGAGTTTCTTATTTGTATGCAATGGGTTTGCATGTATGCATTCTGAATGATGTCCTGATTGGACAAGGAACTTAAACATATGTACTTGGCTGAGCAATTTTTCTTTTACAGTGTAAAATCCAATTTCTGCAATGTATTGTCCTCAGAATAAATGCAATTTTAACCATGGGGGAAAAATATTTTTTGTTTGGTTCATTATTTCTGCTTATTGACTCAATCCATGGGGCAATGTAACATTTAATATTACTTTGATTTGAACATTTTATAACAATTCAGTAGCTGAAATTTAACCTAATATTTTCAGGTATATTGGGATATTTAGGCAAAAATGCTTAAACAAAATAGTTCTCTTTGGCAAAATAATGATTGGAAACATTTATCCCAGGAACATTTTTGAAACGCCAGAATTCTTCATCTGGACTTCAATGACACTATATGCTGAAATTTAAGATGTTCTTGTGTGTTTTTTCTGCTCCTGTTCGGTGTTCCCCTGTTCTCATCTCACCAACTACACTCATTCTGTGCAGTGGGGGTGGACATGGAAAGAGATGGGTGTCTGAGATGGAAAATGGATCTCAGCCAATAAATGATGCTGTCAGTGTGTTTCCTGACCCATGTCCATATAACTGTCACTGCAAACTGTCATTTAGTCGTGCTCTTCTGCTATGTTAGAAAACAAAATAAAGAAGGACCTGCTCCATAAGGAGGATCATATGAAATTGTACAGTACCTTTTGTCCTGGTTTAATATAAGCTTTAACATGTTTGAGAACAGGCTTCAGGTTGTTTTCGTATCGCACACACAAATTTTCAATCTTGATTTCCCCCTCTTGGGGCCAGTCTTTTGGGACTTGAGAAGGGTCTGAAACGGTTACAGCAGAACAAAACAAAACAAATGCTATCAGAAGGTCACTTTTTATGACAGTTCCTTTTTCTCTCCCTCTTTCTGGACGCCTTCATGAAACCACTTGAGAAACCTAGCCTTCAGTTTCATGCCAAATACACTTAGGGTAAAGGAATGCCTTCTACTAGGATGCATGCTCCGGCTGTTTCCCAAGGGATTTCAGGACTGCCTGATGGTCACATTAGCACTTATCTTCCCAATCACGACACCTAAGATGAGAGCGTGAATGCCTAAGGAGCTCTTGGCAATGAACTGGGGAGAAGCAAAGCAAACAGAAAAGGTCAGTGCAGTGTAAACGTGCTCTGAGGTCAGTAACCGACAGAGGAAGGAGAGTGGAAGGAAGGATGTTGTTACTGCATGACAATTTGAGCTGTTGACATTATCACAGCTCATATGTCATCCTGATTTGCAAACACGTAGATAGGTTTTGTCTCGACTAAGGAGTTTGGTTGTCAAGGAAGCTTGCTGACCTGCAAGCTTTTTCATCATTGCACTTCTAAAACACCAAAGCCAATCTGAAATACGTGCAGAACAAATAGTAGCAAATGGTTCAGGGAAGGTCTGACTACCACCATGCCTTTGTCTTGTAGCCCCCATTTTCTGCAAAGATCATGCATTTGAAAGCAAGGGATTTTAATGCATTTCTAGTTTTCATCTGTCTTTTCATTTATGGATTAGCTACATAGATGTTTTGCCCTGAAACATTCTGATTGTACTTCAGTGTCATGCTTTGTATCCCTGCATTTTGATTTCTGTTGACAGGCACTGGTCTATGCATTTTATGGCTGCTTTTGTCTAGCTTTGTCATTCAAATCAGTCCTCACTTTAACAATCCTAGAGGAAAAATAAGCCTCACAAAAAAAAAAAAAAAAAAACCAACAAAACAAACCACAAAAATTTAGAATGCAGTACCCAAGTAGCCATCATAGTTCTCTGACTCCATGTTCAAGAAGCTGTGTACTTTTTTTACAGCACCCATCTGTACTTCCAGATCAGCCAGATTCCTCACCACCCAGTTCAAATAGTTGGTTATCTACATCACAAAAAGAGAAAAAGGGTAGGGTTCAGATTTCTGTCTGTGCATCTATATGATTGAGTAAAAGTCAGATAAATTTGTGAAAGTCTTTGGCCTGAACCAGAACAGTGGGTCAATTACTGACATTGCAACAGTCCTAGACTCAGTGCAACAGCATCACATACATAACGGATCAGTCATACTCCAACACAAACAACAACCCTGACATATTAATTTACTGCTTGGTATTCTCATCCTTCTTTTTTGGAGGAGAAGGATGGAAACATCATACCCCCAGAGCCAAGCTGTGACTGACTAGGAGAGTCACTTGCTCCCTAGTACTGGAAGGCACTTTCTTTAAACACACAGACACAGAAGAAATCAAAACTGGCAACACTGTTTGTAAATGTTGCAGTTTCTAATCTTTCAAAGGCTAACTAAAGATTAAGAAAGTTGACTGTTTGCAAGTATATTGAAAAGAATGTGACGGTCACTTAAATTCTATTTCCTTCTGTGTGTGTTCAGATGATTCATTTATCACTGTGGAAAATGTGTTGGCTTTTTTTTTGATAGAAATGTATGAGAAAAAATGTATTATCAATTCACTGTTCTTTCATTCTTTTACTTTTATTATATATTACACATATAATATTATATATATATTATGTATTATTATATTTATTCTTATTACCAGTTGTAGTCAAGCAGGATTTGATAAATTGTAAATATATTTCTTGTAGTAAGCAACTGGTGATAATTAATTGTTGAACAAAGCTCAGTAGGTTAGAGAAGCTGAGTGAGGGCTGACTAGTCAAGACAGATAATTGTAAAGCAATTTCCTAAACGTATGTTCCTAAGTCTCTATGTAGAGGCCCGTATAAAAAAAGAAAAACTGGTCTTATTAGAAACTCTTGATAGTCAAGCACCTTTAAAAATTGAACCACTTATGTACCCGGAAAAGTGTTTGGAAAGTTCAGTTAACAAGAACACCCTACAAACAAATACACTTGGAGAATTGTTTTGTCATTTATTTGCTTGTTAAATCTGCCAAATAAGGTGTTTATTATGAATAAATCACACAGCTTCACTTCTTTTCCACTTACCTTATAGAGATGCAGTAGGCATACAGTAAATATTTTTCACTAAGAGTCAACAATAACATTTGTTGTGAATTTAGAGGATTTAGTTGATTGTCTTGCTGATGAGTGATGAGCTATTTGTTGTTCAGAAACACACATCTCTGTCCAGCTTTTGATTCAGAAATGTATCTACAATCATAGTTCTGTCAGATTTGATAAAAGAGTCTGGCATCTCAAAGGCCCCTGCCCATACCTTCAGCCTTCTTCACAGCTGTGCAATAGAGTTGGCAGTATTTATACAAGGGAAGAGAATAGGCTTCTGAACGCCTACTATAAACACCATGTTGCTACAAAGCTTGCACTTATCCAGGTCCAAACATCATCCCTCTCTTAGTTCCAAAGAGAAATGATACAAAACCTGTCAGGAGACAGGCAACGATCCAGCTGCATCCATGGTTTCACTAGAGCTATTGTGAGGGAGGAGAGAGACAGGTTCCCACTTTTGCTACTCTGCCAGACTTGAGAAAACGGCTAATTTGCGCTAATGATCTGTTTGCAAATACAGATTAAGTATAAAGTAGCCAAGGCAATGCAGACATCTTGGCGCTTCCAGATCTCTGCTAATGAAGCAGGATTACCAGGAATGTTTTCAGAATGAAGCTGAAAGTCTGGGACAGATTCTCAGTTGCTGGCAGATGCTCACAGTGATGTAACAGTGGCTCAAAGGGGACCTAAGGCCACCCTAAGGCAGCTGCCAGGAATCATCTGCTGCAACCATGGGCTTACCAGCATTTAAGGGTAAAGCCAAATCTTGGCGCTAGACCCATACCCATATCCTCTATATGACACCACCTTCCACCTACTAGTGCATAAAGCAGCCAGCTTTATTGTGCGAACCACGATTTAAAAAATTCTTCCTGCCACTATCCTCATCCCTGTTTTTATCCCCACTCTTCTGGTGAATTCAATTATATTTTTGCTCTCTGTGATGACAGTAGTCATGCTATGCCCATGATGCACTCTCAGCCTCTTTTACTGCCTACTGTGCTGAAGGACTCTTCTGTGACTCACCTTAAATTGCTCACAATATAGTTAAAATGAATTGGTTACCGTGCCACCAAAATCTTGTCTTTCCTAACCCCACCTCCTCTTTCCTACTGCTACCTGTCATGATGGACCATGCCTACTAGCTTTAAAGATCTCATTGTCCACATTCATTCAGAACTGGATGAATAATATTGGGCATCTGAGTAGATTCCATCCAAAGGCAGAACTGGCATTTCAGCTTCATCAGCAACGATTACATTGGTCTTTGGTTAAAAATTACCAATGTTTATGACAGCCTGTGAGGTAGGAGCATCTGGCAGGTTTTGCCATGTACAAGTGCAACCAACACTGTCTTGTGCAAAACAGAGTGCACAGCAGGTCCTCTTACGCATTTTAAATTTTTCTGCTCTGCTTGGGAGCACACAGGGCCTGGGAATGGTTGTGTTTTTTTAATTGGCTCATAAAATCTGAAGCAAGTCCAAGTTGCTCTGAACTCTTTCAACTTTGGCTTGAATCCATTATTTGCAAGATTGTTTTTTTTTTTTTTCACAATTAAGAAAGCTGGAAGATAATCATGTATATGTATTTTTTAAATTACCATAAAATGAATACATGGGTCTCAAAGTTCTTGTGCTTTGATACGTACCGTCAGAGCGTACAGGAGACCTAGCCCCACAAACCCTGAGTTTGGCCCTTCGGTGATGGAAGTGATAGCTGCAGTAAGAACTATGCAAGCACCAAGATAATCCTAAAATGAGACAGAGGGAGAAAGATTCTAGACAACATTAAAACTCACTGATAATAACATTTCTTCTGTTGCACAGCACATTCAATTTACTGAGGATTATTTCTGTAATGACACCTAGTCCTTAAATTTGGGTTGTTTTTCCTGGAAAAGACCAGGATTTTTGGTGTCCAAAACAGCCTACAGGAGCTTGCTGGACACAGATGAAACAGGCCAGTATTTTTTCAAAACCATTTGGGCTGGAGTGTCTCCATGTAGCTTCTCCCAGAAGAGGAGGTATTAAAAAATGTAATGAGCACGTGAAAAGAAATCATAAGAATGGCATAACATCCTTAATTACAACCTTTAAAGCAAATAAATTCCACTCCTTTCCACTCTCTCTCACATCTTCTCAAACATGCATTTACCTTCCAAAACAGAAGTATCAGTCCATGAAGGATTTTGGCAGCATTTACACAAGTAATGCACATGTTTTTTGGGCAGACAGATGTAAAGTGTCTACATTATGTAGTGGGACACCGTGCATGGGGAAGACATCCCTAAGCCTGTTCATAGCCTGCAGCAAAACACCATTTGCTTGTTGGTAGCAGTAGCTCAAAGCATTAGAACAGTGTAGTTGTGGGGCTGCATCTGGTCTGGTAAGCCTTGCTCTTGCAGAAATTGCTGTGGAGATTGAACTGGACAGATCTAACTTCTCACAGGCTTTTTAAAAGCTTCAGCCAGTTTTCTTGATGTGTATCTCCATTTTGAAGTGAATGCCAGATACACAGTGGTCTCATGCAGTCATCAAGGTACCTCATTCATGGGACTGCTGGCGTTCCTACTCTCCCACTGTTCCCTGCATGATATTTACTTTGGATTACAAAGTTAGCATTTTCCATCCATTTTTTTCCTCCTATTTGATAATGTCCTGCCTGGAGTCTTTCCCTCGGAGATTTGAAATGAGGGCTTTGTTGTTCATCTATCTGTAGGATGTGTCGATGACCAGATGACAGACTCTAACTTAACTGCAAGGAAATAGAAGTAGAGTGCTCTTGAGTCTTCATGAGCAGCTGGGACGAGTTGCTACTGGTCCTTTCTGAAGTTCTCAGTGATATGCAGTACCACTGCATGATTAGACAGAGATAAACGAACTACTCCTTGGTGACACCACATTATTTCTGATGAGATGATGAAGCAATGCGTATTCTTGGATCAGTTTCACGCCACACATATGCAAGTTTGAGACTGAGACATTAATGGGCATTGCCACAGCTTATTCCAGGATTGGATGCGTCTCTGTTATTTATCTGTCTTCGATGTGGAAACAAGTTCAGCATGATCTCGCATGCTGATAGCTTCATGCACAAGGGGAAGCTCTGACATCTTAAGAAATGGAGCACAACTTTGTTGCTCTACCAGTGAAGGTGAGGATAACAACCTTGACGAGAGTACGAATTGTGCCTTTTAACTACTTGTGTCTGGCAAAATCAAATCACAGCTCTGTTCATTCACTGCTCTTTTAGCATCAGTTATATAATGGAATTATTTTGCTTGCCCTCATGCCAGTCACTGAAGTTCCTCACACACTGTCATTGGAGAACTCCTATAAAAAACAGGAGCCTGTCTCACTGCCACTGGCTGTGCTGTTGGTAGGAGTCATTCATTTTTAAGTTGAAGCCAAGCTCTGCTACGTCTTTTGTGACATTGAACAGTTCTGTACATTACACACAGTATGAGCTCACAGCAGAAATAAGGGCACAGCAAACAGAGCCTCTAAATCACAGCTGTGGGATTAAACCTGTTGCTGGGGAGACACTGTGGTGCCTGTAACAGCCCTGGCTGACTGATTGCATGGCTCACAAAATTACTTAAAAGCCACACTCTGCTTTGAAAGTAGCTGTTACAGGGGCAGGTCTGCAGATGCTGCACAGTAGTAGAGAAAGCCTTATTTCAAGTTATGTAAATGTTTGTTCTTGCACTCTCTTCAGACAGTAGACATCGCAACAGCAAAAGATGAGGGAGGCTCATATTTTCTTACTTCTGTCCAAGAAAGCTGAAAAAAATCCAATGTGTTTAACATAAACAATCCTGATCTATTTTAAGTATCAGTGTGCATAATCTCAACGCGAGATTAATTCCCATTACTGTCTTATCCTCTACATCAGGCTAAGTCTCTGTTTGCTTCCAAGGTTTGAAAACCATGGCTGGGACTAAACTGAACGTACCGTCCTGACCTCCAGCCATCTGTTGGCAGCCGATAGAAATAAGTAGGCAATGTTGTTCGTATCTGTTAGTTCCAGCATGCGTTGTTTAAACCTGGATTCATGCCTGCCAAGAGCAAAGTTGTTATATTACAACACATTATACACAAACACAAAACGATGAAGCACTGAGTTCTTCTTTCCTGCCCCTTCCCTCAACCACAGGCTTATATCCTTATGTCTTTGCCAAGTTTCGTGTTACAAGCTCTTCCCTAAGGATCCATACATTCTGCCAGGGCTCTTTCGGGCCAGGTAGAAGTTACCTGGGAAACTTCTAGAATGTTTGACATGGGTGATATCTCTAAGGTTTCAGTGTTTACTAGGAGGCTGTAGATTGATTTGTGAACCAGTACTTCTCAGCTACTCTGCTCAGCTGTTTTCTCAGCTAGCCTTGAACTGCCTAAGCATTTTAGCCAACTGCAGTGAGGGAATAGATCCCATGCAGTCAACAATCACTATAGATCACTTCTGAATGACAAAAATGAGTGGCGTGACCTCCACTGTCTCTTGTCTCTCCCATGTAATGCCTGTCATGTTTAAAAACAGGTGCAAAAATGTCAGAGCATATGAAAGTGAAGGTACATGATGGCAGAAGCACTGTATAGTCAAAGTCTCTGTTGATAGAAATGCATCACATTCATGATGCCTGACAGTACTTTCAAATCTGGCCTGCAGTCAGGTGGATGACATTTCCTTGTTTCACATTCTACTGTCTGTTCAATACCATCGTTTGAAAGAAATTGCCAAACTTGATTCAGCAGCTTATCTCCTGTTTCATCATGGAAAGTTCTTATATTTCAAAGTTTCAGAGCTGTGGTATGAAGCACCTGTAATCCTTGTTCTGCCAGAAACCTTTCCTGGCGATACTTCATTTCTTCCTGCATAGCTTATAGACATAGCAAGCAACCTTCCAAAGCAACAAGTGGTAACAGCAATGACGTGGGGAGGAGCAAAGATTCACTGAATATTCTGCTTGTCTGCCTTCCTGGCAACAAAACTCCTGTTTTCCTAATGGAAAATCTGACATGCATAATCTGTATCTTTTCATCCACCTCCAGCTCCTCTTCTGGGCTGTTTTAGACTTTTATCCTATCAGATGACAAACAGTAAAGGTCACTGAAATTGCTTACTGATCCAACTGTGCTACTTTGTGGTATGTTATGTGGATAGCTGCTCTATTTTATCCTGGAACATACTGAACTCAAACTACAGAGAATGACTAATGGGATTATTAGTAAATATGAACTTGCTGACAAAAACCACTGGATAATTCAGGTTTGGTTGACAGAGGAGCACAGAGGGGGAAATGAAATGGTGTTGGTTTGAGAATCATGGAAAACTCAGGTGATGGTTATGATGCATTCTAACATTCTAACATTCTAAGACTGTTTTACTCTCTGTCATCCAAGCTGATGTTTTGTAAAACAAAGAGGAGTTGAACAACTCCCAAGAAATGATAAGCTCCTCATCTTTCTCAATAGATAGTGTGATGAAAGGCCACTCTAAATGTCTTGAGAAGCACTCAGCACACATCAACATCAGGCTTTAATTATGAATTACTGGTTTAATACTTCATTCTGATTGATACATCTTGTTAAGCCACTTTTGTTGACTGCTGGCTCACATCTGTTCAACACAGTGCAAATATTTTTGCTTGTCCTACTACAGTCCTTTCTGCAGCATTCTGAACTAATAGCCCTAAAGCTAGCTTGAAGTGATGAAACAGACTCAGGAACTGTGTAATTTATTGAGAAGATGAGACCGATCATCTGGACTTTTGACTCTATCCCACACTGCCCAATTCTCTCCTGTTGGAAAGTGTCATGTTATTTAAAATCAGCCTGATCAATACTGTGTAAAATGTACAGGTGCCAGTAGAACTGGGAAAAATATCACAACTCTCTAGTTGAGATGAAGTGGATCTAATATGTGTAAAAAGAGTACTATTATGATCTCCTCTAGGAGAAATTCTACTGTGTGCAGAATGAATGCAAGTTATGCTTATCAGGGGACAACATCAAGTATGATAGAGTCATGCTAGCTGTAATGTAGTAGGTATACAAGGAAAATTTAGTCTATAATTCCTAAAATAATTAGAAAAAATATATGCATGGTCAAATAGAAAGATTCTCAGAATTTTCTGGAATTTAATACTTGAATTTGGTTGAGAAGGTTAGGTCTTAGAATATCAAGATCTCTTCTGCCATAGTTTTCCTGGAAAGCCTTTCTAGTTGCAAATTTTATATCCTAGTTAGCAAGTACTGTAGTAGTGCATCCTGAGGTGCAGGGTAAATACAGAAAGGATTCAGAAGCATTTGAATAACACAACTTGTAAGATATAGCACAAATACTGGAGGAGTGATGCCTGTGCCTGCCCTGCAAAGGAGAATTTCCTACTGTCCAAGTAAAGCATGGTTAGACCAAACATCCTAAAAATTTAAATAACATGTCCTAAAAATGTTATCATCTTTAATTCAGTGGAAACAGTGCAGATACTTATTATGTTGCTGAACACATGCACAAGTGTTTAGAGGTGTAGCAAAACAATAAAACAAACCCTGCTACCCTTTTATAAGATTGCTTATAAATCTACCAAATCAAATACGTTGCCCTCTCATATGCTCCAAGCAAGGTACATGAGTTAGAGCAGAACCCAAGCTTCTCTCTCATCATTTTCACCTGAATGCTCTGATGGTGGTAAGGCCTTCAGCTGTTTCAGAGAAATGACAGAGTAATGGTAGCTGGGTGCTGTCATCAAGTTCCTGGAGGTCCCTGGGGCAGGAAGACAAAACGGCAGCTGTTACATCTCTGTCTATAGAAAAAGCTCCTCATAATGGACAACAATCAACACTTTATGTATTGCACATATTCTTTTCAGAATTGCACAAGTTACAATTTCTGTAGCGAATTTCTACAGTCTGGCACAGAAATCTCACATTTCTCTTTTGCTATAGAAGACTTTTGCAGATGACACCAAGTTGGCAGGAAGTATTGATCTGTCTGGGGGTAGCAAGGCTCTACACAAGGATCTGGACACGCTGGATTGCTGGGCTGAAGCCAATGGGATGAGGTTCAACAAGGCCAAATGCCAGCTACTGCACTTAGGCCACAGCAACCCCAGGCAACATTACAGTCTAGGGGCAGAGTGGCTGGAAGACTGCATGGAGGAAATGGACCTCGGGGTATTGGTCGATGCTCAGCTGAACATGAGCCAGCAGTGTGCCCAGGTGGCCAAGAAGGCCAATGGCATCCTAACTTGCATCAGAAACAGTGCTGCCAGCAGAAGTAGGGAGGTGATCATCCCTCTCTACTCCGCACTTGTGAGGATGCAGCTCTAGTACTGTGTTCAGTTTTGGGCCCCTCACTGCAAGAAAGACATTGAGGCCCTGGAGTGTGTCCAGAGAAGGGTAACAAAACTGGTGAGGGGTCTGGAGCACAGGTCTTATGAGGAGCGGCTGAGGGAACTGGGATTGTTCAGTCTGGAGAAGGGTAGGCTCAGGGGAGACCTTACTGCTCTCTATAACTACCTGAAGGGAGGTTGTGGTGAGCTGTGTGTCAGCCCCTTCTCTCATGTAACTAGTGATAGGACTAGAGGGAATGGCCTCAAGTTGTGCCAGGGGAGATTCAGGCTGTATGTTAGGAAATACTGCTTTTCTAAAAGTGTGGCCAAGAGCTGGAATGGGCTGCCCAGGGAGGTGGTGCAGTCACTGACCCTGGAGCTGTTCAAGGAATGTTTAGACGTTGTGTTGAGAGATATGGGTTAGTAGGAAATATTGGTGATAAGAGGATGGTTGGACTGGATGACCTTGTAGGTCTTTTCCAAACTTGGTGATTCTATGATTCTATGATTCTATGAATCACATCCCAGCCATCTCCATGGCTCCAGTCTTTGGCCACAGCTAAGCTTCTTTTCTCAGCAACATCAGCAGCTCTCTCCTGGTAAAACCCTGCTGTCAATTATAGCCAGCAACTAGCAACTTTTACTCTCAAAAATTCTAGTTTAATATAATGAATATAATCAGCTCAGAACAGTTTGAAACTTCATAGTACATCATTTGTGGCTCTTACATCAGGTATAAAACAAAGCTTGTCTATCTGCAAGCTCGTCCATTTCATTGTAAGCATATCACTTGGCCTGACAATGATAATGCTTTTCCAAGTAAACCTTTCCTCATTTTCAGTATCTGTAAGTACACAAACATGTTGAACATAAAATATGGCAGAGTATAACTGATCTAATTGTAGAGTATTTCAACCATTGCCTCAGTGGTTGAAATAGAGATCGCACCAATAGAGAAAAGATATGAATGAGAAACTTCCTTATTTTCAAAACCTGAATACAGCAATGGTGTTTAAAAGTTCCAGCCTCCTGGAACAGGAATGTTTTCCAAGGCACAGAGACAAATACATCTTTCTTTAACACACTACTGTTGGCATACCAGCCAGCTGTAGAAGTATAAACAGAACAGAGGCCAGAACATTAGATATTTAAACTCCTTATTAAAATACTACTATGTTTGCACACTGTATTAGATAGGTCAGCAGAAATAACTGCTCCATGATGCTGAATGTTACAATATACAGAACTGAATTTGCTGCTTATGTTTTGATGACAAATATGCTCTATTTCAGATTTATGATGGAAAATACACAGAGGGTTTTGAGAAATGTAATGGAAAAATACAAGAAAGAGTCAAAGTGCTGTAAGAAATACTGTAAATATTTGCATTTCTAAAAATTAGTGAAGCTTATATGTCTAGAAAGTACTGCATGCAAGTATGTTATAAATAGTGGACAAAGCTATTCATTCATCCTCCATTTCCCAGGAATATATTTTCTACAAATAACCATCGCATTTATTCATTTCTATCATGAAGTGAAAGAACACAACAAAAACTTATAAGCCTTACAAATGATTTAAAATAATTTCATTTAAAAGCACGTTCAAAAAAAAACACTTGTTGATGCACGTTTTCCCAGAAAACTGTAGGGAGATAAAATGAATGAAGTTGTTATAGACTTGCAACTGCAGAGCCAATGGATGCATGTGTGTGCTGACCTACAGGGGTAACCAAATTCTTGTTGGCTTGTATGTTGTGGCTATCAGTATAGCTTGTGAAAAAACCAGGTCTGGAGATGGATGGAAAGTTTATTCTCCTGTATAAAATCACAGAGAGAAAACATAGTACATTCTGGGGGCCCAAGACATCAGGCTTTGTTTCCTCTCGTGTATTTTAAGTAAGAAATTTAAACAATGTACACTGCTGTGTGTAGAAGGAAAGGGTGACACTCAGAAGATCATAAAGGATTTATGAATGAAATAGAGGTTTCCTGGTTCCTTAGGCACCTTAAGACCTGTTGGTCTGCCCTGCACAGCATTAGGTTGGAAACACAGTGAGGACAGAACAAGGTTTCCACCAAATCTTAAACAAATTAAGCAAATTATTTCAGAAATAAACTGTTTGTATTTTATCAATTCTGATATTATGGAATTTTCTTATGAAAAAACATCCTTGGAAATTCTCAGAAAAGGTGGAGACAAGTAGGCTACAGTGAAGCTGAATTACTGGTATGTTGCTTTATGTCCCCTCTGATGCACTGACTTAAAAATCAGAAATAACTGGCACAATTCTTTTTCAGGCTACCTAAATAAGAAATCAGCTGTACTGGATCACTCAGTTGAAAATCATTGTCTGTCTTAGATGGATGCTACAGTACAAGTTAATGCTTTACCATGTACCTCCTGTGGATACAGGGTCTGCAGTGACAAATGCTGTCTCGTAGGTCATTTTGGCTTCCATGCATTTCTTGTCAGCAGGCACCTTGATGTGCATTTTTAAGTATCAGAAAATGGAGTAAGTCAGCCAGACATCTGGCTGATTAAAAAAAGAAAATGAAAACAAGAAACATGACTGAGTGAATTTAAGAAAAACCTTTGAGTGACTTGCTTAAGATGTGTTAATAAACTACATATTGGCACTAAAAACAGAACTCTGAGGCTCTTCTTACTGAAACTAGCCAAACCATTCTGAATATGAGATGTTACTGTACAGTAGAAATGGCGTTCTGCAGAATTTTTTTCCAATATAAAGAAAAAGCAATGACTGACATTAATCCAGAAAGTTATTTTCTATTCTCTAGCTCTCAAAAGATCAAAAGCGAGGCTTTGGCCATCTGTAAGCTGTCCCATTTGACTAAAAATATTCATGTTCATTGATCTCCATAGTGAATAGTGTACACAACTGAAGCAACTAGTTACTTCCCAAAATGCTGTATTTGACATCAAGTCAGCTGGAAATATCCTCTAACATATGGCTCAAACTCACACCTCAGAATCAGATACAACACACTATGGTCACTATGACAATTTACCCCCTTACCAGTTCCAGTAACCTCACATTCCAACACAGTTCTTAAGTATCAACTTTATAAAAGAAATTTTCAGAAATTTTTAATACATACTTGGAAGCAACTCTGAAGTATTTCTGGATGAAGTAAAATGCTATCCCTAGTGGTACAAGGGCGACGAGGAACCATGGAGTGGCATATGAGATCATTCCGATGGCTGATAGGCAGAGTAAGGTGGACCGGGTAAGAGACTCCAGGGTAGGAGGAATGTGCTAGAGCAAAAAGAAAAACATGTATAACACAAAAAACAAAACAAAACAAAACCCTAGTAGTACCACTACATGCTTTTTCCTATTCAGTGCCACAGGGAAAGTGGAATGATATATTATAGGTTCATTGACTCTTGCCTCATACCAGGAGCCTGTATGTGCAGAAGTAAAAAAATAACTTAGTAGTTCTTTTTTCCTAGAGGTCAATAGTCCAAAGACCATTTCCACCTCAATTATATAACAGAGAAGAAAGTGAATATTGACATATAAAACATTTAGAGAAACAGCATACACTTTCACAGAACCTCTCAATTTTATTTTCATGTTCTCATCACTCTTATATTCAGGATTGTAGCTCATCCAAATGTTTTGATAAATAGACATAGTGAAAGTATCCATTCCTTTACCTGAATACTCTAAATTCATATATGCTACTGCTACAATGGACCATCTCCTTACCTCACATGTACTCCTCATAGTAAAAGTAATATTCTATTCTCTGTTTTCCTGATTTGAACTCCAAATCTGGTGTTTTGTTAATCCAGATCTCTTAACAGAAGCAACTAGTTTGTTTTTGAAGAAATTAAGAACTAAGATCTCCTACTGCTTTTAATTAGTTGCATGCTCTCATTACTACAAATATGCAAACAGTTTATATTTTGAATTTGTCTAATATAATTTCCAGAGCTTCTATTTGCTATGTTTTTCTCTAATTAATATTTCAATGTGTCTTATTCACTAGCTAAATTAAAATTTACAAAGCCAAGATATAATAAATAGAATATATTGATATGTCTACCTGATCAATTATATTTGTATCAGCAGAAAAGCGATTTAGAATAAGCCCCAGTGGAGTCATGTCAAAGAACCTGTGGAACAAATTAAAAGCAAAAAGTTATCTGATTTGGAATTCCAGTTTTGGATAAAAATTTTGGTTAGGCAGAACACAAGGCTGTGTACAGACATTTTCTATAGCTAAGCAATAAAAATAAATGTGCAGGGGGAGCATTATTTTTGCTATACCTGATTGGTCCAAGGATGATTTTATTGAGGAGATTATGATGTAGATTTTTGGCTGCTGTGAGGCCCATCCACTCCACGGTCAGAGATGTTATGAGGCATAGGACAATCCCTGCTCCAGAGAGGATACTGAAGACAGCTACATGGTAAGTCTAATAAAATGACAAAGACATCAGTCATAGAAGTAAACACAAGTATTTTTTCTGCTATGAAATTCCCAAAGTACTGCTCTTTGGAACTACTACCTTGTACCAAATAGCTGATCTGTCATATTGCAAATACTTTGTGATTATATTAGTATCGTTATGGGGGAAATAAAAGAGCTATCATGAAATTGAAATACAACAAGTTCACATTACTAGAATATCTGGCAGTTCCAAGATCTTTCAAACTACTGGTAAGTATTCTTCACGACCTTCAAGTGACGAAACTATGAAGATAGACTAGCTGGGTAAATACAAAAGTATGCAGATGGTTAGCCAAGGAACTCAGACAACCAGAGTAGAACCTCTCAAAAACTGAGGCACTGTGGAGACTTTGGAAACTTCCACATTATTAAATTCAAGCACTACTAAAATTCCCTGAGAAAATTCTCAATTAATCTGCCAGGGCTATACCATACTTAAGACTTCTAAAAAATTGCCAAATGGATTTTAATAAGATATTTGTAGATGTCAACAGTTTACAGGCTGGTTTGGCTCAGTTCCGTGACTAGCGGGGAGGAGGGATATCACAAAATCTGCGCCTCCAGAAAAAGGGAACAGGGGACCCCAAAATAATTAAAAACAGCGGCAACGATCTGAGGAGAAACAAACTAATTTACTAAATACATTGTCGGAATGCAAGATAACACACTATAATACAATATAATTAAAATTGAAGTTAATAATTCAAATATAATGAGAGAGGGAATGTCCGAAAGGTGGATAGGCCTCACCACAATGCTGAGGTGAGATGCGCAGTCCAGTTGAGCAGCAGGGAGACGGGAGGAGCAGACGAAGAACACATCAGGTGACTTTGCCAGGAGTTATATCTCCTCTTTGTTGACTGCAAAGCCCCCTGGGGAATGTAGTTCTTCTCTTCCGGGCAGGTACCCAGAACTTGAGCATTAACAGTTAAACTCCCAGTGCCCCACATGATGTTATGATGTGGAATATCGAAAACCAAAAATCACAAAACCATGACAGTAGACTAGTCAAATTTAAAGCAATAAACATATCCTATTTAAGTAGTCCATCTGAAGAGATTTTTTTGTTTTTTGTTTGTTTTTCTGCTATTTTGGCAGGGTATAAGTGGATAGTTAATACTGAGAAAAATGGAGTAATTGTCATAGGAATTAAAAAATCCTCATGAAAAAGTTTAGTATGAGATTGCTCATTCTTCAACCATTTTTTTTAACTTCAAACATGCTTTTGGTTCAGTTTTATCATTTTGAAAAGATGATAAAATTTGAATTGCCTTGTATTTTTGCATAATTTATTCATTCATTGTATCTAATGATTGATTTTATGATATCTGTCTTTCCAGTTCAATTGGTTTTGAGATAACAGCAAATAATTACTTTAGAACATTTTCTCTCTCTTTTTAAAATAATTTTATTCAGTCAAGCTCCAAAATATGACCCACCTTTTCTGTGCTCCGATCATCATCAGGATTCCTTAATTCATTTGCATTGTCCATGGATGTCCATGTAGCAAGCCAATAATCTATAGCCACTATAACTGAGTGTTTCAACAACTTTGAGAAAATCATCAGAAAGAGCAAGAAAAATCCTCCAGAAGTTAGATATCTCCAGCAGGTTTTCCACGGCATCTTTGTTCTGAGCCTCAGGACAGTTGACATGTTATCATCTTCATCTTCTTCCTCTTCTTCCTCTGTGACTCGGATATTGTATCAAGTTAGCTTGGATTCAGTACAATTATATATGATTTTACTGTATGTGGTTGACATTTTTTTCTTTGAATTTTACTTCTTAATGGCAAAATTCAATTTGTCATTTGAAAAGAGAAAATGCTCTAGACGTATCTTCTTAAGAATTCCCCTATGCTCTTTAAGTAATCTATAGGCTGTCTTTGACAAGTGACAGTTTTGCTAATAAAATATTTTTATAACTCAAGTCTTCAGTACTGACTGTATTAATAGTAAAGACTAGGTCTTTTCCAACCTGTTCTGCTGCTTTTGTTGTATTGTCAATAGAATTCTTTGGGTTACACGCAAGAGTACAAAAAGCTCACTCAGGTTTTCCAATCAAGAGACTGTGTCATTTGTTGCATTAAGGAATTCTACTCTTACTTTATTTAGAGGTACTAAAATTTTGTCTTTTTAAAAGAATATAGATTTAGGATTAATGTTTCTTCTAGCCTACCATTGACTGTATAATAGTTTTCATATAATCACGCAATTGATGGTAGACTTCTGCTATAGGAAATATATATTTCATATGTGCATAAATATTACAGTTTATATTTTCTCGAAATAAAAAGAAAATGCATCTGACAGTTTTTCAGGCCACACTTAAGAAAAAGAAATGATTACCTGCTCTTGCTTGATAGCTGTAAACTAACAATAAATGCAATTCTTGGCAGCCCCAAGCTGACATACAACTTATATCTGACTTTGAACATTAAAAATGAATCATCAAGTATTTTCTTGGAAGTTGTTATTATTATTACACACTTCTGAAAATTGTATATTTCTTGGGACACAGAGACTTTATGTACTTTCTGTAAGTCTCAGAATAAGTATGGATGACCTAGAATGTATTGTCAGGTTATGTTTTAGCCTCTAAGTTACTGATGTGTGTTTTATATTCTTAATGATACCTAATTTTTGTAGACATTCTATGGACTGTAAGGACATATCTTTTTTCCCCGTATTTTCTATCTCATTCCACAAAGAGATAATGGCTTCCAGTTTCTGAGATTAGGTTGCTGGCAAGGCTTTCCTGTACAGAGGAGCTTGAAAGTGACCTCAATTTAAAATCCTCCAAGCATTCAACTGATAAAATGTACTGATGATTGCACATAGTAAGAAGTGTTCTGCTCATATTTGCCAAAGAAATAAGAAGACAGTGTAATATTTCCATCTCAAGGACTTTGGTATCCAGCTCTGCCTATTGCTCAGTGATTGGGTATCTCTTCAAAATGCAGCTGTCCAAGCCCCAGGGACCTATGACCTACATGGCAATCTATCATGAATTTTGTCAGATTAAACACAAGGACCCAATAAAGAGCCTGCAAATAGCAAATCTGCATTCTGCAGTCATTCCAGCCAATGTTGCCATGAGACTCCCTGCGATTAATGCTCCTATCAAAAGGAAGCCTGTAATTCACCTTTTATCTGGCACCATCCAATTGTTTCTTAGAAGTAATTACTCCATTTACACCTGGTGTGGCATCCCAATGATGTTCTCGATGAGTTGTGTTGCCAGCTGCTGCTATCCAGCCACTCTCTAACATCTTCCTACTTAATTGTTATGAACTTCCAGGTTTGGATATTCAAGTGGGAAGGCAATTATATACATGATAATAGAATAAATAAATGAAATGGTAAAACATACCTTCATCTTCATCTTCCAGTTGTGCTTTGGATTCCCTGGGGTACATGGCCCTTCTAAGAGTTTTTCTCTCCAAAGTAGTCTGATCAGTTTCCATATCCTGTAATAAGAAAACTTAAAGATATAAATAAGAAACAACATAAATAAGAGAGCAATCTGCCACTGTCATAGCAGTAACATTAACCTCAAAGAGACTTTATTTGGACCAGTTAGGCCACAGAATACAAAGGCACAGCATTTTAGAATTTATCTTTTAGAAAATCCCTCTTTGACCACTTTATTTCTTCTCTTTTCCTTGCTCATTCTCGTATGATAAAATAGTTTTTTTTTTTAAATACTTCTTAGGGAATCCTGAATGATTACGACAGTAATAGAACATAAAGCTAAGAAAGAATTTAAGAAAGCCCTTAGTCTGCCCCTTGCTGAAGTAGATCAGTTTGGTACAACATTCCAAAAAGATGTTAACCTAATGTGTTCTTAAAAACTGCTCATGATAGATGTACCACACACTTCCCAGACAATCTATTCCAGACCTTTAAGCTCCTCACAGTTCATGTATTTTTTTCTTAGTGTCTAATTTAAAACTTGCTTCCTGACATGTTAAAGTTTTTTTTTTATTATTATTATTATTTTTAATTAACTGAAAAATATTTCTTTGCCATCCTTGCCTGTTTACCTTTTCCAATTCTTGATCTTGGCGATTCATCAAAGTTTTCCAGTGTTCATAGAGCTCAACGTCATTGTTTTGGATATCCTTTAGAGTCCCTTCCCTAAGCACCATTCCATCCTTCATTGCTATGATCTAGGGGAAAAAGCATCCAGTAGGTCTATCCAGCAACATATAGAGCATAATCACTGCTGTGAATCCTACAAGACATGTCTTAGAATCGGTGACATTAAACCATTATGCACATTTTGGTGTTCATTGTATTCAATATTTAATAATAATTTTTAAAGTTTATTGACACAGCTCAAAAACTGAAACGTCTATAAGCCAGTCTTATCTGTACTTGTAAAAAAACATGGATAAGCCATAGTAAGTTATAGTCATGACTGCAGTTGAGTCACAATTCTCTGGTAGCTTCAATTAAAAAAAAAAAAGTAAAAATAAAATGTTTTTTTTTCCATTGTAAGAGCCATATTTTGTAATGTTGCAGTTAGGCACATGATATATAGAAATATATAGAACCAAAGGGACACTCTATTACCAAAAGCAATAGTAGAGTTGTTAAGCACTTACAGTGCTAACTTCAAATGTATGTTGTCCATTACCAAATCTGCATGATGATATCTCTTCCCTTACCCAATCAGCGTGTGGTAGATACTGTAACTTATGCGTCACCAGAACAAGAGTCCTCTTATCTTCTTGAAGAAACTTCAAAATTCCTTCCTGCATTAAATGATCACTTAAGTGAATGTCCAGAGCAGAGAATGGGTCATCCTGCAATCAAATAAAAAATAAAATAAAATAGGATTTTACAAAATGTATATTTATTTTTTAAATTTAAATAATCCTTTTAAAATATAAAGCATTTGTCATTACTAATATTTTAACTTTTTCTAATAACTAAGAACTAGTTAAAGGGCTGCAGGATGAAACAGTGAGCTAGAATCCATTATTCTTCAATTTGTAGTAGTAGACTCATATAAGTTTTTGTCGTCTAGATGTCTGCAGTGCTGATGCCACATCAACAGTGTGGAGTAAACCTGACAGGTAGATCAGAAGTTTCAGGTAGATCTGAAATTTCTCATTCAAATTTGAAAATGCTTGGGCCTAATTGTGGTGAGAAATTCACACAGTTAAGGTGAAGTTGAGTCAGTAACTATACTGATTTCACCCAATCTAAACTGTAGGTTTTGTTGGTCCAGACTTAGAGCAAGTATGAGCAGTAATAAAATAGTACTCAGATGTGCAAATGCTTCTCTACGAAGAAAACCAAGCCCTGCATGAACAGGAGCCTCCTAAAATTTCTGGCATGTCCTGGAATTTTTATCAGAGAATGGAAAGTCTTCCTGAATCCACAGAGTTCTGCAGCACCCTGCTGAACACTCAGTCTGTTTATAGCTCAGAATTAGTTGCATTATGGTGTTTCTCCTTATCCAGAAATCCTGCTCATTTCAGCAGGATTATGTTGATACAAGATACTACTGTGAGTGAGTAAAAGACAATACGATCTCTTCTTTCAGTGTAGATACCACCTCTATCAGTATGTGTTGATGTTGCTTCTTGGTGGCTTTTTATCTCTCATCCCCATACGTTGGATTTTTAGTCAAATATAACTCCCTACAGTTTTCTAGAACTAAGGTAAACTATTCTACAGGTAAATACAAAGAATGAATAACAGCTCCATTACAAACTTTTCATATTCCACATGAAAAAGAAAAATCTTACCAAGAAGACAACGTTGGTGTTCTGATAGAGTGCTCGAGCCACGCAGATTCTCTGTCGTTGGCCACCACTTAAATTAATCCCCTAATGATATAATAGATCAGAAATACACAACTGTGAATAAACATTATGACAGGAATTGGAAAATGTGAGTTTTGTACAATTATACAGTTCCAATAAAAATCAATTAGTTAGTTAAATTGCTAATCCTGTTGATAAACAAACATAATCCTCCCATAACAGTCAAAGAAAAAATGACTATTCATCAACTAATCTTGGATAGTTAATAGTACAATTAGTATGAATTATGAAGAGCTTCTGTAAGCACAGTATACTTCTTTGATTGCAAAATCCAACTAGTGCTAGCATCAAATTCTGCAAGCAAAACTTGAGAGACTGTGATCAAAATGTCCCTTTGGAGACAACTGAAAAAGGAAAAAAGATTTTCAAAACGTTGTTTTAAATGTCAAAAAAATGGAAATCAAAGTGCAGCTATTTAAAAGGAGCACACTAAGATTTTTTTTTCTCTGTTTTTCAAGAGTTTCTCAACCATTAAAATGGCACTTTTGCTTCAGGCATGTCTACCCTATAGTTCAAGGATGAAGTGCCTACCAGTCATGCACGACCCTGAGCTGTTAGTAAACTCACTAGTTTTTGTACTGAGACCTGTGCTGTAGCTGTACGGGGCTCAGTCATGTCTAGATGCTCAAGTATTTAATAAAGGATGTTCAATCAAGCTTTATATGGCCACATATGCATTGTTGGGATACCAGAATTAGCTTTTTAAAATAAACTCATTCACACGTATTCAGACTACAGTTGATATGGGCTTGCCAAGATTTTGGGAATAAAGCTCTCCGGGCTTAAGATCAGTGCCAAGTAACCCTATTTTTCTGTAGGACCAAAAACACGGTATAAATTTCATGTGGTCTTAGAACAACAGCACTCTGCTATACAAACACGCTATATAAGGGCCATCTCCCCCCTCACTTCAAAGCCTATTTATTCTGATACTGACAGCTAGAGACGTAGATTTGTTACACAGTGAACAATAAACTCACTGAAATAACTCCAGTATAAATCTTTCCCAGTTTTCTTATGAAATCTGCACAAACCTCTTCCCTTGAGGATCTCTGCTTTCCACAGTGTATCAAAACATGCAGTGTAGACATTCCATGACACAACCAAAAGCAATATATGCAAAATATGGAGGCAAAATGTGATCTCTTAAACAAGACATTGTTTAAATTTGTCCTCTCCAGATAAGAGATTACAAAACAATATTGTCTATTGCCATAACACCTTTTTCAGTGTCATGACTCCTAAACCACTGTAGTAGATAACACAGGACAGTTGAGTAGCATCAGGAAGACTCTTCTTAACACACAGACTAAACAAATATGAAAGCCTCCAGGTTATTTACCCTTTCTCCAATTTCTGTCTGATCACCAAATGGTAGTAAGTCAATGTCAGGCTGCAGAGAACATGCGTCTGTAACGGCTTTGTACCTATAAAACCAATATGATCATTACAGTTATTTAACCAGCCACTTAATTCATTAACACAAAAACCTTCCAGCTCAAATTTCCTGCTAAGTTACTATGGCTCTGTGATATTTGGATAATTGCAAAAATAAATAAGTTAAAAACACTGAAAAAATTAACGTACGTATTCATTGGAGATCTTTATTGGTAAGGTTGCTGTTTAAAGATTCAGTTACCTCAATTACTGACTACGTTCTTCCTCACCACTGAGCACTTTTGTTGGACTCTGGAGTATTTGAAGGCATTTTTCAAAGAGTTATTTTTCTTCCCCTTTTAGGTACCTCTTCATTTGCTTCAGTGTGATATTAAAGGGCAGAGAATCCTTACAGTGCTTCTGATCTTTCCAGAATCAGAAAACCACTCAGAAATATTTGAAATTTGTTGTGAAGCCGCTAGGCGCAGGTCAGAATCAGGTCTGAGATCAGAATATTTGAGTGGTGTAATTCAGCTTTGCCCCTTTGGTATGAATTAAGTTAGGCTGATGAACTAGCTGAAGAATCTACTCCTGACATTTTGGAAGCTTATTTGGATTTTGAGACATTTCTTAACTTTTATTAAGTGGGAATGGAACCAAGCAGCTTATCAAAGAAAACACTGAGAGGAATGAAATGTATTTTTAAGAATTTAAAACAAAGCGAGTGTTGCTTTTGTTTTACTGAAGTCATTTTTTCCACTGCATTTGTTAGCTGGCCTTTTTGGAAGGACACAAGCACTCGGCAGGCAGAACAGAAAACACACCTCAGCTTTTACACTCCCTTCTCCTGTACTTCTATAGGAAGAATTAAGGTTATTTCCTGGAGGAACTCTGTCTGCATTTGTGCACTGTTTTTGTGAAGTGAATGCTCCATCGAGCTGGTCACAGCAGGATAAGGACATAAACTCCGTGGAAATATGCCTAGTATCTCTGTTTCCAGCATCCTTTGGCAACCCCAAGCTCCATTAAAAGAAAAGGCAAGGCTGGATTAGGCTCTGGGCAGCCTGATCTAGCTTTGTTTTCCTTGTCCATTGCAGGGGAGTTGAACTAGATGGCCTTCAGAAATCCCTTCCAAATCTAAGGATTCTATGATTCTAAAAATATGTCACCAGCACCCAAAGATGGGTTTCATCCCACGTAAGTTTAGCTGCTTGAAAAATGTACATATGGCTTCTGCTGTATCCATGAGAACCACTTCTGCCACGTGATTCCTCACACACATCTTAGATACGCACTGCCAGAAGGAGAAGCCAAAACCCCTTAAAGGAAGCAGTCAGGGTTTATTGTTTGTTCGTTTCTTTCTGTGACTGGATTGATATTTACCTCTGTTTGTTAAATGGACTCCCAAAGATAATGTTTTCCTCCACTGTTGCATTCAATAGCCATGGCTTCTGAGCTGCATAAGCCACCGAGTATCTGTTTTTACTGTAGATAAATAAAGACCATTAGCAAAAAGCAAAGCACCCACATTATGAAGTGTCTGATAATTGGGAAATAGTATGTGCTCATAAAAAATACAGAGAAACACATAGACAAAGCAATTGTTACAGAAATGAAGGGAAGAACTGCAAATGAGATGCTTGTGTTAGGGCAGCACCCACTCTCTCCCCTGGTGGCACAGTCTATATCCTATGTTATCCCATGTACTCTATTCTACTATAAATGGCTGTTACCAACCTCAATTGACTAAATGCAGTTTCAATCCAAAAGAGGATTACAAATCAGTATAATTAAATTATCACAAAAAAAAAAAAAAAGAGACAGATTATTTCTTTCTTTTTTTCCTCCAACATTAGAATAGGTAATGAAAAGGCATTGTTCAGATGTAATCAGCATACCTACTCACTGCTTTCTGAAGTTTTAGATTATTGTACCAGGCTGTGCATATGAAATACAGGTTTTTTTCAGGTAATATTTTTTCCTCTAAGTCTGTTAGTTGCTCAGTGACTGACATGGTACTGGTAGAGAAGACAGTTCAATACATTCTTGGAAGGAATCATTAGGCATGTTAGTGATGGGCTGATGATTGGACTTGATTATCTTAGTAGTCTTTTCCAAGCTTAATGATTCTATGTTTCTACAATTACAGTATCCCAAGTACTTAATATTACTTTTCATTGTGTTTAAAAGCCTCATAAAATATGTAAGAATATGAATACTTTATTTCTGTCTGTTTTGCCTGTGTACTGTGGCTAAAAATTTTGTGTAATACCAGACATTCTTCTGATATGCTGAAATGTGTGAGGAAGCACCGTTAATGGCTTGTAAATCTAAACACTTATCTTTCTTTGATTGTATTGCTTCAAACCAAATATTTGATGTATCCTTGAATCTAAGTATCTAGGATTTGCTGTTGAGAGAGAGGGTGCGAGGGTATGAGTAATAGCTGGTTAGAAGCAGTCAGTAGTATCCCAAAATTTTAGCAGTTCATAGGCATTTAATATGGACTAGCATGAAATATGTCCTTAGGACTGTCAGATATCAAATAATGGTGTGGGTCCCAACCACAGCTATCTGTGCCACTACTTGTTTGTCACTGATGGCATGTCTTTTTGATTTAGCTTGCCCTTCTTTTAAACCTGCAGGCCATCTCACAGAAAGCAGGGCTGGAATCACAGGCTAACTTCACCCAGACCACAGCCAGCTCCCTTTGCACACCGTGTGCCTTGCTCCATCACACAGCTGTCGAGCTGTGTTAGCAGCAGCACAAAACCCAGTGCTGAACAGAAGATATGCACATGGGAGGGTACATGTAATGATGACTTGTATCTTGAGGCCCTGTCTTGTGAGATATGAACTCCCAGTGATGTTGAATAAGAGCTGAAAGTGCTCAACATCTTTCAAGTCTTTGGCCTTTCTGAGGAGCTGGACTTCAGACTGAGGTAGTGGTACAGTGGCTGGGAAAGATCGGGATCCACCGGATTTAGCACAATTTGCCAGTTATTTCTATAGTAAATGATTATCAACAGGAAGGAAACAGAGATGGCTGGAGGGTACAAAGATGAAAGTTTGAGGAAATTCTGAAAAATGAGTGCATTATGACACACTAAAAACAGAGATAATACCTTCTGGATGCTTCAAAAGAAGGCTCTATTTCATTTACACTGCAAGTTATGGTAAACGACATTTAGTAAGCAGAAAACACCAAGAATAGCTTTTTGTGCAAGTTTTATATACAGGGGAACTGTAGTTAAGTACATATTTTAAGAATAAAATATCAGTTTTTGTGTATGTGTGTTTCCTCCTTTCAAAGAGAAAATAAACATGGTTCAATCAAAGGCATAGAACTTTTGGAAATACTACAGCTTTATATCTATTGTGCATAGTGGTTTATCAGGCAAACTATGTCGTTAGAAAACACATTAAAAATGAAAAATGTGTCTTCCAGTCTATTCAAACTGACATTGTTAATGTTGCATAGGCATATGAAAGGTTGACAAGCAATAAACCAGCTTCTCCATACTGTTCCACCAATGACCCGTGGAAGCTGGCAACAACTCTAATGTCAGATTTCTTCTGGACCAAAGAGAAGCTCTGCAGATAAAATTCTGCAGGGTGCAGGTGACATGTTTTTGCTTTTGAACCAAAACAAATTTTGAACTGGTTTGTAACAGAGAGACTGCATCAAGCTACACATAGCACTGCAGCGCCTAGACTTTTCTTAAGAAGTCAGCCTCTACTTCTTAAGGATCTGATGAATGATTTTGCAGTGTTCTGTGCCCATTAATTGACTTACTAATGGTACCAAGGGCATGGAATGCCAGCTAAAAGAGTTCTAGACCAGCAGTGATGCTTGCTGCCGGGAATGACGGCACATCACTGCAACTGCAAATCCTTAGAGAGTAAGTTTATGCCAGGTGAATGGAAGTTGGCTAGAGAGAGAAAGGACTAAGAAAATGATATTATTGTGTTATCCGTCTCAAAACAAACAACCGAATGAACAAAACAAACAAATTCTCTCTTCCCAAATCTACAAACCCTCCAGATAAAATACTTTACTACTGCAACGGAAATGTCTGCTAGCCTGCTGGAATACCATAACTGCAGCTGCACTTATAAACAGAGGATCCAAGTTGTCTTGTTGAGGGCAGAAAAATTCTAATAGCAGAGCCCTTATTGTGCCAGACTCACATAGTAAGCTTCTTCCCAAAGTGCCAGAACTGAGACACATTGCTTTTTGTGCTGCACATGAGCTCTCTAAGAACTTTGATAATTCAGGCTTCTTTAAGTGCGCAATCACTGTGTTTTCTTCATGCACCAATTGACACAAAATATGTTAGATCAGCCCTGCTGATTATCTCAGAGGAGTCAGAGAGGCACAAAAGGAAGCACAAAACAGATATTTCTTCATAAAAGTTGGTCCCTTATCAGAGAAGTTTCCCACTTTCTCTACAATGAAAAAAAGTTAAAGGGAAGCAAAAGATGAAGACTACTGAGAGAATAAAGAGAGATCAGAAATTAGGTCAAGCCAAACAAAAAAAAAACCCTAAACTTCCTCTATTAAAAAAGCACAGACTTTTATACTTACAATAGTGCATTAAAATAGTGGAGAAGGAAAGGGATAATGCTTTCATGAATGCATTTGGGGATGACTTCAGAAGTAAAATTTAAGAAAAAATGGGTATAATCCCTACAAAACCCCTTACAATTCCTTACCAGTATTATGTTTGCCATTATGTTCAGATAGCTTATCTGAGTGAGCAAGAACAATTTTTAGAATCTCGATTCCTTAAACTCTTCTTCCTTGGATAGACATTTTTCCTTGCATGCTTGACAATTACACTTCAATTTTCTTGAATTCTAAGTTCTGTGAGAACCCACATTTTTTAATAATCTCACTAATAAACATATGCAAGGGGATTAAGTATTTGGTTATGTGCTTTCAGTAGAATTCAGTAGAGTGATACAATAGCAGAGCATGGGAGAGGGCTGAAGCTGAAGCTTCTGAAATATCTAGAAATTTTCTTTGCCCGCTGGCATTAGTAATCTTTGTTCAAATTTCTTTATTCCTCGAAGTATAGCTATCTATACTGACTTCACCTACTGCCATCTATGTGGCTAACAATTTATCTATCAATGGTTAATGCATTCCAGAGTTTTCTATGAGACATAGTTGTTGCAGTCTCTTGGTAGGCAGATGTACTTGGTTATCCTTCTAGGGGAATGCTGACTTTTCTTAATTTTCTTGAAGTCTTCCATAGCTAGCTTACAGAACAAGCCATTTGGGAAGATATATTTTCTTCAGTAACTCTTCAGGTTTCTATGTTTTTCATACACAGCAACCTGTTTGCACAGAAACCAGTTCAATAGACAGAAGATAACCTAAGTGAAAGGCCTTTCACTTTGCTACTCTTCCCTGTTTATCTGTCTGAGAATAGGGTTCTGACTCTGGCTTGATGTGCATGAGAAGAATACATGTCCCTGCATAGTCACCACATTCATTCCTTAGATCTGAAACAGGCATGGCTGAATCACCGAATCCAGATAACCTCATTCTTCAGTTTTTAAGAATTCTCTCTAGCTGATTGTTCACCAGGAAAACAAAAAGCCAATTCCTTGTCTAACATTTGTGTCTCATGGCAAAAGCTGAGGTCTGGCCTGTAAGGTTGGTTCTAGTTCATGATCTCGTGCACACTTTCTTTCTCCAAGACCGCAGAATGATGACGACTCGGGCAATAGGATGTACAGTTCTCACTGCAGCTAATCACAATGGCAACAAAGCATTCAAGCCTCATGATGGACTTTCACAATAATGTATTGCAGGATCACTCCAGTATTAACAGTGGCTGAAGTCTGATACATCATTACTATACTGTATTGTTACACCTGAATTCACCTAGACTGCACTTCCTACCTGGATCAATAGCTACATTATTCATGCATGTTGGATCACATGGAGAGGGATCTCAGGGAGCAAATAGGACCTTTACTATGATTTTGTAAAGTATAGTGTCCACTTACTCAGGTAAATAACTGATGTATTAATTTCCCTGTCAGGAAGTCTGAGATTATCAGCAAAAACCATGCTTGCATCAGCTATAACACAGTACCAAATTATAGTTTTCAATGAAAAAGATACTCGATAAGGCCTGAGATGTTTGCAAAAACTTGGTTTACTCATTTGGTTATGTGCAGACTGACATTTTAATCCTACCCTCTTGAACATTATGAAGCTTCAACATTATTTCATATTTTTTATGCAGTATCTTTCAAACATTGCTCTATTTTTTAATCTAAGATTTCATATCCTTCCATGGGAATTGATCTGAGTCTCTCAAACACGTATTAAAAAACAGTTGCAGGAATAATTCTTATGTACGCTCTTCTGATTTCTTTTTTTTTCTTAACCTACTCAGGAAAAAATCCACCTCATTGTGAGATCAGTGTTTCCATGATGTATCTCAAAGAAATTAACCATGGCAAGTCACATATTCTTTTTTCCATCAAAGCTGAAATTTGCATGTGACTGCACTGAAGTTAGTCTTGCCTTGGCTCCAACTATACCTACTACTCCAGTGAGATCATATGTTTAGAATAGCTGACAGTGAAATATGGCTAGAGAACAAGAAAATGGCATGCATGCTAACACAGGAAAGCAAAAATATCCAGCTTTCAACACTGCTGTAAGAAAAAAGATGATGACGCAGGTTACTTACTTCAATAAAGGGATGGGGCAAAAACATCGGTCTCTGTGACAAAATTCATTCTTTCAACTGAAAGAGCTATTTAGGAAGAGTTTGGTTTGGTAGATTCAAGGAAACAGAACTGATCTTTAAAACCAGAGAAAAAGTTTTGGGGTTACAACACATCTCTCCAATAACCTCTGTCTAGCCTATGGTGGAAAGGAGGTTGCTGTCTCACTTAGCTTCCATAGTTCTCATTCATTGAGTCTCAATCTATGTAGAACCAGAGGCCTGACTCCATCTACAATTCCCTCAACAACTTTTTCAGAATCTTAGCTCTTTAGTATTCAGCACCCTCAGTCTGCTGTCTGTGTGAGTACTGTGAAGAGTAGCACTGAATTAAACAGGTGAGGCTTGGGCAGATATCAGGAAGGGGAGACATGATTCCTCACATTTTATTATTTAATTCTTTTTTTTTCCTTCAGTGGTGAAGTAAGCCTTTCCCATATAGTACACCAAATAACACTTCTCAACTGAAGAAGCTCCAGCCTGTAATTTCCTCACTTATGTACAGTTGCAGCATAACAAAGGATTTAACAAACTAGGTAGGAATCCAAATCAGAGCATCAGTTTTCCTTTCACACTGGTTAACTCTACCATCCCTCCAATGCTTCTTGAAGAATCTCATCATTTGCACAACTTGAGTTGAAAATATTACATAAAGTGTTACTAGACAACAAACACTTCTGATGAAACACAACAGACATGAATTGCACCTTATTGTTCTTACTGCATGATTTTTTGCGACAAGATTTTCTTCACACATAATGACTACTGTAAATTAGAGCTGACTCCCATCACAGAAGGTGATTGGATAATATTCTGTTCTTTCTATGTAAAATATTCTTTCTATTCAGGACATCTGCTAGGGCTAGTACACTAGATATTAATTACCAGACTGGATTATTTCTCTTCCTAAAGCACCCTACTTTATCTGCTCTGACTTTGCTCTACCTGCCCTGAGCCATGAACAAAACAGCAATGAAAAGCATGAGTTTGCTGATGATGCTTTTCAGAAAAGATCTAGGTAATGCAAATAGGTATTTTCTTAACAAGCAGTTCTGAGACATGAAGTTTACATTTCTCACAGCAAAATACAACTTCTCCTTCTTTACTGAAAAGAACAGTTAGTAGTTATATGATACATACTTGCTCCAGTGAACTTTTCCCTCCAGTGTCTGCATCTCTCCTAATATAGCAAGGAGAAGTGAGGACTTGCCACAGCCAACTTGACCCACAATCATTGTCATCTGACCTATGATAATGATAAAAAAGATATTAAAAAAACCAACAACCATAAAACAGGAAAAAAAAAACATTCTTCTCAAGTCTACAAGACATAGCTAGATCCAATTCTACAGCACATGAGATTGTTAGCATCCTCTGTGTAACCTGGCAACATTGCATCTATTCATCTGTGATATATACTTCAATGGAAAGTACAAGGTACACACTAAGCTCCCAAAGGATGAGAATATTGTTTGGACATGTATAATCTGCAACTGAAAGATCCTCTATTTTTTCTCCTTTGCTGTACTATTCATTCTTCCTAGCACTGCTTTCCTATCTGCAGTTCCTTCCCACAGTGGCATTAAGAATTTTACAGCGTTCATCATCACATCACCAACATCACCAAAATAAAAAATAATATTTTTCACACTTGCTACGTAGGTCTTCCAAAACAAACCTGTAAATATGTGGAACTCCTAGCCGAAAAATGTTGTGGAGCCAGTAACCTTACCACGGGCAAACTGAACAACTTGAAAGATAAATTGATTAAAGACTCCTTGACAGATCATGGCATGAAGGTCAAGGAATGCACGGAGATGAAAACAGTTCTATACTGGGAAAATGTAATATTGAAGAAAGGCAGGAAAAGTATACTATATGACTGCTGTGTCCTTGTGCACTAACTTTTGCCTGCAAAATCCTGTACTAGATGGACTTGTGGTCTGAATGAATCTAGAATTCTTTTTTTTTTTTTTGACTATTTTATTCAAAATAATAATGAAATTTTCTGCAACTATTCTTTTAATATTTATTCTTAATGTTTGTGTTCTTTCTGATCTTATAAAGATAATATTAACAATATAATTATATGAAAAATATGTAATTTTTTTATTATTATTTAAAGCATTCTACATCAATGATAAAGTTCACACCCAATATAGTTTATAACTTTGTATAACTTTTGATTTTCTTTCTTTTTTTTTTCTTTTAAAAAGTGCTTTAGTGCTTTTACAAAGTTAAGAAATTGAATTAGTAGCATTCTGATGTTATGTATTTCATATTTAAGATGTGCTTTTATCCTACCTGTTGGGATTCTGATATTTATATTGGACAAGGTAGCTAAACCACTTCCCCATGAAAAGTATCCGTTGGTCACCTACAAAGAAATTATCACGTATTAGACATAGAAAAATATGAGAAGTGAAAAATAGAATGTGTAGTTTGGGTTTAAAATATTTACTATACACCATAGAGGTATGATGACGTATTCTCAAGCACATGCAAAAAATGCAAGGTAGGTGAGCAAAGACAGCCAAAATTAGAAATATAAGAAGCTATATACATATATATATATATTATATATATAATTAATATTGATATATATAATTAATATAATAATATAATATATATATAATATTATATATATATGTATATATATATATAAATAAATATATACAGTATGAAATGCAATGAGGTGGTATTCTTGAGTTCAACTTCGTTATGCTAGACACTTTCATTTTGTCAAGTAAAAGATTAAACACTAAAAATAACGATAATAGGATCTCACAGGTGACAGTCTAAATGCCATAGCTTATCAAGCAATGTGTCATTCTGCACACTGTGATACTATGGCCTATTCTGAATGGATTCCTAAAGTACTACTTGAACATTCTCAAGGTTTATGCTGGACACAGCAGCTATTTTTTTGTTGTTTTTTTTTTTTTTTTTTTTTTTGTGCATACCTCCTTTGGAGTTAACAGAGGCAAGAAGCATTATTTGCATAGAAAACAAGGACATGTATGGGGAAAAATTGTCCAAAATGACTTAAAATAATGTAATTATAAATTATGTGTCATAATAGATGACAGAAAATGATGTAACAGTTTTGATCTTGATTCCAGGAGTGAAATAGAAGCATAGGAAGGGAAACTCTAAACAATCTCTTAATTTCTGCACATGGGATTCTCTAGTTTTTGTTCCTTTAGACTCATGATGCCTGTTATTATATTGCCTGAAGCAATATAAAGAGTTGGTTGAAGAGAAGTCTTCTCACTTTATTTTTGTTTGAAGTGCTAATTTATTAGGGTTTTTTGGCTTGTTCTTGGATTGGACAATTTTCCTTTGGAAAAGCAGCAGCAATTGCACTCTCTCTGGTACTGTTGTAGGACTGAGCAGAAGAACCTGCTGTTTGTAAAGTATGTATTGGTGTTTTCAGACCACCTTGATTGCGATGTCATCGGTCTCCACAGGGCGTGTTTGCCTTCTTGATGACTGTTCATAGTTTTCAAGCTGATACCTTAAGGGCTGCCTCCTGTTGATGGCCTTGGTGTGCTACATAGTGAGGTGAAAGAAAAGAGGAAAGTTGGAATTTGCAAGAACGGATAGCATTTGGTTTCTTAGCAAAAAGAGAATCTGTTTCCATTTCTCCCACCACTCTTGGTCACAGAGAAGAAAATGCTTGTCAGTATCTGTCATGTACATACTGCAAAATTTTAAATATTTTTAACTGAAGCACAGGAATTGATCTTTTGATGTTTTCCCATCCATAACCATCTCACATTTCAGCTCTCTCAGCCTCTTCAAAGCACTAGGTAGGTCTGCCCTACCTGAGGTAGCTTCAAACAAAGCTATATCAGTAAAAGTGTAATGACATGTAGAGCTACCATCTTAGTTCTTGGTTGCTTTTGTCAAGTTCTAGTCACATTTCAAAGTACATCATTACATACAGTTTTAAACAGTTGAGTTAGCTAGCTTTAGAAAAACTTTGAAGTGTTTTCCCAAATTTTGTAGGTGTTTTTTTTTAATGCCTATAAATAAATTTTATTTATGTATTCAGGTTGGCTGGTTGGTTTCTGGCTAAAATGATTCCTCAAATTTTACTCAAATTGACTTGTGTTTAGCAAATCTAGAAACAGCATTATGGAATGAATTTCTATTCCATAAACTGTTGTTTTTTCAATCTCCAGTTCTGATTTTCCCAGGGCAAGAATTGTTCTTACTTAAAAATGTCCAATGTACCATGATTGTACTGACAACATACACTACAATACCCATAACCACATAAAATGCACCTGGAATAATTTTAAAAACCAAGAAAGCTGAATCTGATCCCCACATAAATGTGTTGATGTGTTTTGGTATTTTTATTAGTATTGGCACTTGAGTAGAGTTTCAATGTGTTTGAGGACTCTTCATGCCATAGAAACACAAATCCCCAAACAGAAGAGCAAAACTGGTCAATAACAGAGTCAAGCAAGAACCCCAAGCCCCTGACCACTATCAATAGGGCATTTGCCTCGTACTGGGATCTGTGGCCACTCTGTTTGGAATTCATTGTCAAAAAACAGAACTTACAAGTCCTGTGTGCTTCTTACAGGATTCATAAGCTACAGAATTGTCCCCACCTCTCCAGCTGTCATCTCCAATCTCATCACTGAGTAGAAACTCATTCAGCTTCTGTACACTTGAAAAAAAGCAAACAAAGGATGGTTAAATAAGCCCAAGATACTAAGGGTACATTTCCAGTTATCTGTAGCCCAGCCAGCAGGATACACCCAAAAGTATTCCAAGAAAAGTTTGCAGGATACATCCCTTTGCCTTTTGGACCATCTGTTACCCAAGTGAAAAATTATATATGTGGTAAAGGACACATGAAAATAATTAAACACTGTACGGGAGCTGGAAATGAAGAGGAGAGCTAAAGTCATGTGATTTCTGCTAGAGCTCTGTGGGAATTATTTCCATCTCAGCAGATTTCTCTCTGCTGTACTTCTTCCATGTCTACACACAGGACTGATATAAAGTAATTTACTTGCCTACATCCTCTGAAAATGCTAACGCAAAAGGTGCATCCTGAATACAACTTTGGCATAAACAGCGTTCTAACAGGACTGGATAATGCACAAAACTGCACAGCCATAGCCAGCCTCAGAGCAACACAGCAAGAGTTCTCTCTGTCTACTTCATAAAACTCTTTCATGGGAAATACAGCACACAGGTTCAATGCATTCTTCATCACAGAAGGACATGATTCTCGTCTGTCCCACTTTCTTTAAGTATGCCCTAAGTATAGAGCTCTATCATTCTGAGGAAGGGATCAATATAAGAAATCACCTGCCATGGTGAAATCATGTCACTTTGCAAAAACTAAAATCAAGGTGCAGGAGAAAGCAGGAGAATGTATGGCTTTTGATCGATGATTTGAATATGAATATGAAAATGGGAAAGCAGACCTGTTGCAAGGCCTGTATGTTTATTCTGCATGAAATTATCAATAGCTGTTTAAGCTATGGAGACTCATTCATTATTTCATCTTGCCAGTATAGCTGTACGTATCTTCTGTTTTGAAAAAGAAAACTTAGATGTCTAACTACTGTAATAGTATTTCAGTCTTTCATAATAATATCTGTGTCAAGCAAGAATTTCTCTTCAAGAAGAAAAGAAACCTCACTCCGATCATCAGCCTCACAACACAACAACCATTACTTTGTGTTTGAATGAGGACAGGTACTCACAAAGGCTTTCATGTTACTGGAACTACTCTTTTAAATGAAACGGAAATTTGGATCAAAATATTAGGGCTTAATCATAACACGAATGAGTGCATACTTATATATTTGATTGATGGTGGACATTCTTCATTCTTCACTTGGAGGATGTAATGCTCATGGGAGAAAGATTACAGGAAAGAAGTTTGTCAAAAGCTGGAGTTTATTTAGGCAAATATGGTATTAAATAATGTTCTGAGGGATGGCCAGCAGTGATAAGGAAAACGTCAGCACAATTTTGACATCAAGGCTATGCTAAATGTAGTGCAAAGATGTAGAGGCTAGTATGATTTATAAGGGAGAGCTGGTATTTTCCACTAGGCAGAAATCATTTTCAGCATAGGGAAAATCTCTCACATGATTCCCCCACTGCTTTGCTAAATAATGTTTGTTTATTTTTTTATTTAATGAGTGAATGTGGTGCTGGTAAATTACAGCTATGAAGCTTGAAGTCCCCTTGATTACTATTCCAAGGAAATGTTGGGAAGACTAGTATGATCTTCATGTCATGCCAGTGCTTGGCATCTGACACGTTACTGCTAATCAGGTGTCAGACTCTGCCTCTTGGGACAGCGTGGCAGTGTCTACATAAATGCCCCATAACCATGACTATTTCACAGACCTCTGATGCAATAAATGAAGGTCTGAAATTTGTCTTACTACCAATATGGTCCCTTGAGATTAAGTGGTCTATAACCTAGAAGCTGTTTTGTCAAGTTATTTGCAGAAGCAAATGCCTGGCACATACATGCTTCTGATGAAGCAACACATTTTATGAGTTCTTTTTTCTTTTTTTGAAATCTTTTCCACTTTGTGCCAGATTCTTCGCTGTCCTGCCATACAGATCTCTTGCACTCAGGGAATAAACTCCCAAATGTCTGCCTTGCCATCCTTCCTCTCCTGCACCTCTCTACTGCCATTCAGGAGAAAACAGAATTTCCTTTATAAGAAAAAGAACTGTAGTGCTGTTTCTCTTGTGTACTTAGTCCTTCAGCACCCAGTGTTCCTCCAACCACCTTCCTCTCAAAGAGAATCCATGCTACTGCTAGACAGTGAGAGGTGTGTCAATACTGAATTCTCACTCAAAGCACCATGCGCTTGTGGGGAGGTCAACTTTAGCTCTTCCTTGCACCAACAGGGCAAATCTTGTGGGATAGCTCTGATCAGTCTCTCTCATCTTCTTCTGTGTTGGCTATAGCCCATACAAGAACTATGTGAGAAGGGAAGCATCTTCATCCCAAGAGGGAACAGTGTGGCTCTGAATCTAGACCTCCAAATCTGGGGGATTATAAAAGGAACAGAACATTTAGTTGTCTCTGTATCAAGCAATGAAGAGAAACTGTTATTGTTTTCTCTCAGGTATTGTCAATGGTCATTGTGAGTCTCACCTTTAAACTCCCTTCCAGGTGAGCAAGTAGAAAAAACCTTTTCTGTAACACCTTCCTTGTATTACTGAATGTAGATATTCGGGAGCTGGAAAAACCATTATAGATTAAGCTGGGACCACTTACCTTATGATAGCCTTGACTGCAAAACGAACCACAGTGGAAAGCAGAAACAATGGTGTGACCAGGATATGGAACAACGACAGTGAGGCAAAGGCCTGGGCAGGCTGCAGAGGCTTGTCATTGATGTATGCATAAGTCACAAAGGTCTGTCATGTCAGAAGAAACAGGAAATTATGTATAAAGACTCTCGAATAAGACGGGTAAAGAAAGCAAGGAAATGTTTTGCTTAAAAAGGCCAGTAACTTTAGGCATATCTCTGACATAATTCCAGAAAATTGAAGGGAAAAGTGACTCCTGTTACAATAAAAAAAAATTCAGAAAGTTTGCCAGTGATTTCAAGTGACTCAGACGTTTACAGATGAAAAAAAAATCTCATAAAAAATTGAAGCATTCAGCTTTGTGAAGTCAAACCATTAAGTACTGTGAAGTTTTGTAACTGATTTCAGTGTTTTGAGGAAGCATACAATGCTGACAAATCAGTAGAAATGTACTAAATGTTGTGCTTTTTTCCCCACAGATGCAGCACCATAGATATATTTCACACAATCTTGGTAAATATCGCCAGCACAATCTGAGGAATGCCCTCAGAATTTGGTTTATGAAGAATTCTCACTGACCAGCAGGCGGTACATCCTCCAGTTCATTAGATTGAGATTTAAACCTGGCCAGAGTACAATTAAAAATTTATTTCATCTTAAACTCCATGGTATGTTTTTGTGAATACTGAAATGGTGGCTTACAATACACTTTGTAACAGGAATGATTTTTACTGTTAGACAGCAGGAAAGTAAAGCCACTTAAAACTCTTCAAAATGAGAGCTTCTAAAAATAGGTTTTCTTTCAAATTGATATGATTGTGTTGAGTTGGTCTTTTTTTTTTTTTTTCCTGTCAATTAAAGCTTATATTTCCATTAGTCTTTAGTTAGTTAGTTAATGAACCCAAATCCCAACTGATGAAATACTAGTACTTTGGAATGGGCATTTCTAATATAATGCTACCCTCCAGCAAGTGGGTGCACTCATCTGCTGGTTTTATTAACAGTAACAATGGTCCTGCACTGACAGGAGTGTCTTTTTTTTTGTTTTGTTTCCAATCATCTCTTTTTCCCTCCCCCTTTTTAAAGAAAAGTGAAAAGAAAAATTCTTACTGCAAGAACAGCTGCTATTGGTATGGCTGCATTCATAAAAACTAGGAATAGAAAAAAAATAAGCATCAGGTTACATGGCATATATAAAATGGCCTTACAATTAGTTATATGATATAAGAAAAATCTGTCTATTTCCAATTCAAATACTTCAATCCAAAAAGGAAAATCCTTCTGCAGGAAGAAATTGCCTTCCATTACAGAGAGAAATCTTTAACACACAAATGAACAAGCCAAATAATTATTTCCTTTGTATACTTCAGTGCATTAGGATAAAAAGTTTTATGTGCGTAATTGTTATGCCACAAAACTAAATCACCTATCAGCTCTTCCTCAGTACAAGAAATACAATTTCTATCAGACAATTATTTATCTTTGCTAATCTGTAATCTGCTAATCTGTAATCTGAGCTTCTGATTTTATTACAACTTGTAATGTCATAATTATAGTGACAAAAAACTTTCTAAAAAAATCAACAACATATATTGTCGAGTTTCTATGCTACATATTTATCATATATTTTGTTTCAAGTATGTTCCACATACCAAAAATGTCATAGGCACAGATGTGTCTTGCTCTAGCTGAAGTCGGAAGGAATGTTGACATGGAGAATCCATTTCTGAAAGCTAAAAACAGTTACTTACTGGAAAGAGATGTATGAAGTGCAAACGTTTTGAGACTGGTGAGTTCCTTCATTCTTGTTTCCTCCACACTTTTACAAAATATGTGCTCCCAGGCGTACAGCTTTAATAATTTAATGCCTTTTAGTATTTCATTGGTTTTCTTTAATCTCTCTGTAGAATAGTCCTTCATTTCAAATGAAAACAAGGATAAGTAATCAATAATGGTTTGTAGTTTTAATGAGAATGCTTTTTTCCATTTAATCTGTTGTAAAGTTCATTAAAGATATATATATATATATTTTGTTTATGAATTTGCACAGGCTTTCAGTTGTCACACTGAGTAAAATAACATGCAATTTCAGGCTCTTTGGAGATATTAAAATACCTACAATAGAGGGGAAATTATATGACTCTATTCAAAGAAGAGAAATAAAATAAAATATCTGAACCCCTCAGACAGAAGTTGAAACTCAGGAAGATAGAATAGTAGGCTGATGATATTCATAAGAATACATAAACGTGTAATTGCTGATAGAAGATTCATTTTGGGATTCATACAGAATGGTCATGAAAGTAGGTGAGATGTTTATTCATATATTTATCTAATATAGCTAATTGCCCCTCTCCAGAAAACAGTGCTCATATGTTTTGGTAAAATCATAATCCAAATTTTTTTGTGAGTCAGAAATCAGAAAAAAAAAAAACCAAAAAGAAAGATTGAGACAATTTCTGAAAGAGTATAGAAGATAGATCTATCTTGGTATAAACTGTTGTAGCTCAACAGAATTGAAGTGTACTGAAAAGTAAGTCTACTTGCCTGTAATTTGCTTACTGAATATTAAGATAACAAAGATCGTTACATATTTGAAGACTCACATATCAAAGGTTGATCAAAAAAGTTCAGAGGCGGTGAGAATTAGGTTAAACATTGGACAAAGCATTAGAAAACATTTGTAATTGGTGACATAGGCAAGAAGATGAAAAGTGTATAATAGATACTAATCAAACGATGTCATCTGAGTTTTAGAGAATGCAAAAGCTTGGAGTGAGAGTGCACAGTCTGTAGCCATTTCAGAGGAGGATTGTACACATTCTTTAATAATGTGCTCCCATAATTTATCTGTCATTTGTACTATTTGGTAACATCCCATGACATACAACATTTTAATTCAGGAATAATATCCTTTCATGGAATTGAATTCAGACAAATCCGTGCTATTTGGGTGAAAATAGTCTCTGCAGAGAAGGCAGGTCAAGGCCCACATACTTTTTCGAATTCTTATCTGACAAACACTGAGGTACTTTTCTGAGGCAGGAAGGGCTGCTGAGCCATGCACAGGGAAAGAGAAAGGGAAGATTGTTGGAATTTAGTGATGGCTTGCCTAATCTTCTGCAGTGAATGGTTACTAGCAACAAGGGCAGAATCCAAAACTGATTCCCTGTTCTCCTTTCCACATCAGAAGAACCACGAAAATAAATTACTCACCAGTGTGCTCTTCTGAGCCTCAGCCAACTTTGTAGCTATGAAGTACTGTATTGGAGCTAGCAGTACAATTACAGCAGCACCAACCAAAGCACTCATTCCAAGCAAATTATAAAGTAGGATTACGCCCATTATTATCTATGGAGAAAAAAAGAAGCATAGAAAAAAATGTACATTTCAAAACACCAGAATGATAGCAAATATTATATATGCATATATTTGTTCTTCTAATAAAAAAGCTAAAAGATTCACAGGAATCAAGTGAGAATTTATTTTAGGAGCTCACATTTAGAAAGTGAAATTAACATCAAATTTTAGAAAGAAAATTAACATAGACATATTTATTTTTGAACATGAACTGCATGTTTTGTTTTAGTACCTGTCAGTCCTAATTCTGGACAATATTTCCACAGAACTGAAGCAGCATCAAAATGGTTGGTTCTTGCCCCAGGGCATTTGACAGAACCACTGGCCTCAAGTCTTATTTACACTAGATCTCCTTACATCACTCTGGAAGCATTCAAAGGTCTTGAAACTCATGAATCACTTTTGCCTTCTGTCCTCTGGGTCCTCTTCAATTGGAGACAGAGGCATGTCTGAGACAGGCACCAAAGCACAAAGCTGCACAAATGTGCAGGGAGTGACACAAACCTGAGCTTCTACTTCAATACTACATAGCCCTGTAGTACCAAGATGCTGGCTGAGCTCTACAAAGAAGATAGGAACACTTTCCACAAAGGTTTACTTGGTAATGATATTGATGCAATTACTGTGATTCTGGTGCCAGAGTTAACACAAGTTCTACAGCATTAAGTATTTTTATATAAAGCTCTACTTCAAGGTACAGAGATATCCTCAGTGATAACAGGACATTCGGAACTATTTCCCTACTTTGAGTCAGATCTCTCTTTAAATCTGTATTCTTAGACAGTATCAGAAATAATTATCAGTGGAGTTTGACATTTTGAAAGCATTATTTAGCTTTTCAGGCATCTGCAACATAAGCTAACGCACCTACATACCTTTTTCTTAGCACAACAGTACAAGGTTACAGGTCATTTCTACTTGGGCTTAACTCTTAAGCTCTTACTGTGGACTTCATCCTGCAATGTGTTGCTGTCCTTGACAGCAGGCCATACATTGGTAGATGCACAATATATTTCCTAAGGTTAACCAGTCCTCAGCAGTCTATGGCCAGTTACGCTACATTAATCATGTTGTGCAGATGCAAGTTTGGTATTTGCTATAACCCGTTCTTCCTGAGGAGGGGACAGATTTGACAGTAGCTGTTTCTTGGGACATTCCTTGAAGCTTATTTCCTTTGCATAAGGCAAGACAGGATAGTCCTATCATTTTTTAATTTTTTTTTTAAGAGCAGTATGGTTCTAATCCAGCCCTTATTTACCGAGGGTTATTTGCTTATCTTCTTTTTTTTCTTTTTTTTTTTTCCAAAGAGCAGATAGTTGAGCTCATCAGGCAGAAAGACATCTTACCACAAAAACAGTGTCACTGACATCAGCTTTACAATACTCTGAGAAGGAAATAGTAGCAATTTTCCTTCCATTTCTACTGTTGAAGCAGAGCTGTAAAATAATCATTACCATTAATAGAGCTTAAGTGCAGGAGCCCTGTATAGCCCAGGCCACAGATGCTCACTAAATTACTCATTAGGCACAAATTCATGGGTGAAGCTATGCTCATTCTTGAACAAAGCTGTGGTCAAGCTGTCCATGTGCTCATTGTCTTCTAATTCCCTGGGGCTGAACTACAGGAACCAGTAAAATCAACAGAAACTTCCTCAAAAAAAAACCTGTTAGAGTACTGGTGAGGAATGCCATTACAATTCTTCAGCAGCTGAGACAGAAACTGTTCATTAAAAAAACAGTAAATGGTAAATTTAGGCTATGTATACTTAATTATTCACTAGTTACAGGAAACAGACCACCTGTTCATTTAGAAACACTCCAGTGTTATCAGCAACGCTTCCAAATAAACCTGAATAAACCAAATAAGCCCTCTTATTATTGACTTATGACTTAAAATAGAATCCTCTGTATTATTTCTAACTTCTGTTACTACGCAAACTTCTTTTGTCTTTTTCTCCATTAATTATTTTTATCGCCTAAACCTTACCCTATCCTAAAGCATACACATAAAAGCAATATGTGTTTCCATTAGTAGTAGTCATATTGCTGACTATTACAGCAGCTTATTAGAACAGTTCCAGGAGTTTCAGCAAGAAGTGTGGCTTCTACCCCTTTTTTAACTTGTTTGCTGTTGGTGAGGTCAAATGTAGGTTAGAACCATTCCATTTCCACCAGAAACTGAACTTCTGGAGTTGCTAGAGGGTTCAAGCACTGTGGAAAATAAGTATGGCTCAGGTCCTCAAGTTATTTAGCCATTTCTGAATAGTTCCTTTAGGTTAATAATTTTTACCTTGCCTTCTCACACATCTGCTTTTCCCTCTTTCCCTGCCTTGCTAAGGGCTGGATGTTTGCAGTAACTAAGCTTGTTTAGATCAGAGCTCCTCTGAGCATTTCGTTCGGCCCAACAGTCCTGCCATCAGTCAACAGAGCAGAATTCAATTGCTTTTTATTCCTACCACTAAGCACAGCTACAAGTAGGCACTGCAAATGCAATGCTTGGCACTGCAGAGATACTGCTTCCACGCGGCAGAAGAAGCAGCAATGATTTGTGTCAGTAGGGAGCAGAGAAAAGACAGCAGGCTATCATCTATCATCCATAAAGTCACAGATTGTACCCATGACAGCAAAATCCTAGTCAAAAAATCCTCACTTTGCCAGCCCTCAGAGAGACAATCTCCCAGCACTAGGAGATGATGGGCCACATTTCTGCTTGTTAGTCCTCTTCCTGGCAAATGAGTGTCAAGTCCATTGTTAGAGGTTCCCCTTTGGATTAAGTGGTAGTCTCACAGATGTGTACTCTTTTCTAATGGGCTGGAGGATCCCAACATTATGTCCTTATTTTGATGCTCTACCTGAACAGGCATAGCCCACAAATTGGGGCACAGGAACAAGAACCACATTAATTGATTTGTTTCTATGGCAACCAAGTTATTGATTTGGCCCAGTGTCATCTCTCCCATGGACAAGTTGGATGTGGAAAGCCGCAGGATCTTATCATATATCATTGCCTGTGGAGAGAAGAAAATGGTATCTATGAAAAGGAAGTCAGGATGTTTCAAGCTGCAGTGTTGGTGATTACCTAGCACAGCCTTTCTCTCACTTGAGATGAGGCAGAACAAGAAAAAACATGAGAGATAACAGACTTCTAAAATCTCCTAAAGCATTACTGTTTAATGCAGACCCAAAACAGAAGAAAATGATAACAAAACATGAAAATTCAGGAGACTGACTGAGGAATTTTTTTAATAAACACTTGGTGAGGCTGGTTTTCTGTGGCACTGTTAAGGAAATTATTATTTCCAGTGCAATAGCTGGGTTTATATTCCTTCGCATTTCTCTCCTGTACCTGGTCATCTATTTCCATAAAATATGTTGGAGCACAACAGGGTTTAAGGTTAATTAGGTATCTACCAGAATTTTAAAGACAAATACTGTGAGAGCAGTTGCAGCCATGATCAAGTATCACAGTTGTGTCTTCAAGGAAATTTTAGAAAAAATTTTTGCTCTTTGCCCTGTTTTACCTGTGAGCAGGGCAGATCCTGTAGAATTCCCACTTTGGCAACTGGGAATCATAAAAACATAAGGAAATGATGAGGTGATGTTTCTTCACCAAGTGTACCCCCCTCTATTGAAACAGCTACATCAATCACAGTGCAAGCACAAAGAGAAGCCTTCACACTGGTACAGTATTCTGTGGTTAGCTACAACTGGAAAAACATCAATTCCAGCTTCAGTTTTGCACAAATTCCTGCTACTGTCTGTGGAGTTTTGTCTGCAGATGTCCTGGCTACAGCCCAAACTGAGTTGGAAATTCTGGTTCTTGTTCATAAATGTGACTTTCATAAGGGGTAAATGGATGCTGGTTTTAGACAGTTTAGGGGAAGAATCACAGGGTTCTCTGTAAAAGGACATAGATGTTCAGAATCACCACTCATGTTTCACATACAGTGCCCCAGTAAAACATAGCTAGGGCAACGATATGGCTGGTAACTCTGTTACAGTCGGATAGAGTAACTCATAAGTAAAGAGCCAAAATAATGCTGCTTATCTCCAGATGACTAACCCTTTTGGAAATATATGTTTATAGGTGCATAGAGTGAGTGTTACACTTCTGCATATCATTATAATGGTTCTATTTTTTGGTAAAAAAATTTGGTAAAAAATTGCTGCCATCAGTTTGGCAGTGGTATTACCATTTCCAGTTTTCTGCATAAAAATATAGTCGATATCTTCTCTCTAACTATAGCTGTTAACTGAGTTTTTACAAAAAGGATAAGATAAATGAAAGGATGAAAGAGGAGCATTTACATATCATGGGAACAGATTTGCTCACCAATAAAGCACCTCGTAGATTGATGCCAGTTTCTGTAGTCACGTAGTAGGAGGCCTGCAGGAATGTCCTCTGCAGGATAAGGGCCAGGAAGAGGAGAACTGCCAAAACGTAAACATTCCTGAGGAATTCCTCTGAGGAGAGATATGAATTCGATGGATCCTTCAAATGAAAAGAAAAGGGAAAATATGATGGCAATGACATAGGATGGATTATCTTTTCTTGAGATGCTAGATATTAGGAAATTCAGACCTTGCATTAGAATATGTAATATTGATGGTATTCTGTGAAAGTTGCAGGAATTATAACTCTCACTGTTCTACATATTATGAATTGGGATAGAAATTAAACTCTGCTCATGTTCCAAAGATTTAAGAGTGCAACTTTTAGCAATTCTGAAATAATTTTTGTTAGCAGAAAAGGGACAGCGAGATTGCCACGTCTGTCTTATTCCTTAGATTTTCATTTGAATTCTGATGATTTGGTAGATAGAAAAACAATTTTGCCTGCATATGAAGAAGCTACAAATAAATTATTTTCGTTAACACATGACTGGTTTATTGCACTGATATTGCAATATTGATTATGTTGTATTTGTACATTATAGGAACAATTCCTTCCAGAAATAGTCTGTGATATCTGCGAATTCTGAATAAAATAAAAACGTATCTGCAAGTATTTCCCTGGAAATGACATGTACATGTCTCAATAGGGGAAAAAATTATTGTTTATATAATTTTGTTTTCTAGTTTCTATGTTCACTGTGCTGTTTGGCTTCATTCAGAGAAGGAAACAAATGTACCAAAATACTGCTAGGAAGGCTGTTTCTTTGGCATTTCCAATCCAGCTGAAGGCAAGATATACTGGTTTTATTTAAAAAAAGAAGAAAAGAAAAGCCTGTTCTGCTGAAATGCCCAATCTGATGCTGAGATGAAAGGTCTAGTAAATATTGGGAGATAAACTGCATGTCTACACTCTCAAAGTCTCATCATTCTGGATTACTGTCACCTGCAAAAGGACTAAAGGCAGGAGAGAGACCTGAGCTTGTAGGCTCGCTTCACCACAGTCATCTCACCAGGGGAGGGTAAGACTGAGCATTAAGGAAAAATTATCACAAAGATGGTCAAGCAGCAGAACAGGCTTCCTAAGGAAGTGGTTAATGCTGTTTGCCTGTGTTCATGTGGCATTTGCACAATGCCCTCATTAACGTGCTTTAACTTTCAGTTGGCCCTGGATTCGATTCGATTCTATTCTATTCTATTCTATTCTATTCTATTCTATTCTATTCTATTCTATTCTATTCTATTCTGTTCTGTTCCGTCCTGTCCTGTCCTATCTTATCCTACTTACTTCACCCTACCCTACCTTACTCTACCTTACTCTACCTTACTCTACCCTACCCTACCCTACCCTACCCTACTCTACCTTACCCTATCGTACTCTACCCTATCCCACCCCATCCCATCCCATCCCATCCCATCCCATCCCATCCCATCCCATCCCATCCCATCCCATCCCATCCCATCCCATCATCTTAATCTCATTCTACTCTCCTCCATCTATCAAAGACACCCAGTGGCTGTAGTCTGGGTCTGGGATGAACTCATCATGTGGCTTGCAGGGAATTGTTTCCCATCCCTAGTAAGCTATCTGCCATAATAATCAAGCCATAAAACTTCCAAAGCAGTATAAGCAGTCAAATATTGATAAACACCTAATGAGCCAAACACACTTCAAAAGTGCCGAAGTCTAAAGCATCTAAATCCTGCTGGAATAACAGGACAAGGTTCCTTCATCAGCTAAAGAACCTTGGAAATGAGGGTTGCTTCAGTGCATGATTGCACTGGTATATGCTTTCTCTTAATATCCTGGGTCATCTAACTTTCCCATGTGTACATAGCAGGGATAACTGTAACAAACTAAATTTTGTGGCCACCTTTATCAATGTAAATAGAGTTATAAGGAATTAAGGGGGAATAACCATACAATTAAATTAATTTGCATTAATTGAAGCTAGAGAGAATTTAAAGAGAGACTCATAAAGGCAAGAACAACCAAGGGAAAGTTTATCAAAATATGCAAATTGAAAGCAAATGTATTCTGAAATATATCCAAGAGAAATAGTGACTGTCACAAAGCCAGAATGTTGAAGTGCTTTCAAGTTTTCCAATTTATTTTAATCTTCCCTTTAGCCAGTGTTGATTAAAACATTTAAAAATAAAACACTTCAATGAAGAGTGCAAAAGGAAAAGGTGCAAATTTCTAAATTTGTGATCCAGAAATGAAAATTTTCAAGCAAAACTATCTTGTTTGTTCAACATGAAAAAAAAAAAAAGATAACAAAATCCTATAACAAAACAAACTAAAACTCCAAGACTCTATTTTTGAGGCAAAAGACATACTTTGCTATTTGACTCTGTGGCTCAAATCCAACATGCTGAGGCTCAAATATGATAAAGAGCTTTATTCGATAAGCTGCATGATTAAACTCTATTTTGTCAGCACAATGGCTGAAAGTTTAAAGCCCAATTCAGAGTATCAGTCAAGAAAATGAATGTTGGGAACAAGCAGCCAAGGAGAAGATGTTTGGACAGTGATGGCAGTGAAATGCACTATCTAAAAGGGAAAATTTTATTCCATTACATACCTATCCACTCATTCAAATATCATTCAAATAAACATTCACTGTATGAAGTATATGCATGGGTATATTTCCATATCAGAAGAAAGAGAATAATTTCCTCCCTGTGTCTTGTCTACTGTCACTTTGTAAAATAATTTTGCCTTTATCTTTTCACTAGTTTTTAACAAATTCTTGCTCTTATAATAGAAAATGTTCTGTATTAGAGGCTTTTTGTGTGTGTGTGTGTATTTTTCTGCAAATACAAGTCTCAGTGAAGCTTGAAATGCGATGTCAACTAGCATCTTCTGTGCATCTCTAGATTCAAGGAGTTCACTGAATAATCAACTTCTTGCATGCCCAGTGCATTTGATCACAGCAACAAGCAGCGTTATCAGCCACAGAGAACAAATATTCTTGTAGCCCAGAGGAAAATAGGTTACATCTTGCTCAAACCTGTCAATGAATGACAAATGGATAGAGGGACAGAAATTAGGCAGAACCCACAGACTCCTTCCTCTTTTCTGGATCCATCACTGGGGGGCTACCACCAGGTGTCCTGCCTGAAATGAGGAGGCACAGCTGAAGTGATTCACAAAAGCTTTTACTTTTCCCTGTAAGTTCAGAACTGACTCTATGAAGAGCCAGCTCTTCCAGCTGGGGGAAACCTGTCTTGTCTCTGTTGCACTACTTGTGCAGCATTCGTGATGAAGACTTCCACTACTTAGGTCTGTAATGTGATGGTCTCTAACAAAAAAATCATTTGCTTGAAAGAAATGATGAAAATTACAATTGATGATCATAGATACTTGGTTACACACAGTATTAAATACCTGATACGAATCAAGAACAAACACTAAGCAGAATCTTTCAATTAATGTTGTAAAGTTACCTTTTCTGTTGTATTTGTGCTATGGGTCGTGTTCTGGAAACCTTGAACAATGCCAGAAATGCACAAAGGCCCAGCAAAACCCAGCAAGTCAGCCAAGTAACGGAAGGTGCTGCTAAGAAGAATCGGTCGTCCAAAAGCACTGTACATCGCCAACCATATCGAGGGACGGCGATTGGGCTGATCTGCTACTTTTTTCTGGAAAACAGAGAAACAGGTTGACAATGCATCAACAAGAGGCCTCCCTGGCAATATGTGACAATTTCCATTTCATTGCTGTCTGAATGCCCAAATGTTTCCTGTATGTTTGTAAGGGCAGAGGAAGCAGCAAATGCGATGTTGGTATTGGCAGATTTCAGACACTCTTCACAGCAAATCCAAACTCTGCCTCCTCTTGGTAACTGTGGTTTCTCCCTTCTAAATCCTAACACTTTTCTGAACACAGGAATGTGTATACAGATTAAGCATACTGGCATGTAGATGTTGTTCTTTGTCACATGCATGCTCAGGAAAGGGCCTGACCTTTCAAGTCCTTACTCCTATGGATAATCTTTACCTTCACAGTAGATGCGAAACAACTTGATTCAGTAAAGGCCTCTGATATGAGAAAAAGTTTGAAGGAACAAACATGGAGAGACAGCTATGAGAATATAGTTTAATTTAATTTATCTGGATTTTTCTCTCTTGCATGTCTTCTAGGAAGACACACTTCAGCTCATAGCTAATTAGTGGGCTCAAGAAGGTAAAAGTAATGAACTATATTGGGAGGTGAGATTAAATCATCTAACGGTCCTTTCGAGCCTCTGGTTCTGTGAATCTGTGCATTATCTTCACTCCTGCGCTGAAACACCAACCAGTGCATATCTCTGAATTTGGTCAGAGGGATGCTGGTTTCGTCAAGGTCCTTTTAATCTAAAGAAGAAAGAGTTTTACTTAACAGATCCATGGTCTGCGGAGTGGTTTCCCGTGCCTCAGGCAACAGCTTTTGACACTGTAAAAAATCATCTGTCATTTTTCAAGTAGCACAGATGCCTGCAAGTTATAACTGAAGCCAAGCCCTCTTGAGTGTTCACAGAGACATTTTAAGTATAGCTCAGTAATAACAAGCCCCTGACCCAACACGTTATCCAACGAAAGGCAAGCATGTATGTGCCCTGCCTGGCTACTCCCTGTCTTGTTTTCTCTTTTCCTTATTCCTTTTATGACACTTCAACAGCGAGGTAGAATATGCACACGGTGCGAAAAATGTACAAATGTATGGGAGGGCCAGATAACTGCTTCCCCGTTTCTAGAGATTAGACCAGGCTGGTCATAACTGATGGCAAGAAGTACAGTATAAGGAAATAGCCAGCACAGGGACAAACTGTTAACAGGTTGTTTTCATGTTCATCATTTCACAGAAGTGATTTTCTTCTCATCTGTAGGCAAGAAGAAGGAATGGCATGGAAAAGCTATGGATTATTCAGTACCTTATTATTAAAGGTTATTAAAAGACCTTATTTTAAAGTTGTTTTGTCACTTGAAGATAAAACAACCACATTATAAACAAATACAGGTGGAATCAGGCAGACAAGACTCTCATTGCAATAATTTAGAATTAGGAGTTAGCATGCAACTCCCTCCTTTTAAGATCAAAGGACTGACAGAGCAGTCTGGTTTGAAAGAGTGTTATGCATGCTCTGCCCTACAGCATGCCAATGTTCCTACTGCTGCTGGGACCAGCCCTGACTGCACTGGTAGGTGCTGGGTACCCCTGCATACAGGCACTCCTGAGCAACCCTCCAGCTGGTTGCAAAGGTCTCTAAGCAAATGTGGTACAGAGAGCAGTGTCACCCCATCTGAAGAAATACGTCTAAAACAGTTCAGGTGGATCTCTTCCATAAAAGGAGCTGTATCCCTCCACTGGAGAGGTGGTTGGCTCAGATGAGGGCATCTATGCTGCAATCAGCAAAACTTAAGTGAGATAAATCCTACCAATACTTCTTGGTTCTATGTTTGCCTAAACACATTTAAAACAACTAGGGGCTAAAGGACATCCAACAGAATTTCAAAAATTAACTTAATTATGAAATTACTCATGATTTGGAAAACAGCACAAGGCTGTTATGTGCTTTTCCTAGACAAAACTGAATTTATTGCCTAATGGGGTTGAATGAACTGCTCTACGGATTCGATTGTCATCTCCCTCCAATAAATGATTTGCATTTTAAGAGTTTGATAGGAGCTGAGCTAAATTATTAGGAAAATACATCTGTCATTTTTTAGAAACAATAGCATACACTACTCTGGGTATTCAATTAATGGCTAATTTGGTAAATGATAATGGCAAATTTCTTTATTAAGCTTTTTCTAGTTCGGTAGTTATTTTCACTACTGTTGTAAAATTTAGGTAATTGTCATCACTACATAAAATGTATTTACTTTTCATTAGAATTCTACTAATAAAATTAGCATTCTACTAAGAATTGGAATTATTATCCTCCTCGCTGTTCAATCTAGGTGTATTAAAGACAAAAAAAAAAAAGTCAATTGTAAATCTTTTCTTTCCTTGACATATTGACACTTACATTTGTGAAATCATTTCATATGCCTTCAAATAATTTTCATAAAAAAAAGATATTTGTTATTAACAGGAAGATAGAAACATCATAAGATTTGAATTTTATGAGTGGGTTTTTAGGCTATTAATTTCTATTGCTTAACTCTGTTGTTTCTTCTTTGCTTCATCAGGAATTTAATATAGCTGAAGTGTCTAAAGTGAAGGGGGGAGAAAGAAGAGTGGATTTTTTTCCCAGTGATGAAAATTTTGCAGAATTCTCCTCTAGTAGGCTTGCAGTGTACTATGTTATGTGGTGCAAATCTGGGATGCATGCATTAATATGCAGTTTGAAACACCTAGACCACTTGAAGAGAAACCCCAAAATACCATGAAATGATGGCAGAAATCAAGATTTTTTTCAGGATTAGGACAATGTGTAATACTTTGATCCAAAACTTTGGCTGTGGGAATTTACTTTCATATCTCTAAGGACTTCTTTGTGTTCTTAACCAAATTAAAAAATTATTCATGTTGAGCCAAAATGCCCTTTAATATAGTGGGAACTGTGAACATGTATTAAAGAGAATATATGAATTTAAGCTTGTGGGTGTAACCCTATGTGTATGACATGCACAGCAACTTACTCTGGAAAAGCAACCTCCCTATCCACAGTTTGAATTTATACAGAGCACTTAGAAAGATGAGATAAAAATGCTGTAGGATGAGGTGTTTCAACTTCTATGGTAGATTATCTAAAGAAGTAAGGGAATACAGTATGTTCATCTTTTATTGTATTTCTGATGGCAGAATAAATGGAAAGGAAAGCCAATTCTAATGCCTATTTTTGGCAATACGTTGTTTATGAAAAATCTCAACCAGCATATGTAAGTAAGCTTGATTACCAAGAAAACACGTTTTAACTGTCATTTTATAGTACCTTTCAATCTGAAAGGACATATATGACGTTGTCTTACAATATGCTGTGTACGTTGCCAGGCACAAAACTACTCACAAAACCAGTAACAAATGATCTGTATCATACTGTAGGAGCTGGTATGCCTTCTGCTGTAGCAACTACCAGATTAATAGACAATTAGAATTTTGATCTCCAATTATTTACCTTTCAATACGTTACTTTATATTATGTTATATTAAAACAAAATTATCGATCGCTGACTTTAAGATTCTATAAACAATAATTCAGCACGAATGTGCTTTGAAAAAAGATTTCAAAAAAATCCTACTGCCAGCAAAGGAAAGAATAGGTTCCACTTAATGTTCGGTCCCTGTGCTTGGGACACAGGTTAGGAGAAACAGTGATTCTGAGAAGCAGTCATGAAAATTTAGCCTGAATTCCCTGTTCCTTTTTTTCTTTTTTTTTTTTTTTTTTTTTTTTTAATAGAGTACCTGGTTTCAATTTTCATTTCAGGCAGAAGGATTAGGAAAAAAATCTTAAAGGCAACACACTTCATGAGCTGTCTCAATGGTATTTTACAATACAGAACACTCATGTTAATGTTCAGAGTCTTTTATCAAGGTGTGATAAAGGGTTTGGAAAGGAACAACAGTCTTCATCCCGCACGGCCAAGGAGTGCAGCTGAGATAAGCTCTGGAGGCGCAGGCAGGAGTAAACCAACTTAATCCAGAGGATCTGGGGGGCTCCCTGCCCCAGCTGTGGAAGATCAGTGTAAAATACACCCTGGCAACAGAGACAGTGACAAAGGATCTCTTCCAGACTGCAATCACGCTTCACCCTGAAGAATTTAACTAATTCTGTGGCTGTTTTCTAACCCAGCCATGCACAAAAACAACACATTGGTTTTAGTCTTTCAGTTTACTTCAACATTATCAGTAAAATATCCATTTACTTTAGGGTTACTGCTTGTTTTAGAATATTATCACAAATGGAGGCTATGGTAATCTTGAGATATTATGCAGGTTAACAGGAAGAAAAGAAATCTGATCTCAGCCAGTTTTTGCAAATGTAGGTGCATGTTACCATGGGTAAAATATTGCAAGTATTCATATGTACATGACATGCATTGAATGAAGCTAAACAGTGAATGCACATGAGCAACAACAGAGTTCACTTGCCTTCTGGCATCTGAGCCACATATTTATGCAGGCACATGTCGTATCTGCAAATATAAATGAGATACAGACAAGTGCTTGCACTCAGTCATGCACATTTATCATAAAGAAAGGCACAGAGCCTCTAGTTCCAAGGGGTATGTAGGTGCCTAAGCCTCACTGGTCTCTTTAAGTAAGATATGGTCACCAAATGCTCCTTTGAGGATCTGGCCTAAGAGATGTATTTCTCCTTTGGTGTGAAAAGCTCAATTCCAATGACTCAGTGGATTTCTGCTTTAAGCAGAAGGGTCTTGGACTCTCTAATATTGTATACATTGGTTGTAAAAGGCATGCAAAGCAGCCTCAGTCTTTTTAGAATATAAATTGCATTCATTAGGGCTTTATTTCAGAAGGCATGGAAGAGAGTCTGCACCTCCACCAGCTACCAGGTGGAAAGAGCTGCTCTTGCTGTACTCCTCTTGCACTGCTATTCTGAACTGTTTACTGCTTAGAAATAAGTTTACCTGGTGTGCACAAGAAAGGGATTTACATGCCTTAATCTTATGTGCTATATTTCCGAAGTGGCTTCTGACTGCCTGTATCCTTTCTGTTTATGCTCAAGAACTGACAAGTATGTACAAAACAGGGAGACAGGCTCCACAAATGAAATTCCACAGTTTTGTCTAAATGTATGCAGAACTTTCTCTGGAAACATCTCCTCTACTGAGTCAGTAGGTAAACAAAAACCAGCTTTGTTTTTCTTACTGTGTCTGGCTGGGATGTATTTCATTTCCTCACAGCAGCTTGCATGATGCTGTCTTTTGTATCTGTAACTAAACTCGGCTGGTAAGACACCAAACTGTTGCTGGGACATGTTTGCATCCCACCAAGGATTCCCCTTTTCCTACTCTGTCACCAGTTAGGAGGCTAGGGATGCACAGGACCTTGAGAAGACATAGCAAGGATGGCTGACCCCGACTGACCAAAGGGGTATCCTATGCCATATCATGTTGTGCTTGGCAATAAAAGCTCAGATAAAGAAAGAAGAAGGAGGGATATTTGTCATTATAGTGTTTGTCTTCCCAAGTAACCTTCACATGTGCTGAGACTGTGCTTATCAGAAAGTAGTTACGCATCTGCCTGCTGGTGGGAAGTAGCAATGAACTCTACTACGTTTTTCTTGCTCACACAGCACTGATTCAGTTCTTAAGTTGCCTTTATTTTGACTCATCAGTTTTCAGCTTGTGCTCTTGTGCTTCTCTCCCCTGTTCTACCAAGGGAAGAGTGGGCAAGCAGCTGGGTGAGTGCTTAGCTGTCTCCTGGGACCAATCCACCTGCTTCCTTGGTATGTGTTTTTGAAATGAGGGTAGAATTACTGGAAAGAGAATTACTGTAACATTTGCCTATGCCCTAAGATTTCTCTGTTGAAACACCACTGTCTAAAGAAGGAAGGATTCGCTTCCCTTCCAGTGTGCATCTCAGAGGAAACACCACAACTAAACCCTTACCTAATATGGACATGTTTGTCTATGAGTTTGCACCCTCCTGCAAATGCAAAGGACATGAATTACTTTAACGTGCAACATTTATAAGACAGGATTTCTGAAGAAAAAGTGGAGATGAGTGTTTCCAATTGAAACTATAGAAAAGTAGGACGTTTTCTAATTTAAAATGCAGTCATGAATATCTAAGATTTAAACAAAGCTTTCATTTTTAAAATGAAATCTAGCAAGTGACCATTCTGTTATGGTCTTGGTTTCCAGTTGCTCTCAATTTGGCAACTCTTCCCTGCTGTAAATTCACTTAAAACCAAACAGTAACTATTGCATTGGAACTTCCTATGACAAATTTCATCTTGGAACAAACAGTCCTAAGTTAAAAATTCCTAAAACTAGGATTTCATCGAAGCAGAAGAAATTCAAAGTGACACCACAGTTTTTAAGGTCGAAGTAGTGACATGGACATCTTTGGTTACCTTTTGTTCCTCGTATGCTTCTTTGAGACAAACATAATTTGTCAGCGCTCTCATTGCAATTGGAAGCTTCCCAATTGCCTTCAGGTCCACAGGTTTCTTGTGAGCAGATATAATAAGTGTATTCATCCACCAGTAAGTTGCTTTTGAGAGCAAATTGACAAATGGCTGAAGAAACCTCACTCCGAGATCTTGTAGATCCTCTGGTGGCTTCACTTTCTGAGGGTTCATGAAGAATACATACCTCTGGAGAGAAGAAAATGGACAGCATGTTTTCAGAAAATATCTTATTATAGGAAATTTTAAGTATGTATAATGATATAATAGCAGTGTCAAATTTGTATTTGGAGGTAATAATACAGTGAATTTAGGTAAGAATTTGCTATTAAACGTATTTCCATTCTGATAATGTGACTGTTAAGAAATCAACAACTGTGGGATGTGGACACTGCTCTTTAGCTTACCAAGTACCATCTATCTCTGAATAACAACAGCAAAAGAATTCTTGGGATATATTTTTATTTGCAATGGGCAAAACATATGCTTGCTTATGCCTTCACTGCATATATAGTTTAACTGCATTAATCATAGAATCGCTCAGGTTGGAAAAGACCTTAAAGATCATCAAATCCAACCGCAACCTAACCATACTACCCTAACTCTAATAACCCACTGCTAAATCGTGTCCCTGAGCACTGCATCCAGTAACTAGACATTCATAGTGACACCAGACTTGGACCTAAACTTGATGAGAGGCAGTTACTGGGGCTAATGACCTCTTCATCTCCCAGGAACTGCAGATATTTATTCAGATATGGATCGAGAAACCACATACCCTAACTCGAATGACATTGATCTCCACAGCCATCAGCAGCCCATAGAGAATCACCATAATTCCAGTGATGCAGAAGCGCAGCTGAGAAAAAGACACACCGTCCTGGCAGTATCTGACAAGCTTGATAGTTTTGGTGACAAAGGCCATTATCCAATAAAGAAAGAGAGCTGTAAAACAGATACACATGCATCATTATAAATACATATTTCAGCTGTGTTAATGCTGCAGAAGTTGCAGCTCTCTCAAGCAGAAATATTCCATAGCTTAATTCAATGCAAACATGCCAACCCTCTGTATCACAAGCCTGCAGGATGGCCCAGGCTGATGTCAGACAAAGTCAGGAATACAGAATGGAGAGATTTGCTTTGCACTTTCTTTTTCCAAGTCATTGTTTTCTTTCCTGGGTTACCACCTTTCAATAAACATCCACAAATGTGGATCTTCACACAATTACAAAAACCCATTGAAGACAATCTGGTGGGAAATTTTACTGTTAAAATGAAGTAAATGTCACTAAGCATGACAAATATCATATTGCCTCTTTGAAAAAGTAGGATTAATCACAGGTGTACTCTTGGAAACATGCTTATTTTGAAAGAATCCATGTAGTTTAATTACATCCTGCACTCTGGTTTGTATGACTGGTTCAGGCTGTTGAGTTGTAGGTAATTTGGCATTATACTCCCATGAAACATTATGCTGCAAAGTCTAGTCAAATTCTTCTGACCATCTCCTGACTGAGATAGACATCAAGTTAGCTGTGTTTCTCGAAGATAAACCTTCCTCATCCTCCAGACCCCCACCCCGTCTGAGAAAAGTAAGGAGTAGTATTAATCATTAGACTGGAAAATCTTGGAGTCAACTGCAAAGGAAGCTGAGAAAAAAACAACAATCTTCACAGGATGTCTTTTGAACAGGTTACTATTTCAAAAGGCCCTTCCAAATATCTATTTTGAATGAATACAAGTCTTGGACATAAAATAATGAGCAGTGTTTAAAAAACACCCCAAAGCTTGCGCTAGAAATACAATAGGCTCACTGTGTTTTCCCTTCTGTGGTCATTTTTAAAAGTAGTTTTCAATGTGTAGCTAATAAAAGGCAAAATAATTCCTACAAAAATACAAGTTCTATGAACAGAAAATTACTCCTCTCCCTTTTAATATTCTCCTGCATTTCACCATCCTTTTCAGTCTAACCAAGGTGACTTTGGTAAAACTACTGTTTTTGTAAAAGTACATAATCAGACATGGACTTACCTAACAGTAACTTTGGAAAGTTAGATGTTTCAATGTTATGGTAATAGACTATGGATACAGTGGCAGCCACAAATCCCATTATAGCTGGTAGAAAGAGATGGAGATGTCGAGATTTCATTTGTCTGAAATTAAATAAGGCATAAATTAGTGACTTCAGTTACATTGTAATACCATTGTTACATTCCTAGGTGTTCTGCTAATGTAACTAAGATGACAAATATGACTTTCCTATTGACAAAAAGGTGGGTTTTTTTCCAAGTGAATGCATTAATTTCTGTCAATATTTACTAGCTGTGATATATTGACAGGAGAATAACGATGTGCTAAGAACAATTAGTTCAATGTCCCATTAAAATCTAGGTTTCTGAAATGGTGTTCCATCCTTTTGGGGGGGAAAAAAAAAAAGAACAAAGACTCTCTACATCGTACTTGCAAGCATATCACATGATAACAGAGTACACTGACAAATTCAGTTAGCTTGGCTATCCATCTGTCACTGTCACTTACGTATCAGAAACTATGCCCTCTGCTATTTCACACACGTGTACGAACAGGAGAGTGAATGTCAGAATCCACCGCAGATTATGCCCAGGGAAGTGCAGCCATGTATTGTGGTGAATCTGGACTTTGGAGCTTTGGCTTCCCCAGCCTGGAAAATAATAGTAGTAAAGGAGGAAGGTTACAGCCAGCCAGAGATGTAGTTATTCATTCCCTGCTCTAAGCCATAGGTTATGCTTCATAGTCTAGAATTAGCATAGAAGAGCTACAAGACCATGGAGAGAGGCTGTTATTACCCAGACATGATCCATGATTGTCTGAGTTGCCAGGTAGCCCCTAATAACTTAGATCTAACTTTGTAAACAACAGGACAAAATAATTCCTAAAATAGAAATCAAAGGGAAGAGGACCCCAACCAAGAACAAAGATGAGAAAGACAATAAAAACCTCTCAGTCACACCCTCACACAATAGAGGCTGGCATGGAAGGTTCAGATTGGACATTAGGAAAAATTTCTTCTCAGAAAGAGTGGTGAGGCATTGCAACAGACTGCTCAGGGACGTGGTGGGTTAACCATCCCTGGAGATATTCAAGAACCGTGAAGACGTGGTACTGGGGGACATGGTTAATGGGCATGGTGGGGATGGATTAATGGTTGGGCTGGATGATCTTAGAGGTCTTTTACAACCTGAATGATTCTACAATTCTAGAACTGAAATGATGGTGTTTTCATATTTTTTTCCTCATTTTGCATATTCTAATCTCCCAGTAGATCATCAGAACTCAGCTGGTTTAATCAATGAATTAATTTTGAAGTTTATTTCAGATTCATCACCTCGAAGATCGACTATGCACTTCAGACGAGATTGTCTCTGAAGCCAGCACCCTGATTACAAGCAGAACTACAAGAACGGTGTTAGTGCTGGGAAGAGATGAGGACCAAGGAGAGGTTAGCGTGTCAAGTCCAGTCCTGCATGTTGCTCTGTAAGGCAACTTGTCTTCTGTCCCTTCCCATCCTGCTGTAGGTCTGTCCTGAACCACTTAGCCTAAATGCTTTGTCCCGTACATTTATCCCTCTTGCTGAAAGGCAAATTCTGTAACTCACTGGTGGACTTACTGAAGCATGGAGATGGACCCCAAAGTAACTATTGTAGGGAATTAAAGAAACAAAAAACAAAACAAAACAAAACTAAACAAATTATTTAGGATAGTGAGCATCAGTATTTCAATAACTGCATGACTGAGTTTAAAATTCAGGATGTGATTTTGTTACACAAAGATCACAGAATTCAAGAATGATTTGGGTTGGAAGACACCATAAAGATCACCTAGTTCCAAATCCCCTCCCTTAGAGGAAAGACAGTGTTTCTTAATGCCTACAGTCTCATAGGGAGACTCAAAAACATAAACAAGGATTCATACTTACTAGTTCTTGGAAATAGTTAGGTTATCACCATTTAATGCTTATTTAACACATAAAGTACTGCAGGAACAAAATATTCAGTCTTCCTTCTGCTTATCTCAAACACTCTATAATAGAGTTCAAAGATTTTCCTATCCTAATAAGACTATCTCTGACCTTACTCCTATCTTTGTCTCTTCCAAGCTGCTTTTAATTTTATTTCCTTTTGCCCATGCGTCAGCACATGTTTCACCATCAATTTTTAATTTTGGGTTCACTCAATTTTGTGGACTACAGTTGGCTCTTAAGCCTCTGTCCAACAGCTACTTATCCTGACAATCATGGTACAAAATAGACGAAAAATAATTGTATACATACATACATTCCATATAATTTAAGATATCATGCTTTTTTCCTACAAAAAATCTTTGATTTCTAGTTACTCAGTGTCTCATCCCATAAGTTCCTGTCGCTAGTTATTAAATCATTTTGGATTCTTTTTGTGCGATGGAATGCCTTAAATCTCTAGTTCAAATACAGTCCCAAACTATAATCTTCCACATGACAGATATATATTATTATGCCAATGCATAACACTATGAAATCAACATGGAAGAAGTGACATGGAATTTCTTATGCTGTTGTCAGGAGAATATTTAATTTTTATTAAAATTTATTGCTTTTTTAACAGATATTCAAATGTCTTATGTACTTCAAATGTACTATGATGACTTAGAGTGGCATTGTTTGACAGCCCTGAAAAATTTTTGAACTGCGTTTATTTCACCACTGCATATACATAGGATAAAGAGACAGTGGTGGAGAAAAAATGTAATTAAAGTCCTAGTTTAAACACAGCTTTTTACAAGAGTATATAAACTTATGCTCTTACAATGCCTTAAATTATTTGAGAGAGATTTATCTTTTCTTATTTTCATTCCCATGGGAAAAAATCATCTCCTTTCCTCTCCTTTTGTTACCATATGTTGGCAAAAGAAAGAATTATTCCTGCTTCTCCTAGTTTTTGATCCAAGACATTCTCTGAAATTTGCATAACTACAAGGGAATTCCAACTCACTGTCCTAAGTCTTCTAGCATCCAGTAATTCCAAATCTGAAGAAAGCTTTCCCAGAAAGAAGTTTCAAAGCATTTGGAACTGATTTCTCTGGATCCCATTGATCTTCCCATGTTGTTTACTTCTAAAATTCCCACTATTTCAAGTGGGTTTATTTCAGGTCCACTGTGTTAAGCCATTCTTTCTTTTCTTAAGATAAGTAAATACAAAGCACCTAATAGTTTGCACCACAGGCCTGCAAGCACACATAAATGTGTCTGAGTTTAAATACATGTTCAAGTTCTTGTAGGATTGCACGGCTTCATTGAATAACTCACCAATGAACAAAATTGGAAAGGTGATAAAAAGCAAGAAGACATGAGGAACCAAGTTGAGAGCATCCACAAAGCAGACATTTCTAAGGACACCAGCAGTAATATTGTATGCTGACGCATTGTCGTTACCACAAAATGCGAGCCTCATTGCTTCCAGAAGGTCCGCCTACTACAAAAAAAATAAAAGAAAGAAAAAAAGAGAGAGAGAGAGAATGTAAGAGATGTGTTGAAGTATGAGCTGGCTACCAAGACTGCTAGCATTTCTTTTAGCCAAACATGAAATAAATAAAATAAAGAGATACATGTGGAGCACAACGAACATCTGACAGAGAATGATTTAGTTGTGTTTTGAAATTGTTTTGTGACCTGATCATGTATAAATGCATGAGAATGAAGGCTGTGCTTTTATCAAATATATTACATGAGTACATATTCATTAAATATACCGTTCAATGTCTTCTAATGTTATATGAACAAGTGTTAGACTGAAACAAGGAAGTTTGGAAAAAACTATTTCCCCCTGTATTAAGAAAACTCAAATTCACGTTAATTGAATCCTGTATGTTACTGCTACCTTGGTAAGCCAATGCTCTGCGTAATTCTGTTTGTATGATTTGTTGCACTACATTTTCAATGTAGCTTGAATCTTTGATATTTTTGATTTGGTAGCTTTGAATGCACTAACATTTTACATTTTTGCACTGTCTCATAGAACAAGAATGGTCACACAGACTACTCATTCCAGATAAAGTGCCAAACTCTTAATCAAAGTGAGTTGTACTGAAGATTGCATAGACAGTAAATCAGCGTTTGTGCTTGATCCTGCAAATCCTAATGCACGTGCTTAGTCTCAGCTAAGCCAAGCTCTGGCTTCCATAATTTCTTATGAGAGTATCTTTGGACACAAAGATAAACTCACGCATTCATACTTACAGAGTGTGGGCCACAGTATGATTTAGAGTTATGGCCAGCTTCTGGGTTTTATCAATCTGTGCATTATTCTTGTATTCATTCTTCTTTATAGGAAGATCAAATCAAAATGTTTTCTTGGTGGTTTATTTTCCCCAAACTTATACTCAGCAATATAGTGCTGTAGAATACATTGTGTAAATTTATTTTCTTACAACAAGTTTTTCCAGATTTACATACTAAATGGAAAAGATGTCTTTCATTCAGCAAAGCATATTGTATACTTTCATGAACACATCTTTCTGTAATAACATGGGCATCTGATTTGTGGAATCAGAACACATACATGCAAAACATACACAAATACAGTTTTTCAAAAAAAGTTAGTTCAATGGGGAAAAGTGTTTTCCTCAGATTAGTTTTATGAGTTTACTTGTTTAAAAAAGACAAGCATAGCAAGGCAAATATAAACTGCTCAATTACTCTCTTAGAGAGAACACAAACATAAAGATCTTCAAAAGAATACTGCGTTTGAAGAGCCACTTTGAACTTCTGCTAAGCCCCATTTTTTTACTTTAAATAGCTTTTTACTGGGTCCAAAAAGTGTAATCCATGTTGAAACACATCAGTGGAACTTCTAAAGTTAGTATCATTGGGAAGAAGGTGATGAATACGGCCCCTTTTCCAAAGACATTAGTGACTGATGGACTGACATTTACCAGAAGTTAAGCATAACTCCGGGTTATATGGTGGACCATGGTCTGCAGAAATGGATGCATGTACTTACTGTGCAAGAGCTGATGGACAACTCATTCAATTTCAGTAGAACAAAATTTGACAGATAATGTGGCCCATTCCCTAGAATGAATAGCATGATACGACCACCATCAATCTGTCATTATATTTTAATATAAAATATATTCAAAATGGTAAGAGATGCAAATAATGCAAAGTAGGCATTATGTTAACATAATTTCTTTCTGAATAGGCTGAGGAGTTATTAAAAGAATATGGAACTTAAAAAAAGAATATTTCAAGCAGATTGTTTTTAATTTGTAAAAGCTTGACATGTCTCCTTTAAGAGTATCATAATGGCAATGATAATCTCTTGAAAATCAGATGTGTTGTTTCCTCATTTTTATTGAAGGTCAGAAGTACAAGGGAGTTCTGCTGGGAATTTTCCTCCCTTTCCCACAAATGTGCTCTTTTCTGAGACAGCATAGATGCTATTGTGGTGTAGTGGCTGGATTGATATTGAAAAGCAGGGGGGATCCTGGGCTCCATCAAACAGTGAATCACTGACTTCCATTGTAGTTTTTGGCTTAGAGTCAAAAATAAATCTAGGAGAAAGGATCAAAACTGTGTATAAGAGAAACTAAGGGAAACTGTTGTTTTTTTTCCATTTTTCTGGAAAGGAAATGGACCACTGACCACTTGGAGAGCACCTAACAACCAGTCTGTAGAAGTTTCATCTTACATCTTAAGTGGTAGTCCCTAGAAGTAATCAAGAAAGATTCATAGCACCTTTGCTGAGCCCAGTTTTGGAATGAAGTAAATTTGACAATTTAAGACAATGTCTTAAAAAAAACCACTGCCCTTTATGCTGTTTACAGGAGAAAATCTGGTCCGATCAATAATATCAATATAAAAAGACAGTGCCCATCATACTGGTGATTACTTTCAAGGGTATGTGTAAGCAGCACACATCCAGTGATCACCTCTATTAATGTTTCCCTGGCTTAAAATCTATTAAAGCACTCTTGACAGTGTCATGATGCAGTGTTGACCCAATACAGCTTGTGATTTCATCTCATAAAATGCTTATCAGGTTCAACTTCCCTTTTTAGCAGGACTCACTTCAGGACACATGTCTAGTGCTGTATGGGAGTGTTAGGGAGCAGAAGAGATAAGAAGTGTAGGAAACATTAATATTCCTGTGATCCCTCTTTCCTTCCTTCCTTCCTTCCTTCCTTCCTTCCTTCCTTCCTTCCTTCCTTCCTTCCTTCCTTCCTTCCTTCCTTCCTTCCTTCCTTCCTTCTCTCCTTCCTTCTTTTCTAGAGATACATGTTCTTTCACTCAAAAAATTGAGCTTGGAAACAAAGACTGTTCGGAAGATCTTGACAGCAGATAACCAAGAAAAGGCAGAGTGAAAAGGTTCTAATCTCTCCTGTTCTGTAATACCATAAGATTTCTTTTCGCAAAATGGAAATTTGAAATGGAAGAATATCAGATTTAGAAATAACATGAAAATTTTCAGTTTTGCCTACTGCTGAATCTCATCAAAATGATGGAATCATAGAATGGCTTGGGTTGGAATGGACATCAAAGCTCACCCAGTTCCAACCTCCTGCTGTGGGCAGGGCTGTCACTCACCAGCTCAGGCTGCCCAGGGTCCCATCCAGCCTGGCCTTGAATACCTCTGGGCAGCCTGTGCCTGTGCCTCAACACTCTGAGTAAAGAATTTTCTCCTAACATTTCAGCTATACTTCCCCTCTTTTAGTTTAAAGCTATTCCCCCTGTCCTATCACTATTAGACCATGTAAAAGATTGGTCCCCCTCCTGCTTGTAAGATCCCTTCAAGTAATGGAAGTCTGGAATGAGGTCTCCTTGGAGCCTTCTCAAAAACTACAGTTAGATTTAGAAAAGAAGATGGAACATAACTGACACCTGATCAAATTCAGATTCTTAATAATAATTTAAGCTTCTCTTCCATTAGCTTTAGTAAGACTATGTCAAAGTTCTGTCATAAAAACACCCGTATGGAGGTGAATAAATGTATATGAGAAAGTGCTGTTTGTTTCACTTGGTGCAAAGCATCATGCAAGTACATAATTAAATTCACTGAAGACTTTTTATATGTGGAAACAGACTTGTCACACTACAGAGTATATGAGGGAGAGATCAAAGAGAGAAAGTTAGGATGCAGAGGTAAAGGAGTGATTTGAAGAGATCTATGTTGCAAGGAGAAGTACAGAGAAAAGCAGGGGTTGTTGCAACTCCAGAAGGTTATCACCTTCTCCAGGAGCAGTTTCCCTTCTATACCAGCCTGTCAACTCTTCCTTGGTGATGCTGGCAGCAGCACTGAGCTTCTCTTATAGGAACTGTAACCAGCTGAATTAAATAGCAAAGCCAGATGCTTATCACCTCAGGAGCAGCTCTAGGCAGTTGCCTGCTACACTGAGCTCCACACAGTACAATGGGGAGCCACGCAAATATTAGCTCTCAGAATTAACTGACTTCTATCAGCTACATACTGTTTCCTAGATAAGTAGCCTTGCTTGCTGCAAGCCTGAGATGAGATCAGAGCAGAACTGTGGCAGTTGCCATACTTCAATTTCAGTGTTACCTCAGTCAAGACAAACTTGGGGACCTATAAGTCACAGCAAAAGGCCCACTGGCTTCTTAGCCAAACCTTTGCCTGCGCGTCTCAAAAAAAAAGGGCAGCTACTGGAAAGCACATAGCCCTTGTCTTCCCATACAGATTACCAAGAGCCTTTTTCTAAGCCTGTGCCCAGTTTGTACTGTTTGGAGCTGTAGGCTTATTTACAGGCAGACAGCTTTGTCTGTTGGTCAACAGTGGTTGCACTAAGTTAATTCTGACAGCCATTTTAAAACAACAAAACAAATGACCCAAACTTGAGTATATAGGAAGGGACAGATTGTTTTGAAATTTGTTGGCCATCTGAAGTGATTGACCACTATTTCTCATCAGGTTGCACTAGCTTTTCAGCATACCTGCTGAGATTCTTGTACACACATTTCAGAAGAAAAAATAATCATAGATTACAAAAAAAAAAAAAAAAGAGAGAGAGAGATTTCCCTGCTATAACTTCTCTTTCTATTAAACACCATCAAATTAGGCCATCAAATTGTGCTGAGCTGATTGCACCAAAGTGAGTAAGTATATCACTACCTATTTACTTCACTACTTCACTGCTAATTATAGCAGGAATGTTATACTTTATAATAATGTTGCCAAGCAGGCTAGGCTTAACCTAGCATTTCAATCAGGGGAAATACATTAGTGTGATAAAGATCTTCTGATAGTAAGTGCATGCTCTCTGAGGGTACCAGCTACATTCAGCACCCCAATAAGATGGCCATTTGTCAGGTAATTTTTCTTTAAATCTCTTGTACACTGGAGGACTTTGTTCTTCAAAATTAACAACAAATCACTCACTTTAACCTCAATCTTTACAAACACTAGAACTAGTCACAAATTTTCAGGGGTGATTTTTCTTTCTCCCCTTAAAAACAGCCTTTGTTGAGCAGCCAGCTAAAGGAAAAAGCAGATCTTTGCAGAGGAGAGGAATGGAAAGAACAGTCAGGAGGATGGGTCCATGATGGTGCCAGCGGACAGAAAGTCTCAGCTCTCCTTGACATCATTTGGGAATCTGATTCCCTTTTGGTTTAATTTAATGGGGATGTGAACTATCTGAACAGCAGCTCACCCTGCAATGAAATAGCTAAAAAAAACTTATGCCCTTTAACCATTTACATTTTCATCCTAAAATCTCCACCACTGGCAAACTGAGGTTTTCTGGTTCTGGGTTAAGGTGTACAGACATTTTCATAATATACTAAACAGAAACTGGTACCAAAGAGTTTCAGGAACAAAAAGCATTTTGGGGAAAAAAAAAGGACAAAGTATTAAGCATGAATGTGATGTAGCATTTAGCCTACATACTTACAAATCTAATTTTAACAAACTTAAACATGGAATTTTTAAGGCATAGAGTTAATTCCTGAGATACATTTTACCTAAGCTATAGAAAAGAATACAGTGGGAAAGTGGTAGATAATGTAAATTTTCATAAAAACAATAAGAACATCCTCACTGAGCGCAAAACTGCAAGAATTCTGGTTAAATATATTTTAATTATCTTAGGGTCTTTTAAATTGGGCTTAAAGCCTTCATATTCAAGAGTTTTCTCTTACCTGGATTATCACTCTGTTCTGCACGCTCTGCAAGATACAACTGTAAAGGAAAGAGCATAAATACAGTCCTCAGGTGGACCTTACTTGGGGGAAATATGAAACTTTTGAAAAGTTTTTGGTTCAGTATTTCTGCTGTCTGTATTTAAAAAAAATAAAAATAAAAAATAAAAATCAATAGCTGCACTTCTCAATTAAAATACATCAGCTTACAGAGCATACTCGGGTCTCAGTTCATAATTTTTTTTTTTGTCTTACTTATAATGTGCATTATATGCCCACATATGCCACATATGCATATATACAAGTATACATATATACATGGGTATGTGTACACATAGAGATGCAGAACGGAGAAAGTACTCAGAGTTTTGCAAAAGTAGTTGGCTCTTAATTTCTGAATAATGGAGTCTTTACCAAAGCAAGCCTTTTTCTCTCCTCCTGAATAAAGAGAAAACTTTACCAAAGTTCAAATGATGAATTTGTAAGATCGATGAGCCCTACGGAAGGCCTACCTTGCCACAGATTTTAGGTTAGTGCTCTGAATCTTTTCCTTTCCTGTTATAAACCTATTGGCTTTTTTTTTCCTACCTCCCTAAAAGCACCTGATCTAATGGAACCTGTAAATGATAAATAAGATTATTTGCAAAAAAAAAAAAAAAAAAGCTGTTCATTAAAAATCTCTTTTATCCCAAATGGTCCAGCACAAAATATTGTTTTCTTTTTCATTTCTATTTCAGCTGTGACCAACTGCCCTAGATAGACCCTGCCTCCTTGCTAAGCACTGTCCCGGTTACCTTGGGCCTTAAGGTGACAAATTACTTCAGATGCTTTTCGGCTCACTGGCATACACCAGCAGCATGATCCAAACCTCACTAAAACTAATGCAAGGCATCTCATTGACTTCAGCAGGTTTTGGATCAGGCCCCAAACACGGAGAAAATCCCATCAGCAAAACGGCTAAACGCGGTACTGACTCTGAAAAGCATCGCACACCAACATCAGCAGTGCTCTCAAGCATCCAAAACATTTATTTTTCTTTTTTTCTTAAGCTCCTTAATGCAATTCAATTTCACGCATTGACGTGCTATGCTGCCTGCTGCAAAACCTACGACTCCACATGCTAAGACAGGACGGTTTAAAAAAAGAAACAGAACCATGAGCAGAGCGGCAAAGAAAACATCAGCAGTAGGGGACTGGAAAGCCTGAGAATGCCTGAGAATGGAAAAGGAAAAGGAAAACAGATCTGAGTCGTAATCCCAGGAAAGAACGAGGAGCAGCCCTGTCCCACAGATATAAAGGAGGAGGAGGAGGCAGTTAGTGGGGACGACGGGGGGGGGTCACTGCATGCCCCGCTCGCCTGCTGGCTGTTAGAGCAAACTCTGCAGCTTACCTTTGCAAACACAAAACCAAAATACCAACCCCAATTTTCACTCGGTTGTGCTATGTGATCAATATCATCCCGGCGGCAGGATTTTCCTCCACTTAGCGAAGCAGCTCCAAGCCCTGGAGTGAATTATTTTTAGGCTGGTGATGGGAAGATCAGCTGCTGCCTCCTATCGAGTTTCCAAAGCGCACAAACTCCGCTTGTCTTTCTCACACGCCGAAAAGGGGCAGGAAGCTGGGAAGAGACAGGCAAGCAAGAAGCACCAATTTTTCGCCTCCTGCAGCCGCAGTCCCCTGGGATTTCTTCTGCTTGCTTTTATTTTCATTTTTACAAACTGGAGTGGTAAGAATCCAAGAGGCTGTACTGCAATGCACAGGCTATGGCCAGATGGGTATCCTAACGTAATTGACTTGGACAAGGTAGTCTAACTTTTGGCAGGCATGGGAGCTTCAGCTTTTGAGGGTTTTTTTTGAATTTGGCTTAGTTAATTTAAATTTGACAACATAATTATATATATTGTCCATCATCTTGAGCGGAAGCGAAAGCATAAATCTACTCAGATATTTCATTCACCCTAGATTCCTCCATACTCTTCACCTTAAAATCTGTTTACTAATCACAGTGAAAAGAGAAATTGAGGCACTGGACAGTTTTTTATTTTGAAATAGATTATTTTTTAAACTTGAAATAAAAGGCAAAACAAATTTTGTGCTCATTCCAGGCATAAAATCTTCCACACAATTGCCCTTATTTACAATTTTGGCAGCACTGAAAGTTGCTACTTTGAACAAGGGCTGCTCTGAAAGTAATACCTCCCATTTTTTTTATGTTGGCCCATGACATCAGTGCATCTTAGCAGTGGCAACAGTGGCCATGGGTCACCTCCACTGGTGCAGATTTTTATGAGCAGGACTTGCAGCTCTTGGTTGCTGGTGAAAATGCACAGCTAATAGTGGAGACTATGTTGCAAAATAGTGTATTGTAGCTGAGAATTTTGCTTTATCAAATAGTGTTATTGCACGCTTTGTAATATGTGTTATAATTTCTATGGACAGAAAGAGAAGGCATTGTTTTCAGAGTAACTGACATATACGTTTCTTTATTAGAAGGTCCCAAAGGATCCCTAAACATTCCTTTGTTTAAAGATCTCTAAGTTGCCTACGTGCAGCAGGCTGGTTTGTCGTCTATTTTCTTTCAGTGCCACTGAAACAAGATATGACAGAGTGCAGGCATTCCATCTTGATTGTTTCATGCTACCAAGTCATAAAGCTTAAGGCCAAAAGTGGCAAAGGTGTTTGAGTCAGATCTGAGACCTGGTGGCAGCTCAGAACATTTGAGAGCATGGTGGTTCCGAGGCTGAGCGGCAAACATGGAGATCTCTTAGGGCAATTTGCTCAGACCCAGCAGGACCCATCCAAATCACTGAAGAGCAAATGATTTCCAGTGGATTGTGATCATGTGCTTTCACTCTATGAAAGGTATTTCAGAAAACTCTGAGCTGAAAATGTAGGGGATGGACAAATCCGTCCATGTAGGGGAATCCATCCCAACCTTGGCAAATTCAGTTTTTCCTTTTTCTATGGTTTTCATTATTATTTGTTTTCCTTCTGACTGTAGGGACAGAAAAGAGAAGACCTCAGATCTGAAGAAAAATTTTTGATAGTAGATACTTGAAACATCAGTACACAATTACACTGAGCAACTGAGACAATTTTCAGTCATCCTACACAACAACTGATATGTTTTACTTGCTTTTCAGGTTTCTTGCTAAGTTTCCTTCCCACTTGTGTATGAACATTCCATGCTTTAGGAGGAACGATCTGAGTTCTGTTATAAATCCATGTTTCATTAGAAGAGTTTTAAAATAAAATCTTTAACACATCATGGAGCATTTTTGAAAACAGGTATAATTTCAGACCCAAGTGAATGAAATTTATGATCAGACCATTATTTATCAAAACACGAATATCTTATTCACTCATTTACATCAAATTATTTAAAAAGGAAGGAAAACAAAAAAAAAAAAGAAGAAGAAGAAAATAAACATAACAGCTGCTTGCATGAATAATTATGCTGTTTTCTAAATGAAGTTCTTTGGTTTTTTTTCTATGTGACAAGCTAAAAGGCCTTGCAATGCACATTTAAAAGAATTAAGGAAAGCAGAAAAGTAAAACTCTGAAATGTCAGAAAACTTTCTGCTCTGCTCCAAAATATTTGTTGCTATTCTTTTTGCATTTGTTGGAAAGAAAAAAAAAATGAGCAAATAAACAAAACAAAACAAAACAAAACAAAACAAAACAACAGGGATTCAAAGTGGTTCAGGGATGTATTTGAATCTGCCACTAAAGGGAAAAACAGGACAATGTTTGGATATGCCTGTTTGATCCCCCCTTCCAGTCTCATGTGAACATTCCAAAGGCCCAACAGCCACTGCTCTACAGCTCCAGCTCACATGCCTCCTGCCCAACACTGTCCCTAACCCTGACCCTGTTACTGTCCTCATCCCTGACACTGAGTCTGTCGAGTTGGGAGTGCAGTATCATGACTACTTTATCTGGTGACTCAGAGGGGAAAATGTGTGGGTTTTAAAAACCATGGAGTTTGGGCTGCTGGTTCTCATGCAGGCAGCAGTTAAATGCCAGAGCCCATTAAGATGCTGGTGATGGTTTCCATGCTGCTTGCAGGATCGCATCAGGTTGAATCAGCTGAACCCAAGGGGATCTAAATGATGGATGAATACTAGGAGTGGGAAAAGGTTTTAATAGAATAATATTCACTTATGTGAGTCCAATCCCCTGTGGCTGTGGATTAATTTGCCACAGATCCCTTCTGAGCCCTTTCCATTGTAATTGTCTTGGATTGTTTAACACGCTACACAGCAAAAGGTACTGTGCTCTGGACACAGTTCACATAATGAACTGATCAAGAATATGAGGACTCTCAACTGACTAAAGCTCTCTCAGCTTTTCCCCGTGTTGCAGGTCAGTCCATAGATCTCTCTCTACATGGATTTCATGGCTCACTGATGCTCACAATCAAGTAATAGAATCATGGAATCATTTAATCACAGAATGGTTTGGGTTGGAAGGAACCTCAATGACAATCCAGCTCCAACCCCCCTGACAGGAGCAGCGTTGTAGGGTCCCATCCACCTAACTTTGAATACCTCCAGAGATAAAATTTAACACACTATTATCCTTATCTACAATTTTGGCAGCGCTGAAAGTTGCTACCTTGTATTAGAGCTGCTCTGAAAGTAATGCCTCCTATTTTATTATGTTATCCATGACATCAGTGCATTTCAGAAGTAGCAACAGTGTCAGAGGGTCGCATCTGCTAGTGATGCTTCTTACAAACACAGCATGCAGCTCTTGTTCATCATTGGTGAAAATCCACAGCTAATGGTGGTGACTGTGTTGGAAAATAGTGTATTGTAGCTGAGAATTTTCTCTGTTAAATAGTGCTATTGCACTCTTTGTGTCTGTTGTAGTTTCCATGGAAATAATTAAGAGGCATTACTTTCAGAGCAACAATTGTAGATACGGCCATAGACAATTCCTCTTCACTCAGTTTGGCCCAGGCAAGCCAGGAGGTTGGACACCAATGCTTTAAACCTATGTGTATCATTTATACAGAAGCTTTTTGCTCTTAATAAAACTGCGTAGGCAATTCTAGCTGTAAATTATACATGCTGTGGTCTATCAAGTATTTATTTTACTTCTAAATTTGTCACAGTATGCTAGAAGTGCTGTGTCAGAACTCTTACCATCATATAAAAAGACCAGACTGACACCAATTCAAGATTAATTTTAGTTACACTAACAGTCCTAATTAAAAAAAAAAGGTTTCATATTGTTTTAATTTTGTCTCAAAAAATAGGTCAACCAAAAATTGTTAATGAAGTAGCAAAACATCAATATTCTATTTAAATTTTTTTAAATATATTGGAAAATGCAGCCTGTTCTTTGAATAACTTCTCTGTCTCTTTTAAATATTTATTGTGATTAAGCTTGGAAAGAGAAATCATCAGAAGACGGGTATTATTTCAAATATTTTCCACAGCTTTTTAAAAAGTTATTATTCCTTGTTTCTATGGGGAAAAATGTTGTGGAAAATATATACAGCAAAAGTTCAACAGAGCAACCTAAGTAGAAAAGAACTCTATATGGAGAACTACAAGAAAATCCCAGACTTCAGACTTCATCTCTATAAAAGGTGTACAAAGCCAAAGGGCTTGAGCAGGGATTTACCATCCCTCAGATCTCTGATGCACAGCACAGTGTAAATGGTGATTCCCAGGCACCAAACATAATGCTATGTTTATCTTGGTATTTTGAAATACTGGCTGAACTGAGGTGAAATGCTGCAGTTTACTCAGGTTTGCACTGCTGCATGTATCTGGGTTGCTTCTGCACAAGGCTCATAGGCACAAGGCTGAAACACAACATACTGTCATTACCACACACATCCTTCATTATGCTTCCTCACAGTGGTTTGCCAGGGGCTGACACTGGCAATATAGGCAATTATTGCATGTTGATCCTAAAATCTCATTCCTATAGCAGCCAAGCTAGCAGTCTGATTTTATCCTCTTGGCCAACATCGTAAGACTAAACTAGGGAGAGGATCATTTTCTCCCATTGAAGTCAACAAGGCACATACCTTGACTAGTCCCCTTTTTCAAATTTTGGCTTCTAGGTACATTGTAGTCAGAAATTAAAATGATTTTTAGGTGTCTAATTTCAATGCAAATGCCTGAAAAGGCATCACATAATGTTGACCTCACTTCGGTCAGAATTAGATGGCTGATAACTGATTACTGATGTTTGACAGTGGATTCCCTACACTGAATTTGGAGAGAAAAATATATTTCTAGACATAAATTCTTTCCATCCTAAAGCAATGATGCATCCTAAAGCAGATACTGAGAATTCATTCACCTCTGGATATGACTATTGCACCTCATAGACTAGCAGAGTCTATATGATTGTGTTAGGCTTAAGTTGTTCTCACACGTGTAGAACTAGGGAAGCTGATTCCTGCTGCTATGCTATGTCTAGAAATGAGAATTATGAACCTAAATTACTGGAGCATTTATGGAAGTTCAATCTTGTATCTATGTTTTCCCTTTCTTTCTTTGCGATATGGAAGTAACATATCAGCATGAGATATGTTATTTCATATAACTACTTTATGTTCTTATGTATATCAAGAGAGTCTAAAAGAATGTGACAAAAAGAGCAGTAAAAATGACAAATATCTGGTAGAAGTCGTCCCACCATTATTTCTAGACCAGTAGGACCCACACAATCTGCCTCCAACATATCTTACCATCTCTGATTGTAATTTTGACACATGTCAATCATACTCGAGCACTGCTATGCTCTATGCTGGCATAAATGTATAAATGCAAAGAAAGATGAACAATCAAAACTATAAGAAATACAGGAAAAGATGGAATTCAGTTGCTTATGCTAACCCGAAATGTTGACATCTGCTGTATCCAAAACACATCATTTGTTTTGTTATTACCACCATATATAACACATTCTTCAAAAAGCCACTACCATAATAGGATGCATTCAATCCTTACGAAGATCTATATCATTTTTTTTCTTTTTTCCAGGCAAGATATGCAGTACAGTCTCCTGCTTTTCTAAAACAAATCTTTAACCATAAAGGGCACTACGTCTGACTTCTATCTAAAATCTTGAAGTTCAGTCTCTGAAGTTACATCTCACAAATCTGGAAGATTTTTAATAAAGTCTCTGTTCAGGTTTCTGGGAATAAAGACTTCTATTACAATTCACTTATATTAAAAAGGTAAAAATTTCAACTACATGTAAAATTCTATATATATTTAAAATTACTGTGATCACACTCTATGTTATATTTGAATTAATTACATACTGTCTGGATAATTTAACTGCTGCAGTAGAAGTGTAGTATCTGAGGAAGACTGAATATGTTTTTTGACTTCTCAACCACTTTTGTATTTAGTGGGTACTAAAAGCTAACTACCTTGTCTTTTTCTTTCCTCACTGATGATCTGTGATCTTTGCTGGAAATCAGGAAATGGTAACATAAGTCTAAAGTATATCTTACAGCACACAGAATTTTATTAAAGCTCATTGTGATAAGGACTAAAATCTGTAACAGAAGTTAATCAAATGCGTTAAGATTAATTTAAAATATTTCTACTTCTTTACAATAGGACATGTCAATGATATGGCAGTGGAAGGCAATCTCTTGACAGAACACACAGAAGAAAATTAATGAAAACAAATAAAAATGTCCCAAACTATCCAGTGATCAGCACACTGGAGAAACAAGATGTACAAGGACTGTTGTCCCTACCGTCTCTCCGAAAACACTTTCTGAAGCTCCTTAGCAGGGTATACCTAAAGTACTTCTGTAATTCTTCATCATGATCCTGTGACAGCAGCCTGAAAGCATGGTCAAAGGGTTTGTTTAAGTTCAGAAAAAGTGAGATAAATTGTTACAGCACAATTCGGTCCAGTTCCAAGATGGCAATAAAGTTGACACCATATGGTACAAAATGGTAGAAAATACAAGTCCTTGGGATGGAAATAATAGTTCCAATAGAATAGTAGTAGAAAACTAACACCACAAACTGCATAATGCTTCCAAGCAGACTCTTGGCAGGCAATGTAAGATTTATTAGCATGACTTCAGGGAGATTTATATCGTATTTGCTGCAATAAAGCAAATGGCCTGAGAAATGTACGAGGGAATTAAACAGAAATTCATTAGTGTTCAATCCCTGTTTTACATCCTGTCCCTGCAATATTCATGGGCTTGATAGGGAGCACTACCTCATTTCAAGTGGACTAGCAGATTATTTTGTAACCTTGCATATGAAATGCTGACATGCTGAGGCAATGTGGACATCATTAAAAAAAATATGACCAGATTCTTTTCAGCAGCGTTTTCAGCTTGTGAATCTGTTTGTAGGCCCCCTGCACATGATCCCGCATGCAGCCATTCAAATGAACCAATGTATCCCTCATCCCAACTATATCAGGGTGCAAGCTGGTGTATGTATATGAATATGCGTTATGTGTTACATATCACTTACCATTCTGGCCACATTTGAAAATTAACTCCATTTGTATAACTGAGATCCAAATCTGGTCTTATAGGTGTTTTAAATTAAGAGAGTGTGTTACTATCTACAATGAGACAGATCCTTTGCACCAGCTTGCAGAAACTAACTGCTTAGATGTGGCTAAGGGATTGCCTGAGAGCAGAATATAATTGGTACTGTATTTGAAACATAAGGCAACAGCCATTAGTTACAAGAATCAACATACATTACATGTTATGTCTGAAATGTTATATTAAAAATGCAGAACTCCTGTATTCCTTTTCAGAAAATCTTAGATAGAAACATGAGTTCATGAAACTGGAATGCAATATGGCCAATATGTTTTTCATACACTGCGTTGTGTCCTGAGCAACTAATATATATGCACATTCTTTTATTTCCACTTAAAGAACCTCACAAACAGCCCTCACTTTATCTGTTGCCATGGCAATATTATATTGTTGGGAAAAGTAGCTCATGATATTCTGATTAGTGTGGTTCCACAGAGCAGGAAAAGACTGTAAGAAAAAGTGAAGAGAAGAAAAATGAAAGGACAATTCCATGAGAATTTGTGTTTTTGAGAAAAGTACAGTTGCACACTGCCTTTTTACCCACATTAAGCAGACACTCTTGTGTAAAACAAGATATTGTAAGGTAAGACTGGATATTTGGCTAAAGCAGTTCGAAAGGACAGATCCAAGAAAAAAAGATGTCAATTTCAGAAAAGAACAGAATAGTGATGAGGACAGGCAAGTCAACTGTGTGCTAACTGTGTTCTGATGTTTCTTAAATTCATATACTCCCCGTGGTTGTAAAGGATACCTTGTTCTGATCTTTATCTTTCAGCCCAAGTAACAAATGTTTAATCAAACTAGTTCTATACTAGCTGATAGGAAATCCATGACAAAGATAGTTGTTTGAAATCCTGCTTTGAAAAGCTCATTTAAAAAAAAAAAAAAAAAAGTTAAAATATTTTTGTAATTTTTTACTGATGAAAAATACAACCTTTTATTTTATCTTTTTCTCACTCTTTTATTTTCTTTCTTCTTTTTGTAGCAAAACAGAGAGAAAGAAACTGGAAAACCTTCTATTTGGCATTTTGGAAGTCCTTACTGCATCCTATTTGTTGAGATGAATATTCTGACAAAATTTTGAGAAGCCTAATGCAAGAAAAACATATTTTTTCTGATTCCTATTATATTTGTTTCAACATTCTTAGGATATTAGATGCTAACTTTAGATCCCATGTTTTGAAAATCTTCCCTTCAGAATCAGTGTTCAACACTGTTAAGTACTTTCTCACTGAAGCTGGGAGGAAATGCTGATTCCTGACACCCTTGAGAATCAGATTTTCTGAGAAATTTGCCAGAGCTGGAAAGATACATATATAACTCTTGGAAAAAAAGGAAGTTCAGAAATGATTGGGATGATAGGGTTACTTAATGTACTAACACACTGTATTATGTCTAAAGAACCAAATATAACATGATCCTGATAAATAAAACAAAATGAAATCTGTTTTGTAATAGATTACATTCCCACCATATTTGCCCCATTTCTATACCCGCTTTAATCAGTCAAAAACAGGATTCTTGTTCAGAAAGATCTCTCTATTGCAAATATACATTTCAGTTTCACCATGAAAATTTACAAAGCTTGTAACAATAAAACAATAGTTCCCTTACAAAAAACTCTGTATTTCATTACCAACTATCCCCAATAAAAGGGGATATACAGCATACATCATAGATAGGAGGTATCTACAACATTTTCCTTTAGATCTTTTCAAGAAGTGTTGAAGTTGTTGTAATCTCAGGAGCTAAAAAATCATGTTCATTCAATGTCAAATACAAAAGTATAAACAGTCCCAAATTTATAAACTTTGTCTTGCACAAACACAAGTCTTCAATGAAAGTGAGTTTACCTATATGTAAGTTTCCTGGCATGGAACAGTTTGTAATGATCCTGATAATATTTTAATCTCCTTTTCATATATAACTTGAAGCACTGAACACTGGTAACAGGCAGCTTCCATTTGTGTATGAAGCTGCAGAAGAAAGGAGAGTGATCCAGGGGAAGGTTCCTCCTTTCCATGAGCAGTGCTTGCTATCAGATCCCATAAGTATCACTCCCTTTAGGCTTTCAGAAACACATCAGTGAATACCAAAAGTTCTTGGCTTGAACCAAGAGAGTATCTGATTAGGAAAAATGAGAAGACATGAGGCAGTTTAACTTGAAGAGAAAAGTGGTTGTCAAAGGAGGTAGATGCAAATAATCATGGTCAGCACAGCCATGGCCAGTGCCATGAGATCCAACTTCAGAAGGGCAGCAATCCTTTTGACGCTCTCTCAGTGCACTTGCTCAGTGAGACACAACAAATCCAGCCTAAGAAAAATTTTATTTTCATGTCAAAGATCTATTTTCAGGTAGTTTTAACGGTTACTGACACGAACGGGGATGTCATGCATTTCAAATACTGCAGTAGGTAAGAGAACATGTAATTGGCTCCATGCACTGTATAGATTCTCACAAGTATTGTGAAAAGTTATTAACTCTTTTCCAGCAGTCATTTCCTTAGCAACAATTAGCGATGTCTGATCTGATGGAGACTTCCCAGGACAGCAGCTTCCTGTGCTTGAACAGAGATCTTTCTTTAGAATGACTTAGAAAAAAAACAATTGTGAATCTCCTAAATTGTTCTAAGATGTTGCATACAGCACATGACGTACCATACATGCAAACCACAGCTCAAATAGTTGAAAGCAGACCACTGAACTGAAGAGCAGAAAAGACCAGATCTAGACGAGGCTTTTCAACGTGGTTTTGAAATATGGTTTGAAGTAACACAGTAGGACTTTAGTTTTTACTTCCACATAATAAAAAATTCCACAGCAGTTTTTAGAGAATTTGCAGAAAAAATGTCAAAAATTTTGCAAAGGCAAGGGTAAAAAAAGATAATAGGATAAATAGATAATATTTCTCTCTACAAAAAAAGGGATTTGTGGGTCCAACTTTTCTCCAAGACACCACAAAGAAAAAATAGAGAGCACATGAATCACCTAAGGTGCTTGGTCACTCTAATCATCTCTTGGCTGTACCAGTCACTTCAGCCACCAGTAAAATCAGGGTAGATCAATCAAAGTTGTATGATTAGAGCTGTCGTTTCAAACTTTATGAAATCAGATCATATTATAGATTCTTTGAATGCTCTATGTCTTTATTATCAGAATAAAACGATTCTTTAATCCATAACCAGTGTATCACTTTTGTGGGTTTTTTGTTTTTGTTCTGTTTTGTTTTGTTTTTGTTTTTGTTATTGTTTTGAGGGAGAGGGAGATGAAACAGTAAAATCTATCACAAATCTGGCATGTATTCAAAGACTTGCCTTCGCAGCAGCAATTACAAGTGTGATATGGCTTATGCTCTGGTATGGGCAGTTCAGAATGATTACTTGTGAACCAATGAGTTGGAGTGTGAGAACCATGTTTGAAAAATTTCCCTTGTAGTGAGGCAGGAAGATCGTACGTGCTGACCTGAGCACTGTCATACGCTCTGCAGCTGCACTGAGGCAAATGACCCTACAGAAACATGACATGAAATATCCTTGGGTCTGAGAAGACAGTTAGCTAAACAAAGAGCCACGAGAGAAATAAGAACCCTCTGATTCTATCGGCCACTGCGTAAGCAGCAGGGAGTGGGAAATAGATTTCCTAAGAGTGAATCGCAAAGGTAGCACCAGAAGACCCTGATCTCTGTCTGATCTTTTGTACGGCCTTCTCTGATTCACATGCTCATAGAAAAATTACAAAGAGAACTATTTATCTGACCCTGCAAAATGATTTTAGGCTGAGCATGTGATTTCTATCCAGGGCTTGCTCTGTGGGTCATCAGCCAGCAGTGAGGTTGGAAACAGGAACTGGTCCAAACAACAACACTCTACTGTACTTGTTTCCCATCCAGCTTGAGCCCTAGATACAGAGAGAGTGTTTACATTGAAAGGAAGAGCAACATGTGTGTACAAGTGAATCATTTCATTAAAAGGAAACTGCCATCTGGTCTGTACCTGAATGTTTGGGTCTGGAAGAAAACGAAATAAAACTCAACACAACCATAAAATAATTTAAAAAGATAGTAATTAGAAACTGAAAATGATAATAATGGAATCTACAGAAGCTTTTCTTGTGTAATAATCATAGATACCTGCCTGGAAATTTTTCTCCAGTAAAAATAGCTGTCGATTCTTCATGGGCCCACATCAGCATCAATATTAGAGTATGAAGGGTAATTAAGCACAGTTCTTATTCCAACTCCTGATCACCATTTTCTCAGCTCATTTTACTTCTGTGCAGGATGGTGATAATGCTGTAACAACATTGTCACTAGATGGCAGTGTTCCCACCGACTGCCAAAACGGCACGCAAACCCTGCTCTTGAGTTACATGGTTCTTACAGGAGCAGCTTCAGGAGACTTAACAGAGTATGTCAGAGTATAACGGAGCTACATGAGTGTATGTAATTTAAATCTACTGCTTTATACAGAGGAAAGTATTAATTGCTATATACCAGGCACAAATAAAGCAAGCTATGTTCTGGTTAGACCACAGTTTCAAACCATCTCATCTGCTAAGAAGCAACATGCAAAGCCTTGCATCTGGTAGACCAAAACCATTAGCAGCAGCCAGGGATGGTCCATGTCAGACAAAAAGGAGGAATTATACACAAATTCCTATGTTTCAAATGGAATAATTGGTAAATATGTAAAATAAACATGCATTTCATAAATAGTTTAATGCCTATTAATGGAAAACAGGGGCCACAGATTGAGGGTGTTTATGGACTCAGACAGATAGACCCAGAGCACAGATAAAATGAGCAAGTGGGCTGCTAAATTCGTACAGATTTGTTAAAAAAACATTGAGTGTTACGAACCCATCATGAGTAGAAACATGCATGAAAGCACCAGATGAGACAGCAGAGGGTGAAGGAATAGCCTGTACTGCTAATGAAGAACAGCATTCCCCAGACACTGTTGCCAGAGTTCTGTTCTCAGCAGTAAAATTGAGTAATGGGATGTTTAGGTCAAGCCCCAAAGGCCTGCACTCTGATAAGAGCACAGCACAGATGACTTGTCAGTGGAAGATGCTGTATCCTGACAACAGGAAGATGGCAACTATGTTTCAGTATACGACATACTGCATTCCTTTTCCTGCCGGCCCATTAGAAAAACAGATGTATATTTCAAACAAATGAGAAAAAAAAAAAAAATGTGCAAAAGCAGCAACTTTGCCTAAGATTTATGGAGACTAAGTAAGTAAAATCCCCCCTCCCCCCAAAAAAGACCACCCTATAGCAAGCATTGATTCCTAAAATGTTTGAAAGATCTGTCAAAATCAAGCTTTTCGTTGTCAGACAGAGAAATGATGAGCATTTGGCACTCAGTGTCCTCTACTGACTGCATTGAGCAGAAGTGGTCCTTGCCATCTAAGTGCTTTTCATTACATGAAATAAGAGTGCATGAGAGTGTAATCTCTGGAGGAGTTAGCTAAAGGACATGAGTATCTTCTAAGTAGGAGGGAATTTCTGAGGCAGATTTTAGAGAAAGCCACAACTAAACCATATTAGAGAAGAAAATTCAACAAACAAACAATAAAGTTAACAAAGATCTTCACAAGTCTGAATCAGGGGAAAATTTCTTTCTGCACATCTGGCCTGCAATTTAACCTTCTTGATACAATTAGGACATGTTAAGCTGGAATCTGAAAAAGATGAGTATAATGGGATAACCAGCATTACTCAAACCCATTTTCCAGCTGAGGTAATCTTCTGGTGCATCCTCTGCAGAGAACAATTCAAAGTTTAGCTGCTTTCAACCAATCTCTAAAGGTACCTTTTGAAGGATACTTGAAAGTATGCTTCCTTTTTGGCTGTAGGAAGAACCTGAGGTATTCAGGATTCTAGCTTATTGCCTCAGTTAGAAGCCTGGATTTAGGTAAGGTGAATCTAAGTCACAAAAATGAAAATTAAGTGTAAGTGCAAAGATCTGCAACATAAAGGACTTGGTTTAACAGAATGGTTTGAGTAGTCTCAAGGTAAAAATTAAATATAAATTAGTATTGTTGTTACAAGAATTAATAACTATTCACAGCCAGGCAGGTAATGTCAACACCACTTGTAATAACAGTCATAGTAATAATAATGAAAACTTCACCTAGCTTGAAATTACTGTTAAATATATGTCTTTTGGTTCTGATTTCTTCCGTGTACACCAGACAGCCAAGGGGAACACAATTAATCCAGCAGGTTGAATTAAACACAGTGCATTCCATTACACTGCAGCAGAGTAACTTGCTCCATTCCAGCTCTGCAGAAAGTCTAAGTAATACACCAAGCCAAGTGTAAGCTCCAAGTAATCATGCTCCCATCCGTCTGCTTTTCAGAGGTGATTTCTGGAACTCTCAAACCTTTGAGAGTTGCCCTTTTTTTCAAATCCATGTTAATCTTTATTCATCTAGCTCTTATCTATGGACAAACTGGATTGGCCCAAGAGCTGCATGAAGCTTCCAATAGCAACAGCAGGTCATTTGCTTGACTTTCTGAGGCCCATTTCTTATTTCCTTCATACTGATCTTTCTCCAGGATTCCACAGAATTTACATGAGCTATATCCAAGGTCCAGTGTAGGGAAGGCAAGATCTAGATCTCTGAATTTTCCTGTTGTTGCAGAAGGACATAGAAAGAGTAACTTTCAGTTCACTCAGGTGTAATGTGTCCCTTATTCACTGACAGAGGTTTCCACTACATGCTTCCATGTGTCTCTCTTATCTGTTTCTGCAGTACTCACTGTTAGGCATATTCCAGAAAAAGACAGAAACCTGCAGTTGGAACCAATTGGGGCCCTACTGACATTAACAGAACTGAATTTCAGGCATACAAAATTAAAGCCTGGCCCCAGTTATGTCAACAGCAGTTTACTGTTGTTTTTAAGAAGTCAAGCGCTCTCTAACATACCACAAAGGCTATGCCTCATGAAGCTCCATTGTGAGCTTCAGAGAATCACTGTTACACACTTTTTCAGTCTTAAAGGCTAAGAGCAGTGTTGCAGCCAGTGTGAATGGCAGAAAGGGCGGATCCACAGCAGGAAGTTCAGAAGATGGAGGGTAGAGTAGAACTCATGACAGATAGTTCAGAAGATGGAGGACATGGTAGATCCCGTGATGGCCAGTTCAGTGGATGTTAGTCTGAAAGCAGACCACAGTGGTCAGTTCTAGTGATGCTTCTTGTTCAGACAAATCTGATACACTTTGTTCTTAAGTTGTATACTGTCTATAAAAGCAATGCCCTAACCATGAAAGAAATCGATAGCCATCCAAGTGTTCTCAGGCATGTCCAGCGTATGGCCCAGGGGCCACATGTAGTCCAGCCTGGCTCACAGTGCAGTCATCCCTTGCCCCATGCCATCATTGCCATCATGACAGTGGCTCTGCCCTGCAGAGCAGCCCATCCTAGCTTTGGGCATGCACCCATCGCTCACAACAACCAAATACTGGTGTGCTGTCTAAGATGTTTTGGCTGAAACCAGAGCAAGGGAAGTTGTCAACTCACTCAAGTTATGGCAAATCATAGTATGTATTTTTATATTTGGCTAAACACATTCTTGTGAACAGAGAAAAATATGAAGCTGCACTTTCCATTTTGATAAAGGAATTTTGATAAAAGTTTCAAGATTACTGAAAAAAACACCAATTTATATTTATGATTCCATTTTCAGTTGTTGTAAACAAATTACTTGCAAATTTTTGAACAGAATATGTAGACATTATTAGACATTCAACTCAAATATCATCATCTCTTTACCATGTCTCTTTACCAGACTTTTTTAAGACCGGAGAAAAATATCCCTAGCTTCACAATCACATCTTATTCATGTTATCACTTCTAGACAGTGCACACATTTGTGAACAGCTGTTGTCAAGGATTAAGTATAGGAAGATTAAGTACAGGAAACTTCATCAAAAGTCTAACTAACGCCTTGATAACTCACTAAGATTTGCAACAGCTGCCATTGAAACAGACTGATGCTAGCGTCACAAAAACAAGGTCAACTATCCCACTAGTTTTATATTTTTAATTCTTTTTTTTTAATATGTTTTAATGAAAATATTAACAGTTAATACAAGTTTTGTTTCTCATACACAGTAATAATAATATATATTTTATGAGGGCTGCTCCAAAAGTAATGCCTCTTGTTTTATGATGTTGACCCACAACATCAGAGGTGGAAGTTGGCGGTAACAGCAGTAGAAGCTGAACCTTCCCACCAATATTCCATCACATTTTGTTGCTGTGTGATGGCAGCAGAAGGAGCAGTCTGACAGAATGGAGTCTGACATGGAAGTGCAAATAAAGCAAAGGTGTGCCACTGAATTCCTCCATGAAGAAAAGTTGCACCCATTGACATTCATTAACACTTGCTGAATGTTTATGGCGACCGAACAGTGGATGTGATCATAGTGAGGTGGTGAGTTTCAACAGCGACGACAGCAATATTGAGTTACTCCCACCAATACAGGTTTTGACAAGCATGACATGCAGACTCTTGCTCACTGTGGGCAAAAATGCATAACTAATGGTGGTAACTATGTTGCAAAACAGTGTTCTGAGCTGAGAATTTGCTCTATCAAACAGAGTTACTGTGCTTATTGTATCTGTTGTAGTTTCAGTGGAAATAAACAAAAGGCATTACTTTTGGAGAAGCCTGTGTATATACACAGCCCAAGACAATTCCTCTTTACTCAGTGTGGCCCAGCCAAGCCAAAACTTGAACATTTACATTGTAGATCATCTCATTTTAACTATGATTATAGTAACACCTCAGCACATATCTACATAATGCCTCAAATTTTGTTAATTTGTCTCCCTGCTCTCATGCACAGACATGAACGAATGGACTTTTTTCTTGAGCAAGAACAAAATGTGGTACTTTATAGCAGTGAAACTGTGATCAGAAAGGAAATTCGCAGATTTTATTATCCCCAGTGGAGTAGTATGGCATGGAACATATTTTCAAAATAGATTTATTCCCACTATTTTCGTTAGCATATCAGCATACTTCCTTGAAATGATCTGGTTTGGTTCCACTTGTTCACAGATAGTCCAACATGATAGGACTGAGGGCAGGCAGGCTGTGCAGTCATGAGACTGTACAGCACATTACATGATGTGGGAATGTCCGCTAGCACTAACAAAAGAGCTGAAACCCTCTCCTCCACTCTGGGAAACCTATGCCTGCAGGCTGTTTCACGATTATATAAAACAGAGTGCATGTTCCAAAGAAACAAAGTATTATATTCTTTGTTTTGTTCTCCATAGCTCTATTATTAGAAGAGCAAGCATTCTTATCTTCAGGAGCAAGATGACAGTACAAATACGGAAAAGACGAGTCAGAATGTATTTAGGTCAGTAATACATATTCAAACTAGCTCAGAGTTGAATTTCATCCTTGGATATTTAAACAGTTGGCTGATGAAATCTGAGTTACCAAGACCAGAAGGCATAAAATGCAACCTATGTTGAAAAAGGAATAGGCTGGGAACTAACCACTATATCTGCTTTATTGGGACATAGTAAAAGTTTACGCACTTTGAGACTCAGTTCAGACGTGCATGCTTGATCTGACCTAAAGATATTGATACAGATGTATTTGGACCATTAGTCTAACCCCAGATCTGGGAAAAATGCTGGAATCAATAACCAACAAGCTTTGGTAAAAATTCTATCAATTTATTGCGGGCAATAATAACTTACCTGGAACAAGTCACATCAGTATAGTTTCAATTTACAAGACCATGCTTGTGGCTACAGAAAGACAGAGCAGATCTTGTGCATACACCTTTATTTTAGTAAAAGTCTTGACAATATCTCACACACCTTCCACATAAATAAGCTGAGGGAACACAGTTTATGTTAAAATGTTTGAAGTTGGAGACAGAAGTGGTTGTTTTAAGAATAAATTCAAGATTCTGCATTTGCTCAGGTATTGCCAGATGCAAAAACACAGCTGGGAGCTGTCTGGCTATATAACAGCTCTTGCAAGTGTTAGAAGCAAAGTGAACCACTGGCTGAATTATGCCAATATTGTGCAAGAAAAGAAAAACTACACAGAGATGTACAAAAGAAAGTACAATCTACAAGGCATACAAAGTACAAATTCTCCTGCTTCCCTCGTTTGCAGTGTTCTGCTTAATATTTGCATACAGATGTGGAGTCCTCAGTACAGAAGAGCCATAGATGTGTTTGAGTGCATTTAGAGGAGGGCCACAAAAATGATCCAAGGGATAGCCTGAAAGATCTGGGGCTGTTCAGCTTGGAGAAGAGAAGGCTCTGGGGAGACCGAGTAGTGACCTTTCACTATCTAAAGGGAAACTACAGGAAAGAAGGGGACAGACTGTCTAGCAGGGTCTGTGGTGACAGAAGAAGGGGAAATGGTTTCAAGCTTAAAGAGGGTAAATTTAGGTTAGATATAAAGAAAAATCCTTTTACAGAGAGGGAGGTAAGGCACTGGAACAGGTTGCCCAGAGATGTGGTGGGTGTCCCATCCCTGGAGATGTTCAAGGTGAGGCTGGATCAGGCTCTGGGCAACCTGATCTAGCTGTGAATGCTTCTGTTCATTGCAGGGGAGTTGGACTGGACGATCATTAAAGGTCCCTTTCAACTCTAAGAATTCTACGATTCTGTGATTCTAATACTGAGTCCTACACTGTGAGGAGTCTAGATGAGAATAACGGGAATGACCAGAAGCCTAGGAGATTTTAATTAGGAGAAAGACTCAACTAACAGGCATGCTTCTGAAGTGGAAAAGTATGAGAGTTAAGAAAGTGTTTATTTTTAAATAGGCATCTGCCTGCTGTGAAGGGATATGAAACAATGTTTGCTATATCTGTTCTAGGTGACATAGGAGTTAATGAGCTCACACTGAAGAAAAGAAGACTGTTGATAAATCATTTCATTTTCACAATGTGAAGAACCAAAATATCCATTCCTACTTAACACGTAGATGTTTTGAACACTGTAGCAGCTATCTGAGAAACCCAATCCACCATGCCCACTAACCACGTCCCTCAGAGACACATCTACACATTGCTTGAACACCTCCACGGACAGTGACTCCATCCCTCCCTGGACAGCCTGTGCCAATGCATCACCACTCTTTTGGAGATGAAATGTTTCCTAATACCCATCCCGAACCTCCTCTGGTGCAACTTGAGACCATTCCCTCTCATTCTATCTCATCCTAATGATGCTCAGCAGCCTCCATTTCCAGTCTTTAAATTATTTTAAAACCTCGATTTCCTGTGCGGATTTATATTATCGGTTTTATGTTTTAGCAAACTTTTACGCAGGTGGGAAACAGAAGCAAGGAGTGAAGGAAGATTATTCTCCACACGTTTAAGCGTCTCCGTGAGAGGACTCTGCCCTCTGCCGGGACTCTTCACGCGGGAAGGACGTGATACAATCCGCTCAAGTTTGAGATTTACGACAGCAGACAACGGAAAACTACAGGACTTCATCATCTAGGGCTTCCACAGCCCTCCACGCACCAACTGCGGGGAACAGCCCGCTCCCAGCTAAGAAACACAACCACAGCACTAACCCCACCGTGACACCTCCCCTCCCCGACCCCGCCTCAGCGCGCAGGCGCGGCGGGCGCAGGACTACACTTCCCAGCATGCACGCAGAGCTCCGGGAGGGGTGCGTGGCGCACGGCGGGGCGGTAGCGCCCGCCAGAGGAACGAGGCATGGAGACGGATGAGGCGCAGCCTCGCGCCCATTTGGCCGCGCTGGTGCTGGCGCGCGGCGGCAGCAAGGGAATCCCGCTGAAGAACATCAAGCTGCTGGCGGGCGTCCCGCTCATCGGATGGGTGCTGCGCGCCGCCCTCGACGCGGGCGTCTTCCACAGGTGCGCATGCGCCATCGGCCCCCTCGCGGGCGGGGGGCTCCCGTGGGCCGGAGCGGGCTGGCCGAGGCGGCCCCTCGGGTTTGTCCAGCGATGGGCAGATATCAAAGGGAAGGGAACAGCCTGTGTGCAAGGAGCCCAGCTTGTGGCGGTGCGTGGAGCACACTTGAGATATTCTTTGGAGCTCTTCTATGGGCTTGACGCACTTCTAGCTGGCTATTACACGTTTCTATGTGGCTGTTGCACGATTCTGCCATTTACCAGCACAAAAAGGGCATTTTTCAGACACGCACTAATAGATGAAGCTGAAGGAAGTGCACGATGAGGGTGCTCCTTGTGCAGCACACCTGGGTGCAACTTCCTGATGTCAGGCTGCTGGGCTGTGCTAAGGGCAGGGACTTGATTCTCAGGTTTTGTGTTAAAGTGCAGAAATGAGCCCCAGCCAGGCTCAGTGCTGAAGTATGGCACCATCTTCCGTGTCTGCACAGTGGCTGTACTGCTGTCTGCTCTGGAAAGTCTTTTTTATTCTATTCTAAAAAGTACAAGCATCTATGACTTTATTTTTTTATAAAGGGACAGTGTATTGCTTCTAGATTATTGGTATTCATGTGAATCCATACTGACTTAGTGTGGATGTGATGCATGCATCCTAGGTTTTTCATTTTGCCCATTATACAGCCAAGCTCTGTTGGTTAAATGGGCAGTGACTGTTTGAATTAGCCAGGCTCAGGCAGCTTATGGCAAAGACTTCCTCTTCATTCATTTACATGGGTGTGACTTTGTGTCACTCAGATACAGTTTGGCTCTGATGATCTCATGATGTCTTTGAATGGAAAAAAAATTAACTAAAGCACCACTTGCTGTGTGCAGTGCATAGAGGACGCCAATATTTCTGAGAGAATAAAGGTTTTTATCATAATTTTTGGTTTTGTATGGTGCATACTTTTTTTTTTTTTTTTGTCATAGTGGTGACAGCAATCACCTTACAGGTGGCTTACTCAGGCAGAAGTGTTTACCATCACGTAATGCTCAGACTTGGTCCTTCCCTTTCTAAATGTTTATTATCCCTGAACTGTAACAATCTTGCCTTACCAGTATTGGAGGTTTCTGGTGCCAAAACCAATGTGTTTGTCACTTGAACATCTCCTTCTCTGCGATTCTATGAAGCCTTGTTGATGCACTATAAAATTCTTGCAGAACAAGCTTGTCTTCTGACAGAGTGGCACTTTTACTTACTGTTGGCCTTGTTTCTGAACCCTGCTGTTATTCTGAGTAAATCGTTCAAGCTTGTCACGATTCAGTAATATTTTAGCATGCCTAATATTGTGGCAAGTTGGCATTGAATTTTCTGGTTACATATCTGAATTTTACATTGCTTACGCTACATATATATACGGCAGGTCAGGCACCTCACAGCATTAAACTGAAATGCAGCCCAGGCTTGAGTTTTTACAGTGTACATGGTGCATATTTTATCCCTGTTCTTGAAAGTGCCTTGTTGGACTAATATACAGTTTTACTTCACAAATACAAGAACTAGTTCCTTTAATTGCCAGTTATAGCACGGGGTATTGTTCAGGTGAGCAGATTGTTTCAGACAAGCCTTTTGCTGGATATTGTTCTTTATATGATCATTAATTTCTGTCACTGTCTGCCAACAGTGTGTGGGTGTCTACAGACCACGATGAAATTGAGAAGGTTGCGAAGCAGTTTGGTGCTCAAGTTCATCGCCGAAGCCCTGAAGTGTCTCAAGATTCCTCTACCTCCCTAGAAACTATCAGAGAGTTTCTTAATCATCATCATGGTAAATCAGTAGTGAGGCACACTGAGTTTTTATGTCATAGGCCCAGAGGGGTGATTCACTTACTGTTTAGAAAAATAACTAAAGTCTATAGTAAATAAAAGTTGGAAAGATTTCCTTCTTTTATGGCCTCTGCTCATCCCACACTTTGGGGTTGTATATATTAGAAATATTCATTGTTTCATAAATAAATGTTTATTTTTCTTCAGAGGTCGATATTGTAGGAAATATTCAAGCAACATCTCCCTGTCTACATCCCAGTGATCTCATAAAAGTAGCAAATCTGATTCAAAAGGAAGGCTTCGATTCTGTTTTCTCTGTTGTGAGACGGCATCAGTTTAGATGGAGCGAGGTAAAAAAAGGAGGTAAGATTTTTCTATTTGTGGCTGCAGTTAAAATTAGTCAAAGTTTTATTCAAGGGTTTATTGTTCATACTCAGGGCATTTATATTTAGAAATTATATCATGAGCATGGGCTGGGTTCCTGGGGAGGTGTGAGATCACTTGTAAGTGTCACTGTTTTAATATTACTGATCATTACTCAAAAACTCTGTAATTGGTTTCTAGAAGTAATAAGATGCTGAAAATGGAAATGTTGCTAACGTGTTAACTCAAAACATAACTTCCAAATTTACATGCTTAGGCCTGCTTGGTGAGTTTTCATGATTTTGTGGACATGACACTGAGGTCATGTCTTAACTAGGGAGATGTTTAATCTTACTGTGCAATAGCTAATAAGTTGCAAGTATGTGAGGCAAGATCTTAGTAAAGACAGGATGACAGCCTCCTAGCCTGGAGGCTTAAGATTTGCTAATTGTCTGCTGACTTATGTGAAATTGCAAACTCCCTTTGATTCATGAGGACTGAACTCATGGTAATTAGCTCATATAGAGGAATATGACTATTTTTCATAGAGCAAGTATGCCTCTCAGCTACAGTTGCCAAGAGGACTGAAGTCTTTATTTTCAAATAAAGATTGTATCTTCTCATAGCTGTGCTTGTACAAAGAACTATTCCCCCCATTGTCTATGTTGCTTTTATTTCTGTGATTAAAGCATAAATGTTTGGTGCCTTTTTTCCTCAAAATGCCTAGTTCAGATACTGTCTCATCTGGGTTTTTTTTGTTGCTTTTTTTTTTTTAAACAAATGTGTTCCTCAAATATTAACATTATTCTAATTGAGATATATTATGCTTCAGATGTATTTTTTTCTGAGTTTACCAAGTGTCATGCTTTAAAGGAAAATGAAATAGGTGAAGCTTGATACTACAGGTAAATCTCTGCTCTCTGGTTCAGTTTCTGCTGCATGTTTTGCTGGCATTGACAACAGCATGGGATCTTAGGGGATCTTCTTTGTTCAGAGGCACTGTTTTGTTTATTTGTGAGTGCTAATTGAACAAATTGAAAATGGTTAATGTTATGTGTGTCTCTAAATAGGAAGTATATTGGAGAAGTACCAAGATATTTTCACAGACAAAATTTCTCTTCCTAGTTCTTTTATCACTGAAATATTTCAGTGTTGGTCACCTCAGCTCTCGGGTGTTTGGGGCATTCTGGTTTCGAGGTGTACACAGCTGAAAGTTTTCTGTGGACCCTCTCTGAAAGCTAAACCACTCCCCACCGTGTACCAGGAGATGGGAGGACAGTCCTCCATTTTGCTATCCGTAGCTCTGAGAAATAGTAAGAAATCTGGTGATTCTTCGTAAATGAGTGAAAGCCATGAGAGAGAATAATAAAAGAAGATGGTGACTGAATTGTGTTCTTAGTTTTTCAACAGAAAGTTTTTAGAGAAAGTTGTTAAGTAATTCTAAATGAGGATTCTGGAAAATTTGTTTTTTGTTTTTTGTTTTTTTTCCATTTCTGTCTGTTAACAGAAAACAAAATGACAGAGCCCCAAAACCTGAATCCAGCAAAGCGGTACCGGCGGCAAGATTGGCCTGGGGAGCTGTATGAAAATGGTTCATTTTATTTTGCTAAGAGGCATTTGATCGAGAAAGGCTACTTGCAGGTTAGTGCTGCTAGTTTTCATGGCTCTTTATAATAACGTATCTTTTAACTCTTGTCACAGAGGGATTTGAATTCCGTGTTGTTTCTGTTTCTTACGCAGTCTGCTAACAGCACTTTGGCCTCAGGACAGTTAGCTTATTTCTTGTAACATGACAGGACTATTTGTAATCAGGGCAGTTCAGAGCAAACATATTTGTACAAACAATATTTTATAATATATATATATAGGCCTAAAATACTGAGTTTCACGTAAGTTTATTTTATGCACGTATCTTATAATTCAGTTTAGTATTACTGAGTGAAAAGCTTATGTTAATGTAGTGCTATGGGCTTCTTACTTAATCTAGGAACTTGTATTCTTGACCAGTTTACACCCTTTGTCCTATGCCAGTTTCATGCTGTGGTTTAAACAGTCTGTTACCCTCTCTTGATGTTTGCATACTGGCGTAGTAATACAGAGCCACAAAAATAATCCTTTACCTTTCTCATGCAAAATAGGTTTGCCATCTTACTGTATTAAAAGACCTACTGAAATCTGTACATCCTAGTAACAGTAATATATATCATCTTTCTTGCATGCTTCCTCTAGTTGTGGAAGGAAGATACTAACCATTGCTTTTATAAAGTTTCAAATACTTGGTGCTTTGTAACAGACAAAATATCATTGTTGATGGTTCACTTGCCTTTTAGCTGCTGTGACTGCAGCGTAACCAGACATTTAGCTTTCATTACATAGTACTAAATTGTACTATTTTGTAGTTGTATTAACTCGAGCAGAAAATTGTAATGGATTCTACTTTATTTAGGGTGGTAAAATGGCCTACTATGAAATGCGTGCTGAGCACAGTGTGGATATTGATATAGACATTGACTGGCCTATTGCAGAGCAAAGAGTATTGAGGTAAGAGCACTGTAGTTCCTTTTATTTCTTTAAAATTAGTAATTGTTTCAAAGAATGATCATGTGAACTTGTGAACTTGAAGGCTTTTTTTTTTTTTTAAGTTTCAATTTAACAAATTATTCAAGATAATTGAAATACTTTATTTTTCCTTTCTTTGTTAAAATCATCTGAGTTACCTTTGCTACATATTTGTATGTGTTTCTTATTTGCATATGTTCAGTCTGGGGAAAAGGCAGACTGTAATCCTCAGTATCTCATAGCCATGTATTAATGTGATCTCAGTTTTTTGTAGATGTTGTTTTGTTAAGCTTACATGTCCTGGAACATGGTTGGTCATGCACATGACTAAATCATAGAATAGTAGAATCATAGAATCACGAGGTTGGAAAGGACTACAAGATCATCGAGTCCAACTGTCCTCCTATCACCCTTACTATGCATTAAGCTACTAACCCATATCTTGTAGCACCTCATCTGGATGCCTCTTGAACACCACCAGGAACGGTGACTCCACCACCTCCCTAGGCAGGCCATTCCAGTCCCTGACCACTCTTTGAGAGATAAAGTTTTTCCTTATATCTAATCTAAATCTCCCCTGGTGCAACTTGTGGCCGTTTCCTTGGACGCTACTTGTTCCCTGGAAGATGAGGCTGGCACCCTCCCCATCACAGTCTCTCTTCAGGAAGCTGTGTAAAGTGTGAAGAGTGGTCCAAGTAGAAGACATGGGCTGATTACACTTGCCTGCTGCCTTTTCTTTGCAGCTCCTCTGTATTTCTATAAGGAAATAGTGGATGGGAATTGAATGTGTTTGCTGAACCTTTTCCATCCTTTACTCCATTTTGCTTTTTCCCAATACAAGTGCCATGTAAACATAACCTTTTATGCTAAGTAAGTAAATCTCATTCTGATTTTTAAATGGAAAACATAACTTACTTGTCTTTTGGCTTTGTGGTCTTTTTTTAATCAAAGAGGGAGAATTTAGTTGAAGAATAAAGATACTAAGGGAAGACCTTAGGGGGAAAAATGAGAATTTTAAAACCAGTTCTTCTGCCTGGAGTTCACAATTGTATTTGAAATATTTGTTTTTGGAGTGCCCAAAAACTTCTATTTGAAAAGATAATTTCTTTGTCTTAGCTTTGGATATTTTGGCAAGGACCCATTAAAAGAAGTGAAGCTATTGGTTTGCAGTGTTGATGGATGCCTGACAAATGGTCGCATTTATGTCACAGAAGATCACAAGGAAATGGTCTCCTACGATTATAGAGATATTGTTGGTATCAATCTATTAAAGAAAAGGGGAATCCAGGTGAGGATTGTTCTGAAATATAAGGCTTTATTTATTACTGTGATTAATCAGTGCAATACTCTGGTTCAGGTTTGGGATGAACATTGTTCTCAGATTCCTTAGAGGAAAATAAATACGTTTTGATAACATGTTCAATCTCATCTGTAGCAGCTATGGTATCTTTTTCTTTTTGTCCTTGAAAAATGTGGGAAGACATTTATATGGTGTTTTGATAGCAGCAATCATATTGTGAGCTGTTTAGTCTAGACACACATAAGCTAGCGTCGCTTCATATCATTATTGTTTATTTTGACATGTTTCTGCTGTATAAACTGTGCTTTTGCAATAGCTTTACCAAGCAGGACTATGTTTGTTATCTCTCAGCTATGTAAGAAGAAGAGATACCCAGGAAAATTGCTTGGCTCATCCTAGATGACGTGTTATTGTGGCAGAGGAGAAATCAAACCCCAGTCAGTTCCATCTGCATAGTTGCTTTAACTGTAACTTATGTGATAACAATTTGATGTAAATGAAAAAACACAAATTATAATATGGATGCTTTCCTTAGTTATTCTGTCACTTTTTTACTATTATTGTTGAATTCTGCTGAACACGGTATTTGCCTGCATTTATGTGAAATTAGCCTTCCTGTTATTGTCTCTGTGTGCATCTGCCTTTGGTGTAGCTCAAAGAATTTATTGAGGTAAGAACTAGATACAGATATGGACTGCCTTCAGAGGGCCTAGTCTGAGTCCTATTGCATATAGAGGTAAGCATGGATATGGCAAAGCTAGCTAAATCCCAAGTAGGCTGTTGCAAATGCATTTTGAAGTCTCTATCATGGGCTTTTTTCCTGTTGTTGTAACAAGTTAGGCAAGACATTCTTCACATATTAAAGTGTAGGTGGTTTTGCCCTGGGGCAGTAGAATAGAGTAGGTGGCTTTTCAAAACTTCTTTAGTTTTATCTTCTGTGAGGCAAAAGTGAGGAAGCTTGTAATTGTTTTGTTGCCTATGGATGCCTGTTTCTGTGCTTTCACTGACTTGGATTCTGTTATTAAAAACCTCCTCGGCTTGCTTTGTGCTTCATTTGCTTTATTTCTAGTGTATGGTGCTAACACAGTCTTACTCTGTGCACCAATCCCATTCATTCTGTACTTAAAATCAATGCCAAATACTTGTTAGCATTTAATAGCGATTAGGGATGATAGGCTTGTCCACAACTTGGAGAGAAAATGTGGAGAGATTGTGTTGTAGATCTCCAAAAGTCTTGCTGCAGTCATCTTCTGGTTTTAGCCTACCCTATGTATTGTTTCTAAATTTCACATTTGAATTTAAATCTCAAGAGATTCATATGCCACACCACTTCAGTCAGTTTAGAGGTCTCTTGGTATTCTCAAGTCCTTCTGTAGCTAAAACAATAATGTTATTATGTAGAGGAATCAGGAAAAATACTTCAAAATAGTTTGCTTCTACAGATATTTCAGAAACTGTCCTCAGAAGCTCTTTTATACCCTACTTTGCCTTAGATCAGATGGTACTGCATTAGACAGCGAGCATGACATTGTGCTGTGATATCCAGTATTTTATTTGATATGTGGCGCATTTAAAAAGACAAAGGTAAACTTCTATTTCAGGGAAACTCAGGGAAACCTACAGAATGATTTTTTGCTTTCCCAAAGCACTTCGTAACTCAAGACTGTAATATGGTTTTTTTGAACACAAATCACTTCTGTTCTGAATGAGGAAACGAATCATGCAAAATGCTTCTGATACCTGATTATGCTTCCAAGAACAACACTTCTACTCTTTTCTCTATAAATCAACTTACTGGTCTTTTTTCTTTGTATGTAGGTTTTATTCTAACTTGACTTGATTTAATAGGTTCGACTCATCTCTGAAAGAGATTGTTCAAAATCCCTGTCAGCCATGCAGCTGGGATGTGTAGCAGAAGTTAATGCGACAAATAAACTACAAGTCCTGGAGAACTGGCAAAAAGACATTGGCTTGAGCTGGAAAGAAGTTGCTTATTTAGGTCAGTTTCTCTCTTTAAAACATTTTGGCCTTTGCTATTACACTAAATTTAGTGGGATTAAAGTGCAAGCAGTAACACATTATCACCAAAAGCAGATGCGTATTTTAAGTCTTATTTGGGTACAATCTAAGTGTTAAATGTAATGATGAGTCACTATTGAATTTTTAAGTGTGATATATTAGTTAAGTTTATAATGTGATTTAGAAAAGCTTTTCATATTATGGAAGTATACAGGTATAGTTCACAATTCTTTGTAATTGATTGTAATTCATTTCACAGAATCACAGAATGGCCAGGGTTGGAAAAGATCTCAAGGATCATGAATCTCCAACCCCCTTGCCACATGCAGGGCCACCAACTTCCACACTTAATACTAGATTATACTATTTAATACTAGATTTCAGATTAGTACCATACAGATACTACTCTGAATTAGAAACAAATAACAAAGAATAAAAACTGAAAGCAATGTGATCCCATCCAAAACCATATTCCAGTGACAGTTTAGTTGTAGAGTCCTGGAGGTGCTTACTCAGTTGCTCAAACAATTTCACTCTTCTGAAAAGTACAACTCTTGCTTGAATATTATGTGTAAAGTATGATCAGTGTTGACATTTATCACTGGGATTTTCTAAAAATGTGTACTTGAAGTGCTTTTGGGCTTCTCAGATTAAAAAAAAATGTGGCAAAAAGTAGAAATTCTAATAACTAGATTAATATTTAAACAGCAAAATCAATATTTTTTTCTCCGTTTTTCTCCTCTGTGGTATTTTTCTTACATATCTGTCGCTTTTTTCAATAGGAAATGAAGAATCTGATGTGGAATGCCTGAAGAAAGCTGGTATGAGTGGTGTGCCCGCTGACGCTTGTGCACTGGCACAGAAAGCTGCTGGTTACATTTGTAAAAGCAGTGGAGGCTGTGGTGCTATCCGGGAGTTTGCAGAACACATATTCCTCTTGTTAGAAAAAGTGAACTCTGCAAGAAAGCAAATGGAAGAAGTGAATTCAGCAGGAAAGGATACAGGGGGAAAATGAGAACAGCAGAAGTGGAAATAAGGAACGAATGAAAAAAACAGTAGCATAGTTGTTCTCTGTTTTTCCGCTTCTCCCTTTCCTAAAACAGTTTTTCACTGTATTAGAGTTATAAAATATTTCCCTCTAATTTAAGGTTCTACTTTAAGTGCTGACATTCATGATTGTATTTATGATTATTTTAAAAGCTATTTAATACAATTGAAGAAATAGTACAGAAATAGTGTCCTGTAAATCTACTCTTAATCATCACATTTGTTCTACAAGAATGATGTATCTTTATTTTATAGTCCAGATATATGCAGGGAACAAAGATTTTTTTTGCGATTTGTAGATTTGTAATTCTACTCTTAAAAATTTTGTTCTGTAAGTTGTGGTCATTTTGTGTACATTTCCTCTATCAAATGTCAGTATGATATTGTAGTCATATGCTAACTTTTCTTGAGACGCATGTCTCTCCAGTAGAGAAGAGTTCTAGCATATGCTGAAGCATATCCTGTATTTGAAAAAGTTGAGTTAGTGTAAAACTAGTTAATGTTAGTTAAGAAAAATATTTAAGCATGTGTTCAATTTAAGCTGATATATGATTAAGTGGCATTTGGAATTATGCCTCTTACCTCTGAATCTGGTTATATGAGGTTTTATTTAAGTGCTTAAATTAACATAACCAAATGCCCCAAATTTGAAACTAAATCTCCTATTAACCTTGGAATCTTTCCTTTTATGTTTCTTCATATGGAGTCCTCATTACAGCTGCTAGTGAGGTTTAAAAAAATTGTTAATGTTTATCATATGGAAAAGGAATTGCTTTGGAAAAAAAAAATCATAATTGATATTTTTGGGTTCATGTAAAAATATATTCAGATTATATTTAACATTAATTTAAAGTTGGTGTGTATACATTTGTATTTATGTAAAATACAATTTTTACTGGGTTTTGATTTGGAGAACTCAGTGATTTGTAAACATCTGTAGAGCTGACATTGAAAATACACATCTGTTTTCAATCCTTGTATTACTAATGGGTCGGGCTCAGCCTTGGTTAGGCTTAAAAATAATAAAAAACAAATAAAATCATGGCCATATAGGCAATTCTTGTCAAGATGAATGATAATAGTTAATCACTTTATTTTATGTTTCTCAGCATAAGATTTCCTGTATCTCTTTCCAAAATAAGATCTACTGATTTACTGCTTTTTCTTGATGAACTTTGTGTTTACTTCCCTTTCCAAAGCAAAATTTTAAGTCAAAAAATCTTTTACTACCTGTAGCAGTAAGGTAAGTAGGTGAATAGTTGAAAAGTGAATTAGTTGCACTATTGCCCTCTTCAGTTATCACTTAAATAATTCCTTTCATTGAGTTTTAGGGCTCTGCACTAGATAAATTCCATGGATAACAAGAGCACTGTGTTTTGGACAGAACTATGAACTTTGGTATAGGTCAATGAATCATTTTACGCACATATACAATGTAATAAATTGTAGAAGTCCAGATCTTTTGAACAGTTCAGTTTAATAACGTCATTTAAAATTGGCTGAGCTCCTATTTACTTCACCATGTCATAGCCAACGTATTTACTAACTTTGTGTTCAAGGACAGTTTCCTGTGAATAAATAGATCTAGAGAAGTTGCGATGAACTCGACTCCCATTCCTTTTATGTAAGAGAAAGCAAAAGCATGACTAAGTGCAACTGTAATAGAAATAAGAGTCGTCTGTACTATGTGTAGGTTTCTGTTTAAATCAAGAGCTCTTCTAATGATTCAGCTACTTGCTGAACGTACTGTGAATACTGTGCATCCTTATGCCAAATCTCTGCATGTAATAAAAATAAATGCAGAAAATTCCATGAGTGTAATGAGCAAAAAGAAATGGTAGTTGATATGTAAGTGTTTTCACTTTGGCAAATTCCTTTGAGAAAAATCTGGTATAAGTTTTAATTGGACGTGTCGGAAGACACTGTGCAATAAAAGAACTCGAGAAATTTTACAAAATAAAAGCAGTCTGAGGATATAGGAGGCAAAATCCACTGCCTGAAAGGTTCCGATTTGTGTTGCTCTACATTGGAATATCGGGAAAGCCTGACTATGAAACTAGAATATCCCAAGAGATGCCTTGATTGCTCTATTTTTATGGAAGCTCCTCAATCATATGGAGGGTTTAGGTGTAACAGAGTAGTAGAGATTGAGATGATGAATTTTACCATGAAAGGAAATCCTGAGCCAATCTTGACAGATGTACCATTTGCTGACTGTTTTTCCACTACCCTTGCACTGGAGGTGCCTTTCACCTTAGATGTGTAGTTTACTTAGACTAGATTTCAGTGGTCATTTTTCTTATAGTGAGCTAATTTTGGAATAATGTTGCTTTGGTCATTAGACTTGAAAAAAAAAAAAAGTGCACATTTGTTTTTTCAAACTGTCTTCAAAAATCAATTAGAAGTCTGTTAAGATATTTCCCTCAACTTTTAGCTAATATAGGAGATTTATCATAATTGTGACAACTTATAAGGATAAACTATGTAATAATTTATAGTAGGCTATTTTAAAAATATTGCCAATTAAATGAAATTTGAAATAATTTTCTTTAGCCCTTTGAATAAGATTGGTCTCAGAGTGATTTGTATACTGCAAATTGTATGCTTCCAAGACTATGTGATATGAATTTACCCTAGGAAAATAGACAGATTTAATTGGTGCCTAAATTAATCACACAGGGCATAGTCGGTTACCCAGTATCTTTGTCCTTATCTGCTGTTGGAGACAAACTTTCAGTGTTTGTGTCTGTATGGTTATCCCATTATATAAACTTAACCTTCATATGTAATATGTTTTCTGTTAATATTCTCTTTAAGAATTATTTCCTGTTTCCAGAAATACAGGATACTCAGCAGGACTAATTATCCTAAATGTCAGTGTTACAAGAGCAATAGAAAGACACATCCAGTGGAGCAAAATCATTCAACTGTGCATGAAACGTGAGTTTCTAGGAATGATACGAAAAATGGTATAGAGTAAAAAGGACAGAAATCATCATTCCACTGTATTAATCAGTGATTTTAATGTATCCTGAATACTGGTTATTTGGTTTCTTACATATTAGAAAAGTTGTAGAACTAAAGGATTGTACAAGAGTAAAATAGGTGATAAAAGGAAGAATTCAACTTCTGTATGAGCAATAATCGAGTAAGAATTCTTCACTTTGGAAGGTTGACTAAAGGGAGTTATGTTACATATCCATAAAATTAAGAGGAACAGGGAAAGACTATTCAAGAAATGAAGAGTGACCAAAAGTAAATGCCCAAAAAACTTAAATTTGCCATGTTGTGCTTGCCAGTTCTTTCTAATTTTCCCATACTCTCCAAACATCTGCGGCTCATGTATCTCTGGGGCTATATGTGGCTTTCAGAAACTCAGTAATCCTCAGCATACTTCAAACAACCTTTGTCCTTGTGTTCCATGTGTCTGAAACATGATATGTTTCCTCAGGTTCTGAACCTTGGTTTTTTCCTCTTGTTTCTTATGTGGGAGGCTTCCAGGTGCGTTTTTATTCTTATTTCACAATATGTATCAGTGGTTCATTCTGAAGTAGCAATGCATACCTCTGACACAGTAAGGAAAAGAACATGGCATTACTATTACTACTAGGTATCAATCATCTAATCTTCAAAACAACTTAATAAAATAAAGCAAATTTGAGCACAGAAACTGTAAGAATGTGATGACATCAGCTAAATTGGGATCCATTGGTCACAGACATGGTAAATTGCACAGGAAGTTCTCAAACAAAATGTAATCAGAGGTTGGAAAAACATTCAGGAGAATATCATGTGCTTGTCCTATTTGTTCATGTACACTTACAGACAAGTTTCTAGTTTGAACTGACAAACAGCTGAGCATGGTTACTCACATTGAAGTTGTACGTGGAGATAGTGAAGGGTTACATCCCCAGAGAGACCATGATTGTAGTTGTAGTCCATTTAAGAGCTTAGATACTTTTATTCTCCCACCTTTTTTCCCTTATTACATCTTACCTACAGCAATGCAGCCTTAGCTTTGGAAGGGGACATGTAACCAGTGAATCCTTTCTATCAGCGATGCCCAGCCAACTGATTGGATGAAGCCAGATCCAAAAAGCTTGTGAATTGAATAGATTAATGATGTAAATGGATATTAAAAGTCTCCACTCATTTGACTTAATAAACCTAAAGATTTCTTCAAAGTATTTATTGTGATCTGTTTTTGGATTTGATTCTATGAATGCCGCTGTGTGTTCTCTTAAAGGATATGGAGTTACACTTGAATGAGACAAGAGTACGAAGGGGTTTTAAACTGAATTTGATGACTTGCAAACAAATTCTAGTTCTAGCTTGCCACATCTGCACATCTACATAGTTGTTTCTTCGTGCAGTCTCATAAAAAAAGCTGAGCTGACAACAAGCCATACTGTTTTTTTTTTTTTTTTTTTTTTACTTCTTGCTCTGGTTTGCTTTATACACAGCCAGATTTTTATCATCTTGCCAGTAAGCACCTTGCAGTTAGTAAAAGAGTAAGGCTCCCCACGTTTCTTGCTTGTGTGTTTAGAGAGCACTGCATTTGATTTATAATGAAAGTTAGGAGATTTGGGGGGCTTTCAAGGTAAGGTTGCTGGCAGTGACAATATAGAGAATAACAAGCTAACTGGATCTGTGCCTTGCACAGTATGCTGCAGGTTACTGATGCCTCTGCCAAGAAGCAAGGTAACTCAGTCTAGTTAACTCTGACTCTGCTGTCATTGGTGTCTGAGCTCGGCTAGCAGTGATACATGAGCCGGCTTCGTGCTGCACTTCATTCACCTGCCAATGAAGTCCTACTGTGCCATTTTTTTATTGTAAGGTAGGTAAATTTATCCAGCAGGCAATGCTGCAACTAATTCCTCATCCCTCTTAAACAGTTAGGCAAGCAGCTGCACTGAATAGCAGTGATACTGCCTGACTGTTGGATTAGGTTTAAGTAGTTCACCAAGGTCATAATTGACAAAAAAAACCATCAGACCCCAGTTATTCTTTGTTACAATGCAAAGTCTTGCAGACAGAAAAGGAAAATCTGCTTTTATTTCTCTTGGCCATTAATATTTGCTTATATGCCTACAGTTTGTCATACCCCCACCACTCTGTGTAGATTCTCAGTGGTTACAGACTGACCATCCCCAGATACACTCTTGCAGATGTAGCAATCAGAAACAAGGACGTTGTAAGCAGGCTGAGCATCAGGACTGCCACTGAGCACCTGGAAACCGACCGGCCTGCTCCCCTCAGACCTCTGCCTGGTTCCCTTCATAGTCCGTTTCTGCTTTTGAGCTTCATGAGCCCTGTGCAAACGAACTCCCATGGCGGTGCAGGGGTTTGCAACTAAGTCACTGCAGTCGATAGATGTCAGTGAAGAACAAATGCTGCGTCCCTTCCTGCCGGCAGAGCTTGCTGGATGGACGGCGTGCTGGAGCAGACACCTGTCTGGTGTCTCAGGGGCTGCAAACGGTTTCCAAGAAGGCTTTTTCTCCACTCAGCGCTAGCCTGTAGGATCAATAAGTCCTCAAAAGAGGAACTCGCAGTGTAATTCGTGACTTCGTGGCTTCCCATCGCTGTGGCTTTCCCTCGAGCAGCTGTCGGGTGCTCTCTGGGCCACAAGGTGCCGCCGCTCCCCCGTGCTCCGCCTGTTCCCAGCGGCCCCCAGCACAGCCCGCCCAGTCACTGTGCCGTGTTACGGCCTGTCCGCTGGGGCACGCAGGGCTGGGGATAAAAATGAGGACTGTCTTCTACCAAAACCGCTAGGAAAGTTACTGCAGAATTATCTCTCGTAGTTGTTGGTTGCGTCACGAAAGAAAGCTGTCTGTGGTCACCTGCGAGGCTGGAACTGGTGGCCATGAACAGTCCTTTCCTCCCTCTCTGAATGTCTTCCTTCAGAAACAGCCTTCATCCCCACGTTTGGCCCTTTCTGTAAGGCTGGATTCCCTCCCTTCTTGTCCCCAGTAGTTTTCACAGCCAGAGTGTACTTGCCTCTTTGTGATTTGTGTCTGAATATTTTCTCTCATCTATCTCATGATTGTGAGGAAAATCCCACGGAAATTCTCTGTTGTCCACCATGTTTACTTTTCTAGATGACAAATGGCTATAAGTATACACTTGTTTTGATCCCCTGAGCATCTCTGCCTTGTCTAAACCCAGTGCGTGTACCCACCGAGTGTGAGATCCTTCATCCGGGTCAGGGCATCCCAAGCACAGATACAGTTTGGGCAGAGAATGGGTTGAAAGGAGTCCTGAAGAGAAGGATTTGAGAGCATCAGTTGATGAAAGATTCAGCGTGAGCTGGCAGTGTGTGCTTGCAGCCCAGAAGGCCAACCATATCCTGGGTTGCATCAAGAGAAGTGTGACCAGCAGGTCAAGGGAGGGGATTCTGCTCCTCTATTTTGCTCTCATGAGACCCCACCTGAAGTACTGTGTCCAGTTCTGGAGTCCCCAACATAAGAAGGACATGGAGCTGTTGGAGCAGGTCCAGAGGAGGGCCACGGAGATGATCAGAGGGCTGGAGCACCTCCTCTACAAGGACAGGCTGAGAGAGCTGGGGCTCTTCAGCCTGGAGAAGAGAAGGCTGAGAGGAAACTTTACATCAGCCTTCCAGTACCTGAAGGGGGCCTACAGGAAAGCTGGGGAAGGACTTTTTATAGAAAATCTGTGTGAAATCTCTGTGTTGATCTCCCTCTCATTAGCCATTCAAGTGGTCTTGCTCTAGTTTTCATCTGACACAAAGGCCAGGTAAGCCTTGGTAAAGCAAGCTAACTTTGACAAGAGCAGGCGTAATTCTCACTTCTTGGCTCTGATGGCATAAATTTTTAATGCTGTCCTCACTAATTAAATCAATCTTCAGAAGAGCCCTCTCTCTGTTGAAATATATTACCCAAATAGGTAAACTGTATTGTAAACATCATAATAGAGATTTCACAGGTCTTTGTTTCTCCCAGATCTAGAGTTACTGTGGTCTAGGTACATTTTGGAGCAGTATTTTTCTATTTATCTCTCTCTCCAAAAAGTTCTAAATGCTCTAGGAAAAAGAAAAGAAAAAGAAAAACAGAAAAGGAAGAAAAAAATTTACAATGTCTTACTATGGAAGTTTTGAAGATTTTAGAACATCTCCACAGCTGACCAAAATGACATGTGGAAGCAGATTGATGATTCTTTAAAAAATTCAGCTTGAATTAGTGATGGAATGTTACAACCATCGTAAGAGGAGTGGGAATAACAGTAGGAAGAGCAAAGGAAAGAAGATGAAAGAAATGGTAAGCATAGCAACAGCTGGGATGCCCTGGCTGCCAGTAGATGCCATTATATACCCCCATCCTTCAGTAATTGCCCAGCCCAGCTTCCTGGATCTCTGACATAGGCCAACTTCGCTGCACTGCATGGTGCAGCCAGCCTGTTATGCCTAGGACTGACCTGCTAGCAGGAGCTTTACTTGCACAAGCAGCTTGCTTTCTCAGGCTGTCACTCATGGCCAGCCAGCTGCTGCACTCGGCATCAATACTGGCTGCATTCTCTGACTAGAGTAAAATCGTGTTTAAAGCACCTGGAGATGAAAAATGCTATAGAATTACAAGGTGTTTCTGAAAGAAACTTTATTTTAAATGTCCGTTTAGCTCTGAAATGCAATGTCGGAGATCAGGCAGCAGGCAAACTGCTCACTGCTTTATATAATGGTATCCCTTCAGCCAGTTCAGGACTATATGCTTTAGCCCTCTCTCTATTCCAGATGTCATGTCCACACCCTGTCCCCTTCTGCACAGCATGGTATTGTGAGCACATACATGAATGCTATGTAAAGCTATGCAAATCAGTGTGCCTCCTACTGCCTCATTCTGCCAGCCCAAATTAAAAGCCTTCCTTCACTTCTCTGTTGCTTTTCTTCCTTCCAGTTAAGGAAGTTGATGTTTGGATTTCTTTATTTCTCCTTTTCAAGGAGATCTTGAATTCAGATGGGGGAAAGGCTTTTGTGGGCCTTTGTCTGTGTCTCAGAAGTTCTACCAACATTGTTATTCCCTTTCCTCAAATGCTGTGTGACCTTTAGAATCATTGCCGTACTCAGTTAATAAACACATCTACATTAGCTGATCTCTTTCCATTTATTAATAGTGGAAGAAGGACACCTGAAAGGCATCCAAGGATAATATTTGTTCATGACATTTTAAAAAGAGAGATTTTAGGGTCAGAGGAGCAAAGCAGCACAAACAAGCTTCTGGTTTCCAAATGGGGGGTTAGGATAAAACAGAGCTCAGAGCAGCATCTGCCTTGGATTGAACTCGTATATGGAAATGGAGTGTTGCTAAATAGGCTTACCTCTCACTTATGTCCTCAGCATGTAACTACCTGTATCATTCATGCAGATGCACACTGGTCAGTATTGATGTTACCTTCTGCAAACAAGGTGTGAATTGAGAGAGCTGTGTGTCTAGAGAAAGCATGAATTGTTCACTATCAGTAAGGTCTTACCACAACTTTTCAGAAACAGCTCACCCAAAGGATGAGAAAAGCAAAAAGGAATCGAATCAAAAGTAACAGTGCTTGTCTGCTTGAGTTTCTTTTCAGACAGTTTTTACTGGGAATTTTGTGGTTGGTGACAACTGGTTAGGGAGCAGAGTACTTAATGCTAGCCTGCAAAGCAAATTGAAGGTGCAGATAGTAACCACATCACTCAGTAAATCAGAAGAAATGTCTTCACTCTGTTCCCAGAATAGTCCCCAGCTGTGAACACAGACAGCTGGTTCTTAGAATACCTGTCTTTTCGGGGCTGGGTAAACATGTCTTGTTTGCTTTAAAGTGACTCCATATATTGCTCTGTTTGTCCTAGTGAAACTATTGTATTCTACTGAACAAGGGCTGTGAAATAAAATGGTTTCATCAAAACACTGAAAATAGGCATTTTACAGGAAGAAAGCAGAATGAAAAAACATACAGTGCTGAAATCTGCATGGATTTATATCAGTTTCATTTAAAATACAGATATTATACAATATCTAACAGAGAAATAAGTTACAACAGTGAAGAACATACTGTTACAAAAAACAACAAGCAAATCAAACAAAACAAACCAAAATTTTATACACAAACTTAACTGCAAATCTTCAAATGTATTGCTACGTTTTTCAATTCTAGCATCAATAACAAAGTCTGATAAAATAGGCACTTTCCAAATCACAGTAGATGAGAAAGGAGTTCAGTCTAGGATTAAGTAGTCGTTCTTTATGATGTGTTTTTAGACATACAGATTATTACAGGATTTTTTTTTTCTTAGTATTTAGGTAACATTTTTAAACCAGATCCAAGAAGTCCATTTGTATATTCCTAGAGCAAAAAATAAATAAATGTTGAAGTAGATTCAGTTGTAAAAAAATTGGGTCTGACATCTGGCTATCAAACCATGTATATCTGTCCTCTGATTGAGTTCAGTTCCAGCATTGTGCCAGAATTTTCCTGTCCCCAAATCTCCATTTTACAAGCCTTCTCCACATTTCTATTGTTTGACAATGTGAAAAGTAAGGCTGATAGATAAGATTAATTTATGTAAACAAGGTAAAAAGGTGGTCAGTGCTTCTTCCATCTTCATGGCATCAGTTCCAAGAGCAGCTGTTTTTCTTTGAACTTCTCTTAGCTCCCATCCAGATTTTCCAACAATTTCTCTGTCTGCATTTTTGGTAAGTATTGTTCTTCCCATGAAATTAGAATTCATAGGTGAGATGCTTTGCCATTTTGCTGAGTTTCATTTTCTCACTGAATACTTCATCAAACTGTAAGTTCTGTTTTGGAGTGAAATGGTTCTTCCAGTCACCAACAGTACCTGGAGGAGCAGGGACAGTAAAAGAACAGTGAATCTGGCTATATATAGCAATGAAACAAATCAAAGGCAGACCAGTTTTATTAATGCTGCACTTGGCACAAATTGTTATTGTATTATCAACCGTAGTCTCTGTGATATGTCATGATAGATCATGATTATGAGTAATTATTTTATTGATTTGGTGAGACTTGGATGGGAGAAGCTGAATCGTCATCCATATTAAGCCCTAAGGCTTGTTTCTCATAATGTGTCACCTGGCAGTGCCAGCAATACTAAGAGGCACAATGAAGAGTAACAGGTTTTCAGGATGGAAATAGAACTCTTGCTCATCTCAGCAGAGGCATCTTGCCTCATCTTAGATGTTTGCTGTTAAAGGTCTCTATCTGGACTCTTTTAGTAGAGGCAAATAGTTGCTGGCTGAAATTCATCTCACCCTTGTCAGCATATAAAACCCAGTAGCAAGAAAACAGCTCCTCTACATGTTTTTTAAGTCACATATGAGCTACAAACTGCTAAAGGTTTTACTGCAGATCCCAGTTTGGCTAAGAACTTAAGGTGATCTGTTAGGTCACAGGATGATTTGAGTCATTCATTCTTTTGTTGTCATTGTCAGCATATTTCTTTTTTGGAAACATTTCAGTAAGATAACAGGGAGTACAGAGGATAAAGGCTACCAGCAGATTCCTTCCTAAGAAATGCACCTTTTCCATTCTAGCAAACCAAGTGACCTTCACTCGTAATTCGAGAGGAGACACATAGAGTCTTGTGAGAGACTGAGGGTAAACTTTAGATACAAAAACTCAGATAAAGAGTAATGTTCTGTGAACTTTCCTTGAAGCTCCAAAGCTCATATACAGCAAACTCGTAAGAACTCCCTCCATGTTTCTCTAGCATAAGCATGCATTTTCAACTGAAGAACTTAGAGAATGTTTTTTCAAAAGGCAAATTGGAGAATCCAATTGCTGTTTCCTGGGAGTGACTCAAAATGTCTTCAAATCTATAAAGGTTTCTGTTGGATAGGTGCCAGTTGATGATTCTGTATTAAGTCAGGTCAATAAACTTACCTTTTCGGAAAATTAACTTCCTGTTGGATGTCAGGGCACAGACTGTGTGACTGGGGTCACTGTTTTCTTTTTCTGTGTCCTTTTTCATCTCTGAGAAGGATGATTTCTTGCAGATATCTTGGATATCTTCATCACTGATGCTTATGCCCAGGAATATGCTGATTTCCTTCACAATCTTAGGGAGATTCTGATATACAGGAAGAATAAAATTTTTATATTTCTGAGGTGATAATCAGACTTTCCTTTGACATGGAAATTGTTATTTTCATTAGAATTTCATCCTTGATATTTTGATTATTTCTATTTATCAGCAACTCATTCTAAAATAGGAACAGAGTGCATATTTACCTTTTTCATGTCTTCATAGAACAAAAACAGTATATTTTTGTCATTTTTATGTTCTTCCCAACTTAGAAAATGGTCAAACCAGGATCCACAGACAACTGAAAAGAAAACCCATAGAGATTCATGTATATTTGATTAATAAATAACTCCATATCTCACAAATTTTTAGGGGAATGATTCCTTCTTGGTATGTACACTATGTTCCTCTAAATCTGATTAAATTCTTTTTGTGAAGTGATTCAAATTTACAGCCCAAAGAAATTACCATTCATGTTGGATTTTTTTTTTTTTTAATATCAAAGTGACAGATTATTATGGAACATAGTGTCACAGTAGAAATAAATCCAAATCTAGGGACAGGCCTGTAGTGAAGGCAAATGTATGGGCACAACAAGATCTGAGCAGCTCAGCAAATATCTGAAATATCTGTAGATTTGTGGTCAAAATTTAAAAAAAAAAAAAAAGTAGGAAAATAAACTAGAAAATTAATGTATTGTAAGTGTAAGTATGACACTAGGAAAAAAAATTAGGAGTCTGTTAAATGGAGCACACAGTATTGCTCTAGCAGAGGAGAAATATTTATATTTTCAAAAGTCAGGGAAGAATTGATAGAAAAATTATTTATTATAAAAATAAAACAGTCAGGCAACCACACAGGTAACTCATGGCTTTATAATTGACTCACAGTACTTGCTTTGTCTGAATGCTCCCCTTACTGAATAATAGGAAGATAGCTAAATTTCAGCTTTATTTTTAAAAAAGCTATTCTGACTCTTCTGGTTCAAAGACGAGATTGATTGCATTGACAAATGAGCTGAAAGCCTCCTCCAGGATAATGGGCACTTCATGGACAGAGCAATTGTGAACTGCGATCTTGCATTATACTTTTACCATAAAAGTAAAATATTTAAGTATCGTAAAGGACATCATTTTGTTTGCAACCTTGAGACATATTTAAGTATTTTGCTGAATGCTTCAGCCTGTATCCACCTGCTTCCAGAAAACCCTGTCTAATTGCAGAGCACCTGTGCACCACAGTGTGCAATTAAAGCCTGCTAAACCCTACTGGGAATGTGCTCAACAAATGCACCTGCTTCCCCTTAGCCCACATCTGTGCAAGTGCCCAGTCCTACAAAATGGGAAGGCTTCCAGAGTCACGGAGTCTACACATAGATTTGGAGTACCTGCTGCTTTTCTTTCCTGTTTCTATCAGGGTGATAACCTATTTATCAGGACAAGTATCCAAAGAAACCGAGTTTGCCCATTTAAAAAAAAAAAAAAAAGGAACGATGACTTTTAGGTCCTGTAAGCTCTTAGACTGTAAGACCACTATTGTCTCTATTGTCTGTGCTGTTCTTGAGCTATTACTCTGTGGATTCATGCTATAGGGATGAGCCATCCTGCCTCCAATACCTGAAAGTCAGAGACCCTTTTGGCTTTGGGGGTACAGCAAAAAGTTTTGAGGACAACATCCCTTTTCTCTAGGTGTCCTCACCACTGTTCTCAGCTTAACTCTGTTCTCTCTTAACTCTGCAAGTATACTGCAGGATCCGAGCCAAGCAACATGGTCTTTGTATGTTTCTATTAAGAGCAAAAATGACAACCTCTCTCCCAGTATCATCTCTTACATAAATCTATGTTGTAACCAACATAGTTATCTTTTTGTACCATGCATGAACACACTGAAAACAGCAGAAGACTATTAATTCACAGACAAATGGGAGATGCTTTTAAAATTTGGTACTATCCTCTTCTTTTTTTTACTAATTGATGTTCAGGGGTGTTAGTAAGCAAGCAAAGATCCTGCACATCACCGAAGCATGTGTCTTAGGGCTGCTCTGAACAAGAAACACAGGATCCACAAATCAGCAGAAAATGCAGACTGATTTCCAGAGCCTTGATATAAGCTGACAAGGACTGCACTGGCAGTTTGCTTTGATATTTTTCAAGCTCGTCTATCATTGTTGCTGTTATCACCACTGTGGGTGTATGGTAGGAACACATATCCTCAAAGGAGTAATAAAACACTAAAAATGGGGTGGATAACCAGAATATAGTCCAGTTGTCAGCTTCCTTGTCACTGCTGCCACTCACACAAATCTCACTCGTGTCCTTGGTCTCTGGACCCCAGGACTAAGACAACATATCAGGCAGAGCGTGTGCAGAGGTGCTTATGAAAGCGTCTAGACTCCCTTTGAAGGGTCACCCAAGACCACTTTCAAGATTAGAGAAGGCACTAAGCCTGTAAACTTAGGCTCTCTGAGCAGCCTGGAGACAACCTCCGTGTGTGCCACCTGCCCTTCTGCAGGACACTAAGCCATATATTGCCCTCTGGGCATCTTCAAACAATGTCTACCCCACCAGCCTGCAGCCACTTGTCAGAATACATCCTTGAAAGGCTGAAGACAATATACTATTACTTGTTCTTTGTTTAGCATTAGAATTTATCTTGGAAAAATAATAAATCCAAGGATGTGTGAATTAGGAGTTCAGCAAGGAGTTTTCACATAATTAATATTTCTTGTTTATGTTCATAATAATAATATAATATTAATAATAGTAATATGAGCTGAAGGAAGAAAACGTAACACCTATCCTTACCATCTCCTTCTAAGAACAAGTCAAGGAAAGCAGTCCAGGTATCTACAGTGGGAAGGTTTGGATTCTCTCGGTAGTAATGATACATGGAAACTGCAGTATCTTTTGGATTTCTGCTGATATAGATCATCTGTAAATGAAGACGATATGGTTATTAATGATGTTCTTTCTTTATTTTGTAGGAGCTGCGTGCATAAATGTGGCATTTTCACATGTGGTTCCAGTGTCAAAACACTTTCCTTCAGGATTTGTCCATCCTTAATGACTATGTCATTAAGATAGAAATGTATTTGTTCTGTTTAAGCAGAAATAAGCAGTGGTTAGCAAACACTATCTTGTAGACAAAAGTATGTTTCCTACAGATGGGTAACGATTATGCTTTATGAAAAGGACCGTTTTCTTTTAACTCCTGATTTAAACTAACTCCCATACCTAACATATAAAACCATTCACTTCTTCACATTCACACAGCAGCTGCAGAATGTCAATTTTTGCCTTTCATTGAAATTAGACTTGTCCCAAAAGCCTGGATTTGGATAATCCTGAAACTTAGAACTTCTAACATAAAATCTGAGGCACAGAGCTGATTTTTATGAGCCTCTCATGTACACAGCAAACCACCTCTGGGATCTGTAAGTCATTTTAAAGCGTTTAAGGATCAACAAGACAGAATAGATGCCTAACAGACATTTAATATATCTTACAGCTTTTATAACTTTTTGACTTACCTTGCATTTTTTATTCTTAAAATGTTGAGGCAACATGTTGTAGTCTAAGTGTGTCGGGATGATTCTCTTTGATGACAGTTGATTCAGTTCCTCCAGTTTGGACATGTCTCCAAGTTCAATGGGAGTTGTTAATGTAACGGGAGTATTGTAAAGCTTTGTTATGACTCCTGCAAGCCAGTGAGTGCCTTCAGAAAATTGGTTTTAAGGAAAAAAAAAAAGAAAGAAGAAGAGAAAGGAAGGAAGATTTGTTAATGAGAAAATATATGGAACGTGCAGTCTGCATGTGAGAACAGTTTGCTAAACCCCAAGATTCAAGAAACTGTGTAATTGAGTACTCCTATTGGCTCTAGATCTATAAATACTGGAAAAATTATTGTTGTGGCTGAATTACAAACTCTGTGAAAAGCACTGATATTTGTATCAAAACAAACTCATTACATACATGGAATAAAATTCAGACTCCTTGTTAGCTGAGTTGATTATATTATTTCTATTGTTTATTTTAAAATAATCCATTTTTTATGGATGGAGGGAGGGAATCATTATAGTAGCTGTGGCTACTGGGAAGATAACTAATTGAGCTTCCAGCCTGGTGTGAGTTTCCGTGTGTGAGAGTGTTGGGGAGAGAAGGAAGAAGAAGTATCTACAGACAAGAGCCATACACCTCTTCACTTGCTCATAATTAAATGCATAGAGTCCTCAGGAAAATTCTTTGAGTATAGATTTTGCTTACAAGAAACAAATATTTGCTTCTGAATATATAAAACACCTGACAATATTTTGTATTACAGAACCAAAATCTATTTAAACAAATAGCGTTTTTTTGTTGTTGTTGCACTTGCTTTGGTTTGTTGGTTTTTTTTTGTTGTTGTTGTTTGTTTTTTAATTTGTTTTGTTATATTAATACTGACTGAGAGAATAACACACCCACATATTCAAACATCCTTCCCTGTTTTTTTGTTTTTTTTTTTTTACAGACATTTCACAAGTAAGTTAAGCAGAGAACATGAAACGAACTATTGACACATCTTGCAGTTAATATATAGAAGTAGAACTTACCAGATTTGGGGTAGGAAACCAAAAGGACATCATCTTCTCTAGCATCAAAAGCATCCAAGGAATTTAAAAGCTCTGGAGAAGACCTGGTGGTAAAGGAAATCCCCTTAAACTTGTGAATGAGTTCTGCCTCACTGAGGTTGGACATGTTTGCTTAAGCCTACGATTCCTGCAAATCAGATAGCAGTGAAATGACTAGAGGGTTTAAGAATAACCTCTAGGTCAGATGGTTTGAAGTAGCAAATTGAGACCAGCAATACAAACCTCATGCTTATATAGTTTGCTGTGCATCTTGGAATCTCTCACAGATATTGATTTTTCAAGTTAGCTGATAACGGCAACTGAAATATTAGAGGTCATTTGATAAATAACAGAAATGCAGCGTCATCAAGAATGTGTGTCGTCATTTATTAGCTTTCCAGAGAAAGAAAAGGAGTGATAGTCAAATTATATGAACTGTGGAAAATGTCAGACCGATCATTTTATGTTGTCATAAAATAGGATCAATATGATTCAATAACTTATATAAGGGCTGCTCAGAAAGTAATGCCTCCTGTTTTATGATGTCCATTTCAGCAATGGTGACAGCAATAGTGGGTAACTTCTGTTGGTTCAGGTTTTTATGAATGCAGCATGCAGGCCTTTATTCATCACTGGCAAAAATGTATAACTATTAGTGATGACTATGCTGCAAAATAGTGTTTTGTAGCTGAGAATTTGCTGTATCGAATAGTGTTATTGTGCTCTTCGTTGTAGTTTCCATGGAAATAAATAGGAGGCAACCTATGTACTTCATTGGAAGCAGTGTCTTGTTTTATGTGAATGAAATACTTTGGGTTCTCATTTTATCATATATGCAGTGGCCTGTATTTTCAAATCTCTATGTTGATTCCAAATGCTTCAGGGATGTCAAGGAACTAATTTTCTGAACATTTCACAATTTCAGCCTGAGACATCTTAAAAACAGAGGTACAATCCTCTGAGGTACAATCATTTTCTGAGCTGTCATATCCGTAAGAGGAGTGGGTTTTATCTTGTATGTTTTATGACTAGAAGTGGTTGAAGTTTTTTAAATCTTTCCACAGAAAATGCAGATTCATCAAAATAAAGGCACTTGCAAGAAAGATGTAGTTCTCAATTCACTGCCCATTATGAATTGTATTTTTTTTTTAAGTTTGAATCTGTAGAAATCATCATGCGCATTTTTTCACCTGAAAGCTCCATGTTTTATCAAAATTACCTTAAGAAATGTGAATGAATCACATGAAAATAAATAGCTCAAATCTGAATAAAAGTATCTTAGGGTGTTTAATATTTCAAATTTCATTTTCATTGCCATACATTAATCTTTACTGGTGTGATGCCAGGACCTACAGTCTTCAATTTTCTGGATTTCTTTTTGGGGTTATTAGTTTGTTTTTCTCTAAGTCTCAAAAATTTCCTGGAATAAGAAAAACAGTTGTAAACTAGTCTTCAATCATCTTTATGTTATTTTCATCAACCATTCTGTGACTTCGCTATTCCCACTGAAAATCTCAATGGGAGATACAAGATATCCTGATGAGATCCTTCAGTGTATTCAACTGAACTTCATAACCTGCATGTAAATCTTGTTGTTTTCTTTTTTTCTTGAACAATAAATCAAACCTTCAGAAATTTCTTGATCCTTGTTTTGTGATAAATAACTGGTTAGGTTTAAACATTGCTGCTGACTGCCATGTGTACCGAGGATGAAATGGAGGTGATGGAGATGTCCTACCAAAGAACCCTTGACCCATTGAAATTACAGACAAAGTGTAAGGAATGTTATCAAATTCTGCACATGCTTGTTTCTAATTAAATGTCCAGGAAAAAAATAAAATAAACAGAATATGAATGATTTGTTTTTCTTTGTTGGCAGTATTGCCAGCCTACCAGTCAAAGATAAGTCAGCAAGTCAAGAAGCCTATATATTTTCACCTGTTTTGCAATAAACTGATCTTAAACAGGTACAGCCTATAAAACATGCTTTGTATCATCAGTAAACTCAGTCCTGCAGGACCAGGCTATCAGAATCATGTCAGTTATGCTCTGGAGATGTGTGCCCTACCACTAGGGATGAGAAGAGAGACCTTTCAGGAGATAATTAATGAATTGGTCATTGGGACATCTCTAGCTAGGTGCTTTGAATAGGTACTCATATTTCTGAGGAAGATGGGCCACTGCATGATGTCCCAGCCCTTTCTACTGGAAAAATGAAAGGCATGAGAAACACATGGACATTGATGCTTAGATAGAATTTGAAGGATCTCTCAGTGGTGACACGCTCAATGTTTTTTTCCTTGTTTCTTGATCTGTTTGCACTTTATGGTCTAAATCTTGAAAATATATTTTCTGTCAACAGATTTCACTTTGGGTACTTCAGTGCACAAAATAATTTTGGAGGCATAATGAATTTTGTTTCTGTGCATTAGTCTGAACTTCTGAGAGATTTCTAAGGTTATTTTGCAGTCATAGTTCACATGCATTTAGTGTAGGTTAAGAGAACTATTACCTGGCCTAGCAAAAATAAGCTCACTGTGAAATATATTACTTATTTACTATGTCTTTTCCCTTTAATTTCTTCATATGTTTTTATTAAGCTCTAAGTCAGCACATTTGCCTAATCTAATCACTTGGAGCCTAATTAATCATTCACAAAGGAAATGACCAAGGTGTAAAACAGAAGCAATACAGTAGCACGGCAAATTCCAATTCTTTTACTTCATCTAAATTGCTTCTTATACTAGCTTCTGTTTTTAGCATCCATGTAAATCCATGGGGAAATCAGTGCTCCTTAACAAATCTTGCTTATGCTTAAAAATAAGGCCTATTCTGGGAAGTTTGCACTATCTTGAATGCAGTAATTCAAATAAAAAGAGAGTACTCAGCACCTTGCAGGATTGCATGCAAACTTCTGCTTTCTGTGTTAATGTAACAGAAAGAGAGAGTGGGTTTGAAAAATATGAAACCAAGCTCTCCCTCCAGCTTTCACTGTCTCTTTAGTCTTTATTACAACACAATATATAGAGTACAGCTGACACGTTTGGAGCCAGATGAACACAGGCATGGCAAGCTAGTACTAAAAAATTCCTGTGTCTGTTGCATAACCTCCTCCACAGACTCTGAATAGCTTCTCTTAACTGAGCATTGTTCTTGTCCTGTTCTTTGGCACTGCTATCGATGAAGATGGAGCACACATTTTATCATCAGGGTTTCACAGAGACTGCTTTCATTATAGCAGTCTTGAACCTGGAGTTTGAGGAAAATATGGCTTGATAGGTGAACAGTGCACTCCTGGGCTGCTTCTGCCTCTGTATCAGACTTACCTTATGCTGTCTGTATCTTTGTTCTGGTGAGTGATTTCATTCTGTTTTCTTGAATAACACAAAAATCGAGCTGCTTGTCACCTTCACATCAAGCTCACCATTCTCTTTCCAGTTTGATAAAAAGCAGCAGCATTTTCATCTCCTTTAATTTCAGATCTCTCTACTGAGGCTAGTTACAACATCGATCCCCTTCAAATACATCTCAGGTGGTAGTACTGAGGGAAATAAGTGATGTTGTCAAAAAAATGCAGGTGAAATCAATTGTGTTGGTTACCTGACCTAAAGCCGTGCAATACAACATTGTCATTTTGATGAATTTTGTCATTTTGGACGTCAGGGGGAAATTCTTTACGGAGAGAGTGGTGAGGTACTGGAACAGGCTGCCCAGGGAGGTTGTGGATGCCCCGTCCCTGGAGGTGTTCAAAGCCAGATTGGATGGGGCCCTGGGCAGTCTGGTCTAGCATTAGGTGGAATGGTTGGTGGCCCTGCATGTGGCAGGGGGGTTGGAGATTCATGATCCTTGAGGTCCCTTCCAACCCTGCCAATTCTGTGTGATTCTGTGTGAATGAATGGAGAGGCAGAAGAGACTTTTGCAATCGGTGCACCTTGAGTTGTTCCCAGCTATCAGGTGATGTGACTTACTCAAAACTACTTCATCCACAGAGCATTTCATTACTTTGGATTTCCAAATGCAGACCCTCTGCTTGGTATGCTTTCTTGCAGTTCCTGGACTCGTGTATGGGCTGAAAAGACCCCTCTTCACTTCTCTGTAGATCAGTGCTAAATACATACTATGATTTCACAGCTCTGATTTCAAAAGTTTGCTATCTGTAGCAATTACATCCACATTTAGGTATAGTATGAAGAAGGTCAATGTGCAGAGTCATATTTTTTTACAGCAGGTCAGATTATAAAGTTCTTTGACCTCATTTGATCCTTTTCACAACACATCATTGCCCAAGTATATTTTGTGCCAGCTGATACAGCTAATCATAATATTGCAGAGCTGTGCTCTTTGGAGAGGGGCAGATCTTGCAGGTAAATGTCATGGCTGAGAGGTGACTGTCACAAAACCATAGACTGTCTTGAGTAGGAAGGTATCTCAAAGATCATTCAGTACCAACTCCCTCACTGTGGGCAGGGTTACCAACAACTAAATCATGCACTAGATCAGGTTGCCCAGGGCTCCATCCAGTCCATCCTTGACATCTCCAGGGTTGGGGCAACCGCAGTTTCTTCAGGCAGCCTATGCCAGAACCTTACCACACTCAGTTAAAAATTTTCCCCAGACATCTAATCTAAATCTATCCTTTTTTAGTTTAAAATTGTTCCCCCTATTCCTATTACTATCTACTTGTGTAAAAAGTTGTTTTCCCTCCTGCTTATGAGCTCCTTTTAAGTATGGGAAGGCTGTAATGAGGTCTCCCTGGAACTTTCTCTTCTCCAGACTGAATAAACCCAGCTCCCTCAGTCTGTCTTTGTAGGAGAGGTGTTTCAGCTCTCTGAGCATCTTTGTGGCCATCTTCTGGACCTGCTCCAAAAGCTCCACATCTTTCTTGTGCTGGGGGCCCCAGACCTAGATGCAGTACTTCAGGTGGGACTTATGAAGGCAGAGAAGAGGGGAACAATCACATACCCTAGCCCTGCTGGCCACCCCTCTTTTGATGCAGCCCAGGATACAGTCGGCCTTCCAGGCTGCAAATGCACAATGCTGGCTCATGGTAAGTTTTTTTATCTACCAGAATCCTGAAGACCTTCTCTTAGGGCTACTTTCATTGAGTTCTTCTCCCAGGCTGTTCGTATATCTGGGATTGCCCTGAACCAGGCACAACAACTTGTACTTGGTCTTGCTGAGCTCCATTATGTTCTTGTGGGCCTTCTTCAAGCCTGTCAAGGTCCCTCTGGATGGCATCCCTTCCTTCAGTTGCATCACCTGCACTCCTCAGTGTGCTGTCACCTGCAGACTTGCTGAGGGTGCTCTCAATCCCATCATCTATGTCACTGATAGAGTTGTTAAAGAGTACCAGTCCCAAGACAAACTCCTGAGGGACACCACTCATCATTAGCTCCTACTTGGACATAGAGTTGCTTACCACAAACCCCAACTAATTCCTTATCCACAAGTAGTCTACACTTCAAATCTGTACTGCACTAGCTCCTGCCCTGTAAAGGCATGTTATGGCTGGTACTTTCAGAAGAAAATATATGCAAAAAAGAGATAAAAGGCACAAAAAAAGCAAACAAGGGTGAAAGAGATAAGGCTGTATATATGAAGGGAGTCTCCCTGGCAAGTACTTATCTATTAGAGTGGCCAGTTACCAGGTCCTCAGGTCAAAAGGAGAGACCCTGGAGGCCTGTTTTATCTTCTGCTTATCTATATTATCATATCTAATAGGCAGGCTTATTGGTATAGAATTTCATAGCAATAATTGATGAGTCACCTTGTTGTTGCTAGTGTACACATTTATGCTTGGTGATGCCAACTGGTTTATATTTTGATTTGTTAGCATGGTTACATTGAAACTGCCAGACATTTTGAAGTATGTATTCAATACTAGGTTAAAGTATTCTATAAGAAGCCAAATAAATTTCAGCAAAAAGCCTTTTGATAGGTGTGTCCTACAGAGGACTCTCATTGTGGAGCATCACTGCACACACAAAAAAAGAGAAAGGAAACTTGAAGGCAAATACTACCCTGTCATTTCTCACTCTGCCATTAAATCCAGCTGAGGGAACCAGCAGTTGAGCCAATCACAAGTAACCCTCTGATGGGTTGTGGGCTCAAACCAGTGGAAGGAGTCCTTAGGAGGAGTCTTTTATGTCTATACACCAGACAGTGCTTCAGAAGCAGTCTGCTGCACTCTATGCCAGCTCTCTGTTGGGTCTGATCCAAAGGACCTGAGGATCCTGAGGTAAGTCAGGCTCAAGAAATTAATGAGGGGACTCCAGACTCCACCTTGGCCACCATTAACCAGAGGCCTCCAGCTGCCCAAGCTGCATGAGGATCTTGCAGAGAACCTCACTCAGAGCAGCTGACAGCCCCATTGCACCACAGTTTATTTGTGTGTCTTCATGGCCCTTGGTTAAGGGCCAGCTAAAGCAAATCCAGACAGCAGTGTGAGTCTGGCTGCCAGACTTGACTCTACTGTCCCTCCAGCCAGCCCACTGTGATAACTTTACAAACTTCTCTCTTCTCCTAGGAGGAACTGAGCCAGAGTCAATCTTGGTATTACCTTTCCCTGACCTAAGGAGGCTGACCCATAGGCTCTCAGGCTGCACCGTGTCATCTAGATGGTATCATCCGGACCATCAGCATGGAGACCTGATAGTTGTTTGGTTGCTGGGTCCATATCAGCAGTGCAGGCCTCACATTGCAGCAAGATTCCTATCTGCAGGCGGAAAATCACCTCACTCACCAAACACATTCACCACTCCCTTTCACACCCTCAGACTCCTCTTTATCACACTGAGTGGAGCCCCACAGCTGCTCTGCAGTGCCTGCTGCTTCTTTCTTCAGCTTCATGTGCTGCTCGAACCTATCTTATTTTCAGGCTATGGTCAAACAGTCCATTTCAGATAATAGCCTGTCGCAAATTATTAGACATGAGTAAAATGCTACAGGGAAAAGAGAGTGGTAGAGATGAAAGAGATCACTACAGGAGCAGAAAGTGAAGGAAGATGACTGCTTCCCTGCCAGATCCAGTGCAGCCCGACAGTGCCCAGAACCGCTAGCCACAGACACGTAATTTGCAAAGTCTGAGGAGAAGTTACTTGGCCACTTTCTTTAACAGCTTTCTGTTATTTGTAATAGGAAGGTAAATGGGAATGCAGGCCAGAGTCAGACCAGATAAACAAAATGTGTGGAAACACATTTGGTATTGATTCTCACCTTCCATACAGCTATATAGTAATCTGTAAAATTTCATGTTTCTTTCCAGTGGTGCCCAGTGACAGAATATGGGTGCGATGGGCACAAATCAGAACATAGGGAGTTCCATCTGAACATGAGGAAAAACTTCTTTACTTTGAGGGTGACTGCAACAGGCTACCAGAGAAGTTGTGGAGTCTCTTTTTCTGGAGATATTCAAGACCTCTCGGGATGTTTTCCTGTGTAACTTACTGCAAGGAACATGCTTTAGCAGGGTGTTAGATTAGATATCCCCAGAGTCCCTTCCAACTCCTACAGTTCTCTGATTCTCTGAAGAGAAGTACTGGCAAACTGGTCTAAAGTCCAGCAGTCAGTCCCCAAGCTGGCCAAGGTTGGAGTGCACTATGGACAAGAAGGAACTGGGAGAGCTGTCTGTTCAGTCTGGAAAAGAGAAAGCTGAGGAAAGATGTTATTGATGTCCATGACTACCTAGTGGGTATTTCTGGAGAAGGTGAGACCAAACTCTTCTCAAGACGTGTACAACAATCACCACCTACAACAAGAGAGTTACCAATTAGATATTAGGAAATATTGTTCACGACGGGGGTGATCAAACATTGGAATAGGTTGCCCAGGGAGGTTGTGAAGTCACCATCCTTCGACTGTTTCAACACTGGAGTGGACAAAGCCCTGAGCAAACTAATCCAGATCGACACTTTTCTCTGAGCAGAGCTGGGAAGATACTCTCCTGGGTCCCTGACCTACCTGAATTGTTCTGGTGTTCTGAGAAGTAGAGCCATTCTTCAAACACAATTATCATTTGTGCAAATCTGAATCAGACAGTTTCACCTAATGAACGATGTCTTTATATGTGTGTTCTGTGGATAGCAAGGAAAATGTTTATGCAAAACTACAGACAAAAACTGAGTTAAGATAAGTCCCAATAGTTAACTGATAACAAATGGAGGTGTCTTCTATATAATCATTAATGATTTCTGTCCTGAAAAGTGCAAGATCGCCAAAGTCTTTTAACTTCTAGAATAAAGTTGAATAATCTTATATTACTACTAGCTATATCAGAAAAGCTATGATCTAACTGAAATAAAGTAGTTATCCTTTTTCACCTGGATAGAAAATCAGAATCTGATCCAAACAAATTAAAGTGACAACTTTTAGAGACTGTTAGGCTAACATTTCACACCAAATTTTTAATTTGTGGATCCACATTAAGACCTCCTAAATATCATCCAGGTCTCTAGGCTTAATATTTCACATTGACTCTGTTTTCTGAGTCACCTTGCCAAAAGATATGAGCTAATGTGATTAAGGTGTACTGTGAGGTGATTTATTAGTTCATTTTTAAAATTCAATTTGACTTAGTAGGTTTCACATCTTATCAAGGCATAGCCAGCTTCAGTAACTTCCATTCACAACAATAGCATCTTTATTAAATGACTGAGTGTGTAATTTCTTCAAGTGAGCTGTAATCATCCTACTTTTTCAAAATTCTCTTATCCTGTCAGCTTAGTAATAACATCATGAGCAATTTTATTTTTCTCTGAAGAAAAGCAAATGTTTCTGAAGATGAACAGGTCTTCAGAATTTGAGTAAATTAGTGCCAGTGTTACAGATCTAGAATTCCAGCTGCTTTCCACAAAATTGCCCTCAGTTTCCTGCATTTAAAGATTATTATTTCCCATACTTGTACCATCCTGTTATTATTGTATAAAAAGAAGAAAAGGGAGCTGGATGAGGGTTAAAAAGAAAAGTTATTGGAAGAAAAAGAATGCAGAGTTCCTTTCTGCACAATCAATTGCAGTCACTTTTCCAACATGATCCTATATGTAAAATAAAATATAGAGAGTAAATACAAATATCAATATCCAGACTCAGATTTCTCCAAGGTTTCAAGAATAGCTAGTCTTTGGCTCAAATCCATATATTTATTTTAAAAAAGTTTCTTCCTGTTTTACATGATTATAAGTCTAGTGCAGAAAATGGAAGGTTCAGAACATGCAATACAATACTGACTTGAATGGGAACAGCATGTTTATGCATGAATTAATGAATCTGGCTTTTTCATTTTGAGGTCTGACTGATGAAAAAGAAAATACTGTGCAGCATGGAAATAGAAACACTTCATATAACAAGCTGCAAGAATACACTTTGCAGCAGTTCTTGACTGCTGAATACAAAAATGAAATATTTATGTCTACAGCCTGTTTAAATGTGTGTGCAGAAGTCACACATATAGAAGATATGGGTTTAAAATGTGAAAATGAGTGTATGAATATGTGAAATGAATACATGTAAATGTAATCTGGACTTTCTTTTATTCTTAATAGCAGATAGATCTTCAAATGCCTGTTTATGACTTGTGCTAACATCTTACAAACTTGTTAGACCCATTCATTTTCTTCAGGCTTGTAAAGTTATTTATCCTGCTTACAGTGAAAGATTTGCCATCAGTGTTCTGTCGTTGTTGTCAGACACCACAATAACTAATGACTGCATCACTTTCATTTGATGTAGATATATCAAAATCTTTAAACTTTTTTTCCATTACTTCTGTTGCTCTTTTGGTAAAATATGAAAAAGAGATGTAACAGAAAAACAATGAAGTCAGCCAAGAGCAAGCATTTTAATGCAGAATTAATGCTTATTATTCTTGAAGCACAAGTCTAGAGATGTATTTTTTGTGCTAAGCAGTAAGCTACTGGTTATTTTTAAATGAATAGATAACATTTTGATTGATGCGAATTATTTTCTAAATAACTGCAGATCAGATTTATGGTATTTATTTATTCACTTACTGAACAGCAGCCAGTTTTACTATTAAGGCAAATTTCTACTGACTAGCAACAAACAGAACTTAGTCTAGCAAAGAGCCCTTCTTTTATAAATGCATAAATTAAAGTGTGGTAAACAGCAGTGCTTGTATGCTCTTCCTAATCACTTTCAGTTTTGACCTTTACAATGCAAATATCTTGATTTTAGGTAATAATAAATATTGAATTTGTTCATTGTAAAATTCATAAAATTAGAGCAAAATGTGCTATTATTTTCTGTAGGTACAATTTTGGTCAGTGCTCTCAGATCTTGTCAGACATATCAGCAGGCTAATTCTGGTAGCTAATGGAGAAGCTGGAATTTCTCTCTTCTTCTACTCTGATGTCCTCTCAACATGTATTCCTTTCCTCCTACTTTCCTTTCCAGCCCTTCTCCCACCACTCCCTTGTGGATGTGTGCTATCGAACTAAGTGTGCCATAAAGACAGTGAGAAATCTGATTTGTACTGACACTTTCTGCTTCTCTATTGGCACATCACAGCCAGCAGTTTATTAGAGGACATCAAATCAGGCCCCTTACCAGCAGTTTCATCTCTCCATCTGCTGACTTCATCTCTCTGCCTTCACTCAACACCTCTGAAAGATAAAAGAGCCTGTTCTCTCTCTTGTGAGAGAGGAAATGAGAGGTGCAAGACTCAGATATACAAGAAAATGATTGCTTAAATGGAGGTCTTGGAGAGGTGCTCAGGACCGAGGTTAAGTCCATGCTCTAACTTATGTATGAGTGGGTTCAGGATAGAGGATGTATTTCCTCAGACTCAAGGCCAATTTCCCATGCTCAGGCTGTGTGCGCTTCTCTACATCAGCATGCATGCTTTCAGAATCAATCTCTCTCCTTTCTAGCTAGATTTCTGAAGAGCAGGACAGGAGAATAGATCAGCCATGGCTCCACTGGGAGAAAAGTTTCCAGTCTCTTTCTTCCACCTGAGACCCTCAGCTTGTGCCAGATCCCCCTTCCAGATCCACCAGCATCTTTTCTTCACTCTCACCTCTGCATTAACCTCACTTGTACTTCTTCACTTCTACTTTCTGACTCTGGTTACCTGCAGTCCTCACAATCCTCTGCTACTCTTCTCTTCAATCCTTTGCCAATAGAAGGTGCTATTTTTATTCTTTAAAAAGTCCTTTAAATTTCCCACAGTTGAAGGCATCTGCACTTAACAGTATTTCTCTTTCACAATGCTGACAAAGACTGCTTGTGGCATTGATTTTTTTCCCATTTCTACCTATCACATTCAAGTCAATATTGCTCACGTGTAGTTTGGGTGTTACAGCGTCACAGGCAGGATAGTTTTGTTCTTGAAAGAAACAAAATATTTTTAGGATCTCAAAAATATTTAGGATCTTTAGTTTCTCATGCAGAAACTAACCCTGCAGTTTGGGTTGATTATTTGAAATGTATCACCTAAAGTCTGACATAACCAGGAGACAATCAAACCAAACCACAGCAGAATCTTAAATTAATTTGCAATATTACAAATGATTTGCTATATTGGACATATTAATAAATCAAAACAGAGAGCAGCTATGCAACAAGAAAAATGATATTCTTACTAGTGATTCTTAGGCAGTTACAGGAGCACCAAATCCATAATCTACTATACTATAAATAAAATTATTTGCAGCATCAGTAATGCATGCAAGAAAGAACCAAAATGCTGTCAGGAAAGTATTTGCAACTTGTGGATGGTGTGTACACAAAACCCCCAAAGTATGTAATATTCTCTGAATGTCCATTCCAGCTCCTTCTGAATGCTGTTACACTTACTGGGACAAACTCTCCACTCATATCTGCTTCTACAACCTTATTATCCTCTTATGGCCCATTGTATCTAAACAAACCAGAGGAAAAAAAAGGAAGTCAAATGAGCATCTAACCAACCCTATTTCTATGGATTTGCCACAGGTCTCATATTAAATTAGTTTCTGGAGGATGCTGCAGCTGCTACCTAGAAGATCAATCACTTGAGTTTCATTAGATTTGACAGCTATAAATGCTTCTAGATTCAGAGTCTGGTAGGCTTGGATTAGTCTTCTTAAAAGTGAAATCACACAACAGCGTAGGCTTAGGGTAATTGTCCTAGTCAAGACTTATAGAAAGCTAAGAGAAAAAGTTTTCATGTTTGGGTAAGTGACTGTATTTGGAATATAAAAGTAATAAAGAAAATATTGCTGAATCTTGGAAAGTAAAAATACAAGTATTGATGTTATTGTGTTCTGGTATAACACAGTAAAAGGCACTACTGCATGTTCATACTCAGAATTATAGATTCCTTGCTCTGGGAAGTTATTCTACTATTAATTTAGATTTATTCTGTTGGTTTATCTGGGAGGAACATTGGTTGTTTTCTTGCTTCTCTGAAATATAATAAAATATTTTGAAAGCTTACTGATCCACTGTAGTATTTCCTATGCAAAGATCTCTTCCAAAAGCTATTGTCTATTTACATGGACTCCGAGCAAAGTGAACTTTGTTCAACAACATGCGAACTGGTCCAGTTCTCCATGTTAAGTAGACATTCTGAGAACATAATAGGACACTGGAACAGGTTGCCCAGAGAGGTTGTGGATGCTCTCTCCCTCGAAGCACTCAAGGCCAGGTAGATGAGGCTTTGAGCAACCTGCTCTAGTGGGAGGTGTCTCTGCCCAGAGAAGGGGGGTTGGAACTTGATGATCTTAAAGGTCTCTTCCAAACCAAACCATTCTATGATTCTATGAGTCTATAACATTTACACTGGGAAGTGTCTGCTTCTGTAGACTACTTGCCACCTCCAGAAGTTCTGTCTGATCACTTTGCATAACAGCATCCCCAGTTGTGACACGTATGTACTCACAGTACTTAGGACAAGTGGTATTCAAAGCACTTTGTAGCTCAGGGAGAAATTAAGTATTAGGAATCTGGTCCATTATCTAATCAATCGCTGCCAAAACCTGAAGGTAGATATATGAGGTTTTTATCTGCTGATGATTCAACAAGCTGAACTTAATCAAGTGCTGGGCAAGGAGTAAGACTATTAGGAGTCGCACTCGAGCCAATAAGAAAATGCCCAGTAATGTGTCCTGTCTGTACCAAAGTTGTTGTTCATTTGTCCTTGTGGAGCTTGACTCTGCTCCCACAGAGATTCATGAATGTCTTTCTATGGATTGATAATCCTGCTGGTGCTATTTCACACATTTCTGAGGGCACAAGGTACTTTTACAGGGTGCTCAAGCTTCCTTAAATCAGGTAAATTAGGGCATAGTGAGGTAATTCAAGAAAAATCACAGAAAGAATTTCCACAGTGGATTTTAGGAAGGAACATTAAAAATGTCTGGAATACTAAATACCCAGGTGTCCTTACCAGGTAGAATTCTGTAACAGCAGCCCTTGGGAGGGGGCAGCATTTATTTAGGCACTGACTGAATTCAAGTGAAGGGTGGAGCTTCCCTTACTTGTAACCTGCGCTGGGTTTGAGCCATTGATTGGGATGTGAAATGTTGACTGGGATGTGCAGGACCATTACAAATGCCCTAAGCTATTCAGTCCTTGTGGGTGGTGTTTTTTTTTTTTACTAGTTGGATTTTTTGCTCAACAATTAACATCTGTACTTTGGCTTTTCCAGTGTTCTTAAGTTAAATCTCCTTAACCTTCAGAGGCCTATTAACAGACTTTGGCAGAAAAATTTCTATTGAGAAAAGAGAGAGGGATTCAGTGCATAAGCAGGTAGGTATTCCTGTTGGGTCTGTATTCCATGAGTAAACAACAGTAAAATTTCAGGTACAAGTTTCCATTCCCCAGGGTGTTACCTATTAAAGATACCAGGAGGCTATTAATGAATGTTTGATTAAACATGTGCACTTTATAAAAGAATTCAGTCCAAGCCATAAATAAAATTTAGTCAGATGATGTGGAAATGACATTCTCTAGTTGCCTGTTTAGCAGCTTAGCTCCATCTATGTCGACATTCACCCTCTACACATTGCAGTGCTCCCATTACCATCTCCAGCCAAAACAGAACCAATGGGACAAACATGGAACAATTACAGCAATCGGACTGCACCGACAGCCATGTTTTAGAACATTTATTTGTCAAACAGACATTTTGCAAAGATCACCTTCATGAGAAGTGAAGCCATAAAGAGGATAGAGATTAAAAAAGTGTTACTGCCAGACTGTGTGAAAAGAGAATAAAAAAGCATGGAAACAGATACATAACAGAAACATCTGGGGAAGGAGAATGGCCTGGGGTTAACTACAATTAGGAAGAAGAAAGAGCCTAATCAGACAGATAGATTACACTAAAGAGTGCTAAGTCTTTACTTTTTTTACCATCAGTCTCTGCCTCTCACCATCTCTGTTCTGTCTACTGACACAGTGCTTTCTGAAGTTAATACCTTCATAATGCATGCAATGGGTAACACCATAGGATTCCAACTGCAATTGGAGCTGTTATGTGCAGCTGTGATACATGAACGTAAATCTGACAGAGGAGTGAGGAGATGTATTTGGAAAAAGGAGAGCAGGCAGCGGTAGACAGGAAGATTGCCTATGGCAGGCAGCATGCTCAGAGGGCTTGCAAGATGCCGTAAAGGCAAAAATGCTGAGAATTGCTCAGCTTTAGCCACAGGGGGTACAATGTCAATGATATGAGGGAAGACAAATATATGGTTCCCATTAACTTTAGTGAAATACATGCAGCTAAACCCCTCAAGGGGAGCTCCAACAGCTGGATCTAACCATGTAGGTAATTTACTCTGTCTGTTTTCATGTACTTCTGTTTGGTTGACCTGCTAGAAATTCCTAATTGAAACATTAGCTTTATAAGTAGATGGAGCACATGTGTGCATGAAAGTCAGCTGTGTTATTATTCTTTCCAATGGGGATAAGTCACTGCAAGCCAAGGAATTATAACAGGGAGGAGTTATTCCTGTAGCAATTAAAATCTCTATTTATACAGCTGTTTCAGGTAGCTGCACATTATGTAAAATTTCATGCTAACTGTGGTGGTGACATAAGAGAGGAATTAAAAGAACAGTATAGGAAATTTAGCTCTTTCTATAGTCACAGGAACTAAAGCACGCTAGGATTTCTATCCATTTTAAAATACAGTAAAGTCCAAATTACAATTAGGGGTCCATCTCCAGAGCTGTCAAAACAACTGCAGTAAATAAAACAACACCAATACATGCTTTCTGAAGATAGGAGTATTTATATTTCTGGCAAAAATGTAGCTTAGTTTGGGTTTTTCACATTTTGGAATTTTATCACTGTAGTAGTTTTCGTGAGAAAGATATTGATTCCGTAATCTGTTATTGGAAAAGAGCCATTTTCAATTGAAGAGAAAATAAATTTCTTCTCCTCATTTTTGGATATTCACTAACCAAGAGAAAAATGTGGGATACTTCTGATTCATTTACATATCAGTTCAGCAAACCGAAGTGGTTTTCTCAAAGGCTGATCATTATGAGAAGACCTCTTTATCCCCTTTGAGTTACTGTCTGTACAAGCTCTCTGAAGTGGAATGCCTTTCTTTTTGAGACACGCTGAGTGAGAAGTACCTGCAGTGACAGTGTGGTTGCTCAGCCTTGTGAAGTGACTGGAAAGCAATCAGAGATGGTATTCCACAGTAAAGACAATTTTTCACTGTCGCATCACCCTGGAAATACCCCAGCAGGTGGAGAACAAACTCTGCCCCCCTACCTCTTGCTGTTGTGGTTTGTAATTCCTTCTAGTGCCCTCGGGGCAGCTAAAAGGTTTCTCGACTCTTCGTACTTATGATACTGCTCAGGCAGCTCATCTGTGTGTCACAGATACTGATAGAAACCAGCCAAACCAATCTGACAGTAAGTTTGACTCTGGCAGCCCTTGGACCATTTTCTTCAGGGTACCATCAGTCTCTAACATTGACTGTGAAATTCTAGCCAAGATTATGGCTCTGGGGGCTTTAATCGTCTGAGTAGGTGTTTTATTGCCATCAACACCAAATGACCTAGCTACTGAAGCTTGTCAAAAGAAAATGAAAACGTATGTTCCAGGGAGGGGTTAATAGATCACAATATTCATCAAAACAGTATCATCAGCTTACAATTTTCATATAGCCCCTGGAAGTACAGAACAATACCATCCTCTGGCAATATTTTTTTCTGCCATAACACTGTACAGAGTTTCCTGCATGGAGATAATATCTTAATGATTTACAACTAATAGATCATGAACCCAGAGAAGAAATACATATATGCCTATTTGGACTGGGTACAAAGTGAAGTAAATAGTATAAAAAAATATTGATTTGTGAACAGGAAATCTTGTCAGCTTGCTCACATCTCACTGCTGCACTTTCAACTGCTCCTTAAAAACTTTATTTTACCTTGTGCAGAAAAAAAAAAATAAATGTTGCCTGTATGAGAGAGCACTGAAGATGCCAGTCCTGAAAAACAAATATCACAGTTACAAAAACAGCCAACAATTGGGACAACACAGTCTATGACCCAGATCACTATAAGAGTAGTTAGGATAGCTGCAAAGAGGGAGCAAGAAAAAAAAAAAAAGAAAAGAAGTGTGACATGGAAAATGGAAGTGGGATAAAATATGCAAACATATGTAAGCAAAAGGAGGCCATCCAAAATGGTTGATGTGAAAGAAGGGCAGAAACGCAAGACTTGACCCAACTATGTGAGCTCACTTCTCCAGTGTGAGTGGGTGGATGGATGCAGAAGCACTGCAACAGAAAAGCCAGCCAGCATCTGCAGAAAAGCAGGTGATGCTTTAGAAGGAGCTTTTACCTTTATCAGCCACTTCAGAAGTGTGGCTGTACATTATGCAGAGTTGTAAAGCAATTTTAATAATGTCTTAGTGAAACTGCTGTAGCTAAGAAGTATTGATAACACCAATGGATTATATAAATTCTTTTAAGTGATCATTGCCAAGTAGACTGAAATATCAATGACCCTAAAATAAGAATGTGTATAGAGGGAACTCTCAAAGATTGTAGAAGTTTAGAGAATGCGAGCACACGATGAAGCCAGCAGTCCCAAGGCTGTAGACAGACATTCAGAGTGGCTGATTACTCATGAGTACAAGAACAGGACTATGCGAGGAACTGATTTTAAGGCCAGTAAAATAAATAACCCTGTAATGCAGAGATATGTTTATGTTAGTGAAGCTGTTAATAATGTTAGCAGGATGTTGCATCTCAAAGGTTGTTGAAGGAGAACAAGAATCTTGTGAATAATTGTGTATGCATCTAAAACATATAAAGATGAATTATCTATGTAACAGATTCTTTTGAACAATGACATCTTTTTAAGTATCCAAAAGCTGCAACTGAAACAACTTCAAGTTGTTCATGCAACAGCGCTTCAGAATCAGGTTTGCAGAAGTGATCACTGAGGTACCCTGCCGTGGTCTGTATGTGTTACCTTACTCAAGGGAAACATACCTCTACTGTGTGTGTTTCAGCTAGTAACCTGCTCCAGAAGTTCAGCTGTAGTTTGTCTGCAAGTGGTATGGACTAGTAGCAAAGAGCAGAGGTGATGAACTAGTTTTTTGGAAAGATTCAGTTTCCTGTTAAGGAATCAATCTGTAGATGCGATGCTGTCTGAACTCCTACCACTCTGATGTCTGGATCAAGGTGGAAGTTAGGATATCGGGCTTGATGGTCTGATGTAGCACTGAAAGGAGGTCCATCACTTGTGGTGTCTATTTGGAGCCTGATTCAACCTTGCCTGTTTCGATAAGCAAAAGTTAGCTCAGACAGGCTGAGAATTTATAGCTCCAAAGCTTAGCCTGAGCTAACTTCCAGGGTGGACTCTGAAGCTGTTCTCAAAGACCTAGAGGTATTTACAACAAAACATAGGGTCTGGAGGAAAAAGCCAACACAAAAAAAATATAAAATAAGTTGGAAAAAGTTACTCCAAAATCAATATACTTTTGACTTTTGTTGTGTCAATATAATTACACCAGTCCCAGCTACTGCAAAATAATGTAAAGCCTACCCAAGCAATTTTTCTTTAGGACCCCCAAAGGCATAAATACTACATTCTTCCCATGGCAGTACAGAAACTCAATATTTTAATTTGAGAGAGTATTACAGTTTTCAAAGCAAATTGTAGAGGGAGAAAAATATATTTCAGCTCTGTATGACAACCCCCACAGCCTTTTTCAGACAAAGGGCTGTAAACTCTTTGTTTACAGTTACCATTTTTTGATTCACATATTTGAGGGACAAGACCAACTTATGCCAATTTTTGCTCCATCTGCTATTCCAATGAGGAATTCTGGCAAGCTGAATTAAGCTACAGACTGCCTCAGATCTTTGAGTGCTGACATTAGATTTCTCCATATACAATCTTCACTCCTCCTCTTTGGTTAAACATAATTCCTACTCTAGCAGACACCTTTTTATTTTTGTCAATGCTTCTTTCTATCCTTGGCACTACTAACATGTATAACAGGTTTGCTCTGACCCATGCAATGTATTCCCCAAAACTTTTATTTCTTAACTGTGGTCTCCCTCCATCCAGGGTCTGCCTCTTCTCTCCAGAAAGAGGATAAATCACCTTTTCACTGCCAGCCTTCCCCCAGGAACCTTCTTATCACATCTGTTCATAGTGCGTTCACCCCCAGGATCCATCTCAGCAGACAAAGAGGCATGCGGGCTCCATGCATCCTAGGACAGCTGGGTGCTGCCTGTTTCTCTATGTCTCATTACTGCACTTAATTCACAGCAGACCTTCTCTTTCCAATTTATGCAGGCTTTCAGGTTGATCACCTGGCTCATGCTGTTGCAACACAGAGACGTTTTTTTTATCTCTTATCTTTCTGAATGCCCAATTTTATTCCCATCCTTGTACAAAGCTTCCTTCTCACAAATGTACACTGGACTAATGCCATTGATTGACACTACTGACAAAGGAAGAACAAGTAAGGATCAGGTCACTTGAATTATTCCATCTGGCATCCACAATCGTAAACGTATATATAATATGCTGCTGATTGCCCAGCGCTCTGCACAGCATTATTCTTTCCCAAGCTATATGCCTCTGAGAAACACCTCTTTCAGAAAGCACAACTCGACTCAAGAGAGTGAATAACAACTTTCTCTCACTAGAGCCCACCAGCAAAAACAGTGAGGTTTGGCTGTTGCAAACATACTGTCTTGCCATGGCTGCTGCTGACAACAAAGCTTAATGATTTTCTAAGTATTCTCCCCTTAGGAAAACTCCTTGGCTGCCCTCGTCACAGATAACTGAAGAGACAGTGAATCTCACTGTTTGTACTGTGGGGCATCCAGCAAGTGCTGGAGACACTGAAAATATTTCTGTTTCATTTCTATCTGTCTTCTTCAAAGAAAGAAATGGTACTCAGAGACACTTAAAATTTTAGCAGAAAATCCACTGAGCATTAAAAGAATTTATTCAATTTCTCTTCTGTGTGATTTCTTAGCAAAATAATATTAAATTTCATTTAGACAGCATATTGCAGGCAGTGGGTTGTTTACTGGACAAATTTTCAGGACTCTCCTGTTCAGTTCTTAATTCAGCAATTGTGTGTTGACAATGCTCCTGTTTGTGCAGCAGAGGTGAAACAGGGATACTGGTGATGACCTCCTTTGTGATCTGGAGTCAAAAGACATTAATGAAGGATCAAATATTATTCTTCTCAGAACAGTGAGTTAATAGCAAATTATTACATTTTTTCACATACCAGTAAAGTTGAATTTGGGCATTTTATTTGGGAAGTAGAATGTTGTTTGATGGCATCAATGTGAGAGAGCTTTGCAGTTCTAGCTCCCTTCCCTGTTCCAACTCCTGTAGACAGAAGGCTGTGTGTATTTGAACTAGATGTAGTATTGATCCAGTAACACAGATTAAAATACTGACAAAATAATCAAGTGGAGAGAGGAGAAAGTAGAAAAAAAAAAGCAGCCTGAAACTGCTTTTAACTGCTTGTCATGTTTATGTTGCCTCGCATGACTCAGACTTCAGTAACCCAAAAGATAGTCCTGCCATTTGTCCTCTTGGCCATATGTGTTTGCACCGCACATTAAACCCCGATATTGGGTTGCTCACCTGAAACCTTGTACCTGAAAGAGTGGTTACAACCCACCACTGGAGTATATGTTTTCATCTGATCTGTGTGCCATAGACCATATGTGTTTCTGTGCACTGGAAGATTCCTAATACTCTGTAAATACATCCAGATTTGCATAAGCAGAACAAAAGAGTAAACACAAGTTGCTAGTGTAATAGGCTGCCTAGTTCAGTGAAAACAGCACCTTCAAGTCAATTTAAGCAGCTGCATAAGATACCTGTTTCCAAATATCACTCTGGTTAACACAGGCTGAGTCACACCCAGCGTGGTCTTACTTACCTTGGTAAACCTTATGCACAAGGAAAATGATTGTTAGGATCACAGTGACCCAGTTTTTTTGATGTCCTGGTAAGGACGGATTTATTTAACAAAAATCAGTTACCTAAATATAATTATTTTGTTAAAGCCAGGCCAAGGTAAGAAGAAACCAAAGTATATATGAAAAGCAGACAGCACAGATTGCAAATGCTTCTGAAAACAAGGAACAAACAGCCATTTGCATCGGCATTCATCTTACCCAACTTTAGTGTCCTCCCTGGAGGACCTATGAGCCTGCTTGCTAAGCTCCCTGTGAGATAATGGGGAGCTGGTCTACAGAGCACGCAAAGAAGGAGGCTGATGTGCTCACTCAGCTCACTTTGTCAAGGCAAGACATAGGCATTTCACTATGTAGCTTGCAAAATTAAGAAGTCAACAACAGTCTGAGATGAACTGTGCCCTAGAAATGCTGATTTCTGCTTCTTGAACATAATGTGAATTTGGGGAACAGTCCAGACTGCCACAGAAAACTGTTGGGTCAAGTAATTATAGCAAGGCCTTACCACTGAGTGAGGAAACATTTGAATAATGCAGTGAAGCCTTCTTAGGCTTTGTAATTTAATTATTCCCAAGAAGAACATACAGCTGTACCTCATATAGACATAGGATTTCGTGTAAGTGGTGTATTACCATGAAAAGACACAAGTGGATAGTCACTGAGGGCAATACGAAGTCCTCAGCCACATCTTTGGCAAATATTGTGACAGAGAATATTTTGCGAGATGCAGTCTGGGTGATATCTCGTGCCACAAGAGAGCTTCTAGCTGTAAATCCTGCAAACAGAAGCTTGTTTTCTAAACAGACATTGGTGCAAGGTCCTGGCCTGGAGGCATTTTGTGATGGCAGATCACTAAGCATATGTCTTTCCAGCTGACTGCTAATGAGTGTTTTGAACTAACCTGGGTGTGTACCAAATGCTTTCTTGTTATTTCTTAACTGGCTAATTTGACAGAAAAAAAGGAACAAATAATGCACATCCAATCATCTTAGATAAAATTGTTCAGAAGATTTAATCTATCTCCTCCTGTCTGTGAAGTCACTGAAAGGATTCTGCTGTTCTTGGATGCTGAATGATATCTTCTGATAACAGAAGAGTTCCTCCCATGGATCAGGAGGAATAATTGGCATCATTTAAGCACAAGTTTTAATAGAGCAAGGACTTAAAGGAAACAGGAATGATTAATTGAGGTGGTTGCAACAGTGTCAGGGGAGGGAATGCAGCAAACTGATCTGTAGGAAATTTGGCATCATGAGGCATGCTCTCTTGTTTGTTTTAATTTGCAGATCACTAGGGTGAAAAAGTGACATTGCTAGTGTCAAAAAAAAGTTAAATTCATTAAGAGGAGCCCTGGCAGTGAACCTGCATCTGCTCTAATTTCCTTTTACTGGAAATGAATTCCTTGAAGACATCAGTTAGCCAAATTGTTATAAAACAAGCCCTTAGATCAGGGTTTGATGCTTCTGTCTTCTACCGAACAAGCTAAAAATCCTTGAAAATTTCTCCTTACTATTCCTCGGATGTGAGCAAGTAGTGGTTAGTGGCATTATTTTTACCATAAATTAAAATAAATAAAAAGACAAATAGTGGTGCTTAAGACACAATGGTAAGAAGTGGTAAGAAGAACCAAGAAGGCTTCAGATACTAATTTGCTTCAGAGTTTGCAAAGTAAAAAAAAAGAGTGTGAAACAGTAAAGAATAGCTACATCAATTAAATCTGTGTTTTTATACAATATCTGTGCATTGAATTTAATATTGGAATTCTGTATCTGGGTATATATGAAACTATATCTTATTTCTATTATTAATTTATTTAAGAAGGAGTCATCCAGTGTGCACTGCAGGGCTGTGAGCAGCCACGTTTTAATTTCTGTTCCAGGGCTAAAGAAATATAACCTTACCTTTCAGATTTCATACATGATTGCTCATTGAAACTATTAATTAGTTTCCTGCAAATACACTGCCTTGAAAATTCTGGGGAAAACTTGTTATCTGGACTGTGTATTAGTTTTCCACTTCTCCAGTTAAAAATAAGATACTCCAGGATTTCTGGCTTGAACTTCAGCTGAGCATCCATCCATATCTCATGTTGTCTTTACCACAATTTAGCACAGTGGAAGAGTACAAAATTAGTGACATATTCCTTTCTCAAAAAGAACTACATTCCTTAAAAAGTTTGTTGATGTCTCAAAGAAATTAAAGGCAACCACCAGGAATACATTTACAAAAGTAGGACCAGTTCCATGGAAGACAGATACATGGATCGAGTAAGAAATTATATTCCCCAATCCTAAAATCAGCAGTGCCATGCAGTAAACAGGTCTGTTTGCCCATTGTGGACTAATGAAATTTTTAGTCATTAGTAGAGAATGAAGGATCCTGTCTAGGAAAGCAATCAACTTGCTTTCAGAAATCCAAGATCACTTTAGATGTAAGCTAACATTGCCCATATCCTATATGTAACAAAATTTATTTTAATTTTTTTTTAATTAAAATGTAAAGAAATTAGGGAAACAGAAACATAATTAGTGGGATATTTGACCTTGTTTTTGTGAAACTAATTCATTGCTTTCTGGTTTTATGGAAGCGGTTGCAATTCTTAATCACTTTCTCAAGGTGTTTGTCAGATTTTTGATGAAATCTTACTCTTCCTACTCTTCATCATTGAAACTAGTTGTTCACAAATGTATGTATTGCCATATTGCCAAAAAGTGATGACACGAATAAGGTGTGATTGTGAAGCGAAGGATATTTTTCTCTGGTAATGTATTTATATCAATTGAAAATACAAAAAAAAAATACAAAAAAAAAAAGGGGGGGGAGGGGGATGATGTTTTCAGCAGTCTTGAAATCTATTCTCATATCCCTTTATTAAGGGAAAACAAGGCTATATATTACTCATTGTTCGCGGGACTGTGTTTAACAAATGTACCAAAATGCATAAAATTGTTTTCCATACCTTGAGTTGGTGCTGCACTCCCCGTGTTGTTGTTTCAGCCCAGACAGTGCCCATTGCACACCGATGTTTGGCTGTTGCTGAGCAATACACACGTGGCTGAGGCTAGGCCGGGCTGCTTGGTAGGTCAGAACCACCTTCACGATTGTTCAGGGCAGGGGGCAGCATTTTTGTATGCAATTTACTGGGACATCAGATTTGTTGCACATTCTGTACATGTTCCCTGGAGGAATGGCACTACCTGTGATACCGCTCAGTAAGTAGATAATTAGTTGTGGCTTGGTAGAGGAGAAAGAGAAGACCAATTTCTGAGAGGATAAATCAGAAAAGACATAGAAAAGGCAGAAAAACTCACACTTCCACTCACTATAAAGTGAATTTATAGAAGAAAGCAAGAAGGATTGTCGTGGAAATCCCACTACTAATTTCATTCCAGAACAGAAGCATATGAAGCATATGGGACATGTGGGAGATGTCAAACTGATGGGAAAAAAAAGACCATTTTTCTTTTTCTAAACTGCTGCTCCTGGGTTGAGGATCTTTTCAATGTTGTTGAAAGCTTTATAAGTTTACAATTCTATTCATCACCACCATCCAAAAATAATCCTCTGCTCTGGAAACCATCTGTCTTACTGGGAGGATGGAAACATTGACCTGGTTCTGTGGAAATGGAGACAGCAAGTTTCTCTCTGTGGATGCATTACATTTCATTCATTCAGAGGGAAACACACAATGATTCTTTGAGGTACGTGCTTTATAAAGGAAGGTTTTAAAACTCTTAATGTAAGATGAAATGCAATGCTTCCATGGAAGGAGGGATCATAATTGAAGTGTTCAGATTGACCTTTCATTTTAATATGTATTTCTTCCTAGAGGATCTGCATCACTCATCTCAAACAGCCAAGAAGTGTCCACATTAAAAAAATTACATTTTCTTGGCTGGCAGTATCCTGATACAGTCCTCTGTCTGTAGATATAATAGTGTAGGCTCTTCTCCAGTGAAAATATATTCTAACTTCAGACACACAACACAGGCAGGCCTAAATTGGATGAACATATGTTTCTTTGAAGGCTGTTTGCTAACAGTAATTGCTTTAACTTCCAATAAATTTGTCGGGAGTTCCTCTAGCACTTATCTGGCAGAGCTATAAGGAAAGTAGAAAACAACATTCAGAGATAAGTCTTTCAAAAACAGTATGAAATTTATCGAGTAAATTAGTCAATAGTTCAAGAATTATTAGGCTCAAAACTGATGTCAAGGAATCTGTGCTGCTGTTTTTTCACACTAAGAAGACAGGTAAGGCAGATCAGTGTCAAAACAAAGAGGTCCCAGTCAAATCAAAGCTGATTTTAATGAACATTTTTTTTTACTTCTGGATCCAAGTTTTCTGTGATTCAGGAATATCTTCGATACTTTACCTGTGGAAGTTTCCCAGAACAAAGCCACAGTCAGGTTTAAGTCTGGGGCATATTGTGGCTCTATCCTCCTCCTGATTCCTTCCTCTTACTTTAAATTCACAGAACATAAATGGCCCACAACAGCCTGTCCTTTAAATACAAAAATATCTTGCACTGAAAAGCTGAAACAGAGCAATTGGAAAGCCATAGGCACACACAATATTTCTGACATGTGGAAGATTGCCTTAATTACAAGGGCAGTCACTGGGAGGCAGCCAGGCCTAACTGGAGGAAGGTGGGGACTTCTGTCTCATTTTCAGCTTTACTTCTTCTGTCCTCACACTCACCTAACATTTCACCAACTAATAGACATGGGAGGTCTAGTCTTTCAGAGCAGATGTCCCCCATCATGGTCTGCACCAGCCTTGCAGAGAGCAGCTAATTTGAAAAGCTTTTTGAAAGAACACATGTTGTAAAGTATTCAATGGCCAGAATTTAAAATTCAAATGATAAGTCAATACTATTCAGTAAGGCAGGCAAATACAGATGCTGGCTAAGAGGAAATGTTCACCCCCCCCCCCCACTCCTTAAATTGTGATATGATGATTTTTTAAAAGAACATTTTAATTTAAATTAAGTTTGTTGAAGTGCACACCATGAGGGATTACAGATATATAGCTGGAAACACCAATGGAAAGTCCCTATATCAGGGCATGTAACAAGACAAGCATGTGGTTCATTATATTGATCCACATAGGATGCTTCCCTTTCTCTTATTCTTCTGCAAAAGTGGGAGGGTGTAGTTCCTAGAGCTGTGATTTAGGGGACACACAGTGGGGAAATGTACATCCATATGAAATTCTGGGAAACTATAGTGTCTGGTTTTAGATGCTGCAATGTTTTCAGACAAATTAGAGTACTGTCACCTGAAAGCCATAGATTTGTTTGGCAATCTCTGTGAGCAGTTTCCGTGAAGAAGCAGGGTCAGCTTACTGCTATCAGCCACTGGGAGGGACCTCGACCTTTCTGCATGAACCAGACACATCACAACTGAGATAGGAAAGATCACAGTATTTCCTGTAAATCCCTCTGCTTCAGAAGGCCTCTTACATAGACTGTTGTATATGGTGTTTATAAACACAGAAGTCAAGAGATTATATCCTAAGGATAGAATACAGAGGCATGTAGTTTAATGAGGAAAGGAAACAAGTGATCATAAATTACAGAAAACTCTGCTGAGCTGTGGGTGATATGTATATACAGAAAAAGTGCTTGCAAATCTCTGTTACCTTTCATCAACAGAGAAGTGAACTCTTTTTTTCTGCTGCCATTTGAGGTATATAACTCAGTCATAAAAGCACTAGCTGATGTCTCCATAGAATGGCTTTTGCAAGTTGGAATTTCTATCTGTGCTCCCAAGAAAAGCAACCTCAGCATCATTTTCCAGACTAATGGGAAATGAAAAAATAACGCATCCCTGTGGGACTCCCATACACTTCTAGCATGAGAGAGCATAAGAAATTAAATTACTGCTTTCTTTTTTCTTTTTTTTTTTGAAAAACAAATTGTTATCCCATGAAGAAATTTTGTTGCAAAATAGAAGCCCAGCAATAGATAGCAGACGTTTTGACATCATTATTTTCTTCAGGCTGCAAGCAAGGCTGTGGTGTATGGCCCAAGCATAGCCTGCTGAAGAAGGCAGAGATTATGAAAGACCAGAAAATGCCACAAAACGTAGGCCCGGAAGTTGTCCTGTGGTCAACAAGAACAACCTGTAGCTGTGCAGGATAAGGCTGTAGCTTTGCCTCTGTCATTCCACTCACCTTCATCTGCCACTTGCCTTATCTATGCCTAACAACATGCAGCCCTACTACTCATGTCAAAGGCCTGAGCTATGACAGGAAATACGACCTCTGGCAAAAACATGAAAACCAGAAAAATGTGGGATAATTAACGTAGGAACAACCTCTCATGTCTTTGGGAACTGAAAATGAGGTCTCAAGGAAATGAAAATTTCTCTGCTTTTCTGCAAAGTCATGTGTTTTTCATACCCCCATCTATATCTCAGCTTTCATACCTTGTAATAGTCCAAATTTCCTCACTTCTCATGGCAAATCACATGTAAAAGATGTGTAAAGTCATGACACTGGAGGAGAGCTTTCGGAGCTCTCCTCAGCTGGCCTGAGACTCCTCAGCTTGCAACTTCCCCTTCCCCCTGGAATAATGACTAGTTAATAAGCTAATTCATTGTTTGCTTAAAATATATGTGATCATATGCAACAGCTTGCTCAGAATATACATAGTAGGTTCTTTTGGTGCACCTAATCTGAGTCAGTGAAGTTCACCATAGTCACTGTCTTCTCACTGGACAAAACAAACCAGGGAACGGGATGGGACAAAGGCTTAATTCTCACTTAGCTAATATCACACAGGACATCAGCTTTTCCCCCATGGTTTCAGTTTCCCCTTCTTTTGCCTTCCTGAAGTAAATTTTCATGTAACTGTGCTGTTCAGCCTTAATCAGATATTTTACTCCACCTTCTTGATGAGTGAGCGTATTACAGAGCTTTTACATTTTTCCATATAAAAAGTACAGTGACGGGACCCAAGTACATAGAGTATGAAGCTGTGATGAGTGGCTCAGGTTGGATGTCAGGAAAATGCTCCTCACTGAGAGGGTGATCAGACACTGAAACAAGGTCTCCAAGGCAGTGGTCATGTCACTGAGCTTGCCAGAGTTCAAGTGGAAAGTACTCCCACTCACATGTTATGATTTTGGGTAGACCCATATGGAGCCAGAAGTTGGACTCAGTGATTCTTATGGGTCTCTTCCAACTCAGATATTCTATGATTCTATGAAATCAGCCTGTTTTAACTGCAAAAAATTAGAATGTCCCGTCTGTGGCATTGTTTCATTTTAGTATTTTGTAAAGCCCACCCCAACTTTTATCCCTTGTTTATCAGTAAGGGGAACAAGACAGAAATAAAACATCATGGTGGCTTTGACAAACCTGGGGCAAAGGAGGTAAAAACCTCTACTCTGACTGAAGGAAGGAGGTGGAAGTGAGATTTTTCTTTTTTCTTTTTTTTTTTTAACATGTGTGTATTGGATGGGGAGATCATTGAAAATGAGAAATGAAGAATCCCAGAGCCAACTTCAACATGGAGTTAGCTGTTGTCTGTGCTGCCTCCACCTCAGGATGGTAATGATGCAGCTTGGAAGCATGTGTGATTGGGTTTCTGTGGAATGTGGCACCAGAGACAACCTGTAGTTGGTGCCAGTTAGTGCTTTGCAGAGCATATTGCAGAGCTGGCCCCATGGAAATCTGAAACCACTGGAAGAAAAAAGAAAGATGGCTCCTTCCACATAAGCTTGTGCCCACAATTTGCATATTTACATCATCTGTATATTACCTGCATCCATCCATTACAACCATCACTTGCATATGTAAATACATGTCAGATCTTGTGACTCATTCCTCTGCCCCTGAATTACATGTAAATTGCCAGTGGACAGGAAGGCATTGGGTTGCCTATGTGGATCTCTGTGCTGATACCAGCTGCAGGGAGTGAAGTGAATCAAACCTGCCATGCAGAGTTCTTACAGGCCTTTCCGCAGTAGCAACCCAGTGCTTTGTGTCAAGGGTCAGGCAGAGAGGTATCACAAATTTATTTTTGTGCATGCTTTCTTAAATGAAAGTCTTTATGTTTTAACCGTATCATGCCAGTATTGCATTTCTTTTGGCTGTGTCTAGATTTGGTTCCTACTTACCAGTTACCTTGAAAAGAAAATTTGGGAGTGGACATTACTAAATTAACAGCTTCCACTTATGTGTACACTGCAACTGAGACTTTTCTGGTTATCAAGAGTCAGAATTCCTTACAGCTGTCTGTTTTCACAACACTGAGACCAGTGCATCTTTCAAGTCTCATGTTGGCCAGAAAAGCTGTGAAAACTACACTGTGGCTAGGAAGCTCCTCAAATTCTGCTTGCAATAAGCTAAAATACAGTAGGAATATTTGGGCAGCTTCAAACACCACCTTAAAGGAAAGTTTAGGACGCTAATGGTAGAAGGAGTGCTGAGGAGCCAGTGAGTACATGCTAATGAACATAGTTACAGCATGAGAATTAGGGCAGTTACCACTGTACAATGATATAATTGCTAGGATAAAAATGATACCTTGGACATCTACAAGGGAATGAAAATCACTTCAATGCAGATGTCTGGAGCATGTGCTGTTCCTATGCAATGCTGTAGTAAAATGTAGCACTTCTCTCTAGGTATCTTCAGATAAAAAAAAACTCTCAGAACCAAGTATAGTCAAAGGAGAGACATCAGCGTTGGTTTCACCTGCATTTTATCAGAGATAGGAGATGCAAAACATCTTTAATAGACATATGTAAATAACTGATTATTTTCTTATTCAGCAGTTCAAAAATTGAAGTACACGATTGCACTACAAACCATTCTGCAAGCCTTCTTTACTCTTTAAAGTACGCTGGGTCTCTTGCTTCACTAGTTGTTCACCAGAGATTATTCGTATTTCCAACTTCCCATCTTGCTATAGTAGGATATAAGGTGAATTAGCAGATCTGATCTGAACCATCACTGTGCCCTGTGTGCAGTTCTGTTCAGTAATCAAATGTGTTAAAGCAAAAAAAAAAGTGGAGAGTTGTTGATGTACAGAACTCTTTCTTCAGTAATGATGGGAAGTCCTGCATTAGACTGTGGTAGTAACATCCTTATCTTTTGAAGTCCTGCTTCTGTCAAGAGAGTAAGGGCTTGAACATGTTGGTTCCTCAGTAAAGACTCCTTCCAAGACTCCTTGCAGTGATTGCCTTGCCTTTGCCCTGAAGTCCCGCCCCACAAAAACATACAGCAGAGGGTTGATGCAGCTGTTAGCATATGCGAGTGCTACAGAGAGGTGATCCCAGAGGATCAGTGACTCCTTCAGTTCCGTACCAGGAGTAGCCACAAGGGACAGAATCCCAACTATATGGTAGGGAGCCCAGCAGACAAAAAATGCAGCTACCACAAGAATGATCATTCTCAGCATCTTGCTTTGTGGCTTACGATAATTACTTGCATGCATCCTGAAAGCAATAAGGGCGTAGCAAACTGCCATTATGCAAAAGGGAAGTATGAAGCCAAAGACAGCCCTAGTGATAGTTATTACAGTTAAGGGAAAGGGCATGGCATAATCATTATCACTGAAGACACTGTCAAAATCGAACAAATCAAGAGGAGGATCAAGTGGCTTTAAATTGAAGTCATTGTTGGATGGTACAGCCAAGTTAGTATTAGGTAGATCACTCTGAGATTCCAATAGCCTGATGTCAGGATAGGCAGTCGAATTTAACAAGGAGTTCACATCTACAGTGGTATGAGAAAGGTGAGCTTCTGCGATTATGCCTTTGTCGGTGGATATGCTGTTTGCTTGAAAATCTAGATAACTATAACTATCCGTAGGCTGATGAGCAAAGATGGTACTAACGTATGTGACAGCTGGTACTGAAGGTGAGTATTCTTCCAATAATCCAGTTCCAGGATCACTGTCATCCATATATTCTAGTATTTCATAATCTCCAAAATTGTACCCACACTCAGTTTTTCCACCATCGGTGATAGTGCTGCGGTAGTGAAAGACAGGGCAGCAGAAAATGAAGGCCAGGATCCAAATGCCACTGCAGACTAGTGAAATAAACTTAATTGTTCGATGATTTTGACACCAGACGGGTTTCATCACAAGAAGGCACCGGTCAATGCTGATCACCGTAAGTAGGAAAATGCTAGCAAACATGGTGAAGATTATGACTGATGGGATTACTTTGCAGAGAAACCAACCATATGGCCAGTGTTCATTGAGGAACAAGTGAACAATGATGAATGGCAGAGACAAGCAGCACATGAAGTCAGCCACAGCAAGATTTAGGAACCAGATGATGTTCACAGACCTCTTCATTTTCAAACCAGCTACCCAGATAACCAACCCATTGCCTGGGATACCTATGATGAAAACGAGGATGAAGATAACCAGGGAGATAATGGATTCTCGTGCATAATATATAGCATCCTGTTCATGTGAACTGCTGTTAACCAGGAGTGGAGGCATTCTGTAGTTAGAAAACAGAGAAGAAATTAGTAGACACTTCCCCAGGTTTTTTGTCTATACTGAAGAATCTCTGAGCCAGGAAACAGTACTGAGCTGGATGCATACAAAGGCATCAGCCTATACTAGTTGGCACTAAATGGTTACCTCTACTAATCTGGCAATTATACAGCTTCATCATTCTTATAGTGGATTAGTTAAGCAAAGTCCACTATTCAAACAGGGGATTTGTATGCACTTATATTCTTCTATTTCTGTCATCCTTTTTGATTTCAGCCTTGTTCTTTTTATTCTCCACTGAAGTTCCCACTTTATTTATATGCCCTCAAAATCACCATTTTTTCTTTCCTGATTAACTTCCTGCTTTGTATGCAGTTTTCTTTTACAGAATGATGTCAGCATTTTAGTTTCTTTTCCCCTTCTTTTCCTGGCGTAACCAGTTAAATAGACTTAGGTTGAGAGGCAATGATTATCTTACTGGAATAACTCTGCTCCACTTTCTGGAAATTATAAATAGAATGGATAAGACAGCAACTCTGTTTGTTAAAGGACATTTTTAAGGAAGTCACAGTAAGCGCTTCCTTCTTTCTTTTCTAGCCTATACATATGTCTCGAGTTCTTTGCTAGATCTTTGGAAAGCTAGTCTTGATGAGGAGAAAGGCAAGAAATGAATGGTTTAAGAATGACAGAGATACAGTTGAATAAAAAGAAATAAGGGGCAATAGTAATACTATGATTGAACCACTTAGGTTTAAGAAAAGCTGTTATATTGCATGAAAGTGAAGCTGAGTCACAGAACATCCTCGTGTGATTTAAAACTGTAAGAGGTGGCAGTGGAAAAACTTGCTTTGTTCAGTCATTCTTAGACGTAGATACTAGTAAACTAAGAAGAGAAAGTTAAGAAATCTAGAAAAGTCAAAGCAGGTCAGAGAAAAAGATACTTGATACTCATCCTGTACGTGTTAACAAAATTGTTTTTAAAATTCCTGTTAACTAAACTCTTGACAAATCAATGAAGATGGTTATGTTGCTGAATGATCAGTACAAGAATTTCCAGAAGGCAAAGAAAATGCATAGGCAAGAGTTGAATACAACCTGCACAAATAACTGACATTACATGAATAAGAAAACCAAGACTGTTTAAATCTCTGTTATTCCAGTAATTAGATGCCAGTCACAGGCTGCTAAGTGCAGGTCTAAATCTATGCTATTATTAAAAATAAAACAAAATAAGAACAACCACATCCAAATAATCTATCTCTTTCTTGTATAACATATAGACTAAATGTGGAGTACATCACTGCAGCATTTGAACTGTTCCATCACAAAGAAAATGATATAAATGGTTGCAACAGACATTGCAATTAACATTTTTTGGTAACAATTGTTCACAGTCTTTTAGGTGAGTTGACTTGTAAGGAAAGCTATGAAGTAAGTCATTGGAAAGCAGCATTTATGAAGATGGAAATATGGAAATGACAACTGAAGGGGGGACAAAGGTTTTCAAGAGTCAATAATAAGCAACTGCACATTAAAAAAGAAAGCAAGACTGTAGCTTATTGCACCTACCTTAATGAAGCAAATATTGCAGTGCATCAGGGTACAAGAAGCATCGGTCCTGTGTTCAGAGTGACTGCAAAAAAAGAAGCTCATTACATTTTAGGAACTGCTTTTTTTCCCCTAATTTGCATGTGTATGCAAAGTAACCTTCCTACCTTGAGGGAGAGGCTTACAGTGTCTCTTATTTGAAGAATTCGAGGCAATTGGCAGGTAAGTAACAAAGCAAGAAAATCATAAGAAGCATTTTCAGCACTGTCAAAATGAAATACTGTCCTAAGTCAAAGAAAATCAGGAAGCTAAAGAGTGATAATCACAGATGCATATTTAAACTTTCCTTAAGAAGACACAAAATCTCAATGCCAAATCAGTTGTCTTGCCTGCTAACATAACAGTGAAATGTTCTTCATTTACTTCAGAAATACAAAACCTAGCGTTATATTATCAGGTGTCTGATCTGTTTTTCTGTAGCCACTTCATCTTTTTTCAGATCAGCACATTCATCTAGCTAAAACAGTTTCTTATCATACTGGATTCTTGACAATCCAGATCAGCTTCTGTCCCAGCCTGAGTTTAGTTCAGAAAGTACAGGACATTGTACTCAAGAAACCATAATTGTATCAAAGATCAAAGGCATTTTAATCTGTTTTTTGTTTTGTTTTGTTTTGTTTTTTTTTTGTTTTTTTTAAGAAAACGGAACTTGGCCTGATGAAATGTTAGAAATGTCAGAATTTGTCAACGGAAATGCTGATACCACAAAATGTTGGCAGGCTATAAGAAAAGCCAACGCATTTAAAATGAGAAACAATAGAGTTCCCCCCTAACGCACCAAATCTGGGAAGTCGAGAAACTGCTAGCAGGAATGGCAAAGCACGGGTGTACAAGAATTGGCCTCAGTACTTTGATTTTAAATGGAAAATGAACCATAACTATGGGGAGTTCAAAGCATGTTATCTGTTCTGTGCAACACACAAATGCTGACTCAAACGCAAAAGCCGTGCAACCACAGACAGGAAGGCAGACCAGAAATTCGCTGTTCCCCTAAAGACATACGGACTGTCAGCAGCCTGCAAAGACAATTCCTCTATCTGTGTCTGTTTTCAGCTGCTGCCTTTCCTGAAGGAATCAAGAGACCTGGTTAGAAAGGGGTCTGTGCACTGGTGTCTTGTTGAGAGGAGTGTATTCCTATGTGTTTCTGTTGGCCAAAGGATGCATATACTTTTCATTACCATGTGACTGACTAGCTCCAGTCAAACTTTTCCTTGCAAAAAGACCCTTCTATACCAATCGATCAGGTCTGATCACTCCAGTTAAAACTTCTCCCATTACAACTTTGTCATAACAAGCACATTACCTTCAATCCAGCCAACTAGTTCTGGACAGTGACAAGATTATGAAATACCTCACTGTGTATGTTTCCAAGCCAATTGAAATTTTAAGCAGCTCCACTAGTCATGTGTTTTGCACCCACTTCAGAATGAAGAAGCTAATGATGTAGGCATTTAAAGGAGATGGCATATTTTGTTACTCTCAGAAAATGGTCACTGATCAAATCAGACCTTTGACTTGCAGCTGGGATGGCAATCCCAAATCACCACGCTATACTAATTTCTTCTCTTCCAGACCTCACCCTTCCCCAGTTGTTAAAGAGTCAGCTTAGAAGGTCTCTAACTCACAGAATCACTGAAAGAACTTCTGGAGGTGGTCTAGTATACCCCACTGCACCAAGCAGGATTAGCTAAAACAGATTACCTATGACTGTTTTAAGTATTCACAGAAGGAGGCTTCCCAACTTTTCTGGAAATTCTGTTCCAGTGTTCAACCACTCTCAAAGAATAAAGTGTTTTCTTGTGTCTTTCAGTCAGTATTTCCCATTTTTCACTTTGTGCCAACTACCTGTCACCATACACTACTGAGAAGAGTCTGGCTCCCTCTCCTTTACACACTCTGATCAGATAGCCCTGAGCCTTCCCCTCCCCAGGCTGGACAGTCTCTGCCATCACAGCTTGTTCTTGCGTGAAAGGTGTTCCAGTCACTTAACCATCTTATTGGCCCTTCACAAGCTTCACACTGCTATGTCCACGTCTATCTTGTACTGGAGAGCTCAGAACTGCACACAGCACTTTAGATGTGGCCTCATCAGTGCTTAGGAAGGGGAAAATCCCTTTCTTATGCCAGCTGGCAGCACTTCTCCTAATGTAGCACTGAGTGCTGTTAGGCTTAATATCTATGATGGTGCATCACTGGCTCATGTTCAGCTTTTTTTTCACCAGAACCACAAAACCATCATTCTCTGCAGAGCTGCTTACCAGTCACTTGGCCCTAAGAATGTACAAGTGTTGTTTCCTCTCAGGCGCTGGAATTTGCACTTCCTCATCTTGAACTTCTTTATGTTTCTCCCTGACCAATTATTCATCCTGCTGATGTTCCTCTGAAGGCCAGGAAAACCACCTGGTGTGTCAGCCAGTTCTGAAACATCTGCAAACTTGTTAAGAGTGCACTCTGCTTCACATCCAGGTTTTTAATAAAGAGTTCAGCAGTACCAGAATGAGTGTTAACTGCTGCTGAATACCACTACTGACTTGCATCTACTTGGATTTAGCTCTTCTGATCACCACTCTCTGAGCCCACTATTTCAGTCGCTTTTCGGTCCACCCCACTGTCCACTTATTTAGCCCATACTCCATCAATGTGTCTGTGAGGATGACTGTGTTGAAATTTACCTTGATGGTAAATATCATCTGGCCACCATAAATTGACTAAAACCTTAATGCAAGTTACAGTTGACATTGCTTCTTTCAGATGTTACAAAACTGCAGCAGTCTACCAGTCACTGAATAGTTAGTTACATAAAAAAAAAAAAAAAAAAAAAAAAAAAGCAGAATCATTGAAAGGTTTGATTTGGAAAGGACTTTGAAGATCAGCTAGTTTCAATTTCTCCTGCAAAGACACTCTTTCCACTAGATTGGATTGCTCAAAGGCCCATCGAACCTGGCCTTGAGCACTGCCAGTAATGGGGCAACCACAGCCTCCCTAGGCAATCTTTTTCAGTATCCAACTAGCCTAATCATGAAAAATGTATTCCTTATATCTAATCCAAACCTACTTAAGTTTAACACTACATTTTGTCCTATCATTACACTCCCTGATAAAGAATCACTCCCCATCTTTGCTGTGCAATGAGGTCTCACTGGAGCCTTCTCTTCTTTAGAGTAAATAACTCCAACTCTCTCTGTCTGTCTTCATAGGAGATTGGAGAGGTGTTCCAGCCCTTTGATCCTCCTTATGGACCTATTCTGGACCACGTATCTCAGTTCTAAAAGTATTATTCCAGATAGGGTTTCATGAGCGTGGAGAAGAGGGGGAGAATCATAGGCTTGCAGAATCATAGAACAGTTTGGGTTGTTAGGGACCTTTAAGATCATTTGGCTCCAATCCCCTGCTATAGGCAGGGACACCTCCCTCTAGACTAGGTTGCTCAAAGCCTCATCCAGCCTGGAATGCTTCCAGGGTGGGGGCATTCAACACCTCACTACGCAACCTGTTTCAGTGTCTCACCACCCTCACAGAATAAAGAATTCCTTCCTAATATCTAGTCTAAATCATGGCCCTTCTCTGGACCCACTCCAACATCTCGATGTACTTGTGTTGGGAGTTTTAGACCTGAACACAGTACGCCAGGTGGAGTCTCATGAGAGCAGAGTAGAGGGGCAGAATCCCCTCCTTTGACCTGCTGGTCACACTTCTCTTGATGCAACCTAGGAGATGGTTGACCTTCTGGGCTGCAAGCACACAGCTTATGTTGAATCTTTCATCAACTGACACTCCCAAATCCTTCTTCTCAGGGCTGCTGTCAAGACATTCTCCACCCATCCTGTAACTGTGCTTGGGATTGCTCCAGCCTGGGTGCAGAACCTTGCACTTGGTCTCATTGAACTTCATGGGGTTGGCATGGGCCCACCTCTCAAGCCTGTCCAAGTCCCTATGAATGGCATCCCTTCTCTCTAGTGTGTCAGCTGCACCACTCAGCTTGGTGTCATCATTGATCTCCCTCACCCTGCTGGCCACCTTCTTGGGATGCAGCTGAGGATAAGATTAGCTTTCTGATTTGCAAGCACACATTGCTGGCTCATATTCAGTAGCAGTCACAGTATAAAGTTCTGTTAAAAAACATGTAAAAGTGCAATAGAATTCAAAAGATAAATACTTCAGGAAGTATTCAGCAGCATCTTGAATACTGAGTTCTGTGTTGATCCTCTATCACAAAAACAGTTCTGATATCAGAAACTATATAAACGACTGGACAGTCATGGCTCAGAATGGCTTCTGGTGGACATGCTATACAAGTAAGAATATTTCATCTTGTGAAAAAGACATCTAAGTGATAGCATAAAAGATGAATGGAGAAGTCAATTTGGGAATAGTTACACATAAACATTAAAATGAGCTATTACATGAAATGAAAGCAAACAAAAAATACACATTTTCACATATCACATAATTAGATTTGTGGTTCAAGAAAATGATATTGGTAACCAAAAATATAATTAAGTTTTAAAAAGCAATTAGCTGAATCCATAGGAGTAATGTATATAAATGTTGCTAATTAATGCACACCAAACCTCTGGCTCACAAAGCCACTACATTACAGATTGCTGGGCTAGTGTACTAGAAAAGTGTAATTCTGTCTTATAAACTGTCTTTAAGCAATTCTGCTCTGAACTACTCCAAGGTTTGCCTCTCATTAATCTCTTTGCTTTCAGTCTACCAAGCAGACAAGCAATATAACTCTGGCACACTGACAGCAGGGAGTCAAAGCCTTATTTCACATTGTGACACGTCTGTCATAAGAACTGGCTCCAAACATTCCCACTTGTTCCATATGTAGGCTACGTAAGTGTTCAATTCTCTCTTGCTAAGCAGCTATCCCTCTGCCCCAGTGTGCAGCCTGGTAGGGCAAAGACTTTCTTCACCCACACAGCAGTGTAGGGATCTTGATAGGACAAGGGGGAATGGTTTTAAGCTGAGACGGGGGAGGTTTAGGTTAGATATCAGAAGGAAGTTTTTCACACAGAGTGGTGACACACTGGAACAGGTTGCCCAAGGAGGTTGTGATACCCCATCCCTGGAGGCACTCAAGGCCAGGCTGGATGTGGCTCTGGGCAGCCTGGTCTGGTGGTTGGCAACCCTGCATGTAGCAGGGCTGTTGTAAATAGGTGATCTTTGAGGTCCTTTTCAATCCAGGCCATTCTGTGATTCTATAATTCTACGACCTCTGTTCCTTGGATATCAAGATCAACCACAAATCAGTGTGTGTCAGCCTCTCTCTCCCAGTTCAAGGAGACAGAACTAGCTGGCAGAGATTAAAACTAAAGTTTCACATTTGCATAACTCCATTGTCTATTCAGGTATTTAGCACTGTTATTGTTCCTATATATTTACTTACATAGCTGCCCATGGTTTATTTGTTTGTTTGCTTTTTAAACAAACTACAAGTTTGCTGTTTTGTTCATCTTAATTACCAAAAACGGTTCCTGTTACTGATTTCAAAACAATTTCTTTTGCAAGATATGTGGAATCTGGAACACAACCTCCCTTTCCTTGATTCAAAGTTTTTCTGCACTGGGCACTGTCAGAGATACAATGGTGGGCTGGTTGGATGCTTAACCTGACACAGGGACAGCTTATTTGAGTACCAACATTTTGTTGCACTTACAAGCAAATCTACAGATAGTGTTTCAGCTCTTGCTCCATTAATTTACACTGTTCCACATCAGAAAAAAATAGAATTCCTCAAACTCAGTGCTGTTTATTCACTTCTTTTCACTCTCAGCCATAAACTATGCTCGCTGTCTTGTATGGATTGCACAATAAACCCATGCCATGTCTGCCCCTGGCTGTGGGGGCAAAGATAATTTTGTTCATAACCTTTTCTTCTATTAGGTGTTTTCAGTACAAATATTTAGTAGACACTCAGTCACAGGCCTCTGCATAGCAGTGGACTTCAGTACCAGTCTTTACTGGGAAGACAGTGAGTATTTAAAAAAATAGTTTAAATTCTAATAGTGTTTATCCTACCATACTTAATAAATCAATCAGTATCTATATACTGATTTTTGGCACATTTTTAGGAAATTGACACTTCAGAAATTAACCCTTATTTAACACATGGATAGCCAACCTTTTGGCTTGCTCGGGCTGCGTTGAGTGAACAGGAGTTATTTGGGGCTGCATATATTTAGGTAAGTAATGCCTTCTATTTGTTTCCATGAAAACTACAACAGATACAATGAGTACAGTAACTCTGCTTGATGGAGAAAATTCTCCATCAGCCACAGAAAAATATTTTATAACATACTTGTCACTATTAGCTGCACATTTTCACCAGCAATAAACAACCTGCAAGTCATGCTCCTCAAAACCTTCACCAGTGGAGGTGTCTCGCTGTTACCACCCACCACTGTGCTCACATCCACTGTTTGGTCTCCATAAACATTCAGCATACATCGATGAATGTCACTGGCTGCCTTTTTTTTTTCCACATGGAGGACTTCAGTGACACATCTTTTCATCATACACACTTTCATATCAGACGTTCATTTCGGGGGAGGTGGACTACATAACCTTTAAGGATCCCTTCCATCTCTAGGGATTCTATGATTCCATGTTTCCACATCATCTAGTCTTTTATTTGTGTTGAAGGTGGTTATTTTTATGTCTGAAGTATGGAGCATTTTTATAATGACACTACATTTCAGCAACCTGAGTCTAACCTGCTGTGGTTAGGAGAAAAAAATAACCACATAACTCGCATTGAAACTGTCTTGAAGTATTCTCTATTTCTCTAAAATTGCTGACTGCGTGAAGTCAATAGCTGTGCCATTTACTGCATGAAAGACTGAAAGGGGAAAGTAACAAATAATGTGTTAACAGCTGCCATTGATGTCGGCTGTTGTAAACCATTTTAGCTGCTAGATGTACTGCAGAAAGAGTAATTTTCTGTGAGAAAACACAGAGTAAGATCTTTAGGAAAAGATATTCAACCACTGTAAATTAAGCCAAAATGTACCATGAGGTCTCTACTGGTCAGAATGCACTGCACAGGGAAGTGTTGTACAGGTGTGCTCTGCATCTGGAAACTAGGAGTCACCCAAGAGCTTGCTTTCTTTTCTTAACGGTTATACACTCTAACAGCAAATTCTTCTAATATTTGGCTTCTGTCATCTGAAATCTCTGATTTCTCTCTGCCACCATAGCTACTTGCATTATTTTCTTTTCTTTTTTCCTTCTTTTTTTTTTTCTGATCATCCAAAAAGTATTTAGTCACTTATGTTCATAAAAGGGCTGATATGTTTATTCCCAGCAGAAACAGGATTTAAGATTGTGAAAGACGTGATATGGCTGAGGATGCCTAAACTTCTGACGGAGTTGTGGTCTTCACTGACTCATCCCACTCTTGGCCTGAGCTTGTCATAGTCTCTCTGATAATAAATGGGATGGACAGCAGAAGAGAAGGAATGGTAAAACCAGAAGAAAAAAAAAAAAAGAAAAAAAAAAAAGAAAAAAGAGAAACAAGATAGGATAATACAGAACATAACAGCAAAAGAATTGCAGAAATCATGATGTCTCAAAACAGGAAGGTCTTAATGAAGCTAAAAAATGTCTGACTTAGTAACATGCTGATGCTTCAAATATTGAAATGTGCACATTTGTGAATGCCTGAGTAAATCTATCATCATCTTTTTTGTTGCATGTTCAAATGTGAGGACAGTAAAGACTGGATCTTGTTCTGCTCCTGTGGGTTGGTTGCAATGCTACTTGCACAGTGACTGAAAGTCCCCTGATTGTGAAGGGACTTTAAAAACTTCCTAAAACCAACTGGAGCTTCTCCCACATTGGCAGAAATAAATAAAGTCTCTTTGTGTTTTCCCTTGTAAATATGAGAATGTTAGACTTTGATGTATTAGAGAAAGAAACCTAGTCTCTTTACTGGAAAGAAGCAGCATTTCTTATGGTAAATCATAGAGTCACAGAATGGCTTGGGTTGGAAGAGATGTTAAAAATCATCAAGTTCCAACTCCCTGCCATGGGTAGGGCTGCCACCCACCAGCTCAGGTTGCTCAATGCCCCATCCAGTCTGGCCCTGAGCACCTCCAAGGATGGGGCATACACAGCTTCTCTGGGCAGCCTGTGCCATTGCCTCACCACCCTCTCAGTGAAAATTTTCCTCCTAACATCTAACCTAAATCTCTTCTCTTTCAATTTAAAACCTTTCACCCTTGTCCTATCACTATCTACCCATGTAAAAAGTCCAGTTGATCATAAAATCGTAGAATCATAAAATCATAGAATCATAGAATTGCTCAGGTTGGAAAAGACCTTAAAGATCATCAAGTCCAACCACAATCTAAACATAGTACCCTAACTCTAACAACCCTCTGCTAAATCATGTCCCTGAGCATCACGTCCCACCTCCCTGGGAAGCTTATTCCAGTGCTTGATAAACTGCCTTTAAGTACTAGAAGGCCACAATAGGTCTACCTGGAGCCTTCCTCTAGTTTGACCAGTCCCAGATCCCCAGTCTGTTTTCATAGGATATGTACGACCCCCTAAACATTCTCATAGCCTGTTCTGGACCCACTCCAACAGCTCTGCATCCATCTTGTGCTGGAGGCCCCAGGCCTGCACGGAGTACTGCAGGTACTCATGAGGGCAGAGCAAAAGGAGACCATCACCTCCCTCACTCTGCTGGTCACCACTCTTATGATGCAGCCCAGGATATGATAGGCATTTTGGATCACAATGGTTAATCTAAGTCATTACATGGTAACAAGGGTAAGGGAATAGCTTGAACTAATGCTTTTAATTTTTTAATTAGAGTGGAAGTACATGCCACTAATTATTGGAGCTCAAGTAGTTGATGCAGCTTTGCTAAACTGCATCATCCTTAAAAAGAAATGTTCAACTATGTTGAAAATTTTAATTTCTTCTCCCACTCGTATGAAATATGATTAATAAATCCTTATCCAGATCCTGTAGCTGAATACTGAATACTGTAGTGCTACAGCTTAGCCTAATGTCAGTTATGTACAGGATTCCCAAAATTAATCTTTTGTATATCAAAAGGAAATCACTCAGCAAGAGATATTGTCACTGGTATGCCCTACAAGCAGATAATAATACTGTTAAATCATATTACCACAGACACTGCATTGCAGTGTCATCACTATGATAGTGAGATAAATGCAGTTTTGGTTCATTCTGATACTGGAAAGACTATGTGCCACTGAAAAAACAACTCATCTCCTGCAGTGCAGTGGTACATAAGCCTGTCTATCTTCAGAAAGAATGAAAAATATACATGCAATGGAACCTGAAGTTTGACCTGGAAAGTGAATGCTCACTTTTTTTTGGCAAATCTATTTTATAGTGTATTAAGATCTACTACTGAAGTAACTCTCCTGAGGAAAGAATGGGGAAAGATGAAGTATTATGATCTCTTAAGAAGTCAAGATGGATTTTAAAGAATGTTGATGGAAAGCAGTGCCATTAATAAAGCTTTGCAGTTGGGATATAACTCATCTTTTTCATAGTCTCTAATGCACTGACTTTGTCATATAAGAAAATGTAACTGTGGACTGTGAAATAAGCTGAATAATGCATATGATTGTCATGAGACATTTTTGTGGTGATCTCATCCAATTTTCTTACACACTGCTATCAGAAAGTCATCAGCTAATGGATTAAAATATGTGCAACAAATTAAAATGGTGTCATTACAGACTTTTCACGTAGGTTAAAAGAAAATGTCTGTAAGGATATCAGGGAATTTCATAGAAGATTAATAGCCATGATGACAATGAGGATAATGCATTAGTACAAATCTAATGATCATCCTTCACCAATGAGTGACCAGGACTATCATGGCATGGCAGTCTGAAAACACGGAGACAAGCCCAAAGTGTGTTTTGAGACTGACTGGTCTTTCAGTGAAGCCCAAGTCTCCCATCTCCTCTGTGCACAGCTGCTCTGTTGTCATGGCCAGACATACACATACAGAAGGGCTGGAAACAGTGTCTGCTCCTTGCTGCTAGCACGAATCAAAGTATGCTGGCCATGCTGGCCAAGTTCACTGAGTATCGATTAAAGTGATTTAGAACCCAATTAATCAGATGTGAATTACAGCTTAGGGAATGTTGATGCTGCAACAACTCAAGCTTTGACATATCTTTGTAATGCTCCTATATCTAGATCTCTCCCTTTGCAAAAGAAGGGACCAATAAAATTCCTGAACATTATCACAGCCAGAGAAGCTCCTTTTCCCCATGCGTTTATCTTCTTTGGACCATAATAACGTAAGCAGCAAATTCTAATAATGTCCGGCTTCTGATGTGTCAGGTTTACTGGATAGGTATAAACAGGACCACATCCATTTCACATTTTTACCTAAGACTTCCAGGACTAAAATATATTACTTTTTATATTTTTGTACTGCATAGTTTAAAGGGAAAGCATACTCTGTTATACAAGCCAAAGTTCACAACAAAAATCTCAATACAGAGGATTCCTAGGAGCTATGTGATTGCAGTTACAGCAGTAGGGTAGGATGTTGTGTTCACAAGTTGTCATAAGGTGAAATGTGTCATTATTCCCATACCACAACCAGACCCTACAGGAAAATGCACAGACATGCACATGCATCCCATTGCTCTACTCAGATTATGAGTGAGAGGAAAAGTTTTGGTAGATCTGAAGAGAAAACAACCCAAGTCCCCAGTGTCTCAGCACCAGTAAATAATGGAACCTTCCACTTGCCCACTTGACTGGAGATGAGCTTTTGGTATCAAGTTCTATTTGCAAATGACTTCCTTCATTATTTTGAATCAGTGTTTGGACCTGTTTATTAAGTAAACACCATGAGAACAAGTACGTTGCATACTGTGAGGTTTGTAATGCGGTGCTTCTTGGCTCTCTTCCACAAGAGGGAAACCCAGGAAAGTCTAAAGGGCAGATGACAGTATTCAGTAAGTACAGAGAGGTATTTTTCTTTCTTTCTCCCAGTCTATGCAGGTTTCCCTTACAGTAAAGTGCTGGCTGGATGATGCTTGTGCAAGGGTAGGTCTGAGGGCACGTTTCAGCTGAGAAGCTTCTTGGGGTTCATGTGGGGAGAAGTGCTCTCTCAGATATCCTCCCTCTGCCCTACAAAATCTGGCGTGAACACAGCTAGTTGGTGTATTTTCTGTAGCTGGCCTTGGGGAAGCCCTTTCTATGCTGCAAGTCTTGGCAGCCAGAAGCGGAAATCTACTGACAGGGAGCTTTATAAAACAGCTCTCCAGGAATGAAAACAGTCTCAGCAGGGAAAAGCCTGCAGGTCAGCTTCAGTTGCTTTTTGTCATGATGACTGCAGTCTGCAAAACACATTCTGCCTTCCATCTTTTATCTCCATCTCAATAGATGGTATGTCATGACTTCCCCTATTGTAACATCTCTATCCTGAACAAATTTTGCTGCATCTCTCTTATGTCCTGAGGGCAGACATCAGGGCACTTCAGTTTCTTCCATGTAGCTGCACAAACATCACTGCACTGCACAGTAGAGCTCTCATGTTACTTCCAGTGTTTTCTAAAAGTTTTTTTCTCTCTCCCTCTCTCTTCTGTCCTTTTTCCACAACTTCAGGTCTCCACAAACCTCTCCCAGTCATTGGTGGATCATGACTGGGAGAGGCCCCGGAGAGCGTCCAAGGAAGGGCAAGGAAGCTAGAGAAGGTTCTGGAGCAAAAGTCTTATGAGGAGTGGCTGAGGGAACTGGGATTGCTTAGTTTGGAGAAAAGGAGATTCAGAGAAGACCATATCGCTCCCTACAGCACCCTGAAAGGACGTTGTGGCATGGTAGGGGTTGGCCTCTTCTCCCTGGTAACAGCGACAGGATGAGAGGTAGCAGCCTTGAGTTGCAACAAGGGAGGTTCAGGTTGGATATTAGGAAAAAATTCTTCTCAGAAAAAGTGGTACATACACTGGAACGGTTGTCCAGGGAAGTGGTTGAGTCACCGTCCCTGGAGGTGTTCAAGAAATGCGGAGATGCGGCACCAAGGGACATGGCTAGTGGGCATGGTGGTGATTAGCTGACATTTGGACTGAATGATCTCAGAGGCCTTTTCTAACCTTTATGATTCTATGATTCCATGACACAAACAAAGGATCTGGTTCTGAAAAACTCTCCAGCTGTAGCTTTTCTTCATTTCAGGCTTTTGTCCCTCCATTACTTTGATTTTCAGTGGAGACTTCTTCACTCCTCATGGCAAGACTAGCATAGGGCATACTGCACAGTATTGTGACCAGAGCATTGCTCCTGACTGGGACATCTCCTCCCACTGTGTTCTTCATGCGCACTGCACATGTTCAAGGACTGACAGACAGCTCCACGTGTCCTGAAATAATGCACTTGGCAGTATCACATTTCAGATACGTGGCACTCCCTTGAGAGATATTTTAACAAAGTTAATTAGTAGCACTCATTAGTAATAAATGAAAAGCATAGAGATAAACTAGAGCAAACACAGATAGGAGATATTTCAGCTTCTGTATGTTTCCCTCAAGAAAGTACATCTATGTTGTATCTGCTCACCAGTGGCAGTAACACACTGTCCTCCCCTTCAAGGGAGCTTTAATTATTTAATGCTTAGGAAATTAAATAGATGGTCTTATTCATTCTGATACACTGCAGGCAGGTTTGATTTAGTAGGAAAGAGATATCTTATTATTCTGCTGAGAAATGAATATTGCTAACAGCAAAATTAATTAACTTCTATATTAATGAACATGTAACTCATTCTGAAATCTAAGTTGAAAAGTCTGGGGTAGGGTACTTGAGTGAACAACGATTGTGAGGATATGCCTTAAGTGAGTTTGGAAGTTTTTTTTGTTGTTTTTGATTAGCAGAAACCTCCCCTTTTTTGACTGGTAGTAAGTCCTCTTCCCTTTGTACAATACCAGTTCCTTGGGTGAGGTCCTCAAATGCGTTGAATCAGCCTCTTCGTGCACAGTGTCCACAATGACCCTTCTCAAATCAGCAAAAACAACTTGTTAGCACATGTGGAAAACAGTGAGTCAGAAGACGACTTCAGTCTTCAGTCCTGTATCCCAAATCAGAACACGTTGTATGGATGCTTACTCTTCCAAAGGAATGCTGGCCTGAAAACTGAAGTACTCTCTTGCTCCTATCACACACCAACTACATAAGAAAACAAACAAAACAAAACAACAACAAAAAACACCATTGGATCAGGATCAGATCCAGGCTTTGCTCTGTTGTTATCTACACTGAGTAACATGGATTTATACAAGTAAAGGTCCAGGCCAGCTCCCTGGGTTCGAGAAGAACTGTGCTTGGAATCTTTCCAAGATGAATAACAGAGTTACACCAATACATAACCACTGCAAATGAAGACAGTGACTTAAGGAGCAAGAAGTTCATATCAAGCTAGCAGATTTGCCATTTTGCTCCTCTTGGTTACAATGGTTTTATTTCTGTCCTATTCTTTGCTATAATTGAAAATGGCCAAATAAATCTTCTGCTGAAAGGATTTATTGGATTTTGCTAGTACATTCCTGAGATCACTTAAGTTTTCTATACCTCCCCATGAGAACGATTTCCCACACACCCTTACACACTGCAGAGAAAATGATGTTGAAGAAATAATGAAGAGAGCTGTCCTTATAGATTACTTGAATTTATAGAGGTCCTAATAGCATTTTTTTAAGACCTCCCAACAGGGAAGCACTAAAATGCATATTTGGATATCTGTATTTGTTAATAGAGAGTTTTCATTTGAAAGTAAACAATAACAGTGTTGTGGGGGGTGGGAGGGAGGAAGGTGTGATTTTTATGTGCAGGCATAAGGCTATCTCAGTAAACAAGCAGAAAAGTGGTGTACAGTCTAGAGAACTCATCTGCAAGTGTTGAAGATTTGATTTTCTCAATCAAATATCTGTGCCAGACTGTTTCAGCAGTTGGTCAGAGACCTGAATATTGAAAGCTGGGGAATTTATCCCCTTCTGAGAAACATAAACCAGCATTTGTTTCTATTTTATACTGAGCTGACTGTAAATAGGAGTTTGCTGATTGCTGGTAGATTATGTTTCAGATTCTCTGGAGGCTTTGTAAGCACTTCAGATTGCATGAATATGTGCTAGACTGGCATGACATTTTTTCCATGTAGACAAATAATGGGTGTATCTGCTATACATAATATGCAGGACAAACTGAGGATTTTCCTATGTAAACACAAGGCCCCATCCAACCTGGCCTTGAACGTGTCCAGGGATGGGGCATCCACAGCTTCTCTGGGCAGCCTATGCCAGTGCCTCACCACCCTCTCAGTGAAAACTTTCCCCCTAACATGTAATCTAAATCTTCTCTCTTTCTGTTTAAAACCATTTCCCCTCATCCAAAATACCATGTCATGTGGTAACAGATCCTATCTGTACAAACATCTATCTGAAGCTTTCTGCTCTCACTGCCTGGTGGGTTCCCACTAGAAATGCAAGGAGGGATGGATTGGCAGAACAGACGTGAGCCATCTTAACTCAAAGCTGGGCTTCCACTTTCCAGTTGTGTTTGGGAAACCACACATTCTGTTCATGTTACACAGAGAGATACCATGGCTTGGCTATGGAAATGACATTGTGGGTCTGAAGCTGCTGTTGGAAAAGAGGTGGATGAGATATCCAGAAGTGAAGAAGCCAGGTCATGAGAGATGGTGATCTTCCCAAACCAACCCCACAGACATTTGATTGATTCTAGGGTTGTAGACACTGTGTCAAAGAGAGCTCAAAGATCATTAGTGTAACCCAGAGCCTCTTTCAGGTAGGCAGAAGAACTTGCCCACAAAGGCTAGCAGGACACAGGTAAAGACAGAGTTGAGGAGTTAATTTATTACCTTCACACAAAAATTGCAAGCGATGGAGTCAGGTGCTGTCCTACAATCAGGCTGAAACAGAAGGAGCCTAGAGGCATTATATTCTAGGTAACAGTCCTAAAATCTCCTTTCTCCTTTGTCAGGTCAGTGCTTTGTGTGCTTCTCTGCGGCATCAGTTTGTGTATGCACGTGCACACAGAAGGAATGAAGATATTAAGGGTAAAAAGCATCACAGACAGAACTGGTCTGATGAATGGCATCATTATTAATTTTTTTTCTTCCCTTTTCCATTTGAAAGGGTTTGGTTTTGTTATTTTGTTATTTTTAATTAAACTGATAAATAAAACAGCTGGAGTCACACATCAATGGATATGCGTCTGTGGCTTCGAAAGTTATCCATATCTTAAATCTATTTTGTTTTCATGAATAAATTTGGTATATATACTAATGGCAATAGTAAGGAGCTTAATTAACAACCTTTAAGAAAGATAAGTAATTAAAGCTTAGCAGAAGACAAATTATATGCAATGTTTAGATCATTTTCTCTAACAATATTTCAGGTTGGAGGCAACGAAAGTGCCTTTGAATTGTGCTGAAATGCAAAACTGTCATGTAAAATGCCAAATTATACGTGCACCTCCTGCCTCCCAAACCTTGCTATTTCTGCAACATGCTGTGTACAATTTAATTAAGAATCCTCATGCAGGGACTGTTGTCAAAGAATGTGCTTTTCTCTGCATGCAGTAGTTAATAGTTTGGTTTTTTAAATAAAAAAAAATTATAATCCAATAGAAAGTGGAAAATCTGCAGCCGCTCTCCTGCAAAGCCTCTGAGACACCAATTAAAAAGATTAAATAAAAAAGAATGTAATTTTGAGTTATTACTTGAGAAAACACATCCATAAATTATAAAGCGCTGTTCCCACCAGGAAGCGTGCAGAAGCTGCGTGCCTAATTCAGGCACATTACCAACCAGTGCCTTCACAAGGGACTGTCAAGTAGGAACTAATGCTGCTCTCAAAGAAAAAGAGACATTAAGTGAAACCAACCACGATGACTTAACTCAGAGTGAACTGAGCTGAAGGATGGTGAGGTGATAGTGTTAGCCACAGAAGTGCTGTACTGCCCCATAGCACAGGTCAGCACAAGGGCTGGCACTGCCTCACTGCTCCCGGTCTGGCCCCTTATCTTTTGCTGCCAGGTTTTGTTCGATCCTCTCAAGCTTGTCAGAATCTGGGGTATGAAAAGTCAGCCCCTCATATCTCCAGAACGAGATTTAAACTTTGAAATTATTCAGCCACACGGCTGAAACGGAGACGAAAAACAGAAAAACAGTCAGATGACAGAAAGGGCGAAAGAAGGAAACACTTCCAAGAAAACTCAGTTTTCCAACACTGCAGTCCTGAGTAGCACAACAAACATGAAGCGGAAGCTTTCCAGCATTGCTGGAGAAGAGAGCTCTTGTCCACAAAACTGTCATTACTGACTTTTATCAACTCCCCAGCAACAAGTGGTATAGCATTTAAGTATTTTCATCTAATCCTAGAAAAATCCCTTTACTTTACATACTTTAAATGTGTGGCAGTTGTATATATGAGAATAATATAACATTATGCTCATTGCAGGACCCTTAACTAGTATAATTTCAAGCTGCCGCAGCATTTGGACAGGGATGTACCAATTTCAGGCCACAATTATTCTAGACAGTGTGCCATATTTCCACCATGAATGTTCACATTCAGAGACCTCTTTACTTTCAACATCCATGCCAATAGAACAGTCTCACACCGACAATCATTACGAAAATGCAAACAGTAATTTGTAAAACTGGTAAATACTACCTCATCCACAGCTGTCACAGTGACAAATGTGTGCTCTCTCAAGCGCCCATTTCAGAAAGAGCAGAATGTGAACACCAGGTTTCCTGTGACAATGAAGTTCAGAGGTGGATTTTGACACCTGACCACACAGATCACTGTTGCATTTAGCAGTTTGAGTGTTCTTGGACTCTGGAATGACTGCGCATTTAGATGATGACATATCCAGAATTAGCCAGCAGATCCAGAGTGCTGCATTAAAAAACCTAGAAGAATATTTATACAGCGATGGTGTGTTGCTCACTAATGGAGCATTTATGGTGCTGTGTAAATGCTTAATGACAATTTGATAAGCTGCATAAATAAAGCACACAATAACTGTATGTCATGGAACACTCAGACTATGGATGACGCAATTCAAAACAAAATCTAAAAAGGGATTGGTACGAGGTTATAGTTTTCAGTGCTTGCATTTATGAAAGTGCATCTTTATTTTACACATCACATGGTAGCACGGTACATAACTTTCTCTGAGAAAAGCTTTTTATTTAATGCAACAGTGAGGAATCCTAAATACCTACAGGTTTGGAATCTCCATCAATTAAATATTGGATCTCAAATACTGAAGAGCAAGTAGCTTCTAAAAATTGTACAGATACCTTAATATCTAAAGAGGGATTATAACCAACATGGATGCAGTACTGAATTTCAAACTGAGAGAAAGAATGATTTTTTGTTCTTGGTATAAAATGAAGAAGTCTCAGAAATCCCAGGAGACTTCAGACCAGCTATTCAGTTGCTATGAAGTGAAGCAGTTTTCTATGTGCAGTATGGTGCCTGCTATGGAAATTTTCTAACACAAAGTATGATAGTGCTCAAACCACTGTGACATGAATAATTCAGCACACGAAAAATTGGAAGAAGCACCTACTCTGAAGAAAATGAGAATTACGCTTGTGTTACTTCTCGTTTCTATTATGAGCAAGACAATTAAGTATGGAAATGTGCCAATTTAAAATTTGCAGCAGTTTGAATACTCACTTCTGTGCCATACAAATAAAGAACTGGATCTTTGGTTTAAATCCATACCAATCTAGTTTGATACTGTTACACTAGGATGTAACACTGACTAATGTACAACCCACATATTTCACTTTAACTAAGAGGAATGGGTCAAATTCTGGCTCCCGCTGCATGATCTGTCCAGCACAAGATATTATATGTTTACTTTTCTGTTTTCTAACTTGTTGAATTTAATTCTTATTCGCTCCACCCAATTATCCTGACTCCTAATGGTTTACAGTGATGTGTTCACAGTATCCGAATGTTGTCAAAGAACTGTATAGAAAATCATATTTTTACCATTTTTCTTGATGCACAAATATAAATGGGGGTAATGGTGTAATGCCCAGGATCCAGTGAGGTGCTGCAACTTCATGCTTAGATGGTGGTTGACAACATGGAGATAAAGGATCCAGACTGAACTTACGGAGATGAAGGACTCAGGCCATCAGTTCAACTTCAGTAGAGGTAGGCAGCTAACATTATCTGATGACTCACTTCACAGATTTTTAATAGATCAGTCTATTACAGAGCTACCGCTTGTAAAGTATTTCTTTCTTCACTATTACAGCAATGTCTCAGTGCTTTTGAAGTGCTAAAGATATATTTACGCTTACAACCTGGAAAAGTAAGAAAATGCTTACTTTGCAGATAGAGAAGCAGAGTACAAGTACACAGGAGATCCACAACACTGAAGGACTCCAGGCACACATAGCATGCTAAATACTGACTATTTTAGAACATCTAAGCCTAAACTTCAAGCAAAAGTCCCACGGGAATAGTGCCGTGAGTTCCTTCAGTGAACTCTGTTTCTTATATAAGAGGAAATGGATACTTATTTTCTCTTCATCTATTCCACGGTTTGTTTGGTTTTTTTTTTTTTTTTTTGCATTTTGCATTTTGTAACTGAAACGTTCCAACTACTCTGATCCTAATGATTTCAGAAAAAAAATAAAATAAAAATTCAACCCGTGGTGGCACGCTGGATCAAACTACTTCTAAAGATTTGATCCAAAAGGCAAAGTTAATAAAAATAATAGCACGTACAGAAAACCTGCAATTTGTACAGTATGCTTTGATCATATTGAAAACAGGCTCTACAATGAGAATACTTGTGCTGCTTCTCCTAACACAGCAGGACATTGTTCTTCATTAAATAAGCCTTACAGTGCACCCATAAATTAAACAATGTTTATATTTTGCAGACTTGCCAAGAAGTCATAAAGCAAACTCCAACTCAATAAAGCATTCCTGTTGGAAAAGCTCTTGTGCACATGTGTGTGTTAATTAGTGAAGTGAAAATGGCTACTTGCATGCCGTTAGGCATGTGCTTGTTGATGTCACAAAATGAGGTTTTCCTTGGGATACAACCACCACCAAGACTTGGTAATAATGTAGACAGATGTCCATTACTTCTTGCCAGGTTACTGGAATTGGAATTTCAAAGGAGCATATTGGAATTGGACTCCCAAGTCTTACTGAATTTCAGCTTCCTGTTCCTTTAGCTACATTTTGAAACCCCATCTTAGGCACACAGCTGGCCCTTTGTCTTCACAAAATGCATGAAGACTTGCTAGCACGTTCTTACTGCATAAAATATCCCTTAGATAAAGCTTTTGTCAGATGCAATGCATGGTAACTTTATGATTAATATATAATACAGGATAAATACAGACTTTAAACAGTGACAACTCTAAAAAACAACAAATGTCAGTAACCTTGCTAGTCAGTAATAAGGAATATGATGTTCCACTACATGACAAGTACATCAATCATTGCATTAGCTTCCAAGTTACACGAATGCTTCAGAAGAAAGAGTTGGCAACTCAGCCATGAGTGTTACACTGCATTCATCACACTAATGAAGCACTCCACAGACTTCAAAAAATAATCCTACACAACAGCACCAAATGTATAATATTGATCTATACGACTGAGATTTGGCAAAACCCCAGTCTTTTTCTTCTCACAAACTCAAAAGAGCAGCTAGAGGTTCAAAACAATTTCTGATAGAAGAGAGGCCAGTCTGAGACTCATTTAAAAGTGACTGAAACAATGAACTCACACCAGTAGGTTTATAGCTTGGAAAACCATCACAACATTCTTTTCTCTCTAATAGATTAGACAACCTCTTAAACTTTCAGACTGACCCGTAGGGAGAACCCACATTGCCTGAATGCTTTGCCTGAGCTTGAGTGCTAAGGTCAAAGTGTTCCTATTGGTTGATAATTGTGACTAACACCCATTAAAAAGGTCCAATGAAATTTAGTGTGGATTAGCTAAATGAGAAGGAAATCCCCTGACTTTTTCAAGTTGCTCCAGCACTTCTTGTTAGCAAATTCTTTCATGTACCACAGTGTAGAGTAAGGTTGCTAGACCCAGAACATTATAAATGGAGACATGGTATTTGAAACACACGGGCCTATTTGGCATCCCAGGTTGCTCATTTTCTTAGGCTCTGAGAGAAGGGGTCTCTGTTATGCTGGGTTATGAATCTCAGTCACAGTTTGCCTCTCTCTTTTCTGTTGTCACCACATGGTATGAGTAGCCCAGACACAAAGATGAAGGGGAGCACATTTCCATTAACAGTCAGACGGCAGTTTAGGCATATGGAACCTATTAGCTCCTAAATCTTCCCTAGACACCATCCATGTACAATGCCACAAAGAAAACCTATGTGCTTAGGCATATGGAGTGAAATTAAGACTATCAGATGATAGCTATAGCATGATATAGCACACTGGTGGAAGACAAGCAATTGAGAGAAAGATTTAGTTAAAAATTTCTTGCTCTAACAACTATCACTAGGGCTTTTGTACAGAAACCTTGAGTTTTATCATCATGATTAATACTTTTGCTTGTCATTTTAACCAAAAGATTTAAGCAGAGAGCATTTATTTTTTATGGTATAAACAAGATTCTGAGGAATACTGGAGGATCGATGGCCAGAAGGTAAAATAACTTTGCCCAGTATGACCTTTTAATAACTCAAACCTAATAGTTGGTAGTCTGGGACAGTGGCTCCCTAACCTCCAATAAATATACTGTGACACTACATCATGTGTCTTACTGTTACAGGGAGCATCTAGAGGGATCTGCTAAAGTTGTTAACTAGTTCCAGCTTCCTCTTGAGGCGTTTGGAAAGACTGGAGTGGTAAAACCTGTACTCACGCATATTGAAATGTCATGTTTGTTCTCTCATTTAATAAAATAATAGCTACACTGGGTATAAAACTGTGGTACTAAGAATTCCCTTTGCACCAAACTGTTTTTTTCCCATGCCATTTACCATCTGAAAAATCCGAGAGTTCAGGTTGTTCCTTTTTAAACCCCAGGTTTGAACAATACATTGCAACTCATGGGTGTTCTTCTCTGCTGCAACCTCTTGGTGGCAATAGCATAAGGCAACATGCCTGAAAGCGCACCAAAGGCTTTACCTTTCCATGTTTTGAGGCAGACCACATTGGCAGAGATGTTGGTATTAAAAGTCTAACTCCTTGTGCTTTACCCCAATAATATATTCTTTTAGATTTTTTGAACTTCCTTCTTCCAAATATGCAAGCTCTGATGTTGGCAAGAAATGTGATTTTTGAGAGGGAAAAAAAGGATTAATGGGTCCTCACGAATTCCTGTTAATTATGCATATAATTAACACAGTTTGGATGATCCAAAGAAAGTGAAGTTTTCTGGGTTTCTTTTTGTTTGTTTATTTTTTAATAGGCTCTTTCATTCTACTTCCACCTTCCATTCACAGGCACCAATATCTAGTTTTAACTATATGTGTATCGTTCCAGGGAGGCTTTTCCATGTTTGGCTGAGTGAAACCCAAATCGTTGATCACACATCCTGGGAAATTCTCTCAGATGAGAACAAGTGTGCAAGTCAGAATAAGCAACCTTTTTGCTTAGTGCCAGCCCTCAGCCCATGCAGGAGACTAATGCCCAACTGTTCTAAGTATGTATTCAACTATCTGAGTAAATTCGTTCATATTTGGGGACTGGATTTTTACTTCCAGTTGCTTCTGGCTGAGAGATTGGAGAGCCATTTGTTGAAGATGCTATTACAGTTACTTTTGTATGTTATGAAACAGCAATTACCTTACTCTGTTTAACGATGTCAGTAGTTATATATATAAAGCCACAAAAACATGAACTGGCAGGCTGCAGGTGGCCACCTTGAGCATCAGTGCGTTCTAATTCCTTTGCTTGGACATCTTATGGCTTGAGTCCTTACAAATCTGTGTCCTGCACCATTCTCTACCACAGACACAATGCAGGGGAAAATGTCTCATACACCCTTACAGGCCTATCCCAAGAGGGGTGTCAAGGAGTTATCAAAGGATATGCATGCAGAATCACAGAATCACACAGAATCACAGAAACACCAAGGTTGGAAAAGACCTACAGGATCATCCAGTCCAACCATCCACCTATCACCAATAGTTCTCACTAAACCATGTCCCTCAACACAAAATCCAAACATTCCTTGAACACCTCCAGGGTCGGTGACTCCACCACCTCCCTGGGCAGCCCATTCCAGTGCCTGACCACTCTTTCAAAAAGTAGTCTTTTCTAACATCCAGCCTAAATCTCCCCTGGTGCAGCTTGAAGCCATTCCCTCTAGTCCTATCACCAGTTACAAGAGAGAAGAGGCTGACCCCCAGCTCACTACCACCTCCCATCAGGTAGTTATAGAGAGAATTTGTAGGAACTTCTCTCAAAACGCTTGCACAACCCAACCTCTGTGGTGGGGAAGGGGCTGTGGTTAGTGAACCTTACTGAAGGCTGGAGCCAGCTTACGTTACTCCAAGTCTCCAACAGAGCATGGACAGGGACAAGGTCATATGAAGTTCAGGAAGCCTACGGGTGTGCTCTGACTGGTCAACCTTGTGAGACCCCCAAAAATGACCTCTATCCATTCTGGGAAAGTCCTTGGACCTAGGCAGTGCATGTGTGAACAATGACACCACCCCTTAAGAACATGGAGCCACAGGCTGTATGAAAGTACTTGTTCAGAAAGTCTATAGGTCAAGCCTCCACTCGTGGACCAAAGAACTGAAGACTCCATCACTGGATCTTTGGATGATGAATATGTATATGTACCTCTTTTTCTTTGTTTTCCTAATTATCTATCTCTCTATCTCATGATGGTACCAATCAGATACACTGAGCCATGTCATTACGTTTCAGTTTCACTGTTACCAAATTTCCCTGGCTTTGCTGTTTTGCATGCTTTCACTGCTGTTTTGCATGCTTTTTACTGTTATCAGGTTTGCCCAACTCATTGTTCCACAATAAATATAGTATGTTGAATAAATTATTTGACTGTTTAGTCTTTTTACATTCCCTGGGTCATTACAGTGGCTGAGTGATAGTGACCCTAACACTGCATAGCCCTGCAGACCAGGGACATCCCTCATTCAGAGCAGATAAAAAACTCATCTCCCTCGCAGTTCATTGAGTGGGATGAATAAAGGGGGAAGTCTGATATCCCTATATCTGTAACTCCAGAGACTCCAAACAACAAAGCCTCAGTAAGCCATGAAGCACAAAACTTGCCATCTCAATTGGAAACCATTCCAGAAGCTAAGCATACCTGGCGTTATAGGCATGGTTCCTGGTGAAACAGGGAGCCTGTGGCATTCCTGAAGTTAACCACAGATCCTCTGAACTGCTAACACTGTACAGAGAAGGGTATGTATTTTTTTTCCCTGGTGCTGAAGCATTTTGGAACCCAGTTGGATGACCATAAGCATGCACTGTGGATTGAGGGGGTTGCTTGGCCCATTTTTAGTAAAGGACTGAATCCAATATTTTAATGGAGTAGTTGTATCCCACAGACACCTGGGTTGTAAAATGAGTCTGAAAATTCCAGGTGCTCCTGAGCAGCTGTGCTAATTGCATGGCACAGTCTGTTGCATGGTACAAACATTTTAGCAAAGACAATTGCTTTTTTTTTCTTTTTTGTTGTTAATATTATGAAAAGGGCAAGCTAACAGCACATGCTTTTTCAGTCAAATGAACCTGAGGCTCTTCCTACCTTTACTGAAATATTCCATTTGCCACACATGATTGTTTCTCCCACTGACCCTAACAGCTATTGCCAGCACATGCTGAGCTCAATGAGTGGACTACAAGCAGGACTGAGAAGGACCTTTCATTTGACAAATGGTCTTTGCTTGAAAAATACTTTTACAGCACAGTAAGCATTTAAATCTGTTGCCAGTTAACTCCTACACCATTTAGCTGGTAGTTGAACAGGAAAATTCATTATTTGTTTTCCTGTGTCTCTGAGGAAAAGTGAATTCAGATGAGGTAGCAACATATGGAACTAAGCTCCTCACAGAGTGTACTGGCCTATTTCAGGTGTGACATTCACACTCAACTGAAACAGTGAATTACTATCAGTCAGGAAACATTATTGTCTTATCAAAGTGAAATGAACACTCTGGTAGTGCATTTTTACTTCGATATTCCAGGATGTTACACACAGACATATCAATTGACTACAAGCAGTAGAAAGAAGATTAATAGAAAATAAAAGCTGTGCTTAAAATTTCCAGCAAGATAGCACGTTCATCAGCTGGTTAGGATTTAGTAGCTGAGACATGTTTAGTGACATGTCTCTACTCAGAATTTATTTTCACATTAGTTGATTAATTGCATTCAGGAAACACTTTGTGCTTGGTGAAGATAAAACAAGATTTAAACTTATGGTCTCTCTCCCTTTTTATTCATGTCATTTATCTTTTAAAAGCAGAAAATCCTCAAAATCAGTTTACTTATTTACATACTGACTTATGCCTGCATGTGTGGACACCGATGTAAAACTGATTGGTTTCAGCTTGGTGTATATACAAATTAGCATGGTTTCTACTTAGCATATTGGACATGGAAATCCAAGCATCTGTAAAACCTCCTATATATTTATGATCATCAATGAAATTATTTACGTTTTTTGACAAGGAAATTATTTGAAATTATTTTAATAGCTTTAATGGTTACAACTATCTGTCCTCATCCAAGGCATTCTACCTAAAGCTTCCTGTACCAGGCTTAGGGTAAGGAAGACCATTATCTTTAAAAAGTTGTCAATCATAATTTAAAGTTAGCAAACAGTATAAAAACCTGTACCTTCCCTTTGCAAGCTGCTCCCATTCACAGAAATCCATATTATTTTAAAATGTGCATAGAGAGAAGTTTTCTCTCTTGTTCTAAGCACGTATGCTAGACTCTTTATGGACAGTGGAAAAAAACAGGCATTGCCAAAGCACAGTTCAGCTGACCTGTTTCAGACCAGCTAAAGAGTGACCTATCCAAGTCACTTCTTATTCTTTCATTGAATGAAAAGGAGTCCACTGTCAGTACAGAGGTGTGAATACTAAAGGTATGTTTACCAGATGCATGGTATCTCCATACATGAACTCCAAAATAGCCACAGGTATATTTTCACATTTTAGAAATCAATATTTGGAAAGGTGAATCTACTGCCCCACGCTTTCCCCTGGACCTTAATTTTTCCACAATTTTCTCTAACAAAATATCTGTTTACTTCAGACCATAATCAACTAATGCCCTCATTCTCTCTCTGATGAGCTAAATTGATTGAATTTCCTATCTCCCAGTGCACTGCAGATTTTCAAGCCCTAAGGTAATTCCAGCATTAGTTTATGAAGCCCTTTCCAGTTTACCAGCATCTTTTGAGATGGCGAACAGCTATATATGATGGTGCTTTTCAAGACTGATCCCAGCAGTGCTATGTGTTTTTTGGGCACCAGAACACTAACACTGGCCCTGGAAGCATGCATGTTCACCTCAATACTGCTGAGCCTGAGCCACTCACACAGCATCTCAGCCACTTAGTTCATAAAAATCATTGTACGGATGTGACTGTGTTCGTTCACAACTAACTGGTTTCTCTCTGCACCCATTGCCTTCTGTTGCACAGCAGTTGGATTTAGAAAAAAATCATCCTGATTTAGATATCTATCCAAGATTTCTGAAGAGAGTACAGCAATGAATTTAGATTAGTATACTAATTGCTTAAATAGATGAAAGGAAATATGGAAAGGGAAAACAGAATACCGGGCATATGCTAAATCTGATAAAGTATTCCTTTTGTAGCGTTCTTTAAATAACCAGCAAGCAAAACCAACTTGCTAGCTATGATGAGAATATTACCTACAGTCATGTATGTGCAACTGGAACAGTTAAATTTTGTGCAATGCACCTTCCAAATAACTAAATCTGGAGGTGTATCACTGTCAATAAAATTGTTTGTAACTACACGATCAGTGTTTATGCAGCAACTGATATTTCAGCCCCTGGATTATAATTACTTATTTGCCTTAAGCAAAATGAATCAAATACACCAATTACGGTTCTCAAGAATGTCAAGGTAAAATGAGCCTGACCTGTGATGGTTTGTTATTTACCATTCTAGCATCAGAGGGAGCAAATTCATGCCCAGGGAAACCTGATGACTGGGGAATTCACAGCTCTCCAAACAACGTGCATGCCACTAGCAGATGAAATTACATGGAGGGCAGCTGCTGCTGCTTAATTAGCAGGATGATAAATCTCAGGGGAACGTTTGCCCTCTGTGTGACAAAACAGCAGACGGCAGAGGTGGGGCACTGACTGGGGGGGATGCTGGTCAGAGCTGTTAGTCCTTGTATCACTTCCCTCTGCTCAAACTGCCCTGAATGCTTCAGTCCTGACCCTTGTCCTGGTCCCTCACAAGCTGCATGCAGAGCCAAGGGGGAAGCTGTATTGCCAAGCTGAAAAAAGACAGAGTTCTTCCGCTGTAATATAATTTCCCCCAGAAATGGTCTCTATGGTCTCAGCTGAGAGTTCAGGACTGGCAGAACTGGATCAATAGGATTCTTTTTTCCCCTAAGCTCAATACATCTTTCCTTCACATGTTTATTTTTTTGTTCAACTCAGAGAGTGCAATGAGTGCTCCAGACTTCCTCCCAAAATTAGTTTAAGCTCAGCAAGTGCTTAGATCTCATTCATACAGGCCAGACAATGCAGAAAAGATGAGATGGGAAAAACGTTCAGAAGTATTTCACTGCAGTATTTTCACTCCTCTCCATTAGTATTTCTTCTGATTCATAAAATCACAGAATCATAGAACCATAGAATGGCTTGGGTTGGAAGGGACTTCAAGTATCATCAAGCTCCAAACAATCTGCTGCAGGAAACACTGACAACCACTAGATCAAGTACTAGGCCAGGCTCCCCAGAGTCCCATCCAATCTGGCCTTAAACACCTCCAGGGATGGAGCATCCACAACCCCTCTGAGAAACTTGTTCCAGCACCTCACCACTCTCTCAGTGGTGAGGTCCCCTTGACTTCTAACCTAGTACATTTTAATATGAATTAATAATAAATATTTTTTCCTCACTGTATTTCATTTAAAGCTCTGATACCTATACAATAATTTCCTTTCTGCTTAGCTTTTCTGTTCTAGTTATGCAGTTGCTGGACATGACTTGCTTTCTGTCTCTGCTGAATGAACTGTATTTCATTGTGAAGAAACTGCCCCATCATAATGAGGATGCCCTTGTCAGCGCAATTCATTCGTAATGACAACCTGAAACAAGAGGGTGCAGAGAGAGATGGCTTAGTTTTTCAGCAGGATGAAAGCCTAGTAGTTAGCGGCTCCTGCTTTTGGTCATTTATCAAGAAACTGTGCTCTGTAAAAGCTTAGATGCCTGCATGAGAAGAAATCAATCTAGTTTCATTGTCTGGCTGGGATTCAGTGAGAAAAACAAAGCAGTGATTTCAGAATGGACCTCAGAGAGTATCTTAAATGTTTCATGGAACTATAGAGACCTCTTGATTGGAAAAGACATTCAAGATCATCAAGTTCCACCATTCTATGCTGATAACTGGGATTCTTTAAGAAAGCAACACAGATAAGTAGATATATTCTGTTACGAGAAAAGTCACCAAGGTCAGAAAATGGTCTCTGTACTAGACCTACTTTTCTCTTATTATCTCTAATAGAATGATTTCTCTTGTTTTATAACCTCCACATGCTCCAAGGTCACAGATAGGCAAAACATTTGCCAACACAGAATTAGTGCAAATGTGGTTGAAATTTAAAAGAGAGCACCCATTCTGTTTCTTTTGTCAAAGGTTACAACACATCACGTATTTATTCTTTGTTGGTTTGTTTGTTTGTTTGCTTGTTTTAATTTTTTTCCCCATCCAGCTGCAACAGCGAAATATTTTTCACTGGCAGAAGCAGCCACACATTTTTTTTATCAGTAGAACTAGAAGATCAGATTATAAATAGCACCATACAGATGCCCTCCTGCTAAGGATAATACCACTTGATCCCATACAAATCAATGTGAACTCTATGCTGATAGGGCAGCCTTTTTCAGAGATTAACTAATCTAGAGATTGCTGAGTGAGCAGTTGACAAACCATAATTTATCTGAGAAATGACGACTCCCTTTCAATATCTGATGCCCGACACCCTGGCTAGAGTAAGGGGAAACTTGGATTGCAAATGTGAACTGGAAATAGAGAGCCTCAGTTGCTCTGCTTCCCCCACAGCGCAGAAAAGAAGGAAAGATATTAAATGAGCAAAAAAGAGATACACTGCTGTGACTGCTTGGCTCTTCCATCCACTTAGCAGGTACAAGGAGCCAAAGCCCCACATATATCATCAGCCCAACCCCGTATACCTCTTTTCATAAATGTCTCTGCATTACTTTGCGAGCCAAATAGCATCCCCTTGCCCTTTCTTATTTTTTGATGAGATTCTGAGATATTTTCCTTTCACAGCTATGCTCAAGAGTGCAGAACTTCCTGTGAGCAGGCACACCTCCCTGCTTTCCAGGCTCGCCAATGGACATAAAAAAGCAGATGTTAGTAGCTCCTACAGCAGTAATGAACTCTTGTAACCAGTTGACATAAATGAAAGAATACACATTGGTAGCCAATGTCACTTAATAGCAAAACAGTGACACTTTCACTGCAAATGCTTCTTACAGCCTTCCGCCTTCTGTGATCATTTTGTCTCCTGTCCTCATTGAGGTTATCTGAAGTAAAGGAGACAACCATTGCCAGGAATGGGACAGACAGTTTTGTAATTGCTGATGTGCCACAGGAAAGAAATCACAACAAGCAAGCTCACAGGGTCCTGCTTCTTCCAGCCAGCAAGGGAAACAAAGAACAAATTTAATGTCTTTGCCTTAAAAAACAGGTTCTGCCAAGTCTTAAGCATATCACATCTGTAACATTGCTGCTGTGTGGATGGAGATGAGCTAAAAAAATGAGGCATCAACATTATCTCCAGCAATACCCAAAGCAGAATTTAAATCAGTGAGGCAAATTAGCTATACTAGAAGCCCTATAATAATGCAAGAAAGCACCTGATGGGATAGCAGCCTTACTTTTTCTCAGTGAAATCCATGGAAACTTTGCCCACAAGGGAATTATACTAGATAACTTGCCCATCCATGGTCACAAGTATGTTGTAAACTCTAAGTTTCTGCTTAAACTGGTAGTGCTTCCTTGACATGAGCCTAAGGAACAGGGGAAGGCTGTGGAGCTGCTGATGGCTGCTGCTTACTGCAAATGAGTGAGCAGCAAATCCAGGAGGTGAGCTGAGGTAAGGCCAGACAGCTTCATGAATAATGCAATTTCATCCCCCTGCACACAGAGTTAAAATGCTCCTAATTGTTGCTGCACAGATGGGACCAAGATCCTCTGTGGTTGGTTTGCTGCTCCCTGGAGAGGTAGAGCTCAGTTAGAGAAATGTTATCCTAATTTAAAAAAAAAAAAAAGAAAGAAAGAAAAATAAAGAAAAAAAAAAATGATGGCGATTAAAATAAAATAAAACATGCTTTTCCCTTTCCTTGTATTGCAATCTTCTCACTGACAGGTTAGGTAGAAAATTTAGAGCAATGAAAAAATATTTACCAGAAATGCACTGCAGTATTTCTAGGGACACCAGCAGGTGCTGCTGAATAATTAATTTTTAATGTATTCATTCTATTTTACTGCTTAGAGTGACAGCCATTAGCAACATAAATAACAGTAGATTCTCTTTTACGGACCAACCTCTTGTCAACGTTCATTTTTAAAAGGGTAGGACAAAATATTCTCCATAGAAAGAGGAAATGCATTTATTGCATATTCAAATGTAAATACACACACACTCACTTGTGTATACAATTTTTTTTTCACTGAATGATTTGCACTGGAAGAGAAAATCAGACTGACACTCTTAACACCTCTTTCTTTTCTTTGACCTCTGATTTTATTTTGCATTTAAAAGACACTTTTTCCTATTTACATCTCTTGAGCTAAAGGATTGTGACATATATTGTATAGCATGGATTAACATGCAAAGCAAGCTTATTGAAACAAAATTATTAAAGCTCTTTAGAGAAAACTGTTGTGTGAGATAGCTCTGTCAATACGTCAATCCCTATCAGTACAAGTGCAATAACATGGAACAGCTAAACAAGACAATCAGCTGGTGAATATCAGTGAATTTACTGATGTCAGGAAAACAGTCTTTATTTGTTCCAGTCATCAATGCTCATATTTTTCCTTCCAGTTAATTGAAGCCTGCTATAATCAAAGATGGTAAATATGATGCCACAATAGCATGCAGTGATGTATTTCTAAACAGTGATTACACTCAAAACTGAAGTCACTCTCCTATGTTACTGTCCCTTACTAGCATCCTGTGGGGTGCAAGAATTTGTTCTAGCAAGAAAGCTTCAGCACAAGAGGGAAAAGTACAGATTTTGTTGCCTGTGTGACATAGGAGGGGTTTGCTGTCTAACAGATATCCATTCTGAGGTTCTCCTGGAGATGTGGTCCAGATCCTGTAGTGTCTTTCAGGTCATTTTATTATATCTGGTCTCATACTGAAAATGTAGGAAGTTGAGGCTAACCACAATTCACTCAGCTAACTAATCCAGACTCTGTTTGAGGGAGGTTTTAAACTTAATGAGTCCCTCACGGGCTTCAAAGTGAAAAATTTTATCTGTCCACAAGTGGATAAAAGGGTAAAACTTCTACACTTGGTATTCTTTCCACTTGCCTGTTGGGTGCCACTTCTTCCAGCACCTTGCTGCTGCCTGAGAACATGTTTGATAAAGAACTGCAGTTCGGAGGAAGAGTGCAGTGAGTCACCAAGCTGCTTGGAGCCTGGCAAGAGACTGAAACAGCAGTTTCAGCTCCTGCTACAGCAGCTACAGTCTCCTGGATTTAAATCTATGCTCTTCTAAGTATACATTTAAGCATCTTGTGAGCACTTTTTTGCTTGATGAGCCATAATACCCCTATCTGTTGAGGTCTGTCTTTTGACTGTGAATATAGAGATTGACTAAACAAACATTTTTACGTGGATCTTTGCTTAGGAAAAAAGTTGCTGTTAATAATGGCAGCTAAATCAGAGAGCACATCCTTTCAAACAACCTTGTTCATAATTTCCTGAATTCTTCAATTCAAAATAGAGCCTAAGATTCTCATCACAATAGTAGTGATGTGAATTTGGAGCAGTCCAGTTCTCCATCAGGCTAACAGTGCCAGGACATGAATTTGCCACTCTCCCTGTGCTGGCAGGAAATGCATAAAATGGCCCCTAGTGCAGAGTAAAATAAATGATTTTAGGACAATTCCCTATATTTGATCATCATCTTATCCAAAAATCCAGCTCTTCTCAATGTCTTCATTGTATACATGCATCAAACCACTGTTTTTGCCTGTTATTGAAAAATCTAGCCCCAGACTTAAATCCTAGATGTGATCCCTGTCTGTCTTCAAGATCTCCCTTTCTCATTCTCTCCTATGCTAGACCCACAGTTATGACAGCTGTCAGCCAGGATACATTTAGAGATGATGGCTTTTAAGGCTTGGTTTTCTGCTACCATCATCTGAAATCACATAGAACAAGAAAGTCCTGTTTGGAAATTACTTTGCACCGTCAGCTACTAAATTCTGTAACATTACACTTCCCACGGGGTACAAATGCCACCAAAGCTATGGCCTGCCAATGACTGTGGAGCACTGCGGTGTCTGCAGTGTTTGGTCTTACAGAATACATCCTGGCTAGGCCATGGAAAAGCTTCACAAAATAGCTTCAAAAAGCTACAAGGAAACATTAGAAAAAAACAGAAGAAGGAAAACAACATACTGAAAAAAACACCTCCACTAAAGCACTGCAAATTAATGTTTACTGTTTATATCAACAATACTGCAAAATTAAAAGAGCTTTTAATAAAAATTAAAAGGACATTCATGTGGTATTCTGGCAATAGTGAAGTCAAAGCATACATTTTCCAAAGCAAAGTACTATGCTATCTAAAATTCAAGCCTTTGCCCTTACAAATTTTCAGTAACCCAAATCTTCTATTTCAGCTATGACACTCCCAATCATAACTCCAAGTAATGATTTACATATATTACTATGGGAGGACAAGTAAGCCAGAACAAGTTGCTCATGACCTCATGATGTTCCCTTCTCTGTTGGGAAAGACAGTAATGCTCATCTTCTCTTTGTTCTTGCAACACAAAAGGGGTTATGAACCTAACTTCATCACAAGGTGTTTATCTTTCCACCATCAGGTGGTAAGAACACATCCTAGCAGCCTGTCTTTGTACTAGGCAGTGAAAGAGGTTACATTAGCTACCACCATAACAAGATAGCCTCCCAACAGACAGCACTGAAGTTTCTTTGTGATGCTGCTGGCCCATCTCCCCCTCCAGCCAAAGAGAGAAATTCAGTGTGTCCTTTTTCAGTCTCCTTGACAGAAGATTTTCTATGAAGATGTGCCTAAGCTTAAACTTTGAAGGATCTTACTAATTATAAATAAACAAGACACTAAGAGACAAAACAAAAATATTTTGGTCAGCTAAAAGCAATAGCATTTTGTTACTGTTTTTCTTTGTCCAAGAAAATTAGATTTTCCATTATTATTTTGATTCTCTTGAGACAGCAAAAAACATTTCTTTGTGTGTTTGTACTCTTGATGTGTTGGCATATTTAGTGTACAAAATTCTGATGCCCTGCACTTCTTGCATGTAGAGCAAATTAACAGAGACCTGAGATCTGCTCTCACAAAATAGAGGCAAATACTAACATCAGACATTAACATCAGGATCAGACATGATCCTGATATTCATAGGCAAGGCTCTGTTCCCATGCCATAAATTCAGATGGAAACCCATGGAGAGGACAGAGAGAGATAATATATTTTCTTCTACTCCTAGAAATGGCAGTCATACTGATAGCTCAGACTCACTAAACAAGAGTGTATCCATTAATGCATGAAGGACAAGAAATAATTAAAATTACCCACTGTGAAACACTGGTAGAGAATCAGCCAGTATAGTTAGGTCCTATAGCCACAATCTTTGACAAAGTAATCCAGGACACTGCCTCCAGCTCACTTTGGTCTCCCAAGACAGATTTGAGCAGGATGTGCTTGTACCTCTGCCCTCCCATAGGGCTGCTCTGCTGATTCATTCATGACTAGATTTGCTGAGCATTGAGTAGACCCAGGTGATAAGGGTCTAAAAGTAAACTGCGCCTAGTGCTGAGCTGGGGAGGACACGTCGAAAGTCACTGCTGCTGCCTCCTTGTGCTGCAGGTGACACAAACTTCCTAAAAGAAAGAGTGAACAGGGAAGCCAAGCAGCTAGCACAAAGCTGTACAAGGTTGACTAGTGTATTGCTCAGTCTACACTGAGGCAAGATGAATTACTGGCTTATGAAATCCCTCAATCTTGCTTAAAGAGAGCACAAGCCTGGTGAGGGAATCAGGAGCTTTTCTATTCTCTTTAGAGAACTATCTCAGTGCCTCCAAAGCACTTAGGTGAGCAGAATTAAACAGAGCAGGTTGAAATCTCAGTTAACAAGCATGGGCCAGGGCCCCTACCAAGCAGTACCAGGATACTGTAATTCATAACAGCAGTTCCTGTTCCTGTGCAGTGTGGTTGGTGTGATCAGTGTGGATCACGTGTGGGCAGCAAAGAAACGCAGGAGGGAAGAAATGTTTGGTGTGTCTTAGATCAGCAGAGGAAAGAGTGGAAACACTGTTCTCAGTTTTAATTTGTTCCTGGAATCATGTTCCCAGGTTTGGGATTGCCTGCTAATAAAGAGACAACAAAACACCTGAGCAGACTTTGAAGAAAATGCAGTTTTTCAGTCTTAAGAAGGCTGGAGCATGGAATTACACAGACTGGAAAATAGAAGAGGTGAACAGAAAATGCTACCTCAAAGGAGCCCAAAGAGGCTCACTATTCTTAAGGAAAAGGAAAAGAAAAAAGAAAACAGATTTTTTTAAGTCCAGAATTAGAGACATTACATGCAATGCTTTCCCATCGATTTTTGAGATTATCCTCTTCTTCAGAAGCAATAAAAGAGCAATCAAGTCAGCTGAAACTCATTTATTCTTCTTTATTCTCCACCTATGATTACAATTGATGCAGGTACTGTAAAACAGAAGCATGAAATAACCTTAAACACACACACAGAAATGTTTGTTGTCTAAACAGACAAACCAGACAAAGGGAGAGAGAGGAGACAAGGATGAAGAGGGCAAAGCTGCAGGAGGCCAGTGAGAGAGGAGCACAAAGGTCCTCAATCAGCTCATTGCTTTGTTTCACAGTTCATGTGCTGCCTCCTTCAAAAAACAACCCCCCCCCCAAAAAAAAAAAAAACAAACCAGAATGAACTGGAGTTGGTAAGAAACTCCCAAGAAATTCCATGTTACATAAATGACTAATGGTTTTTCTCAAACACTGGCATTAAAGCAGAAAAGTTTCAGAAATCAGATTTGACCCATCCACATGACTCTGAAAATCAGTTTCGAAGGATTTTTCTTTTGTAGTCATGAAAACTGGTTGAAAATTATTCCAAAAGCCACACTGGGAAAGAAAAATACACACACAAAAAAAAAGAAGGAAGAACAGAAGTAACCAGATGAGCTCTCAGCTCCAGCTTCTCCCAGATATATAATGACACAACAACTTTCATGACAACAACAGCTTTGTTCTTCAAATCCTTTCATTCACAAAATCCAAAAGCTGTTGAAAAATCGCTGGATCCAGATAGGAATTCAGGGAACTAAAGCCATCTAGGAATCACAGAAAAGCCTCCAAAACTCCTCTTCAGCCCCCAAAATTCACAGGAACTGGTCTTCTAACTTGACTTGAATTTTTTGTCCAAAAATGGTAAACATGAATAGAGTCAGTGGACTGATGAATCACCCAGGTCAGCAAGTCTCCATTCATAGAAAACTAGATATTAGTACAGTCATAGCCTTCAATATACAGTAGCTTAAAATTAGATAGTAGTCTTAAAAACTGAAAGACTCTGTTTCAGAGTAAGCAATAGGTGTCACTGTATAAGTAGCCAAAGCTTTTTGGAAGTGTTGAAGTGTGAACAGAGTAGCCAAGGGTAATTAACTTATGTCAGAACTGTAAGTGCATTCAGATGAAAATTAGGTTCAGTCTTGCTTTTCTCAAGCATTCCCCAAATAAGTTAAATTATGAGTTATGGAAATAAAAATTAGGAGATGAGAATGAGAGCAACAAAGCCAGCAGACAAGCTCTTACAAAGAAGATATGAGAGAATGCATGAGTAAAGGGAACACACTCATCCTTAGGTAGGAAAGATGAAACAGACAAATAAGACTTGGACAGCAAAGTAGTACAAAGCAGGAAACAGACACAAGATGAGGAAATTCAGAATAGACAACCTAGAAGAAACATGTGACAAAATGAAACAAAGGATTTGAGATACTGATGCAAAGGGGTATGGCACAATAATTGTCTGCCATTATGTACAGTAATTTCTTCCCTGAAGAAAAGATTAAATCAACAAAGATATAGGATGAGAAAATAGCAGCTGGTTCAGAAAATACGTGACAAAGAAATGCTCATAAAGCAAATAAAAAATACCTCACTAGTAAATTATCTAGCCCACTCAGATACATAAAAAAATAGAAAATGTTAAATAAGTATAGCTTCAACATGCATTGATCAAATGCATGTACAATTTGGCATCAGCCTTTTTAAGAAAATACAAAATTCAGGAAAAATAAATGGACAAATAATTTACCCTGCCACAAGGTAATTCACAGGAAGCGACTGATGTGCCAGCAGTGAATAGAGATATAAAACACATCAATCCATAAAACATTATCTTATGTCTGTCCTCACCTTCATTACTCAACATCTCAGTGCTTTGTTGGCTGGCTTGCAGCTACCATCCTCTTATACTGCTTTTTATCATTCTTACTGGGATCTGATGCTCTAGTGCTATTGCCCCGAGGGCTCCAGTCCCCTCTGGCTAAATGAAACATCAAAGCAGCACAGCTTCTGATTCCCAGGAAAATTAATATCTCTAAATCAAGTAGCTTTACAGAAGATAAATGCATGCTTTTTATTCCCAAGGGAAAAGGTGTACTGTTCTTCCCCACAGCCACTCCTCACTCAAACTACGAGGATTGCTCCAAAATGAATGCCTCCTGTTTTATGATGTTGGCCCATGACATGAGAGTCAGATGTTGGTGGTATGACAGCAGAGGTTGAACCTACTCATCAGTACTCCATTACATTTGTTGCTGTGTGACAGATGGCAGCAGAGGGCAGTCTGACAAAACGGCGTCTGACATGGAAGTGCTGATGAAGCAAATGTTTACAATTGAATTCCTCTGTGCAGAAAAAATGGCACCCATGCATGCTTGCTGAATGTTTATTGCAACCAAGCAATGAATGTGAGCACACTGAGGTGGATGGGTGAGGTGGTGCATTTCAGAAGTGGCAAAAGTGGGTCACCTCCTCTTATGCAGTCTCATCAGCATGGCATGCAGGTTCTTCATTGCTGGCAAAAATGCATAGCTACTGGTGGTGTTTATTTTGAAAAAGAGTGCATTGTAGCTGAGAACTTCTTCTGGTAGTGTCATCGTGCTCTTTGTACCTATCATAGTTTCCATGGAAATAAATAGGAGGCATTACTTTTGGAGCAACTTATGTGTATTGGCACCATCCAGCAACTGCCACACTAAGGTAGCAGCAACATCTAACAAGCATCAGCTCAGAAAAGAAAAACTAATTTCAGCAAACTGAGGTTGGCAAAAAAGCCCGTTGTAGGCTGACCCAAAGACAAAGGGATGGATAGCTTTCCAGAGCAGGAAATTTATTAAAGCAAATAGAAATCCAAAACCTTTAAATAAAATCAAACATTTCTAAAGTGGAAGAAGGAAAGCAAGATGCTAAGCTTCTGTGTGAGGATCTACTGACTGAATATTCATAATAAGCTGAAAAAACGTTGGTCAAAATCTTGCCTGAAAAGTAAGATTCACATAAAATTTCTCATCATAAAGTGGTAAAGGCTAATATTTATGTCCTCAGCAGCTTTGGTATCACAAGTAGCATCATTACTAGGCCATTTTCTGTGGAATATGATGTATATTTTTACAAAAGATTAACATCAATGAGGGTCTCATTGCTAGATATAATACCATTAAACCTCTGGACAACAGCTCAGTGGTATTTCAGAGGTGCTTCAGTGGCAATGGGTAACACCATTCTGTTCATAGAGTCATAGAGTCATAGAGTCATAGAATCATAGAATCATAGAATCATAGAATCATAGAATCATAGAATCATAGAATCATAGAATGGCTTTGGTTAGAAGAGACCTCAAGGATCATCAAGATCCATACCTCCTGCCTCAGGTAGGACTGTCAACCTCCACATCTAATAAATACTAGACCAGGCTGCCCAGTAACCCATCCAACCTGGCCTTGAACACTTACAGGGACAGGGCATCCACAGCCTCTCTGGGCAGCCTGTTCCAGCACCTCACCATTCTCATAGTAAAGAACTTCCTCCTGATATCCAAACTAAATATCCAACCAGTATATCCTATATCCTGTTCCTACTGGCCAAATCATCCTTTCCCCTGCCTACAGATCTGACCTCTCTGGAGGGTACACATCATCACAGCCTCTGCCACACAGCCACATGGGCCGGGGCACCCTTCCACCAGCACAGCATTGGCTGTCCTCAGGATAGAAAGACCATACATGAAAAGGGAGAGGAGGGGCAGTAAAGTTGTTTCCCAATCCGTTCTCCACCTTCTCTTTGCAGAGAGATTGTGGAGAAAAAAGTGACCCAGGCCCACAAGCAAGTCATGAAGAAGACAGGTAGAGGTAGAAATGGTTAGGAAGTGCAGAGCTGGGCTACCCTGCCCAGGTTATTCACAGATGGGCACAAAACAGTGCCCTGAGTACCAAGAGAGCAATTTTGCCCTTCCATGCTTGAAGAATCCTGGCACTTTCTCATCATCTCTTCTCTGTGCATCATTACTGCAGTGCAGGATTTTGAAGTTCAAGTCCTTGAGTACTCTAAAACGTGGATTAAATCATTCCAGATCCTCTAGGCTGTAGTGACAGGATGTCTTTCTTTATTTTCTTTTTCTTGGAAAGTTTCCAATAACTATTCATTTCATTATGATGCAAAATCAGAAAACATTGAAATCTTGAGAAAATCCTTTTTTTGGCAAAGCATATTGAAAATATTTTTAAGTACATTATCACATTTCATTGGAATTTCAGGGTAGCTAAGAGTATTAAAACTTTACTGTTGCTTAAATGCATATTGTGCAAATACACATCCTAACTGTATAGTTATGAATGTTTTACATCAAGTTTTGGCTTACAGAAATGATGCTTGGATTATTCCCAAACTAGCTGGATAAAGAAAATCTAGACTTGATCTCGCAGACTACATGATTTTGGTTGTATTATGAGATAATCATAAGACAGAAAGTTCTTGGCTAAGGGAACCTGAAAATTGTTTGTTTCCAAAAAGGTGGCAAGAAAATATGGGGGAATATTCTACCAACACCTACTCTATAATGCCAAGTTGTCCACCAGCAGCAGAAACATAAGTATCCTACTCATCCAAATCTTTGCACTGAGAAAGAGCCCAGAGCACATTGGAGAGTCTAGCCATTCAGAAATACATATGTGACCAAAACATGAAAAATTACTTCAAAACTGACATAATAGGGGCCCTCTGGCTTTTATTAAAACTGGTTTATTTACCATTTCTAAAACTGGCAATTCATGCAATTAGTCATTCTGTGGCTAACAGAATTTCATACTAATAAATACATCGTCAGACAAAGAGATCTGGCAACTATTGATCCATACTGATGTGCTCAATAAGAAGGAAGTCCTTGGGGAAAAACTAGCAAGGCTCATTGACAGGGCTTTGAACTATATTTGAAGGGGGAGCAGTCTAATGGTGAGCCTTCCCATGATAGCGCTGGGGATTGCATAGCTAGCTTAGGGGGCAAGAGTGCTAGTGGGTGCCCTCAACCTGCTGCCCTGAAATGTGCTGTAAATGCCGCAGGACACTTGAAATCTTACAAAAACGAGTCAGGGGCCCTGAGGCAATAAATGCTGGCAACAGGGAAACTCAAGGGAAGTACTTGAAAGGAATTGAGAAGTTATCCTCCAAGAAGTCACTGCGGCAGGATGCCCAGCTGAATTGCCCCTACACCAGTGCATGCATCTTGGGAAACAAACAGGATGAGTTGGAAGCCACCATGCTGTTAGGAAGACATTATGTACTTACTGTCACTGAAACGTGGGATGATTCCCGTGACTGGAGTGAGGCTATCAATGACTACAAGATGTTCAGAAGGCACAGGCAAGAGAGAAGTGGAGGAGGTGTTGCCCTCTACATCAAGAAATGAATAGTGTGTGAAGAGGTGTCCCTGAAGAATGGCCACAAGCAAGTTGAAATGGGTGAGTTAGAGACTGAGGCAACAAAGAGAGCCTTGTAGATAGTGTCTTCTGCTCGATTAAGCAGAGCCTGTTGATGAGGCCTTCTTCCTCCAACTACAGGAGCTTAGTGCAAAAGAGCTTAGTGCAAAAGAGCTCTCCATCTGCAGCTATGAAATGTCAGGAATGGAAGGTAAAAGACCAGCATGGTTTGCCCAGGCCCTACTGATCAAATTGGAGAGCAAGAAGAAAATACATAAAAGCAGTGGAAGAAGGGACCTGGAAGGGGTATAGAGATGTTGCCAGGCTGCGTCAAGAATGGGGGTCAGAAAGACCAAGGCCCAACTGGAACTGGACTTAGCAAGGAGTGCAAAGAACAAGAAAGACTTCTACAGGTACCTCAACCAGAAAAGGAAAGTCGAAGAACACATAACCCCCCTTACCTGGAGTACTGCATCCAGATGTGGAGTCCTCAGTACAGGAGAGGTGTGGATCTGTTAGAGCCCATCCAGAGGAGGGCCATGCAAATGATCCCATGGACAGAACACCTCCCCTTTGAGCACAGACTGAGAGAGCTGGAGCTGCTCAGCTTAGAGAAGAGAAGGCTCCAAGTTGACCTGATAGTGGCATTTCGGTATGTAAAGGGGGGCTATAAGAAGGAAAGGGACAGACTCTTTATCAGGATTTGTTGTGATAGGAAGAAGGGAAATGGTTTCAAACTAAATGAGGGGATTTAGGTTGGAATAAGATTTTTTAAAATTACTATAAGAGAAGTGAAGCTCTGGAAAGCGTTACCCAAATTGGTGGTGGATATCCCATCCCTGGAGACATTCAAGGTCAGGCTGAATGTGGTTCTGAGCAACCTGATCTAGCTGTAGATGTCTCTGTTCATATCAGGGAGTTGGACTAGATGAGCCTTAAAAGTCCCTTCCTACTCAAACAATTCTATGAGTCTAAGTTTTTCATTGCTTGTGCAGGAAGATTAACTATTCTAAACAGCAGCAGCTGCAACAAGAATCCAAAAACAATTCATCAAAAATGTTGATTTATTTCAGATGAATAGCTAATCAGGAAAAAAAATTTCAAGCCACAGATTACTGTAAAAAAATAAATAGCTAAGAAGTTTATCTGAAGCTGAGGTACCTGACTGGTCACTGTGATCTTGAAGAAAATCTAAAGTAATAGGTGGTTTGAGGATCTCTCTTGGGTGGCTGATGACAAACAAGAATCAAAAATCTGACCTCTAACTGCATATTCAATATCCAGATTTTTTTCTACATAGTTTCCTTTTGGTGATGTTTGCAGTAACTTTTTTATTTGGTCTGAATAAATGACCACAGCAGAAAGATTAACTGTGAGTTGTATGAGCTTAATGTCAAATCTCAAGAGCACATTCATTCACAAATCATCTCTTAAAAATATCAGTATATTTGTTAGCTGAAAAGACATTCTTGGGCTTCATAATACACTCCAATTAGCTCTCTGTGAATACAAAATCAGTACTTCAATGGCTCTTCTCAAAAGCCAGTGGTATGTAGGTAGTATGAGAAGTAGAGATGATGGACAGCTTTTCACTTGTGATGATTTACTATAAGGGTACATCAAACACAAAATCTGTGCTACTGTAATTTGTTAAACCAGCCAGAAATTGCAAACTTTTCTGAAGGGTTTATTTTTTCAGGTCACCATTATCATTATTTATTAGAGCTTCAGAAGTTTCCGATGGCAGCTCTAAAACATGCACATTTTTTAGTATTTCAGAAATGTTATGTAAAGCATTTATTAATATTATGCAACCACTTCATTGGTGCAATGTGATGGAAAAAAAGACACTAGAAGCTAGATAGTGTTTCATATTGCAGATAATTAGGAAAGCTCAGCAGCAGACAGTTTCTCATTTCCAGTACAGAACACCAAAGACCTGGGTATTTTCAAAAAATAAATAAATACACAAAATCTGGGAGTAACACACAGTCCTTCTCCAAAAGTAATACACTATTATCTGACACAGAGAATAGTATACTTGACTACACATCTCCAAATGAGGAATGCACTGCAGTTGATCAGAAGAGATCTGACTTTTTCTCTCCTGTCCAAATATTCCCACCCATGATTCTCAGTGAAACTCTAAATGAAAACAAAATAAAATTCTCCACAAATGGTGTCTGGCAGCTCTGACAGCTTATACATCTTACAAATTTATTAAAATTTTTTTCTGCTATAATCATGTACAGAAGCACCCTGAGGCTCTCAAACCAGACCTGCTTTTGCTAGCACATGAATACTGATAATTTCTATGCTGTTTTTTCCTCAAGTTATACCAGTACGAATCTATTTAAAACAAAGGGCCCATGCCTTCCTGAAAAGTTTTGTTGCCACAGTTGTCAAACTCACAGAAGTCAGAGAAAAATTGAAGCAGTTTTATCTTAAAATTCTGGGAAAAAAATAGAAGAAAACAGCAATATGTTGAAAGGAGGCATGTTAAAATACATGGGAGGGAAGCCCACTGAGCATTTCTTCAAAGCATATTGATATCCTACTGGAAATTGTGCTGATTGCAGCATGAACTTCCAATGTCTATACACATGTACACAGTACAGGAACCTATTAGTGTTGTTCACCTTGTATTCAGTTTTATTGCAAGCTTCTATACCATCTTTAATATCTGAAACAACCTTCAATTGCTCCATATCTTTATACTTAGAAGGTGACGACAAAGGTATAACTGAAAGTCACAACTCTGCTGTACTCATCAAGTCTGCTCTGTCTGCCCTGGTGCTGACATAAACCTGGCCTAGCTGCAGGTAAATCAAACAGATTTCAAAACATTTTACATAACTGCTGCTCTAAACCATACTTCTCTTTGCATTCATTGCTAACATGGCCTATTTGCTACCAATAATCCAATCAGTGCCACAGGTAATATTCATTTCCATTTCTGGGTTTCCCTTTTTTCAGCCAGTTCTTTCTTATTTCCAGATACCACACTTACTTGGATGCTTTCTCTTTCAAGTATGAGTTCTAAAAGAAAATATTGCAATAATAAAGTATCAGTGACAAATAGTAAATGAGTCAATGATAAAAGAACTTGCTAGTTTGTCGCAAACACATTCTGACCTCTGAAAACACAATTAAGTTGAGGTACTCTTAGCTACCCAGACACTCCCATAATATAGCTCAGAAAGGACAGGTGGGGCTACGGGTTTTACATGATCGACTTTCCTTTGTGCAGTGTAATGACCCTGATAAACAACACTTTGCTGATACACACAGACAAAGCTTTTCCCCATGCAGACAGCAGAGCACAGTTGTTCTCAGGGACACTCCTCCTTTAGGCCTTTGGAGATGGACCAGAACTCAAATTCTCATTTCCTTTGTGTCTTTAAGCAAAACGTATCAAAATCTATCTCCCTTGGACAGATGTTATTCAGCTCTTCCCACAGTTTCTGAATGCTAGCTTACATGTCTGTTTCTGGCTTCTGTCAATATCAGCACCACCAGGGACCAGAAATGTAATTTCTGCAGAGTTGGAGAGCTTGCTAAACACACCTCCCAGAAGTGCTTCAGGAAAAGCTATCTAGAAAAAGGCAATTGAGTAAATAAAAAAATTATTGGGTCAAAGTTAATCATAGCTTTCTCACTGACTTCAGGGAAGCAAGATCAGACTCCCACTTGTAATTATCCTACTGAATGCAAGTGGTGTTTCTCACCACCTTCTGTTCTACTACTGTTTATTAGACATTGCTAAATGTCAACAAATAGGGTTTTGGCAGTGTTTTTCCCTTCCCCTTCCCCTTCCCCATTCCGTTTCCCTTTCTCCTTTCTCCTTCCCCTTTTTCCTTCTCATCTTCTTCCTTTCTTTTCTTTCTGTTTCACATTTCAGTCTAAATGAAAATTCCTTTGGGTATTGCTAATGATATCATAAGCCTGGGCACTCATGTGTCCCAGCTAAAGACCAGGAGAACAACACAATTTAGGAAAGGGAGGAGGACAGATCAGGGAAGGTGCGCTCCAGGGCTCTGAAATACTCTTAATCAGCTGCAGATTGAATTTATTTTAAAATAAATTATTAAAAAAAAAAACCAAAATGCTTTGAAAATCAAGCCAAAACGTATTCAAACCAAAAGTAGAATCCTAAATTTTAAAATAGAGAAAAATCCAGAGCCAGCATGGAAGGCAGAGCATCCTACTTCCAGGACGTGACCCCACAGACTTTTGAGAGGCTGTAACATACAGCACACAAAGCACACAGATGAAACCAGTATCATCTGTCAAAGGAGAACTTCAAAACCTGAAAAAAGGTTCTGGTGAAGAAATATTCAGCTGATTAGTAGATTAGTTGATGAGTCTCCACCCAATTCTTTTGGAGACTGGAAGGAAATTTATTGCCAGGTCCAAGTTATGGGTGTATTCTTATTTCTTAATCACTTCAGAAGAAGGCTCCTCCACTGTTATTTCTTCACACTGGTCATTTATAAGGATGAGATGTTTTGCTGGGGGGGAAAAACTGTTTTGTTAGAATTCAGATATGCTGTTAGTTTCCATAGGCAATCTTCTTTAACAGCTTCCAAACTGTCACAGGTCTGTGTCAGAAGACATGCCATGTATGCTAAGTGTCTCATCTCTCAACTAAGCCTGTTGGAGAAGTTACTTGTTTTCTTTCTCACTTTTTCATGGAATTGGCCCTTGCCAGCTAGGGTCTCTTCTTGAGAAGAGCCATGGAGCTGGGGAAGCAGTCCATCAGTGAGCTGCCATGTGCTAAAAACTCGGACTTCAAGGCATGCTACTTCTTGCTCAGGCAGTCTCTGCTGGCAACCGTGCTCCTCAGATTCACAGGGGGCAGACAGTCTGTGGAAGAGACATGTCACCTTCCCCGTGAACCTTAACTCACCTAATTCTTTGTGTCACAGCTGCAGCCACCTTCCCAAGCTAATCACATACTCTAGGTAGAAAAAGGTATCGTATTAAAAGGGCTAATTCTTGTGAAACAGCAAACATTTCCATTTTTTCTACTTCTTTAGCTGTTGCCAAAATGAGTAATACACGGAAGTCTTAATTTTTAGAACACCTGACTACACACCATAAACTTTAGCAAAGCTGATAAAATAATCAGAAAACGCTGTAAAATTCCACTGTTTTGAGGAAAATGAATAATCTCAATGCCTGCTAAATGTTAAAGGGCACTTATTATCCATAGAACTCAGAAAGGTCGATATCACAATATGGGCATCAGATGTTACTTTGCCAGTTGCCTATTCCCAGCAGGAAGTAGGAAGGGAATGTGGATTGCTAAGTGCCCTGCAGCATGTTGTTAGCAGAGCTGCAAGTATAAATACAGTTGGTGTCCCCACCCACAACTGTACACACGTGGCTGCCCAGCAGCTCATAGCTAGGATTCCTAATGCGGATTTATCCTCTAATAAACAGAATATTTATCCATGGATTACCAAGCACTAAGATAGTAATTGAGAGATTTTTTAAAAGGACAGGTGTGAATTAGGTACCTGTAAGCGTGCAGTAGATGCTAAATACTTGATTGCTCCCTTTGCCTTTGAAAATCTCTTCCAGTCCCACAAGCAATAGGATTTATGATGCTAGTTTTTGGCTGTCAACCAGTTACAAAGCAAATGGTGCCCAGAGTCAGCAAGTCCCTGACCTTTAACTAGGAAGGAACCACAGAGCCAGCAGAACAGCATTCCCTGCTTCCTAGTTAGACAACACCTTGCTCCATTAATTTCATGTTCTTTTTCCATTTCATTAACTAAAAGTGAGTCCTTACCAAGAATGGAAAATAAATGCCTTGCACTGCTACTTTACTTGTTCTAATAGCAATCCATTCCCAAAGGGCAAGCCATGATGAGCTGTACATTATATGCAGAAATAACATGCCAGGAATACAGTCCTGGTCCAGGTAATCATGAGCAGCACAGAAGCTCTTAGCAGTTTAGCACAATGTCACTTTCGAGTACCCATGGCTGTAAAGATAGCAATCCAACAAGATGACAGATTCTTTTGAAATGTGTTACGAAAGGAGGGCCCTAAGCACCATAATTAAGACATTTAATGCTAACCTAATGCATGTGCATACATAAATGAATATGTACCTTTGCCAAATCTTCAGCCTGTGCAAATATCTGAAGATAAAAGCTGAATGATAGCAGATAGAAATGTGGTCCACAGTGTGACTTTGTAAGGCTGCTGTGTTGAAGAAAGGCTCCCCCGAGTCATGGCCACTTACGTCATTCAGATCATCTTGAAAGACATTGTAAGTGTTTCTGTTCAGCCATGTTGAGTTGGTCACAGGTCTGCTTCCTCAGCCACCTCTGGGCTCTGCTCCCTGATGCTCACCCCCTGCATCCTCCTGCCTCCTCCCCCAAAAGCCCTATATTAGTCATTGGAAAATTCCTCCATTCAGTCAGAGAGTCACCTTGATGTCCTCTGTGTCTCATGTAGGAATGCAGAGATGGGATTCTCACCTTGGGCATTTCACAGCTCCCACATCATCCAAGGACTTAGAGAAAGATGGATTTATCTGCCTCAGAACCAGACAAAATCTCTGTTTTTTCAACCTCAGAAATTGATACTCATGATAAAAGATAGCTGTATATTAAGCAGTTTCCAGCCAGCAGACAGTGAAAAGTAACATGGTAGAATCTGATTATCATGGTGGATACCTACAGGCAAGTGACATTGTCACACAAGACATGAACACTCTGCTGCGCTGCCTGGAGGAGCGCAGCTAGCAGGCCACAAGAGGAGATACATCTCCATTGTGGTCGCTGGCTCCCAGCCAGGAACACTGCACTTACAGTCTGGGTGCTCTGCTTAAAGAAAGACAGCTTAAAAACCTCAAGGACTGAAAAAAAGGACCTAGAAAATGCCCAGTTGAGGAATGAGAATTTTTGGCAGATGAAAGACCAAGAGGGGACATTAATGTTTTCCTAATGGAGAAAAACCTGCTTTAAAGGGACCAGGATAAAACATCTTCTCATTAGCACTGAAGATAGATCAAGTAGTAATGAGCTTAAACTGCAGTTGGAAAAATTTAGATTAAACAAGAGAAAAAATATTATTAACATTAAAATCAGCAGCTAAGAAAGGCTATGAAACCAGGAACCATGAAGCTACTTAAAGCTAAATAAATATGCATGTATTAGTGAGAATTTACTGCCACTCTGCTCAGATTTTACTGCTCTGCAGTGTGCTGGTGAAATGGGATTGAACCTCATTTGTAGGTGAATTGAGACCTTTTATATATAAATAAACATATCTATCCGTGGACTCTACTTGTAGTGAAAATTACTCTAACAGAAATAGCACATTGCATAAAGAAGGGCATGCCTGGAACATAGGCAGCAGTTTTAGAATCAAAAAAAACCAGTTTGCCTTAAAACATTTCTATAGTGTTTGTGTTACTATAGCAGGATTTTGCAGTCCAGTGTGTGAAGTGTCCAAAATGCCATGCAGGACTGGCCAGGACTTGATCAGAAGAGTTAATGAGTGCAAACACAGATATCATAACAAAACATAACATTTGTATGTGGTACATTTGTACATAACATAACACTGGAACAGGCTGCCTAGGGAGTTGGAGTCACCGTCCCCAGAGGTGTTCAAGAAGCATTGTAGATGTGGTGCTGAGGGATGAGGTTAGTGGGCATGGTGAGGATGGGTTGGGGTTGGAACTGGATGATCTTAGAGGTCTTTTCCAACCTTAATGATTCAATGTTTCTATGATAAAACACGAGAGTGCGAAAGGAGAATACTCCTTTAAAACAAGGAGTAATAGGACTTATCATCCAAACAGATGAGAAAATTGGAACTCACTGGGGATAATAGAGGGGGAGGTGCATCTCAGTCATAACAGTCTCTTGGGGTTTGACCCTTTCTATCAAATGTATCTTAAAAGGCAGCATTGTTCAAGCAGGGAGAGGGACTACTCAGTCAAAGAGCCAGCTGAACGGAGCTGCAGTGGTAGTGTTCAAAAACACTTAAGACATCTGCAGCAAATGAGGATAATTGCTTCTCCAAGTCCAGAGCTCATTAGGTTTAAGAAGTAATGAACTTATATTACAGCATGGGAGATTTATGGTAGCCATTACAAAAATAAAAAAATAAAAACAACCAACTTTCTAATCATGAAAATAGTAAACCACAGGAATAGATTTGACAGAGGTGACTATAAAGATCAGCTTGATGGTTAGTCTTCATAAAGAAAAATTAGCTAAATGGTTTTTTATATAGTTCAGATTAGACTTGATCTGACCTTGGCCAGGGAGAAAGGACTAGACAGTCTCTTCAGGCTCTTTTCTTAATGCTAGCCATGTTTTTTTTTCAAAAACTTACACTGATGAGTGCTTTCTGAGCTTTCTTCTGGGTGAAGGCATCCTTGTATGAGCCGTTCTTTTTGTGCAGGGTTCAAACATGCCCATTATAGGCAAGGCAATTAGCAATAATAAGTGAACTTGTGCCACTGTCCTTCACAGTCTCATTAGTGCATCCGGGCTGATTTGTTTCCTATCTTGCACTCCTTCCTTGCTCATCTTCATTAGGGAAGTGCCTGATGGTGGGTCATTAAAATGGATTACTTTGATGCATGCTGCAAAGAGATGGCTGTCAGCTTTGCTGTTCCAGCTAAAAGAGCAACACGTTAGCTGAGTCCATCTTCCTGAGGACTGCTACTCTAGCATGTTTGGAAAACCATCTTCAAGGAAATGCCAAAAAATTTTCAAGGAGGGAGGGAGGCAACACTTCCTGGCTTTGTCCATGCTTAGTCATCATCTCATGCCCCCCTGCCTCCCTGCTGTTTCTGGTGTTGCCCAATTTCCAAACCCAGCTGTTACAGCTCATGTCCCTCAGCTGCCTCCATATGCTCCATATTCTCACTCAGCATTGCCAAAAAGCCATGTGGATAAATGTACATTGTTAAGACTAAGTGTTACAACATAAGATGCAAGCTTTACTAGGTAGAGTATGGGAAGCCAGAGAGATGAGACAATAAATATAGTCTGGTGAATATATTCAGGCTTTGGTTTGGAATTTAGCCTGTTTTTGTGACACCACAGCTGTGGTTCATACTGCCTCGTGGAAAAAATAAGGGAAATGAGTGTGAGTAAGCCTTGAAAGAAACACCAAGCAAAGGTGTGACCCCTGGGATTTTTATTCTCCCCTGTACTTATGCAAGAGATTTTGGTTCTGCTAAGTGTGAGTGGCAGAGCTTTCCCTGGGCCTACTGCTGCTCTTGTGGAAATATTGGCAGGGGACTTGGGAAGAGGCAGAGCATGCACAACAAGTGGGAGTAATGGCAGTGTAAACTGAGAGATGCTCTTACTACTTCGCAGTGTGAACTGAGGTACCCAGGTGCTTCAGGGCTTCTTCATATTCACATGTAGATATCTCCAGGTATGTTATCTGAGAGTAAATGGGGTCAGTGCAGGCTCAGTGCAGTGATTAAATCTCTTTTTGGATCTTGTCCAAAATCGGTATTGAACATACCAATACCAAAATGGCATTCATTTGCCATTCAGCTATTAGAAGAATTTTTCTTAGCAAGATGATACAGTGAGTTGATACAGATGCAAGATACTTTGTTTTCTGAACATGGCATTCATTTTCTTCTGACTTGTGATTCTTCATCAATGTTATGCATATAAAATCCATCTTACCTAGTGGGAAATAGAGACCAAATTTTTCTGGCTCTTATCTCTCCTGCAAACCATTGTTGCTTCATGAGTCATATAATTGATAAAATTCACAATTTCCAACATTTCTATCAGTATTTTCTTAGATTAGAAAGTTTGATGTGCAGATTTAGACCTGACAGTGGGATATAATATATCATATTCCCAATAAGTCAGAAGTTATTCAGCAGTATGAATTCAACCATACTTATAAGTTAGATATTGGATCCATATATAATGGAGTTAAACCTTGAAACAATCAGAGAACTCATTTAGAACTGAATATTGGAAAAGGAGAGAATCTTCTAGATGTTGCATTCATCTCCAACTCTGTCATTGTGGTCTCCTTAACGCAGCATAGAAGTGGTCAAATAACAGCTAAGAGTTAGAGATAAATGTTAGAAAACTTCAGTTAGAAAGAGGGCAAAAACTTCTCAAACATTTTCAAGGAGACTAGCAATTAGAATGGGATCACTGCAGAAAGTAGCAAAATTATGAAAACAAATCCCTTGCCCAATAATCCTGAATGCTTTTCCGGTGGGTAAGAGCTAAACATACATTATTTATTTCAACATGGGCCCTTGCTAGGCAAAGTTTTGTCCCACGTTGACATCAGAGTAGGCCAAAAACACTGTAAGGCCAGAAGATTTTATTATTACTATTTGCAGATCACAGCATTTTCATTTAAGAAAGAAAATTTGACAACTAGAAGCTAGATCTTGGGGCTAGGTTACAGTGAACAGGGTGCTGTGTATGTCAGTCCTGTTTATAATATGTCTCCCTTTGTTTGAAAAGAAGCTTGCTTCTTAAATACCTGTGCATGCCTTCACTGTTCCTGCTTGTCCCTGTGACTCTGTTCTTTCTCCAGCTTAGTTTTGCCCTAGTTCTGACACTTTCTGTCATGCATCTTTGGTTTGTTATGACCATCATCTTTTGAGACAGCTGCAGCAGCAGTAGCAGTGTGGTAAAAACATGCCGGTGGATATTCAGCGCTGTTCTCTTTCCTGGGGTTTTTCAAATGCTGTATGAGCAGCCCAGGAAATGCCAGTGTTCATAGGAATTGAATTTTTTTAATATGATTCTTCACAGATTTTGGATGAATAGTTTCTGGATACAAAGTAAGAGGATTAGCACAAAGCTTCCTGTAAATGAACCAATGAGAATTACAGATCACTTCATAATGGAGAAGATTATCTTCTCCCATGCATTTAGAGAGGACTGTATTTATTACTTGTCTCTGGACATTATGATTCTCAGCCTTCTACATTTCGACATGAAAAGGAACACCTTTTTTGCTGCACTCTGTTAGTTTTGTATTAATCACGCTTAGTGGATGCAATTTTAGTATTGATTTCACCACTCATTTAAGTGGGACCAAAAACCCATATTATAGCGATAATCCTCCAAGCAGCTAAGCTGTAGGAGATAAGGTAATGCTGAATGCTTTCCCTCTCCAGACACAACTCTAAAGTGTTTTTTGTTTTTGTTTTTGTTTTTTTCCTGTGGAAAAAGTGGAGGTTTTTGTTAAAATCATCAGTTCAGGGAAAGAGAAGATCGAAGGGTGAAAATCGCTGCAAGGAAAATCTGGCATGACACCTTCTGAATTATTTAGTTTTAATTCTCTTTGTCTTCACTTTTAAAATTGAGTTCTGTATTAGCCATGAGTAATAAATATCAATACTGATAAATAAAACAGCCAAAGGATGTGAGTTAACCAGTGAATAACATGGGCCTGTTTAAGCATGAAAGGGACCCATCTGCCTAAATACCAGCAACCCACAGTGAAACATACGTTGGTTTCTCTCCTCCCCTTCCAGAAACATAATCTGAGGGTTAATGCTTGGGATGCATCAGTTCAACCATTCCATTATCATATCTCTAAAACTGTCAAGTTGCTACATTGCACCCACTGAAGATTCTCTTCCTTCATCAGAGCCTCCTATTTGTATCACAGTTGAAGTGTTCTGAGCTCATACAACACGAAGTTTTTGAATCATGCATCAAATATTTTTGATTACAAAATAAATAATTACAAAATGAGTTTTTGTTCTCCAGGGATATGAAAGATTTCATGCTCTATGACACCGATACTAAACTCATTCCCATAAGGAGTTCTATATGTACCATACATATCTAGTGACTTAAATGCTAGAGACCTACAGAAATTTTCCCTGTAACTCCTGAGCTAGGAAATTACTTACATGATCGAGTTTTAAAACAAACTGAATTATTCTAATTCTATAACTGACTCATTAAATCATCTCTAATATAAGTACTAGGAAAGCTTCAAAAACTGACAATGAATTTCTCACACTTCCATGGTTTCCAATCACTGTTGCTAAATAACATGTATGAAATAGCAGAGAAGACTTTTTCTTTGGTTAAAGCAAAATAATTTGAAGTTATTATAATGCAATAATTACACAATAGCATTAAATGTACCTTCATTAAATGAGGAGTGTGACTCAGACGCTCTTTCTTTCTGTTTTTCTTTTTTGTCAAGTAGCTTGTGTTATCATTAAATAGATCTACAGCCACAGCCATTTGTACTTTAAATTGATCTTCCAAATCTGGCCTATTGAAAGCAATTTATATGTGTAATAATTAGATTTCTCTCTCTTTCTTTGGCTTAATTTTTTTTGGTACACAACTAGTGGTTTGGTGTTAGAGTAATTGAATCATTGATTCTATTGCAGAAAAGCTGATTCTTGCAAAGGAGCACACTGATCATGGAGATGTTGTGGCATCTAGGTTTCATTTTTACTCACTAATTCTATATCACAGTGCAGCTCTGGCTCTGTACCAAGAAAGCATTAGCAAGGCATGGATCCCACCTGTTATTATTTCAATTTTATTCCACCATGCTTCATCTTGCTTGTTATTTCTCTTCAGCAGCTTGAGCACCAGGACCAAGCAAATGCAGAAGCAATACTGAAATGCACAAAATCCCTTATTAAAAGTGAATTTGCACACAGGTTCTTCTGCATTTCCTACCACAGCTGAGTTTATGCTGTGGCCTAATAATGGACTGACGTGGCCAAAAGAACACAATGGTGATGCAGAGGTAACATGGAGCTGTTCCACCAGAAAAGCTTGTTAGGAAGCCTAATGAGGCTCACACAGACAGAAGTGGAGGGTGGGTTGAAAACAAAGCTGGCGTTCTTGTATTTCTATCGCTGTAATGTCACTCCAGTTTGGAACAAAAACTTCAGCTTTTGAAGAATGCTAATAGCAAAAAGTACTATAGTTCTATAATGGTCTTTTAAGAGAAAAAAGGTATCAGAAACAATGATACTAAAAAGCAATGACTGCTCCTGCAGGGCTGGAGAACACTTGCTATGGTTTTCAGCAGGGAAACTAAGGATGTGGTGCAGGATCTTACCAAGCAGAGAAACGAGTAGAAACTGAGAAAGTGGTAGCACAAAATTTTTACACAACCAGCATGATCACTTTGCCATGAAAGTCTGAGACTACTTCATCCTCTCAAACCCTCTCTTTGAACTAAGTTGGGGATATATTTTTTCTATTTTTTTCTCTTTATTATTGCAGCCCTCTGCAAGGAATACACCAGAAAACTCATAAATAAAAATGAGCCAGGTAAACAAGCAGTACCCAACACAAATCGTTTTAGAGTCAGACTTGGAACTGACCTTCAAGAAGTGTCTATATAATGGAGAGCAGCACATTTTTTGTATTTATGTTTAAGATCTACAAGAAAATTAATACGTTTACTCAGTGTTTAATTATTATTATTATTTTTTAATCTGAAATCAATGCTTCCATACAGTATCTTTATCCCCTCTACAGGTCCTTCACTTACGATTGGGAGCTTCCTAGATATCTGCAACTGTAATTCTTCAGACTTTTTTTTTAATGTGAAGTCATTAGCAGTTAATTCTTTATGAACTTATGCAAGCTCATTTGTGTAAAACAAAGACCTATTGATTGAAGGTTTTCTCCTGAATCATAAGAATTGCCACATAGCTATTATCATCTAAACCAAAAATTCAGATTTTTTCAGCCCTTCCAGTGTGCTCCTGTGAGGTGTAAATTCATGAAGTGTTGATCATCACAGAATCATAGAATGGCTTGGCTTGGAAGGGACCTCAGGGACCATCAAGCTCCAGTCTCCTTGTTGCAGGCAGGGCCACCATATCTAATACTAGACCAGGCTGCCCAGGGCCCCATCCAACCTGGCCTTGAAACCTCCTGGGATGTGGCACCCACAACCTCTCTGGTTTGATGCTGTACCCTCAGTAAGAGAGAGACTCCATAAGGAACTTTCTAACTTGGAAAATTTCCTACTTCGATTAGAATTCCTTCCCTTTGCTTTGATCTCACACTTGCAGCCACAATCAATAAGAAAAGGAAATCAGAAGTGTTGCTGTTCTGCTGCCTGTTGGTATCTGTGAAGGATCAAATTATTGTGTAATTGCTTGATGAGGATCTGGAGTTTTTGCATTCTAATCACCTTGCCTTGTCCTCCAGGTCTGTGAAATTACCATGTAGTCAGAACTCAAAACAGTGAAAAGCTATTGCTTGGGAGAAGGTAGAAAGCAACAAAAGCAACATTGTTATATTAGCCGTAGGGCATACATGTTAGCAATAACATAGAAATTAAGGATTTTGTTATTTGTTCAGTGGCATTAGTTAAACATTTGATGTTTCCCAAGCATGCTTTTCACTTGTAATGACAATTAATTTGTGCCCATTGTTCCATCTCCAAGTGCCTGTCTTTCAAGAGAGCAAAACATTTGCATTAGTCTAGGCCAAACTAATAACAATTACCAAAAGAATTGTAATTTACCCATTTAGACAATTGCTGACAGCTGTTTGACAGATGAAAATAACCTGGTTTGGATGATCTCAACAGTCAGTCTTGCACAGCTGACTATTGCTCCAAAAATTGCATGTTCTACATGGAGGATCACCATTTTAGGAAAGGGAGAGCACGAAAAAGAGCCTGACTAGCCAAAAGCAATAGCCAAACACCCACCGTGCAGACAATCCAAAGAACCTAATAAAAGTGTCACTATATTTTATAAGTTACTGGGCAGAATGTCCCATATATAATAAAAGGGCGTAATATTGCTTGTGCCGAAGGCTGCTTCCAGCCTTGTGATACTGTGGTTACAGTGACTGCACTGAACAAAGCAGAGCTGTTTTTAAAATGACTGGGATAGGCAGTAGCAAAAAGAAAATTGCTGAGAATACTGAGTACATTTGCATTGAACCAGGCTGTGATCAGATTTCAAGCTCCAGCCTTAGCCTGCAGAACAATGCTGCAATCTAAACACACACATAATAGCTGATGTGACACTTGAGATCTGTAAGAATGTTAGACTATCAATGTATGAAATGATTTAATAAGCCTTGTGAAGAAGGAAGGAAATAAGAACTTCTTCATGAATTGATGTAATTAAAATATAACCTTCTGTTAGGATAAAATCCAGACAATGATGGTTCATACTCTACTAAATCTGCATTTAGTACTAGCACAACTGCTTTAGAAATAGTTACAAGCTATTTTGCTGCCCACACTTCAAGAAAGCTTTTGAAAAAGTGTAAGGCTGAGAAAAGCAATCTAGAGGTTGTCAAAGTCTTATAATACATTCTGCAGAGAGTCTTGAAGAACTCAAATTTAAGTTTCGTGAGGCAGTAGGGGAATGATGATCGTAGGTCTGCAGATATTTCTGTAGAGGCAAACGTGTGCAAACACAGCTTTCTTCACCCTAGCAGGCAGGCAGTGATCCTGATTTCTTCAACCTAACAGGCAGAGGAAGACAAGTGACGTTACCATCAAGTCAGATGACTTCAGAATAGAAATGAGGTGCGTATGTTACCAGTGAAGATGTTACACTTTTTAATTTTTTTCTTTTGCCAACAGAAACACCAGCTCCCTGCTCTAGCTTCCTTCCTACTTATGAAAATTCTTCTCTGCAGCCAACCCTCACTTCTGTACACATCAGTGTAAAAAAAATTTTCAAGCAGAATACCAACAATTTCTGCAAACATAGAACAAACACTTCTTGGATGATTCACATAGGAAATAGAAAGGATTCAGTGTCACCATGGTAAACATAGGACACATATCAAGTCTTTGCTGTACAAGTACCAATGATCTGGGCAAGTGATTTCTTGGGAAGGTTTGATCATCAAGCTACCTCTGATTTTGAATGTTTTTTTTCTTTGTTTGTTTTCTGACATATTTTTAAATTATTTTTCTTTTTTCCTCTTAAGGTCTTGAACCATTTCAGGACAGTAATCCTCTTTTGATTTTGGTAGTTGCTAATATCAGTGATTCAACATCTTTACTTCACTTCCCTTTTCTCATTTTGCGTGGCTTTAGCCCACATACTTTCTCATAGCTCAGAATTGGTTTTCTCAATAAATGTGGCCATGGCCACACAGCTCTGCTAAACCAAACTAGACCTTGGCTCACCACCAGCTTGATCTCTAGGGCTGAGTTTATGATTCTGTCACAGGGTTATCTAGATCTATCTGTGTCCGTGACAGGGGAACAACAAGCCCACAGGCCCACTGGCTCAAAAAGGGAGGGGAAGGAGGGGATGTCAATGGTTTATGAGTCGATTCAACCCGGTAATATGAATAATGGGGCAGGGGACCCTTTTCATCTTTACCTGAGAAAGGGGAAGGGGAAAGGGTAGGGAGATGGGAGATGGGCCTACAAACAGGACAGTGGTAACAACCTGGAGGAGAAAAGTTAATTTACTAAATATGATATCGGAATGCAAGGTAGCACAATGTAGTACAATATATAACTGGAACTGAGGCTAATAAGTCAAATTTTAAGAGTGTCTGAAACCGAAGGCCTTACTCTGAATTGAAGGCGAAACAGCTGGGGAGCACACCCACACACTGCCAGGCAGCGAGAGAGAGCAAGTCTCTGACTTGTGGGTCTTATTTTCCCCTCTGAACACAAAGTCCTCTGGGGTATGTAGCTTTTCTCTTCTGAGAGCTGGGTATCTGGAAGGTTGTCAGTCCATGGAACTGGAGTATTAACTCTTTAGTTCCCCAAGCTTTACATGATGTCATGATGTGGAATACCAATAGCTAGAATCGTAAAACCATGACAGATTCCTTCATCTCCCTAGCTAGGACTGGAAACAAACATGACAGTAATAACTACTGTGATACCTTCCAAAAGTTTTGTGACTAAAATTGATACCATTCCTTAAGTACCATACATTAGTTAAGCCATTCTTTCCCTCAGATTTCTTTCTGAGGGCAGAAATCACCATTATAGGGTTAGAAATAGTAAGTTCACAGACTTCATGTTTGTTTCATAGCTATTTTGTTTGTTTGTTTTCTTCTGTTTGTTAAACACCATGAAGGACTGAAATTGGCATTTGAGACAATGACATGGGGAAGAAGGCACAGCCTGAGTGGTGCCTCTCATCTGTGTGTGCTTTCTCCATCATACAACCAGAGATTGTCCTGTGGACCATCATGTTCTAATGTAGTTTGCAGGGAGACAGAGGCAGAGCTTCACACGCTGAAGGCCTTTACAGACTAAGTTTATACAAAGCTTCACAATATCACATCAGGATCTTTCAGTGTTCAATGCAAGAGTTTCTCTAGAAGAGGGCTCAGATCTTCCTAGCTTTCTATTCAGAAGTCCTCTAGAGGCAGGGAACCAACCCAAATCAGCCCTGACAGTGTTAAAAAATTGCTTATCTCAGCCTGGAATGTCTGCTCACAATACTTGCACATAGCCTCAACCTCAGGTGACACCTCTAAAAACCTCTGCTCTTGTATAATCACACCTTCCCAAGGCGTGAAGACTGTTTCTGAGGCTCTAGAGTAACCACTTAGTGAAGATTTCCTGCATCTACTCCATAGAGTGCCAACTGAGCATAGTGAAGCAGAAAGCACACTCTGTAGCCAGGTGGTCATCTTGCTTTCAGTCACGTAGGCTGCTGTGTTTCACACTGATGAAGGTGACATGTAAGCTGAGCTTGTATTTCATATAATCTGTGATCTTGTTTCTCACCAGGGGCTCAGCCAAATCTAGCACATAATCTTCCTCCTCTGGATCATTTTCTCTTCAGTGACACATTAGTAACAGTCATCCTAATAAGGTTTGTGGGATCTAGGCAGAAGATTTTTCTTCTCCTTGAGAAGAGCTCAGTGATGTGGCATGGTTGGCTGGTTGTTGCAGATTCCTATGCTGTGTTTGGAGCTCCCCAAGACAGAAGAGGATGCTTCTTCTGACTACAGTCAGGAATACAAGTAGCCATGTGAAGCCCCTCTTTCAACCCTGTGCAAGATGCCATTAGATCACCTGTCCATGGTGATGAGGAGGAAGGTGAGCAGGGGCTGAGCACAGCCCTTTCCTTGCAGGCTACCTGCAAATACCGTCCACCTCCAGCTGGGGCTACGGGTTAGGGTGCATGGGAGGGAGCAGGAAGGGACACGGCTCTTTTGGTTCTTCCTGATATAGGTGAGCAGTCAACAGGAATCATGCCTGAGATTTATGTGGCCACCACATTCCCAGTTTGCACAAGGACTTCCTGTGACCCTCTTAACTTGGCTTTTCTCCTCCAACTACCTCCCCTACCTTAAAGGGCCACACAGACCTGCTGTGTTCTCACTCTTTGATCACATCAGTGATCAGCTCTCAGGCCAGCACTTGTGATGCTTCTCTGTTAGTAGGCATAATGGGAAAATGATACAGATGATATGTCTGATATGATAATGTCAGATACACGATAATATCAGATATATGGTAATATCAGATAATGATACAGATGATATGAACAAGGAGCCAAAGTCCAATTGCTTTCACATGTGGAGGAGGTGGCATCAAAAATCAGTTGGTTAAATGCATTAAAATCAATTAACATTTTTAAAGACCTCTTCAAATATTTGTGTCTTGTGTCTCTTTCCTGGGATAGTATACTTACTGTACACATGCAGCGTGAGGATGATATTGAACATCCTCATATTCACAGGAACCCCACAAAGCAGCCTGGGGATCTCTAATTGCTGCTTTTTTTCAGAAAGCTGATCTACAGCCACTCACACATGTTCCGATCTGAATTTTATAGGGTAATGTAGAAAAAATGCTGCAAAAAGTCACTTGTGTGTGTGCTGCTGCACACCAAAGAGCTGTGCATGATATCAGTCCATAACCTATAGGCAATTTGGACCTGTGGGCAGCTTTGATTTCATAAGGTTGTTCCAAGAATACACCAAAATAACTCTTTCACTACTGTTTCCTCCTCTTCTACCAGCCCAACCTAAACAGGGAAAAAAACGCAAAGGCATAAATGCCCTTTGAAAGGATGGAACCCCTAGCAGTCACATGCCTGCCTTTAAGGACACTGTGAGCAATGGAAGGCTGCTCTTGTTCACCCCTTTCTGCTCCTGCAGCAGCCTTATGTAAGGTGCTTCTTACTGGCAGAAGGTGCTGATGTGAATGAGTGTTCCACAGAAAGCAGTTTTCTCTACAGAGATCTGCACATCTCTGCCTAGGCTCTGGTGAGTGTAATGCTGGCTGTCAGAAACAAGGAGCCACAACAGGGCTTGCCAGGTTTGACAAATGTCCAGGCAGTTATCACCAAGTCAACATCTGTGTTACAAACAGCCAAAAAAATGAGCTGGCTGAGCACTACTCAAGTTTGGATTTGGACCAACGGAACTCATTGTGTCTGCAGCATCAGGGTGCAGTGTTTCCTTGGGAGCACCACGTTGAGGAGAGTGGCTGCAGGGAAATGAAGCTGTGCACAACCCAGGGGTGTATAGATGTGAAAATGTTTTTTTTTTCGTGCTGTGAAACATTTGATTTTATTAAAGATGGCAGCTAATTTAGGAACTGGAAGGAGGCAAATTGCAATTCTGTCGCAAAATAAATCATTCCAGAACTATCCACAGCAGACTATTTGTGGTGTGCTACAAATAAATGGATGTTAAGATCAGGAGAACATGCTTAACGTAGATTGAGATAACTAAAATATGAATATGGAGACCCAGAATAAATCCATAGGTTAGTAAAATTTAAAAAGTTATTAATGATGAAAAGCAATAGATGCAGGAAAATATAATGAAAGTAGAAAACAGAAAACAATTTAAAAACATAGAGCAGCAATCACAGCAGACACACTGGGAGATATGTGCTGTCAGAAATAGGTCTGAACCAGAAAACCAGGCATGATAGAACAGTTGCAGAGGGTAAAACCTCTTAGTGTCAGAAAATATGGGAACTGTATTGCTACCAGATGCTGCTTCTGGAGAGCTTTTACCAGCTGAGCTGGAGGCCCCATCCACAGCCGCTCATTCCATGTGGGGTGTTAGCACAGATCTGTGGTCTCTGCAACAGGGACAAGGCCTGGCTGTGACCCAGCCATGCCATCCATGCCATCAGGTTGTCAGCACTACACAGGCCTGTCCTTAATACAGAGCAGGAAAACACTGCTTTAAAAGGTAAGCCATACTAAATATGGATACAAACAACAGCAATTCAAAAAGAAAAGGAAGAAAATAGGAAACCAAAAATGAAAGTAACTATCTCTGCATAAAAACTGAGTGGTAGGCTCTCAGGCTAAATTAAAGGTAGATCGAAATAGATCACCTCAGCTTCATGGTGCCTGTAAGAGAGAGAATGAGCAAACGTCTTTCCTACTTCCTTCATAGTTAAAATCAAGCAAAAATATAGCTACTTCCACTAATTTTCCCTTAAGCTCTTCATGGGAATTCATTCATCTTGTCTTGGGACTCATCTTTTCTTCCTTTTCAAAAAGCATTTCAGCAGCACTGAAAGTTATGTGTTGTTTTCAACTGTTTGACATTTCTGAGCCTGTCACTAGGAGACCACCCCTGTGGCAATGAGGTCTCTCCTCCAGCCCGTCCCAGGTCGGCCTCAGCTGCTGACCAAAGCTGGAGCCAAAGCTGAGAGGGCAGCTTGATGTAGAGAAGGATGAGGGAAAATACTAAGTGTGGGTCTTTACTGCTTTGTTTCTGCTAGGACATATTTAGTCTGCCAAAAGGCCTAGCTTCCTGATACTTCCAGTCTGTTTTGCATGAGAAAAAATAAATGCTGCTAATTAGCCAAAAAGAGGCTTTTCTCCAAATCAAGGTAGCATGATCATCCATTGTTCTTGCTTCACACTGTTCACAGATGCTGTTCCTCCCATTAGTCTTGTACACATCTGCCACATACAGAACAATATTTCTTGGCACAGTTTTTCCTCTTGCAGTTTTATCCATGCCTTTTGTCAGAGTATCTCTAACTGTAACTTTTATATTTGCAAACACATGGATTCTAGGACCTGCTTCCTGGCTATTACGAACAGCATGACTGCTCAGGGAAACCCACAGTATCCTGACATCAAAATCAACTGCCAGCTGCAGTTACAACTGCACACTGCAGATATTACCTTAATCTATTAAAACATACTAGATGAGTACTGGTGCAGTTCCTGCATAACTAATTGCTCTGTGGCGGTCATCTTAAGTGCTGTGTGAAGAGCTTTTGTGATAATTCATTTTTTATTATTGTTTACACTTTGGAGTCACTGTTAATGTGCATTCTGCAAATATCTGAATCTACCATGTTCTGCCAGCATGTGCTATATGATACAGACCATACAAGGAATTCGTTTTTGTTTTATTTTTTTCTTTTGAGGTAGAAAATATAATTGTCTAATTAGAGACAGTTTATTTGATTGCACAGCTTAATCTACTCACAGACTCCAACCAACATCTTACTGTGCCTCAGGACCACAAACAGAAAGACCCTCATGTTTAGGAGCCCAAGCCTGTGCAGCAGGCACAGGCAGTGGCACTCCTTGCTGATATCATGGCATGTTACATCATATCGTGCAACGGTCAAAAGTCAGGCTTTGAAGCAAAAATAATAAAAATCCAAGCAATCTACCACTCTTTCCTCCCACACAGACCTCAGACTACTTCACTGCATTCTATAAATGACCTGGTTTCCATACTCCAATATTGAAGAATATGAGACATTTGCAGATGCTTTTTGGTTCACTCATGCCTACCAAACAACTGGCAACAATTTTCTTTACATTTGAAAAGCAGAAACTAAAAGCATTATCTGTTTCCAAAACCTTCTTTCAACAGATGGGTCCAGAAGCTACATCTTTACCAATAAACTATGCCCAGTGATTTCCCACTGGTCTTGCCCATATCTACATTAATAAAATCCTGCCCAAAACAAGAGATTGACACACAAAATGCTTTTGGGAATGATCCATGGATTGTCCTCATTCCTAAACTGTGCCTGGCAACCATTTGGGAGGGCCCCAGCTGGCAAAGGCACAGGATTATACTGACAGCTTACTAGTACGAGTGATGGTGTTCCTGTGTCTGGGATCCAATCCAGCACCACAGAGCTTACTAGCAGAGAGGGAGCCATAAAGTCTCTGGCAATGAAAAACAGCAGATCATAACTCATCCCCATTTCTCCAGTGTGAGAATCCACTAAGGACAACACTCACCACTAGGAGCCACTGTGTGATGCTACACTGAAAGACATCTCACCCCACTGAAATGAATGCTCTTACTGTGGCATCCATTGCTATCTACCATCAATCCATTACTTGGCTGTCAAATAGCTCAAAGGTGCTTAGACAAAAAAAGTTTTCTGCATGGCCCTGTATGTATTGTACAAACTTCCCACTGGCATTGAGACGTCAGCCAGAGTCAATAGCTGTGGATGATGGTTACTTTAACCAATTGCATGGGGTTTCCCCTTCCAGACCCCTGCATTTGCTAAAATATCTAGCTCTTTTGAAATTATACATGAGATCTGTAGACGATGATTCCTTTTTTTCAGAAAAACAAAGCATCATCCCCAAAACAGGCTGTGTTATTTTTAGTGATTTTGGAAGCATTATTTTTTGAGAGTTATTTAGTAGAGGAACCTGTCCAAAAGCGTTCATAGAAAGAGTAAAGCAGAAATCTGCTGAAAACCAGGTCCCAGGAATGCCCTAGGCTGAATTTGGAAGCTGCCTAGAATGTAGCTAAACCACCACTGGACATTTTGAAAACCCAAACCTTAATCTTTTGTTGTTGTAAAGAAAAGATTGTGGGTTTACTATCCAGATACTTGCATCTCAGTAAGAAGACATTAAAAGAGACTATTAATACATTTCAGCTCTCAATTCTGTTGCTGATTTCTATTTCATATAATCTCCATCTCTGCTCAGGTAGTACTCAAGTACAGTTAAATTTTACTCTGGAAGCCTGTCTTTAATGGTTAAATGTATATCGACAAACAAAAACAGTGAGCTGAAGGTAATAGCATTATGAAGTGCTTACAATGATGTGGATAATTCCCCGAAAATTTTAACTTTATCGGAAAGGTAAATGACTAGCAAGATTTTCCAGTATGTGTTTCTTGGCAGATTCATTTCTGTTCTTTCCAAATCAGACTGAAGCAGAGTTTCTAACTCTCTTGCTTTCAGATTTCTGGTGAACTGAGCTTGAACTCAACTTACAGTTTTATTAATCCCATGTAATTTTTCCAGAAATCCTGCTACTCTTTAAATCCAAACCATCTGTTTGAAAGTTGCATTCGCACAGAGGTGATCTTTTCCCTTTGCACCTGAGATTTGTTCAGTTCATTATCTGAAATCAAAAGTCTTGTTCATATTCTGTTTTACTACGTATATGCCAAAAGGTTTCTGTACTATTGGAAATCGAAATATGAACATATTTCTTCTAATTGCACTTTATCTTGAGAAAGACTTCAACAATCGAATTTCATGATAAGAAGCAGAAGAAAATATTGCTCTGGCAAGTCATTAAATATCAAATGCCCAGCTCTCTAAGAAAGGTGCAAAAAGGCCCATCCTTTTCCTCCATAACAAGGAACATTTCCTACTTTTCTTCCTGAAGCTTTGTTTGATGAAACTTTTAGTTTTAATTCAATTAAAACTATCAAGACAGAGACACGACTGAGAATATACACAGTGAACATGAGCAAAGCAAGAGCCTTGGAAACACAGTACTTCCAACACAGAGTGAGACTAAGGCAGATCATAGTTGATCTTGTAATTGTCCATCAGTAAAGATAAAGCATAAGCAAATGATAGCAGGGAAATTTGTTAATGAAAAAAAAAAAAAAGTAGGGAGTAGGGAAGAAGAAAACAAAGATCTTGCCCAAATTGCTGGTTATGATGCAATGAGTAGAACGTGAGGCTCTTGCTGTATGGAGTGGGCCATTGAGGCTAACTTCTCAAGCAAGTTCCAGCTGTTGTTGGTTACTCGATATTTCAACAGCTAGAGGATAAATTATTATCTTGTTTGAACTTGAATCAAGCAAAGATTATTCCAGGCCAGAGAATCCATTACATGAGACAAAAAACGTGGATACAAATGTCAACTCGCTTCATTTACTAACATGGCTGAATGCTTTATTAACAAACTCGTCATCTGCTGTGCAGATAACTTTCCAAATCTTGTATATGTAAGCAAACCAATTCCGCTACCAAATTTATGCTGGGGATTGTTTATTTAACAACTTCCATAAACTTTGTTTTCATTAGCCTCCAGATATTACCCTGCTAGATCCAGAGACCATAAATTATTTCTACAATATGATCAAGTGATGTTCTTTTTTTACCTGTGGGCTTTGCAGCTTGCTTATCTGGCTGGTGATCAAAATTATAAGGCCCTTATAGAGGTACTCAAGAGAGAAGGAAGAATTGACTTGTTTTCAGGTGCCTGTATTGGTGTTTACAAAATTTTGTCATGTAATATATGTATGATAAACTGATGATTTCTGCATGCACACACAAGATAATTCCATGGCCAGGAAATAGCATTTCCCAAGGGAATCCCTTTTTCCTCTGGGACATACCCTCATTCAGGTTCAGGTTACACTGCTTCTCCCTCATCCCCACTAAGATCAGAGAAGAAGAAATCCCTACATATAAAGGGAAATTTCAGTATTATATCCACAATAGGTTGTTCCCTGTACTGCACCAAGGGGAACAACAGCGGGACCTGTGGATCGTGTATTTGGACGTGGTTCCTGGAGCAGCAGTGCCCGTGAGGTGACCTGTGACATCTCTGTCAGACACACTGCTTCAGGGGTGTCTTAGTAGAGGATACGTGCTGGTTCACAGGTGCATCACTCTTGATACTGAATGATAATAGGTTTTATTTAGAAGGCTTCCTTCTGCCACTGTTAATAGACTATTTTAGATCGGGTACCTTACTCTGTTCGGTGGTTCTGTATTGCTGTCTGTAAATACTGGAGATGGACAGCCTGTGCCAGGCATTTGTGGAAGAAGTTGCATAATACTTGTTTCCACTTTCTAAATATATCTGCCTTGAGCTCTGCGTGATGCCAGCAGGGTTTGCAAGATTAAGACCAGGAGGTTTATCGACTCAGAACTGCATGTGCTTTAAAAATATGAAGTTTTATAACAGCAGTTGTATAGCAGTTAATACTATAATATATAATATAATTTATATCATAATATGATATGGTATTATATAAAGTTTAATACATAATAATAGTTTTACAGTATTAATACTCATATGGATTATGTATAGACACCAGTATTTGTCAGAATCATGACATTGTCATCATCTGCAAAAGCACATTTTTAACAGGATTGGTTTTTTGTACTCCTCTTTCTCTCCCCACTAATGTACTGCACAGCACATGCTGGTATGTATGAGTTGTAGGCCAGACTTACTCAGAGATGCCAACACCCAAGAGTTACAGAGGGCTGGGATGAAATGGAGTAGTGCACCGTGTAGCACAGACACAGGGCAGTGGTAAATCAGAAACTGTATTGCATTTCTCTTTCATGAATCTCTTGCATATATATCTTGCATACAGAGAGGTGACTGAAATGATTCTGGAGATTTTGCAGTGAGGAATCCAAATGCAGAAGAGAACGAACCTCTCCCAAAATGCTGAGGTGCAGCCAACCTCGCAGTCACCAGAGGAACTCACAAAAAGAGGGTTCTCCTGTGCCTCCACATAGGCACCTCTCAGAGGGCTTCACTGGAAACCTACAGGCCCTCTGTGATGGACAGCCTGCTAACAAGACAGGGACAGCTGCCTCACGTGACTTTCCATCCCCCAGCTTCAAGAAGAAGTGTCAGAGGAAGAAAAGTAAAGGGGCAAGAGCACCCCTTACGTTATACTATTATTACATTATGTTAGTATTATTGAACAATACTATTGGCATTTTGGTTTTGGTCTGGACGCCTACGTATGCAACCTGGTCTAGGGTGCCTGCTTTGCAGAGGGGTTGGACTCGATGATCTCTGGAGGTCCCTCTCAAGCCCTGCAACTCTGTGATTCTGTGATTCATCTAAAGAAGCTGGATGAAGAGTAACTCTATAATGATACATCTAAGGAAAGGGAGCTTGTGAGGCAATAGCTGGGCAAACTCACAATGCAACACGAGGATCAAAATTAGTCTAATCTGCTTCGCTTTCCTCATACCTTCATCTGCTTGTGACTTCCTGCTGTAGCTGGCTCTCTTTCTTTTCTTTCTCTCTGAAGATCCAAGTACGGGCTGTTTGAGAGCAGGGTGCACCCAGATAAAACTCTGCTAAACCTTGATATTGACATTCGATTTGATCGAGAGCCTTCTTATAAGTCGGTGCTTGTGGAAGTACCCATGAAATTTCATGCAGGAACAGTGTGTTACATCAAGCTAAGGTTATGCATTTACACAAACTTTCCAGATATTCTTCTTCCCTCCCTGAAAAGTATTCACAATTACTGGTCAAAATAATGGAATAAATGTTCCTAAAATTATATCCAAAAGAAATGCAATCAAAGAACTCTAATTCATGAACCTGGGCACTTCAGAATTAGAAGATATGAGAATTATGTTTATCCATGTAACTTCACTTTCCAGCTCATTTCACTTCTCTTGTGTTTGTACTGAGCAATTTTTACTTTTTTTTCTTCCAAACATAAACTTCTGCTTTGTACAGTGACTAAATAGTTATTTTTCTTCCTGTTTTTATCCATTTATTCAGTGCCATTGCCCTGAGCTACCTAAAGTTCATACCATCAAGATACGCACTGGTGAAAAAGAATTTGTTTCCTCCAGGCTATTTCTGCAGCATTTTCCCTATAGTATCTGCCTTGGTGTGTCAGATGTCTTTAATGCAGACGAGCAGTTTTAGTGTTGCTGGTGGGGATCTGTGTGGAAACAAGTAGCAGGAAGCTGGGAGGACGTGAAGCCTGCAGGTGGGGAGTGGGAGGAGAGCAGGAGGTGGGCAAAGATCACCACAAACAGCTGTGCTCAGGAAGGAGGAAGAAAGTGGGAGCCCAGAAAGAAACAGAAAAGAACAACTACTCCAAAGGAAGTGGAGTAAAAGAAGGCAAATAGAAGTTTTAGATTTGATTCTCTGGGTCTTGCTTTGTCACAGAGCAACGTTATTGACATCTCTGCAGCTCACAGCATAGTTCAGATTGGGTGGGGCATCTGGATCTCAGTCCTGATTTCAAAGTTCAGGCAGGTTGCTTAGGTCTTGTGCATTCACATTCTGGGTGGACATTGTCTAGGGTTGAAACACTACAGCCTGCCAGGGCGCCTGGCCAAATGTTAGATAACCCTCTTAGTGAATTTTATTCTTTATACCTAATAGGATATTTCCTTTCTGCTACCTGTAGCTGTTGCCTTTCATGCTTTCAGTGTGTATCTCTGGTAGGTGTCTGGTAGGTATCTCTGCTGCCAGTTGCATGGCAGAAAGTTGAAGAGCATCGTTAGTCACCCCCTGGACTTCTCTGTTTGAGATAACAGAATCACTGGATCACAGAATCAGAGGGGACATCTAGGGATCATCTAGTGTAACCCCGCTGCTAAAGTAAGTTCCCTACAGTAGGTTACACAGGAAAGAATCCAGATGGGTGTTGAATAGCTCCAGAAAAGGAAACTAAAATCTCACTGGGCAGTCTGTTCTGGTAACAAAGCAGAGATGAACAGCTGCCCCTATTCCCTTTGGGTGTCCTGTGCTCCCACCCCACAGCCATGGACTCACTCCTATTTTCTGATACCTGTTGTACCAAGGGTTCAAAGCTGGACGTAGTACTCCAAATGCGGACTCACAATAGCCTCATATGGGAAAATTCCCCTCCCTCATCCTCTTGGCTATGCCATGTAATGAGTGTTCATCATCAGAAGCACGTGCTGGTGAATTAACACTCAAATTGCTGTCCACTTCCTCAGACCATTTTGCTACAAAGGCTGTGATGGGATCTGTCCCACATGGAAAACTTTGCATTTGTCTTTTTTTATCAGCCATGAACTTTGCTGATGGCTGATATCTCCAACAATTATTCATCCAGACAGTTAATAATTCCAAGAGCTATATCACGTTTGACAGGCCACATGTAATTTAAACCAAAAATGGCATGTCACTCAATGAACCTAAGGCCATACAACTGTCACTCATAATTTCCTTTTGTTGTCATGTTTTTGTCATTCGCCTGTCCCCAGACACGTCTGGTATGTCGCCAAAGGTGGCTTCTCCCACAGAGATCTTGTCTGTAGACAGGAAGTGTCTGCAATGGCAGTGGGTGGTAGATGTGGTGATGGAGAGCTTGAAGAAAGCAAGCGGTTAACACTGACAGGCTGGGCATCTGATCTACAATAGATGTTTTTAATTGCTTTTGCTAAAAATATTTGTTCAACCTGTTCAGGGCTTCAAACTTAAGTCTTTTTTAATCATTTGAATGGAGGAATTTTTTTGAATTTGAATGGAGGATCTGTGTTCTAAAAGGAACTCCGAAACATACGTTGAAATAAAAATGCTCAGTTTTGGCTTGGAACTGTGAACAAGATTGTGATGAACTATTTTAAACTTTCTGTTGTCCCTCCCATGCATATTTTCACAGTCTCATCTCCTTCCTGGAAAGTGTTACACTCGCATGATTTTCAAGTACACTGCTTTATTTTGAAGTTCTTCTTTCTAAATTTAAGCAGCATACACACAGTCTGACGATGATTTGGCATATACATTTGTATTTTATTTTTAGCATTATGACAGATAATTTCTAAAACATTTGGGCCTCTATTCCTCATGATCTATGATGTATTTCTTGTAGTAACCCCTTTTACACAGTAAAAGAATGCAGACCTTGTGAAAATAATTCATTGGATTATTAATTATTCTTGTATAATAGTTGGCATGGATTGATTTTAACAGGTACATCTGTATCACTGGTTTAAATTCTAAATAGTAAATGCAAATTTACAAAACAAAACAATAACAACAATTAAAAAAAACACCAGTTTGCATATGCGGGCTGAAAAATGATCTTTTTTGTGATATTGAATTTTTCTTTGGCAGTATATACATGTACTTGACCGTTTTCTAACATTTTTCAAGCTACCTACATTTCTGATCTTGATTAAGAATATCCTTCTTTTTACACTCATTAATAGGTACATAATAATGGGAAAGTGCAAAGTGAGGGAACTGACAGATCAAAATACTGAAAATAATACTAAGAGCTTTATAAGAGCTGGTTCACTTTGGGTCTTAGAGAATGAAACACATTACAGTCTATTTACTGTTAAATGTCTGCAAAGAAAAGGGACTTAAAAGAGTGGACCAGTCAGAGTCAAAGATTCAGTCTCACAGTATCTTTCCTGGTAAAGAAATTTGGTCTTTTCTTTAGAAAATTAGCCCATGCAGATGTTTTGATAGTAATTGTGTCCTAATGTTTTTTCTAAAAAATATCTAGAAGCTAAGTGATGTAATTTTGCTCCCTCTTTAGTCAAAATCTACTGTAGGTATCTTTTCTCATAGCAAAACAGGGAGTACATAGAAATGAAATAGAACATTAATATTAACAAAAAATAATCATTAAAAAGTTCTCATTCTAGAATTTAGTTTCAATTGATACTCTCTTCAGACTTGCAGACTTTGAGGTTGCCAGGGAAGAGTTTAGAAGCTGGCAATCAGCAAGGTCTAACCTGAGAACCACTGCAAACACTAAAAAGATACCTTTTATTTAATATCTATTGGATTCTAATTCTTCTATGTCAAAAAATAGAAAGTAGAAACAGAGGAAAAAAAAGGGGTGGGGGTGGGGGTGGGGGAAATAGCCACATAGGGAAAGGCAATAGAGATAAGATTACTGCATTAAGAAAAACAACTAAACAGATCAAGCAGCCATAATCTCTTAATGTGAGTAAGAAGGACTCAGGGCCTCTCGTGCAATAGATGGAAAAAAAAGGCTGAAGTACATGATGGGAAATTATTTACCACACTGAATGTGTATTAAAGGAAGATGCTTTTCCAGTACTCTGCCACCCTCACAATAAAGAATTTTTTCCTCATGTTCAGATGAAACTTCCTATGTTCCAGTTTGTGCCCATTGCCCTTTGTTCTGCCACTGAAAAGCTCCTGGCCCCATCCAATTAACTCCCACTCAGTAGATACATATAAGCATTGATAAAATCCCTCCTCAGTCTTCTCTTCTCCAGGCTGAACAGCCCCAGGGTTTCAGCCTTTCCTCAAAAGGGAGATGCTCCAGACCCTTAATCATCTTTGTAGCCCTCTGCCATTGTTTTTCTTGAACCAAAGAGCCCAGGACTGGATCCAGTACTCTTGATGAGGCCTCGACAAAGGAAGACGGGAGGGAGAGGATCACTTCCCTCAACCTCTATTTATGAACCTCAGGATACCATTGGCCTTCTTGGCCCTAACTGACTTGGCCCACAGTTCTGGCTCATGGCCAATTGGTTGTCTACCATGATACTCAGGTCCTTCTCCACAGAGATCCTTCCCAACAGGTCAGCTCTGATGTGTGCAGTTACAGCTTCCCAGGTGTAGGACTGTTCACTTGCCCTTTTCGAATCTCAGCAGGTTCCTTTCCACCCAATCTGTCTAGGTCACACTGAATGGCAGCACAGCCTTCTGATGTGTCAGTTGCTCCTTGCAGCTTTGTGTCATCAGCAAACATGCTGAAGCTAGGATCTGTATCTTCATCCAGTTCACTAATGAAGATGTTGAGCAAGACTGGGCCCAGTCCCAACCCTTGGGAATACCACTAGCTACAGGTCTCCAGCTAGACTCTGCACCTCTGTTCACATCCATTTGAGCTCTTCCAGTTTTCAGTCCACTTCACTGTCCACTCATCTATCCTACACTTCCTAAGCTTACCTACAAAAATGTTATGGGAGACAGTGTCAAAAGCCTTGCTGAAATCAAGGTAGACAACAACCACTGATCTCCCCTCATCTACTCAGCTAATTGTGACACCATATGAGGCTATCAGGTTGGTCAAGCATGATTTCCAAGCTTGATTGTATCTATCAGAATAAGTAATCCTCCTACAAATGCCTCTGGAATGATCAGGACCATTTTATCCCATATCTTCCACAGGTTTTAACAGAGGGGTTAAAGTGAGGAAGGACATTTTCATAATCTCAAAAGGAACTCGATGCCAAGCTTCTGCTACCTCGAAGAGGTTTGTTCTAAGAAAATCTGTTCTTGAAAATCTGAAGACATCTAAGCTTGGTCAATTTGATGTTCAGGTATCTAGAATCCCCATTTGCTTTAAGAAATGTGGTAAAAGTCTTTTATGTGAGTATAAGACTGAATATAGAAATATCCATTCCAAGCAAGTGGGGTTCAACTGATTTGAATGCAGAGTGGGAATCTCTTCAACAAAATGGTTGTATCTACTTGGAACTTCTAGATATACTCAAAGTCATTTTTGTCAGTGTTCTGGGAAGGTAAAAACATCCAAGTTTAACTCCCAGTAAATTCTCAGACATTCTACAAATGAAGTTGTCTCGCCGAATAAGCAACAAAGAGAAGGATCTGAGTAAACAGGAAGATGGGTATAGTAATATCAGATAAGGACAATGTATGTAAACCTTGATATGACAGAAGACCATGAAGGACAAAATAAAGTGAAAGAGGAATTGGCTTTCATTATTTGGACATACTGAGTTACATAATGGGGAAATGATGAAGAAAAAGAAGGCCCACAAGTAATATTTTCATTTCATAAAGTGGAGATATTTATTTGTTAAGATCAGTAAAACCAAATTATAAATAACATAACAGTTACCTATGTAAAGTTCCATCAAAATTAAAACAGTGAGCCTCTCCCTTCCAGTTGTGTTCATTAAAATGCTTCAGCTATGAAAAAAGGCATGGACTACTATAAAATTGAGATTTGTTTCTGTCCACGTGCATGAATATTATAAATAAGACTTCCCTTATAAAAAATCACATGAGATGCTAATGGTATATTTGTAAAACGTGACTAGAAAATGACAACAATGTACTATTAATAAATAATACACTCAATAACAAAGAGATCTTTGCTATTGAAAGACATCTAGACATTTTGGGGTACATTCACGATGAAACCACTTGAAAAAAAAAAAAAAGACATTCTTCAAAGGAGCACAGCACACTACTTGAAAATGAACAGACTCTTGACATAATAGAAAATACATTATTGCCAGGCAAAGAAAGTCACCCCTTCAGTCCTTGTAACAGTGTTAGCCATCAGTGAACATTTGCTACTTCGGGGACAGTTAGACTGAAGCCCTAATCACAATACGCTAAACAACAACACACTTTGCGATGTTTAAAACACTCTACACAAGTACCTCTGCCCCTGAGCATGCCAGAATGATGATGATTCAGTATGCTTAGCCAAGTGCTCGTGTCATTTTGACACAACTTCCACATGTAAAGCTTACATAGATCTCAAATGATTAATATTACACGTCAGTCGCTGGAGGTAAGACAAATCCACAGAATTACACAACCTCAGAGGCATAACGATTTGCTTATCCACTTTAAAACCATCTCAAGACACTGAACTACCACATTATCATCACTTTTTTCTATAAACTTGTCAAGATAGGAAAGATGCAAATCAAATTACTAGCATAACACAAGGGCAAAATTCACCATCTAACACTGAAGTCCCACATCCCATTGCTCTTTGTAAAATGATGCCATCACCAGCTGACATCAGTCTTGTATGAGAGAACAAAATCTCCCAAAATCACCCAGTCCCTAAAAGCCAGGAGGCACCGTGGGTCTGTCCTGCCTGTGCTCCTGTATGCCAGCATCACTACAAACCACAGACTGATCCCAGCTCAGCTTGTTTCAACCACTGAGCTCCTACCAAAAATACATGTGTGCTATTTCAAATTCAGCTCTATTTCTCCATTGATGCAAGCATTATTTTGCCTGAACACTCCACCTAGAGGAGGGCAAGCAGGCTGCCCCCAGAGCCAGACCCACAAGTGGGGTCAGATACAAAGCGGAAGGTCTGAAGTGCACAGATGGACAGGGAAAGTGAGGGCAGGAGCCTTGCAGCTACACGTCAAACCACAGTCACTTATTTATCAGAGTGGCAACCAGCAGGTAACTGAACTAAGTGGGCAGGAAACACACACTAAGCGTGAGTCGCACTGATCTCCCCACCAACACGGCCTTGCCAACCCAAGCCTGGGAATAGGTCTGATCTGTTGGAAATGCAGACAGATACCCCCTTACAGTGCTGGAAGGAAGCATACTGGACTTTAGGAAGAGAGCTACTCCACCTGTAAGTTTGTTTATTACCATCAAACCTCTAAGGCTTACATTTATCAGAATCAGAGGTTGGTCATGAAAAGACAGGTAGAAGATGTGGTTCACTACAAATCACTAGAAATATCTTCTTTCCACATCACTTCTCTTTTCAGTGTTTTTACAACACAGATCTTATACTAATAATCCACCTCATGGACTCAACATTAAAAGAAGAACTCATGCAGTCATTTACATTCATCAGCATCTGCATGCTATCTTTCACAGTTCATTATCAAAGCGACATACCACTCTATAAAAATATCACAGTGAGGCACCTTTAATTTCCTTCATATCTGTGTTTGCTTTTCTCTTGAGCTTTCAGAGACAGCCAGATGGAACCTGCAGTATCACATGTTAAAGCAGGGTGAGCTGTGTGCATAGGAAATACAGCGGCTTAGAAGTCTTGAAATTTACATGTAAGGACAGAATTTCATCTATTTTTTAGATATCTATTTTTGTCCTTGAGTACATTAATAATAATTTTAAAGGAAGGTAACCTGTAAAGGGCTAAAATATGGCATGAGAATGCTTTGCACCACTTTTCTTTCCACAACATAGGAAGAAGGGCAGCATTGCTATCAGGTTACTACAGCACTTGACATAGCTTCTGCTTCTAAGAGAGCCCAGACACTAGCACCAGAATCAGTGCTTTCGGACTAGAACACTCAAGAAGAGTGCAAAATCCACTTCATTTAAAATGCTGACTGCTGGTAAGACTCCAGAGGAATGGAAACCTTACAAAGTGCAATTGCTGTACATCACACTTAGTACTAATTTTGACATTGGATAAACAGAAGGCATATGCTAATTCCCAGGTGAAAAAAATGCCAAAGTTCTCTCTGAAAGGATATGCTTTAGGTGGTGCTACTTAATTAGAGATAGGATGCCTTACATTATGTACATGATATACACTAGTTGCCCAGAGAGGCTGTGGAAGCCCCAACCCTGGTGGTGTTAAAAGCCAGGTAAAAGGCAGGTGGTGTTAAAAACCCTGGGCAATCTGATCTGCTATTTGACCTAGTGGCTGGAAGCTGTCTGTGGCAGGTGGGTTGGAATTTGATGATCCTTGAGATCCTTCCAACCCAAGCCATTCTATTATTCTATGATTCCACGAGAATCTGCAGAATAGTCACAGAGATGCAAACAAACAAAAAATAAGGAAGGTCAATGGAAAAGAATGAATGCACAGAAACCATGAAGACAACAAGACATACTGACTTCAGCTGTTTATACCTCATCTGAAATAGAAACTTGTGTGAAGATAAAAAATATTGAATGCAATGAAAACAAAAAACAGTATTTCACCTTGGTGGTAGCAGGTCATTATCATGAGCATTTGTTAAAGATTCCTCATTTTACATTGAGGCTGAAAGCTATTTTGGAAATGAATTTGTATTTTATTGATGGCTGGTTTGAGTTAACAAAGATGAATGCAAAGATTCAAGATTTGGCTGCAGGAAGTCTAACACCTGGACACCTGCAGTGAGAAGGTGTTCCACAAAAGCCAGAAGAATTTTCAGAGTTTTAATGTTTGAAATGGAAAGTAATTTGTTGTCAGTCATCATATGCAGAGTTATGAAAAGAGGGCATTGTGGACTACACAGGGAGAAAACAGAAGAACCACCATTTCAGCATTTTAAGACAATTGATATCTTAGACTAGCACTGAGCCTTTGATATAAATTGCCAGTAGAAAAATTTTTCCCTTCAAGAATTATCAGAAAAGAAAAATTGCATTTGAATAGCAGGGGGGGAAAGATCATCTCATTGCATTATTAAAGTCTGAAAAAATGATTTGACAATGACTGGAAACATTAGCAGTCTTCAGATCCATCACGGAGCATAAATCACTTGAGAACATCCAATTCTCAGATACAGGCGGTCAATGGAGAAGCTTCACACTGCAGCAAAATCCTTTTTTTCATTTTCATCCTCCTCACAAAATATACTTGGCAGACAGTGCAGTACATGAATCACTTCTCTGCAACTTGCTGCAACAATTCTTCATGTAGGACATGACTTAAATCATGATTTGATTTCAGATCATGATGCCTCAGTGCGGCCGATGTTTGAAATACAGAAAGATATTGGCCTCACAGCAGCAATCAAAGAACAGCAGAAAACATCCATGCTCTTTACTTGTGGGGAAAAATCCTGTACCTTACAGAATTGGACCCTGTATGTAGGCAGCATTGCCTGGCTTTGCTTTGAAACAGCTCAATTTAAAATTTTCATAGGATGAATTCCCCCAGGTTTGAAAACAGACAGCTGATTAAAATCTGTGCAATTCTATTGATTTGTCCGGAGTCAGAATGGTAGAAGAGAATTTAGTTTATAAATTGGAGATTTGGGCAGACAGAAGAAAACCTATTATTCTTATTAAAATTTATGAGTTTGAGCTTTCTGCAAGCTATGCATTATCTGAAGGGAATGTCCTTTGTGTACTTGCTAACCATGAGGGTGGGTTTTAACCTGGACGCATAAATTCAGTCAAACAAATATGTATGTTTACTTGCTTGCCTTCACTGTTGAAAAGAGATAAAGCTTTGCAATTTATTAAATCTCTACCCTTACTTTCCAAATATGAGGTAACTGACTCTCATAACAACTCTGTCTCAGTGAGCAAGCTAAGTATAGTCTCTGTTCACCCAAGAGAGCATTCACAGCAGGAAGAAAGACATCAAACATCCTATAAGTGGCATGAGAAATAAGAAAGTCTCTGCTGTACTTCAGAGTTGATGCAGTAATTAGTACTGGAAAGACATGAAATACTGCATGCAAGCTTGGTCACATTCAGCTTTAATAAAACTGAAGTGCTCTATGTTCCTGTGTTGTGTTTCCATATTTCCACCTTGAGTACCAAGAAGAAAGTTCATCAAACTCACATAGGGCAAGGGAGGATTGAAACAACCTGTGGACTTGGCAGGTTTCTCCCCAGTACCACAAGAACTGAGGAGCTGAGAAGCAAGAGAACAGAGAACTTATATCTGTATAACTTCAGGTCCCAGTTCAGCAAAGCATTGGAATATAGGTATCTCCTTTTCCTCTATCAAAAAATTGTGTTACTTTCCTGATCTCCTTTCTGATCTTCATCTGGTTCTTTAGATACCACCCCTAAATGCTGGTACAGAAACAGTAACAGACAGACACCAGAAGATCTAAACCGATGTTCTCAGTTTGGTAGGGTTTTTATTTATTTCATTTTGACAAAAACGAAAGTAGCCTAAAATTGGAAGCTTTGCAGAAGCACGGACTTGAGTAAAAAACGACAAGTGCTGAATAACTTGAAAACTGCTTCTTCAATTACTGGCATATCTATTTTAGCAAAAATTGAGATCCTTTTTCACAAAATATGTGATTATTTTCACTAAATAATTTATTTTATTGTAGTTCTTAAAGATATCAGTGTTCGAGTTATAAACTTCAACCTATCATTTGTTTTGTTTTATATCCACTTGATTGTGTGCCTGTATGCCATTTTGGCAGTTTACAGACACCTCTAAAAAGGGTAAATAAGAGTTCTGATTGAGGCTTCATTCCATTTTCAATGCACATTGAAGAGCACAAACAAAGGAAAAAAACACTACTTCTGTCTGTGCATGGATATTTTTCTGGAAATGCTCAGGGGGTAGGAATTTCAAGAGCATTGTACACTGATCTAATTCAATATTGGCTCAGTGAGCATTTCATTTACAAGATAAATTTAAAAAAATAGGTTTTTTGGAAGTCCTTGCCTTGCACATCATAAGATGTTCACCTTTTGGTGTGTTCCTCACACATAGAAGTCTCACACTCAAAGAAAATGTTTTCAACATACTGCCAAGCCTTTTTTTGCAATAGTGTGACCACATAAGGGCTTGTTTCACCTCAGTTCAACGCTCATTTCAGCCTTTGGGCAGCGCGGTGAGATCCTGGTCTTGAGACCCCTGAGAGAGCCTTAAGTCTGAGCCTCGGTCCTTTAGAGGACATTTTTGCAATCAAAATCTTTGTTCCTCTTTGCACCTCTTCAGTGAAAACTTTTCCTTTACTACCAAGGTAATTGAACAAAAACTAAGCTTCTCATGAAATATGGAGTTTTGCTAGCTTCTTGTTAAGAATTTAAAGAATTTTAAGAATTTAAAATGTTATGCCTTTGTAATTGTTCATTTCCAATAAACAGAAAATGATGTAACACATCTTTGCTATGGGCCCTAGCTGAGCAAAACAATTTGTTGAATGTACAATTAGAAAACACCAGGAATTATTCAAAAGGTACTTTCATGTTTTATTGAGCAGTGGCTTAAACCTAAACCCAGAGAACAACTATTTGTGGTGACGTTTTCTTATGCTGCCTTTGGGTTCACTCGTGATAGTTACGTCTAGGCTAAAAGAAAAAAAAGTTGTACTTGAAAGGTGAAAATACTAAATAACACAGCAAATTCAAGGTGATTTGAGTGCTGCTTGCTTTAGACCAAGATGGGATAAATATTCATCTCAACAGTTGACCAACGCAACCACAGCATAGAGTAGGTGGAGATCATTTTAAGATGCAGTTTTAATAGGTGCTACTAAGACTTGCTAGCAATCAAAAGTGCTTTGGGGTGAGAAGCGGGTTGGTCTCCAAAGCAATAGATAGTCTGCCACTGTTTTCGGAAAGCCCAGCATTTTGGCTGTGAAGGAAGAGAGTGATAACCTTGCCATATCTCAGGCCTGCTCTGCAGTGGGACTTGCTTGATCGTACCCAGGGCAGTGCTACATGGAGCCACATGGTGGCTGCCCAGTCCCAGAGGTGGATGATGGTCAGTTCTGTCCTGCCCATGCTTGCTGATTTCACACAGGTGAGGACTACTTGCTTAATGCCATGGTTTGCTGAGCTTGGCACAGCTGAACTGCTCAGGACAGTGTTGTCTGTGTGAACGATGGGGAGCAGGTCACTGAGCCATGTCAGTGGCAATGAAGCCACGGCAATACGCTCACAAACTGCAAACTTTTCACCGCCTTACAAACACAGGTGGGGTGTTTTCAGTCCTGCAGGAACCACTGAGAATGCAGTTCCTACTCAGAAAAAGCAAGAACTGCCATCAGGAGGTGCCCATTTCTCTCGTGGTTGCAAAGAGAAACTACATAATCATTTTCAAATAGGAACAATTTTTTTTTGCTTTTTTTTTTTAATAAATGAAAAGATGTCAAGATTCATTTTAAGTACTTGCACTAAGCTAAAGAGGCGGAATACACCATATCTCATCCTGCTATAAAAAAAAAAGTGAAGAAAATGAATAATCAGAGAGGAATAACTAACTGTTTAATTTCTTGTTGCTGCAAAAGAAATATCAGGTAGGGATAATGGGTTGAACCTCCTGTTGGTTATTTGTATTTCCTTCAGGAAAATGAGTTTCCTATATTTAATTATCAGGCCACTAGGTCATTCAGTAATTGTTTCATTCAAAAACCACCAAGAAGTCAAACACCTGACAGATTCCAAGTGATAAAATCTGGGAATTTGAGGAAATAGAAGTCATTCTACAACAATCATTATGAAAAACACAGCCTTCTGCCATCCTCTTTTTGTTCTCCAGTGATTGAATTATCAGTTCTTAAGTGAAGTTGTGTTTTCAACTTACAGCTAATTCTTCCTGGTTTTACCAGTTACTTTAGAAGAAAAGATGGTTGAAAATTACAAAGTGTATTATCTTCTTCATGGCCGATTTTTTAAATCACCTTGCAAAAACCAAGGAGGGTGATCATCAGGAAGATGGCAAAGAGATGCTTTATGATGACTTCTTGGGCGTAAAAAAAAAAGCCCAGATGATCCCAAGTGGAGGGGCTATGTGATATTAGAAGCAGATCTCATTAGGGATGTCACAGCATACCAGGAGAGTTCCCAGAGCACCCTTCCAATAGCCAGGAAGCAGAGGACCAGCCACTTTCGGACACGGTCTGCTGACTTTTTGTTAGTAGGAAACATCAGCTAACAGATAGAATCATAGAATAGCCCATGTTGGAAAAGACCTTAAGGATCATCAAGTTCAACCACAACCTAACCATACTACCCTAACTCTAATAACCCATGGCTAAATCCCACAGTATCCTTTCAGTAAGGAGGTGGTGACTTAGGACAATAGCTAGTAAGTCTGTTATACTTTTGTTTCTGAGTGAATGGAAGTAAAGGGAAAGATGGATTTTTCATCATCTCTCTTTTTTTCTGCTGTGCTTCTGTTTCTGTTTAATCAGTTCACTGCCTCTTGGCAATATCTGCCATCACATTCTGCTTTGCTGCCATCCTGCAGAAAACCTTATGTCACAGATGATAGTTCATTTTTCAGTCACTGTCAGAAGAAAATGTCCTACAATTGCTCGGAATGGGCAACCTTTATCTAGAATTTCTACAGTCCAATTTATTACACCACTGATTTGATCTTCATTTTTTCCATCATCATCCAGCATTTTGGGAACTGCCTGTCCTTTCTATAATCTGGACTTGTTCCAATGCTTATTAATCTATTGAGATAGAGAAACAAAGCAGGTAGCAAAAGGCGAGTTAGCATTTTTCTCCTTCACCATCCCCACTTCTAGATTGCATACTTCCTCACTCCTGTTCTCACTGTCCATTTCAGGATAGGGTGAACCAGATGTTAAACCAGTTTTCATAAATATGCATGAAGGAAGTGTTTTGTGCAACTACCACGGTTCAGAGATTCAGTTTAAAACAGCAGATGCCTTGCTTATAGCTTCAGCTTCCAAAGAGATGCAAACTCAGCAGCGTATGTTGTGACATCATTCTGATGAAGCTAACAAAAAGATGAGTGTATTGAAATTGATAAAAAAGCCAGTATTTCTATATTCTATAAAAATTAAGCTGTAACAGAGGCTTTGATCTTTGACTTCTGTGGCTAGTTCATTGCAAATGATAATCTTCGTATCAACAAAAAGCACAGCATTCATGAAAGAGAGTCCTTAAAACTATGGCAAGATCTGTGTCAAATTTAAAAATGTTTTTATTCTCACGAGCACATATACTCTTATGATTTTAATTTGCCAGCTTCTCTTTCAACTTCTTGCTTTAAAATGAGCTTCAAAAGATTCATAACCAACAGAAAGGAGGAATTTTACACAGTTTTAGCACAAGTTCATACATTGGCCTTAGTCTCCCCAAAAACTTTTAAGCACCTGAAAAGATTATACCAAAACCGATTCCAGTGCCAAATATCTTCCATGCACAGCTCCTGTAAGGGGATTTGATTCGTTCTGTTTATAATCATGTGGCATCCTCCACAGAGCAATGATTCCAGCATTTCTGTATCTTGGCAGCTCTATGAAAAAATTAATAACTAAGAACATGAACAAACCATTTGGCAAGCCTGAACTAGTTTTTAGTGAAGATGAATTGTGGTAGCTTTCAACCTGGTGCAGGCATGTTTAGCTCTAACCTCAATACCGGAGAAACTCAGAGGCTGGCAGTGGAAATAGAAAAGCTAGAGTAAAGAATTTCACTAAAAGACCTTAAGATTTCTATTCACTTCAACACAAGCAATGAAATCTCAGGACACTACTATCAGTGGACAGAAATTAACCACCCAGCTAAATATAGTCATTCCACCCACAGTTTGCTAACTCCGAGAAGCTGATTTCTCTGTTAATGCTTAAATTACCCCCCTGGATCTGACCACACCTATTCCCTCGTGTAGCCTTCCTCTTCAAAAGTGATACAACTTCAAACCCTTACATGTAACTCCACATTTCATACCAAGAATCCAATACATGGGTCCCACTTCCCCTAGACTTGTACCAGGTAAGTCTCACACTAAGTAGCAGAAATAATGGAGCATATTAACTCCAAGATTCTTGTCAGGCAGTTGCCATTCTCAGATTCCCAAATGATTTTCATTTTCTCTTGCCACAAAATACTTACAGAACCCTCCTGCATCCTTTTTCAATTGTAGGTCAAAAAGCTGCTTCTTGGCCAGTGTGCCTGTGTGGAGTGCCAAGTCAGCCAACTAAAACAGTTTTCTGTTGAGCTCCCATTGTAGACTTACTCTCTCAAAAGGGAAATTTATTTTAGTGTCTCTTCTTTCCTAAGCTACTAGTTTTCTGGAAGTTATAGAAAAGTATTTATCCCCAAAGCCTTTACTTCCCTATCAAATGTGGTTGCCATTGTAAGATGCAGTTATATTCACAATAAGTAGATGTGAACACAGCCCAAACTATCAATTTTTCCAACATTAGCCACACTTATCACAAACAACTTAGTTTCTTCAATCCCCATCATTTTTTTAAAACCATCTGCTTGCAAACCTCAGGATTGCAGACATCAAAAGGGACACACAAAGACCACAACATTCAGTCAGCTTCAGCCTTACAGAGATGGGGAATACAATACTCCTAGGTACACGGGGCCAGTTGTTATGAAATACTGCATTGAAGTTTCCTATGAAAATATTCATTTTTCTCTTCTTTCACTGAAATCATTTTCCCAGAACATGAGAGAAGGGATTTCCAGGGTGTTGGAGAGTCATCAGGGAAGTTCAGAACTGAATCTCAAGTGCTGGTACAAGTGACAAAAATAACCAGCACAGAGGCAGTTCTCCCATACTCTCCTAATTTCCCCACACCCCTGGGAAATGCATCCTTCTGAAGTATCATCTTAACACATAATATTTTGACTGCTGTTCTCACAGATAGCATCTTCTTTTAAGAACTAAAAAGTGCAAAATTTCATACATCTCATAAAACCCATACAGGCACCTGTTTTCTACAAAAGGCAGCTCAGTAAAATTTGTCCTAATGAGCAGTAAAGAAAATCCTCCTTTACTGAGTACCACATCATAGATAAAATATAATCCAAGTGAATGAATTATCAGTGATGTTCAATTGATGTGTTGTACTTCAAAAAAAGCTATGGACAAAGATAAAATGGGTTATAGAAGCACATTCAGATTTTATCAGAATAATCTCTAAAACAGCATTTAATCCAAATCTCCCCTTTGCAATTTAGAGCTACACTGTAAACCTAAGGAACAACGCCCACTGTATATTTGGAATACTCATATTTAGGAAGAAGATTTTATTCCAAAACACATGTTTAAAAAGCAAGATAAGGCTTTTTTTTCAATGTCCTACATAGATAGTCGAATTATTCATATTTAAAGAAGAGCCAGGGGTGTTGCTTTTTTTTTTTTTTTTTTTTTTAATTATATCTATATAACTTGCAGCTTGTAATCTACAAAGAGAGAGGTTGCCAACATACGATAGGACACATCCCCCAAAATACTAGCACTTTGGAGCTAAAACAGGTAGCACAGGAAATTGTTGTGGAAACCTGATGACATTTTTGTTGTTTCAACATTTTGACTAGAATTTCAGCTACTAACGATAGAAGTAGAAGAAAGAGAACATTATTTTGGATTATAAAGTTAACAGTGATAGCATCTTGCAGCTGAAATTGCACTCTGGACCAAGTAGGTATTCTCTTCCTGTCCTACAGTGTTAGAACAAAGCAAACAAAAAGATTTCTCATTTACATGGCAATAGGATCATCCATTGTCCAAGTAATACCCAAAAATAAAACAGTCCTTTAGGCACTGCACTGACCGGAGCAGCCGCAGTGCAATTTCCACGCTTACATAATTCTCTGATTGCAAAGAGAAAGGCTGCATTATGTAAGTGCCTGCCTTTTCTGGTGGTTTTATTTTTGTTTGTTTGTTTTGTTTTGTTTTGTTTTTCTCGCTGGCTATGTTGTTTTTCAGTGCTCCCAAAGGCTGTTTTACTTTTCAGACTCTCTTTTAACCAGAGACAATCTTGCAACAGAAGTACAAGTCTTTAAGGCTAATGTTACAATCTAAAAAGTGGAGCTAGTAGCACAAAGAGAAAGGATTTTCAAAGTTTCAACTCATTTTAGATGACACTTACATTCATTTCTGCAGTTTTTCTGTTATAAGCACATGAAGAATCTCATTCTGCATTTCACTGAACACCTCAAATCCCCTTGATAGTCACTGAACATCTGGAGTCCAAATGAATACGGAACTAATCCCAAAGGCAAAACAGCACAACAAGTAAGGAACAATCCCTGCTACCAAAGTCACTATGGAAATCTTGCAGCTGGTCAGTTAAAACACGGTTGCACTTCACTTTTGTTTTTTTATCACAACTTTTATCTTCAAGCCAATTTACCTTAATCAGCTGTTGCCCATAAGGTAGCATTAATACAGATATAAGTGCAATGACCAAACTATCCTGACAAAACCTACACCAGGTAGGTCCATCCATATTCAGTAGCAGGGCATTCCCAGTACATTCTTCTACCGGATTCTTAGCACCCTTCACATTCACAAGTCTTAGGAGTTGATGGTACTCAGCTCCTCAGGCTTTCACACCTTCCCCCTTTCTTCCATCGGAAAACAGAAAATGGAAAAAAAGAAACGAAGAAAGTCAACAACACACACACTTTCCTCTATACCCCTTACCACTACACACAAGCACACACATAAGGGAAGGAAAAAAAAAGAAAAAAAAAAAAGAGTTATATGAGGTGCCAATCTGGAATGAAATGGATTTTTGAACAGACAGTCATATTTGGCACTGTCAGCAAAAGCTTGTGGGTGGCCCCATTTCTCTCCGAGCCTTAATGCCCTTTTTACATCGGTCATTTAAAAACGTCACCCAGAAAGTTCATTTGAGTTGCTTCTGACATTATTTTCACATTACTGCTGAATGGACTTGATGGAGAGGTTTGTTTCCCCCACCACAGTTCCATAAAACATACATTAAGGACATCTTCCATTTGGCTTTCAAGCAGCATTTTTAAAGTCCATGCAGATCCATGACTATTTTCCCTTTAAAAAGAATCAACAGAAGATCAGAACTCTCTGTAGGAGAGCATGGAAATTAAAAACGAGTGGATCTCCCAAACCGACTGCTACGATCCTTAGGCAGAAGACTGGGTTAAAGGGTCCTCACACTGTTCTAGCTGCATTCTCAGTACACCGCTTTTATGAAGGAACCAGAGCTGTAGAAATTCCTCCGGCATGGCATGGAATCCAGAATCGGGCAAGACATTGTCATAGTAATGATGGCTAATAAACTTCCCATGCAGGTCCACTGAGAACGGCCAGAAGCCATAAATTGTTACTTCTTCACAGAGACCAAGGGCGGCACTGACTAGGAAAAGTCCTGTGGAAAGTCGTTTGGCATGGATACCTTTGCTCTTCCAGAACTTGCCAATGTCACGCAGGAAATTGGGGTTGGCAAACAGCACTGCCTGCTTGGCACCGAAGTCCTTCAGGGTGTAATAGACACGCAGGGAGGGGCCTGTCCCCGTCTTCATTGAGAAGGCCGGCATATAGATGTAACTGTGATTGTACACCTTCACACTGTCCACAAATGCTTTTCGAGACCAAAGCAGATTCTGGAATCTGTAAAATGAGAGAGAAAAGTCTGTTGGTCTTACAAACACTTGTCTACTCATCTCAAAATACACCTACATGCTGTTATTCACACACGGATTTGCAACTGATCTGCACACCTTTCCAGAGCCCAGAGAAAGTCCTGACAAATTTCTGAGTGTCTTTTCTAAAACAATGAACCTGAACAGACAGTTAAAAACCATCTGGTATCCTGCTAGCTCCAAAGCACAAAACGTTTCTGATTTCATCTCCTCACAAACCTTGAATGAACACTAATAATTTTCCCCCAAAATTAATTGTTTTAGTGACATTTTTCTTTATATTTTCAGGCATATAAATCTTTAAATTAAATTTTGAAATGAGTGTTGTTGTTCTTATTTCCTAAAGGCATACTAAAAAAGAATCCAAGTTACATGTTGAACTAGCAATACTAAGCAATAATCAAATAGAAATTCTGGCCTTATAAAAATTTTAAGACTTGTAAGATTTGCTTTTATTATGCCTGAATGAGATTTATATTTCCATTAGATTATGATACCATAGCCATTTATTCTCAACTTGAGAAAAATCTCAGAGAATTCTTTAGGATAAGTGGCACCACAAAAATACAGCAGCAGGCACCAAATGACACTCAGGGAGGATGTTTAAGAAGGTAGGAGTTACACAGTGAGTAGGTTTAAAAGCAGTTAATATTTGTAACGTGCAAGTTAGAAGAGAGACTAGTTGAGGAAGGCAATGTATAGATCCACGTTATTTCTCTGTTTTTACAGTTCTATTTAACTCTTGCTACAAAAGCTACATCAGGTTCCAAATTCTTCAAGTAGCCAATAGCTGCTTACTGATATCTACATTATTCCTGATTTTAGACTTAAATACTTCTTCAAAAACAGTACCTTAGCAAGAATATAACCTTTCCTTCCCATATACTTTTGGCATGCCAAGATGAATGAGACATCTGGCAGGAAGCTATAGGCAGTTCACCCATACCAGCACCCTCAGTAGTGTTTAACACTACACAAAGCACATACCAAAAAATAATAAAGTTTCCTGAATATGCTCCATTGGGTGTAACTGACAGAGATGTCAGCCAGAGTGACTAGTAAAATCCAATACCTAAACACAAATTTGTTAAGAAGCAGGAGAACTTATTGTTCTGGATTGTGGGCTGTATCAGGCGATACTTCTGCATGAGAAAATCACTGATTCACCCTTGATTGCTTGCTCCCTTTTCAGAGTCGCTGCAGCCTTCAGAGCACCAGTAGATCCTCCCTGCCTTTTCAACATGCCAGTGTCCATAAACTTCAGTAAGTAGGCAAGGAAAATCCATGGTACTTCTGCACAAGCCTTACCGGCACCTCCTGCTTAGCAGCTGGGATGCTTTCCCAAACATGGTCCCTAATTTTTTTCTCAGCTCTTAAATGACTTGAATGACTTTCTCATTTTGTTACTGCCTCCTCTTTCTCAGTTTCTTGTGGCTGAGACATTTGTATGTGTCACAACTGATTTCATAATCACACGGCAGAGTCAGAACAAGAAAACTGAGACACTGGCAGTGGATATTTCCCTTTCTTTGGCACAGGTAAAGAGATAGGTGTAAGAACACTTTTTTCATATGGTCTGAGTTCATTTTATATAAAAACCCCTTTGATAAAAATCACATACACAGCAAGATATATGGGTTTGAATAGGATGTCAGAAGACCTCAAGAAGTATCAGTTAAAATTTCATCTGATACAACTGCCAACAAAAAACAAAACTTCAGCAACACAGAAGTATCTCATGAACATGTCAGGTTCTTAGGAGTCTTTCTTCTGGTAGAAGAAAATATTAGTAATAATTTAAAAGATTTTGCTGACACTTTCAAAATGTAATATTTGGTCTCCTGATTTGCCACAAGTTTCTTTCAACATGTCCTGGTGGGATTAAAGTAAAGCTGTTCCAAAGCAAAACCCCTGAGATCTGCACTGTTTGACTCTGCAGATCTTGTCTTTCTGTGTGGAGTAACTAATGGAGACAAAGCCCCTGTCATCCAAGCAAGAAATTTATCCAACTTGAACATATGAAGCAAAACAATAATTTCATAACATTGCATTTGGCATTCTTTTCTGTAGAAAGAACAAAGACACAGCTGGATGTAGAGCACCAGCAAAGGCCAATGTACCCTGGCAGAAATTCATTGTCCTAAATACCACCTATGGGACTTCTGAGACCTGTAAGTAAGTGTTCCCCCAAACAGCTTTGCTATTCTCTCCCTAAAGAGAGCAGGACAACCTGTCAGGTACAGGAGTTGGGTCCATCCTAGGAAAGTTTTTCCATTTTCATCAGGAAAATCAGTCACTGAAGGGGAAAATAATCTCAATGTTCACCTATGTGTTGGAGCCTTCAGACCCTATCCTAAAAATTCTCTAATAGTTCATGAAAGGCAGAACAGGCTTTAAGCATATTGCGCTCTTCTCAATGTGAGGCATCCCCTGTGAGGGGCTCAAGCTTCCTTTCACAGAACGAGGAACGTGAGCACACAGCTTCATCTGCCTTTGCAGTGGTGGAGAGGAATACACAGCCCTGTCAATCCTGGAAGCCAGTTTTACCACATCCTTTTCCACTTACAGCTGGCTAACAACAATCACTTCACTTGGAAAATAGATGTGGTTATTCTAAAGCTTCATTCTTCAGCAAATTTACTATTCACAGAAAAGCACTGTGCAGCCTTAAGCTGAATGCACTTAAAATGCTCAGATATAATCTGAGGGACAAGGACTGTCTCTGAATATTCATACACCATCACTGCCACATTTACATTCATTCTACATGAATCTCTCAAAATGCCTTAGAAGCAATAAGAAGTAAATGACACTGCTATGATAATGGTCAGTAGAGGGACTTCATGTAGAATGGATGGCATTTGTCATGTAACTGCAAACTGCAGAGATCTGTTCATTAACATCACTTCCTGAAAAAAAAAAAAAAAAGAAAGGTTATCTGCATAGCCATGTCAGTAGGCCTCATGCCCAGGTCAACAGATGGACATGACACAGGTGGCCAGGAGCTCATGCAGAAGCATAAAACATGCAGATTATGGCTCGTCTGATGACTTGAAACAGCCAAAAAGCTGCTCCCATCTTGCGCTCCTCATGAGGGGAATTATTAGAAGCAAATGGTATTTTTTGATCCCCATTTGTACAAATAGGTGACTTGTCCAGCTTTTTGACTTTTCATAGAATGATTAGAGATTGAAAAATCTTGGGACAAATTGTATGCATCAACAAGTGTCAATATCTTTTACTTGAAGCTCAAGTGTACTTTCCTTTAATGGCCAATGTAAACAGGGAGCCCTGCAGGCAATCCCACCCCAGCAGTGGCTTTTGGGATACAATGCCACTTCCTTCTCATCAGACAAAGAGAACAGAGAGGACAGAAGGGCTTTCCCTTTGTAGCTGATAAGCTCAGCAGCACATACATGAGTGTGCTGATATGGTTTCTTCCCGCTTGTACTGGCAAGAATGCTGCCATCCTGGTATAATCCTTGCATTCAGATGAACACACAAACATCTCCCTTTGTGTTAGTCCTTGCCTAGATAAGAAATAAGGAGCCACGTGTTCCTAGTTAGTGCTTTACAGACTTGCAGAAGGACTGAGGTTGCTAGAGACATCTCTGCCCATCTGCTCCAACCCCTGCTCATGCTGCAACTTCCAGAGCAGTGTGCCCAGGCACATGTCCAGTTTGTGCCCCTTGCCTTTGGTACCCAGCATTGGGAACTGCTGAGAAGAGTTCTGTCTCCATCTTCATTGCATTCTCCCTTCAGGTGTTTGTATACATTGTTAAGATCCCCATGAGCCTCCTCCTCTGAACAGGCCCAGCTCTTTCAGCCTCTTCTCACATGAGAGGTGCTCCAGACTCTTCATCATCTTGGTGGCCCTCCACTGGACTTTTTCTGGCGCATCTGTGTCTGCTTGCCTGACATGTTTTGAACATTCAATATTCTCAATGGCTGCAGCTAGCTCCTCTGCAATCATGGGGCTTCAAAATAAACCTACCAAATGATCCAATATCTTGTGCAAGAGCACATCTCTGACAACACCTCAGCTCTCAGAGAAAAGCAATGAAATTGCTCTGACCTCTGCAGTCAAGCTCATACAAATGCATGGCAGGCTGCCAGCATTCAGATAAAACTGGAGCTGGAATCTCCCAAGCCCTGAATAGCACCTGAAGAAGACAGGAACTGCTGAGTAATTGGCACTTATGTGTCCTGGCAGCTTGACAGCAGCTTGGAGAGGCGATGATGCTGTGAAGGCTGGTGAAAGCAGATCGCAGCCTGCTCAGCCTGGGCGCTTCACTGCTGCTGCATTCATTAGTGGCCAGCAAGCACATGAAATCCTCAGCAACACATTTTTGCTGTCAGGTTCATATGACAGATCAACTTTTAAAAAGCATGAACTTTCAACAGGCACATGTAGGCACAGCTGCACAAATACTAGAGAAACAAATTCCTTTTTACCAGCTGTAGGATTCCCTCAGATGCTGTGGACTACTTTCTCAAACAGAACGATGCATCCAAGAGAAAATTTCCAGAGCCAGTTCACTGGTGACAGCACAATCAAAAACTTAAGAGCATTAAGTGGTTTGGATTTTTTTGTTTATTTTTAACCTGTTTCTTAATGTTCCTGCTGATGCTCTCTAGCAGATATTTGGGACAGGACTGCTCTCTCATACTAAGAGATGATTTCTTGCAACCACAAGGAACTTGCTGCAGAGATAGTAAGCTAATCCACCAACAGCTAATAACAGCAGCTTTTTCTTGCATCTGTTTCCTTTTGATCTCCCCTGAGAGCCACTATCTCATGCCTATGAAGATATATCAGTATATCAGTCACTTACTGCACTGCCATCTGCAAAGTCACAAGTTCAGCATTCCAGATTAATTGAAAGCTGACTTCTCAAAAAGAAAAAAAAAAAGAAAAAGGTTGAGAGTATTATTTTGGAATTAAGACAAATAGATGTCAGGGGAATAGAGCAGAAGGCATATAAATACTTGTGCATTTGTCCTTACAGCAAGGAGACAACCTCACAAAAATGTTGTAGATAGTTTGATGTCAGCATTAGCCAAGAATGATTAAGCAATTTGCTGCAGTTGTTTACATGCACTTACAGCTGGGTCACAAATCAGCTTGCAATCACACATTTGATCCTTCACTGCTTTGACCCAACTGCACTCAGTTATGATTGCTTTTGTGCTTTCAAAAAGGGGTGCACTCATTAATGCCCTACACATTTGTTCATATGAGACACTTCTTGACTATGCAACCAATCTGGGGCTTGTGTAGCCAATGTCACTAAAACACGGGCTGTGTCTGAGTTAAGAGCACCATGGTTTCCATGCACTTACTCTCCATGTTGGCACTTCCAGCATGCATTAGGTGCAAGGTCGGCTATTCTACTTGTCCACAAGGGATTCAAAAACAAGCACCTAAAGTGCTGTAAGTTCATCCCCTTTCTTGTTGTATCCCAAGTTTTCCAACTACATAAGCCTTGTTTACTTAACTTAGGGAAAGCTACCTTACCCAAGATTGAATTACAATCCCATTGAAGTAAATGGCAAAGCCAACTCTGATCTCTCTGGAAGTCTGCTCGAAGCCTCAAGCAAAACAAAAAAAGTCAGGCATGCAACGCACTTCAGAGCAGTTAGAAAAGGTATAAAATAACATGATTAATCACAAAGACTGATCAATTAAATCAGTAAAATTAGAGATGCCAAATATCATCGATCAATGCAGAAGGCTTTTATTTCTGTGGTGGATTCCCAGTGTTTCATCTAGTCTTGTATCAAACAACTAAAGCATGAGGAACTCACCCCTGTTCTCACTGTGGGTCCCTCCACAAGCAGTAGGGTCACCACGCCACTGGGTAGGGTAATACTATCCCCATCTTCTCTTTTCCATTTGCTTTCCTCCTTCCCCAGTCTGACTGCCCACAATGGATGCAAAGGCAGCAAATCTTCCATTCAGCCTTTCAGGGGAGATGCTCCTCTCTCCCAACACTCACTTTAGCTCAACATTTACATATATCTTGCAGTTCACTGAGACTCCACGCTGCCTCCTCTTTCTTTATAGATGGAGGTTTCCAACTTCAAAAATTTATGTTTTACTCTCATCTCTGGTTCCAAAGATTAAACATGAAGCCTGATTCTCCTATACATATTTTTAATAGCTTTTTTCAGATTAGGGATTACGTTCACACCCACTGTCAGCTCCAAAGCCCCCACATCAAGGAAACATACTGTGCAGTGCTTGCAATTACATCTTTTTCAGCCAGGCTGTTTCTTAATTCTATGCTATTCTTACCCAATGACCTTCAGAGTACTCAGATGCACTTATAGTTCAGTTAGACATTGCAGAGGTAGACACTAATCGCTTTGATGATCGCAAGATCATCTTATAATTGGAGTCTGTATTAATTAGGGTTTTTTTTTAAATTTCCACCCATTTCCACTTTTACACTGTCATGCTGGGAATACTATATATAGTGCCAAAAGAAAGCTGACTCTCTGTTTTTCAATGGAACACTGAGGTGCTCTATACACTAAAGCAATGAAACATTAAAATCAGTGTTCACTGGTATTTTGGGACTGTGTGTGATCCTTATTCTGCCAGCTCAAATTAGAATGTGCTTATAAATACCTCCTTCCAAAATCGGTAGAGCTAAACATCAATCCATTCTGTTGCCTGACAGTTTGAATCTTAGCTTTCAAAAGATGAGCTGCTCGTGTTAGTTTGACTCTTTGAAGATTGTGGCAACTAAAGTCACAGAGAAGTTGAAATAATATAAAAGGATAGGCATAACTGTAAACTACATGCATTGTCAAAAAGAAATTGCTGCCTAGTATTTATAAATCTGCTGAATATTTCACAGCATTTACAGACGAAAGTCTGGAGAATAAGAAAAACAATGAAATGTGAACCGAAGCGACCAACAAGAAAAAAAAACTATTACAGAACTAATCCTGATATCTTTAGTATTTAATTTTACTGGACTGCATGCAGACTGAGTCTGTAAGAAGAAAAGTCATCAGATCACACATTTCCTCAAATTTTTATGGAAATCAGAACTCCAAGAAAACCCACATCCTACAGTAAAACCATTTTTTCTATCCCTCCCTTAAGTTCCTTAAGAATAAATTTTGCCTGATTATTTTTGTTTCCTCTTGATATGCATCCAAAGAGATTTTAGGATTACCCAATAAAAGTGTTGAACATAGAGTCTTCAGAAGATTTCCTCTTGGTTAACCTGTGTTCTCTAAAGCAGACCACTCTGTTTTTGGGACATCCAAACAGAAAAAGAACAGTACTGTATCCCCTCCAATTCTAGGTTTTTGAACTAGGTTTTAAATATTCTCCAGATATGAATCACAAGACATCACCACCTGTTACAGCACTGCAACAAACGTTACTAACATTAAAGTTTTTCTATCTATTAATTCTGGCAATTGTTCTGTAACCCAAATATAAAACATACTGAAAAGTTTACAGCCATGAAAGATTGATTTATAGGGGAGGACGCTTTCTGGCTTGTATACTTGACTGTTTACTAAGCATTTTTCATTACTTCCTTAGCATATTAATAATTTGCATTGATCTGTGATGTTGACATTCAACTATATCCTCCCTTCAACCTCTTAAGAGTTCTTTTCAAGGAGAAAAGCACAAATGTTTGAATTAAGCAGTTTTCTTCTTAATGATGCCCTGTGCAACATAAACCATAGACTGATGAGAAATAATTTAAAGGAATAAATGCTTTGATAGGTGTTACAATAATAATTGTAGCTAAAACAGGTCTTCTTTCTTTCTTTGTTTCTTTCTTAAGTATACGAGTACCCCAAAAAGTTAAATTATAGCATATGGACCACTGGTAGTCCCAGAGATCATGTCCCATGGCCCACAGCTGGAGTACAAATCTATATTACAGAATGTTGTTTTCTAAAAGTTTTATAATAAAAAAATTGTTCGTAGTCCACAGAAATATGGGGTGAATCTGCAATATTTAAAACGGGGTAAAAGCAATTTACAAAATTCTAAAACCTGTAAAAAATGATCTCTGTTCCTTTCTTTTATTAGCTTCTCCCTCTATATAGCCTCAATTGTCAACACTTCTGCTTATAATCAGGCGAAAAATTGCTTTGGAGCATTTAGATTGGTAGATGCCAGGCAAGAAGCTTAAAAGACAGAAGATGAGAGAAAAAAACATTGACAGTTCAACAGTCAAGGATGTCCCTTCAAGACCTTGGCACAAGAGTCCAAGACATCACTAAAATCCCTGGAAATGAACAAGGAGAATTCAAGCCGGAAGAAGGACTGCAGATGTTGCTAGACCTTGAAGTCACTAATTTATATGGATTTTCAGAATGTACTTTCTGAAGACTTCACTTTCATATAGTGTCAATTCACAGCAACATTTCTCAATAATTCTGGTGGTGTTCAGTTATGCCTGGAAGGACTGGCAGGTGTTTCTCAAAACTTCTATCAGATCATGTTTGAGATGTGTTGACTCACTGCTCAGTAGATCTTTGAAAGTGCCCACCCTTCACTCTGCAACTCATACACGGACACAGGAGGAAGAGCAGGAACACAGCAAGTATATTTGAACTCTGTCCACATCCATGCATTTTCCATTCAAAAGATTTTATGATACGTGAGTAGTTTGTCTGTGTAGTAACCCCAGGGAGTTACTTTCAAGTATTTGCTTAATGTCTTATTCCCTGCATCCTTTCAACCAAATATTTCACCCAGTACCTTCCCTGTTATATCATAATTGTCCTGATTCCTTTGTGCAAAGCCTCTTGAAAATTCAAACAGACTTTATCTAATGGCAATAGCCATAATAGCCTCTTATGTACATATTTCATGATCTGTTCAAAGAACTCTAGAAGTTTTACAATATTGCTGATTCTCCACATGAGCATATCCAGGTGTTTGCTAGTAGTACCTTAAAAAATAGTCTCTACCAATTCGATATCAGGCTTACAGACCTACTTGAACAATTTTAGCTTAAATTGTTTTTAAATATCCGTCCTCTATTTGACATCTCCCCATCTTCAAGTATCAATGCAGTTTTAAGTGAAGAAACACACACTCCTGTTCCTTCCATATTCACAGATGAGTCCAGTCCTGTCAATTATGTTCACATAAATACCTCAGTTTCAGCCTACTGAATCTCCCCAGAGGCACAGGGAATGTCCTCAGTTTCTTCCACAGTAAGTACAGGTGCAAATAATTCATACAGCTTGTCTGCAATGGCCCTGTTTTCTCTGAGCACTTCTTTTATACCTGATGGTTTAATTGGATTTGCTGCTCTACCTGGATGCATATAAGTCCTTGGGGCCTGATTGGAGCTCACTGATGTTAACACAACACCTCTCTCAATTATTTTTCAATGTTCTGGGGAATCTGAAGAAGTCCCACTTGATTGAAAGCCAGCAAATATTGTTCCAATTTTCAAGAAGGGCAAGAAAGAAGACCCTGGTAATTACAGATCTGTCATTCTCACTTCAGGGTCTGGTAAAAAATATGGAGAAAACTATTCTGGAAGTTACTGAAAAGCACCTGAAAGACAATGCAGTCATTGGTCACAGCCAACATAGGTTCATGAGGGGAAGGTTCTGTTTAACTAATTTAATTTCCTTTTATGACGAGGTCACCTATCTAATTGATCGAGGAAGTCAGTGGATGTTATCTTTTGGATTTCTGTAAAGCTTTTGATACTGTTTCTCACAGTATTCTTCTGAACAAAACATCCAGCATACGGCTAGACATAATGAGATGGGTGAACAGTTGGATGATGGGTCAAACCCCAAGGATTACAGTAAAGGGAGTTACATCAGGCTGGCAGCCAGTTATTAGCAGAGTTTCCCAGGGCTCCATTTTAGGGACAGTTCTTTTTAATGTTTTCATAAATGACTTGGATGTAGGACTAGAAGGTGTACTGAGCAAGTTTGCTGATGATACTAAATCAGGAAGAGCTGCTGACTCTGTTCAAGGTGGAGAGATTTTGCAGACAAATCTAGACAAACTATAAAGTTGAGCAATCACCAATCACATGAAGTTAAACAAAAGTGTCAGATTCTGCACTTGATAAGGGGAAATCCTGGCTATATTTACAGTCTAGAGAATGAGATGCTGGAGTGAAGCTTCCCAGAAAGTGATCGGGGGGTCTTGGTCAATAGCAAATTGAACATGAATCAATAGTGTGCCCAGGCAGCCAGGAAGGTCAACCCTATCTTGGGATGCATTAAGCACGGCATTACTAAAAGACTGAAGGAAGTGACTGTCCCACTCTACACTGCACTGGTGTGTCCTCACCTCTAGTACTGTCTGCAGTTTGGGACACCACAGTACAAAAAGGACATAAAGCTAATAGAGAGTGTCCAAAGGATGGTGAAGAGTCTAGAGGGGAAAATATATGAGGAGCAGTTGAAGTCCTTGTTTTGTTCAGCCTAGAGAAGAGGAGACTGAGGGGAGACCTCATCATGGCCTACTGTTTCTTCACAAGGAGAAGAGGATGGTCAGGAGTTGATTTTCTCTCTTTGGTGAACAACAATAGAACCCGAGGGAACAGCACGAAGCTGTGCCAGGGAAGGCCAGATATAAGGAAAGTGTTCTTCACTGGGAGGGTGGCCAGGCACTGGAACAGGCTCCACAGGGCAGTGGTCACACTCCTGAGCTGCCAGACTTCAAGAAGCATCTGGACAGTACTCTCAGATGGTCTGATTCTTGGGTGGTTCTGTGTGGAGCCAGAAATTGGACTTGATGATCCTTATGGGACTCTTCCAACACAGGATATTCTATGATTCTATAATCAATTGAGCATACACACATTATATCATATTATTGGAAATTTTTTCTGTCTGCCACACACACACATACACACACATTTGACATTAAATCAGCCAGAAACTATAATGATTTCATTTCCCTTTGTTTGGAAACAACTTCACCTTTTGGTAGGACATTTATCTGTTTCCAGTAATTTTTCCTTTCTCTGTTTTACCTTTTCTTAAGGCTTGACAGATCCTAACAGTGTGCTTCCAGTATGGTACCCATAAGAAAGTCCACAATTTTAAGTGTATTATCCAGATATATTTCCAAGATGCATGGTATTTAATACTGAGAATTCTGCTTAAATTCCTTTTCAACATGATTAAACTGCTAAGGTTTCTCTTCAAGTCGTAGTACAGCCTGTACTCAATGTAAATTGCTGTGACTAGAACACTTGCAACAACAACAGAAATGCAGTACATATAGCTGAAACATGCTGGAGTTTTTGCAAATCTCTTCAACTGTTTTCGTATTTTTGAAAGTGCTAGAATTCCTTCAACCTTTTCTCCTCATTAACTTCATTCAAATGAGATACAGAGTCTTTTCTTTTAAGGTAGCAGGAAATAAATTCTGTTTCCTAGGACTAGGGTAATACTTCTGTAAGACAGTGCTTGTCCCTTAGAACTGTATTTACTTGTGGAGAAAAGTGGAGCAAGACACTCAACTCACTATTACTCATAGTTTTCAAAAGCCAGAGAGGTATCAGTGGCATTGATACTATCTAATACATGAGTAGCTTTGTAAATGCAGTGTGTATTCTTTTGTCTCACATCTGTAAGCGATATGCCTTTTGTTTAACATAACTCAGAGTTTGTACTGCCTTCTTATATTCTTAAACACCACGCAAGAAAACTCTGCATGCCCCATTCTTGGTGATTAGGACTACTACTACTAGATGACAGATAGATATTTCAGTCCTTTCCAACAGAAAAAGGAACAGAACTTGGACCTAATACTTCAGTGACTAACTTCAGTGAATGAGGTGACTGTTTGCCTCTCACATAAAATAGGACAATCTTCCTTAGGCAGTTTTCTGAATCAAGCTATATGTCATTCAGCTGAAATTACTCAGCCTGATTTTGTAGATTGCCTGTGGAGAACTTAAACTATATTATCTGAAAGTTTTAGTCAGAAAAAAGTAGGAGGAAAAAAAAAAAAAAAAAGGCTGACAGCCCCAGTTTTGTTTCTTTTAATTTGATTCAGATCTTCTCACCAATTCCAAAAATCAGAGGGTTGGAGCACCTCTCCTATGAAGAAAGGCTCTGGGGAAACCTCATTGTAGCTTTCCAATACTTGAAGGGAGCATATAAACAGGAGAGGGAACAGCTGTTTACAAGGGTGAATAGTGATACGACAATGGGGAATGGTTTTAAGCTGAGACAGGGGAGGTCTACATTAGATATTAGGAGGAAGTTTTTCACACAGAGGGTGGTGACACACTGGAACAGGTTGCCCAAGGAAGTTGTGGATGCCCCATCCCTGGAGGCATTCAAGGCCAGGCTGGATGTGGCTCTGGGCAGCCTGGTCTGGTGGTTGGTGACCCTGCACATAGCAGGGGGTTGAAACTAAATGATCATTATAGTCCTATTGCACCTGGGCCATTCTATGATTCAATAATTCCCTTCATGAAGTTATCAAAACAGTGCCATGACAGGAATTAGACTGAAGGGACCCACTGGCACCATATGGGTTACAGAGGAGAAAGTAAGCACCTTCCCAACAAGTGTTATATGTGAAATCACATATGTGGTTTTTATGTCCTCCTTTGAGCTAGCTTTTCTCTCTGAAACCCAGGGAGCATTGGCTGCTGTACATGTTCGCATTCAAATGATTAAGGAGAAAAGTTCGACTTTCTACAAAATTAAGGTGATTCTTTTCGGACTCAGGCAGCACAAAGACAAAGCTCCTTTCCTTTAATGCTGAGAGTAATTAATACTGAATTACAATAGAAATTCTACCCAAGGACTTTTGATGATCACTAAATGACTTCCACATGCTTTATGCGATTACAATAAACACAATAAACAAAGATGTAAACAATGATTAAGCCCTCATTTTAAAGCATTACTCTATAATCAAGCAAAAACAAAAGCTATTCATTAATGGTTTGCCTCCATGAAGCAGCAGTAACACAATATATGAAAAACCTTTAGGTTTGGACCTGACAACCAGGCTATTTTGGAGTGAAGAAGAAGGTATGGTCTGGGATCCACATGCAGTACAGAGACACGAAGATAAGATACCATAATGGCATCCATTTGATAAGGCCACAGCATTTTTCAGATAAGGCTAGACTGTAGGTTTAAAAGTAGCTTTAAAAGTCAGATGTGACAGTGGCTCTGAAGAATATGGGGTTAGCCATAATTCATGTGGGAAAAAGGACAGCCACGGCCATAAATCCCACCTCAAGGAATGGTGAAAATGCGGTTACATTCTTCAAAGGTGAAAACCATCCGCCAGTTACTAGATCTTTATATCCCTAGAAGCTCAGTAAGATACTCTCAAAGGAGCCAAAGAAACAGAACTGATGGAATTTAGCCTTTTGTTTTACTGTTATCTGTCAGAATACCTTGTATGCTAATGAGAAGAACTTGGGAGCTATTGCTGAAGCTCTCTTTACCTAGATAATGACTTGAAGAACTAATACACTTTTCAACAAGCAACTTATTTTGTCTGAATTTGCCTCAAGGCCAAATTTCCCCTCTCTGATTGCTACTACTCTAATAAGTTACATTATGCAGTGTTGCTCTGCCTTGTCAAACTGGTCAGGAAACTAATGCGTTACAGCAATCTAGCACTTTGCTTGTAATATCAACAACTTCTCCTCAAACTGGTTTTGCTTGTTAGAAAAATCAGAACATTTCTTCCACCTTCCCCTACATCTGCATTTCTTTTTTTCAAAAGAACAACCTGAGGAATATCACATTTGGAAAGATTTCTCTACTTTGAAAAAAATCTCAGAAAGGTAGGAGTATTAGGATGCTTTTTGATGCTTTAAATTGACACAATTTCTCAGATTTCAATGGATATACACTGATTTTTATTATAGATTTCTTTATGATATCATATGACAGATATTTAACGTTTCAAAAACTACCAGTACATTGCATTATTCAAGAAGCATGCTGTAAACATTCAACTGAAAACAATGATAATATCTGGATACACGAGGGTATGGAGACAATTCATTTAGCATAATCGCTTGCATTCTTAAGCCTTGGTTGTTTAATGTACCAGGAGAAAAGAGGGATGGCAGCAACCATATTCAAGCATGAAGTGACAAGAAACATGACAGCACGCTGCATGAATGCTCTGACAGAAAGGTACTCAGTTCCAGCAGCTATACCCAGTTCCATTTTCTGCTCAACAGATCTAGGAGTATGGATTCAAAAGCAGAAACACTTTGCTCTAGGGCATAATAATTTGTCTAATGAATTGCTGCCTAGAAAGCAGTTGGAAAAAATAATTCAGGCAATACATGTCAGCTAGTCTTCAGGTTATTCTTCTCAGAATCAAGAAGTACTAGAGGTATGTGTAAGGCATATGTCTGACCTAGTTCAGCTACAGTATACTAACCACCATGTCTCTTGGGATAGCCCAGCAGAGGTATCTCTTTCAGCATGATCTAGCTGAAATTGTTTGTGTACAACTCCTTTGGATGTAGTAACACGTACAAATTTCCCCAGCACCCAGGGAACAAGGGCTGAGGAACAAAGGAGTGGAGGAATCACCTGGGTATACAGTTTCTGCTGTATATGGGACAGTGATCTGCTGAGGACATTCTGCAGAGCTGAGATGCCAGTGAGGAACAGGAGTTTGTTGGAGTGGATGTCCATTTGTCAGCACTTTAAGAGATGCCGGCTTCAGAAGGCTCAATAGACACTTCCAATAGCCCTGAAATGTTTTCTGATATCTTGTAATGACCTTAAAACCTGTAATAAATAACCAAATGCTACAGCTGTCAGATGCTACAGAAGAAGCATAAGAAATCAAGGCTGCTGCCAGTGTCTTATTGCCTCTAACCTAAGATGATATTTGCTATACAAAAAATTATTTGCTATACATGCTTACAGATGATCTTAAAAAGACTCTTGTAGCTTGCATGTCAAAATCTATGAGCAAACCCACTATTCACAATAGAGACACAGAAAAAAAAAATTGCTCAGTATAGACGGAGCAATCAGTTTTCTCTCAACACTTTGCTTAGATTTTTCTCCTTTAAGATTCAGGACATTCAAACTCTACTTCTCAAATACCACAAAAATGGCTCAGGTATCTCAGTTTACAAGAGTTGATGCACACCTTTGGTTTGGTGCAGCTCCATACCACTGTACCCCTTCAAGACACTGAAAGATAAATATAGATGAAACTGAGTGCAGCAATACCACCTTAACCATCTCATTCTTGTTCTAAACATTCACATATCCAAAAGAACACCAGGAATTTGTGCAAATCTTGTAAGGGGACAGTTTTGTACAGTCACATCTAAAAACTTCTGGGGATGTACTGCTCTAAGAGTGTTGAGAAATTCATTGTCTCTGTTAAATTAAAAATGACCCCAAAGCAAGAAAAAGTACTGGATTCCTGATTGTTCACATAGCTTAGAGATGTTAGCTCTATTCCAGATACTCCAGCTAGTTCTCTCCAAGACAAACACACTGCTGAGCTGATGATCCTGTAAATCAGCCTGTGCACTGTACTGCTTGGTACTGGAATCATGGATTAGTCCTTAGTCCTCTTTTATTTACCAGTGTAGCTCCATCTCTAAGGCACTTCAAATAAGAGAAACACACCAGTGCAGAGCAATAGAAATGAGAAAAAAGCCATAATTTGTCACTGTCACAGGGCCGGGATTACAACTGGGAGTTTCCTGCAGCACAGAGAGGCAGCCAGAGGACTTGTCTTTAGTTGCTGTAACTTCGCTAGCCAGGAACAACCAGTGTGGGTCTTAGTGATGCCTAAAAAAGCCAGTACAGGGTGTGATGGAGGAATAAAAAATAAATATGTTGCTGCTGTAAATCCTTATGCTGGTAAAAGGTTTGTGATCGTGTGTGGGTACCGCACATAAACAGACTTTCTGAGGCAGCCAAATGCTGTGCACCACTTTGCTTTCCTGCCAGGTTCACAGCTGAAATTGGGAGTAAAATTTATACTCCAGATAATGCCTGCAGGAAACAAACAGGAGAATGTCACTAAAGGCTGAGGAAAGGGCAGAGCCCATGGGAGTAAAATTTATACTCCAGATAATGCCTGCAGGAAACAAACAGGAGAATGTCACTAAAGGCTGAGGAAAGGGCAGAGCCCAGTCCCATTCAAGCTGGAAGGACGGTGGGCAGGACAGAAAATATCACAGCAAAATATTCCCCACTGCAACAGAAGGGGACAGAATACTGTATAATATATCATTTATAACACAGTCTGTGCACTGTCGAGAGTTTTATGTTTTACTTTTACATTTATGCTGAGTAAAACTCCGCATGTTTTCACATGCTTACAAATTTCCATATGCGTACATTCTCTGACCTAAAATATCGTGTTTGTTTTCTTCCTGCATTTCATTTCCTTTGGGAAACTTCCTGCAAGATTCAAGTAATCACCACCTGGTTTGCTGCCCTGAATCATCCTGTTTTCTTCCACAACATTCTGCAATTTCATGGCATGCTTTATTTTGTGATATGTATATACATGATAGACCAGGAGCCCCAAACCTTCATATGGAAAGCTCACTATAAATATTCTCTGTTGTGTTTGAAAACTAATAATGACAACAGAATTGTAGGATCGCAACATTCAAACTCCTGGAAAAAAAAAAAAAGTTATTGCCAGTTTTTATCTTCAAAATATACAGTGATATTTCATAAAACTTCCAGGGGACTTAACATCTTAATTTGCATTAAAAAGGTCCCTATTTACATTTCTCTAACATCAGCCTTGAGAACTTACAGTTAACCCAAAACTTAAAAAGAAATCCAGTAGCTAAGAGTAGCTTATCACATACATTACTGGAACAACTCCCTCTTGCATTTACTTTCAGGAAAATACTGATATTTCAGTTCCATAATAATTCTAAGCATTCAACCTGTTATTTACATTATTTACATATTTGAAAAAAGTGTGTCACAGTCGTTAGTGAAGTATAAATTAGACAGATAAGACTAGATACAAATTCACTGTCATTTTCAGTATAGGTTGAAGGGACCTCTACAGAGACCACCACACTCAACTTCCCTGCCTAAAACAGGTTCTCCACAGTAGGTTTCAAAGGACGGTGGTCAGCTGGGCTCTGAATATCTCCAGAGAAGGAAACACCACAAACCCACAACCTCTCTGGGCAGCCAGTCCTACTGTTCTGTTACCCTCAAAGGAAAGAACATTTTCCTCAGGTTCCAATGGAACTTCTCATGTTCCAATTTCTCCCCACTGCCCCTTGCTCTGTCACTGGGAATTGCTGAAAAAAGTCTGGCCACACCCACTTTACTATCTTCCATTAGGTATTTATAAGCATTAATAAGATCTCCCCCTCAGTCTTCTCTGTGCTGAAGAGTCTCAGGCCTTTTATCCTTTCCTCATGTGAGCAATGTTCCATGTGCAGAAACATGAATACAAAATGCAGCTCCCCACGTGCAGACACATGAGTGCAGTGCTGCTGGGGGAAGTGCTGTGGTGGCACAAGGACTGCAGTGACATCACTGAGCAACAGGCTGTGATGCCACCGAGCTTTGGGCGCTGGCAGGGCCTGGCCCAGTCACTCTCGTGCCTGGACTCCTGCCGAGCGAGTGCGTGCGGCTTGGAGGTGGAGCGAGGATTTTAATTGTGTGTTTGGCTGTGCTTTGGGGACTGCTGGCAGCTGCTCTCAGTGCCCATACGTACAGCCACCACCTGTAATCCCCTGGCCTGCCTGGCTCAGGCAGCCGGGGCCCCACGGGGTGCACGTGCAGCAGCACAGGTGAGCTGGGTGGGGACACGTCCCCCAGGGTGGCCATGGGGTGAGCTCTGAGCTGGGGGAACTGCCAGAGCCAGGGCTGCAGTCCCACCCTGTGAGGGTGTGGGGCATAGGGAAGCACAGGTGTGGGGTCTGGAGGGTTTCCTGCTGAGGGAGCAGGACGTTTCTTCTGTCTCTCCCTAGGACAGGGAATGACCATGGCCTCTCTCTCTCTTGCAGTGCACAAACTTCACTGCTGAGGCGCTGGTGAGGGAGAGCGGCTCATCTTCACTCCCCATCAGGCCACAGCGTGAAGACCATGGCAGCAGAGGAGGCGTGGACATGTCCCATCTGCCGTGACGTGCGAAAGGATATTGCCTACGCAGTGCCGTGCCGTCACGAGTTCTGCCTCGGCTGCATCCTGCGGTGGGCCAAGCAGAAAGAGACCTGCCCGCTCTGCAGGAGGATAATGACAGTGGTCAAGGTTGCTGAGTGGGATGACGACAACGACCTGGATTTCATCATCCGTCCCCCAGCACCACCAGTTCCTGCCTCCTTCCAGGCAGGCATCGCCCACATCTACAGCCCCCAGCACGATGCGCCATCCCCTCCACCCTTTCTGCTGCTGCCGGAGGAGCAGGAGGATGTGGAGGCAGAGGAAAGGCCTATGGTGGGCGGTCTCCTGATGGAGGTGTGGGCAGCCCTGTTCAGGCAGCACCAGGAGATGCTCGACCCTGTGCTGCCATGGCTGCGCCAGGAGCTGCGAAACATCTTCGGAGTGCAGTGGTGGGAGGCAATGGCGGTGCAGAACCTCATCCTGAACGCCCTGTGTCACATCGGGCTGGACCGCGAGGCCCTGATCCAGCTGCTGCGGCCTGCCCTGGGGGACAGAGCGGAGACACTCATCCAGGGCCTTGTGGACGCCCTCGTGAGCCAGTGGGGCGAGGAGGCACACGGGCAGCGCGGCCTCCAGGGCGTCCACGTGTCCGGAGGGCAGGAGGAGGGCCCTGCGGCCAGGGGGCAGGAGGACAGCGTGGTGGCCGGCCCTGGCCCCGCAGTCTCCCCACCAGGGACTGTTACATCGAGGCCTGCACCCAACGGACCCAACAGCAGCGCCGAATGGCCCGACAGAGTGGAGCAGCCCAGCACGCCACAGGCTGTCGTTCCTGGGGATCTCAGTCACACCCCTGCTGCACACATCCCCAGGGAACTCGAGGAGCCCCACGAGGAGACGGAGCAGGCGGCAGCAGCAGGCCCCTCTGCCCAGGGCAGCAGCCCCTCCGCTCCTGGCCACTCGCCTGCGAGGGCCCGGCAGCCCCGTAAGAGGATGGCTGGCAGTGATCTGGACCCACCGCAGCCCTGCAAGAAGCCGCCCCCTCGAAAGCACTAGCAGGGATTGCACTTCTCTTTAATCAAAAAATAAAGTGGGAAAAAAAAAAGATGACACAGAGCCTCAGGATTTTATGGGTTGGCAGGGACCTCTACAGAGATCATCACGTCCAATCCCACCCTTGTCCTACAGTAGGTTTCACTGAAAGATGTCCAGGCAAGTTCTGGGTATCTCCAGGGAAGGAGACATCACTCCCCACAACCTCTCTGGACAGCCTCTTCCGTTGTTCTGTAATCCACACATTAAAAAGTTTTTCCTTGTGTTCAGATAGAACTTCCCACATTCCATTTTGTGCACATTGCCCCTTGTTCTCTCACTGGGAACCACAGAATGAAGACTGGCCACACCCACTTGACTCTCTTCCATTGCCTATTTATAAGCAGTAACAAGATTCCCCCTCAGTCTTCTCAGTGCTGAGGAGTCCCGGGTCCCTTATCCTTTCCTCATGTGAGCGATGAGGATGTCCACGTGCAGACATATGAATGCAAAGTTCTCCACACAGTGATTCTCCCAAGAATCACTATGCTTTTTCAGATCAGAAATTTTTAAAAGAACAACTGCTAGCAAATAAGGGGGGGGGGGGGGGGAAGGGAAAAAAAGGGAGGCAGGGAATAGAAAGAAGGTATTAGTGTAGTACACTCTTCGTTTAACTAATTATGGAGAAGTTAAGCTTTTAATACATCCCAGGCCAGATGGTAACAAACTGTCATGAAAAGCAGATTTAAAAAAATTTCCTCAGAAAGACAGTGGTTGAACTTAATACAAAAGCAGTTTGAGCAAGTTGCTTTGCTATCCAAATAAAACAGAACTAATTTCAATCATTCAGCTTTATCTCAAAAGCTACAGATGTTATGGATACTCAATCTTTAAGACTGAACTTATCTAACTTAGAAAGGGAGATTCATGTGGGAAAGATACTTTTCATTTACTTTTATAGACAAGGGAATTTGCTGGTATAAAATGTAAAGACAAAATTAGGTGGGCTTAGCTAGCAACAAATCCACAATGCATTTACTGACTAAAAACTAAAAGTTCTACCCAAAAAAGTTGTATAGAAATCACAATTCCTTGTTTTGACAGCTATTCTCTTTTTACTTTTTATTCCTGTTCCTGTTGAGAAGCATGGAAGATAGGGAGGGAGCTGGGTTCTCTTACATCTTGCACATCATAAGTTCAGTTTCTTATTAGGGATTTTGCTTACTTCTCATTTCGATGTTTCTGGGCAATGGATCAGAGCTTAGCTGAAATGTACTATGCTTCTTTCAGACTACTAGAAGAGGATAAAAACATTGCCAACATTTTTAAATTAGTCTCCATGTGCTGGAGATTGCATGATGCTTTCCTCAAAGGATTTTTCTATTTTCTACTGTGTTGAAGCGCTGAAAGAAACTAATGGGATATGACAGGATACATGATTTGAAAGGCAGGATTAAGCCCATATGAATGCCATCTGCACTTGGTACTAAATCTGGATGAGTAACATCACAGCAGAAAAAACCTGACGATCTTGGAGGCTAGCTTAAGTGACAAACACAAAGGAAAGATTTCATTGTGAATGTTGCGTTCAGAGGTACAAAAAGGGATGAATGATCATTCTTGGTAAAAATACTTCTGGTGGATACTTCCCATAACACTATTTCCCTTCATGTTATTCTTCAAGATATTTCTGTCCAGATGCTCAGTTATCCTCGTCAGCACAAAATACCGTTCCCACTTTCTACTCCAGTTTTCAGCTGCTGCTACTTCTTTTCTAATGTTGGAAGAATTGCATAGATCTGGGTACCCTGCCTGTGCTTTCCTCTTCTTTAATATACATCCACATGGTTCTTGTATATTCAATTAATAAATACTTCAGTGTCCAATTTTATAAAAAGCTTTTTCTTATTTAAACTTTATATTGAGAAAAATACTGCACAGTTTTGTCTCTTGAAAATTATATATTAATTCCTGGACAAACAAGGGATGAAGTAGGAAAAGTTGAAGTAGAATACATGTTCCTTTAAGGCAATGTGGTCAAGGACAGTTTCAATAGAGAAAAAAGAAAAATAGTAGTAAGGAAAGAAGACCATACAAGAGCACAGATTTGACTGACAAATGAGAAGGGAGGCAGTGAAGAGAACCAAAACTGGTTAGTCACACTGCTGAAGAAGTATGCAGGCGAGTGCTTATTCCAGCAGGGTTGCCTGATGGAGGAAATCCTAAATTGGGATGATAAGAATAAAGGAAGATAGAAAATCCAAACACATTTAGACACAAACTTGACAAAGTAAACACAGAGATAATGACAGTAGGCAAACCTTGTGGTCATACTGATTGATGGGCAATGAGGAAACTGTAGTGCTATTTCCAGAAAGATCAACCTGAGCTTTGAATCCCTAGACACACGGCTAGCGGGAGTGAAGTAGGTATTGCCACACACACTGAAAGGATATGCACAGGAAGAGAAGCAGGGTAAACAAACCAGGGGCTGACAGAAAAGGGTTTTAAAGGGGCCAGTCATTGTACTTGTATGGATTCACTACTGGATTAACCTGCAAAGAGGAAAGCAGCAGCCATAGCCCTCAGCCTAGGCTGAGACCATGTGTCTTCAGCTGGGTTCCAGGGGCTGGGAAGGATGAGACGTGTTGCTGGAGGACACATCTGCATCTAACAACCCTTAACAGGGCAAATATTTTTCTCATCTCGGAAATAAAAGAATAAAATGTTCTGAAACATTTTTAATCAAGCCAAGAAAAATGCTCTGTTTGGATTTGTTACCCTCCGTGTCATGCTTATCTATAGGTGTATCTTCAATACATCCCAGAGAGTGATGATATTACACAATACAAAACATTTCCTGGCCTGAGATGCCCTGACCGCCTTCCTTTTTCATGTTTATACTTGAATCTTTTCTTTTTCTATGTTTGTTTTTGGACTTCTAGCTATCTTTGTTGTAGACCATTTAGAAAACTCAAAATTAACTAATTTGTTTATTGGATAAACTACCAGTTGCTTGATAAGAACTGCAATTAGTTTTGAAAGGAAACTGTGGAAATGCAATAAATTACATTTTTCAAGAAATTAATTACTCTTCTGAAAAACATACCTCAATGCTACCCAAAAGTTGCAGTCCCAACACCAAGGCCTGAGCTTTTTATAATCAAAAACAGAAGATTTGGATCTCAATCCTACTTTCTTCACAATGAAGGGTGATAATAATGCAGGTTCTGGAAATCCTTTAAAGAAAGCTACGTTCAAAATTATGCTCATTATATATTAATGCTTTACAACAGTTATGAGAAAGACACATCCACCGTAAATGATAAACACAACTTCAGAACTCTCATTAAAAAAAAAAAAATCAAGCCTTCATTTTTTGTCCTTCCTCAGTCACCTTCTCAAAATTATGAACACTGTATTGAAAGAAAATGCACATCTCAGAGAGAGCTCAGAGAAAGACAGAGAAAGCTGTAATGAGATCACAGAAAATGGTCAGAGGCAGACATTAAAATGACTATAGAAACCAACAGATTGCAAACAGAGATGTATGGAAACATAATTTAAAATAACGAAAAAATATAATTTACCACACTTCTAAAATGTGACACAGAAGAAAAGAAACAATAATGTCTCTCAAATGGAAGGATCTGATCTCACGCTCAGAGATGCTAAAGAAAAATTCCCGTTGCCTTCATCACAGAGGAACAACAGCATAAACCAAATACATGATAACGATTCTGTGGGAAGTGAGGTTGTCATCACCTGATGAAAGTGGACCTACTATCTAGCTGCATCATTGTCACACCAAGAAATTCACTGAGATTAAGTTATCTAAATCTTAAAAAAGATTAATTCAATATTACCCTGATATATATCCCAGGTGAATGTACTTTTGAGAAGATCTATATCAGCTTATGTTGAGAGATGGCATTTATCCTCGTAAATTTAAGGGATGATGGATGGGTAGATTATGCATTAACAGTGCAGTATGAGCATGTTATGACAAGTAATCTTCTTGCCAGCAAAGAATAATTCCTTATCTAGTGCCAGAATCTTACACCAAATGAGCTGGATAGACAACAATATTATTAAAAAGGACAAAAAGTCTGTCAGTGCAAACGCTGACCACATACAAATCCCTGTACTGTGCCTAAATTGCTGAGATCGGGCCTAATACTGAAAGACATCATGTATCTGACACAGTGTTGTGGTCAGCAGGTGGCTGAGCACCACACAGTCATTCACTCCCCCACTTCCACATCAGATGGGGAAGAGAATCAAGAAAAAAGTAGAACTTATGGGTTGAGATAAACATATTTACTAATATAGAGAAAAGGGGAAAGATAATAATTATGACAGAGGTATATATATATATATATATATAACACACATATATATAAATGTATATATAACAAGTGATGCACAAGCAATTGCTCACTGCCCCCCAACTGATGGCCAGCTAGCCCCAGAGCAGCAGAAGAGAGCAAGATGAACTCCTACCCCTTCAAAACTCCTTCCATATTATGTCATATAATATGGAATATCTCTTTGGTTAATTTATGTCAGCTATCCTAATTCTGTTCCCTCCCAGCTCCTTGGCCCCTTCACTGTGAACGGTCTTGGCTCTGTGCAACTTTGCTTAGCAGGCAACTATAAACATTGCTGTATTATCAACATTGTTCTTCTCCTAGAACCAAAAAATAGCATACCAGACACTTTGAAGAAGTGTGGAAGGAATTAATGCCAGCTGAAACTAAGACATACAGCTACCATATACTAATATGGGATTAGAGAAGTTTGCTGTATCAGAAAAACAACAGACCCAGCTCCCTCTGCCTGAATAACACTGCTGATGTCATGTCTGATTTCAGTGGAGTCACTACAGAATTTCATTTAAGTAGAGCACAATTAGTCCATCAGCACAGTTTTAAAACATGGACAATTGTCAGACGAAGTAGGAAAGGGAGTCTCTGGGACCTTATCCAAACCTTTTGGAGTTGATGACAGTCTGTCAGACATGCAAAGAATCAGTCAGTAGCCCTGAAGAACAGCCATTTAAAAATCTCCTTCACCGCTAACCACTTGGATGAAGAAATTAACATGGAAAGGAATGTGTGTGAAGATTAACTGTTGGGCACAAAGTGACAGGAATGATGAAAATAAACAATTCCACCATGAGTGCAGTGAAGACACTGCTGCTGCAATCATGAATAAAAACAAAGCCCCATCAGCACAGTCTGAAAGCCTGCTTTTACAGCACCAGCACAGGTGGTCACAAATAAGGTATAATAGCATCACGCTGCTTTTAACTCCCTCAGGCAAGGTCTTGTACAGCAGATGGCCCATCCTTTTGTTGTTGTTGTGTTTTTTTTTCTTCATTCTTAATGCATCACTTGATCTGCTTAACACTGTCCTCACTGTGCAAAAAAAAAAAAAAAGAATTGTACAAAATTATCTGTACCTTAGAGCACTTTGAACATGTTGTGAAATGAGGCAGCTACAAAGACTAACATAACCTAGCACATGCAGGTTATTTAAACTGCTAATCACACCTTTGCTGCAAAGCTGGGGTTGTCATATAATGAGATAAGCAGAAGGCAGAGAAAAAAAAAAAGATGTAAAGGTTGCATCGACCACCTAAAAGAGACTGAGTCCAGAAACAGAGAAAAGACGTTTTGTGAGATGTGGTGTAAAAGCAGAGTCAGAAAATTCCCAATAAAACATCAAGATAACAGTGATGTGGAAATCAGTTATATAAAAGTAGCTGTATGTGAATCACAAGGGAGTCACAGGTTGAGTTTGGTTTGTGAGGCAGTGAGAAAGAAAAAGGTGACCTAAATTGATACAGGCTTATATGCAAGTGCAAAAACACTTATCAAAATCACTATATTGTCTTCTCCAGGATACAGTTTATGCCCAAAGGTTCCAGATGCTGCAGGGTGTTTCTGAATCTTTTCATAATTTGCAAACTTCTGTTGAACAAAGCCTTTCATCTCCTTCCTAGCAGCAAAGAGCATTAGCCTAGATCTTGGAGGCCACCGCTATTCCTACAAATTGTGTGCTGGCTCAACACTGAACAGTTAGTTCCATTATCCAGATGCTTCCCATTTCATTAAGTAGAATCATAGGACCAGTCAGCTCATACTTTAATTAAGAACAGGACATCGTGGTGCCTATAATTCTATAAACATAATTCATGATTAAGACATTTCTCCCTCTTTTTTTTTTTCCTATTATCATGCTCAGTAACTGGTGTCTGAAATAGTGTATCTCCAACATAGTCTGCACAGTGAAAAGTTTACAGCTGAAGAAGTAAAACAAAGCACACTTACACTGTTCAACCACCAAACAATACAGAACAAGCTTAGCCCATACTGCTACAACTATAGGACCACAAAACATGAGCCAGTTTAGATGTTTTTAAACTGTTCCATAGCAAAGCTTCTCCATTTTGCACTGTAACAGTTTGCTGCCCAGTTTGCAGTGTAACAGTTTAATCCCAGCTGTTTATCTACTGTCTGTGTACAGATGTTCACATTTCTGGCCTTGTGCCCACCTGTGATAATGGGTCTTTGTGGTTATAAATGGAGACTTGAGCCAGCTCATGTTGTTACACATTCTCTACTCCCATTGATCTCTCTGAAATTCTTGGGTGGAGGTAGGGGAAGATAGAAGATAGATTGTGAAAAAAGGAAATGTACAGCACAGTCTAGGACACGATCGGCTCCGCAGAAGAAAGGCCCCAAAACCACAAGAAAATTAGCAAAAAGAAAAGCACTCAGACAACAAAGGCTCTCATGGAATGGAGGTGTATTTTAAACACTGTACAATATATGGAAAAGGAAAATGATCATCAGCCAGGTTCCTCTGGGAAACTATTTGAAAATAAATGTCTGAGTGATTGACAGGCCATGACCAGAGACGAGGACAAGGTGTGTAGGATGGCAGGTCAAGGGAGGAGCATTTTCATGCCAGGGTACAGACAGCAAAGCTGATGGGTTCATAACCTTGTTTTAAACACTGCTTTAAAGGGTAAAAACAGGAAGAAAAAAAAAAAATTAGAATCATAGAATTGTTTGAGTTGAAAGAGACCACTAAAGGCCATCTAATCCAACTCCCCTGCAATGAACAGGGACACCTACAGCTTGATTAGAGCCCTTACAGATTGCTCAGAGCCCCATCCAGATTGATCTTGAATGCCTCCAGAGACAGGGCATCCACCACCACTCTGGGCAATTCTTCCAGTCCTTCACTACCTGTATTATAAAAAACATTTTTCTTATGTCCAATCTAAATCTCTTCTCTTTGGTTTGAAACCATTTTCCCCTGTCTTCTCACAACGGATCCTGCTGAAGAGTCTGTCCCCTTCTTTCTTATAGCCTCCTTTAGATACTGAAAGGCCTGTATCAGGTCTCGCCAGAGCCTTCTCTTCTCCAGGCTGAACAGCCCCATCTCTCTCAGCCTGTCCTTGTAGGGGAGGTGTTATCACCTCCAATTGTTGGTTCACTTTGTCACCCAAGGAGAGCTGCTGTCCAGTGGAACCACTACATTTATGTAGAGCCAGTGGCAACTTCACGAGAACTTGACTCACACCAGAAGAAAAACAAGCAAACAAACAAAAATCAGAGAATCTGTCTCCTGATCAGTACTGCAGAGCATTACTGAGTAGTTCTAACTTCACAGTAAATATTAATCAGCCCTTTGATCTAGCCTTTAATCACTTATATCACAAATACTCTCAGTGACTCCATCATGACTAACTAGGCCTGTTTTTCCTCATCAAATACCAGATAGGCCAAGCGCATTCTCTGTTGTTAGGCAGATGAAGATAGGCATTTACACATGGTTTTGTTGCTAGGCCAATGACAGACAGACTAATTTCGGTGGTATAGTAGAGAATTCCAGCTGCATAGATGACCACATTGCAGTGAATCTTCCAGGGCTCCTCCTTTTCCCATTTCAAACCTATAAGCAACTTCCTTTAGGTTAATGAACAGTACAGAAATACCTGCATCCAGCATCTAACAAGGCAACATGCTCACAAAGATTTAAGATTCTGGACTAATGGTTTCCAGCTACTGCAGAGGAGAGCTCTGCGGAAGAAAAAGCGAATATCACCATTATTGTAAGTGCCTCTTTCTGCTGGACTTGGATATATAAATATGTAAGTATTTATTTACAGCAAAAGTATTTATTTTGCTTATTGGAACATTAACAAAGTAATAATTAGACAGTTCAGTATGTGTGCTCCCACCTGGCATATGCATACATTTCTGGAGAACCCTTGGTAGTTGCCTTATATCACAAAGTAAAATTTCATAAAGCTTTCTGATATTTTGGGGCTTGTACCTACACCACAATATTTCTTGCATTTTCCCTCCGTTTCTCTCCTCTGTTGGTCTTTCCTTTTTGTCTTCCACCAGCTTCTCATAATGTTACCTCTTATCTGCCTTGTCTGCCTTGAAACCAGACCATCAAAAGTAATAAGGAACTGCCCTATTAGCTGTGTACTCCTGTGTATTTGCCTCTGCTTCCTAGGAAATGATGTCCAACAAGGAGCAAACTCTAATGCTATAACTGAGTCAAGGATCAGTGAGAAAATAAGCTTTAATCATATTTGGGATTTCAAACAACAGCTTTCACTCTCAGAGCTCTTGAGCGCACACTTACAGATCTTTCATTTAATTTGAACTGAGATAAAAGAAAAGTGAGTGCAGAACAAAATGTAAAGGCCAAGTATTTTTACCGGTTTCACTTTTATTGTTGAATTATTCTTCAAAGTACTTCTTTCCTGGGGGCTAGAAGTACTGCCAGGAGTAAGGCAGACACACAGTCCTTTCCTTTGTGACTCGGCAAGATATGTCTGGATATGAACCGGGCATATTACACTAGCCTAAGGGTGAGAGAAGGAAGGGCTTGTTGTAGCAGAGAGGGAAATAATCGAGGATCTCTTCTCCCCTTTCAGTCCTTAAGCACTCTGAATCATGCATTTGTCTCAGATCATCAGTATAACAAAGAAAAAAAAAAAAACAAAAAAAAACCAAAACCAACAATACTTTGATTTTTCTGAAGGGTTATCTGGGAAGAAAATCCTTGATATTGAAAACAGCTGTTACATACCCATTTCTAGCTAGCATGGTTGTTATGTAATTCAGGGATCAATTTCCCAGTACTGCTGATTCGAAAAAGCTTTACAGTAAGCTCTCCCTCTCATCCTACAACAGGAACTCTTCGTAAGAGCATGTAACCTTCTGCAGTGCTGAAACAGACTGAAGGCACTTACTGAAAAATAAAGAAGTTCTCTGTGGAGTGTTAAAAATTATGGACTATAATGCTCCCTCCAGATACCACAGCGTGGTTTATTCCAACTGTTCTTCTGTCATAGACTGAACATATATAAAATCCAGTACCTCTCCCCCCCCTCTCTCCAGCCCCTAGAACAGTGTATATCTGTCACAAATCACTTCTTATGTCTCACTTCTAAATGCACCTTTGTGGCTAATTTTTAAAATGATGTTGATTAATTTGCCACAGTTAGAGACTGATACTAAATAATTTTCTGCCATTTCTATGTCTGATGTCTTATAGCAAGGACAAAAAAAAACAATGACTATTTAAAGGTGAGATATTTAAACAATGACTATTTTACGTTACACACCAGAAAGCTGAATAGAAATGGATAGACTTGCAGAATTACTGCAGGCTTCGACTCACAGTCATTGTGATAATTTAAAATATAATGACCTCTTTTCCTAACAGTTTGCTAGAGATTGCTGCATCCAAGAAAAGACAGCACAACAAAACTTGTGAATGCTCTGCAGACACTTCAATGCAAAGCTCTGCCACTTGCTAGCAAGGCACTCAGGTGCATTGAGCTAAAACCACAGAACACACACAATTCCATAAATTCTGCCTTGAATCAGTAGCAAGCAGATAGGAAAGAGAGGCTGGTAGCACTTAGATATACCTGAAGTGTTTTCTAATTAAACACACAGCTAAGGCATAAGGCCCTTGCATCCTAAGCTTGTGAGCTTATGGAAAGAGACTGGAAACATAAATCTTACTTGAATAACAATTATTCTGAGGAATTTCACCAACTGTCATAAAGATGCTTTAATCTGAGTCAATGATTCCTCATCCATAAATAAGCTGAATATCCGTTAATCTGTATTTTCTTTGAAACATCAAAAATTAAAGATTTAACACTTTACACTTATTAGTTTATTTTTAACTCATTAGAACAGTATGCACACAGGGAAAAGCTGATTTTCTTGGTTTTTGGCATAATTTGGTAACCAGCCAGTGGAGATCAGAACCTTGTAATCTCCTAGGTTTATATTTCAATTCTGCTACAACACGGTGAAGCAGCAGGCACTGCTGCCCCATGTAAACCATCCATTAGCTGAACCACTGGCTTTGTAGATTTACTAGGTTTCATATTTGTGATGTTTGCCAGGTGCCACTTTCAGTTCTCAGTAATCAAACTTCTCTTGTCTCTTAGCTACTAGTGAAGCTGAGGAACTGCAGATTTTGCAGCTTGTCTGCTTAAATACAAGGGAGGAGAGGAGCTTTCCCTCACACTCAAGCTGACTTAAATGTCCAGTCAAAAGCAAAATCAATTAGCAGCATACCACAGAAAAAAAGCAGAAAAACTGGTCATGTTGCTGAGCTACAGTGAAGTTCAGAATAGACGGTACCGGCATCTATACCAGAGACTGGCTTTGAAGGGCACTAATACATCAGTAATTACCTTCAGCAGCAGAAGAAATTCATAAACCGGAATGGACAACACTGATCATAATGTCAGTAGTGTGACAAGGCTGCTTCTCAATTTTATTGTTCCAATATTGTAACTGCTGCGCATACAATACTTAAGAATATTAGAACAAAGCAAGAAGCGCTGTTCAGCCACAAAGCTGTACCTATAAGCAAAGATTACTAGAACACATTTCCTTAGTCATACCATTAACCTTTCAGAAGAAAATGCACTATGGCCTAAAGCTTTTAAGGGAGTCTGTAAATGCACAACAATAAATTAAAAAACAGGATAGCATCACTTTTTTTTTTTTTTTTTAATAAATAATATGCTGCTGCTGTCGCAGATTCCTGCGACAGAGAAGTGAATGTTAGCATTCTGTTGGCCAGAAACATACTGCTGTTTTATGGGTAGTCATCAAAATGTCATGCTTCAAAATATTAGACAGCATTCCCTGCTATATACAACAAAGATATCTAATTACACTTTCTGAAGAAATCACATGAATTTAAAGGCACAGGCACCTCAAAAGATATAGGAGCTGATAGTTTGGAAACACAAGGATCTCAATTAATATTAATCATGGCAAGAATGGATCTCTTCATTACTGAGTAAAAACAATGTGTAATAGAACTTCAACTAATAATCAGTAGCTTCTGCTTCTACTAGCATTAGGTTTCCTACAAATCAAATCCAAATTCAGCTCTTAATTATGTAACCATAAATCTTGTGCAAATGACTTGGGAGATTAACTGCTACTATGAGTACAAAAGACAAGTAAGAATTTGATTCAGTTTGGCTTTTTCTCTTGGCTGATCAGAATTAGGCACTGTTTTTGGTGGAATCTTCTATCCCAAGTACTTAAACGGCAATTATCCCACAGTTTTCCCCAATTCATGTAGATGCACACAACACGATTCAAGAGAAAAAACTGCAATAAGAGCTGAAGGGGAAGAATATTAAGACATTTCAATATATTCTAAACAAAAAGAGTCAGGTTTCACTTGAAAATGTATTCCAGTTCTCATTTTTCTCAAATAAAAATACTTGTAGTGCTTCAAAACAAAATAAAAATTTCAATCCAATCACTCCTCAATGTTTCTTGCAATTCAAAGGAATTATCTTCTTGGGGGGGGGGAGTGGGGAGTGGAGGTATCTTCCAGGTAATTAAATAACTAGCTGTTTGTGGAGCTCTAATGTTATGGTATCGGAAGTAAATCTTGTTTATATATATATAAAGTGTGTTTATATATATAAAAAAATATATTAGATCCATGCAGTTATATAAGAGGGAGATGGAAAGTTGGGTTTATTTTACCCTTTACTTGAATGGTTTGCGCAAACTGCTTTGGTCTCTTTGCAGTAACAATCATTAACAAATAATTTTTGGGTTGCACAGTGGTAGCAAGCAGATAACAAGAGCCATGCAAAGACATTTGTAACATGGAACAACTTATTAAATTAAAAGCTGTTGCTAGTTACCAAATGCACTTATTAAAACATGACCCAGAAGCTGCAAACATAGTTCACCACTTGAGGCAGCTTCTTCCTTTTATCTGCTTGAGGCCGACCTAATTTTCTGATGGCCAGAGATGAAGCAGAGTGCCAGCAACCGGGGAGAGCGCATGCATTCTTGTCTCTTTGGATGGCACTGCAATAGAAAGAAGGATAATACGTAGCAAGGAGGCTGAGGAACTACTGTCAAATTTCAATTCATATTCTTTTGGGTCAGGTCTCAGCCAGCATTTGGGAAAGTGGAAATCTCCTATTCTGCTGCCTGTACATCACTGCTCTTCTAGTCTGGATGAAAGACACTGCTTTTCAAACCAATTCCTTTTGACATTTTCTCAATCAAAACACATGCTCTTGCCTTTATTCTTGGAGAGTCTGGAGAGAAATGGTTTTGGAGGAGGGATAATACCCGTTTCAATCTAAGAAAGTCATTTTAACCACCCCTGTCACCAACTTAGTGCAATAACCACATTCAGAGGGCAGTTCATCTTCTTACTCCTCTCCCCGTTAACTGCAGAAGTCTAGACTTTGTGATGTCCACAGTTAGGTGAGATGACTTGTTGGATCATCAGCTCTACAGCTGCCCTGAGTGAACAACTGCACTTACAATAGGAAATTCTGTATGTTATCACACAGAAAAGCAAGGCTATTAAATTACATCTGAATATTCTAATACATGGGCTCAGACACTCAAATAAGAGTGTTGTTTTCTACAGTGAAAAACACTCAGAAACTAGTGCCCGGTGTCTTTAAAAACAGCTTATTTCTTACAGATTTCTGCAGTAATTTTTGGACATCTGGAGAGCTGATATATAAGTGAAAATAACTGAAATGGTAAAGGAAATAGGGCATCTGTCTCTGATTAATTATGTGTTACATGATGGTATCATTTCATGAATTACTCATTTAAATAACAACCTTTAGTTTGATGCTACCTTCATTATAAAAGAAAGCTCATGAAAATCACAAGTACTTTACATTTAATCTTGATCTGGTCCTTCCGTATATCTCAATTTCAACAAAAGACAAAAGGACCTCCCAGCATTAACGCTCAATCACTTGTAAGAGAACCTATTGTTTATAGGGCACTCTGCCCTATTCAAGCACAAGGGATATCATTAAGTTCTGCACAAAAGCCCAAACATAAGCTTTGGCAGCTGAGAGATAGAGAGCAAATGCAGGAAGTACTGCTGTTCAGATGACAGGAATTAGTATGGCTCTGCTGGCTTCCTAGAATTATAGTGAATATAATACACCAGCTGAGGATGTTATCCATTATCTGTAACTCCAGCTGTGCCTGCATAGCTAATCCAGCCAGATCTTCGAGTTGAGACTTACATGGCATGAAGCAGATTGCTTTATATAATTTAAATACAAAGAAGAAACTTGCAGATAATTCCTGCCTGAACTCACAGTGACTCAGAATTAAGTGAACATGGCACAGCAAGTAAACCAACAGTGTAGTTTTTCATAGGACTGCTAAACTATGCACCAAGGGGTCCAGGCATGCACAAAAAATGTGATGGAAGTCTATTATTTTTTTTTAGTTGTTTACTTGTGTAGTGCAATTCAGTTTCATTTTCTTTTAAGCATTCAACTCTCTACAATCAAATTCTCACTATGCATGAAGTCCAAAGCAACTGCAAAGTGGGAAATAGTTAAATTATTTACTTCTCATAAACAATTTTCTCTTGAAGTTTTTTTGTTTTGTTTCAGCCCCAAATTTCAGGGTAAATGTACTGATTCAGCAAACATTCTAAGAAGAAAAGTGCTTGTCTGTTGTGAGCAAATGTAGAAAGGGAAGAAAAATCTAGGTCTGAGCAAATTTGCTTAGCAAGTTAGAGGATACGTGACAACTTACTTCCAGCTCTATTAGTGTGCCACCAGCCTAAAAGCAGTCAGTTCATCACGTACTAGGATGTCCTCTTTCTTCAGGCTGCTGCTTCTGTCAGAGCTGTCTGAACAGCTTGCACTTCACAGTTATAGTCTAAGCACGCAACCACTCATTCACTTTGTATGGCTCAAGCTTCTGCCAAACGGCATGAAAGAAAGTTGCAAAGAACCTTCTGAGCAATTCACAGGAAGTCTTTTCCAGGCTGCTGCCAAAGGATGTTCACAACTAGTTGATAAGAAACGCAGAGAAGGAACATACGCCTCACCAGAGGAACATGCTGCCCCACATCATTATAGTTGCGAAGCACTGACATAGTTTTGCTTCCAACCACACAGAGTTGGTGCTACCTGTTTAGTGTGTTATATGTTTAGTGACAAAGGGGGAGAGGGGGGCAAATAGTGCAAGAAAGATGAGAGGTGGATCTAGGGTTTAGATCTCTGCACCACTCTCACGCAACCTTCTCTTCCAACTCCGTACCGTGCAGTAGTTGCCAGCCCTCCCACACCTTGTTGGTTTCAGTAGCAACAGCAATTGCTTACAGATCTGTATGTCAGGCTGTGACTGAAGCAGTCATTTGGGTAGTCAGACTGTATTTGCTGCTTTTGCCAGTTCTTCCCCATCTCCTCTACAGAAAAGGATAAAGAGAAGAAAGAAGCTTTCAAAAGGCTAGATTCAGCCCACATGCAGCCCTACAGTTAGACAAGGACACTATACATACAAGTACATATTAAAGAACAGAATGAAGCACGAAATAGAAAGCAGAAATAAGATTATCTAATATCCCAGCTCATCACTACAAACTACACTCTGCTACAATGGCAAAAACAGCTTTAACCAAACAGCATTACTTATATTCTACACAAGCTCACTAGGAACTCTAAAAATATTTATTCTAAAATCAACCAACACATATCCTTACAGACAATATTTCAAGCAAGTAATTTGAAGGAAAATGACCCTTTCTGACATCAGAGAAATATTGCCTCCTAGTTCCTGCAATGTCCACTGCAATGTCCCTTCCACACTCAACAATATATGCCCTTTGGGGAATTAGATTAGAAGTCTTTCTGAGTTGTGCAAAATAAGCAAAATTATACAGAAATTTTCAGGTCAGGGCTTCGTCTGCCACAAGAGTCACCTGAAGGCAATGAACCACATTTTGAAGATTGTCATGGTGCATATCTTTTCCATGTGAAGAGAGAATCTCTCCCTTACAGGAGAGTTTACTGTGTGGGACTGTACTTAGTACACACAAAAGGGGAAAAAAAAACATTAATGTATCTTAATATCTTACACATATTTTACTTCAAGCAAGTAAATAACATCCAGTGGCACAGATGAATCTACATTATTTTTACTTGAGTTTCAAAAACTGTTGCTAATGGCAGTTATTTAAGGCCTCAGTTCACAGAGGTACATTTACAGGCAAAGATGCAGAGAGCAAAATGAGAGGGAGGTCAAATATTACGCCAGAACTGAGCTGACCCAGCAATGTTCAGGAACAGGAACACTAACATTTCCAAGAATAAAAGGAGGACGGTGAAGGTCCTCACATGCTGTGGCTGCTTCCTGTGCTTCTGCTTAGTCGGAAACCAACAGGAAGGGACACATCCCTGAAAAACTGATGGATACCATCCACTCTGTGGGGAAGTGGGATGCTCAGGGTCGCAACAGTCCTTGCTAATGGAAAATTCCTTGGACAGTAAGCTTGTCACTTAATACATGTCTCTTATATGAGGAAAAATACATCACAGATGAGAACAAAAATTTGCTATATTTTGACAATGTGTGAAAAGCAATTAGCAACTCTGCAGACAAAAGCAGCTTCTCTGGCAGGTCCCATTAATCTTTTAATGCAGATTTAATGCTCATAAAAGAGATAGCATGAAGAGTCATGGATTTAAGTCTGCTTATAATGTCAGGCACCACAACAAGCACTTACGATTGAACGATGGGCAAAGAACCAGGAAGATGGTGCTCTGGATTTTCACTGGCTGTGACTGCTCCCTCATTCTCCTGTTGCTCTATTAAAAAGTGAAAGGCAATGACATTTCCTCTGTCTTGCTAAATGCCCCTGCTCCACAATAGTTCATAAACAGCAGCTTGACTTAAACTTACTCCATTTAGAAATAAAAACCCTCTAAAGTGGGACAGAGATCAACTCTTTGATATCATGTCCCGGAAAAAAAATCTTTTGGTTCCTTCTCTCAATTACAGTTCAAGATCAACACTCAAAACCCCTCCAGGCCAGCAATAAGCCTTGCATTTAACTGCCAATTATGCTTTAGAACCAGTCCCACTTTTTGCAGCTTTTCCAAAGGTTCCTCCCTGCCTGGCACAGAAGGATGAGAACAGCTTAAATCAGCTCTCAGTGGAGGACCTCTGGGACAAGGCATGAAGGGATTCAAGCCAGAAGACAACCAGTAAAGAAACTGTATTTATGAATTGCCTTGGATTTCACTAACTAGCGTATCAAGAAACCTTCATGTCAGTTCAAAGGCTTGTTTTTCTTCTACCTCAGAGTAGTTTGTACTCAGTGTTCTAAGTCTGTCATACATTTACATTAACTTTTACTGGCCTAGACCAGGACACAAGGAAAATCAGCATGACTGAGAGACATACAGCTGGACAGAGTGGAGAGTATGACCTGAGGACAGAGTGTGGTTAGGACTCCTGGGACAGGCATCCATTTAGCATGTCCCTGCTAAAGCCCCAGCTAGGTCAGCTGATGGGAAGAACATGTGCAGATGATAAGCCATCCTTCACCAATAATGAATCATCTAAAGAGTAATGAGCAATGAGCACAGCTGTGCTTTGCATCCACAAAAAAGGACTGTCCATGTAGTGATCATCTTCTTATCAATAATCTAGCTCAGAATTATTCTACTTTAATCTCTAATTTGATTCAGGTTTTCGAGGCTACCTTCCTGGCCATTCATCCTTTATTTATTTTATAAATAATGACAGTTTAAGAACAAACTCAGCACTGATCCTGGGTCTTCACTGTAGTTGGCAAAGACTAAATTTGTATCTTCTGTTTCAAGACCCAGATCTCACAGAATTGAACAGCAAAGTTGCTATTAGTTGGAACAGCAAGGAATTGCTTTTGCAATTCCTTTCTTTAAAAAAATCTACTGTTTTCTTGCTCTGACTGCTGCTTGATCAATCTACTGTCAGGATACAAAATCTAGCTGCTTCTTGGAATGTTGTTTCCTCCATAGCTTAGTCTGGAATAAATACAGTGGAAAGTAGTATGTAAATCATCAGGAAAGTACAGGAACCCGTCAGCATACCAACAGCAAGCCAAACATCCAGATGATGACCAAAGTTCAGTTTAATGAATCTAAGAAACACCTCTTACCTTTTGCAGATGTAAAAAAGAACACTCCGACCTTTTCTTCTTCTTGTTACATTTTGTCTTGCACTTGTATCTTGGGCAATTACTCTTTCTATGCAGCTTTGATTTACCAGTTAGGATACAGTCTAGAAGTGCTACCCAGCTCACCATTCTACCAGCCAGCTTCCTCAGCTCTGTCTTTAATATTGCCATTGCGAGTAAGTGAAAATTTGTCTATATTTTGACCTAATATTTTCTCTCCCTACAAACCTTACATTTGAGTTCCTTAAACTACTAAAAGAATACTACAAGAACACTACTACTCAGCTGCGAGAATACTACTATTACTTTTTGGAAGACACTAGACATGCACCTGGACTGAAAAAGGAAGCAAAACTTCCTGGGCATGTTGAATACAGAGGACAATTCCTGCTGAATCCTCTTGTTCAGAAAACGTTGTCTGTGTTGTTCCTCTTGAAAGGCCTCTGATGAGTTTTCCATGTACTGGCCGTGACATGGTCATATTACTGAATCCTTCAGTTCTGACTTTATGGTTTTTTCACTTACTCATAGAAGAAATACAAAGATAAGACCACTCTAGTAACAAAGTTATTTATCTTTTTGAAATTCTGGCTTCTACAAGTACTCTACCCATTTCAAAAATACATGTATACCTAATTGCTCATTCTGTCAGTCTACATACAAATGGAATGGACATCTCTACTATAAAGTCACAGTATTTCTTCTAAAGATCTCTTAATGAACTGTAATTAGTTTGAGTAGAGCTGCCTGACACTTTTTCCTGAACAGAGTTTAAAAACACATTTTGGAGCTGTCAGAATTAAGCTATTTAGCATTTTCAAGACTTCTCTTGAAACATAAATTAATAAGTATCAGAATAAGTTCAGAACTTTCTGAGACCAACAAATAATTGACTTCCATGTATTACACTCCTTGGCCTTGGAAACAGGTTTTAATTCCTAATGGTACTTTTTCTCAATTTTGATGCCTTTTACTTTTTTCTTGTTTTCTGTGGAATGTCTTCTGAAAATCTAAACGCTTCCTCCAGTGTTTAATCATTTCCACTCTTTTTACATGTACTAAACTAAGTCAGAGTCATTAATTCCTTCTGATCTTTGTTTTTCCCCACCCTTCTAATATAAGTACTATTCTTTTCTTTTTCCAATTCCCTGAGAACATGTGAAAAATAGTCTGAATGATCCTTCTTTGACAGTACTCATAGCGTTATGGCTATTTACTTAGAAGCTCCTGAAAAAAATTCTCTGGATCCCTCTAACTTCTAATTCACTTATGGATCCCTTAGCCTACATGTTGTTTGTTCTCACTTCTGTTCTAAATACTTTGTTAAGACTATTTTGTCTGCATTAACTCCTTCACTGTCAGACACTAGACCTTTTGTAGCTGATATCCTTCTTCTTCTTTCAGTACATTTCTATTCTCTAAGGTTCCAGTTTCCTCACTGATGTGAGAGTACTGTCTTGCAGGTGTTCTATTACTCTACTTCTAATAGATTTCTATTAACTTCTCAGAATTTGACTGCAAAACTATAATTTGGAATTTTATGGATCACGTTTGTAACTTTCCATGCAACTGCCAGTTCTGTTACCCTTCAGTCATTCCACAGAGAAACTGGTGGAATAACTGGAAACTGGAAATAGAAAACCATAAAAGATTCAATTTAGCATGCAGGTGCTTTTGGAGGGTTGCTCCTTTCCTTTTGCTGTTAGTACTGTTTACCTGTCCAGGTAATTTTTTAACATTTCAAATGCATAACTCCCAAACAAGGTTGCTTAGAATAACAAACTCAAGGCACAAAAATGGCAAACAGTAAGCAAATAAAATATAGTTGGGGTCAACATCTAGTTTTTAATATGGAGCATTAGAAAAAGAAAGGGATGAGCCTCTTTTAACTAGCCTCAATTCTCAATAAAATAAAATAAAATACTAAAAGATGTGCCTTACAGGAAACTGCAAGATAGATCAGTGAGATAAAGAGTACAGTTTTCTTTATAGAATCATTGCATGACTTGGACTGGAAGGGACTTCAAGGATGATCAAGCTCCAACACCCCCTGCCACAGGGTTGCCAACTGCTAGACCAAGTACTAGATCAGATTGCCCAGGGCCCCATCCAATCTAGCCTTGTACACCTCCACCCATGAGATTATTTATGGGTTCAGTAACCTCTCTGGGCTGCCTGTTCCAGCATCTCACCCTCTCAGAGAAAAACTTCCCCCTGACATCTAATCTAAAATTTTCCTCCTTTAGTTTAAAACCATTCTTCCTTGTCCTATCACTGCTTGCCTTTGTAAAAAGTTTATTTCGCTCATGTTTATAAACTCCCTTTAAATACTGGAAGTGTGCAGTGAGGTCTCCCCACACAAGCAAGACATTTATATTACATTATTATAACTACATTACACATATTACTGTATTATGTATTATGACTATATTACACATGGGAGAAAGTAAAAGGTAATCACTCCCTCCTCCTTTATCCCTTAGAACTCATAATGAATTTCCTCATGACTTTACAAATAGGGTAGAAGTGCTCAGCCTCAGGTCTTCATAAAACTTCAGAGACAGGGTCAGCTGCTAATATTCACCTAACCCAAAGTGGTACAAAAATTGTGTCATGCAGAGAACAACAGACATCCTTTTACAGTTGATTTCAATTTTCCAACAATAATTCTTTAGTATGAGAAACCATGAAATAACTATTCACCAGAGTCAGCACCTGAAATGGGCACTGAAAGGCAACCCAACAGCAAACCCCATGTTTGCCTCTCTAACCAGAGCAGCTGACTCTCACTGTTAAACCTACCTTCTCATGCTGTATTAACCAACTGTCCTGCACAAAATGATCCAGTATTCAGCCACATCTGAAGCAAGTATATCGCTTGCCCTACAAGGATCTTTATAGCTAAACATTTATCTAAACAAATATGAGGAAAACACTAATTTGACAGATGTCAACTACCCAAAATTTCTGTAGAAGTAAACTAGAGGCAATGAAAAGCAAATGCCAATTTTTTCAATTGTTCTGTTCAGAAAAACAGCAGTTTCACTATAAAGTAAAAGAGCTCAGCTCCACTTGGAGGTGTATTTTCACTGAAAATTATCCTATTTTTGTGATCATGCATAAAAGGCTGCTGATGAAAAATGTTCTCTGATGCTTACAGTGACTCATTTTGAGCAATTTAACAGCATCATGTAAGAAATACAGAGGAGTTTCTTAACATTCTGACTCAAGCTATTTGTCCTTTTAATCAGATCAGATTTTGCTTACAAAAACCATTTTCATGAATCACAACCTCACACTTATACGTTGTTGTTTTTTTTTTAATTGCAAATTTAGCTTAGAGCTAGTGTAATCGTATGAAAAACAAAAAAGGCAGAGATGCTTTCTAATAAATCAAATTTCTTACATTTCCTCCTCAAAAGACAGGCTATCCTTCCTGAGTAAGGATGGGCAGAGAAGGCTACTCAGATGCCAGAGCAGACAGGGAAAAAGAGGGTGCCTCATCTATCCCCCTCAGGGCTATTCAGTTTGGAAGATAAGTCCAGCCAAAGGCTCCAAGAGCAAAAGAGAGAGCTTTACCTGACAAGAAAAAATCCTGTGTCAAGTTCTTATTGGTATAAAGTACTACAATAGTTACTGCAGTGATTTATACCAGAAGAAAATCTGTTCGTCTTAAAAGACTCCACATTGGATTTTCTCTCTCCATTCATTCTTTTCTTCAGCATCTGTTCTACTTATTTAGTCTTTTCACTGAAATACACATTGAAATAATGCCCTAAAATATTTATTATGCCTCTCAAAAAGCTTGATTTTGATAATTACAAATTTTAAAAGCCACAGATTATGTAGAATAATCAGTTACCTATAAAGAGATTGAGCACTTAAAAATCTTTTGGGATGTGACTTTGAACAAATCTGACTGCTCACAGAAGACACTATATGGATTGATCTAGAACAATCGTACTCATACAGGTTATTTCACTAACTTTGAAGATATTACTTCCATACTTAAACATGAAGGATGTACTTGGGTACACTACTCTACATATAGGCAATGGGTTTAGCAGCTTTCACATCAAGTCCGACTACATCGACATAAGGATGAAAAAAATCACCTTAATTAAAAGCATTACTTGCTCAAGGACATATATAGATCTTCCATTTCACAAATCTAATAATGGAAAACCAGACAGCTGGTTGTCTTTCTGTTTGGTACTGCTGGCAGACTCTTCAAGATAGTGGTCTTAAGACAGCAGGAGGGTGGAGAAAAGAAAAAGCAACAGTTTTCCTGCAACGGCTTGCCAAAAAAATGAAAATGTGTGAGACAATGTGTTAATGAGTATCAGCACATATGGGCAAGTACTGGTGATTTTTGTAAGACAAAAATTTGCAATTAAAATGCCATTTGCAATACAGATAATTAAGATTATCACCAAAATGCCTTTTTAAAGTAGCGGATGCACAAATATATGTGTAAGATAATGCATCCTATGGCAGTCAAGTTCTACAATAAACGCATGTTATATTGAAATCTGAAGACTTTTCTATGAGAAATCCAAATGAATTCTTTTAATCCTGATGTTTTCTATCTTTACGATAATCACTAATAAAAAATTGATTTTTCAGAGCATCAAACTATGATTTCTTGAGATCTCATTTATAATTTCTTATTTTATCCCATTATCAATTAGCCCCTTCAGTTATTTTAGTATGGAGATTTCTATAGAGTAATTGAGCAGAGGTTTTCCCAGAATAACATCTTGTCTACCCTTAGTCTTGGGAAAATTCTACTCATTCAGCCCAACCTATCAGGCTTGTTCTTAAACACAAGCTACATGAATTGAACAGCAGTCTCTAGGATGTTCTTTCTAACATCTAGCAATCAGTTTTGTTGATTATGTATTGTCTCACCTCCAGTCACCTTAGCTAACAGCACCCCAGGAAACTGTTACAGCTCTCCTGGACTTTTTTACTGCCTCTGCCTTTGGCCTGATGGCAGCAGTGGGAAGTCCTCTCCAACACCACATATTTCTGTAGAAATGAGGACAAAAGCAGGTGTTCCTCATAGAGAGAAAGCAGGGCTTCAGTTGTCAGCAAATTTAAAGATTTTAAATGAATTTCACATTAGAGGAAAGACTGATTGAAAACAGTGGGGCACTCTGTATATAGAAGGGTTTATTGTACTCTGTATCTTGTCCATTAGAATTATTTCTCAGAGATGTTATCCTCTTGCTGTTGGCAGAAACATTCACTGAATCTCATAGAACATAAAAGAACAGTTTTGTGATGTAAATGAAAACAATGATTCTTATCATTTTGGAGTACTTCTCAATGGAATAACCTGAGATACACTCAGTATCAACAGTAGGCACCAGGAATGAAGGAACAGCTATGCAAATTATTTAAAATTCCATGGTACAATGAGTTCACAGGAAAAGATCCCCACATCCCTTTATTCCTAAAAAAAGAAGATATGAGCAAGACATTTTCCTTAAGAACTTATTTTTCTCTATTGCTTTTTTTTTTAATGGTTTTTCTCTAATTGTTTTTATGATCTTTTTCAATTATCAATGTAAGATGTAACTACCTATAATTGAAATATATCAGCTTTAACAAAGACACACAGTCAAGAGGAATTCTGATGCGTTATTTTCATGAGCATTAGCAACAGGACTTAACACTGTGCATCTGTTTAATCAAAGATTAAATAAGCTTTTAGGAAATTAAATAATTACCTTGGTTCAGTCTTTTTATTCCTAATGGCTTAAGACATAAGGACTCAAAGCTGTCTTTGGAACTGAATCTAGGAAAGATTATGAGCTGGTTCTTATGTTCAGAGAGCACCTTAGAAAAGCAATTTAATCCCACTCAAATTTTGTGGCAACCTAATAAATAACAGCGATATTTAACTGACATTTCAAAGCTTCAAAGGGAGAGTCATTGCATTTGTTAAGCTTTAGTCTCATTCCTTCATCTTGCTTTAGTGCAGGAAATGGATGTTGCCAAAAATTGTGAAGTATCACTGAGATCAAAAAAGTGAATTAATTTTAATGCAAAAAAATTATTCACATTCAGTGAAAGGAAGCTCGTACCAAACTGCCAAATCTGATGACTGACCCTAAACCTTGTTCTTCAAGTTTTAGTCAGAATATTTCCATTGGCAGTGTTATATAACTATTGAGAAACTTCACTACAAAGACTTAATGGCTCTCCTTTCCTGCTTGGCCAGCAGGATTTCTCCACGTTATTTTCCTATCCTGTGCCACTTTCCAGCATGGAGGGCTCAGGCTGAGCAGGAGACTGGAAGGTGTCTCTCCAGAGAATGGTGCAGACCTAATTGTTCATCATGCAGCAGGGATTGTGAGGGCAGTGACTCCAAGTCTTCTTTCACAATCTGCTCCTCAAGCTGACAACTGCAGCAGCTCAAAGAGGAGCTGCACAGCTGTCTGCTCTCTCACAAGTGCAAAGAGTGTGCCTTCAAGCACACTGAAATGAAAAGGGAGAGAAGCTTCACCCAATTCAACTGGCTGTTGGATTACGTCTCAAAGGCGTAAGGTGTCAGGAAGTGTGTTATAAACCTCAGGGGCTTCTGTTAGTTATAATGATGCTGAATTACAAGAAATAAAGAATGCTACCATGTTCTTTGTGTCACTTGCTAATGAGATTATTTCCGCACAGCTCAGAAACATAAACAGCTTGTGGATGAAACACTTACCAACAGGTATCAGTAGATCTGAAACACAGTGGATGCTAGGAAACCATTTATTTGGGCTGTTACATCCACATTAACAATGATGTATGTCTACACAGATTAGACAGAGTGAAAAGTCATGGCAAATAGAAAGGAAGATTGCTGCAAAAAACATTTGTTTGCAGATTATTTGAAAGTTCAGACTGAAGGTAAGTATATTATCAGATATTTATCAAAGTTGTTGAAGCTTGCAAGATAGTATCTAACTGCTAGAGTTTGCTTCTCTGAAACAGCTCTTAATCAGTGACTCAAGAAACATATAATATCTATATCCTAAATAGTGACTCCTTGTACCACTTACTCAAAATCCGCCATTGATCAGAAATCATTAGTATCTACATAAATGTTTTCATGTTCTACTGTGATCCACTGAGTAGTCCGGCTCTGCTCCACAGTTGTAGGTAAATGATTAGATACAGAAATGATAGAGAAACAATCTCTGTAAGCAACATTACCTTGCTGATTTTTCCACAGAGCCTAAGAACAGCCAGGAAGATTTACATAGGCTTGAGAGATTAATAGAAGGGAGATGCCTGTGACACATCTTAGATGAAAAATGAAATTGGAGCAGTCATTATGAGTCTCCTAGTCAGCCAGGGAAATTTCTATCATAATACTTTTGCTGTCAGTACTCCTTTACGATAAGAAGCAACACTAAGGTAGGAAATTCCTCATACTTTTTCAAATCCAGCTGAGAACTGAGCACCATATTTTACACATAAAATCTGTACTACCTGCATGCATAATGACATTGCTTCTTTAAACAGAGCAGGAACTTGATCTCTAATTCTTTCATTACTATCTGCTTACTTCAGGACTTGTAAATGGTAACATTTAGAAGGTATCACTAAAGACAAGGTATTCCCAGACCGAAATTTTTTACTCTCCCATCCTAAGGCTGTCAAGCTAGACAGAAATATCACTGAGCAGTAATTACCAGCAACAATTTAGTTATCTGAAATAAATCATTCTGATTTTAAAAAACAAAACAGAGAATTACTTCCCCATCCCTGATACGAAAATTTTGCCCTATCCAATATACTTAATCATAAATTATCTAGTAAAGATATATCTTTTAGAAGCAATGAATGGTATTGCAGGACTAATTCACTAAATCTGCCATTACACACTTGAGAGATAATTGAGACGTCAAGCCTCATCAATATCAACCTACTTAAAGTAAGGACAAGAGGACAGTGGAGGAATGATAATGAATAATGCCATTATGTGAAGCTAGTTAACTTATAGCTTAGAAACAGATACATATCAGTCACTACTCTGAGAAAGTCCTTGAATGTCATGAAAGTCTACATTGATAAGTATCTGAGTTCCTTAAAAAGCTTGTTTCTATAGAAATTGATTGCTTTAGGAAGGTAGTAGTTTTCTTTGTATTTTAACTTCCTGATTTGTACCTTTGATTAAATTTTAACTTACCACACAGCAGTCCAAATAATGAGTTTAGAGAGCATACAGGAAACATTAGTAAAATATACACATTTAAAAAAAAAAATCTCTTTCTGACCAGGCAGAGGAAGATAAGAGCCAGATCTCTCAAGAGCTTCAAACCTCAGAAGAGGTTTCTGCTATTTTTCAGCACTATTAATTTGTTCTCTATCTTATTCTTAGTAACTGGTTGTATATCTCTTTATCTGATCAATAAACATACATATACACACCACATTACTTTCTCATCAAATGTCTTGCATCACAGTTACTATCCGCTCATGCTGAAAATGGACACTGAAAACAATCCCATTTCCTGTTATCCTATTCTTTCTCCCTTTTCACTTCCCCCATTTCCCTCCTCATCCGCTCACTCCCCATTTTGATATCCCTCTCTCACAGAGTATCGTTTCACAAGTGTTCACTCCTTTCTTTTTTTCAGTATTAGTTAACTCCACAGTCTCCCTAGCATAGTTCCATAGTCTTCCTGTACCATCACTAAAACTCTTTCTCCTTTTTCTCTTCTTCTCTGAAAACATACTAAGTACAGTAAACTTTCCTCTCTAACCGTTGATGAAGGGTGTGGGAAACACAGAAAATAATCCGTTTAATAATTCTCTGCCTTGACAATTGTAAAAACCTTTGCAAGCATTTTACTTGTCACTGCTCTTATTCATTTTATCCACAATGCTACTGCCAAGCTATGTGATGTTCTGGACATTTCATCCCACTTCTTAAATCAACCTCATTAGCCTTGTACCTCCCATAGGATTTTCAGATCCCTTACCCTCATACCCTGCCCTGAACAGTTCCCTCCTCTTGTTTGGCACCTGGCACATTCTCTTCCAGTTCTCTTTGTTTTGCTTTCATCTTACCCTAAAGACATTTCTGTGCCTTCCCCTATTCAGACACCCTCTGCTTGGAAACAGTTCTTGAAGCTGATGACTTCTCCATTTCCCTCTTGATCACTTTCTCTTTCCTACTCTGTTGAAGACTGTCATACAAACCATCTTTTTCACTCAAAATTAGACAATTCTTTGATTCCTGGCAGAGAGAAAAATATTACATTTAGATACCAACAAACATCAATTTCCAGTTCTGCTCAGTGCCTTCCTTCTTTCTCACGTACCTGACTTTCTATTATTCATTTTATTTCACTGCTTTGCTTCCTTTCACAATCCTTCACCTCCCCATACCTGCATTATACTTCTCTTTTTATGCCTGATCATCTCCTTTTCACTCCCTTGGTTTATGCTTTTTCTCTTTGTTTTTCAGTGAATATGACAGGTTACTACCAGATCTCATTCTGTCTGAGAACAGCCTACCTCATTCTGGGTGACAAAATAATAATAATAATAATAATAATAATAATAATAATAATAACAACAACAACAACAACAACAACAACATGGCAATTAAAATTCAGTTAGGCAAAATCAGAGCTGGCACTGATATCTTTTTCCTTGTCTCTTCCCCTCTCTCAACAGCTATTACGATTTGGAAAATTTCAACTAATAAAAAACAAAACTTTATCACAATCTCCTAGGAAGCACAGCTTGTATGATCAAAACTTGCTGATCAGTCTATCCTAGTCACCTTTGTACTTGTCAGTCACTATCAAACAAATAATAGAAAGACAGTAAGGACAGAGAAGTTATCAGAGTCGAACCAAAGAGAAATCAAAATTAGCATCTTCATTAACTGTGGGATGCAGCAACCAGTTGGCCCAACCAGTGCATAGTGTGGTCCACCCGTTTGGTATGTGGTTGGCTTGCAAGCAGCCAAAGCACTTCTAGCACATACCCAGTGATACAGGTAATGAGAGGGAACCGAAGGAACATGTGAAAAAAACAGAAGAAAAAACTCGCAAGAAGCCAGCCTTCCTTAGCTTCCCTGCTTACAGTGAAAAGATCTTTGTTTATTTCACCCAACATGAAACCACTGTGCATTTCATCTTTCCCAGGATCAGGACATAACTCTGGCACACTAATATCTAAAATACAAATTACACATTTTTTCTTTTCTGTTTCTCCAGTCCAGAGACAGAGCAACATGCTCCCTACCTTTTCTGAATTATACTGGGATTTGCAGTCACCAGCTGGGTTTTCAATCCAACATCCTTGCTGTATTCTCTGGATAGAGGAGGAAGGTTGCACCTGTGCACAGAAAGACATTCAAGATTTTAACTGACAGTCAGGATTGACAGGCTTCATCCCCAGTTTTTTTTTATTCTGCAAGTTTGCAGTTTTAGAAAAAGAACTGCAAGCTGACAGAAAATGTGAAAGTGCTGTACAGACACTGGACCAAGCTAGGCATTTTCCTACTGTACTACATCCCATATGCACCATAGGGCATTTTTGCACCAGACTGTGGGGAAATACAGAAAAAAAATCTTTTGCAGAGATGATCCTATGAACTATTAAGCAAAAACAAAGTGACCTGGCACCTCTGAGAGGTTGAAAGGCTACGGAAGAGGCTGTTATTATCTACAGCCCAAACTTCTTTCAAACTCATTCCTCCAAGTTCTGTTTTTCACTCTGCTTTGTCTTGTTTTCCAGCATCAGGCTCTAGATTGGTATCACACATCATATACGTCTTGCAAACAATGGGTAAATGCCCTTCAGTATACAAGAACTTATCAAGAAAACACAGAGAAAAAAATGCAAGTGATTATTTACAGTGTGCATACTACATTCTCTCACAGTCTTGTTCTGGCAGTCAGGGCAATAATATAAAATAGTGACCGAGTAGATCTACTTTGGCAAGCAAACAGGGCTCCAGAAAACACAAGTGGAGAGAAACATGCAAACAAGGAGCAGTCCTAAATACTTCCAAGTAAAGAGGTGGAAGAAGAAGGAAAGATTATAAATAAAGGTGAGAATATGAGGGCTGCTCCAAAAGTAATGTCTCCCACTTTAATATCTTGGCCCACAATGTCAGAGGTGGATGTTGGTTGTATGGCAGTAGAGGCTGGATCCTTCCTCTGATATTCCATTACAGCTTGTTGCTGTGTGTCACAGGGCAGCACAGGGGCAGTCTGACAAAACGGCATCTGACATGGAAGTGAGTATGAAGCAAAGGTGTGGAATTAAATTCCTCCATGCAGAAAAAAATTACACCCCCTGAGATTCATCAGTGCTTGGTGAATGTTGATGGAAACCAAGTACTGGATGAGAGCAAGAGGCAATGGGTGGTGTGTGTCAGCAGGGTGAAAGCAGGTCACCTCCACTCGTGCAGATTTTTATGAGCATGGCATGCAGCTCTCATTCATCAATGGAAAAAAAGGTAGCAAATGGTGACTACGTTGAAAAATAATGTTTTGTAGCTGAGAATTTGCTCTATCAAATAGTGTGATCGTGCTCTTTGTATCTGTTAGAGTTTTCATAGAAATAAATAGGAGGCATCACTTTTAGAGCAAACAACATAAATTCAAGCTGTATCCAAGCCTCAGCTCTGTTACAGAAATTAGTCAGGAGAAATGAAGTCAATACACAGCAATTACACAAAAAAATGAGTGTCAAGACAATGCTTTCAACTTCAGAGTTGTCTAACTTTTTAAACCAAAGATATGAAGAATAATATTAGTGCTTACAGGCTAAGAACAAAACCAAGATTCTCAAAGAAAAGTGGAATTGGCAATTTTTCTGGAGCAAGAATGTCAGATTTTAGTGTTGTTGGGTTGTTTTGTGAGGTGGTTTTGCTGTTGTTTTTTTTCCTCCCAAAATCTTGTACATACAGGCTGAGGTGCAGCTCCCAGCTGCCCCAGTGCCTCAGCCCAACAGGGAGCTGTTACTGCAAATCCACCACTTCTCTGCTATCAGGGAGACACGGCTCTCCATGACATGGGTTGCACTCTTGGGAGAGGCGGCTTCATTTTTCTTCCCATGCTCCCATTAAACTCTCTGGCACTCTGTTTCAGGAGCACTTCTCCAGCAACGCACCTCCCAGGCAGCCGGAGTGGATCACAAAACCCTCAAGTCCAGCAATGACTGGTTGCTTATTCTGTTTTCTTTTTATCTTCCAGATAAAGAATAAAACTTTAGAAACTGAGAAAGGCTTATGTAATAAAAAATTGGGAAGAAAAAAAGACAGCAATTGGTTTCTTCTCTCTGCCTGCACCAAGTGGGATATAAATTAATCAGTCTAACTCTATTCACAGAGGTGGTAGAAACACTCACTAGCAGTTCTCAATGGTAGGTCAAACAAATATTTGTGAAGAAAGATGTGTGTACAGGTGACCTTGCCCTAGAGCAAAGAGATGGAATAAGTGACCTCTGGCAGGCCACAGTTTAATGGTTCCTGATTTGAATAAACATAGACTCGTATGGCCTTTTTTGATTGAAGTTTATTTAAAAGCACAGTGATGGACCAAGATAACTCCTTAGTTTCATCATCTTAATTTATTTCTCACATCAGTTGCAGAAGCATTATTTAAACACATTAACTCCATTCAGCAGTAAATCACTTTCCCAATTTGTTCTGTATGAAATATTAAGATGTGGCCTAAGTATCCAACGGGAAACTCAGCAAGAAGTCAGTCCATCTTCAGAAACTCCTTGCCCTTTTCTTGAAGGGGTCAGCAGAGTGCTAAGCCCTGTGCAGGTGAGTAATGCACCAAGAAGTAAAAGATTCACAATAAGATGCATGTATTTTTTATTATCTTACTCTTGTTCCTGTACTAAGGAGTATGTGAATATGCAGAAAAGAAGTTAGAAGCAGGACAGTTTCTGAAGTCAGCATTTGTTGACATGAACATAAATGAAAGAGGAGAACTTATTGGCCAACTTACTTTTGTATCTCCCTGCTTAGGCCCAGATTTTGTAGGGGGAAAAAATCATCAACAAAGCACAGCAGTTCATGTGTGCCTTTTTCACATGTGAGACCTTCCAGTTCAATAGGTAGAAACAGCTGACTGAAATGAGAGGGATCCTTTAAACTTCACAAGGCAGAAACACCTCTTCTGAGTTTGGCCCAGAGATAAATACAACTCCTTCAGGTGCAGAGAATCCAGGCAGCTTGGCTGAGTAATGGCATGTGCATTTGACAGATGTCACGTGCTTACCTAGCTATTTGTACATTTACTAAATGCTAGGGAATAATAAGAGTTTAATATGGGATTTCGAATACTCATTTCTACTCCTTTGTAGCACCTTGACCAGAATCAAGACTATAATTACCTATGGCAACTGAAAGCCATTTTTCTGGACTTGTTTACTAACCCCAAAAGCAGCATCATATTTAACATCTACAGCTCCATCTGGGCTGATGTGGCTAGATGGCATGGCAGAGTATAATTAAAAGATAACAGCTTGTCCTTCCCAAGTTATGATAGCCACTAGACAGCTTGAACATGATGACAAGTTTCTTCCAGATTTGGAACAAATTCACTAGCAAACAGCATGGAAAACATCCCCCAGTCCCCTGGAGAGAAATCCTCCTCCTTGCAGATGCACAAACCATAGCAGAGACTATGCAGTTGGGTAGCAAGACTAAGGCAGTTGGGTACAGAGAGAATCACAAGACATATAAATATTTCTTCACAGTCTAATGCCATGAAAATACGTATCTTCTGTCAAATACAGACAAATACGTTGCTTATGATTTAGTATCCAACACTTCTTTCTTAAAATACTTGTTTGTGTGAAGGGAAAGGGAAAATTTTAAAAGAAACATCCTAAAAATAAACATTACAAACTTGAAAAACACCCACATAACTCAGTAAAAGCTTATGGTAACTACTCTGACTAAACATGTAGACCATATGCCATGCACCTATTTTATTGTAGATGAAGTGTGCTGTGGCCTAGGGGCTGAAAACTGCTGCTCTTTTAATCTCTATGTCGGTACAACTGTGTTTGTAGAAGATGCTCAGCAATGAGATGAGTTTAAATTCATTAATTAACCTTAGTGATTACAATTCATTGAAGAAGATGGCTGCAATCGTATTTCCATAAGCTCTGCTGTAAGTGAAATCAAAAGCAAAGTGAATGGGAGGAATGAACAATGGCAAAACCTGCCATGACTATTTTACACTGCAGAAATAGTTTAAAGCCATCAGACACGTTTCCTATTAAAAAATGCAAAATATTATGCAAGTTATTGTTATTCTCTTCCTCTCTCAGCTCTCAGATTATAGAAATCAGATTTAGAGAAGATCTGCTAAATTTTCCACCTGCTACAAAAATATTCTCTCCCAGTGGCATATTATCTTTTACCCGACAGAACTGAAATATTTTCATAAATATGACTGCACCACTAATACAATACAGCCTGCAGGCAGTTTCTGGGATTTTTGCAGGTTTTTACCTACTGCTTCTTTCCAATCCAAAATAAGTTCAGTACAGACAATGGCTAGTTTACCCTCCCTAGAAAGGAAAAAAACCTCATCTTCTCCGATCAGACTGTAACAGCTGCTTTAAAAAATGTTTTTATTGTTTCTGTAACTGATTGCTCCTACGGTATTTTAACTTCCTATTGCATCTACATATTACCATATCATACCCTGCAGTTTCTTATATTTAGTCTCTGGAACACTGAAGGAGCTTTGCAGTAATGGCAATCAGCACACTGAGTCCCTCCCTCTGTGCCTTTGTCTTTAGTTTGTTGAGTTTCTTTACTTTAACATCAAAAGCATTTTTGTTCCTTGAGATGCAAGCCAGAAATTATAGTAATTCTGTCTGCTTTAGAGCAAGTTTGTATGGCCTTATAATAAGCTATCAGGATTCAATAAGTAGATTTGCTAAAGTGGGAGCTCATTACGCATCTACCTCAAAAACCAAAGAAATTCCATTTCTCATCTCTTCAGATGCAGTCTTCCAGTTTCTGCCCCACAATGTTTTTCTTGTTCATGTTTAACAAAAAGGGGCCAATTTCTGTCTCTCCTCCTTAAAGAATCTTGAATCTACAAAGTGCCAAATTCAGTCAAGAAAGCAGTAGCCGATTCAGCACCCTTCTGACAGATTCCTATGACTTCAGAAAACCACAGGCACAGCAAATGTGGGGAATTCAAAACCAGATGGCATCAAGGAAAAAGGTTTTGTCTTCTCTTAGACAGAAGTTAATCTGAAGGGAGGAAAAATGTGGAAATACTTTAGCTTGTCCCAACTTATTAATCCTTGCCCTGTGAATCAGTATCTACTCATCATGATTTCAAGGGGTTGCATATGATTGCATTTAGAGTTGTGAAGGACAAAGCACAGTACAAGACGAGACTCCATCTAATAAGGAATAATTAAAAAGCTCCTAAATCCCTGTCTGTGACAGTGTACGATCTGTCACAATCACAATGCACCCATCTGCAGATTTCCCCCACATATCTGCACATATCTGCAGAGGCCAGCCAAAACTCTATTTATTGCCCTTTCTCACACTTCTACCCAAATCACATCCTGCGAAGGGGATAAAAAAAAAAAAAAAAAAGTACCCAAGGCAAATTATAATTGATTAATCACAACTGAATAGCTTTGAAAAGTCAAGAGACTGAGCAGGGGGAAGGGCAGACAATTTGTCATTGAGGTTTCCATCTTACCGCATGACAAAATCCGCTTGATCTATTTGTTTTCCGCAGCCGCTCTTTTTGAGAATCCCACCGTTTCCCACCACAGAGCATTTCTTCAGTGGCAGCTGGAAGGGTGTAGCCTAGCAACACAAAACAAGGACTGTTTTTACAGAGGAGAACACATACATCTTTGTAGCAGCTGCTCCTGGAGAACCAGGGAGCTGGCAGGGCTCAAAGTGAGGAAAGAAAACGGAGAATGAGGAGCTAGGAAAAAAGTCCAGAAATTAGCTGGTAAGTAGACAAAGAACAGTTCTTATCCCTGCTTCCCCAGCCAAAATTCAAAAAAGATGCAACACAGAAGAGAATAACAGTCCTGCATAAACAAACTGCATAGTTATAAAGTTGTGACAAACATAATGACCAAGATAGGCACTCCAAATGTGTCTTCTAGCCAAGCTGCAGAGAGAGGAAAAAAAATTACCAGGAAAAAAAGCCATGAAAGTGACCTTTTACATAAAAGACAGCTCTGGACAAGAAAGGAAGGAAGAAGGAACAATGTGAGAACAAAAGGGACTCAGGAGTCACCCTGGATCCCTCCATCATTCTTTCACTGAGCTGGGTCACTCTAAAGCATAAAGTAAAGATATTTAGAGCATCCCAGCAGCTTCATAAGTGCTCAGCTCCCCAAATACAGCACAAATGAAAATTAGAAAACCGTTTTAACTAAGGAGCCCTTGTTGCAGCTGAGCAGGGCATTAAATTGCAAGGTCAAATTGTCATGCTATCTTATGCATCAATGTATTAAATAGGATTTGCACAGTCTACTTCACTACAGAGGATCTCAAAGCTACAGGTGGAACATCTTCCTGTCAGCCTTGAGTCATTCACCTTTAGTGGTGTTGAAGCAGCCATTTAAATAGCTCACAGTACATCAGTGTAGCCCTGCACACACACACATATATATATATGTGTGTGTGTGTGTGTGTGTGTGTATGTATGTAAAACAGGGTCAAGGGGTGAACAGCATAGGAATTTCAAGTAGTATGATAAAGTTATAAGAATGAAATTTGTCTACAACACAGCAGTTAATATTCTCCTTGTGAAAAAAAAAAAAAAAAAAAAAAAAACTTGCAGGAATTTTTCATTTATCAAACCTGTCAAAACCTGACTTTGCAGCAGAGACAGAAGCTACTGTGCCTGGGCCTCTGAGAATGCAAATGCCACAGTGACAGGATACAGCATGGCAAAACAATTATTTTCACCTGGACAGTAAGTTCCAACAGTGGCAGCACTTATTGTCACTTAAATGTACAGAGCAACATCTAACATTGCATAATGTATTCACGAGGCATTACAACCGTGTACATAGCATAGAAAACAGATGCAGCGCTACAGCACAAACTCTGCATTTGTTGGTATTCATTTTTTACTTTATCTTCTCCCTTAGATGTATTTGTTTTACCATCTATTCTCAGCAAATTAGATTCCACTCAGCTAGTATAAAAAACATAACCTGCTATCTAATAACATAAATGAAAGCATTTTGCATATCCTAATTCTGGATTAATATATGCTAGAGTAGAAAAATCAATTCCAGTTTACTGAGGCCCAGCCACTGTTGGGAACCCAGGGACAGCACAGCAGAGCAATACTAAGTAAGCAACTGCATTCTGATTCTGCATCCGCCTTCCCAAGAACATTTTTTAATTTACCCAGTTATTGAAAGAGCAGCATATCTTGAAATTCAAAGGACTTTTCATTGCTGAGGTGACCCTGACCAAATGAAAGCTCACAGGTTCAGTACAGGGAGTGGGGTAGGGATGGAGGAAATTTAGAAGTGGTAAGTTTGTATAAATAACATCACCATTCTTATTCAAGATATGTCAGAGCTCTTCCAAGACAGCCAGTTATGCAAAGACAAGGCTGTGACAAATAAATTACAAAGGCAGCAGCCATTAACTTAAGAGCCATGGTAACTCTGTCACGTAATTTCTGTGACTTCAGTACACGTTCAATTTCTCTAGATCCCCAAAATAAACATTCAGGATTTACTAAGTGCTTCAAAATTCTGAGTTGCAAACAGCCCTTGATATTGCTTGAGATGAATTGCTGTCCTTCAAAGGAGGCTTATATCCTGTTATGTTCAAAGATGATACTACTACTTATCATTTGCATATATACTTTCATTTCCAAGAGCGCATGAATCTTTGAAATTCCTGCCCTTCAGAGAGCCCAAGAGACAGACAAACAAGATCAGAGCTGTAAGGATGATTTGAGGGAGTTAAAGGGAGGAAGAAGTGGCAAATAAAACCACCACTGTGGCCTAGCCTGTGAAGAAATCCACCCATACACAGGAAGAAAACCAAGCTGAATGCAGCTCTCTGTGAAAAGCCACCATGCCCACAAAAGCCCACAGAAGCTTTTGCCTCCCCCAACAAAGTAATGAAAATTCTGGACATGACATAGACAGTTTGCATGCCATTGTTTAGCTTAAAACATTCAACAGATGCAGCTTCCAGAAGACTATACTTATAAACTCAAGGCAGACATTAAGTGTCCCTGATGCTTGGAGGCATTTCAGCTGCTTTTACCCTAATGAAGAGGAATTGCTTAGCATGCTCTGGGAGAAGCATGTATTTTTTTAACATTGCACATGACTGTTCTTCAATCATTCAGGTTACAAACCTGCATATTGCTCAAACTGTAGGGGCATTTCAGGAACTCTGTTCTCAGTCCATTTGTACAAACTGTCCAGTCATACACAAATCATACAATTCAAGTGTTGCCTATGAGCCGCTATGAAACACATGGCTCCTCTGTCTCTCTGCAAAAGGCAAAGAAAAAGCAGCAGACTCCTCAGCTTTGAAACTGTTAGGAATCATAATCCTGTGATGCAGTCAGCAGCTGCAGAGTTAACCCACTGCAGGTCCTCCAAAGGATACTCACAGGACAGATAGCACAGATAAAGGATCTTCAAAGCTAAAGTGCTGTAGGCTCCATTCTATGACTTCCCACAAGCATTCAGCTCATTCCTTCCTTTGAGCTGACCAAAATATAAAGTGCAAACATCTTAAGCAAAATTGCAAGGTCAATATGGAAGCTCCAGCCCTAATGTGCAGTTGAATTACTAGACTGTTAATACCTTTCCACACCACTATTTGGCTTTCAAGAGGTTTCCCCGCATCCACTTGTTCCTACCACTGGCTCACAGGGTACAGACTATGGATTTAAGGTTGAAATTAAATAATTATCAAAATCTAGAGTCATTTGTTTGGTTGTTTTGTTTCATTTAAGAGCAAAAAACACTGAAGATAGACTCTAGTAATGATTTGTTTTCTTTCTCTACCCTCTTTCTTTCTCAACTAATCTTACGCCATCTTTATGGCGTGGATAATCTGTCTTCAAATGTTTTGAATGTTACATTAGAGTTGAAGAGGTAGATCAGTGCTGCAACTTAGTTGAAAATTAAACCAGTTTTACCTTTTTTGTAAAGTAGTCTTGGGCATGACTTTTAATTTCGGTAGGAGGCAATTTTCAATCAAGAATGTTACATTTTTTGAAGGCGATGGTGCTATTTGGAGAGAATTCTATACAGTAAAAACAAAATTTCTTCTGAGTTTCTATTACTAGAAAAATATGTTTCAAAGAACTAATAAAAATTTTCTAACGCTCTTCCTCTTTACCTCCCACAGTGTAACTCTTTGCTAGGAAAATCATCATGTACTGGGGACGCGGCTGTCATTTATGCTAAATACTTACAAATGGCTCAGTTGCTATTTTCCTTTAAATTGTAAGCTGGCTGACAGATGCTTGCTTTGGATTGTAAAGTTGCAATAAAAGCATTTCCATTTATATTAGCTTCCTGAATCTGCATTGTTTTTATTGCCAACAAATCTGTTATTTTCCTCATTGATTAAAATTAATGAAGATTCTTATGGGTGGACTAGAAAAACCAGCACAACATCAGTTTATCCAGTGTAACAGAGAAAATATAAAAATAAGTGACCAGTGCACATCCATCTTTAAGCAATCATTACAATAGAATTAGATAACATTATTAACTGAAAGAATAAAAAATAAAAATAAACAAACCCTTGTATATTGCCATAAGCAGGATCAATTCCCTTAAAAAGTTTTAAAAACAAAAAGAAAATAAAATAAGATGGTTTCTGAAAGGTATCTCTTCAAACAGAACCTAAGACAGAGACAAAACCAAAACAGTGAAACTCCACTCATAACCAGTGAAGATGCTCTAGTTCCTATTTATGTAAATGAGGTAAGAAGCTGCACATCCCTCTACGAATTCAGTGACAAATAAGCACACAAAGCAATAGATTAATGGCTCCCAATTGAATTCAGAAGTAATTTAACAGAGCATCTATCCAGCAATTCACTGATTAGTTTCATCATTCATCTAAGTAAAAATAAATCATTGTCATCAGTTAAAAGAACATTACACAGTACTAATAAAACATAATTTATTTTAGATAATGGTATTCTAATTCACTTTGGTTTCATTGTTGTTAATGTGTTAATTTTTACCCACTCACTGCCAAAGACAGTTAATCAGCAACCAAGTTCTTACTGGAAAAACAGAAAAAATTACAGAATTACAGTGTTCAGCCTCTGATTTAATACTGATTATGTCAAAAACACTGAAAATACAGGGAACATAAATTACAATAAAATGGTTTTCAAATAAGCATTACTGGATTTGGAACAAGATGCCGTGTTTTACTGTTCCCTTTGAGAAGACAGCATCCTGAAGAAAAAGGCCTAGTTCTCCTAATTCTTCTAAGGAGCTAACAAAATTGCAAGAGTCAACAGGAAGCTAAATTCGGCCCTGACTATTCTTTTCACCCTTTTGCATAAGGAAGCAGCTGACACTTTAAAGGAAGCCTATATTTGTCTTAACCACGGGCAACACGGCATTGTTTTTTACGCTGTTGGACACAGTGGGATGGAAAACACTCCTTCTTCCTTGCTTTATTGTTTACAAATCATCTTTGGTACGGCAGTCTTTTTGTTCCTCCAGTGGAGCTGTCAAGCACGGCGACATGAAGGCTTGACAGCAGCTGGCTCCAAAAGCATCAATGTCACTCACACAGGGACAGTGTGTCCTCTACAGGGGAACGCAGAGGGTGGTTGCAGCTCCTCATGTTTCAGCTGTCTCTCTCAGCCCAAATGCTGCAGTCCCAAGTGAGCTGGATGGGCACCAGCCCAGAGTAAGGTGCAACTACTAATGGCTATCTTGCAACTGGGATTGTGTTAGGAGGAGCTACTCCTCCAAAAGCAAAGAGGACTTTGGCCCATCCCGACAGTGTGCCACTGCTGACATTCTCTTCATCCCTGAAAAGTAACTGATATTTTCTCAGTGAAATAACTGTTTTCACCAAAAAAAAATACTTAGAGCCTAGGTTTGACATGAGAGGAGGCCTGATGGCGGCTGCAGCTCCTCACAGGGAGCGGAGGGGCAGCGCTGAGCTCTGCTCTGTGTGACAGCGACAGGGCCCGAGGGAACGGCGTGGAGCTGTGTCAGGGGAGGGCAGCTGGGGTTAGGGACAGGTCTGCACCACAGGGCGGTGGGCATGGGACGGGCTGCACAGGGCAGTGCACACGGCCCCAAGTACCGGAGTTCAAGGAGCATCTGTACAACACTCTCAGACAGGGTTTGGATTTTGGGTGGCCCTGCATGCAGCCAGGAGTTGGACTCCATGGTCTCTGTAAGTTCATTCCAACTCAGGGTGTTTTATGATGCTATAATAGGTCTCATGTAGTAGTAATTCATAACTTTTTCTATCATACCCCTATTTCAGCTTGGGCTTTCTGTTTTTAGTTACTGACTGAAATAACTGCACAAATAACTGCACAAAGTTTGAAATGCATCCAACAGTCTAACAAAAATTTAGAAGATATTTTTGTATGGAGAAATAAAAAAAATGGGTTAGAATGGGTTTACATGTGCTGGAAAGGCAGAAAATCTTTTCTCATAAATCTTGACAGAATGTTGGGGGCTAGAAGATGCATAGATTTTAAGAAACCACAGTGACACATTACTGGTAGATTTACTGAATGCTGCGTAATTCCTAAATTGTTTTGCATTCATGCAAAGGTCCATCACAAAAGCTGTGAAACCATGTAAACCAATATTTTGCATGTGAAAAATGTCAAAATCACAATTAAAGTCTCTACTAAGACTTTTAAAAAATATTTTAGCTACAAATTGAAAGATTTCTCTGTATTCTCTGAATACGAGAAATACTAACCAAGAAGCAAACAAAAAACTTTGCCTTTAAGTTAATACTGTTACAAAACAGAGGGTTAGGAACAAGCGTAGTTCATAGATTCATATATCATATCATAGAGTGGCCTAGGATGAAAAGGACCTCAAAGATCATCTAGTTTCAATCCCCTTCCACAGGCAGGTTCGCCAACCACCAGACCAGGCTGCCCAGAGCCACATCCAGGACTTGAATACCTCCAGGGATGGGGTATCCACAACCTCCTTGGGCAGTGTGTCCAACCTGTTCCAGTGTGTCACCAACCTCTGTGTGAAAAACTTCCTCTTAATATCTAATGTAAACCTCCCCTGTCTCAGCTTAAAACCATTCCCCCTTGTCCTATCACTATCCACCATGTTGATAAGTGATAGGACCGATAGTTCCCTGTGTGTGCAACAGAATAAAATGAAACTTCTGCCAGACTCAGCTATGTACTTAACACACTGACCTTTTGTGCATGCTGATTATGAACAGTAGTAGATAAGCTGAGCAAACTTTTTAAAGTACAGGACTCAGATACTAACAAATCTCATTATCTATACTAACAAATCTCATTATCTGACCACAAAGAAATTACTACAAGGAACTCAAAGAATTGTGACAGTTACTATTAAATCCCTTTAGGAGATGGGAAAGGAATCTCAAGATTTTTTTAATTTTTTTTAATTTTATTTTTAATAGTTTCTTTGCTCCACAGAGGTGCTGCTAAGTGGCAAATGTTGAAATCTGAAGCTCAGTGCCCATACAAAAGAGAAATGGTCCAGGCAGAGCAAACTTCTCTGTAACCATTCAAGCACATCTCAGCTATCACAGCAGAATTGGAATTAAACATTGAATTTCATATAAACTTGTACTATTCACAAATATATGTTTCTCATTATATGACTTTTCTTGAGATTAATATTTTATTATGCATTTATATGGGATCATGCAGTGAGAAAATGTCACTTAGACTTAGCATTGCTCTTATGCAGCAAACATTACATTCAAAAGGATACACAGAATATTAACAGCAGAGCAATCACAAAGAAGAGAACACTTTGCAACATACCTACATATTCACAAAAAACATGGAATACCAGTAACTAGCTGGTAGTCACTTTTAGTCCAGGCTGTACTTAGCAAGAACTTCAAAATGGTATGTTCCGCAATAGCTTTCCACCTAGTATGAAGTCGCTGCAAGTACTCACTTGAAGTGGATTAAAAAAACTCTTCAAATTGCTACCACAGCATTTAATTTTATCAAACCAGCCTTCATACAGCCAGGATAGCACAATGTGGAGATGATAAAAAAAATACATTTGGAAATTGTAGCAGTTTCATTTTAAAAAATGACTTTCAACACTATATCATAAACAGTATTTTAAATGGCGAATGCTCCAGAAACGTGAAAGAAGAGCTTCTATTCTGTGTGACTTATAAGACAAGAATACATTAATGAGTGGGAAAATTTGAAAATTCTGGAAGATTTCTGGATCTAAGCTTTACAATCTGTAATTCACTGGAACGCCCGAACTTTGAATTAAAAATGAGAAAGAGGAAATATTTTTTCATGATTAATTTGAAAAAGGAACTCAACCTACTGGAGTTCAGTAGATTCTCTTCCTCTGAAAGATGTTATAGTTTCCAACTTTTCTACAACTGGAAGATCTCACAAAAGACTTAAGCTGCCTTCTATTTAGTTGCATTTAGATTTTCCTTGAAGAAACCAAGTCCTAAGTAAAGTGTACAAAAGGAAAGATTAAAGTACAAAATCAGCTTGACCAGTATCTGTAAATAACAGTCTATGCTGGCTTCCCTAGATACCTTCCCATACACTTGAATAACTCGATTTTTTATTTTTTTTAATCTTATGTGATAATAAGGATAAAATTAAATTAATAGGCTGAATCAATAAGCTCTGCCTGCAACCACAGAAACAGTCAGCAATACTCTTCTTTTACCTGAACATCTGACAACATCAGATTCCATGCTGAGCTTAGAGGAAAACATCATCCATCATATGGGATTCTGGAGCTTGCTCTGCTTTGCCAGCATCTCAAAAGCTATGCAGGGTATTCCCTTGCAGTTAGAATTCAAGACTCAGTATTGTAAGCTCACACTATACAGCACTTACATATGGGACTACAATTTGTCTTCTGGTTCACTGGCATGCTATGGCAGAAAAACATTCAAACCTACCAGGTATTCCAGTGGTTTCTTAAAGTTACACAATGCTGAATATTTATCAGCAAGTTTTTGTCTTTTGGATTTGGAGACCTAACTTTCAGACACTGTTTTTGAAGGATTTGCCCATCCTCTACTTTTTCTGTTTCTTTCTTAATCTACTCTAAATTTAAGCAGATGAGTTTTGACTAGCTATTTCATGGAAGCAAGGATATTTCATCATCACTCGAGGACAAAACTACCTTTTTAATGTTACACATGTCTAATAGACAACAAGAGTAGCTGTAACATGATTTTAATGAGTTCTTCCAAAGCCCAAATAAAATGCAGCAGGAACTTTTAAAATTAATCTCCTGGATTACAGTGTGCCATTTTCTGGCCAAAGAAGTTTTGTATTTTAACATACATTTTATCTTTCTGACCTTAAATTTTTGGTAATTAACTGTAATATTCTAGTTATATATGATTGCCCGGTGACAATGTCCTCCAACTGTAATTTCTCCCTCATTGCTTTCACCATGGAAGAATAGCAGCAAGCCAAAATGAGACAGAGTAGGGAAAATCACAAGGTATCTGCTTTCTTATAGCTGGTGCAGGAAAAACTAGAAACCGTACTCACATGTTGAATTATTCTCTTGTGAGAGTGTGAAATAACAGGTCAAGTATAGAAAAATATCTGGAAATTGTGAAAGATTGAATTCCTGATCAGTAAGGGATACTACTCACTTTTTATCCTAAAGCAACAAAGTTCTCACAGTGCTATTTCGTACGCATGCCGCCACTATGCGGACAGGCTAAGAGAGTTGAGGCTGTTCAGCCTGGAGAAGAAAAGATTCCAGGGAGATCTGAGAGCAGCCTCTCAGTATCTAAAGAGGGGCTATAAGAAAGAAGGGGACAGACTCTTTAGCAGGATCTGCTGTAATAGGACAAAGGGAAATGGTTTCCAACCACAAGAGAAGAAATTTAGATTGGATATAAGAAAGCTGTGTTTTTTTATGATAAGGATAGTGAAGTATTGAAAAAGGTTACCCAGAGAGGAAGTCCCCACTCCTGGAGACATTCAAAGTCAGGCTGGACAGGGTTCTGAGCAACCTGATCTAGCTGTAGGAGTCCCTGTTCACTGCAGGGGAGTTGGACTAGATGGCCTTCAAGAGTCCCTTCCACTACAAACAGCTCTATGTTCCTATGATTCTATTGCCAAGACCAATCCACAATCAAACACAAAGTTCCTAGGCATTTTAAGATCAATCGCAACTCCACAGAATTTGTAGAGGATAAACGTTTTTGCAATAGCATGAGTAGAATATAAATAATTGTGTAATATAGTAATAGCCTGTGCTGAACTTGAATGGGGGATAGGAAAGAGAGCAAGCAGAAGGACTCTGAAGATGGTGTTAAAAAATCTGCTTATATGTGGCTGATTTACTAAAAAGCATATTCAGCTACAGAAATGAAAAAATTCTTTAAATCTTACTAGCAGCATACAGTGCACATAGTAAGGCATGTTCCAGCTCATAAAAATATCAAGGGCTTCCAATTCTACTGTGTATGAAGGACAATAACATTTAAGCAAATGAATAGCTCTCTGAATGCCTGAGAGCTCCCTGATCCCGTTGATATGAATAAGGATCTGCTGCAAAAGAAATCAATTCAACTTCTACAGGCACCAAAAAATGGATTTAGTCATCAAATGATCAAATATCAAGGTTTGAAACTTCCGGCTTTTGTTTCTTAGGATATCTTAAAAGCAATACATTTCCACTTAGCTAGTATATTAAACTAACTTCTAAAAGGAAAAGATCTGATAATTAAAAAAAAATAAAAAAATAAAAAAATTATTGCCTTTGCTTTACCTCTAAAGTTCTGAAGAATCAATGACATCTATTGAGAATCACTAATTAAAAAGACATCAAAGTCAGCCAGCAAGGACTGATCTCTCTAGGAAATTTGCAATTAGAGGATGAGTGGAATTTAAATACTGAGCTTGGTTTTTGGGAATTACTGTTGACTTTCTTTAATAATTCTTCCAGATAATTTTTTCTCTTCTCCATTAATGAGAAAAATTAAGCCTCTTAAGAAAGTTTCACTTTCATCTATTTATATAAAGTTTCACTTTCGACTATCTACAGATTTTAAGCCTCACATAGCACTCAGTCAAATCAAATACATAAAATACATAAGGAAATGAGAAACAGATTGAGGAATAACGGGATGTACCTAGCTCTAAGGAACTGTTACATTCAGCCGGGTCAGATGCCTGCAATAATATCTATCTTATATCTTTAGCTTGTTCTTCATCCACATGCATACCTAGATGGCATGCATGTTGCCTCATAACATAACTAACACAAGAAAAGGTAAGCTATGAGCTGAAAAATGAATAACAGTATTCTTGGATAAAATCCTCGATAAAATCCAGAAGAGAAAAGAACTGCACATAAAGCAAGGATCTTCATTCAGAATTCAGTCAGTCACTCTGCAGAAACATAGAACCAAGGTTAATATAACCTTGCTGACAAGTGAAAAAGACAGATAGCAAAACAGTAGGATTTACATATAATGACTGGCTACCAATTTTTTTTAAGGAAGAATTTAAAGGTTATGAAAGAAGAGGTTTAGAAGTCCAGAAAGGCAGGAGGAAAAGCCATCATGATTACAAAATCAATTCAGTTTCCATAATATGTTTTATTTTTCCAGTAATGAAAACACATCTTGAAAATGAACAGTATTGCACACAGGCAGCCGTGAGTCTCTCTTGTTTGAACTTCTTTGAATAACTTATTACTGTATCAGTAATAAAATAGTTAGCCATATAAGATTAAAATGGGGGACAGTATCATTTCACTATGTAACAGAGTTGGTTCCTCAGACAACAAACAGAATTTATTATTTGTTGCAAGCTGATTGAAGAGGAAGTTTGGAAATAGCTCCTCCACTGAGACAACAGCAAAACAAGGGTCTTGACTTCAGGGACCAAAACCAACTTGAAACTAAAGTCTCAGTAGTGCAGTTTTTACATATCAGGATCTGAAAAGTGGAAGTCCATTTAATTTGTGCACACTAAGGCAACTGCATGCCTATGGGAAAGGCACTTCAGAACAAAATGAATTTCAGCTACTGAGACACCTTTTTTCATCTACTTTGTGCTTCCCTTGGGTTAAGCATCATACAATAATTCAGGCTGGGAGTGACATCAGGTAATCTAGTCCAATTTCCTGCTCCAGGAAATGCTCAATACACGCTGTTTCTCATGTGCTTCAGTGTTTCTGTGCCAGTTCAGTGGTTTTAAACAGTAACCTGTATGATTGTTTAGCTGATAGCACCTATCCTATAGCATTTTGAGGAGCAGCAGGACAGGGGCTGACCAAAGGGGCCAGTCAAAGCCTCTGCCCACCTTTGCCGTCATGACACGACCCTGGTCAGCTTCGGATCCACAAGTGCCATGATGGGACGAGGCCCTTCTGCAAGTCTTTTCTTGACTGTTATGAACTAACAGAGCCCCCTCCAAGGCCCACAGAGTCCCACCAGAAGCACACAGAGCCCCCGTGCCCTCCCCTCCCCCCCAAGTTAGTTGCGGTCATTTCTGTTTGTATAATGGAATGTGCTGTTTCTGAGGTCTGGTTTTCACTTGAATAAATGTAGTAAGGAACCACAGGCATCTCTGAGACAGCACTTAATACTTCTTCATACCTTGATATCTATTCTCCATTCAGTTTGGTTAGCAGAAATGTCTTACAGGTACACAAGCAAACACTGAGTGGAGAAATTCAGAAAATGATGTACTGTTCCCTGTCAGAAGTTGCAATTTGGAAAAGTCCATGTCACAAGTTTTAAGAAGCTGTAAGTCTATTCTGCGTGCTAAATAAAATGCCACAGAAATCAGACTAGCAAATAAGGCATCATATTGCTTTTTTTTCCAAAACATGCTGTCAGAACCAATGAATAATTTTTCAAGCATCCTATTAGACTAAAATGAATTCATTTTTCACTAACATCTATTCTCAAACCAAAAGCAATTCAAAGGTAATCTAGTGATAATCAAGATGACTCACTCTGCGGGAAGCAATCAACACAAGAAGAATGCACTGGATTGATTACTTTCTGTGTGCTAAGCACCACACACCAGCAAACTTTTTAAGGATTTTCCTTCCACTTAGCTCCTGGTACCTATTTCAGGCCTTCTCAGATACTAGCCTAGGGTGAGAAGTTTCCTACCAGTAAATCTTTCAGCTTCATCACTCAGAAGAAGAGAGATCAGAGTTAGGAGTTTTATCACTTAAGAACATTTAAGTCCTCCTTAGGGACAAGAGGTCATTAATCAGCCCTGTGCTGAATTCTCTCTCACACCTGGTAGTGTATAACATGAACGTGCAGCATGACAGACACCTGTAACTGCCATGCAGCATTTTTAAACACACATTCTTGCCACATAAGTTTCTCTGGGCAAGAAAACCAGTCCACTCTCATTTTATACTCATTGTACTTCTTCAATTTTCATCCCTTCACAAAGATAAAAGTCCTACAAGGACTGTCGTGGTCTTCCACCCTTTGAGAACTCGTCTGATTTTGACACTTCTCAAACTTAATCTTCTAAACTCTCCCTTAGCTATCTTTATTCCCATGGGAAGTCTTATAGCAAGAGACAGCAAAGCTGTTGGCTTTTCATAAGACATATAGTTTCATCTCCCCACAATATCTATAAGCTTTTTTTTAGAGCCCTTACAGTCAATTCAAGAGAGATATTCGAGAAGTGTTGCTTTCCACTTATGTCTGAATAGCCTATAAAAGGCAGACTTAAAAAAATTATAAAATGACATTTCAAATGCTGTACATTATATTCTCTCCCAATATTTTTCAGCTAAAAATGTCACACTTGAAAAAAAAAAAAAAGAAAGAAAAAAAAAGAAAAGAAAAGATACTTTTTCTCTAGGGGTATAGTCTCTGAAAATATGACCTGTGATTAGAAAATCAGATCAGGTTGTTACTTTTGAATTTTTTTTCTCTGTTTGTATTTTCACTATTGTTAAATTCCATGCAGAGCAAGAACACAAGTGGACCACTTAAATCTCTAATTTTTTTGTGTGTCGATCTCCACACAATGTCACACATGATATTTGGAAACAAAAGACTGTTAGACCATTCGATTGAAACAACCACATTAATAGCAACATGTTGATTTTTTCCATTAATTAAAAATGCAGTGATTTCAGAATATGAAGAGAACAAGTAGTATCACTTTTCAACTCCCATTGCATTTTCATGCCCCTCACCAGTTATCTGCAGTGTTTTCACAAGGAAGAAATTGGACTGTGCTTATCTGTAGCCTACACTGTTTCATTTTTTAATTCAGATTCTACTTTGCCTTAGTGAGACATGGCACATTTTCAGGTATTCACCTTCATTGTCTCTACCACCAAGCTAGACAAACTGGCCTAGTATTTGTAGAACACCCATGCAGAGCTTTTTCCTCTGGTGCATCTTCTAGGTACATAATGAAAAGCTATGGTTGATTTAACTTTGCATACCCACCTGCAGAATGATGCTAGCTACCAAAACTTTACGGGCCAGCACAGAAGACCACCTGGGCATAGAGGCCATGGTGCTAACAACTTATGACCACATATTGGAATAACAGTCACAGTTATCATAATCCAGCTCATAAACTGTAGATAAAAGCCATGTTTCTGACCATGGTCTCACACTGACAAGGGGAAAGATAGTGGTCCTTCCTAAGCGGGAATGAAACACTTGGCAACTCTGACAATAGACAAGGTGACCTGGAAATAAAGACAACGGTCCAGCATAAAACAAACTCCTTTACCCCCTTGGATGTCTAGCACAGTAAAAGCACTAGATAGAACTGCCCAGAGAATATAATAATGGGAATCAGTTTTACTATACCAAAGTTCAGAAACAGTACTTTATTTCCTTTGAAAATCACATTGTTTTATTCAGAATTAAATATCATAGTGAAACTTTACCAGAATTACAGAGCTTCATTTAATTTTTGGATGATAATCTCTCAAGATTGTGAAATTTCTAATGTCTCATAAATTAAATCAGGATTCATCTGAAAAAGTTAATGGATATGAATGAATTAATGGCCTATAATTTTCGTTCACAGTGAAGTCTAGTTGCACTGCAGCAGAAATTTTCACTAGAGTTTCAAGTCTGAACAGCTTATCTGTAGATACAGCAAACTGACAGATGCTGCACTTCGAGTATTACTAGGAAATGAGTAGAAGGTTGTTTTAAGGCTTGATGCTTAAGATAAACTTCCAATGGTTCTACGTTAGAATTCAAAATGGGTCTCTCCTATCAAGTATGGAAAAGCCGTGGGTCACAGGCTACAGTATTTTGTTTACGTCACTTCTCGCGCTCCAACTTAAAATTCAGCCATCCAAATTCCATAAATTAAAGAAATGCTACAGCTCCACTGAACTTGCAGCAATTGATATGTAACAGGAAAAAACAGAGCTAAGAACTCACTTCCTACCCACAGAGTTCTCCTACAATGGAACAAGAAGAAAGCCCTTGTGTTTCAGGACAGGAGCCATACTCTGTCACATCAACTAGGGGTGGAGAGGGAACCTCAGATTTCTCAAGCCTCAGATACCATGAATGAGACTCGTGTATCTGTCCTTTTCTGTGCCACATTTCCCCACCACGGTGCCATCCATTTACAAGCTAGTCATCTTCTCCTCCTTTAGAACTTTTCATCATTAGAGCATTTTTCTGATAAGCACAGTGTTTAAAATTAACAAAGAGGGAAAAAAAAATGGAGCTTTAGGTTTTGGTGGAGGCTTATAGGTTAATATAAGGAAAAGATCTCTAATGTAAAAGCTCATATCTTAGTTAGTAAAGATAATAAGATCTGTAATTCTTAATCAGAAGCATGCAAATGTAGAGAGAAATATCAAACCATAACATGAACAGTTTTCAATAGAGATCTCCTTAGCAGACACAATAATGTCAGTTACTTCCAAAGTACTGAATGATGTAATTTTATATGAATATATATCCCACATACACTTATAAAGAGAGTATAATGACAAAATGCAATTACAGACTATTTTGTCTGGGGATAAACAGTGAATGGGGGAAATTATGATGAATCAAGCTAAAACAACAAACAAAGATTAATGAAAAAATATTGCAATGATTTTTCAATAAACACAACAGATGAGTGAGTTCTCTCTGTTAACTTAGTGGATGAGGTAATATCCTACACAGAGCTGATCATACACCCAAGAGATTCTGACTTTCATTGTCTCTAAGCCCTGATGTAATTCATATCCATTTGCACAGCCACTGTAGTGTTTTAAAAAAGCTAAATCACAAGAGTAAAGAAGCTCAGTCAATTAGTAGCTAAAGCAGCCATGGGGATAGAAACAGAAATTAAAATATTTTCTCCATAAAATATATATTTTTCTACAGTGAACTTTATGTATAGGATAATGGCTCACATTTCTCAGTATTCTGAGTGCAATCTGGATTTGTGTTACATTTTATGTGTTTTGATTTTTCATGCATTTGAACAATCTGATAAACTACTATATTTCATATGCTTCATCTGCACGGTAGATCAAGGTAGCAAACTTTCTAAAAATCAATGTTTTAATCTATAGTGACAGATTTTGGTATCGCACAGTTTGACAGGTAAAGCCAGCAGTTCTATTCCCATATTCAGACTGTCAGGGATGGTAGAAATAAGATCTAGACTTTTGGATGCAGCAGTTAGTGACTGGAACTGACATCTGGAGGTATGATAAATAAAGGAGAAATTTCTAATTTAGAAGCAATGACTGTGCTGCTGCACAGCAGATGCAGCCTCATGGCACCAACCTGCTGCAATGGAAACACTGCTGTTGTGCAAGGCTGAGGAATCATATGATGCAACCCTGTAGCTGGAGTTACTCAGGAGGTCAGGATGGGTGAAAAGCTTCCTTTGTAGTGTTGTTGCACTACAGATAACAACACACAGCACTTTGCACCTGCAGGTATCAAAATATCTGAAGAAAGATGTTAAGCAGATGTGGATGATAGAATAATAGTTATCACACATAGGCTTAGGATCTAGTCTGCAGGAACTTTTTTCACAGCAATCCAAGCGCAAGTAATGGGAACTCCACACCACAAAGAACCTATAGGCTGCAATACAGCCTCTATTGAAACTGATTTATTTTCCGTTCCTTTCCTCAAATTAAAGTTTCCTAGTCTCCACTGAAATGAAAATATCATAAATGATTCCCTACAAGTCCCAAAGGTGCAGGAAGAATATCAATGCACAGCATAAATTGCTCTTAACACACAGCCGAAGTAAAAAAATCATTTTTACTCAGCTCATCATTTTTGCAGAGACAGCTTTTTTCTCCCTTGACTAAATAGCTAGACATCTGTTGAAGGAAAAACATACAGATATGGCAATCAAAAGACAAAGTTAAAGTAAAAAAACCATGTTTTCTAAATTGAGTCCTTCTGACAGGAACTTGGAGTGCAGTGCCAGTAAATGGTAGTTAGACATATGTTAGTGAAATGAAAAAGGCCCTAAAAGCATAATTTCAGAGAAAATGCTCTTAGAAAGAGAACTTTCATGAACTGTGGCAGAAAGGCCACTCATCAAAGCCACACACAGATCTGTCACATTTTTGCAAGTTATACTGTACTTAGCTTCCATGGAAGTAAAGCAGTAAATGGGATGCCAGCCAATTTTCTAGAAGATAGAAGAAACTTCTTAACTTTACAGGTAAAAGTGCTGTTAAGTGACTGATCAAAATGGGAATGCTATACATCTTAGATTTTCTGTGTTTACTCATGCTTTAAACAGATTTCAAAAATGGTCCATATCTCACCTGCCAATGAGATATTTAACAAAATAATTTCATATGGCTTACTAAAATTTCATCCGCTGAACATTAAAATAGTATCAAAACCATTTAAAATAAACACAAACAAATGTCATCATAATATATTGACTGAAGAGACTCATAACTGCTGAGGTTAACTTTGTGACCTAAAAAATATCAAAAGCTATATAAAAACAAATGAAGAGAATAAAAGAAGAAATTGTAATGTACCTATCTTCTTAAACAATGGGTCGAGGAAAAAGGCTAACAAGAGGGACACTGAATATTCATGCAGGTAAGATAAACGTAACGAGTAAAAAAGTGGAATGCCATAACAGAGAACTTCTGACTGAAGGAAAAAAATAATCACAAAATAAATATTAGCAACAAAGATTCTCATAATGGAAAAATGAAATAAGGAAAACTGTAATTCAGCTGAAGCTAGAGAAATGCCAACTAATCAAAAGCCTTCATTGCATATATACTCAATTTGCAGAATCATCATTTTCCCTTTAATTGCCTATGATAACTACTCTGCCTGATTATCTTTGCACTGCTTGATGAAATTCAGAAACTGGCCAGTTAAATTTCAGAAGTTACTGCACCAAGCAAAGGAAATGAGCTTAAACTCCACCAAAGTGGAAGGAGATAAAGAGTCCTCTTTAATCACTGAGTTGTATTGGAAAAGACTGGTAGCTCTGCAGCTTAGGTCGAGTGAATTAAGAATGTACCAACATTAAAAGGCATTGAAAACATCTATGAGTTGTACATTGTTCCCTTTGGACATGGAAAACTGAACAGAAAACTGATATTATATATATATATGCATTAAACTGGAATTATTTTGTAGATTTTGCTAATCACTTTAGAAAAACATGTTTCCACATTCAGAAAACAGAGAACAACCATAAAATCTGTACTGTGGGATATGCAGAGAAAGTATGCCTTACAAGAGCTATGCTTATCTTGCTTTGATTAAAAAAAATTACCTCCTTTTACAAAGTTCATTTTACTTGTGTTCACGTCCCCTCAAAACCACAGCAAAGCTATCAGAATAACAGGTGAACATTATTACAGAGTATTACCACAGGGAGGGAAAAAAAGAAAAAAAAACACCTTGACACAAAGGAATAAGCAATTCAAAACTGCAACCCTTATCTGACACCAATCATGAGTAGATCATTTTACAGTTGAAAAATTGACCACGAAAAGCTGTAATTCATTTCTAGAACACTTTGAACTTCACTCCAGGTGTGCAAATCACCCTAGCACTGGGCTAATGGAATAGCACTTAGATAGAAGGGGGTTGTCTCAGCCTCATGCGGGATTCAAATCCCCTCAGCAGTGTACAACAGATGTAACCTCACAGAAGCCAGAAAAGTGGCTGCTGTAAAATAGGTGCAAAATGAAATTCTCGCTCCTTGTTTCTATCACTACAACAACTCTCTGTCTCTAAGGTCTTCAGTAAGTTATGTGATCTCCATGAGACATGACAGCAGCCCCAAAAATATTAACAGGAGAGCCAACTGATCCCCTAACTGGGATTAAAAGACCAACTGAAAAGAGATGCTGGTGAAGACTGAAGAATAGAGGTAGCAGGTGGTAAAGTATGGACACTACCAAGGGGACAATTCAAAGCTAGACAAAACTGTGGTGAGAAGGGCAGGAGAAAGAACTTAAACAGCAGACAAGGAGCTGTGAACAACAGCTCAGTACAGAGTCCTTGGACTGAAACCCGGGAGAAAATGAAGCGGAACCACCCCAGTGTTAAGAAGCCATGAACGTGGCTCCCTCTGAAGAGAGACAAGACAAAGGCTCAGTGTCTGGGAATAAAAAAGAAAATTGAGCTTTTACATTTTTCAGTCAGACCTCAGAAATTTAGGCAAATGACCTGGTTGAGCTATACTCACAGAGAGCATGTTACAATATATCCACTTCATTCCAGCTCCCCTCAGCATGTCACTGGAATCCCCAAAAGTTACTCAGTCATTACTGTATCTGCCAGCTCAAAAGCTAGTAAAGGCCAAGAACTGGAGGGAAGAAGTTGCCCTGAAAGCAGCCTCAAAGGCTAAATCCACCCTTCCCTAGAAGAACCATACTTAGTAAGAGGATATTGTTGATCTAATGCTTTTTAATTTGGTCTATGAAGCAAAAGATGTAGTGGTTCGTCATGCATATATGTTTATTGTACAGGAAAAGGGGGGTTGGCAGTATTTCTTCTCCACATATTCCCCATGCAAAAGCCCTTGTTTTAACTATCTCCAGAGATTTCTAGGCATAGATTTAACTGTGCAGTAACACCATATATTGAATTTGAATGACTGTAAAGCGCTTGAGGGAATTGCTATAAAGAGCATCATAGTCATACCAAGGATTATTTATCTTCAGCTTTCTCATTTCTTCTTCAGGCACAATACTGGATCACAGAATAGATCTGTGTAGCCTTTACATTTGTTGTCTCCTTTCACCTAAACTGTCTGCTATTAAAGCCTAGCCCCATCACTTGAATTTGTAACACTCCTGAACAACAAGTTACGCTGAGCATATGCCAAGTCATGCTGCAAGGGAAGGACGTGAGAAGCCAGTGGGTTTTAGATTGAGGAAAAGGACAGAGATGGTCTAAATGGAGGAATATCTATAAAAGAATGAGCCTGCAAATAGGTTAGCCAATCTGAAAAACAGAATACAGTCCATGTTCCCATTCTTACCATATTCACAACCTGATTAAAAATGATCAATAAAGTGTTTCTTGGTACTACTTCATGCCCTGCAGTCAGGTCTAATTCATCTTGACTCTATACACTGAGAAACAGTAGTACAATAGCAGCTTAATGTAATCCTCACTGAGTCCCTTGCACAGAGCACTGATCATTGACAATTGTCTGCCCACCTTCCACCTGCATAAAACATGTTCAGTTTACTGTGGTGGAGAGACAGGCTAGAATAGCTGAAGCAGAGTGGTAGAGCTGTGATTACAGATACAGAGAGGAAAGGAGAAGAAAACTCAAGTCCATTTCCTGTTCTGTTTTCAGTGAGTATTATTAGGGAGAAAAAAATGAGCATGTGTGCCAGAACACAAGGTTTGCCTCATTAGCAGCAACATCCAGTGATATTTGGCTACAGGAATGATTAGCAATTCTAAATGCAAGCCTATTCTAGCAGATAGATGCCTGTAAGGTCTGCCCTTAGAGGATATGGCCCTTATTCCCCTGATGTTTTGTACCACCTCCACACAGTTGTCATGCATCTTCCTTACATACAGTTAGAAAAACAAAAATGTTCAGTGCTTTAGAAAAAATGGTCTGATTGAAAAAGTCAAGGTTGTTTAGTATACAGAAATAGGCTGTGGGGAAATTTAAAACAGTGGTATGTGTAAAAGATAAGAAAATAAACTCTTAAATTATAGCCAAGGGGTAATTTGAAGTCAGACATCAGGAAACGCATCTTACCTGTAAGGACAGAGAAGTACTGGAATGGACTGTCTAGTGGGCTGTGAAATTCCCTTTACTGGAAGCTGTGACAAATTATGAGTTAATATCTGTCGGGCACAGCCCAAGTAGAGCTATCTGACATGGAGCAGAGGTAAGGGGTCATTGACTTCTGAATACCACCATTCATCCCACCAGACAATAATTTTGTGCACATCAGTATGAAGAGTCAGCCTTACTTTGGTGTAACCCTGCCTAGTGAATCCCCTGTGTGAAAATGTGAAGCTTTTTCCCCTAGAAGCCTGTATTTGTAAAAGTAAAGTTAGAAAGGTTATGTCTGGATTATGTCATGTAAATGAATGCACTTCTTTGTGCAGTCTTCTGAGAGCAAAAGCAATTGTGTAAAATAAGTCTTGCTCATGCTGACTTTGGTTTGGTGTCTCTCTATTGAGAGGACACACCCAGATCACTTATCTTCTACAACTGGCTCTTCTTGTCCAAGTACAGCAGGTACAGTTTGAAGATAACAAGCATATTCTCAATCAACATGTATTGTTGCTAGGCATTCCCTGGCATAAATCTGCGGCTAGCTATGACATCTATTTAACAAGATACAACAAAAATCAGCGAGATGCTACAAAACAGGTGAGTGAAGATAGATGTGTATGAGCAAGCTGCCTGCTTACTCATACTACAGATGCTTGCAATAATGTTGGTGTCTCTGCTAACATCTTAACCGTGCAGGTATTTTTCTTCGGTCTCTGTAGGAAAGCCTCATTACCATGGGACTTAATAGGTTGCAGACACTTTGGTCACACCCCATAAAATCATAAGTAAGGAGATGTTATACACATCTGAAATTGGTCTATCAGCATTACATAGTACATATATCCCTATCTGACTGAATGGCTGACTAGACAGCCCCATCAGCAACACACTCGCATTTCAGTGTAATATACCCTTGCCTAAATTGTTCTATGAATCTAGACACTGTTTTGATCAAAATGTTATGACTACACTTACCAAGCAGAGGATGTAAGGAATTATATGCTTCATCTGCATGCCCTTCCTCACAGAGACACATTCTCTGAACAAAAGGAAAAGCTAGGACCCCTGCCCTGGACCATTTTTTTCTTCATGTATCATGCTATTCCCATGCCAGCGTATGGAAGGTATTTAACTTTGTCGGCATGATTTGGAACTCTTGCTTTCACAGAACTGATATTTAGGATTTAATTCAGGTAATTTCCATCTGATCAAATGACCATCTGGAATCCAGTGCCTTTCATCTGAACCTTCATAATAAATTGGAGCCAATTAACAGCTAATTAACCCAGTATATTTTACACAAGGAAAAATAAAGCCATTGGAGACAGTGTTCCCACAAGGCAGTATTCACATAGCTCTTCTGGCAGCCAGGAACCTTCAACTTCCAGCCTAACTCTGTCCCCAAGATTTTTTAACTAGACCTGCTGGCCATGCTTCTTTTGATGCAGCCCAGGATACAGTTGGCTTTTTCGGCTGTGAGGGCACATTGCTGGCTTGTGTCCAGCTTCCCATCCACTAATACCCCCAGGTTTTTTCTGCAGGACTGTGTTCAATCCTTTCATCCCACAGCTTGTATCGGCAGTGACTCGACACAGGTGCAAGACCTTGCACTTGGATCTGCTGAACTTCATGATGTTCTCCTGAGCCCACTGCTCAAGCCTGTCTAGGTCCCACTGAATGGCATCCCTGGTATGTCAGCCACACTCCACATCTTGGTGTCATCAGCAAACATGCTGAGAGTGAACTCAACCCCACTGTCAATGTCACTGATGAAGATATTAAAGAGTATCAGCTCCAGCACTGACTGCTCAGGGACACCACTCATCACTGATCTCCATCCAGACATTGAGCCATTGACCATCGCTCTCTGGATTCAATTCTGCAGCCAGTTCTTTGTCCATAAAACAGTCCACCCATCAAATCCCCATCTTTCCAATTTTGAGAGAAGGATGCTGTGCGGTTCCATGTCAAAGGCCTTACTGAATTCCAGATAGCTGACAACAGTGGCTCTTCCCTTGTCCAATGATGCAGTGACACCATCACAAAAGGCTGTTAGGTTGGTCAAACAGGATTTGCCCTTGGTGAAGCTATGCTGGTTCTTCCATATCATCTCCCCGCCTTCCATATGCCTTAGCATTACTTCCAGGAGGATCTGTTCCATGATCTTCCCTGGCACAGAGCTGAGACTGACAGGCCAGTAGCTCCTGGAGTCATCCTTTATACCCTTTTTAAAAATGAGTGTGATGTTACCTTTTTTTAGTCACCTGGGACTTCACCTGATTGCCATGACTTTTCAAATATCATTGAGAGTACCTTGGCAACTGCATCATCTAATTCCCTGAGGACTCTGGGATGCATCTCATCGGGACCCATAGACTAGTGAATATTCAGGTTCCTCAGGTGGTCACAAACCTGACCTTCACTTACAGTGGGAAGGATGTAACTTCCCCATCTCCCTTCTACCAAACCAAACATTTGAGAGCTGTGTGACGAGCAGTTATCAGAGAAGACTGAGGCAAAAAAAGTTAAGTACCTCAGCCTTTTCCTTGTCTGTTGTCACCAGCTTGTCTCTGGCATTCACTACAGGAGGTACATCCTACTAGACTTTTCTTGTTAAGGTACCTGTAGAAGCCTTTCTTGTTCTTCTTGGCACCTCTTGCCAAGTGTAGTTCAAGTTGGGCGTTAGCTTTCCTGACTCCAACCCTACACAACCAAGCAACTTCCTTATATTCTTCTCACAGTAGCTCTCCCTGTTTTCACTGTCTGTGCATTTTCTTTTCTTCTTCAGTTTGACCATCAGGTCCTGCTTCAGCCAAGCCAGTCTCTTGCTTTCCTTTCCCAACTTGCAGGATGGAGAGCTCTTGTGCCCTGAGGAAAGTTTCCTTAAAGATCTGCCAGCTGATTATCTTGCCATCATAGCCCACCTCTTTAGCCAGCACACACACAATTATCACCTCAGATTGGTATTTATTGGCCATCGGACAATTTGCAGCACTGATTTCATTGTCAAAATCATCTCTTCTAATGCTGTAAAAGCCTAAGCTCTGTTAAACAAGAAGGTTAAAAAAAAAAAAAAAAAAGCATCCTGAATTCTCAATATGAACAACAGTAAGCTAAATGTTACTTCATATGCACAGTGGGATTTTTCTGGTGCATCCTGTAATGCAAAGATCACCACAGTGTCTGGAACACTATCTGGAAGTCAATACTTGCCTCCTGGGAGCTGTTCAGATGAACTAAAGTTGTTCCAGAAGAGAACCACTGCCCTTCACTTCCACACTGTATCAGGTTGTAAAGACTCTAAATCAACCATGCCCAGCTATGTAAGTCAATTCCTAAACTGTAATGTAGTAGATTTCTCATTAAATGTAAAGCTAGGCTTACACTCCCCCCTTAGCAAGAAGACACCAAGGTTCCATTGAAAGTCACTACATAATCCTCCTACAAGATCTGCAAATGTGCTACTCCTTTTTATAGCTTCTGGAGTAGCATAACCTTCCTTGATTTTCTTCAAGCCTGCAGACTTGAAGTTGTTCTTCCATCCATATTTAGTAATAGTCAGAGGAACAGGGGCATACACATCTTTGCTGTGGGTGAAATGCCTCCTGGACATCATCTGATAACCCGCTGATCTTCAGCACAATTTACGTGAGTCACATCAAGAAACCAAACAACCACATGAAGAACAGAAATATGTAATGTTCCATCAGTTCTTACTCAGGCTTCTTGCCAGGTAATAAATGCTAAGCATAGAAAGGAACCAAGGCTCACCCCAGTACTGATTTGAAGTCTATTTCAGAAGTATTTAAGTAGTTAAGAAAGCTAACTAACGAATACAGCAAATTAATATAACACAACATAATCACTGAATAATTGATGTATACAGTTACATACACTTCAAGAAGTTTATAGACTGAACAAGAAAATTCAATACTAAAATTTATAAATGATTAGGAAGACCAGCAGGTGGCCAGGATATACAGGATAAATTTTACTCAAGGTTTAAACACTGGCTTCCAAAGAAGGTTTAACTGCCCTCTGGGCAGAAATATTGGTATATAAACAAGTTCAGAAAAAAACTTGCACTGAGCAAGAATTTTATCTTCTGTGGCAGGGGGTTGGAATTTGATGATCCTTCAGGTCCCTTTCAACCCAAGCCATACTATGATTCTATGATTGTCATCAATTATACAAAGCCACAATGAAGCAAACAAAACAATCTTTACTGCTTTGCCTTTGGGCAGGCTAGAATTATCTCTGATTTGTATTATCATACCCTCAGCAGGGCAGATCATATGCCCTGTAATTACTGGTAGTCACAGGAAGTTCACTGTTCCTATAGCTGCCCATCTGTGACTACTTCCTTTAATTGTTCCTCCACTTGTGACATTTCTAGCTTTTGAAGCAGCAAATTTACATCCTTGTAGAACAGCTCAACATTAACCAAAAAAGTCTGCAAAGTTCCCAGGCACTAGCACAGCCTCTCTGATCCTCCTAGCCCACACTGCCTTCTTCCTCTTTAGGTTCAAAATGGTCTTTTTTGCTCTGTCTTTTACAGTCCCACAGCATAATATGGCTTTATTCATAACTGTGTCTTCTAGTTACTGTAATAAATTTCACTTGAGTTAGAAAAGCTCAGTTGTGCAGCTAATGAGTAGAAACATGCACTAGCACACTCTGCCCCAGCAGCTTCCCTGCCTCTGCCAGAGGGATTCCACAGGGCCCACTGAGCCATGCCCACATCACCCAGCTCTGCCATGGCCTCTTCACTCTCAGCAGGCCTGCTTCTACCAGTCAGCAACCACACAGCCCTGGGTACTAATGGAAATCAATAACCCAGCTGTGCTACTCCAAGTGTTTTCCAAATAAAAAGTCACTCAGAGCTGAAACATTCTCATGGCTGAAGTATCCTCTTGAAAGGGCTCCACAACAAGCCCACTGGTTGTGATGCTATTTTAAATTCTGCCCAGCATTTATTACAAGTGCAGATTATTTATATTTATTACAATGTGCAGAAGCACAGCCATGTTTGCCCTACCACACCCTCATCTCCCCCAGCTCCCAAACAGCAATGGGATTTGTATGGAAAAATACTGATCATGGCCTGAACAGGTGACTGGCTGGTGAGAAAGGGTGAATGTTATCTTGAGAACACAAGTAAACTGCCTCTAGCTTCTGCATGTAGCTAGAAGAAGCTCTTTAGCAGAAACTGCTCTGCAGCTGTAACTAAGTATCCTTGCTTCCTGTGAATGACCTTGCTCATTCTGATACAGGATGCTTTATTGTCTCCCAATGTGACACATCAGGCCGCAGTACTAAGGGCTGGTGCAGGCTCTGCTGGCCAGCTGCCACCAGCACCAAGGACTTGGTACCAAGTTCCCAGTAACGTGAGCACCCCTCTGTTAGACTGATGAATAATAACTTGCTTCTGTGTACTTACTTTTGGACTTGCAAACCTCAGGCAGAAGCACTGGTGTTTTTGCATAACAGGATTGGTCTCTGTTTTTTGAACACCTGAGGATCAGTCTGCCAAAAAGGCACTGTGCTTGGATCAGCCTCTCTGTTACCTAAGTCAGAAAGTGACTGACACTCTGTCACTTCAGACTGAAACAGAAATGTTGAGCTAAGGTGGTTCCTCCCTTTTCTTTGCCTTTGGGACATCTGACACTTTGCAGCTAGATGTCCTTCTCCCTTTCCCCTCTGTTTACTACATTTGGAAAGGTCAGTGTCTATTTATGTATTTGCATTGACTGAGATAAAACCAGTTTGGCATGTGCAGATAAACTCCAGGCAGATAAGTCAGTCTGGCTGAACACATTTTGGCCGAACTCATTTTGGCAAGCAGAGAAAGACCAAAGCATGCATCTGGTGATCAAGAGTGACAGATTTAACATCAGAGCCCATTACACATCTTCTCAAACAATGCACATTCCATCTCATACACTTTTTAGCATAACTTTGATTTTCACCACTGGGTTTGTTCACACTTTGTCTATATGGAGTAGTTTCAGATGGACCTTGGCTTTTACTTAACTGACCAGATACGACAGATGCTACCCTATCCCTGCTTTGCCAGCAGGCTGCACAAAATGGACTAATTACACATTTCTTAATTAGTCAGTAATCAAAGTGAGGGTACAGATTTCACTTAACTAAATACTAAGACAGGTTTTTGATCTCAATTACCTCAATGCTACAGAGATTACCTAGTACTGAAGTGAAGACACATGCTCTAAAAGATCAAAATTTGTCAGGTCTGTACATTTAGCATTTCATATCCTAGTTACGACAGGCACTATCTGACAGTTTCTTAGGCTGTTCAGAAGCCAGCAACTCAGATCTCCTTTTAATTGCATTCTTAATGTCACTTCACAAGACATAACCGCCTCTACTCATTTTAACGAGTATGTTTTCCATGATTGCAATAATATATGCTTACTACAATTTTATTTTGAATAAACATATGTTTATTCAACAATACCAAACCAAGAAGACTATTTACGTTACAGCATGCTTAGGGAGGAAAAAAAAAATAGAATAAAAAAGAAAGAGAAAAGTGACAGAAATAAGAAATTCCCTCAAATACTAATTAAATGCAGCACTAAAGAAGTCACAGAAGTATTGCTTAATTCTACTTACAACAGAATCAGTGGGAGAATATATAAGGGTTGCTAAAAGGTTGTCGTTATGTCTGTAGGCAGATTATTCCCCTGCCCGGGACATCAAGGAAAAAAAAAAAAAATAGGCACACAGATGACATCCAATATTTCAATTTCTCCAAGAAGCAATTAATTACTGAGAAAAGAGTACTTCAGTAAGTCAAAGTGCTGGCAAAAATTACCAGAACACTTTTAACAGAGGAACACAGCACTTCCAAAGTCAACACCAAAGTTAATAATTTCATACCTTCTGGCAACAGCAGAATCCATCAAATCCTATATCCTTCACTTGGGGTGATTTGCCATTTTACACACCTTTTTTTGGATCAAGTCTATCTTCTGGTCTAAAAATCAGTCAAAACTACCCACAGATCCTAATCATTAAGGTGTTATCAAACACAACACTCACCTAGATAATCCAGAAAATGCTAGAGAAAGTCTCCATACTACACTTACAAGTGAAGCAATAATACTTTCCCTGCCTTTATATTAAGGACAATTTTTTAATTTAATCAATTATTTGAAAGACAATGTTTTTCTTCAGTTTACAAGGTACCCAGAAACAGTTGCTAGCTTTCACAAATTTATTTGTGATTCAAAGCCATCTCCTCTGGGTTTCTCATCAGCCATTTGAGATGATTATTCATGAGATGCTCATTGCAAGCAACCATTCTTCCGTCTGACAACATTTTGCAGGCAAAACTTTAGAAAGTTTGGAGCAGGTGAGACATCATTATAGTAATTTGAACTAATTTACTGGTATCTAACATATCCAATTGCTTCAGGTGAAATACAATACAATGAGTTACTTCATTTTTTCAAATGAAAAAAAATGAAGTTTAACTTCTGAAATTTCTTTTGAAATCTATTCTCTTCTCTCTCCTTCAAAATAATAATGTGCATAGAAAAGGAAATAATTCCACTTGATTTAAATATCTTTTTAACATTTCTGGAAGAATATACCTTGGAAATTCATATCAGTTCTACTCAAAATTATGCTATAAGCTTTTGACAACAACAAAAACCTAATATTTGCAAAAACAGTTAAATACTGGAAAGAGGGTTCTTTTCCCCTAATAGTAAATATGGTCTAAAATTCTGTTTTCAAATTCTGGGGAATTAAAAAAAAAACAAAAAACCAGCAATGGGTGCAAATTTCTTTCAGCAAATATTTGAAATAAGCTTGCATTTTTCTCTAACTTAAAAGCTGATAGCTGCTAATTCACCTTCCTCTCACCTGGCTTTGAGTTGCATCCAAGCTACTCCTGTGGTTATAATCGTGTTTATGCACTGCATCTAAAAGTTACTGAAGGGAATATTTGGAAGGCTGGTTTCTCCTATTTTAGACAGATAATGAAGGGTGGAAAATGCTAGTTATGCCTGCTGTCATGCCTCAGTGCAATGCAACAGGACCAGAGCTTCATGACTGAACTCTAGGCTGAAGAGCCACCAGCAAGCACATCCCCATCATGCCAGAAACAGGACTTCACATCACACAGTTCAATTTCCTGAAGAATATTTTGACCACAGTGGGGAGGAACACATTTGGAAGTTACTCATGGCTTTTGGTAGTCAACTTGAGACATCAGAGCCTGGATGATCAGAAGTTTATCCAACCACGATACTGATTCCTCTTGCAATAAAGCCCTCTGTATCCCTGATCCTTCAGTGCCTCAGCTACATACCAAAATTACATCCTAACATGGCTAATACTGAAAATTCAGGCCTATGTGAAATGATTGAGGAAACTGGTAGGTACACAGTAAGAATAAACTCCCTTTGTTAACATTAAACACACATCTACAGTAATATGGAACCTCCATGCTTTTTGTCTCCTAAAACTGCAAAATAATGCCATAGATCACAGCAAGCAATACAATAAAGCTGTTGTCAAGAAATGTCTGACTTTAATTGAATTCACATCATATAGTTCCAACAGCTGCAGGCAACACCACCAAAATACGCTTTGGGAGATCAGATGTAGATGAGGTCTCCACCCTCACTGCACCCTATGCTCTCTGATCAGCCACATCTTACACCCCTCTCCTCTCACCATGTGGTACTGACTAGGAGCAATTAACATTTTCTCTCCAGAACAGGAAAGTTGTTGCAGTCTGTGTAATGTTTCTATGTTTGTTTGTTTTAAAGAAAGAAAACTGCTTCCGCTCTAGAAATCAGTAGAAAAAATGACAGAGGAAGAGGAAGCAGAATCACAGAATCACAGAATAGCCAGAGTTGGAAGAGACCTCAAGGATCATGAATCTCCAACCCCCCTGCCACATGCAGGGCCACCAACCTCCTTATCTAATTCTAGACCGGCTGCCCAGGGCCCCATCCAATCTGGTCGTGAACACCTCCAGGGACGGGGCATCCACAACCTCTCTGGTCACAACCTCACCACTCTCTCTGTAAAGAACTTCCCCCTGCCTTCCAACCTAAATCTCTCCTCCCTCAACTTATAACTATTTTCCCTCATCCTGCAGTTATCTACCCTTTCAAAGAGTTGATTCCCCTCCCCTCTGTAGGCTCCCTGTAGGTACTGAAAGGCTGCAATGAGGTCACCCCGCAACCTTCTTTTCTCCAGGCTGAACAAGCCCAGCTCCCTCAGCCTGTCTTCATAGGGGAGGTACTCCAGTCCCCTGATCATCTTTGTGGCCCTCCTCTGGACCCTCTCCAACAGATCCTTGTCTTTTTTGTACTGGGGGCTCCAGACCTGGGCACTGTACTCCAGATGGGGCTTCACAAGAGCAGAGAAGAGGGGGAAAATCACCTCCTTGTCCCTGCTGGCCATCCCTCTTTTGATGGAGCCTAGGATACCATTTGCTTTCCAAGCCACAAGGGCACACTGCTGGCTCATATTAGGTTTTCATCTATCAAGACGCCCAGGTCCTTCTCCGCAGAACTGCTCTCAAGGACCGCTCCTTCCAGTCTGTAGGGATGCCTGGGATTCCTCCGGCCCAAGTGCAAAACTCTGCACTTTGCTGTGTTGAACTTCATCAGGTTCACCCGGGCCCACCTTTCTAGCCTCTCGAGGTCCCTCTGAATGGCATCCCTTCCTTCCACCATGTCGACCGTACCACTCAGCTTGGTTCATCAACAAACTTGCTGAGGGTGCACTCGATTCCATCATCGATGTCACTGATAAAGATGTTAAAGAGGACCGGTCCCAAGACAGACCCCTGGGGGACGCCACTCGTTACCGGCCTCCACCTGGACATAGAGCCATTGATGACCACCCTCTGTCTGCGGCCTTTCAACCAGTTTCTTATCCATCAGTCCACTGGTCCACCCATCAAATCTACATCCCTCCAATTTGGAGATAAGGATGTGGTGGGGGACCATGTCAAAGGCCTTGCTCAAGTCCAGGTAAATGACAATTACAACCAAACAACATGGGGATAGAAAAAAGCTAGCAACGGAGCTGATTAAAAACATAAAAAACATTTGAAATATTACATTCTGAAAATGATAAAATGAAATATTATAACACTACCAAAACCTTTTAGCTTTTTCACTTCAAAGAAAATATGAAAAAAATCACTGAACCGATACCAAGTTTATATTCCAGTGAAATAGCATTTTTTAGAGGAAAAGCAATCCATCAGAAAATGTTGAACCAGCTGTAAGAACTTTAGACTATTTTTCACCTGAGTAATCCGTGCAGATATTTTGTACTGTTCACTTTCAAAAGTAAACAGCACTTTGCATATTAAGTTCTGAGATACTTATTGTTCTGTAAGTCTCCACAGATGCATAGTCAGCTTATTCTATTCCATCAAACAGAACACATTTCCTATTTAGTTTTGTGTTACTTCATCCTGTAAGTTAATAACTGGTTAAGCACTCAGAAATCTTCTGCAAGCACAGAAAGGCTTAAACTCAGCAGAATGATGGGGGTGGAGCCTCTTTCCTCTTATTTTGGAGGAAATATTTTTTTGATGAAATCATCTTAGCTGTGGCCCTTTACACTCCTGTTACATCCCCTGAGCATTTCAGAATATTACCCACATTTTGTAAGTGTTTTAAGCTTCTGAATAAGTTTAAAGAGAATATTAATCTTCACAAAAATTGCTTGCCTGTTGCTAGTAACCTAACAGAAACCATTCTTCAAAGTAGAGGCCTGAAAAATTTAGTCTAGTATTTTTCTTGAAACAAAGAGGGACGTAGGAAAAAAAAACTTCATTTAAGAATTTGCTGCAAATCAATTTTCATAAGCTTTTAAGCTTCTTTGGAAATCATCTGATAAAGGTTTAGAAAATTCCTGCAGGCAGAATACATTGGAATAATACATCAAGTTATGGGGAAGAGCACCCGCAAGAAAAGGAGTAGCAGCAAGTAGCATTTCTCAGAAATCATCTGCCTGACAATTCTTAAAAGAACAGAATTTTTATAATTAGTCCTATAGCTGCTTCCTAACACTGCTTTGGAGCTGGAGCATCGTAATGGTCCAGCTTTCCCACTAGCAACCCAGCAGTACCATGCCAGCCTCTGTGCCGCCCATTGGGCAGGTTCAAGGCAATCAGAGACCCTCAAGTCTCAACTCATACTGTTCCTGTTTTTATCTCTTCAGGCCTCCCAAGAGCCATTACTCTCAATCTGGCTAACTGAAAATCTTTGGGGACAGGGCTTGGGAGCCTGGAAACTGCTGGACTTCCTGAGATCATTGTTCCTCTCTACCCAGAACTTACCTCTCTGAAAGAGCCCATCCAGTGCTCTATAATTTTCTGTGGAAGGATGTGTCTGAGTTTAATCCCTACAAAACCAAATGTGAAATCTCAAATCCAGCACAAAACACAATGACCTCTCTATACCAGCCCAGACAAGGGCTTTCTGAACACTGAAAATGTTATACATATTTTAAGTGGTTACTGACAACATCTGTAAGGTATAAAGTTTACAGCTCTACCAAGGATTTTAGCTTTCTCCAAGAAACAGAGCAATGCTGTAGCAACAAATCATTAACACTCATCAAAAAAAGATTTACAGCTGCTATTCCGAGACCCACGATAAGCCTTCTTAATGGCAGGGAGAGAAACCCACTCCAGCAGAACTGCCCCTTCATAGCCATACCCCAGGGAAAGCACCCTCCACACATCAGACATCTACTTGTTTATTCAGCTTGCAGGGACCAACAGCTGTGGAACAGACCTAAGGAATGTTGAGTGCATGGAGGTAGAGGTCCATTACAACAGGCACAGTGCAGTGATATGAAAGTGGTAGTGACTTGAATAAGACAAAGCAGAACACTGTTTCTCTGTTCAACACAAGAAGTGTCAGCAGCTCTGATTACTTTTCCCTATGTCTTAGCTCTTCCTCACTCTCCACTAAACTAAACTAATTCAAAGCCGTAATTCTTTTGTTGAGAACTGAAAACTGTTAAAAAATAAACAAAACTACTTTTTTATGTTCATTTGCAGCATCAGTTTAACAAGCCAAAACTCTGCCACACTTATAAATGAAACAGTAACAAAAGGAAAACGTGGTGTGAACGTCTCATCAACTGCAAGACTTAAAAAATACCTATACCTTTAATCTAAGAAATTAAAACAACATGTAAACCAACCAATATGTCAAGATGTTCAGCTTTCTTTAAACCCATAGCCACAAAAACCATATCTCCTCCCACATTCCATGTCAATATCATAAACTCATTTAACATTAGTTAACATATAACTAAAAATACAAGCAACTTGCTGAACAACAACAATTTCCAGTATTCAAAGCACAACAAGAGTCAGCCAAGTCACGTCAGCTTCTGTTATTGTGCCTACACTGTTTGCCATCAATAAACTCCATTAATTTGGAGGTGACTTGGACACCTTCACACAAGCTGTCTCCATATCCTAGCTAGACTGATCTAAAGGGGAGCAAGCCTAGACGAGAAACTGAAAGGTAAACAGAGTTACTCTGAATAATCAGCATCATAGCAATTGAGATGAAAATTTAGGTCTGTACATGTCTCTCCTTTTACATTTAAGCCAGATAAACTCAGCTAGCCTACGTGGCAGCAAATCCACTGACATCAGTGGAACCAATCTAATCTGAACTTGGATCCAAAGGCAGGCCAGAAGCTGCCCTTTCAAACAGCTTAAGAAGAAAAACAGAATATGTATGCCAATGACACTGACAGATGTCTATGTGTTACAGGAGCAGTTCTTCCTCAGGATTCAACTTGTGAGCCCCACAGCCCTGCCAGCTCACACAGCATCAGCACAGTCTTGCCAGGTTTGATGCTTCACTTATATAGCCAGCTTCTTGGGGCACACAGTTATGCAAGACTCTCAGTCCATGATGAGGGAAGTTTCTGGCTGTCACAGTTTGAAATCCCAGTTCAGGAGTGTGATCACTGCTAGAAATACAGAAATCACACTCTAAAAATAGCCAGAACTTATCACCATTTTCAAAATCAAGACAGGTGGTCCTCTTTCATTACTTGTGTATATCTGCACAATTGGAAAGTGACCAAGGAAATATTAATATACATACTGCTATTTTGTAATTTTCAGAATGCAGAAGTAAAAAAGTTGTTTAGATTGAGAAATGAAGATAGAGTATTTATTGACTAACATTTAGCTAATTTATATTCATTTGTACCATATTACCATTCAGCATATTAACATATCAATATTAAAAGAATAAAAAATCTTACTAACCTGTGGGAATAGCGAGTAAGTTGTATTGTCAATGGTGAAAGAATACAAAAACTCCCCATCAAACCAAAGGTTCTTTCCCATTGGGGAGTTCTGTTTTGTCATCGCAAAGAGCTGCCCGGGGTCGCAGCAGTCTTCCAGCAGCTTCCTAGAAAAGGCAACAAAAAGAAAGAGATGCATGAGTTGTAGCTCTGGCAGCCATCTCTAAAGCCCATTTTTAACTGATGGCCCAAGCACCTGAGTGACCCACAGCTCCTGAGTGCTAGAGAGCAAGCCATTTGTTTTCCCAGCAATACCATGTGCTGCAGGTGACCACACTGCGCATCAGATAACTGATACTAACAGAGAACTCAGAAAGCAAGCAGACCTAGAAATCCAAATTCTAACTTAGCAACTTCCTAATTATTTTTTTAGTTTTTACTTAAAGAAGAGCCAGCAATCCTGATTTTTTTTTTTTTTTTTTTTAGAAAATCTTAAAAGTAGATAGTTAAAAATTAACCCTCCATTCATTTTTGAATGGCAAAGAAATAAAAAAAGATTTAGGAGAAGGCAGTCCATTCTTTTCAATCACTTCTAGTTAATAAAAAAATGGGTTCTCAAACACACACAGGACTCAGAGAAGCACCTTTGAAAACTAAATCTCAGAACCCAAACTCAGCTGTGAACAGTGGGCCTTGTATAAAACCCCATAGTTACATAACTTGAGCATGGAAAAATTTACCATCTCTGTTCAGTTATTAAGCATCCTTGTGCTACTTTCACTGCAGTGTTAGAGCTTGCCTGGAGTGCCCGCATGAAGTCCAACTTGAGTCATCTCGGTTTGCTATACATATATATATGATGAATATTACACTTCTCCTTTCCTCATCCAAACTGTATATCCTCTTACACTTCCAGTTCCCTAAAATAGCTATTACAGAGCTCGAGCAGCAATTTGAGAGATGGTGAGATGGCTGAAGGTTGTACTGAGCAAAAATTCTGTATCATTGCAAGCTCAGCAATTAATACCTTAACACAGAGAGTGGTGAAAAGCTCTCGACATCTGCAGAGAAGGAATATCTTAAAGGCAGCATGGGAGAAGCTTGCTAAAGGAAAGGTGGTGCTCATAGTAGTTTGCATCGGTAATAGATAAGATGCAAAAATACACAATGCACAATCATGTCATTGTGGTGTATTAATATAATAATAATAAACATCAATATAATTTACAATAATTTATTGTTTATTTTAAAGAGGATCTTAAAGAGACTGAAGTTATTCCCAAAAGCTACATGAAAGCTGCAGGTGGCAAGCAGAAAAATATCATTTATCAGTGTCTACCTAAATATTTGACATAGTGTTATTCTCCGTGAAAGAGGAGATTTTATTCCAAAACAAGAAGTCAGTCATATAAATGTCTTTGCTTTTTTTGTTTTTTGTTTTTTTTTAAGAATTTTCCAGAAGTTTCACAGCTGCTTTTCTTCTTTTGGAAAATGATAAGTAAAAATCAGTATTTTCTCCTAAAATAGATTTCTGTTGTAAGTTAATACTTCCTTGCAACTGTATGAATATTATTTTACGTACATATTCCAGCTGAAAATCTGGTGAAAGCTGTAGATTTGTTTTGATCTTTGCAGGGCAGGAAACAGTTTGAAAAGGTTGTGTGACCAGCAGCAGTCTATGGAAATTGCTACTATTCATCAACTTTCTCCTCTTGAGAAGTTTAGTGACTTGCTTTTGTAGCTTCCCATCACAGCTCTATCCCCAGCAAAAGGCTACCTTTTGCTGGTATTTAGCAGCCAGCTTCTACAACAAGCCCTGAGGAAGCTCTTACATGTAACAAGCTGATCAGCCCACACACAGCCAAAGAATCTAACACTTTTTACAAAGACTCAATCAGAAGCTTATGTCAGGTTGTTTTGTGGCTCAAAACATTACTATTTATCCGACTGAGCACAAGGCACCACCACATGCCCAGATCTTATCTAACAAGGGTATGGGGCTTATGACTCCAGAGCACCCCACTGCTCACAGTGCTGTGAGCACCGACATGTCACCACGTTTTCCCCATATGCACCCGAATTCCTTTCTGTATTGACCAGTAATGGATAAGCCAACTTTAAATTAGCAATGACCTTCAGTTAACAATGGACAAAACTGTTTCTGGAACTTAGACCACCCATTGCAGAGCCGTCTTGTCCTCTGCCGAGCAGTGCGTCAGCCAGAGTGGCAACCAACATTCCCAGAAACACCATCAAGACAACCTACACTCAGAGAGGCTTCCCATCATCCTCCTCCACCATGGAAATGGAAACCAATCTGAAGGCAATTTGAAATTTCTCACCAAACATCCTTTTCAGAGCAGTCTAAGGCAGGCATAATAGAGTACTATTCCAAATAAATTTGAGCATGGAGATTTTACTTGGCTTCCTACAAGCTTCAGTTTGCAGCCTTTGGAAATTCTTTTCCTCTCCAGGTCTCACTGCAGCTTTTTGAGAAAGCTGAGAGTAATCCAAGACCAGCTGGAGCCTGTAAGTACAACTGTATTGCAAAATTATAGTTTCCAATCGAAACTTGCAACTCTATCTTCATTGAAAATCTGTTTTGAGCAAGAAACAAAAAAAGAAAAAAGGAAGAAAAAAAAAAAAAAAGATAACTCAGTGGAAAAGTGTCAAGAAAATGTTTCAAATTAATGAATCTTTCCTTAGCTGGGGTAAAGGAGTGAGCTAAGGAACAGCTTTTCATACAATTCTTCCCTTCACAATCTATCTAGATAGATATACCTACTCTTCCTTCTCCTCAGAACTATATTCTTCCAGTTGCCAGCAAGTCCTTAGTTAATAAATCTATTATGAAAAGCAGTAGGTGTCTCCTGGAAGGCTAGAGATAGGCAGACCACTAGTTCAAGTATTATCCACCTGCATGTATTAGCACAAAAAATCTTGTGCACACATACATGCTTCCTGTCAGAAAAGAATAATTGTAATGGTCTTACATTATTCAGTTTCTCTTTCTGATTCAAATCCAAAAATTATAAAGTAAGAAAGGCTCCACAAAAAATATGCATTAAAAAGGAAAAAGGTATTCAAAGGGGAACTAAAGCAGAGCACTTAGAGGATGATGGAGTCAGAATTGATTTGCCAAACTTGATTAAAACGTACAGCTAAAATGTTATGGTAGATTTTGCAAAACTGAAGCGGCTTTTAACCAAGGATTTCAATTCAACACAAGCAACAGTTTGCTTGCAGGACATAAATTATGTACCTTTGACTCAAAGTTATCTCCAATTCTGAAGAGGAATTAAATGACCTTAATATTGCTATTTAAAAGGCACTCAGGCACCCAGATCTGAGAGCACTTCAGGGATAAATCCCACTTGTGAGAGAAGCAGGATAAAAGTTACTTCACGTCTCTCACTGCAGACATCCAAGACTTGGGCCTGATCAGCACCAACAAGGCCATTAGCCCAGAGCAAGCACTGAAGCAGCCCTGCAGATCGACTCAAGCAGCAGCTGCCACTCCGGGCAGGAGCCCAACAGTGATTTTGAGATGTTATTCACATCCTCACAGTGCATTTTGTTCAGGTTAGATCAGCAGACACTGCGCGCTGAAAGAAGAACAACAAAATCCCAGTACCAAGAATCCTGCACCCAGATAACACAATTTTCATGGGATTTACAGCACACCAGCTCTAGTCTGATCCTACATAGAGCCTGTAGCACATGGAGAGCACCACTGACATGTGGTAACTGGGGTCAATCAGGAGATCTGCTTCAAAAGTCTGCCTCTCACCAAAGGGCTAATACACACACACACACACACACTCTTCTCCACCTAGAAGGGGAAAAGAAGCCAGACCTCTTTGGTAAGTCTAAACCAAAATTTGCATGCATAGCCAGTGAAAAGGCTTACATAAAACAAAAAAATAAATAAACCATCAGTTCTGGACTTAAACTAATGAGCTTTTCAGTTCGGTTTCAATTTGTAGCCAGTTAAAGCTAAATCTTATCCTGGTTTGACATCAGTCCCAGCCAAAAATGACTCAGCAGCTAGATTAAGCAATCCAAGAATCTTCAAACTGGCAAAGACAATATCTAAAAGCAGAAACATGCAACTCCACAGCACAGGTTGCCAGCCATGAGATTACAGCCCTCTTGCTATTACTTCTCCACAGGTGGAGCAGCTCCTGCATCCCCAGCACAACGCTGCTCCTCCAGCTCCTTTGGCTGGGCTAAGGTTAAAGGCATAAGCCTCATCTGAGATGGGGCAGTGGGCAAAGGCAGCACAACGTGGCATACAGAGGAAAAAAGAAGGGTGAAAGGGTCTATTAAGACCTACCGGTACCCTGACAGCTGACGTTATCAACACCCCTTTTTCTGCCCCGAGGGGATAGCACTTTTACAGCAAACCTTCCCACACACCACCGTGCTATCGCCCACACTTCCCACAACCAAGGCACATTTACCTGATTAACTCTTCAGCACTCTTTTCCACTGCCAATGCAGCCTAAGGTGGGAAAATCTACCTGTAACTACATCCTGTGCTTTGCTTTGCTAAATATGGGATTTCACATTTGGATTTTATGTCAGCAGTTCTGACCTGATTTAGCCTAGTTCCATGATTAATGGGGCTGAGGAGCAAATTATCTGTGCCCTAGGAAAGCAGAAAGGAGGAAGGAAAAAGGTAGATGAGATGGCTAGGGAGCACACACCGCAAAGACCAGCAGAAAAAAAAGTCTCATGACTCTCAGACAGTTTTATCTTTCCCTCTGAATGGAAAACGGAAACGGAGTAATGAAGTCTTCTGGGAACTGTAGTTCATTCTTCTCTTCTGAAAAAGGTGTACCCGAAACTATTGACAATCCACAGAACTGCAGCATTAACTTTTTAACTCCCAGTGCACTACATGATGTTATGATGTGGAACAGCAATAATAGAAATCATAAAACCATGACAATCTACTGAAAAATAGGAAGGCTAGCAGGTAACTTAGGCTGTTCTATCTCATGGCCCTGTTCTCTGGATCAGTTAGTGCCCTGATCCTTTTCTCATCTGCCAACTATATTTTAGTCTTCTCCCGCAGATCGTTTAAGAAAAGATAAGTAAAGGGTCAAGAATTAATCTCCACAAGTCCACACCTGAACACATTCTGAATTCATCATTCAATTATCACCATCATCCGAGATCATAAAAAGAAAAACTCCAGATCACACAGCATGGAACCACATGGCCTTTCTCCTTCACAACAGAAACAAAACTGACTCAAACCCTGCCAAATATTTTGGCAAAACTGTTCCCTACAGCAGAATCCATCTCACCTGAGATTAAATTTAAAACTATCCTCAGTCCAGATATTAGATAACATGACATTGAAATTGTCTTTCAAAGAACACCATAGATTAAGTGTCCAAACAATGAGAGAATGGGCAAAGCAAATGCTCTTTATATTCATAAAAGCATACCAAATGGTGGTGTTTGTTTGTTGGTGGGTTGGTTTTTTGGTTTTTTTTTTGGGGGGGGGGAGGGGGATCAATGCTAGTTTAAGCATTCAATAAATCAAGACATTTGCTAAAAATAACATTTGGAGGAACAGGACATTTAAATCAAGAATACATCACTTTGCACAGGTATATTGCTGAAAATTCCACAGTTACTTCAGCTCGGAGAATATATCTAAATGCAGTGAAAAAGAAATATGAAAAAGAGCGACCATCATAGAGCAGAACAGGAAGAGAATCTGATCTACTTCTCAACCAAGCTTTCTATGACATGGTTTTTACAAAGTCTAGAAGTCACAGCAGTTTTCCTCCTCACATTTATTGTTATATTTTTCTTGTTATGAAAATTTCAGCCTATTTCAATGTTCCCTGAAGCAATTCCTGGCATCTGGTTTTTATAAGGGTCATTTCCCCTATGCTCCCCAGGAGAGGAAAGGTGTCAGGAAAATATGAAGGTCACAGGCTGAAGCAAACCAGGTACTGAACTGCCTGGGGCTGCAACCTACACAAAAGGAAAGAGGTTGCAGAGACCACAGACACTTCTCAGAATAAGGACAGTCTGTGAAAACCATCTCTGTTAGATAAAAAGCAGATCTGTGATATTTTTAATTTATTTAATAACAAAACATTTGGATATTTTAGAACAAATTGCCAAGTCGAAGGAGGGAGGGCAATAATCAAATTAAGTGCTTCAATCTTTTCTGCATCATCAGTTTATTTTCCTTTAGAACTTTATTCCAGGTCTTCTTGAGGTGCCCAAAACGGAAACGAAGTATTTTACGTAGCCTGAGAATACTGTATCTTTGAGTTTTCACTATTTTAAAATCACTGAATGAAACATCTGCTGCCACCTGCACTGTATATTTAGCAGTTTCGCTTTCCAGATTGCAAAAGAAATGTAAAACACTTTTTCTGCTGAGTATTGGTCCCCTATCCTTTTACCTTGGCCTAGCACAAACCCTACTGCCTTGCACTTGGAAAAATCTGAGCTGTCATCCATCGCATCGTACCACCCTAACCTACTGATCATTTTGACCAAATTCTTTTTTGTTTTAATGTAACATACCACAGAATAAATGATGTATTTTTTCCAGAACTGTTCAGAAGTAACAAGGAAAATATTTTTCATCTACTTTCTTTCCAAACAAAGCAAAGAAAGATTGATTTGGTGTTTAAAGCTTCAAGGTTCTGCAGTCTTTTCAGAAGGCTTTTTCAGCAATAGCAACAGTATTACAGCATTTTGTGACTAAAAATGTAATTCCCCAAACTTGCCGACATTCTGCTTCACCAAAATGAACTATGGCTCAGATCTGAATCTCTAAATCTTCACTTGATTTTTGATTATTTAGTCTGTATCACTTTCAGTTTTCCTTTTCAATATATACTCAGATTTCAGGTGGTAAGATAAAGATATGCAGCTGCTTTAGTTGATGGAGCATTCTTCATTTGATCAAAAGCCTGTATTTTAAAAAGAGTTATTAAAAGGATATATTTTCCTACCACTGTAATCAGACACAATTCTTTTAATAGCATGACATTAATTTATTCCATACCTTCATTAATATTGCAAGTGAAGAGGAGGAGTGAACAGCGCAACACTTAGATTGTAGAAATACAGACGCGGACAAAATTTGCCAGGGAGTATCTTCATTATTGAACAATGTTTGCAAACCAGAAGAAGCTGGGATATTTCACAGTGAATAGAAGTCTACCTAAATATCTGACAAGCTTTAAGTTTACCTTTCCCCTTGCCAATTCTTTTACTTACAATCTGGGTAGATTTGGCCTGGAAAGCTGCTGAAACACTGTATTTTTAGTTTATTCTAGGGGGAATGTTATACAGAAACACATTCTGATTCATGCAAAATCGCTTTAAACTGCTGCACACAAAGCCTAGGTATGAGCTTTGAAACACAAATTACAGTGTATGAATTATAATGTAGGAATTCTAGTATTTGGTCAGATGACTTTTTTTCTAGGATTCTTATACCAGATGTGTAAAGAGTTATACATAAGGAAACCATCACAAAATCACAAGTTGTGACTTGCAATTTGTAAAAACAGCACTGTAGCACAGCTTTATTACTTACACAGCTAAGTTTACTGGAATACGGAATGTCTCCAAGTTGTACATGCTCTTCCCAGTGAAACACCTCAACCCCACACAGGAGAGACAGCAGCAGTGACTTGTCTTCCCTCCTCAGAACTGCAACTAACAAACACATCCCTCAGAGAAGTGATGAATTTGATCATACGATGCTTGTTTCTGCCCAGCAATATGGGTGGCTCAAGAGAAATGACTTCACTTGATGCTGGAATTCATGAGCCCTGTACCAGACCACTCCTTTGCTCTTCTAACACTATCACCAGTAGCCCTTAAACATGATAGCTGCATTTGAGAGCAGAGAAAACATGGGGTTTACCTTGCTTCTTTTACAGCATCTGAAATGTAAAAACCTTATTCGTATTCAGCAGAGAGCTCTTCTTTTTTGGATGCAATTCATCTTAAGCTAAACAGACACATATTTCTTCTCCAACGACCATTAGAATAGTGACTACCTGAGATGGTGACATCTACATTTGGTAGATGAATTCAAGCCAAGATGCCAGAACTGCCACTGCAGGTTCTACAAAGCCTATAAAGGCTTCTGCAGTCAGCTACGGGGGAGACTGCAGGCCTTTCTTCTGTCTGCAGCACCTTACACAGGAATGCCATCTGCCAGCAGCTTCATCTGATGGTCTTCCAACTCTGTTCATATAGTGGGGTGCCAGAAGAATGAGATGGCACTATCCTGTGAACTGGCATTTTTGTCAGAGAATATTCAGAGGAAAAAGGAACTGGGGAATGGAGAACAGATTAACTAGTTCATGTGCCTTTTTTTTATTTTTAATCTTATAAATCTGTGACAAGAAGAGCTGCTATCAGAGAGAGGAGGTGAAGTTAATGAATTACTGTCTTGCAAAACAGCAGAACCAGCAGTTGAATCAGCAAGATAGATTACATGACTGTGCTATCACAGGGGTAAAAATGCATTGCTCTTATCACCTGGTTCCTTTCAGCAAAACTGCTGCTTGCTCTGCCCAGCTACAAGCACAAGAGATATTCAGCTTCAGCTAAGATGTGGGATGGCTGTATTCTTCCAGAAGATGATGATTCACTAAAAATAAATTGAGCAGCAATAACCTAACATTTGGGTGTACAATACCTAGAGCAATGATACATATGACCTAGATCAATTTTCACACTACAGTGACTTCTCCACCTGCTTCTGCAAACTAGATAAAAGCCCTGTAAGTATTATATAATGCTGCTCACAAAAGCATTCCTATGCTTTAATCCAAGAAAATCCAAATGGAGAATTTTACTCACTTGAGCAGTTTAAGTTACACCCCTCCAAAAAAGGCAGACTGGCCAGAGAAAACTATTTGAACTCCATCTTCAACAGTCCAAAAACTGAGACCACGTGCATGAAGGGGAAAGAAATAATTCTCTACTGATTTGATGTAAAACCTGTAAGTAACTAGACAGGCATTGCCTACAGATGTGATAGAGACAAGAAACCGTAAAAGCATCACATGAACAGACATGAAAGAGCAGTACACTTTCAAAGGCATACAAAGTTTTGTGCTTGGGGTTTCGCTTTAACCCATCAAAGATATACAAATAGACAACTCAAGGAAGTCCTGTTTTGAAGAGAAACTTGCTCCTCTCACTTTTCATAAACTGCTTCCCACAACTCATAACTATCGAGCTGTTCAGGAGACAGAGTAAGACTCACCTGGTAGGGAAGCACACTTGATGCTCTGCCAGCTAGCAATACAAGATGATCAGCCATACAAAATAGGAAACTTTGATTTTGATCCCTCTCTTCAACATAGCTTCCGGTTTTCATGAAATTTTTCAGAACTGACTACTTTCTGTCCTACTTTGGATAAAATTGGCCAATGAGATATACTTCAGAAAGGGAGTGGAATATGGCTGAGATTTCAATCATGTGAGTCACATTTCCTACTGGATAAGGAAAAGAATCCAATAAACTCCAAATAGTGTCTTTCTTCAGCTTTCTTGGAAAGAACAACACATATAACATTCTGTTCCTTGTTGCCCCTGTATACCTAGAACTATTTTCTAATTAAGCAGTAATTGTCTAACTTGGGATCAAAGCCAAGATTTAATGCACTGTGAAGAACTGACACGAGGCTTCATGTACAGCCTGAGTTGCTGCAACCAGCAGCACCACTTTTGAAAAGAGTTTGGCCAAGTAGACACACACGTTTCTGAACAAAATTCAGTGATCCTTCTGTGTGCTGAAAGATGGTTTCTAGCACAGGGAAAGGAAAAAAGCAAAACTATCACAGACTGAAACAGCCATTTACTTGAAGTATATTTGAACTATATCTTGAACTAGCATTCCTGACATTTGTCATTACAAACTTTCTGAAACAGTTTTGCCAATGTGTTTCAAATCTCGCCTGAGTTTCATTGATGCAAATCCCATGTTAAATGTAGTACGTCAATTCAAATAAAAGAAAGGCATATTCATTTTAGAATTACTTTATTAGCTCCAATTCCACTTCTTTATAACTCTTTTCCTCCAGCAAAGATGGAAAAAAAGTAGCAATCTTGCACACACATACCTCTGTTATATTTGAATAGGCCTTGGCTAATTTACAGACTTAATTAAAATCAGGAAGGATCTCACCAACTCTGACTCAGACTGAGATGCTCAGAGTATATTCTTACAGGAAAGGTCAGCTGAGATGCTTTCAATAGACTCCACCAAATATCTGTCCCAAGAAGAAATGGGACAGGTACTCTCTCCATCTTCACAGCTTGCTCTCCTGTAGAGAATCCAGCAAAAATCAAGTTTACTGATGGTCAGCATATACTGCAGAACAAGAATTCTATTGCAATCAAACAGAATAAAGCAGAAATAAATGCCAAGCCTGTCAGTGAATCACAGCATTTGTTTTTGCCACTCTCCTTCTTCTGTTCCTGACAGTGACAGCACTATGTTGTATTAACTGATTTACGCTGCAGTAACTTTGCAGCTGAATTCCCGTTTTGCACAAATATAGTGAACTATCGATGTACATTAAGATGTCTCAGCGGTCTTCATAAGACAGTGATATCACCTAAGCTCAACCATTGCACTATTAATCATCAAGATTTTCCATAGTCAACAGAAGGATACTTACCCTACCCTAAAGTAGGTACTTGAGGCACAAGCGAACTGCCAGTATTTGCAAGTACTTCTGTCTTTTCATTACTTATAGCAGGAGGTAACTATAGTAGGAGTATTAACAAAGAAATTCAACTTCTAGACAGTTAAATTAAACGTGATGAATCTGTCATACTAATAAGTGACTATGTATTTCTAAAATTTGTTGTTTATCACCTGGGCTAGAAAAGAGGAACACAATCACAGGCAAGTTTTTTTGAACATAGGAAAGAAATTGCCACCATACCTAACTCCCTCCAGCATCTCACAGAAAAGATAAAATGTGGATGCAGAAGTAAACTTCTGCTATTTTCTTCACAACTGTATTGCAGGCTTACTGATCAGCACTGAGCAGCACTACATAATCACGGGGGATATTTTACATGTGCTCAGATCTACATTCTCATCAATGCTCGCAACTGCAAAACAACATGGACTGTAAAAGCAGAGATGGAAGAACCCAGTAGAAGTTTTCCCAGTTCCCATCCACATCATTTCATTTCTGAGTCACGCCACTCCTACACTAGCAACCCAGCTTAAATCAGTTCCCTTTGGCTAGAGTCAGAGCTCCAATTCTTTGTTTACCACCATATCTATATTCTCTGATTCCACACAGTATAAAATGTCAGAAATTTCCTGGATCACACTTGATAGCTGGGACCTAAGCACACTGAATTTCCTCTAAGCCCATATTCTGCGCTTGTACTAATGATGTGGTGCTTCCAAATGGCAAGTACAGGCTTATCATTTGAGGAGTCCCAGACTTCACACGGAGCTGGCAGGACTCCCCTGCACACTTCCCCAAACGAGCTAGAAAGAATTTGCTCATGTAATTAGAGAACGAAGACTGGCCTTTCAGCAAAAATTTAAATGGCTCTGAAAACATAGTTCCAAAACTCCCATTTCCAAAGCATCCAGAATTTCACAGCCAGATCACTACATCTATTTAGTGCTTCCGAGGAGTCCTGAGCATAATCCAAATAGCTTTGGCCATGAAGGTCATCTCATATTTACAACTTCTGCTTCCAAGTCATTGCATGTTATTTTGTCATTACCATTAAACAACTTGTATTTGGCAGTGTTCACTGCAAATACAATTTCACAACAGACCATACCACTTAGTGGTTTGAGGCATGTGACTTGCTAAGTATGCATAGAAGAAACGGTAGAAGTCACAACCAGGTAGTTGTTAGTTGTAGCAAAAAAGCTGATAAAAAAAGGACAGAGCTATGTTCCTGTGTGTAATCTAACCTAGTTTGCTATACAAAGCTCCTTGCTTCTGGGAATAAGGAATCCATAAACTCCATTACCCAAAGCAACCAAACAGCTTCCCAGGGGGTAAGCATGATTTATGTATTAAGCTCTTTAAGACCTGAAGTCGCAGCAAAAAAATAAAAAAATAAAGCAACGTATCCAACTTCACTCCTTTAATCTGGTGGCCTAACTTAATACAAAGAATTCCTAAAAGCCTATCAAATACAAAATTGCAGAAAGATTACTACTTGCTATGACTCCTACCTAACTTTGCCAAAATGTTTGTTTTCTATCTTCTGCCTGTGCCATCTGCTGGCCCTGCCCCCAGCTATGTAATCACACCTCCTCTGCACAAACATACAGGGAACAAATCTGAGACACCTTAGCATTCCAGAGCTGCAAAACAGCTTCCCTCCTGGAAATGTTTCTGTTGCAGAATTCCAGTTTGGTGTTTTACTTTGCCTTGTCTTTCTGCTCTAACAGTTGATAATTTTCTGTCTTTTTTACTCCCAAACACCTTGTAATAGGATTCATTAGAGTTCAGGTAGTAAATAGGCAAACTGTTGTGGTTTAAATAGCTGTCTGGCATAATACAGTCATGCAGAACATGCTACCTTGTGATGACTGCAATCATTATATATACTGCAACATCCTGAAATTCTAAATAAAAAGCACAATCAGAAGAGTCTGACATATAGTCACACATATTAGAAACTATCTTTGCCTGAAGGACTGTTGAAATCCTACATTTAATGAGCTGCCTCAGTCTAGCTTTCACAGAATACTCACAATCCAAATAAATCCAAATAAATCTAAATTTAAAAGGTAAGAGTGAAGAAAGAGTAAAGTAAGAGTAAGCCTGGAACTAAGTCCTGATAAAAGGAATTCTGAAAGGAGGTTTTATGAACCCACAATTACAAACAAGACATAAAATGCTGAGCTCGCAGCCAAGCTATTGCTCTCAGGCTAGCGTGTATAAGTGATCTCACTGATCAGCAAAGGGGAAGAGGAGCTGCACTGCTCCTGGAGAGTTATGTGATGTCTGTGCAGCCCAGAGCTCCAACCAACAGCGTCCTATTCAACAGTAATTCGGAGGCCAGCAGAGACCCAGTACATCTGCTCGCGCCTTCTACCTTCATCTCATGCTAGGCAATCACCATGGGGAACAGCAACGGCCTCCTTTAACCACACTCGATTCCAGCAGAGGCCTGTTAAGATAGGTGGGGCCTGGAGCACTGGCCCTGTGAGGAGAGGCTAGGGGAGCTCGGCTGGTTCCACCTGGGGAAGGAATGGCTCTGGAGTCTTTCGACATTAAGTTAAAACATGAGAGGTTCTTCCCAGCAAGAATAGCCATGCAAAGGGACAGGCAGCCTCAAGAGGTTGTATGGTTGCCATCCCTGGGTGGAGGTTGAGACCAGCTGGGTTATGTCCTGAGAAATCTGGACTCATCTCAGAGCTGACCAGGCTTTGAGCAGGAGGTTGGACTACAGAACTCCAGACTTATATTGAGTAATTTACTCAATGTGGATGATGCTAAATTGGGAGTGTTGACTCCCTTGAGGGTAGAGAGGCCTTGCACCAAGATCTTGAATTCTAGGCCAGTCACCATCCACATGAAGATTCTGTAATTGTGATGGGGCACTCCTGGATGTATGTACAGGGATAAGGGCCTGGAGAGCAGCTCTGCAAAAAGCATCACGGGTTGGCTGGCAGCAAGTTGAATCTGAGTCAGCAGTGCACCCTGGCAGCCAGAAGGCCCACCACTGTCAATGGGCAAGAGAATGGGTTGTCCCACCCTGCTCAACTACCTGTCAAGAACGAGGGTACAACAGCAGAGACAGGGAGCACAGGCAGCCTCTTACCCAAAGACACTGTCACTCAGGATGCTTCCTCTTTCTGTGTTCCATCCTTTCCAGCGTGTTGGGACAGCTTTGAATTGATTTCATGAGAAACCAACAACAAACTCCAATACAATCGCTGGCTTTGTGGTTTTTCTTCCTGCCACCAAGTGAGCATGAGAAATCAGTCCTGTCACACAGACAAATGTTAGTCTCCATGACCGATGTAAGAAAACAATCACACCCACAAGATGTGTACTGCACAAAAGCTGAAGCAACAATTTCTTTCTGGGAACAGGTTTGACTGAACTTGTCATTAGATTCAGAGCTCAAGACCTGAAGCTAGACAGTGAAAATTTACAAAGTGCTTGAGAGCATTCAGCAATGGAGCAGTGCAGTTTCCAGCTTTTTAAGTCTCCAAAACTAGCCATGAAAATTATTATTGCAGCTCAAGAGTGCATGTCTAGAAAATAGGATATAGAGCAATATTTAACCACAGGATTATTTTTTAATTGGTCCATGCTATTCACATCAAGAAATTCAAGTAGTTATTTAGAAAAGAAAAATCAGAAATGGAAACTAAACAATTTCCAAGAGCAGTAATTCAGTTTCCACAGTGAATAAACTGTTTACTGTGAGGCTGAAAACAAGAGATATATCATTTTTAAAAGCATGATAACATTTTGTTTTTTTGGTACAATGTCACCATCTAAAAATAAACTGAAGAAATAAATTAGTACAAAAAGAATGTGTCAGCAAAAGAGAAAATATATTTTTTGTAAGTTAATAAGAACCACGCTAAGAATTAAACGTACGTTTTGGGATGAACCACTCTGAGAGCACTTGAACTTCCTAAGCATAATCATGTTTAAAAAGAAACTGGTACACACCAAAGATATTGCAAATGACAACAGTAATTTTGAATGAAGCATTAAATTAAGTTACGGCGGGTAAGGCTCATAACTGTAAGAACCTGAGACATTATTTCTGTGAGAGATTACACTATAGACCCCTGTCTATTGCATGACTTTCTCTGCAACATTTGGTAAGAGCCCTTGACAGAGGCAGGATGCTAAAAGTCTTTCCTGTGCTCTTACACACGGTAATAAAAGTTAGTAATCGACTGATCTATGCTGCACACTTCTCACAAATCAGCCCTGCAGTTCCCCAAAGAGCATCTTTTCAAAGCCACAGGAAATCAGCTGTGTTCAGGGCAGAAACTAGATGAAGAAAACATTTCAAAATAATAAACACAGAGTAGATTTGAGAGACTGAATTTCACTGCTTTCCACTCTGCCTCTTGCCTGCTGAGATCAGTTTGGAGAACACACTGCCATTTAGTCACCAGAAGCATAGAAGCTCCGTGCCCGCTCCAACAAATCCCTCTGCTTCCCAGAGCTAGTTCACAGTTTAAAGCCAAAGCTATCCAAATGTGGATGGCCTAGGAATTCTGGAATAGCAGCATCTGCTCAGCACAGTGTAACTTCAAGTCCTTGCTACTGAATACGTATAATCTATGCATCATTTAAAGCCAGCCATGTGTCCAGTCCTACTAGAGCACCAAGTGAGAAGTCAGTTCAGCAGAAAAGCTATGAGTGACGTCTAGGGAAAACAAAGAGGGCCTCTATTTTAAAGTTTCACCGCAAAGCCATAGTAACTAGCCCAGTTTTTTATATGAGCAGCCAAAGAATTGCCCCTTGTAATTCATCATCCTAAGCATGAGCTGCTGGTGCCCCAGTGGGTAGTCTAAACTTCAGCATGTATAAAGTTCACTAGATGCCAAGTTTGTGGATTGTCTAGTTGGCAACATATAATCACAGAATGAAAAAAAAAAAAGCAGAGCAACAAATGTTGTTTTGCTTTCTTATCGCTAACCATATGGACATTTTCCCTACCACAGCTCTGAAGTAGGACAGGTACCAGAGATAGCTGCAGTGAGTGGGCTGTACTCCACATATTTCATCACTCTGCTTCCAAATCTCATTGCTTTAACAGCTATCTCTAGAGCAAAATGATTCCCATGACTGTGGCATAAAAATGCCCTCTACAGTTTCATATCCTCTTTTATATTGCATATAGTAACTGAAATTCCATCTCCAATTTACCAAAGAAGTGATCTCCTTTCAATTGATACTCAATCTTCTTAACTGAGATTATTATAATTTAACCCATATTGATTTAATTGTTACCTCCCTGGTTTACCTTGCCCAACTGAGCTGTTTTTAAATTGCCCAATTCATTGAATGTTTCATTCTAAATTGATTGCCTGTCTGAGTTATCCACATATTTGTACACAAATTTCCTAATCAGTCCTTCTTTCTCAGTTACATTGCTTCACATAAGCATTTTTTGACTCAATTATGGCTTTATTGTTTCTTCTTCTTCATGCCCCTGCCACTACAATCTACTTGCCTCCATTGCAAGAAACCCTGCCATCCTTTATTCTCCCCACCAATCTCCCAGGGATCCTCCATCTTACTACCCTACCATCACCCACCCATACTCTCCCCTCCAAGCATATGTATTTTCTTCCTTTCTAGAAAATCCCATTCCGCAGTCTCTTATTCTCACCAGACAAAAGGGTTCTGACATGCTTTCTAACAGAAAAATTGGTTTTCACCAAGAATATGAATATTATGTAGAAAAACAATCTGTCCCTGAGAATAGTCAGCAACCAGGACAAGACTAAAACAGGACAGGAGAATGAATATCATATGTGGTTTCTCTTAGGCAAGAAAAAACACATTGTTGTCCTTGAGACTAAGTCAATTTGTCTGTTGCCTTCTCAATAGCTCAGTATGGTTTATGGTTTGATCTGAGCTGAGTCTGTGCTAGCGAAATCTATTGGGACAAGGACAGAAGTCTAGTAGCCGTGGGGAGCTTTGTGTTCTTGGCCACAGAGACAGGACTGTTCCCTGTTAAGCAGGGCTGGGGACACCAGATTTAACATTTCAGAAGCCAGAGAAGCAGTGCTCAAGCAGCCACTGAGGAATTTTGAGGGCACCTGAGAGATGAGCATGTATTTCAAAAAGGCGTGGTTAACATACCTGTCTATCTCACAGACTGTTGAATTTGTTGGTTAACTTCAGCAACGCTTGAAAGATGAGGAGAGGAAGTATCAGAGAATTAATATCGCACCAGCTTCGTGAAAATTTGGGTAGAAAGGAAACCCAAACACACAAGCCCCATCCACCCTGCCTGAGAGCAGCTGGCATCTCAGCCAGCACTGTGACAGTGACAGTCACCTTACAGGGGACAAAGGAGCTGAGGGAACTGGGACACAGGCTGACCCTAATTAGCAATGCTATTTATAGAAGAATTTATTCTTCGAAATGGAAGAAGATGGTGGTGTCTACTGAGGTAGTTCTGGAGCTGATTCAAAGAATTAAGTTAAGCAGCTTCAAAAACACTGGGGCACAAGTTATTCCTGATCTGGTAACACCTAGGATGTCACTTGTGAGTAAGCTCACAGGCAACTTCACAGCAACCCAGCACCCAGACAGGCAGGAACATGAGGGCCTGGAGAGAGAAAGGAAGCAAGAAACCCTGAGGACACTGCATGTCTGCTGGTCTGTCACTGTTCCTTTATTTTCTGAGACTGAGAGGGTCTGGATACCATGCACAGAACAGCAATGGATCCCTCTACCAAAGAGATGACAAAAAAAAAAAAAAAGAAACAGGTAAGAGCTTAGAGGAGGTCTGAGGTCTGCTAACTAGAGGGGTATTACAGAAATGCTGGATGTGCAGAACAGTTCTGAATAGTTTTCATGATCTGATTCAATTTAATAGAAATGGATGAGTGGACAATATAGGTTAGCCATCAAGACACATAACATCATACAAACTTGGATAAACAAAAAAGGGGATTTTGGTAGCACTCTTTTCTGGAGAATGGTTTACCAGCTTCCACAGGGAAGGCATACGATATATTTTTAATTGTGAATCAATGTTTAAGATTTTTCCAGAAGAATGCCCAAATATATATTAAATACTATATATATTATATGCTATATATAAAATATGCATATATATAAAATATACACATATATAAACTGTATAAAGCAAACTGCTTTTGTACTTCTTGGACAACATTCTATTTATCATTTTTTCGGTATCAACATGTAAAATATGCTGGTAGACAAAGTAAGCAAAAATCCCAAACAAACCTTCAAGGAATTAATGCAAAAAAAGCTTGCTAAGTATGAAGATAAAAGTAAAAATTCATTAAACAAATCACTCAGTCTACTCAATCCTTCAACTAGGCATCTTAAGATAGGAATACTGCCTGAAGGTTGGTTTCAGAATACTTTTAAATCACCTTTATGTGTTTGCTGCCTAGTCCAGAGCCAACATATTTCAGGAGATTTTCCTCCCTGATACACTCAATTCACTTGCTTTAGAACTAAATACGGTGATAATGAAATGACAAAGCCTAGCTATTTATTCATTAGATTTGTTGAAAGCTAATTTGTTCTTAGTAGTTATCAAACTGTTTAAGAAATATCTGTGGACTGAAGGACTTTTCATGAGTGGAAGCAACTTATTTATCAGGCTTTTTAGGATTTTTTTTTTAATTTCTCTAAGGCTAACTACATTATTGATCTTAAATTATAAGGAGTGTCTCACAGAACACACTGCATAGTCAGACAAGACAACTGAAACCACATGATTAAGTCAAATTCAGGAAAGAACTTATTAAGATCTGTAGTTCTGAGCAAGTTCATATTCACCTAGGCTGGCCCCCAGTTTCAAATGAAAGCTCATTACAGCCATGCTCCTGATTATGCGACATAGAAGACAGCTTTCATCCCACTTAAAACTCCATTGGACCACTCACCCCAATACCAGGAGAAGTAACTTTGCCCTTCTCAACGATGCAGATCTAAACTTACAAAATCAGCTGGTTATAACTACTTTGGGCAGCCAATACTTTCTTCCACAGATGAAGTGGGGGAAGAACTTCATCAACAGACAACAATACTCTCAGTACAAGATTTTCACCAGCTACTGTCTGTTTGACAAGTGGAGTACAGAACAGATTTTTTTTTAAACAAAAAGAGAAAGCCCTATGTTCACTCAGCAAAGACCCAACACAAAAATAAACATGTTATCACACGCTGGACCAATTAGTATTTACTGAACTACATAAGATAAGTGTTTTCATTTGTTCTGTTGTCTAAACAGTACTATCAAAAGACATGATTTCTCTAGTGATAGGTTTACTTCTTTGTTTCTGTTACCATTTTTGGATCAGCTAACTCAAGTTCTACACTCCACCACATTCTCTTCTGGACATGCTTAAACATTTAAAGGCAATGACTAGAGTGGGATAGAAAGAATAAATATATTATGTGCATTTTTATTGCTTCATCTAACAGAGCATATTAAACCCTGGAGACACGCAGCATTTGTCCATAAGGCTCAGCAAGTGTGTTTGGGCTAGATGTTTGCTAGGTGCCAAGACAAAATTTTCAGTTAATAGCATGCCTTATCAAGGAATTCCCAGGTGGGTTTCATTTCTCCTTTTCACTTTACTGCTGGAGCTTCCTCAGTTAAGAAAAAAAGAAAAAAAAGAAAGAAAGAAAGAAAAGAAAAAGTAGAAGAAGCAGCAGCATGTAATTGTGGGTTGGTATGTAATTCTCGCCATAACAATCCCTACGGAATTTGGAAGCCATGAGTAAGACCCCCAGAATTATGATTAAGGCACAGAAATTAGGCATTTGGAAAACAACTATCTGCAATGGATTTCTATTTGCCTTTTAGCATATGAGCCCCCCATTCATGCATTCAAAGCTCTACACTTTAGTTAAGGCCTAAAAAAGTCCTTATTCATTTTCATTTCCTGAAATGAAATCTGTCATAGATTCACTAGATTGCAAGAGCTAGCACACCTGTTTAAAGAATAGGCAACAGCAGTCTTTGCATCATTCCAAAATTCACATCAACTGCAAGCATGCATTGCTCAGCATCTGTTCCTGCTTTGTTCTAGGAGTCAAGCAATGATCACCAAGCCAGGTGAAATCTTGCAGATGGATACCCTGGGATTGCAGAGCCTCAGATCTGGAGCCAGAAAAAAAGCCAAATTCCTGGTTCTGGCATCTCATAATACTCTTGGACAAAGACCCCCAGAGTAATGATTTTAAACTCCTCTCCTTAACCAAGGAATGGCTGTGACTAACAGATGAATTTTCTCAAAACTTACACCTGAGCTATCTGGTTTTCAGATAACTCTTCTGAAAGGCAGGGAAGACATATGCAAGCAGACAGAAGTAGAGGGGTATGTAGAGTTTTTCATGCCAACAGTATTTCTTCATGAATAATATAAAAATTATGGAGGCCTAATAAAAAGCAAATTAAAAAAAAATAAGATAAGCACATATTTCTTTCAAAGGTATTCCTTTTGCTTCATTGTGTCACATGGCCTACAACCAACTGTTCTAGCACGGACCAGAATCTTTCTGTGCAGCTCAGATCCCTCTGCAGAGCTTTTTCCTCCACTATTACAACAGTACTTTTCCCCTCTCTTGCCCGCTCAAGAGACAGCTGAAATGTTACTGAAGATTCTCATTGTTTCTTTGCCTCCCTTTAAAATGTTGCTTCTCCCCACGTGCAGCAAACGTTTGGAAAGATTTTAGAAAGATTTAACCTCTGTCAAGCAGCAGTATGCATCAAATGATATAATGCAGAAACATCCTCCATGCTTCAGAAATGCATCACCTCACTGCTTTCTAACATTGCAACTTGTTGGGGAGAACAAAACTATAAGTTAGTACCTGAGAACAGGGATTAATTTAATTCCTCAAGTGAATACTGTACTTTGAATAAAGAGCTATTCCAATCCCTTTTAAAAAGATTAATGGTTTGGTGGAAGGCCTGGAAAGGTGACAAAAATGTACAGAAAAGCATTCAGCATTTTCCCAGTACTAAGCTGGTACCTGCAGGTGATGCTGTGAGTGGCAAGAGAACCACTATTCTACCAGATCCCCAGCACAGGTTCTTGAACTGCTCTTCCAGAGAATACATGGAAGATGTGTCGCTAGCAAACAGCCCAGCTATTTCTTTGCATGAAAAATATACTAATGGATGGGAAATCTACTCCATTAACCAAAATTCCTAATGTGTACAACTGGGATAAATCTCACTGTACGTGTTCTCAGGCTGAAAATCCTTCAGAGTATAGAACGTCTCTCTGCAAACTTATAGTACAGTATAAGCAAGAATGTTAGTAGGGAATGGCAGTTGTTCCCAGAACTCCCCACTGATGTCACCTGTGACCCAGACCTGAAGTTCAGTTATGAGAGGCAGCCTTGTAACAGGCAACACTTCCTTAAATTCCATTGTAAATGTTTCCTTACCTGTACAAAAAAGAGTACACAGTGAAACAGAATCATGTCTCCCTTGATAATGAAAAGTAAAGACTTAAAGACAGCTGAGTAACTTGAGAGTCTTCATCCTATTTCCCATTAAGCGAAACTCTTATTGACTGTCACTGAGAGAGGCAGGCATCAGTGAGCCTTGGATTCAGAATCACCCCCTAATCGCATATTTGAATGCTGTTTGGACTGCTCTCAATCTTGTGGTGCTTCTGAGCATTACCTATATCAGTAGATACTTCATCTCCCTGCACTGGGGTTTGCCATAACACAACACTGAGAGTGCAAGTAGAACATCATATACAACAGAAACTCCAAATACAGATGAAATAGCACTACCAGAGCTAAAATTTGGCCAAGGCAGAGCACACAGGAAAACATTAAAATCCCTTCACTTGAAAAGAAATACATGTTTCATTTGTTTGTCTTTCATTTTCAACAGGAAACACAAAGCAGTTACTCCTCAATTACAAGGATGGCCAGCCTACACAATCCATAAATAGGCAGGGTGGCTTTTGACACCAAAAAAAAATGTCAAAAACCAAGTAAAATAGTCTCTAAACCAAGAAATTCAGGAGGGCCTTTTCCAGATTGGTGAAATAGAAAGAGAAGTAAAAATAGCTCAATTTGTTGATTTAAGCTGTTAAAGCAACAGATACAGCTTATAACAGAATCTCTGAGCTTCTGAAATAATTACTCTAAAAATATATTGATGTCAACATCCACTCCACCCTTTATCTAATCCACCTGGGTTATAAAACCCCAGAGAAGAACTGTCCCTGGTTTTCTATACACAAAAATTGGGACAAAATGAAACTCTAATCTCTCCTGAGGTTTACAAATGTAATGTAACATGGATTAATGTGCTTCAGTAGGAATTTAACTGCACATGGCTATGTTTAAATGACTTTGCAATAACATGGAACAATTAAGAGTGGTTTCCTTGCATTTTGGAAACCCTATTTAGCATACAGAAAAAGATGAAAATATATAGAAAGGTTTAAAATTAAGTATTTTTAATGCTTAGAAAACTGGAACGATGGAAGATTGAGTCGAAATAGCTTCTTCAATTCAGTGAGGTTCTTCCTCACCATGGGAAGATAAATTCTGAAAGGAGACAGGTAATTCATTTTCCATGCATTTACCTAGTAGGAACTAGTCTCAAAAATAGGTCTTTTTATCTATGTCATTGAAAACACATCAAATGTGCTGTTTTCTTCACTGCTGTGAAGATGAAAATTACAAGCATGGCAATAAATCATAAGTTACTGTATTGTATGGATTATTCAGTGCCCATTACATCCACCACAAGATAAAAAAAGAGAAAATACAGATGTGCAACTATATAAACCCAGTACTACCTGCATATGCACATAGCAGACATTCGGGGCCCTAGCCAGGTAACCTAAATTCCAGCAAATCACTGTTCCTCTGGTTCCCTAGAATCTGGCTGTGGGCCTTCAGATGCTCCCAGCTAATAGGAAAGGAGCCTCAGAATTGGCTGCACTCTCCCAGAAATGCTGGCAGCATGGTGCCTTCACAAATTTCAAAGAAAGCAGCAATTCTAAGCTCTCCAAGTGCAGGTATTAGAAATAGGGATCTGACTGCACATTTCCTGAGGTAGGCATAAACAAAGTCTATAAGAAAAGCCTGTTTAGGGGCAAGGAAGGATATACCATGAGCAGGAGAAGACCCAGGAAGCAACTCAGGAATCCTGAAGTCAATTCCTGTCTTGCTACCACAGCCCTAATCTGCAAAGACTCCTTGAACCAACACAGATAACTAATTCTCATAATTTTCATGTAATTTAGGTATCTGAAGACATTTAAGAGCTTGAGGGTCTTAAATGAGGACCCAGACCTCTCCACAGCTTGATTTCTTCACCACAGTCTCCAAACAACAAAATGGGATAAGAGCACCATTTTTCTCTCATCTTTAACCAGCTCTTCAAATTGTTGCCCTCTGCCAGAACCATTTCCCATCTCAGATGGAGACACTAAGAACCTACAAATTACAAATACCAAACTGTCACCAAATGTAGCACATATAATGGGAAAAAAAAAGCCATTCAGAATGTTAGCAAGACAAAAATACAGACGTGCAGTAGTGACACCTACTCCAGAAAGCAAAATAAGCTGGATTTGGCAACTACTAAAGCACAAAATCTGAATGTATCTGATAGTTTTAGGACTGGGCTTCATGAGATATGGAGGCAAAAGTAACCTCAATCCAGCAGTTCCCAGCTCTGACCTTAAAGCCATTCTGCCCATGTCTCAGTGAAATAGGAAGGAATAATTTAGTATCCTATAAAGATGTTTAAGTAGGGCAAAACTCTTATCTAGTCAACTTGAGCAAGGTGAAATTTCATCTCAGATTTGCCTTGAATTATCCTGGCAAGGATCACACCTCTTATATAATGTGCAGTGCCTCCATCATAAGAGGCAGAAGAGAAGCCAGCCAAACTAAGGAAACTCCTGCTGACTTGGCAATAGCATTCATCTCACTCAGACTGGGAGGTGACCTGGAATTCTAGCTCTACATTAATGTGATCTCAAATGAAAATTATTTGTACAAGAGGATGCTCTTCAGTGTTTGTTGTGGTTATATCCGACGTACAGGTATTAACAGCTAACAGAGACCACAGTAGGAAGACCCACCCGGCACCGCACATTATTTTTGCATGGCAGCTGAAAGCTAATCATAGAAAAGCCTTCTCACAGTCTGTCCACACCTACACAGCCTAAGAGCTGTGAAAGCACTGGAGTCCATCGAGCCTGGATATTCTATCTGGACATTCAGCCACTTCTTTGTGATTTCAGGCCATTAGCTTCACTTCTCTGCTCCTGGAAAATGGACAACAGGCCAAAACTAAGGAAAACAGCAGAGCAACCATCTGCCAAGATAAGCATGGCCAGTGTGAATCTGGGGACGGAGGTGACAGCACTGGGGAGCAGACCCAAATTGCAGCAGTTGCTTTGGACTGGAAGCAGGTCACAAACAGTGAGTTCACAGGAAATGTCTGCCACCAGCTCTGCCAAGCCCCCCCAGAATAAAGCCTGGGCAACCTTCCAGGATCACACAAAGCTGCTGCAGCAAAAGCAAAGACAAAGTGAATCTCAAGCGCAGCCTTTCCATTGTCCTCATCATGAGACTGTCCCATTTCTTCCTGAGGAGTCTCTAACCTTTAGCTCAGTCACTAATTGCCACCCAAACCCTTAGGTTAATGCAGTGGGAGACCATTTAGAGTCATAGAATGGGTTGGAAGGAACCTTAAAGCCTTACCTAGTTCCAAATCTCCTGCTGTGGGTAGGGCTACCAGCCACCAGATCAGGCTGCCCAGGACGCCATCACCCCTGGCCTTGAGTACCTCCAGGAATAGGGCATACACAGCTTATCTGGGCAGCCTGTTCAGCACCTCACCATCCTCACTGTGAATTTCTTCTAATATAAATCTAACCTATTTTAGTTTAAAGTCACCTCCCCTTGTTCTATCACTACACTCCCTGATAAAGTCCCTCCCCATCCTTCCTGTAGGTCCCTTTTTATGTACTGGAAGGCCACAATGAGGTCTCCCCGGAGCTTTCTACTCTCCGGGCTAAAACAAACCCAGCTCCTACAGCCTGTCCTCATAGGAGACCTCAGGGTTGTCCAAAATAGCTTGCTGAGTTTCCAAAGGAGTCCACCCTGGCCAAGAAATTAAGAAATGTCAGATACATACAGAGCAATTGAGATGTATGGTTGTATAGAGCTCATAAAGCAGATGGAAAGATTCAGCTCCAACTTCAATCAGCTGCAGAAATTTAAAATAAAATAATCCTAAAGGTATTCTTACATGTCACTTACTTCACTAATAACAAACTTCAATTAACAAAATTCTTTCCTAAATAATTTAAACAGCACTAAGCCCTTAAAAAAATTAAGTGATTTGTAAAACAATTAAGGAGCAATAATGTTAAGCACATCAGAGGATGACCAGTCATTATCCCCTAGTAAATTAGAAGCATTAAACATTTGTGACTCTAATGACAGTCTCACTCCTATTCTGATGATTGTGTAGTGGGCAACTGGGGATCAAGCAGCTTACCATCTTACTGACAGGCTGTTATTCAGCATTGGTCAGAGATGAGATGTTTCCACAGCAGAGTTTGATGGTCTTCAGCTAGTAACATCTTGAAACTTAAAGGATGTTAATAGCAGTGTTTTGCTATGAGTCTGTGCTTAACTTCACATGCCCAGAACGGGCAGAAGGCTTCCACAGAAAGCTATATTCAGCAGAGGAAAGGATTTGGACCAAGGGCTCTTAATAAATAACCTCATCTGTATCTTCAGGCTTTTCAGGACCTGTCCCTCCATCTGAGATCCTAGACAACTGCTACACAGACACCCACCATGCTGACGGCAGTGGGACCCAGCACACAAACGTCACACAAAGATTACTCACGAAATCGTGCATACAAATTCAGGGCTGAGAGCATGCTTGAAACAGATTCATGCCTAAGCCAGAGGCTGAATCCTGCTCATTTTGTTACTCTCACAACCTGTCCTTTTTCACAACTGCACATACTGCAAGTGAAAGATTGAGTCTGAGAGATCCATGGCTGTTTACACAGGTGCTTATATTTGGAAAACAATTCTACTAGTCTATATTCAAACTCAAAACCTGCAAAACCTGGTTTAAATTATTCTGCAAGTACCAGGACAGCATGGATACTTGCATAAATGAGAATGTACGTTGGTCAGACCTTTACATAAGGCTTCTGCTTTTAACAGGCAGGAGGAGGAAGGAGCCACCGTGCAGATTAAGAAGCTGCTGCTACCCAGCTGCCAGGCTTCAACACAGATTACCACGGGAGTTTTCTCTGACCTTGCTGAGCTGCTACCGAAGCTCTCTTTCTCCAGGTACAGAATACAAAGGGAACTAATACAAGTTGCAGCTTGATAAATCCCTTAAGAGATAACCTTGTAGTTTGCTTAGATAATGGGAGGGGTCTGTGTCTTTGTATTGAATAGATAAGTGAGGTTCCACGAGACTTTGTACTGAATATGTATGTACCTCTGGGAAGACCTCTGAATATATATACACTGAAGACCTTTTTGTACAAGACACACATGATTGGAGGAGCATTTCTCCCATGCATCTAGTGCTGATAATAAAGAATGCCTGCTGTCTAATACTCCAACCCGAGTCTTACAGAGTTTCCTCATCAACTGCTTTACAATAACAGAGCAGCACTGCCCATGTTGAAAAACATGTTAATATAAAGTTAACTGCTTGGGGACCACAAGCTACTTCAATAGGAGCCAAGTAAGCAAAATACAGAGCAGTCAGCTCTTTTCTTGGCAGCAATAACCTGGATATTTGAACACCTGTATTGTATTATTATACAATATGGTAATATACAAAGAAATAGATGCAAACACTGTATTCTACAAAACAGTAATGTGAGAACTTGCAATTCCTCAAAGATTTTTAGCAGATTTGTTGTTCACAACTGTTTTAGAACCAGAACATGTGCAGGAGGACTAGGGAGAAGAGCAATCCCCCTCGTATTAGGTTATTATAGCAGGCAGTACTGATTCAAGGTCCAGACACAGGCTATATGCCCCAGTTAAAACAGAAGCTCATAGTTATAGACAGTTTCCAGCAGCAACTGAAACGTGGACCTCTTAAAAAAAAGAATGGTAGCACAGAGATTGACATTGCTTCTGTTAGTTGCTTCACAATATAGACCAGTTTACCTCATATGGACTTTGACTTCATAGCTTTCTACCAATTCTCAGAGAAGCAGATCTATGTCAGTAAAAATACAGAGTTCTATGTCTATGTTTTATTTGACTACTTTGGTTTATTCAATACACATATCTCCAGGAAAAATTTCCTTCAAAAATAAAATGTATTTCTTGAATCAAAATGATTTAGGGCTCCTTTTGTTTAGCACTGCAGTAACTGATCAAGAGGCAAAGACAAGAAACAGCAGATTATTTTACCGCAAGATACAATCTTCAATAAGGATGTTTGAGAAAGCCACTGTGCTTAAGCACTGGAAAAACATGCAGGGAAGTGGAACGGTTGAGGAACCACATTGAGTTTGCTTCTAAACTATGTGGCTGAAACAGTCTTAAAATTATTTTTTGTAACTGAAGTTGCAGCGGTAGTTTCAGACTTCAAAGCAACACTTGGTTTATAAACATGAAAAATAATGCATCAGGTTCCTTCCTACATCACCTAACAGGAATATTAAAAAAAATAATAATAATAATCTGTACCAAAAATGTGTATCTGTGGTGAAACAGGATTTAGTCGAATTAATACCTGAGAAGACTAACGCAGTTTCCTCCCGGTTTGTATTCAGTGCTTTAGGACAAGGGGCTGTTAGCTCTGTATTAGAGGGAGGGCTTCTCTCAGGCCTACCCAAGCAGATGGCATTACCACAAACCCACTGTCACTTCTCACTGTTTTTCTTTCCTGCTCCTAAGCTCAAGGTTGTGCTTTTGGAAACCCGCAAAGTTGGTTGTACCAGCGGACGAGATGCAAAGTGATCGCACACCGGCCCCAGTTCACAACCAAGAAACAAAAGCTGAGTTGCATTCACAACATGCAGCAGGACATCTTAAAAAAAAAAAAAAAAAAAAAAAAAAAAAAAAAAGTCATTCCGGCAGCTACTGAAGAAAGAGAGCCTTCCTGAGGGCAGCCTGATTACCGCACACATGCGCTGCTTAGAGGACAGATTGAAAATCCAGCTTCCCCGCGGAAAGGGAGATCTGTCCGCACCCTCGCACACACACCTATCGGAGAGCACACGCACATCCCCCCTGCAGCACACTCCTTCAAGCCGGGCTCACCCCAGAGCCGGAGCCCGCCTCCCGCAGCCCCCATCCGCGCAGCCGGCACGGCAAGGACGAGCCACCCCGAAAAGTTTTGCCGGCAGCGGGGTCCCGGCCCGGCCCTCGCCCCGCGGGCTCCAACAACAAAGGGACGGGGATGGAGACCCGAGCGCGGGGCTGCGCGCACCGCCGGCCCCCCGTCCCCGTCCCCGCCGCCCGTCCCCGCGTGCCCTTGGGCCGCTACCTGAAGACGGCGACCGCAGTGTGGTTCCTCCTCCACGCCTTGCCCTGCTGCAGCAGCACCCCCTGAACGATCTCCTTCTCGTCGGGCAGCCGGTACACGGGGAAGATGTAGAGCCAGCAGAGGACGAAGACGCCGAGGGCGCTGGCCCCCACGGGCAGCCGGGTGCGCGGCCACTTCCACGCCAGCCCCGCCATCCTCCTCCCGCAGCGCTGCCGCGGCGCCGGGCTGCGCTCCCGCATCAGGCCCGCACCGCGCGGGGCCGCTCAGCCCCGCCGCCGCCCGCGCCCTACGCCCGGCGGCCCGGCCCGCGCCCGCCGCCCGCGCCCATCGCAGCCCCGGCGGACGGGGTGGAGCGGGACGCCGCTGGGCGGCTCGACCCCGCGGGCGGCAGGGCTCCTCCCGGGGCTGCGCCGCGGCTGGCAGCTCTCTCGGCGGTGGCTGCTGCCGCCCTTCTTCATAGGCATTTGGTCCCTCGCTTTCCCCGCCAGGCGATGCGATGCGATGCGATGCGATGCGATGCTCCGCGTCGCTCCGCTCCCCGCCCTCCGCTTCCCGCCGAGCCGCTCTCCTCTCACTGCGGGCGGCACCGGTACATTTCCATCCCGCCCCGTAGGTGTGCGCCGCTCGGCCCCGGCCCCGGCCCCGGCCCCGGCCCCGGCCCCTTCCCTGCTCGGCCAGGAACCGGGCTGCAGCGGGTCCGCGCGGGAGGTCCCGCCTCGGGCTGGCCCCCGAGGGCAGCGCCGTGAGGGGAGCGCGGCCGCTTCCCCACCTCGTCTCGCCCCTCCCGCGGCTGAGTGCGGGGCTGAGGAGGCGCCGCGGCCCCCAGCCACTGCGCAGCCCCGGCCCCCTCTCCGGCAGCCGCAGCTTCGGTCCCCCCCCGGCGGGGGCGCTCCCGCCTCTGGCCCGGGGCTGCCGCGCCGCTCCGCAGCGCATCCTGGTGGCCGTCTTGTCACCTGCAGGAGCCTGCCCGCACCTTCGCATCTGGCCCGGCGCCGTGAGGCGGCTGCCGACCGGCCCGGCTGCAGCAGGGCAGCGCCGGCACACCCTAAGCTTCGCCCTGCTGAGTCAGACCTGAGTTCGGGTCAGGAGGCTGCGAGTTACCACAGAATCACAGCATTGGAGGGGTCGTAAGGAAGCTCTAGTGACCATCCAGCTCCCTCCTAAAGCAGGTTCCCTGCAGCAGGTCACGCAGGACAGTGTCTCCGCACGCGTTCTGAACATCTCCAAAGGAGACTTCAGAGCTTCTACAGACAGAACTCTGTCACTCTGTCAGTTCTTCCTTTGTACAGAACTTCTTGTGCTCTGGTTTCTGCCTTTTGCCCTTTGCTCTATTGCTGCTTGCCACCAAAAAGATTCCACCTCCATAGACTTGACTCTCACAGCTTAGAGATGTATAAACAGTAACAGCTTCAGGACTCAGCCTTTTCTCATACAAATGTCTCCAAGCCCCACATCACCTTTGTGGCCCTCTGCTGGACTCTTTATAGTAGATCCTTGTCTTTTCTGAACTGAGAAGCCCAAATCTGGACACAGTATTCCAGATGTGCAGAGGGGAAGGACTACTTCCGTTGGCCTGCTGGCCACACTCCTTTTAGTGCACCCCAGAATTGACTGCAAGGGCAAACTGATAGCTCACAGTCAACCTATTGCCCACCAGGACACCCAGGTCCTTCTCTGCAGAGCTCATCTCCAGCAGATCCAGCAGTGCCTAACCCATATGGTTGTATGCATTTGAGTAGCCTCAAGGCAGAACATCAAGGGGTGGCTTTGTGGATAACTCAGCAAACTATCAAACACAAACAACATAAAAAAAAAGCAGCACCATGGGTTGTGTCTCTGGAGAAAGGATGTATGGACTGAATCCTCAGGAATGCAGGCATGGCCACATTCCTGGTCCAGGTGACTGACAAGGTGCTCAGGACTTTCTGGTGCTACCTGGGTCACTCTGGAGCTTGGTGGCAGATAAGAGACAGTCTTGAATGCTTCATATCTGGGACATCCATGGAAGCAAGAAGACATTTACAACCGTTCAAGAAAAGGAGAGTAGTCAGCCCAATACATGGTGCAGGGAAGTGCTGTCCATGCCAGCCAACCTGCTGGCATTGTTCAAGAGCAGGAAGGAAAGCAAGTCATACGGCAAAGGTCAATCAGAAAAAATCTGTGGTTTCCCTTGACAAGAAGTTTGGTCAACCAGCTTCTGCATTTGCAAATGCACAGCCCCACATTCCACGGTTCCTTCTTTGCCTGTCCAAAACTTCCCCCTGAATTAATGATGAGTGAAGCTTTAGATGAAGGAAAGAAAGCAAAGAGGAAGTTTGATAACGTTAAAGTAGAATATCTGACCATAAAGTAGCAGTTAAATAGTCATAAATAAGAACCTGCTGTTTATACAGTGTTTTCAGCTGCATACTAACAGACACTGCTCAGTTCTCAGTAAAATATAAGCTTGGAAATCTCAACGTGCTTTTGGTGCTTGAGAGGAGGAAAAATACTGTCTTCCATGGTGTGTTGCTGTGTAGAAATACATGCTACCAAAAAAGATATTAACAAGGTGGTGTCTAATGAATGAAAAAGTGCCAGAGACCTATTATTGCATAAGAAGTATTGCTTTTATTCACACTTCATATTCTAAATTTGTCTAGTGCAGTAGAGCTGTTTTCTCAAGACAAAATGGGAAGGAAAAGAAATTGAGAAGTGCATTGTTGGCCAACATCTGACAGAAATATTTTGAACAGGATAAATATTTTCACTTTCCCTAAATAAACTTGTATTTTTGGTGAGGAAGCCGTTTACCAACAGTAACGTAAATAAGGCACTTCCATCAACTCTTCTAAAACCAAACGGAACTATTCAATCTCTAGAGAGACTAATTCAAAATATAGTTAGCTAGACTTATCATAATTATGAACGATTAAAAAGCAGAAAATAGTACTCCAAATTAAATTCTGCCTCTTTGCTCACTTTCAGCTGAGAAGAGAGACAAACCGGAGTCTTGGTGTGGCTTGGGAAACCAGGAAGTGGAAAAAGAACAAAGAGAAAATAGAAAGGACTGCTGTTCCTTAACTGTCCAACCTAAATACAAAGAAATAAATAGAAATGAAATCTATACAATTATTTGTTAATTTCATCAGTGATGTAGCCTCTGCCTAACTAATGTAGGAAGAGATTGCTTCTTTAGTAAAGGGGACTTGCTCCTGGATAGACACAAGATTTGGGGGCATTTTTAATCTGAGCCTATAGGATAAAAAAAGCTGCTTTTCCTTTTTTTTTTTTTTTCCTTTTCCCTTCTTTTTTTTTTTTTTTTCTTTTTTCCCCTGAATATATGCCAGCCTCAAGTCCCCAGGCTGTTCACTGAATTTATAACAGTCCACAGTCTGCCTAGAGCAATGGCTGTATCTCTATCACCATTTCCTGCCTGCAGCCCACAAGGAGCCAGATTTATGAAGACAGAGATGAAGCAGAGCCTGTAATGTTGTTATGTTGTAACTGGCATGTCATGGAGGACTGAAAAATGCCTGGCCTCATTATTACACAGGTAGAAATTTCCTCTTTCCCTTCCCTCTGTCTGTGAGACTGAAAAGAAGTGCACTGATATTTTATGTTACAGATAGTGATTTCAGGTGGAGAATAAACTGAAAGTAAGATAAACTGCTGAACATGAATCTTGCTTTCAAAGAAACAGTCTTAAGTACTTCAATGAGAGGTTGCAGCCATTGTGAAGATGTAGAGATCAGCAATCCATGACTATAAATCACAGTAGAAAGATAGAAATTCAGCTATAATTATTCTCTGCTGTACTCTGTTATGGTAGTTGGGTAGTAAGGTTTAATCTCATCTCCATAACTTTGGTCTAAGGTAAGGTCCACAACCAGAAAGGCCAACTATTCTGGACATGGTCCATAAGCAGGACAGGTACAGCCAAAAAGCAGAAAGAAAAAGCAGTGGGTGAGAACAGTGAATAACAAGCATTTTATTAAACATTAAGTAGAAATACTGTTACTATCTACTGATCAGGAAGAAAACTGTTATAGTTTTCCCGGGTTCACTGCAAAATCCATCTCTTCTCCAGTTTTCTCTTTTCCGTTTACTTATCACAACTACATAAACTGCACAACCATGCAGGCATTCATTCACGTCGTGTATGAGCATCCCTGCACTCGCTGTACTCAGCTGCTGGCTTTGCATTTCCCTTTCTGCCCGAGGGTGGAGCTGACACTCTGCTTTACGCTGCGGCTCTACCTGAGAAAGCTGTGCAGAGGGAAGGGCAAAGACCTTTTCTGAGAGTTACAAGGCAGCACCTCCTCTTCCCGTTATCCCCAACACAAACACACACAGAGAACATAGCTGTCTCCCTTCAAAATTCCAGTTTTTGCATACTTTCTGTTGGGAAATCTTCTGTTTCCACAAAAACCCTGAGGTGCCTTGTCTTTGCCCCCTTTTAAGCCCTCTCTCTACCAAAATGATAGGTTTTTTTTCCCCATTTCAACATCCCACTCATCTTCTGTTCTGCAGATTTCAGCAGAGCAGCTGTTTTGGGGTCAACTTTTAGGCTATACCAGCCTTTCAGTTTATGAGAATGCTATTGGGCAATACACCTACAAGATAAATCTCTTATCTTTCAAATGCACTTGATTACCAACTGACTAAAATACCTTGTTCTATGCTGTGCCCTCAGTTCCTCAGTTCTGCTGTATTTCATGCTCCATTAGCGGAGTCTATACAAAGACTGGATTTATTTTCTAAGGGAGAAGAGAGATGCAAAAAAAAAGAAAAGAAAAGAAAAAAAAAGAAAAAAAAGAAAAAAAAGAAAAAGAAGAGTTGAGTGTATAATGGCAGCTCTTATTCCCTACTGCTATAAGTACTCTGTGCTCATTTTGTATGTGTTTTGGCCAGATGTTCAACACAAAAATGTCCAGAAATCATCATCTATTCTAGACACCATTTTAGATCAGCTGATGTATGGTGTTACCTTTGAACATTCTGGTTTCACTGTATTCACTCATATGATATATTTTGAAAAAACTAACATCCACATCTTCTTTTATAAGAATAACACAAACATTGTGAATGCATTTACGAACATTCAGAGTTGCCAGTACAAAGACCTGTTGGTAAATTCCCATGCTGCTTCTATCTATCACGATTTACTTTGCAGCACTGTTAAAACCACTAACAAACATGTATTCTCAGTGACAAAACATTTTAAGCCCTTAGCATAACAGACAGTTTTATATAATCCGATTGCAGGGGCAGAATTTCAACTACAGCCAAGTACAATATCAAATTAATATTCCTGGAAAGGCATGGTGCCTAAATGTAATCCATTTTTAACTGGCTGTATCAGCTGGCCTTGGAAAAAAAAATATATGTATTACTTCTCCTTGAAAATTTTGCCACATCTTTGTTTTTCAGCTATCATGCAGTAACAATATTATTACTGTGACAACATTTACAATCAACTTTTCAGCTACAGAGAGGAATCGGAATGCACAGGAAAGAAACATAAAATGGTAGCAAGGATCTTACTGATCAAAGGTAGAGTTTGTTCCCTAATACAGAGAACCTCTGTTCTGAGCAGTGCCAAAAGGACTTCCAAAACATCTTTGTATGTGATCAGTAATGTTACCTAGTTACAAAGTGGAAAAAGAAGTAAAAATCTACAAGCATTAGTACATGGAATGCATCGAGCCATTACCCACAGGTACTGTGGTTTTCAATTTTTCAGGGAAATAAATAGTGGATTTATTTGATATAGCAGATGAGCACAGCCAATTTTTAACAAACATGCCATCGCTGCTGTACATCAGTACAGTGTCTTTAGGAAAGCTATAAAGACCAGATTTTCATTGCACAGCACTGGCTTCAGTGCCTATGAGAGATGTGGATGGCCAGGAGACCCAGTAATGTGAAGACAAGGCAGTACAGTGAAATTCTGGAGGGATATCCTGACAGACCTGCTACAAGAAACTCCCTTTCAAGATGAGGCCGCTTCCATTCACAGTACACATCCAAACCTTCCTCTCATACTCATGAAACAGATCCTCACACAACTGGCATAATTATATCCAATTGAAATAGATGCATCTATAAAATCACAATAAAATTATTATAATCCTTCATGGGTTTGACCCTTAAGCAAAATTGGATCCACTAGGTCTGGTCTGCTGTAACTACTAGATGAGAATATGAACATATACACGCACACAAACAGGCTTCAGGCAAATCTCCTTGCTGAGTTCCTTTTCCTCAGGGACTCAGATGAATTCTGACCTCATGTCTGACATTTGCTGAAATTTCGATCTGAGCTGTTGCTGTCAGGAACTCATCATTCATAATTCAGCATTGTTTAAGAATGCCTGTTCATGAGAAGGTCATGTCTGATATACAGAAGAACATAATAAATTTGGTCTGCAAGAACTAATCCCTCTTGACTAGGATGAAGTACATGAAGGAAAAGCCGAGGAGAGGGAAGAGCTTATTGATACCATTGCCTTATCTTTTCTTCCTGTGCCAAGCACTCCTTAGTTATCATTAGGGAGAACCGCAATTTTGGGTGAGGCGTCAGAATTTCTTCTCTGCTCCTGGGACCTGCTGAGAATTAGCAGTGGGTAGGTTATATGATTTCTTCAGTTGTCTGTCTCTAAAGTGAACAAGGGTGATACAGAAATGTGTGTGAAGGGAAGTTTCTGCAAGGATGTCTGCAATCCTCAAAGCTGAGACAGACGGCCATCTAAGAGGAAGTCTCACAGACACTCGCTGTTTGTGGCTCATGATGTGCAGGATGGTGGTAAAACCACCTCTGGTGTACACAGAATGAGTGGAAACTTGACTTAACCGGGAGCAAAAAGCAAGGCTGAAGTGATAGAAAATTAAACAGCCTGGCTAGATAAAATAACAAATGCAGAATGAGTGTAAGGACTACTGAGTCCTGTGCCGAGCTAGAGTTGTCTGTAAGGGTTCCATTAAACAAGTCTTCCATCAGTCCATTAAGTTAAGGCAAAATTTACATGCTGACCTCAGGAGAATTCTTCCAAATATGTGAATTGAAGCATGCTTGTCTATAGTAGCAATATCATTTATATACAAGCATTTTTAAGTAGACCTCAGAAGTTTTTGTTTGTTGCTGTGGTTAATTTGTTTATTTTCCCAAAAGAAGGTTGTCTTTACTATTATTCCCCAACAGAAGCAGAAAACCCAAATGATTTGACTAATGACTGAGGACTAATTACTGAGCTTTGTAACCGACTTCTTCAAGCCTAAAGCAGTGCTGTAAGTCACATATTGCAGAGACAACTTCAGCTGTAATTGAAACTCTTGGATGCACTGGCAGCTAATATTAGAGAAGTACTTCAAGACTGTTGCAGAATTCTTCTCAAGGCCTCAAAAGTTATGCAGTATTGTTTCGTCTGGACCCAAAAAGCAATCTGAATTTTCATTAATGGGCAAACAATAATGAAAGCTTATTTTGTTTCTTCATAAATATAATGGAATATACTAAGAGCAAGACTTACCACGGAGATTTTTCACTGAAGGACACAGATTAAACTAGAAAATAATATGTATACATATTCTCTGTGCTGAGGGACAACAGAAAACAAGAAGAAAAAACACCCAATAAGGTTCCTGAGGAAAGGCAGGATTATGCATAGATCTGCAGTATTGCCCAGAAGCTGGGAACAATGACCAGAACAACTTGCACATTCCTTTGTTGCATTTTAACTTCACAGTGCGGTCTCAGGTCACAGCAGTCCTTTCACAGCTGTCAGTTAAAAATGTAATCCTTCCCATGCTGTCCAGGTTGCACGAACTCTGGATGTAAGACACCTTTATTTATGGTACTTCCCCATGTTTGTTTTCTTGAAGTTATTTATTCAAACAAGTTTTAAAACATTTCAAGGGCCACATTCTCACTTCATTTCAAGGCAAGTTCTGCAAAGCGTTTGAAAGGAAATAACAGTTTTCTCTCTTGAAGAGAAACATAGAAGATGGATTATTTTGTTTTACAGAATGTCACACTGCAATGTCTGTCATCGAGAAGGCGAGTTTCACAAGTCATTAATTCAACCAGATGGTGGTGTAGAGTCTAATAGGTAACATAAGCTGGATGGGAGCATAAATATCAATAGAGGCACTCTTTTGCAGACACAACATACTTTCCAACCTTCAAGCAGTTTTAACTTATATTTTAACATTGATGCACAAAGTATTATCTGGGCTCAGAGAGAACACAGAGTTCCCATATATCAGAACTGAAAGACAAGACCTGCAAACAGGCATTTTGTCACGTGTTCCTTACACCAAGATTACAAGTGTGGTTGTAGGTTGTACCACCGTAAACATGGACTGCTGAACTAGAAAGTACAAATTATAGAAAATATAGGTAAGTGTGTAAAAAGCAGTCATGAAAACTGATCAGGTTATTGAATGACATTCAAAAACAAACCACCACCACCACAAACAAACAAACAAACAAAAAGCTATTAAAGTAAACAAAGTCCTTACCTGCATTATAAGATTTTTTTTAACAGATGTGAAGATTGAAACAAGTTAAGATATCCTTGCAAAATATTTGCAAAAAAAATGCATTCTGAAGTTGCACATGATCCCAGCTGAAATCTGCTTTACAAAACTGTAGAAGGTGGTCCTTTCCCCTAACTACTAAGTCTAAGGTACAAGAAGTGACTACTCAAAAGGTCTATATATTAATACTTACCAAAGTAGCTTAGAAAAATACACCAGAAAGATAAATTTGACTGAAAAGGTTAAGTAAGTGAAGTTTTATTTTTCCTCTTCTTCATGTTCTTCCATTGCAGCAGGTCAGATCTGGATGCTCAGACAGCACATACATTGTACTCATGAGTTTTCCAACTTAGTAGAGCTTGGAAAAAGCTTTGAAACATAAAGCACTTAACCAAAATTCGTGAAGCCACCAAGCTTTTTGATGTCAGGACACCAGGAAGCTCTGAATTGCAATGAAAGCTATTATAATTATCATAACCACAAACTGGGAAGAAAAAAAGGATGGAGCTTGCCTTTTGAATTGTGATCTTTTCAGAGAAGGAAATTAAAACCTTCTCTGTGAATTCTTATACAGTGGCTGCCTCTGCTCTGAAGCATATAATAGTGAAAGAAACTGTGACCACCAACTAAACAGTACATGGTTTGAAGCATAGAGGGTAGGTTTCTTGAAGCTGATGTTGAATTCTCCAGATACTTGCTCTCAGCTTCTTCTGGGTTTGAACTGGTTTTAGATGTGACTTTTCTTTCCAAGTTGGAAGTGTAACACAATCAGCAACTCACAATTCTCATAGTGTCTGTTTGGTGGTGATTTTGTTGGTGTCTTATCTGGATGGCAGAACAGATCATCACATACTTTCTGTTCCCAAGGAAAGAAAAATAATGTCAAAGAGGCACTATAACATTATCAGTTGCTGGGGTGACCTTCCAATTTCTGCAATCCTGATTTATAACAGTTAACACCAGAAATGGAAGAAACCTGCCCTTGGAAAGGCCCGAACCAGGCTTGGATCCTAAGCTGCTGGCCTCCAAAGGAGCCTTAGTGATTGAAGTGGTGTCAGGTTGAGTGCTAGCCCGAGGTTTGTGGGAGAATTTTATCTTGCAATTGCAACTGTCAATGTTGTGTTACAATAAGAAGTACCCAACATTGTGGTGTCCCTCTGGCACCAGTGGAACTATTTCTAGAGGATTATACCAGTAAGTACAGACCAGGATAGCAACCATCTTTTTCTGTCTAAAGAAAATGAGAGCATAAGTAAGGAATTTTAGTAGGAAAATGTGCTCATAAAAGCAAAATTTGTGGCAAACTTGGAAGCGTCTCTTCAGCAGCCAAAAGAAAAACAACTCTGCCCATGAGCAGTGATGTACTGTGGGCCCAAATGTCAAAATACTTCCCACAGCTGAAACCTGGAGGGGACACAAATACTTTATTGCTGCTGCAGCCTGTCATTGGAACAAATAATGTGCTGTGTTTTGGAGTTACAGTAATTATAAACATCAAACATGTTGCAAAGTGTGCATTTTTTTCCTGCAGACTTTCAGAATCCATAGATGTTGAATAAGCAGAAAAAAAATCCTCAGATGGAAAGCTGGGAGAGTTGTTTTTATATTGCTGTAGTTTTAGAAAGATAAGTTAATTCTTAGAGGCTCAACAGGAAACAAATGCATAAGAAGAGCTAGGTGGATCTTCAAATTACATTTCATATCTGCAGAGAACTGATTTACTAAAGTATGCTCAATTCATTGCAGTTGGATTCTTTCAGATTGTTAAGTCTGGAGCACTGATAGGGGCTACTGTCTGGCAAAATTTCCATCTTAGGGTTTAATTCAAGTCTTTGCTACTCTATCTTGGATACCATGCTAATTTAGATTAATTCGGACATTGCTTATTTTCCTTCATGAGACAGACCAGAGAAGCACATGCACTTATTATCTGCTCTAGTGGTGACTGTGAGCTTTTGGATGATTAACTCAAAATGTCCGATTTCAGTGATTCATTTTATGATTATTCAACCTGAGAGTCAGATTTCCAGAGGGGTTAATTACTCATAACTCAAATGATTCACAGCAGCTCTAAAATATCATTATAAAACTATAGGAAGAGTACATTAAGCCCAGAAAAACTCAGCAAGGCTTTTCTGAACTGACTGCTCATCAACCCCTCTAATAACACAAGGGTCTTGTAGACCAAATCCTACCAAGCGTATTATTTAATTTCATAAGGAATAGAAATGTATATAACAGGGTGGAGGGAAAAAAAAGGAAATTGTAGAGATAAAATTGATTTGATTTTCAAAGTGTGTCCAATTCTATGAAGATTTTCTTTCTATTGCCTGCTAGCTTCGAAGAACACAGTGAGAAATCCAGCTTTTTTATATTTACAGCCTATCCACTAACAAAGTTCACCTGGTTCTATCTGTTAATTTAGAGAGATTCCTCCTGGGAGTGAACTGTTATCAGGTAGCCATCAGAAGCACTCAAGCACTGTAAAATGGTTTACTAATCTATTCATTTATCTTAGTTTTCTAATATGAAAGGAATTAGCTCAAGCATAAGGTTATCCATTTCAAAAATAACTACCATAATGTCTGTAGCTCACTGTTTTATTGGCTTGTATATTATCTCTGCAGCAGTCCCATGTTCAATTTGCAGTGACTTCCTTGAATTTCATAATCAGATTTCCACGGGCAGCATGTTTTGCCTCAGTTAGTCCATAAGCCATCCAGCTGTGCATCTCAGCATGATTGCTGTATAATCTTCAAATGCTAGCTAGATTTTTTTAACTGTTAAAAAGAAACCATAAGGTCAGACTGATGAATTTGCACATCTTTATGTAAAAAGTGCCGCAGCAACAATGTTTATGCATATTCTAGGGTGTGCTTGTACGTGTTACAATTATATGCCTCCAGAAATACCACGCATAGACTTGATATCCATGGATAAAACTGGAAAGTTGAGGATGAAAATAGATTTTATGAATATTTCACTGCCTCATCTGAGACTAAGAGCTAAGATTAAAAGTGGGGCTTTTGAAAGTTTCCTAAATCCCACACATGCTGATTTTCCATTCTTTTTATGCCCTTCCTGAAAATGTGTGAAGATCCCACTACTTTTAGAAGCTATGTCAGCACTGGGGTATTTCCTTGCTTTATTACAGCTGTGCATATTTTTATCCATCCTCTGTGCAGCTTCACATTCTCTTCTCGAATTAATTGGCCTTAAGACCATTCTGAGCCTTCAGGTGTCTTCAGCTCCACACATCTATGACAGCAGGATTCTGCAACAACTGGTGAATTTTTCTAGACATTATGTCAAAGAATGATCACAAGTATCTGAACGCCCTGTCATTCAGAGAGTCAGGGCTAATCTAATGATATTTTCTTGGGGAAGAGAAAGTGAGCGTAAGTGCTAAAATGCAATAGAGATGAAATCTGTATTTAATTAGATTTCCCCTCTTTGTCATAGATATTTTTTCTAGTCTCTTGCTGCTTTACTCCCACTCATTCTCATAATCTGTAAATTACTTTAGTCTGGGATGTTTCCTATGGGCTTACTGTATTTCATTGGCTGCCAATTCAGTCTTCTGATTTTGGCATTCGTATATAGCCAACATGATGAAAATTAATATAATAATTATACCATTCAAGTAAATCTTATGAATTAAAACTGTGTCTAGCCAGCCAGAAATATCTTTGGCTGTCATTGGAGTGTATACTTTTTCATCCTTATGTAGAATCACAAGACAGTACAAAAATTGTTCCTGTATGATCATGTTCCATGGACAGTCATTCTGCAAAGGAAGAGAAATACTCGGGCTGTTCCATATTTTAACTCTCATGTTTTATTACATTATTTCTGATGGAATATTTACCCTGATTTCTTTGAAGCTCCTACTGAAGAAAATGATACAGTTCATTTTGAACAAACTTCTAAAGAAATGAAGCCAGCAAAACCACACTGCCCACTCTGAACCGTGATATCTGCAGCAGACAAGGCCCATTGCTCAGCTCAAAGTGAATGAAATGCCACAGTGAAATGAGCAGGAAGGAAGGGAAGTAGGAACCTGTTCCTTCTTTGTTCAAAGCTGCACTAGAACTTCTTTTGCATGTGCCCAGTTGTGATATCCACTTTGCCTGAACATTAATGGCCTTGTGTTCCATCACAGAGCGAAGGTCTTCCGTGTTTCTTTAAATTCATTGCTCTGTCCTATCACTTTTGTACTGATGGTTCACTGGTTGGCCTTGGACTTTGCAGCTAAATGCTGTCAAAAAAGCCTCACTTGACAGCTCCAAAGGAAGCAAACTGATCATAATAGCCACTGATTGCTATTGTGCTCAGAGTCCAAATTTACTTCTTTGAAGATACTTGATTCTATACAGGTTTTCTGACTTAGTAGAGTGATCTAAAACATACTGAAAATACAATGCCCACCTGAGTTGCATTTAGCAAATACAGCAGTTGCTGTAATTCAGCATGCAGTTCAATCCCAATCCAAGTGTGATTCCTACTGCTGGTTTCTGTTGATACTCTCACCATCATGACCAGGAATCATGAGTTCTGGGAAGGATTCAGTGGGTTGAATCCAGTTCACTTAACCTCTGATCCCCTTTTGTCTTGAGATAATGGCAGGTTTTCCTTGTGACAGCTGAACCAGCTACACTCCACATCACCCATTCCATGAGCTCTATGTACACTTCTTTCTAGCTTTCTAGAGCCTTATTCCACTGTGGGAGTTCACTGCTCAACCACAGTCATTTTTTTAAAAAAAGGAGAGAGGCTCTGCACTACACCCACCTTACGGCAGTCAAAAAGTCTCATGGCAGGTTATTTGGGAACCATCAGCTATGCAAGTTTTTGATAGAATGAGCTGCAGAGAAATTTATGACACTCTGCTAGTATTTTTCATAGTCTGGCTCTTTGTATCAAGTAAACCTTTGGCAAAACTACTGAAGCCATTAATCATTCAAAGCTTCTCGTGTCAGGCTGCCTATTGGCATGGGCAATTTCATTGCAAAATCTCAAATTATTTCCTGTCAAAGAAATTTCTCCCTTAAGTGTGGCCAGGGTGCGCCAGACATCAGCTGCTTGTACCATACACCTTTTTAATTGCAAGAAATAATATCTCATTTAATTTAATGAACCACAATGTCAATGTAACTGTTTTATTGCAGAATAGATCACATTTTATGTGCATGTATTTGAAATAACATCATGACTGAGATCTGAGAAAACTTTGTGCAAGCTATTTCTGCATTTCAATTTAACATAATTGATTTAGTCATTGATATAACCAATACAGTATGAAACCCTTTGATTTCAGGGGGCATTTTTGTTTGATTGTCTGGTCAGTGAGGTTTTTTAAGGCCAAATTCAATAACGAGCTCAGACAAATCATAATAAAAAACAACTGCACTGGGTTTTATGCCAGTCTTACTGCATTATTAAAATAATCTCTGTTTATTTGCAGGCAAGGCAACTGTAAAAAGCACTGTCTGTTTCTAGCTATATATAATTAAGTCCATTACTTCCTTTAGAAAGTTACTGGAGCACAGGTTCGGATCAGCTACTCAGGCCAGATCAAAATATTTGCAGAGAAGCATATTTTTCTTGGTTCTAAACTGAACCTATGTGAACTTGGAGCACGAAGTCTGACAAACAGAAAAGATCTCAGGAGGTTATCCAATGAATCCCTGCTCAAAGGCACACATTTAAGTCCTGGAAGACACTCATCTCACCAATTCTCTAAGGCATTCGGTGGAGTATAACTGACTTCCCCAGGCAACCTGGCAGTGGTTCCTGCTCCTCACAACTGCAAAACCATGCCTAATGCACATAACCTGAACCTTTCTCACCTTGCTTGAGGACTGTTAAATCCTGTACACCTTACACATCCTACATTCTGCAGCCTTCTGCTGCAGATGTAGCAAACTCCAGCATTTCTCCATCTGACTCCAGCTGAGTTCAGCCTTCCCTTCAGAATGTGTTTGCTGAGGTTCTGAGCTCTCCCCTGTTGAGCCCACACCTTTCCCAAAGAGCACTGCTCAGAAACAGGCAGCGTGCTGCTGAGCTGTGAGCACAGCAGCATCACTGCAAATGTTTCATGGTCTCCTCTCTGTGTACCTTCCCTCTCAGAATCAGTAGAGCAGCTCCGCTCAGTGTGTTTACCTCAGTGGGATCACCAGTGCAAGGCACATGCAGTGGGGACACCTCAAACTCCCAGCCACGTCTTTTGTTTCAGTAAAGCTGCTACTCACAGAGGAGGATTGAAGAACTTGAGTCTTGCATCCCTCAACACAAAGCTGGGAAACAATCTCAGTCTTTGCTAAGTGTTTCAAGTCTTACTCAGGAAAAATTCTGGAAGAGAGCAAGCCATTGCCGTACTAATTGCTAAAACAATATATTATCACTTTTTTTTTTTGATGCCCTGTCCCTGGAGGTATTCAAGGCTGGATTGGATGGGGCCATGGGCAGGCTGGTCTAGTATTAAATGGGGAGGTTGGTAGCCCTCCATGTGGCAGGGGGGTTGGAGATTCATGGTCCTTGAGATCCCTTCCAACCCTGGCCATTCTGTGTTTTTTTTTTATTATTATTCCATTCTTTTTTATTCTGGTTTTGGAATCATTATTTGTCTGTCTCTCCAATTAGTTTTCTTTCTGTCCTTTTTGCTTGGTAGATACTTAAGTTTATTTTGTGTTCTTTCCTTGTTCCGCCTGTCTAGCTAATGCTCTTTATCCACTAACCTTCTTGCCTTTCCCTTGTCTCAGCCCTCCTGCTGCTGTTTGTGGAGAATATCGAAAGCGACAACAGCATCAGAAGAGCATTTCACCTCCAACACATGACAGCCCTGTGCTGTCAACAGAAACAAAATTGTGAAAGCATTAGTGCCGAGTTTCATTCTCTTCACACAGCCTCTGGGTAGGTTTAACAGCTGATTTATGTAAAATTAAAGTGACAATTTAAAAGCCCATTTGCAGGTTTCAGGCGTAAGAGAGTGATCCCTCCAGAGCAGCGTGCTGTGATAGCCCTGCACACCCAGTTCCACACATGGGCAGCTAAGTGCGTGCGTGGCAGGTTGACTAAGGGCAGGAAGACAGAGCTGGGGGATTATGGCCATTTAATCATAGCATCTCTTTCAGCTTTGCTGAGCCATTTTCACCCAGGCAAACAGCACTAACCCCTGGACTGAGACCAAAACATGATCCACAACTGCATTGAAAGCTTGGAAACTGAGTCACAGCCATGTAATATGGACAGCTCTGCCATCCAGTGTCCAGTGCAAAGCATGACCAGAAGCTGCCATTTTCACACCTAAATGCAGGAAAAGGGATGCAGGAAGAGGGAAGTGTTCCTGCCTGCTCTTGCTTGCTCCTCTCCGGCTTTTTGGGTGCACACCAGCAGAGAAGGGCATCTCTTGAAAATGCCCCATGGTCTCAGCTGCCCTCCCACAAAATCAAAGACTTCCTAGGGGATCTACTTACATTGCAGAGATTCATCTGATGTTTCCAAATCTCACAAGGTTTCGAGGCAGAAATACTCCTCCTGAGAAACATTAGGAGCACTTCCTTTGAATAAAACCCAAATCGCATTAAGTAAACTCCCTAGCTCCTATCCTTCCTATGATTTAAGGGCATATTTCTGTACACATTAATGAAGATGCTTTCACAACAAAAATGAATGGGAGCTATTTCATGTGAACATGCATTTTTATGCTAAATGCCTGTGGGTCAATTGAAAAATGAAGGCCGTTTCCAAAGTGAAATTACCAGTTTAAAACTGCAGCTTCTAATCTGCTGTTTGCCCACTGCCTGATGCAGGCCACCAAGGTCTGTCTTCCAGCCCATGAGTTCCCTGGGCAGTCACAATAACACACCAGGCACCACAGAGCCTTCAGCCAATTCCCCTTTGCCACCACATTCAAAGCACAGCATTCGGAGGTGTGGAATGGGACCTGCTTCCCACAATCCATGCAGGTTATACTAATGTAAAACAAGCCATGTTTTGTGTATAAACTCCTGCGCCAGCCCACACCCTGAAACTCAGCTCTGAGCTGCGTAGCACGGAGCTGGCAGGTGCCCAGCTTGGCAGGGCCTTAGGCCAGGCAGGGCTGTGGACGAGCTGGGTCCGGTCCTCGCTCTGTCAGCTCCCGGCTGATGTGGGGCCTTGGACTGATGGGAAAAGACAGGCAGGGCCCATAATTGCGGCCTCCAAAGCCTGACACAGTTCTACAGACAAGACACGGCACATCATCATTTCTGTTTGCAGCACAAACTATACTTTCTCCACCTACCAAACCCACAAATTTCGCATAGCAAAAAAACTGCTTTTGCCCACACAGACCAAGACTGGCAGATGCCGCATTCAGTACCGACATTCATTAGATGCTTACCAGGGAAACTGTCACTCATCCCAATGCAACATCCAAGCAATGGAATACTCTCCATAAGCTTCACAATCACTGACATATCACTCTTCACAACCATTTGTAATTCCTTGCATCCCTCTTACTTCTGTTGTTCTCCCCATCACCTTACAGTCAGTTGCTAGCAATCTGTGTGCACCACGTCTGACATGGTGGGTGATACCACCTGATTTGTTCCCAGTACTGGTGTTCAGGTTTAAACCTGAGCTTGATGGCACTTATGAGGGCTGCAAATAGGAGCAAGGAGCAGGGCTACTTTCACCCTATTGTCTGTCACTTGGATTTCTCATATGAGGAGAAAGCAGCAAGTTGCATTAGCGCCTGTCCCTGACCAGCTATTCTTGGAATACAGTTCCTGACAAAGAAAACAATCCTATTTGCTATCTTGCATCTGGAAGTCCCACCTGGGTTGTATGTCTTGCATTAACTGCACCTGTATTAGCAGAAACTTTCAATTATTCTGTCAAAAATGCTTTTTAAGTATGAGAAATGTGTCAGGCATGATGTTCCAGATGACTGCATTTGCACAGATGGATCCCTTTCAACTGTTTCTAAATATTTTTTAATGATGGAAAGAAGAAACTGCATAAAGCAACTTAAGGTACAGCTTCCTCCAAGTTAAATTTACCCATCTGGATCAAACAGGGAAAGCCAGATCTCAATCAGTAACAGTTAAAAACATTCATCATTTCCATAATAATAACTTGAGAGAAATTAAATTTTCTAGATGAGAAAGCGTTTACTCTAGGTCTAATGAAACACAATAGATGAAAATGTGACCTTGAAATAGCTACAACATGAAAACGATAGTAATACTGGCACTTCCACAAATTCTATCAAAAAGATAAAGAATAGCACTCTGATGTGCTACTTCAGACAATGTTGCCACCTGAAATAGGCTGAAAACTACTTCTTGTGCCAGATCCAAGATCTTTTGAAATTATTCTACCGTAAGCTTCACGGAGAACAAAATTTGTTTAAAAATAATCAGGAGAGCTGCAGCTACTCACTGGTGATATCATTTGCGGTAGTTTGGGCTGTAGCAGAACTCAGAATTTCTAGAACACTGGACGTACGAGCATCCTGCTGAGCACCTCAGCCACTTCAAACACAGTTCTTTACCTCACCAAATACTAAACAACCAGTTGTAACACCAAAGAAAAAGCCCCGCTGAGGAAGGCAAGAATGTGACATCTTTAATATGCATCCACTGTACACATTTAGGTATTACATATATAAAAAGGCAAGGTATTTTTTACAGAAATTTATTGTGCAAAGAATGATTTTCATGCTCATTTACAATGAAATAATTATTTTTAACAAATAACCATGCCATTGCTTAATTTCAACACTAAGCAGACTATTTACATTCAAGTTTACACCTTTGTTCAAGTTCCATGTATTGTCAGATTTAGGTAAGAATGCATCTTCAGATCAAATGTTTGCCTCTTTTTACACTGAAGTATCACTGACTTTCAGACGCTTTACTGGAAATGAGTTTTCCTTTCTTTTTAGTACCCTCATTTTCCCAGATACTGTACCGGAAAAGAAAAACTGTGTGCAGAAGTGAGCATCACAAATGTACACCTGCATACAATCAGCCTGGTGTTTCCTATCCCCAATGGAAAGGGGGCTGCAATGTACCTCTCTGCTCTTTAAGAAGATGGTTTATGATTTTATTTACTTATTTTGCAAAGATTATTTTCCTTAAGAAAATTGGCTTCATGACATTTTTTTCCATCAATTCTTATATAAAAAATATTTGTTTTGTCAATAATGAAATCAGAACACAGCATCATGGTCTGACAGCTTTCTAAAAACAGAACAAAAAAACACTCCAAACATTTCATTTCATCTAATAATAATTTTAACAAAACAAAACAACCCAACAGTTCTCAAAGAGTTGAAAAATATTTTGTGTGCAGAAATCCAAATGGAATTTTGGTGCTGCTCCTTCCTCTCCATGCTGCATGATCTGAGCCAAGTTCAGGCTCTACATCTCACAGCCTGTGCTCCCTCCCCTTGCTGTCCCAGGACAGCACAGGCTGCTGACATAACCTCAGCCACAGCCTACCTGCTCACATCCACTCCTTTTTGAAGTGAGCTGAGAAGCACCTGATACAATGAGGGAACTCAGAGATGGTTCTGAATTTTAATGTATGGCAGGTTTGTTAACAGCTGAAAAATGCAATGGGATTTTAGTTCACTTTTCTGGGATGTCTCCTTTCTTATCGCACTTCTTATCACCGTTTCTACTTGTCTACATTTCCAAGGAGCTTGTAATTTTTCCAAAAGAATTGGAGCATACCTACCAATACGTTGTCCTGACAATTGCATGGAGTTAGAGGACAAAATACTGTGATTGTCTTACACTTTGGCTAATGATGTTCAGGGAAGATACTGATTTTGAAGATGCAATCCTAACATTCCCACATTTTAAACAAACTGTCTGGAAGACTATTTTACTTTTTCTGTCTTCACGTTGTGACATCTCCAGTACTTGTGGGCTGGGAAGCGACTGGAGCAGGCTGCACTGGTAACACCTCCAGCTCAGATTCACGTACAAAAATGACGGCATCTCCACTTACATTTATTAAGCACTGGGCCTGGGAAGACAAACAAAGAGAACATACAGTTACCAAACATACAAGTAAACACAAAATATGTGATTGTTTAAGCTGTTAGGTAGAACTACACAGAAAATAAAATCACACAAATCAGAGAGGGACAGATTCCTTTTTATATCCTCCCACTTTTGTGCTATGTACACATATTCTCATGAGACCAGCTACATACAACTTGGGCAGCTGTTCTTCATTTTCACTGATGTTTTGAATTTATCTCATGTACAACATTCAGTTGTCTTCTTTTCTAACAATATTTTGTCACTTTATGATCAAAATGAACCAAAATCTCCATATGAGCAGTATTAAAATACTAATGCTACTAAATCAGAAAAGCCAAGTGTTCAGCACTTCTGTATTCTACTGTTTCCCACAATGTACTTCATCCTAGTGACCTTAGTTTCTTTTTATCCATTTGGGAATTTATCAATATAAATATCTGCAACTTTATGTTAGCTTGGGTGCGCAGAATGCTTTTGGCTTCTTTAAAGAAACAAGAGATCCAGAAGTGCCACACACGTGGCTCTACAAAGAATTAAAAAAAATTTTTTTTTAAGTTTTTATATTCATGTCACAGTGCTAATACAAGCATTGTGACTCATACCATAACTCACCTGGTTTTTGTTTGGATTCTCCATGAACACACACTGCTTCATGATGTATGAGACAACCGCATTGCCCCCTAATGCTGCAACGTGTGCTCTCACCATTGCAAATACTTCAGCAATAAAAGCATGGAGAAAGCCACTGACACCACCCTCCTAAAATGGGGAAAAAAAACAATGTCAGTTATCACAACAGGATGCTGAATACTTCCCTTACATTTTATCCACCAAATACATCAGCACACTTGAAATTGTATTTTGTACGGAACATAAAACCCATTCATCGTTTCATGTGTCACAGTTAAACCTCAGATCAATGAAACTCACTGCTTGAGAAAAGGAACCACTGGGTATCTGGGTATCACACACAGTGGTTCTTTTCAGACATTCCTATACCATTGTAGGAACAGCAATACTCAACTGACATTTGAGAAATGATTTCTTCTTTCATCAAGAAGAACATTGCCCATTTTTCCTGAAAACTGGGAAGTAAATACAGAGTAATTTACACTGAAGATTAAGAGTCATGGAGAGTCATTAAGAGTATGGAGTGGCTCTTATAGCTCCATGTATGCTAATGACTGTCTTTAGTTCCCAACATTCACTAAGAACAGATCCCTCAAAATACAAAGTGAGCAAGGACAGATCAGAGAGCTGAGATGCTGTTCAAGGTGTTTGGTTTCTTACTGGTGGGTGGATTTAGTTGTTCCTTCAGGGGTACACACAGGGATGCTTTTTCCAACCTGAAGACCAGAAGAACTTCTGGCCATTGTGTTTAATTACTACTTTGACTCGATGGCATTCATGGGGGTCTTTTGTTTGCATGGTGCTGCCCAGTAATTTGAATTGGTGCAAAAGAGGGAGAAGGAACACAATTTATCTTTTTTTCCTAGTCAATCCTTATGAAAGCATGTGAGTAGCAACTAGAGTAGGGGGGGAACAAACAGAAAAATATGCAAAGAAAGAAAGAAAGAAAACCAAAAAAAGATGTGGAAAGAAACTGACAAAACAGAGCTCACTACTGGTTCAAAGCATCTACAAAATTCCATAATGAAAAGTGGAAGGCAAGACTGCTTGACTTCCCACTTGTGCATGCCACTGTAGGATATGAAACTGGAAAGTAGAAGAAGTGAGAAACTAAGCTGGACTTCAATAATTATGGCCTGCCCTAACATCTACTGGAAAATACATCATGTACCCCAAAGACACTGAAAGACATTAGGAATCAGAAAGAACACATGAATCTGTGCATAAAGCATGAATGAATTCACCTGCAGCCAGAAATCACATTTTCAATGAGTTTATCATTCCTTGAGAAATTCAGATTTTGTCCAGCTGTTTTAACAGTTACAGCACCGGTGAAAAAAAAGCTGTAATGCTATAAACCTGATACAAAACGTGATGACAACAGATAACGAAAAACTATAAATATCCATGTAGATTTCAAAACTTAAGAGCAATGAATAAACTGAACTTAAAATTATCTATTTATGAAGTACAGTGCCTTGCATACAGTTGAACTTATTAAAGAGTTCATATGGCTTCAATACTCTGTAAAACACCAAAACCAAAGTAGAAAGCAATAATGCCAACTACTTTTATGCAGAATATAAAACACAACTCTGCAACCACTATTAAAGCTGGTTTGTGACTTGGCCTATATAGCTGAAATAGGTGTTAATTAGCTGCCCTTGGTGACGCCAGCAGCACACTGTCAGCACCACAAAAACTGCACAAGTTTCCCAACCTCATGGAGGAAGTGAGTCAAGCACCCAAGCAACTTACCTCTGCTTAGATCCATTACAGTAGTCAGCAAAGTTTGCATATCAGCTATTTAATTTGTAACTACAGAAGGCGCAGTTAGAGCAAAAGCACCATGCAACCAATGCCCTGGGTGTACTTTATTACATCCTTTTCAAAACGTTGTCCTTTTCATATAGACTTCTTGAGTTAAAAGGAACCGTTAATTGCCAGATCCAAACAAGAGATTTGTCTGTTCAAAGCATTTACATAAAGCTGGCAGCAAGTTTTTATTTATCAATGCATAATTAGCAGTAAACAGCATAGTTTCAGTACAGGTAAACCAGATGAGGAACAGTTTATTTCTGTGTCTAGAAACTGTGGCAGAAGGACGCAGCTATTTCCCAAAAGAACACAATGATGAGAAGGAACACATCTTAGACATTTATGACACAGATCGATGCTACTGAGCACGCAGAGAATACAACATTAAAAAAGTTTGTATATGGTTATATATAATACAGGAAACCTTCATCAACCGAAGAATTCTAACATCTGAGTAGACTGTGAAAGTTCATCACTGAGCTTGCTAAATGAGTGAATAAAAACTGGCATTGTTTCGTTTGGCTGGCTTTTAGCTATTAAATGATTTTCAGTTTGGGGTTCAAACGATCCCAACTTCCACCGTTAGTCAATGATTCGTTTTTTCATATGGTTCTGTTTAAGAACCTACAGTTGAATAGTATACTCAAATTAGCCATCACCAATGGCCAGAGGATAAGTAACTCTTTCTTAACAGTGCCAGATACAAAGAAGCTCTATTTTGAGAAGAGTAGCACAATGCAACTTGATCCCTACTGAGCACCTTGCCTCAAGTGACAAAATCTCAATTCACTGTGCCATTGCTCACTCAAACCTCTGCAGATACCACATATACTTGGCTTTGATTATTATTATTTTAAAAACTACAAATCCCTGACACACAGCTCACCTCACGCAAAGAAGTAGTTTCTCGTATAAAAAACATGTTGATTATCCCAAGGTATTTGGTTATTTTTGCCCGAGGAATAAAAGAAAGAGGTGTCATCTTAACAACAGAGACGGTAGAATTGGTACATGATGGAATAGAACGGTGTCGTAAGTATCCTTCAGCCAACGGACTTGCTTTATCAAATGAAGCAGCTAAACAGATGGAAAAGAAAGAAGACAAAGTAACTATCAAAGTAAGATTACTGTTTCTTAAAACACAACAATTCTTCTTTATGGTTTCCAAATAGCTTGGTGACAACATTCAGCTGCCTGTGATGCTCAGCCATACCATGTGAGAAAGGAAATTATCATGCAACGCATGCAAAAGGAGACAAAAAGCTGAAATGGAATTTATTTGGAAGAGTGGCATTCCTGCAAAAGAAAACACTGAGGCGAGTAGCTGCACATACAACAATCAGTTATAAAGTGAAGATAAAGAAAAAAGTGCCAACATTTTGAAATACATATTCTGCTGGAGATACAAATTATTACAGGAAGTGTGAAAGTTGTTGTGTTTCCCCAGTGCAGCATTTTCCATTAACACAGATATTAATCTCTACTTATTTAAGCAAGATAGTCAGACCTGTGGCCAAAGAACTACTGAAAAAGAACTCACCACTTGCTAATTTAGTGACCATTGCCTTGACTGTCACCTTGGTGATTGCTTCCTGTTTCTCACCAAAAATTTTCCAAGATCATACATACACCTACATCCATGCAGTGTATGTTATATAATTAGTAGGCGTACACATTTATCCATAACTAATATCATAACTAAGTGAACAGAAATACTGTATTTTGCTCTTTACGATACCACTTCATACACCCCCTATTAGCTTACACAGTCATTAACACGTCGGCATTTTTCACTATTCATTCTATGTGTGATCTGCAATACTACTGCTGGGCAAGAAACTCCACTATTCACCACTGGGAAATCAGAGATATGTCTCAGATTATCATAACGTGGTAGAAACAGCCGCCTACTTGTCTTAATTGATCCGCGCCTTATGGTCTGAGCTTTCAGTTTAATGAGCTCTATCCAGCTGTTGCATCTGTCTGCAAAGGAACTGTAATCAATTGACGTTGCTGAAAACACAGACAGAAAAAAACAAAAGAAAAAACAAAGAAAAAAATATGGATGATGTCTCTCCCTCATCTCAATGCTCCTTCTGAGGAAGCAATTATCTGTGTCTGAGAGAGATCGAACATCCCTTTCCAGGTCTGTTTAAAGGAAAAGTTACAGTATAAATCTGGACTTGTCCAAGCCAGTGTACCCATTTCTGGTGATGTCACAGTTGTGAACCAACTGCCTGACCGGGACTTCAGCACTGAAAAAACATGCAAATACAGTCATTAACTCCTTATGTTAGATTATTCATTAATTTTTTGTTTTATTCCCACATTAGGTATTGAATTTTGGGTTTTGTTTACCTAGGCCTTGTTTAACTTTAATTTTCGTTGTTATTCCTTTCCTCCTGAGGAGCTGCAGATGATGATTTAAATTTCCTAACTACCTTTATCAATAACTAACCTACAGACTGAAAAGTATTGGTGACGAGGACAAGAGTCTGAAGCTGAAACAGCATCTATGTTTAAAACATAAATGAGCTTTCCATAACAAAATGCTGTCCTCCTTCTCCATCCCCACTATCATTACAGTGGAAACCAGACTTATTTCTGCTGTGAGTTTTTGCTATTAGTTGTGGTAGTGTTTGCACATCTTTAAAAATAAAAAATAAAAAGTTTTGCAAACACCGTTTCTTCATGATCCCGAAGAAACGGAAGGAACACATGCTAATTCAAATTAAGACAAGATATTAAAAGCAAAAAAAGCTCTCTCAAGGAATTCATTTTCTGGCAGATAAAGTGATCTTAATTTATCTCACAGAAAAACACTTGTTATTAACGCATAGGCTTTTGTAATTAAAAAAAAAAACATCCAAATCTTTTGATATCATTAAGCCACACCAGAGCATGCATTCTCAGTTAACTAGTAAACACTTCCTGGATTAAGAAACATCCAAAAAGAGTATACCAATGGCCTAAGAATGCTCATTCTGTTCTGGCATATAGCTAAATTAAGTAAACTCACCTCTCTGAGCAGCAGGAATACCTGAGTGGGAACTTGCACCCTCCGGGACTTCTAACAAAACAGAATAAATTTCACTCAGATAATTTATAGGCACTGTTAACTGTCATGTAGAATGTGACAACAACTTCTTTCTCATAAAAGTTTTACAGTAAAATATCAGAAAAATCCTCTACATATAATATCCTAGGTCATGTACCTTGGGAACAGATTATAAATTGGTACAAATTCTTTATTAAACTTTTCTTGCCAGTTAAAAGATGCTTTGTTAATAAACAGTTCTGAAAAACAAATAGCTATCACCTAGCCATTCATATTTAGCTTAATGTAAACAAGCAAACAAACTGGCTAAGACTTTAAACTTTGAACTTTATTTGAAATAAAAGAATTGCCAACTTTTTTTTTCCACCTCCCACCTATTAGTAAAGCAAAAGATTTTCAGTGAACAGGGAAAAACTGAGATTAGTTATGATTTTCCTTTGAACACAAAGCATAAAGTAAACTTCTAATTATTCTTTTTTTTTCTGTAAAAAGAATCTTTTATCCACTTCACATTTATCTTGGCACTCTTAGCAATTCCTTTGCCAAACACATAAGCAAGTAAATACACTCATCACTTCAGCACACTGACTTATCACCTCTCATGGCAGACAGGCACGGTTCTTAGAACAAATGGCCCAATGAAGACTGCTCTTCTTGCTCTGACTGATGAATTCAGAGTCTATCACTACTGCCTGTCACTACAGAAACTGGGTCTCATCCTGACTTCTGGCCCCCTAACTTCTATTAACTTTTAAAATGCTATTTGAATGCAAAAATTAATTCAGTCTATATTGAGCCATGAGTTACTATCTAACCTTGCATTTACTACTTTTATACCTTCTACTATGGCAACAGAATAAGCTTTCAAAATTATCATAACTTAGGTAATTTGACATACTAACATCATCATTCTTGCTGCCTTTGAAAGAAGGAACATGTATTTTTAGGCAGGCATTTTCAGGCACGGTGCATCTGATTCAAAATCAATGTTTGTTTTAGGATAAGCTATGCTGTGTTCCAGTGTCTATTTCTCTCCATCAAATACAACAGTCACCTAGACAACTTGATCAGAAGTAATAAGCACTGTTGCTCACATTCATAGTGAAACAAATTCTTCTAGTCTTCAGTGCAATTTAGCACAAGCAGCATTACTGTCCAATTGCTCATAAGTTTAAGACCAAAATTAGTGAAATAGCTAAGATTTTTTTTCTGTTATCTATATTGAAGAATAAACAATACAGGAATGAGAATACAGTAAATGATGCTCTAAAAGAAACTGATCACAGTAAAGACCTGATGTCAGCCAGGATAACAATGTCTTATGGAGAATGCGTTAGAAGTATCACCTGTAAATACTCAGGTCTCAACCTTTGAGATTAAGACAGTCAGAAGTTTGAGAGAAAGCTGTTTTATTGTCTCTTGTCTTACTCATTTTCTGGTCAACTCAACTGAAGAACAGCAAAAGCCATTTAACACCAACCTAACCTTACCCGACATCAATTAAGAACATTTACCAGGATACTGGCAGACATGAAATGCTTCTCAAAACTTACATTTCTTCTCCTGCATTCACTCACGTGCAGAATTCTCCAACTACACATGATTTTATGAACCTTTTTGAAAAATTTACCCCACAGAGGAGACTCCACTACAAAAAGTCTGTCTTGGCACATCCTAGATTGCCTCTTTAATTTCTGTTACTTTTATAGTCATGTCAGAAACCAATCTGAGAAGGATGTGTTACCAATTTCTCCCCCTCTTCCTATACATATATATATGTATACAGATGAATATATAGAAATACATACACACTTGCACATGTGCATATATACATATATAACATAAATACACATACATATATAGATAGATAGATATATACACACGCATATAATGCTCTACCAAGTACTGTCAAAGTCAGCATGTTCAAAGAACATACTGCTTAAATAGCACGTGAGATTTCAGGCTGGAAATGCAACCAAACACACTGGCCTGCCCTCTGTTTCTGTGTTTTAAAGCTGTAACGTTCAATCCCAAAGCTTTTAAGAACACTGTCAAAAATTGGAGATTTTTAACACCTGCAGTTAAATCATGTCTGAAATCTTACTCAGTTGCATTTAACCTAATCCTTGTTATCAAGAAGTAACAATTTTTATGTTAATAAGGCATGATGGCTAGTCCAGTAAAAACACCAGTATTAACCCCACTACGAACAATGTAACTACAGTACACAGTAACAAGTTTTTTAATAAAACAATGCTAAATGTAGAAATATTTAGTTACATATAACTTAGTAAAATATTTAAGTCCTGTTTGACTACAGTATAAACATGTAATCTATTTTTAAGTTTTCTTTTCCTTGGTAAGTGTTTTGAAAAACCTTTCTTCATCAAGGCACCAGAAAATGAACTACAATTTATATTTCGTTTAAGTGCCTGTCTACTGACCAGGCATTCAACAACTATACTGAACATGGCATCTCATAATTTCTAAGAGATTACAGTACTGTTCACATGCTAAATTCCTTTAAGCTTTCCAGTCATCCTCAGCCCCCTGACAATATGAAGACATATGAGGATAGAAAAGTAAAATCCAGAAATTCTTCTCCAGGCTCCCATATAATCAGCCCCCAAAAAACCCAAATGGGAGGATAGAACTGCACAACTTCTAACATGTCTAGATCTGAGCATGATTCCTAAAACATGGCTCATTCTCTAGGCTCCTAACTTTCTTTCAGCTCAGCTCATGCAATAATATGAATGTAGCATCTAAAAAATACTGTTGTTTTTTTTTTTTAATTACATGATAATGTTTTTAAAAACAAGGTGATCTGTATTTTAAATAGGCTACTGAACAAATCTGCATTGAAACCTCAGTGTCTATTTGTGAAGAAATGACAGTCGAAATAATTATCTGAAAACCTCAAAGGTGACGTGTGGTACAACACAGAATATGAAGACCACCAGAAAAATTAATCTCCGTGAACAGGCTACCCTCTACTGGTCACTACCTATTCTACAACCTGCACAGTGATGTGACAAGAAATAGACATTAGAGGCTCACACACACTGCAGACAGATGAGAGGGACACTGTTAGTCACAATGCTAACAAAATAACTGAAAGCTAAAAAACAACTTCCTCTCCATGTTGGCTGCCCTCCATTGATGCAATCCACGATGCAGTTAGTTGGCCTTCTGAGCTGCAAATGCACACTGCTGGCTCATATCCAGCTTTTCATTCACAGGAACAATAAAGCACTTCTCAGGGCTGCTCTCTAAGAGTTCTTCTCCCAGTCTGTACTCGTGTCTGGGATTTTCCCAGCTCAGATGCAAAACCTTGCACTTAGCCTTATCAAACTTCATGTTATTTGTACAGGCTCAACTCTCAAGCCTGCCTACATCTCTCTGAATGGCATCCCTGCCCTTCAGCATGTCGACCGCACCACACAACTCCCTATCACACACAGACCAGCTGAGCATGCGCTCAATCCCACTGTCCATGTTACTAACAGAGGTGTTAACCAACAACATACAAGGAAGTCAAGATAGATGATCTCAATGAAAGCTGTTTAACATTTACTGTACAAGTTAAGGGCACTTGCACCTAAAAAAAAAAAAATTGCGCAATTTAGCTCAGCTGAAAAGTCAGCATTTGCTGTCTGAAGTATTTCTCACTGCACAAAGAAATCTATGAGATAGTGACTGTGGAGTTATTTTATATGGCCCATCTGTGGAACCAAGGTCATATGAAACAAGTCTGATTATAAAGTAATTTATAACTCTTCTAAGTGAAATGACACCCAATACACAGTGGTTTTTACAACATTTTCCATGAACTAAATATAATGAAAGAGAAAAGAGTAAGGAAATCTACCAAAGAAAAATACAGACCTTATATGACTCAAAAAATTGACTACAGGAGTATTTTTTATACATAGGCAGAACAGAATATTTAAAATGAAAATACAGATGTTTAAAGGCTACTACAACAGTGAAAAAAGTCATACTTAAAATCAGTAAAAAGGAAAGAGTTTATTTTTCTTCCATGTAACCAACCTTTTGCTGCTGAGAATGGTTGAGAAGCAAGGGGATCAGAGCTAAGTTCCAATGGAAATTGAAGCTGTTCTTCATTGTCTGTTGATGCTTCAAGGAAAATATATCAAATTAATAACTACTCCAAAAATATGACTTGCCAGTAGTAGCAAGCACAATAGATTCAGTTTAGTCAGGTCATAATGGAATATATTATTCCAACACGCATATAGTGGTGCTGCTCTGTTTGAACAGTCAGGTAACTTACAGTAAAGCCAGCCATAAAATTCAACAGAGCATGTGTTCTACTTATTAGAATTCAATACTTTCAGGAAAAGAAAGTTAAGTCAATTTATGCATCTTCTAATTTTGATTCTACAGTGGAATCTAAGCTAGCTTAGTTAAAAAAAAAAAAAAAGAAGCAATATTTGATTTATTTAATGTAAAAGAAAATGTACTGTTACTACTTAAGAAGGTGAGATACAACTAATATTTTTGAAAAAATGTGACACTGTGTTCTGCTACTAAATTCCATTCATCAGAATGGAATACCTTCAAAGTTCCATCTGTCTAAATTCTCATATACAGACTGCATATGTACATCTCTAGCATTAGGTGGTGCTTCATTAGAAAAGACAAAGGCAGAGTACACTAGAATCTCTTATCTCTTCATGCTATTGTGATGTAATGCTTTACTGATGCCCCAAAAATGTACCTCACTAAGATTTTTTGGTGTTTTTTTTCTTGTTTTGCTTTTTTATTATTTTTGTGAGTTTGTGTTTTATGTTAGGTGTGGGGTTTTTTTCTTTCCAACTACGATAATTCATTTTATTCCTTCCTGAAGGGCAGAAGCTCTTACTTGTAAGCACAGTGGCTTACGTTATACACATCAAAATACAATTAAAACACTGCCAAGTATTACATGAATTGTTTAGAGAAAAATATTCTAACAAATATGGTACACAGAAAATAAACACTGGAAACAGCAAACATTTCTTTCCTAAGACTGTAATTTTGTCTACTAGGTACAAATACCAACTACCTGACAAGTAAGGCATCCTCCTACTGGAGGTCACATACATGAGCTCCAAAAACTCTGTATTATAACTGTGATTTTATAGAATAGGCCTCACAGTATTTACCTCTTTTCTGTGATTTTTCTGTAGGGGGTTTGGCTGCTTGTAATGCTTGGTCTTTGTCAAATGTAATTGCAACAGCTGTGACTGCAATCTGCAAATCAGAAATTTATGGCATGTTAGCAACTTAATTTCTTATGCAAAATCCAAAGTTTTATGGAAAGGAAAGCCAAGTAAAGAAAACAAACAAACAAGCAAAATGAAACAAAACTAACAAAACCCAATAGATTCTTCCACAGGAAAATAATGAAAGGAAAAAAAATTAAGCAGATATATTTAAAAACCTCCTTCACTGCACAGCATAAACAGGAATACTAAGGTATGCTGTCAGAACATACACGGCAGTGTTTCTCCTGTGTTTACAATTTTATTCATCGGTTTGTTCACTCTTTCTTGGTGAAATGACAGGAGAAATATCATAAAAACTCATTATTACTTTTTGCATGAGAGAAAGAAAGAGATTTTTGACTGATCCCAAAAACAATGTTGTACTTCTAAAAAAACCCATTTCATTTAAAAATAAGCATACTGCATCATCTTGAAACTGAAGGAAAAAAATATAGGCAATTATGAACAACAGTATATTCAGTAATAATAAATGTCTTAATGCATACCTAGTCTGGACTTTTTGTTTCCTAATTAAAACCTGACATTAAGACACACCATGCTCGTGGTGTGCTATGTGTGTCGTCCTATGATTCTCAGAACTAGTGCCTCTGTAGTCACCCTTTCTCTCCCCTTCCTCTTCACAGCCTTAAGTTTTACTCCAGAACCCACCAGGCATACCAATAATCCAGCCCTACTGGACCATGTGTTAACTGAAGGCCAAAACTGGCACGCCTACATGCTGAAATTCTGAAGAAGCAATAGACTTACCTGAACTATTTCATCCTCCGGTAGAGAGACAGTAAAATTCACATGACAAAGGCAGCAAGGAACCATAGATCGCAGTTTAAAATACAAGCTCTGTTGATGACAAAAATTATTTTTTAAAAAGTTTAATAAAATAAAGGTCAAAATTCTCTAGAGTACACTATCAATAAGGACTCATTCAAAAATCTTTTGAAATGCTTAATGTACTAAAAAAGGTCAAATCGATCTTTACAGCAGCATGCAAATTAATTTCAGGTAGCCAAACTGTCAAACGCAACTATGAAGAAAACGTTACTGTTACTATAGTTTCATTTCACTTTGCTTCCAATGAACAATCCAAGGTATGTTTTAAATCAAAGACTCTTACCTTCAACAGGTTCTCACATAGGTCATTGAAGTTCTTGTTAAGTGTTTGATTTGTTAGATTAATATTGCTTAATCTGGATACTCTTACTGCTGTGAACATCTGAATTAGAAACACACAGTTAAGAAAAATGAGACAAATGGAAAAATGAAGCACTTCAAAATTTTACAAAATTTTACAAAAGACAATCTCTGCAAACTACTGTTTATGAATATATGAAAAAGGTGACTGATCATAAAATACTGTATGCCCTTTTTTACTTGCTTCATAGTCATTCTACCTCCTACATAATTTTCAACTAGAGAAAATATAATGTACAATAATGTACACAATAATGGAATGTCATACACAGACACACAGGCAATCACATCAACCTGAAAGCATACTGCTAACGTAGTCATCTTATTTTCATATTCAAACTCCATTTCTGCAAAGCACAGCCCTGCACTGTGCTAATTTAGATCTGTTTTTAACTCTCTCTCTACATGTTACAATTGTATGGTATATATTAACTCAAAATATTTAATTATAAACAGAAGTATTCTTTTTTCTCCATTTTGGCTTTAGCTAATTCTTAGTTATCTTAATCTATTAAAGCTATCAAATACAGTATTTGACACTAGCCAACACTTTCAACATTTGTTCAAGAAGCTCTAAAATCTAGCCAGGCTATTAAGAATGCCTGAAAGCTTAAAATTCATATTTACTACAACTATTTTTTTAATGTTTGCATTTCTGTAACAAATTGTTACACAACAATATTAAAAAATAGAAACAACACACACACAGGCATACACAAAAAACAGACACCACATCTTACTGTTCTTAACAAAATGCCACCCATATTTCTAACACAAGGGTATCCTTTTAAATTATCTTTCAAAATCAGTGATCCCTAAAATGTTACTATTGCACATTTCAACATTTTGGAAGGAATGTATGATGGTAGTTTTTATGGTTTATTTTTTGAAATAACCTTACTTGGATTTCTGGTGTCCAGTTATTTATACCAGGCATAATTTCTGTATTGCAACTGTAAAAACCTGCAATGACAATATTTGGGCAAATTAAGTCATACATTGAAATACGAAAATATTTCTGAAGAAATGTATATAATCCCACTTGATGTTCTGCAAATAATTTCCCTCGAGCGTTTCTGAATACTGGATAATAACAGAAATACAAGAGCAATATATAAAGAAAAAGCAACATCTGAAGAACGCAATGTTACCTGTAACATAAACAGAGTTTCTATTATTCATACTGCAGTGAAAAATAGTCAGGAAAGATGGAACTCATCACTTCTAAAACAAATGCTCTGACTACAGAATCCTTATTCTGAATATTTATCCAAGTGCCCAAAAGCAAAGCCAGAACCTTCATCCTGGTGAGTGACATCAGAGAGATTAAGAAGCAGGAAATGCAAAAGTGACAACTATACAGAAGACTGGCTACCTCATGTCGCCTGATGCTGAAAGGTAAGACATGCTCCCTGGCTGCATCATGGGGCCATTCCCCACCAAACCCTGTAACAAGAACCTCACAGAGAAATGTACAAAGAAGCTTTTTAGCTCTAATCAACATGCACTGTCATTGGCAAACACCAAAAATCCACAACTTAGCTCCTAAGTATCTAAGTACAAATGAAGATGCTTACATAAAACATACTTGTAGGAGAAGCTGAAAAGCTAACCCCTCAACAGACAGCAAAGAGATGCTTGAAGATACTACTTAAAGATTGGAGTGTGAATATTAGCACTTACTCAGAGAAACTTGAGGAGATTGGGAAACAAACAAAAAAAAAGGCACAATAACTGAACAGTAGGGTAAATTATCAAAAGCAAGTATGTAACCCTGAAAATCTGAATGTATGTCTAAATGCATTCAAAAGAAAAAAATCTGGTAGTTTCTGTAAATGCACAAAATAAGCTAGAAAAGAAATTGTAGAGCAGCTTGAAAGAAGTATAAATATGAATTAATTTTCTTTCAGAACATCAAAAGCAGAAATCTTTTTAAGTGTCAAGTAAGACATAAAATATTCAGAGAGAGTAAGAGCATAGCAGACCGCATGTACTTTCTGTATCAGTGTTCACTATGTTAGAGAAGGTTTCCACAATGGTGAAAAGCTCTAGTTGAAACTTGTCTTAAATAGAAATTTTTGAAGGACTTATTGAACAATCAGGCAAAAGAACTAATAGGAAAAAAATCATACATCAACAGGTGTCTAATTGCCGCTGAACTCACTACCAGAGAAAAGGATCCTTTCACCTTCTGGTAGTGAGATGGTTTTATGTGACCAGAAGCTACTAACTTACATAGTACAGATATTGGCACTACTGGTCTGAGGAAGCTATCCCAGAAAATGAAATCAATGGGAGAAAGAACAAGAAGATACTGAAGAAAGTTCGTATCACTTCTGTAAATAGAAGCAATGGCTCACACACCCACTGGAGTTCTGTGAAGGAGTCAAGAAGCACATAAACATCTGATTGATACAATCTGCTTGGGACATAAAAAGGCATTTGGTAAGACAGACTCTTTAATAAAGCAGTATGCTGAGGAATACAATAGAATACCACTGAAGGAAATACAGCTGGTTAAAAGACTGACCAGAAGATCAAAGGAAATGGTCAAATTTTACACTGGATAAATTTGTAACTCAGAACTGTATACTTTGAACACTGCTTATCTGTAAGAGAGGATATGACTGCTGACAACCTCATTTTAGGGTAGTAAAATCAACTGCAGCAGGACCTAATGATGGATAGTAAGTATGTAAGAGATGAAATTTAATATAAATAAACTACTGATGGGTGCAGAAAAAAACCTTATATATATGCAATGACAATCTCTCTGTTGGCTACGATCTATGAGGAATAAAAGTTATGGTCATAATAATAGGTAACTGATAAAACACAGTTCTGGACTCAACAGTACTAAAAAAGATAAACACTTGCAGCAATTATTAGGAATGGAACAGACACTCTCACAAGCATGGGTAAACTCCAAAAGATAAAAGAAGGATGACATGTGTGACCAAACTTCTGTATGGTCGATGACTTCATTAGATTCTTAGTCAGATCAAGAAGTTCTGTTGAGTGGGATATGATAGATCTATAAAACCACAGATGGAGTACAGAAAACTGACAGAAAGCAATAATTCAATTCACTGTTCTTCCCAATACAGTAAGGAAGAAGAAGGGGAAAAAAAGCTAAGAAGAATTGCACTCAGTAAGAAGGTCAAAACAAAAGGCAATGGCTTTTATAGGGGTACAAATCCTGATGCAAAATTCTACAAGCACAGAGAGCACACATGCATTCAAAATGCAAACAGCAAAACACATAGAAAAGTTTGATAAAAAGCTACTCTCTTTCAAGGTGCTGCTGAAGTACTAACTGTTAATAGCGTACTCGGGTGTCTTTTCCATTTTATTCATTTTGCTCACTCTTACTTTAGTGCAATACACATTTTTGGCTCATCTGTAACAGCAAGCATACATCGTGTGATATATTACACCTATTTCTAAGTGGAGTTTTCAAATAACTCTTAAGAAATAAATCTATAAACAGAAGGAATTACAAATTACTGCATTTCTATTATGTAACTTTTCTGCTATCTACAGAAAATAGCATTTTTGTCCAAGTCAGTAATGGCCATGGGTGATTTAAGAACTCCAAACCTTTTTCAACTTTGCTTTCTCAACAGTAATGACTACCAAAGCAGTGAAAACAAGCATATTAAAGTTCATGGTACAGCACAGTCAAAAAGTAAGGAAAATGTGTGAGGGCTCTTCCAGAAGTAATGTCTCCTATTTTCTTATGTTGGTCCATGACATCAGAGGTGGAAGTTAGTTGTATGGCAGTAGAAGCTGAACCTTCCCACCAATATCCTATTCCATTTTGTTGTAGTTTCCATGGAAATAAATAGGAGGAATTATTTCTGGAGTGACCTAGGTATATGCACAAGATATATGAGAGTGCTAGAAGGTCAAATTGCTCACTTCAGTAATGACAATGTTGTGTCACATTATATGGCTAAATCAACATACTGTGCTCCATACTTCTGTTTTCAATGACTGCAAAACTTACAAGCTTGCCACTGAAATTTTAAAAATCTTCAGCAACCAATCCATATGAAGTAACTACAAACTTGCAACTATGGTACAAATCAGTAAAATACAGCGTGCCACACAAACACTGTTTTCAATGAATAACATATCCCCGTAAGTCTTAATGACTTGTTATTCAGAAAACTTTCACTTAGAAAGCTGTATATCTTGTCACGTTGTTAAGAAGGAGGTTTTACAGGCTACAGTACAGATCAGGTTTTTTTTTTTTTTTTTTTTTTTTTTTTTTTAAACTGTACCAGAAGGTGGTGGAGCATCTGTCAGCAAAGAATGTACATCTTCCATTGCATCTGTATCATCAATCTAGGGGGAAAAAAAAATAGTAATAAATAAAAACCACAGTCAGAAGTCTCAGAAAGATGTAAAAGCAATGTTATCTAGAGATCTGTATCTGACAGCTAAGCAGGTATTTTAAAAAAGGATTCCATCAATCAACCTTCTAAATTTAAACCGAGAGTTGATGATGTGTTTATGCCTGGAAAATAGTTCCCTTAGTTAAATGGTATTAAGAAGAAAACAACACGTGCAGAATATAGAAGCACTGCACTCAGTAAGAAGGTGACAATAAATAAGTGATTTTTAAAACAACATAAAATTCCCAACAAGGTATCACAGACCTTAGAACTTTTTTCAGCTAAGCCTTCCTGAGATCAAGAGTCACGAGCTTCATTAAAGCTTCATTAAAGCTCCTGGAATTTTGTATCTAGTTACCAATTTCTTAACAAGGGATATAGTAGTAAGTGGTACCAAAAAAATTAAGTCTTTTTTTTCCCCTATAAATGAAGATTCAACTACCAAAACACAGGGGCACACATGATAGGATCAATATATCCACCTGATGAAAATTAGCAAGTATAGCTTAATTTTCCCTTAATTCACCATTCATCATTCTTTAAAGAGATCCTATTTTTTCTTATCCACTAGTAGCGTTATAGTGTACTCTGCTACATAGATGCTATTGTAGCTACTCTGCTACAAGATTTTCCCTTACACATGGAGACCTCCTGCTATTCCACTCAAACACTTCTAAATAAAGTAGAGAACAGAATTCCCCAAAACAGTAAAAAAGGGAGCTGAACTCTGCTTGGGCTATATAATACAGTTCTTAAGTAGTTGATCTTTGCTTATATAGCAGATCAACCTTTTTTATGGGGACACCTGAAGGAAGTTTGCCTGACTTTTAAATCTGTTAACTAGAGAAGGGGTAGTAGTGATAGAGGACGTTTATATTTTTCAGGTATTTCTCATAACTCCTACATAGTTTCTTGCAATGAAATGGTCTTTGGGTTGTTCTCTTTTTAATGCAGTAACATCATGCTTTGTTTGTGACAGTCATCCAACACCATAGCACCCACTGAACTATCTTCTGATCAACTCATCTACTCAAATACAGTGCCTCACAGTACATCTCTCATCATTTTTGCTTAGAGGATACAATTTCATTCAGAGTCTATACAGCTCATGCCAGCTGCAAAATTATTTGATGAGAACAGATCTTACTCGTTTTAAACGTGAAACTAACCTAAGGGACTTCCTGATTTACTTTGATCCTAGTATACTTGTAATGCACCAGAGAACAAAAATTTACTCAAACACCAAATGTGCTAACTAATCTCAATTTATTAATTATACCAACTGCTCACAATCTGTTTGTTGTTTTTTTTTTTTCCACTCTCCAGTCTCGGTGTTTTCAAATTAATGGCTATTACAGCACCTCTCACATTCTCCCCTATCAACAACATTTCATTCAGATTATTTTCCATGAAGGTAGCTTTTTGTGAAGATTAACATAAGTATTCAATTTATACCAGGCTGCAATTACAGGTTGTAATTTCATTCATTTTTTTTCTTTTTGTTAGTTGAGGTCAGGTCTCTATAAAACTTTTAACTACAAAAAACAAACAAACAAACCAAAAAAAACCCTGAAACTGTAGAGTACTTTAATACCTGATCCTTTTCTCCAAATTTTACACTATTAAAACTACATCTTTAAGTGAAGAAAGAGGTAAAATAGACATGCATTTCTTATCTACAGTTTCCGTTTCTAGTTATAACTGTAGATGGAATTGGATGGCATTCTCTTAAGTTTCAAATTTTTGCGCTCAGAAAAGCATCAGCTGTAAGTTCAGAAAATAAGTCTTCCTTTATGTTCTCTCGACACCTGCTGTTCTAGTAATTCTGAACATGAAAGTACAACAAGAGCTTTGTAGCAGGAAGAACACAAACTTAGCATAGAAAAATGCATTGTGTGACAACAGAGAACCACATCGTTCATAGGAACGTACTGTAGCTTATGGATCCATCATGACTGTTGCTTGAAATAGGCAGAAGAACATTTCTCACCAGCTTAGTTATATTTTACAAACATATAAGCATATGTCACAAATATCAATGTGACATTTTTCCTAATGACACAAAATGGGAAGAAAAAAAAAAGTGTGAAATTTTAAAACTGTCTTCGGAGAAGAGTAATTATTTTTTTTCCTTTTTATTTTCTTGTCTGATTGTTTTTAATGTATGTTGGGAAAAGAAAAAGGTATGAAAATTAGTACTGAAAACATTTATCACCTCCAAGACAAAAGCATCTTTTTTCCCATGTGAAAGATCTAGCTCTGTAACTTCATCAGAGCTTTCTGATTGAGATCTCAATAACCTGGAACGTTGTCTTGGCTCTGGAATGGGAGACCCAATGATTTCTTCAGGTAGTTCCTAAAAAAGATATCACAATTAAGTTGCTCAACATAGCTTTAAAACCATTTCATTTCTAAGCGATTTCTTTACAATTTTAAGAATCAGAACATTCTGAAACTAAATTTTCTCAGAAATAAATCTATAAAAGTAGAAACTGATTTGGTTATCTGTATTTTAAGATAAGTACAGTATACTCACAAAAAACAGTGAACACATTATATATCTCTATTAAAAATAACTTATGTCATTTGTGTTAGACTCAGACTGCACTATTTTTAAGAATATAAAAGCTTTACTTACTGGAGGATTAATCTCATAAAGCTCCTTGTTTTTTGCTATTGTATCATTTATTTTCTTTTGCATGTGAGATATATGCTGCTCATAGGTGCCATCATTTGGAGTCTTCCCAGCGATCTGAATACCACCAGGTGTTGGTAAAGCAGCTAGATATACACCTGTTGCAGACTTTTTAGAAAATCATTAAGAAAAAGATACTCTTGAGCATCTTCAAACCTCTTACACAAACATGTACTTCTAATCTTTTCATAGAAATGATTTTCAATAATGGTTATGCTGTAACGGAGAGCATTATAACATTTACATTACAGCACAATCTCTTTCCATAACAGATTAATCTCTCTCTCTACTGTTCACATATGTAAAACACTTGCCTTTTAATAAACTTCCTTATTCTCATAGATCTTTTGCATGTTGCAGCTCATAACTTACCTAAAAGTTCCAAACAAAGTATGAATTCAGAACTCTCCTATATTATAAGTTTTCATCTTCAAAATGAATTACGTTGATATAGGTCCTGGCACTAGTATATCTTGCATAGGCAAGTGATGGTCTCCCAGTTTCCAACATTTTAAGTTTGTCCAAACAACTTACAGTTGTGACAGACCCATTCTATATTTTCATGAAACAGATCAGCAGGTCAGGCAAAAGAACCACAGAAGCCACTCAGTATTACCCAAGCATCCTCTTACACTGCAGGAAGAAGTATAATTCACTGTTCTTACCCCACATAACAAAATGAAGTTTAAAATACTGCGAATGAGCATTTTCTCGCCACACCTAGGAGGCTTTCAACCTACTATTTATTTATTTGCAGTTATCAAATAAGAGGCAACAAACCTTTCTCTAGCTGGCAACTAACCAAAGGATGTATCGACTCTATTTGACATGGAACTGTAATGCAACTTGAGGAACAAGGATCTCTGACCTTTAAATAATGCAATCATTTTTCAATAATATACAACACTAAACTGTCTTGAATTTTCTTTACCTCTCATCCCCTGTCTAATAAAAACCTTCTCCAGCAGAGCTTCAAGAGGTTCCAATCTTCTTTTCTTGTGCTGAAATACAATCTGTCCTGATCTGACAGCAATTAGACACCTTATTTCTTCCCATCACTACTATTAATTCTTAAAATGACATTTTAACATCCCTCGCTATCCTGAATTCCACAACATGCATATGTCTTTGTGTCTTGAAAAAATAACATAAGAAAGCAAGAGTCCCAGGATTAAAACTGTACTTACTGCCAACCCCATTAGCATATTTTCACCCACAGTGATTTGAATTCTCAGCCCAAACAGAGCATTCATTCCTCTCAGCTTAAGTTTGTTCATCAGTTGTGTGTGCACTTCATATTCCATAAATGGCAAGAGATTACTGATAGAAGTTGCGTTTGCTTCTGCTTGAGCTTTCTTCTTTAGACGGCATAACCTGATAATAAGAAACAGTGTATAATATCAGCAATCTTAGCAGACTGTTGAAAACTGAAAATGATCACAGGATACTTTCTCAGATCGCTGTAACTCCAATACAACCAGTTTCTTGTTACCATATTTATTTATTTTTAAACAGGATTTTAAAATAAATAAAAGTAAATTCTTGTTGAGAAGACCGAGACGCTGAGTCTCAATAACTGACATAATCTTCATTTTTAATAGGAAACTATTTTAATATGAAACAAACATTTGCAGCAATAAAAGAAACGTAAAACAGAACAATACATAACCTTCAGCAATATTAAAATAATATTCTCTATCAGAGTAGAACACAAAACTTAAAAGTATTATATTTTTCTAAACCATTGAATAAAGTCTCCTTGAAGGTCCCTTCCAATCCCTGACATTCTATGGTGGTAGTGAAGTATGCTTAAAGGGTACTGTCAGATAGAAACAACATGCATCACGCAGGTGTGTTTTCTTTCCATAATAGTCTGACAGCACGAGATAACTATTAAACACCTATTTTGTTTGTTTCTGCTGCTGCATACCTCCTAAGTGCTTAAGGTACAATTTCAGAAAATTACATCTACTGGCAGAACTTGAATAATTATATTAATGGAAATTTTTCAAGTAATATTTGGGAATAAAGGGGAAAAAAAGTAGAAGAAAAATCAGTGCTCTCACAGCTCAAACAATAACAAAGTTAGAAATACTCGTTTTTCATGAATAAAAGGGCACAGAAATACCATCTCTGACTCTACTTCTAATATTACTTCTGATAGTAATATTTCATTCCTCAGCTTCAGTCTCATAGACTGAAACTGAAACATCATATTAGTGTAATGACTGCTTACTTTCAGCTACAGAACGTCATTCAAAAATAACAAATGATAATTATATCTTCTATTGATATGATCAGATATTTCCTTCTAAGGACCAAATTACTACATGACCAGAAAAAAAACAGTAATTCACCTAATCCTAACAAGTTCACCTCAAAATCTTTCTGACTATATTTTAAATCTTTATTGTTTCAACTTCAGGCAAATGCCTCTCGCCCTTCCACTGTGCACCACCCTGTCTAATGTTTTCTCCACCAGCTCCCTGTAAGTATAAGAAGGCTGCAATTAGATATCCCTGAAATCTTCCTCATTCCACACTGAATGAGTCCAGATGCCTCAGCTTCTCCTGTAAGGGCAGGTGCTCCTCAATCTTTTGGTGGTTTTCCACTAAACTCTAATTTACTGATGTGTTTCTTAGCCTTGGAGAATTCAGCTCAACTTCATTAATTCACCACCTTCAATGTGGTATAACTAACAAATCCTCACCCACTTCCATGTGTCCAACAGCACAGGTTCCACTGCAGAACCTGTTACACTTGTTACAGTCATCCAAGTAGGTTATGAACCATAAACCACAATTCTTTCAGTCCAGGCACCCAACTAGTTATCTACCCACACAACTGAACAACCATACATATCATACAAAGCTAACCCTTCTTTCCCACTGTAAATTTCCTTATTCCCCTTTTGAATTCAAAGGCCACAGCATAAACATGACACAACTGACAGCTCTACAGAGTTGAAGTTATGGACATCAGCAAAGTATTAATACAACTGTCTTAAAGAATTCGTTGAGTTTACAATGGAATAGCTGTAACAGATCACATTAGCAATCCCAGTCAGCAAGTTAAAGCATGGCAACTCTGCCTTATAATCCATGCAGACAAAACACAGCAGTGTCCACCAACAAACAAAAGTTACATCAACAGACATGCACATAACACAATGGGAGGAGAAAGGGGGCATTCCCCTATGGTATCCCTATGGTAAATGAAAATTTAAGCTTTAATAGCATATTCAACTTTAGCAATAGGAATTCTTCATCTAAAACTTCATGAAACAAACATTTTGATCAATACCTGGCTTGAATAAGACATCCCTTTCCAATAACAGTGGCCTCTACGGGAAGATCAATTGTGGTGAAAAGGACATCAGGAACTTTTTGCTTTCTGCAGTTGTAACAATAAGTGAGGTGAGCAGGGAATGGCATGTTCAATTCATCATATGGTATATGGCAAAATCCACAACCTGGCGGTGAAGCTTCTTCAATCCTAAAAATACATTATGGAGAACATACTTAAAACATCCACATCTTATTAACAAGCATCAACATGTGCACATGTGTACTGCATTTCATCAATAAAAAGTTAAAATTTGGTTGTACACTACTAGCTAATACATAAATTAGGCTTGTGCTCAAATTTATGATACAGGATTGAATACATACAGTGGCCAATGATTAATGTATTCCTAAAACATTACTAAGCTAGCTTTAGGCTCTACAACTTTTTAAATGTAGTTCATGGTACAACACATTTACAGAGAATTTGAAGTACCAAATGTAACAGTCTCTTATCTGATTGTATCAAAAACCTACTCAAGCCTAATAAGCAGAACATAAATGATACAACAACCATCCTACTGAGAAGAAGCACAATAGATGTTAACATTGCAAAAATATTTTCTACACTGAAGTATTAAGTAAAACTTGCTGTTCATTTAAAACAGACAGTCCCCCTTCACAGCAGGAAAAATCCAGGAGCGACCACTGTAAAAAATATGAACAAGGAACATGTATGCTAACATCATCCCTGTAAACTTACTTTGTTTCACACAAACCAGTGCTTCTCAGTTATTTTTGAGGAGATGCTTAAAACAAATTGGAGAGACTTGGAACATTAAGGATCACTTTGGCAAGCATATTTTGTCTCAAACATGGTTTGAGACATGTCTGCCTGTCTGGTTGCTTTATCTTACTTTATTATTTTTGCCAAGACTCTTAGTAGCAGTGAAATACATATTTAGATTAAAATGTAGTTTTCTTTACAATGTGAGCACAACATTTCTTTTTTTCCATCTCTTATTTTTCTGATAGAATGCACAGCGACATACTGAATATGGAAACAAATACTTGTGTTCTGGCTACATTTTTCAAGACCTTATCTACACAAGGAGATAACAACCTCTCGATAGAGTAAAGATAAATAAATAAATAAACAAACCGCACAACATTAGCAGGATTATATGAAAAAAAGTAATACAAGTGTTAATATATAACAAATAGCCTTACTTGTGACTTAAAGTAACCCCTTGAAATATATGATGACTTTTCTGACAAATAAGCAACCATTATGTATTAATCTAATTAGTTTTTTGTGTTTTTTTTTTTTTACTGAAAATAATTGTTTGTCAATAATCATTCTTTAAATTTTATTTGCAAAAGCAGAAACAAAGGGATGTAGCAGGAAAGTTTATGGTTTTCCTTCAGTTTCTTGATTTCTGTTTCATGAATTTCACCTAAAACATACATCTTGTGAAAAAAATCTGTGACCATCACAGCTTACAACTAAGCTATTTTATCTCCTACACAGCTCTTAAATTGCACACAGAGCATATATACAGATACGATAGCCACAGCAGAATTTGGCTTATATAACTTATCATACATCTGTCATTTTTTCAATGTGATAAGAAAGATACCTGAGGAGTGGCAAAGAGAAAAACTGAGTTATCATCTGTGGTTAGTATCAAATGTGTTACCTTATTCAGACTGTTAAAAATAAAAATAGAATATCTAATTTGTTGTAGAGTTCCATTACTTCTGTTGTTGTTGTTGTTAGTGAAAAGCAGTAAAGTGGTTGGTCCCGCATCCTGCACTGTAACACTGTAACCTACCCTAATAGAGAAGAACTATCTTGGCTGTGAGGAAAAAAATCAACCTCTCCCTTCTCTGACCCTATGGAAAAGAAGCCAGGCTGCCATGACAACCTTTGATCCAAACAGCCTTCCATGGTGCCATCCTGAAGAAACCTAGGGTTCAGTACAGCTGCTGTGCCAGACGCAGACAAAATACAGACCTCTTCACTATAAGAGAAAAAAATTACAACAGAGTGAATTCCCACTACTCAGTACTACTTTCAAATAAAACTATTAGATTAAAAGGCTTGTACTTAAGTGTCAGTAAATTCAATATAGCTACTAATTTTATGCATTTGTTCAATTTTATCCATGAGACCACACACAATCCTCTTTCAGTATTTAAACTATGTTATCAGTAAGCGAAGCTGGAATGAACAGAAAGACTAAGGAGCTTTGCCTAAGGTTATAAAGAATATAGTATAGTACCACAAAGGTTACCCAGGTTTTTGACACTACAGTTAATGAAAAGAAATCCAGTCATCCAGCAAAAGCAAAGAAATGTTTAAAAAACAAAAAAGCATAATTGTTTATCAAAGTGAACTGGAAGCTGAGAGTATCATCATCTTACAGACATTTACTCTCAAAATGAAGTTACAATACAACGTGGACAACAAGAGGTTTCTTGGAAGGTAGTAAGTAGCAGAACTACCAACAACTACAATCATAGTACATACAGCACACAAAGTAACCAACCACATTCCTGGCTTAGAAGAGTTAAAACTCTCAGAAATGCAAAGTACAATCACAAAGCTTTTAGCATTTTTGAATTAGTTAAATATGAAACAAACCTATTACATTCAGTACTTAAAATACTATGACAGAAAAAAAAAACAGAAAACATCTTTCCTACATTTTCTAGAGTGATATATTTGCCTTCTTTATTTGTCATTTCTTTTTTCAGAATCATTTTTATACACCGTATCTAGCAGACCAGTACTACAGATAGAGCTTTGCTCTTTAACTATGGAATAAATATTAATTGACAAGTAAGTACAAGAAACTCTAATAAACACTAAAATATATTAATTTTCTAAAGGAAATGAATGTATGAAATCTTATAATCGACTGCCTAAGTCTGTACAGTTTTACCCAGTACCTGAAGTTAAATAAAATTATATATTAATTCTGTAACAAGATGAATTGTAAGATACTTCTCCCCATCTCCAGACTTCTCACAGATTACTAAGCCATAAAATACACAAGATTAGCATTTCTTAGTGAAGAAGAATTCAGCAAGACACTGGGATTTTGGCCCGAGTAGGACACATGCCTGGGGAGCTTACTGTTTTCTAAAATTGGACTTCAGAAAGACTACTGCAGAGTCGCAGTTTAACATACTCGAAAATAATGACATGCATTTTTTTTTAAAGAAATGCAATACATTTACAAAATATTTACACCTCAAGCATTCTTATGCATTAGACAGCACATTTTCCTTTAATGTACATTTAATACATTCCTAGTAAAGAACTTGTGTCTCAAGTCTGATGTTTACCATTTAAGTACCAGTCCACCACTTGTACTTCAAGTAGATTAGGTTTAGAAAATTTCAAAGAAATTAGTACTATTACTACAAAATCAAACATTCAGGTTTGAATTTTCTTTTTTTAATGCAGTAATAAGAACAATGTCACTAGAAAATAAATGAAAACCCAGCAAAAGCCCAAACCAAAACCTATTAACAAAAAAGGAAATCTGACAGACTGTTTAATTTTTTAAGCTCAATTCTGAAACTTAAGGAAATTACTTCAACATGTTCTCCAAAGTAAGCCTAGTACAGAGTGGCAGCAACTGTGCAGAAATAGTTCTCTATCTATAATCCATTGAAAAATAAATAAATTTTCTGTGGCATTTTGAAAAATCATGATTTACCAAATGCTAGTTGATTCACTGTAGCCCACTACAGCATGACAACCCAATGCCTTGGCATGGGATTTTATTTCTTGTCTGATTTCTGCCCACCACGCATCTCGTGTTTCTGGTTCATCTGAAAGACAAAGTACAAATCAGTTCACTATTCCGCACTATGCCAATATAAAGTTTCATGCAATTAATCTCACAGGCTGAAATTTTCATATTCAGATGTTTTATCTGAGGACTTTCTATTTCCTAGCTGTCACAATACCAGTACTGAGCAAACATCAGCAGGGCCGTGTCATTAATGTTCCTGTTTATCAGTCGTGGAACTGGTCCTGACAAATTACTGCGTTCTCGTTGTGGTCCGTAAGGCACCAAATACTGGAGACACTATTTCAGTCTGTATCATTCTTAAGATCATGCTATCAGTTTCCAACAATTTAAGAATAGCATCTAACTTGCAATAAAGCATCAAAGATCTTTTCTAACAAAAGAAAAACAACTACTACACTAATGAAACAGTATTTAGAATAATACATTGATATTTACCTCACATCTTTGAAACAACCTGAACATTTTTTTCTACTGCAAGCAGAAGTACTGTTAGCAGATTTTTAAAACCATTTGCTCAAGACTGAATCACCAGTCAAACAGTGCTCTGCAGTTCTTGGTATACCACTTCTAACTTATAATAACAAACAGTACATATTTTAAGCTATTTTTAAATTAACAGCATGAAGAAGAAGTATGTTGATTACATACTTGACAACATATTTTTTGCTTCAGTATCCTGATGACTGTCCTGTTCTGATGACTGCACTTTTTTTTTTTTTTTCTCCTTCCAAAATGGATTCTTTATCTCATCATCTCTATTGCCTCTGGGGTGCATCCTAAATATTAAATATACTCTAACTCTTTACCCTGAAAACTACATTAAAATGCAAGGATAAGTTCATGCAGTTTATTTATTATGAGTGTTTAGAAACAAGTTTCTCAAAACTAAAGCTATCCCTGCAAACTTTTTATATATTAAGTCAAAAACTACCGTTTAAAACTAAGGTTTATAAAGTGCTTCATCTTTCAAAATGGAAAGATACGTTAACTGTTGATACATAAAACAAGGAAGAAAACAATACTAAACTGCAGGCACTCAGATACTACAAAAAGATCTGAACAGATAGATTCTTACACAATTCCTCTGGAATCAATTGCGTTTGGCATGGATACAACCTTCTAGCCATCAGGATCTCCTTGCTAAGTCATAATTTAAAATATTAAACCTGACAACCATTGGGAGCCACTTTCGCACTTTTGTGCTATTAGGAATATTTATAAATATAGTGTATGATAATTCTATATCATACACTAAGTTCTCTGACAACATGATGAACAAAAATGGGAGATGTAGATATACAGATATTTTGAAACCTACTGAAACAAAAACATTGTACAGCAAGATGCATTCATCCATGATTTCACCTTAGCTTTCTTTTTTTTTTTTTAATTCAGAATTTGGCTTTCAGCTTTCTAAAATAAAACAATAATCATTTTGTAATAATTAAGAAGCAAGCACAGAGGTCTGTATTAATAAGTTAGTTATTCAACCATATCTACCTTAAGATGTTACTGCTTGTGTACTCATAGTACTGTACTAACAGCAGGCTTGGGTGTGCAGAATCAAGGTCATCCAACATTTGCTTTAAGAAACATATGCTAATGACAACAAAAAACTACAGTGATCATGGAGTACCTTCCTAAGGACTGAGACAAAAAATATACACACCAAAACATAAAACAGACTAAGGATTTTCATGAACTGTATCAATCGTGCTACACTCCAGCTGAGTTTACCTTCAGCAGGTTTCAACACATTCCCAGTAAAATCTCTAGGCATTGTATTTTCCCATTCCTCAGAATGAAAGCAGTGTTGAAACAGTTTTACTGACAGGAAAAATCAAGTGCTCAAGACTCAGATGACTGCTGTACCTGCTATTAAGTTCTCAAACTTTTCAGCTTTCAAGAGCTGAGCAGAAGTAGCCCATCACATCATAGCACTGGACTTCCCAAGTTCACTGTTGATAACCATTTTTGTTACACATCAAGCATCTTCTTTTCCAAGTGTTCAGGTACAGAAATGCACAGGCTGTCCTTGCTGCCACCAGTTGACAGCAGCATTTATATGCAACCAGAGGAACTTTGGAAACACATTTTAAGGCAAAGGCTACAATATCAGGCAAAACACATTAAGCTACAGGAAGATGTGAGACCACAAGCAAATCAATTAGATGTCATCACTAATTCTTCCTGGTGGAATGTAAATGGATCTAAAGAGATATTTCTCCTTCTCCATCCAATCACAGTCAAAAAGTTTGCTTATTAATGTGTTTCCCTCTATAAGAGAATGGTTTAACTAAGTAGATAAAGTGGGAGCACTGACCACACAGAACACTTCTTGCTCAACCAGACTTGATCACAGGCTGCTGGATGTAAGCACTGATGGAATAGCCACTGACATTTTTGTGATTCAAAGAAAAACCTGCAATGGAGATGTAAGTGGACCACTGCAGTCTTTTCCCAGACATAAAGACTTAGGCAAAGGAAAGTTGATTTTATTATCATCATTAGTTTTCTCTTCACATCCGCAGGTACCACTTGGCAAATACTGCTAATGACCTCTCTGTGACAAGAGGTGCAAATGAAACAATGTTGTGATGAAGGAGTTGAAAGTAAGCAAGAGGTGAAGCAATGGGGTGAATAAATAAGGCATTGTGGTGTAAGGAACAAGATTACAAGCAAGAAAATGAAATTAAAAAGGAATGTGGACACAGGAAAAACTGAATGAAAACAGAATGAAATGTTGAAACAGAACAGATATGCTCAAAGGGAACATAAATGGCTGAGAGAGAAGTGACGGGTCCCAACCTCTACTGCAAACACAAAAGTTTCCTCAACAGGGAATTTAGCTTTTAAATCAAAGTTAAGAGCAAGTTTTTCAGAGACTTAACACAATTTTCTTACCCAGTCTATCTACAAGAATGCCTTATCAAAATGGAAAGTGCATATCGTTGTGAGGTTGCTCAACACTATGTCTTGCTCAAGCAACATTTAACTCTTTACCCTAAGCATCTGTTCACTAAAAGAATTAATAAAACAATTAAACTGTAGTAATGTAATGCATGATTTTCATTCTTATTAAAGATAAGAACCATTTTCCAATCATTGTCTTCATTGCTCACAGGATCAGGATCAGTATCTTTCAAAAAAAAAAAAAAAATCCAACAAATTCTCATTGAGAAAGTTCAATGCTTGTAAGTAGAAGACCCAGCCTCCTTTAAGACATTCAACTGAGTCACTGTATTTTCCCTTCCAGAAAGGGAATAATAAGGATCAGTATATTAATACTGTACATTCACACACAATTTACATAAACTTACCTTTGCATATTAAAATACAAAATGATTGTCTACAGTTAAGATCAAACACTATGACATTGCAGTAATAAATTGATACAGAACACTGAATGCAGTGCAATGTGTAGCATTCAAATTCTTCTGACAAAGATTTTCACAAGCAGCCTTGTTTGACACAAGCCACACAATTTCACATGGGGATGCCATTGTAGCATTTACAAGTTTAGTAAAGCTAAGGATTTACATAAACAATTAGAGGAGTTAGGGAAGCAGGATGGCATGTGTCCAGCACACTCTGTATGAGTGTCTGTTGTTGTTTTTCACTAAGGCAAAAGCTTAAGAACTAAGGGTTTGCAAAGCAGATTCAGCAGACAGTAGCCAGAAACGGTGGGTATTTTGGCGCATGCTTGGATCAGGTGACAGTACAGACTGAAAACTATGGCAGCTCACTGAAATGGTTACAGAAAGTAATGGCCCTGGATTCTAGGTGGAAGCAAAAAGGCAAGCATACATAGCACTCAATCACAAGCTTTTCTAGCAATTCCATCAAGTAGTTTATAGCAAGGTTTATCTAAACTCCAAACAAGGAAGTCTGCAAAAATTACATTGCTATTATGTACTCTTTATTGGAAATCAAAGACTGAATATTAACCTGCTTTCATTAATGTTTCAAAATTGGCATGATATTTATAATGAAGTAGAAGCAAAGCATACTGTTCCTAGAGTTGAAGACCTGAGAAACAATGCTGCGAACAGAACACCTTTCTATAAAAATCCTGCCAACTCAAAACCCTCTCCGTTGAAACTTTTCCAAAATTATTTAACAGCTTCAGTAGCTACAAACATTGCCTTCATTTGGTGCCCCAATTGTTTCTTTGGTTCATTAACTACCTTCTTCTTTCTAAAAAAATAAACTACCTATTTCTTTCATTCAAGATATAGGATTGATTTCACTTGGATAACACTTAACACTGTAGATGTTTTTTGATCCATGATGAAGAAACATCTTTCCAGTTGTTTGTTAAGAGGCTGTCATCAAGGCCTTTCAAGAATTAGCCAGAATAGGCACTAGGCACAAATCTTTAAAACAAGATTTATGTACACAAGAGTTACTGTACTAAAGTTGAATCCTAAAAAAGAGATGCTGAGAAAAGCCCTTACATAGGAACTGTATGGTTCATTTCAATGTATCATAATACTTCATATTGAAAGTTAGTGAATATTTACATTTACAATGCAGCATTCCAAAATGAAGAGGCCAATCACATTGGAGAGTTCTATCAACCTACAAATAATTCATTGTCCTGGCAGCTCAAAAAATAGCAGCAAAGACAGCAAATTTACACTCTGAATCCTTCACTAGGCAGAGTCATAATCCATGCTTTTCTGAGGAGGCCTCCATCTTAATAACCTCACAGCAGCAGGAACGGGCACAACTACTGCGCTTTTATACTGCAGAGCTTCCTTATCCTCTTATTCTCAAATCTTCTCTATTACAACCTATAACAGCTTATATTGGGGAGGGTAAGGAGGGGAAATTGCTTGCATTGTTTTCTGGGTCTGAGATTGGATTCTTTGGGGGGCGGTCCTTTTCTTTTAAGAAGTATCTTTGTCAGGTTTACAAGCACCTTCCCTGTAGTCTCACCTTCCTACAAGTCTAATTTCATGCTCTCTGGCTACCCCATAAATTAATGTATTTCCCATAATCTTTCTAAACTATTTAACAGTGCACAAAAAGCTTCCTGCCTGTTGTCATGGTTTTGTTGACACCTGTGTATCTTAAAACATAAAACTGGGTTAACAAATGACTAACCTTACAACAGAAAGACTAATCTGAAACTTTCCAAAGATTCTCAATGCTTTTCTTTTCCCTCCTCTTTAAACTGCTCCCTATGTTTATCTTTGAGACAAAGATGGGAAAATGAAAGCTTTTTTTATAATTCAGAAACAAAGAAAATAGATTACTGTGGTTTATCACATGAAAACTAAGATGCAAAAAAGCAGTGCATACATATCACCAAAGAGAAATGGTAGACTTACTCCTTCAAAATTTAAAACAGATGAAACATCCAGGCTAGAGAACAGTACTGTGTTAGTGCTTCCCGGGCATGTGAAATGAGGTCAGAACACATGTACTTTATTTCTCAAGCCCAACTGAATGAGAAAAAACACAGCTGCTGATGTTGAAGGAATTCTTCAATTACTTAAGATGCAGCACCTACGATTAAAACTGCATCCAGCCTTCACACATCTGCAGGATAAGGTATTTCAGCTGGCTGACTGAACAAAAAATTATTTCTTTGCAGGCCTAATCGTCTTCTATCAAGTTAATCAGGACAAGGGACTCACTCTGTAAGTCCGTGGTCACCACAGGACTGCAGGACCACAAGGCAGAAACTGTGCAGAAAAGCAGGACTGCTCCTTCCAGTAACAGCTCACTTCTGAGATGCGTTAGATTGAATAAAGAAACACTCCAGGTAGGGAAGAAGCAAACATTCTCTCAGTAACATTCCCACCACAACTCCTGAATATTCTTAATTCCAAATATTCCACTGAAAATCCAACATCACTGCCAGAAGACTGAAAAAGACTGATTTTTCTCACAAAAGAGAGAGAAAGAAAAAAAAAAAGTAGCTTTAACTAGAAAACAGAACTAAAAGTCTCAGTTACTTGGAGAACCTCCTGTAAGATGAAAGGCTGAAAGATCTGGGACTGTTCAGCCTAGAGAAGACTGAGGGAGGAATCTCATCACTGTTTATAAATATCTGAAATGTAGCAGTCAAATGGGATCAGGCTCTTTTCAGTGGTGACGTGACAGGACAGGGGGAACAGGCAAAAAATGAAAAACAGGAAATTCCATACAAGGAATGAGTAAGGAAAACTTCTTTACTGTGGAGAGTGACAGAGCGCAGAAACAGGCTGCCCAGAGAGGTGGTGGAATCTCTCTCAAGACCCACCTGGATGTTTTCCTGTGTAATCTACCACAGGGAACTTGTTTTATCAGAGGGATTGGACTCTCTGATTTACACAGGTCCCTTTCAACCACTACTGTGTGATTCTGAAACTTCTGTTTCTTTCATACGGCTGAATGTGTTTGTAATTTAGGAAGGAATATCTGCATGGAATTACACTTCCATACAGAAATTCTAAAGCAGATTGAGGTATTTTAACTGTCTCATCCCTAAAAGACAACTATAAGAATCCTAACTCAGAAGTCCGGCTTTTGGAATCCTACCTTACCTTCCCATCAGCTAACTCTCTTACATTCATAAACAAACTTATATTCTTGACATTCCCAGCCTTGAAATGTTCCTAATTTGTTCCTAACCTCAAACAAATAATCCATGGAACACTTTAAACATTCAGATACCTGAAGATTAGCATCTCCTAAATCTTAGACTGACATAACAAAAAACCAAAGTATTTTGTACTGTTCACGGTGTGACCTACGTGAATTCAAATCTCTATATCTGAACAGAACATTTCAGATGAAAAAAATCAGTAACTGGAATTCTACCCTAAAAAAAGCCAAGCCTCCATTGTTCTGTACTTTGTTTACCAGTCACTCATTGCAAGCTGTGTGACTGATCTTCAAGACAAACAAGCAAGAATTACTTGGACAGATCACAGCATAATTAAACCTTTTCTTTACACATCGTCTTTGAGGAAGGAATTTCCCATACTGGTTCAAACAAATCTGCTGAATAATACTACCAGCATTAACTGCAGGGCTGTAAAGTTTAGACCCTGTAACTTTTCATTTTAATGTTAGATGAAGGTCTTATATGCTCAATACGTGCTGCAAAAGAGTATCATTTTTTTAATTTATTTATTTTTAAAACTGTCACACCATCAAACTGGCAGCAGTAATTGGGTCTATAGAAAAAGGAAATTATCACGTAATAAAACAAGCAAAAAAAAACCTCACATCAAATGATAACACATTTGATGACTAAAAATGATACTGGTGGTTCTGTATGTACATATTAAAAAATAAACTTAGAATTAAACTATTATTAAGATAACTCTTAAAAATAAAGGTTTAATCTTCACCATACTTCCCTAGCACTGTAAGTTTCAAAAATGCTATTCAGGCATAATAAAATGTTAAATACCGTAACTAAACTGTCTCTGGAAAATTAAGCGTGTCAAACCTAATTGCATCACTAGCTTTTAATTATCATCTCAATCAGTCATTCATTCTCTAACGCTGATGTTGTTACAGCCGTGCACAAGTTCCCCTAATAACAAATCAACTGGGACACTAAGTACCATACAGGAATGTTTTAATTGATCCTATTACAGTAACAGGGACAGTCTACTGCTTTGATGAGGTGCTAGCTAGTAAAGATACTTCTCATTTCAACTTCTACCTGTTGCTTTGTCATTTAGGCACTGTAAATGCAACTGATTTTAAAACGAGCAATCTTCAAAGGACATCTTGAAATGATGGGACTGTTGGTCAAAACTGGAGATACTCTGCTGTAAACAAAGCACATTTTTAAAAACCTCTCAGCGTCTATTTAATAACTAGTATCAAAAAAATGAACTATGGGTAGTTTTAAAGTCTTAAATGAGTCCAAATACCTGGAAACCTAAAGCATGCAAGAATGTTATTTTATCTAACACAGCCATTGAAAGAACCACACAGAACTTCAAAGAAAATAAGAGATTAATCTCTCAACAAACACAGATGTTCATAGACAAGCTACCACTTTCTGGCTGACTGCCATGCAGACAAATTTCCTCACTGCACAACTGCAGAAATAAGATGACATTATCTGGCAGAAATTCATGCTGCTTCTACATTTCCTATTCATTGTTTACACTCCTCATGCTTTGTCTGTTACATACACACATCCACAGACCTTCCAAAGCCTGTACTCATATACACGTATACTTGTATACGTGTTTCTGTTTTTGCAAGACACACTACCAGAAGAACCCTCTCTAAACTTCTGGATCCAAGAAGTCTTTCCTACAGGACTTCAACAAGACTGCATGGAGACAAAACAACTCAAGAGTTACAAAAAACACTGAAAATATTTCTGCAGAAGATCAAAGACAGATTTCACTGTCTAGCAGAGTTTAAACCACAAAGTGAATGAGAAAAAAAAAACTTGTTTTTTTCAGTGAGAAACATGGTGTACTGAAGAACTTAGTATTCAAACTAAGAAGGAAGAGAAGAGCTTTTGTGCCTAATTCAGCTCAGAAAATGAATCTTATCCATTAACATTTACCCACTGCAGTTCCTATTACCCTGCTAAGGTCAGTTAGAACTTGTATCATCTGCAAATTACACTGCCGTTTCCTAAAACTCTGTCAGCATTTTACAAATACATGCTTGTCTGTTGTTTTGTATAATTTCGGAAGGTGTCATTTCAACTAGCACCGTTCCAGTTTTCTTCTAATATACCTTGGACAAAGTAAGAAACCGTATAACTATGTCTTTCCAATCATAGAGTGGCACACCATAAGGCTGACCAAAACACAAAACATGAAGCAAAACCATGATATCAGGACAATCGTTTTAGTCAAACCTTGTGTTTTGAAATTAGGACAATTGATCTGCAACAACAACTTTCTTCAAGACCACGGTTCTCTCTCTCATGTACTACCAGTTCAAACTGCAGTGGTGTGATAAGCAATAGGTGCATTTGTACAGCAAAAAGTCTATGCTGACTCTCACATCATTAAGCAAATTTCAGAGAGATTTTACATCATCTAAAACTAACTAAGTAGCAGCACTTAGTGTTAGAGCAAAGATTTCTAAAACAAAGACTTTAAATGTAAAATCTGTTAATATATGAATCTCTAAGAGAATACCTGAATAGTCACTGACAATGATGAACCTTTGTTCAATTACAGACATCTGCTCAAAACTCACTAAGTGAAAAATCACACACACAGTTCCAAAGAAAATCATTTCCTTAATTTAAGAGTGCATCTGCTTCAAAAGAGAATATTCAAAAATCATTCACATTAATCATAAAAAATACTCCTCTGAAATAAACATTTCAGAGCCAAAAAGCAGAGTAAAATACTACTGAAAAATATAATAAGTTAATACACAAATTAATAAAGAACAAAAAGTTAAAGATTCATTCAGACAACATGTAGCTTTTGTTCATTCTCCCCCATTCAGAAAACCCCCTGACAACTGCTGTACCATTATTCTATCACACTGATGTGTTACAAGTCAATCTGGAAATTCAAGAAAAAGCTAGATGTCAACCTTAAAATTTATTTATTTATTTTAAAGATCTAAACTTTAGACTATAATGAAAACATTCTGACGTTTCCTATTGCATTTTTTTCAAGCACACCACATTACCACTCCAGATAGCAGTAAGAAGTAATTTGCACATTCACTGTATGTTTGTATTTCCATGCAAGAAAAGCATTCAGTTTCAGAATCAAAACACTTTCAAGCTTTCCTCCTGCCTTTTCTCATGTAAGAAACAAGCATTCTGGAGAATGTCACACTCCAATAACAAGTCAGAAATATCACACAAGGAGCTCAGAAGAGCCCTGGGAATTATATTAACAATCTTTTTTCCTTTCACGTTTCTAACTGCTGGAGCCAAAGAAGCACTATAGAGCAGCTCCCTGAAGCAGGAGGTTAAAAATGTAATTACTTGAGTACACTGGATACATGAAATGACTGTATGTGAAAGTGGTAACTACTGAACAAGTTTCTTTTACTTGCTTAGGAACCTTTCTTCTCCGTATTTAACCTTAAGGAAAAGCTACCAAAGATCCAGCCTGCTGGACCTAGGACTCCTTTCACACTTTTATACTTACAATACATCTTTAACATCCTTTTCCAGGATACCACAAATGTAATCCAGTAGTGTCCTCGTTTCCACAGATTTGTGCTCTTGCCCTTCTATATTTATACTGCAGATTCATCTTGACCATTGCTTATTCCTAACTTTGCAAGTGTGTAACAATTATGTCATTTAACTATACACAATTTGTAGTTTAAGAAGTTTATTTTCCCTTCATCAAATTCAAATCATTCCTTACTTCTACACTTGATTTTCCAGCATGCTCAAATCTCTGCATCTTTACATCAAATGTTGCTGTATCTCACACAATTAAACAACCTCCTGACCATCAGCAAAGAAAGGAAAGGAATTTCTTTCCATACCCTTATGAAGTCTGAACAGTTTCTAAAAGGAAAATAATTTTAGCCTACTTATGGTTGTGATTACATCCTTGCTAACAGGAATGTAATGTAAATGTACAGTACTGTTCTCCTTAACCTTTAAAAGCCTCTTCTCTCCTTCAAGCCAAGCAACAAGAGACTTGGCAAGAAACATCTAGAAGAGGGACATGAACAGAAATCTTAGATTTCTCAATAACAGCAGATTTACAGAACACCGTCATTATTTCAGTCTAAGACAGAGTTGAAGTGTATCATCTGAACTCTACTACAAAATCTACTATATTCCTTTGCTCTTGTTCAGCAGCATCCCTGGCAGTGAAAAACCAACAAATGTGAATATGACTCATTCAGTCTCTGACCAGTAACATAAATCAAGACCGTTTAGTAGGGAGCTGCTGACATGCATCAAGGCAACAGAAATACAGACAGTTCTGGCTCTCAGGGAAGTATTAACTCGAAAATTAGTGCTTGATTTAGGCTTCTCTACTCCAGAATTTCTGCATAACCAACACCTCTGGGTATAAATGCATATAACAGACTTATGTCTTCATTTTTCTGTCACCTCTAAACCATTTAGGCCACTGTTTTGAAATGAATTCATGACTAGCTGGTCTTTAGTTTTGTAGGCTTACATTACTGGATCACTTTCTAGCCTAGTTTAATGCAGTTTAGTGTCAGTACACAATGAATTTACTCCATTGTTCTAATAAAATTTCCATAGTAACACGAAACACCTTGAACCAGGCTACACTACACCAATAATAAATCTGGAAATTTCATAACATTATTTTCATATGAAAATTAAAATTCAAATTAAAAGATTCTATTTTATAACAAGAAAATAAAAATAAAACAGACAAAAAGCCATAAAACCTTCTAATTCTGACGTTCCAGGACATTTAATGTGGGAAGAAACAGGACAAAAAAATCAGTCAATGGTTTCACATGCTACCTGTAGTTGAACTATCTGTAAAATGAAAAACGTATATAGATAATTAAACTAAAGTTTGGAGCATGACTGTGTACAATTTTCAAAGACACAATACAGATGTGCAATGCAACAGTTCAGTAACAGGAAGGCAAGTTTGATTCTGGGGAAAAACAAACCCCTCAAAGTCACCTTTCTGCCTTTTTACTGTCAGTTTTAAAAACAGCAATGCTTGGCAGGCTTCACTGACTTGGATATTATGAGCATGGAAGTTACACCTCTGCTTCTTCTATACCATTTTATATTTCCAGAAGGAAGAAAGGGAATGTTTAAGAAAGGAGATTGTTTTTATTTCTCCCTCTAAGAGGCCAGTACTTTACACAGCTTTTATGTAAACTGCACCATAACTCTTCCATTTTCTCTGGAGCTGTATAAGGATGTTACACACTTTGATTCCTAAAACAGCATAAAAAGTAGAACACTGGGGCTTTTTCACATTAAGTTTTGAAGAGATTTAAAAGCTTAAATAATTCTGCTGTAAAACTTGCAAGATAATTCTATCTTACAATACAAGATTTATGAACCAGCACATTCTAGATAACATACTACCCTCCCTGAAGAGACCATCTTCTTTAATCTATTTTTCTTGCTTTCAGCATACTTTATATCAAATATTTAGAACAAACATATTCATTGATTTCCTGAAAGTAACAGAAGTACAGCCATTACTAGAGGAAGTGCAAGATCATGCAAAATAAAACAAAACAACAGAAAAAAATCACATTTGACATGATCCCAACTGTGTAAAATCAGAATCTATTCTCTTTACCTAGATTACTTGTTTTCTAGACGCAAGGCTTTTCAGATTAGTATAATATTAATCTTAGGAATACTATTTTATACTAAAACAATGTTTTGCAATTTTAAAGAAAGCCTTTAACAACATTAGAACAAGACATTGAGGCATGTCACCATTAAACAGATTTAAATTTGAAGCATTAACCTAATTAATATCCTACAGCATATCTAAGAACTTCACTGAGCTGCCATAATTTCTGTCAGCATATGTAGTACTGAATGACTAGTAAAATACCTGAATTGAAACTATTCCAGTCTAGCAGTTTGTATGATCTTGTGTTACCCATAATTCCGACAAAGGCTGAGTTCAAAACAGCAAATTAGTAGATCAGTTATAGGAGCAGAAAAGTGAAAAAAAAAAAACTACCAACAAGAACACAATTGACAACATCACTCCACAGGAACTGGAAAGACACAGACAGCAGAGTTAATAAGAGGCTGAAAGGGAAAAAAGGAGCATGCTATAGCAATCTAGCACTAGGCGCGATCAAAGTATACAATAAATAGCAATTATTGGTAATTGGTAAGTTCTCAAACAACCTCTTTTAGTCTTTTTTCTTCTACAATTTCCTGCATATTCACTTGCCAGCTTATGTAATTCAATTAATTTATAAGACTGACTCAAATGCTTTGTATGACCATCACCACATCAGAATTTGTTTCTGCTTCTTCACTCTCCCTCCCACTGGCACATCCTTTCATTCCCCTTTTTCAGTTTTCATTTTTTTGCAATATACTGAGTTTGAAGTATCATATACGTTACACACACTTGTCAGGAGCAATCCAAAAATCACAAAAAAAAAACCTTTAAGTTGCAAAAAGTCACTTAACTGTGCAAATGTGCGTCTCTATTTTACATTCTTCTTCTGCTTTCAGGTTTTTTTCATTTTGTCTTATCATAAAGTAAATTTCACATGTAAGTGTTCTGTATCATAAATGTACATGAAAAATCATATCTGTATCATATATGTTAAAATACAGATGCTTGAGACAAATTTGTATCAAAAAAGAACAAACAAATTATACATTGATATTAGTCTTAATATTCTCTCTACTTCATAAACAAAAGGTTAAAAATAGGGAAAAAAGAACAATATTCTGCACTCAGATGCTTTAAAAATTTCCTAAAGTAGTTTACTTGAATTCAAATCAAGTCTGGAATTTTATTTCATACTGTCAGTTTAATCCAGGAACAATCTTCCTGCTTCAAGAATTACCTGCCTTGAAGGAGAAAGATTTCTTGTTGTTTTTTTTTCTAATTTTTTTGAAAAAGATGCATTTTGCACAAACTTTATGTTCTATTACTCCTGGCCAGTGCATGCAAAATTACTACAGGTATTACTGTATTCTCTCATCTGCTTACATTTTAAGTGCACTCATTAACTCCAACTTTTTACAGAGCACTTCTACTTGTATCAGTTAATAACAAATCATAGTAACACCAAAAGTATTCAGAGTCACATAATGTTGATTTCAGAAACATGCAAAATACACGTTCCATTACTTGAGTTCCCAGGTAAATATTAGACAAAAAACACTAAAAAGTTGTTCTGCGTATGTTTTTAAGTAAAAATATAACACTCCAAAGGTTTTACCAACACAGATTAAAATCACATATTGAGCTAGAATGCAGAGATTAGTCCTTAAAGATTTCAAAGAGCTAAAAATTAGAAAACATTTATAAGTATATGTAAGTATTTCATCTGATTTTTGTTTGAAAGGAAAACTTGCCTCATGCTTTAATATTCAGAAGTAGCCAAAAATAAGTAGTCTCGATAATTCAAAGACAGTTCTTGGTGTGAAGTTAATGGATCCCACGTACTATTAGAATTTCACTAACTTGATGAGAGATTTCTCACTGAAGACAAACCCTCTGAATGCCTACTACTTTTCAAGCTTCAATTATTGCTCTTAATCTACACTGTTAGAATATATTTGTATTAATAAAAATACTACTAACTCATAACATTTTAAGGATTAGAAGTACGTGGTCATCACGATAGAACTTAGGAGAGATGTATTGTGTCAACGTACCAGGATTGTGAATGCGATCCAAGAGCTTCACAGAACGGGCACTAACAACACCACCAACGTGGACAAGGAAGCCTGGTGGAAAGGCCGTCAAGGTAAAAAATGGAAATTCCTGTCACGATTAAAAACAAACATCAAATGACTGTTCATTGACTACTGCTAATTGCCACTAAACATGCAGTGAACTGATCATTGCCCTGAAATACAAATAAAGCAGTTACAGAGGGCCAAGCGTATTCTTCAGGCTTACTAGGCACTATGTAACCATACATCTTCACATACCAACAGTATAAGAAAAGCAGAGTTATTGTAAAAATGTAAAAATACTTTTCCCCCATAGAGTTGCATCCTAACACAGTATTAATTAGTAAACAAAGCTTAACACGTTTGAGTTAGCATAGCTTTTATCGGTCTGCCTTTAAGACGGCAGCTAAACAACACAAGTTTGTTAACTGATAAAAAATAACGGATTATTTTTCTCCATTTTCTAGGGCTTACTGTTATAACTGAATGCAGTTCAATCCTAAAGCACACGGTAATGCTAACTGCAGTTTTGTAAGAACAGTGAATGTCGTAGTACAGGAGGACACATTTACAAATATATTAGCAGATTGCTCTGCAAGTGCCAAAAGCTCTGAAGATAAGTTGTAAATGTTCATCTTTTGGAATAAAGCTTAAGTCTTCTATGAAATACATAGTTCTTAAACCAAGGAAATTCATTTCCAATTTCATTTGTTTAAATGAGTTTTACAAATTCATCCCTGAAATCAGCAATTAATAAGTTTTAGCAACAGTTTGAAAATGTTAATACAAGAGGTCATTAAGAGATAATAGCAATTTTTCATTACATACGTGACAAAAAACTTCATATTCAAATGTGGTGAACCCAAAAATGGGAAGATTTTCTACAGTATTACACACTCTATAGCACAATTTATGGGGGGAAAGGTGACAGGTTAGTGTTCAGCAATTCTCAACGGAGAGGCAAAAATACAAAGAAAGATCATGCAATCGTAGTTTGTGTAGTGATGACTGGTTAAATGGATAAAATAAATAGCGTAACTGTATATGAGAGAAAGTACAGTACAGGTTCCTTTCTCACATACTTAAAGCACTTACAACAGTACAGTGCAGCTGAGCTTCCACCTAAACATGCTGCCAATTAAATGAGGATCGTGGTTCTTCCAGCAATACATGGCATGAAAAGCCCTTTTGAACAAAAGTCCAAGGCAACTTTTAAAATGACCACTTCAGGATTACTACAAACCATGTGAAGTACTAGAACTCTAACAATTCTTAAGAAGTCCTGCAAACTACATTTTTTCTGCATTTTCACTTCTTTTACAGAATGTTAAAACTGCAGCAAATTTTGTCATCAATAATAACAATATTGATTACCACAAGCAAAAACAAACAAACAAAAAAAATCCCACAAAACAAATTGCTGTTTTTGTGTTTCATGAAGTGACTAAAAAGTAGGATGACTTCACGACAGGAATCTGCGAAACTGCCTGGCTGATCTGTATTCAGGAGCGCCAATGGATCTCTACAGATGACTAGAGAAAAGATTCCCCTGGTAGGTTTCACCAGACCTTGAAGTGCTCTGCAGGTTATCAGAGCAGTCAAAGACCCTGACCCCAACACAATGTACTTCTTTCCTGTACAGTTTTAAGCCAAAAAAGTGCAAACCCCAGGACAGCTTCATCAACGGTTCAGTGATTCACAACAGTGACAATATTTTTTCTCCTGTGTAATTCCATCACAACTGTTATGTGTAACTTAAAAATATACAAAATATATACATATACAGCAAACATACATTTGCTGTGTCCCCTGAATGGTTATCCTGCATTAGTAATGTTAAAAATTAATAACTAGCTTTCTTAAAATAGTAGAAACTGAACTGAAAGTTCAGTGCATGCTATCTGTAATGAAATATACATATATTCACTCTTAGGCTATACTTAGTATACGTAGTGAACAAAGGAAATGTTTTCACTCTGTGCTCTAAAGTACAAGGAAATCAAATGCTTATTAATCTAATAATCTAATGTATTCAGAAGCTACTTTATACATTTTTGTAAGGCTTCACACTGCAAGTAATTTTAACGTGTTCAGACACCCAGTCTGCTTAGTTTACAAACTAAGCATAAATAACAGCATCATTTTGTCTCAAACAATACACTCAGATGTAATACGCTAAAATTAGGTCTATGACCTCTCAATTAATTTCACACACAAACAACTCTAAAGAACTCACTGAAATACTCAAACATGTTCTTACTCCCTTAACAATGTGTCTCGCTCCTTCTGATGCACACAGAAGGCCGTCACTTATTACAACAGCCTTTTGTTTCTATTTTTCCCAAGCTCTCAGAAGGGTTTATTTATTATCGTATTAGTCAATATACCACAAGACCCAGTCCCAACTACATGTGGTGATCTGTAATACTTCAAGAAGTTGAAAGCCATTCTTGTTACATAGAAAACAGATTTCCTTCGAACTAGATGCTATAGTTGTGTATTATAAATTTCCTCCATTACTGTACTTCGCAATGGACCTTTAAAATAAGGTTGCACGAACACAAAATCACAGAATCACAGAATCACAGAATTGCCAGGGTTGGAAGGGACCTCAAGGATCATGAATCTCCAACCCCCCTGCCACATGCAGGGCCACCACCATTCCACCTAATGCTAGACCAGACTGCCCAGGGCCCCATCCAATCTGGCTTTGAACACCTCCAGGGACGGGGCATCCACAACCTCCCTGGGCAGCCTGTTCCAGTACCTCACCACTCTCTCCGTAAAGAATTTCCCCCTGACATCCAACCTAAATCTCCCTTCCCTCAGCTTAAAACCATTTCCCCTTGTCCTGCTGTCACTCACCCTTTCAAAGAGTTGATTCCCCTCCTCTTTGTAGGCTCCCTTTATGTACTGAAAGGCTGCAATGAGGTCACCCCGCAGCCTTCTTTTCTCCAGGCTGAACAAGCCCAGCTCCTTCAGCCTGTCCTCATAGGGGAGGTGCTCCAGTCCCCTGATCATCTTTGTGGCCCTCCTCTGGACCCTCTCCAACAGCTCCCTGTCTTTCTTGTACTGGGGGCTCCAGACCTGGACGCAGTATTCCAGATGGGGCCTCACAAGAGCAGAGTAGAGGGGAACAATCACCTCTCTGTCCCTGCTGGCCACCCCTCTTCTGATGGAGCCCAGGATCCCATTTGCCTTACGAGCTGCAAGGGCACACTGCTGGCTCATGTTAAGTTTTTCGTCTACCAAGACCCCCAGGTCCTTCTCCACAGGGCTGCTCTCAAGGACCTCTCCTTCCAGTCTGTAGGGATGCCTGGGATTCCTCCGGCCCAAGTGCAAAACTCTGCACTTTGCAGTGTTGAACCTCATCAGGTTCACCCGGGCCCACCTTTCTAGCCTCTCGAGGTCCCTCTGAATGGCATCCCGTCCTTCAACTGTGTCAACCACACCACTCAGCTTGGTGTCGTCAGCAAACTTGCTGAGGGTGCACTCAATTCCGTCATCAATGTCATTGATAAAGATGTTAAAGAGCACCGGTCCCAAGACAGACCCCTGGGGGACGCCGCTCGTTACCAGCCTCCACCTGGACATAGAGCCATTGATGATCACCCTCTGTCTGCGGCCTTTCAACCAGTTTCTTATCCATCGAGTGGTCCACCCATCAAATCCACATCCCTCCAGTTTGGAGATAAGGATGTGGTGGGGGACCATGTCAAAGGCCTTGCTCAAGTCCAGGTAAATGACATCGGTCGCCTTTCCCCTGTCCACCGATGCCGTCACTCCATCATAAAAGGCCACCAGATTGGTCAAGCATGACCTTCCTCTGGTGAAGCCGTGCTGGCTGTCACGGATCACACGCCCTTTCCTCATGTGATCAAGCATGTCATCCAGGATGATCTGTTCCATGATCTTCCCAGGCACAGAGGTGAGACTCACCGGCCTGTAGTTCCCAGGGTCCTCCTTGCTCCCTTTCTTGTAAATGGGAGTGACGTGACCCTTCCTCCAGTCATCCGGGACCACACCAGACAGCCACGACTTCTCAAATATGATGGAGAGCGGCTCGGCAACCACCTCAGCCAGCTCCTTCAGAACCCTGGGATGCATGCCATCCGGCCCCATAGACTTGTACACATTCAGTCTCATGAGGCGGTCTCGGACCTGCTCTGTCCTCACAGCAGGGGGGGATTTACCACCCCAGTCCCCACCCAGAGGTGTAGGGATGCAGGGCTCAGGGACGGAAGGAGTACTGGAGTCCTGGCTGCCAGTGAAGACCGAGGCAAAGAACTCATTCAGTACCTCGGCCTTCTCTTCGTCCGTTGAAACCAGTTCTCCTTTTACGTTTACCAAAGGAGGTACACTCGCTTTGGCCTGTCTCTTCTGACTAATGTACCTATAGAAAGTCTTCCTGTGGTTTTTCACGTCCCTCGCCAAGTTCAGTTCCACCTGCGCCTTGGAAAATCTTCCCGTCTGTGTGAAGACATGATGAAGACTTAATTTTCCAAGCTACAAATGAAGACAGCTAATTATTTTTTACCAATACTAAATGGTAAATTGGGTGCTGGACTCAGTGATCCTTGTGGGACTCTTCAAATTCAGCATATTTTATGATTCTAATTCATCACATCATTTCTCAGTTATTGATTGCATGGACTCTCAAAAAAGTACATAATTGATTTAATTCTTGCAACTACATAGAAATTTTATAGCCAGCATTTGGAGAAAGCTTGATGAGGCTACAAGAAAGTCACTGCCATGTTTAATACAGCGCTTTAAAATGCTTGCGTGTATACATACATGTATTGCTAGTATTCAAACTACATTTTACATACATTACACATAAAATAATGAAAAAGCACATGGAACAAGGCTACACACACACATATACTGTGGTGCTAGTGCCAGGGAAGCAGTTCTCAGCTTTCTATCCAGCCATTCCCTTATTCCTACCATGGTGCCACTCCCTCAGGTATTGCCTGTGATGCTGACACATTCATGGAGCTTTTGGCATTGAGCCAGAGCAGAGATGTCATCCATACCAAAATACTGTTTACATCCTGTTTGAGTTACCTTATTCTAGACACGTTTGCTGTTCACTAACAAGAAATCTACTACAAGCTTAATTTTCTCTTTAGCGTATCAACTTCGCACCAGCTGGCCAAATAATCTCATAACTTATTTTAAATGAACTGAGGGATGACCTGGATAGGAGTAAGAAGTCGCTGGAAAGAAAAGTTGCTGAAGTCAGCAGTGCAGCCAAAAAAATGAGAGAGAGAACTGTGTGTAACACAACAGTGATCCAGCAGTGCTCTTCACATATGAGTATCAATGGATCTCTGTTTTGTAACAGCAGCTATAAAGGTCTCTCAAGCACCTGCAGAATGCAAATACGGAGGACTAGCAACATTTGTCCAAGTTGAGTTTGAAAGAGAGATGAATTACAATCAAGAGCAGTGCTTGACTGCATGTGTAAAAACAGGCTAATTTTTGCCTACTGACAGAGGCAGTACACATTTCTAGGCAGAAGTACATAGAAAGATAGCTGTGTCATACAGTTAACACCTGCGATCAAGAGGGATCCTGTGAACTGCTAAAAATATATTAAACAACACATGTACACATTTTCCATGGCTGGTGTACTTTCCCAGGAAAAAAAAGTTACAGTTAAAATAATTCTTCTAACAAAATCACTTCTGATTTCCAATTCAGTTTATTCAGTAACAGACTAACACGTATTTGATTAAAAAAGCTGACAAGACATCCAGTTAAATGAACTGCTTATAACATGCCCTAATACTACCCATATGCTCAAATAATCATAGCTAAGATTCAAATGAGCTTACAATACTTTCAACACATGTGGCAATATAAGACACACATCAATTTTACTCTTTGCTCAAGTGCTACCCTAAATAATCCACAAAAGTAACTACAATGCACTGTGTACATGTGGAACAGTTAAACAGACAAAAAGTTCTTCTGAGTGCCAAAGACATGTTGAGCTAAATGTCTCTCCCCACCCTTCTTATTCATTTTAAGAGGGCAAGTGCAACAAAAACGAAATCCAAAATAAAATAATCAGAAAGACAACAGAAGCAATTTTGTGTGTGCCAATTAATAGTCTGCATGCTTTGCTACACATCGATCATCTTAGAATTAATAACAGATTCAATGTTTCCACTTCTTTTTATGGTATTTCTTCAACTTGGCAGTATACAGGTCTTACCAAAATAATGTGCAAATAATTCAAATTCCAGATATATGTTAACTGTACTCATTTACATTTCTAATTGTTTTTAAGAAGCTTCCTGAATAAATAGTAGATAAGTCACGAAATGTCTAAAATGTTAGGAGAACAAAGGTAAGAGAGAGAAATGGATCTTTTTGAAGGTCTTTTTTTCCTCCAAGCAGCAGCATTAAAAGCAAAGCTATGGATTTGTACTTAAAAGAGAAATTGTAACTGAAATGTATGAACATGCAAAATATAAATTAAGCCAAAGTATATCTGATAAATGCTTTAAAACAAGAGAAAAAATAAAAAATATAAAAAATTTCAAGATTCCAAAGAAATCTGAAGAAACCTCACAAAGCAAATCCAAAGATTAGAAATTACTGCTTAGAAATCTTCAATACAAAAAAACAAAACAAAACAAAAAACAAAATAAAACAAAAAAAAAAACTACAAAGAGTCACACAATGTTATAGAACATACCCGCCTTCTACAGAACCTATGAGGCGATCCTCTCTTAGCAATGGACAACACAAGAAATGAGAAGAGAATCATCCACTTGACTCAAAATAGCAGCTATTCACTTCTATTTCACAGATGCAGCTTATTTTGTTTTCAACAACTTACACAGGTTCTACAGGTATTCAGGATTTGTAATTATAATCATTTATTTTTTTCCCCAGATAGCAGAATATTCTACATTTCTTCTTTCAATACATCTTGTTAATAACACAGCATTTTAACCATACCAAAATATACTGTAAACATACAAAGACCCCATAAACATTTTTAAACAATTGAAAGGAATTTAAAACACTGTTTTTATTTTGCTCTATATTCAGTATGGATTGATAGCATATAAACAAATTGAATTTTTGGTCTTACAGAGGTTCTTCCAAAACTTGTAAACCTCTTTTACTGTTTGGGAACTGAGTTGTTGAAGTTATCATCTTACAAAGGCTACACGCACATCATTTCACAAAGAACAAAAGTTCTGAACTACTATGCAAGAACTCTATTTCCTTCCAAATATCAGGTTTCTCAATTAATTATGGGACTTTCACATTGTCTGAAGTTATTTCAACATTTCTGACTTTGGCTTCTACAAAAATTCAACCAAGTAAGTCACAGTAGAGTATTAAATAGACATAACTTAGACCAAACAGCAGTAACTTAGACTGCAACTTTTTTATAATACCCACTGTAATCACTTGTATGTAAGCACTGATGTGCATACATTACACTTACTTCCACTACTCTTACGGCTTTAATAATATAATCACCTGAATTCTAATTATTAAATGTCTATTAAATATTCAACATCTATAGTAAACTTTCAGACAAAAAAAAGTGCATCTTTTAAAATAAACAGTAACAGGAGGCCTACTACAAGCTTAATTTTTTCTTTAGTATATCAGAAATGTTAAGTATAAAATGCCTTACCCTTTGTTCCAGAGCTGACTGAGTCTGCTGCCTTAAGAGAGTTTTAAACGGCCCCCCTTCTTTTCCAGCACTCCCACTGCCCATTCCTAAAGAATACCAGTACAAATGACATTTAAAAAATAAATAAAAACATATTATCATTTGCAATCAAACTTCAATTTAAAAATATGTGAAGCTGTGATTGAAAACCATACAAACTATTCCCTTAAATTTCCACAAAAAAAATGCTGAGCACTTAAGCATTTGAGTTTTTTGAGTGTGGCAAGGTAGGAAGATGATGGGTTTTTAAGTTTAGTTTTAAAATTCCTAGCAGTGTTTTTAATCACTATAGATTTGGATAAAAATTTCCTGATCTAAGAGCTTTTCCTGACATGTCTTTGAAGATCTGGGCTTGCAATTTTTTTGTACAACATAAAGCTTTAATTTCAATATAGAATCATAAAATGGCTTGGGTTGGAAGGGACCTCAAGGATCATCAAACTCCAACCCCCCTGCCACAGGCAGGGCCACCAACCTCTACATTTAACATTAGAATTAGAACAATTAGAACAGATATAAAGATCTTCCTCCTGTGCTTTCCACAGAAAGCTCCATCATCATTAGAGTTTCAGAGTCCTTACCTAAAAAGGGCTGCAATGCTACCATTAATACCACACTGTTGAACAATTCTGCTGCATTCCTTTATAGTAAGCTATACTTCTCTACTTGCATTATTGGTTTAAAAAAAAAGAAAGAAAGAAAAAAACCTGCCCCCCAGAGTTGCAGCGTAACCAAACCACCTTTCCTAACCACTGGGAAGTGACTGCACACTATTTCAGCAGTAGCTGTACATTGCATGAGTGAGACTAAAATGAGAATTGCAAAGCTAACACAAATCATTTGAACTGAAATATATAGTAGTGGTATTTATTTAACATAAACACCGTGACATATTCACTCATTTGATTCAATCAGATAAATTTAGTAATACTGCTCAGCATTTCAAGCTGCTACACTTATCTGATTACTATGTTTTCATACACATAACCTGCAGATCATCTGTAAATAAAAAATAACAAATAAATTATATTTTTGCATATCATGGCTAATTGTTTGGTTTATTGTTTTGCATATTTCACTTCCACCCCAGCCCCTAAATAGGGAACTTCTCTGAAGAGCTGTAAGATTTATCAGATATATAAACATCTTTGCCACCAAGGATCTGTTGTCAAGGAACAGTGCTGTTAACTGAGCGCTGAGAGATGCAGGTTATATGTATAATTATAGCATTTGCTCTACTGTTAGAAATCAAAAAAGTAAAAAATAAGCACATACCAAGATTGTGTTTTTCCTACAATAAACACAATACTGGCGAATCAGATTTTCTTGGTAATATTTCATGCCTAAAAATACGCTATCACTGGTACTTATCGTCTCTAGAACCATCAGTGCTAACTGGACACTGCAATAATATGCACCTAAATTTAGGAAAGCACTAAGAAAAAGGATAAAGAACAAAAAGACATGTCAGGAGCAAGATGAAGTACAAACACACTACAGTGCAAACGCTTATGAGTGAAGGCAAGATTCTCTCTTACAGTAATTCTAATTAAAACACTTGCTAGGTACCTTTCTCTTGTTGTTAAGCATCAAATAAACATGAATGAGATTGTACATATATATATCAAAGTGTAGTTACTTCTTCTAAGAAAATACAGGGAGATCTAGAAATACTGATCTTGATATATGCTAACTTCATTACTAACATTGTCAAAAAATAACCAGGCTCTCGCTGCCATTTAATTACATATACTGTAAGTACATACTATATATATTACATGTACTATATAAAGACTATAACTACCAACAAATATTTTTAGCTGTTCTTGGATAAGGAAACAATAAGATTAGTATCTGTATAGTCCCATTAAACAAGTTTTAATTGCCTTTAACTATTTGGCGTTGATCTAAATATAATTGTCAGGGACTATACAATATTAAATACAGACAAACATAGCATCAACACCGGACAAAAAAAAAACAAAACAGATTCTACAGAAAAAAAGGCACTAATATCAACTGAATAATTTAAATGCATGCCAATGGAATGGAAAAAAGTGCAGTACAAATAAAAAGTCTGTACAGACTTTGCTTGACGCGCATTAAAGAGCAGAGCTGCTAGCCATCTGATAGCCATAATTCCAAAAATTATGAATGAATTAATGAGCAAGTGCTTGTTCCATGCAAAACAGAGGAACAACAAGCTGAAGTGAATGAGAAGGGGGAAAAAAAGTCTATTAATTTAGTCCAGTTACCAAAGAAAATTGTGAGGGGAAACGAGGAAGTTCTTTAGCGTGAATTACATGCTTCAAATCCTCTATGGCGTGAAATTCTGAAGCTGTTACAAGCTTCTAGGGCACAGCTGAGAGATGGTATGGACAGTCATGTAGCCAGCAGTTTTCAGAGGCTAACATAAACATTGGGTTATAGAAGGCTGTGTGTTAAATGTCCCTGTATCAAACAGCAACAACATTTGCTTAAAATGTTTAAAAGGCCATAATAGATTGATCCTACCAGAAGCAGCCAGAAGCAGCTCTTCAGTGAAAGAAACACTTTTCCTCAGAACAACTGGGCTGACATGGCTAGAGTGTAGAGGATTAAGGCTAGACCCCGAGAGGAGGAGACAGGACTTTTTAAGATGTGGGGAATCACATGAGAGTGTAGGGGAGCTGGGAAACAGGAAAATCCTAGGTCCCTGTGGGGAAAGTGCTGTGGAGGAAAGTAATAGAGACAAAAAGATGTAGATTCAGAAGATGACTAAAGAAACAGAAAAAAGAAAACAAAATGAAGCATTTTTTTTTCCTCCAAATGAACCCACACTCACTGCTAAACTATTTGCAACATACAAAGAAATGGAAGGACAGTACAGCTACACAATATGAATGAGAAGCATGTTATCAAAAATCACGAACTGATCAACTTTATTTTTAAATTATCCCATTTTTATTAAAAAGCCTTGATAATCTAACATTTCTTTTAAATTGTATACAAAATTTGATAGGTGTTATGGAATAAAAGCTAAATAAGAGATTACTTTCATCACTTTGGTAAGAAGTTCTTTGGAATCTTATATCTTGTTGAATTCTAAGGTCCCATCAAGAAAAGAAGTTCCCACCTTTTCAATTTCCTCCAAATATCACATCAAACAATACGCAATGCTTTTCGTCAGCCTAATATTCCTATTAGTTTGCAGCAGCATAAAATAGATCACTATGCACAGAAGAAATCCAGTTTCAAACCAAAACAAGTCTTCCCAGATCTGAAAAAGTTCTTCTTCTATTTAGAGCATATATATAATATATAATATATTAACACAACCACGGCTGTATTTTCTGTAAGATATTAGCATAGCAGTCTCCAGATTTGGAGCTACTGAAGACTTAAGCAGATCCAAGTTTCCTCTGTTTAATTACTCATTAATTACTGTGAAATTGTGGTATCTGCACTCTTTTTCCAGGTCAGTCTCCATCTCAAGCACATGAACATACCAGCTACCTGACTGAGAAATAAAAGACTATCATATATTGCAGAAAAATGAGGAAATGCTGGTATCTCAAATTTTATGTTTAACAAGTTGCATCAAGACAACAACAGATATTGTTTTAGTACTAACCTCTCTAGCTTCCACACAGAAATATTCCAACAACATTACAGTCCTTGGAAAAGAAAATAGAGGTCCTAACACATATTGTGTATTGTTAGAAGCAACATAATGAATTCAGTACATTATGGAAACATATTTCGTATTTTATTTGGTATTGTCTTTTAGGTAAAACAAATTCCTGAACGATGTTGTTCTTTAAGCTATTGAGATTCAAAATTTAGTAAGTAACACCCAGATAGTGAATTTTTGAATGCGTTTGGCAAATCTTCTTAAGACACGATTGAGCAGCAGAGTTAAAAGCTGATAAGAAGTGCTAGCAAGCAAAAGCACACCCACTATTAGATCTGATGCTAAAAAGACAGGTGGAACATAGGTCTGCTTTCTCTACATACTTCAGAATTCCAAAAAGGTGGCAGTTATACAATCTGGTTTAATTATAAGCTAATGAATCAAAAGAGAGGGCCCATCCAACTACATAACATTGCCAGTAACCAAGTTAAGGCTGCTGCTTCAAAAACTTGGTGAATTTACAGAGAGTTGCCATCCTCATAAATTCAGAATATTTACACCTACAGATACAACCACCATCATTACATTTTAATCCTTTACACCACATGGGCCTTACCATGAAAATCTGATCAAAACAAACATATTTTCAAATATTCCATAGAACAAACACAATAGTAATCACTTATACAGAAGGACCACAAAATAAAGTGGTAATGTGGGCTTTTTGGCTTTGTTTGTCTTTGTTGTCATTTCTTTGTTTTTTTTGTTTGTTTCTTTGTTTTGGTTGCTTGGGTTTGTTTTTTAAGCAAGGTGGAAATGACAGAACTAAGACAGCTCCCTTATCTGGAACATTTTTCAACAGAAATTTGGAGAATAAACTAGGTAAAACATTTAATACAAGTGCATGTGAATGCAATATTACATTTATCTCCTTGGGAAAATTCTTGAAAGGAAGGGCTGCTATCAGATAAAGCAGAATCAACCATTTTAACATACTTAAAAAACTGTCATGATTAAATGAAAACAGGAATGTTCTGAGCTCCAAATACCACAATTTAAAACACCATTCAAAAACAAAACAAAACAAGCTTTTATAAACAATTCTGCAACATTTTTAGCACTACGCTGGTAAAACTTGGGGCACTGGCCACATAATAATAAACAATATAATTCTTTGAGCTGTGCTGACACTGTTACTGCCATGATTGTAACCAAAGACTAAGAAGAAAAAGAAGGGAAGAATCAAACAAGCTGAAGAAATTTTGATAGAACAACGAAGAAAGAAAAATGCTTTTAGATGATGACTGGAGTATTATTTAGGTTACATTCAACAATTAGACTGTGTATGTAATTCCTGTACGCCAAGAAAATTTAACAGGCAACAGCTGCACGATTCCTAGTATGGCATTTGCAAGAGGAAGTTAAATAGTCACAGAGATACGTATACAACAGTACAGCTACAGCACAATACATAACGCTAGAAAATTACAGCTTTAGTGAGAAAACTGCCTGTTAACACATTATGGTGAGAAATGAACTCCCCTGATCTGTATGTAATATGAAATGGAGGAAATAAGAAAAAGGCGATTACTTCGGATGCCCTTAATGCATTTTGTTTCCTATTTTATTTAGGACTGAACTCAACTGTGTTAAAAATGTAATTCTAACATTATCCACCTTAGTGGAAACATAAGGCAGGATTTAAATTTTCAGCCTACAGAAATTCTTTCGAGCACAAAAGTGCTCCTGAAGTCTCCAATTTCAATATAATTTTGATAACTTAAATGTCAAAAAGCAAAAAGTGGTTGAATGAAAATATAAAAAGAGAAACACAAATTAAACAAAAAGTGGGTGGAAGCGCCTTACCAGTTTTGGGTGTCAAACTCAAATCTGTGTCAGAAGAAGAGGACTGTCGACTGTAGGACTTGGAAGGTGAAAAGGAATAGGTTTGGTTTTTCAGAGGGGTGGAGGGTCCTGATGAATGAGTATTGGGATTGGGATCTTCATTGAAGGGAATCCTGCCAGAAGAAGGTGGAAACACATTCAGTAATCCTGTGCCAAAGGACCTGGCTGACAGCAGCATGATCCAAACACCAGGATGGGGTTGGGGCAGGGCCAGCAGCTATTCCTTAGGTGCGAGACTGGGGATGAGGCCAAAGGCAAATGCTGTTTAACCACTCAGCACTCTACAGATAGATGCTGATAATCTACAATGAAACAATTAAGCCAAATGAAAGGCATGAGATGGGACCAAAAAAAAAAAAATATATATATATATATGCAAAAGAAAAAATTGAAAACAGTTCATGGCTTAAAAATCTAGTCATATACACAATGTTTGAGTTAGTTTAATGAAGAAAAAATGATTTCAAGTTATATTTGTGTTTATACATATCCATACATTTATGTATATACACACATATACATTTTAAGAAAAAAAAAAATAATGTTTCCTTATCCTATAGCATCAACAGCATGCCACAGCTAAAAACAGAGCAAAGAGGAGAATCTTTATGGGAACAGCTATATTGACAAACAATTCACTTATGCACAGATTGACTTACCTGCTCCCCAAAGTTGTCTCTTCCACAAACGGCACATACCCTTCATATAAGCATTTTAAAACCAAAGTATTATATCTGAATTATGCCTGAAAGCAATTATTAACTCCTATCAAAACATGGTTTCCCCTAAGGATTGTAACACAGTGAATGTTACTCAGATTTATCAACTCATTTTTACTTAATTTCTTAGAAAATAAGTTTATTAAAGAGAAACAAAGAGTGTGGCTTTGTGGAAGAGACTGATACACTTTCAAGAAACTATTGCCTTTGTTTCAGCAGCTGCACAGAGAGTTCTTCACTGACAACAGAAGGTTTCTCCACGAGAAAATGAGGGAGAAAAGATGGGTGGTACCTGCCTACACTGCCTGCCTGCCTGTACTTTGCGACCACTCTGCCTTGTGGCCTGCCTCTCCCCAGCTCTTGAGTCTGAGCAGTCTCGTACCAGTGTAGATGAGAGTGGGAACAGACACAGAGAAGTTCTGAGTAAGTCGTGAGCCAGTAGCAGTGTGAATTGGGCTGTTGTGAGTCGAGCGGCATCCATGGCTTGGCGGATGAACCAGCGGAGACCTGAGAGAATTTGCAGCCAAGGTGGAAGAAAAGAAAACAATACATACAAACAGGTTGCAAAGTTACGTTATAAATGATTTCAGGGAAGTTTAGCTAGAGGAGATCTCTTATTTTAAGCAGACTAAGAATTTTAATTCCTAGCATGCAAGAGTCCAGATGAAATAAAGAAAGAAAGGAACAGCTTAAGTACTAGCTTATGATCATAAATTGATTTTTTGGCAACAGTGCATCAAGTTAGTAAAGCCAATAATAAGAAGCATTAGTTGACTTTGCTGGCTTTGAGAAACAGTCTCACTTTTTAGACTGAAGGACAGCAATTCTGTTAACATCCACTACCAAGCTGCTAAATGTAGATTATTTGGGGGATGAAATTTCCATCTTTCATTCCAGAGTTATCTACGAAAGCCTTTTAAGTTGGTGGTTGCCAGGTCCAGGTTTTTTTGTTTGTTTTAAATCACCATTGTTATTTCATGCTGCAGTGTATCCAGAAGCTCTTCGATGGCAAAGTTTTAAAACAAAGACAAGTTAAACAAGCTATTATTTGAAACAAAACTACTTCGGAGAAGCCAGAGCACATTGCTTCCTAGAAAATGTCTGATTTTTAGTGCAATACCATAACAGTAAGTTAATAAAGACATCTGGGAACATTATGGAAGTAGTACACTTTGTAGTGCTGATTTTTCCTTCTACAAATTGGCTGACACTTTCAAACAGAAAGTCTCTAATTTATCCAAGCAACAATTTAGAGACTGCAAGTATTTCCCTACTAACTTCTCTGCACATTAAAAATTTGTGTGCACACTGCCTTTAACGCTGCAGTTGAATTTATTGACTTCCGTTATATTTCTCCCATCATAAACAATATCCTCTGCAAGTACACTTTAGCCCTACCTGTTTTGCAACAGTAAAAAGCAAAGGACACAAGAAAAGATGAGCCTACCTAGGGTCACTCTCTAAACCGCTGACTAAACTGTGCAAACCCTTCTATGACCAACACAGCTACTCAAACTTGACTGTACTCCAATTAGAACATCTTAAATACAAGGCATACCATTAAGTCTTCACAGAACCATTTGTTGCACAAACACAGTCACTGCAAACTAATTATTCATTGGGAAATTTCTGAATCCCAGACCAAGGGTAATACTTTTGCTAGCAATATAAACACAAAAAAAAAGCCGTAATACCACCCCAGCTTCTAAAGAAATAACATACGTAAGCCGAAAGTAATTATAAAAATACATAAGTAATTTCAAAACTGTAGAATATAAAACTGAGTTCCAGACAAAAAAAAAAAAAAACTGCAAAAGAAAACAGATTCTGGAGGGGGAAAGGGTGGAAAATAACACCCATTATGTAAAACTAAATGACTATGAAGAGAAATGAAGTCTGTTCCTCTAAAAGCTAGTAATTCATACTTACTCCTTCATTTCTTTGGATGGAGAGTTACATGCAGGTAAAAATGCTGATGTGCTACTTAATTTATCCAACGTGCAGGCTGTTCCTATGGCTCGTACTACCAGTCCAGATTCTCCCTCCAAATCAAAACACTGCAAATAACCAACAACAGCATTTCCTCTCATTTCAAGGACTTTCAAGCCAATCTTCCTTTGCAGCTCACCTACAACACAAAAGGTGAAAAGCTCATAGGTAACTGCAGTGAACTTTTTCTGTTTTCTTTTGTGCGCTTTGTCCTCTCTGATTTTGGAACTGCAGATCAAAAAAAACAGGTGATAGTTCTGATTTTATACCATTATGTTAAGCACAACATCATCTTCCTATAACACAAAGTGATATTCCATTAGTTTTCACTCTTTTCCCCTAAACCTGTTCTGATTGCAACTATAGTTTGTTATTTTGTAATTTATTTATTTACTTTAAATTCTCATTAGCTATTCTCTTTTTTGTTTATTCAGAGACAGGGAAAGGGATGGTCAAGATGCACGCTGGAACACACAAAAGGTTATAGACACTCCTTCAAACAGTTCAGTCTAATGCAACATCTTTGAAACCCGTGTGAAAATCCATTACTTTTGTATTCACAAACACTCAAAACCTATTTAACTTAATTTAACCTTATTCATGTTTTTAGTTCTTTTTAAATTTCTATTACTTTACTTGGTAACCTCATCTAAAAAACAAAGTATGACACAAAGTAAGCAAAACATAATACCAAATACACTACTACTGCAAACAAAGAACTGCACACAAAGACTGAAAACCCCTGTTACTGTAAGTATGACTCATCACACATCAAAGAACGATGTCAATTCTGACTGCAGAAGTAAAGAGTCATGCTCAGAAAAGATACAGAATTCCTTAGGATTCTTCAGACACAAGTCAATGATTGTAATATGAAGCACTGCATTACATGGCATAAAAGAGTGTTATTATGAGGCCTCTTTGGTACTTTTCCCCTTAGTCACTGCTATGAATGAGAATAGTAATAAAACACAGCAGAATGCTTCCACATGCACTCTTTTACTTATTTTCACCTTTTATGCAAGAAAAGGGATTCACAAATGTTAATCCTGTAAAATGGCTAACAGAGGAATTAAAGCTTTTTTTAATGAAATTTTTAATAATTCATGTCAGTTATGGCAACATTGTTCCACATACTCCCACAATATCTACTGGTTCTCTTAGTGAAGATACTGAGTATCACCATATGCTGTTTAGGCTGTCCATTTTACTAAACATCTCCATACATTTGCAACACAAAATTTACTTTTTCTTCTAGTATCTGTCCTGAAACTGGTTGTATCTACAAGATACCTGATAACATTAAGTGCCTACTAGAGAACTGAAGCCACTGCCTACTGTTCTAATGATCATTTTTTCAACATTTCATTGTATTCCTTACACCTCCAGAAATGGTTGTCTCTTCTTTTAGTGTACAAGTCCTCTAGTCTCTAGTACAGGACTCATTTGTTCTGCTCCACTGTCACAGAGATGGGGACCTTGGCTCACAGGCGGTATTCATAAATGTTAATAACACCAGACAGACAGACAGACAGAAAGACAATCTATGAAGGTAACTGAAGTACCACTAATACTCTTCATAGGGGTAAAGAACATCTTCAAGGGAGTTCCATTTCTTTTTTAGCCTTGCTAAAAACAACCAATAAATCACATAGCAGTACAGCATCACCAAGAGGGGTGGGGTGGACTTTCTGTCACACTAGTCATCAGTTAGAACAGAACCTTCTGAAACATGAGACAACGTGAATGAAAAAATAAACAGTTAATACGAAAAATTATAATACAACCTTGTCTCAAAACTAAGCTACTAATTTGAATGGTGACTTCTTTTACAAAGCAATAACCACTGCAGCCTGCATGTTTAATACCTGACATCAGAGAAATGAGTCTTTGTCTAGCCTCATTTGACGCCCTTGGTGTACGTATTCGGTCTATCCACTGGTATTCTGGGTCTTCATTAACTACCAGTTCTTCCACAAATCCATGAATTATTACTGCTCTGTAACACTTCGGAATAGATGTAGCTGTTAAAGAAATATAAAAAGATGCAAGGTATGAATCTAAGAGAAATGAATTCAAAGACTAATAGAAAATTACATCTAGACACTGATGTAAGTGATTCCAGAATGTAATCCAGGCAATTTTTTTTTTCTGTTAAGCTCCATTCCTATATCAGATTGATCAGTTAAAATGTGGACATACCAAATCAATTTTTTTCTGAGAGATGCTGTAAGACCACTAATTGCCCAGTGCACTGGGTACAATGCTGCTAAGACATGTACCATTCTGAAACTTTTTGACTTTTTGCCTCTTTAACAGAATATTCACCCAAAGTAACATAATGATCAGAAAGACGGGGGGAAAGGGAAAGCCACCCTTTGAAATATATAAGAAAGAAAAAAAAATTAAAAAGCAAACTAAACATATTTTCTGTATTTGCTACTGCTATCAACATAATCCACAGTGGGCTTACACAATGAACTGGCAAGTGGAGGAAAACAGTCAGTAAAGAAAGAAGGAAAAAAAAACTTTGTTTTCCTTTTTTTCCTATACTTACTGCAAAAAAACTTTACTCCACACGATGACTGCCTGAATCTGTTTAAATCATTGAAGAGATCTACTTTCACCACCACATTAATCTCCCCACGTATACCTACCAAAAGAAAACATGAAATGGTATTAAAAAACAATACCGAACTAGCCATTCTGTAATCTCTCTAGTAATTGACAACTTCTATTACCATTGGGATAGTATTTCTTCAAAGAACGTAATACAATCCTAATAGAACTGCCTGTTTCAACTGACTGCTAACATGTCAGTTCTAGCCTGGGCCAGAGGAGCAAGATGGCATCTCCTTGCCTTCAAGTGTGCCATAAAGATGCCATCTTGCAGGAAGCTGCTAGTTCTGCCCAGCTTTGAGGCTGAAGCCACACAAGCAACAATCATCAAATACATGCTGCACCAAACAGGACTTTAGAAGGGTGGTACTGGGAAAGGAGAAGTTATCAGCCACCTGCTATTGCAGTGGGCCCAGCTGCAGGGAGCAAGTGCTGCTTGCTCCCTTGAGCTGCTATCATCAGTGCTGGCAGGGCAAGAAACCAAGTAGGTAATTCTGTGATACTGTCCTAGGACATGCTCCGCACAAAAAGGCAGGGCTACTTTGGATTACAGATACCTCAAAACTAGTCCTGTTCACATCAAGTTTTTTTGTGTTGTTTAGAGCATTTTATATTTTCTCCCTCAAATAATAGCAAGATTATGGTAAAGCTGAAGTCAATACAATGAGACAAGTTACAGCTCTTCTGAGAACCAGAAAGCAGGCAATGTAAAATATTTTGTGAATAAATATATAAAATAAGGTACTACAGATTAGGTAAAGCTTAATCTTTTGGCTACAATTAGATCTTATTAATAGGGCTGGATTTCTCCAGAACATACCTGTACCTTTTTAGATTTTTCTGCTCCTATTTTGAGCTTACTCCTTTTCCTGCACCCATGAACTAAATCCTTTCATATCACGTTATTATGGATTCTGACATAATGAGGGCTAAACTTCTTGATGAATCTGATCTCTAGTGACTTCAGAAGCCTTTAGGACAGAAATATCGAACTCAGAAAATTCATCAGATTCACAGACTGACAGACGTTATTGCAGTAAAGTCACCTAGTTATCTTCCCAAACACCAACAGAAAGAAGTCTACATTTACTGTAGCAGGAAGCGCATCAAACTCACACATTTTCACACAAAATCATGTTAGGAAGCTAGAAAAAAATTTAAATAAATATAGATAAATGTCTGTTTTCTTTTAAGAAAGCATTAATTAATGTTTGCCAAGCACTGAGATAATTAGAATCTACTGCTACAAGCATGAAAATAATTTTTGTTTTATCTAAGTAGAAAAAAGAGCTGTGAAAAACCAACAGAACTAGAAAATACAGGGAAGTCTAATTCTCTGACATACAAGTTGCACACATCTTGAGAAAAGAGTTCAAAAGAAAGCATCCAATAAAAAAATGGGAGCAGAATTTAAAAAAAATCAAAACATGCAATATTTTGTAAGACACTTTTTCACTATAACTGTTAGATATGCAGTAAGAAAAAAAATTATCACTGGTTATGATGACCATCCAATAAATACTACTAATGCTTTTCCGACAATTAAATGTAATTAGGTTTTAAAATAGTTATTTAATTCCCACTGTATAATAAACTATGACAGTACTAATACCCACACAGATGTTCTGCAGCAAGGTACTCAAGAAGACAGTTTGCTGTAAATGGATCTTAATTTTCTGGGATGGATGCTCAGCCTCCTTAAAATCTAAGGCAAAAGCATCATTAACTTCATTTTCTCGTAGCCTCAAGATACTCTGAAGAACTCTACCTAGGACTGCTGGCAGGGAAATGGAGTTTCACCCTGAATTTTATGTTTGTCATATCCTGCCCCATCATCTCAAATGAAACTTATCCAACACCCCAGGAAGGCACATTCTAAGTAACTTCAGCAAAAATACATTCTTTCAGTATGTTTTAGGGTTTTTTTTTTTTTAACTGATTTTTCCAGTAACTATTTCCAGCAACTATTTTAAATAGTATGAGAAGATGTTTTCCACTTGTCACAAATTTTATGAAGGGCATTCTGCCAAGCCTTAAGATTCTGGCACAGTAGTTGAGACTTTCTTATGTCGGAAATATTAGACATCTTTCATATATGATCATTATTGCTATTAAACATGAAGAGTCCCAGAAGTACTTTGTCCCTGATTTTAGACGGTAATCTTAACTTACTGAAGAGCTGATAAAAGCACCAAAACTGGAGCTTTCCAGCTCCTCAGGTTAAAAACAATGCAAAACATGAAATTAGCAAATCTTACCATGGATGGTATCATAAATTGGAAACCATCCTGAAATAACTGTAGCTGCTTCACTATAGAGCAAAGGATCAATATCAATGTATACTTTGCCAATAGCATCATTAGCACTGTAGGTATCATGATCAAGAACGGTGATCTGGAGAGGCTCATCTTGCAGCTCTTCATCATCTACCTAGAAACAAATATTGACATGGAATTTGAATACTTCAAAAAAAAAAAAAAAAGGAAGCAGGGGTATACTGCTGGAAAAACAAGCACAGTAACAGGTGAGTCAGTTATGCATAGAGACACGACACAGATAAATCTAATTTCTACTTCCTGGATCTAAACAATGCATTATTTTTACTTTGCCCTTCATAAAATGCCAAAAACTTGAAACAAGAGTTATCACTGGGAGAAGTACAGAAAAAAAGACTACACTGATTGCATAGTTTAAAATTCTACATTATTTTAAGTCCTAATATTTATCCATCTCCATAATACTATATTTTTCACAATAAAATGTGAAAACTTAACATGAAGAGTCTCAGAGGACTGTGACACCTTGAAGTTATGCGCTCACATTTCAACACTGATCGGAGGCTTAGAAAGAATACAAGATACTTTGTACGACTCACAGCAAAAATTAAGTAATTTCAGACATGCACTAAATGAATGCAATAATCCATCTTCAGACACACTGGCTATTTTTTCTTTAGGAGATACAAAATTCTCCTACTTTTTGTGCTGAAAGTAAGGACCACAAAATAAGGACCAGGCCTGCTAAACATAATGGGAACTCATTTAAGCATTTGCAGAACAACAACACAGTATTGATAGAAGTTCAAACTACACACAAACACACACATTTACGATCTCTTAAGCAGTTAGTGTTTTTCCACTCTTTGAAATGTGGAATTCTGATTTTTTTTTCAATGTTACTGTTTGGCTCTTTCCTTTTCCAAATCCATTTTTCCATGATAAAAGATAGAATTTTAAGACTTCCATTACTGTCAAAAAACCTCTTTCTGAACTAAGAGAGCTAACCCTACATACAGTTCAGCTAAGTTTTTCCACCTCCCAAAAGGAAAAAAAGACCCCCCAAAAATAAAAAATTTAAAAAAAGAGAACTAAGAGAACGGAGTGGACTTCAACATCGTAGTTCTGTTTTCTTAATAAACATGTACTGCAATTATAAGATATACTTCTACAAGGATTTCACATCATTAAGTTGCGTAAGCTTACTGATTCATACCTGCTCCAACATCACTCTACTATCACTCACTCCATGTACGCATATTTGCAAACATGTTCATACTGAGATATTATCTTAGAACACTATAAACAAATCAGTACTACACATCCAAATATTTTACCAATTAATTAATTCTACACACCATTACACAATTTATTTTTTTTAAGGGTAACAAAAATGCAGTAACGAAAAATAAATATGTAAACAGTAGTTCAGGGCAGAATGTCAAAGGACACCTATGGTACTACTGTATTCAGTTCATTAAAATTAACTCATCAGATCCTTGAAAGGGACAAGCAGTTATGGGAGAACGCCAAGTGTCCTCATTATTACATAAGGAAATGAGAAAGAAAGCATCAGGCAACTGCTGTGCAAACTCTTCATTTTTTAATTTTCTTACATAAATTCTGTTTCCTTTGTCAAGTGCATTATTTTCTCTAGCCAAAGTAACAGTCCAAATACCAGCTAACTTTCCTTACTCAAAATTACTTTAAAAAAAATTAAAATAAAAAAAAAAAGAAAAAGAAAAAGAAAAAGAAAAAGAAAAAGAAAAAGAAAAAGAAAAAGAAAAAGAAAAAGAAAAAGAAAAAGAAAAAGAAAAAGAAAAAGAAAAAGAAAAAGAAAAAGAAAAAGAAAAAGAAAAAGAAAAAGAAAAAGAAAAAGAAAAAGAAAAAGAAAAAGGAGCAAACCCACACTGATACCTGAAAACCTATTGGATAAAGCTTTTACCTCTGTCATAACACTTAAGTTGGCATGGAATCCCATCTGCCACGTTGTCTTTATAAAGAATCTTAAAAAAAAAAAGCCGATGAGATACCATTGGCAGATATATTTTGACCATAAACAAATTTACTGAATGGCTTCATATGTATTTAAACAGAATTACCTTCACTGCCCAAAACATTTTTCTGCCTAAAGTGATATTATTTCATCAAAGGCATCCATGCAGACACACGTAAATTCTTAGAAAATACTTACTTCAAATTTAAACCATTCAGAATTCCACTGAGGATTGAGTGACTTTGGATATACATCTGTCTTAAATGTTGTATTTCCAAATTTTACCTAAAAATAGAAACAATTATTAAAAATAAACATTAACTAATAAATTTAGAAAGCGAGTTACTCATCAAATCTTTACTTGCAAATAATTTCAAATATGTATTTTAATAATATCAATACATTCTTCTCAAGAAGAGTTACTTTTTGAACCAATGTACACCTATCAGTATGCAATGTTACATTATCACCAATACGTGCAATGAACCTCTCCCTTCCATCATTTATTTTTCTTCTCAATCGCTTTAGTGTTAAAATATCACTTTGTATTATCTACTTGTGGTCACTCGGTACACCATCTCAGCAATTTGTTGCTTTCTATTTAAAAATGTTTTATAGTTTATTTTTATTTACAGTTTATGTTTCGTTACTGTTCTCTCTAGGATTCATTTATCAGCTTTAATGACAAACTGTAAATGAAATAAAGAACTAAAATGGTAGCATTAGTGAACTTTCTTCTTAAAACGCACTGCCTTGACCTGCTGTTTTCCTAAGCCAAACACACATCCCTGAATTCACAGCAGCAAGGACAAGCACATTCACAGTTTCTAGTCCTCCCCTGTTACAAAAAATTCCAGAAGGCATATCAGCAACAAGGACAGAGGGAACTATCTATCTATCTATCCCTTCTAATCTTCTGTTAACGAAGATTAAATATTCTACATATTTCTATTGATTAAGGCTAATAAGCAGTTAAAGGTGTGTATATTAGGAATCTCTACTTGGCCTCTGCAGGAATCTATTTCAGGACCATGTCACAAACAGAATTTCTGTATTGGTTTATGCACCAAGAAACTATGCTGCATAATCCAAGAGGCTTCATTTCACTGTAGCTTTCATTCCAAACCCCTACACACCCTTGGAGTTCAAATGGTAGCTCTCAAAATAATCAGTACTTCAACTCATAGCACATATCTGATGGTACCTACAAGTACAGGAAGTTACAGTTTTGAATTCATTCTTAAGGAAGTCATGTGTGCTGATTTTAAAAACATACTACAATCAAAGGCAGCTACGGATTTTGAATATAATTTGCTTTTTGAAAGTCTAAATAGATCCTGGAAATTAAGTTTAGGATCAGATTTTGAACGCTATCTCGGATTTTAAACACTTTCTTTTAATACTTTTTAAGGACATCTTAATTCTTAACACTTACTTTTTTACACAGGTGCACAACCCAATTCTAAAGAGGTTCTGCACTTGCTTACCTACAGCCGGTTAATTTGAACAACTTCAAGGACTGCAAAACTGACCTACAAGTTCCCACTGATCTCTGTATACATCACCACACCTCAAGCAACAGAACTCTGTACAATCCTATTCAGGATCTGGACTTGATTCAAGAACAGTAAAGTTTTTGGAAAACATCCTATTTTGAAAGTAAGCTTTGAAATTAAAAGTCGAAGTGGTATGAAAGCACAAGGCAAAGCACTGTTAGCATAAAAAAAATAACCTAGCTATCAAAACGTGGATTCAGACTAAAAGCATATAGACAACAGCACACCTATCTGAAAGGTGTATTCATCACACAACGCACTACAATAGTGATAATTACACTAGTGTAGCAGAGCTACTTTATGCAGAAGCTGCCAACACAACAGCACAGAGCTCCACCCAGCCTAATTTTACATGCTATCTTATGAGTAAATGAGCTCCCTGGGAGCCTCAGGCAGCTCTAAGGATACTCAGCCAGTATTCCAGCCAGATCATTAAAGCTAGGAGAGGTAATCTCCTGCACTGCTGTCCATTGTACAAATTTAGCAGCACAGCTGCAGAAGAAGCTGTGCTAATTTGTTCCAGACCACACCTGCTAACTAAATCCACATTATACATAACTTCAAACAAGTAACCACTTCGAAGTCTTTCATCATTTTCCTTTCTAATTCTAGATTTGTATTACAATATATAAGAAAGAAATTAAATGCTAACAATCGATTAGCACTTTAATAATGCTTTCCACTTGTCAGTTTTATTTTAATGAAAAGGTTTTGTAAAGGCTTTCAGCAACCTTACGCTGAAAAACAAAATGACAGTTTTAAGCTCATTTTGACATGTTCTGCCCGCAGCCATAATGCTCCACATGTGAAAAGGGTACTTCCCACACGGAACTTGTTTTCCAAGTACTGGCCCTAAAAGCAAGGCTTCATCTACAAATTTTCTCAGCCTTATTTGTGCCAAGGCATTCTTGAAGCTGAGCGTTAGTTAACCCAGCTAAGCAAACTGATAATGCTGAAAATATCATCCTTTTTTCTTTTGTTGAGCTAGCATTTAGCCACATGTGTTTCTACATATGCTTTGCTACAACGCTGCTCACACTGCAGATAGGGGTGGTAGAGAAAGAAGGTGCAGGGTTGGGAACAAGTGACCAACAGGAGAGGAGAGGGCTGCTTTTTCCCAAGGCAGCATAGAAGTGGTCAACTGAAAGCAGGGCTGTACTTCCTACTCTGTTTCTTGTCTTCCTACACAAGAAGTGTTGCAGTCCACCTATTAATCAAATTCAAAACCGCAAGTGAATTTCTCTGTAAGACGAACTTATCGGTGAGATTCCAGTTTTTCAATGTCTACAGTTCCTAAATGACATTTTTCCTATTGGAATCCCATTACTGTGCCAACCTTCAAGGACTATTTATAGTACAGACGTGCACTTGTGTAGGATTCCGTTTCTGAACAACTCTTTTCCTGAAGGTATGACTTTTCAAACTGTGGAATGCTACTGAAATTGTTCTAGAGCTATTTGTGATGGAAATAGAGCCACTGAGCAAAAGGCCCTCATCAACTCATTTTTCAATCCCTTCCTAAGAACTCTTTAAACTAAAAGAGGGAAGGATTTAGGTTGGATGTTAGGAAGAAATTCTTTACCCAGAGGGTGGTGGGGCACTGGCACTGCTGCCCACAGAAGCTGTGGTGCCCCATCTCATTTAGGGCCAGGTTGGATGGGGCTCTGGACAGCCTAAGGCGATAGGTGGCAGCCCTGCCCACAGCACGGGGGTGGAACTGGAGGAGCTCCAAGGTCCCTTCCACCCAAACTGTTCCATGATTCTATGAAGAGCCAGCATGGGTCTGTTAGCTATGATTGTAAAAAAGGTTTGCACTTGATAGTTTTGGTGTAATTCAAGCATATAAGTTATATTAGGTATGTGCTCAACAAAAATTCTGCTTGAAAATGCCAGCTTTTCATATATTTTTAATTGAAAATATACATAAGAGCCTTAAAAGAGGACCTGTACAGTCAGTCTGCACTTCCTATATTCGGCGATATAAGTGACCTGAAAACACTTCCGAAGACAGCTTCGTTCTGTTACATCGCATCTACTGAATGCCGAAACGGATTCCATTGGGCTGGCATATTAACAAGAGCCACTCATTAACAACCCTCAGCCCGAGGCTGAAAAGAGCAGGTGAAAAGACACTCGGGCTTCCCAAGGCTGTCAACTAACAATCACTCCCGAGCGTATCCCAGAAGCCACGCTACAGACACCACAACCGACACGGACGTCCGCGCCGTCCCCGCCGGGCTTGCGGAACGCGGCCCACTGCCGCAGCACGGGGGCCGCGCTCGGAGCCCGCCCGCCCCGCCGAGGGCAGCGCTCCGCCACGCGCCTCGGGGCGGCACCGCCCAGCCAGCAGAGGGCGCCCGGCGGGGCGGCGGCCCGGGGCAGCGCGGCGGGGGCACAGGTGCCTCTGCAGCGCGGGGCCGGCGGCAGGTGCGGGCCTGAGGCGGGGGCCGCCCACCCGCCCCGGGTCCCGGCGTCCCTCCTCTCCCGCAAACCTCCACAAAGGCGTCGGTCAAGTCGCTAGCGCGATCCATCACCGGCAAATGGCGCCCCGCCACGATTTTGACCTTCAGCTTCCCCGGCATCTTCCTCCTCCGCCTCCCGCCGGCTGCAGGGAGAAAACAACCGCGCGCGTCCCATGGAACGGCACGGCCGAGCCGTGGGGGCGGGCGGAGCGGCCGCGCATGCGTCACACCGAGCAACGGTCTCTCGCCGCCCGCCCATGCCCGGCGCCGACGCCCGCACCCGGCGCCGCGACGGCCGCGGGCACGCGCGCGGTGACGCGCCCAGCAGGAAGGGGACGGCCGCTACGCGCATGCGTACTCAGCGAGGCACGAGGGTGGAAGGGGGCGCGCGGCTGCCCCCCTTCGGGGCTTGGGGTGCTCCGCTGCCAAGATGGCGTCGTCGGCACGGGGGTCGCTCTGCAGTGCTAGCTCTGACTCCTCGATGGGTTCCGCGCTAGCGATGGACAGGAGGGGTGCGTGAGCGCCGAGTCATCGATGGCCGAGGTTGCCTCCGGCCTCGCCGGGGCCTGTGTCCGGCTAGGCTGCAGGGCGAGCGGCCTGGGCTCGGGGTGCGCCCGGCCTTCCCCGAGGAAGGATCTGCTGCAGGCGAGGCTGAGGGCCCCTGCAGGGGGAATGGAGTGTGTGGGTGTGCTGTCTTAAATCAGAAGAAAAATATTTACAGGAATTGAGGGATCATGAATAGATTAAATGGAATTTAGTTATCAGAAATAGGATTTGATATGGTTCATGTGGCCGGGTTTTGACTTCTTGATGCCTGAAAAGCTCTTTGTTTAGGAACTAGCTCAGGGGAAGCCTGGGGATACAAAGCCTCAGGTGTGTCTGTCTGTGGGGGCCTGGGACTGCAGAACTGTGTCGCACTGGGCCTCGTGGGTCCCCTCCAGCTCAGAGCACTGCGTGGTGTGCAGGGATATAAAGAGCCTTTGTGCTTGGGCTGAGCAGTCCCCAAACGTGGAGCCAAGTGCGAGATCTGGTTGGATTATTCCCCTCTCTTTCTAATCTTACAAAAGACTAAATAATGTTATGGTTTAGGCTGTGATACTAAAAGCACAAACCATATGAACAAAGTACAGCAGCGTGCAGCAGAGCAAATTAAGGCGTGGAGCTTTGTTAGGTTATCTGCCCTCCAGCTATATGCTTTTTTGCCTCGTTAGCATAGATGGCATATCCCTTCCTCAGCTTATTGTGAAGGTATCTCAGGATCCATTCATACTGCTGCTGGAATCCAGCAAACCTGATGAAATGATGAGCAGGCTAGATACATGCTTTTTTATCCATCCTTGTTTCAGTGGAATTACTTTCAGGGCGGAACAGCAATAAAGAGCAAAGATCTTGGAAGGGAATCAGAGCCAGAAAATATGCCACTAATGGTGTGGGTGTGGTTTAGGCCAGAAGTTTGCTATTTTTAACGGAATCTTCTGTTATCACCTATTTAAGTGTTGTTCTCACTCACAAAATGGAGCAATTGTGCAGCACATGGACTGGATATTTCTTTTGGATTAGACTGAAGTGAAAAGCACTCACTAGCAGTACACCAAATATATTTCAGCTGTTTAATGGCATTCAGGCCATTATAGCAAATAGAACGTAGTGTAAAATCTTCTGAATGGCATGGGATGTGGATGCTGGGTCCTAAGTAGTAGAACCCTGAAGAGAGGCAATTAATTCTGCACATTGCTTGTAAGCATAGGCGTTCCTGTATTTTAACTTTCCTACTGGTGTAGAAAATCACCAGCAGAGGGTGTGATGACAAAAAATAAAAACAGTTCTCTGTAGCCCTTGGTAGATATAAGATTCCTTGGCTCTCATTGATTTGTGATGTACACTGCATCGTAGCCCAAGATTTAGGGAGTGTAAAGTGAGTTCTTGACTATAAACAAGTAGGAACGAAGTAAAAACAACCTTTGTTTCTTTTCCTTTTTCTGGCAAAAACGCCTTTTTCTTTTTTTTTCCCCCTTCATTTGCTAAATAAATAAAAATGCAGCAATTTTTAGAAAACATTGTGTGGTTATTATGACTTGACTACCTCTTGTGATATGCAGAGTGATTTTTTCAGATCATAAAGATTGGGAAAGCTTGAGAATTTTTGCTTTAATTTGGAAGAATAAATTTTTAGCCCATTAAGAAGATAAAGATTGAAACTGCCCAGTACATCATAAGGAAAAGAGCACAAATTTAGTTTAGTTGTATCTCTTCAGAGATAGGTAGATGACTCTACAAAACATTTATGTGAAGCCAGGTTCTTATTAAATCTGTCTTTAAGCACGGAACAGTGAATAAGACCTCTGGAATTCTTTAATGCTCACCAGAGGTTGAGCAGTTTGACTGACTAATGGACAGTTAATGCAGTGAGTACCTGTCTTATGTATACTCCCTTGGTAAATAAAATAGCTACTGTTTGAGACAATCCTGAAACGATTCATGCATTATTCTATCTGGTGCTTGCTGTAAGTAAACAAGGAAACAAATTCAAGGGAACATCTGAAAAGAGAGAAACTCATCCAGGCAGGTTCCAGATAAATTGAAGCACTCCTGGCTCCTCAAGGCTTTTCGTATCTTCCCAGACAATTCATCTAATTGTTTTTCAATATAAAAAAGTCTAGAGTTCAAACTGAGTGCTTCAAGATGAAATACAAATCTGTTCTTGTCTCATCTACTAAACCTAGGTAACAGATTATCCCTTCAGAAATATTAGAAGACCTTTAAATTACTTGTAACTGATACATGTGTTTTTAGGTAAGCTGTCATGCTATTTAACTGGGGCCAATAGGATTCACAGATTAACTACTATAGGAAAAAAGTTCTACATTTAATTTTGAACTTTTGGTTCATAGGTGGATTCCCGTCTCTTAGAGAGAATGAATATTAGTTAATTTTACTCAGGCAGCATTTTTAAAAGGATGTTTTATAGATTTGATGCCTACCTGTGTGACCTACTGTAGGGACACTGCTTTAGCTGTAGGGTTGGACTCGATCTCTAGAGGACCCTTCCAACCCCTGCAATTCCATGATTCTATAACTTATTTTGAACAAATTAAAAACAAACAAAAAAAGAAAACAGTCCAGTCTTCACAGGTCTTTCTTTCATGTAACTGAACATTTCTTCTTGACTTACCCTGAAGGCTCTCCTAATAGACCATGTGTTTTCTTCAATTTTATTATCTCAGATAGGAGGAGTGTTCCAGGGAAGCTTTACCAGTGTTTGCTGGTGAACATGCCTCTCCTTCTCTGTGAGGTAATGAAATGCAAGGATTGATACGGTACATACTTCTCTAAGATCTCTGTAAGGATCCATCTTCACAAATGAAGATTTTAGTAATCAAACAAAAAAAAGAAAAATTAAGAAAAAACCCCACAACTGTTTTGGAGAACCAGTCCAAATCTGTTTCTTAGCTATTTGAAAGGGTCAGTTAGTCAAAATTGAATGCATTAAGAAACCTGCTTGTTGTGTTATGTCTATCATAAGGCTGAAGACTTCCTATGTTGGTGTGTCCTGGAGACCTGTTTTCTGGTAAATTAGCCTGTCACTTAACACATGTCATGCAAATAGCATTCCAGTTTCCTATGACCAGCAGGAGCTTACGGAAAGGGAAAGGTAGAAGGGGCTCTGGCAAAAGTTTGGCCGGAGCCCTAGAATGTATAAACTATTTGAGGCATCTGAAAAAGTATTAGATTTCCTGCTGTTCAGGCAAATGTTTGATGTAATGAATATACTTTAAACCCACAGTATGTACTTTCTCAGTAAAATGCATGCTTAGACATCCATAGGAAGCTTCAAGATCTATTTTCATCATAAGGGCAATAAAGTTGTGAGGAACTTACTGTGTTTTAACATCCACTTTGTCTCCTGCCAAGTTTCTTTCCTTTCTACTTAAAAGTGGTGTTTTAGCAGGTCATGAAGAGTTGTTACAAGTCCTGCTTCAGTTACATAACAAGTGTTACGCTTAAAGAACAGTTATCTCATTTGAGCATGTGTTATCATACAGTCAATGTCAACATACCCGAATTTCTACAAACCAAGAATGTTGCTAATTAGAATTGTATAGCTGTCTTATACAGAAAAGTGAGTGCCATAAAACTAAGATTTTTGTGTGGGGGTGATTTTATAACCTAGATTTTTCTTTGATTTTGATTTTCTTTCTGCTTAACTGTTAGCTCAGTATGTGCTTTGATGTCGAACAAAGAGATTTTTCTTGTGATAGGCATACACGTTTAATCCTTAGTTTAGAAACTAATATTCCAAAGAACAATTTTCCCCATATCTTTAGTCAGTCTGCTAACTAAACCTACCGCTTTAGGTTAGATTTCAACGGTACTGGTTTATTGACCTTCTTTACATACAGATTAGGAGGTGTTATCCTAAACTTCCCTCAAGTTGCAGTATGAATTGAGATGTTAAAGGAGGTGTCTTCACCATTGGAAGGAGCACTTTTTACTTATACTGCATTAAGCTGATTTTGAGAAAAATCAGTGAAGAAGTTTTGTTCATTTGCTTCTCCTTTATTGGAACCACAGTGACTTCATTAGGAGTCTACTTAAAGGTATGTCTGCTTTTGCGTGGTAGCATTCACAGAACGTACTGGCTCTGTTTCTCCTGCAGTTGCTGTGCTGATTGGTGTCTGTAACAGGACACTACGGTAATAGTTGTCAACTACTATTCACAGATAAAACTTTGCAGTGCCAGTTTTTATTTGCTGGAAAAATGCCAGTATTTGTCTATAAAACTGCATGTTCCAAAGCTATCTGCTGAAATCTACAGGACAACAGTACAAAAATAGCTTTTTATAATGCCCAGAGTGTGTTGTATCCTGAGTGTTATGTAAATAATAGGTATGTAGATACACACCCACCCACTTGGGAAGGTTGCAATGAGCTCAGTTTTCCTGGCTTCGTCCTGCTTTGCCTAAAGCAACTTCTCTCAATAATACTTTTTAATCTTGATACTATAGTATGAAAAAATGAGGGTATCATAATGAGTTATCTCCCTGATGGAGTTAAACTGCCAATGTAAACTATTAATTGTATCACATACCTTACTTTTGTCCTGAATCTATTTAAAATAGTTCTCAAGCTAAGGGAATTAATTTGAGCTGACACTGGTGATATATGATAATATAGTCTATTCCTTTGTATTACACAGGGCTGAATGCAGAACTCATTTGATCTTTCAACGGTGACAGTATCTTGGAGTTGATTTTTAAAGTTAAAGATTGCCAAGAAATAAAAATACCATACTATTGATAGAACAGATAGTTGGATCCAGACAAATGTGCTAATATTATGTATGAGAAAAAGCTTACCCAATGAAAACTCTTTTCTCTAATTCCTGCAATTTCTAAAATATTATTCCTATTTATAGACCTAGTGAATTGAGTAAAACCTCTGTGTCCTTTGAGGACAAACAGATGCCAAGAATTATTTTCAAGACTTACTTTAAAAGGGTAAACATAAGTTCAATTATGCCTCAGACCAAAAATTGTATTTCCAAGTAGTTTATGTACGTTTGTTTCCTGGATATTAAATGAAAGTATTTCCTTTGGAAGAAAAATCTCAACTTTTTTTTTTTTTTTTTTTTTTTTAACATGACATTTTTTCATCAGTCAAATCAGTAACAATTTCCTGTTGAATTTAGCAGTTTGGGATTTGGTCCATATCCAGGAGTTTGTAACAACATTAAAATAATCTAACAATGTTAAAATTTTCCATTTCACGCTATTATTGCTGTGTGAAGCTTTCAATTTTCAGATAGACTTGAAAGAAATTGGATAAAATAAATATTCACTAACATGAGAATGCATGCAATTACCTACGGGGAGAATCAAACAACTGGAGCTGATGTCATATTCTCAGCTAGTAATTGGATATCATTTATCTTTCTTCTACTTCTGTAAGAGAAATAACATTGCACAGAGCTTTGTGCATTTTATGAGCAATGAGTGGCAATGGCATAACTGGGATATCAGTTCACAGAGATTGCAGCAGAGCCCTGTGTACACATGCTCTAGGAAAGATATTTAGTTACAAGCAGTACAATAATAACAGCTATTCAAAGTACTTCAAATGTACAAAGCTCTAGTTAATTAGTCAACACCTAGTTAATAATTTAATTAAGTGTAATTGTTAGCAGTAGCATTTATATCATTAGAAGATAATTAGTCCTTCAGTGACTTCCTCCTCATAAAGGTTGAGTCAAATAAATGTTTAATGCTTGTAATTTGTGTTAGACTTTCACAGTTATTAGAATTGTTAGATTTGCTGATTTTTTCTTGTCTTTAACATTGCTGGTATTTTGTCTTCTTTTTTCCTGTATGAATATAATAGATTTTTTTGGATGGGACCTGAACAGATAGAATGAAATACTAATGGACAGGTATATTTATATATTGAAATTGCTGTCAGGATCAAAGTTGATGGTCCTGAAAGGTTGGTTAATGCTTATTAGAGCTATGGTCCTTTCAGTAGCTATGGTCCTTGCAGTTTGTCTTGCCAACAGCTGTCCAGCAAGAAAGAGTCCACACATCCTCATCAAATCCTCCTGTCTTGGTGGAGGATATTTTAAGGACAGTAACCACTCAACTATCTGTAGTCTTCAAGATCCTTCACAAGATATGCAAGCTATTTCCTGGTGCATTAAAGAGATTAAATTGGATTACGAGTAAAACAGTAAATCTTTGTATTCTAAAACTTGGAGTGCATGCAGTTCTTAATAACCATGTGATGCTTTTGCTTCTTGTGTTCCATTTGGAATAGACATGATGTTGTGAGCTATTAAACATTAAAGTTTCTAACATATAAACAATAAAAACACAAATTCATGGAACAAACTTGCCAAGTTTTGTTTTCAGTAGCATGCAACATTCAGCTTCTTACAAAATTGAAGAATGCAGCCCTGTGCCTACACCTTGGTGTTGTTAATTTACTGTCAAAACAACTGACAGCAGCTTTCACCTTGTTTATTTTAAGAGAGTTTTAATTTTCGTGCCAAGCCAAAGGAGACAGGCAGGCTCCTGATCTGAATTCTCTCTCCCCTATTAGTACATAGGAAGTATAAAAACTAGGCTCCTAACTCAGGCTGGTGGAGTTAGAAGCTTAAACTGTAACATCCTTATAATTCACTTTCTACCAGCATCCAATTTGTTGTGAAAAGTATGTTCTACTGCTGTAGAAAATGTCGCTGAAGCTCAGCTTCACAAAGTGCTCATGACACATCATGTGAATGAGGAAGAGGGAACTGTGACCACTAAGAGATGGAGTACTTCACAAGCTAGACAGAAAACTTCTCTTCAGACTCGCTGTAATAAAGGATGAACAAACAGAATAAACCATCTCCTCTTTATTCAGAGCAGGCAGACAGCCACAACTAGAAGTTCCAAGTTCATTTTGTGTTTCCTACTGGAAACGGGTGCTGTATCTTTTGTGATATGGCAAGAGAATGGTGCTGTTGGTTCAGGAAGCAGAGCTGTATGGGCTTAGTGATAAAATCTTATGCTGTATATATAGTTACACAGAAGTTCAGCGCAGAAAAGATTGTTATCTGTGGCTGATGGATTATTGGAGTGGCCAAGAAGAATGCTCCTAAAAAAGCAATTTTCTGATTTATTTATCAGAATCTTGATTCCTATGTACATTCGTGCACCCCTCTGGGATGAGAAGGGAGAATCATAGATTCATAGAATCACCAAGGTTGGAAAAGACCTAAAAGATCATCCAGTCCAACTGTTCACCTGTTACCAATAGCTCCCACTAAACCATGTCCCTCAACATCCAGTCTTTCCTTGAACACCCCCAGGGTCGGTGACTCCACCACCTCCCTGGGCAGTTCATTCCAGTGCCTGACCACCCTTTTTGAAAAGTAATACTTCCTAATGTCCAGCTTGAATCTCCCCTGCCGTAGCTTAAAACCATTCCCTCTGGTCCTATCACTAATGACTCGAGAAAAGAGGCCGACCCCCAGCTCACTACAACCTCCCTTCAGGAAGTTATAGAGAGCAATAAGGTCTCCCCTGAGCCTCCTCTTCTCCAGGCTGAACATTCCCAGCTCCTTCAGCCTTTCCTCATATGGCCTGTGTTCCAGACCCCTCACCAGCTTTGTTTCTCTCCTCTGAACATGTTCCGGGGCCTCGATGTCTTTCTTGCAGTGAGGGGCCCAAAACTGGACACAGTATTTGAGGTGCAGCCTCACTAGTGCTGAGTACAGGGGAACAATCACCTCTCTGCTCCTGCTGGCAACGCTGTTTCTGATGCAAGCCAGGATGCCATTGGCCTTCTTGGCCACCTGGGCACACTTTCAGATTGATGTTCAGCTGAGCATCAATCAATACCCCCAGGTCCATTTCCTCTACGCAGTCCTCCAGCCACTCCGCCCCAAGCCTGTAACGTCGCCTGGGGTTGTTGTAGCCGAAGTGCAGGACCCTGCATTTGGTCTTGTTGAACCTCACCCCATTGGCTTCAGCCCAGCTCTCCAGCCTGTCCAGATCCCTCTGTATGGCCTCACTACCCCCAGGCAGATCCACACTTCCAGCCAACTTGGTGTCATCTGCAAATTTACTGAGGGTACACTCGATGCCCTCATCCAGGTCATCAATAAAGATATTGAAGAGGACAGGCCTCAGCACCGACCCCTGGGGAACACCACTCATGACTGGTTGCCAGCTGTATTTAACTCCATTCACCACTCTCTGAGCCCGGCCCTCCAGCCAGCTCCTTACCCAGCCAAGAGTGTACCCATCCAAGCCTCGGGCTGCCAGCTTCTGCAGGAGAATACTGTGGGAGACAGCGTCAAAGGCTTTGCTGAAGTCTAGGTAGACCACATCAACAGCCTTTCCCTCATCCACCAGATGGGTCACTAGATCATAGGAGATCAGGTTGGTCAAACAGGACCTGCCCTTTATGAACCCACGCTGGTTAGGCATCCCGCACATGCTGCATGATCTCCCTCAAGACAATACCCGGGTCTCAAGATTGGGAATCTTGGGAGTCTCCCTTCACAGAAAAATCGTAGAAGTGCAAGAGTTGCAGGATAACTGAAGCCCCACAAAGCACTCTTTTCAAAAATAAAAACAAATATCTGATGCAATCTTAGTGCTCGTAACTGTATTATGTGGTGCAGAAAAGAGAGAAGATCAATGGTCTCAGTACAGGCTTGTTATGTAACTGTGAATTAATCCAACTCATGCTCTTGATGACTAGCCATTGAAGCAAACACTTCATATTTGTTACTTAGCACCTGATTTCTTTAAGTAAAAACTTGTGTTGAGTAAAACCTGGCTAACTAAAAGTAGGATCCTGATCCCTGTCATCTGCGCTTGTTCTGAGTACCATCTTAATTCATTCTTGACAAGGTTGTGGCCAATGCAGCATTTGACCCTGTTAAAAACAATTTATGGAGCTTTTGATATATGAAGACAGAGTCTTGAAACTCCTTTCAAAGTACAAAAAAATTCACATTTGTCAAGCTTGTTCTGTACTTTTGCTCCTTTTATGTACAGGAGAATTATGATCATCACACTGGACTGTGTTGTTAGTTGAGGAAAGTACTGCTTTGATTTTATCAAGATGATTATGAACAACACAACCTGTGAAATATTGATAATTACATGTAATGATTTTTATAGAATCACGGAATATAATATCCTGAGCTGGAAGGAACACATAGTGATCATCAAGACTAGCTCATGGCTCTGCAAAGGAGTATGCAAAATCCAGCATGTGTCTGAGGGTGTTGTCCAAACATTCCTTAATTCTGACAGACTGGGGCCTTGGGGAACCTTTTCCATGCCTGACCACCCTCTGATGAAGAACATTTTCCTAACATGCAGCCTGACCCTCCCGTGACACATCTCCATGCCATTTGTCTCTTCAGTTCTACGACACAACTCAGCACAAAAGGAGACTAACGTCACTTTAAAACTACTGAATATTTTCCAGCGTGTGAAGGTTGAATACAGACCTTACTTAGGCATGCCAGGAGGTAAGGGTAACAACAAGGCAGGCAAAGACAGTGACACTACCCATCAGTGTGAAATCCCACAGCACCCAAGTGAGAATTGCTGAGTCCATGGGGTGCTGGTCTACATTAGCTAGGCAGGTCAAAAGTCGAGACAAGGCAGCAGGGTGGGGTCATGAGGTATGCACTGCAAGGCTGGATGCAGTCAGTTTACCACTGCTCTCAGGTGAAGGGCTAAGGGCCTGAGCCCAAGCCTAGCCCAGCTCCCAGACCATGGGCAGAAGCTGCAGAGACCCCAGGAGTTATTTTCAAGGAATCTCCATTTATATTAATGCTGGTCTTGAAGACTGGCAGCTAAACTTTGGAAAGGGAGGTGGAAAGGCCTGCACTGGGAGTTGACCACCCTGGGGAGGAACCTTCATAACCATCCTGCAGAGTAAAGTTACAGGCCGGTGAGTACAGTTCCATGGAGTCCATGGAACATAGAACAGAATCACAGAATGGCTTAGGTTGGAAGGGAATTGAAAGATTATATGGTTCCAACCCCCTGCTGTGGGCAGGGTTGCCAACCACCAGATCAGGCTAAATCTCCATCCTTTTAATTTAAAACTGTTTCCCTTTGTCCCATTACTATTAGACCATAAAAAGTCTGTCTCCTTGTTTATAAGCTCCCCTCAAGTAGTGGAAGACCACAATGAGGTCCTCCTGGAGCTTTCTCTTCTCTAAGATGAACAAACCCAGCTCCCACAGCCTTTCCTCATAAGAGAGGAGCTCTAGCCCTCTGATCATCTTTGTGGTTTCCTCTGAACCAGTTCCAGAAGCTATGGGTCTTTGTTGTGCTGGGGGCACAAGGCCTAGATGCAGTACTGCAGATGGGGCCTCATGAGGGCAGATTGGAGGGGGACAATCACCTTCCTTACCATCCTGGCCACCCCTCTTTGCAGCCTTCAGGCTGCAAGCACAATGCTGGCGCATACAGAGCTTTTCATGTACCAGAACCCCCAAGTCCTTTGCAAGACTGCTCTCAAAGAGTTCTCCCAGTCTGTACACATACCTGAGATTGTCACAATCAAAGTGCAACTTGCACTTGGCCTTGTTGAACCTCATTTGGTTCACATGGGCCTATTTCTCAAGCTTTTCCAGGTCTCTCTGAATGGCATCCCTTCCTTCTGGTATATCAACTGCACTCAGCTTGATGTCGTCCACAAACATGCTGAAGGTGCATTCAATACCACTGTCATTGATAAAGATGTTAAAGAGCAGCATTCTCAACGCTCATGACTGGCATCCACCCGGACTTAGAGCCACTGACCACAATCTGGATGATCTGCGACCATCCAGCCAATTCTTTATCCACTGAATAGTCCACCCTTCAAATCTGTCTTTTTCCAATTTAAAGATAAGGATGTGGTGCGGGACCATGACATAAGCCTTGCAGAAATCCAGGTCAGTGACTTGAAGAGTCTCTTGCAAAACATAGCTGTGATCTGTATGAAGATGAGGCCTTGAATTTTTGAAGGCCTAATTCTAGCAGTTTCTGATGGTGAAGAGTTAACTGCTATCACCTTTGCATCATATTTTATCTGTGGCCTTCCTTTCCAGTGATTTTCCGCTTATGTCTGAGATTATCTCAATATACTATGTAACTTTCAGTGCTTTAAGTCAACAGATAAATCATTGCAGCCATCACTTCATGTTGGAAGATTGTTTTGAAATTAAGACAGAACTAACGTTGTTTTAACCTTGTTATTGTTTGGATGTGTGGAGAAGAAGCATGATAGCATTGATTTCCAACTTTAAAAAAGCACAATCTGTCTCAGATAGTGTTTGAAACGTTTTTCTTGCGCAGGTAGTGCTTGTTTTTTTTTTTTTGTTTTTTTTTTTTAGGCATTCCTGAGATAAGGCAATGCAGAAACTATCGCAGTAGATTAGTTACACCACAGATCACATATTACAGCCCTGATATGGTGTTTGAAGTCAATGTGGTTAGAATACTTGTAGTCTGAAAGCACAGACGGTGGCCTGGAGTGAAGCTGTTGGAAGTATGCTGCTTGTTCTCCACAGGCGGTAATCCTGATGCATACATCATTAAGTGTTTGAGATGCACGCGTGCTGTGTGATGTACTCCAATATTCACTCGAGCCATATAGTGTTCATGAGTTCTTAGCTTGGTGTCTTGAACTTGTGGATGAGAACTAAAACGCTGAGGCAAAACTGAATGAAAAGTGATGCTGTTAAGCTAAGGAAACTACTAGAAATGTGTGCAAAGGATCTTGACTCCGTGTGAAATTTTAGATACTAGCCCATACTTTATAATTCACTTGGCATGAAATTTTTGAATATTTGGCAACTGTTAGATAAGCATACAAAACCATGCTTATGGAACTCTTTTGTCATGCATCAAAGGCATACCAGATCTGTCTCTCAGATGCATCCTTTGCAGCTATTAGCTCTTCCAGCACTGGATTGAGGCTTTATTGTCAGAGCTTGCTGTTATGAAAGTTTTGTTTTAAATCTATCTGTGATATTGAATGACTCCTAGAGGAAAAGGATCCTTTAGCTCATAAACCAGATATGCCTCACAGTTTCATTTTCTATTCTTGGTAGCTATATGCATTTTTTTTCAAGGAGTCATATAAAAGAACTTTGGTATGAGATAAAATGCAGTCCTCCCTCCCAGCTGTTACCTTCAGATAGATACATAGCGATGAACTGAATTAGATAGCTGAACTTTGTGCAGTTGAAAAGTAAGCTGGAAAAAGAATAATTCTATTTTAGCCATCTCAGAAGACCACATGCTCAGATGTGCAGAAGTACTAAAACTCATAACTAGTATTGGACTGGACCTCGAATGGGTTATGCTTCTGCACATCTTTTCTCACTCCAATCTGCCATGACTCCAAACAGCATGACACAGAATTCTAAGTACAGTTAACAAGCTGCTGTTTTCCAATTCTCACTCTGATCAGAATAAACCAGCAGGCAAATGCCTGGAATTTCTTAGAAATAATATGCTAATCTATATTTAAAGCAAAGAGCAAACAAACACACGCATACACACACAGAGTCACCACTGTTTTTGATCTGAGTGTCTAAGACAACAGATACCAAGCTTCTTGTGATTTAACTGTGTCTGGGTATGAAGGTTTCCTTGGCTGTTTTCAGATAATGTGTAGCTAGTTAACTTGTGAGTTAATTATTTATTTTATTATTATTACTTTTCTCCTGGTTAAAGAAGATCCAGTTAAGTATGTGTATAGAATACACTTAATCTTTGAAAAGCAACCACTGTGAAACATTCTTCTTACTTAGATTCAGGAGAGGAAAAATAAATCAGATACTTTGTCTTAATAGTAAAGTCAAGCTTAGCCTTAACTTCAAGACATTTCTTGTCCCCATTACTCATTTTTGAAGGCTTTTTCAGAGCATCAATACATAGTCAGAAATTTCTATCTGGAACACCAGTAGCAGCTTATACCTATTTTGTGCATACTAACATTGTCTTTTATCTTAAATAGGTATCCTAAAGGGAAAAGACTTCTACCCCAATACTTTTGTAGAATGTGACTCTACCCACATACAGACTTTATTGTACTAGATGGAACTTGCTAAGATCCAGACTCTTCTTACAAGGGAGTAGGGGTCTCCATTTACCTTGTCATGTTTTTATTCCTTATCCATACTTGTTTTAGTTTTTAACATGGAATCAGCACTGTACGTGGTCTTTCTGATGAGGTCTCAACAGAAACTAAAAGCTAATATATGTGTGTTCTATACATGCAGCACCTGTTGATACACGGCTATGCTTGTCTATGGGAAAACAAAACAACAAACAATTAAACAAACAAAACAAAAACAAAAACAAAAAAACAACCTCTGAAAGTTATGCAGAACTCTCTAAGGACCTGCATTTCCTCAGCAGCCCGTGAAGGCTCATTAGGAGAGAAGAAAGGCTCCATGGCAGAACTCCCTCTTTCTGTCAGATCTCTGTGCTGACGTGTGGGAGGATGTGTCCTGAATGTTCAATGTAGAAATGGTGAATAATTCTTACAATGCACCAGGCTAAAAAAATCAAAGCATACTAGAACTAGAATTTATGTAGGACTATGTGAATACTTGAATACAATCACTACGTATTTCTACATACATTTTAACATAAACACGATTCTCTCAGTTATGAGTGTCTGCTTGTGTGTTTGTAGAACACCAAAACTAATCTGATACCACATGGTATGGGCGATCCACCCTCCTGCACTCAATGCTATGCAAGAACCAGAGACTTTTAAAAAAAAAAAAAAAAGGTGAACATATTTCTAATAATCCATTAAAAAATATGCAGTGCATACTAAGATTTGAAAAATTCTTTCCTGACTTCTGACAATTTAGTTTATACCTGACAAGAATAAGATTTAATTACTCTTATCTTTATTATTCTTGAATTAGCATGTGCAGTAACTGCAGATATTATTATCAGTCATAAAATTAGTCAGCCACAACATTTAGGTAAAGCGCCCAAAGCACTGTTTTCCTTACTCCTATGACAGTTAAGAATGCTTTTCTTTTATTTATTCTAAATTCTTTTGACCTAAGTTTTATTGGAGTAAATTCCACGCTTTCCCGATAAGGGACATAAAAGTTGTGATTAGTTTTTCAAACATAGCCTATGGAAACATTTTATCTTGTTTTTGAACTGTTTGTACTGATTTTATTCACTTTGTGTCCACACAGAAACATCTTTTGCTCACGTAAAACTGCAATTAACTTCAGGGTTTTGTCAAATTGGGTCAAAGTCATACGAATTGCCTCTCCACAGCTACAGCCATGGCTATTTCAGCTGCTTCTTGAACTTCGAGTCTAAACCTCTCCACTATGTAGCTTTCTTATATTTCTTTCTGTTTCTTCTTAAAATTGTTTCCTGATACAGTATTCAACACACCCACCTCCAAAGAAAAGAAAAGAAAGGAAAAGAAAGGAAAAGAAAGGAAAAGAAAGGAAAAGAAAGGAAAAGAAAGGAAAAGAAAAGAAAAGAAAAGAAAAGAAAAGAAAAGAAAAGAAAAGAAAAGAAAAGAAAAGAAAAGAAAAGAAAAGAAAAGAAAAGAAAAGAAGCACACCACAGCTTACTACACATTATTTTCTAACCTTTTTCTGCAGCTTTCAGTAAATACATCAAAAATGTGCTTTGTTCTTCTTTTTGTGTTCTGCTCTGTGATCCTTCTGCTATGAAATTCAGATTTTGCCAAACTCCATTGCAAGGTACAACCTTTTAATTATGAGCTTTTCTTTATAAAAGAAGCCTCGCTCTTTTTATGAAAACATCTAGTGAATTATTACAATCAGATTCGAACAACAGGGTGAGGAAGGAATACTGAAAAACACCACAAAGATTTTCTTTCTGCTTTTTTGGGGAGTTTTTCTTTTGTGTTTTCTTTCTTTTTCTTTTTTCTTTTTTTTTTCAAAGGAAAGAAAAGTTAAAATACATCAGAGAAGAGCAGAAACACATAATATTTCTGGAAACAATTAAAGTTTGCTTTATAAAAAAGTAAGCAAAGGAAATGTTATTGTAGGAGAAAATATTTTCTGCCAGATGTTTGGTTTCTGGCACCAACTCTCATGTACACACAAGATTTAGAAGAACTTTTCCTTAAATACCATGAAAGTTACAGTAGATGAAAGGAAGGGAAAGAAAGAAAGAAAGAAAGAAAGAAAGAAAGAAAGAAAGAAAGAAAGAAAGAAAGAAAGAAAGAAAGAAACCCACCAGAACTACAAATATGTTGTGACCTCAAATTCATCGAAGTGTTTTAAAGTTAATTGCTTTTAAGTGTTCTGAAAGTTCAGACATTTGGGTTTATTCCATTTTCCTCCTTACAGGTCCATGTGTGGTTCTGGCTTTAAGATAGGCTGTGGCTGTGGTGAAGCTGTTCTGGGAACACTTAGGGATCACACAGAGGTTGACCTCGAGCCAATGATTTTGTGCAATTAAATTGAGCGAAGTAAAGCAAGACAATGATTTACTGAACTATAACTGACCGCCACAGAAGAGCTGTCTCATGACTTCTGCTTTTCCACTGTTAAGGATCTATGAAGGATGTTGCATACATATCTAAATTCTGAGCAGTTAATCCATGCAATTGCAGGATTGGCCAATCTACCTTGCAATCGTTCCTTCAGTATTTCTGCTTATGTATGCTTGTGTTTTTCTGCAGATTAAAGCTTCCTGTTCCAAAAGACAGTGGGAAACAGTTGTAAAGATAACCAGGGTCTTTAACAGTCATGGTAGAATAAGATTTTAGAAATGTTTTTGCAATTTACTCATCATAAAATGGCTGTAAGTGGTACATTTGATTAAATGATCAATAACAGCACAGTAATGGCTTCCCACTGTTTCCTTTCCAATGGAGGTATTTGATGTTGTTTCCAGAAAGATGCTCATAAAGCACAGACAGGAAGATACCTACCAGGAAAATCTATTAGAATGTAAACTATTTCAAGAGAAACTCCCCAGATATCTCTACTTTTTTATGTATTACAATATTACTTGTAAAATACATTCTGAAAAACCTGCTGAATTGCTGCTTTGCTTATTGCAAGCATTCTTTTAATTCTGCAGATTAAATACACTGTTACAAAACATGAGAAAAATGAAAAAGTGCTTTTTTATTATACAAATGTGAGTTGGATCAGGAAAAAAAAACATTCCCCTGAGAAGTATCACTTCCAAAATGCAGGGGAAAAAGAAAAAAAAAGCATCTCAAAATTAGTGATAATTAACAGAGCTCTCTGACGTGCAGTTCTTTAAAACTTAAAGATGTACAGCAGACGGAGACAGGATATCGAATATCAGTAGCAGAGCAGCGGGAAACTTTTTCCACTGGATGAAAGGGATAAAAAGAAGAAAAACAAGTCTTGGCCTCTCGCTGCTCTAACTGCTGACTAAGCTGCCGACATACCCAAAGCCAACTGTAATGAAAACCAGGGAAAACAATATCTTCTAAACAAAACAAAACAAAAATAAAACCTGCAACTAAGGTAGAAGCTTAAAGTCAACGCAAAAACGCAAATCTCGAGTAATATTGATGCAGGGGAAAGGTGTATCACAGAATGGGAGCAGAAGGTTGCAGTTGCAACCTGCCCGTGAAAGATGATCTGCGGTGCTTCAGGCTAACCGCAGCCTATGCGGTTTGGGGCTGGGAGGACCGGCTGACATAGAAATGCAAAATTCCAGCGTGTAGGGAAAAAACAAAGTCATTGCTCCTCTCCAGCGGTGATTTGCAGAGAGGGGGATGAGGCCGGAATGAATATTCGTTCCTTTTCACATGTTAAAAGTTCTGCTGATTGGAACGAACCAGAAAATTTGTCACATTTTCAAGCGTAAGGACTGCGGAGTCAAACCTGTTGTGCCAGCTAAGATACTTTGAGGCAAGACGGGAAAGAAACAATTCAGGAAAGCTGGTGATCATTAGGAATGTGTTTGTTTATCCGGCAATGAGGTTTCCGGTTCTCTTTCAAGGTGACTTGATAGAACTCAGAATGCTGCTTGTGAGACGCGATATTCTCCCAATAGCAACTTCTGTTACACTTCTCCTTGTTGCTCACCCTCCTGCCTGCTGCTGGTTGTCTGATCTGGCAGGAACCGGCGAGCCGTCCTCCTCTTCAGTCCTCTCTGCTGCTGCGATTGAATTCTGCAGCCCTACAGAGCAGAGCACAGACTTCCTCAGAAGTTGGCTGTGTACACTCAGCAAATCTTTTGTAGCTTCATTCCTTACTCTTCCTACTGCAAACATGTAGCTTTATTGTCTCTAAACTTGAGACTTTATGTTCCAAGCTCTCCCTTACCAAAGACATAAACAAAGCTGACTAACTTGACGATGTGCCATGCATAGCAGCAGATGTAGATAGGGAAGTTCATAAAAGACATTTACAACCTGTGATTAAATATCAGCCGATTCTGAGGTGCTCTTCCATCTACCGTTCTTCTTTGGCAAGCCCTCTAAGGAGTAAAAGCAATCTGTAAGTTTGTAATAGGCGATACTAAAAACCAGAAATCTTCAGGACTTCCAAAAGCATGTTAAGGTGGTGGCCTACAGCCTGTAGTTTCAGAATAAAAATTTGAGTCTGCCTCTGTGAAAGTCACATTTGCTTTCCTAGGTGCATGAATGGTCCTTTGTGGTCCCCTTGGCCAGGGCCTCACCTCCATCAGTCTCTGTGCAGGCTTTGGGTGCAGGGCCCTGGATGGCCCAATTGCCCCCAGGCAGCTGCCAGCCCCTGCTGCCCCCCACCAGGCCACAGAGGTGGAATTTGCACCCTCTTTGGTGGGGTGAGGGCAATGAGAGAGCAGAACTGTGAACTTTAATCAAAGTACATGTGACAGTACAGATGTACCAGTACACCTGCTCTGCTTCATTTGGCTCCCAGTGAGGTAAATGGTTGTTTTCCTGGTGACTGCGATGGGCACTGAAATTGGCTGTGCAAAGTTCTTCTCCTTGCACATAACTGATTTTAACCAGACTGTGCTAATCCCTATTGTGTTGGCATGCAACAAATGAAAACTGCTCAAAGGAGAAGACTAAAAGCAGAAAGGAATCTGGGAAAAAGCTGAGACAGTGAAAAGCAAACACAAGTAGCAAATGCAGAGATTGCAGGAAGAAAAAGAGGAGTTCCGGAGAAGGAAAATTACTATAGCACCACAGACTAATTTTGGGTGTTGATGTTTCCAAATCCATTAAGAATCCATTCAAATATGCATTATATTCTAGTAGATTATATAATGTACTAGAAAAACTTGTGGGGGGATCAATATAAAGGCAAAAGAAGCAAAGTCTGAAGAGGGGATACTAAATTAGATTACAGAATCTGATTTTATTCCAGAGTAACTGGGATTATGCACCATTCAAAAATGAAGAGAACTCTCCCTTCTACCCACTTGAGAAGTGGTAAAAATAAGAAGAGGAAAGTAAAGAGATGATTAAAAAAAAGGGGTATTTCATAAATTATCTCTCTTTCAGTGAGAAATAAATCATTTTTTTTGTATAATCTATTCAGTAATTCCCAAAATTATAGGATTGAAAGCTATGTTTGGGATTTAAAATCCCAGTGAAATTCTAAAGCTCCTCCTACAGTCATGCAGGGAGGACAGACACAAAGTCTGATCACTTCAAACTTAATCCTGTAGGAAATATCCTATAAACCCATGATGAAAGTAAGGCTTAAGAGAAATGATACAAAAAGAGAAACACACACACAAAGTAAAATTAAAATAAAGTATATATTCAACTTGGAATCTAGTAGACAGGTACCTAGATGTGCAAGCCATTAGAAATCTTAAAGAAAGGTTGTGGTGGTGTTGCCCCAGAGTCCTGTTTATCCTTCAGCTTGATGCAAAGGAGCTGGACAAAAGTGACAACACAGCACTATTTCTGCATAATTCCTATGATTCTTTGATCCTTGACTTCTTGAAACTACCAACAAGAAGGTCACTAAGAACAATGCCAGTTTATTAATTTCTTCTCTCATTGACACAGAATGACAAAAAATGACAAAAACTTCCTGCTCTTTGCTTTCCTTTCTCTCTCTGCATTCTTCTTTTTCCTTGTGTGAGTGTGTCTTTTTGTTACTTTACTACTGATTGTTCCTGAATTGGTACATTTGTATTTGATAACTGCACTCTTGGTCTCTCAAGACAAATCTGTAGATATTTTTTTAAATTGTTTTAATTTACTTCACCTAACTCCCACACATCCTTTTTATGCTATTATATTGATTTGAGAGGAGAGAAAACAATGGCATTTTTTAATAGTACCTTAAAAACAAGAATAAGGCATTCCATGCTTCTTTTGTAAGTTAACACAATATTTAAATGCACATTTGATATTGTCTTGGTTCACAGAGAATTCTTCTGTGCAAAGTTTCAAATTACCAAAATGTCTAACTTTTCCTTTGAGGAGGATGTTTGGTTAGTCAATAAAAAATTAGAAAAGCTTACATTTCTAAAAGATATAAAAGCCATTAAACTCCTCCTTTTATATTGCTCAGATGAATTTATTCTTGCATGTGAGGCATCATAAATACACCCAAGCAGACTCAGTTTGGATACCTATACAATATCTGTATTTGTTGCCCTTGAAAAAAGCATCACAATATGGTAAACCACTGGATGTGTGTACAGCCCAAGTTCAGATCAACCAACTTTTAATTACTCTTCAAATTTTAAAACACAGATTTTCCTATCTGTAAATAAACACATAATCTGGCCTTAATTATGATTTTGTGCTCCTTTATCTAACCTATACTTCTCAGTACAGTATGAAGGTTTTCTCTCTTTATATCCACAGAATATAATGTTTTTATAGTTCACCCCCCACAGGCACTGAGAAATCACAGAACCTCTTGCTGAGCAGCTCATTGTGACTTAACTTAAGCCAGTATTTGGCTCTCCTGATTTAAGCAGACTTTGTCTCTTCAAATAACTGTGAACAACTTAAATATATTTCAGTATTTTGCTTAGTTGAGGCCAGGTTTCCTGCAGGATGTGTGACTGGTAACTATCCACAGTGATTCAGCCTGCAGGTCACAGACTCAGAGCCAAGGAAGAATAGAAGGAAGATGTCTGTGCGCTCATCTGAAGCAGCCTTGGATGTAACAAAGCCTATTTTACAGATGTCCAGACTTCCACTAGCAACTGCTAAGGTTTCCAGGTGAAACCCTGAAAAACTGAAAGAGGTGGAAACCACTGAACAATTTCAGAAGAACTCACATCTGTTATAGAGATTAGATTATGCCCAGCATAACTCCCATAATGGAAAAAAAAACAGGGCTAAGATAGCCAGGACCTGGGTTATCGTGTAGAATGTGTCAGGTGTGTGTCACTAATTGGAAGGCTCCTAGAAATTAAGTCATAAAACTGTAACACGCACTGAAAGTTTTACTCTATCAAAATACTCTTTCAAAGTATGCTTGAAAAAGCTATAATTCATTACTTTGCCAAGCAACTTACACAAGAGAAGAGTTTTTTACTATATAAATAACATATTGAACTGTTACTATCTTAGAGAAATTTATAAACTGTCAAGATTTTTATAAAATGATATAATTCAAGCTAGTATTCACCAAGATTAAAATGAAATGTTTACAGAACACAATAAGCATACGATAGAACTATCAACTTTGTGTGCTGGGAGCTGATGCTGGTAAATCAATACAGCTGCTAGGGCAGTAGGCATTTTAAAAATCAATATAATAAATAAATAAATATGAGTTGACTTACACTTTAACACTGTGTGTGCAGAGATGCACTTCACCTTGACACAAATAATACATGTTGGATAACCACCAGAGATGACATTCTTTAAAGCACTGAAGAAATTACATGATCAAAGGACTGGACTGGAACTCAAAAGTTATTTCCAGGCCCACTGAGTGACTGATCTAATGGAAAGTTTAACCTTCTTATGACTCGGTTTTTCCATCTGTAAGATAAGGACACTATAAGAACAGTATTTGAAAACTCTTCAATAAGCAAACTATTATCAAAATTAACTATGGCTAGAAATGGTACATTTCTGACGATAGTCATGTTTATGCACTGAATTCTCCTGAAGCAATTATTGAATTATTGGGTTTGAAAAGCAGCCAGGAGAACTGCATCTGGGAAGTTGAAACTGGTTCCAAGCCTGTTATTTCTCTTTAAAACTCCTAAAGAGCTTACAGCGTATGCAGTGCTGACCTAAATGCAAGGTGAAAAATGTAGAAATAAATGAAATGGCACAACGTGGTCTCTGATTAGTAGAAGATGGAAAAAGAGAATGGCAGAAAAACCAGGATAAGCAGCTTAAACAGGCTGTAGGTAGCCAATGCCCAGTCTGGCTGGTGGAGACCAGCTTGGGAGAGAATTAATACATCCTGTTTTTTTCAGTTCCATGTTGAATGCATCTATAAGGTCAGCCTTAGGATGGCTTTAATTTAATATGATGTGTTTAAAAAAAAAAAATGCAGATATTAAGGGAAAACACATTATTCAATTAACTTCAAAGTCTTTACTTCATGTAATATCAGGTCTTTCTAAGAACAAGTCTGCAGCTGACCTGAAAGGTTTGTAGACTCTAAGGATCCCAATGGAGTTCTTAATAATGAATTGCAGTTTGTAGGGTATAGCTGTCAGGAGGAATAAAGAAAAGTAATTTTTTTTTTTTTCTAAAAGAAAAAAATATACCACAATTTACACAATATACACAAATTTAGTGAAAACTTTGAGTAAGATTCCCAGTCTTTAGAAAATATTTTCTGACATTTAATTTGGACACAGAAAGAATTTGCAGGAAAAAAGATAAAAAGATAAAGACAAGACAAGGAAACAGGGCTAGTATCTGGCTCTAAGTTACCCTGAACTGTTTTAAAATAGGAATGAAGAATATCTCCATGCACCTCGAGGACAAGCAAAAGGGATATACCTTTATATCACGAACTTCAAGTTCTGCTTCCTTAATTCTCAAACAATCTAAACACCATGACAGATCCAGCTTCTCCCCTTATGTTTAAAATACATTCACAGCCAATTTCTGGAGATTTAGTCAGATTCTGGCAAATTAGCAAAGTTTCTTGGAGTCAACAACTGAAAGTAATATGGCTTCTGGCAGGAGTAAGTATTATGTTCTGCATTAGTGTGATTGAATCTCTGTTTAGACCAGGTCATGCGGAAGATGGAGCATTCAACTTTCGACATTTTATTTTAACAAAAATGTCACTTTGCCCTTATTCCGTAAGCAAGTCTTAGTTTATCATCTACCTTACTGCGTGAGCAGAAACAGAGCACACTGTATATCACATCTGATCAGGTAGAGTGATATACTATGCTAGTATTAGTACTAGTGCTAATTTATATGACTAAATAATGTATAAATGATGAAGTCTGTAAATGTGTTTAAGGAAATATATATTTTTCAATAATAAAAAGAGTTTAAACTTTTGGTGTTCAAAGAAAAGTGCAGGGGACTAATGGAAAAAATGGGTAAGGCAGTACATATAAAAAGATAGATGCAAGATCACAGGAAAGAGTATTACAGAACTTGGAATAGCTTCTTTTAGGGAACAGATTTAAATAAAGGCAAGCGAAAAACATATTATTTCTAGAAATATACTGAAGCTGTAACATTTAGATGTTTACATTTTATGACACTAGTGACTCTAGAAATTTGATATAGACTCCATATCTTACCCTCTTACTTCTTGATAGAAAAAAAGGCTATTAATGCAGAATAACATTTACACTAGTAACACCAATTCATAAACATATTTTCATCTGAAATCAAACAGAAGGAAATTTTGCTTCCTGAACTCCTGCAAAGACAGATTCCTGGCTCTAGAGATTTTAAACATTATTCAGGAAGGTCTGAATGAAAGTCCAAGTAGAAGAGAACACTAAGAGTAATGATAACAAGGAGTAAGAGAAAAGAATATCTAAGAAAGGAATTATTTTTAGTTTATTGACCATTTCAAATGTTGAATTCTGCTTGAGTGGAGCATCAAACAGGTGAGTGAATGGAGAATCGTAAGATAAAGTGACATGTACAGTAGCAATAATGGGAATAGAAGTGATGGTAAGCTCTCTACTCAGAGATGCAAAACCTTTCACTGACAAGACAGCAGTTCTTGGTAAAGACAGGACGTCCCCAAGTAGATGGTGGCAGTATTACTGATGCACTGCAGTTCTGGAGAGGAATGTGTATCAAATTAATGAGAACTGAAACTGAAACTAGCCATTTCCCTCACAAACTGGCCATTATTCACCACACGGATCAGTACAAGTTAGAGGCCGACCTGCTGGAAAGGAGCTCCGCAGAGGAGAACCTGAGTGTCCTGGTGAGCAACAGGTTGGTCATGAATCAGTGGCATGCCCCTGTGGCCAAGAAGGCTGATGGTATACTGAGGTACATGAAAACAAACGTGGCCAGCAGGTCAATGGAGGTGGTCCTTGTCCTCTACTCTGCCCTGGTGAGGCCACATCTGAAGTACTGCATCCAGGTCTGGGCTCCTCTGTTCAAAAAATACAAAGATCTTCTAGGTCTAGAGGAGGGTCACAAAGATGTCTAAGGGCTTGTACCATCTCCCTTCTGAGAAAAGGCAGAGACACCTGAGACTGTTCAGCCTGGGGGCTGAGAGGGGATCTCATCACTGCTTATAAATATCTAAATTGTTGGAGTTAAAAGAATAGGGCCAGGCGGTGGTGGCGTGCAGTGACAGAACAGGGGGCAACAGGCACAAGCTGCAACACAGGATGTTCCATAGAAACACAAAGAAGAAATTATTTTTTGTGAGGGTGACAGAGCACAGGAACATGTGTCCAGAGAGGTTGTGGAGTCCCCTCTGGAGATATTCAAAACCCATGTGGACACTTTCATGTATGGCCTGCCATAGGAAGCCTGCGTTAGCAGGGGGTTGGACTCCATGATCTATAGAGGCTCCTTCCAACCCCTATGATTCCGTGATTCTCCTGTTCATCTTTCTTAGGCTGACTGAATAAACTTGATTGAGGAACTTCTTGAGTTTCCAGCGCTGCCTACAAAGGAAGATCTTGGAACGTGATGACAGGTGCAGGTACTTGTGGGAATATTATGGGTAATACAGAAGTGTTCATTTATAAAAATAGAATCATTGGGATTTTATTTTATTGGTAACATGCTGTATTTAGGTATAGCCTGGGCTTTTATTTTGGCTGAAGGCTAGATCACAAACTGCCTCCTAAAAGCCTGGGAGCGGCATTGTTTCCACGATAAAGGAGAGGAAAAGAGCAGGAGCTCTCTGTACCGCTTGTGGGAAGGGCGATCCGCACGGAGACGTTTGAACAGGGCAGACGCATAGCGCGGTACTTTCTCAGCGCCCACGGGGATGCAAACGACAACGCGAACAACCGGCTGAAACCGCAGTAAGTGGAGCAAGGCGGCGAGCAGGTAAACACCCGCAGGGAAAAACGAACGGAGCGCGTGAGGGGGGGGGGGGGGGGGGAGGGGGGAAGTCTTACGAAGGCTAGCACAGAAATTACAGGCTAAAAATTAACCGCGGTGGGTAACTCGGAGCCCGATTGCGATCAGCCGCTCGACCGGCTGCGGGCCGACCCGCGCCTCGGCCGCATTCCTTCACGCCCGGCTCGGCCGGGGCCGCCCTCCCGCCAGGAGCCGCCCATCGGCGCTGCCTCGCGGGCCGGGCGGCCGCTGAGGGGGCAGCCGGCCGCAGGCAGGCAGGTGAGGAGCGGCGGAGGGGAGGGCGCCGCAGGCCCCGCCCGCCCGCTCGCTCTCCCAGGCTGCTCCGCGCCGCAGCCGGGGGAGGTGGAGCCGCTTTATCGAGAGCCCAAGTGGAAATTTCCCCCTCAGTTGCCGGCTCCGCTGCGGAGGAGACATCAGACCGAGCTGCGCGTCCTTGCCGTTCTCGCCCGCCGCCATGTCCAACTACATCCACGTCCCGCCCGGCTCCCCGGAGGTGCCTAAGCTGGACATCACCGTCAGCGAGCGGGAGGGGCCCGGCTGCCGCCAGGGCGCCCTGCAGCTGCTGCGCCGCCTGCGGCCCCACTGGAGACCCGAAGAGGTGACGCTGCAGGTACGGCAGGCCGGGGCCGCGCGGGAGGGCGGGCGGGCGGGCTGGGGATGCGGCGTTGTGGGGCCGGGGAGGGAAGGGAAAGGGAAGGAAAGGAAGGGGGGCGGGCGGCCATTGTGCGGGGGAGAGCCGCCGCGCCGCCGTCCCCTCCCCCTCCTCTCCGCAGGCAGCCCCCTGCGCCGAGCCCCATTCGCTCGGCTGCTTGGCGGCGGGGCGTGGCGGCCGGCAGCATCCCCTGCCCCCTCCTCCGGCTCTCGTTTTCCTCTTCCTCCTTTCGCAGCCCGCACTCTGGAACTTGGTTGCCTCCGCCCCGCCGCCCGCGCGGGGCCGGCGAAGGAAGGCAGGGGATGGTTTGCCCCCGCCGTGCCTTCGGAGCCGGCGGGCTGCGCCTCCCGGCGCCCGGACGGCAGGAGGGCGGCGAGGGGCGGCCGCTGAGGTAACGGCGCCGGGGGCTGAGGCGCGCCTGGGAGCCATGGGCGGGCGCGCCCCGCGTGTTCGCGTGTAATAAACGTCAATAAAAGCCTCGGGTCGCTGCGTTTTTCTTCCGTGTCAGCGGTATCTCGGTAGGTATCTGCCCCGCTAGCGGCCTTGCTTGCCTCTCAGCCCCGAAGCCTCGCCTGGTGTTGAGCTAGGTGAGCAATCATTCATATTTATGATGAATCATCTGTGTGAGGATTGGTTGCTTTGTGCTTCTAGAATATACTTCACCTAGCCTTGCTTGCATCTTCACTATGTGCGTACAGCCGTGAGAAACAGCGGCTCACGTACTGCCTGTGCTCAGGTGGGCGCTTTGTGCCGTGCCCTTCAACTCTGTGACCCAGCAGTTACAGCGTATAGCGCTTGTGGATTTTGGTAAAGTTTCTTATTTCCAGAGAATTATTTCTCTTCAAACTGCTATAGCGAAACTGAGCACGGCTTGGTAATAACACACAAATTCATTTGAGTGTTTTGAAGTTCTGTGATGGTAGAAATTTGATTTGCACAGTCCAGTTAATATGAAAATGAATGTAACACTTCCAAGTAATTTCCTTAAAGGCTACAGCGATAAGTGAAGCACAGTCCCAGTGTAGGTAGGACATCTTTCTTCAGGGAGGTATTTTTTATATCATGATGTACAATGAAAATAGCTTTACAACATGAAGAAAGGTACTGAATAGAACCCTGCTCATGATTTTTGTTCTAGTTCAGTGATGGGGACACTTTCTAGCAAAATGTTCTTTCTTTCACGCACCCTGAGAAATGAAACTTTTTTTTTTTTTTCAAGTTTGTGTGGGATGGCTCTAACCTTTTCGGAAAGCTCTATTATGCATTATTATTATTTTTAAGGCTATACCTACAAAAACATGCAAAACCCAACCCTACTTCCTTCCTTCTTCCACCACCTATTTTGAAAGAAGGAGTAATGAGCAGTATAAGAACCACTGGTATCATTGGCATAGAACACGGACGCATGACTGTGCCGTAGTAAAGTGGTGGGCTGCTGTGTTTCAGTGTTCGTATGTTTAAAAAAAAAAAATCGTCCGATTCGTGCTTCAACTAAGTTACTTTGAAACTGAAATTTTTTTACTAACCTTTCTTTTTTGTTTTCTTTCTGTTAGCTGAGCAAGAGCATCCTGCTCACGAAGCTCTGCACTAGCCTTTTAGTTTCGCTCGTTAGTCCACTTTTAAAATTGTAAATGTAACAAGCAAGAATGCGGTTACGCATGTGTCGCATATAGTAATATGCTGAAATAAAATGTAGCTACCTTTGTTTCAAGTATGGTCTGCCCTGCATTCCCCCTGTGTAGTTAGGAGGGAGGTGAAACTGAGAATCATTTATTGCATGAAAAATACACTTGACTAATCTGAAACAGCAGCATCATAGCAAAGCAGACAAAAAACATTGATAGATGGAGCTTACTCTGGGCTGTGCAGTTAACTGCCTTTGCTCTAAGTCATTCTCAGGGCAGAAAGACAAGTAGGAAGTTGAAGAGTCCAGGGTTTGACTTAAAAAATTAATTAACTTTTATTGGTTTAAAAAAGAAAAGAAAAGAAATGTACCATTCTGTGTCAGACTGCTTAGCCAGCAACACAGTTCTGAGACAATGTAATTAAAACATCTTTGTTTAATCTTTTCTTTAAGTTTTGTAAGTTAAAATAATCATGATTTAATGGTTTAATTTTTTTATATTGTAGCATAGCACACAAGTAAGTATGGGGCAAAGGATGAAAATCTCTGTAGTGCTTAAACTAGTATTATTGCTTTATTTTTAAAATTCTAGAATCTGTACTGGTTGCCAGCTGCTTACTGAATCATAGGCGGTTAATTGTAATGTAACTCCTCAGTGTCCAGTTACATGTGAATGTTATCACTACAAAACAGCTTAGATACTCAGGCTCTTATATTTTGGTAAAGAAAAGCCAAGTTTTTCTGTCTGAACACTGACCTTCATGTGTTTTGTCTGTGCAGTTGTCACTAGAGGCTGTGCGAGGAGCTGCCTACAACTAAGTATTTTCTCTAAGTTCTTGAGATTTACTTTCTCTGCTTTATGATTGCAGAAAGCTTTGTCATTAAAACCAGTATGTGCCTTTTGCACTAGTAGCTTTTGATTTTATGACATGTGATTTTAGTAATAAAATCATAGGGTAGTTCAAGTTGGAAGGGGTCTCTGGAGGCTTCAAGCTCATGCTGTATGCTTGCAGCTTGCTGAATCCACAAATTGGTTATAATGAATTACAGGGAAGGATGTGTTTGGATTTCATAAAACAAAATGCCTTTCAAAACTCAGATGCTGTTCTGGATTAGTGAAAGTGAGCATGCCAATTTCTATATCCTTGCCAGTTTATTCTAAATTGTAGAGAGAATTGTGATTACATTCAGTTCTACTGCCTTAAAGAGGTTGTGAAAATACAATCATAGTTTACGAATTTTTTTCTCATCTCATGGAGGTGAAATTTTGTTTTTGAAGAAGAGTCCGTTTTCTGTTATAATACGGGAAAACTAGTGACCACTGCCATAAGCACAGACTTGAGGTTGTCTTATCCCAGAACCTATTAAGGGTTTTTTAGGTCAAGTCATAAAGAAGGATCAGTAGGCTAATACATGATTGTCTCTTTGTAGTGTAATGCTATGGAATGGGGAATACAGTCTTTATTTCTTCCCATTTTGAAGTGATCTTTATAAAGGGTGCCTGATCTTACTCTTGAAGAGCCTTAATGTTAATTTAGGCATTGGTTATTTGCATAGCATTATACGTAGCAAAAATTCAGCAGCCAGATTTGAGTGAAATAATTAAAATTACATGTAGCACATGGTGCTCATCCTTCCCTAAACCTAAGGGGAAGGAGGGGAACCTTTTTTTTTTTTTAATAAGGGAAATTCATATATTCAGTAAAATTTAATTTTTTATAATCCTGTAAGCATCTAACTTGGTTCTGTTTTGTGCCCAAATAAGCTTCACAATTGGTTCTCCCTCATATAATGAAATGTTGCTTAGGGGTTAAAAAAGGGGTTAAAAAGTTAGTACTTCTTTTATTACTAGGATGTACGTATCTTTGCATTTATCAGTGCTTCCTATATGTCTGCTTTTTCCTTCCTGTCTTGTGCTCAGTAGCTTTTCTGTGTTCACTATTTTCTGGTGGTTGCTTTCAGTTCTGTTTATGTGTGGGTCTTGCTATTTTCTTTGTAATAAACTCTGCGACTGACTTAAAATACTTAGATTTACTTAAACTGTATATGGAGTTCAGAACCCTGAAATAATTGAATGAAAATAAAATATGAGTATCATGGAAAATGATGTAAATTGTAACCTTATTTTTAAATCTCAGTGTTATTTTTTTCAAGAGTATTATTTTTATTGCTTGGCTGTTCTAGGACATCAGGATCTTTCAACAGTTGTGAAAGTTCTTACTATTTAGAGAAAGGATGACTGAAGGAAAACAGGAAAAAAATAGTTTCAAGAATATGCTACGCTGATGCATTGTGGTAAAACTAATCAAGAGGTCTATCTTGAATTCAATGTCAAAGTAGTTTAAATATTGAAGCAGTACTAGATGTCATCTGCTGATTGGTTTCTTCATTCTCATGAAGTGTCTGAAGTTTGATAAACTCAATCAGTTGTAAAAGAGCTTTTATTTTATCAGTGGGTGGGGCAGCAATCACTTTCATGTGGTGAGGTCTTAGTTTATTTGCCACGTCACTGTGCATGACATAACCCAGTGTGTGCTCTAGATGTGATGTATGCACCAATGATTCTGGTTCTAGTTAAAGATAATCAATACTTGCTTAGTCACAGCCTATGATCTGGCTATGTAATGGCACATAATTTGCTCTGAAGGTTAGTGATTATTTTGGAAAGGAAGAGGGCCACCTAAGATGTTCCCCCTTAGCCTTTGGGTTTTTTTTCTACTGCTAGACAGCCATTTCACATCAAAGCCTTCTGAAGGAGAAGCAGCAAATTCATTCTTGAGATCAAAACAAAATCTTAGACACCTTTTATGTTCAGTTTTTTGGTTTTTTTTTTTGCCTATAGCTTTTAGTCAAAATCATGAAGTCTCTAGAAAGATCTAAAGCAATTCACCTCTTCAGAAGTCTTAACTGGTTATTAGATGTTAACTGCCTTCTTGGGAGAGTATTCAGAAAGAAGTTAAAAAATGCTTTATTTTTCTTTGAAATTTATTCCAACGTAGATGATAACAGTTATTCTTGTTTAACTCATTTGATCAGAACTAGTCCTTGTAGAAGGTGATGCCTCTATAGTACACTGGTCACTCCAAAAGCAATGCCTCCTATTTATTTCCATGGAAACTGCAACAGTCATGAAGAGCACCATAACACTATTTGGTAGAGCAAACTCAGCTATGAAACACTATTTTTCAACCTAGTCACTACCATTAGCTATGCCGCCTTCTTGCTAGTGACGAACGAGAGCCTGCATGACATGCTTAAAAAAATCTGCTCCCGTGGAGGTGACCTACTGTTTCAGTGCTGACATCATTGCTAGGAAAATGTCCACACAGTCCATATTTCATTGGCCCAAGTAGCTGCAAGTAAGTAGGTACTAAAACTAGACTATACTGTGGACGTGTTAGGACAGTTGAGCCAAGATTGGCAGTGTGCTCCATGATCTTCAAACTGGTATGGGACCTGGTATTACTGTGTTGCAGGAGAAAGGTTGTCCTCCTCTCTGGCCCGACTATGGAAGTTTGAGCCTTCAGCGTTGTGATTTAGCGGTTAAGAGTTGATGGTTTATCTGGATTTAAAGAAATCCAGAAGAATTACTCCTGTTCCAAGAGACAGTGCACATTACTTTACCCACTGAGGGTTGGTTGCATCTTGAACTTTTTTCAGTAGGGAATTCCCATGTTACCACTCCATGCACTGCCCTTTTGACTCGGCTCATAGTGTTGACACCATGTCTCATCACCAATAATGATGTGATCCAGGAAACTGTTATCTTCAGCCTTTCATTGGTTTAATAGATCGTGATAAACTTGCTTAAAGTGTTCTTCCTGTTCCTGTGTGAGCATTCATGGGACTCACTTGGCACAAACTTCGTGATATTCCAGTGTTGTCACCATCATTTCTAATGCATTGAAGCTGATACTTAGCTCTGTGTACTGAGTTCCCTCCCTGGTTGTAACCTGCATATTTGTGTGAATGAGCTGATTGAGACTCTCATTTCATAGTGTGACAGTTATAGTTTGTCTTTAATATTGCTGATGCCACTACTGAAATACACCACCCACTACTTCACTGTGCTCACATCCACTGTTTGGTCTCAGAAACATTCAGCAAGCGTTGGTAGTTGTCACTGCCACTTTTTCTGCATGGAGGAATTCAATGCCATGCCTTCGTTTCATTTTCACTTCTGTGTCAGACACCCCCTCTGCTGCCATCTATCGCATAGCAAAAAAATGCAATGGAGTATTGGTTGGAAGATTCAATCTCTGCTGCCATATCATCAGCATCTGCCTTCTGAATTCACAGGCCTGCATAATAAAGTAGGAGGCATTACTATTGGAGTAGCCTTTGTATTTTAAAATAGGTTTCTGCTTATAATTTTACATGACCTTCATACTGAGAATGTGTAGGATGTGAAATTAAAAACCTACAAGAAAAATCTGAACAAACAAAAAACCCATCACCACAAAAAAAGAATTCTTTGGGCTTTATTGTTTGGTAGCCAAAGAGTGTTTATGATACTCTTAGTGTAGGAAGTAGTATTTCACTTTCTCTGTGCTGCTGTTATGGCTGAGTGCCATGAGAGATCAGCAGTTTTCCACTGAACTAGCCTGGAGTTGAACTGATAATGGAATGGCACTATTAATGTACTGGGTCCCTGTGAGCCTCAGTGTTTTTCACACCAAATCATGCTTGCTCCTGGTCAACTAAGTGTCCAAGTCAAGCAGACATACTGTCATTCAAATGTCAAGTGCAGTGATCAAGGGTGGTATTGCTCCAGTGCCTGGAGAGCTTCAGATGCTATTTTCCTTGAATATGTGGGACTTACGATCTATATTTTCCTGGAGTTCTTGGCTGATGTGATCTTCTGGATGTGTGTGTATGTAGACTGTGCAATACAGATTTAGTGCTTTAATTTGAAGAAGCACATAGTATAACTTTCTGAAGATCTTATAGTTCATTTTGGGATTCAGAAGCAGAACATCATAGAATCACAAGGTTGGAAAGGACCTACAAGATCATCTAGTCCAGCCGTCCTCCCATTACCATTGCTACCCCAAGCACTAAATCGTATCTCAGCTCCTCGTCCAGATGCCTCTTGAACACTGCCAGGGATGGCGACTCCACCACCTCCCTGGGCAGGGCATTCCAGTGCCTGACCACTCTCTGAGAGATAAAGTTTTTCCTTGTGCCTAAAATCCCTGCTTGTTTAAGCTGAAACTTGACATCACTTCTGTTTATACAACTTCACAGTGTTTCTTTCAGTATTTCTCCTCTTACGGAGGAGTTCCATGAGATCATAATTTAATTCTCCTTTTTTTTTTTTTTTCCTATGAGCTCCTGAAAGAGTAGGATAAGATATATTTTTGTCTCGCTTCTGTATACGCGAGATAGGAATGTATCCAGCATATGCCCTTATCGGAAATCTAATTATCTGATCATTTCTTAAACTAAAAGTGCTTTTAAAGTCTCGGAGACATTTCTCTGATTTTCCTGGACCCGTTTGGTTTGTCATGTTTCTGTCTGCTGCTTTCTGTGAGTGCGCTTCAATATGTTTTCTGTATTTTTCTTATATTTGCTCTCTTCTTTTCTTACGTTGCTTCAGAAAGTTGTTTGTATTTGTTCCCAGGAACTAGAGAGCCTTACTTAAAGCTCAGTCTCTTCCTGCCATTCTTGCCCAGATGGTGGTGCAATATAAATATCATTTCCAAGAATGTTGTCGGAACTCAGTTTTGGTGTAGAGTCACATCAACGGAAGGTGCATACCACCATGTGATATGTATAGTGACATTTAAATTTGTGCAGGCTACTGGAGGGCCAGAATCTTGGTTTTGGATTGTTCTGCTCACTCAGTTGTCTTCTCTGCTGCTATTGTATTGCATAACCCAAGTTTGGTTAGGTTGTGGTTGGACTTGATGATCTTCAAGGTCTTTTCCAACCTGAGCAATTCTGTGATTCTATATTGGCTCTCCGTATTTCTTGATCTATACCTGGTGTATGTAACATTTTGTAGGCTTTTTCCTTTTTCTCCCAGTTGAGAATTTACTGGTTACTTTTTCTTATCTTTGTAATCAAGGTCCATTCTCTGTTCATGCTTTTGTTAAAGAGCTGCTGTTTTGCCCTGCTATGTTTCAGGATAGACATTCTAAGCAGATTTTTTAAGTGCAGCATTAATGATGTTCTGAGCAAAAGAATAAAATATTACGTTATTTTACTGCTAGACAACATATTTTTATACTCCATCATGAAAAAAATCATCTGCTCTGAATGCTGTCACTGGAAAAGTAAGCTAACCACTTTTTTAAGAAGCAATAAATAAAGTGCTCCTGAGTGTAAATAATTATTTGGAGCAGCATGTTACAAATAGATGCTAATAAGAAGTAGCGTTCCTAAATTATCAGTTGAGGGAAGCCAATTTCCTTCTTGTAGTGATTTTCTTTTGTTAACACTAATCAGGCTTATTTTGGAGGGGATAACAGATCTCTGCAGTGTGACAAAAGCTGTACAGCTGCCAGAGGTTTGTTTGACCCGTACAGGGAAACTTCAGATTCTTACTTTGTTTTACATGCTATTGCTGTTTCTCATGACTTAAAACCTGGTTGTCTACATAATATGTTCTGCATAGAGGGAAAGGCAAGTTTGATTACAAGGTGTTTTTTGTTTTTTGTTTTTTTTTAATGCTAAGCTGCTCTTAAAGTAATGCTTCCCATTTTATTATGTCGTGTTTTATTATATCATGTCCTTGATGCGAGGGTGGATGATGATAGTATGGCAGTAGAGGCTGAACTTTCTCACCAGTATTTTGTGACGTGTTGTTCCCATGTGACAGATGGCAGCAGAGGGGCAGTCTGACAAAGGTGGTTTCTGACATGGAAGTGTGTATGAAGTGATATAGAATTGATTTCTTCCATGTGAGAAGAAAATTGCACCAAGTGACATTCAAGAACTCTTGCTGAATGTTGATGAAAACTGAACAGTGACTGTGAGCATGGTGAAGCAGTGGGTGGTGTGTTTAAGCAGTGGTGACAGCTAGAGTGGATCACTTTTGCTGATGCGGATTTAGCCGAGTGCAGCATGCATGCTTTTGTTTTTCACTGGTAAAAATGTGTATCTAATGGTGGTGGCCATGTTGAAAAACAGTGTTTTCTAGCTGAGAATTTCTTGTCAGGTAGCGTTATTGTGCTCTTTGTGCTATTGCGTATAGACAAATTGGGGTCTCAAAACTGGGTTCTTGGTGGTTTAAAAACTTCTTCCTTGGCAGTTACAAAGTGCTTAATTATAGAGCACTGACTGTTCTATTCACCTAGACCATTTGTCTTGCGTGCTTGACTTTGGACTCAAGTAAAATTTCTTACTTATGAGTTTGACTTTATCTTACAAATAGGATCAACTTTCCAACTACTTTCTTGTAGCAGGGTTACATTTTTTGCTCCTCTATCAGGAGTCTGCCCATTCTTAAAATGGGTTGCCAGGGATGATGCTCACTTGCTACTCAGGCAAGCTGATAAGTTACTAAAGAGTGGTTTTTCAGAGTTTGAATATGATCTTTCTTTTATCACACAGGAGTGTCAAGATAATAGTGTAACTTAATCCTTTTCTTTTGCTGCTGAGGATAACAAAATGGTGCCCAGAGCCACCTTCTGCTCCTGAGCTCCATCTGTGGCAGTCCAAAGTATCAACCCTGTGCTTAGCTTTCTGCATCAACATCTGTGGCTTAATTCTGCCTCCCTATGTTCAAATTCTGCCTGACCTTTGATTTTTGTTTGATGCTAGCTGAGATGTTGATATACCTGTGCAGGACTAAGACCAGAACTGAGTCCAAATGTGAATACCTACTGGGGAAAAAGAGTGGGCAAAGAGAGATGTTATTTCACTGGATCCGGTAGAGGTTGGTCAGGATATGTGATGTGTGTATTAAACACCCTAGCACTAGCTGTAGTTCTGGAATGCACTTCCACGAGTGACCTCTTTACAGGGGCAGGGGTTATGACTTGCTTTCTCAGGGACTTCCAGCAGGGGTGTGATTGTTAAGAGGTTGTGCAACCTGTTTCAAGGTACTTTGTGGGACAAATCAAGATCTGCCTATGTGTCAGGTGCTCATGTTTATAAAACATTAATCCTTCTAAGGTAAAAGTCTTTGCCCTGATTTAGTAAACTTACTTTATAGGTGGATGTCGCTAAGTAAGTTATTTTTTCTGAGAACCAGACACCTACTTGCCTTAGCTGAATGCTACTTAAGAGCACAAAGCATATGTTTCCAACATCAGTATGTTTCAGAAGCAAGTAGCTCTAGGTTATGGTGGTTTGAGTTAATTGTATTCTAAAATATGTAGGAATCAGTACTTTGCTGATCACAAGAAGTCCCTTTTGACCTAAACAGTTCTGTAATGATTGGAGGGAAAAGGTTGTGCATTATAATGGAGTTGTTCATGGCTTGAAACACAAAAATAATCTGTGTGGACAAATCAGGTAATCTTGTTCAGTAGCTCAGGCACATCTTTCTTATCTTAGAGCATTTGTATCATCTGCATGAGAATTACGCAAAAGAACAGAGTGATGTTAGAGTATAAATGTATTCATTTTGCTGTAAAAATCAGTAGACATGGTGCTAAACCTTTTTTTTAGTTCCCTAATAGTGCATTATTTTGCTGTTTCAAAAGACTGCTAAAGACTGTCATTCATCTCTTGTAATGGATTATTAAAATAATAGGTGCTAATAAGTGTCCATAAATTGTAAAGCCCTCATTTTTGAGTGAATTATATGAGTAGTCTAATTTAGCTTTATGATTGGCCTCTGTACATGTAGATGACAAGCATGATTTGCTGAATCTATTTGTAAAAGTTTGAGTGTTTGTAGCTGTTTAAGCAAATAGAATGCCTTCATATCTTCTGGCATTCTGTATTTCTATTTAGGGATGCTGTGCTTTTTTTTTTTTTTTCTTTTGTCACTGTGATGAGAAGTTGATTCCCCACTCTGTTTTTACTTTGTCTGAGCTTGTTTGCTTCACCACATAAAGATTCCGAGGAAAGCAAGGCATGATAGTTTAAATATAACATCTTTCTTTGTGAAGTCTTGTCTCTCCCTCCTGAATAGTGGACTTGATTACAGGATCTTTTCTTTAGGATTTAAATTAAAAAACATATATATAATATAAAAATCAAACAACTGTTCCTGATACCTGATTTCTCCAAATCCATGAGACTTGTTCAAACAAGTGGTAGTTTATTTCCAATACTACTATGTTTTTCAAAATTAGGGCCACATCTTGGATGGGGTGCCGTCAACAAAAGCCAAAACCATCCGACTTCCTCCTGGAGGGAGAGGAAATGCGGCAGTGGTGACGGGATAGAATCTTGAATGCATACCATTAAATAAGGAGCTCAGACTGTTTCTGTGGAATACTTCTTATTCTAATTCTGATAAATAGGCTTCAATATTTATCTGCTTTTCTGGCTTTCATTACAATTATGAATTTCTGAGATTCCTCAGAGTCTACGAGTTGCTTTTACAGGTAAAGCAAAAGCTTCTTGCAGCTAAGTATCTCCCTAGTTTGAAAATGTTCAAATACAGGTAGTTGAACCGTGAATCTGCTTGTATCTTATGTGTGCCAGATTTCACTGAATCACAGAATCACAGAATGGCCAGGGTTGGAAGGGACCTCAAGGATCATGACCCTCTCCAATCCCATTGCCACATGCAGGGCCACTAAGCTCCTTATTTAATGCTAGACCAGGTTGCCCAGGGCCCCATCCAACCTGGCCTTGAACACCTCCAGGGATGGGACATCCATAACCTCTCTGGGCAGCCTGTTCCAGTACCTCACCACTCTCTTGTTAAGCAACTTCCCCCTGACACCCAACCTAAATCTTCCCTCCCTCAACTTAAAACCATTTCCCTTCGTCCTGCAGTTATCTACCCTTTCAAAGAGTTGATTCCCCTCCCCTCTGTAGGCTCCCTTTAGGTATTGAAGCCTTCTTTTCTCCAGCCCAGCTCCCTCAGCCTGTCCTCACAGGGGAGGTGCTCCAGTCCCCTGATCATCTTTGTGGCCCCTCCTCTGGACCCTCTCCAACAGCTCCCTGTCTTTTTTGTACTGGGGCTCCATACTTGGATGCAGTACTCCAGATGGGGCCTCACAAGCGCAGAGTAGAGGGGAGCAATCATCGCCCTGTCCCTGCTGGCCACCCCTCTTTTGATGAAGCCGAGGATAGCATTTGCCTTCCGAGCAACAAGGGCACACTGCTGGCTCATATTAAGTTTTTCATCTATCAAGACCTCCAGGTCCTTTTCCACAGGGCTGCTCTCACGGACCGCTCCTTCCAGTCTGTAGGGATGCCTGGGATTCCTCCGGCTCAAGTGCAAACCTCTGCACTTTGCCGTGTTGAACCTCATCACGTTCACCCGGGCCCACCTTTCTAGCCTCTCGAGGTCCCTCTGAATGGCATCCCTTCCTTCAACCGTGTCAACCACACCACTCAGCTTGGTGTAGTCAGCAAACTTGCTGAGGGTGCACTCGATTCCGTCATTGATGTCATTGATAAAGATGTTAAAGAGCAACAGTCACAAGACAGACCCCTGGGGACACCACTCGTTACAGCCTCCACCTGGACATAGAGCCATTGATGACCACCCTCTGTCTGCGGCCTTTCAACCAGTTTCTTATCCATCAAGTAATCTACCCACTGAATGAGAATTAATGATGAATGGTGCCACCTAAAAAAGGAAGTTAAGTTAAAGTTAAAAGGTGCACACCAAAGTAGAAATAGTGTGTATCTATATACATATGTTAACCAAATTGAAGCTACTTTCTGGTCATTTATTCTAGTGGAAGATACTGAAAGGTACTTTTGCACTTTACTTACTTCTCATATTTAAAACAGCAGAGGGCTGTTGAGTAGTCATGAAAACACTGATGCTTTTGCTTGTGCCGTTGGCTGTTTGAAAGTGTGCTTGTCACCTGAAAATGTTAATGTCTTCCTCTTAGTCACGTACTTAGAAGTCAGAGTTAACACAGATGATGCTCATCCAGCAAGAACCCAGTCTGTGTTGACAAGGCACAAAGTTTCAAAGCACCGAATACCTATTTTCTAAGCTGGTAAAATTCCTCAGGTTGTAAAAGATGAGAGAACTGCTAATTTCTTTTGTGTTGCTTTCAAATGTTGACTACATATAACTGTGTGCACAAAGCTTCTTAGTAACTCTGGTTTTAGCCAACTTACCTGGTAGCATTGGTAGGACTCAGTTTCTTTTAGTGACTAGTTTAGTCCCATCATCAAATACTGAAAGGAGAAGCAGTAGTTAGTGTCAGTTTTTCTTTCTTTCTTCCTTTTTTCCATAGCTGGGAACTTAAAGCAACCATACCTCCACTGTTACTTGAAGAGCAAGGAATAGGTTGTCATTAGATGTAAACCTGTAATGTTTTTACTTATTTTTGTGGAGGGTCGCTTGCCTCACCTCTGTCTATTTAGGCATCAATCCCTAGGTTGGTCTCTGAATCAAAAGTAAATTGCAGGGCTTTAAAATTGCTTTTGTGTGCATCTTTATCATTAAAGACTTATAGTGCTTGTTTGTCTCCTGAATGGAATGAACCAGTTATGAAGTAGAATGATGAAAAGAGTGAGTCTTGCCAGAAGCTCTTAAACTTGGAGTGGTACCTGAGGCTGAAAACTGAGGTCTTGAATTCAAAGTGCTTTTTCACATTTGTAGAGGAGCCAAAGTGACTTTAGGACTTGTTCTCAAATGGTAATGGTAACTTACTGGTAGTGGGAAGGTAACACTGAACTTGGACTGTGTCTTACCTCCATTCCACTTTGTTAAAGGGAATACTTGAGAACTCCAGGAATATCTTTTTTCTGTTTGTGCACTTATCAGAAAATAGTGAAATTCTGAAGAGCATCAAAATTGTTTGTGCTGCCTGTGTTCACAATACAACAATTTTGGGATTGCTACCTTGTTCAGGCCTTGATTTCAGCCAATTTAAACTATCAGTTTCAGAGTGGTTATGTGAGAACTTGTTTTACAACATTAAACATTCATCTACTGCCTTTTACGTGTAGTGTTTTTGTAGTCACTGCAGCATGTTCTTACACTGGCCTATTTTCTTTTGGTGTGTTCTATGGAAAAACTTTGCAGTTTTCTTAGTGATTTTCCTGTGTTTTAAAGATTGATTTTCTTTAAATATCAGGTTTCTGAGCCAAAGAGTAACCTTGCTTGATTCTTTTCTTGAACCATGGAAATAAAGATGCAAAACTAAGCAATGTGTTATTTTACTTTTCAGCTGTTTACTGATGGAATCACCAATAAATTAATTGGCTGCTACGTGGGTGACATAACAGATGATGTAGTTCTAGTTAGGATCTATGGAAACAAGACTGAGCTCTTAGTCGACCGTGATGAAGAAGTGAAGAGTTTCCGTGTGTTGCAGGCCCATGGCTGTGCACCTCAGCTATACTGTACGTTCAACAATGGCTTGTGCTACGAGTTCATGCAAGGAGAGGCTCTGGATCCTGAGCATGTATGCAATCCTGATATTTTCAGGTAAGCTTTTTACTTAATTATTTTATTATACAAGTTCTGTGATATGATGTCTTGTCAAATCCAAGGGATCTCAGGCTTAGTTTATGAGCAGACAGAAAGTGAATGTTATTCTAAGCCGTGCGAAGCTGACTTTCAAACTTTTGGTGGTTCACTGTTTTTGCGTAGTAAATCATGATATTTCAGATGTGAAAAAATGATCCTTGCTGCTCTCAAAGAAGACTTCATACACATTAGAGTATTACTTGTTGTGAGTGTCCAGTGCTTGAACGTTGCTGTTTGGGAAATAATTTAACGTGGTGCAGTTAGAAGGGCCGGGTTTCATTAAAGTGAATCCTAGCTCTATTTCTAGTACATTTCACTTGAGAATAGATTCAAAATGTTTCACTGAGACTTTTTTATATTAGCAGCGAATAGAAAATGCTGATGTTTTCAGGTTTGTTTTAGCTTTTTATGTGTGCAGTGAAATGTATTTGATACCTAAAAGCTTAAACTAATTTAAGTCAAGTCTTCTGAAGATGTGCATTTCAAAGAGTAGACATGTCAAATATACATGGTGTAGCTGAATTCCAGTTTCTCTCCTCGCTAGTGCTTCACACATGGTACTGCTTAAAGATGTTATGAGTCTTCAAAAATGCTACCCTGTGGGCTGTGCTGCTCTTATTTATACTCTTGTTGATTTCTTTGTTGGATCTCTTATCACTTTTCTATTAAATGTTTCTGTTGTCCTGTCTTCTTGCTGGAAAAGATAAGAACTGTCTAATGATGAAATGTGAAAGTAACATTAATTTTAACTTTTTTTTTTGAAGACTCATTGCCAGGCAGCTTGCTAAAATCCATACTATCCATGCTCACAATGGATGGATCCCGAAATCTAACCTGTGGCTGAAGATGGGGAAATACTTCTCTCTTATACCCACAGAGTTTGCAGATGAGGAAGTGAATAAAAGGTAGGTATTTGATCATTGTGTGCTTTCCTGACATTACATTTTTTCAGGGCAATGGATGGAAGACTATATATATATATTTTTTTTCTCAAACAAATAAATAAATAATTGGTTTGAAATTCAAAGTTAATAAAAGGCTGTTCAGAATGACAGGGAGGCACAGTCAGACTTTAAAGCTAAAATTGTAATTTGAAGTTGTATGTATAGTATCATCAAATTTCCTTAATGAGTAGATTCCAACCTAAATGCTCTTTATAGATAAATGGTTATTCTAGAATTTGTTGGATATCATTGATACGAAGTGCTTTTCTCTCTGCATTGTAAATGGCAAAGTTGTGGTTTTTTACAACAAAATTCTCTAGACAAAAGTAATTGAAAAATCTTAAAGATGTCAACCTAAGTATATTTACTGTGATTAAAGAGGAAAGAAAAAGGAATTTTATTTATTTTGGCTAGATGAATATGCTATGTGCAGTTGTATATTGTAATGTGAGAAACAAGTGAATGAAACTCATGCTGTAAACTTTTTATCTTCATAAATGTGCAGGATTGAGTTCAAATTCTATTCGTGAGTAGACTACTGTCATGTTTACAATAGATAATCTATAGAATTTCTTGGGGGAGGGCAGAATAGAATATTGTCATAATTTGTCTGTAGTGGTGCTAGGGGAAATAGTGCCTTAGTTTGAGAGAAATCTGTTGAATTATTTGAAATAAGAGTGTAGAGGAAAATAATTAAGTTATTTCATTACAGATGCTTGGTATGGAACACACTGCTAAAAATTAACTCTCAAACTTCTTACACCTGAAAAGGTTTCTAAGTGAAATTCCAAGTCCTCAAGTTCTTCAGGAAGAGATGTCCTGGATGAAGGAAAGGCTGTCAAATTTAGGATCACCAGTGGTACTCTGTCACAATGACCTGTTGTGTAAGAATATTATTTACAACAAGAAACGAGGTAGGTAGTGAGCTAAGCAGTAAGTAGTGGCTTAGTTTGTTTATTCTGTAGTTTCATTTGTGACATCAGTGGTGTCCCTTTAATGTTGGTAATGTTGGTGAACTCAATTTGAGCTTTTAAGACTCCATGTAATGGTAGTGATACTGGTGTAAATACTACTTTGTTGAATTGTCATACATGTTACTGTACAGAGAAAAATTTGCTATTTGGTTTTATTTAATTAATTAGTTTTTCTATAACCTGTCTGCATGACTAGGTTTCAAAGTCTGTCATTGTTCATGATACTTCTATTCCAGTTGTATGAAGGAGAAAAATTATACAAGTGTAAAAAAAAAAAAAATCTGAAGACATCTCCTGTAATCTGTGTGTTGTTCTGGTTTGATTGTGTTGCTGCAAGGAAAGATCTTCATGACAAAGTATTTCAGTGATACTTAGCACTGCATTCAGTCATAACATTTATGTTCTGCATGAGATACTCAGGCATCTTAGGTTGCTTTAAATACATACTTCATTCAATCAGTTAAAGGCAAAGGTCTTGGTAAAGATTAAATACTTTTGTTTGTATTATAAACTAACTCAAAATAATTTTAATAAAGAATGCCTCAAATAGAATCTGTAAAGCTTCTGTATAAACTCAGTTTGTTTTATTGATTTGAGGTTCGGTTACTAAATTAATCAATTAAAAAATAAATTAAACAGAGAAGGCAAACTTCAAGATGCTAAAATGATGTGGTAAAATTGGTTACATTTGCACAGCTTTCCTCCCATTTAACGTAGCTGAGTTCAGTAAATTCGTCAGGTTAGATATTCAAGATCCTTCTGAAATGAGGATGACTTGATCTTTTTAGTAACTTCATGTGTTTGCAACAGTTCAGTAACTGTTGGTATTTCAGTCAAAATTGTGTGAAGTGAGTGACCAGGAATAAAAAAATCAGCGTGTGATATTACGCTGGAGTTGTGATATAGTACCCAAACCAATATATTGTTCTTGTGTAGGTTTTTTCAGTTCTGAAGGTACTTGGGGTTTTAACATTCCTCAATCACCCATTGAGGTAAAAAGTAGTTTTTAGTCACTTTTCATAGTAGAACCATGATTCAATGTGAAATAAATCAGGAATTCCTCTAAAAGGCTCGCTGTCACGGTCAATAGACTTAAAGTTCCTACTTTAAAACAACTGCTATATGCTTTTCTTTTTATAAACAGAATGGAGGAAAAAACAATGCGAACAGTGCATCACTTATGAGCAATCCTACAATAACCAGTGTGTGAGTGTTTAGTGTTGGGGACAGGGTGGGGAGGAGTGGGAGGTGTACATTAAAGCACTTTGGCTACAGGCTGGCTGGGGAAAAAAGACTTGGAAATCTGAAATAGGTAGATTGTTACACTTGTTTGCATGTTGCACATGTTGTAAGACTTCTGCAGTCTAGGTACAGCAGATACCTTTTTATAGTAACCAAACCTCAATGCCAGCTGTAGTATGTTTATATCTGTCCTTTGATAGCTCTTTCTTATAGTGCTCTTATTGCAGAGCAAAAGCTTAGTGAAGCTGTTTGCCCATCAGTGCAATCTTATGGAATATTGTTTGTAGAAGTGGAGGAGCCTCAATTATAATTCTACATTTCTTTGCTGGAGTTCTGTTAAGCACTGCAAAACCTTATGTTGTTATATACAGAACTTCATGAGCACAAAATAGAATCTTTAAAGATTGCACTTCATTAGAAATGACACCTGGCTGTATGAAGGTAACAGCTGTGATGATGCTGACACTTTACTAGATTTGCTTAATCATCTAGAGAGACTTGTCAGCAACATCTTGGCTTACCCTAAACTGGAACTGAGGAGAGAGACTCAGTGTTCTAGATTAATTACTTAGGTTTTTTTCCTCTCTCTTCGTTAAAGATTGAGTAGTGCCGGTAATGTTTATCTAGCTTTTCAGAAGCTGGCACAAAATAACTCACTGGTTTTAATAACACTGTATTTGTTGTGTTTGTAAATGCTTAGGTCATCTATTCAATATGTTTTTGTTTTTAAACTACAGGCTGACAACAGATGTTAAACTCTTGTCCAGTGCAGTTAGAATGATAGTAACTTATCCCAGTGCCTTGCTTTTAGGCTTGGACTCTGGATTAAATTAATGTTAAATTTTCAGACTTGGAAGAAAAATTATAATTGTCCTGCTGCTTCTGAGAAGAATCAATCTCATGTCCTTACATTTTATTTATAAGACTGGAATAGCATGTTGAATGCTATTTTCATTTGCTGGATTGTAAGTTATCTGATTTGAATTTGCTCATGCTGTGACTGAGAGAACTTGGCCTCTTCTTGCTGCTTTGTTAATGGCCATTCTCAGTTGTTCAGGATATGAAATTAGTAAGTGTTATTTTACATAACTCATAATAATTATCAGTGCAAATTACTCTTTGAAGGATACAACTCAGAATTCTTGTTGCTCTTAATTGCAATTTGGACATCTAGATAATCAAAATGTGCTTAATAGCACATTTATAGAGTTCCTGTTCTGATGGTGTTCAATTTTTTTTTTTAACATAAGCTGGAATATCCAAAATGTGTTCTAAAAATACTCAAATCTTGCTGTTCAAAAAGACCAAATACCAGTATTCTTTTGTCTATATCTGTGTTCTTTTTGAATGTTTTAAATTCTTCTGCCAGGAAGTTAAGTGTGTAGGTAGATGGCTAGTTTTGTTCTGTTTATTCCCTCTGCCTACCCAATGTTTTCTATGATCTTTGGTAGGAGTCTGTGGGTGCTCAGTGCTTCTGAAGACTGAGGTATGTTTAAGGCTTCTAGTTTTGATCTAAAAATCTATTTTAATTTTGCAAAGCTATATTGGGTATTTATAATTAAAATTATTCTGTGGGTGTATGACCCTATTTTGTTATTTTCAGAAAAGGTAATAGCCTGGATCACTGTCTTCTCTGAAACTGTCTTGTAGGATGTCAGGGGCTCACCTGATGAGCAGGATAGGAGAGAACTTTTGATATGTCATCCTGCTGTAGTAACTACAGCTAGTATTTGCTTGTTAAAGTGTTTACTTCATTAAACCATTGAAAATGAAGGGCAGCTACAGAGAGGTGTCTTCACTCTCCTGCCTTTCAGTTCCCTGAGGAGATCAAACAGATGTCCTCTTGATTACCTTTTCTTCTATTTGAAAACTGAATTGCAGGTGTATAAAACACAACATGGATTCCATTTTGTATCTTTATACAGTTTTCATAGGTGAGATTGTGTTGCCTACTGTAGTAGGCATCCTTTGAAAAGGATATATTGTGCTTGAAAAGCAAATATTCTTCAACACCTTTATTTCTGTTGGTAACAGTAGCTGCTCCAGAGAGATGACAGAGCATAGTTCTAAGTAATGTCTTTCAATAAAACACGGATCTGCTCAGACTACTGTACTATTGGTCTCCCTGCTCACATTGATACTGGTGGGATGTACAATTCACTGTGTTTCTTTAAAACCTCGAAGGAAACTGATTAACTATAGTGTAACCATACCTTTAGAAGTGGCTTTGCAATATTAACTGCAGTGAATCTTAAAAGGAAATTTTAATACTGTGGATATTTAAACAATGAGAATGATGCTTCTTCTAAAGGTAGTTAAAACTCCATGCTAGCACAAGTCTGAAAGAGATTAATAAGAATGCAGGATCTTTTTACTTTGAAGTTTTGTCTTAATCACATATGAGTTGCCAAACTTTCTTCATCTGCTATGGATCACATGTGCCATTGTTGCTGCCTTGTGATGATATGCATAGTGCTACATAAGTGCACTGAGCAGATGTTTTCTCGCATCGCTTGTTTTTGTGTGCCTCCCCATTGGAGAGTGCCCGGTAACAGCATCATCTGTAGCTTATTAGATTCAATTTCTTATCTCATAAGACTATTATTTATGGTAAAAATTAAATTTTGGCTACAATTGAAAACATACATAATGGCACATACAGGTATGTTCAAGATGAAATTTAGACACTGAAGAAATTTTAAGGTATATCTTATCCTGGTACTTTACAAGCAGACTTTAAGCTGCTATGTTTTTATCTAATGTGGGGAAAAGCTGAATACAGTCAGTTTCTAATGATGTTAGGGTGGGGGGCATCAGGAGGTCAGTTGTGTTGCGGAGCATTAACCAGGGTTGGGCGGTACGGTTTGACTGGCTTGTAACTTACAGGTGTTTGTTTTTAAAAGAAGTGCTAAAGAACCAATGAGAAGCACAAGCACATGCAAGTGTATGAATCTGCCAGTCAAGTAGAGGCAGAAGTTGGTCTGTGACAGTATCATAAGATCTTGGCTGCATCTGCTGTAAAACTTCTTGTCCCTTCAGACCCTTCAATTTTCCATTGCCAGCAAGATTTTCCTGGGAGGAGCTTGCCACTTTGCATTCTCATGTTGGTTTGTCAGAGCCTAAAAGGTTTAACCTCATAACTTTGGTAAGCAATCCTCTTTTTCTGTGGAAGCAAGGGTAAATCTGACTTGGAGGATTGTGACTAAATGATTTTGTTAGTGTTTTGGGGTTTAACTTCTATTATAAGTGCTTAGACAAGAAGATGGATGCATCTGGAAAAGATAGACGTGTTATTGTTTCAAACATGGTAATGATGAACTGCATAGACAGAAGGAACACTTCTAACAAAGTTGTTCTGTGTTAACTTGCTTGGGCTGTTTGCCTGATATAGCTATTGTATTTGATATGTGCAATATTCATAAATCCTTAGGAGGCATAGTATTAGATTCTTAATCCTTAGCCTAGAAAATGTCTAGCAGTTAACTTTTAAAGTGATTCTTAATTTGCTTTTTTGATAGAGATATAATAGCAATAGTATCTATAAGATTTTTTTAAGTGATGCTAACAAGATTGTTCATTGTAATGAGTATGTTTTTATAGAGTAAATATGCAACTAGCCATTGAAAGAATGAGCATAGAGAGGCAGATGAGTACAACTGTGAACGTTAGCCATTTCACCACAGTGTGGGAAATGTAAGCTTTTACATTTTAAGGTTCCACACTACTTCCCTTTCTGTTGCTCCCTTTAAATAAAAGAGCTCTAATTTTATCTAGTTATTCAAATTTGTTGATGTCTTTAAAGGTTGCTGTGATGTAGACCTGCTTGAGCAGGTTCAGTGCTGTGTTACATCTTTGAGTGAAGCACTTTTCCTGGCTTCCCAAAGATAACTACTGACTAGTAAAAAAATTAAGTAATTTAGGAACATTTGGGGCTGATGCCACTCTGTTAGTTCTTATTTACATAATAGTAGGTAGCTTCATTGTTTTGAGTATTGTCTTATCGGTATCTTGAAAGTAGTTTAAGCCAATTTAAAACAAAAAAGGGGCAACTATTAGAAAAGTCTTGCTTAATAAGTGTGCTTGAAGAAAGCAGGGAATATCAGCATACTAAAAGGATTTCCTTTAGTAACCTGTTGCAACATGTTAGTCTGCCATGGTTGCACACTTGTCTTAGAATAAATAGGACTGTAATTTTTTAAGTCAGGGAAAAAGTGATCTGTGATTTCTACGTAAAGCTTAAACTAAGGCTTGTCCACCATATTTCTCATTTTGAAGGTAATTGATGCCCTCGTGTGGTAGAAATTAAAATTCTTCTAATCAAAGTTAAAAAAAAAAAAAAAAAGAGCATTTTAAGCTCTGATTATTAAGAGAGATCTCTTGAATGACTATTCAAAGAAGACTCATACCTTAAAAACAGTTTTGCCTTGTAAAATCTGAATGCACGCAGCTGGGTACAAATAAGATAGAAATGTGCTGTTTTTGTTTGTTTCCCTAAAACTTCAAAGGACACCAAAGGATTAGGGCCATGATTTCATTTAATGTGGACTCTGATGTTGCTGCTCTTGTCTCACGTAGGTGATGTGCAGTTCATAGACTATGAGTACTCTGGATACAACTACCTGGCTTATGACATTGGCAATCACTTCAATGAATTTGCAGGTAAAAATTGGATTTATGGGTAAAGTGGACACAAAAAAAAAACTTTGAGTTGTCATTCTTGTACCATGTTCTGATTTTCTTTCTATATCTAGATACGTGCATGTAGCTACTAATCTAATGGTATAAAAATGTGTTAATGCCTCTACTTGCAGGCCAGTTATGTCCTTCCTTTACAGCTCTGAGGTTTTGTTCTGTGAAATGACACAGCAGAGACTCAACACACTAATGAAATACCGTGGATGTATCTGCAACAGCTCAAGTAGTTATTTAATAAATAGAATATGCTGTGTGATCACAAAGTTAGAAATGGCAGACTTTACATTTTTTTCAGTGGTTTTGCATGTCTTTGCTAAGTACTGGCCCTTCAGTTATGTACTAAAATGAGAAGTAGAGGCTAAGAATGTGGTTGGAAAAAGTGTCAGATTTTAGCATTAAGTTGTGGATAGATTCATTCATTTGCTCCTTGAGTTTCTTCTGATAAATGCCCCTTCCTTTCACTTCATAAGAGTGAAATAACCTTATTTATGCAGTGCTACTTTAGAAGATGGAGTGATAGGGAAAACATATATTATTAATATAGGTGGAAAGTACAGTATGGTGAAATTAGGAGCCTTTGTTTATGTACCTGTCATTGCTTTTCAAATCTCAAGTTCAGATAACTTAACCAAGTATACTCTGACTTAAAAGTTAAATTCTTCACAAAATACATCTGAAAGCTTTTGATTAATTTCATCTGGAACTTTTAAGAGTCCAAGTACATCTTCAGGGAGCTAGGTACAGTAAGAAGTCTTTTGCCACTGAAGAGCAGCTGTGTGTTACCTTTGCTATGTTTGATAGTCAGACATGGGAAAGAATTTAAGTGCCAGGAGATTGCAGTGGTCATAAAATAGAACTGAAGGAGAATTAGGTATGAAAATGTCATTGTTGTGGACACAGATGTTAGTAGTATGTATGGCCACAACCATCTGGCCGTAAGTAGTAGTGTAGATTTGTGGCATGTAATCTGCTGAGGTCAAGCTACTTACCCTGTGCAAGAAAGCTGTGTACTGTAACCTCTTTCCTGATGCACTTGTACAGTAGGTCTGACACTTTGTTAGTATTTTTCTGTGTGTTATATCTCAAATCTAGAGCTTCCAGAGTAGAGTGGTTCTATTGCATATGCCTCATACTACTGATTGCAAATGTGCTTTCTCAGGAATAGCATGTTTAGAATCTAGTTTACTGAGCATACATACTGCTTTGTCTTCTGGAAGGTTAAACAGAGGAAAGGAGACCAAGAGTATTTTTCAAAGGAAGAAGTGGCGTGGCTAAGAATGACTTTGAAATAGGATTAAAAATATTTTTCACATCTTCCAGGCAGTGATCGACTGTGATTCAAGTCTTGGGATTCCTGGTAGATTGTGTGGCCTGCTGTTTAGAATGTCTAGTATAGACAAATTTGGAGCTCTGTGCTAAGAACAATATGGCAGAAGAGAATAGTTACGGAGATAAGGCTTGTAAATTCTACGTATGGAGGGGCAGAGTAGACTACCCTAAAGGTTTAATCTTACAGAGATGAGCTGACAGCATGTACGTATCTGGATTCAGCTTTGGATAATGTTGCAAATGAGCTACTATTTGATATGCAGGGAGGGTTTCTGCTTTGCAGTGCAGATTTTTTTTTTTTTTAGATTTGTTATAGCTAAACTTGTTGCATTTCAAAAGAAATGGAGTGTGCGTGTGGAAGAAAACACCACAAATCTTTCTGCATTGAATGCTGTGTGATTCTTGTGTGAGAAATTCTTGCCAGCAAGTACTGATAAAATCGTATCAAAGTAAAAGTAATTATGTCTTTTCACGTCAATTTATGTGTTTGTATTTGTGGGGGGAGAGAGGGAGAAGCAGTCTATGGTACTGTGATTCTAATGGTCTTTTTAGATACTCTATGATTCAGATCTTTTTTTTTCCCCCTCCCCATAGGAGTAAATGAAGTAGACTACAGCCTTTATCCCAACAGAAAATTACAGGAACAGTGGCTGAGATCTTACCTTGAGGCCTACAAAGAATATAAAGGATTTGGCACAGAAGTCAGTGAAAAAGAAGTTGAAGTTCTATATGTTCAAGTCAATCAGTTTGCACTGGTAAATAACAATCTTTGGATATGAATGTTAAATGCTGTATTTTTTCTCTGTGGGCAAATAACTGTCAGTTTCTTAACCTGAGTGCTGTGTTACATAAAGAAAAACTTCTTAGCTTGTTCTGTGAACGTTTTCACCACTTTGTGTGTTGGCTCCGAGCAAAAAGGGCAGTGAGTATTCAAAGATGATGATGAATTTTTTTAGCAAGTATATCTACTGGCTGGCAAGCCCCTGTTTTGGCAAGAGCTTATGGTGGGTCTATGCTAAACTCCCTGTAAGACAACAGGAAAAACAAGGTAGAACTCCATAAATACATGTAAGTCTTCTGATCTAAAATTTTTCCAAAGATAATTTTTTGTTAAACTAAAAAGTAAAACTAGGATACTTCTGACTTTTTTAACAAGTGATTAGACCTCTTTTTAGAATCTTTCAGTACTACCATAATTCTTTCCTTGCCTTCAGTGTTCTGGAAAGCTGAGTGATTTAAACTGTAGCAAAATGCACATGTAGTCTTAATGATCCCAGGGGGTTTTCTGAGGGCTGACTGTGTGAGTCTGTTCCCCTCTTCGTCTTCTATATTGTGTGTCATACTATCTCCTGTCTGTTGTCAGTCTGCCTTCTCAGACTTCAGATGTAAAAGCTTCATTTTGCTTTCTCCTAAGAGTAAAACATGCTAAACTATTCTTAGGCTGACTAAGGCTAAAACGCCTATTTGATTTCTCTTTCTCTCTTATTTTATTTCTCTTTCTGACTAATCCAAGCTTACCTTTATACTGTAATACCTTCAGTTTTCTGGAAAGAAGCTAATGGCAATAGTGAAGAAATACAGATCCTACTCTAAGAAGATGGTATTTTCTAAGGGCTAGTTTAATACCAATTTGTTCTTCTGTTAAGATCTCTATAATCTACTGGATTCGTTAGTCTCTTTCATTTAGGAAAGTTAGATTTGCAGTTATGTTGGCTGGTGGTCTGGTGTCAAATATACATAGCATTAGTTTTGTCAATTCTAAATCACAGTCATACTAATCTTTAAGAGAAAATAGTGTTCTGTTTAGAGAACAACTTAAGATGTGCCTTAAGGCCACACACAACGCACCAATAGTGCCAAATACAAGTAGGTGTCAGTTAATGTGGGAAGCTTTAGTAACAGAAAAATTAATGGATGCTGATGTAAAGCTCCAAACTGTTCACTGTCAGGTAAAGCTATCAAAACTCAGAGATGCAGGAAGGATTCATGCTTGCATATAATGGTTGCTGTTTTAAAGTGTTTTCAGGCATACATGCCTGAAGCTGTCTTCTATACTTCTGGTAAAGAGTTATGTGCAAGCTCTGGGAAACAATTTATTATAAGCAGTTACTAACTGAATAGAAGTCAAAAGTGTATTGTATATAACCTGAGTGGTCCAGAAATGACTTCAATAAGGTGATTATCAAGCTCATGTCCATTGTGTATATTTGTTTGAAAGTTCATTATCAGTCACATCATTCATAGTAGTTTCAATCCATGGTTTCAATCAGGAATTGAGCACAGGCCTCCAGGCTGTTTTTCTGGACTAGTAAAGCAGTCATCGTTGAAACAGGTTACAAACGTGTAAATGGTGAGGAGCTTCTTTTCCGTAGCTACAGATCATGCTTTTGTCCAAGTCAGTAGTGAAAGTGAGTTGTGGTTCTTAAAACCTAAGGGTGTAGTCAAAGGTTCAAACGGAACTCTCTATATACATTTGAAGTTGAATATATGTAGGATATTAACAGAAAATTGTTTAAAAAGTAACAGTAGTAGCAGTTCTATTTCTATTTACTTGACATGATGTATGTAATCACACAACAATTTACTTAATAGATGATGAACTCTTTCACAACTGCAACATTATTTTTCTTGGGGGGGAAAAAAAACGCAACAAACGTGTCTGGAGGCCAATAAACTTACTCTGCCAGTAGTTTTGTAATACTTACATATCAGTCTCTTTGATGACGAGATATTAAGGAAGATTACAAAAATGGATTTAGAGGGAGTTGTCTTGTAGATGTTCCTTTTATTTCAATGTAAAAATGCACTTATATATATGCTTTTATACAGTACTAATCTTTCCTGATCTTTTTGTTTTCCATTAGGCTTCCCACTTCTTCTGGGGATTGTGGGCTCTAATTCAAGCCAAATATTCCACCATTGACTTTGATTTTCTAGGGTAAGTATGCTTGCTTCATGTAATAATGCAATAATTGAGATTGGAAGGGAATTTTGGGGCCATCTGGTTAAGTATCCCAGCTATCATAAGCTGTGAGGTTTGAGGTGTCTGATCTGTGTGGTTGTACTGTAACTTCTGAACTGAAAATAAGTATAGACAGCTTTTACAGTCTTTTTCCTCTCTCCTGAAAACTTTCTAAATTAATGCATGCCTTTGGTCTAAAATAGTTAGTGTAACAAGGCAAGGCTCTTAACTAGAGGAGCAAATGCTTTTAAGGATAAAAGGCTAAGGATAAAAGGCTTTTCTTGGAGAGACAAAGGCACAGAAGACCAGTCATTGTGCTGTGCTAGTTGTCAGAAGAGGTATGTCCCCAAGAGTCAGGAAATGGGCCTCTTGTATGAAGAAGTTAGCTTACATCTTATTGCACAGAATATTGATCTTAGAAATTCTGAACATTTTGAAAAGAACCTCTGTAATGCCAATGAACATTAAGTTCTGCCTACTGAAACAGTGGCTAATGGTTCTGTTTCAGGTCTTTGGCATTTATTTATTTATTTATTTATTTTAAGTCTTTCATCACAGCAAGCAGTAGAATATATCTGTCTTTTGTTGGAAACTGGCAGAAGTGATAAAATCCATCATTTCACTTTAGCATGAGTTTCTGTTTCAGCTTAGGATATTTTTTCGTTAATGACTAAGCCAGTTTACTAGGCTTAGTTGTGCTGCTATGTAAATGATACCAATGTGAGTTTCTTCTGTGGCTTGTACCTGGTTAATTCCAAGGAGAAGTGCTTATAAGTAACCGCTAGATGGTGCAAAAAGCAAGAAAAAGCACAAGTGAGAAAATCCAGCCGTGTTGCGGTTCAGAAAAATAGCATTCTTCCAATGAACAAGATCTTTTTTTTCCTTTTTTTTTTGGGTGTAGCTTTCAGTTGTAGGACACTTTATTAAGAACTTTAGGCATGAAGATGGCACCTTTGATACACTCAAAATAGCATTTGTTTTGCAAACTCTAGCAAGCTGGTAGGAGTGGCGGAGTGATGGTGTTGAGGAAGTACCATAGTATGGTTATTCTGTTCTTCTTCCTTTGGTAGCTGCTATGAGTTAGTATTTGAAACAAGCCTCTGGGCTAGGTGGACTTCTGAGTGGACATAGCCTGTCTGTTTCTCATTGTCTGCTCTTAACTTCAGATCTTTTTCCCTTTAAATAGGTATGCAATTGTTCGTTTTAACCAGTATTTCAAAATGAAGCTGGAGGTCATGATGTTAACTCTCCCAGAGTAAAGAAGAGGAGTAAACTTACCAAGTGGATAGAGAACCCCTGAATCTTTTCTGAATGGATACTGGAAAAAAAGCTAAACATTTGTTGAAGTTCTGTAATGCTCACTTGGTGGTTCTTGCTTTATAAATAATGCCTCTAAACAGTCCTTCAATGTTAAATTTAATATGAAGAGCATACGTACTGCTGTTGATATAAAATGGATTAGAAACTTGCTAAATCTGAAAAACTTGTAGAAATGGCAATTTAATCCTTTTTTGTAATTTAACATGTTGTATGTGAAATATTTATTATAAGTTTAACATGATTCCATTGCTGCTTTCATCAGTTTTTGTAAAAGTTGGGTGCAAATGGTGAAGTTTTTCCAAAGGATTTGTTTAACAACTTGTTTTATTGAGCTGCATTAACTTATATTAGGGATCTACACAGTCAGAGGATATCAACCTTTTAGATCTGTACAGGCAAAATGAGAGATACTGGTCACAGGTATGTAGTAACTAGGGGAAAAGGGTTAGGATGATCTTTTTAATTTTTTTTAATTTTATAAAGAAAAAGGTAGCTTTCCATGTTATGGTACTTATCTTTTGTATAAGAATCAGCCTTCTTGCTAAAATGATAAATAATGTTTTGACTTTCTTTTCTTTGTGTTAAGCTGTAGAAATGTGAATGTTCTGTGGCCATCAAATTCTTTTAGACTCCATACCATCACAGTGTTAGATGGGGAGTGTACCATCTCTAACTTCTGTGGGAAAGCTGCTGCTTATTAAGCAAACTTCTTAAACAATAGACCACTGTTCCAAAATTTGAATTACTTTTTGAAACTTGATTCAAAATTTGAACACTATTCTGGTCTCTGATGTGCTTCAGCAGTATCTGACGTAATGGACTATTGAACTGCAAATTAGTGAGCAGAGATCCTGTTGCACTGGGGAGCAAGACACTTAGGTTTACAGTTTGTTATATTGTATATTGTCTTTCCTTCTGCTTTGTCATCATCTAACCTTGGATTCTAGTCTTAAATGCTTGGTCCTGTAGTTGCAAATTCTGTGAGTCTGTTTTTCTTCTGTGGCAGCGAATTATGTTTCAAAATCTCCAGTTTGAAGGATAACATGAAAAAGTATGACTTGAACAATGGGACTTTGATAGTCACATGCAGCTTTTTAAAGCTATTATACCAAGAATGGTCTGGATTACAAAATGTGAATTGAAAAGAAAATGTTTACTTAAGAAAACCATATGTAAGCTTAAATGGAAAAGAGGCTTTAAAACTCTTTTAGAAGAGATAGGGAGAAACAACAAAATAAAACCAACAAGGCAATTTGGAGTTGGGCAGGCATATACTCAGCTCTTGGGTATACTCTGAAAAACTTTGCACTTTGGTCACTTAAGTGCCCACATGTACAAAGTCTGTGTGTGCATATACACATGCAGTCACAAACTTAACTGAAGAGTAAATATTATGGGGAGAAGCTCCAGCAAAGATATTTATTCTAAATTGCTTTGTGACATACTGTTGTGTGTGTGTGTATATATATATACATATAAATAACATATACATACATGAGTGCTTTAAAGCTTTTTTGATTCTTTCAAGACAAAGAAGGTTGATGTGAATGAAGAATTTTCACCTTGAACAACCATTTTGAATGGCATTCTTTTTTTTTTTTTTTACAAAAGCAAGGGTTGGGTTTTTCCCTCTTGTTTATATTCATCTCTGAAAGTTTTCTTTTTTTTTTTTAATTATTTAGTCAAAACCTTAACTGTAACGCAATGGTAAAACTGGGCTTTTTTTTTTTTCTATAACTTGAAGTTGGATAACCCTTTTTGTTAGCATTTGCTAGCTGGAGGCTAATATACTGGACAAACTATCTTGGTAGTTAAATAGAAATGAATAGCTAAAATTGACATTTATATTTTCTTTTGTAGCGGATATAGAGGATGTTGCTAGAGCTCATGAAAGCACTGAAGATTCTTGTTTTCTGTAGTTTCCCCCTGTAGGCATGATTGACATATATTGACTAATAACCTGCTGTCTTTGTAGTCCCTTCAAGTATGGCATGATCTCTTTGGAAGTAAGGTTGATAAAAATTTTAGAACTTGATTTTTTGTTTATTTTCTTCAAATGGTGTCTTTATTTCTGACAATGTTTCTTTGTTTTTTAAAATGTGTAAGAGGCTGTGAAATTCAGTTGGTCTTGGGAAATCCAGCACTTGACAGATCCTGTCTAACTTTCCCAACAGCTTGCAACCCACATTCCCTTTTCAAGTACCAGTTCTACTTAAGTTTGGAATTAGTGTAACTTTTTTTCAGTAGTACTTTGTTTATATAGTTCAAGTAGCAATAACTGTAGAAGTGGAAACTTAGAAACTCGCTTCTGCAGAACCAAAGCTCTTTGTGAATGCAGCTCAATCTCATTCTTATGGAGTTAATTTCCACTGAATCTCCCATAAAAGCACTTTCAAGCAGATAGTAAATACTGCAAGCTTTTTCTGAGCCACTTTGAAGAAGCACAAGGATTATCACAGGTTATAGTGGTCAACTTTGCAGTACTGATAGAGGCTTTCATTTTGCATGTTGAAGTTCATTTTACACACTTTAATACTGCTTTGCATCAGCTTTCTTTCAAGACAAGTACAGAATAAAACAATTCCTGATATAAGGTTTGGAGAAAATACTGTAAACTTTTCCAAAATGAAATGCCAGTTACCTTGATTCTTGTACCACATTACATTTAGCCAGTAGCACTCAGATATTCTCATTTGCAACAGAATATCTACAGATGTATTAAGTTTGAAGCAGTAGTTTTTTCAATAGCATTGCAAATATTGAGGTAGCTCGAAACTGTGAATACAGGACATTCTGAATGTAAGTTAGGTACTAAAGCACCAAACTAGAGAATGTGTACTTGTTCTGATTAGTTTCTCTCAGTCTCTTAATAGCAACTTTAAGATATTTGAAGGAAGGCAAAAAAGACTGAGCTCTAGAATCATCCTGTAGTAGTTTTGACTGTGACTTGCCAAGAAGATACTCTGTTGCCTTTATGTTAAGCTAAGGGCATAAATGCCAAAATTAATAATTCTTACTGTAGTTAAACCTGTAATGTAAATATAAAGAGGATTATTAATAATGGCATTCTTGCATAAATAGCATCAAGTCAATAGACCGTAGTGGCCTGGTTGCTTTTGTAAAGCAGAATAGTGTGAATTTTTTTCTTCTCATTTCTGCAGTCAGATCTGGCTAATCAGTGCTTAATTTTTTAAGTCGTATAAGCATTACAGATTTCTGAGTAACTGATCTGTTCTTATATAATTTTAAATTCATTTATATGTCTTGATTTGCATTTTAGAATTACTAAATTTGTATTAACCAGATCTGACTGTATATGTATATAAAACAGTGTAAATAACCATTTGTAAATTAGTGTGAATTGTAATGTACCTTGCTTTTATGGACTTGTGTATTGCATTGTATTCTCTCCTATTTTGTAGAAATTTTGATGTAAAGAAGAAATCTAACTCTGTGTGCTGACTTCTTTTGTTAAATTTATCTGTAACAAATCATAGTAGTTACATTCAGGTATCCATTTATAGCCTTGGACACCCTGTGTCTTTTTTCCCTGCTACCTTTTTTAACATCTTGCTCTTGGGAATGATTCTGGGAAAGAAAAGTAATTCATATAATGCTAAAATGAAGAGAAAGTCTATACTGATAGGGCAAATGGTCTATCAGAGGTACCTGTAAGTACCTACGGTATAGGGAAGGCTGTTAAAATTTAAAAAAAAAATTCCTATACATTCTTGAATGCTGGTGACTTCTAAACCATAAGCATGTTGAAGTACTCTTTAAGTGTGCGCTCCCGTGGTGACAGCAATTGAGTTAGTTGTGATAGAAGTCTCCGAATTTAAATGTTTTTGGTGGATATAGACTTAAAATAGGATTAGTTGCTAATTTGTAAATGCTTATAATAACCCCCTCAACCTCAGATCGCTCAAGTGGTTCTACCAGTCATTTTCGTTCACACTAGAATTATTGTTAGTTTCTTTAGACTATCTGAGACTTAGGGGAGGAGGTGTGCACTGCTCTCTCTCTGCAACCCCCAAACCCTAATTCATTAGGGGAAACATGATTATAAAAGCTTCCTTTCCATACTTAATCCATATTTTTTGACTGAAATTGTGTTCTGATTTGTTACTATATGACTCCTCATCAGAATAATTTTGTATAAAGTCCCTTGCTAAAGAGGCCTTTGACCTTGGAAGTGAAGCATAGGCAGTTGTTGTCCCCAAATGGCCAACTGTGTCTCATTACTGTTGCCTTTCAATACCAGTCTTGAACTGCATGATGTCTTTCAAGCTGTTAGTATATTCTTGTCCCTTGTGTGTTTCTACTGGAAAACACTTGTGTGTGAATCTTGTTGTCCATCTGACAAATTGATCTTGATACAGTTTTCACATGTTGTCAGCTCTACCTGTGGTGGATGAAAAGTACACATGCTTATCAGCATTGACTCTTAAGTTACTGAGGGTTGTGGGAAGTGAGCTGGTCATAGAAATGTTTGTCAAGAGGTGGGTTGGGCTCAATAAATATGGGTAAAAGGAAATCCAAATGGAAATGAGAACTTGAACTTTCAACATAGCAAGTTATTGAATATGCCTATTGCATGGTGTAAGGACAAGAGCAAATGGGTTAAGTTTGTTTCAAAGTTAAGTTAAAATTTATTTTAAAACGTTTGCTAGCTAGAAAAGACACAATTATTAACTCCTGCCAAAAGGAATCTTAAGGTATCTGCTTTTCTAATTACAGCTTTGCTCTGTAGCCCACTGTAATATAATTTCTTGCTCGGGGTAATTCTCCCTGTAGCTAGTAGAAGAGGTTGACCTTATCCTATCTATATTTTGTTTTGAGTTAGCTATCTGTTCTTTATATTGTTTTTTTGTATTTTTAAATGTGTTCACAGATGCATGTGAACATTGTAGGCTTCGTGCTGAATGTTTTCATCAGATTTAAGAGATGAAAAGCTATGACCTTTGGTCTTGCACAATATAGGTTTTCTGTTAGCCAACCACGTCACTTAAAGGAACTGTTGGCAGTGAGAAGCCACACAAATTTAGGTGGGGTATATCAGAAGAAGGCAAGGTATGTGGCCTTTAGACCTCTAGAAGGGAAAGGAAAATGTACAAATTGTTTGCATGTGCCAGTTGTGTGGAGGTGCTTTCAGTGATGTGGTGAGATGCCGGCTGATTTTTTTTTTTAAGTGACTTTTCTAAGTGATCTATCTGTACAGTTTAATTTGCTGTAACTAGAAACCAGCCAAATTAAGGGGGGCAGAGAGGGAGGAGACATTCTAAAAAATGACCTATGTGTTAAAATCTGTCCACAGTTAATTTGCAAACTTTCAGGTGCATGTTGGGCCTTTTCATTTATTTAACAGTGTAGATAATGTTGTGCACCAGGTGGTTCAATAGTAGGTTTTGTTATCCTTGATAAATGTCAGAAAACTGACTGAATGTGGGCTGGGCCTGAACTCAGAGTGTAGTCTGACCTTAGAACAAGTGGCCAGGCTTTACCATATTAACTCCCTTCTGATTCATAATTTTACACTGTTTGCTTCTGTAGTCTTCTGAAAAATTTTGGAGCATTTGTCTCGGATTCCCTGTTGTGTAGAATTTTAATTAACAGCCCCCCAAAATACGTGATGCTTATGGACCTTGGGAAATCCTGGTGCTGGTTAAGTCATGTGAACATTTAGAAAGCGCATTACTTGAAAATCTAATGAACGTTAAAAATAAATGATGAAATAACTTCAGGTACTGCACTAGCCTTATGTTCTGTGATATTGCAACTGCATTTTTTTCATGATGTAGTATTTTTTTTCCACATGGTAGAGATTCATGCAAAGTACAAGATAAAGGAGACCACAGAAGAGAAGCATTAAAAACTGTTATATGCAATCCCATAAAATGCAGAGTAGATTGGGGAAAAAAGTTTCCTAGCTTTTGGTGGTAGTAACTGTCAACTGTTATAAAAAAAAAAAAAAAAGAATAGGTGTCGAGTCTTAAGTGTGTGACAGACCTTTTTTTAATTTTTTTTTTTAATAGGTAGAAATGTTCTTAACATTTTGTATCTCAAGTACAATCCGTGGTAGTCAGTAATGCTGCTTTGTACACAAGTGCTTTGAATAGTCTCAGCACCAAGAATGTATCCAATCTTTAATATAACTTAGTTAGATTCTTTAGTTCTGTCTCAAGTGTCTCAATCCAGCTGTCTAAAACCCTTTAATTACTTGCAGAAACAGGGCCATAGCATAGTAGGGGTATATTCCTCTTTGTGTCTCTTTTTTTTTTTTAAAAAAAAAAAAAACAACTGAATATTTGCCAGTGTTCTTTTAAACATGAGTCCATTTATGTGCTGTGAATAAGTTAAACTTAAGAAGCAACCTTTATCTTCTGGCATTGTCATCGCCCCAAAAGTCCCCATGACCCTTTTTGTATGTTGTGGAGTTTAGGTGCATCACTTATCCATTGGAGTGAACTGTATTTCTTTTGAACTAAATGTTATTGAAGCTCTATTATAAGGCCTTCTACCACTGATTAAATGAAGTAATGTACCTTCGAAAGAGATTTATATTGTGTAAATAATTTCAAACTGCAACAATAAAGTTTGTTTCTAACTGCACTGTTAGCATGTATTGTGGTGACTTTACTTTTCCCAGATTTAAAAAACACTTACTGTGGAATACTTAAAGAGTTGTTGTTAGGCTTTTGACTTCTGTTAAAATGCGTACCTCTTTCTGGGATTAATGACCCATCTGAAAGTGAAATGCTTTGAGCTAGTGCTCTGCTTGCACAAAGTTGACTCCTAAAATTTTTGCATATTAAATAGCCTTGGACATTAGCAACTAAAATTTTTACATCTGGGAGGCAGGACTTAAGTGAACATGGCTGTCAGTAGGGATCACTACTGAGGAACTGGGGGGGAAGAAGTCCATCCTGCTATCAAGTTCTACTTGTGCACAGTAAGAGCTGTGCTTACTACTTAGGTCCTGTTTTACAGGTTCTGCTTCCAGTGCTAGGGGCACTATGTTAGACGGTTGCTCGGAGAATGTATAATGAGTATTAGTAAAATTCTGCTGCCTTCGTTTTGTTTGTGCAAATGTAAAGACAATGATTTCACCAAGGCAGATACTATTTGGGCTTGAGTACGAAGACAGGCTGAGGGAGCTGGGCTTGTTCAGCCTGGAGAAAAGAAGGCTGCGGAATGACCTCATTACAGCCTTTTAGAACCTAAAGGGAGCCTACAAACAGGAGGGGAATCAACTCTTTGGAAGGGTTGATAACTGCAGGACAAGGGAAATGGTTTTAAGTTGAGGGAGGGAAGATTTAGGTCGGGTGTCAGGGGGAAGTTGCTTGACAAGAGAGTGGTGAGGTACTGGAACAGGCTGCCCAGGGAGGTTATGGATGTCCCGTCCCTGGAGGTGTTCAAGGCCAGATTGGATGGGGCCCTGGGCAGGCTGGTCTAGTATTAAATAAGGAGGTTGGTGGCCCTGCATGTGGCAGGGGGGTTGGAGATTCATGATCTATGAGGTCCCTTCCAACCCTGGCTATTCTGTGATCCTGTGAATAACCTTAAGCAATTGACCACTATGAATTTATTGAGGGAGACATTGAGTCAGAGTTTGTATCTGTGATGGATCTTCCCTCCTTCTCACTGAAAATGTCTTTCCTACATACACTAAATAAAAAATTTTAGTTTTCTTAGGTATAGTGGGCTTGATTAAAGAGTTACCAGTCATTGTGTATGCTGGAAGGTATGGATAGAACAAGCAAGTTCTGTTGAGTGCAAAAGAAAATGTATCATTGGACTTAAGAGAAACCATTAACCCTGCTTTGTAGGATACTTGAGATCCATGCGTCTTGGTTTAAGTAGATTTTTTTTTTTTTTAAATATAATAATTCCTTCTTAATTTGGGAAGCCTCTGCCTTTTAAACTTACTGATTGTTTTCCTTTAGTGCAGTCATACAGTAATGTTCCATATGCACAGTAACTGTTGCCTGAGTTTCTAAAACTTCGAAGCATTACTGACTGTCACTGACCTAAACCTTACTAACTAGTGTCTTACTAACACTAGGCTTTTTGTCAAGGCACTGTTTCTGTTACAGGATGGGTAAGACCAAAATTGTTTTTCAGTTTAATGGAAAATATTCAGTGACAGGAGACCTAGGGTTACTCATCCATGCAGAATTACTGCCTGGAACAAGGAGCTGATGTTTCTCTGGAGTCTCTGCCTTGGCTTTACAGAAAATGCAGAGCAAGCTCATACTTGACCTAGAAGTTGTCAGTGGGGAGTAATACAGAGTTTTTTGAAGGCCAGTCTAGAAATCAAGATCTGGAGTAGAGTATTTTTCTCGAGATTTGTAACAAACTACAAACAAATGATAGGGAAAACAGTAGTGTATGTACTGAACTTCAATACAGTATATATTGACATATCAACCGTATAAAACGTGCACCTGTGGAAAACAAAGGTTGGTCTTAATTTTTAAGTTTCTGTCAGATTTATTAAATAGAAGCCTTTACTCCCATTAGTACAGCAGAGTCAAGCTGCACAGGAGTGTGCTGGAATCTTCTGTGCACGTCAACATGTGTGTCCTACCAACAGCCTCATTTTACAACCTGCCTTTTCTACTGAATGGGTAAGGACAGCTTTTCTCACTTTAAGTCTCACAATGTGTTTTTACTGCTAGCAAGTAAGGACAGAAACATTTCTTTCATCGGGTACTAGCTTTGAAATGGGAAGTGCAACCTTTGTCTTGTATACTCTTGGAAGTCTTGCTTAAGCTGCTAACCATAACTTGTTTTCTTCCCATCCACTGTTCATGTTCCCTTCAATTAGGCTGCAGTTCATCCTTACCTTAGTTTCTTGCAGTGCTATTTAGAATAATGCTACTTGTCAGTATTTCAAAGTTTCAGGAGTGTGAATAGAACAGCGCATGGAATTGTTCAAATGGTAGCAGTTACTTCAAAAGCCAAAGGTGGTGTCTCCTTCAAGTGACTTCATGACTAACTGGGCAAGTCAGATGCACAGCTCTTTCTTTATTGCAGTTATTTTCTGTTGACACCTTTCTTTGTGTCCTGTGGAACAGGAGGACAGACTCCAGCACTTACCCGCAGGTGGCAATGAAGCTGCAGGTTGTGTCTCATTGTTCAAGAAGCATTTCAAGACAGTTTATTTCTGTAGTATAGCATGCCATACATTGAGTTAAATGGAGAAAAGGGTGTTCTTTTATCTCTCGATGAGTTGCAGCCAAGATCTGTAATTGCCTTGCTCTTAATGTTGCATAACTGTTAGCAAGACTCAAGCCAAGCATTAATGAATTTCATCAGAACTTCATTTTTTAATGAGCATCATTAATCGTTAGCCATGCGTGCTGCAACCTACGCTTCTCTAAAGTGGGGATTTGCCAATCGTCTTGCACTATAAAAACAGCAGCATATTTTCCCCAGATTTTATCAGTAAAATAACAGCATGAAAAGACTGGAGCTAGGGAGACAAAAAAAGCGCCTCCTTTATTTGAACGTTTAAATACTTGAGATGCTCTCTGAAAGTTAGTCTGCAATTTCTGCTTGTGAACAGCTGCTGCTGCCCAGCTTTCTTCTCTACAGGCTTTGATAATACTGTGAGAGCTGGTAGGGATCTTATATACCAAACTTGAGAGATACACCTACCATGGTTTCTTAAGATGGATTCACTGGTCTTCCTCTAGCTCTCGTTACAAATTCCCATAAGTTTTTTAAGGCAAACCTTCTTTCCAGCTTTGGAAAAATGACAGCTAGTGATCCATTGTCCAGTATTTATTCTTTCAGCTTGTGCCTAAAGGCCACAGAAGGAACATCAGCTTCCTGACTGCTTCGAGCACTTGTCTGGATTTAGCAATTCAGGTGACCAGTCAGTGCCTGTTCTGATTCACTCTCCCATCCCACTGGAGGAGGGCAAGTGAATGGCTCTTTAACCTGCAGTTAAACCACACCAACAGCAATACTTTATTTGCACTGAGCTGCCTTATGGCTCATTCATACTCCTTCTGTAACAGAGTGGAGCTGACTACTTGCAGAGGTGGGTGAATTAAGTTGTCACGCAGATGTCACCGTGTGTGTTAGAGCTTTATGAAAAACAAAACCTTTTTCTTGTTGTGAATACTAGAGGGAGTATGATTGCACATATCTCTAGCCCATATAGTGCAACCTCTCACTAGAGATAGACGCTGGTTAGTACCAAAATTTCAAAAGCAGATTAAACAAGCAAAAGAGAGAGAACTGCATCTAAGCACTGCACAATGGGGAAAAAGTCTTCTCTGCATCTTGTGCCTTTGACCAAGGAAATGCATTACTCTTATCTTAACCGATGTGGATACAAATGTTTGTGGCTCAGATGGCAGAGTAAGTGGTGTGTAGAGGGAAGAGTAAAAGAAGGGATCTTCACTTCCAAGGGATCATAATGAAAAGTGCTCCTGAGGAGGAAAGAAGCACCATGGAGAAGAAAAATGAGGGAAGAATGGAATACAGATGGCAAAAGAGAGCAGAGAGAGAGATTAATGAAAAGGTATACTGACATAGAAAATGGGGACATGAAATAGGGGGAACATCCAAGATGAGAGAGAAAAGACAATGAACAAGTGGTGACAAGATTTGCTATGGATAATGAGTTTGCAGCAGAGCAAAAAGGAAAACCTCCTTATGAAAGTGTCATAATAAATTTATTTTATTGTTTCTCTGGCATGTATTATGAAAAGCGGTTATGATTTTGTATTTTTGATTTTGGAAATACCCAGCTGGAGACCCAGCAGTGTTTAGGGTTCTTTTTGGCAGTATCACCAAACCAGTTCTACTTATAAGATCTGAGCTTCATGTTTTGGAAGTACATGTATTCATTAGATGTAGGGTTAACTTCCACTTCTTAGGATTTTCTAGGTGAAAAAATGGAGAGGAAAAATACAAATATGTGCATGAGATATTCTCCTGGGTGGTCACACATTTAATGCTACAACTGCTCTTTGAATAAATCTTAATTGCTGCTAATTATATTGTGGTAACAAGAACATGGAGGTTTGTACCCAACCTTTGCCTAGCCTGCCTGATTATTCAAAATTTTGTGGAGGAAATAGTAAGGGACAACCCTCACACTCCTCCCTCCCCCCCGAAAAAGCAACCAACCAACTAAAAAAAAACAGGTACAAAATAAGAATATTTGGGGTAAAAATGTTTATCTCAGTATATAGTTGGTCTCACCTTCAGGCGCAGAATAGTTCTGCTATCTTCTGTGGCTAAGATCAGCAAATCCTGCCACACATGACTTAATGTGCTGTGAATTAGAAAGACTGAGATGTTAGTAAGGCATTGGCTGTTGTATATTCTGATGTTTGTATGTATGTGTGTGTGTGTGTAGTGAGGATGCTGTAAATACGACACCTGACTTCATGTAACCTGGTCATCAACAAGGGAGATGCAAGAAGAATGACAGTGAGATCTGGCTGGGAAATTCATCATACAATAAATGATATATGGATTGCATCAATGAATTGGTGACTGAAACTACTGAGATCTCTTTTCTGTGCCAAGTATTTAAGTCATTCAATGTTCTGATTTATAGCTGCTTCATGGGAGAACTATGTGCTTGTGTTAGGGTACTGTAAGTGGAGAATTACTTTGAGTCCCAAAATCAAGGGTTATTATAAGTTTTGTCACTGAGTAATATTATTTTGCCATATTATATTTCATAATGCTGGACCAAACAGGGTAATACTGCTGTTTCAAATATTCCTTTGGGTTATGAACAAATGCACACATCAGGTGGAATCATTGGCATGATTGTGTATCTGTTTGGTTAAAACCTTGCTCTGCTATTAACATGTTAACTAACCCAATCTAGGCCATCTACCTGTGTTCTGAATTTCCCTTTTCACACCATATTTGCCTAGGTCTTAGATTTATCCTAGATACTGATAAAAATAAGTCAGAGATGCAAACACCTACTACTAGCACAATTAAACAAATCCTTTTCTGTATATATATGTCTGTATAACTAATATAATACAATTAGTGCAAATAATATAAATAAATTCATGAAAATCGCTCCTGCTCTAAAACCAAAACAAAGTCTTCTGAAACTGAAAAGCATGATGAGATTTTGAGAGCTGAAAATGCCGTGAGCAGATAGACGACAGTGTTCTATCACTCTGTCAGTTGCTTACACATGGTTGTGAACAATCTTCTACCAAAACCATCAGTCCTAACTGCTATCTATTGTGTGTACACTAAAGAGAGCAAAAAAATAGCTGGCTGGCAGATATAATTTCCTTGTCAAGGGAAATGATCTGAAATTGTAAAATGTTATCTTACTGTAGTATTGTTCTACTGAGAAAAACTTGGCATAAAATAATTCCATTTCTTTGAATAATTCAATATTTATTTAAATACATAATATCCGGGTCATGGATAACAGATTATATCTCTGAGTTGCAGTTTCTAACTGTTGACTCTATTTTTTTAAATAAAGCAGTAAAAAAACAAACATTATCTATGCTACGAATGAGCTTAGACAAGCAAAGCTGTTTTGCTTTTTACTTTGCATGTAAATATACAGAGAGAGAAAGAGACAGTCTTCCACTCAAGGACCTTGCAACAGAAATAAAGGTAAAAGAAGGTCGTATTCCCTTGTGGAAGTATAAATTACAAATCCAGCTTTACACAATGGCTTTGGTAACATGTGCCAAAATCAAACACAGATATTAAATGGATCAAGCTTTTCAAATGTCTCCTTTTCTCCTGAGGAGAAATGGTGCTCACTGAGACTCAAATGTTCCTATGGTTGTGTTCTATTTACTGAAACTTTCCTGAGATCTGGAGTGATGTATAAGGCCTTGATGAAACTGTCTTTTCAATTAGGAAGGCAAGCACATATCTATCCTGTATGTGTGTGTGTCTCCTCAGCAGGGGGACGGTTCTTCTAGAAAGGCTCTCTCTTTGTCACCCTCTTAAAATCAAGGTAAAAAAAGACACTCTTGTAAGAGACAAGAGAAAAATTTTGGAAGTCCAAAATGCTTTTGTGAAATAATTTCCAGGACATTATTGTGCTTGTAAATCCAAAGATCCACCTGCAACAATTGTTAACAACGCTAACAAGTGAACGATATTCAGTGTAATTTAGGATCCCTTAACAATTTCCTGGCTATCCTTTGATTATTTGCCATGTGCAAGTAGCCAGTCTTGACTTGAAGGGAACCTGAAATGGAGAGTTCTCTGTGTGGGCAGATACCGTGTTCTTATGTTCAGACTATGTGTGAATTAATTTGCTTTAAATTCCTTGTGCTTTTCTGTACTTAAAATTTTACATTGCTGTTCTCAGAACCATAAGGTGCACTCCACTACTGGCCCTCTCTGTGTGTCCTCCTTGCTTCTCCCCTGCATTCATTTAGTTATTTGTTGATATTAATTGATTAATAATCAGTGATCTGTTCCACCAAGGCAGAGTTACCATAAGGCAGCATCTCTGTGCGCTGGGACAAGATCTAGATTTCCTTGCACTGAAACCCATGGTACTCGAGTCACTGAGTTCTCAAGGTGATCCTGATTCCAGTATGATGGCCCTGACTGCTCTGCCAAACTGCTTGTTGCCTAGAAATTGGTCAAAAACACTTTTATATTCATGTTAGAATCACAGATGGCAATAGTAAATAGCAGTGGGCCGTGAACTGTTCCCTCTCACCAGATATCTGACAAACAGTAATAATTCACCACTGACAACTATTTTTTGAGATCTGTGATTTAGCCAGTTTTTAATTAGAGCTCACTAAAACAATTCTTCTGTAAAAAGAATTCTGTTTGTCAAAATCCAAATGTTTTGCAAGTATGTGTCAATTCTGACAAATATTTTTAACAAGAAAAAGTCAAAACATTTCATTTTTACTTTCTTGATTTATTTTAATAATATCGAAACATTTTGTTTTGATATAAGATAAAATTGTTTTGACTTCATCCTGTTTTCATTTCATTTTTTTTCTATATAAAAGTATCTTTAACATGCTTCATATTAAATATACCAGCTAACACTTCATATTTGACATAAAGAAAAGCTCAAATGAGATGGATAAACATTATCCAAATTAAGTATTGGAAACATGTTGGTAGTTCTAAATCAGCTTGGAAGCAATTTTTAACCCATTTTACTCTGATTTGGAAACTGTCTCAGCTACTCCCCAGCATTGGACATGCTCCATGACTGATATCTAAAAGGGTAGAGTACAAAAATACTGGTGTGTCATTGACATCTCACCCTACGTCACCTCTCCAAATGTGTGCTCAAAAGTCTCACAGGGCCAAATGAAAGGCTTCAGAATCATCTTGCGGCTCATAACCAGGTATTATGAGGCATGGATGAGAGGATAGTTTGCTGTTTTTCCAGAGCCATGACAGGCTCTGTGGTGTCTTTACCCATGCACTATATTGGATTCTTGATTCAGCACCTTGGAAATAAACTCTCAGTGAAGCCACTGTGGTCCCAGCAGTGCCTATGGTCGCTGAGGAGGAGGTGGCAAGGAGATGCCATGCAGCCCAGTGTGGGCACAAAGTGAAGAGCAAAAAATGATAACAGAGCTGATTTAAAAAAAAAAAAAAAAAAAAAAAAAAGCAGTCATAAAGACTTTTCTCCTTCTGCTTGTGTGTAGAAAAACAACCACTTGGTCAAAATGGAAAATTGGATGAAATGGGCATTCCAATGCGAAATATCAGCCTTCAGTTCTGTATCCTCCACAATGACTTAGATTAATCAATCTAAGTTTTGTTTTTCTCAAAAAAAAATTATAAAAAGCTTTTTATTCCCAAATTGCAGCTAAACTTTTAAACTTATGTAGTAGCCACTAAGTCTAAGCATGTGAAATATTTGGCTAAACATTACAAATGCTATTTTCATCTGCAATGTTTCAGTTTGTCCATGTCCAACACTTTACAGTTTCAGATTCTGGAAAAAAAAAAAAACAACAACCAAAATCTACAAAAAACTTATTGAAACAGAATAGCCTTCCCTGTCAATATTTTATATTGCCAAATCTATGCAACGGATGTCCTTATGAAGCAGGAAGAACCATGAAGCCCAGAAATATACATCCCTTACTGTATAGTGGGGATGTTCCTGGCAATTACTGACCTCCACTTGTAAAGCCAATATCACTTCTTGAGGAAAAACAATCTTGATCCAGGATACTTCAGAAATACAAGCAGCTGCAGTGATCCCAAACTCCCTGCAGGCTTAGATTCTTAGATCTAAAATACCACTGGAGTTGATGGGGGCAAATTTCAACTCGATGGGGGTGGATACTTTTTGGTGGTGAGAAGCAATAAAACAAGGAAGTTCCATCCAAACATGAGGAAGAACTTCACTTTCAGAGTGACGGAGCACTGGAACAGGCTGCCCAAAGAGATGATGGAGTCTCTTCTGGAGATACTGAAAACTCATCTGAATGCTTTCCTGTACTACCTGTACTGTTTCTTTCCTGTACTTCCTCTACTGTTGCAGAGAACCTGCTTTAGCAGGAGGGTTGGTTTGATGATCTCTAGAGGTCCCTTCCAAACCCTAGGATTCTTTGGTACATTTAGTAACTATTAATTCATTAATTAAATGAATAAAAAAGCTCTCTGCTAATCAGTAGATCTTCTGTCTCTTACTGAGTCATATTCTGAGTGTCAAAAATGTTTATTTATTTATTTAACATGTTTTCTGCCACTAACGCTGCAGAGAAACTGTAGCAATGAGTGATCTAGATGTTCTTTTGCATGAGCAAGAGAATTATTACTGAAATTTATTCTATTTCTCCCATGCAAAGTCATTAGAGGACATTTCTAATAGAGAACTTAATTTTGTTTGAAGAACCTTTAGTTCCAGTGATTCATAAGGAGGCTGCTTTTATTTAGAGCACTCTGGGCATAAAAAATACTGATTTCAGTTTGGGTTGAGATTGCTGCCTAAAATCTTGGTCCTTCATAGCTAACATATATCTTCATCACAGCTGATCAGCCCAAAGCTTGCTTTTCAAGCCATATTTTCCAGAAGTAAGCAAAAATATACTTCAGAATACTCCTGCTCAATTTGCATCCTCTAAAGAAATACCTAATGTAAATAAAGCTACGTAATGTAGCTAATGTAAATAGAGCTACAAGCTCTATTGTTTAGTAGCTTGTGGTAGTAATAGTAATGGGAGGATCCTTGGACTAGATGATCTTGTAGATCCTTTCCAACCTTGTGATTCTATGATTCTAAAGAAGAAGTAAGAAGGAAGAACAAAAGAGAATTTTTTAAAAAAGTAAACAAAACAAGATATATATCAAAGAAATATTTAAGAAAGGCAGTGCAAACAGCAAGATTATATCAACAAATAGAAGCATTACTTGTGTAAAATGCACATGTACAACCAAGTTTGTTTTTTTATCCTTACTATAATGCAAACACATAGATAACATTTTATCCTTATACTCAGGAGAAGCATGTAAGGAGAACACTCTTCTACAGGGAAGCCTTCACAGGTGGCCATAATACCATTCAGTTCATTGCTTCATTGGAGAAGGCCCAGCAGGCAACCTGTAGCGACACCAGTTGTATTTTTGGAAACAGTGGAACACAATACAAAATTAGTCCTGAACATAAACTGCCAGATTCTTTCTAAGGCCTATGTGCAGTTTCAGAGTAGAACCCGTCTTTGCAAGTGGACACAGAAGAGAGGAGTTAGGAAGTGTAGGGCTTTTTCAGTTTTATTAATCTGAGATGTTGACTGTTCTTGTGTACAAGACTCTGTGACTATACAAGATGTGAATACATCTGGAGTATCTGTTTTCAGAAAGAGCACACTCGGATATATCCAGACCAACGCCCAAGAACTTGGAATTTTCAGCTGAAGCACTATGGATTTTGTGCTGAATTGCTAACATCATGGCAACCTCACATGATTCTAGAGATACCACGTATAAGAGGTATCAGCAAGCAGCAGACTCAACAAAGGAAGTATTTATTTACTGTGCAGTATATGTGCTGTTCTTGTTAGTCTTTGCTGAATATGACTTGGCCAGATATAGAATCACAGAATCATAGAATCAGATGTGTGGGGTCCACCAGAGGAAACGGGTTTGATATCTCTGACTGAATGAGAGGACTGCTGAATCTGCCTGAAGGAAGAGTTACAAGCCACTCTCATCTGTAACCCCCTTGTTTAGACGTCTCTAACCTTTTCCACTGTCCTTCCACCTCTATAAACAAAATGCTTTATCACAAAAGCGATAATGGCAAAAAAGTTACATTTAAATCTATTGGTGGCTATTAAAATATGATATCGAAGTACCCTGTAAACTAAGTTGTTGCATTTGGAACAGGATACCCGGGGAGGTTTAGGAGTTACTGTCCCTTGAGGTGTAAGAAACATGTAGATGTGGCACTGAGGGACGTGGTTAGTGGGCATGCTGGGGATGGGCTGATGGCTGGGCTAGATAATCTCAGAGGTCTTTTCCAACCTTTATGATTCGGTAATTCTCAATCTTGCAGCAGTTTCATGGAAAGTTTCTGTGCCAGCTCTGCATCTAAAAGTGATTATATATTTTTAAAGATTATTGTACTTGAGAAAGAAGGTTTCTATTAATTTGTTAGATTTTTTTTGCTTTTTCTTTTCTTTTTTTCAGAAAGACAAGATTCCTTTTACTTTTAGAGTGGAGGAGAGCACTGCATTTTTCCTCCTCTCCATGCAGAATTTTCTGGGATTACACTTTTCACAGCTGCTCATAGCTAAATCTTGTTCAATGAGATGATCAGTTCAATGTGCTCCATGAGGAAATAAGACTAATACCTGGGGAGGACTGGCTGCCACCCTCCAACTTCTGCAACATTTAGATAGGAATCTTTCTTTGTTCCTAATTTAAGATTTGACTCTGAACGTGCTTTTCAAACTAATCCTTTATTCTACTCCATATATAATCTAATAATGGCTTGTGCCCTGCCGTGGCTCAAACAGCATGTAGGAGGACTGTGCTGGGCTAATACTCCACTGTATTCATTTGCTCATGTGGCTTATTCACATTTCTTACCTATCATCCAGAGGTCTTTTAACTGAAAGACTCCAGGGCAAGCTGAGCTTATGAACGTGTAGCACACTTCACAGCAAGGTCTCTTCTCGGTTATTTCTCTGAATCCTATCAGTTGTGGTTAGTTATATATAAACACAACCAGAAGCGACAGAGGTCTGATGAGGAACCTTCTAGAATAGGCTGTGCTAGGGAATCACTAATTGTTTTACTCTCATATATTTTTAAATTTAAATAGATCATTTTCTTTGCGAGTTCTTCTGCTGCCATCTCAGTAGCTTTTTGTCCACTGTCAGAGTAGTAATGTTTTTCTTTCTTTCTTTCTTTTCTTTTTTTTTTTTTCACGAGAAAGACATAAAATAAGTGCTCCCTCCTCTTCGTTTTCAAAGCTTTTTAATAGAACTCAGAACTATCAAGATCTGTGTTATTAGATTGTTTAGACAGTGTGGCTGTTTCTTTTTTCCTTAGCCTTCTAAAGGGGAAATGGTTTTAAGTTGAGGGAGGGAAGATTTAGGTTGATGTCAGGGGGAAGTTCTTTAACAAGAGAGTGGTGAGGTGCTGGAACAGGCTGTCCAGAGTGACGTCCTGTCCCTGGAGGTGTTCAAGGCCAGGTTGGATGGGGCCCTGGGCAACCTGGTCTAGTATTAAATAGGGAAGTTGGTGGCCCTGCATGTGGCAGGGAGGTTGGAGATTCATGATCCTTGAGGTCCCTTCCAACCCTGGCCATTCTGTGATTCCGTGATTCTGTGAATGTCGATATCTATTTATTTAGATTGTCTAATTAAAAATAGACTGCCTAAGACAGATTATTAAAATTTATTTTTCTGGAAAATTATATTCTGATGGGAAATGTAACCTAAAAAAAATTAGGAAAATATTAATATTGCAAAACAGATTGCAAAAAAAATAAAATATGGTTTTAGCTGATTTGATCCAAGAGAAAATAATTCATGCATAACACTCTACTAGACTTACAAAGAACATTTAATTTTTCATTCTGCAATAAAACACTGAATGCTGTTTCTCTTCCAGCAAGTTGTTTCATTGAGACATTTGGTCTTTCTTCTATTCCATGAGCAAAGCTCCCTGGAGGACCACATCTCCCACAACATAATGAATAATTTCCTGTGACTACGCCAGCTGGTACATTACAGGAAGGTAAATCCCATGGGGAGAGTGGGGACATTGGTCTCCTGATTGATTCCCATAAAGCCACAGTGCCAAAGGAGGCAAGCACTAAATACTCTTAATCTGTGTCAGAATGTGTAATAGATTATTCTTTTACATCATTGTCTCAAAGCTTGCTGGGGACACAGATGAACAAGTTCAGGCGAGTCCTGGGCAGGGGTTGAGAAATCCTTTGTCTGGAGAACTTTGATGGACAAGTCCTGGGCAAGGGTTGTGAAATCCTTTGTTTGAGGGGCACAGATGGACAAGGCCAGGGGCAACGAGAGGGAGATAAGCTGCAGCTTAATGGCCGTGAAACGGTCTTTTGTGTGGGTTTATCTCAAGGAAGATGGCCATCTCAGGGGGTACTCACACATGACTCTTGCTCAAGCACCCAGGGATGTCATGTGGGCAGGAAAAGAAGAAGGATAAAATGGGGACCTACAATCATGAGGAGAGGTTTTCTGGCAACAGATTCCTCATGAACAACCAGAGGTTTTCTGGCAACAGATTCCTCATGAAGAAGAGGTTTCTGCCATGAGAAACCTCACGACCTGCCTCTATCCCTCCCGGACTTGCTCTGCGCTCTCTCCCTCCTGGACTTGTTCTGCTCTCTACCACGATGCTGAAGAAGAACAAAGGTGTCTGCCATCAGATTCCTCACTAGGGAATTCCTGCATACTGATGGACTCTCCTGGGCCTGCTGCCTGAGTCCTGCTGCTTCCCCCCCGGGTTGGCTCTGCGACTGCCTCCTGCTGCCTGCTTGCTGCCCAAGGCCGGCCACGCTGCTGCTCCACCCCCTGCTGCTTCTGCCTCCTAACTTCGAAACGTCGTGCAACGGGACCGCTGCTGGATCCTGGTGGTAAGTATCCCCGCTTTACGCGATTCTTGCTTCTTTCCTACCTTTTCTATCGCCCTCCTTCCCTTCCCCGTCTCCCTGATTACGCTTTATAATAAACTGGTTGGACTAACATATGAACCGTTGTTTCTTAATCTTACACCGGGTATACAGATATTAAAAGAACCTCATCTCCCTCCTATAAATTGTAGTGAGACAGAATGAAACACTGCAAGCCAGCTTCACGTTGAACAGTTGATTTGGAGAATATCAGAACAACTGTGATTTATTTCTGAAGACATAAAAATACTGGAATTTTCTTGGGTATTCTTTCAGCATGACCATCAGCACTGTTCTGATGCCTTTGGACTTGAGGCCTAAACAGCCAACTCTCTCAGCACTGTTTGATGGGTCTCCTGAATTCCTTTGCTCAGACAGACATGTTCCTGGTAACCTTTATTCTTGAAATTGAAATGTAGCTGCTTTCATGGGCTTAATAGACGTGTTTTAGCAATAGATGTGCTACTTCAGACTTGGAATTGGAGTTTTTAATTAGGGTTTTAAATTTGTTCTGACTGTGGAGCACCCCTTTTTCTCACAGTAATTTCTTGTTTGTTATTTCCTGCAACTGTGTTAGCAACCTTTCTCATGAAAGCCTTTGCATTTAATGATGGATTGGTAGACCTTTCCTCCCCAAGTTTGACAAATTCTGTTTTAAACCAATTTATACTTTTGGTGTCCAGAGTTATCTTTATTCAAGCTTAATTACATGCCATGTGGAAAAGTGCTTCCTCCGCTCATACCAGCCCTGTTACAAGATCAATTCATTTCATGTCCTGAGGCCTTAGATTGAGAAGCAGCCTTGAATCTTCCCCTGCTGCTCTTATCCATAGCCACCGGCATTTTGAGGACTGCATTCTCTCTTCTGCAGGTGGAGAGCCCTTGGGCACCTTGTTTCCTGTACAGGCACTGCTCCTTGACTCTCCCCATGGCTGTTGCCTTATCATTTCTATGTCCTTGTAACATTTTGGAGAGTTATGACAGGAACGTGAAGCAGACACAGACATATGGCACAGTTCTGCTTTCTGCTGGCCCTTCCTTCCCTCCTTATTCTCAGTGTCCCATTTGTCTCTTCAGTCATTGCACAGGGGGGACTTGATGTTTCCATGGCATTATCCACAGTGACGCCAAGCTCCTTCCTGAGTGATAATTAACAAATTCATGCCCAAGTGCAGTCCTTTGCTTTTCTTGTGTTTATTTGATTTTCCTGGCTACCTTATCACCTCCTCACCCAATAACTTTCTCCCACAGATGGACCTCTGGATTTCCAAGGTGCTGCCTCTGCCAAATACTTCTGCTGCTGGCTCACGTCACAGCCCCAGCGTGGGAGCTGTGCTGGAGATGTCTGGGAGCTCAGCTTGGCTACTGCTGCCCTACGCAAAGTTTCCACTCTGTTTTCCCTCTCTTCCTAGTTTTGAAATGAGCTGCACTTATTCTCAAATCCTTCTTAAAAACCGTTAGTACCAAGTGGGATCCTGCATGTGCTTCCTGCCTCTCCTGCTCAGGAAGAAGGCTTTCACTGGCTTTGGGATTGTCCCTTTGAAAATGGATGGCTGTTTCTGTATTGTATTTTCTTAGGCCTGAGTGGCTTCCTTTCCATGGCACAAACCAGAAACTTACTTACATTCCTTGATCTGCTAGCTTCTCCGTGATTCAGAACTCAGTCTTGAACAGAACTGAGCTTTGACATTTTCTCTTCCAACTTTATGAGTTCAAAATGCCACACTACTGGAGAACAGAATCCCAGAACAGAGATGTTTTCCTCTAACCCTCAACGAGAGACTATATCAAGACAGGAAAAAATTCACTGTAGGTTAAGCTGCTCTTCACCCTCCTGGGCAAACTGCCCTGCATACGCCTCTCTTGGCACAGGGCCGTGCTTCCAGGCGAGCGGCACACACACCCTACAGCTGCTGGGGCAGGGCAATGGAAGTCATCATGCCCACATGTGGAAGAGCATGTCTGAGCTCTCTGTGTCCGTCTGTCTTCCCAAATGCACAAGATCACGTATCCTGTGAAATCACCACCACGGGTATTTGCCTCGCCCTGTGACATGATTGCTTGACTGTAGTACTGGGATCCATTGATGGATGAGACTCCTCCAGGATGCTTGCTCTTACCACCTGCCGTCACATCCCATTCAGACATACAGAAAGGACAATGGTTATTTTTAAAAGAGAAAGAGCAGTACCAATAGAATTGGTCTGGTTCTGATCCATGAAAACTTGGATTTAGCGGTACTTCTACTGTGTGCCTACCATTGCACGTGCAATGTACAAGTTACCAGGGATTTCACACAGTCTATTTTAACCTGTGTGCAAAACCAGGCTCCCTGAAAGAATGTGAAAGTTGTGACAATTAATTTACCACAGCCAGTAATGCTAAAAATCCTGCTCTGAGTTAAGCTCATGATGTGCCTCAGCTATTTCTTGTTTCCCACATTCTAAAAACAATATAGCAGTCTTTCTTCACATTAAGCACAATAATGGTACGATGTTGCCATGACTAGAAGCAATTGTTAAACAGATCTCCTTATTATATATAATTACCTCACTGTCTAAGCAAGCAGCCACACAGAGCAGCTTAATTTTTCTTAAATTTAATTGAAATCTGACAGTATTGCAAACTCTCAGAATACTGTAACAAAAGGGCTTGGTATTCAAAAAGTAATTTGTTGCTAATTTTGTTCAGTGCTTTGAAAGGTTGCTGGGAGTAGGGGACCACAAAAGAGAATACACTGCTCTAAGCTGGGATTTTTTATCATTTTCTAAATGACATAGTGAATGACAGGGAAAAGCCGCACGATAGTGGCTGAGTGGGTATTGATGGCTGCTGCGGAGTTAAATGATGTATTGGCGCTAAAATATAGTGAAAGAACAAATCATCAGCGACTTTTCTACTTCATTCTTTCAAGAAGAAAAACCTACATCAAGAATTCCATAACTTGAATTAGATTTGTTAAAAAAGACAAAAAAAAAAAAAAAAACCAACAAAAAAAAACCAACAAAAAACCCCCCAACAATCCGAAAAAGCCTAACCAAAGGAAATACACATCAGACAAGGTGGTGGTGCGCCCACGCTCCCTCACCCACAGCTGCAGCAGCACAATGGGTGAAGGGCTCTGAAAAGAACATGAAGACTTTTGAGGAGATCCAGGTTGTGCTTTTCAAAAACCTGACAAACTCTGGAGCACAGCTGGAAATCTACTAGAGGGGGAAAAGAAAACCCGCATGGAAGAAGGATGGGTATTCTTTCGGTCCACCTGGGTACCTCTGGTGGACCCAGCTCTGGCACCTCTGGCAGCTATCATCCTGATAGGATGAGCTGGTTTCTCTTGTTGATGGATGGGGACAAGCTTCCACCAGGCAGGAGGAAAAGCTCGCTGTGATACATGACAAGCACAATACCTGCTGTTTTGTCTAGTTGTAGGGCCGTTTGCTGGGGCTCTCCCAGACCAAGTGGCAAGTATTCAAGTTATTGAATTCAAGTCAGTACACTCTGGGTCTAAGAAACATGAACGATCTACATGTTCTGTGGATTAGAGACCCAGAGACACCTGAGTCCTGCCAGCTGGGCACTACCAGCACATGCACTGGTGTTCATAGATTGGGTGCTGCTGAACTGAGCTCTGTGACGCACAAACAGCACAAAATGCATACAAAGTAGGTGGATGCTGATGAACACAGATTTCTTTCTTTTGAAGCAGTGTGGGTCCAGGGACTTATAAACAACCTCAGCTGGGGGCGGGCTGGAAGTTCCCGACAACTTGCACCCCTCAGCTGGCAGGGCTGAGTTCACTTCCTGCCGAAACCACAGCAGTCGCACTCCAGAAGTGCAAAAAGTGTAGGATTAGAGAGGAGATGACCTCAGAGATGAGAGGTGGGCTCCACCCTCCCTGCTCCACGGGGGGTGATAGCTGCCCTACAAATGACTGCAAGTTCCCCACATCCCAGTGCGGTCTGGACATGATCAGTGACCTCACAAGCTTGTTATTGCTTCTTACTTCACTTGCATTTTTTCACTTGAATTTTCATTTATCCATCCAATATTTTAATTCTCCCAGTATTTCTTAAGTCACTCTTGGGTCCAATTATTAGCAAAAAGACAGGGGAACTAAGAATAATTTTGCTTACTCTGCTAGGGTATAGGTCAGCTTTTGGCAGCAAGGATGTTTGTAGTTGGATTAATACAAAAAATGCTTTAAAAGAAAGAAAGAAAGAAAGAAAAACAATTAGAGCTTGTATGTCTTAACCAAAATGTAATGAGAGCTCATCTGCAACACCCCATGTGCAAACAGTTCTATTTCCTGGCAGATCTTTGAGACCCAAAGTGGAGACCTCAAGAGCCTGAGCCACTCAGCAGTCCTTAGGTAGCAGAACTCTCCGGGCAGCCAGAACAATGTACCCAAAGGATTCTGAGGAAAAACACCAATGCAGCATCTACACTGTCAGCAGCAACAGGCTGAGGGACGGAAATGAGTGTGTGCAAGCAGAGCTAAGAACTGCTGCCTGCACAGAAGAAAAGTGTGGAAATGGAGTAAAGAGAGAAAGGGAACCTTCATAGCACACGTCATCGGGGAAGGTGATTTTAGAAATTTCTTGCTTCTAGATGATATCTTGCTTTAATTTGGCTCAGGTAAGAAAAGTCCTCACAAGAGGAATCAAGAGTACATGCCAGTAAATGTGAACAGACACCTACAACTTGGGTAGGTCAAATAAACTTGTCATAAATAAGTCCTTGCAGTGACTTCATTAACACATAGCAGCTCAGAAATGCCATGTTTTGCTTTAAGGAGCTATGTGGTTTAGAAAACCATTGACAGTCTAGGGATACATGAACAAACCACATTGACAAGAGGATACATGGGATCAGGTGGATGGACCCTGAGGGCAAGGCAGGCTTCCCGCCCCTTGGTCAGCTTGGTATGGTAGCCAAGGGGTAGATAAGCATGTGTATGGCTGCCATGCTCTGCCCACAGCCTCTGAGACAAGAACCAGAGTGTCTGGGAGCAATGAGCCCCTCATAATTTCCCAGCAAATTCATCCTTGCAGTAGTCTGCAACCAGCAAACTGGCTCAGTAAGCAAAACAGAGATGAGTCAAAGCTGTTGGATGACAGTGTTACCATCTTGGCTCCAAGTTGAGGAAACTTCCACTCTAAAAACACCCTCACTTCTCAGAAAAGGGAAGAAAGAAAGAAAATGTATAGTTTAGAACTCAAATCCCACATGCCACAGACTCATGTAGATGGGCCCAGAGCCTGACAGGTGAGCAGCAGTGGGATTTAGGTACTCAGGCTGCTAGGATTGTGTGCTTGAGGGAGTGTTGTGTAGTGAGGTAGTGAGTGGTAGTCAGAGGCCATGCTGAGGTGGGAGAGGTTTCACACAGTTGTGGTGTCATTATCCAAGCACCAACTGAAAATCACCTCTCAGGGCTTCCACCTGCAGCCTCCCTCCAAAACCCACTGTCTCATTTCCTTGAGGCTTACAGTGTTGTGTAAACCTCAGCAGGGATGCTTAGGGCAGTGTGAGGGTCTGCCTGCTGCTCTGCTCCTGGATGTGGCAGTGCCCAAGGCTGGCCCAGGTGCTGTCCTTGTGGACAGCTGTTGTGAGCCCGAGTGTGGCTGGGAAGCAACAGCAGGAGTGTGTCAATCAGCGACCAGCGTAGGAATATCATTAAGCAGAAGAGGTTAAAAATAGGATTTTGCAATCTAGTGAGCGGAAATTTCAACCAGATGGCAGAGGAAGGAAGGAGATGTTGTTCCCACTCTTTAGGTAAGGATTTTTGCTTAATCATTAAGTATCAGAAGGTTGAGGAGGAGAAGGCAGGCATACAACCTTGTACCAGAAGGGCGTGGGGTCAGCGTTGGCCATGAGCTCTGTGAGGTGCTCGGTGTCTGTCTGTCCTGTGTGCTGTGGCTCACAGGGACTTCTGTGGTCCTACTGGTGTGCTGAGAGAGGCATGAAGTGAAATGGGCATCTCCAGGTGTCACTAGGTGTCTGCTGTGGGCCTTGGGTAATGGGGTGCCCCGAGGGAGGCAAACAGCAACCTGCAGTTCATGTAGCACCTGTGGGTGTCATGTGAGGTGTGACTGTGGGGTGCTCGCCTGGGGCATCTGTCTGACTTCTAAATAAATGCTGGCAGGTCTGAGGTTGCTTAGCTTTCACTGCTGTTTGTACTGTGTGTCCTGTGGAGAATAGAGTTGGGTTTCACCCTGCTGCAGGACAAGACAAGAGACAAACACATAGATGAGAGATGGCTGAGGTTGTCCTTTGTGTTGCCTAATTGATAATGACTTATTATGGTAAAAGGTCACCTGCCATTACTGACCCTTCACTGCAGTCTGGTAGGCTGGCATCTTCTACTGAATGCACTGGTTTGACCTGCACTGTGCTCCAGCTAGGGGAACCTGCTGCTTTGTAACGAGCTAAATGGCTGCATGGCTGGGGACCCACCTATATAAAATCAACATTTATTAGTAGTAGTTCTTTATGCATAGGAAAAATATTTTCCAGTATGATTCTTTCCCTTCGTAGGTCCACCAGTTGCTGCGCCTATGTGGTTGCCCTTGCCAAGGGCCAGGATAAGGGATGTGAGGTAGGGCGTTCTGTGAGAGGTGCTGCTGGCTGATGCTATTAGGAAGTGCATGTGGAAGAGTTAGGCTCTGCATCTGTGTTTGCTGCCACACAGAGTGATGAGCCTTCTACACCTGACATCTCCCTTCCTTTCCTCTGCCCCATGCTGCACTCTCTCTCCCTGCCTCTGCTTCTGGCCCTGTCTCCTGGCCCCTTGTGGTGCTTCTCGGCAGCCAGAGGGTGAGTTGGTTCAAATAAGCTATCGTGGAGCAAGGGTCATTTTCTTATCTTCTCAAATGTGTGCTTAAATTTGTTACTAAGTTTCCCGGTTAAAATTTTGGACATAGTGTTTAGCTAAAACTAATGCTAGGAATAAGGAAGTACTCTGCGATAAGACAGGTTTTACTCTACATTGTGAAGATGCTTCCTGGTATCTCCTACCCCTCAAGTATGAAGTTGTCATACACTGTCATAAAGTAAATGTTGGAAGGGTGGGGACAAGGCTATTCTGGGGCTCATTAGCTGTGCAAAATGGTTGCATTCAGAAACAGCGTGATAAATTAGCTTCTATTTTGGACATGTTTCTTACAGCTCTTTCTTTTAGTTTATAATGGATTCTCTTTTTCTAAGTGAAGCTATATGTGAAAAGGTGCTCTGTTGAAATGAGTGTTGCCTAATGGAATCAATACAAAAATATCTGATATTAATTTTCCAGCTTCTGTGATGGCAAATTGAGGAAGGAGGAGGGATCCTCTTGCAGATGGGCAGGCCCTATGACTCCCTCAGTTATCCCCCACTTAAAAGCTATCAATTTAGAGCTGTCCTGTGTATTGCCCTGTGAATTGAACAAGCCTTTTCAATCTTTAATTAAGGGTGACAAACTCTTTGAACATCACAGCATTCATCTGTTCATGTGTGGAAAGCCTGGTGTAACAAAAGAATTTAATCAAACTACAAGCCTAATAAAGACTACATTGCCTGAACTAAATGATGTTATTGCTGCTGCAGCTCATAGTTTTACATTTAAAAAAGCGGGTCAGAGTGTTCATTCATCTTGATTAGCAATGCCAACCTAATTACTTCTGGAGGAAACAGTAATTAGCTGGAGTCTCACCTCATTAATCATGACATTCTTCTAGCAGACTATTTTTATCTGATAAATGGCTTGGATTGGAACAAGGTGTATATTTGAGTTCTAGTTAATTGTACACAGCTTGCTGCATAACATTTCACATTTTTATCTTTTAACTGCTTCCTTCCTGTGAACCTCTCATCCATTTTTTTTGCACGCTGCTCATGTTGAATGAAAAGTGAATGGTTCGTGTAAGATATGTCAGCTTTAATTATAAATGGGAGTAACTGAAGATATGTTCCAACAGCAGTGAAATGATGGGGTCCCCACCAGCATAGGACACCAAGGGAATCTGGCAGAATCCAGTGCACAGCTACTATAGCACAAAGACTCACATTAGTTACTCTTAACAGAAACCCAGTCCAAGATTTTCAGTAGAGACTGATGATTAAACACATCCTTGCTCTTGAAGCCAAGTATTTGGAGGTGTCTCCATTTAGGTACCTCAAAGCAGTGCACCTAAGTCACCATTCACTTCTGAGATTGTTGACTTTTCACAGTTTCAAAATGTATATTTCAGAAAAAAATATTGCATTTATTATGTATTTTTTCAGAGCAATGACGAAGCTTATACTGGTGGGGTTGTTTTTCCAGAAGTTGTTTTAAACCATTCAGAGATCCTTCTTAAGGTAATCATGCTTTGTCAAATTATCTGAACTAGAAAAGAGGAGAAGCCTGCAGGTCAGAATTCCAGAATCAGTATTAAAAAAAAAAACCTAGCACATTCCAGTTTCCTAATGAAGATGACTGTGCACCAGTCTGGGAATACCTTCTGAAAATTTCCAGAGATAGTGAAATAAGCTGGTGTTTGCATGTGTGCTTCTGAAACCCATGCCTAACATATCCGTGTTGTTGGACTGCCACAGGAAAAGTTCTGCATAAGCCAGTGTTCCACATCTTTTGTATGGTGCTTTGAGGAGTCTATGTCCACCAGTCTATTGCTTCTTACAATAGTATGTTAACATGGGGGAAAAAAAAAAAAGATTAATGGAAACAAATGAAAAAAGTTATTTTCTTGTTTTTCAACTAATAAATACTGCCAGGGTAATACGTGGCTTCATTTGTATGCATCACTTTACATTTTTGAAGCATAGAAACATCAGTTTTTCATTTGCTTCAAATAACTAGAGAAACTGGCTGTATTTTAAGGGCTAATATGTTCTCTAGAAGTAACTTACTCCTCCACGATGAAATTCTTACTCTTAACAACAAGAACAGAAAATCCTATGTTTGAATGCTTCCTGCAAGAATATCTGGCAAAAGCTGTCCTGTTGAGGTGTCGTCCAACAGACATTGTGGCAATCTTAGAACTTTCTGGTAAAGGAATATATGTATTAATGACAATTTTTGAGAAACCATTAAATAAAACATTCTGATCACTTCAGAAAGAACTCTGTGAATATACTTTAAAAATTAATTTCATTGAGTATTCCTTCTTGGGGTGTTTTGTTTGTTTGTTTTAGTCACAAAGAGAAAATGAAAAAGGAGGAAAAAATGCAATGTCCATAAATTTTTTAAGAGTTTAATTAAACTCTGAACACTTTATTTGTAAGAATGTGTCCAATATACATTATTTCTTGCCAGAAAAATAAGTTTTATTTATGTGTCTCTTAAAATAAGAGACACAGCTTGTATTTTAAAAAGGTGGCAAGTTACAACCAGCTCTGTGCTGTTTTGGTACACCAAAGAACACTCTGCTGGCAAAAGGACTCTTTGTTCATACTTTTCTGTAAATGGAAAATATCTGCAGAAAAGACATACATGTGACCTTTCTGGTACAACTATTATCAATTTAATTCTGTTTCAATAATCAGTATTGTTGCAAATAGTCAGCTTTGTTATTAGGATCCAACATGCTTTGGACTGATGTTTTTTGACTGTAGGCTCCAGTGAGAGTGTTAAGCTAGAAATAATACTTGTCAGATTTTAGGAATGTATGAGTTTTGCTCATGAGTGTGTACTTATCAATTAATTCAACCTTAGCAAATCTCTAATGAAAATCCTAGACTTGTTCGCCACCATATTACCTGTAAAGATGCAACTAATGTCCCATAGATTTGATCAAAGATAATTTCTAGACAATTCTGCACATCTAGAGAAAATTACTTTCTAACTTCTAATAGGTTAGAAGGAATTCATACTGATATTTTAATATTTAAGTAGTACTTTTTTTTTTTAAGACCTCAAAGCAATTTATAAATGATTAAATCTCTCTTGATCTTCCTCTGATGGAGATTGGCATTACGTGCTCAACTTAGAGGAGGGACTGAATCCAAAGATGATTAAGGACAGCTTTCTCAAAATTATGTTATTTAGAGGTATTTTAGTATATAGAGCTCAGAATAACAAATCTCATCCAACTGCAGATCAAAACCTTTGCATATCTGAAGTCTGAGCTTTGACTTGCCATCTGAGTCAAGTGCAGAGCAGAGTAGGACATTACTATTTTCTCTTATAGCTCTTGCTTAAGTTGAATTTCTTCTAATTTCTTCTCAAAGTGGAATCTTTAATCCAAGGACCAAGATGTTGTGGTATGCCATTATAACACTATTTCTTACCTTGCAATCTGGGAGAAAGGGAACCAAGCCTCAACAGAGTCATTTCACTGAGTGGTGGGAATGATGGCCATCCACTCATCTTCCCAGCTCCTGTGACTTAGATAGCTTGAGATAGGGATGGGGCAGCCATTCTAGTGATTTGAGCATGCAAGACTCACAAAAGAAATTGCAATGTAGAGGCAAGTGACTGCATAAAACACATGGGTATTGTGCAATGGCATGACTAAGACCAGGCTTTCAGCATAAGATGCTCCTCTGGAAAAGGCAAGTTACGTGGCATTTCTGAAGACTAACTCGTGGCTTGTAATTTTATATGGGTTTGAAGTTATCTAACTCACTCCAGAAGATACGCATAGTAAAACATGTATTTAAAGAGTTTCTAACACATTTTAAAATAAAATCAAAGGCACAACCTTATGATTGAAAGATTAAATCTTGCCCTAGCCAGTAAAAATAGATTTTAAAAAATGTGGAACTATTTTAAGGATGGTGTTGGCTGTTCTAGACTATTTTAGTTAGGTCTGTGTCTCAGTCTTGTCAGAGATTAGCATAGTCCAGAAGGCTGCAGTAGGTAGGCAAAAAAATCATAACAGCAGAGGTGGCAATTCTTTTCATTACTTTTTTTTAATAGAAAGCCTATGTCTATAAATGGAAAGAGAAGGTAAAATTGTACATGGAATCTAAAAGTAAGATAGAGATAAACCTTGTAAACTTGTTGCAGATCAAAAACAGACTCTCAGGGACAAAACTCAGTCCTGTTGAATACAATGGGATTTTTTTTTTTTTTTTAAACAATGTAGTATGGACTTGGTTTGAGGCTCTAAACCTTTTGCATTTCTCAACCATATAGTGGGAGGAAGCTGGAACACTGACCAAAATTGTACAGGAGAGAGGAAAAAGTAACATCACTTTGTTGCTGATATGGCTTTCATGGGCAATTGAAAAAATGCTAGGCTTATCTTTGAATGCCTGTTGCTTCTATTTTTTTCTCTCTTTCTCTCTTTTTTTTTTTTTTTTTTTTCACTTATATGTATGGAATTTAAAATTAAATTAAAAAAATTAATTTGGAAATATCCTGCAGGTGATCTCTGATGTCTTGTGAACTACTTGTGGTACTTAAACTGAGGAAGTCATCATGCAGGATCATCTGTGTTAATTATAACAGCCTCATCTGTGAGAAGCCCCTCACAGTGTACACACTGAGGAAACAAATATTATTGCAGTGCTAAAGATTTTACAGTCTCAGGCCAAGAGAAGAGATGCAGGAGTGTTCATAGTGTGTGCACGAGCAGAAAAAGCTCAGTATCATTGAACTTACTCACTGTGGTTTCAATTGAGTGAGAAGGAGCTGACTCTTGCATAAGGGTTTTGACAGTATGCAACAGTTTGATGAAAAGAAACTTTTCAGTTGAAACTTCTGAAATCACCTCCCATTTCTGGTATTGCACCAGTGTAATGGGGGCTGATACAATCATTTCATGTCAGGTGTAATTCCTAGCGGGCATACTCTTATCCTACAAACTGCCTGGGCAATTCCTGCTAGCTGTTTCTCTTTATAATGGTATATCTTGGCTGTGGCTCCTCTTTGTGAGGTAATCTATACTTTCATTTTTTCTAGGAGAGATGATGAGCGACTGCTCCCGCTCTTCTTGATCTGTCTCATCTGCAAAATGGTTCTACGTGACTTTTCGCTTTGTGCTTGGAAGCATGTCGGAGCTACCATACATCTGAATTTTGGCTTGATATGGTTATTCTATTCATTTGTAGAGAGTATGCTGTAATTATTCTTTGCCCCAGGGGTTTGTTTGTACCGAATCACTGAAGCTGAATTGCCCTTCCTTATGCGTATTTTCTTTGCAGATATAATTTGCTCACTTGATTTATTAGTGTGTTTATGCTACTTACGTTTGATCTTGATTATATAAAAAGGAAAAAAAAAGTGCTCATTGTTGCCCTGAGTTGTAGATAATGCCTGGAATCCATTAACCAGCTTAAATTAAAGTGCTGGGTCTAGTAAATAGGAAGAAGAGGTGGTGTAGATTGAAGTGCTCTAAGAAAACACCTTTTGCTTGGGATTTAATATGCACAAGGATGTACACAAGTATTCCCATGTAGTTTGGCTAACTATTCTAAGTTTGGATGCTTTTGACTGTGTGCCCTAACTCTTGGCTAGGATTGAATAGGATAGAAGAAGCAAATTATACTTCAACTGTTACACTGGGAAATCCTTAGGGAGCACTGAACTTGTTTAAACTGATCAGCACAAACTTCTTTGAGGCTGTGATTTCACCTGCTTGTGTCAGCTGGAAGAGGCCTTGGTGCTTGCAGGTGCCTCTGCTGCAGATGTGGCTGGTGAGAACTTAGCACCTAGCAAACAGCACTTCCTTGTGGTTGAGTTAATTTTCGGTTAATGATATGGAAGAGGTCTGAAGACCTACAGTGGTGATGAGAAGTGAGCAATAAGTAGGGGGTGAGGAAGAAAAGCAGGAGTTCTGTGGGTGGGAGCTAATCCTCTTGTACTGGCAGCAGCAAGCTATTGGCTGGCTTGGTGTCACTGTATCTCGAGTCAATCTGGATGGGTGAGCAGGTGTCGGCACCTGGTCAGAGCTGGCTGTGCTTTCTTACTTCAAGATCTGGGACTGTGGAAGGATTCCCTGGGGAAGCAGGCTTGGAGTGCTGAATGGCAGTCCTGGGAGTTGAATTTGCCTCTGATGGAACCCTGCTGAAATCCAGAATTGCATTCTACCCGACTCCTTCATGAAGTAATGCTGCCTTACACAGCTGTGGCCTCTTTGCTGGAACAGCAGGAAATGAGGAGCAAAACTGAGGATGAGGCTCAGTGTGCACAGATTTGTGTATCTTTGTACACATCTGGTACAACTAAATCTTTGTGTGCAGGGCACATATGATTTTGAAGTGTCAATTTGACTTCGGGTAATATTCAATTATCTCTTTTTATTCCCATTTAAAATCTGGCTTAATTAGAATGTACGGAGTTCCCACAATGAGTATTGTTTCTAAGCTATGTGTCTTTTTCAAATTCCCAATATAAACAATCCTGCAAATAGGTAATTAAAGCCATCTGCTTCTTGGTAGCCCAGTTACCTTTGCAGCATCATTTACATTTTTCTCCCCTTTAACTCAGGGAATTAAGCTGCCATAAATTCTTACTTTAGTGGATGAACCATTAAAACAACAACAAAAACCCCAAAATGCTTGTGGTGCATAACTCGTCAAGAAGAGAAGACATTTTCTATTAAACTTTTTTTCCAGTATACCATACTTCATGTCACACAGTTGTGCCATCAGAAGACAGACACGCCCCCAGCCTTTAACTCAATGCAAGGTATTTAAGATTAATGCATTTGCTGTCTGTGATCTTGATTTTATTCCTCCTTTTCATTGAAAAGCTGCTGCTCTAGGTGCATTGACTACCACTGACTTGTGGCTTGAGGGAAGGGAGAAATACTGAGGCTACCTGCCCCATGAGGAAGTGGGAACTGAGACTGAGCAGAAAAGAAGCTGGGGCTTCTCCATGTTCCAGTCAGAAACAATGAAGCAGCCCAATGGAGGGGACCTCCACCCTCTGAGAGTGTGCTATAAACTGCTTTCTCCCACAGCACTTGGGAACTTCTGTATGTCATTCCTGTGATAGGAGAAGCATTCTCTTATTTTTCTGCCTTCAAAATAGCAGGTTCATTTCTAATTACTCACTTGTAAATTCTGGGTTGACACTGTAAACAGTGGGTGGGACACGGCCATATTCCATTTGAGTGGTGCGGTTAAGGGCTGACTCCTTTTAAAAAGGAGTGCAGGCCACTTGTCACTGCAAACCATGCAGAAAGCTGGTAGTTAACTCTTGTTGTCTCAATGGCACTTCCTGAATCCAGAGCTCTCCACCAAGTCCGATGTGCTTCCAACTATGAAGAAAGCTATTTGAGCTTCATAGTTATTACCACTTTTGGAGAACAAAGCAAGTAACGCTGTTGCAACATTTGTGATTAAGAGGGTTTATTTCGAAACTAGAAAAAAAACCAACAACAACAAAAAAACAACCCCCAAGAGCAATTAGATTCTGTTGACCTTGAGTTTTCTTTATAACTCAAGGTAAAGCTTGCCAGTGGAGGAAGTTGGTTGTCCATAGGTAGATTCTGACAAATAATTCATAGCCACTTCAGGTGGCAGCAGTGGGAAAATAGTATCAAATGTCTTTGAGATTTAGAAATACTATAAATCACAGAACAGCTGAAGTTGGAAGGGACCTCAAAGGTTTTTCTAGTCCAACCCCCTGCTCAAAGCAGAGCCAACTAAAATAGGTTGTTTGGGATTGTGTCCAGTCAGATTTTGATTATCTTAAATTATGGAAACTCTACAGCCTTTCTGGAAATGTCTGCTAGTGTTTGATCATCCTCACATTAGAAAATAACAATGAAAGATCCTCTTATGTTTAAACTGAATATCTTCATTTTCTCAGAATGTCCACTGTCTTTTGCCTATTCACTGAATACTGTTGAGAAGAGCCTGGCTCTGGTTTCTTTACTCTCATCATTAGTTGCATATGCACACTGACTGTATCAGCCCCAGTCTTCTCTCTCTCTGGGGTGAACAGACCTTCCTCTTGACCTCTTTCCATATAAGAAATGCTCCAATCTCCTAATTCACTTCACAGCACTTTGCTGGACTCGTTTATGTGAACTCAAAGATGCGCTACTGGATTCTGGTAAACCTGGTGTCTACCAGGAGATCAAGTGCTTTTCTGTGAAGATACTTTCCAGCCAGTTGGTCTCTGTACTGTTTTATGGATTATTCCTTCTCAGGTGTGGGATGACTTCATTCCATGTCATTGAATTTCATGGGATTCTTTTCTACTTTTTTCTCTTAGCCCTTGAAGTTGCTTTGAATCACAGTGCAGCTGCTTGGTATATCAAACATTCCTCCTAGTCCTGAAGCATGTGCAGACTTGCTGAGTGTAGTATGCCCTATCCTGCAGCACATTAGTGAAGAGGTTAAATTCCTGGAGCACAGCACTAATGAGTGGTCTCCAGCTGGACTTTGTATTTCTGGCTGTGATTCTGTGTCCAGCAGTTTGGCTAGTTTTTCATGCACCTTGCTGTCTATGTATCCTATGCTTCATCAATTGGTCCAAAGATTTTATGTGAAACACTGATTGAAGAAGTGACTTTCTTTCAGCAAGCTCCTTCCCAAAAGGCAAAGATTGTTTTATAATAAAGTGGGGATAGTCTACTTTGATCAGTGTGAGTGCTCCTATCTTACCTGAATAAACTAAAAGAGAGCTGTTATCTATGGCTGTGTTAAGGGGAATTGAGTGGGGTGTTTGCGAGAATAGAATCCTGTTGCTGGGTAACAGCTTACAATTTATTGACTTGAATAGTAACTTTTTTGTTTGTTTTTTAACCTGCAAGGCTCATTCACTGACTTGCACACTCCTCATACTTGCACAGATCAGTGTTGCTGCCAGTTCAGACGAGTTTTACAGGTATGTGGAAGCAGGAGCCTTGTTCCAGCAGTCTGATATGCTGGGTCCCAGCTAGTGACCCAATTTGTACATGTAGTGACTCCTTCTGCCTGAGACACATGTGGGTGCTGTCCCCCATGCACCATGGCTACTGTCTGAGATATCTGTTGTTTTCTGTAGCAGGTTGTTGGTATAAGGCACCAATGGCTTTGCTACTTATATAGCCCCATTCCAAAGTCTTTGAATTCCTCTGTGCCAAAGGGCATATAAGGTTTCTGTCACTCTCTGATCTCTGACCTAGTTGTGGTCCAAATCATATGAAGTCAACTATGCTTGCTTAAACTCCTTTCTTTTTCATCTCATATAATGCTAGTCAGTTAAAACTATTGATGCAGTCAAGATCTCATTTGTTTGGATGGTATTTTGGGGTGTGCTATACTCCATAGCAGCCTGTAAGTCACAGAATCATAGAATAATCATAGAATCATAGAATGGCCTGGGTTGAAAAGGACCATAATGATCATCTAGTTTCAAACCCCTGCCACAGGCAGGGTTGCCAACCACTAGACCAGGCTGCCCAGAGCCACATCCAGCCTGGGCTGGATGTCGGAAGGTGCTACAGCTGAAGTTGTGGTGTCTCTAGATATGGAGTGACAAAATACAGAAGGTCATCTTCCAGAATTAGGTCCTTACAGCAAGCTTCATGTGGTGGAGATGGTAAATTATACAGTCAAGCCTGGTGTGGATTCAGTAATGCTACTATGTGTGCATCTGAAGTACTGTAGTGTTGTTGTAACCTTCCCTCTAACTATAAGGACTGGAGTTTTCAGATTTCTTTTTTTTTCTCTTCATTAAGCCTTGATTTTGCTATCGGTATGCTGGGTCACCTTGGCCCATGCCCCTTTGCACTGCCTCTGTTTCTGCATTGGGAAATAAGAGATAATGGTGATTTCTTTTATGCTTTTATAGCATTCTTTGAGATCTGTGTGGTATAAAGTGCTATTTAAACTCTTCGTATTATTAATATTACTTTGTTATTTTAGAGATGAGGGCATGACATGATCTGGCTTTAATTATTGTGTGCTGTAGGTTGTTACCAGCACATTTCAGATGTGCTTTTGTTTTTATTCAGTAACAACTTAAAAGTGATAGTGGGTAAACATTTCCAGGAAAAGAACTGTTAATTATGGTTATTGTCTTAGGATGATGACATGACCAGGCAGCATGAATATTTATAGTTTAAATCCTGAGTTAGTAAACATTCTCTCCAATGAACAAGAATTGGAAAAGTAAAGTTAATTATTTCGATTGAATAAGGAATACCATAATAAGATTTTTATGGGTTTATACAGTTGGATTATTGGGAGTGTTTTAAGATACACAAAGGAGATTATTGCATGCCTGAGCCATTAAACCAGCACTGTACAATAATACCCAACGTTTGTCTTACTGGTTGTGACCAATTAAATTTAGAATTATAACGTTTGCTATGCAGGTAATACAAAAGTAGCTTCTGGATTTGCATCTTAAGAATAAATGTTCATGAATTCTTAGTGTGGTGAACTTTCTGTTCCATGTGCTGTTTTCTATAAGAATGTGATGTCTTGCAGGTGCCCAGCATTTTGTTTGAAGAACTTTGATCTTTCTCAGTTCCAGCGCTTACAATTTAGCTTAGAAATAATGGACAGAGAAAAAGCCAACTTAAACTCAAAGCATGGAAATGTTTTGACATCTGACAGTAACAGGGAGAGTGATTTGCAAAGGGTGGAGTTTTGCCCAGGAGGTCATGATTGGCCTTTGCTTCATGTGCAAGGATTGTTTGCAGGGTGGGAGAGAGAAAACACCAGGGCAGAGCCTGGCTGGCTGGGAGATACTGAGGAAGAGCTTCCTCTGAGATTGGATGCTGCTATGGACCATTAATAGTCCTTGAAAGGCAGGCAGGAGAAAGAAATTCTTTTTCCTGGGATTTTAGAATCCATGTCCTAGAAGCACAATCTGTGTTAAGAGATGAGAGCTGCTCTTACTGGCAGTACAGATGAAATATTTGTAATAAGGGATTGAAGAGATTCCTGTAGTGCTCTCCCAGTGAGCACCACCTTGTGCTGGAGAGGATGGGACTCAAGGGGAGGGCAAAGTTTAGTGGAGGCCAGGTGCTGGAGGTGTGATTTGAAAACTGGGAAATACTATTATTGATTAATAGGGAGGAGTGCATGTGCATACACACACATGCACACACTTTGATACTGTCAGGCCTGGTATATTCTAAGTTGAGCTACCACTGGAAACGTAATAAGCATTTTGTTTACCTTAGGGCTATTGAGAGAAGTAAATAGTGCATAAAACACTGAAGAGGGAAGTTCCTTTTGTAAATCTTACCTCCATTGTTTTCCTCTCCAAGAACATTGATGAGATGGCTATTCAGATTGACAGCCAAATCTTCAACTGCTATAAAGTAGCACAGTTATTCCATTTGAAGTAAACCTACTTTTGTCTTGCCTCCACTGAGGATTTGAGTTCCTTGTTTCAGTGATGCTACCAGCTTCTTTTGTTGACTCCTGCTTAAAGAATTCCTCTCACATGTATAGCCAAAGGGTTTGTTTTCTTAATGATGCACACAAAAATAAATGGGCTGAATTCTGCCTTTCTCGTACCTCACTGTGAATCGCAGCCACTGTGGCCCTGTCAGTGAACTTTGTCTGCTATCTAGACGTACAGCTGAAAAGAGTTTGATCCCATTTGTCTGTAGAGGTTCCAGTATGGACTTCTGCAAATACTATTGCTTTGTAAGCAGCAAGCACTTGCATGTTAGTATGTTAACCCTGACTACAGTAGAGCTCTGTCTGATCACACTTCTTTGCACCAAACTTATGTAAAAATCCTTCACTTTATATTGTAAATGTAAGTTATTGGATTTTATAACTAAAAATGGATAAATTAAGATCTTGTAAGGGGAAGCTCCTGCTTCTCTGATTATGGAATTGTCTGATAAACTCACTGATATAAATAGTATTGTCTTCTGTATGTGAAAGAAAGAACAATTTTTTTTTCCCAACAATTCATATTCAACATAATTTTCCGCTAAAGAGACTGCAGCAGCTTGCCAGAGTTGTCACACGCCTTGATGTCTTTGAACTTCTTCCTTGGAAGCTGCTGAAATCCTTCGTGCAACTGCTCTACTTGGGCATAATCCAGAAAGAGCTTTCTCCAGCTGCTTTGGTTTATTATGTATCAGCTCCCAGAATTTGAGATCACAAGTCAAGCAAAAAGGCTAAATGTAGATGCATACAGAACAGCCGGCACTCTCCCAGTCTGTACTCCAGGAAGACCCCCTGACCTGTTCTCAGGGCTAATGTTCCCCAAGATGCTTTCAGAACCCATGCGATTTTGGCTGTTGATGGTAAGAGGCCAACAAATGTCATGCTGCATTTACAGGACAAAGTGGGGGGTGGGGGGGCTAGGGAGAGGGAAGGCAGTTAAACCCCTCAGTTTCCTCTACATTCACTGTAATGGGAGAGGAGCCTATTTTACATATGCTCCTTCACAAGCTGGAGATGCATTACTAAAGCTAAAATCTTAGGATGCAGGAAAACAGTGGAGAGGGAGACTGTGTTCCAACAGTGAGATACGCATCTTCAATACTATAAGACTGTACCTACTATTGCTTTTGTTCACGCATTTGTGTGCCATTCAAGCTCATCAACCCTTCCTTTTGGCAGAGAAGCTCCTTTCAATCTGATAAGGAGGGCAATTGCTTATTCCAATAGCACAACTGCCACATATAGAAATACAAGTGAGGTAAATAGGGCTCATCCGGGTTAGAAGAGGTTCCCTGTTGCTATAGGTGTGTTACAGTGGCTCTGCGTCCCCAGTCGCCTACAACCAATACAGTCGGTAAATTGTGCCAGGCTACAGCATCTTTCACCTGTCAGCCTCCAAGTACTAGCACTCAGGTCTGCCTTGGCTTTGCCACCAAGACAGAGGTATGTTATGTTTTTCTCTCCCTGCCTCTCCTTCTCTTTTGCAGTGCTCTGTTATGGCATCTGCTAAGTGAAAAATAAATACTTGAGAGGTGCGGTATCTGTTTTTTACTGCTACAGAAATTCAAGTCTAAGGTAGTGTGGAGACTTGTAATGGGGTTGGTGATATCAGGGCACAATCAAGGAAGTGCAGCAGGAAAAGACTGGAAGCACATGCAGACCTGCAGCTCACTGAGGCCGCAGCACATCTGCCTGCAGTTTCATGGGGCACTGAGCTGTGAAGCAAAGAACTGAACAATTCCCAGGGACTCGCAAAGGTGGGACAGGATGGAAACACTGTTCACCGCCAGCTTCAAGAGGGTACAGAAAGTCAAAAACACTGTTTGTGCCCATCCACCAAAGTAAAATCAAGGGGATGTAAATAGGGCTTGGAGCTGGTGTCTCCTGCCTGCTCTAGTATGGCCATAGATTCTGGAGCTACAGTCTGGACACAAATGCACCCAACAGCTGGATAGACTTCTTGGCACTACATAGCTCTGGCATTTCCAACTGCGAGACAGAGAAACCTGTTTCATTTTGGATTTTATAATAAAAAATCATCTTTCCCTCCTATGTTGCTGGTACAATGTTGCAGCAGTATTTCCTACAAGATGAGGACCAGCAGGAAATGTCAGGATTACAGAGCTCCAGGACTCCAACTTAGTCCATCTAAGTGCTTAGGCAGATGCGTTCTTTTGCAGAAGTGAATAATCCCAATTAATTAGGAATATTCTTAAGTGCTTTTGTGAAATGTGTCCTGCAGGATCAAATACCCTTTCTTCCTGGAGCTCAGATTTTTTTTCATTTTATTCTATCTTTTATGATTTAAGAAAAACACTTGAAAAACAGCTGCTGTTAAGACTTGAAGATCCTCTATAATTCACATGTTCTAAACTCAGCAATCCTAGGATGCTTATGTTCTTTTACAAAGAAGGGGGAGGAAAGAACATGCAGAAATCTTTAAGATGCCATTAAAAAAAAAAAAAAAAAAGGACTTCAGTGGAAGAGGGAAAGTTTTATTCTTATAGCTTATACAGATAATCAAACATCTTTTTCACAGTTTTTTAAGAAATCAGAGTGCAATTGTCTTTTTCAGTAATATCTAAATACTTCATATCTTGAAAAGCTATTGTAATGTTTTTATGTGTGTCATGGGGAAGCTTAGTAGAGTTAGCCTGTGCATTTTATATGTGATATTGTACTGTTTAGTTACACTAAGGTCAATGGTTTTCACTTGTTCTCTTCAGTGAATAATATTCCAAGTGCAACTGGCAGAAAGGATGAGTGATGTATATATCTTGCAAAAAATCCTATTTCTTTACTATGTGGAATTGGAGAGTCTCATACATAATGACTTTTTATCTTTTCATTTAATAAGTGAAACCAATCTGTCTTTGAGAAAATAACCCCTTTGGGAAGAGTTGTATTTTCTGACTGTAGGAATTTTATGTAAGAAATATTTGTATTCTTGTCTGACATGCTAACTATTTCAGTTCTGCTTGGTGGAGGGAGCCCGTATATAAGTTATATACCTGCCATGCATCCTGGTTTCGTGCACGTCAACTACAGTGCTGCCTGGGAAGAACAGAGGTGAGCAGGGGAATCAGAGATGAGAGAGAGAGATAGCAGGTGACTGTGGGTGGTCTAAGTCCTGTCCTGTCTTCATGGGGATTCTCTCCATTGGCCAAGGAAGATTGGCAGTTTCACTGGAAATGAAGTATAGGCAGAGAAGTCTAACAAGCTTGGATAAGTCATAGTCTGCTTGTGATAGGACAAGAAAAAAGAGTATAAAACTAAAAGAGGAGACATTTAGGTCAGATGCTAGGAGGAACTTCTTTACCCAGAGGATGATGAGGCAGTGGTACAGCTGCCCAGAGAAGCTGTGGTGCCCCATCCCTGGAGGACTCAAGGCCAGGCTGGATGGGGCAGCCTGAGCTGGTGGGTAGCAGCCCTGCCCATGGCAGGGGGATTGCAGCTGGGTAATTTTTATGATCCCTTCCAATCCAAGCCTTCTATGATTCCATGTAGTTCTCTTTATCTGCCTGAAGCAGAGATGGAGAGCATAATATAGTGTTAATCTCGATTCCAGTGAAGTTAATGGGAGTTTTGCCATCAACTTCTTTAGAACCAGATTTTGTCCTTTCCATGTGCTTGTCTGACAATATTTTCTCTGAGACATTTATATCCACACTTACAAGTCTGTATAGGTAGCTCACACATTGCCAAACACTTTAAATTTTCACACTTACTTTGTAGTCATAAAAGTAGGAGAATTTGGAAATCTGAAATTCTCTGCTGACGATACTCTTCTTAATTTATTTTACTTTGGATAGACTGCATTTTAACCTACTTAACAGTAAAGATCAAGAGCAGTACTAGGTGTCGGAAGGGAGTGGGCCAAAATACCCGCTTACCAGCTAAACCATCTCCGAGTTTTCCATCTTGCTTGTCCCAGTGACAGCATGGCACAGATCAATGTACAGTGAAAAAAGACATGTTTCTACGTATGTCTGAAGCTGTTCCATCATTTCTGAATTTGATATTTGCATCCGTGATCTGATGAAAAGATTTTTGCCTTTGGGTAGACAATATCCTGATGGTGGCTGAAGAGATTCTCATTCTCAGTGTTGATATGGCTTTTTTTTGTTTCTGGTTGCAGTTGTTCAGCTCTTTTCCTAGAATTATTTTCCAACTTCATGGGATTGAATTCCTGTCTCGTAACTAATATCTCTCAAGAACATATGGTAACGTAGATGTGCTAGCTATTGCTTTTTTTTTTCCCTTCCCTATTTTACTTTACAAGATAAGACTATCCTGCACATCTTTTTGCAAACTATGCTCAAGCATGTTCTGTGTTCAATAGTGCTTATTTTTAAAATATTTTATATTTAAAAGAAACAACACAGTGTAGAGGACAAGCATGAGTTCTGAGCATATGAGTATCCACACTTTTCCTAGTTTTGCTGCTGATAGACCACTGTGTCTTAGCTTCAGGTTTTCTGTCATGATTTCATATTTTGTATAAAAGATTTCAGACTTGTAAGCCACCCAGTGTTCTATATATGCTTATAACAATTTATACAGACATTTCAATGTCTACAGACTGCATCACTTATGTGGTCTTACATTTTGATGTTCTTTCCTTATATTCAAAATAGGTTTTTTGCTGAACTCCATTGTTAGAAAGTCGAAACATCTTTGTTATGTTCTTTCAAAGAATTTTAATCATTAGTAATTTGAATTGGAGACCTGTTTTCTATTTATTCAATGCTTATTTACATAATCAGGTCTCAGACCTTTCCCTGTATGCTTAAACCCAGCCCATGGAGTGGTTAATATGTTGTAGCTGTTAGGTCTTATTTTTCTTTTGAGTCCTTTTGTTGCTTCAGTTTCATGTTCCTTCAAATTCCAGCTAAAGAGTTCCAATATGAAAAGGAATCCTATTTTAATGTTGCTTTCCTAGTATTTCTCTGTATTGGAACTACTGGGAACAGTCATTTTGCTCCTGTTTTACTATATTTTTCGAATAACTCAGGATGAATCCAGGAACTTCTTGGTTCCAGTTCTGCAATACAGAGACTAAATCATGAGGAAGAAGGCTAATTGTGAACATTTCATGTACTCTACTTTTTTATCTTCTGAAATTGATTCTCCTTTTATTTCTCCTTTTATTTTTTATTTCACTTGTGGTTACGTATAACCAAACATTTTTTCCTCAGTATGGCTAGAAGAACAATTATAAGGTATTATGCTGCTTTTAAGAAAGATGCTTGTTTCCAGTGTTGTTTATGATTATTCTCTTGCTGTTGTCATTATAGATGGGCATGAACATAATGAATTATATTTTGTGTAATAAAGTTCTTAGTGTGTTAGTGATGGCATTATCCCTTCTGCACAAATTTCCAATGTAGAATTGTATAAAGCCATCAGAAGGAGTGAAGAATGCATTTGGATGGCAGAACTGCTGCACAGAAGCAATGAGCAAAGCCCTGCAGGTGAGGTTTTGTGAGTCCCAGATTTGTACCCTTTCAACTTTCTTCAGATGGCAATAACAAACCACGTTCATGCTTTCTGATTTCTTGGGGACTCAGGAAAAATCCATTAACAAAGGACAGGACTAGAGTGGACTAAAATTATTTTATCTACTGGTTGTAGTCAGTGCTTAATTCTTCTTTCTTGGTCTGAGCCTGATGGCACAGTGCTGTACATAAAATTTACTTATCTCATAGGTCAAAAACTCTTTTCCTATCAGTTTTAATAATGGATAATGTTCTGCTCCCTGGTTTGTAAGAATCTTATGCAAAACATTTCCTGTTTCTAACTAGCTCTTGTTCTGAGCTTGGAGGAAGCTCTTGGCACTTTTCATCTGAGGAATTCAAACATCTTCCCAGCATGCTTATATGACCTGCTTAGTGCACAGGGACTTGGAAACAGAAGTGGATGGAAACCAGGTTTTGGGGAACTTGGCTTTACATAATCTTTTCCTGCTTTTTGGATGAAGTACCTTCCAGAGTTTGTCACTGCTTACATCTTGTATTGACTGCTGTTGGGTGGGAGTAGCACGCTCTCCATTTCAAACAACCTTTTTTGGATATCTCAAATACAACTGTTAAAATAATTCACTCCTGAATTTGTCCCTGCAAATCCTTCTGAAGATTTGTCAGCATGCCTGTGAGGCCACCTCTCTTCCTGCAGAACCTTCTGAGCTGTACCCTTGCCTTGGTAGTGAACACGGGTGAGACAGGGAAAGCCTTTCCCGAGATCTACTGAATCTATTGTTGTGAGGTACTGTGACAGCCCATCTTTAAAGTATCACTGAGGAGATATGTTAATCTCATTGGTCTCCTTGCTCTTTATAGCAGGTTATAACCATTGTGCCCAATTTATCCTTTTTGAGTGTCTCTTTTTGAGTGACTTTAATTGTATATTATTAGGGCTAGGATCCTGACTCCCATAGACCACAAGAACCCACAGCCAGCCCTTCATTTCACTCAGAAAGGCCACTGTGGCCAGAGGACTGAGTCACAAGCTGTCTGGACGCAAATGGCGTCCTCAGCCCTGCCTGGATCTTGGTGGGGCCCCTCATGGAAGCCCTGGGGACAGCCTGGTGCTGACCTCTGGGCTACATGCGGTAGTTAGGACTTCAGTGACTGGCATGATCAATGATGAAGAATCAACAAAGGCAGCAGGGAGATTTCCCAAAATTTCTTTGGAGGGGTATGGGCTTTGGTGGTCCTAAAAGCATTGCAAAGGAGATGGGGTGCAGTCCTCTCGGATAATTTTCAGCAGTGTATGAGTAGGTGTAAGCAAATTTTGGAGGTTAGAGATGATGTTCTCCATCCAAGGGTAATAATATAATGATAGAATACTATGATAAATTAGAAATTATAATCTGTGTCAGAAATTGTAATCCATGCCTCTGACTGGCAAAGGACCTCTGGGACCCATGAAAGTATTTTCAGAATGTTGCATGAGAAAAGTCATGAATCAGCTGTGCTAGTGTAAGAAGATGACTGTATTACCAGTTGAGATTTGTTAAAATAATGAGAGTGGAGTTCTCCTTATTTGTCCTTTGACCTTGAGCTACTGCTATTAGCATAGAGGATTAATGTCATTCCATTATAACTTTCTGATAGCTGAGTGAGAGGGAGAAATGTTTTATTTCTTTCAGTACTGCACTTAATCCCTCCCAAAAATTTTTTGAGAGCTGCATGATAAGAGAGCTGGGACACAAGGATGAGCATCTCTGTGTAAGCCTTATTATAAAATTGCAGGGATGGGCAACGTTTTGAAGACAAAAACTTTTGTCTTTGAGACAAAAACTTAAAAAGCTCTTGGTTTTGTGTAGATTCCTTCTAAGAGTCTTCTCTTCTGAGCTGTGTATTACCTTCTAGTTTTTGATGGTGCATTTTTGGTCATTAAAGTGGTGATATTTTTTTCTGAAGTCACTGCAGCTTGCTACAGAAATGCCAGGTGGAGGTAGAAGAAAACATGGCAGAGAAGTCACTCTTTGGTACCCGTCTGATTTGTAGCCCCTCTCTTTCTACCTTTATTTTACATGCAACGCCCTGTCTAGTAGTGGGGTTTACTTGATTTAATTTCAGCATTCTAATATCCAATCTAAGCTAGTCATTTGGACTCCTTCTGTAGTTAATAGAAAGCAATAAGCACCTCCAGACATTGTTTTAAGCCAGTTTTTGGAGATGTGCGTATCCCTTCCCATTGACAATTGAAGAATCCTAAAGAGGGGAGCTGGAACTAATGCTTATCTGCAGATGATTGAAGTTAGGCAGGATATTCGCTGCCTATCTTGGTTGCTTTGAATTGGCCTTTCTAGCTGTGGGCTGATGGCAAGAGAAGCAGGTCCTCTTCCCATGTGCCTTGGGGCAGTGTAAGGAGCCGTGGAGGCAGAACTGGGAGGACTATGAGTGGGCAGAAGCTGTGTGTCACTAGCCCAGTCTTTGGGATGATTTTAACAGCTGGGATCACACATCCTTGTAGAAATGAGACCCCTCAGAGGCAGCCACTGCTGACGGTGTGTTGCATGTGTCAGGTAAGTGACATCTCCATGGGCACCTGGGCAAGCCACCCTGCAGGGCCACTGATGACCCAGTGCCCAGTGGTCACTGTGTGCATCTTGCATGGGCACATTTGGCCTGAGAACTGCTGCACAAGCCATTATTTTTTCTAGTGGAGAAAAAAACAGACTTTTTTTCTTAAGAATATAATGAGATCAGAATACATAGCAAAGTATGTGTGAGTACGTAAAGATTACCTCTGTATATGCATTTGCTACCATTTGCTCTTATGGTTGGAAGATTATCAGCTCTATATCCCTTGACATTATACAGTAGAAAGAAAATTTTCACACATTATCTTTTCATGTATTCTTTTTATCATAGGGACCTCTGTAAGCCAACAAAGCTGCTGGAAACAGATACAGTTTCTTTATAACTTCTCTGTATTATTCAATAGTCACAAGAAATAGAGGAAAAAATGTGAAAAACAGAAATGTGTTACAGACTGCTCCTTCGTTTTTATTAACATTAGAGCAATAGTAATTGCCTTGCATAATACAGAAAAAAAATCTACTATCCTGCAGCATCCAATAATGTCTTTACTGCTCTGTACATAATTTCTGTGATTACCAAAGGAGAAATTAAAAACCTGTGTTTTTGGGGTGGGATGAGAGGCACCTGCAAAAGGTTAAAGAAATCCTACAAATGAAAGAGACTGGAAAGGCTACATCCCTGGGCATTACAACTAGACTTCTAAAACCAATATAATGTAAGAGAAATTCGTACCTTCACAGTAAATCACTGTATATTACAAGGATGGGAAAAGTTTGCAGTAGGAGATGAATAAATTCACCATTAAGTATAAAAGCAATAGAACTCTACCTTAGCCTGCAAGAAGAATATATGAAAGCAATCTCTACCCCAGAAGTCCAAATATCAAGATTATATCAGTAATCATATACTATCCAAAGTTACCACTGGTTCTTTGTAATTAAAATACCTAACTTATGTGAAGTGATGTGGGTGTCTGCACGATATAGCACAATTTTCTTTGCATGTTTTATGTACTACCAGGAGCTATTGCAAGAGTGAGCATTTGTAGGACATAGCAGGAAACCAGCAGCTATAGGTGAGAATGGCCACGAGATGTCACTACTAACCTGGTAAACAGCCACCCCTGCCAAGCTCGTAGGCAACATGCTATTAATTTATAATAAAAGGTATCTGACAGCTTTATTCTGATGAATTATGGGAATCCAAAGCATAATTCCAAGTCTTTGGTTTATAAATTGTCATTGATTTTAATGTTCTTTGTAAAGTTGTGGCACGCAACAAATTTTCCTGCCAAAAGCTGTTAAATAAATAGTCATCCTTTGCTCCGAATAGTACATTGAACTTGTTAGAGTGATGAGCAGAATGAATTGATGGTTATCCATAAACCATTTACGACAGAATGCACAGTAGCAATTCAAACAATTATTGAATGCATTTATTATGTGGTTTCTTTTTTTTTTAATACTTCACTGAACCAAGAGGAACAGGAACAGGTAATAGGCAGTAGCAACTGCACTCCGTTCTCTGCCTGATGGCTGCTGCATGATCTCTGAGGCACATCTGCCTCTTCCCTGCAGGAGGATATCTTGCACCCTCTGGAGATGGACTGTTATTGTAAAGAAAAGATTATTTTCCTTTTTAAATGGTAACTGCAAACTCCTGTGCTTTCTTGAAAAGCTTATAAAATGCATATAATGTTTGTAGTTAATATGCAACTCAAAACTTTATATTTTAGATAGAGCTTTCTGTAGAGCCAAAGGTGTAGAAGATGAACTTCTTACATAATGTCTATCAACAAAACAGACAATCACACAGAATTACCTTTGAAGGAAAAAAACCAACCACCCAAGGAACAAAACCCAACCAAACGAAAAAAAACCAACATTTTTATAGACCTTTGCCCTTTATCTAGATCTGCATTGAGACTAAATTCTTCTCAGGGCTTTAAGCAGCAAGCACAGTGTGCAAGAAATCTGGACATGGAAGGATGGATTTTTGTTTTTGAAACAAAATCAGGTTACTTATATGATCTTGCTAGCCAAAAATAGAAAGTGGAGGTGCTAAAAATCTTGCAAGTAAGCCTGGTAAAGTCTGCAGCACCATTTTGTAGAGATGGGGACAGACAGCCAGATTATATAAATCAATATACCTCAGACATTGGGGGAAGAAATGGTTTGCAGCAGCTGAATGCAGGGAGCTACGCATGTTTTTTCAGTTCAGTGAAGCTGCATGTACACGTACTGTTGTGCCTGATTAAAGGGAGTATAACCTCGATCTTTCTGAGATCCCTGCTTTCTAAAATAGTGTAAGGTTTCAGCTTACATGGAAAATGAGAAAAAGTAAAGTTCTTCCACAAGTCTTCCTTTTTGCCAAAACGTATCTGAACATGGAATTCTCTGGGTTCTGCTTCTTCACGAAAGCGCTACTTACAGATACCCAACTTCAGCTTTAAGTCTGAATGTTTTTTGTCTGAGGGGCTGCCACAACGTAGGTAATACGTGCCTATATTTTTTTTAAAGGAAGCATAACCAGAAGTTAGGAGCAGAAATAAAGAAACTATTAGAAAGTTTTTATAAAGCTGTCTCCTACCGACAGCTTCTCAGGAAGCATTGTAGTCTGACATATAAACACAGTATTTACCAACATTTCAAATTGCAGCCTATAATCCATGTACGCTTGTTATTTTAATAATGCTTTTTATTGCAAGCTACAGACAAACAGACAAATGTTTGAATAAGGGCTACACAATGTGGCTCATAGGTATGGACAGATGACAACACACTTCAAAAGCTTTTAGTTGCATAGATTCAAAATGCACTTGGATTTCAGTCCTGCCAAAGTAAAGCAGTGAGAGGGAGAAAGATTTGTCAGTATACATTTATGCACATTTTTAGTGTATGGGAGGGTTTGGTAAATATGTATTAAAAGCAAAAATTTCTAAGTGCAGCATTACCAAATGCTTCTTGCTTTTTCCCATTGCGAATGTGAGTTTTACCTACGGCGGGTACGTCTGGCACTGGAAGGGGCTGTAGGGCCGGGGGTGGGGCAGCCTCTTCGTTTGGGGAAGAGGAGGAAAGTTTGTACCAACACCAAATGCTTTGCCAGTAATTCCTCCGCACTCGCTTTTGCAGCAGAGGGTAGGTCTGTGCAAACCGTTTTTGAAAATCCCTGCAAGAAAATACAGCTGATTCTCCCAGTTTAACATCTGAAAACTAAATAAACAGAACCTTCAAGTCCTTAGACATCTAACCAGTGTTAGCAAAATAAACAAAATCCACAAAGCAGACAGGTTGAGTGAGACATGATTTCTAGAATCCGAGTCTCTGAGGAGTACTTGCAGGTATTAGATCTCACTTCGCTGTGCAGCTTTTAAAGGAAACAGCGAGGGCGAGCTCTGCCAGTGGTGTAAATCACCCTCGTTCCTTACAAAGTAGCAGAACTGCGATGATTTACTCCAGCTCAGGCTCTGGCTCTCCTGAATATAGCCAGATATTTGTCCCTGAGTCTTTCAAGTCTGGGAGAAAAGGGGAGATTAAAATCTTTCCTTACATGTTTTTCCATCACATGTGGGGAAAAAAAAGGAAGAAAAAAAATATGAAAGAACAACCTAACTCCCCCCAAAAACCTGAAAAAATGTTCCACGCAATTTTTTATGGGACCTTTGAGGACCTTGAATTTTTAAGTAATCTTTTTTGATGATTTTAGACAGACCATTAAGCTGAGGATAAAAGTCCCTCTGTTCAATATCTGGATACATTAAGCATTACGCTCAAAATTTACAGCTTTCATTTTGACAAGGAAAATGGCACGTTTGGTCTCAAGTGCTACCTTGAACTGTTTTTCAACATTAAGACAGGTTGTCAGTCCGAGGGGAGGAGGTCTGCGCACCAGTGGCAGCTGCTGCCGCTCTCGCTGTGTGTACGTGTGGGGAGGGAAAGATGCGGTGTTGCTGCCCGTCAAGGGCTGCGACTTGAGAACGCTTTGTTTTTCTTACAGGAAAAAAAGAATTATGCTGATCTGGGGGAAGGCAGAAAGCAAACGGGGTGTCATTTCTGCCTGCAGAAGGAGTGCTTCATCCAAATATTTGAAAGAATCAAAGGCGGAGGAAAAAGGAAAATCAAGAATCGTATTTCTGGGAAAGCTTTAGGGATTAGAGTAATGAGGAGTTTGACTTCCAGCTTCCCTGGTGCTGTTATTCCAAAACAAGTCTCTCTTCCCAACATCCATGAGCATATTTTTACTGAGCAGAACTGCTTTCAATTTCGTCCTCTGGCTGAAAAAGGAGGAGAAAAGCAGAAGTGTTTGTCCGAGGCTTCCTTGGCTTACTAATCAGGAAGGTTTGGTAGGATCTGAGTAGGAACTGGAGAGGGCTACTTCCAATACCTTGACTCAAGACACAGCTGTGTGCAGCCATTTTTAACAGTATTTTGAAGGAGAGGGTGAAATATCTCAGGCTGTTTAGTAGTGGAGGATCAAGCTTGCTGTCTGTCAGCATTGTGTCTTTCAAGGTTTACTGAGGCTAGAGTTACTTTGGGTTTGGGCACAATCTCACCGATTTCACTGGAGGGACAGAGGGACAGTGACCGCTTCATGCAGGGATTAACTGTATGCAGGATCACACATTTGTTTTTAGAGAGCAATGGGGCTGTCCTAGCTCGGAAGTGTGTCTATCCTGCTTTTAGGTGCCAAGCCAGGGGTGCTGGACAACACTTCGGCTGACTTTCCATTTTAGTAAGATGAATTCAGAGTGAAGTTTCCAAAGACTTTAGTTAATTGATGGTGGTGGGCGAAAAGAAGAGACTAGTCCAAGAAGAGATTAGCCTTTCTTTGCTTGGCTGAAGTCATTGGGTTTAAGGGAACAGAAGTTAATCCACTGGTTGACCTTCATCCAAATGCAAGTAAAACTGGAAAGTAAAACAACTGTAGGAAAGTGCCTCTGGGATTTTCCCATGTGAGCAGAGCTAGCAACAGCTGCCAGCCTATATGTCCTGGTAATGGTCACAAATCTTAGGGCAGAACAGTTGTGCTAACCACAGCCAGAGTATCTTGGAGAGATCTGAGGTACCTATAAAATCGTGTCCTATCTAGCTGCAGGAGACAACACATGATCGGACTGTCTACAAGCAAGAAGCATATGACTGGCTTGCTGGCCTTGGCCTGGTTTATTGTCCCTGTTTTTATTAACTTCAAGTGTCTTGTGATATATCTGATACTTGAAAAGGAGGACAGCAAACAAAAGGAGTTGTTGTTGGGTTTTTTTGTTTCTTTTTTTTTTTTCTTGGAGGCAGTGAAATATTAACTCAGCGCAAGTACACTAGGCTGTTGTCTGTGATTCTTCACACAGTCAAGAGAGAGCTGACCTACCACCACAAATACCACTCACATGTTTTTCAGAGACACTAAATAGGAAAATATAATCTCTCAAGTCACAAGAGAGCTGAGAAAGCGAGCTGTAACAGGGTCAATTAAACAGGCTTAATTATGATGGAACTTGTGAGCACTTGCCACCCTTTGGGCTCAGGTTTGCAGCCTGATTTGGGATCTCAGACCGGGTCAGACTTAAATTTTTCCTTGTAAAAACTGCATTTTGATGATCAATAATTCAGAGTAGAGTACACACTCTCTGTGTTTCTTTTATTTCTTAAACATGACAGAAAATATCTAAATATTTTAAAATCAGCAGGGCTTGATGGGCTTCCTCCTTGGTCACTTGAGGTAGCAGCTGAAGTCACCTTGGAGCTGTCGGTGGCTTGCCTTTGTGAGCTGAGGATGAGCCCCCAGAGTCCTGGGAAAGGCATGTGTTGTGTCAGCATCTACGTGGCAGGAAAAAAGGAACCAGCCAATGTTGGGTCCATCATCTGCCTCAGCACCCAGAATAATTCTGGAACAAGTATCAGTGAAATGCTGTGTAAGTACAGAGAAGTTAACATGACAAGTAGCAACCAAATAGATTTGTCAAGAGCAAATCGTGTCAAACCAATCTAATTTCCTTTTGTGAGAGGGTATCAGACCTTATGGGTAGAGGAAATGTAGCAGGTGTCTTATTTCCACTTCAGTTAGGCTTTTGTGACTGTCTCTTGTGACATTTTGATAAGTAAGCTAGGGAAACATAATATTGGTGAAATTACTATAAGTGGGCACAAAATCAATTAGAAAACTGAATATGGAAAGTTATTAGGGTTTGCTGTCAAAATGAAAGGATGAATTGAAGGTGTTCTGCTGGAGTCAGACCTCAGTTCGGTACTATTCCATTTTTTGGTTGCACTTATGGTGATGAAATAGAGAGTATACTTCTTAAATCTCCAGATGACATAGTGCTCAGAGAAACTGAAAGTATGCTTGGAAGCTGGATTAGAATAAAAAAGTAGTCTTAATCAAAACAGATTTATTATCTGAAAAAAATTAAACACAATTTAATAGGGAAATATAGAGGTGTGATGCTCAGGCTCATACAACCAGAACACAGGGTGTACCGGACAGGGAAAAGAACTTTAAGTGGCAGTTCTGAAGTAAAAAGTATCTGAAATACACAGTGCAGCATAAGCCAAACGTAAGTCAACACTGTTGTACTGTTGTGAAAATGGCAGTCACCATACTGGGACATGTAAACAGGTGTACGGCCTACACAGTCCATGAAGTATTACTGCTTTGTTTAGCAGCAGTAAGACCTCAGTGTTAAGGCTGTGTGCACTTTTTAGGTAGTGTGGTTCAAGAAAGTTGTAAAGTGGGTAGAGAAAATCCAGAGAATAGCGAGGTTCAAGAAACGTGGCCTACAAAGGAAGAGAAATATAATTTTTTTCTAGAACAAAGAAATGAGGACTGGGAGCAACATGACAACTTTATGCAATGGCATAAGGCCTGGTGTAAAGAGGAAAATAATGCTGTCTCTATGTTCACAATAGTTAAGGTAAAAATAATGATTTTAACCTGCAGTTGTATGCTAGGAGTCACTTTCTAATAACAATGATAGCAAAGGAATAGATAGCATAACCTAGAGGTATATGGTGACAATTATATCACCTGATCTCTTCTCTTACAGAAAAGGTAGTTAAATAGTTAAATATCAAGAACAATGCTTGGGGAGTAGATCCTACCTTGGGACAGGAAAAGGGGTGAGGAAAGACTGAGGGGTCCCTTCCAGGGCTGTTCACCCATGATTCTTTAAATCTGACTGAGATATACTCAGAATTAAATGAAAAAGGAATCAAAGATAGAGAAAGAAGAATGTGCTCTGAGGAAAACTGTGAATATTGATGGTGCTGACAGGGAAGGTATGAGCATCTTCATAGGTGTCATCATAGATCTAACTTAGCTCGAGTTTCAAGGTCTTATCATGTGTCAATTATTTCTGTAACTCAGGAAACCATGCAGTATTACAACTTTCATTTATTTATTTATTTATTTATTTTCCAAATTACAAAGGTCTCATATCATGCTATTGCTACTGAATTTCTTTTCTGTTGACTTTCTTTGAAAGGTAAGTAACCTTTTCTCTCCTGGATGCATTTGTTCTTCAGATACATATAGGCTCATACTCTGCCTTTTACTAGGCAAATAGCACTTAGCTGACTTCAAAATATTAGTGTTATGTGTAGGATAAAGCATGAGTCAGTTTGAGCTTACTTAATGTTCTCCCACAAGTAATTGTTTTCATTGTGATTTTTTTTAAACATTCATCCTTCAGCTGTATAAAAAAAATTGTGTTGTACCTAAAATCTGTGTTGTAACAGAAGTGGCAGAAGTGGGTGGCTTGCATGCTCATTATCTCCTTTTGCTGCTATCAGATTGAAAGCTGGGCTTCATGGACCACAGTGGATCCCAGAAGGGCATATCTTAGGCTCTCATGTCCCACTCTCCTTATAAGTTGAAGAGGTACCTTCCTCCCTCTCCTGCATTCCCCTGCACATAAGCAGCAGACCATACATGGATGAGGGGATCCGAATCTGAACGTCTGTTTTAAACGCAGATAGTGAAGACACTGAAGTGGGTCTTCTGGAGAACAACAGCAAAGCCTATGGCTATTAAAGAACTCCACGTATAAAAATGATAGCCATGATGATGACATGGAGATATAAATAATAGTAATAAGAAGATACATACATGTTTAAGCAGTCAATTTCACTATGTCCTAGAACACCCTGGATCTGTGTATCCCTGCTGTCCTGGGTGACTTGATTTGGTGGTGCTCTGAGGACTGCTACAAGCATAGGACCTCATGGAATAGGGGTGATCCCCAGCAAAGGCTGGGACTACAGAATTTGGTGGAAATTTCCCAGAGAGTGGATTTCAGCTACACCTAGTTTTTGGGCATTTTAGTTTCAGGAAGGTGGACTGATTGGATTGATTCATTGGAGGATGACCCAGTTGAATCTGACATTTCACTCTAAAGAAAGCAAAAGGTGCCACTGTGTAGCACTGATAAATCAGGTGAGCAATGGCATGCAAAGTACACATATACAGAGGGCTAACAATTTTTTATTCCCATACAAATCCCTTAGTCTGACAGGTGTGTTGCTAATAGCACAGTCTGGAATTTCCTACGCGTTTTTTAGTTTTACACATTTAAATATCGTAGAGTGGAAAAATTACATTGAACAGTGTTGGTATTGTTTGCTCTACAAGAGTAGTCAGAGGTCTGATTATGAACAAGGAGTGGAAAAAAAATAATAAATCTCTAGTCCAAAGAGAGTGATACTCAAAACAACCTCCTAAATTTTATTTTCAAAAGTGATTCATGCACTTAGAAGCCCATCCTCCACAGAATTTCAGCTCACTTTTGGAAGTGAGATGGAGAATACAGTCTTTGAGGTTATCATCTTTGAATGTTTTGCAAGCAGTAGGAATGATCATCTTCACCTCCTTTGAAGGCATATCTGGAAGGTTTTACTTGCCATCCAGTTTCAGGCTGATGCTTGCAGTAATAGGTCAACATAAACGTGGGCTCTAAATCACCAAAATCAGTGATGTAACCCAAAAAGTGTGAGCAATCACTGTGCTTTACCCGTGCTTTACCTTTAATGGTTTAATTCCAGCCACTGTACGAGCAGTGGTCCTCACAGGATAATGAAATGGCAGTCTAGAAGAGCTCCAAAAATGTTTCATAGGAAAAGAGGAGCCTGGAAAGGAGGCTCAGCAAAGAAACTGACAGAACTGGTAAACTAAACTCTGTGTGAGGGAGGCAGAGAACAAAAATGTGAGCAGCTGAAGGATCAGAGAACTTTAGCTGTTGGTCTTTATCATATTTTCTACTGTGTAAAGGGTGGGAAAAAGATGACCTTTAAGGATCCCTTCCAACTCAAATGATTGTATGATCCTCTGAAAATAAGGGGAGGTGTCTGTAAGTGAGAATTAGACATAAAGGGAGTATCAAAAAGGCAGTCTGATTTTTCCAGGGGCAAGAAAGGGAAGAAAGTAGGAAGATGAGGTTTTGCCCAGATAGGAATGTTGTGACATGGAACAAGAATTGCAAAAAATTAAAGAGGAGAAACTTGGAAAAAGAAGGGACATTTATGGAAAAGTTAAGAGAAAGGGAACTGAGGGCTGAAAAAATATTATTGGAAACATGTAAGTTAAAATGATTGACATATAACTTAGTGAAACAGTCAATCCTTGTCTACCTTCACTGGGATTTAAATATGTCATTATACGGGAAGGGCATTTAAAAGCATGTGCGCTACCGCTGTTGTCTCTTCATGTGATGAACTGAACTGCCATGAGTTTTCTAAAATTTGACCTATACCAGATTATTGAAGCCAGAAAATAAATATCTGTCTTGCTTACAAACATGCCAGCTTGTCAGACTGTTATTACAGCAACCAGCATGAAACCCTGCTGCTTTTTAGGAGATATGTTTGCAGTACAGAACTCCAGCAACTTTGGACGTGACAGCTGAAGCAACAGCACGTACCCCTGGAACGTGCATTTGGGTGAAGCTACCAGCCTGAGCAAAGCATTTGTCTGCTTTTTTTCAGCAGATTTACTTTTCTCTAATTTCGTTGAATAGAATATATCTGTACTTGGACAAAAAAAGCTGGGGTTGACTAAAGCAGTTTTGATTTAATTTAATGCATTTTAATAGGAAAATGAAGAAGGAAATGAAGAGTTTTGCAAAGGTTGTGGAAAAGGAAAGAGAGAATAGTATCTATTATTTGTTTTTAGTGCTTTTCAGTGGATCAATCCAAAGATTGGGAAACTGAAGTTTTTAGAAGCTGTGGCCTTAATTAGTGGGAAATAATTATTACACAGGCTGAGCAGTTTAGGCAGTGTTAAATGATGCAGGTCTCCATCTGAGTGATTGGCTTAATTCCAGGTAATTATGTGAGAAACACACAATCTTACATATAGTAACTAAATAAGCTTTACAGTGTAATTCTGAAGGACTAGAAGAAATGTTATGTATTTTACTTGCGAACAAGGTTCTGTTAGCTTTTGTCACACAGTGATTTGGGCAAATGAGTAAAAATGAATAATGATGACTCCTGTATCCGGTATCCTCCTCTTTCCATCACTAAGCAGCTCTGCCTTTCCTGAGTGCTATGTAATTCTTCAAACAAATCCTACTTCTAATTATTTTAATGGGACTTTCAAATAAATTTGCAGGAGTTAGGCATTAATAGCCCAAAGAAATTAAAAGACTCAAGCAGCTTTGAAATTCCAGCTCTCACTTCTAAAGATAGCAATTGTCATTCACTTAAAATACTAAAAGAGAGCTCGTGGATCTGGATGTCATATCAGGCCATTGGGATATTAGATCCACTTGTTTGTTTCCATTTCCATTCACTGAGGCAAGATCTGGGCTGTTAGATATTTTGGGGGGAGATCTTTCATTAGGCTCAGCATACTCTATATTGAACTAGTATTTTAATGGTGCCTTTTCTTTTTCCTTCCTCTGATATTGGATATTTACTGCTATCTGTCTCATTGCCTCAGTGACATAGGAAACATCCCTTCTGATGCAAATGATGGCAGAAAAGATGATAATTTGTACTGCAAGGAACAATATTTAATGACTCAGAGGGTGTCTCCCAGATCACCTTGCAACTTATTGGTGGTTGTCATGTAGACTACCATATCTGAATTAATACTATTTGCAGTGGCTTGTCCTGCTGTATTTAGAAGCTGCAGGTGCCATGTTATATATGCTAATATATATATAGTATATAGTAGTAAGCATATTTGTATTTGGCAAAGTACACTGCTTTTGGTTTTAACATTTGGGCTGCAGAAATAGAGAAACCTTAAATAAAACAGAGTCTCTGCTTGCTGGACTAGCGATGCTGCTCCTGGAAGCATGATTTGCGTGAAGAGAGTCAGAGAAGGAAAGAAGTAGCTCCTGTAGGAGCAATAAAGGAGAGATGAGTCTCCTGCAATCCAGAGAAGATTCCTAGGTAGCCTTTTTTTTTTTTTAAGGAATTAATTACTGGCAAGCTGGTGCACATGCTGGGTGAGGCAAAAGAAATGGTGAAAGAACCTGCTGTCTTAAATGGGATACTGGGAGAGACGTCCAATGCAGAAATTGCTAAAGCAGGAGGAGGTGATGACTGCTGTCACTCTGAATGAGTGCACACATGCTGCTCTATAGCAAAGAGCAGTGAGCTTACCTGAACAAGTTCAACATTTGTGCTTCTCATTGTTCATGCATAACTCTTTCTTTGACACATTTAGGACTCGTTCTTCTCAGGGACTGGTCTCTGCACTGAGAGCTCCAAAATCTTGGTTATGAGAGACAGTTTTCCAGGTTCCGTATTCTCATTTTACATCCCTACCAGCAGCCAATGTTGCTAAATCAGGTCTTCTGTTAAGGAGCAGAAGCTACAGACTGGTAGCTAACAAGTTTTACAGGTGGGTTACAGGTCACCTCTGATACCTTATTACACATATTTCATCTCAGCATTCTGCATACTTTCTCTTCCATTTTTCCACTGCATGTAAAATATTTAAGGGACTTTTTCCTCTTCAAGCAGGTTGAATGCTGTAATATCATTTCTGTTCATGGACCAGTGAGCACTCTAGCTTGTCAGCATTCACATTACTATCAAACTGTTTAGTACCTGTCTAATTAAAACAGAACTCACTTGCTGATCTCTTCATGCTAAAGCAAATTAAATCCTAATAGGGAAAGTGATATATCACTTAGATCAAAAGAAAATGAATAACTATAACATAACCACTTCTTCTACTTTTTTTTTTTTCTCTCTCTTTTTTTTTTTTTCCCCCAGATAAAGCAGGGAGGAATGATAGACAATTCCTGTTTTCAGATATAAGCATATGTATCGCTGCAGTCTTCTTACAGTTCCAGGTACTAGCAAAATCTGCTTTACTGTAGAGAGATGGAAATTTCCTTAGCTGAGGGGAGCACATTATGAGGGATAGAGCTTGAGGAGGGAGAGAGGGAGGAGGAGGTGGCAGATAGGAGAAGGGAGCATACTAGAGAAAGCAAAAATTCCCCTAGAACATTTTGAACTAAACAAGGAGATTTTGCAATTTCTTTGTTGGCTAAAGGAGGGCTGACACTCTGTGGAAATCCCTGATCCTTTTGTTTGGCTGTGCTAAATTGTTCAGGTATCCTAGGGGAAAGGGCTGTTCTAGTCTGATACTCTTGGGTTATTGATAAAAATAGAATAGAGAATATCTCCTTGTTTTCAGCCTATTTGCATAGTGCATAGTCCAAGTGCAGAATGGCCTGTTCTTCTTCCGTCAACAAAGGGACCACTTGTCTTGGGGTATTGACTTGCTCTATGAGGCCTTCAGTTCTTTTCGCTTTTTTTATTTTTTTCCCTTCCCCTGACCCTTCCTCTCCCTGAGTTGTAGCACACTTGCCTCTGGCTAGGAATATTAATGAGCATTTCTTTTCAGGAGCTTATGCAGATTCCACTTTGTGAATCAGCTGGCAAGGGGTGCTGGCCAAGCAACTTACCCGGGGTAGTGCCCAAGGGCAGAGTGTGTGAGTGTGTGGCTGCCTCCTTCCCTGGTCAGAGAATAAAAGGTCAGGGAGTTGTCTTTCAGTGTGGAGTGCCTTGTCTGGCATGGATAGCTCAGACAGAACCTCCAGTACAACAAGGTTATTTAAATAACTGCAAATGAGGAATGACTCTTAAAAATGTTAATTTGCATCAAGATGGGAAACTGAGTGGCTCAGGTGGTTCATTATTAACTGTATGTGCCTTTTTCTTTTGCTAGTTCAGGTCTACTCCAAGGCAGAAAGGGCACAGAACATAAAAACTGTCTGAGTATGGTTCACATGAAATTAATTTAGTTGGCTAAATGAGAGAGCATTTTCCAGAGGAAAAATCTTGACCACGTTTCACACTTCCATTGCAGACAGGCAAAGGAGATCAATGAAAATTAAAAAAAATCCTGAGCAGAGTAAATTGTAGAAATGAAGCACTCCAGCCTCCTGGAGAAGATGTGCCATTTGAGATAAGGGGTGTTGTTGTAGTAGGGTGAGAGTTTAGAGAAATGCACACTGCTTCTGTATTTGAGTACAAATTTCTCTCTGTTCTCTGATTCCGTAAAGCTGTGGTTATTGTCCTCTGGATCCTCCTGTAACCATGTCCTTAGCAATGGTGGTTCTGTATGCTGCTCTTGATGTTAGAATTTTTTTCTCATGCCATAGGTTCTGCCAGTCCCACCCTGGTATAGGGCTGGCATCGCTCACACACCAAGTCTAAAAGAACAGATGCTTACAATGACATTCAGGGAAATCTACTTGTATTTTAAAATTGGGCCAAATCTGATTCTAAGTAACAGGTGCTTTAAGTCGTCTCTGGTAACCCTTCTCACTGGGATTCTTGCCATTGGGAAGAAAGGATGTATATATATATATTGCTGTGTAAATAGGAGTCCAAAACAACCATGTACTAAATTGAACCTGTGTTATTTATTTATAAAACAGAAGTAGAATCATTGAAATCTTGAAGGATTTATGTGGTTCTATTTCGTGTCCTGGACAGGATTGTGACAGAAAGGGTCGTTCTTTTTGCAGCAGTTTGTTGTTTTTTAACCACTGGTTCCAGAAAAAGTGAAGAAGAGTGATTTTTATATAGCTAAGACTGCAGAAAAGAATTCAGTCCACCGTGAACCAAACTGTGAGTACTGGAGTTTGCTTATTTGGTTTACTTTCTTCCATCCACTAAAATGGGTGAATTACTATTCAAACTCTTTATTCTGTTCCTGGAGGTTTAAAGACTTCTCCAAATTGTGGAAGATTTTCAGAAAGCCAATAAATGTGTTTCCGCTTCATACTATTTATAAGGAGAGAAACAATGATCCAAGGGCTGGAGTACCTGGCAGGCTGTGGGAAACCAAATTTAGTTCCTTGTTCTGTCTGCCACAGGTTTCTGCATCAGTTCAAGCAAGTTGATTCACTTCTTTGTGATGATGTAGTTCCTGTAAAATTAGAATAATAGTATATACTCAGAATATGTCTGTTTATGTATTAATCTTGTTCCAGGAGTTGACTGACATTAGCAATACCGAGGCTTAAATTTAAGGTGATTACTAATCTGTTACCTCAAGCCCTATACTGAATCCAGCAAAAATTAAACTTCTGGTGCTCAGTGAGTTAATTTCCCCCTCTCACAAACATGAGAGATTGCTTAAAACATGGTATTATTTGGAAGAGAACATCCCCAAACCCTTGTAAACCAGTGCTAGAAGCTATTGACTTAAATTCAGGTGACCTGGTTACTTTCATTCAAAATTAATTGACTTAAAACTCATCACACTTCTAAGGTTAGCAGATTTTATGGCTTTTTAACAGAAAGCTCTCTCTGGTCCTTTCCATAATTACTTCCTGACTCCACAAGCTGGCAGACCAGGGCTCCTCTGATTTCGGGAAGTTTTGCTTTGGAGGTGCTTGCTGGGCCTAGTGGTTGCTCTGGGGCTTGGCTTCCTCCCTTGTGTGCTTGCAATGAAGGCTTTGCAGTTGGACCTTAGGGACACACGGGCATCAAACTTTGCCTAAGATGATGTCTGAATGGATGTTTCTTCTCTGGATAGGGTCATCTTTGGCAAGTTGCTTAGCTTCAGTCCTTTTTTTCTAAAATTTGGAAAAGGTATCCTTTTCACTGTGTTTCACAGTGCTATGTTAGGGTTTTGATGATACTCTGCTATCCCTTGATTCTAGAAAATCAAATTACTGTATCATACAGTATTTTAATAAAATTTATGGAATAGCCTCGATAGACTCTGCTTTTAAAATATTAAATATTTCAAAATATTCAGTAGCAATCTCATGAGTGGAAGATGAATTTTCTGAATGTATTTAGTGTTGGTTTAATGTTTTACCCTTCTGACTTCTGTGGGAGCAAAGCTAACATAACAAACTGCTTATGCTAAGAAAAAAAAGAGTTCTTGGATTATGCTACAGTGAAAGACGCTGCATAAAATGTAAGCAAAGTGACTAAGAAGCATGATAGGAGTTTGGTGCAGCATGTAAACTTCAAATATCTACTGGAGAGCTGCTCTTGTTGTACTTGAGAACTTTAATCCTCCTCCCCCAGCTTTGGGACATGGTTCTAAAATTGTTCTTTTTTATTTCCATCCCAGACTTTCCAGCTGCTCTTTGTGGAGCACCAAAAGCATCTCAACTGAAAGGCATTTTTGTAGGTGCTAAAGATTTTAGCTGTCAGTGCAACTTAACAGAATGGAATTACTTCAAAAATGTTTCTTAGCATAACGTAAATTTGCTGTAACTGATCGTGACACTAAAATCTTTGAAGTTATTGTTACTTTCTTCCACTATGCTGAAAAGAAATAACAGGAAAACTGATCACTGCAATGTCTAGTCACATTTAAGGGTCATATTTTATTTTGATCCATGCCCTAATGCCAAATAATATCAGCTGAATCACACAAGTTAGAGAGGGAAAACACCTATTAGATAATGGCAGGGCATGACCATTCCCCTGGTGAATTCTCAAGTGCATTGTCTCATGTAGTTTTAAATTACTCGAGCAATTGAGGTGTCTCTGGGGAGGCAATTCCATGGTGTAACGTACCTCGCCATTAAGAAATATTTCCTCCTGTTCAGACTAAATTTTTCCTTTGTTTATTCTTATCATATTGCTTCTAGCTCACCCCCTGCTGTTGCTTAACCATTCTTATTCCTGTCATGTTTAGTTTTTTCAGACTCCAGTCTACAAATAAACATTCCCCATCCTTGTTTGTTGTATGCCCATATGCTCGTCTACTTCTTTCTCTTTTTGTATTATCTAGTAATATGTCCTCTCTTTTTCTTGGACCTCTTTTTGATGCCATGCTCACCAGACTGGAATGGTTATTTAGAAAAAAGCTCATTGGTGCCCTGCATGGATGAATTATCACAGTTTGTGGGGAGATGCTATTTTGACTGATGTTCTCAGTTCTCACTCCTTTAATCACTGCTTAATATAGAGTCTGTTCCGTTTAACTCTGGTCATGTGCTTAAACATGTGTATCCAGCCTTTTGGTTTTCCTGGGCTGCAGTTAGTGAAGAGGAATTGTCTTGGGGTGCATATACAAAGTTGCTCTGAAAGTAATGCCTCCTATTTACTTCCATGGAAAATACAATTGATACAAAGAGCACAATGACACTATTTGATAGAGCAAATTGTCAGCTGTAAACTCTATTTTTCAACACAGTCATCACTCACTGTGCTCACATCCACTATTTGTTCTTCATGAGCTTTCAATAAGTGTCAATGCATGTCAGTGGGTGCCACTTCTTCAGTGTGGAGGAATTCAGTTACACACCTTTGCTTCATACACACATTCATGTCAAATGCCTTTTTGTCAGACTGCCCCTCTACACACAGCAAGAGTTTTCTGCCACACAGCAACAAAATATGATAGAATATTAGTGGGAATGTTCAGTCCCTACTCCCATATCACCAACATCTGTCTCTGATGGTATGGGCCAACATGATAAAAGAGGATACATTGCTTTTGGAATAGCCCTGTTAAAATATACAATATTGCTAATATATAAGTAACAAAGCATTTAAATTTTTAATATTTTTCTTAAAAAATTAAAAAAAGAGAGGAACAAAACTATAAAACTAGGACATATGACCTTGCTTCTGTGAAACTAACACATCAGGATGGCAGCGGTTGCCATTCTTAGTGAGGTCTCAGGGTGTTCATCAGTTATTTCTGATGAAATTTTACTCTTTCTGTGCTTAGTCCTTGAAAACAGTTGTTCACAAATGTGTGTGCTGCAAAAAAGTGACGATGTAAATAAGGTTTGGTTGTGAAGCGAAGGTTATTTCTCTCTGATAAGGTGAGGATAATGAAAGTCTAGTAAGGAGACACGGTCAGATTTTTAAGTTAATATCAGACTGCAACTCTATATATTCAATTTGAAAATTCTGAAGTAATATATTAATAAGGACTGAAAATAGTACTGCAAACATAATTGTATGATTTTTTTTTTTGAAATTTTGAAACCTATTCTCAAATTCCTTTATCAAAATGGTAAGCACTGCTACACATTCTTCACTGTTCAGGGCACTGTGTTTAGCCAACGTTACAAAACGCATGATTTGCCATAACTTGAGTCAGCACTACACAGCACTGCCATCCCTGAGCCCTGCTTTCAACTGACACAGTGTTAATAGTGCACTGATGGTTTGGCTGTTGCTGAGCAATGGGTGTGTGTCTGGGACCACTGCGGTGAAGAGCCTGCTGCCTTTATAGTGGCAGGGGTGGCCGCATTGTCAGCTGTGCTGGGCTGTGTGGTCTGTGGGTTGGACATGCCTGTGCTTAAGCATCCTGACATACTGATATTAGGAATATGTGAGGAAGAAGAATAGGTGTTTCAGAGTTCTGTGGGTCATTGACTCAAACTGTATCATTGAGAAGAAGAAAATGATAGACATCCCCTTCCATTGAAACAAACTCCAACCATTTAAAACATAAATCAATTGGAATGCTTCAGATGGTTCCTGTAAGAGGATTGAGCATTTGATACTCATTAACAATTGAAAAAATATTTGCATAGACATCTCTGCCATGGTTTGCAAAAAGACTATAAATACTAGGTGGCTGAGTCTTTGCTTGCTGAACTTCCACCTGTTTTTTCAGTCTGGACACCTTGAAGTAATTTAAAGTTCATTTGCCTAAAACCGTCTAAGAAGAGAAGCAGGATTTGGTACCAGATAAATCCTGAACTGCCTATGCACTGCAGTGAAGAGCAGTAATAAGCGTGCTTCCATAACTAACAAGGTGGCCTCACTTTGCAGCCCAGCATGGCTGTGCTAGCATGAGCAGGGTAGCTGCACCATGCATATACTTCTGTGCTGGCTACTTTTTCCAGAAAGCTGTGTTATGCAGGATCAGATCTCTTCACTCCTAAAGACTTTGCTGAGCTCTCTTGCTCCATCTCATTCCCAGGTGGTAATGCACACCTTTAATTTGTTCCCATGGATCATTTAAAATGTAATTGACCTCTAAATTCAGGATAGGAAATCTTGAACTACTCATTGTGGAGATTTAAATATAGTCTTTGGTTGGCTCCTGAGGTGACAGTTTAAGCTGAAGAGCAGGTTGGGGTAATTTTTATGAATCTTCTCTTTTGTATTTTTGTTCATGAAGGGTAAGTATTTTTGAATCATATTTCTTAGTTTGTCAGACCACAGAGAAGATTAGTTCTCAAACAGCTGACTTTTACTCACAATTTTAAAAGAAAAGAAAAAAAAAAAAGCAACAGAAATAATAGTATTTTTCCACCTTTTCTCTTGGGACGTGCAGGGCTGCAGGGAGCTGCGGGTGCAGCACTTGGCAGGAGGTGGGGACTGGGCTGGGGGACTCGTGTCCTTTCTGAGCAGCTCGGCAAGGAAATTCTACCTTTGAGACCAGGGGTGGGAAAGAGTGGGAAAGGATATGGAAAAGCATCTATTACTTGTGCTGGAATAAACACAGTTTTTACTTTTTATCCTCTAATTGAACCTCAGGAATGGTCTAGGAAAGTGTTCATTTATAGCAAGAGGTGACCAAGTCTTACAGTTAACGGAGAGCAAATGATTCTTCATGAGCTTAAATCCCTAACTGAATGCAGGTACCTTCCATCGGATCTTCATATATGGTAAAGCTCTTATAACAAATACAGAGTTTTGCTAATTGCTGTGGCTAACAAAAGTAATCAAGGAGTGGAGGAAGCTCAGGTGAAGTGAACAATCTCTGGACGACTCCACCTTTAGTTTTTGCCAAGCCTAAAGTCTGGCTCCTGAAAGTTTTCTTGCCACTGGTTGCTGTTACATTTCAAAATTAAATGGTCTTAAATAATGTTCATTGGCCTGTTTTTTGATTCAGGCAGGTGTTTCTGTGCTCAGTGCCATTAACTTCAATAATGTAGTGTAAATGGAAAAGGAATACACTTTGTTGTTAGCTGTTGGATTTCACTTCACGTACTCTGTGTGCTGTGTGGAAGCTGGATCTAAATTCTGCATCAAGGCCCTCTTGTTCCTGCAGCACCCTGGGGAATCCTGTGATAAAGTGGGAATTCTGTGGCAGCTACAAATAAATTCAGGTTCAGTTCCTTTTTACTGAATTAAATATGTACATGAATAATACAATTGGTACAGTAATCCTTGTAGTTTACATTATCAAATGCAATTTTTTTTGTGTTCCCTACATTTTCAACATGCTACTGAACTTTGTTATGATAATGTATACCTGCACTCTTAAAGTTTTCAGCAGAAAAATTCAAAGCTCTGTGCAAGATACACGTTAGATTTGTTATATCCTGTATGTGAGAGAATTTATGTTTTAGGTACCTGTCACGTATCCTCTCACTCTCTTTAATTTGCTTTAGACCAAAAACAATGTGTCTGGCCACATGTGAATTGAAAAAATACAAATGTTGAAGCGGCACTATTAAATACTACATCTTGAATCAACAATTTTCTGATTGTTCCGGAAGGTAAAAATAATCAACATGTCCAATTATATGTCAGTATTTCAGTGCTAGATTTAATACTAATTTACGTTTTGCAATTTTTTCAGAGACCTGATGCAGTGTTATGCACTTTGTAGTACAGCACTCATGCACAATACCACAGGTACCCCAAGTCAGGGCAAACTCCATCCCAAGAGTGACCCATGCACAGATTCATTTCCTATGGAGAGCTTGTATGGAAAAGAGAGGCAGTGAGAAATGCAGTGACTTGCCCATGGCTGTATAGCTGCAGAGATGAATATGCGGAGTGCTTTCAGAGTCTTTCAACATCCAGCGGAATGACACATTGCTTTTGGAAAAGTTTTCGTCCCCACCCACCACTTTTTCATTTTAAGAAAAGGTAATGTCTTTCACAATTACTTAGGGACAATTCTAGCACGTAATTTGGAGCGGTGAAATTGCAAAACATGTAGGAATACGCTTGCAAGTTATCAAAGTACCTCTCTATTTCCTAGTGGAAAAGATACTTAGTATCTACTGAGCCTGGTGGGTGGCCATGTAATTAATCAGATCTTTCCTGGACTTTGTAATGGGGTCTTTCCTTTTCTTTCTGGTTAATAAAGAAAATGGCTGAACTTACAAAAAATTCAGCTGGAGACCTCTGGAGCTGAAAGCACAATTTTGTCTTCCTCTAATGCAAGCATAAGTTTTAAGAAAAAGCATAAGTAGAATATGTCAGTGCTTTGCCTTAGCCTTTTATAGTGTTAGACTGGTGTCATTCTGGTTTCAATTTTTATTTTAGGGCAAAGTATCCTTGTTAATTGTTCTACATATTCTAGTATCTTGAAAGCTGGAGGTGTAAAGTCAGGTCATGCCCATGGTTCCTCCTTCTCAATATGAATAATATATTTTACGGTGGATTTGATCACACAGAGATCAGGAAAGCAATATTACTTGGAAGTGATATCAGAGTGCCTGCATCAGAGTACACATATCACAGGCAGAGTGCTGGGGTTCTTGCCCTGGTGTTGCTGTGAGTCACTGGATTACACTGTCTGTGCAAGCAGCTGTCTCTCATTTGCATGAGGCAGAAATCTTTATTACCAGGGGCAAATTCATCTCTAGCCTCAGTGGGTGGAACTTCCTATGATTTCAGTAGGAGTGCCCCTTGCCTACATAGGTCCATTGTCTCCTTGGGGAGGAAGTTCTAGCAGAGAGCTTTAAAAGTGTGTGCATGTTTTTTCTTGACAGAGCCTTGTATAACATTTTTACACTCATTTCCTAACATAAAAGATGATGCTAGACAATGATACTGGCAGGACTTGCTTACACAGATGCTATTGGTAGTTAAGATAAACAGTAACACCTAGGATGCCAGATGTTGTGATTCATCCCTAGCGCTTGCCAAACTGTAATTCATACTGCATTAGGGGCTACCGGTTATTTATTTTTCATCCCACTAGAAGTCTAATTAACTATTCCTCCATCTCCTTTTCCTCCTCTCCCCCCACTCCTTCTTCCTCTCATTTACTTTTCTTCCACCTGTGTTAGTACTCAGTTTGGCCTGAAGTGTGGAGAAATCCCATCGGTCATCCAGGGATCAGGCACCCCAGGCCAGAGTATCCTAGCTTTACTTAATGGTTAGTGATGGCATCCAAATCATTTTCCTAGTGAGAGGTGGTAGGGGAAGAGCTGAAAACTCTTGCCAAGAAGTACTCTGTGGTGGATACTAAAGTAAGTCAGGTAACAGATGTCCAATCCAAACTTTGATGGGTAATTAGCTGATTCAATATCCAAAAGAAGCAGGTAATTGTTGGATTTGTGAATCCTCTGCCAGGGCAGATACTTTACAGCTTGCAGATATTTCTCTAATGAGGGAGAATATCAGGAGCTCTGAGCAGAAAAACACTGTTTTCTTAGTATTCAAAAAGAATGGCTGTTTTTTTCTTTAGGGATGTTCTTGGCATAGACTGTTCTTGTTCTTTTCTTTGTTATTTCTTGGAAGTCTTCTGAAAACTATTGATGCAGTATGCAAATTCAATGCAGGAAATGTAATGTTATATAAGTGTAATTGGCCTTTTATTCAAAGATGTTTTTATTCCTTCTTGCATATTTTACTCTTCCATTTAAAAGAGAGAGAGAGGGAAGGAATGAAGTTTAAACACAATCGTATATTTCTTTGACAAAAAGAAATCAGAGAAAGATGCTATAAAGATCAGACTGTAAAAAGAAATTGAGGAATTAGATAACCACTAATAAAAACAAAACTATGGCTATTGCTGGAGACACACAGAATGGAGCTGTTTCAGGAAGAAAAGAAATGTGTCTCACTCTTGCTATTGTCCTTGAGCTAGATGTGGAAGGAAGAGAATGGAAAAAAGCCTCTGAAGCCATCTCTCCTCCCTTCTTTTCAGCATCATTTCATAGGTTGTAGGGGGAGAGGGAGAAACATGGGGAAGGGGGGTCAGGAAATCCTAGCAACCAAAATGCTAGTGATGCAAACACCTCTAAAACGGGCAATTGCTAGCAGGAGTTCCAGAGGACAAGTTCACTGTTCCCTCTCTTGCCAAGCACAGCAGTGACTGCTCACATTGGCATTGCAAGCCATGCTTCCTTCAATCCCTGAAGCTGAAAGTTATTGTTTTCGAGTTTACAATGTTTTGATATAAAGAATTGTCTATGCAGTGTTGGGGAATTTAAGAAGTCTCTACTAGTCATTATTGTTTGGGGGCTTTTTAAATACTATCTCAGGCTTTCCTTTTCCTTTCTAAACCTTACTTGGTTTCCTCCGATTTCTCGGTTTGCATGAAGTTCTCCCTCTTGTTTTCTTTGAAAACAAAAGTCTGGACAAAAGTCATCAGTAATTCCACTGAAGTCAATGGACTTTCTTTTATATAAAAGATCAAATTTCCATTGCTTTTCATTGACCGTGTCCAATTTGCCCCATCTGTTGCTGTCCACCCCAAACATCACATTCCTGCTGAATTGCTTCTTCCTTCTCTCTCTTTTTTTCCCCTTCCTTTTTTTCTTCTCTCTTTTTTTTTTCTTTTATCCCCTCTCAACATTTTCCACTCAGTGTCTCAGCTCACTACTGTCAACACAACTAGCAGGCAGCTGCTGGTTGCTTCCATGCATCATCAGGAGGAATATTTTATGGCAGAACCAAAGACTGGTCAAAAAGCATATGAAATCTTGACCCTCATGTGCACCAGTGACAATGAGAGTAACAGTTATCCGAAGTGGTGAGCTTTGAGGGGAAATCCTGGTTGAAAACTGACCTTGCAGTTTGACACATCTGGCCTCTAAAATTTCTTTGCCAAGGCCAGTACTTTTAATTATGAAGCAATAACATATTGTTGTTTTTAACTGCATGGAAGAAGAAGCAGAGCTTCACATCCAGCAAAAATGGACACTGTAATTATCTCGTACTTTTAACAGCTCCAACTGTATTCATATAAATGTAGTGACAATAGCAGATCTGTAGGCAAATCATTTCAGTTCAGTGTGAATGCTGATTTACAGAGGCTAATAAAAGTTCAGAAGACTATAACAAACAATAAAAGAAGAAATGTCTCCTGGAATGACAAAATTGAGATCTGCTCTAAGCCTTTTAAGGTCATGTAAGCAGTGTTTGTCACATCGCTAAACTGCTCACGTAATCTTCCAATCTGAATCCTAAATTTTCTTCTAGAACCCAACCCCATATTTCACTTATAACCATGCCCTTGTATCTCTACTTGCATAAAAGGACAAAAAGCACAGCACTTCAGTGATTATACATTTATATTTACGTATTTAATGGAAGTAACTTATCTAGTGCCAGGTAAAAAATAACTAAGTTATTAAGGGAGGTGGAGTAGAATTAGATTACCTTTGAGAGGATGAATGATCCAAAAGAAAAAAAAAGAAGAAAAAAAAAAAAGAAAAAGATTAGTCTTAGCTAAAATGCTCTACTTGTCCCCAGTCTGCTGCAAGCAAACAAATATTTACCAAAAGCTAATTTTGAGAAAGTGGCCTCTGGGAACAAAGCATTGGAAGCTGTCCTCCATGTTTTTCTGCCTCCTATACGGAAAGGTCTTCCATGTGTCACTCAGACAAGGTTAAAAAATGACTGCGTTTTGCCTAAGCCGATAGTCAAGTGATAATATTACAGAAAATAAGCATTTTGGACAGCATTGAAATCTAACTGGACTAAGGAGAAAAGTGCAGATTGAAACCAGGTGTGGATTTACACTCAGCTGTACTTTTGTCTTCTGATGTGCTCTTGCTCATTGATAAAAGTTTCAGCTTTTCACTTTTTCTATTCAGAGTGGCTGGGAAAGAGAAGTTGTAAATTCACTGCAGCACGATTAACATCTTGAAAGCAAAATGCCTCCCAAATTGGTTCAGTTGCTGGGAACTGTGAAATACTTGCAGCATTTAATTCAACCTTGGATTCAGCAAAATAATTTTGAGAAAACAAGTGTAAAATTTTGGATTTCTTTTTGGTTTTTGGAATGCAGAAAATGAGAAAAAAAAAAAAAAAAGGTTTGAATGAAGGCAGGGTGAGCAGAATTAAGGCTTTAAAATGGAATGGGAAAAATAATGGTTCAGGATCCTTTTGATGTTAATTTACCTGCAAAGTGATCCTTTCCATCAGAAGCCTGTTACATAGAAAAGAGTTTTCAAACTGTGATCCACAAAAACACTCTCAGGGCATCAGCAGGCTAGAGCAGCTCAGGAGCAAGCAGTACAAAGTGTGTGAGTTCTGCATCTGTGGGGCTCAGGAAGAAGAATATGGATGATCAGTCTCACCAACAGAGGCTGCATGAGGAATGGCAGGGGAAGCACTGCCTGCTCCAGCCCTTCACCTGAGGAGGAGAGAGGTTCTTCAAACAATTTTTCTTTCTCACTGATTATCACTCCCCACAAAGTGTACAAAGAACCGAGTCAAAACTGTGCTGATGTCATTTTCTCAGTTACGAACATGGATCATGTCCACAATGGATACAAACCCAAACCTCATTAAATTGTGTGTCCCCATAATGAAGTCCTCGCCCAGTTTCTGAAACACCGTCTTCCTTGTATAGATCAAATCTTTAAATCAAAAATCAAAGCTGCAGTGCAGCTAATGGATATTTCTGTGTACACAGTTATTATGTGCATGATGAGCATGATTACTGCTTGGATACACTGTTTGCATTTTACAGCGCTATGTGGAGGATTTGCAAAGTCTAGGCTATGTTATGCATAGCAGAAGTCCAAATAAACTTTGCTTTCTTTGTTCCTGAAGAAGAAACTTTGACAATAGAAGAAACAATTGCTTAGAAACAGTATACACTTTCTAAAAGATGTGCTGACCTATGAAAGAATCTATTTTTTAAAGTTTACACTGTTTTTACAACACGTTTGATATTTTATGCAAGCTGTCATCTAATGGAAATAATGACCTCAGGGACATGTGTTTATCTTGGTTTTAGCCCACTTAAAATACACTTAGCCTTTAGCTCTTCCTTAGGCCAAAACCACATCAAATGAGCCAAAGATGGAATAAACACATACATACACTCCTGAGGTCATTATCACTTCATTGTAGTTCTGCAGAAGAAAAGGAAAACAAACTCTGTCTCTTTGCATTACTTCTGAGACGCAGTGTGCCCAAGTGATGGTGTATACATCATTTTATAAATGTTTTCTTTTTTGGAATGTGCTTTGCTTCTCTTTTTGCCCCTGCCACATATTAATTGTAAACTCTCTTCTGTTAATGCTTTAAATTAATCTTTAAAACATTGAAGAGCTGATATTGCGGAAATTAAAGCTGTAATTGCCAGAATACAGCATTAGTAATGGGCATTATCCAGGCAGAGATTCACAGATGGAAACATTTTAAGAAGAAGAGTTAATATTGAGAATTTACTCCTTCTAGGAGCAAAGTCCTGGAATACTGGATTAATAGGCCATAGGTGGTACTGTGTTTGTGAAACTGTAAATGAGTTCTGCTTCCCAACACTACCAAGGCATTGCAAACCAGTACAATAGGTGCTATTCTTAACACTTTTTGAAAAAAAAAAAAAAAAAAAAAAGGTAGTGGTAAGCAAATTGTATTCTGCCACAGAGTGTGGAAAAGCTTACTTTTTTTTTTGTCAAGCCCCTTTTATACATGAATATCATATAACTTACTTCTATCATGTTCTGATGTAGTGGGTATGGACTACGTGAAATAGAAGAAAAAATTGCCTGTCCTTTCAGAGATTTGAGTTTATTTCCTAACCTTTAGTTTGTTTTTAATTGAGATTGATTTAGAGGGAGAAAAGAAAGATGTCTCTATAAAGTGTGCACCTTAAAAACAAAACCCTAAATATCTCTTCTTTTCAAATAATTTACAACTTTTTTCATCTACTTAATACAATGAGGGCTTCGTTCTAAACCTGAATGGCACTTTGACTCAATGTTGTGAAATAAAAGTTGTTTGTGGAAAGTTTCAGATCTTGCCTCTGCAAAACCATGGGGCAAAATGAATTGCAAAGGGTCCAGATTTAAGAATGCACTTGTGGTTAATTGTATTGTAGAAGTAATTTCCTGTTTTGGAGCTTTAGAGATGGAAATAACATGGTCACTATCTACTCATGTAAGCAGTCATTGCCCCTCGTACATATTGCATTTTTCATTAAAGAATGAATCCATTGTGTTGATACCACAATTTTAGACACAGAGGAATTTCCCATTTGTTAAAAAAAATGAGTAGTACTTGTTAAATACCGCTATTCAGGTGGAAAAGGACCATAAGCTGCCATGCAGCAGAGCAAATAAATGGTTGGTGTAGCACTCTTTTCAGCCCCCACCTTTCCTAGAGGGATGAAAAATGTGGAAAGGGAAGAAATAAGCAGCTTTGGGAGCAGAAAAAATAATACAAGGAAGTGGGTGGTGTTCCCCTACAGCTTATTCCTCAGAGTGTTGCAGAATCATGGGTCTGGCTGCTGCCTAGATGGAGCAGCTCTTCCCTCATGGGCATCTTGTGCTCCCCACCATGACTCTTAGGCTTTGGTTCCCATGTATGTACCCACTACTAGTCTTACTCTCTCTGCTTTCTCACTGTATGGGTCTCAACATTTCCCTCCATCTCCATCTTGCCTCTCTGAGACCTCTTTTGTTGGATTTCCAGTAGGGTGACAAAAGGACAAGAAGGACCTGGAAGGGAGGAGGAAAGAGAGAACATGGGAGGGGAAGTGGGGACATGGCCTGCAGAGCTGTTTGGAGCTGTGGGAGGGTTTGAAAATGTCTTTACACATTCGACTCATTTTCATTTCCAAAATTCAGTGTTTCTAGCAGCACTTATTTTTAGTTTGGAGTTCTATTTAACAGTTTTTGAGGTTGGGCAGTGTAGTAATTTAGCAGCCCTTATGTGAAGAAGAGAAGGCTGCAGCTTCTGTACCACTTTTAATATTTGTTGGCTATTCGAGTTTTGTAGCAGGCTGACATTTAAATGTTCTGTTTTGCTGACACTTTCCCTTTATTTACTTATTTTTAATATATGAAAGCATAATACTTGGTGCTTGCTGTGTAGAAAACAGGAATTAGAGTTGTATTTTCTTTGAAAGTAGGGTTGAATATACTTGCAATGTGGGTGAAAAAAAAAAAAGAGTTTGTAGGTATCTGGAGTGTGCACCTTTTGGAGAGATAATGAGTAATTCCTTACTTTTAATTATGGTGTATTTCAAAAACAAGTTTTCCTGTAGCATTTTGTTATAAGTGGTCTAAAAGTGAAAGGTAAATAAAAACTGTCATTCTGTAATAAATAAAGACTCAACAATAAACCAAATATAGTAGATAGAATTTTTCAGATGTCAGGATAATTTGGTGCTGATTGCTTCAGAATGGACAACTTTGATGTGCTGTATATAACTGAGCCACAAGGCTTGGTTTCTCCAAGAGTTTTGTCCTGAAATAATTTCCATGGTTTTGAGAACATCTCTTTCTTGTCTAAATCTTGATACATTATTTACAGAGAACGCATAAAACTTTAAAAGCAGAATATAAAACCACACTTCAATACAATTCTGAAGCTCAACCCAAATGGTTGAATGTATTTACAGGCTAAAAAGCTTGGCATAATTTTGTGTTGGGTTACACAACTTCCAAGTGAGACCAGGTAATCTTCAGAAGTGGAAAATTAGTGTTTTTCATTACTTTTTAAAATCAAATTCAAAGTAAAACTCTGGAGAATGCAGTTCACTGAAGAACTCACACTGAAGAAAATATTTACACAGTTCCCTGGGATGATCTGAAAGCAGAATTATGCAGAACTATGTTTGTGAAAAGCTAACGAAAGGATCTTTAAAGGCTACCAGGTATATTCCCTTACAGCTAGTGATAAACCCAGAAGACCATTTCTTGCCTTTGTTTCATTATTTGTTTCGGTTTTTCTCTTGACGTATATTTTTTGTGAAAATCATTATTATGTTATCAGTTTTCTTTGATTTCAGTGCTACCTAACATCTAACCTTTGGGCCATGTCTGTCTTCTCTCAGAGAGCACTCCTCCCCTACGTTGAAGCATTGCAAAGAGCTACATCTAGCACAGGAACAAACAAGTGTAGGCAGGCACAGCAGCATGCTCTGACAGGACTGCAGAACCTAATAATAGGCTAGAGCAGTGCACATCAGTCATCTTGTGTAAAGTATTTAACCGTAGCTTCAAAGTTATTAGGTAAAAAATCTAGTTTCAGGTCTTGCATAGGAATTTGGTCACTGGTGCACTCAGGTTTTGGTTTGTGGCCTGTAAGTAAAAATATAATCATAGAAATCGTAGAAATCATAGAATCACCAAGGCTGGAAAAGAACCACAAGATCATCCAGTCCAACCATCCTCTTATCACCAATATTTCCCTAAACCATGTCCCTCAACACAACGTCTAAACATTCCTTGAACAGCTCCAGGATCAGTGTCTCCACCACCTCCCTGGGCAGCCCATTCCAGCGCCTGACCACTCTTTTGGAAAAGTAGTATTTCCTAACATACAGCCTGAATCTCCTCTGGCTTGACTTAAGGCCAATTGGTCTAGTCCTGTCACTAGTTACATGAGAGAAGAGGCCAACCACCATCTCACTACAACCTGCCTTCAGGTAGTCGTACAGAGCAATAAGGTCTCCCCTGAGCCTTCTCTTCTCCAGACTGAAATAATCTCTTCTTCCTTCCGGATAAACTGTTCACAGGTGCACAGAAAGGAGTGAACCTCTGTGAAGAAGATGGATATTACTTTAACTTTTAGGATTTTATGAAAATGAATTTTTATTCCTGTGTAATTTTCCACAGGGCAGTCCATGTATTCAATATCTAGATCATCTGTGGTCTGTGATCTGGAACCTGTAACTGTCTTAAGAGATGTTGTCAGAGATTCACGTGAGGATTTAGCTGTGTGGCCAGTGTAGAGTCAATAGGATCTGTAGAGTTGCATCAGCTTGCTGCTTTGAAAATGAACCCTGTTGTGTTTTAAACTATGCTGTTTCATTATACAGAAATGAAGAGGATTTTTCTGATACCTTATCAAGATAGCAGACATGGGGTTTTCTGTGTTTTTGTTTTTACTGCATCTTCTTTTGATTTGTTGCCTATTTCTTGTTAAGCAATAATAGGAAAAACATTTCTTCAGCTTTTTTTTCTCCTTTTTTCTTTTCTTTTTTTTTTTCTTTCCTTTTTCCCAGCTTCAGTCTTTTCTGTGAAAGTACAAGAGGGAGAATTTTAAAGATCTGTCCTGTGAAACTGTTATCTCTTTGATTAACATTCGAAGTTCTGCTGCTTGTTTTATCAAATTAATGTAACTTTGAAGAAAGGAAAAAGGAAATACTGATTTGTAATAATAGATTTTAATTAGGAACAGTGTTTGAGTCTCAGGAGTCTGTCCCATGTGCATTTTCAGATCTCTCATCTTCCTGGTGTCAGAGCTCTAATTACCACTCTTACAGATCAACTTGTATTTTGAAGATATCACAAAATGCACCATGAAAGATTCTTCTTTTTAATTGCATTCCTGTACCCCCTGCTATATGGTTTCTATTACCATCAGTGTTCCTCCACTGCTGTTTCCATAGGTGAGCCTGTCGGGTTACATTGGAAGAGGATCTGTGTTTAAGCCTCTCTGTGTTCTCCCCAGCTTCTAGCAGAATTTAAATTGTTAAACTCTGTGTGCAGTGTTCAGTACATAGATCAGTAGAATCTAACCTCAGCAGCAGCAGGAACCATCTCAGGATATGGGAATCACTGCAGGTTAAAACTGAACACTTCAGACCAGGCTACTCTTTGCCTTCTTTAGAAGTGGCCTGAATGGACAGTCAGCAGGCACCAAAATCCTTTCCCTTGCTCACTGATGCTCAGTGCATCAGGAAGAAAGAGCACAAAAGGAGGGCTGGTGATACCTGACCAGGGAGCAGGAATGAACCAGTAATTCATGGAGTCAAGGGGTTCTGCCTCATTACAGATGAATTACAGGGTCTGTTCTCAGTTTCTCATCATCTGTTGTGTTTTTGGAGGCACAAAACATGGATTGCAGTTTTGAAGTGATCCTATTGACTTCATCAGATCCTTGCCTGCAGTGTGACTTGATGGTAAAAGGAGTGTGCTGTCTTCACTGCCAGACAGAATCCTGCACCATTAGTGAACCATGTGATGGGAAGGTGGCCGTGTTTGCCTCATCAGTTTGCCAGCGGCTAAAGAGATCCTTAAAATCTGGCTGAATATCAGAAAATGCTTGCCATCCATTTTGTGAAAGTCAGACTTCTTAGAGTAGCTTTAAGTTGGGCCTGACAAAAGCTGAAAAATATTATTATAATATTGGCTACTAGAAAAACTTGAGAGCAGAATTATTTTTTTTTGCTTTAGTTTCAACAGTCACATAAAATCTTGGGCCACGTTGCTGATGCACTTAATAGAAAACTAGGAATGGTACATCTAAGATGAATAAAAAGTTTTTATAGTGTTGAATGTAATTATAAATATTTAGATATTATCAGTACTTACAAATAGCTTAGGGAAGATAAGTGTAATGATTACACTTCCAGAATATTTTGTTGGAGGAGGGGGTTATTTTTCCTTTGCCTTTTAAAGCCTGGATAATGTCAATGAAATTATTCTGCTGTAATTTCAGTATCCAAACAAAATTCAGAAGGAATTTAGTTGTGATCTCCTTTATGATTTTTATTTTTATTTTTTTCCTGCTGGAAAGGTAGTTACAGAAGAGTCTTATTGAAGTTGTCTATTTTTCCTACAAAAAGGAGCTGTGGGCTCAACTTCAGGGAGGAAGGTGATGACTATATATGCCTCACTGGCAGACTCTCTTTGTTGCAGCCCTAACAGTTTGCAGACATCTTTAGAACATCTCAAAAGGAATAAACTGAAAGTATAATAGGAGAGATTTAGAAAAGACAGACCTCTGTTATTTAAGACAGAGGTCATAGTGAGTATATTTATATATATAGACTAACTAACCTGAATACACAATTTAAAAAACCTCTTACTAGTCTTATTATTTTCCATAGTTTTTTATTACATATATTTCTCAGATCCATATCTCTATTGTTCCCTGAGATGAAAGGGGTTATCCTGGGCTCTGCTAAACATTTGTCTTGCCCACAGTAAGCTCCTTAAAAAATGTTCACCTGTCTTCCTTCAACGTACATTACTCTTTATTTTGTTATAGTCATCTGATATTCTCAAAGCTGCTTATGTGCTTTACTTAGAGTTGCATTGTTCTATCTGGAGACAAAGTTTGTCTCTTAATTATAACTCCATTTACCTATCACAATAATTAAATAACCCAGAACCGCATCAGTTCTGTATATTTAATACATCAAGTTGAATATCACGTTGAGGAAGATCTTTTTTCAGTACAGAGAAAATAAGATATTATGGTTTTCTTAGGTTATTTCTAAAAGCCCAATAAAAGTGCTTAAGAAGTGGCCTATGAAGTTTTAGTGTGTTTTATTAATTACCGTAATAAACATTGAAGATCTTTCATTTGCTTTAGTTCTGAAAATCTACATTTGCTGTGCCTTAAGCAGCATCACTGAACTGCTAGAACAGTTAGATGGGTTTTGACTAATACTGACAGTTTTCCTTTCTATCTAGATCAATACATTTATTGGAATAATTTTTTCATAAAAAGAGATTTTAGTTTTTTTGATTATTGGATCTAGTATTCATTGGATTTTTCCCTGGAACCTCAGTTAAAAGGGAATAAGGACTATATAGTTTTGTCTTGGTGATGACAGTGATCTCAGACATTCTACCTTGCCTCTAGGAAGCAAACTACACCTTAACTTTTTAAGTGCTGACAATCCTTAAGGGCTTGCAGTTTCCAGTACTTTCTCTTAACCTGCTAAAATAGACAGGAGAATATGGAAGGAAAATGTCCATCTAAATAAATTAGGAACCCTTACAGGTCAGAGTGAATCAAGTAAAGTACTATTTTTCATGGAAGGAAATATTTAAAAACCTTACTCTAGCAGAAAAGAATGTAAGAAGGTTGGGAAATAGCACAACATTTGAATCTTGAGATAAGGTTGTAAGAGGAGATTTAAAAAATAGATAAAATGTCACAGGCAAAGAACAGCAAAAAGAGCATTTGATTTGCATTTTGGAATTGCCATGGGATAATCAATATTGGTTGGCAAGAGAAGTTCATGTATTAGTATGCTCAGCTTTTTCATTTGATAAATGAGGAGGGAGAACTGGCTTCAATAGAAATGAAAAAGGCTGAGGTACTCAATGAGTTCTTTGCCTCTGTTTTCACTGGCAGTCAGGCTTTCCACGCCTCTCATGCCTGTGAATTTCTAGGTGGAGATCAGGGGAGCAGAAGACCTCCCACTGTAAGAGCAAAGCAAATCCAAGACTGCCTCATGTGACTGAAAGTGCACAAGTCTATGGGGCCAGACAACATGCTGAAATGATTGCCATGCCACACTCCATCATATTTGAAAGGTCATGGCTGCCAGGTGAAGTCCCTGGTGACTGGAAAAAGGGAAATATCACTTCCATTTTCAAGAAGAAGAGAAAAGAAAACCTGGGAAACTATAGGGCAGTCAGCCTCATGTCTATGCCTGGGAAGATCATGGAACATATCCTCCTGGAAGAGATGTTAAGGCACCTCTGAGATGAGGATATGATCTGAGACAGCCAGCATGGCTTCGCCAAGGGCAGATTATAGTTGACCAGTGCTTTTCAACATCTTCATCAATGACTTCAACAAGGAAATTGAATGCACCCTCAGCAAGTTTGCAGATGACACCAGGCTAAGCAGTGCAGTCGATACACTGGAGGGAAGGGAAACCACCCAGAGGGACCTGGACAGGCTGAAGAAGTGGGCCCATGTGAACCTAATGAGATCCAACAAGGCCAAGTGCAAGGTGCTGCACTTGGGACAGGGCAATCCCAGGTGTTTTTACAGACTGGGTGAAGAACCCTTTGAGAACAGCCCTATGGAGAAGGACTTGGGGGTCCTGGTGGACAAGAAGCTGGACATGAGCCAGCAGTGTGCGCTAGCAGCCCGGAAGGCCAAATGTGTTCTGGGCTGCATTAAAAAAGGGGTGGCCAACAGGGAGAGGGAGGTGATTGTCCCCCTCTACTCAGCTCTTGTGATGTCCCATGTGGAGTACTGCATGAAGGATGTGGAGCTCTTGGAATGAGTCCAGAGGAGGACCACTGAGATGATCAGAGGACTGGAGCACCTCTCCTATGAAGACAGGTTGAGGGAGCTGGGGTTGTTTAGCTTGGAGAAGGCTTCAGGGAGACCTCATTCCAGCCTTCCAGTATTTGAGAGGATCTTATAAACAGGAGGAAGATTGACTTTTTACATGGTCTAATAGTGATAGGACAAGGGGAATAACCTTAAACTGAAAGGGGAGATTTAGGTTAGATGTTGGGAAGAAATTATTTACTCAGAAGATGGTGAGGCACTGGCACAGGCTGCCCAGAGAAGGGCATGTGGATGCTCCATTCCTGGAGATGTTCAAAGCCAGGTTGACTGGGGCTCTGGGCAGCCTGATCTAGTGGTCCCTTCCAACCTAAACCACTTTATGATTCTATGAGTCATTTGCAATGGTAACTAGAAAGTAGCAGGGATGGCACTGTTTTTCTCTACAGATGCACTTTTTCTTCTTCCATACATATGGAAAAGCATTATGACAAAAAATTATTTACATGTGAACTTCTTAATATGTATTCTTCTGTAAGAATATCTAAATATGATCTTTTTATTAGAGTACCTATACTAGTGTTCACAATCCTTGGTCAGTGTGTGTAATTACTTATGAGATGATGATTCAGCTTTCTACATATCATTTGCAAGTGGATACATTGCCTATCTATGGAATAATTCCATGAGCTTACCTGAAGTCTGCATCTGGCACACAGGGGAGTTAGTCCACAGACTTCATAGACTTCAGTCAACTTTGCATCATTTTTGGAATGCTAATAAGAGCCATGGGAATATCTATAAATATTTAAGTACGTAAACATATATGAATATATACATCGTACATGTGTTTTTTGGGAAATAATACTGGCTTGCTACCTGAGGATGTTGTACAGATTCCCTTAAAGGACTTCCCCAGAAAAACAGTTTTTCATAAGTGGGATTATTCAAGTAACTTACTGAACTGAGAACGCAGAATTGCTCAATATAAATTGAAAAACTGGCAGACTGTAGTAGCAATGATCTATGTGCACCTCCAGACAGTGTGGAAGAAATGCACTTTAAATTCTTGGCTTTGGAGGAAGTTGAAGGTTTTAGCTAACATAGAAGCTTGCTTTCAGGAAATGTTAATTAAAATTCCCTGGGTGAACATTACAAAATGAACACTGAACATGTTCATGGCTCCTTGTTGTCTATGTTAGTCTTCATTCAATTTTCATTATTTTCAAAGGAAATAATTTTCTTTACAGGCTTGAGTAAGATATTCCCGTAATATGAACTGCTCAAATAGTTTTACATTTTGAGCTGACAAACTATTCTTATTTTGTAATTGTCAGTGATGGAAAGAGCTCACCAGAACGTTAGTTATCTAAGCACCAAGCACTTTAAAAATACCCAACATAGTTGGAGCATAGCCCTTCTAGATACAAAAATCGGAAGCAGGAAAGAGCCAGGCATATCTGAAGAGACCAAAACGGAGAACATAAAGAACATAAAATCTCTTATGAAGGAGAATTGTCCATATTTTCTTAGCAGATTCAGTTGGATTATGAAGAAATAGAGGAGTGAATTTGGAGAAGAGGAAAAAGTTGTCTTCTCAAACAATTTCAGAGCCTTAATTTTCTGCAAGGTTACTCTAAAATACGTTGTGACAAATAGACCATCAGATGTGCCTTCACTGAAAGAGTAAATGACTTTGTAAGCACTAGCACAGTTTGTCTTTTTACTGTAATATTTTCTGAATGCCTTTTTTGATTAATTCCTAAGTTTTCAAATGAGGCATATAAAGTGCTACACTTCCCAACATAACATTCCTGGGGAAACATTTATTATGTTGAAAGTCAAAAAGTCTTGAGTCTTTTGGGGAAATTTCTGAGATGTTCATGTCACATTCCTGAAGTTAAGAAGTGTGCTGAATACCAGACAAGTTAATTGCTATGATAAGGCAACATACGTATTTTATCAAGTATTTCAGAAATAATTGTACTATTAATATGTGCTGGACAGGAATTCTATTCAATTTTCAGTTTCTCACTAATAAAAAATGCCTTATTTATTAATCCTCTTTTTGGAAAAGTCTTTTGTCTTATATAAAATTTCTTTGCCCATTTACATTTTTTATTTACTGAAAAAATAACCTAGTACATTCAACCTAAGGGTTCAGAAATGCCTCTTGAGGTCAACAGAATTACAGAAAAATTGCTCTTCCCCCCATTACAGTGGTAGGGTTTTTAGTATGTGTATATGTATATATATATATATATATATATAGTAGTGGAAATACATATATACTAGCTTGGTGGGTGTCTTGCTGGAGATCTCTGCAAACCTGAAGTCTTAGAATCATAAGCAGACTTTTCCCCTTTGTTTCTGTATCCATGGCTGCTGTGTTTGAGCATACCCTCACTTGCTGTAGTCTAGGACTTTGCTACTCCACTACCATTGCTGCTTTTTCTATTACATACATACATATACATATATATACACACATATGTATATATATAAAACATACACATACACACACCAATATATATATGTATGTGTGCACACAAGTATACATCTAAATGTATATCTATATATATCAATGTTGGTAGGCTATCTAACTTGACCATATTGATAGCACCTATTTATGGACATACTTAAGTAGAGGATACCCATAATCTGCGAGTCCCTATAAGTGGCAGGAACATCTTTGTTTGGATGTATGCATGAACCATCAAACTATTTTCTAATACATTGTTTTTTTTTTTTTTTTTTTTTTTTTTTTTTTTTTTAAGTTCTGTTGATTAAAAACTTTTTACTCATTTGTTACTTTGCTCCTTTGGGACTTTCAGAAGAAATTAAGAAAGAAGGATGTTCCATAAACTCAGAAATGAGTAAAGAGCTCCTGATATTAAGTGTCTCTATTTGGCTTTTTTTTTGTCATGTAATATAAAATAGTACACAGATGGTACTAGTTACTAGCCAGACTGGCTATTGCTCGAGTCCCTCTGGCAGATACTGGAAGGGTATCTCTAGGATAGTAGTCTTTCTGCCTCTTCTTTTACATTCTGTGCCTTTCTCCTTAGCTCAACTGTTTTTTGGCAGAGCATCTCCAACATAATTAATATTTTTGTGTCATGTCGAAAGTTTTACTCCGATTAGGAATTTCATTTTTTAGAAGATCTCATGTCTACTTGGTATCACTTGATATCACTTGCTATATCTCAGTGCTAGGAAGAAGACTGCATGTCATTACTTACCCAAAGAACAGCTTGCTTTTTCAGGAAGTCTAAAGGGCCATCTCTACAACTCAGCTATGAAAGAAACTGGTATGCCAAGAGGGTGCCATGTAGTTCTAGGAAATCTAGAGTTCAATTTTATGAGCTTAGCTTTTTACTTCCAGACTTTTAAATAACTTATTTCTAGACATTTTTATAACCTCTGACTATGTTACACTCTTTCTTTCTAGACTAATTAATGAAGGTCATTTGGGTCTTTGGAAGTTAGTTTTTACTTGGCTAAAAAAAAAACAACAAAACAAACAAAAACAGTGACATGGAGTCACTGTATTTTCTAAGTATTGCTGTGTATATCAAATGTAGTGATGAGATTGATCCTCTGAACAGAAGCAGCACATTCAGCTCACAGATGGTTTTCTTTTTGCTAAAACCCTCAGGCTATGCTTCCTTCACTTATCCTACAAGACCTATGCTGCCTATCGTGCCTTGCTTTCTCTCCAGAATCCATGCAGGTCATGTGAAAAGCACAGTGCTTCTGGTGATTGTTCACATAGCAGTGTTTGAAGCTTGAGAAACTCAATTAGGTTTGTAAACTCTCTGATCCACTTCCTCATTCCCAGCACCAGGAATTTGCCTCCTTGTTGATTTACCTTCCTACTCAGGTAGGTCTACAATTCCCTCTGCTTCCAGTAAGATCTCAAAGTGCAAAAATTGTTTTCTACGTATATTTATCCTTTTAGGAAAGAGATGGAACAGTTATATCCAGGAGCACTTGAAGCATTGCAAGTATTATTGTCTATTTGACTTTTTAACCTGTGAATCAACACACCAATACTTGTTTTGAAATAATAAACAATGCTCTTGGCATTGCCTTGACTTTATAGTTTTATAGCAACTTGGATTGTTTTGTAGCTTGGGAATTATTTTCTGTGTTTGTTTCATTGTAAGATGTCTAAGATACTAGATAAATGATGGATAAACATCATTATTATAGATTTTTCTGTGTTTCTGAGTCCAAACTTGAACTTGCATTTAACAAGGAATGTTTTGTTCTACCTTTTTATGCTGTTTGTTGGTATTTTCTGATCAGTTAACTCCTATTTATACTGACAATACCATAAAATTCCAGGCAGATGTAACTCATTCCAATTCTCTGCATTTTGTGGCAGGTGACATAGTTTGGGTAAAATCTTCCTAAACTTGAGCTAGATCAGAAATGTGCATGATGGCATTATTTTCATTAGTGCATATAGCAGTATCTCTGTGGAATGATTGGAGAGATAGAAAGAACCTTGATTAGAGACGTTTGGACCATCTAAACTTAAAATACTTACATAAATAGTTTGAATAAATCAGTTACTTCTGTTTTTATATTTTTTCAGCTCTTCCTCTGAAAATCACGCCTCTCAGTTTTCTTTAGCTGACTGCCTCATTCTCCACAGCTGCAAGCTACTAGGGCAACTGTAGAAGTGTGTGGACTACAGAGTACCTTGTGCAGCTTCAGGTCCCCCCAGCATGGCTCTACAGTTCTGTCCCAGATATCTCATAGAGATCTCATCTGCATGAGGAGGCAAAAATCTTGTGAAGTTATCAGAATCAACTTAAATTTCATTAGAAGTGATAACCCCAAAGCTATTGCAGCTTGGATGCCACCAGTCAGCATTATGTATCAGCATACTGTGGTATCAGAGGATACAAAGATGATTTTCTACATGGAGTCCCATCAGAAGATAGCAATTACTTTTTTTTTTTTTTTTTTTTTTCTGGAAACTTGAACAGGTTGTCAGCATATGAAAACCAAATCCACCTTGGGTTTCACTTTATTTACCTAGGAAAAGTTTTCAGTGTTGAGATTACAAAAAAGTAGTGGCATCTACCATTACCTGGAGCTAATTCATGCTTCTCATTTTACTGGTAACCAGGGGAGAGATACAGGGAAGTTAATGCCCTACTGTTACACAATAATTTAGTGAAACTTGAAAATCTTTAGGATTATTTAAGAGATATTTAGGAGATAACTTTAGTTTACCATTGAGGTTACAAGGCAATAAATGGTTCCTTGCTGTATCCTCAGAGTTTACACAGTACATTTATGAGGCCATTTATTGCCCAGTGTACTTAAAACCAAGTTAAATTATTACTGCTGTATCAAATATACTTTCTTTTTTTATAAAACTTTTTTCATTAATTCCTTTCTTTTTTCTTTTAATTCTCTTTCCCTGTCAGATATAGCTAAGAGCTTACTTTCTCTGTGTCACTGTTTCAATAGAACTAGAGTAAATCATATTAAAATAGCAAAACATTTTGCATTAATTGCTGTTGGAATTTACTGTTTCCTAATATTATTTGGTTAAAAATTTGGATTCTTTTTCTTTTTCCTGGCGGAGGGTGGGTTCGGAACGTGTTCTTGCTACAATCAATTTTGCTAAAAGGGTAATTAATTGCTTCAGTACATAAAGTGAAACTTACTAAAATGTTATGTTTCTGGGTCATAAGGAAATTATAAAATCCTATTTATGTGAAAATTGTCTAAACTCTCTTAAGTTAGTGGAAAAATATTACTCTAGCTATCCATATATGTTTGCTTTCTCTCAAGTTAGATGAACATTGGCTCAGCGAAGTAAGGGCTGGCAAACTTTGGATGTATAGATACAAAAAGTTTATCTATAGGTTCGAAAGATCTTTTATACTATGTGGTACCATCTGACACAATATATTTGCTTCTGTCTGTACACCACTAACACAGACCACAGTTTTATGCTTTTAAAGAATCATAGAGCACCAGTGTATTCAGCACACCACAGACTCGCCCCTTATTTTGTACTTCTTTTATGAGAGTTGCCTGACACATACATATCTAACACATATCCTGATGATAGCCAGAATATAACCAGTTTTGGCAGGCTTTATGGACAACAGCCATGAAGCAAGCTGTCACTTGTAGTCCAGCCACAGAGTGAAGTATGTAGTTTCTGCCTTTCTCTGGAACTAGAAGACAAAACCAGCAGCCAGGAATCCAGAGGCAGAAGCAGGGGAAACAACAAAGCATGTAGTGTTGAATTGAATCTCATGGCTTGTGATAAATCCTGCTGAGGGGTCCAGACTCATTTTTTCCTGGACTGGATTGTCAAAGTAGCTTCTGGCAGGGCTCATCACACCTGGTGAATTTTGCTCTTCCTGGATGGCCGCTCTGCAGGAGTCTTCTTATTAACATCTGTAAGTGGTGCTGTAAAGCAAAAACATCAGTGTTTCCATATAAGGTTTATGATCTCAAAGAATGTATGTGGAAGCAAGTTAATATTCAACAGTTTTTAATAGAGAGGTACTCATGTTACCACAGGCAGCTGTCCAGCAGATTCTCTGTTAAATCCTTGGTCCTGGTGGCAGAAGGCTGGCAGAGTGTCTGTGCTGCCCATTAGCAGAAGACACGAAAGCCTAAGGCATCAGGAAAATCAAAGTAACTCACGGAAAACAGGATACTTAGTTATAGTTCCAGAGCAGTTCCTGGCAAACAAGTTTCTTCTAGCTACACACAGAAGCTAGAGTCAATTTACTTGTGTTTCCAAGATGATACATGCCCTTTCTCATGGGCCAGTTGCCAGTTCAGGCTGTGATGTGTGTTTTTCCATGCACCAAAGCAGCATAATTTACACCTTATGAACTGCTGAGTGTATGTTGATTTTTAATCTCACCTTTTCATGTTTACTTCTCTTTCAACCCTGCCCATACTTGCTATTACATTGTCCATACAGCCAAGAAATCAGAGACTGAAAGGGAGACAAGATCACCTCTGCCAGGTGTGCCAAGGTAATTCTGGAAGAGCTACAATGACAGGCTCCATTATGTCCCCAGGAAACCTACTTTACTGCTTTGCTCTCCATATGGTTAGAAAAGCTTTTCTAGGGCCTAAACCAAACTTTTTCTTCTTCAGCTTTCATTCCTGCCTTCTTGTCCTTTCAAAAATGCCAAAAAGTGGCGAAAGAAGGGATGAGGCAGTGCCAAAAAGCAACAAATGCAGTAGTGATGCAGTGCAAAAAAGCAACAAACATGGAGGAGATGCAGTGCAAGAAGCGACAAACACAGCAGGTGGTGCCAAAAAGCGGTGAAGATAAGAAGTTTGAAGAAAACCTGCTGATGGAGGATTCATAAAAGACACTATGCAAATGCAATGAAACATCAGGAGGCGGTGAGGCTCCCTGACGGATGAAGCTGAAGAAGTAGGAGACAAAGCTTCCCCAATAGACAATGCTGGAGAAGCAGCAGGAGGCAGTGATTCCCAGATGGACAAAGCTGAAGAAGCAGTTGGAGATAGTGCTCCCCTGACAGACAATGCTGAACCAGCAGCAGGAGACTGTGCTCCTCCTAGTGAAGAAGCTGAAGAAGTTGTTGGAGACAGTGCTCTCCCAATGGACGAAGCTGAAAAAGCAGCAGGAGGCAGTGCTCCCCTGATGAATGAAGCTGGAGAAGCAGTGAGAGACATCACTCTCCTGGCGGACAAAGCTGAAGAAGCAGCAGGATGTGGTGCTCCAGTGATGGATGATACTGAAAAAGCAGCAGGAGGCATTGGCCCTCTGATGGAAGAAACTGAAGAATCTGTAGCAGGTGATGCTCCCCTGATGGATGAAGCTAGAGAAGCAGCAGGATGTGGTGATCTCCAGACACAAAAAGCTGGAGAATCAGCAAGTAGCAGTGCTCCACCAGCAGACAAAGCTGAAGAAGCAGCAGGAGTTGCTCTCCCGATGGATGAAACTGGAGAAGCAGCAGGAGACAGCGCTCCTCTACGGATGAAACTGAAGAAGCAGTAGCAGACAGCACTTCTCTAAGTGATTGTCAAAGGTTTACAGGCGGGTTTGGCCTGGTTCCATGATTAGCAGGGCAGAGGGACCCAGGGATCCATGTCCTGGAAAAAGGGGAAAAGGATAGAGACATGGGCCTAAAAACAAAACAGCTGCAACTATCTGAGGAGAACCAACTATTTTATTAAATAAGATATCAGAATGCAAGATAGCACATGATAATACAATAACATACAATGTAATTAGAATTGAAAATAATAAATCAAATTAAATGAGAGTGGCCAAAAGTCAAAGGCCGTCATCTAATGCTGTGACAGGATAGCACCCACAACAAAGGCGAGCCAGATGATTGAACAACAAGGGCTGTCAGGTGACCTACAAAGGCCTTTTATCTTTTCCCTCTGAGCAGAAGTGATAACAGCAAACAGTCCCCTGGGGGGGATGTAGTAGTTCTTCTCTTCTGGGACAGGTACCTGGACCATTAACTTGTTAACTCCCAGTGCGTTATGAGATGTTATAATGTGGAATATTGATAATCAAACTAATAAAACCATGACAGTGATGAAGCTGAAGCAGCAGTAGGAGGCAGTTCTCCCCAGATAGACAAAGCAGAAGAAAGCACCCCCCTGATGGATGATACTGGAGAAGCAGCAGGAAGCAGCGTTTCCCCCAATGGACAAATCTGAAGAAGTAGCAGGAGGCAGCACTCCTCTGAGTGATGAAGTTGAAGAAGTGGTGCTCTACTGATAGACAAAACTGGAGAAGCAGCAGGAGACTGTGCTATTCTGACAGACTAAGATGAAGAAGCCAGAGGTGGAGCTCCCCCAATGGATGATGCTGGAGAAGCAGCAGCAGTCCCCCAATGGACAAAGATGAAGAAGGAGACGATATTCCCCTGGTAGCCAAAGATGAAGAAGCAGGAAGCTGTGCTACTACAACAGATAAAGCTCAAGAAGCATCACAATGCAGTACTCCTCTGACAGACGATGCTGAAGAAGCATCAGGAGACGGTGGAGAGGCGCGCTCTCTCGATGGGCAACGGTGGAGAGGGCTGTGGAGAGGCTTGGTCCTACGATTGGAGATGGTGGAGAGGGCGGTGGAGAGCCTTGCTCCTGCAATGGGCGACGGTGAAGAGAGCCTCGCTCCCACGATGGGTGACGGTGGAGAGGTCGGTGGAGAGGTTTGCTCCCGCAATAGATGATGGAGGAGAGAGCAGTGGAGAGGCGGGCTCTCACGATGGGCGACGGTGGAGAGGGCGTTGGAGAGGCATGCTCCCACGATGGGAGACGGAGAGGGTGGTGGAAAGGCTTGCTCCTGCGCGATGAGCGACGGTGGAGAGGGCGATGGATATGTTTGTTCCTGCGATGGGCGATGGTGGAGAGGGCGGTGGAGAGGCTTGCTCCCACGATGGGTGATGGTGGAGAGTCTTGCTCCAGCGATGTTCGACGATGGAGACAGCGGTGGAGACGCTTGCTCCTGGGATGGGCGAAGATGGAGAGGCTTGCTCCCGTGATGGGTGATGGTGGAGAGGCTTGCTCCCACAATGGGCGACGGTGGAGATGGTGGTGGAGAGGCTTGGTCCCATGACAGGCTATGGTGGAGAGGGCGGTGGAGATGCTTGCTCCCACGATGGGAGATGCGGAGAGGCTTGCTCCCGCAATGGGCGACGGTGGAGACGGCAGTATGGAGGCTTCCTCCCGCGATGGGCCACAGTGCAGATGGCAGTGAATTGGTTTGCTCCCACGATAGGTGACAGGGGATAAGTTCGCTCACGCGATGGGCAACGGTGGAGTGGCGCGCTCCCGCAATGGGCGATGGTGGAGAGGGGCGCTCCCACGATGGGCGACGGTGGAGAGGGTGGTGGAAAGGCTTGCTCCCGCGATGAGCGTCGGTGGAAAGGGCAGTGGATATGTTTGTTCCTGCGATGTGCGATGGTGGAGAGGGCGGTGGAGAGGCTTGCTCCCGTGATGGGCGATGGTTCAGAGGGCAGTGAATTGGTTTGCTCCTGCGATTGGTGACGGGGGATAGGCTCTCTCACGCGATGGGCGATGGTGGAGTGGCTCAATCTCGCGATGGGAGATGGTGTAGAGGGGCGCTCCTGCGATGTGCGACGGTGCAGAGGCTTGTCCCACAATTGGTGATGGTGGAGAGGGTGGTTGAGAGGGTTGCTCCCACAATGGGTGACGGTGTAGAGAGCAGTATAGAGGCTTGCTCCTGTGGTAGGCGACAGTGGAGAGTGCACTGGAGAGGCTTGGTTCTACGATGGGCGACAGTGGAGAGGCTTGCTGCCACAATGGGCGACAGTGGAGAGTGCGCTGGAGAGCCTTGCTCCCGTGATGGGCTACAGGGGAGAGGGCTGTGGAGAGGCTTGGTCCTACGATTGGAGATGGTGGAGAGGGCGGTGGAAAGGCTTGCTCCTACGATGGACGATGGTGGAGAGGGCGGTGGAGAGCCTTCCTCCCGCGACAGGTGACGGTGGAGAGCCTTGCTCCCGCGACAGGCGACGGTGGAGAGGGTGGTGGAGAGGCTTGATCCCGCGATGGGAGACGGTGGAAAGGCTTGCTTTTGAGATGGGAAACTGTGGAGAGACTTGCTCCCATGATGGGCAATGGTGGAGAGGCTTCCTCCCGCGATGGACCACGGGGGAGAGGCTTGCTCCCACGATGGGCGACGGTGGAGAACCATGCTTCCTTGATGGGCGATGGTGGAGAGCCATGCTGCTGGAACAGGCGACGGTGGAGAGAGCAGCAAATAAACTTGCTCCCGCGATGGGCGACGGTGGAGAGGCTTGCTCCCGCGATGCGTGACGGTGGAGAGAGTGGTGGGGAGGCTCGCTCCCATGATGGGCGACGGTGGAGAGAGCAGGGGGGAGGCCTTCTCCCGTGATGCGTGATGGTGGAGGGGGAGGTGCAGAGGCTTGGTCAAACGACGGGCAACAGTGGGGAGGCTTGCAGCCGCAATGTGAGACGTTGGAGAGGCTTGCTCCCACGATGGGCAACGGTGGAGAGGGCATTACAGAGGCTTGCTCCTGCGATGGGCGACGGTGCAGAGAGCGGTGGGGAGGCCTTCTCCCGCGATGCTTGACGGCGGAGGGGGTGATGCAGAGGCTTGGTCAAACGACGGACGACGGTGGAGAGGCTTTCTCCCACGATGGGCGATAGTGGTGACGTCTGTGGAGAGGCTTGGTCCCACAATTGGCGAAGGTAATGAGGGCAGTGGAGAGGCTTGCTCCCACGATGGGTGACGGTAGGGAGGGCAGTGGAGAGGCTTGCTCCCACGATGGGAGACGGTGGAGAGGCTTGCTCCCACGATGGGAGACGGTGGAGAGGCTTGCTCCCACGATGGGAGACGGTGGAAAGGTCGGTGGAGAGGCTTGCTCCTGCAATTGGCAATGGAGAAGAGGCTTGCTCCCACAATGGGCGACAGTGGAGAGGCTTCCTCCCACGATGGGTGACAGTGGAGAGGCTTGCTCCCATTAAGGGCAACAGTGGAGAGAGCGGTGGAGAGGCAAGCTCTCGCAATGGGCAATGGTGGAGAGAGCGGTGGAGAGGCGGGCTCTCGCAATGGGCAACGGTGGAGAGGGCAATGAAGAGGCTTGCTCCCGTGATGGCCAACGGTGGAGAGGCTTGCTCCCGCGATGAGCGACAGTGCAGAGGGCGGGGAAGTGGTGTGCTCCCACGATGGGCGACGGTGGGGAGGCTTGCTCCCGCGATGGGTGATGGTGGAGAGTCTAGCTCCTGCAATGGGCGTCGGTGGAGAGCGCGGTAGTGAGGCTTGTTCCCGCGAGGGGTGACTGTGGAGAGAATGGTGGAGAGGCTTACTTCCGCGATGGGTGACGGTGCTGAGTGCAGCGGAGTGGCTTGCTCCCGCGATGGGCGACGGTGAGGATTGCTGCCACGATGGGTGATGGTGGAGAGGGCAGTAAAGTGGAATGCTCCCGTGATGGGCGATGGTGGAGGGGGTGGTGGAGAGGCAGGCTCCTGTGATGGGCAATGGTGGAGAGGCTTGCTTACGCGATGGGTGATGGTGGAGAGTGCAGTGGAGAGGCAGGCTCCCGCGATGGACGACGGTGGAGAGGGCGGTGGAAAGGCTTTGTCCCGCGATTGGCGAAGATGAAGAGGCTTGCTCCTACAAGGGCCGACAGTGGAGAGAGTGGTGGAGAGCCGCGCTCCCACGATGGGAGACGGTGGAGAGTGCACTGGAGCGGCTTGCTCCCGCGATGGGCGACGGCGGAGAGGCTTGCTCCCGCGATGGGCGACGGCGGAGACTGCAGTGGGGAGGTTTCCTCCCGCAATGCGCCACAGTGCAGACGGCAGTGAATTGGTTTGCTCCCGTGATTGGCGATGGGGATAGGCTCGCTCACGTGATGGGCAACGGTGGAGTGGCGCGCTCCCGCAATGGGCGATGGTGGAGAGGTTGGCTCACACGATGGGCGACGGTGGAGAGGGTGGTGCAGAGACTTGTCCCACGATGGGAGACGGTGGAGAGGGTGGTGGAGAGGCTTGCTCCCGCGATGAGCGACGGTGGAGAGGGCGGTGGATATGTTTGTTCCTGCGATGTGCAATGGTGGAGAAGGTGGTGGAGAGGCTTGCTCCCGCGATGTTCAACGGTGGAGATGACGGTGGGGAGGCTTCCTCTCAGGAAGGGAATCGGTGTAGAGGACGGTGGAGAGGCTTGCTCCTGCGATGAGCGACGGGGGAGGGGGAGGTGCAGAGGCTTGGTCCCACGACGGGATATGGTGGAGAGGGCGGTGCAGAGGCTTGTCCCACGATGGGAGATGGTGGAGAGGCTTCCTCCCGCGATGGGCGATGGTGGAGACTACAGTGGAGAGGCTTCCTCCCACGATGGGCAATGGTTCACAGGGCAGTGAATTGGTTTGCTACTGCGATTGGCGATGGGGGATAGGCTCTCTCACGCGATGCGCGACGGTGGAGAGCCTCGCCCCCGCAACGGGCGACGGTGGAGAGCCTTGTTGCCACGGCTGACGATGATCGAGAAGCAAAAGCAGAGGATGCGCACACAGCGGACGTTGAAGGAAAAGCAAAAAGAAAGGATGCTCCCACGGCGGACGATGATCGAGAAGCAAAAGGAGAGGACGCTACCACGACGGACGATGAAGGAGAAGCAAAAGGAGAGGACGCTACCACGACGGACGATGAAGGAGAAGCAAAAGGAGAAGATGCTCCCAAGGCGAATGATGATCGAGAAGCAAAGGGAGAGGGTGCTCCCATGACGGACGATGAAGGAGAAGAAAAAGGAGAAGATGCTCCCACGGCGAACGATGATGGAGAAGCAAAAGGAGAAGGCGCTCCAACGATGGACGACACGGGAGAAGCAAAAATGAGTGCGTTCCAACGGCGGACAATGAAGGAGAAGCAAAAGGAGAGGATGCTCCCACGGCAAACGATGAAGGAGAAGCAAAAGGAGAGCATGCTCCCACGGCGAACGATGATCGAGAAGCAAAAGGAGAGGGTGCTCCCATGACGGACGACGATGGAGAAGCAAAAATGAGGGCGCTCCCACGGCGGATGATGAAGGAAAGGCAAAAGGAGAGGATGCTCCCATGGCGAACAAAGAAGGAGAAGCAAAAGGAGAGGATGCTCCCACGTCAGACGATGCTTCAGAAGCAGAAGAAGAGGGTGCTCCCTCAACAGACGACCCTGGAGAAGCAGAAGGAGAGGGCGCTGCCACAATGGATGCCTCTGGAGAAGCAGAAGGAGTGGACGCTCCCGTGGCAGATGACACTGGAGAAAGAAATAGAGAGGGGAATCTCGTGGCAGATGACGCATGAGAGGAAAATGGAGAGGGCAATCTCGTGGCAGGTGAAGCTAGAGAGAAAAAAGAAGAGGGCAATTTCATGGCAGATGAAACTTCAGAGGAAAATGGAACAGACGCTTCTGTGACTGACAATGCTGAAGATGGCAGGGGAGAAGGTGCAGTTGCAGTAGACGATGGAGGAGAGCCATGCCCCCGCGATGGGCGACGGTGGAGAGCCTCGCCCCCGCGATGGGCGACGGTGGAGAGCCTTGTTGCCAGGGCGGACGATGATGGAGAAGCAAAAGTAGAGGATGCTCCCATGGCAGACGTTGAAGGAAAGCAAAAGGAGAGGGCGCTCCCACGACAGACGATGAAGGAGAAGCAAAAGGAGAAGATGCTCCCGCGGCGAACGATGATCGAGAAGCAAAAGGAGAGGGCGCTCCCACGATGGACGACGATGGAGAAGCAAAAATGAGGGCGTTACCACAGCAGACGATGAAGAAAAAGCAAAAGGAGAGGATGCTCTCACGGCAAACGATGATCGAGAAGCAAAAGGAGAGGGTGATCACACGACAGACGATGAAGGAGAAGCAAAAGGAGAAGATGCTTCCACGGCGAACAATGACGTTGAAGCAAAAGGAGAGGATGCTCCCATGGCGAACGATGATGGAGAAGCAAAAGGAGAGGATGCTCCCACAGCGAACGATGAAGGAGAAGAAAAAGGAGAGGGTGCTCCCACGACGGACGACGCTGGAGAAGGAGAAATGAGGACGTTCCCACGCCGGACGATGAAGGAAAATCAAAAGGAGAAGATGCTCCCACGGCGAATGATGAAGGAGAAGAAAAAGGAGAGGGCGCTCCCACGATGGACGACGCTGGAGAAGGAGAAATGAGGGTGCTCCCACGACAGACGACACTGGAGAAGCAAAAGTGAGGGCGCTCATACGGCGGACGATGAAGGAAAAGCAAAAGGAGAGGATGCTCCCACGGCGAGAGATAAAGGAGAAGCAAAAGGAGAGGACACTCCCATGGCGGACGATGATGGAGAAGCCAAAGGGGAGGACACTCCCACGGCGATCGATGAAGGAGAAGCAAAAGGAGAGGCTGCTCCCACGGCGAATGATGAAGGAGAAGCAAAAGGAGAGGATGCTCCCACGGCGAACGATGAAGTAGAAGCAAAAGGAGAGGGCGATCCGACGACAGACGATGAAGGAGAAGCAAAAGGAGAAGATGCTTCATGGCGAATGATGACGGTGAAGCAAAAGGAGAGGATGCTCCCACGGCGAGCGATGAAGGAGAAGCAAAAGGAGAGGGCGCTCCCACGACGGACGACGCTGGAGAAGCAAAAATGAGGGCGTTACCACGGCGGACGATAAAGAAAAAGCAAAAGGAGAGGATGCTCTCACGGCAAAAGATGATCGAGAAGCAAAAGTAGAGGGCGATCACACGACAGACGATGAAGGAGAAGCAAAAGGAGAAGATGCTTCCACGGCGAACAATGACGGTGAAGCAAAAGAAGAGGATGCTCCCATGGCGAACGATGATGGAGAAGCAAAAGGAGAGGATGCTCCCACAGCGAACAATGAAGGAGAAGAAAAAGGAGAGGGTGCTCCCACGACGGACGACACTGGAGAAGGAGAAATGAGGACGTTCCCACACCGGACGATGAAGGAAAATCAAAAGGAGAAGATGCTCCCACGGTGATTGATGACGGTGAAGCAAAAGGAGAGAATGCTCCAACGGCGAACGATGACGGAGAAGCAAAAGGAGAGGGCGCTCCCACGATGGACGATGCTGGAGAAGGAGAAATGAGGGTGCTCCCACGACGGACGACACTGGAGAAGCAAAAGTGAGGGCGCTCCCACGACGGACGATGAAGGAGAAGCAAAAGAAGAGGATGCTCGCACGGCGAGAGATAAAGGAGAAGCAAAAGGAGAGGACGCTCCCATGGCGGACGATGATGGAGAAGCCAAAGGGGAGGACACTCCCACGGCGATCGATGAAGGAGAAGCAAAAGGAGAGGCTGCTCCCACAGCGAACGATGAAGGAGAAGCAAAATAAGAGGATGCTCCCACGGCGAACGATGAAGGAGAAGCAAAAGGAGAGGATGCTCCCACGGCGAACGATGAAGTAGAAGCAAAAGGAGAGGATGCTCCCATGGCGAACGATGAAGGAGAAGCTAAAGGAGAGGATGCACCCACGGCGAACGATAATGGAGAAGCAAAAGGACAGGGCGCTCCCAAGACGGACGAAGCTGGATAAAGAGAAATGAGGGTGCTCCCACGGCGGACGATGAAGGAACAGCAAAAGGAGAGGATGCTCCCACGGCGGACGATGATGGAGAAGCAAAAGGACAGGGCGCTCCCATGACGGACGACGCTGGAGAAGCAGAAATGAAGGTGCTCCCACGACGGATGATGAAGGAGATGCAAAACTGAGGGCGCTCCCACGGCGGACGATGAAGGAAAAGCAAAAGGAGAGGATGCTCTCACAGCGAATGATGATCGAGAAGCAAAAAAAGAGGCCGCCTCTACGACGGACGATTGAGGAGAAGCAAAAGAAGAGGATGCTCCCACGGCGAACGATGACGGAGAAGCAAAAGGAGAGGAGGCTCCCACGGCGAACGATGAAGGAGAAACAAAAGGAGAGGACACTCCCACGGCGAATGATGATGGACTAGTAAAAAAAGAGGATGCTCCCACGGCGAACGATGATGGAGAAGCAAAAGGAGAGGGCGCACCCTCGATGGACGGCGCTGGAGAAGCAAACATGAGGGCGTTACCACGGTGGACGATGAAGAAAAAGCAAAAGGAGAGGATTCTCTCACGGCAAACGATGATCGAGAAGCAAAAGGAGAGGGCGATCCGACGACAGACGATGAAGGAGAAGCAAAAGGAGAAGATGCTTCATGGCGAATGATGACGGTGAAGCAAAAGGAGAGGATGCTCCCACGGCGAGCGATGAAGGAGAAGCAAAAGGAGAGGGCGCTCCCACGACGGACGACGCTGGAGAAGCAAAAATGAGGGCGTTACCACGGCGGACGATGAAGAAAAAGCAAAAGGAGAGGATGCTCTCACGGCAAAAGATGATCGAGAAGCAAAAGTAGAGGGCGATCACACGACAGACGATGAAGGAGAAGCAAAAGGAGAAGATGCTTCCACGGCGAACAATGACGGTGAAGCAAAAGAAGAGGATGCTCCCATGGCGCACGATGACGGAGAAGCAAAAGGAGAGGATGCTCCCACAGCGAACAATGAAGGAGAAGAAAAAGGAGAGGGTGCTCCCACGACGGACGACACTGGAGAAGGAGAAATGAGGACGTTCCTACACCGGATGATGAAGGAAAATCAAAAGGAGAAGATGCTCCCACGGCGATTGATGACGGTGAAGCAAAAGGAGAGAATGCTCCAACGGCGAACAATGACGGAGAAGCAAAAGGAGAGGATGCTCCCACGGCGAACGATGAAGGAGAAGAAAAAGGAGAGGGCGCTCCCACGATGGACGACGCTGGAGAAGGAGAAATGAGGGTGCTCCCACGACGGACGACACTGGAGAAGCAAAAGTGAGGGCGCTCCCACGACGGACGATGAAGGAAAAGCACAAGGAGAGGATGCTCGCACGGCGAGAGATAAAGGAGAAGCAAAAGGAGAGGACGCTCCCATGGCGGACGATGATGGAGAAGCCAAAGGGGAGGACACTCCCACGGCGATCGATGAAGGAGAACCAAAGGAGAGGCTGCTCCCACAGCGAACGATGAAGGAGAAGCAAAATAAGAGGATGCTCCCACGGTGAACGATGAAGGAGAAGCAAAAATGAGGGCGCTCCCACGGCGAACGATGAAGAAGAAGCAAAAGGAGAGGATGCTCCCATGGCGAACGATGAAGGAGAAGCTAAAGGAGAGGATGCTCCCACGGCGAACGATCATGGAGAAGCAAAAGGACAGGGCGCTCCCATGACGGACGACGCTGGAGAAGCAGAAATGAAGGTGCTCCCACGACGGATGATGAAGGAGATGCAAAACTGAGGGCGCTCCCACGGCGGACAATGAAGGAGAAGCAAAAGGAGAGGATGCTCTCACAGCGAATGATGATCGAGAAGCAAAAAAAGAGGCCGCCGCTACGACGGACTATGAAGGAGAAGCAAAAGAAGAGGATGCTCCCACGGCGAACGATGAAGGAGAAGCAAAAGAAGAGGATGCTCCCACGGCGAACGATGAAGGAGAAACAAAAGGAGAGGACACTCCCACGGCGAATGATGATGGAGTAGTAAAAAAAGAGGATGCTCCCATGGCGAACGATGATGGAGAAGCAAAAGTAGAGGGCGCACCCTCGAAGGACGGCGCTGGAGAAGCAAACATGAGGGCGTTACCACGGGGGACGATGAAGAAAAAGCAAAAGGAGAGGATTCTCTCACGGCAAACGATGATCGAGAAGCAAAAGGAGAGGGCGATCCGACGACAGACGATGAAGGAGAAGCAAAAGGAGAAGATGCTTCATGGCGAATGATGACGGTGAAGCAAAAGGAGAGGATGCTCCCACGGCGAGCGATAAAGGAGAAGCAAAAGGAGAGGGCGCTCCCACGACGGACGACGCTGGAGAAGCAAAAATGAGGGCGTTACCACGGCGGACGATGAAGAAAAAGCAAAAGGAGAGGATGCTCTCACGGCAAAAGATGATCGAGAAGCAAAAGTAGAGGGCGATCACACGACAGACGATGAAGGAGAAGCAAAAGGAGAAGATGCTCCCACGGCGATTGATGACGGTGAAGCAAAAGGAGAGGATGCTCCCACGGCGAACGATGACGGAGAAGCAAAAGGAGAGGATGCTCCAACGGCGAACGATGACGGAGAAGCAAAAGGAGAGGATGCTCCCACGGCGAACGATGATGGAGAAGCAAAAGGAGAGGGCGCTCCCACGACGGACGACGCTGGAGAAGGAGAAATGAGGACGTTCCCACAACGGACGACACTGGAGAAGCAAAAATGAGGGCGCTTCCACGGCGGACGATGATGGAGAAGCAAAAGGACAGGGCGCTCCCACGACGGACGACGCTGCAGAAGCAAAAACGAGGGTGTTACCACAGCGGACGATGAAGGAAAAGGAAAAGAAGAGGATGCTCTCACAGCGAATGATGATCGAGAAGCAAAAGGAGAGGGCGCCTCCACGACGGACGATGAAGGAGAAGCAAAAGAAGAGGATGCTCCCACGGCGAATGATGACGGAGAAGCAAACGGAGAGGATGCTCCCACGGCGAACGATGACGGAGACGCAAAAGGAGAGGATGCTCCCACAGCGAACGATGACGGAGAAGCAAAGGAGAGGATGCTCGCACGGCGAACCATGATGGAGTAGCCAAAGGGCATGACGCTCCCACGGCGAACGATTAAGTAGAAGGAAAAAAAGAGGATGCTCCCACGGCGAACGGTGAAGGATAAGCAAAAGGAGAGGATGCTCCCACGGCGAACGATGAAGGAGAAGCAAAAGGAGAGGACGCTCCCACGGCGAATGATGATGGAGTAGTAAAAAAAGAGGATGCTCCCACGGCGAACGATGATGGAGAAGCAAAAGGAGAGGGCGCTCCCACGACGGACGACGCTGGAGAAGGAGAAATGAGGGTGCTCCAATGACGGACGACACTCTAGAAGCAAAAATGAGGGCGCTCCCACGGCGGACGATGAAGGAAAAGCAAAAGGAGAGGACGCTCCCACGGCGGACGATGATGGAGAAGCAAAAGGACTGGGCGCTCCCACGACGGACGACGCTGGAGAAGCAGAAATTAGTGTGCTCCCACGGCGGACGACGCTGGAGAAGCAAAAGCAGAGGGCGCTCCCACAACGGACGACGCTGGAGAGGCAGTGTCCTGCAGCACATGAAGCTGAAGAAGCAGGTGTCCAGCAGCTGAAGGAGCGGATGATGCTGGAGAATCATCAGGACGCGGCGCTCCCCTGACGCATGATGCTGGTGAAGCAGCATGAGGACTGGGCATTCCCTGAGTGGATGTAGACAGTGAAGCTGGTGGTTGCGTTCGCCCGATAAATGAAGAAGAAGCTGGAAGCAAGGCTGTGAGGCCCTGAGTCACTTCCTATTCTAGAAGTGATTGCTTTAGCGGTAGTCTCGGTGTCATTGTTGTGTCACAATGAGCAAGTGCACAGTGGCAGTAACTGTGTTATCATCATCGAGTTACTTTTCGTCATAATTGGCACTTTTTCTCTGTCGGAAGACAACTCTGGGTAGAAGTCCATCATGGATCCCAGGCCCCTAGATGCCCCTTCTCTTTGTTTCTGTCTGTCAGAAATCAAGGCAGAAGCAATCTAAGAAGTTTATTCTTTTTTTTTCTTTTTTTGGCCTCTTGTGCCACAGCAGATCCTTATCCAGTTACGTTAAACTCTATACTGCTACACTATTACAATAGATGGAGATTTGCAGCAAGAGGGAAGCGCATTGATTACAACTACATTCAGGGCAGAATTAAAGAGCTTCATTCCACTTGGACTTGAAGTTTTACACAACTCTGTTATGTATTTGAGACTTCCCTGAAAATCCTCACCCCAGAGAATGGCTTAGCATAGATTTTCTATTAGCTCTTCACCCACGTCCTGCAGTTCTGCCATACACTCTGGCATCTTCCATTTTAAGTTTTCACTGGAGTGGTTATTTTCTATTTCAGGACACTACCTGCCATTACAAATCTTTTCAGTAGTTCAGCTTTTAAGGACTGTACCTGAGATGCAGCTTATTTTGCATTGCTGCTGCTTTCCTTCACACAAGGACACCCAGAGCAGCAGAGGTTGGGCCCTAGTGGCTCTGTGCTGCCCTGTAACCCCACAGCTGCTCAGTCTCCCCAGGTGGGAGGAACAAGCCAATCGGAAATGCAATAAAACCCAAAGGTTGAGATGAGAGCTAAAGACCACGACGGTAGAAGAAAACAGCGTCAAGAACACAACAGCAATGGTAGCCACAACACAATTACTCATCACTCACCGACCAACGCATGCCATAAATCCCAGTGCTTGCCAAACGCTGTCCACCACCACTGCAAGGCCTCACAGCTACTGACCAACTGCCAGAGAGGGCTGCCTTTGCCCCTGCCCACAGCTTCATAGTGCCTTTGTGACATCACAGGGTTTGGAATGCTCCCTGACCAATGGCAGCACTGCCCTTGGCCCCGCCCCACCTCCTGCTTCTAACCATCATTGCAGCGGCTCCACCCGAACCAGCAGTTGTGATTGGCCAGGCTCTGCTTCAATCACTCAGCAGGAACCACACCCAGGTGTGGTGTTAGCACCTCTTCAGCTGAAATAGCAGCATGAGGCATTGCTCCCAGAACGAGTGACAGTGCAGAAACTGAAAGAGAGGCTGCTCCCACGTCAGACGATGCTTCAGAAGCAGAAGAAGAGGGCGCTCCCTCAACAGACGACCCAGGAGAAGCAGAAGGAGAGGGCGCTGCCAAAATGGATGCCTCTGGAGAAGCAGAAGGAGTGGACGCTCCCGTGGCAGATGACACTGGAGAGGGAAATAGAGAGGGGAATCTCGTGACAGATGACGCATGAGAGGAAAATGGAGAGGGCAATCTCGTGGCAGGTGAAGCTAGAGAGGAAAAAGGAGAGGGCAATTTCATGGCAGATGAAACTTCAGAGGAAAATGGAACAGACGCTTCTGTGACTGACAATGCTGAAGATGGCAGGGGAGAAGGTGCAGTTGCAGTAGACGATGGAGGAGAGCCTCGCCCCCACGATGGGCGAAACGGCAGAGGACGGTGGAGAGACTCGCCCCCGCGATGGGCGACAGTAGAGAGACTCGCCCCCGCGATGGGCGACAGTAGAGAGACTCGCCCCCGCGATGGGCGACGGTAGAGAGACTCGCCCCCGCGATGGGCGACGGTACAGAGCCTTGTTGCCACGGCGGACGATGATGGAGAAGCAAAAGTAGAGGATGCTCCCACGGCAGACGTTGAAGGAAAGCAAAAGGAGAGGGCGCTCCCACGACAGACGATGAAGGAGAAGCAAAAGGAGAAGGTGCTCCCACGACGAACGATGATAGAGAAGCAAAAGGAGAGGGCGCTCCCACGATGGACGACGCTGGAGAAGCAAAAATGAGGGCGTTACCACGGCGGACGATGAAGAAAAAGCAAAAGGAGAGGATGCTCTCACGGCAAACGATGATCGAGAAGCAAAAGGAGAGGGCGATCCGACGACAGACGATGAAGGAGAAGCAAAAGGAGAAGATGCTTCCATGGCGAATGATGACGGTGAAGCAAAAGGAGAGGGCGCTCCCACGGCGAGCGATGAAGGAGAAGCAAAAATGAGGGCGTTACCACGGCGGACGATGAAGAAAAAGCAAAAGGAGAGGATGCTCTCACGGCAAAAGATGATCGAGAAGCAAAAGTAGAGGGCGATCACACGACAGACGATGAAGGAGAAGCAAAAGGAGAAGATGCTTCCACGGCGAACAATGACGGTGAAGCAAAAGAAGAGGATGCTCCCATGGCGCACGATGACGGAGAAGCAAAAGGAGAGGATGCTCCCACAGCGAACAATGAAGGAGAAGAAAAAGGAGAGGGTGCTCCCACGACGGACGACACTGGAGAAGGAGAAATGAGGACGTTCCTACACTGGATGATGAAGGAAAATCAAAAGGAGAAGATGCTCCCACGGCGATTGATGACGGTGAAGCAAAAGGAGAGAATGCTCCCACGGCGAACGATGAAGGAGAAGAAAAAGGAGAGGGCGCTCCCACGACGGACGACGCTGGAGAAGCAGAAATGAAGGTGCTCCCATGACGGACGGTGAAGGAGAAGCAAAAAAGAGGACGCTCCCACGGCGAACTATGAAGGAGTAGAAAAAAAGAGGACGCTCCCACGACGGACGACGCTGGAGAAGCAGAAATGAAGGTGCTCCCACGACGGACGATGAAGGAGATGCAAAATTGAGGGCGCTCCCACGGCGGACGATGAAGGAAAAGCAAAAGGAGAGGATGCTCCCACGGCGAAAGATGATGGAGAAGCCAAAGGAGAGGACGCTCCCACGGCGAATGATGAAGGAGTAGTAAAAAAAGAGGATGCTCCCACGGCGAACTATGACGGAGAAGCAAATGAAGTGGATGCTCCCACGGCGAACGATGACAGAGAAGCAAAAGGAGAGGATGCTCCCACGGCGAACGATGACAGAGAAGCAAAAGGAGAGGATGCTCCCACGGCGAACGATGACGGAGACGCAAAAGGAGAGGATGCTCCCACGGCGAACGATGAAGGAGAAGCAAAAGGAGAGGATGCTCCCACGGCGAACGATGAAGGAGTAGAAAAAAAGAGGACGCTCCCACGGCGAACGATGATGGAGAAGCAAACGGAGAGGGCGCTCCCACGACGGACGACGCTGGAAAAGCAGAAATGAAGGTGCTCCCATGACGGACGATGAAGGAGATGCAAAATTGAGGGCGCTCCCACGGCGGACGATGAAGGAGAAGCAAAAAGAGAGGATGCTCCCACGGCGAGAGATGATGGAAAAGCCAAATGAGAGGATGATCCCACGGCAAACGATGACGGAGAAGGAAAAGGAGAGGATGGTCCCACGGCGAACGATGAAGGAGAAGGAAAAGGAGAGGATGCTCCCACCGCGAACGATGAAGGAGTAGAAAAAAAGAGGACGCTCCAATGGCGAACGATGATGGAGAAGCAAAAGGAGAGGGCGCTCCCACGACGGACGACGCTGGAGAAGGAGAAATGAGGGTGCTGCCACAACGGACGACACTGGAGAAGCAAAAATGAGGGCGCTTCCACAGCGGACGATGATGGAGAAGCAAAAGGAGATGATGCTCCCACGGCGAACGATGAAAGAGAAGCAAAAGGAAAAGATGCTCCCACGGTGAACGATGATGGAGAAACTAAAGGAGAGGACGCTCCCACGGCGAATGATGATGGAGTAGTAAAAAAAGAGGATGCTTCCACGGTTAATGATGACGGAGAAGGAAAAGGAGAGGATGCTCCCACGGCGAACGATGAAGGAGAAGCAAAAAAGAGGACGCTCCCACGGCGAACGATGAAGGAGTAGAAAAAAAGAGGACGCTCCCACGGCGAACGATGAAGGAGTAGAAAAAAAGAGGACGCTCCCACGGCGAACGATGAAGGAGTAGAAAAAAAGAGGACGCTCCCACGACGGACGACGCTGGAAAAGCAGAAATGAAGGTGCTCCCACGAAGGACGATGAAGGAGATGCAAAATTGAGGGCGCTCCAACGGCGGACGATGAAGGAAAAGCAAAAGGAGAGGATGCTCCCACGGCGAAAGATGATGGAGAAGCCAAAGGAGAGGATGCTCCAACGGAGAACGATGAAAGAGAAGCAAAAGGAAAAGATGCTCCCACGGTGAACGATGATGTAGAAACTAAAGGATAGGACACTCCCACGGCGAATGATGATGGAGTAGTAAAAAAAGAGGATGCTCCCAAGGCGAACGATGACGGAGAAGGAAAAGGAGAGGATGCTCCCACGGCGAACGATGAAGGAGTAGAAAAAAAGAGGACGCTCCCACGGCGAACGATGATGGAGAAGCAAAAGGAGAGGGCGCTCCCACGACGGACGACGCTGGAGAAGCAGAAATGAAGGTGCTCCCACGACGGACGATGAAGGAGATGCAAAATTGAGGGCGCTCCCACGGCGGACGATGAAGGAAAAGCAAAAGGAGAGGATGCTCCCACGGCGAAAGATGATGGAGAAGTCAAATGAGAGGACGCTCCCACGGCGATCGATGAAGGAGAGGAAAAGGAGAGGCTGCTCCCACAGCAGACGATGATGGAGAAGTAAAAGGACACGGCGCTCCCACGACGGACGACGCTGCAGAAGCAAAAATGAGGGTGTTACCACAGCGGACGATGAAGGCAAAGGAAAAGGAGAGGATGCTCTCACAGCGAATGATGATCGAGAAGCAAAAGGAGAGGCCGCCTCCACGACGGACGATGAAGGAGAAGCAAAAGAAGAGGATGCTCCCACGGCGAACGATGACGGAGAAGCAAAAGGAGAGGATGCTCCCACGGCGAACGATGACGGAGACGCAAAACGAGAGGATGCTCCCACGGCGAACGATGATGGAGAAGCCAAAGGGGAGGACGCTCCCACGGCGAACGATGAAGTAGAAGGAAAAAAAGAGGATGCTCCCACGGCGAACGATGAAGGAGAAGCAAAAGTAGAGGATGCTCCCACGGAGAACTATGCCGGAGAAGCAAATGAAGAGGATGCTCCCACGGCGAACGATGACAGAGAAGCAAAAGGAGAGGATGCTCCCACGGCGAACGATGACAGAGAAGCAAAAGGAGAGGATGCTCCCACGGCGAACGATGACGGAGACGCAAAAGGAGAGGATGATCCCACGGCGAACGATGACGGAGAAGCAAAGAAGAGGATGCTCGCACGGCGAACGATGATGGAGAAGCCAAAGGGGAGGACGCTCCAACGGCGAACGAGAAAGTAGAAGGAAAAAAAGAGGATGCTCCCACGGCGAACGATGAAGGAGAAGCAAAAGGAGAGAATTCTCCAACGGCGAACGGTGAAGGAGAAGCAAAAGGAAAATATGCTCCCACGGTGAACGATGTTGGAGAAACTAAAGGAGAGGACGCTCCCACGGCGAATGATGATGGAGTAGTAAAAAAAGAGGATGCTCCCACGGCGAACGATGACGGAGAAAGAAAAGGAGAGGATGCTCCCACGGCGAACGATGAAGGAGTAGAAAAAAAGAGGACGCTCCCACGGCGAACGATGATGGAGAAGCAAACGGAGAGGGCGCTCCCACGACGGACGACGCTGGAAAAGCAGAAATGAAGGTGCTCCCATGACGGACGATGAAGGAGATGAAAAATTGAGGGCGCTCCCACGGCGGACGATGAAGGAAATGCAAAAGGAGAGGATGCTCCCACGGCGAAAGATGATGGAGAAGTCAAATGAGAGGACGCTCCCACGGCGATCGATGAAGGAGAGGAAAAGGAGAGGCTGCTCCCACAGCAGACGATGATGGAGAAGCAAAAGGACACGGCGCTCCCACGACGGACGACGCTGCAGAAGCAAAAATGAGGGTGTTACCACAGCGGACGATGAAGGCAAAGGAAAAGGAGAGGATGCTCTCACAGCGAATGATGATCGAGAAGCAAAAGGAGAGGCCGCCTCCACGACGGACGATGAAGGAGAAGCAAAAGAAGAGGATGCTCCCACGGCGAATGATGACGGAGAAGCAAAAGGAGAGGATGCTCCCACGGCGAACGATGACGGAGACGCAAAACGAGAGGATGCTCCCACGGCGAACGATGATGGAGAAGCCAAAGGGGAGGACACTCCCACGGCGAACGATGAAGTAGAAGGAAAAAAAGAAGATGCTCCCACGGCGAACGATGAAGGAGAAGCAAAAGTAGAGGATGCTCCCACGGCGAACGATGAAGGAGAAGCAAAAGGAGAAGATGCTCCCACGGCGAACGATGAAGGAGAAACAAAAGGAGAGGACACTCCCACGGCGAATGATGATGGAGTAGTAAAAAAAGAGGTTGCTCCCACGGCGAACGATGAAGGAAAAGCAAAAGGAGAGGATGCTCCCACGGCGATCGATGAAGGAGAAGCAAAAGGAGAGGACGCTCCCACGGCGGACGATGATGGAGAAGCAAAAGGACTGGGCGCTCCCACGACGGACGACGCTGGAGAAGCAGAAATTAGTGTGCTCCCACGGCGGACGACGCTGGAGAAGCAAAAGCAGAGGGCGCTCCCACAACGGACGACGCTGGAGAGGCAGTGTCCTGCAGCACATGAAGCTGAAGAAGCAGGTGTCCAGCAGCTGAAGGAGCGGATGATGCTGGAGAATCATCAGGACGCGGCGCTCCCCTGACGCATGATGCTGGTGAAGCAGCATGAGGACTGGGCATTCCCTGAGTGGATGTAGACAGTGAAGCTGGTGGTTGCGTTCGCCCGATAAATGAAGAAGAAGCTGGAAGCAAGGTTGTGAGGCCCTGAGTCACTTCCAATTCTAGAACTGATTGCTTTAGCGGTAGTCTCGGTGTCATTGTTGTGTCACAATGAGCAAGTGCACAGTGGCAGTAACTGTGTTATCATCATCGAGTTACTTTTCGTCATAATTGGCACTTTTTCTCTGTCGGAAGACAACTCTGGGTAGAAGTCCATCATGGATCCCAGGCCCCTAGATGCCCCTTCTCTTTGTTTCTGTCTGTCAGAAATCAAGGCAGAAGCAATCTAAGAAGTTTATTTTTTTCTTTTTTTGGCCTCTTGTGCCACAGCAGATCCTTATCCAGTTACGTTAAACTCTATACTGCTACACTATTACAATAGATGGAGATTTGCAGCAAGAGGGAAGCGCATTGATTACAACTACATTCAGGGCAGAATTAAAGAGCTTCATTCCACTTGGACTTGAAGTTTTACACAACTCTGTTATGTATTTGAGACTTCCCTGAAAATCCTCACCCCAGAGAATGGCTTAGCATAGATTTTCTATTAGCTCTTCACCCACGTCCTGCAGTTCTGCCATACACTCTGGCATCTTCCATTTTAAGTTTTCACTGGAGTGGTTATTTTCTATTTCAGGACACTACCTGCCATTACAAATCTTTTCAGTAGTTCAGCTTTTAAGGACTGTACCTGAGATGCAGCTTATTTTGCATTGCTGCTGCTTTCCTTCACACAAGGACACCCAGAGCAGCAGAGGTTGGGCCCTAGTGGCTCTGTGCTGCCCTGTAACCCCACAGCTGCTCAGTCTCCCCAGGTGGGAGGAACAAGCCAATTGGAAATGCAGTAAAACCCAAAGGTTGAGATGAGAGCTAAAGACCACGACAGTAGAAGAAAACAGCATCAAGAACACAACAGCAATGGTAGCCACAACACAATTACTCACCACTCACCGACCAACGCATGCCATAAATCCCAGTGCTTGCCAAACGCTGTCCACCACCACTGCAAGGCCTCACAGCTACTGACCAACTGCCAGAGAGGGCTGCCTTTGCCCCTGCCCACAGCTTCATAGTGCCTTTGTGACATCACAGGGTTTGGAATGCTCCCTGACCAATGGCAGCACTGCCCTTGGCCCCGCCCCACCTCCTGCTTCTAACCATCATTGCAGCGGCTCCACCCGAACCAGCAGTTGTGATTGGCCAGGCTCTGCTTCAATCACTCAGCAGGAACCACACCCAGGTGTGGTGTTAGCACCTCTTCAGCTGAAATAGCAGCATGAGGCATTGCACCCAGAACGAGAGACAGTGCAGAAACTGAAAGAGAGGCTACTCCCACGTCAGACGATGCTTCAGAAGCAGAAGGAGAGGGCGCTGCCACAATGGATGCCTCTGGAGAAGCAGAAGGAGTGGACACTCCCGTGGCAGATGACACTGGAGAGGGAAATAGAGACGGCAATCTCGTGGCAGATGACGCATGAGAGGAAAAAGGAGAGGGCAATTACATGGCAGATGAAACTTCAGAGGAAAATGGAACAGACGCTTCTGTGACTGACAATGCTGAAGATGGCAGGGGAGAAGGTGCAGTTGCAGTAGACGATGGAGGAGAGCCTCGCCCCCACGATGGGCGAAACGGCAGAGGACGGTGGAGAGCCTCGCCCCCGCGATGGGCGACGGTAGAGAGCCTCGCCCCCGCGATGGGCGACGGTAGAGAGCCTCGCCCCCGCGATGGGCGACGGTAGAGAGCCTTGTTGCCACGGCGGACGATGATGGAGAAGCAAAAGTAGAGGATGCTCCCACGGCAGACGTGGAAGGAAAGCAAAAGGAGAGGGCGCTCCCACGACAGACGATGAAGGAAAAGCAAAAGGAGAAGATGCTCCCAAGGCGAACGATGACAGAGAAGCAAAAGGAGAGGGCGCTCCCACGATGGACGACGCTGGAGAAGCAAAAATGAGGGCGTTACCACGGCGGACGATGAAGAAAAAGCGAAAGGAGAGGATGCTCTCACGGCAAACGATGATTGAGAAGCAAAAGGAGAGGGAGATCCGACGACAGACGATGAAGGAGAAGCAAAAGGAGAAGATGCTTCCATGGCGAATGATGACGGTGAAGCAAAAGGAGAGGATGCTCCCACGGCGAGCGATGAAGGAGAAGCAAAAGGAGAGGGCGCTCCCACGACGGACGACGCTGGAGAAGCAGAAATGAAGGTGCTCCCATGACGGACGGTGAAGGAGAAGCAAAAAAGAGGACGCTCCCACGGCGAACTATGAAGGAGTAGAAAAAAAGAGGACGCTCCCACGACGGACGACGCTGGAGAAGCAGAAATGAAGGTGCTCCCACGACGGACGATGAAGGAGATGCAAAATTGAGGGCGCTCCCACGACGGACGATGAAGGAAAAGCAAAAGGAGAGGATGCTCCCACGGCGAAAGATGATGGAGAAGCCAAAGGAGAGGACGCTCCCACGGCGAATGATGAAGGAGTAGTAAAAAAAGAGGATGCTCCCACGGCGAATGATGACGGAGAAGCAAATGAAGAGGATGCTCCCACGGCGAACGATGACAGAGAAGCAAAAGGAGAGGATGCTCCCACGGCGAACGATGACAGAGAAGCAAAAGGAGAGGATGCTCCCATGGCGAACGATGACGGAGACGCAAAAGGAGAGGATGCTCCCACGGCGAACGATGAAGGAGAAGCAAAAGGAAAATATGCTCCCACGGTGAACGATGTTGGAGAAACTAAAGTAGAGGATGCTCCCACGGCGAATGATGATGGAGAAGCCAAAGGGGACGATGCTCCAACGGAGAACGATGAAAGAGAAGCAAAAGGAAAAGATGCTCCCACGGTGAACGATGATGGAGAAACTAAAGGATAGGACACTCCCACGGCGAATGATGATGGAGTAGTAAAAAAAGAGGATGCTCCCACGGCGAACGATGACGGAGAAGGAAAAGGAGAGGATGCTCCCACGGCGAACGATGAAGGAGTAGAAAAAAAGAGGACGCTCCCACGGCGAACGATGATGGAGAAGCAAAAGGAGAGGGCGCTCCCACGACGGACGACGCTGCAGAAGCAAAAATGAGGGTGTTACCACAGCGGACGATGAAGGAAAAGGAAAAGGAGAGGATGCTCTCACAGCGAATGATGATCGAGAAGCAAAAGGAGAGGCCGCCTCCACGACGGACGATGAAGGAGAAGCAAAAGAAGAGGATGCTCCCACGGCGAACGATGACGGAGAAGCAAAAGGAGAGGATGCTCCCACGGCGAACGATGACGGAGACGCAAAACGAGAGGATGCTCCCACGGCGAACGATGAAGTAGAAGGAAAAAAAGAAGATGCTCCCACGGCGAACGATGAAGGAGAAGCAAAAGTAGAGGATGCTCCCACGGCGAACGATGAAGGAGAAGCATAAGGAGAAGATGCTCCCACGGCGAACGATGAAGGAGAAACAAAAGGAGAGGACACTCCCACGGCGAATGATGATGGAGTAGTAAAAAAAGAGGTTGCTCCCACGGCGAACGATGAAGGAAAAGCAAAAGGAGAGGATGCTCCCACGGCGATCGATGAAGGAGAAGCAAAAGGAGAGGACGCTCCCACGGCGGACGATGATGGAGAAGCAAAAGGACTGGGCGCTCCCACGACGGATGACGCTGGAGAAGCAGAAATTAGTGTGCTCCCACGGCGGACGACGCTGGAGAAGCAAAAGCAGAGGGCGCTCCCACAACGGACGACGCTGGAGAGGCAGTGTCCTGCAGCACATGAAGCTGAAGAAGCAGGTGTCCAGCAGCTGAAGGAGCGGATGATGCTGGAGAATCATCAGGACGTGGCGCTCCCCTGACGCATGATGCTGGTGAAGCAGCATGAGGACTGGGCATTCCCTGAGTGGATGTAGACAGTGAAGCTGGTGGTTGCGTTCGCCCGATAAATGAAGAAGAAGCTGGAAGCAAGGTTGTGAGGCCCTGAGTCACTTCCAATTCTAGAACTGATTGCTTTAGCGGTAGTCTCGGTGTCATTGTTGTGTCACAATGAGCAAGTGCACAGTGGCAGTAACTGTGTTATCATCATCGAGTTACTTTTCGTCATAATTGGCACTTTTTCTCTGTCGGAAGACAACTCTGGGTAGAAGTCCATCATGGATCCCAGGCCCCTAGATGCCCCTTCTCTTTGTTTCTGTCTGTCAGAAATCAAGGCAGAAGCAATCTAAGAAGTTTATTCTTTTTTTTTCTTTTTTTGGCCTCTTGTGCCACAGCAGATCCTTATCCAGTTACGTTAAACTCTATACTGCTACACTATTACAATAGATGGAGATTTGCAGCAAGAGGGAAGCGCATTGATTACAACTACATTCAGGGCAGAATTAAAGAGCTTCATTCCACTTGGACTTGAAGTTTTACACAACTCTGTTATGTATTTGAGACTTCCCTGAAAATCCTCACCCCAGAGAATGGCTTAGCATAGATTTTCTATTAGCTCTTCACCCACGTCCTGCAGTTCTGCCATACACTCTGGCATCTTCCATTTTAAGTTTTCACTGGAGTGGTTATTTTCTATTTCAGGACACTACCTGCCATTACAAATCTTTTCAGTAGTTCAGCTTTTAAGGACTGTACCTGAGATGCAGCTTATTTTGCATTGCTGCTGCTTTCCTTCACACAAGGACACCCAGAGCAGCAGAGGTTGGGCCCTAGTGGCTCTGTGCTGCCCTGTAACCCCACAGCTGCTCAGTCTCCCCAGGTGGGAGGAACAAGCCAATTGGAAATGCAGTAAAACCCAAAGGTTGAGATGAGAGCTAAAGACCACGACAGTAGAAGAAAACAGCATCAAGAACACAACAGCAATGGTAGCCACAACACAATTACTCACCACTCACCGACCAACGCATGCCATAAATCCCAGTGCTTGCCAAACGCTGTCCACCACCACTGCAAGGCCTCACAGCTACTGACCAACTGCCAGAGAGGGCTGCCTTTGCCCCTGCCCACAGCTTCATAGTGCCTTTGTGACATCACAGGGTTTGGAATGCTCCCTGACCAATGGCAGCACTGCCCTTGGCCCCGCCCCACCTCCTGCTTCTAACCATCATTGCAGCGGCTCCACCCGAACCAGCAGTTGTGATTGGCCAGGCTCTGCTTCAATCACTCAGCAGGAACCACACCCAGGTGTGGTGTTAGCACCTCTTCAGCTGAAATAGCAGCATGAGGCATTGCACCCAGAACGAGAGACAGTGCAGAAACTGAAAGAGAGGCTACTCCCACGTCAGACGATGCTTCAGAAGCAGAAGGAGAGGGCGCTGCCACAATGGATGCCTCTGGAGAAGCAGAAGGAGTGGACACTCCCGTGGCAGATGACACTGGAGAGGGAAATAGAGACGGCAATCTCGTGGCAGATGACGCATGAGAGGAAAAAGGAGAGGGCAATTACATGGCAGATGAAACTTCAGAGGAAAATGGAACAGACGCTTCTGTGACTGACAATGCTGAAGATGGCAGGGGAGAAGGTGCAGTTGCAGTAGACGATGGAGGAGAGCCTCGCCCCCACGATGGGCGAAACGGCAGAGGACGGTGGAGAGCCTCGCCCCCGCGATGGGTGACGGTAGAGAGCCTCGCCCCCGCGATGGGCGACGGTAGAGAGCCTTGTTGCCACGGCGGACGATGATGGAGAAGCAAAAGTAGAGGATGCTCCCACGGCAGACGTGGAAGGAAAGCAAAAGGAGAGGACGCTCCCACGACGGACGACGCTGGAGAAGCAGAAATGAAGGTGCTCCCACGACGGACGATGAAGGAGATGCAAAATTGAGGGCGCTCCCACGACGGACGATGAAGGAAAAGCAAAAGGAGAGGATGCTCCCACGGCGAAAGATGATGGAGAAGCCAAAGGAGAGGACGCTCCCACGGCGAATGATGAAGGAGTAGTAAAAAAAGAGGATGCTCCCACGGCGAAATATGACGGAGAAGCAAAAGGAGAGGATGCTCCCACGGCGAACGATGACAGAGAAGCAAAAGGAGAGGATGCTCCCACGGCGAACGATGACAGAGAAGCAAAAGGAGAGGATGCTCCCACGGCGAACGATGACGGAGACGCAAAAGGAGAGGATGCTCCCACGGCGAACGATGAAGGAGAAGCAAAAGGAAAATATGCTCCCACGGTGAACGATGTTGGAGAAACTAAAGGAGAGGATGCTCCCACGGCGAATGATGATGGAGAAGCCAAAGGAGACGATGCTCCAACGGAGAACGATGAAAGAGAAGCAAAAGGAAAAGATGCTCCCACGGTGAACGATGATGGAGAAACTAAAGGATAGGACACTCCCACGGCGAATGATGATGGAGTAGTAAAAAAAGAGGATGCTCCCACGGCGAACGATGACGGAGAAGGAAAAGGAGAGGATGCTCCCACGGCGAACGATGAAGGAGTAGAAAAAAAGAGGACGCTCCCACGGCGAACGATGATGGAGAAGCAAAAGGAGAGGGCGCTCCCACGACGGACAACGCTGGAGAAGCAGAAATGAAGGTGCTCCCACGACGGACGATGAAGGAGATGCAAAATTGAGGGCGCTCCCACGGCGGACGATGAAGGAAATGCAAAAGGAGAGGATGCTCCCACGGCGAAAGATGATGGAGAAGTCAAATGAGAGGACGCTCCCACGGCGATCGATGAAGGAGAGGAAAAGGAGAGGCTGCTCCCACAGCAGACGATGATGGAGAAGCAAAAGGACACGGCGCTCCCACGACGGACGACGCTGCAGAAGCAAAAATGAGGGTGTTACCACAGCGGACGATGAAGGAAAAGGAAAAGGAGAGGATGCTCTCACAGCGAATGATGATCGAGAAGCAAAAGGAGAGGCCGCCTCCACGACGGACGATGACGGAGAAGCAAAAGAAGAGGATGCTCCCACGGCGAACGATGACGGAGAAGCAAAAGGAGAGGATGCTCCCACGGCGAACGATGACGGAGACGCAAAACGAGAGGATGCTCCCACGGCGAACGATGAAGTAGAAGGAAAAAAAGAAGATGCTCCCACGGCGAACGATGAAGGAGAAGCAAAAGTAGAGGATGCTCCCACGGCGAACGATGAAGGAGAAGCAAAAGGAGAAGATGCTCCCACGGCGAACGATGAAGGAGAAACAAAAGGAGAGGACACTCCCACGGCGAATGATGATGGAGTAGTAAAAAAAGAGGTTGCTCCCACGGCGAACGATGAAGGAAAAGCAAAAGGAGAGGATGCTCCCACGGCGATCGATGAAGGAGAAGCAAAAGGAGAGGACGCTCCCACGGCGGACGATGATGGAGAAGCAAAAGGACTGGGCGCTCCCACGACGGACGACGCTGGAGAAGCAGAAATTAGTGTGCTCCCACGGCGGACGACGCTGGAGAAGCAAAAGCAGAGGGCGCTCCCACAACGGACGACGCTGGAGAGGCAGTGTCCTGCAGCACATGAAGCTGAAGAAGCAGGTGTCCAGCAGCTGAAGGAGCGGATGATGCTGGAGAATCATCAGGACGCGGCGCTCCCCTGACGCATGATGCTGGTGAAGCAGCATGAGGACTGGGCATTCCCTGAGTGCATGTAGACAGTGAAGCTGGTGGTTGCGTTCGCCCGATAAATGAAGAAGAAGCTGGAAGCAAGGTTGTGAGGCCCTGAGTCACTTCCAATTCTAGAACTGATTGCTTTAGCGGTAGTCTCGGTGTCATTGTTGTGTCACAATGAGCAAGTGCACAGTGGCAGTAACTGTGTTATCATCATCGAGTTACTTTTCGTCATAATTGGCACTTTTTCTCTGTCGGAAGACAACTCTGGGTAGAAGTCCATCATGGATCCCAGGCCCCTAGATGCCCCTTCTCTTTGTTTCTGTCTGTCAGAAATCAAGGCAGAAGCAATCTAAGAAGTTTATTCTTTTTTTTTCTTTTTTTGGCCTCTTGTGCCACAGCAGATCCTTATCCAGTTATGTTAAACTCTATACTGCTACACTATTACAATAGATGGAGATTTGCAGCAAGAGGGAAGCGCATTGATTACAACTACATTCAGGGCAGAATTAAAGAGCTTCATTCCACTTGGACTTGAAGTTTTACACAACTCTGTTATGTATTTGAGACTTCCCTGAAAATCCTCACCCCAGAGAATGGCTTAGCATAGATTTTCTATTAGCTCTTCACCCACGTCCTGCAGTTCTGCCATACACTCTGGCATCTTCCATTTTAAGTTTTCACTGGAGTGGTTATTTTCTATTTCAGGACACTACCTGCCATTACAAATCTTTTCAGTAGTTCAGCTTTTAAGGACTGTACCTGAGATGCAGCTTATTTTGCATTGCTGCTGCTTTCCTTCACACAAGGACACCCAGAGCAGCAGAGGTTGGGCCCTAGTGGCTCTGTGCTGCCCTGTAACCCCACAGCTGCTCAGTCTCCCCAGGTGGGAGGAACAAGCCAATTGGAAATGCAGTAAAACCCAAAGGTTGAGATGAGAGCTAAAGACCACGACAGTAGAAGAAAACAGCATCAAGAACACAACAGCAATGGTAGCCACAACACAATTACTCACCACTCACCGACCAACGCATGCCATAAATCCCAGTGCTTGCCAAACGCTGTCCACCACCACTGCAAGGCCTCACAGCTACTGACCAACTGCCAGAGAGGGCTGCCTTTGCCCCTGCCCACAGCTTCATAGTGCCTTTGTGACATCACAGGGTTTGGAATGCTCCCTGACCAATGGCAGCACTGCCCTTGGCCCCGCCCCACCTCCTGCTTCTAACCATCATTGCAGCGGCTCCACCCGAACCAGCAGTTGTGATTGGCCAGGCTCTGCTTCAATCACTCAGCAGGAACCACACCCAGGTGTGGTGTTAGCACCTCTTCAGCTGAAATAGCAGCATGAGGCATTGCACCCAGAACGAGAGACAGTGCAGAAACTGAAAGAGAGGCTACTCCCACGTCAGACGATGCTTCAGAAGCAGAAGGAGAGGGCGCTGCCACAATGGATGCCTCTGGAGAAGCAGAAGGAGTGGACACTCCCGTGGCAGATGACACTGGAGAGGGAAATAGAGACGGCAATCTCGTGGCAGATGACGCATGAGAGGAAAAAGGAGAGGGCAATTACATGGCAGATGAAACTTCAGAGGAAAATGGAACAGACGCTTCTGTGACTGACAATGCTGAAGATGGCAGGGGAGAAGGTGCAGTTGCAGTAGACGATGGAGGAGAGCCTCGCCCCCACGATGGGCGAAACGGCAGAGGACGGTGGAGAACCTCGCCCCCGCGATGGGCGACGGTAGAGAGCCTCGCCCCCGCGATGGGCGACGGTAGAGAGCCTTGTTGCCACGGCGGACGATGATGGAGAAGCAAAAGTAGAGGATGCTCCCACGGCAGACGTGGAAGGAAAGCAAAAGGAGAGGGCGCTCCCACGACAGACGATGAAGGAAAAGCAAAAGGAGAAGATGCTCCCAAGGCGAACGATGACAGAGAAGCAAAAGGAGAGGGCGCTCCCACGATGGACGACGCTGGAGAAGCAAAAATGAGGGCGTTACCACGGCGGACGATGAAGAAAAAGCGAAAGGAGAGGATGCTCTCACGGCAAACGATGATTGAGAAGCAAAAGGAGAGGGAGATCCGACGACAGACGATGAAGGAGAAGCAAAAGGAGAAGATGCTTCCATGGCGAATGATGACGGTGAAGCAAAAGGAGAGGATGCTCCCACGGCGAGCGATGAAGGAGAAGCAAAAGGAGAGGGCGCTCCCACGACGGACGACGCTGGAGAAGCAGAAATGAAGGTGCTCCCATGACGGACGGTGAAGGAGAAGCAAAAAAGAGGACGCTCCCACGGCGAACTATGAAGGAGTAGAAAAAAAGAGGACGCTCCCACGACGGACGACGCTGGAGAAGCAGAAATGAAGGTGCTCCCACGACGGACGATGAAGGAGATGCAAAATTGACGGCGCTCCCACGACGGACGATGAAGGAAATGCAAAAGGAGAGGATGCTCCCACGGCGAAAGATGATGGAGAAGCCAAAGGAGAGGACGCTCCCACGGCGAATGATGAAGGAGTAGTAAAAAAAGAGGATGCTCCCACGGCGAATGATGACGGAGAAGCAAATGAAGAGGATGCTCCCACGGCGAACGATGACAGAGAAGCAAAAGGAGAGGATGCTCCCACGGCGAACGATGACAGAGAAGCAAAAGGAGAGGATGCTCCCACGGCAAACGATGACGGAGACGCAAAAGGAGAGGATGCTCCCACGGCGAACGATGAAGGAGAAGCAAAAGGAAAATATGCTCCCACGGTGAACGATGTTGGAGAAACTAAAGGAGAGGATGCTCCCACGGCGAATGATGATGGAGAAGCCAAAGGGGACGATGCTCCAACGGAGAACGATGAAAGAGAAGCAAAAGGAAAAGATGCTCCCACGGTGAACGATGATGGAGAAACTAAAGGATAGGACACTCCCACGGCGAATGATGATGGAGTAGTAAAAAAAGAGGATGCTCCCACGGCGAACGATGACGGAGAAGGAAAAGGAGAGGATGCTCCCACGGCGAACGATGAAGGAGTAGAAAAAAAGAGGACGCTCCCACGGCGAACGATGATGGAGAAGCAAAAGGAGAGGGCGCTCCCACGACGGACGATGCTGGAGAAGCAGAAATGAAGGTGCTCCCACGACGGACGATGAAGGAGATGCAAAATTGAGGGCGCTCCCACGGCGGACGATGAAGGAAATGCAAAAGGAGAGGATGCTCCCACGGCGAAAGATGATGGAGAAGTCAAATGAGAGGACGCTCCCACGGCGATCGATGAAGGAGAGGAAAAGGAGAGGCTGCTCCCACAGCAGACGATGATGGAGAAGCAAAAGGACACGGCGCTCCCACGACGGACGACGCTGCAGAAGCAAAAATGAGGGTGTTACCACAGCGGACGATGAAGGAAAAGGAAAAGGAGAGGATGCTCTCACAGCGAATGATGATCGAGAAGCAAAAGGAGAGGCCGCCTCCACGACGGACGATGAAGGAGAAGCAAAAGAAGAGGATGCTCCCACGGCGAACGATGACGGAGAAGCAAAAGGAGAGGATGCTCCCACGGCGAACGATGACGGAGACGCAAAACGAGAGGATGCTCCCACGGCGAACGATGAAGTAGAAGGAAAAAAAGAAGATGCTCCCACGGCGAACGATGAAGGAGAAGCAAAAGTAGAGGATGCTCCCACGGCGAACGATGAAGGAGAAGCATAAGGAGAAGATGCTCCCACGGCGAGAGATGATGGAAAAGCCAAATGAGAGGATGATCCCATGGCAAACGATGACGGAGATGGAAAAGGAGAGGATGGTCCCACGGCGAACGATGAAGGAGAAGGAAAAGGAGAGGATGCTCCCATCGCGAACGATGAAGGAGTAGAAAAAAAGAGGACGCTCCAATGGCGAACGATGATGGAGAAGCAAAAGGAGAGGGCGCTCCCACGACGGACGACGATGGAGAAGGAGAAATGAGGGTGCTGCCACAACGGACGACACTGGAGAAGCAAAAATGAGGGCGCTTCCACAGCGGACGATGATGGAGAAGCAAAAGGAGATGATGCTCCCACGGCGAACGATGAAAGAGAAGCAAAAGGAAAAGATGCTCCCACGGTGAACGATGATGGAGAAACTAAAGGAGAGGACGCTCCCACGGCGAATGATGATGGAGTAGTAAAAAAAGAGGATGCTTCCACGGTTAATGATGACGGAGAAGGAAAAGGAGAGGATGCTCCCACGGCGAACGATGAAGGAGAAGCAAAAAAGAGGACGCTCCCACGGCGAACGATGAAGGAGGAGAAAAAAAGAGGACGCTCCCACGGCGAACGATGAAGGAGGAGAAAAAAAGAGGACGCTCCCACGGCGAACGATGAAGGAGGAGAAAAAAAGAGGACGCTCCCACGGCGAACGATGAAGGAGTAGAAAAAAAGAGGACGCTCCCACGGCGAACGATGAAGGAGTAGAAAAAAAGAGGACGCTCCCACGATGGACGACGCTGGAAAAGCAGAAATGAAGGTGCTCCCACGAAGGACGATGAAGGAGATGCAAAATTGAGGGCGCTCCAACGGCGGACGATGAAGGAAAAGCAAAAGGAGAGGATGCTCCCACGGCAGACGTGGAAGGAAAGCAAAAGGAGAGGGCGCTCCCACGACAGACGATGAAGGAAAAGCAAAAGGAGAAGATGCTCCCAAGGCGAACGATGACAGAGAAGCAAAAGGAGAGGGCGCTCCCACGATGGACGACGCTGGAGAAGCAAAAATGAGGGCGTTACCACGGCGGACGATGAAGAAAAAGCAAAAGGAGAGGATGCTCTCACGGCAAACGATGATCGAGAAGCAAAAGGAGAGGGAGATCCGACGACAGACGATGAAGGAGAAGCAAAAGGAGAAGATGCTTCCATGGCGAATGATGACGGTGAAGCAAAAGGAGAGGATGCTCCCACGGCGAGCGATGAAGGAGAAGCAAAAGGAGAGGGCGCTCCCACGACGGACGACGCTGGAGAAGCAGAAATGAAGGTGCTCCCATGACGGACGGTGAAGGAGAAGCAAAAAAGAGGACGCTCCCACGGCGAACTATGAAGGAGTAGAAAAAAAGAGGACGCTCCCACGACGGACGACGCTGGAGAAGCAGAAATGAAGGTGCTCCCACGACGGACGATGAAGGAGATGCAAAATTGAGGGCGCTCCCACGACGGACGATGAAGGAAATGCAAAAGGAGAGGATGCTCCCACGGCGAAAGATGATGGAGAAGCCAAAGGAGAGGACGCTCCCACGGCGAATGATGAAGGAGTAGTAAAAAAAGAGGATGCTCCCACGGCGAATGATGACGGAGAAGCAAATGAAGAGGATGCTCCCACGGCGAACGATGACAGAGAAGCAAAAGGAGAGGATGCTCCCACGGCGAACGATGACAGAGAAGCAAAAGGAGAGGATGCTCCCACGGCGAACGATGACGGAGACGCAAAAGGAGAGGATGCTCCCACGGCGAACGATGAAGGAGAAGCAAAAGGAAAATATGCTCCCACGGTGAACGATGTTGGAGAAACTAAAGGAGAGGATGCTCCCACGGCGAATGATGATGGAGAAGCCAAAGGGGACGATGCTCCAACGGAGAACGATGAAAGAGAAGCAAAAGGAAAAGATGCTCCCACGGTGAACGATGATGGAGAAACTAAAGGATAGGACACTCCCACGGCGAATGATGATGGAGTAGTAAAAAAAGAGGATGCTCCCACGGCGAACGATGACGGAGAAGGAAAAGGAGAGGATGCTCCCACGGCGAACGATGAAGGAGTAGAAAAAAAGAGGACGCTCCCACGGCGAACGATGATGGAGAAGCAAAAGGAGAGGGCGCTCCCACGACGGACGATGCTGGAGAAGCAGAAATGAAGGTGCTCCCACGACGGACGATGAAGGAGATGCAAAATTGAGGGCGCTCCCACGGCGGACGATGAAGGAAATGCAAAAGGAGAGGATGCTCCCACGGCGAAAGATGATGGAGAAGTCAAATGAGAGGACGCTCCCACGGCGATCGATGAAGGAGAGGAAAAGGAGAGGCTGCTCCCACAGCAGACGATGATGGAGAAGCAAAAGGACACGGCGCTCCCACGACGGACGACGCTGCAGAAGCAAAAATGAGGGTGTTACCACAGCGGACGATGAAGGAAAAGGAAAAGGAGAGGATGCTCTCACAGCGAATGATGATCGAGAAGCAAAAGGAGAGGCCGCCTCCACGACGGACGATGAAGGAGAAGCAAAAGAAGAGGATGCTCCCACGGCGAACGATGACGGAGAAGCAAAAGGAGAGGATGCTCCCACGGCGAACGATGACGGAGACGCAAAACGAGAGGATGCTCCCACGGCGAACGATGAAGTAGAAGGAAAAAAAGAAGATGCTCCCACGGCGAACGATGAAGGAGAAGCAAAAGTAGAGGATGCTCCCACGGCGAACGATGAAGGAGAAGCATAAGGAGAAGATGCTCCCACGGCGAGAGATGATGGAAAAGCCAAATGAGAGGATGATCCCACAGCAAACGATGACGGAGATGGAAAAGGAGAGGATGGTCCCACGGCGAACGATGAAGGAGAAGGAAAAGGAGAGGATGCTCCCACCGCGAACGATGAAGGAGTAGAAAAAAAGAGGACGCTCCAATGGCGAACGATGATGGAGAAGCAAAAGGAGAGGGCGCTCCCACGACGGACGACGCTGGAGAAGGAGAAATGAGGGTGCTGCCACAACGGACGACACTGGAGAAGCAAAAATGAGGGCGCTTCCACAGCGGACGATGATGGAGAAGCAAAAGGAGATGATGCTCCCACGGCGAACGATGAAAGAGAAGCAAAAGGAAAAGATGCTCCCACGGTGAACGATGATGGAGAAACTAAAGGAGAGGACGCTCCCACGGCGAATGATGATGGAGTAGTAAAAAAAGAGGATGCTTCCACGGTTAATGATGACGGAGAAGGAAAAGGAGAGGATGCTCCCACGGCGAACGATGAAGGAGAAGCAAAAAAGAGGACGCTCCCACGGCGAACGATGAAGGAGGAGAAAAAAAGAGGACGCTCCCACGGCGAACGATGAAGGAGGAGAAAAAAAGAGGACGCTCCCACGGCGAACGATGAAGGAGTAGAAAAAAAGAGGACGCTCCCACGGCGAACGATGAAGGAGTAGAAAAAAAGAGGACGCTCCCACGATGGACGACGCTGGAAAAGCAGAAATGAAGGTGCTCCCACGAAGGACGATGAAGGAGATGCAAAATTGAGGGCGCTCCAACGGCGGACGATGAAGGAAAAGCAAAAGGAGAGGATGCTCCCACGGCGAAAGATGATGGAGAAGCCAAAGGAGAGGATGCTCCAACGGAGAACGATGAAAGAGAAGCAAAAGGAAAAGATGCTCCCACGGTGAACGATGATGTAGAAACTAAAGGATAGGACACTCCCACGGCGAATGATGATGGAGTAGTAAAAAAAGAGGATGCTCCCAAGGCGAACGATGACGGAGAAGGAAAAGGAGAGGATGCTCCCACGGCGAACGATGAAGGAGTAGAAAAAAAGAGGACGCTCCCACGGCGAACGATGATGGAGAAGCAAAAGGAGAGGGCGCTCCCACGACGGACGACGCTGGAGAAGCAGAAATGAAGGTGCTCCCACGACGGACGATGAAGGAGATGCAAAATTGAGGGCGCTCCCACGGCGGACGATGAAGGAAAAGCAAAAGGAGAGGATGCTCCCACGGCGAAAGATGATGGAGAAGTCAAATGAGAGGACGCTCCCACGGCGATCGATGAAGGAGAGGAAAAGGAGAGGCTGCTCCCACAGCAGACGATGATGGAGAAGCAAAAGGACACGGCGCTCCCACGACGGACGACGCTGCAGAAGCAAAAATGAGGGTGTTACCACAGCGGACGATGAAGGAAAAGGAAAAGGAGAGGATGCTCTCACAGCGAATGATGATCGAGAAGCAAAAGGAGAGGCCGCCTCCACGACGGACGATGAAGGAGAAGCAAAAGAAGAGGATGCTCCCACGGCGAACGATGACGGAGAAACAAAAGGAGAGGATGCTCCCACGGCGAACGATGACGGAGAAACAAAAGGAGAGGATGCTCCCACGGCGAACGATGACGGAGACGCAAAACGAGAGGATGCTCCCACGGCGAACGATGATGGAGAAGCCAAAGGGGAGGACGCTCCCACGGCGAACGATGAAGTAGAAGGAAAAAAAGAGGATGCTCCCACGGCGAACGATGAAGGAGAAGCAAAAGTAGAGGATGCTCCCACGGCGAACTATGACGGAGAAGCAAATGAAGAGGATGCTCCCACGGCGAACGATGACAGAGAAGCAAAAGGAGAGGATGCTCCCACGGGGAACGATGACAGAGAAGCAAAAGGAGAGGATGCTCCCACGGCGAACGATGACGGAGACGCAAAAGGAGAGGATGATCCCACGGCGAACGATGACGGAGAATCAAAGGAGAGGATGCTCGCACGGCGAACGATGATGGAGAAGCCAAAGGGGAGGACGCTCCAACGGCGAACGATAAAGTAGAAGGAAAAAAAGAGGATGCTCCCACGGCGAACGATGAAGGAGAAGCAAAAGGAGAGAATTCTCCAACGGCGAACGGTGAAGGAGAAGCAAAAGGAAAATATGCTCCCACGGTGAACGATGTTGGAGAAACTAAAGGAGAGGACGCTCCCACGGCGAATGATGATGGAGTAGTAAAAAAAGAGGATGCTCCCACGGCGAACGATGACGGAGAAAGAAAAGGAGAGGATGCTCCCACGGCGAACGATGAAGGAGTAGAAAAAAAGAGGACGCTCCCACGGCGAACGATGATGGAGAAGCAAACGGAGAGGGCGCTCCCACGACGGACGACGCTGGAAAAGCAGAAATGAAGGTGCTCCCACGACGGACGATGAAGGAGATGCAAAATTGAGGGCGCTCCCACGGCGGACGATGAAGGAAATGCAAAAGGAGAGGATGCTCCCACGGCGAAAGATGATGGAGAAGTCAAATGAGAGGACGCTCCCACGGCGATCGATGAAGGAGAGGAAAAGGAGAGGCTGCTCCCACAGCAGACGATGATGGAGAAGCAAAAGGACACGGCGCTCCCACGACGGACGACGCTGCAGAAGCAAAAATGAGGGTGTTACCACAGCGGACGATGAAGGCAAAGGAAAAGGAGAGGATGCTCTCACAGCGAATGATGATCGAGAAGCAAAAGGAGAGGCCGCCTCCAGGACGGACGATGAAGGAGAAGCAAAAGAAGAGGATGCTCCCACGGCGAACGATGACGGAGAAGCAAAAGGAGAGGATGCTCCCACGGCGAACGATGACGGAGACGCAAAACGAGAGGATGCTCCCACGGCGAACGATGAAGTAGAAGGAAAAAAAGAAGATGCTCCCACGGCGAACGATGAAGGAGAATCAAAAGTAGAGGATGCTCCCACGGCGAACGATGAAGGAGAAGCATAAGGAGAAGATGCTCCCACGGCGAACGATGAAGGAGAAACAAAAGGAGAGGACACTCCCACGGCGAATGATGATGGAGTAGTAAAAAAAGAGGTTGCTCCCACGGCGAACGATGAAGGAAAAGCAAAAGGAGAGGATGCTCCCACGGCGATCGATGAAGGAGAAGCAAAAGGAGAGGACGCTCCCACGGCGGACGATGATGGAGAAGCAAAAGGACTGGGCGCTCCCACGACGGACGACGCTGGAGAACCAGAAATTAGTGTGCTCCCACGGCGGACGACGCTGGAGAAGCAAAAGCAGAGGGCGCTCCCACAACGGACGACGCTGGAGAGGCAGTGTCCTGCAGCACATGAAGCTGAAGAAGCAGGTGTCCAGCAGCTGAAGGAGCGGATGATGCTGGAGAATCATCAGGACGTGGCGCTCCCCTGACGCATGATGCTGGTGAAGCAGCATGAGGACTGGGCATTCCCTGAGTGGATGTAGACAGTGAAGCTGGTGGTTGCGTTCGCCCGATAAATGAAGAAGAAGCTGGAAGCAAGGTTGTGAGGCCCTGAGTCACTTCCAATTCTAGAACTGATTGCTTTAGCGGTAGTCTCGGTGTCATTGTTGTGTCACAATGAGCAAGTGCACAGTGGCAGTAACTGTGTTATCATCATCGAGTTACTTTTCGTCATAATTGGCACTTTTTCTCTGTCGGAAGACAACTCTGGGTAGAAGTCCATCATGGATCCCAGGCCCCTAGATGCCCCTTCTCTTTGTTTCTGTCTGTCAGAAATCAAGGCAGAAGCAATCTAAGAAGTTTATTCTTTTTTTTTCTTTTTTTGGCCTCTTGTGCCACAGCAGATCCTTATCCAGTTACGTTAAACTCTATACTGCTACACTATTACAATAGATGGAGATTTGCAGCAAGAGGGAAGCGCATTGATTACAACTACATTCAGGGCAGAATTAAAGAGCTTCATTCCACTTGGACTTGAAGTTTTACACAACTCTGTTATGTATCTGAGACTTCCCTGAAAATCCTCACCCCAGAGAATGGCTTAGCATAGATTTTCTATTAGCTCTTCACCCACGTCCTGCAGTTCTGCCATACACTCTGGCATCTTCCATTTTAAGTTTTCACTGGAGTGGTTATTTTCTATTTCAGGACACTACCTGCCATTACAAATCTTTTCAGTAGTTCAGCTTTTAAGGACTGTACCTGAGATGCAGCTTATTTTGCATTGCTGCTGCTTTCCTTCACACAAGGACACCCAGAGCAGCAGAGGTTGGGCCCTAGTGGCTCTGTGCTGCCCTGTAACCCCACAGCTGCTCAGTCTCCCCAGGTGGGAGGAACAAGCCAATTGGAAATGCAGTAAAACCCAAAGGTTGAGATGAGAGCTAAAGACCACGACAGTAGAAGAAAACAGCATCAAGAACACAACAGCAATGGTAGCCACAACACAATTACTCACCACTCACCGACCAACGCATGCCATAAATCCCAGTGCTTGCCAAACGCTGTCCACCACCACTGCAAGGCCTCACAGCTACTGACCAACTGCCAGAGAGGGCTGCCTTTGCCCCTGCCCACAGCTTCATAGTGCCTTTGTGACATCACAGGGTTTGGAATGCTCCCTGACCAATGGCAGCACTGCCCTTGGCCCCGCCCCACCTCCTGCTTCTAACCATCATTGCAGTGGCTCCACCCGAACCAGCAGTTGTGATTGGCCAGGCTCTGCTTCAATCACTCAGCAGGAACCACACCCAGGTGTGGTGTTAGCACCTCTTCAGCTGAAATAGCAGCATGAGGCATTGCACCCAGAACGAGAGACAGTGCAGAAACTGAAAGAGAGGCTACTCCCACGTCAGACGATGCTTCAGAAGCAGAAGGAGAGGGCGCTGCCACAATGGATGCCTCTGGAGAAGCAGAAGGAGTGGACACTCCCGTGGCAGATGACACTGGAGAGGGAAATAGAGACGGCAATCTCGTGGCAGATGACGCATGAGAGGAAAAAGGAGAGGGCAATTACATGGCAGATGAAACTTCAGAGGAAAATGGAACAGACGCTTCTGTGACTGACAATGCTGAAGATGGCAGGGGAGAAGGTGCAGTTGCAGTAGACGATGGAGGAGAGCCTCGCCCCCACGATGGGCGAAACGGCAGAGGACGGTGGAGAGCCTCGCCCCCGCGATGGGCGACGGTAGAGAGCCTCGCCCCCGCGATGGGCGACGGTAGAGAGCCTTGTTGCCACGGCGGACGATGATGGAGAAGCAAAAGTAGAGGATGCTCCCACGGCAGACGTGGAAGGAAAGCAAAAGGAGAGGACGCTCCCACGACGGACGACGCTGGAGAAGCAGAAATGAAGGTGCTCCCACGACGGACGATGAAGGAGATGCAAAATTGAGGGCGCTCCCACGACGGACGATGAAGGAAAAGCAAAAGGAGAGGATGCTCCCACGGCGAAAGATGATGGAGAAGCCAAAGGAGAGGACGCTCCCACGGCGAATGATGAAGGAGTAGTAAAAAAAGAGGATGCTCCCACGGCGAAATATGACGGAGAAGCAAAAGGAGAGGATGCTCCCACGGCGAACGATGACAGAGAAGCAAAAGGAGAGGATGCTCCCACGGCGAACGATGACAGAGAAGCAAAAGGAGAGGATGCTCCCACGGCGAACGATGACGGAGACGCAAAAGGAGAGGATGCTCCCACGGCGAACGATGAAGGAGAAGCAAAAGGAAAATATGCTCCCACGGTGAACGATGTTGGAGAAACTAAAGGAGAGGATGCTCCCACGGCGAATGATGATAGAGAAGCCAAAGGAGACGATGCTCCAACGGAGAACGATGAAAGAGAAGCAAAAGGAAAAGATGCTCCCACGGTGAACGATGATGGAGAAACTAAAGGATAGGACACTCCCACGGCGAATGATGATGGAGTAGTAAAAAAAGAGGATGCTCCCACGGCGAACGATGACGGAGAAGGAAAAGGAGAGGATGCTCCCACGGCGAACGATGAAGGAGTAGAAAAAAAGAGGACGCTCCCACGGCGAACGATGATGGAGAAGCAAAAGGAGAGGGCGCTCCCACGACGGACAACGCTGGAGAAGCAGAAATGAAGGTGCTCCCACGACGGACGATGAAGGAGATGCAAAATTGAGGGCGCTCCCACGGCGGACGATGAAGGAAATGCAAAAGGAGAGGATGCTCCCACGGCGAAAGATGATGGAGAAGTCAAATGAGAGGACGCTCCCACGGCGATCGATGAAGGAGAGGAAAAGGAGAGGCTGCTCCCACAGCAGACGATGATGGAGAAGCAAAAGGACACGGCGCTCCCACGACGGACGACGCTGCAGAAGCAAAAATGAGGGTGTTACCACAGCGGACGATGAAGGAAAAGGAAAAGGAGAGGATGCTCTCACAGCGAATGATGATCGAGAAGCAAAAGGAGAGGCCGCCTCCACGACGGACGATGACGGAGAAGCAAAAGAAGAGGATGCTCCCACGGCGAACGATGACGGAGAAGCAAAAGGAGAGGATGCTCCCACGGCGAACGATGACGGAGACGCAAAACGAGAGGATGCTCCCACGGCGAACGATGAAGTAGAAGGAAAAAAAGAAGATGCTCCCACGGCGAACGATGAAGGAGAAGCAAAAGTAGAGGATGCTCCCACGGTGAACGATGAAGGAGAAGCAAAAGGAGAAGATGCTCCCACGGCGAACGATGAAGGAGAAACAAAAGGAGAGGACACTCCCACGGCGAATGATGATGGAGTAGTAAAAAAAGAGGTTGCTCCCACGGCGAACGATGAAGGAAAAGCAAAAGGAGAGGATGCTCCCACGGCGATCGATGAAGGAGAAGCAAAAGGAGAGGACGCTCCCACGGCGGACGATGATGGAGAAGCAAAAGGACTGGGCGCTCCCACGACGGACGACGCTGGAGAAGCAGAAATTAGTGTGCTCCCACGGCGGACGACGCTGGAGAAGCAAAAGCAGAGGGCGCTCCCACAACGGACGACGCTGGAGAGGCAGTGTCCTGCAGCACATGAAGCTGAAGAAGCAGGTGTCCAGCAGCTGAAGGAGCGGATGATGCTGGAGAATCATCAGGACGCGGCGCTCCCCTGACGCATGATGCTGGTGAAGCAGCATGAGGACTGGGCATTCCCTGAGTGCATGTAGACAGTGAAGCTGGTGGTTGCGTTCGCCCGATAAATGAAGAAGAAGCTGGAAGCAAGGTTGTGAGGCCCTGAGTCACTTCCAATTCTAGAACTGATTGCTTTAGCGGTAGTCTCGGTGTCATTGTTGTGTCACAATGAGCAAGTGCACAGTGGCAGTAACTGTGTTATCATCATCGAGTTACTTTTCGTCATAATTGGCACTTTTTCTCTGTCGGAAGACAACTCTGGGTAGAAGTCCATCATGGATCCCAGGCCCCTAGATGCCCCTTCTCTTTGTTTCTGTCTGTCAGAAATCAAGGCAGAAGCAATCTAAGAAGTTTATTCTTTTTTTTTCTTTTTTTGGCCTCTTGTGCCACAGCAGATCCTTATCCAGTTATGTTAAACTCTATACTGCTACACTATTACAATAGATGGAGATTTGCAGCAAGAGGGAAGCGCATTGATTACAACTACATTCAGGGCAGAATTAAAGAGCTTCATTCCACTTGGACTTGAAGTTTTACACAACTCTGTTATGTATTTGAGACTTCCCTGAAAATCCTCACCCCAGAGAATGGCTTAGCATAGATTTTCTATTAGCTCTTCACCCACGTCCTGCAGTTCTGCCATACACTCTGGCATCTTCCATTTTAAGTTTTCACTGGAGTGGTTATTTTCTATTTCAGGACACTACCTGCCATTACAAATCTTTTCAGTAGTTCAGCTTTTAAGGACTGTACCTGAGATGCAGCTTATTTTGCATTGCTGCTGCTTTCCTTCACACAAGGACACCCAGAGCAGCAGAGGTTGGGCCCTAGTGGCTCTGTGCTGCCCTGTAACCCCACAGCTGCTCAGTCTCCCCAGGTGGGAGGAACAAGCCAATTGGAAATGCAGTAAAACCCAAAGGTTGAGATGAGAGCTAAAGACCACGACAGTAGAAGAAAACAGCATCAAGAACACAACAGCAATGGTAGCCACAACACAATTACTCACCACTCACCGACCAACGCATGCCATAAATCCCAGTGCTTGCCAAACGCTGTCCACCACCACTGCAAGGCCTCACAGCTACTGACCAACTGCCAGAGAGGGCTGCCTTTGCCCCTGCCCACAGCTTCATAGTGCCTTTGTGACATCACAGGGTTTGGAATGCTCCCTGACCAATGGCAGCACTGCCCTTGGCCCCGCCCCACCTCCTGCTTCTAACCATCATTGCAGCGGCTCCACCCGAACCAGCAGTTGTGATTGGCCAGGCTCTGCTTCAATCACTCAGCAGGAACCACACCCAGGTGTGGTGTTAGCACCTCTTCAGCTGAAATAGCAGCATGAGGCATTGCACCCAGAACGAGAGACAGTGCAGAAACTGAAAGAGAGGCTACTCCCACGTCAGACGATGCTTCAGAAGCAGAAGGAGAGGGCGCTGCCACAATGGATGCCTCTGGAGAAGCAGAAGGAGTGGACACTCCCGTGGCAGATGACACTGGAGAGGGAAATAGAGACGGCAATCTCGTGGCAGATGACGCATGAGAGGAAAAAGGAGAGGGCAATTACATGGCAGATGAAACTTCAGAGGAAAATGGAACAGACGCTTCTGTGACTGACAATGCTGAAGATGGCAGGGGAGAAGGTGCAGTTGCAGTAGACGATGGAGGAGAGCCTCGCCCCCACGATGGGCGAAACGGCAGAGGACGGTGGAGAACCTCGCCCCCGCGATGGGCGACGGTAGAGAGCCTCGCCCCCGCGATGGGCGACGGTAGAGAGCCTTGTTGCCACGGCGGACGATGATGGAGAAGCAAAAGTAGAGGATGCTCCCACGGCAGACGTGGAAGGAAAGCAAAAGGAGAGGGCGCTCCCACGACAGACGATGAAGGAAAAGCAAAAGGAGAAGATGCTCCCAAGGCGAACGATGACAGAGAAGCAAAAGGAGAGGGCGCTCCCACGATGGACGACGCTGGAGAAGCAAAAATGAGGGCGTTACCACGGCGGACGATGAAGAAAAAGCAAAAGGAGAGGATGCTCTCACGGCAAACGATGATCGAGAAGCAAAAGGAGAGGGAGATCCGACGACAGACGATGAAGGAGAAGCAAAAGGAGAAGATGCTTCCATGGCGAATGATGACGGTGAAGCAAAAGGAGAGGATGCTCCCACGGCGAGCGATGAAGGAGAAGCAAAAGGAGAGGGCGCTCCCACGACGGACGACGCTGGAGAAGCAGAAATGAAGGTGCTCCCATGACGGACGGTGAAGGAGAAGCAAAAAAGAGGACGCTCCCACGGCGAACTATGAAGGAGTAGAAAAAAAGAGGACGCTCCCACGACGGACGACGCTGGAGAAGCAGAAATGAAGGTGCTCCCACGACGGACGATGAAGGAGATGCAAAATTGAGGGCGCTCCCACGACGGACGATGAAGGAAAAGCAAAAGGAGAGGATGCTCCCACGGCGAAAGATGATGGAGAAGCCAAAGGAGAGGACGCTCCCACGGCGAATGATGAAGGAGTAGTAAAAAAAGAGGATGCTCCCACGGCGAATGATGACGGAGAAGCAAATGAAGAGGATGCTCCCACGGCGAATGATGACAGAGAAGCAAAAGGAGAGGATGCTCCCACGGCGAACGATGACAGAGAAGCAAAAGGAGAGGATGCTCCCACGGCGAACGATGACGGAGACGCAAAAGGAGAGGATGCTCCCACGGCGAACGATGAAGGAGAAGCAAAAGGAAAATATGCTCCCACGGTGAACGATGTTGGAGAAACTAAAGGAGAGGATGCTCCCACGGCGAATGATGATGGAGAAGCCAAAGGGGACGATGCTCCAACGGAGAACGATGAAAGAGAAGCAAAAGGAAAAGATGCTCCCACGGTGAACGATGATGGAGAAACTAAAGGATAGGACACTCCCACGGCGAATGATGATGGAGTAGTAAAAAAAGAGGATGCTCCCACGGCGAACGATGACGGAGAAGGAAAAGGAGAGGATGCTCCCACGGCGAACGATGAAGGAGTAGAAAAAAAGAGGACGCTCCCACGGCGAACGATGATGGAGAAGCAAAAGGAGAGGGCGCTCCCACGACGGACAACGCTGGAGAAGCAGAAATGAAGGTGCTCCCACGACGGACGATGAAGGAGATGCAAAATTGAGGGCGCTCCCACGGCGGACGATGAAGGAAATGCAAAAGGAGAGGATGCTCCCACGGCGAAAGATGATGGAGAAGTCAAATGAGAGGATGCTCCCACGGCGATCGATGAAGGAGAGGAAAAGGAGAGGCTGCTCCCACAGCAGACGATGATGGAGAAGCAAAAGGACACGGCGCTCCCACGACGGACGACGCTGCAGAAGCAAAAATGAGGGTGTTACCACAGCGGACGATGAAGGAAAAGGAAAAGGAGAGGATGCTCTCACAGCGAATGATGATCGAGAAGCAAAAGGAGAGGCCGCCTCCACGACGGACGATGAAGGAGAAGCAAAAGAAGAGGATGCTCCCACGGCGAACGATGACGGAGAAGCAAAAGGAGAGGATGCTCCCACGGCGAACGATGACGGAGACGCAAAACGAGAGGATGCTCCCACGGCGAACGATGATGGAGAAGCCAAAGGGGAGGACGCTCCCACGGCGAACGATGAAGTAGAAGGAAAAAAAGAGGATGCTCCCACGGCGAACGATGAAGGAGAAGCAAAAGTAGAGGATGCTCCCACGGCGAACTATGACGGAGAAGCAAATGAAGAGGATGCTCCCACGGCGAACGATGACAGAGAAGCAAAAGGAGAGGATGCTCCCACGGGGAACGATGACAGAGAAGCAAAAGGAGAGGATGCTCCCACGGCGAACGATGACGGAGACGCAAAAGGAGAGGATGATCCCACGGCGAACGATGATGGAGAAGCCAAAGGGGAGGACGCTCCAACGGCGAACGATAAAGTAGAAGGAAAAAAAGAGGATGCTCCCACGGCGAACGATGAAGGAGAAGCAAAAGGAGAGAATTCTCCAACGGCGAACGGTGAAGGAGAAGCAAAAGGAAAATATGCTCCCACGGTGAACGATGTTGGAGAAACTAAAGGAGAGGACGCTCCCACGGCGAATGATGATGGAGTAGTAAAAAAAGAGGATGCTCCCACGGCGAACGATGACGGAGAAAGAAAAGGAGAGGATGCTCCCACGGCGAACGATGACGGAGAAAGAAAAGGAGAGGATGCTCCCACGGCGAACGATGACGGAGAAAGAAAAGGAGAGGATGCTCCCACGGCGAACGATGAAGGAGTAGAAAAAAAGAGGACGCTCCCACGGCGAACGATGATGGAGAAGCAAACGGAGAGGGCGCTCCCACGACGGACGACGCTGGAAAAGCAGAAATGAAGGTGCTCCCATGACGGACGATGAAGGAGATGAAAAATTGAGGGCGCTCCCACGGCGGACGATGAAGGAAATGCAAAAGGAGAGGATGCTCCCACGGCGAAAGATGATGGAGAAGTCAAATGAGAGGACGCTCCCACGGCGATCGATGAAGGAGAGGAAAAGGAGAGGCTGCTCCCACAGCAGACGATGATGGAGAAGCAAAAGGACACGGCGCTCCCACGACGGACGACGCTGCAGAAGCAAAAATGAGGGTGTTACCACAGCGGACGATGAAGGCAAAGGAAAAGGAGAGGATGCTCTCACAGCGAATGATGATCGAGAAGCAAAAGGAGAGGCCGCCTCCACGACGGACGATGAAGGAGAAGCAAAAGAAGAGGATGCTCCCACGGCGAACGATGACGGAGAAGCAAAAGGAGAGGATGCTCCCACGGCGAACGATGACGGAGACGCAAAACGAGAGGATGCTCCCACGGCGAACGATGAAGTAGAAGGAAAAAAAGAAGATGCTCCCACGGCGAACGATGAAGGAGAATCAAAAGTAGAGGATGCTCCCACGGCGAACGATGAAGGAGAAGCATAAGGAGAAGATGCTCCCACGGCGAACGATGAAGGAGAAACAAAAGGAGAGGACACTCCCACGGCGAATGATGATGGAGTAGTAAAAAAAGAGGTTGCTCCCACGGCGAACGATGAAGGAAAAGCAAAAGGAGAGGATGCTCCCACGGCGATCGATGAAGGAGAAGCAAAAGGAGAGGACGCTCCCACGGCGGACGATGATGGAGAAGCAAAAGGACTGGGCGCTCCCACGACGGACGACGCTGGAGAACCAGAAATTAGTGTGCTCCCACGGCGGACGACGCTGGAGAAGCAAAAGCAGAGGGCGCTCCCACAACGGACGACGCTGGAGAGGCAGTGTCCTGCAGCACATGAAGCTGAAGAAGCAGGTGTCCAGCAGCTGAAGGAGCGGATGATGCTGGAGAATCATCAGGACGTGGCGCTCCCCTGACGCATGATGCTGGTGAAGCAGCATGAGGACTGGGCATTCCCTGAGTGGATGTAGACAGTGAAGCTGGTGGTTGCGTTCGCCCGATAAATGAAGAAGAAGCTGGAAGCAAGGTTGTGAGGCCCTGAGTCACTTCCAATTCTAGAACTGATTGCTTTAGCGGTAGTCTCGGTGTCATTGTTGTGTCACAATGAGCAAGTGCACAGTGGCAGTAACTGTGTTATCATCATCGAGTTACTTTTCGTCATAATTGGCACTTTTTCTCTGTCGGAAGACAACTCTGGGTAGAAGTCCATCATGGATCCCAGGCCCCTAGATGCCCCTTCTCTTTGTTTCTGTCTGTCAGAAATCAAGGCAGAAGCAATCTAAGAAGTTTATTCTTTTTTTTTCTTTTTTTGGCCTCTTGTGCCACAGCAGATCCTTATCCAGTTACGTTAAACTCTATACTGCTACACTATTACAATAGATGGAGATTTGCAGCAAGAGGGAAGCGCATTGATTACAACTACATTCAGGGCAGAATTAAAGAGCTTCATTCCACTTGGACTTGAAGTTTTACACAACTCTGTTATGTATCTGAGACTTCCCTGAAAATCCTCACCCCAGAGAATGGCTTAGCATAGATTTTCTATTAGCTCTTCACCCACGTCCTGCAGTTCTGCCATACACTCTGGCATCTTCCATTTTAAGTTTTCACTGGAGTGGTTATTTTCTATTTCAGGACACTACCTGCCATTACAAATCTTTTCAGTAGTTCAGCTTTTAAGGACTGTACCTGAGATGCAGCTTATTTTGCATTGCTGCTGCTTTCCTTCACACAAGGACACCCAGAGCAGCAGAGGTTGGGCCCTAGTGGCTCTGTGCTGCCCTGTAACCCCACAGCTGCTCAGTCTCCCCAGGTGGGAGGAACAAGCCAATTGGAAATGCAGTAAAACCCAAAGGTTGAGATGAGAGCTAAAGACCACGACAGTAGAAGAAAACAGCATCAAGAACACAACAGCAATGGTAGCCACAACACAATTACTCACCACTCACCGACCAACGCATGCCATAAATCCCAGTGCTTGCCAAACGCTGTCCACCACCACTGCAAGGCCTCACAGCTACTGACCAACTGCCAGAGAGGGCTGCCTTTGCCCCTGCCCACAGCTTCATAGTGCCTTTGTGACATCACAGGGTTTGGAATGCTCCCTGACCAATGGCAGCACTGCCCTTGGCCCCGCCCCACCTCCTGCTTCTAACCATCATTGCAGTGGCTCCACCCGAACCAGCAGTTGTGATTGGCCAGGCTCTGCTTCAATCACTCAGCAGGAACCACACCCAGGTGTGGTGTTAGCACCTCTTCAGCTGAAATAGCAGCATGAGGCATTGCACCCAGAACGAGAGACAGTGCAGAAACTGAAAGAGAGGCTACTCCCACGTCAGACGATGCTTCAGAAGCAGAAGGAGAGGGCGCTGCCACAATGGATGCCTCTGGAGAAGCAGAAGGAGTGGACACTCCCGTGGCAGATGACACTGGAGAGGGAAATAGAGACGGCAATCTCGTGGCAGATGACGCATGAGAGGAAAAAGGAGAGGGCAATTACATGGCAGATGAAACTTCAGAGGAAAATGGAACAGACGCTTCTGTGACTGACAATGCTGAAGATGGCAGGGGAGAAGGTGCAGTTGCAGTAGACGATGGAGGAGAGCCTCGCCCCCACGATGGGCGAAACGGCAGAGGACGGTGGAGAGCCTCGCCCCCGCGATGGGCGACGGTAGAGAGCCTCGCCCCCGCGATGGGCGACGGTAGAGAGCCTTGTTGCCACGGCGGACGATGATGGAGAAGCAAAAGTAGAGGATGCTCCCACGGCAGACGTGGAAGGAAAGCAAAAGGAGAGGACGCTCCCACGACGGACGACGCTGGAGAAGCAGAAATGAAGGTGCTCCCACGACGGACGATGAAGGAGATGCAAAATTGAGGGCGCTCCCACGACGGACGATGAAGGAAAAGCAAAAGGAGAGGATGCTCCCACGGCGAAAGATGATGGAGAAGCCAAAGGAGAGGACGCTCCCACGGCGAATGATGAAGGAGTAGTAAAAAAAGAGGATGCTCCCACGGCGAACTATGACGGAGAAGCAAAAGGAGAGGATGCTCCCACGGCGAACGATGACAGAGAAGCAAAAGGAGAGGATGCTCCCACGGCGAACGATGACAGAGAAGCAAAAGGAGAGGATGCTCCCACGGCGAACGATGACGGAGACGCAAAAGGAGAGGATGCTCCCACGGCGAACGATGAAGGAGAAGCAAAAGGAAAATATGCTCCCACGGTGAACGATGTTGGAGAAACTAAAGGAGAGGATGCTCCCACGGCGAATGATGATGGAGAAGCCAAAGGAGACGATGCTCCAACGGAGAACGATGAAAGAGAAGCAAAAGGAAAAGATGCTCCCACGGTGAACGATGATGGAGAAACTAAAGGATAGGACACTCCCACGGCGAATGATGATGGAGTAGTAAAAAAAGAGGATGCTCCCACGGCGAACGATGACGGAGAAGGAAAAGGAGAGGATGCTCCCACGGCGAACGATGAAGGAGTAGAAAAAAAGAGGACGCTCCCACGGCGAACGATGATGGAGAAGCAAAAGGAGAGGGCGCTCCCACGACGGACAACGCTGGAGAAGCAGAAATGAAGGTGCTCCCACGACGGACGATGAAGGAGATGCAAAATTGAGGGCGCTCCCACGGCGGACGATGAAGGAAATGCAAAAGGAGAGGATGCTCCCACGGCGAAAGATGATGGAGAAGTCAAATGAGAGGACGCTCCCACGGCGATCGATGAAGGAGAGGAAAAGGAGAGGCTGCTCCCACAGCAGACGATGATGGAGAAGCAAAAGGACACGGCGCTCCCACGACGGACGACGCTGCAGAAGCAAAAATGAGGGTGTTACCACAGCGGACGATGAAGGCAAAGGAAAAGGAGAGGATGCTCTCACAGCGAATGATGATCGAGAAGCAAAAGGAGAGGCCGCCTCCACGACGGACGATGAAGGAGAAGCAAAAGAAGAGGATGCTCCCACGGCGAACGATGACGGAGAAGCAAAAGGAGAGGATGCTCCCACGGCGAACGATGACGGAGACGCAAAACGAGAGGATGCTCCCACGGCGAACGATGAAGTAGAAGGAAAAAAAGAAGATGCTCCCACGGCGAACGATGAAGGAGAAGCAAAAGTAGAGGATGCTCCCACGGCGAACGATGAAGGAGAAGCATAAGGAGAAGATGCTCCCACGGCGAACGATGAAGGAGAAACAAAAGGACACTCCCACGGCGAATGATGATGGAGTAGTAAAAAAAGAGGTTGCTCCCACGGCGAACGATGAAGGAGAAGCAAAAGGAGAGGACGCTCCCACGGCGGACGATGATGGAGAAGCAAAAGGACTGGGCGCTCCCACGACGGACGACGCTGGAGAAGCAGAAATTAGTGTGCTCCCACGGCGGACGACGCTGGAGAAGCAAAAGCAGAGGGCGCTCCCACAACGGACGACGCTGGAGAGGCAGTGTCCTGCAGCACATGAAGCTGAAGAAGCAGGTGTCCAGCAGCTGAAGGAGCGGATGATGCTGGAGAATCATCAGGACGTGGCGCTCCCCTGACGCATGATGCTGGTGAAGCAGCATGAGGACTGGGCATTCCCTGAGTGGATGTAGACAGTGAAGCTGGTGGTTGCGTTCGCCCGATAAATGAAGAAGAAGCTGGAAGCAAGGTTGTGAGGCCCTGAGTCACTTCCAATTCTAGAACTGATTGCTTTAGCGGTAGTCTCGGTGTCATTGTTGTGTCACAATGAGCAAGTGCACAGTGGCAGTAACTGTGTTATCATCATCGAGTTACTTTTCGTCATAATTGGCACTTTTTCTCTGTCGGAAGACAACTCTGGGTAGAAGTCCATCATGGATCCCAGGCCCCTAGATGCCCCTTCTCTTTGTTTCTGTCTGTCAGAAATCAAGGCAGAAGCAATCTAAGAAGTTTATTCTTTTTTTTTCTTTTTTTGGCCTCTTGTGCCACAGCAGATCCTTATCCAGTTACGTTAAACTCTATACTGCTACACTATTACAATAGATGGAGATTTGCAGCAAGAGGGAAGCGCATTGATTACAACTACATTCAGGGCAGAATTAAAGAGCTTCATTCCACTTGGACTTGAAGTTTTACACAACTCTGTTATGTATTTGAGACTTCCCTGAAAATCCTCACCCCAGAGAATGGCTTAGCATAGATTTTCTATTAGCTCTTCACCCACGTCCTGCAGTTCTGCCATACACTCTGGCATCTTCCATTTTAAGTTTTCACTGGAGTGGTTATTTTCTATTTCAGGACACTACCTGCCATTACAAATCTTTTCAGTAGTTCAGCTTTTAAGGACTGTACCTGAGATGCAGCTTATTTTGCATTGCTGCTGCTTTCCTTCACACAAGGACACCCAGAGCAGCAGAGGTTGGGCCCTAGTGGCTCTGTGCTGCCCTGTAACCCCACAGCTGCTCAGTCTCCCCAGGTGGGAGGAACAAGCCAATTGGAAATGCAGTAAAACCCAAAGGTTGAGATGAGAGCTAAAGACCACGACAGTAGAAGAAAACAGCATCAAGAACACAACAGCAATGGTAGCCACAACACAATTACTCACCACTCACCGACCAACGCATGCCATAAATCCCAGTGCTTGCCAAACGCTGTCCACCACCACTGCAAGGCCTCACAGCTACTGACCAACTGCCAGAGAGGGCTGCCTTTGCCCCTGCCCACAGCTTCATAGTGCCTTTGTGACATCACAGGGTTTGGAATGCTCCCTGACCAATGGCAGCACTGCCCTTGGCCCCGCCCCACCTCCTGCTTCTAACCATCATTGCAGTGGCTCCACCCGAACCAGCAGTTGTGATTGGCCAGGCTCTGCTTCAATCACTCAGCAGGAACCACACCCAGGTGTGGTGTTAGCACCTCTTCAGCTGAAATAGCAGCATGAGGCATTGCACCCAGAACGAGAGACAGTGCAGAAACTGAAAGAGAGGCTACTCCCACGTCAGACGATGCTTCAGAAGCAGAAGGAGAGGGCGCTGCCACAATGGATGCCTCTGGAGAAGCAGAAGGAGTGGACACTCCCGTGGCAGATGACACTGGAGAGGGAAATAGAGACGGCAATCTCGTGGCAGATGACGCATGAGAGGAAAAAGGAGAGGGCAATTACATGGCAGATGAAACTTCAGAGGAAAATGGAACAGACGCTTCTGTGACTGACAATGCTGAAGATGGCAGGGGAGAAGGTGCAGTTGCAGTAGACGATGGAGGAGAGCCTCGCCCCCACGATGGGCGAAACGGCAGAGGACGGTGGAGAGCCTCGCCCCCGCGATGGGCGACGGTAGAGAGCCTCGCCCCCGCGATGGGCGACGGTAGAGAGCCTTGTTGCCACGGCGGACGATGATGGAGAAGCAAAAGTAGAGGATGCTCCCACGGCAGACGTGGAAGGAAAGCAAAAGGAGAGGACGCTCCCACGACGGACGACGCTGGAGAAGCAGAAATGAAGGTGCTCCCACGACGGACGATGAAGGAGATGCAAAATTGAGGGCGCTCCCACGACGGACGATGAAGGAAAAGCAAAAGGAGAGGATGCTCCCACGGCGAAAGATGATGGAGAAGCCAAAGGAGAGGACGCTCCCACGGCGAATGATGAAGGAGTAGTAAAAAAAGAGGATGCTCCCACGGCGAACTATGACGGAGAAGCAAAAGGAGAGGATGCTCCCACGGCGAACGATGACAGAGAAGCAAAAGGAGAGGATGCTCCCACGGCGAACGATGACAGAGAAGCAAAAGGAGAGGATGCTCCCACGGCGAACGATGACGGAGACGCAAAAGGAGAGGATGCTCCCACGGCGAACGATGAAGGAGAAGCAAAAGGAAAATATGCTCCCACGGTGAACGATGTTGGAGAAACTAAAGGAGAGGATGCTCCCACGGCGAATGATGATGGAGAAGCCAAAGGAGACGATGCTCCAACGGAGAACGATGAAAGAGAAGCAAAAGGAAAAGATGCTCCCACGGTGAACGATGATGGAGAAACTAAAGGATAGGACACTCCCACGGCGAATGATGATGGAGTAGTAAAAAAAGAGGATGCTCCCACGGCGAACGATGACGGAGAAGGAAAAGGAGAGGATGCTCCCACGGCGAACGATGAAGGAGTAGAAAAAAAGAGGACGCTCCCACGGCGAACGATGATGGAGAAGCAAAAGGAGAGGGCGCTCCCACGACGGACAACGCTGGAGAAGCAGAAATGAAGGTGCTCCCACGACGGACGATGAAGGAGATGCAAAATTGAGGGCGCTCCCACGGCGGACGATGAAGGAAATGCAAAAGGAGAGGATGCTCCCACGGCGAAAGATGATGGAGAAGTCAAATGAGAGGACGCTCCCACGGCGATCGATGAAGGAGAGGAAAAGGAGAGGCTGCTCCCACAGCAGACGATGATGGAGAAGCAAAAGGACACGGCGCTCCCACGACGGACGACGCTGCAGAAGCAAAAATGAGGGTGTTACCACAGCGGACGATGAAGGAAAAGGAAAAGGAGAGGATGCTCTCACAGCGAATGATGATCGAGAAGCAAAAGGAGAGGCCGCCTCCACGACGGACGATGAAGGAGAAGCAAAAGAAGAGGATGCTCCCACGGCGAACGATGACGGAGAAGCAAAAGGAGAGGATGCTCCCACGGCGAACGATGAAGTAGAAGGAAAAAAAGAAGATGCTCCCACGGCGAACGATGAAGGAGAAGCAAAAGTAGAGGATGCTCCCACGGCGAACGATGAAGGAGAAGCAAAAGGAGAAGATGCTCCCACGGCGAACGATGAAGGAGAAACAAAAGGAGAGGACACTCCCACGGCGAATGATGATGGAGTAGTAAAAAAAGAGGTTGCTCCCACGGCGAACGATGAAGGAAAAGCAAAAGGAGAGGATGCTCCCACGGCGATCGATGAAGGAGAAGCAAAAGGAGAGGACGCTCCCACGGCGGACGATGATGGAGAAGCAAAAGGACTGGGCGCTCCCACGACGGACGACGCTGGAGAGCCAGAAATTAGTGTGCTCCCACGGCGGACGACGCTGGAGAAGCAAAAGCAGAGGGCGCTCCCACAACGGACGACGCTGGAGAGGCAGTGTCCTGCAGCACATGAAGCTGAAGAAGCAGGTGTCCAGCAGCTGAAGGAGCGGATGATGCTGGAGAATCATCAGGACGCGGCGCTCCCCTGACGCATGATGCTGGTGAAGCAGCATGAGGACTGGGCATTCCCTGAGTGGATGTAGACAGTGAAGCTGGTGGTTGCGTTCGCCCGATAAATGAAGAAGAAGCTGGAAGCAAGGTTGTGAGGCCCTGAGTCACTTCCAATTCTAGAACTGATTGCTTTAGCGGTAGTCTCGGTGTCATTGTTGTGTCACAATGAGCAAGTGCACAGTGGCAGTAACTGTGTTATCATCATCGAGTTACTTTTCGTCATAATTGGCACTTTTTCTCTGTCGGAAGACAACTCTGGGTAGAAGTCCATCATGGATCCCAGGCCCCTAGATGCCCCTTCTCTTTGTTTCTGTCTGTCAGAAATCAAGGCAGAAGCAATCTAAGAAGTTTATTCTTTTTTTTTCTTTTTTTGGCCTCTTGTGCCACAGCAGATCCTTATCCAGTTACGTTAAACTCTATACTGCTACACTATTACAATAGATGGAGATTTGCAGCAAGAGGGAAGCGCATTGATTACAACTACATTCAGGGCAGAATTAAAGAGCTTCATTCCACTTGGACTTGAAGTTTTACACAACTCTGTTATGTATTTGAGACTTCCCTGAAAATCCTCACCCCAGAGAATGGCTTAGCATAGATTTTCTATTAGCTCTTCACCCACGTCCTGCAGTTCTGCCATACACTCTGGCATCTTCCATTTTAAGTTTTCACTGGAGTGGTTATTTTCTATTTCAGGACACTACCTGCCATTACAAATCTTTTCAGTAGTTCAGCTTTTAAGGACTGTACCTGAGATGCAGCTTATTTTGCATTGCTGCTGCTTTCCTTCACACAAGGACACCCAGAGCAGCAGAGGTTGGGCCCTAGTGGCTCTGTGCTGCCCTGTAACCCCACAGCTGCTCAGTCTCCCCAGGTGGGAGGAACAAGCCAATTGGAAATGCAGTAAAACCCAAAGGTTGAGATGAGAGCTAAAGACCACGACAGTAGAAGAAAACAGCATCAAGAACACAACAGCAATGGTAGCCACAACACAATTACTCACCACTCACCGACCAACGCATGCCATAAATCCCAGTGCTTGCCAAACGCTGTCCACCACCACTGCAAGGCCTCACAGCTACTGACCAACTGCCAGAGAGGGCTGCCTTTGCCCCTGCCCACAGCTTCATAGTGCCTTTGTGACATCACAGGGTTTGGAATGCTCCCTGACCAATGGCAGCACTGCCCTTGGCCCCGCCCCACCTCCTGCTTCTAACCATCATTGCAGCGGCTCCACCCGAACCAGCAGTTGTGATTGGCCAGGCTCTGCTTCAATCACTCAGCAGGAACCACACCCAGGTGTGGTGTTAGCACCTCTTCAGCTGAAATAGCAGCATGAGGCATTGCACCCAGAACGAGAGACAGTGCAGAAACTGAAAGAGAGGCTACTCCCACATCAGACGATGCTTCAGAAGCAGAAGGAGAGGGCGCTGCCACAATGGATGCCTCTGGAGAAGCAGAAGGAGTGGACACTCCCGTGGCAGATGACACTGGAGAGGGAAATAGAGACGGCAATCTCGTGGCAGATGACGCATGAGAGGAAAAAGGAGAGGGCAATTACATGGCAGATGAAACTTCAGAGGAAAATGGAACAGACGCTTCTGTGACTGACAATGCTGAAGATGGCAGGGGAGAAGGTGCAGTTGCAGTAGACGATGGAGGAGAGCCTCGCCCCCACGATGGGCGAAACGGCAGAGGACGGTGGAGAGCCTCGCCCCCGCGATGGGCGACGGTAGAGAGCCTTGTTGCCACGGCGGACGATGATGGAGAAGCAAAAGTAGAGGATGCTCCCACGGCAGATGTGGAAGGAAAGCAAAAGGAGAGGGCGCTCCCACGACAGACGATGAAGGAAAAGCAAAAGGAGAAGATGCTCCCAAGGCGAACGATGACAGAGAAGCAAAAGGAGAGGGCGCTCCCACGATGGACGACGCTGGAGAAGCAAAAATGAGGGCGTTACCACGGCGGACGATGAAGAAAAAGCAAAAGGAGAGGATGCTCTCACGGCAAACGATGATCGAGAAGCAAAAGGAGAGGGAGATCCGACGACAGACGATGAAGGAGAAGCAAAAGGAGAAGATGCTTCCATGGCGAATGATGACGGTGAAGCAAAAGGAGAGGATGCTCCCACGGCGAGCGATGAAGGAGAAGCAAAAGGAGAGGGCGCTCCCACGACGGACGACGCTGGAGAAGCAGAAATGAAGGTGCTCCCATGACGGACGGTGAAGGAGAAGCAAAAAAGAGGACGCTCCCACGGCGAACTATGAAGGAGTAGAAAAAAAGAGGACGCTCCCACGACGGACGACGCTGGAGAAGCAGAAATGAAGGTGCTCCCACGACGGACGATGAAGGAGATGCAAAATTGAGGGCGCTCCCACGACGGACGATGAAGGAAAAGCAAAAGGAGAGGATGCTCCCACGGCGAAAGATGATGGAGAAGCCAAAGGAGAGGACGCTCCCACGGCGAATGATGAAGGAGTAGTAAAAAAAGAGGATGCTCCCACGGCGAACTATGACGGAGAAGCAAATGAAGAGGATGCTCCCACGGCGAACGATGACAGAGAAGCAAAAGGAGAGGATGCTCCCACGGCGAACGATGACAGAGAAGCAAAAGGAGAGGATGCTCCCACGGCGAATGATGACGGAGACGCAAAAGGAGAGGATGCTCCCACGGCGAACGATGAAGGAGAAGCAAAAGGAAAATATGCTCCCACGGTGAACGATGTTGGAGAAACTAAAGGAGAGGATGCTCCCACGGCGAATGATGATGGAGAAGCCAAAGGGGACGATGCTCCAACGGAGAACGATGAAAGAGAAGCAAAAGGAAAAGATGCTCCCACGGTGAACGATGATGGAGAAACTAAAGGATAGGACACTCCCACGGCGAATGATGATGGAGTAGTAAAAAAAGAGGATGCTCCCACGGCGAACGATGACGGAGAAGGAAAAGGAGAGGATGCTCCCACGGCGAACGATGAAGGAGTAGAAAAAAAGAGGACGCTCCCACGGCGAACGATGATGGAGAAGCAAAAGGAGAGGGCGCTCCCACGACGGACAACGCTGGAGAAGCAGAAATGAAGGTGCTCCCACGACGGACGATGAAGGAGATGCAAAATTGAGGGCGCTCCGATGGCGGACGATGAAGGAAATGCAAAAAGAGAGGATGCTCCCACGGCGAAAGATGATGGAGAAGTCAAATGAGAGGACGCTCCCACGGCGATCGATGAAGGAGAGGAAAAGGAGAGGCTGCTCCCACAGCAGACGATGATGGAGAAGCAAAAGGACACGGCGCTCCCACGACGGACGACGCTGCAGAAGCAAAAATGAGGGTGTTACCACAGCGGACGATGAAGGAAAAGGAAAAGGAGAGGATGCTCTCACAGCGAATGATGATCGAGAAGCAAAAGGAGAGGCCGCCTCCACGACGGACGATGAAGGAGAAGCAAAAGAAGAGGATGCTCCCACGGCGAACGATGACGGAGAAGCAAAAGGAGAGGATGCTCCCACGGCGAACGATGACGGAGACGCAAAACGAGAGGATGCTCCCACGGCGAACGATGAAGTAGAAGGAAAAAAAGAAGATGCTCCCACGGCGAACGATGAAGGAGAAGCAAAAGTAGAGGATGCTCCCACGGCGAACGATGAAGGAGAAGCAAAAGGAGAAGATGCTCCCACGGCGAACGATGAAGGAGAAACAAAAGGAGAGGACACTCCCACGGCGAATGATGATGGAGTAGTAAAAAAAGAGGTTGCTCCCACGGCGAACGATGAAGGAAAAGCAAAAGGAGAGGATGCTCCCACGGCGATCGATGAAGGAGAAGCAAAAGGAGAGGACGCTCCCACGGCGGACGATGATGGAGAAGCAAAAGGACTGGGCGCTCCCACGACGGACGACGCTGGAGAAGCAGAAATTAGTGTGCTCCCACGGCGGACGACGCTGGAGAAGCAAAAGCAGAGGGCGCTCCCACAACGGACGACGCTGGAGAGGCAGTGTCCTGCAGCACATGAAGCTGAAGAAGCAGGTGTCCAGCAGCTGAAGGAGCGGATGATGCTGGAGAATCATCAGGACGCGGCGCTCCCCTGACGCATGATGCTGGTGAAGCAGCATGAGGACTGGGCATTCCCTGAGTGGATGTAGACAGTGAAGCTGGTGGTTGCGTTCGCCCGATAAATGAAGAAGAAGCTGGAAGCAAGGTTGTGAGGCCCTGAGTCACTTCCAATTCTAGAACTGATTGCTTTAGCGGTAGTCTCGGTGTCATTGTTGTGTCACAATGAGCAAGTGCACAGTGGCAGTAACTGTGTTATCATCATCGAGTTACTTTTCGTCATAATTGGCACTTTTCCTCTGTCGGAAGACAACTCTGGGTAGACGTCCATCATGGATCCCAGGCCCCTAGATGCCCCTTCTCTTTGTTTCTGTCTGTCAGAAATCAAGGCAGAAGCAATCTAAGAAGTTTATTCTTTTTTTTTCTTTTTTTGGCCTCTTGTGCCACAGCAGATCCTTATCCAGTTACGTTAAACTCTATACTGCTACACTATTACAATAGATGGAGATTTGCAGCAAGAGGGAAGCGCATTGATTACAACTACATTCAGGGCAGAATTAAAGAGCTTCATTCCACTTGGACTTGAAGTTTTACACAACTCTGTTATGTATTTGAGACTTCCCTGAAAATCCTCACCCCAGAGAATGGCTTAGCATAGATTTTCTATTAGCTCTTCACCCACGTCCTGCAGTTCTGCCATACACTCTGGCGTCTTCCATTTTAAGTTTTCACTGGAGTGGTTATTTTCTATTTCAGGACACTACCTGCCATTACAAATCTTTTCAGTAGTTCAGCTTTTAAGGACTGTACCTGAGATGCAGCTTATTTTGCATTGCTGCTGCTTTCCTTCACACAAGGACACCCAGAGCAGCAGAGGTTGGGCCCTAGTGGCTCTGTGCTGCCCTGTAACCCCACAGCTGCTCAGTCTCCCCAGGTGGGAGGAACAAGCCAATTGGAAATGCAGTAAAACCCAAAGGTTGAGATGAGAGCTAAAGACCACGACAGTAGAAGAAAACAGCATCAAGAACACAACAGCAATGGTAGCCACAACACAATTACTCACCACTCACCGACCAACGCATGCCATAAATCCCAGTGCTTGCCAAACGCTGTCCACCACCACTGCAAGGCCTCACAGCTACTGACCAACTGCCAGAGAGGGCTGCCTTTGCCCCTGCCCACAGCTTCATAGTGCCTTTGTGACATCACAGGGTTTGGAATGCTCCCTGACCAATGGCAGCACTGCCCTTGGCCCCGCCCCACCTCCTGCTTCTAACCATCATTGCAGCGGCTCCACCCGAACCAGCAGTTGTGATTGGCCAGGCTCTGCTTCAATCACTCAGCAGGAACCACACCCAGGTGTGGTGTTAGCACCTCTTCAGCTGAAATAGCAGCATGAGGCATTGCACCCAGAACGAGAGACAGTGCAGAAACTGAAAGAGAGGCTACTCCCACGTCAGACGATGCTTCAGAAGCAGAAGGAGAGGGCGCTGCCACAATGGATGCCTCTGGAGAAGCAGAAGGAGTGGACACTCCCGTGGCAGATGACACTGGAGAGGGAAATAGAGACGGCAATCTCGTGGCAGATGACGCATGAGAGGAAAAAGGAGAGGGCAATTACATGGCAGATGAAACTTCAGAGGAAAATGGAACAGACGCTTCTGTGACTGACAATGCTGAAGATGGCAGGGGAGAAGGTGCAGTTGCAGTAGACGATGGAGGAGAGCCTCGCCCCCACGATGGGCGAAACGGCAGAGGACGGTGGAGAGCCTCGCCCCCGCGATGGGCGACGGTAGAGAGCCTTGTTGCCACGGCGGACGATGACGGAGAAGCAAAAGTAGAGGATGCTCCCACGGCAGACGTGGAAAGAAAGCAAAAGGAGAGGGCGCTCCCACGACAGACGATGAAGGAAAAGCAAAAGGAGAAGATGCTCCCAAGGCGAACGATGACAGAGAAGCAAAAGGAGAGGGCGCTCCCACGATGGACGACGCTGGAGAAGCAAAAATGAGGGCGTTACCACGGCGGACGATGAAGAAAAAGCAAAAGGAGAGGATGCTCTCACGGCAAACGATGATCGAGAAGCAAAAGGAGAGGGAGATCCGACGACAGACGATGAAGGAGAAGCAAAAGGAGAAGATGCTTCCATGGCGAATGATGACGGTGAACCAAAAGGAGAGGATGCTCCCACGGCGAGCGATGAAGGAGAAGCAAAAGGAGAGGGCGCTCCCACGACGGACGACGCTGGAGAAGCAGAAATGAAGGTGCTCCCACGACGGACGATGAAGGAGATGCAAAAAAGAGGATGCACCCACGGCGAACTATGAAGGAGTAGAAAAAAAGAGGACGCTCTCACGACGGACGACGCTGGAGAAGCAGAAATGAAGGTGCTCCCACGACGGACGATGAAGGAGATGCAAAATTGAGGGCGCTCCCACGGCGGACGATGAAGGAAAAGCAAAAGGAGAGGATGCTCCCACGGCGAAAGATGATGGAGAAGTCAAATGAGAGGACGCTCCCACGGCGATCGATGATGGAGAGGAAAAGGAGAGGCTGCTCCCACAGCAGATGATGATGTTGAAGCAAAAGGACACGGCGCTCCCACGACGGACGACGCTGCAGAAGCAAAAATGAGGGTGTTACCACAGCGGACGATGAAGGAAAAGGAAAAGGAGAGGATGCTCTCACAGCGAATGATGATCGAGAAGCAAAAGGAGAGGCCGCCTCCACGACGGACGATGAAGGAGAAGCAAAAGAAGAGGATGCTCCCACGGCGAACGATGATGGAGAAGCAAAAGGAGAGGATGCTCCCACGGCGAACGATGACGGAGACGCAAAACGAGAGGATGCTCCCACGGCGAACGATGATGGAGAAGCCAAAGGGGAGGACGCTCCCACGGCGAACGATGAAGTAGAAGGAAAAAAAGGAGATGCTCCCACGGCGAACGATGAAGGAGAAGCAAAAGTAGAGGATGCTCCCACGGCGAACGATGAAGGAGAAGCAAAAGGAGAAGATGCTCCCACGGCGAACGATGAAGGAGAAACAAAAGGAGAGGATACTCCCACGGCGAATGATGATGGAGTAGTAAAAAAAGAGGTTGCTCCCACGGCGAACGATGAAGGAAAAGCAAAAGGAGAGGATGCTCCCACGGCGATCGATGATCGAGAAGCAAAAGGAGAGGACGCTCCCACGGTGGACGATGATGGAGAAGCAAAAGGACAGGGCGCTCCCACGACGGACGACGCTGGAGAACCAGAAATTAGTGTGCTCCCACGGCGGATGACGCTGGAGAAGCAAAAGCAGAGGGCGCTCCCACAACGGACGACGCTGGAGAGGCAGTGTCCTGCAGCACATGAAGCTGAAGAAGCAGGTGTCCAGCAGCTGAAGGAGCGGATGATGCTGGAGAATCATCAGGACGCGGCGCTCCCCTGACGCATGATGCTGGTGAAGCAGCAGGAGGACTGGGCATTCCCTGAGTGGATGTAGACAGTGAAGCTGGTGGTTGCGTTCGCCCGATAAATGAAGAAGAAGCTGGAAGCAAGGTTGTGAGGCCCTGAGTCACTTCCAATTCTAGAACTGATTGCTTTAGCGGTAGTCTCGGTGTCATTGTTGTGTCACAATGAGCAAGTGCACAGTGGCAGTAACTGTGTTATCATCATCGAGTTACTTTTCGTCATAATTGGCACTTTTTCTCTGTCGGAAGACAACTCTGGGTAGAAGTCCATCATGGATCCCAGGCCCCTAGATGCCCCTTCTCTTTGTTTCTGTCTGTCAGAAATCAAGGCAGAAGCAATCTAAGAAGTTTATTCTTTTTTTTTCTTTTTTTGGCCTCTTGTGCCACAGCAGATCCTTATCCAGTTACGTTAAACTCTATACTGCTACACTATTACAATAGATGGAGATTTGCAGCAAGAGGGAAGCGCATTGATTACAACTACATTCAGGGCAGAATTAAAGAGCTTCATTCCACTTGGACTTGAAGTTTTACACAACTCTGTTATGTATTTGAGACTTCCCTGAAAATCCTCACCCCAGAGAATGGCTTAGCATAGATTTTCTATTAGCTCTTCACCCACGTCCTGCAGTTCTGCATCTTCCATTTTAAGTTTTCACTGGAGTGGTTATTTTCTATTTCAGGACACTACCTGCCATTACAAATCTTTTCAGTAGTTCAGCTTTTAAGGACTGTACCTGAGATGCAGCTTATTTTGCATTGCTGCTGCTTTCCTTCACACAAGGACACCCAGAGCAGCAGAGGTTGGGCCCTAGTGGCTCTGTGCTGCCCTGTAACCCCACAGCTGCTCAGTCTCCCCAGGTGGGAGGAACAAGCCAATTGGAAATGCAGTAAAACCCAAAGGTTGAGATGAGAGCTAAAGACCACGACAGTAGAAGAAAACAGCGTCAAGAACACAACAGCATTGGTAGCCACAACACAATTACTCACCACTCACCGACCAACGCATGCCATAAATCCCAGTGCTTGCCAAACGCTGTCCACCACCACTGCAAGGCCTCACAGCTACTGACCAACTGCCAGAGAGGGCTGCCTTTGCCCCTGCCCACAGCTTCATAGTGCCTTTGTGACATCACAGGGTTTGGAATGCTCCCTGACCAATGGCAGCACTGCCCTTGGCCCCGCCCCACCTCCTGCTTCTAACCATCATTGCAGCGGCTCCACCCGAACCAGCAGTTGTGATTGGCCAGGCTCTGCTTCAATCACTCAGCAGGAACCACACCCAGGTGTGGTGTTAGCACCTCTTCAGCTGAAATAGCAGCATGAGGCATTGCACCCAGAACGAGAGACAGTGCAGAAACTGAAAGAGAGGCTACTCCCACGTCAGACGATGCTTCAGAAGCAGAAGGAGAGGGCGCTGCCACAATGGATGCCTCTGGAGAAGCAGAAGGAGTGGACACTCCCGTGGCAGATGACACTGGAGAGGGAAATAGAGACGGCAATCTCGTGGCAGATGACGCATGAGAGGAAAAAGGAGAGGGCAATTACATGGCAGATGAAACTTCAGAGGAAAATGGAACAGACGCTTCTGTGACTGACAATGCTGAAGATGGCAGGGGAGAAGGTGCAGTTGCAGTAGACGATGGAGGAGAGCCTCGCCCCCACGATGGGCGAAACGGCAGAGGACGGTGGAGAGCCTCGCCCCCGCGATGGGCGACGGTAGAGACCCTCGCCCCCGCGATGGGCGACGGTAGAGAGCCTTGTTGCCACGGCGGACGATGATGGAGTAGCAAAAGTAGAGGATGCTCCCACGGCAGACGTGGAAGGAAAGCAAAAGGAGAGGACGCTCCCACGACGGACGACGCTGGAGAAGCAGAAATGAAGGTGCTCCCACGACGGACGATGAAGGAGATGCAAAATTGAGGGCGCTCCCACGACGGACGATGAAGGAAAAGCAAAAGGAGAGGATGCTCCCACGGCGAAAGATGATGGAGAAGCCAAAGGAGAAGATGCTCCCACGGCGAACGATGAAGGAGAAGCAAAAGTAGAGGATACTCCCACGGCGAACGATGAAGGAGAAGCAAAAGGAGAAGATGCTCCCACGGTGAACGATATTGGAGAAACTAAAGGAGAGGACGCTCCCACGGCGAATGATGATGGAGTAGTAAAAAAAGAGGATGCTCCCACGGCGAACGATGACGGAGAAAGAAAAGGAGAGGCTGCTCCCACAGCAGACGATGATGGAGAAGCAAAAGGACACGGCGCTCCGACGACGGACGACGCTGCATAAGCAAAAATGAGGGTGTTACCACAGCGGACGATGAAGGAAAAGGAAAAGGAGAGGATGCTCTCACAGCGAATGATGATCGAGAAGCAAAAGGAGAGGCCGACTCCATGACGGACGATGAAGGAGAAGCAAAAGAAGAGGATGCTCCCACGGCGAACGATGACGGAGAAGCAAAAGGAGAGGATGCTCCCATGGCGAACGATGACGGAGACGCAAAACGAGAGGATGCTCCCACGGCGAACGATGATGGAGAAGCCAAAGGGGAGGACGCTCCCACGGCGAATGATGAAGTAGAAGGAAAAAAAGAAGATGCTCCCACAGCGAACGATGAAGGAGAAGCAAAAGGAGAGGATGCTCCCACGGCGAACGATGAAGGAGTAGAAAAAAAGAGGACGCTCCCACGGCGAACGATGAAGGAGAAGCAAATGGAGAGGGCGCTCCCACGACGGACGACGCTGGAAAAGCAGAAATGAAGGTGCTCCCATGACGGACGATGAAGGAGATGCAAAATTGAGGGCGCTCCCACGGCGGACGATGAAGGAAAAGCAAAAGGAGAGGATGCTCCCACGGCGAACGATGAAGGAGTAGAAAAAAAGAGGACGCTCCCACGGCGAACGATGAAGGAGTAGAAAAAAAGAGGACGCTCCCACGACGGACGACGCTGGAGAAGCAGAAATGAAGGTGCTCCCACGACGGACGATGAAGGAGATGCAAAATTGAGGGCGCTCCCACGGCGGACGATGAAGGAGAAGCAAAAGGAAAAGATGCTCCCACGGTGAACGATGATGGAGAAACTAAAGGATAGGACGCTCCCACGGCGAATGATGATGGAGTAGTAAAAAAAGAGGATGCTCCCACGGCGAACGATGACGGAGAAGGAAGAGGAGAGGATGCTCCCACGGCGAACGATGAAGGAGTAGAAAAAAAGAGGTTGCTCCCACAGCGAACGATGATGGAGAAGCAAAAGGAGAGGGCACTCCCACGACGGACGACGCTGGAGAAGCAGAAATGAAGCTGCTCCCACGACGGACGATGAAGGAGATGCAAAAGGAGAGGATGCTCCCACGGCGGACGATGAAGGAGAAGCAAAAGGAGAGGATGCTCCCACGGCGAAAGATGATGGAGAAGCCAAATGAGAGGACGCTTCCACGGCGATCGATGATGGAGAAGCAAAAGGAGAGGGCGCTCCCACGACGGACGACGCTGGAGAAGGAGAAATGAGGGTGCTGCCACAACGGACGACACTGAAGAAGCAAAAATGAGGGCGCTTCCACGGCGGACGATGATGGAGAAGCAAGAGTACACGGCGCTTCCACGACGGACGACGCTGCAGAAGCAAAAATGAGGGTGTTACCACAGCGGACGATGAAGGAAAAGGAAAAGGAGAGGATGCTCTCACAGCGAATGATGATCGAGAAGCAAAAGGAGAGGCCGCCTCCACGACGGACGATGAAGGAGAAGCAAAAGAAGAGGATGCTCCCACGGCGAACGATGACGGAGAAGGAGAAGGAGAGGATGCTCCCATGGCGAACGATGACGGAGAAGCAAAAGGAGAGGATGCTCCCACGGCGAACGATGAAGGAGAAGCAAAAGGAAAAGATGCTCCTACGGTGAACGATGATGGAGAAACTAAAGGAGAGGACGCTCCCACGGCGAATGATGATGGAGTAGTAAAAAAAGAGGATGCTCCCACGGCGAACGATGACGGAGAAAGAAAAGGAGAGGATGCTCCCACGGCGGACGATGAAGGAGAAGCAAAAGGAGAGGATGCTCCCACGGCGAACGATGAAGGAGTAGAAAAATAGAGGACGCTCCCACGGCGAACTATGATGGAGAAGCAAAAGCAGAGGGCGCTCCCACGATGGACAATGCTGGAGAAGCAGAAATGAAGGTGCTCCCACGACGGACGATGAAGGAGATGCAAAATTGAGGGCGCTCCCACGGCGGACGATGAAGGAAAAGCAAAAGGAGAGGATGCTCCCACGGCGAAAGATGATGGATAAGTCAAATGAGAGGACGCTCCCACGGCGATCGATGAAGGAGAGGAAAAGGAGAGGCTGCTCCCACAGCAGACGATGATGGAGAAGCAAAAGGACACGGCGCTCCCACGACGGACGACGCTGCAGAAGCAAAAATGAGGGTGTTACCACAGCGGACGATGAAGGAAAAGGAAAAGGAGAGGATGCTCTCACAGCGAATGATGATTGAGAAGCAAAAGGAGAGGCCGCCTCCATGACGGACGATGAAGGAGAAGCAAAAGAAGAGGATGCTCCCACGGCGAACGATGATTGAGAAGCAAAAGGAGAGGATGCTCCCACGGCGAACGATGACGGAGACGCAAAACGAGAGGATGCTCCCACGGCGAACGATGATGGAGAAGCCAAAGGGGAGGACGCTCCCACGGCGAACGATTTAGTAGAAGGAAAAAAAGAAGATGCTCCCACGGCGAATGATGAAGGAGAAGCAAAAGTAGAGGACGCTCCCACGGTGGACGATGATGGAGAAGCAAAAGGACAGGGCGCTCCCACGACGGACGACGCTGGAGAAGCAGAAATTAGTGTGCTCCCACGGCGGACGACGCTGGAGAAGCAAAAGCAGAGGGCGCTCCCACAACGTACGACGCTGGAGAGGCAGTGTCCTGCAGCACATGAAGCTGAAGAAGCAGGTGTCCAGCAGCTGAAGGAGCGGATGATGCTGGAGAATCATCAGGACGCGGCGCTCCCCTGACGCATGATGCTGGTGAAGCAGCATGAGGACTGGGCATTCCCTGAGTGGATGTAGACAGTGAAGCTGGTGGTTGCGTTCGCCCGATAAATGAAGAAGAAGCTGGAAGCAAGGCTGTGAGGCCCTGAGTCACTTCCTATTCTAGAACTGATTGCTTTAGCGGTAGTCTCGGTGTCATTGTTGTGTCACAATGAGCAAGTGCACAGTGGCAGTAACTGTGTTATCATCATCGAGTTACTTTTCGTCATAATTGGCACTTTTTCTCTGTCGGAAGACAACTCTGGGTAGAAGTCCATCATGGATCCCAGGCCCCTAGATGCCCCTTCTCTTTGTTTCTGTCTGTCAGAAATCAAGGCAGAAGCAATCTAAGAAGTTTATTCTTTTTTTTTTTTCTTTTTTTGGCCTCTTGTGCCACAGCAGATCCTTATCCAGTTACGTTAAACTCTATACTGCTACACTATTACAATAGATGGAGATTTGCAGCAAGAGGGAAGCGCATTGATTACAACTACATTCAGGGCAGAATTAAAGAGCTTCATTCCACTTGGACTTGAAGTTTTACACAACTCTGTTATGTATTTGAGACTTCCCTGAAAATCCTCACCCCAGAGAATGGCTTAGCATAGATTTTCTATTAGCTCTTCACCCACGTCCTGCAGTTCTGCCATACACTCTGGCATCTTCCATTTTAAGTTTTCACTGGAGTGGTTATTTTCTATTTCAGGACACTACCTGCCATTACAAATCTTTTCAGTAGTTCAGCTTTTAAGGACTGTACCTGAGATGCAGCTTATTTTGCATTGCTGCTGCTTTCCTTCACACAAGGACACCCAGAGCAGCAGAGGTTGGGCCCTAGTGGCTCTGTGCTGCCCTGTAACCCCACAGCTGCTCAGTCTCCCCAGGTGGGAGGAACAAGCCAATTGGAAATGCAGTAAAACCCAAAGGTTGAGATGAGAGCTAAAGACCACGACAGTAGAAGAAAACAGCATCAAGAACACAACAGCATTGGTAGCCACAACACAATTACTCACCACTCACCGACCAACGCATGCCATAAATCCCAGTGCTTGCCAAACGCTGTCCACCACCACTGCAAGGCCTCACAGCTACTGACCAACTGCCAGAGAGGGCTGCCTTTGCCCCTGCCCACAGCTTCATAGTGCCTTTGTGACATCACAGGGTTTGGAATGCTCCCTGACCAATGGCAGCACTGCCCTTGGCCCCGCCCCACCTCCTGCTTCTAACCATCATTGCAGCGGCTCCACCCGAACCAGCAGTTGTGATTGGCCAGGCTCTGCTTCAATCACTCAGCAGGAACCACACCCAGGTGTGGTGTTAGCACCTCTTCAGCTGAAATAGCAGCATGAGGCATTGCACCCAGAACGAGAGACAGTGCAGAAACTGAAAGAGAGGCTACTCCCACGTCAGACGATGCTTCAGAAGCAGAAGGAGAGGGCGCTGCCACAATGGATGCCTCTGGAGAAGCAGAAGGAGTGGACACTCCCGTGGCAGATGACACTGGAGAGGGAAATAGAGACGGCAATCTCGTGGCAGATGACGCATGAGAGGAAAAAGGAGAGGGCAATTACATGGCAGATGAAACTTCAGAGGAAAATGGAACAGACGCTTCTGTGACTGACAATGCTGAAGATGGCAGGGGAGAAGGTGCAGTTGCAGTAGACGATGGAGGAGAGCCTCGCCCCCACGATGGGCGAAACGGCAGAGGACGGTGGAGAGCCTCGCCCCCGCGATGGGCGACGGTAGAGAGCCTCGCCCCCGCGATGGGCGACGGTAGAGAGCCTTGTTGCCACGGCGGACGATGATGGAGAAGCAAAAGTAGAGGATGCTCCCACGGCAGACGTGGAAGGAAAGCAAAAGGAGAGGGCGCTCCCACGACAGACGATGAAGGAAAAGCAAAAGGAGAAGATGCTCCCAAGGCGAACGATGACAGAGAAGCAAAAGGAGAGGGCGCTCCCACGATGGACGACGCTGGAGAAGCAAAAATGAGGGCGTTACCACGGCGGACGATGAAGAAAAAGCAAAAGGAGAGGATGCTCTCACGGCAAACGATGATCGAGAAGCAAAAGGAGAGGGAGATCCGACGACAGACGATGAAGGAGAAGCAAAAGGAGAAGATGCTTCCATGGCGAATGATGACGGTGAAGCAAAAGGAGAGGATGCTCCCACGGCGAGCGATGAAGGAGAAGCAAAAGGAGAGGGCGCTCCCACGACGGACGACGCTGGAGAAGCAGAAATGAAGGTGCTCCCATGACGGACGGTGAAGGAGAAGCAAAAAAGAGGACGCTCCCACGGCGAACTATGAAGGAGTAGAAAAAAAGAGGACGCTCCCACGACGGACGACGCTGGAGAAGCAGAAATGAAGGTGCTCCCACGACGGACGATGAAGGAGATGCAAAATTGAGGGCGCTCCCACGGCGGACGATGAAGGAAAAGCAAAAGGAGAGGATGCTCCCACGGCGAAAGATGATGGAGAAACCAAAGGAGAGGATGCTCCCACGGCGAAAGATGATGGAGAAGCCAAATGAGAGGACGCTCCCACGGAGATCGATGATGGAGAAGCAAAAGGAGAGGGCGCTCCCACGACGGATGACGCTGGAGAAGGAGAAATGAGGGTGCTGCCACAACGGACGACACTGAAGAAGCAAAAATGAGGGCGCTTCCACGGCGGACGATGATGGAGAAGCAAGAGTACACGGCGCTTCCACGACGGACGACGCTGCAGAAGCAAAAATGAGGGTGTTACCACAGCGGACGATGAAGGAAAAGGAAAAGGAGAGGATGCTCTCACAGCGAATGATGATCGAGAAGCAAAAGGAGAGGCCGCCTCCACGACGGACGATGAAGGAGAAGCAAAAGAAGAGGATGCTCCCACGGCGAACGATGACGGAGAAGGAGAAGGAGAGGATGCTCCCATGGCGAACGATGACGGAGAAGCAAAAGGAGAGGATGCTCCCACGGCGAAAGATGACGGAGAAGCAAAAGGAGAGGATGCTCCCACGGCGAACGATGGAGGAGAAGCAAAAGGAAAAGATGCTCCTACGGTGAACGATGATGGAGAAACTAAAGGAGAGGACGCTCCCACGGCGAATGATGATGGAGTAGTAAAAAAGAGGATGCTCCCACGGCGAACGATGACGGAGAAAGAAAAGGAGAGGATGCTCCCACGGCGGACGATGAAGGAGAAGCAAAAGGAGAGGATGCTCCCACGGCGAACGATGAAGGAGAAGCAAAAGGAGAGGATGCTCCCACGGCGAACGATGACGGAGACGCAAAACGAGAGGATGCTCCCACGGCGAACGATGATGGAGAAGCCAAAGGGGAGGACGCTCCCACGGCGAACGATGATGGAGAAGGAAAAAAAGAAGATGCTCCCACGGCGAATGATGAAGGAGAAGCAAAAGTAGAGGACGCTCCCACAGTGGACGATGATGGAGAAGCAAAAGGACAGGGCGCTCCCACGACGGACGACGCTGGAGAAGCAGAAATTAGTGTGCTCCCACGGCGGACGACGCTGGAGAAGCAAAAGCAGAGGGCGCTCCCACAACGTACGACGCTGGAGAGGCAGTGTCCTGCAGCACATGAAGCTGAAGAAGCAGGTGTCCAGCAGCTGAAGGAGCGGATGATGCTGGAGAATCATCAGGACGCGGCGCTCCCCTGACGCATGATGCTGGTGAAGCAGCATGAGGACTGGGCATTCCCTGAGTGGATGTAGACAGTGAAGCTGGTGGTTGCGTTCGCCCGATAAATGAAGAAGAAGCTGGAAGCAAGGCTGTGAGGCCCTGAGTCACTTCCTATTCTAGAACTGATTGCTTTAGCGGTAGTCTCGGTGTCATTGTTGTGTCACAATGAGCAAGTGCACAGTGGCAGTAACTGTGTTATCATCATCGAGTTACTTTTCGTCATAATTGGCACTTTTTCTCTGTCGGAAGACAACTCTGGGTAGAAGTCCATCATGGATCCCAGGCCCCTAGATGCCCCTTCTCTTTGTTTCTGTCTGTCAGAAATCAAGGCAGAAGCAATCTAAGAAGTTTATTCTTTTTTTTTTTCTTTTTTTGGCCTCTTGTGCCACAGCAGATCCTTATCCAGTTACGTTAAACTCTATACTGCTACACTATTACAATAGATGGAGATTTGCAGCAAGAGGGAAGCGCATTGATTACAACTACATTCAGGGCAGAATTAAAGAGCTTCATTCCACTTGGACTTGAAGTTTTACACAACTCTGTTATGTATTTGAGACTTCCCTGAAAATCCTCACCCCAGAGAATGGCTTAGCATAGATTTTCTATTAGCTCTTCACCCACGTCCTGCAGTTCTGCCATACACTCTGGCATCTTCCATTTTAAGTTTTCACTGGAGTGGTTATTTTCTATTTCAGGACACTACCTGCCATTACAAATCTTTTCAGTAGTTCAGCTTTTAAGGACTGTACCTGAGATGCAGCTTATTTTGCATTGCTGCTGCTTTCCTTCACACAAGGACACCCAGAGCAGCAGAGGTTGGGCCCTAGTGGCTCTGTGCTGCCCTGTAACCCCACAGCTGCTCAGTCTCCCCAGGTGGGAGGAACAAGCCAATTGGAAATGCAGTAAAACCCAAAGGTTGAGATGAGAGCTAAAGACCACGACAGTAGAAGAAAACAGCGTCAAGAACACAACAGCATTGGTAGCCACAACACAATTACTCACCACTCACCGACCAACGCATGCCATAAATCCCAGTGCTTGCCAAACGCTGTCCACCACCACTGCAAGGCCTCACAGCTACTGACCAACTGCCAGAGAGGGCTGCCTTTGCCCCTGCCCACAGCTTCATAGTGCCTTTGTGACATCACAGGGTTTGGAATGCTCCCTGACCAATGGCAGCACTGCCCTTGGCCCCGCCCCACCTCCTGCTTCTAACCATCATTGCAGCGGCTCCACCCGAACCAGCAGTTGTGATTGGCCAGGCTCTGCTTCAATCACTCAGCAGGAACCACACCCAGGTGTGGTGTTAGCACCTCTTCAGCTGAAATAGCAGCATGAGGCATTGCACCCAGAACGAGAGACAGTGCAGAAACTGAAAGAGAGGCTACTCCCATGTCAGACGATGCTTCAGAAGCAGAAGGAGAGGGCGCTGCCACAATGGATGCCTCTGGAGAAGCAGAAGGAGTGGACACTCCCGTGGCAGATGACACTGGAGAGGGAAATAGAGACGGCAATCTCGTGGCAGATGACGCATGAGAGGAAAAAGGAGAGGGCAATTACATGGCAGATGAAACTTCAGAGGAAAAAGGAACAGACGCTTCTGTGACTGACAATGCTGAAGATGGCAGGGGAGAAGGTGCAGTTGCAGTAGACGATGGAGGAGAGCCTCGCCCCCACGATGGGCGAAACGGCAGAGGACGGTGGAGAGCCTCGCCCCCGCGATGGGCGACGGTAGAGAGCCTCGCCCCCGCGATGGGCGACGGTAGAGAGCCTTGTTGCCACGGCGGACGATGATGGAGAAGCAAAAGTAGAGGATGCTCCCACGGCAGACGTGGAAGGAAAGCAAAAGGAGAGGGCGCTCCCACGACAGACGATGAAGGAAAAGCAAAAGGAGAAGATGCTCCCAAGGCGAACGATGACAGAGAAGCAAAAGGAGAGGGCGCACCCACGATGGACGACGCTGGAGAAGCAAAGATGAGGGCGTTACCACGGCGGACGATGAAGAAAAAGCAAAAGGAGAGGATGCTCTCACGGCAAACGATGATCGAGAAGCAAAAGGAGAGGGAGATCCGACGACAGACGATGAAGGAGAAGCAAAAGGAGAAGATGCTTCCATGGCGAATGATGACGGTGAAGCAAAAGGAGAGGATGCTCCCACGGCGAGCGATGAAGGAGAAGCAAAAGGAGAGGGCGCTCCCACGACGGACGACGCTGGAGAAGCAGAAATGAAGGTGCTCCCATGACGGACGGTGAAGGAGAAGCAAAAAAGAGGACGCTCCCACGGCGAACTATGAAGGAGTAGAAAAAAAGAGGACGCTCCCACGACGGACGACGCTGGAGAAGCAGAAATGAAGGTGCTCCCACGACGGACGATGAAGGAGATGCAAAATTGAGGGCGCTCCCACGGCGGACGATGAAGGAAAAGCAAAAGGAGAGGATGCTCCCACGGCGAAAGATGATGGAGAAACCAAAGGAGAGGATGCTCCCACGGCGAAAGATGATGGAGAAGCCAAATGAGAGGACGCTCCCACGGAGATCGATGATGGAGAAGCAAAAGGAGAGGGCGCTCCCACGACGGACGACGCTGGAGAAGGAGAAATGAGGGTGCTGCCACAACGGACGACACTGAAGAAGCAAAAATGAGGGCGCTTCCACGGCGGACGATGATGGAGAAGCAAGAGTACACGGCGCTTCCACGACGGACGACGCTGCAGAAGCAAAAATGAGGGTGTTACCACAGCGGACGATGAAGGAAAAGGAAAAGGAGAGGATGCTCTCACAGCGAATGATGATCGAGAAGCAAAAGGAGAGGCCGCCTCCACGACGGACGATGAAGGAGAAGCAAAAGAAGAGGATGCTCCCACGGCGAACGATGACGGAGAAGGAGAAGGAGAGGATGCTCCCATGGCGAACGATGACGGAGAAGCAAAAGGAGAGGATGCTCCCACGGCGAAAGATGACGGAGAAGCAAAAGGAGAGGATGCTCCCACGGCGAACGATGGAGGAGAAGCAAAAGGAAAAGATGCTCCTACGGTGAACGATGATGGAGAAACTAAAGGAGAGGACGCTCCCACGGCGAATGATGATGGAGTAGTAAAAAAAGAGGATGCTCCCACGGCGAACGATGACGGAGAAAGAAAAGGAGAGGATGCTCCCACGGCGGACGATGAAGGAGAAGCAAAAGGAGAGGATGCTCCCACGGCGAACGATGAAGGAGTAGAAAAATAGAGGACGCTCCCACGGCGAACTATGATGGAGAAGCAAAAGGAGAGGGCGCTCCCACGACGGACGACGCTGGAGAAGCAGAAATGAAGGTGCTCCCACGACGGACGACGAAGGAGATGCAAAATTGAGGGCGCTCCCACGGCGGACGATGAAGGAAAAGCAAAAGGAGAGGATGCTCCCACGGCGAAAGATGATGGATAAGTCAAATGAGAGGACGCTCCCACGGCGATCGATGATGGAGAAGCAAATGAAGAGGATGCTCCCACGGCGAACGATGACAGAGAAGCAAAAGGAGAGGATGCTCCCACGGCGAACGATGACAGAGAAGCAAAAGGAGAGGATGCTCCCACGGCGAACGATGACGGAGATGCAAAAGGAGAGGATGCTCCCACGGCGAACGATGAAGGAGTAGCAAAAGGAAAATATGCTCCCACGGTGAACGATGTTGGAGAAACTAAAGGAGAGGACGCTCCCACGGCGAATGATGATGGAGTAGTAAAAAAAGAGGATGCTCCCACGGCGAACGATGACGGAGAAAGAAAAGGAGAGGATGCTCCCACGGCGAACAATGAAGGAGAAGCAAAAGGAGAGGATGCTCCCACGGCGAACAATGAAGGAGAAGCAAAAGGAGAGGATGCTCCCACGGCGAACGATGAAGGAGTAGAAAAAAAGAGGACGCTCCCACGGCGAACGATGATGGAGAAGCAAATGGAGAGGGCGCTCCCACGACGGACGACGCTGGAAAAGCAGAAATGAAGGTGCTCCCATGACGGACGATGAAGGAGATGCAAAATTGAGGGCGCTCCCACGGCGGACGACGAAGGAGAAGCAAAAGGAGAGGATGCTCCCACGGCGAGAGATGATGGAAAAGCCAAATGAGAGGATGATCCCACGGCAAACGATGACGGAGAAGGAAAAGGAGAGGATGGTCCCACGGCGAACGATGAAGGAGAAGGAAAAGGAGAGGATGCTCCCACGGCGAACGATGAAGGAGTAGAAAAAAGGAGGACGCTCCAATGGCGAACGATGATGGAGAAGCAAAAGGAGAGGGCGCTCCCACGACGGACGACGCTGGAGAAGGAGAAATGAGGGTGCTGCCACAACGGACGACACTGGAGAAGCAAAAATGAGGGCGCTTCCACAGCGGACGATGATGGAGAAGCAAAAGGAGATGATGCTCCCACGGCGAACGATGAAAGAGAAGCAAAAGGAAAAGATGCTCCCACGGTGAACGATGATGGAGAAACTAGAGGAGAGGACGCTCCCACGGCGAATGATGATGGAGTAGTAAAAAAAGAGGATGCTTCCACGGCGAATGATGACGGAGAAGGAAAAGGAGAGGATGCTCCCACGGCGAACGATGAAGGAGAAGCAAAAAAGAGGACGCTCCCACGGCGAACGATGAAGGAGTAGAAAAAAAGAGGACGCTCCCACGACGGACGAAGCTGGAGAAGCAGAAATGAAGGTGCTCCAACGACGGACGATGAAGGAGATGCAAAATTGAGGGCGCTCCAACGGCGGACGATGAAGGAAAAGCAAAAGGAGAGGATGCTCCCACGGCGAAAGATGATGGAGAAGCCAAAGGAGAGGATGCTCCAACGGAGAACGATGAAGGAGAAGCAAAAGGAAAAGATGATCACACGGTGAACGATGATGGAGAAACTAAAGGATAGGACGCACCCACGGCGAATGATGATGGAGTAGTAAAAAAAGAGGATGCTTCCACGGCGAACGATGACGGAGAAGGAAAAGGAGAGGATGCTCCCACGGCGAACGATGAAGGAGTAGAAAAAAAGAGGTTGCTCCCACGGCGAACGATGATGGAGAAGAAAAAGGAGAGGGCACTCCCACGACGGACGACGCTGGAGAAGCAGAAATGAAGCTGCTCCCACGACGGACGATGAAGGAGATGCAAAATTGAGGGTGCTCCCACGGCGGACGATGAAGGAAAAGCAAAAGGAGAGGATGCTCCCACGGCGAAAGATGATGGAGAAGCCAAATGAGAGGACGCTCCCACGGAGATCGATGATGGAGAAGCAAAAGGAGAGGGCGCTCCCACGACGGACGACGCTGGAGAAGGAGAAATGAGGGTGCTGCCACAACGGACGACACTGAAGAAGCAAAAATGAGGGCGCTTCCACGGCGGACGATGATGGAGAAGCAAGAGTACACGGCGCTTCCACGACGGACGACGCTGCAGAAGCAAAAATGAGGGTGTTACCACAGCGGACGATGAAGGAAAAGGAAAAGGAGAGGATGCTCTCACAGCGAATGATGATCGAGAAGCAAAAGGAGAGGCCGCCTCCACGACGGACGATGAAGGAGAAGCAAAAGAAGAGGATGCTCCCACGGCGAACGATGACGGAGAAGGAGAAGGAGAGGATGCTCCCATGGCGAACGATGACGGAGAAGCAAAAGGAGAGGATGCTCCCACGGCGAAAGATGACGGAGAAGCAAAAGGAGAGGATGCTCCCACGGCGAACGATGGAGGAGAAGCAAAAGGAAAAGATGCTCCTACGGTGAACGATGAAGGAGTAGAAAAATAGAGGACGCTCCCACGGCGAACTATGATGGAGAAGCAAAAGGAGAGGGCGCTCCCACGACGGACGACGCTGGAGAAGCAGAAATGAAGGTGCTCCCACGACGGACGATGAAGGAGATGCAAAATTGAGGGCGCTCCCACGGCGGACGATGAAGGAAAAGCAAAAGGAGAGGATGCTCCCACAGCGAAAGATGATGGAGAAGTCAAATGAGAGGACGCTCCCACGGCGATCGATGATGGAGAAGCAAATGAAGAGGATGCTCCCACGGCGAACGATGACAGAGAAGCAAAAGGAGAGGATGCTCCCACGGCGAACGATGACAGAGAAGCAAAAGGAGAGGATGCTCCCACGGCGAACGATGACGGAGATGCAAAAGGAGAGGATGCTCCCACGGCGAACAATGAAGGAGAAGCAAAAGGAAAATATGCTCCCACGGTGAACGATGTTGGAGAAACTAAAGGAGAGGACGCTCCCACGGCGAATGATGATGGAGTAGTAAAAAAAGAGGATGCTCCCACGGCGAACGATGACGGAGAAAGAAAAGGAGAGGATGCTCCCACGGCGAACGATGAAGGAGAAGCAAAAGGAGAGGATGCTCCCACGGCGAACGATGAAGGAGTAGAAAAAAAGAGGTTGCTCCCACGGCGAACGATGATGGAGAAGCAAATGGAGAGGGCGCTCCCACGACGGACGACGCTGGAAAAGCAGAAATGAAGGTGCTCCCATGACGGACGATGAAGGAGATGCAAAATTGAGGGCGCTCCCACGGCGGACGACGAAGGAGAAGCAAAAGGAGAGGATGCTCCCACGGCGAGAGATGATGGAAAAGCCAAATGAGAGGATGATCCCACGGCAAACGATGACGGAGAAGGAAAAGGAGAGGATGGTCCCACGGCGAACGATGAAGGAGAAGGAAAAGGAGAGGATGCTCCCACGGCGAACGATGAAGGAGTAGAAAAAAAGAGGACGCTCCAATGGCGAACGATGATGGAGAAGCAAAAGGAGAGGGCGCTCCCACGACGGACGACGCTGGAGAAGGAGAAATGAGGGTGCTGCCACAACGGACGACACTGGAGAAGCAAAAATGAGGGCGCTTCCACAGCGGACGATGATGGAGAAGCAAAAGGAGATGATGCTCCCACGGCGAACGATGAAAGAGAACCAAAAGGAAAAGATGCTCCCACGGTGAACGATGAAGGAGAAACTAAAGGAGAGGTTGCTCCCACGGCGAACGATGATGGAGAAGCAAATGGAGAGGGCGCTCCCACGACGGACGACGCTGGAAAAGCAGAAATGAAGGTGCTCCCATGACGGACGATGAAGGAGATGCAAAATTGAGGGCGCTCCCACGGCGGACGACGAAGGAGAAGCAAAAGGAGAGGATGCTCCCACGGCGAGAGATGATGGAAAAGCCAAATGAGAGGATGATCCCACGGCAAACGATGACGGAGAAGGAAAAGGAGAGGATGGTCCCACGGCGAACGATGAAGGAGAAGGAAAAGGAGAGGATGCTCCCACGGCGAACGATGAAGGAGTAGAAAAAAAGAGGACGCTCCAATGGCGAACGATGATGGAGAAGCAAAAGGAGAGGGCGCTCCCACGACGGACGACGCTGGAGAAGGAGAAATGAGGGTGCTGCCACAACGGACGACACTGGAGAAGCAAAAATGAGGGCGCTTCCACAGCGGACGATGATGGAGAAGCAAAAGGAGATGATGCTCCCACGGCGAACGATGAAAGAGAACCAAAAGGAAAAGATGCTCCCACGGTGAACGATGAAGGAGAAACTAAAGGAGAGGTTGCTCCCACGGCGAACGATGATGGAGAAGCAAATGGAGAGGGCGCTCCCACGACGGACGACGCTGGAAAAGCAGAAATGAAGGTGCTCCCATGACGGACGATGAAGGAGATGCAAAATTGAGGGCGCTCCCACGGCGGACGACGAAGGAGAAGCAAAAGGAGAGGATGCTCCCACGGCGAGAGATGATGGAAAAGCCAAATGAGAGGATGATCCCACGGCAAACGATGACGGAGAAGGAAAAGGAGAGGATGGTCCCACGGCGAACGATGAAGGAGAAGGAAAAGGAGAGGATGCTCCCACGGCGAACGATGAAGGAGTAGAAAAAAAGAGGACGCTCCAATGGCGAACGATGATGGAGAAGCAAAAGGAGAGGGCGCTCCCACGACGGACGACGCTGGAGAAGGAGAAATGAGGGTGCTGCCACAACGGACGACACTGGAGAAGCAAAAATGAGGGCGCTTCCACAGCGGACGATGATGGAGAAGCAAAAGGAGATGATGCTCCCACGGCGAACGATGAAAGAGAACCAAAAGGAAAAGATGCTCCCACGGTGAACGATGAAGGAGAAACTAAAGGAGAGGACGCTCCCACGGCGAATGATGATGGAGTAGTAAAAAAAGAGGATGCTTCCACGGCGAATGATGACGGAGAAGGAAAAGGAGAGGATGCTCCCACGGCGAACGATGAAGGAGAAGCAAAAAAGAGGACGCTCCCACGGCGAACGATGAAGGAGTAGAAAAAAAGAGGTTGCTCCCACGGCGAACGATGATGGAGAAGCAAAAGGAGAGGGCACTCCCACGACGGACGACGCTGGAGAAGCAGAAATGAAGCTGCTCCCACGACGGACGATGAAGGAGATGCAAAATTGAGGGTGCTCCCATGGCGGACGATGAAGGAAAAGCAAAAGGAGAGGATGCTCCCACGGCGAAAGATGATGGAGAAGCCAAATGAGAGGACGCTCCCACGGAGATTGATGATGGAGAAGCAAAAGGAGAGGGCGCTCCCACGACGGACGACGCTGGAGAAGGAGAAATGAGGGTGCTGCCACAACGGACGACACTGAAGAAGCAAAAATGAGGGCGCTTCCACGGCGGACGATGATGAAGAAGCAAGAGTACACGGCGCTTCCACGACGAACGACGCTGCAGAAGCAAAAATGAGGGTGTTACCACAGCGGACGATGAAGGAAAAGGAAAAGGAGAGGATGCTCTCACAGCGAATGATGATCGAGAAGCAAAAGGAGAGGCCGCCTCCACGACGGACGATGAAGGAGAAGCAAAAGAAGAGGATGCTCCCACGGCGAACGATGACGGAGAAGGAGAAGGAGAGGATGCTCCCATGGCGAACGATGACGGAGAAGCAAAAGGAGAGGATGCTCCCACGGCGAAAGATGACGGAGAAGCAAAAGGAGAGGATGCTCCCACGGCGAACGATGGAGGAGAAGCAAAAGGAAAAGATGCTCCTACGGTGAACGATGATGGAGAAACTAAAGGAGAGGACGCTCCCACGGCGAATGATGATGGAGTAGTAAAAAAGAGGATGTTCCCACGGCGAACGACGACGGAGAAAGAAAAGGAGAGGATGCTCCCACGGCGGACGATGAAGGAGAAGCAAAAGGAGAGGATGCTCCCACGGCGAACGATGAAGGAGTAGAAAAATAGAGGACGCTCCCACGGCGAACTATGATGGAGAAGCAAAAGGAGAGGGCGCTCCCACGACGGACGACGCTGGAGAAGCAGAAATGAAGATGCTCCCACGACGGACGATGAAGGAGATGCAAAATTGAGGGCGCTCCCACGGCGGACGATGAAGGAAAAGCAAAAGGAGAGGATGCTCCCACGGCGAAAGATGATGGAGAAGTCAAATGAGAGGACGCTCCCACGGCGATCGATGATGGAGAGGAAAAGGAGAGGCTGCTCCCACAGCAGACGATGATGGAGAAGCAAAAGGACACGGCGCTCCCACGACGGACGACGCTGCAGAAGCAAAAGTGAGGGTGTTACCACAGCGGACGATGAAGGAAAAGGAAAAGGAGAGGATGCTCTCACAGCGAATGATGATCGAGAAGCAAAAGGAGAGGCCGCCTCCACGACGGACGATGAAGGAGAAGCAAAAGAAGAGGATGCTCCCACGGCGAACGATGACGGAGAAGCAAAAGGAGAGGATGTTCCCACGGCGAACGATGACGGAGACGCAAAACGAGAGGATGCTCCCACGGCGAACGATGATGGAGAAGCCAAAGGGGAGGACGCTCCCACGGCGAACGATGAAGTAGAAGGAAAAAAAGAAGATGCTCCCACGGCGAACGATGAAGGAGAAGCAAAAGTAGAGGATGCTCCCACGGCGAACGATGAAGGAGAAGCAAAAGGAGAAGATGCTCCCACGGCGAACGATGAAGGAGAAACAAAAGGAGAGGATACTCCCACGGCGAATGATGATGGAGTAGTAAAAAAAGAGGTTGCTCCCACGGCGAACGATGAAGGAAAAGCAAAAGGAGAGGGCGCTCCCACGACGGACGACGCTGGAGAACCAGAAATTAGTGTGCTCCCACGGCGGACGACGCTGGAGAAGCAAAAGCAGAGGGCGCTCCCACAACGGACGACGCTGGAGAGGCAGTGTCCTGCAGCACATGAAGCTGAAGAAGCAGGTGTCCAGCAGCTGAAGGAGCGGATGATGCTGGAGAATCATCAGGACGCGGCGCTCCCCTGACGCATGATGCTGGTGAAGCAGCAGGAGGACTGGGCATTCCCTGAGTGGATGTAGACAGTGAAGCTGGTGGTTGCGTTCGCCCGATAAATGAAGAAGAAGCTGGAAGCAAGGTTGTGAGGCCCTGAGTCACTTCCAATTCTAGAACTGATTGCTTTAGCGGTAGTCTCGGTGTCATTGTTGTGTCACAATGAGCAAGTGCACAGTGGCAGTAACTGTGTTATCATCATCGAGTTACTTTTCGTCATAATTGGCACTTTTTCTCTGTCGGAAGACAACTCTGGGTAGAAGTCCATCATGGATCCCAGGCCCCTAGATGCCCCTTCTCTTTGTTTCTGTCTGTCAGAAATCAAGGCAGAAGCAATCTAAGAAGTTTATTCTTTTTTTTTCTTTTTTTGGCCTCTTGTGCCACAGCAGATCCTTATCCAGTTACGTTAAACTCTATACTGCTACACTATTACAATAGATGGAGATTTGCAGCAAGAGGGAAGCGCATTGATTACAACTACATTCAGGGCAGAATTAAAGAGCTTCATTCCACTTGGACTTGAAGTTTTACACAACTCTGTTATGTATTTGAGACTTCCCTGAAAATCCTCACCCCAGAGAATGGCTTAGCATAGATTTTCTATTAGCTCTTCACCCACGTCCTGCAGTTCTGCCATACACTCTGGCATCTTCCATTTTAAGTTTTCACTGGAGTGGTTATTTTCTATTTCAGGACACTACCTGCCATTACAAATCTTTTCAGTAGTTCAGCTTTTAAGGACTGTACCTGAGATGCAGCTTATTTTGCATTGCTGCTGCTTTCCTTCACACAAGGACACCCAGAGCAGCAGAGGTTGGGCCCTAGTGGCTCTGTGCTGCCCTGTAACCCCACAGCTGCTCAGTCTCCCCAGGTGGGAGGAACAAGCCAATTGGAAATGCAGTAAAACCCAAAGGTTGAGATGAGAGCTAAAGACCACGACAGTAGAAGAAAACAGCGTCAAGAACACAACAGCAATGGTAGCCACAACACAATTACTCACCACTCACCGACCAACGCATGCCATAAATCCCAGTGCTTGCCAAACGCTGTCCACCACCACTGCAAGGCCTCACAGCTACTGACCAACTGCCAGAGAGGGCTGCCTTTGCCCCTGCCCACAGCTTCATAGTGCCTTTGTGACATCACAGGGTTTGGAATGCTCCCTGACCAATGGCAGCACTGCCCTTGGCCCCGCCCCACCTCCTGCTTCTAACCATCATTGCAGCGGCTCCACCCGAACCAGCAGTTGTGATTGGCCAGGCTCTGCTTCAATCACTCAGCAGGAACCACACCCAGGTGTGGTGTTAGCACCTCTTCAGCTGAAATAGCAGCATGAGGCATTGCACCCAGAACGAGAGACAGTGCAGAAACTGAAAGAGAGGCTACTCCCACGTCAGACGATGCTTCAGAAGCAGAAGGAGAGGGCGCTGCCACAATGGATGCCTCTGGAGAAGCAGAAGGAGTGGACACTCCCGTGGCAGATGACACTGGAGAGGGAAATAGAGACGGCAATCTCGTGGCAGATGACGCATGAGAGGAAAAAGGAGAGGGCAATTACATGGCAGATGAAACTTCAGAGGAAAATGGAACAGACGCTTCTGTGACTGACAATGCTGAAGATGGCAGGGGAGAAGGTGCAGTTGCAGTAGACGATGGAGGAGAGCCTCGCCCCCACGATGGGCGAAACGGCAGAGGACAGTGGAGAGCCTCGCCCCCGCGATGGGCGACGGTAGAGAGCCTTGTTGCCACGGCGGACGATGATGGAGAAGCAAAAGTAGAGGATGATCCCACGGCAGATGTGGAAGGAAAGCAAAAGGAGAGGGCGCTCCCACGACAGACGATGAAGGAAAAGCAAAAGGAGAAGATGCTCCCAAGGCGAACGATGACAGAGAAGCAAAAGGAGAGGGCGCTCCCACGATGGACGACGCTGGAGAAGCAAAAATGAGGGCGTTACCACGGCGGACGATGAAGAAAAAGCAAAAGGAGAGGATGCTCTCACGGCAAACGATGATCGAGAAGCAAAAGGAGAGGGAGATCCGACGACAGACGATGAAGGAGAAGCAAAAGGAGAGGGCGCTCCCACGACGGACGACGCTGGAGAAGCAGAAATGAAGGTGCTCCCATGACGGACGGTGAAGGAGAAGCAAAAAAGAGGACGCTCCCACGGCGAACTATGAAGGAGTAGAAAAAAAGAAGATGCTCCCACGGCGAACGATGAAGGAGTAGAAAAAAAGAGGACGCTCCCAAGACGGACGACGCTGGAGAAGCAGAAATGAAGGTGCTCCCACGACGGACGATGAAGGAGATGCAAAATTGAGGGCGCTCCCACGGCGGACGATGAAGGAAAAGCAAAAGGAGAGGATGCTCCCACGGCGAATGATGAAGGAGTAGTAAAAAAAGAGGATGCTCCCACGGCGAACTATGACGGAGAAGCAAATGAAGAGGATGCTCCCACGGCGAACGATGACGGAGACGCAAAAGGAGAGGATGCTCCCACGGCGAACGATGAAGGAGAAGCAAAAGGAAAATATGCTCCTACGGTGAACGATGTTGGAGAAACTAAAGGAGAGGACGCTCCCTCGGCGAATGATGATGGAGTAGTAAAAAAAGAGGATGCTCCCACGGTGAACGATGACGGAGAAAGAAAAGGAGAGGATGCTCCCACGGCGAACGATGAAGGAGAAGCAAAAGGAGAGGATGCTCCCACGGCGAACGATGAAGGAGTAGAAAAAAAGAGGACGCTCCCACGGCGAACGATGATGGAGAAGAAAACGGAGAGGGCGCTCCCACGACGGACGACGCTGGAAAAGCGGAAATGAAGGTGCTCCCATGACGGACGATGAAGGAGATGCAAAATTGAGGGCGCTCCCACGGCGGACGATGAAGGAAAAGCAAAAGGAGAGGATGCTCCCACGGCGAACGATGAAGGAGTAGAAAAAAAGAGGACGCTCCCACGGCGAACGATGATGGAGAAGCAAACGGAGAGGGTGCTCCCACGACGGACGACGCTGGAGAAGCAGAAATGAAGGTGCTCCCACGACGGACGATGAAGGAGATGCAAAATTGATGGCGCTCCCACGGCGGACGATGAAGGAAAAGCAAAAGGAAAAGATGCTCCCACGGTGAACGATGATGGAGAAACTAAAGGATAGGACGCTCCCACGGCGAATGATGATGGAGTAGTAAAAAAAGAGGATGCTCCCAAGGCGAACGATGACGGAGAAGGAAAAGGAGAGGATGCTCCCACGGCGAACGATGAAGGAGTAGAAAAAAAGAGGTTGCTCCCACGGCGAATGATGATGGAGTAGTAAAAAAAGAGGATGCTCCCAAGGCGAACGATGACGGAGAAGGAAAAGGAGAGGATGCTCCCACGGCGAACGATGAAGGAGTAGAAAAAAAGAGGTTGCTCCCACGGCGAACGATGATGGAGAAGCAAAAGGAGAGGGCACTCCCACGACGGACGACGCTGGAGAAGCAGAAATGAAGCTGCTCCCACGACGGACGATGAAGGAGATGCAAAATTGAGGGTGCTCCCACGGCGGACGATGAAGGAAAAGCAAAAGGAGAGGATGCTCCCACGGCGAAAGATGATGGAGAAGCCAAATGAGAGGACGCTCCCACGGCGATCGATGATGGAGAAGCAAAAGGAGAGGGCGCTCCCACGACGGACGACGCTGGAGAAGGAGAAATGAGGGTGCTGCCACAACGGACGACACTGAAGAAGCAAAAATGAGGGCGCTTCCACGGCGGACGATGATGGAGAAGCAAGAGTATACGGCGCTTCCACGACGGACGACGCTGCAGAAGCAAAAATGAGGGTGTTACCACAGCGGACGATGAAGGAAAAGGAAAAGGAGAGGATGCTCTCACAGCGAATGATGATCGAGAAGCAAAAGGAGAGGCCGCCTCCACGACGGACGATGAAGGAGAAGCAAAAGAAGAGGATGCTCCCACGGCGAACGATGACGGAGAAAGAAAAGGAGAGGATGCTCCCACGGCGGACGATGAAGGAGAAGCAAAAGGAGAGGATGCTCCCACGGCGAACGATGAAGGAGTAGAAAAATAGAGGACGCTCCCACGGCGAACTATGATGGAGAAGCAAAAGGAGAGGGCGCTCCCACGATGGACGATGCTGGAGAAGCAGAAATGAAGGTGCTCCCACGACGGACGATGTAGGAGATGCAAAACTGAGGGCGCTCCCACGGCGGACGATGAAGGAAAAGCAAAAGGAGAGGATGCTCCCACGGCGAAAGATGATGGATAAGTCAAATGAGAGGACGCTCCCACGGCAATCGATGAAGGAGAGCAAAAGGAGAGGCTGCTCCCACAGCAGACGATGATGGAGAAGCAAAAGGACACGGCGCTCCCACGACGGACGACGCTGCAGAAGCAAAAATGAGGGTGTTACCACAGCGGACGATGAAGGAAAAGGAAAAGGAGAGGATGCTCTCACAGCGAATGATGATCGAGAAGCAAAAGGAGAGGCCGCCTCCATGACGGACGATGAAGGAGAAGCAAAAGAAGAGGATGCTCCCACGGCGAACGATGACGGAGAAGCAAAAGGAGAGGATGCTCCCACGGCGAACGATGACGGAGACGCAAAAGGAGAGGATGCTCCCACAGCGAACGATGATGGAGAAGCCAAAGGGGAGGACGCTCCCACGGCGAATGATGAAGTAGAAGGAAAAAAAGAAGATGCTCCCACAGCGAACGATGAAGGAGAAGCAAAAGGAGAGGATGCTCCCACGGCGAACAATGAAGGAGTAGAAAAAAAGAGGACGCTCCCACGGCGAACGACGCTGGAGAAGCAAACGGAGAGGGCGCTCCCACGACGGACGACGCTGGAAAAGCAGAAATGAAGGTGCTCCCATGACGGACGATGAAGGAGATGCAAAATTGAGGGCGCTCCCACGGCGGACGATGAAGGAAAAGCAAAAGGAGAGGATGCTCCCACGGCGAACGATGAAGGAGTAGAAAAAAAGAGGACGCTCCCACGGCGAACGATGAAGGAGTAGAAAAAAAGAGGACGCTCCCACGACGGACGACGCTGGAGAAGCAGAAATGAAGGTGCTCCCACGACGGACGATGAAGGAGATGCAAAATTGAGGGCGCTCCCACGGCGGATGATGAAGGAGAAGCAAAAGGAAAAGATGCTCCCACGGTGAACGATGATGGAGAAACTAAAGGATAGGACGCTCCCACGGCGAATGATGATGGAGTAGTAAAAAAAGAGGATGCTCCCACGGCGAACGATGACGGAGAAGGAAAAGGAGAGGATGCTCCCACGGCGAACGATGAAGGAGTAGAAAAAAAGAGGTTGCTCCCACGGCGAACGATGATGGAGAAGCAAAAGGAGAGGGCACTCCCACGACGGACGACGCTGGAGAAGCAGAAATGAAGCTGCTCCCACGACGGACGATGAAGGAGATGCAAAATTGAGGGCGCTCCCACGGCGGACGATGAAGCAAAAGCAAAAGGAGAGGATGCTCCCACGGCGAAAGATGATGGAGAAGCCAAATGAGAGGACGCTCCCACGGCGATCGATGATGGAGAAGCAAAAGGAGAGGGCGCTCCCACGACGGACGACGCTGGAGAAGGAGAAATGAGGGTGCTGCCACAACGGACGACACTGAAGAAGCAAAAATGAGGGCGCTTCCACGGCGGACGATGATGGAGAAGCAAGAGTACACGGCGCTTCCACGACGGACGACGCTGCAGAAGCAAAAATGAGGGTGTTACCACAGCGGACGATGAAGGAAAAGGAAAAGGAGAGGATGCTCTCACAGCGAATGATGATCGAGAAGCAAATAGAGAGGCCGCCTCCACGACGGACGATGAAGGAGAAGCAAAAGAAGAGGATGCTCCCACGGCGAACGATGACGGAGAAGGAGAAGGAGAGGATGCTCCCATGGCGAACGATGACGGAGAAGCAAAAGGAGAGGATGCTCCCACGGCGAACGATGACGGAGAAGCAAAAGGAAAATATGCTCCTACGGTGAACGATGATGGAGAAACTAAAGGAGAGGACGCTCCCACGGCGAATGATGATGGAGTAGTAAAAAAAGAGGATGCTCCCACTGCGAACGATGACGGAGAAAGAAAAGGAGAGGATGCTCCCATGGCGGACGATGAAGGAGAAGCAAAAGGAGAGGATGCTCCCACGGCGAACGATGAAGGAGTAGAAAAATAGAGGACGCTCCCACGGCGAACTATGATGGAGAAGCAAAAACAGAGGGCGCTCCCACGATGGACAATGCTGGAGAAGCAGAAATGAAGGTGCTCCCACGACGGACGATGAAGGAGATGCAAAATTGAGGGCGCTCCCACGGCGGACGATGAAGGAAAAGCAAAAGGAGAGGATGCTCCCACGGCGAAAGATGATGGATAAGTCAAATGAGAGGACGCTCCCACGGCGATCGATGAAGGAGAGCAAAAGGAGAGGCTGCTCCCACAGCAGACGATGATGGAGAAGCAAAAGGACACGGCGCTCACACGACGGACGACGCTGCAGAAGCAAAAATGAGGGTGTTACCACAGCGGACGATGAAGGAAAAGGAAAAGGAGAGGATGCTCTCACAGCGAATGATGATCGAGAAGCAAAAGGAGAGGCCGCCTCCATGACGGACGATGAAGGAGAAGCAAAAGAAGAGGATGCTCCCACAGTGAACGATGACGGAGAAGCAAAAGGAGAGGATGCTCCCACGGCGAACGATGACGGAGACGCAAAACGAGAGGATGCTCCCACGGCGAACGATGATGGAGAAGCCAAAGGGGAGGACGCTCCCACGGCGAACGATGAAGGAGAAGGAAAAAAAGAAGATGCTCCCACGGCGAACGATGAAGGAGAAGCAAAAGTAGAGGATGCTCCCACGGCGAACGATGAAGGAGAAGCAAAAGGAGAGGATGCTCCCACGGCGAACGATGAAGGAGAAGCAAAAGGAGAGGACGCTCCCACGGCGGACGATGATTGAGAAGCAAAAGGACAGGGCGCTCCCACGACGGACGACGCTGGAGAAGCAGAAATTAGTGTGCTCCCACGGCGGACGACGCTGGAGAAGCAAAAGCAGAGGGCCCTCCCACAACGGACGACGCTGGAGAGGCAGTGTCCTGCAGCACATGAAGCTGAAGAAGCAGGTGTCCAGCAGCTGAAGGAGCGGATGATGCTGGAGAATCATCAGGACGCGGCGCTCCCCTGACGCATGATGCTGGTGAAGCAGCATGAGGAGTGGGCATTCCCTGAGTGGATGTAGACAGTGAAGCTGGTGGTTGCGTTCGCCCGATAAATGAAGAAGAAGCTGGAAGCAAGGCTGTGAGGCCCTGAGTCACTTCCTATTCTAGAACTGATTGCTTTAGCGGTAGTCTCGGTGTCATTGTTGTGTCACAATGAGCAAGTGCACAGTGGCAGTAACTGTGTTATCATCATCGAGTTACTTTTCGTCATAATTGGCACTTTTTCTCTGTCGGAAGACAACTCTGGGTAGAAGTCCATCATGGATCCCAGGCCCCTAGATGCCCCTTCTCTTTGTTTCTGTCTGTCAGAAATCAAGGCAGAAGCAATCTAAGAAGTTTATTCTTTTTTTTTCTTTTTTTGGCCTCTTGTGCCACAGCAGATCCTTATCCAGTTACGTTAAACTCTATACTGCTACACTATTACAATAGATGGAGATTTGCAGCAAGAGGGAAGCGCATTGATTACAACTACATTCAGGGCAGAATTAAAGAGCTTCATTCCACTTGGACTTGAAGTTTTACACAACTCTGTTATGTATTTGAGACTTCCCTGAAAATCCTCACCCCAGAGAATGGCTTAGCATAGATTTTCTATTAGCTCTTCACCCACGTCCTGCAGTTCTGCCATACACTCTGGCATCTTCCATTTTAAGTTTTCACTGGAGTGGTTATTTTCTATTTCAGGACACTACCTGCCATTACAAATCTTTTCAGTAGTTCAGCTTTTAAGGACTGTACCTGAGATGCAGCTTATTTTGCATTGCTGCTGCTTTCCTTCACACAAGGACACCCAGAGCAGCAGAGGTTGGGCCCTAGTGGCTCTGTGCTGCCCTGTAACCCCACAGCTGCTCAGTCTCCCCAGGTGGGAGGAACAAGCCAATTGGAAATGCAGTAAAACCCAAAGGTTGAGATGAGAGCTAAAGACCACGACAGTAGAAGAAAACAGCGTCAAGAACACAACAGCATTGGTAGCCACAACACAATTACTCACCACTCACCGACCAACGCATGCCATAAATCCCAGTGCTTGCCAAACGCTGTCCACCACCACTGCAAGGCCTCACAGCTACTGACCAACTGCCAGAGAGGGCTGCCTTTGCCCCTGCCCACAGCTTCATAGTGCCTTTGTGACATCACAGGGTTTGGAATGCTCCCTGACCAATGGCAGCACTGCCCTTGGCCCCGCCCCACCTCCTGCTTCTAACCATCATTGCAGCGGCTCCACCCGAACCAGCAGTTGTGATTGGCCAGGCTCTGCTTCAATCACTCAGCAGGAACCACACCCAGGTGTGGTGTTAGCACCTCTTCAGCTGAAATAGCAGCATGAGGCATTGCACCCAGAACGAGAGACAGTGCAGAAACTGAAAGAGAGGCTACTCCCACGTCAGACGATGCTTCAGAAGCAGAAGGAGAGGGCGCTGCCACAATGGATGCCTCTGGAGAAGCAGAAGGAGTGGACACTCCCGTGGCAGATGACACTGGAGAGGGAAATAGAGACGGCAATCTCGTGGCAGATGACGCATGAGAGGAAAAAGGAGAGGGCAATTACATGGCAGATGAAACTTCAGAGGAAAATGGAACAGACGCTTCTGTGACTGACAATGCTGAAGATGGCAGGGGAGAAGGTGCAGTTGCAGTAGACGATGGAGGAGAGCCTCGCCCCCACGATGGGCGAAACGGCAGAGGACGGTGGAGAGCCTCGCCCCCGCGATGGGCGACGGTAGAGAGCCTCACCCCCGCGATGGGCGACGGTAGAGAGCCTTGTTGCCACGGCGGACGATGATGGAGAAGCAAAAGTAGAGGATGCTCCCACGGCAGACGTGGAAGGAAAGCAAAAGGAGAGGGCGCTCCCACGACAGACGATGAAGGAAAAGCAAAAGGAGAAGATGCTCCCAAGGCGAACGATGACAGAGAAGCAAAAGGAGAGGGCGCTCCCACGATGGACGACGCTGGAGAAGCAAAAATGAGGGCGTTACCACGGCGGACGATGAAGAAAAAGCAAAAGGAGAGGATGCTCTCACGGCAAACGATGATCGAGAAGCAAAAGGAGAGGGAGATTCGACGACAGATGATGAAGGAGAAGCAAAAGGAGAAGATGCTTCCATGGCGAATGATGACGGTGAAGCAAAAGGAGAGGATGCTCCCATGGCGAACGATGACGGAGACGCAAAACGAGAGGATGCTCCCATAGCGAACGATGATGGAGAAGCCAAAGGGGAGGACGCTCCCACGGCGAATGATGAAGTAGAAGGAAAAAAAGAAGATGCTCCCACAGCGAACGATGAAGGAGAAGCAAAAGGAGAGGATGCTCCCACGGCGAACGATGAAGGAGTAGAAAAAAAGAGGACGCTCCCACGACGGACGACGCTGGAGAAGCAGAAATGAAGGTGCTCCCATGACGGACGATGAAGGAGATGCAAAATTGAGGGCGCTCCCACGGCGGACGACGAAGGAGAAGCAAAAGGAGAGGATGCTCCCACGGCGAGAGATGATTTAAAAGCCAAATGAGAGGATGATCCCACGGCAAACGATGACGGAGAAGGAAAAGGAGAGGATGGTCCCACGGCGAACGATGAAGGAGAAGGAAAAGGAGAGGATGCTCCCACGGCGAACGATGAAGGAGTAGAAAAAAAGAGGACGCTCCAATGGCGAACGATGATGGAGAAACAAAAGGAGAGGGCGCTCCCACGACGGACGACGCTGGAGAAGGAGAAATGAGGGTGCTGCCACAACGGACGACACTGGAGAAGCAAAAATGAGGGCGCTTCCACAGCGGACGATGATGGAGAAGCAAAAGGAGATGATGCTCCCACGGCGAACGATGAAAGAGAAGCAAAAGGAAAAGATGCTCCCACGGCGAATGATGATGGAGTAGTAAAAAAAGAGGATGCTTCCACGGCGAATGATGACGGAGAAGGAGAAGGAGAGGATGCTCCCACGGCGAACGATGAAGGAGAAGCAAAAAAGAGGACGCTCCCACGGCGAACGATGAAGGAGTAGAAAAAAAGAGGACGCTCCCACGGCGAACGATGAAGGAGTAGAAAAAAAGAGGACGCTCCCACGTCGGACGACGCTGGAGAAGCAGAAATGAAGGTGCTCCAACGACGGACGATGAAGGAGATGCAAAATTGAGGGCGCTCCAACGGCGGACGATGAAGGAAAAGCAAAAGGAGAGGATGCTCCCACGGCTAAAGATGATGGAGAAGCCAAAGGAGAGGATGCTCCAACGGAGAACGATGAAAGAGAAGCAAAAGGAAAAGATGCTCACACGGTGAACGATGATGGAGAAACTAAAGGATAGGACGCACCAACGGCGAATGATGATGGAGTAGTAAAAAAAGAGGACGCTTCCACGGCGAACGATGACGGAGAAGGAAAAGGAGAGGATGCTCCCACGGCGAACGATGAAGGAGTAGAAAAAAAGAGGTTGCTCCCACGGCGAACGATGATGGAGAAGCAAAAGGAGAGGGCACTCCCACGACGGACGACACTGGAGAAGCAGAAATGAAGCTGCTCCCACGACGGACGATGAAGGAGATGCAAAATTGAGGGTGCTCCCACGGCGGACGATGAAGGAAAAGCAAAAGGAGAGGATGCTCCCACGGCGAAAGATGATGGAGAAGCCAAATGAGAGGACGCTCCCACGGAGATCGATGATGGAGAAGCAAAAGGAGAGGGCGCTCCCACGACGGACGACGCTGGAGAAGGAGAAATGAGGGTGCTGCCACAACGGACGACACTGTAGAAGCAAAAATGAGGGCGCTTCCACGGCGGACGATGATGGAGAAGCAAGAGTACACGGCGCTTCCACGACGGACGACGCTGCAGAAGCAAAAATGAGGGTGTTACCACAGCGGACGATGAAGGAAAAGGAAAAGGAGAGGATGCTCTCACAGCGAATGATGATCGAGAAGCAAAAGGAGAGGCCGCCTCCACGACGGACGATGAAGGAGAAGCAAAAGAAGAGGATGCTCCCACGGCGAACGATGACGGAGAAGGAGAAGGAGAGGATGCTCCCATGGCGAACGATGACGGAGAAGCAAAAGGAAAGGATGCTCCCACGGCGAAAGATGACGGAGAAGCAAAAGGAGAGGATGCTCCCACGGCGAACGATGGAGGAGAAGCAAAAGGAAAAGACGCTCCTACGGTGAACGATGATGGAGAAACTAAAGGAGAGGACGCTCCCACGGCGAATGATGATGGAGTAGTAAAAAAGAGGATGTTCCCACGGCGAACGACGACGGAGAAAGAAAAGGAGAGGATGCTCCCACGGCGGACGATGAAGGAGAAACAAAAGGAGAGGATGCTCCCACGGCGAACGATGAAGGAGTAGAAAAATAGAGGACGCTCCCACGGCGAACTATGATGGAGAAGCAAAAGGAGAGGGCGCTCCCACGACGGACGACGCTGGAGAAGCAGAAATGAAGATGCTCCCACGACGGACGATGAAGGAGATGCAAAATTGAGGGCGCTCCCACGGCGGACGATGAAGGAAAAGCAAAAGGAGAGGATGCTCCCACGGCGAAAGATGATGGAGAAGTCAAATGAGAGGACGCTCCCACGGCGATCGATGATGGAGAGGAAAAGGAGAGGCTGCTCCCACAGCAGACGATGATGGAGAAGCAAAAGGACACGGCGCTCCCACGACGGACGACGCTGCAGAAGCAAAAGTGAGGGTGTTACCACAGCGGACGATGAAGGAAAAGGAAAAGGAGAGGATGCTCTCACAGCGAATGATGATCGAGAAGCAAAAGGAGAGGCCGCCTCCACGACGGACGATGAAGGAGAAGCAAAAGAAGAGGATGCTCCCACGGCGAACGATGACGGAGAAGCAAAAGGAGAGGATGCTCCCATGGCGAACGATGACGGAGACGCAAAACGAGAGGATGCTCCCACGGCGAACGATGATGGAGAAGCCAAAGGGGAGGACGCTCCCACGGCGAACGATGAAGTAGAAGGAAAAAAAGAAGATGCTCCCACGGCGAACGATGAAGGAGAAGCAAAAGTAGAGGATGCTCCCACGGCGAACGATGAAGGAGAAGCAAAAGGAGAAGATGCTCCCACGGCGAACGATGAAGGAGAAACAAAAGGAGAGGATACTCCCACGGCGAATGATGATGGAGTAGTAAAAAAAGAGGTTGCTCCCACGGCGAACGATGAAGGAAAAGCAAAAGGAGAGGGCGCTCCCACGACGGACGACGCTGGAGAACCAGAAATTAGTGTGCTCCCACGGCGGACGACGCTGGAGAAGCAAAAGCAGAGGGCGCTCCCAGAACGGACGACGCTGGAGAAGCAGAAATGAAGCTGCTCCCACGACGGACGATGAAGGAGATGCAAAATTGAGGGTGCTCCCACGGCGGACGATGAAGGAAAAGCAAAAGGAGAGGATGCTCCCACGGCGAAAGATGAAGGAGTAGAAAAAAAGAGGTTGCTCCCACGGCGAACGATGATGGAGAAGCAAAAGGAGAGGGCACTCCCACGACGGACGACGCTGGAGAAGCAGAAATGAAGCTGCTCCCACGACGGACGATGAAGGAGATGCAAAATTGAGGGTGCTCCCACGGCGGACGATGAAGGAAAAGCAAAAGGAGAGGATGCTCCCACGGCGAAAGATGATGGAGAAGCCAAATGAGAGGACGCTCCCACGGCGATCGATGATGGAGAAGCAAAAGGAGAGGGCGCTCCCACGACGGACGACGCTGGAGAAGGAGAAATGAGGGTGCTGCCACAACGGACGACACTGAAGAAGCAAAAATGAGGGCGCTTCCACGGCGGACGATGATGGAGAAGCAAGAGTACACGGCGCTTCCACGACGGACGACGCTGCAGAAGCAAAAATGAGGGTGTTACCACAGCGGACGATGAAGGAAAAGGAAAAGGAGAGGATGCTCTCACAGCGAATGATGATCGAGAAGCAAAAGGAGAGGCCGCCTCCACGACGGACGATGAAGGAGAAGCAAAAGAAGAGGATGCTCCCACGGCGAACGATGACGGAGAAAGAAAAGGAGAGGATGCTCCCACGGCGGACGATGAAGGAGAAGCAAAAGGAGAGGATGCTCCCACGGCGAACGATGAAGGAGTAGAAAAATAGAGGACGCTCCCACGGCGAACTATTATGGAGAAGCAAAAGGAGAGGGCGCTCCCACGATGGACGATGCTGGAGAAGCAGAAATGAAGGTGCTCCCACGACGGACGATGTAGGAGATGCAAAACTGAGGGCGCTCCCACGGCGGACGATGAAGGAAAAGCAAAAGGAGAGGATGCTCCCACGGCGAAAGATGATGGATAAGTCAAATGAGAGGACGCTCCCACGGCAATCGATGAAGGAGAGCAAAAGGAGAGGCTGCTCCCACAGCAGACGATGATGGAGAAGCAAAAGGACACGGCGCTCCCACGACGGACGACGCTGCAGAAGCAAAAATGAGGGTGTTACCACAGCGGACGATGAAGGAAAAGGAAAAGGAGAGGATGCTCTCACAGCGAATGATGATCGAGAAGCAAAAGGAGAGGCCGCCTCCATGACGGACGATGAAGGAGAAGCAAAAGAAGAGGATGCTCCCACGGCGAACGATGACGGAGAAGCAAAAGGAGAGGATGCTCCCACGGCGAACGATGACGGAGACGCAAAACGAGAGGATGCTCCCACAGCGAACGATGATGGAGAAGCCAAAGGGGAGGACGCTCCCACGGCGAATGATGAAGTAGAAGGAAAAAAAGAAGATGCTCCCACAGCGAACGATGAAGGAGAAGCAAAAGGAGAGGATGCTCCCACGGCGAACAATGAAGGAGTAGAAAAAAAGAGGACGCTCCCACGGCGAACGATGATGGAGAAGCAAACGGAGAGGGCGCTCCCACGACGGACGACGCTGGAAAAGCAGAAATGAAGGTGCTCCCATGACGGACGATGAAGGAGATGCAAAATTGAGGGCGCTCCCACGGCGGACGATGAAGGAAAAGCAAAAGGAGAGGATGCTCCCACGGCGAACGATGAAGGAGTAGAAAAAAAGAGGACGCTCCCACGGCGAACGATGAAGGAGTAGAAAAAAAGAGGACGCTCCCACGACGGACGACGCTGGAGAAGCAGAAATGAAGGTGCTCCCACGACGGACGATGAAGGAGATGCAAAATTGAGGGCGCTCCCACGGCGGATGATGAAGGAGAAGCAAAAGGAAAAGATGCTCCCACGGTGAACGATGATGGAGAAACTAAAGGATAGGACGCTCCCACGGCGAATGATGATGGAGTAGTAAAAAAAGAGGATGCTCCCACGGCGAACGATGACGGAGAAGGAAAAGGAGAGGATGCTCCCACGGCGAACGATGAAGGAGTAGAAAAAAAGAGGTTGCTCCCACGGCGAACGATGATGGAGAAGCAAAAGGAGAGGGCACTCCCACGACGGACGACGCTGGAGAAGCAGAAATGAAGCTGCTCCCACGACGGACGATGAAGGAGATGCAAAATTGAGGGTGCTCCCACGGCGGACGATGAAGCAAAAGCAAAAGGAGAGGATGCTCCCACGGCGAAAGATGATGGAGAAGCCAAATGAGAGGACGCTCCCACGGCGATCGATGATGGAGAAGCAAAAGGAGAGGGCGCTCCCACGACGGACGACGCTGGAGAAGGAGAAATGAGGTTGCTGCCACAACGGACGACACTGAAGAAGCAAAAATGAGGGCGCTTCCACGGCGGACGATGATGGAGAAGCAAGAGTACACGGCGCTTCCACGACGGACGACGCTGCAGAAGCAAAAATGAGGGTGTTACCACAGCGGACGATGAAGGAAAAGGAAAAGGAGAGGATGCTCTCACAGCGAATGATGATCGAGAAGCAAAAGGAGAGGCCGCCTCCACGACGGACGATGAAGGAGAAGCAAAAGAAGAGGATGCTCCCACGGCGAACGATGACGGAGAAGGAGAAGGAGAGGATGCTCCCATGGCGAACGATGACGGACAAGCAAAAGGAGAGGATGCTCCCACGGCGAACGATGACGGAGAAGCAAAAGGAGAGGATGCTCCCACGGCGAACGATGAAGTAGAAGGAAAAGGAGAGGATGCTCCCACGGCGAACGATGAAGGAGAAGCAAAAGGAAAAGATGCTCCTACGGTGAACGATGATGGAGAAACTAAAGGAGAGGACGCTCCCACGGCGAATGATGATGGAGTAGTAAAAAAAGAGGATGCTCCCACTGCGAACGATGACGGAGAAAGAAAAGGAGAGGATGCTCCCACGGCGGACGATGAAGGAGAAGCAAAAGGAGAGGATGCTCCCACGGCGAACGATGAAGGAGTAGAAAAATAGAGGACGCTCCCACGGCGAACTATGATGGAGAAGCAAAAGGAGAGGGCGCTCCCACGATGGACAATGCTGGAGAAGCAGAAATGAAGGTGCTCCCACGACGGACGATGAAGGAGATGCAAAATTGAGGGCGCTCCCACGGCGGACGATGAAGGAAAAGCAAAAGGAGAGGATGCTCCCACGGCGAAAGATGATGGATAAGTCAAATGAGAGGACGCTCCCACGGCGATCGATGAAGGAGAGCAAAAGGAGAGGCTGCTCCCACAGCAGACGATGATGGAGAAGCAAAAGGACACGGCGCTCCCACGACGGACGATGCTGCAGAAGCAAAAATGAGGGTGTTACCACAGCGGACGATGAAGGAAAAGGAAAAGGAGAGGATGCTCTCACAGCGAATGATGATCGAGAAGCAAAAGGAGAGGCCGCCTCCATGACGGACGATGAAGGAGAAGCAAAAGAAGAGGATGCTCCCACGGCGAACGATGACGGAGAAGCAAAAGGAGAGGATGCTCCCACGGCGAACGATGACGGAGACGCAAAACGAGAGGATGCTCCCACGGCGAACGATGATGGAGAAGCCAAAGGGGAGGACGCTCCCACGGCGAACGATGAAGTAGAAGGAAAAAAAGAAGATGCTCCCACGGCGAACGATGAAGGAGAAGCAAAAGTAGAGGATGCTCCCACGGCGAACGATGAAGGAGAAGCAAAAGGAGAGGATGCTCCCACGGCGAACGATGAAGGAGAAGCAAAAGGAGAGGACGCTCCCACGGCGGACGATGATTGAGAAGCAAAAGGACAGGGCGCTCCCACGACGGACGACGCTGGAGAAGCAGAAATTAGTGTGCTCCCACGGCGGACGACGCTGGAGAAGCAAAAGCAGAGGGCGCTCCCACAACGGACGACGCTGGAGAGGCAGTGTCCTGCAGCACATGAAGCTGAAGAAGCAGGTGTCCAGCAGCTGAAGGAGCGGATGATGCTGGAGAATCATCAGGACGCGGCGCTCCCCTGACGCATGATGCTGGTGAAGCAGCATGAGGAGTGGGCATTCCCTGAGTGGATGTAGACAGTGAAGCTGGTGGTTGCGTTCGCCCGATAAATGAAGAAGAAGCTGGAAGCAAGGCTGTGAGGCCCTGAGTCACTTCCTATTCTAGAACTGATTGCTTTAGCGGTAGTCTCGGTGTCATTGTTGTGTCACAATGAGCAAGTGCACAGTGGCAGTAACTGTGTTATCATCATCGAGTTACTTTTCGTCATAATTGGCACTTTTTCTCTGTCGGAAGACAACTCTGGGTAGAAGTCCATCATGGATCCCAGGCCCCTAGATGCCCCTTCTCTTTGTTTCTGTCTGTCAGAAATCAAGGCAGAAGCAATCTAAGAAGTTTATTCTTTTTTTTTCTTTTTTTGGCCTCTTGTGCCACAGCAGATCCTTATCCAGTTACGTTAAACTCTATACTGCTACACTATTACAATAGATGGAGATTTGCAGCAAGAGGGAAGCGCATTGATTACAACTACATTCAGGGCAGAATTAAAGAGCTTCATTCCACTTGGACTTGAAGTTTTACACAACTCTGTTATGTATTTGAGAGTTCCCTGAAAATCCTCACCCCAGAGAATGGCTTAGCATAGATTTTCTATTAGCTCTTCACCCACGTCCTGCAGTTCTGCCATACACTCTGGCATCTTCCATTTTAAGTTTTCACTGGAGTGGTTATTTTCTATTTCAGGACACTACCTGCCATTACAAATCTTTTCAGTAGTTCAGCTTTTAAGGACTGTACCTGAGATGCAGCTTATTTTGCATTGCTGCTGCTTTCCTTCACACAAGGACACCCAGAGCAGCAGAGGTTGGGCCCTAGTGGCTCTGTGCTGCCCTGTAACCCCACAGCTGCTCAGTCTCCCCAGGTGGGAGGAACAAGCCAATTGGAAATGCAGTAAAACCCAAAGGTTGAGATGAGAGCTAAAGACCACGACAGTAGAAGAAAACAGCGTCAAGAACACAACAGCATTGGTAGCCACAACACAATTACTCACCACTCACCGACCAACGCATGCCATAAATCCCAGTGCTTGCCAAACGCTGTCCACCACCACTGCAAGGCCTCACAGCTACTGACCAACTGCCAGAGAGGGCTGCCTTTGCCCCTGCCCACAGCTTCATAGTGCCTTTGTGACATCACAGGGTTTGGAATGCTCCCTGACCAATGGCAGCACTGCCCTTGGCCCCGCCCCACCTCCTGCTTCTAACCATCATTGCAGCGGCTCCACCCGAACCAGCAGTTGTGATTGGCCAGGCTCTGCTTCAATCACTCAGCAGGAACCACACCCAGGTGTGGTGTTAGCACCTCTTCAGCTGAAATAGCAGCATGAGGCATTGCACCCAGAACGAGAGACAGTGCAGAAACTGAAAGAGAGGCTACTCCCACGTCAGACGATGCTTCAGAAGCAGAAGGAGAGGGCGCTGCCACAATGGATGCCTCTGGAGAAGCAGAAGGAGTGGACACTCCCGTGGCAGATGACACTGGAGAGGGAAATAGAGACGGCAATCTCGTGGCAGATGACGCATGAGAGGAAAAAGGAGAGGGCAATTACATGGCAGATGAAACTTCAGAGGAAAATGGAACAGACGCTTCTGTGACTGACAATGCTGAAGATGGCAGGGGAGAAGGTGCAGTTGCAGTAGACGATGGAGGAGAGCCTCGCCCCCACGATGGGCGAAACGGCAGAGGACGGTGGAGAGCCTCGCCCCCGCGATGGGCGACGGTAGAGAGCCTCACCCCCGCGATGGGCGACGGTAGAGAGCCTTGTTGCCACGGCGGACGATGATGGAGAAGCAAAAGTAGAGGATGCTCCCACGGCAGACGTGGAAGGAAAGCAAAAGGAGAGGGCGCTCCCACGACAGACGATGAAGGAAAAGCAAAAGGAGAAGATGCTCCCAAGGCGAACGATGACAGAGAAGCAAAAGGAGAGGGCGCTCCCACGATGGACGACGCTGGAGAAGCAAAAATGAGGGCGTTACCACGGCAGACGATGAAGAAAAAGCAAAAGGAGAGGATGCTCTCATGGCAAACGATGATCGAGAAGCAAAAGGAGAGGGAGATCCGACGACAGATGATGAAGGAGAAGCAAAAGGAGAAGATGCTTCCATGGCGAATGATGACGGTGAAGCAAAAGGAGAGGATGCTCCCATGGCGAACGATGACGGAGACGCAAAACGAGAGGATGCTCCCATAGCGAACGATGATGGAGAAGCCAAAGGGGAGGACGCTCCCACGGCGAATGATGAAGTAGAAGGAAAAAAAGAAGATGCTCCCACAGCGAACGATGAAGGAGAAGCAAAAGGAGAGGATGCTCCCACGGCGAACGATGAAGGAGTAGAAAAAAAGAGGACGCTCCCACGGCGAACGATGATGGAGAAGGAAACGGAGAGGGCGCTCCCACGACGGACGACGCTGGAAAAGCAGAAATGAAGGTGCTCCCATGACGGACGATGAAGGAGATGCAAAATTGAGGGCGCTCCCACGGCGGACGATGAAGGAAAAGCAAAAGGAGAGGATGCTCCCACGGCGAACGATGAAGGAGTAGAAAAAAAGAGGACGCTCCCACGGCGAACGATGAAGGAGTAGAAAAAAAAAGGACGCTCCCACGACGGACGACGCTGGAGAAGCAGAAATGAAGGTGCTCCCACGACGGACGATGAAGGAGATGCAAAATTGAGGGCGCTCCCACGGCGGACGATGAAGGAGAAGCAAAAGGAAAAGATGCTCCCACGGTGAACGATGATGGAGAAACTAAAGGCTAGGACGCTCCCACGGCGAATGATGATGGAGTAGAAAAAAAGAGGTTGCTCCCATGGCGAACGATGATGGAGAAGCAAAAGGAGAGGGCACTCCCACGACGGACGACGCTGGAGAAGCAGAAATGAAGCTGCTCCCACGACGGACGATGAAGGAGATGCAAAATTGAGGGTGCTCCCACGGCGGACGATGAAGGAAAAGCAAAAGGAGAGGATGCTCCCACGGCGGACGATGAAGGAGAAGCAAAAGGAGAGGATGCTCCCACGGCGAAAGATGATGGAGAAGCCAAATGAGAGGACGCTCCCACGGCGATCGATGATGGAGAAGCAAAAGGAGAGGGCGCTCCCACGACGGACGACGCTGGAGAAGGAGAAATGAGGGTGCTGCCACAACGGACGACACTGAAGAAGCAAAAATGAGGGCGCTTCCACGGCGGACGATGATGGAGAAGCAAGAGTACACGGCGCTTCCACGACGGACGACGCTGCAGAAGCAAAAATGAGGGTGTTACCACAGCGGACGATGAAGGAAAAGGAAAAGGAGAGGATGCTCTCACAGCGAATGATGATCGAGAAGCAAAAGGAGAGGCCGCCTCCACGACGGACGATGAAGGAGAAGCAAAAGAAGAGGATGCTCCCACGGCGAACGATGACGGAGAAGGAGAAGGAGAGGATGCTCCCATGGCGAACGATGACGGAGAAGCAAAAGGAGAGGATGCTCCCACGGCGAACGATGACGGAGAAGCAAAAGGAGAGGATGCTCCCACGGCGAACGATGAAGTAGAAGGAAAAGGAGAGGATGCTCCCACGGCGAACGATGAAGGAGAAGCAAAAGGAAAAGATGCTCCTACGGTGAACGATGATGGAGAAACTAAAGGAGAGGACGCTCCCACGGCGAATGATGATGGAGTAGTAAAAAAAGAGCATGCTCCCACGGCGGACGATGAAGGAGAAGCAAAAGGAGAGGATGCTCCCACGGCGAACGATGAAGGAGTAGAAAAATAGAGGACGCTCCCACGGCGAACTATGATGGAGAAGCAAAAACAGAGGGCGCTCCCACGATGGACAATGCTGGAGAAGCAGAAATGAAGGTGCTCCCACGACGGACGATGAAGGAGATGCAAAATTGAGGGCGCTCCCACGGCGGACGATGAAGGAAAAGCAAAAGGAGAGGATGCTCCCACGGCGAAAGATGATGGATAAGTCAAATGAGAGGACGCTCCCACGGCGATCGATGAAGGAGAGCAAAAGGAGAGGTTGCTCCCACAGCAGACGATGATGGAGAAGCAAAAGGACACGGCGCTCCCACGAAGGACGACGCTGCATAAGCAAAAATGAGGGTGTTACCACAGCGGACGATGAAGGAAAAGGAAAAGGAGAGGATGCTCTCACAGCGAATGATGATCGAGAAGCAAAAGGAGAGGCCGCCTCCATGACGGACGATGAAGGAGAAGCAAAAGAAGAGGATGCTCCCACGGCGAACGATGATTGAGAAGCAAAAGGAGAGGATGCTCCCACGGCGAACGATGACGGAGACGCAAAACGAGAGGAATCTCCCACGGCGAACGATGATGGAGAAGCCAAAGGGGAGGACGCTCCCACGGCGAACGATGAAGTAGAAGGAAAAAAAGAAGATGCTCCCACGGCGAACGATGAAGGAGAAGCAAAAGTAGAGGATGCTCCCACGGCGAACGATGAAGGAGAAGCAAAAGGAGAGGATGCTCCCACGGCGAACGATGAAGGAGAAGCAAAAGGAGAGGACGCTCCCACGGTGGACGATGATTGAGAAGCAAAAGGACAGGGCGCTCCCACGACGGACGACGCTGGAGTACCAGAAATTAGTGTGCTCCCACGGCGGACGACGCTGGAGAAGCAAAAGCAGAGGGCGCTCCCACAACGTACGACGCTGGAGAGGCAGTGTCCTGCAGCACATGAAGCTGAAGAAGCAGGTGTCCAGCAGCTGAAGGAGCGGATGATGCTGGAGAATCATCAGGACGCGGCGCTCCCCTGACGCATGATGCTGGTGAAGCAGCAGGAGGACTGGGCATTCCCTGAGTGGATGTAGACAGTGAAGCTGGTGGTTGCGTTCGCCCGATAAATGAAGAAGAAGCTGGAAGCAAGGCTGTGAGGCCCTGAGTCACTTCCTATTCTAGAACTGATTGCTTTAGCGGTAGTCTCGGTGTCATTGTTGTGTCACAATGAGCAAGTGCACAGTGGCAGTAACTGTGTTATCATCATCGAGTTACTTTTCGTCATAATTGGCACTTTTTCTCTGTCGGAAGACAACTCTGGGTAGAAGTCCATCATGGATCCCAGGCCCCTAGATGCCCCTTCTCTTTGTTTCTGTCTGTCAGAAATCAAGGCAGAAGCAATCTAAGAAGTTTATTCTTTTTTTTTTCTTTTTTTGGCCTCTTGTGCCACAGCAGATCCTTATCCAGTTACGTTAAACTCTATACTGCTACACTATTACAATAGATGGAGATTTGCAGCAAGAGGGAAGCGCATTGATTACAACTACATTCAGGGCAGAATTAAAGAGCTTCATTCCACTTGGACTTGAAGTTTTACACAACTCTGTTATGTATTTGAGACTTCCCTGAAAATCCTCACCCCAGAGAATGGCTTAGCATAGATTTTCTATTAGCTCTTCACCCACGTCCTGCAGTTCTGCCATACACTCTGGCATCTTCCATTTTAAGTTTTCACTGGAGTGGTTATTTTCTATTTCAGGACACTACCTGCCATTACAAATCTTTTCAGTAGTTCAGCTTTTAAGGACTGTACCTGAGATGCAGCTTATTTTGCATTGCTGCTGCTTTCCTTCACACAAGGACACCCAGAGCAGCAGAGGTTGGGCCCTAGTGGCTCTGTGCTGCCCTGTAACCCCACAGCTGCTCAGTCTCCCCAGGTGGGAGGAACAAGCCAATTGGAAATGCAGTAAAACCCAAAGGTTGAGATGAGAGCTAAAGACCACGACAGTAGAAGAAAACAGCGTCAAGAACACAACAGCATTGGTAGCCACAACACAATTACTCACCACTCACCGACCAACGCATGCCATAAATCCCAGTGCTTGCCAAACGCTGTCCACCACCACTGCAAGGCCTCACAGCTACTGACCAACTGCCAGAGAGGGCTGCCTTTGCCCCTGCCCACAGCTTCATAGTGCCTTTGTGACATCACAGGGTTTGGAATGCTCCCTGACCAATGGCAGCACTGCCCTTGGCCCCGCCCCACCTCCTGCTTCTAACCATCATTGCAGCGGCTCCACCCGAACCAGCAGTTGTGATTGGCCAGGCTCTGCTTCAATCACTCAGCAGGAACCACACCCAGGTGTGGTGTTAGCACCTCTTCAGCTGAAATAGCAGCATGAGGCATTGCACCCAGAACGAGAGACAGTGCAGAAACTGAAAGAGAGGCTACTCCCACGTCAGACGATGCTTCAGAAGCAGAAGGAGAGGGCGCTGCCACAATGGATGCCTCTGGAGAAGCAGAAGGAGTGGACACTCCCGTGGCAGATGACACTGGAGAGGGAAATAGAGACGGCAATCTCGTGGCAGATGACGCATGAGAGGAAAAAGGAGAGGGCAATTACATGGCAGATGAAACTTCAGAGGAAAATGGAACAGACGCTTCTGTGACTGACAGTGCTGAAGACGGCAGGGGAGAAGGTGCAGTTGCAGTAGACGATGGAGGAGAGCCTCGCCCCCACGATGGGCGAAACGGCAGAGGACGGTGGAGAGCCTCGCCCCCGCGAAGGGCGACGGTAGAGAGCCTCGCCCCTGCGATGGGCGACGGTAGAGAGCCTTGTTGCCACGGCGGACGATGATGGAGAAGCAAAAGTAGAGGATGCTCCCACGGCAGATGTGGAAGGAAAGCAAAAGGAGAGGGCGCTCCCACGACAGACGATGAAGGAAAAGCAAAAGGAGAAGATGCTCCCAAGGCGAACGATGACAGAGAAGCAAAAGGAGAGGGCGCTCCCACGATGGACGACGCTGGAGAAGCAAAAATGAGGGCGTTACCACGGCGGACGATGAAGAAAAAGCAAAAGGAGAGGATGCTCTCACGGCAAACGATGATCGAGAAGCAAAAGGAGAGGGAGATCCGACGACAGACGACGAAGGAGAAGCAAAAGGAGAAGATGCTTCCATGGCGAATGATGACGGTGAAGCAAAAGGAGAGGATGCTCCCACGGCGAGCGATGAAGGAGAAGCAAAAGGAGAGGGCGCTCCCACGACGGACGACGCTGGAGAAGCAGAAATGAAGGTGCTCCCATGACGGACGGTGAAGGAGAAGCAAAAAAGAGGACGCTCCCACGGCGAACTATGAAGGAGTAGAAAAAAAGAAGATGCTCCCACGGCGAACGATGAAGGAGTAGAAAAAAAGAGGACGCTCCCACGACGGACGACGCTGGAGAAGCAGGAATGAAGGTGCTCCCACGACGGACGATGAAGGAGATGCAAAATTGAGGGCGCTCCCACGGCGGACGATGAAGGAAAAGCAAAAGGAGAGGATGCTCCCACGGCGAAAGATGATGGAGAAGCCAAAGGAGAGGACGCTCCCACGGCGAATGATGAAGGAGTAGTAAAAAAAGAGGATGCTCCCACGGCGAACTATGACGGAGAAGCAAATGAAGAGGATGCTCCCACGGCAAACGATGACAGAGAAGCAAAAGGAGAGGATGCTCCCACGGCGAACGATGACGGAGACGCAAAAGGAGAGGATGCTCCCACGGCGAACGATGAAGGAGAAGCAAAAGGAAAATATGCTCCCACGGTGAACGATGTTGGAGAAACTAAAGGAGAGGACGCTCCCACGGCGAATGATGATGGAGTAGTAAAAAAAGAGGATGCTCCCACGGCGAACGATGACGGAGAAAGAAAAGGAGAGGATGCTCCCACGGCGAACGATGAAGGCGAAGCAAAAGGAGAGGATGCTCCCACGTCGAACGATGAAGGAGTAGAGAAAAAGAGGACGCTCCCACGGCGAACGCTGATGGAGAAGCAAACGGAGAGGGCGCTCCCACGACGGACGACGCTGGAAAAGCAGAAATGAAGGTGCTCCCACGGCGAACGATGAAGGAGTAGAAAAAAAAAGGACGCTCGCACGATGGACGACGCTGGAGAAGCAGAAATGAAGGTGCTCCCATGACGGACGATGAAGGAGATGCAGAATTGAGGGCGCTCCAACGGCGGACGATGAAGGAGAAGCAAAAGGAAAAGATGCTCCCACGGTGAACGATGATGGAGAAACTAAAGGATAGGACGCTCCCACGGCGAATGATGATGGAGTAGTAAAAAAAGAGGATGCTCCCACGGCGAACGATGACGGAGAAGGAAAAGGAGAGGTTGCTCCCACGGCGAACGATGATGGAGAAGGAAAAGGAGAGGGCACTCCCACGACGGACGACGCTGGAGAAGCAGAAATGAAGCTGCTCCCACGACGGACGATGAAAGAGATGCAAAAATGAGGGTGTTACCACGACGGACGATGAAGGAAAAGCAAAAGGAGAGGATGCTCCCACGGCGAAAGATGATGGAGAAGCCAAATGAGAGGACGCTCCCACGGAGATCGATGATGGAGAAGCAAAAGGAGAGGGCGCTCCCACGACGGACGACGCTGGAGAAGGAGAAATGAGGGTGCTGCCACAACGGACGACACTGAAGAAGCAAAAATGAGGGCGCTTCCACGGCGGACGATGATGGAGAAGCAAGAGTACACGGCGCTTCCACGACGGACGACGCTGCAGAAGCAAAAATGAGGGTGTTACCACAGCGGACGATGAAGGAAAAGGAAAAGGAGAGGATGCTCTCACAGCGAATGATGATCGAGAAGCAAAAGGAGAGGCCGCCTCCACGACGGACGATGAAGGAGAAGCAAAAGAAGAGGATGCTCCCACGGCGAACGATGACGGAGAAGGAGAGGATGCTCCCATGGCGAACGATGACGGAGAAGTAAAAGGAGAGGATGCTCCCACGGCGAACGTTGACAGAGAAGCAAAAGGAGAGGATGCTCCCACGGCGAACGATGAAGTAGAAGCAAAAGGAAAAGATGCTCCTACGGTGAACGATGATGGAGAAACTAAAGGAGAGGACGCTCCCACGGCGAATGATGATGGAGTAGTAAAAAAAGAGGATGCTCCCACGGCGAACGATGACGGAGAAAGAAAAGGAGAGGATGCTCCCACGGCGGACGATGAAGGAGAAGCAAAAGGAGAGGATGCTCCCACGGCGAACGATGAAGGAGTAGAAAAATAGAGGACGCTCCCACGGCGAACTATGATGGAGAAGCAAAAGGAGAGGGCGCTCCCACGACGGACGACGCTGGAGAAGCAGAAATGAAGGTGCTCCCACGACGGACGATGTAGGAGATGCAAAACTGAGGGCGCTCCCACGGCGGACGATGAAGGAAAAGCAAAAGGAGAGGATGCTCCCACGGCGAAAGATGATGGAGAAGTCAAATGAGAGGACGCTCCCACGGCGATCGATGAAGGAGAGGAAAAGGAGAGGCTGCTCCCACAGCAGACGATGATGGAGAAGCAAAAGGACACGGCGCTCCCACGACGGACGACGCTGCAGAAGCAAAAATGAGGGTGTTACCACAGCGGACGATGAAGGAAAAGGAAAAGGAGAGGATGCTCTCACAGCGAATGATGATCGAGAAGCAAAAGGAGAGGCCGCCTCCACGACGGACGATGAAGGAGAAGCAAAAGGAGAGGATGCTCCCACGGCGAACGATGACTGAGACGCAAAAGGAGAGGATGCTCCCACGGCGAACGATGATGGAGAAGCCAAAGGGGAGGACGCTCCCACGGCGAACGATGAAGTAGAAGGAAAAAAAGAGGATGCTCCCACGGCGAACGATGAAGGAGAAGCAAAAGTAGAGGATGCTGCCACGGCGAACGATGAAGGAGAAGCAAAAGGAGAAGATGCTCCCACGGCGAACGATGAAGGAGAAACAAAAGGAGAGGACACTCCCACGGCGAATGATGATGGAGTAGTAAAAAAAGAGGTTGCTCCCACGGCGAACGATGAAGGAAAAGCAAAAGGAGAGGATGCTCCCACGGCGATCGATGAAGGAGAAGCAAAAGGAGAGGACGCTCCCACGGCGGATGATGATGGAGAAGCAAAAGGACAGGGCGCTCCCACGACGGACGACGCTGGAGAAGCAGAAATTAGTGTGCTCCCACGGCGGACGACGCTGGAGAAGCAAAAGCAGAGGGCGCTCCCACAACGGACGACGCTGGAGAGGCAGTGTCCTGCAGCACATGAAGCTGAAGAAGCAGGTGTCCAGCAGCTGAAGGAGCGGATGATGCTGGAGAATCATCAGGACGCGGCGCTCCCCTGACGCATGATGCTGGTGAAGCAGCATGAGGACTGGGCATTCCCTGAGTGGATGTAGACAGTGAAGCTGGTGGTTGCGTTCGCCCGATAAATGAAGAAGAAGCTGGAAGCAAGGTTGTGAGGCCCTGAGTCACTTCCAATTCTAGAACTGATTGCTTTAGCGGTAGTCTCGGTGTCATTGTTGTGTCACAATGAGCAAGTGCACAGTGGCAGTAACTGTGTTATCATCATCGAGTTACTTTTCGTCATAATTGGCACTTTTTCTCTGTCGGAAGACAACTCTGGGTAGAAGTCCATCATGGATCCCAGGCCCCTAGATGCCCCTTCTCTTTGTTTCTGTCTGTCAGAAATCAAGGCAGAAGCAATCTAAGAAGTTTATTCTTTTTTTTTCTTTTTTTGGCCTCTTGTGCCACAGCAGATCCTTATCCAGTTACGTTAAACTCTATACTGCTACACTATTACAATAGATGGAGATTTGCAGCAAGAGGGAAGCGCATTGATTACAACTACATTCAGGGCAGAATTAAAGAGCTTCATTCCACTTGGACTTGAAGTTTTACACAACTCTGTTATGTATTTGAGACTTCCCTGAAAATCCTCACCCCAGAGAATGGCTTAGCATAGATTTTCTATTAGCTCTTCACCCACGTCCTGCAGTTCTGCCATACACTCTGGCATCTTCCATTTTAAGTTTTCACTGGAGTGGTTATTTTCTATTTCAGGACACTACCTGCCATTACAAATCTTTTCAGTAGTTCAGCTTTTAAGGACTGTACCTGAGATGCAGCTTATTTTGCATTGCTGCTGCTTTCCTTCACACAAGGACACCCAGAGCAGCAGAGGTTGGGCCCTAGTGGCTCTGTGCTGCCCTGTAACCCCACAGCTGCTCAGTCTCCCCAGGTGGGAGGAACAAGCCAATTGGAAATGCAGTAAAACCCAAAGGTTGAGATGAGAGCTAAAGACCACGACAGTAGAAGAAAACAGCGTCAAGAACACAACAGCATTGGTAGCCACAACACAATTACTCACCACTCACCGACCAACGCATGCCATAAATCCCAGTGCTTGCCAAACGCTGTCCACCACCACTGCAAGGCCTCACAGCTACTGACCAACTGCCAGAGAGGGCTGCCTTTGCCCCTGCCCACAGCTTCATAGTGCCTTTGTGACATCACAGGGTTTGGAATGCTCCCTGACCAATGGCAGCACTGCCCTTGGCCCCGCCCCACCTCCTGCTTCTAACCATCATTGCAGCGGCTCCACCCGAACCAGCAGTTGTGATTGGCCAGGCTCTGCTTCAATCACTCAGCAGGAACCACACCCAGGTGTGGTGTTAGCACCTCTTCAGCTGAAATAGCAGCATGAGGCATTGCACCCAGAACGAGAGACAGTGCAGAAACTGAAAGAGAGGCTACTCCCACGTCAGACGATGCTTCAGAAGCAGAAGGAGAGGGCGCTGCCACAATGGATGCCTCTGGAGAAGCAGAAGGAGTGGACACTCCCGTGGCAGATGACACTGGAGAGGGAAATAGAGACGGCAATCTCGTGGCAGATGACGCATGAGAGGAAAAAGGAGAGGGCAATTACATGGCAGATGAAACTTCAGAGGAAAATGGAACAGACGCTTCTGTGACTGACAATGCTGAAGATGGCAGGGGAGAAGGTGCAGTTGCAGTAGACGATGGAGGAGAGCCTCGCCCCCACGATGGGCGAAACGGCAGAGGACGGTGGAGAGCCTCGCCCCCGCGATGGGCGACGGTAGAGAGCCTCGCCCCCGCGATGGGCGACGGTAGAGAGCCTTGTTGCCACGGCGGACGATGATGGAGAAGCAAAAGTAGAGGATGCTCCCACGGCAGACGTGGAAGGAAAGCAAAAGGAGAGGGCGCTCCCACGACAGACGATGAAGGAAAAGCAAAAGGAGAAGATGCTCCCAAGGTGAACGATGACAGAGAAGCAAAAGGAGAGGGCGCTCCCACGATGGACGACGCTGGAGAAGCAAAAATGAGGGCGTTACCACGGCGGACGATGAAGAAAAAGCAAAAGGAGAGGATGCTCTCACGGCAAACGATGATCGAGAAGCAAAAGGAGAGGGAGATCCGACGACAGACGATGAAGGAGAAGCAAAAGGAGAAGATGCTTCCATGGCGAATGATGACGGTGAAGCAAAAGGAGAGGATGCTCCCACGGCGAGCGATGAAGGAGAAGCAAAAGGAAAGGGCGCTCCCACGACGGACGACGCTGGAGAAGCAGAAATGAAGGTGCTCCCACGACGGACGATGAAGGAGATGCAAAATTGAGGGCTCTCCCACGGCGGACGATGAAGGAAAAGCAAAAGGAGAGGATGCTCCCACGGCGAAAGATGATGGAGAAGCCAAAGGAGAGGACGCTCCCACGGCGAATGATGAAGGAGTAGTAAAAAAAGAGGATGCTCCCACGGCGAACTATGACGGAGAAGCAAATGAAGAGGATGCTCCCACGGCGAACGATGACAGAGAAGCAAAAGGAGAGGATGCTCCCACGGCGAACGATGACGGAGACGCAAAAGGAGAGGATGATCCCACGGCGAACGATGACGGAGGAGCAAAGAAGAGGATGCTCGCACGGCGAACGATGATGGAGAAGCCAAAGGGGAGGACGCTCCAACGGCGAACGATAAAGTAGAAGGAAAAAAAGAGGATGCTCCCACGGCGAACGATGAAGGAGAAGCAAAAGTAGAGGATGCTCCCACGGCGAACGATGAAGGAGAAGCAAAAGGAGAAGATGCTCCCACGGCGAACGATGAAGGAGAAGCAAAAGGAAAAGATGCTCCCACGGTGAACGATATTGGAGAAACTAAAGGAGAGGACGCTCCCACGGCGAATGATGATGGAGTAGTAAAAAAAGAGGATGCTCCCACGGCGAACGATGACGGAGAAAGAAAAGGAGAGGATGCTCCCACGGCGAACGATGAAGGAGAAGCAAAAGGAGAGGATGCTCCCACGGCGAACGATGAAGGAGTAGAAAAATAGAGGACGCTCCCACGGCGAACTATGATGGAGAAGGAAAAGGAGAGGGCGCTCCCATGATGGACGATGCTGGAGAAGCAGAAATGAAGGTGCTCCCACGACGGACGATGAAGGAGAAGCAAAACTGAGGGCGCTCCCACGGCGGACGATGAAGGAAAAGCAAAAGGAGAGGATGCTCCCACGGCGAAAGATGATGGATAAGTCAAATGAGAGGACGCTCCCACGGCAATCGATGAAGGAGAGCAAAAGGAGAGGCTGCTCCCACAGCAGACGATGATGGAGAAGCAAAAGGACACGGCGCTCCCACGACGGACGACGCTGCAGAAGCAAAAATGAGGGTGTTACCACAGCGGACGATGAAGGAAAAGGAAAAGGAGAGGATGCTCTCACAGCGAATGATGATCGAGAAGCAAAAGGAGAGGCCGACTCCATGACGGACGATGAAGGAGAAGCAAAAGAAGAGGATGCTCCCACGGCGAACGATGACGGAGAAGCAAAAGGAGAGGATGCTCCCATGGCGAACGATGACGGAGACGCAAAACGAGAGGATGCTCCCACAGCGAACGATGATGGAGAAGCCAAAGGGGAGGACGCTCCCACGGCGAATAATGAAGTAGAAGGAAAGAAAGAAGATGCTCCCACAGCGAACGATGAAGGAGAAGCAAAAGGAGAGGATGCTCCCACGGCGAACGATGAAGGAGTAGAAAAAAAGAGGACGCTCCCACGGCGAACGATGATGGAGAAGCAAACGGAGAGGGCGCTCCCACGACGGACGACGCTGGAAAAGCAGAAATGAAGGTGCTCCCATGACGGACGATGAAGGAGATGCAAAACTGAGGGCGCTCCCACGGCGGACGATGAAGGAAAAGCAAAAGGAGAGGATGCTCCCACGGCGAACGATGAAGGAGTAGAAAAAAAGAGGACGCTCCCACGGCGAACGATGAAGGAGTAGAAAAAAAGAGGACGCTCCCACGACGGACGACGCTGGAGAAGCAGAAATGAAGGTGCTCCCACGACGGACGATGAAGGAGATGCAAAATTGAGGGCGCTCCCACGGCGGACGATGAAGGAGAAGCAAAAGGAAAAGATGCTCCCACGGTGAACGATGATGGAGAAACTAAAGGATAGGACGCTCCCACGGCGAATGATGATGGAGTAGTAAAAAAAGAGGATGCTCCCACGGCGAACGATGACGGAGAAGGAAGAGGAGAGGATGCTCCCACGGCGAACGATGAAGGAGTAGAAAAAAAGAGGTTGCTCCCACGGCGAACGATGATGGAGAAGCAAAAGGAGAGGGCACTCCCACGACGGACGACGCTGGAGAAGCAGAAATGAAGCTGCTCCCACGGCGGACGATGAAGGAGAAGCAAAAGGAGAGGATGCTCCCACGGCGAAAGATGATGGAGAAGCCAAATGAGAGGACGCTCCCACGGCGATCGATGATGGAGAAGCAAAAGGAGAGGGCGCTCCCACGACGGACGACGCTGGAGAAGGAGAAATGAGGGTGCTGCCACAACGGACGACACTGAAGAAGCAAAAATGAGGGCGCTTCCACGGCGGACGATGATGGAGAAGCAAGAGTACACGGTGCTTCCACGACGGACGACGCTGCAGAAGCAAAAATGAGGGTGTTACCACAGCGGACGATGAAGGAAAAGGAAAAGGAGTGGATGCTCTCACAGCGAATGATGATCGAGAAGCAAAAGGAGAGGCCGCCTCCACGACGGACGATGAAGGAGAAGCAAAAGAAGAGGATGCTCCCACGGCGAACGATGACGGAGAAGGAGAAGGAGAGGATGCTCCCATGGCGAACGATGACGGAGAAGCAAAAGGAGAGGATGCTCCCACGGCGAACGATGACGGAGAAGCAAAAGGAGAGGATGCTCCCACGGCGAACGATGAAGTAGAAGGAAAAGGAGAGGATGCTCCCACGGCGAACGATGAAGGAGAAGCAAAAGGAAAAGATGCTCCTACGGTGAACGATGATGGAGAAACTAAAGGAGAGGACGCTCCCACGGCGAATGATGATGGAGTAGTAAAAAAAGAGGATGCTCCCACGGCGAACGATGACGGAGAAGCAAAAGGATAGGATGCTCCCACGGCGGACGATGAAGGAGAAGCAAAAGGAGAGGACGCTCCCACGGCGAACTATGATGGAGAAGCAAAAGCAGAGGGCGCTCCCACGATGGACAATGCTGGAGAAGCAGAAAGGAAGGTGCTCCCACGACGGACGATGAAGGAGATGCAAAATTGAGGGCGCTCCCACGGCGGACGATGAAGGAAAAGCAAAAGGAGAGGATGCTCCCACGGCGAAAGATGATGGATAAGTCAAATGAGAGGACGCTCCCACGGCGATCGATGAAGGAGAGCAAAAGGAGAGGCTGCTCCCACAGCAGACGATGATGGAGAAGCAAAAGGACACGGCGCTCCCACGACGGACGACGCTGCAGAAGCAAAAATGAGGGTGTTACCACAGCGGACGATGAAGGAAAAGGAAAAGGAGAGGATGCTCTCACAGCGAATGATGATTGAGAAGCAAAAGGAGAGGCCGCCTCCATGACGGACGATGAAGGAGAAGCAAAAGAAGAGGATGCTCCCACGGCGAACGATGACGTAGAAGCAAAAGGAGAGGATGCTCCCACGGCGAACGATGACGGAGACGCAAAACGAGAGGATGCTCCCACGGCGAACGATGAAGTAGAAGGAAAAAAAGAAGATGCTCCCACGGCGAACGATGAAGGAGAAGCAAAAGTAGAGGATGCTCCCACGGCGAACGATGAAGGAGAAGCAAAAGGAGAAGATGCTCCCACGGCGATCGATGAAGGAGAAGCAAAAGGAGGGGACGCTCCCACGGTGGACGATGATGGAGAAGCAAGAGGACAGGGCGCTCCCACGACGGACGACGCTGGAGAAGCAGAAATTAGTGTGCTCCCACGGCGGACGACGCTGGAGAAGCAAAAGCAGAGGGCGCTCCCACAACGTACGACGCTGTAGAGGCAGTGTCCTTCAGCACATGAAGCTGAAGAAGCAGGTGTCCAGCAGCTGAAGGAGCGGATGATGCTGGAGAATCATCAGGACGCGGCGCTCCCCTGACGCATGATGCTGGTGAAGCAGCATGAGGACTGGGCATTCCCTGAGTGGATGTAGACAGTGAAGCTGGTGGTTGCGTTCGCCCGATAAATGAAGAAGAAGCTGGAAGCAAGGCTGTGAGGCCCTGAGTCACTTCCTATTCTAGAACTGATTGCTTTAGCGGTAGTCTCGGTGTCATTGTTGTGTCACAATGAGCAAGTGCACAGTGGCAGTAACTGTGTTATCATCATCGAGTTACTTTTCGTCATAATTGGCACTTTTTCTCTGTCGGAAGACAACTCTGGGTAGAAGTCCATCATGGATCCCAGGCCCCTAGATGCCCCTTCTCTTTGTTTCTGTCTGTCAGAAATCAAGGCAGAAGCAATCTAAGAAGTTTATTCTTTTTTTTTTCTTTTTTTGGCCTCTTGTGCCACAGCAGATCCTTATCCAGTTACGTTAAACTCTATACTGCTACACTATTACAATAGATGGAGATTTGCAGCAAGAGGGAAGCGCATTGATTACAACTACATTCAGGGCAGAATTAAAGAGCTTCATTCCACTTGGACTTGAAGTTTTACACAACTCTGTTATGTATTTGAGACTTCCCTGAAAATCCTCACCCCAGAGAATGGCTTAGCATAGATTTTCTATTAGCTCTTCACCCACGTCCTGCAGTTCTGCCATACACTCTGGCATCTTCCATTTTAAGTTTTCACTGGAGTGGTTATTTTCTATTTCAGGACACTACCTGCCATTACAAATCTTTTCAGTAGTTCAGCTTTTAAGGACTGTACCTGAGATGCAGCTTATTTTGCATTGCTGCTGCTTTCCTTCACACAAGGACACCCAGAGCAGCAGAGGTTGGGCCCTAGTGGCTCTGTGCTGCCCTGTAACCCCACAGCTGCTCAGTCTCCCCAGGTGGGAGGAACAAGCCAATTGGAAATGCAGTAAAACCCAAAGGTTGAGATGAGAGCTAAAGACCACGACAGTAGAAGAAAACAGCGTCAAGAACACAACAGCATTGGTAGCCACAACACAATTACTCACCACTCACCGACCAACGCATGCCATAAATCCCAGTGCTTGCCAAACGCTGTCCACCACCACTGCAAGGCCTCACAGCTACTGACCAACTGCCAGAGAGGGCTGCCTTTGCCCCTGCCCACAGCTTCATAGTGCCTTTGTGACATCACAGGGTTTGGAATGCTCCCTGACCAATGGCAGCACTGCCCTTGGCCCCGCCCCACCTCCTGCTTCTAACCATCATTGCAGCGGCTCCACCCGAACCAGCAGTTGTGATTGGCCAGGCTCTGCTTCAATCACTCAGCAGGAACCACACCCAGGTGTGGTGTTAGCACCTCTTCAGCTGAAATAGCAGCATGAGGCATTGCACCCAGAACGAGAGACAGTGCAGAAACTGAAAGAGAGGCTACTCCCATGTCAGACGATGCTTCAGAAGCAGAAGGAGAGGGCGCTGCCACAATGGATGCCTCTGGAGAAGCAGAAGGAGTGGACACTCCCGTGGCAGATGACACTGGAGAGGGAAATAGAGACGGCAATCTCGTGGCAGATGACGCATGAGAGGAAAAAGGAGAGGGCAATTACATGGCAGATGAAACTTCAGAGGAAAATGGAACAGACGCTTCTGTGACTGACAGTGCTGAAGACGGCAGGGGAGAAGGTGCAGTTGCAGTAGACGATGGAGGAGAGCCTCGCCCCCACGATGGGCGAAACGGCAGAGGACGGTGGAGAGCCTCGCCCCCGCGAAGGGCGACGGTAGAGAGCCTCGCCCCCGCGATGGGCGACGGTAGAGAGCCTTGTTGCCACGGCGGACGATGATGGAGAAGCAAAAGTAGAGGATGCTCCCACGGCAGATGTGGAAGGAAAGCAAAAGGAGAGGGCGCTCCCACGACAGACGATGAAGGAAAAGCAAAAGGAGAAGATGCTCCCAAGGCGAACGATGACAGAGAAGCAAAAGGAGAGGGCGCTCCCACGATGGACGACGCTGGAGAAGCAAAAATGAGGGCGTTACCACGGCGGACGATGAAGAAAAAGCAAAAGGAGAGGATGCTCTCACGGCAAACGATGATCGAGAAGCAAAAGGAGAGGGAGATCCGACGACAGACGACGAAGGAGAAGCAAAAGGAGAAGATGCTTCCATGGCGAATGATGACGGTGAAGCAAAAGGAGAGGATGCTCCCACGGCGAGCGATGAAGGAGAAGCAAAAGGAGAGGGCGCTCCCACGACGGACGACGCTGGAGAAGCAGAAATGAAGGTGCTCCCATGACGGACGGTGAAGGAGAAGCAAAAAAGAGGACGCTCCCACGGCGAACTATGAAGGAGTAGAAAAAAAGAAGATGCTCCCACGGCGAACGATGAAGGAGTAGAAAAAAAGAGGACGCTCCCACGACGGACGACGCTGGAGAAGCAGAAATGAAGGTGCTCCCACGACGGACGATGAAGGAGATGCAAAATTGAGGGCGCTCCCACGGCGGACGATGAAGGAAAAGCAAAAGGAGAGGATGCTCCCACGGCGAAAGATGATGGAGAAGCCAAAGGAGAGGACGCTCCCACGGCGAATGATGAAGGAGTAGTAAAAAAAGAGGATGCTCCCACGGCGAACTATGACGGAGAAGCAAATGAAGAGGATGCTCCCACGGCAAACGATGACAGAGAAGCAAAAGGAGAGGATGCTCCCACGGCGAACGATGACGGAGACGCAAAAGGAGAGGATGCTCCCACGGCGAACGATGAAGGAGAAGCAAAAGGAAAATATGCTCCCACGGTGAACGATGTTGGAGAAACTAAAGGAGAGGACGCTCCCACGGCGAATGATGATGGAGTAGTAAAAAAAGAGGATGCTCCCACGGCGAACGATGACGGAGAAAGAAAAGGAGAGGATGCTCCCACGGCGAACGATGAAGGCGAAGTAAAAGGAGAGGATGCTCCCACGGCGAACGATGAAGGAGTAGAAAAAAAGAGGACGCTCCCACGGCGAACGCTGATGGAGAAGCAAACGGAGAGGGCGCTCCCACGACGGACGACGCTGGAAAAGCAGAAATGAAGGTGCTCCCATGACGGACGATGAAGGAGATGCAAAATTGAGGGCGCTCCCACGGCGGAAGATGAAGGAAAAGCAAAAGGAGAGGATGCTCCCACGGCGAACGATGAAGGAGTAGAAAAAAAAAGGACGCTCCCACGACGGACGACGCTGGAGAAGCAGAAATGAAGGTGCTCCCATGACGGACGATGAAGGAGATGCAGAATTGAGGGCGCTCCAACGGCGGACGATGAAGGAGAAGCAAAAGGAAAAGATGCTCCCACGGTGAACGATGATGGAGAAACTAAAGGATAGGACGCTCCCACGGCGAATGATGATGGAGTAGTAAAAAAAGAGGATGCTCCCACGGCGAACGATGACGGAGAAGGAAAAGGAGAGGTTGCTCCCACGGCGAACGATGATGGAGAAGTAAAAGGAGAGGGCACTCCCACGACGGACGACGCTGGAGAAGCAGAAATGAAGCTGCTCCCACGACGGACGATGAAGGAGATGCAAAATTGAGGGTGCTCCCACGGCGGACGATGAAGGAAAAGCAAAAGGAGAGGATGCTCCCACGGCGAAATATGATGGAGAAGCCAAATGAGAGGACGCTCCCACGGAGATCGATGATGGAGAAGCAAAAGGAGAGGGCGCTCCCACGACGGACGACGCTGGAGAAGGAGAAATGAGGGTGCTGCCACAACGGACGACACTGAAGAAGCAAAAATGAGGGCGCTTCCACGGCGGACGATGATGGAGAAGCAAGAGTACACGGCGCTTCCACGACGGACGACGCTGCAGAAGCAAAAATGAGGGTGTTACCACAGCGGACGATGAAGGAAAAGGAAAAGGAGAGGATGCTCTCACAGCGAATGATGATCGAGAAGCAAAAGGAGAGGCCGCCTCCACGACGGACGATGAAGGAGAAGCAAAAGAAGAGGATGCTCCCACGGCAAACGATGACGGAGAAGGAGAGGATGCTCCCATGGCGAACGATGACGGAGAAGCAAAAGGAGAGGATGCTCCCACGGCGAACGTTGACGGAGAAGCAAAAGGAGAGGATGCTCCCACGGCGAACGATGAAGGAGAAGCAAAAGGAAAAGATGCTCCTACGGTGAACGATGATGGAGAAACTAAAGGAGAGGACGCTCCCACGGCGAATGATGATGGAGTAGTAAAAAAAGAGGATGCTCCCACGGCGAACGATGACGGAGAAAGAAAAGGAGAGGATGCTCCCACGGCGGACGATGAAGGAGAAGTAAAAGGAGAGGATGCTCCCACGGCGAACGATGAAGGAGTAGAAAAATAGAGGACGCTCCCACGGCGATCGATGATGGAGAAGCAAAAGGAGAGGGCGCTCCCACGACGGACGACGCTGGAGAAGCAGAAATGAAGGTGCTCCCACGACGGACGATGAAGGAGATGCAAAATTGAGGGCGCTCCCACGGCGGACGATGAAGGAAAAGCAAAAGGAGAGGATGCTCCCACGGCGAAAGATGATGGAGAAGTCAAATGAGAGGACGCTCCCACGGCGATCGATGAAGGAGAGGAAAAGGAGAGGCTGCTCCCACAGCAGACGATGATGGAGAAGCAAAAGGACACGGCGCTCCCACGACGGACGACGCTGCAGAAGCAAAAATGAGGGTGTTACCACAGCGGACGATGAAGGAAAAGGAAAAGGAGAGGATGCTCTCACAGCGAATGATGATCGAGAAGCAAAAGGAGAGGCCGCCTCCACGACGGACGATGAAGGAGAAGCAAAAGGAGAGGATGCTCCCACGGCGAACGATGACGGAGACGCAAAAGGAGAGGATGCTCCCACGGCGAACGATGATGGAGAAGCCAAAGGGGAGGACGCTCCCACGGCGAACGATGAAGTAGAAGGAAAAAAAGAGGATGCTCCCACGGCGAACGATGAAGGAGAAGCAAAAGTAGAGGATGCTGCCACGGCGAACGATGAAGGAGAAGCAAAAGGAGAAGATGCTCCCACGGCGAACGATGAAGGAGAAACAAAAGGAGAGGACACTCCCACGGCGAATGATGATGGAGTAGTAAAAAAAGAGGTTGCTCCCACGGCGAACGATGAAGGAAAAGCAAAAGGAGAGGATGCTCCCACGGCGATCGATGAAGGAGAAGCAAAAGGAGAGGACGCTCCCACGGCGGACGATGATGGAGAAGCAAAAGGACAGGGCGCTCCCACGACGGACGACGCTGGAGAAGCAGAAATTAGTGTGCTCCCACGGCGGACGACGCTGGAGAAGCAAAAGCAGAGGGCGCTCCCACAACGGACGACGCTGGAGAGGCAGTGTCCTGCAGCACATGAAGCTGAAGAAGCAGGTGTCCAGCAGCTGAAGGAGCGGATGATGCTGGAGAATCATCAGGACGCGGCGCTCCCCTGACGCATGATGCTGGTGAAGCAGCATGAGGACTGGGCATTCCCTGAGTGGATGTAGACAGTGAAGCTGGTGGTTGCGTTCGCCCGATAAATGAAGAAGAAGCTGGAAGCAAGGCTGTGAGGCCCTCAGTCACTTCCTATTCTAGAACTGATTGCTTTAGCGGTAGTCTCGGTGTCATTGTTGTGTCACAATGAGCAAGTGCACAGTGGCAGTAACTGTGTTATCATCATCGAGTTACTTTTCATCATAATTGGCACTTTTTCTCTGTCGGAAGACAACTCTGGGTAGAAGTCCATCATGGATCCCAGGCCCCTAGATGCCCCTTCTCTTTGTTTCTGTCTGTCAGAAATCAAGGCAGAAGCAATCTAAGAAGTTTATTCTTTTTTTTTCTTTTTTTGGCCTCTTGTGCCACAGCAGATCCTTATCCAGTTACGTTAAACTCTATACTGCTACACTATTACAATAGATGGAGATTTGCAGCAAGAGGGAAGCGCATTGATTACAACTACATTCAGGGCAGAATTAAAGAGCTTCATTCCACTTGGACTTGAAGTTTTACACAACTCTGTTATGTATCTGAGACTTCCCTGAAAATCCTCACCCCAGAGAATGGCTTAGCATAGATTTTCTATTAGCTCTTCACCCACGTCCTGCAGTTCTGCCATACACTCTGGCATCTTCCATTTTAAGTTTTCACTGGAGTGGTTATTTTCTATTTCAGGACACTACCTGCCATTACAAATCTTTTCAGTAGTTCAGCTTTTAAGGACTGTACCTGAGATGCAGCTTATTTTGCATTGCTGCTGCTTTCCTTCACACAAGGACACCCAGAGCAGCAGAGGTTGGGCCCTAGTGGCTCTGTGCTGCCCTGTAACCCCACAGCTGCTCAGTCTCCCCAGGTGGGAGGAACAAGCCAATTGGAAATGCAGTAAAACCCAAAGGTTGAGATGAGAGCTAAAGACCACGACAGTAGAAGAAAACAGCATCAAGAACACAACAGCAATGGTAGCCACAACACAATTACTCACCACTCACCGACCAACGCATGCCATAAATCCCAGTGCTTGCCAAACGCTGTCCACCACCACTGCAAGGCCTCACAGCTACTGACCAACTGCCAGAGAGGGCTGCCTTTGCCCCTGCCCACAGCTTCATAGTGCCTTTGTGACATCACAGGGTTTGGAATGCTCCCTGACCAATGGCAGCACTGCCCTTGGCCCCGCCCCACCTCCTGCTTCTAACCATCATTGCAGCGGCTCCACCCGAACCAGCAGTTGTGATTGGCCAGGCTCTGCTTCAATCACTCAGCAGGAACCACACCCAGGTGTGGTGTTAGCACCTCTTCAGCTGAAATAGCAGCATGAGGCATTGCACCCAGAACGAGAGACAGTGCAGAAACTGAAAGAGAGGCTACTCCCACGTCAGACGATGCTTCAGAAGCAGAAGGAGAGGGCGCTGCCACAATGGATGCCTCTGGAGAAGCAGAAGGAGTGGACACTCCCGTGGCAGATGACACTGGAGAGGGAAATAGAGACGGCAATCTCGTGGCAGATGACGCATGAGAGGAAAAAGGAGAGGGCAATTACATGGCAGATGAAACTTCAGAGGAAAATGGAACAGACGCTTCTGTGACTGACAATGCTGAAGATGGCAGGGGAGAAGGTGCAGTTGCAGTAGACGATGGAGGAGAGCCTCGCCCCCACGATGGGCGAAACGGCAGAGGACGGTGGAGAGCCTCGCCCCCGCGATGGGCGACGGTAGAGAGCCTCGCCCCCGCGATGGGCGACGGTAGAGAGCCTTGTTGCCACGGCGGACGATGATGGAGAAGCAAAAGTAGAGGATGCTCCCACGGCAGATGTGGAAGGAAAGCAAAAGGAGAGGGCGCTCCCACGACAGACGATGAAGGAAAAGCAAAAGGAGAAGATGCTCCCAAGGCGAACGATGACAGAGAAGCAAAAGGAGAGGGCGCTCCCACGATGGACGACGCTGGAGAAGCAAAAATGAGAGCGTTACCACGGCGGACGATGAAGAAAAAGCAAAAGGAGAGGATGCTCTCACGGCAAACGATGATCGAGAAGCAAAAGGAGAGGGAGATCCGACGACAGACGACGAAGGAGAAGCAAAAGGAGAAGATGCTTCCATGGCGAATGATGACGGTGAAGCAAAAGGAGAGGATGCTCCCACGGCGAGCGATGAAGGAGAAGCAAAAGGAGAGGGCGCTCCCACGACGGACGACGCTGGAGAAGGAGAAATGAAGGTGCTCCCATGACGGACGGTGAAGGAGAAGCAAAAAAGAGGACGCTCCCACGGCGAACTATGAAGGAGTAGAAAAAAAGAAGATGCTCCCACGGCGAACGATGAAGGAGTAGAAAAAAAGAGGACGCTCCCACGACGGACGACGCTGGAGAAGCAGAAATGAAGGTGCTCCCACGACGGACGATGAAGGAGATGCAAAATTGAGGGCGCTCCCACGGCGGACGATGAAGGAAAAGCAAAAGGAGAGGATGCTCCCACGGCGAAAGATGATGGAGAAGCCAAAGGAGAGGACGCTCCCACGGCGAATGATGAAGGAGTAGTAAAAAAAGAGGATGCTCCCACGGCGAACTATGACGGAGAAGCAAATGAAGAGGATGCTCCCACGGCAAACGATGACAGAGAAGCAAAAGGAGAGGATACTCCCACGGCGAACGATGAAGGAGAAGCAAAAGGAAAATATGCTCCCACGGTGAACGATGTTGGAGAAACTAAAGGAGAGGACGCTCCCACGGCGAATGATGATGGAGTAGTAAAAAAAGAGGATGCTCCCACGGCGAACGATGACGGAGAAAGAAAAGGAGAGGATGCTCCCACGGCGAACGATGAAGGCGAAGCAAAAGGAGAGGATGCTCCCACGGCGAACGATGAAGGAGTAGAAAAAAAGAGGACGCTCCCACGGCGAACGCTGATGGAGAAGCAAACGGAGAGGGCGCTCCCACGACGGACGACGCTGGAAAAGCAGAAATGAAGGTGCTCCCATGACGGACGATGAAGGAGATGCAAAATTGAGGGCGCTCCCACGGCGGAAGATGAAGGAAAAGCAAAAGGAGAGGATGCTCCCACGGCGAACGATGAAGGAGTAGAAAAAAAAAGGACGCTCGCACGACGGACGACGCTGGAGAAGCAGAAATGAAGGTGCTCCCATGACGGACGATGAAGGAGATGCAGAATTGAGGGCGCTCTAACGGCGGACGATGAAGGAGAAGCAAAAGGAAAAGATGCTCCCACGGTGAACGATGATGGAGAAACTAAAGGATAGGACGCTCCCACGGCGAATGATGATGGAGTAGTAAAAAAAGAGGATGCTCCCACGGCGAACGATGATGGAGAAGGAAAAGGAGAGGTTGCTCCCACGGCGAACGATGATGGAGAAGGAAAAGGAGAGGGCACTCCCAGGACGGACGACGCTGGAGAAGCAGAAATGAAGCTGCTCCCACGACGGACGATGAAGGAGATTCAAAATTGAGGGTGCTCCCACGGCGGACGATGAAGGAAAAGCAAAAGGAGAGGATGCTCCCACGGCGAAATATGATGGAGAAGCCAAATGAGAGGACGCTCCCACGGAGATCGATGATGGAGAAGCAAAAGGAGAGGGCGCTCCCACGACGGACGACGCTGGAGAAGGAGAAATGAGGGTGCTGCCACAACGGACGACACTGAAGAAGCAAAAATGAGGGCGCTTCCACGGCGGACGATGATGGAGAAGCAAGAGTACACGGCGCTTCCACGACGGACGACGCTGCAGAAGCAAAAATGAGGGTGTTACCACAGCGGACGATGAAGGAAAAGGAAAAGGAGAGGATGCTCTCACAGCGAATGATGATCGAGAAGCAAAAGGAGAGGCCGCCTCCACGACGGACGATGAAGGAGAAGCAAAAGAAGAGGATGCTCCCACGGCAAACGATGACGGAGAAGGAGAGGATGCTCCCATGGCGAACGATGACGGAGAAGCAAAAGGAGAGGATGCTCCCACGGCGAACGTTGACGGAGAAGCAAAAGGAGAGGATGCTCCCACGGCGAACGATGAAGGAGAAGCAAAAGGAAAAGATGCTCCTACGGTGAACGATGATGGAGAAACTAAAGGAGAGGACGCTCCCACGGCGAATGATGATGGAGTAGTAAAAAAAGAGGATGCTCCCACGGCGAACGATGACGGAGAAAGAAAAGGAGAGGATGCTCCCACGGCGGACGATGAAGGAGAAGTAAAAGGAGGGGATGCTCCCACGGCGAACGATGATGGAGAAGCAAAAGGAGAGGGCGCTCCCACGACGGACGACGCTGGAGAAGCAGTGTCCTGCAGCACATGAAGCTGAAGAAGCAGGTGTCCAGCAGCTGAAGGAGCGGATGATGCTGGAGAATCATCAGGACGCGGCGCTCCCCTGACGCATGATGCTGGTGAAGCAGCATGAGGACTGGGCATTCCCTGAGTGGATGTAGACAGTGAAGCTGGTGGTTGCGTTCGCCCGATAAATGAAGAAGAAGCTGGAAGCAAGGTTGTGAGGCCCTGAGTCACTTCCAATTCTAGAACTGATTGCTTTAGCGGTAGTCTCGGTGTCATTGTTGTGTCACAATGAGCAAGTGCACAGTGGCAGTAACTGTGTTATCATCATCGAGTTACTTTTCGTCATAATTGGCACTTTTTCTCTGTCGGAAGACAACTCTGGGTAGAAGTCCATCATGGATCCCAGGCCCCTAGATGCCCCTTCTCTTTGTTTCTGTCTGTCAGAAATCAAGGCAGAAGCAATCTAAGAAGTTTATTCTTTTTTTTTCTTTTTTTGGCCTCTTGTGCCACAGCAGATCCTTATCCAGTTACGTTAAACTCTATACTGCTACACTATTACAATAGATGGAGATTTGCAGCAAGAGGGAAGCGCATTGATTACAACTACATTCAGGGCAGAATTAAAGAGCTTCATTCCACTTGGACTTGAAGTTTTACACAACTCTGTTATGTATTTGAGACTTCCCTGAAAATCCTCACCCCAGAGAATGGCTTAGCATAGATTTTCTATTAGCTCTTCACCCACGTCCTGCAGTTCTGCCATACACTCTGGCATCTTCCATTTTAAGTTTTCACTGGAGTGGTTATTTTCTATTTCAGGACACTACCTGCCATTACAAATCTTTTCAGTAGTTCAGCTTTTAAGGACTGTACCTGAGATGCAGCTTATTTTGCATTGCTGCTGCTTTCCTTCACACAAGGACACCCAGAGCAGCAGAGGTTGGGCCCTAGTGGCTCTGTGCTGCCCTGTAACCCCACAGCTGCTCAGTCTCCCCAGGTGGGAGGAACAAGCCAATTGGAAATGCAGTAAAACCCAAAGGTTGAGATGAGAGCTAAAGACCACGACAGTAGAAGAAAACAGCATCAAGAACACAACAGCAATGGTAGCCACAACACAATTACTCACCACTCACCGACCAACGCATGCCATAAATCCCAGTGCTTGCCAAACGCTGTCCACCACCACTGCAAGGCCTCACAGCTACTGACCAACTGCCAGAGAGGGCTGCCTTTGCCCCTGCCCACAGCTTCATAGTGCCTTTGTGACATCACAGGGTTTGGAATGCTCCCTGACCAATGGCAGCACTGCCCTTGGCCCCGCCCCACCTCCTGCTTCTAACCATCATTGCAGTGGCTCCACCCGAACCAGCAGTTGTGATTGGCCAGGCTCTGCTTCAATCACTCAGCAGGAACCACACCCAGGTGTGGTGTTAGCACCTCTTCAGCTGAAATAGCAGCATGAGGCATTGCACCCAGAACGAGAGACAGTGCAGAAACTGAAAGAGAGGCTACTCCCACGTCAGACGATGCTTCAGAAGCAGAAGGAGAGGGCGCTGCCACAATGGATGCCTCTGGAGAAGCAGAAGGAGTGGACACTCCCGTGGCAGATGACACTGGAGAGGGAAATAGAGACGGCAATCTCGTGGCAGATGACGCATGAGAGGAAAAAGGAGAGGGCAATTACATGGCAGATGAAACTTCAGAGGAAAATGGAACAGACGCTTCTGTGACTGACAATGCTGAAGATGGCAGGGGAGAAGGTGCAGTTGCAGTAGACGATGGAGGAGAGCCTCGCCCCCACGATGGGCGAAACGGCAGAGGACGGTGGAGAGCCTCGCCCCCGCGATGGGCGACGGTAGAGAGCCTCGCCCCCGCGATGGGCGACGGTAGAGAGCCTTGTTGCCACGGCGGACGATGATGGAGAAGCAAAAGTAGAGGATGCTCCCACGGCAGACGTGGAAGGAAAGCAAAAGGAGAGGGCGCTCCCACGACAGACGATGAAGGAAAAGCAAAAGGAGAAGATGCTCCCAAGGCGAATGATGACAGAGAAGCAAAAGGAGAGGGCGCTCCCACGATGGACGACGCTGGAGAAGGAAAAATGAGGGCGTTACCACGGCGGACGATGAAGAAAAAGCAAAAGGAGAGGATGCTCTCACGGCAAACGATGATCGAGAAGCAAAAGGAGAGGGAGATCCGACGACAGACGATGAAGGAGAAGCAAAAGGAGAAGATGCTTCCATGGCGAATGATGACGGTGAAGCAAAAGGAGAGGATGCTCCCACGGCGAGCGATGAAGGAGAAGCAAAAGGAGAGGGCGCTCCCACGACGGACGACGCTGGAGAAGCAGAAATGAAGGTGCTCCCATGACGGACGGTGAAGGAGAAGCAAAAAAGAGGACGCTCCCACGGCGAACGATGAAGGAGTAGAAAAAAAGAAGATGCTCCCACGGCGAACGATGAAGGAGTAGAAAAAAAGAGGACGCTCCCACGACGGACGACGCTGGAGAAGCAGAAATGAAGGTGCTCCCACGACGGACGATGAAGGAGATGCAAAATTGAGGGCGCTCCCACGGCGGACGATGAAGGAAAAGCAAAAGGAGAGGATGCTCCCACGGCGAAAGATGATGGAGAAGCCAAAGGAGAGGACGCTCCCACGGCGAATGATGAAGGAGTAGTAAAAAAAAGAGGATGCTCCCACGGCGAACAATGACGGAGAGGCAAATGAAGAGGATGCTCCCACGGCGAACGATGACAGAGAAGCAAAAGGAAAGGATGCTCCCACGGCGAACGATGACGGAGACGCAAAAGGAGAGGATGCTCCCACGACGGACGACGCTGGAAAAGCAGAAATGAAGGTGCTCCCATGACGGACGATGAAGGAGATGCAAAATTGAGGGCGCTCCCACGGCGGACGATGAAGGAGAAGCAAAAGGAGAGGATGCTCCCACGGCGAGAGATGATGGAGAAGGAAAAGGAGAGGATGGTCCCACGGCGAACGATGAAGGAGAAGGAAAAGGAGAGGATGCTCCCACGGCGAACGATGAAGGAGTAGAAAAAAAAGAGGACGCTCCAATGGCGAACGATGATGGAGAAGCAAAAGGAGAGGGCGCTCCCACGACGGACGACGCTGGAGAAGGAGAAATGAGGGTGCTGCCACAACGGACGAAACTGGAGAAGCAAAAATGAGGGCGCATCCACAGCGGACGATGATGGAGAAGCAAAAGGAGATGATGCTCCCACGGCGAACGATGAAAGAGAAGCAAAAGGAAAAGATGCTCCCACGGTGAACGATGATGGAGAAACTAAAGGAGAGGATGCTCCCACGGCGAATGATGATGGAGAAGGAAAAGGAGAGGATGCTCCCACGGCGAACGATGAAGGAGACGCAAAAAAGAGGACGCTCCCACGGCTTACGATGAAGGAGTACAAAAAAAGAGGACGCTCCCACGACGGACGACGCTGGAGAAGCAGAAATGAAGGTGCTCCCACAACGGACGATGAAGGAGATGCAAAATTGAGGGTGCTCCAGCGGCGGACGATGAAGGAAAAGCAAAAGGAGAGGATGCTCCCACGGCGAAAGATGATGGAGAAGCCAAAGGAGAGGATGCTCCAACGGTGAACGATGAAGGAGAAGCAGAAGGGAAAGATGCTCCCACGGTGAACGATGATGGAGAAACTAAAGGATAGGACGCACCCACAGCGAATGATGATGGAGTAGTAAAAAAAGAGGATGCTCCCACGGCGAACGATGACGGAGAAGGAAAAGGAGAGGATGCTCCCACGGCGAACGATGAAGGAGTAGAAAAAAAGAGGTTGCTCCCACGGCGAACGATGATGGAGAAGCAAAAGGAGAGGGCAGTCCCACGACGGACGATGAAGGAGATGCAAAATTGAGGGTGCTCCCACGGCGGACGATGAAGGAAAAGCAAAAGGAGAGGATGCTCCCACGGCGGACGATGAAGGAGAAGCAAAAAAGAGGATGCTCCCACGGCGAACTATGAAGGAGTAGAAAAATAGAGGACGCTCCCACGGCGAACTATGATGGAGAAGCAAAAGGAGAGGGCGCTCCCACGACGGACGATGCTGGAGAAGCAGAAATGAAGGTGCTCCCACGACGGACGATGAAGGAGATGCAAAATTGAGGGCGCTCCCACGGCGGACGATGAAGGAAAAGCAAAAGGAGAGGATGCTCCCACGGCGAAAGATGATGGAGAAGTCAAATGAGAGGACGCTCCCACGGCGATCGATGATGGAGAGGAAAAGGAGAGGCTGCTCCCACAGCAGACGATGATGGAGAAGCAAAAGGACACGGCGCTCCCACGACGGACGACGCTGCAGAAGCAAAAATGAGGGTGTTACCACAGCGGACGATGAAGGAAAAGGAAAAGGAGAGGATGCTCTCACAGCGAATGATGATCGAGAAGCAAAAGGAGAGGCCGCCTCCACGACGGACGATGAAGGAGAAGCAAAAGAAGAGGATGCTCCCACGGCGAACGATGACGGAGAAGGAAAAGGAGAGGATGCTCCCACGGCGAACGATGACGGAGACGCAAAACGAGAGGATGCTCCCACGGCGAACGATGATGGAGAAGCCAAAGGGGAGGACGCTCCCACGGCGAACGATGAAGTAGAAGGAAAAAAAGAAGATGCTCCCACAGCGAACGATGAAGGAGAAGCAAAAGTAGAGGATGCTCCCACGGCGAACGATGAAGGAGAAGCAAAAGGAGAATATGCTCCCACGGCGAACGATGAAGGAGAAACAAAAGGAGAGGATACTCCCACGGCGAATGATGATGGAGTAGTAAAAAAAGAGGTTGCTCCCACGGCGAACGATGAAGGAAAAGCAAAAGGAGAGGATGCTCCCACGGCGATCGATGATGGAGAAGCAAAAGGAGATGACGCTCCCACGGCGGACGATGATGGAGAAGCAAAAGGACAGGGCGCTCCCACGACGGACGACGCTGGAGAAGCAGAAATTAGTGTGCTCCCACGGCGGACGACGCTGGAGAAGCAAAAGCAGAGGGCGCTCCCACAACGGACGACGCTGGAGAGGCAGTGTCCTGCAGCACATGAAGCTGAAGAAGCAGGTGTCCAGCAGCTGAAGGAGCGGATGATGCTGGAGAATCATCAGGACGCGGCGCTCCCCTGACGCATGATGCTGGTGAAGCAGCATGAGGACTGGGCATTCCCTGAGTGGATGTAGACAGTGAAGCTGGTGGTTGCGTTCGCCCGATAAATGAAGAAGAAGCTGGAAGCAAGGTTGTGAGGCCCTGAGTCACTTCCAATTCTAGAACTGATTGCTTTAGCGGTAGTCTCGGTGTCATTGTTGTGTCACAATGAGCAAGTGCACAGTGGCAGTAACTGTGTTATCATCATCGAGTTACTTTTCGTCATAATTGGCACTTTTTCTCTGTCGGAAGACAACTCTGGGTAGAAGTCCATCATGGATCCCAGGCCCCTAGATGCCCCTTCTCTTTGTTTCTGTCTGTCAGAAATCAAGGCAGAAGCAATCTAAGAAGTTTATTCTTTTTTTTTCTTTTTTTGGCCTCTTGTGCCACAGCAGATCCTTATCCAGTTACGTTAAACTCTATACTGCTACACTATTACAATAGATGGAGATTTGCAGCAAGAGGGAAGCGCATTGATTACAACTACATTCAGGGCAGAATTAAAGAGCTTCATTCCACTTGGACTTGAAGTTTTACACAACTCTGTTATGTATTTGAGACTTCCCTGAAAATCCTCACCCCAGAGAATGGCTTAGCATAGATTTTCTATTAGCTCTTCACCCACGTCCTGCAGTTCTGCCATACACTCTGGCATCTTCCATTTTAAGTTTTCACTGGAGTGGTTATTTTCTATTTCAGGACACTACCTGCCATTACAAATCTTTTCAGTAGTTCAGCTTTTAAGGACTGTACCTGAGATGCAGCTTATTTTGCATTGCTGCTGCTTTCCTTCACACAAGGACACCCAGAGCAGCAGAGGTTGGGCCCTAGTGGCTCTGTGCTGCCCTGTAACCCCACAGCTGCTCAGTCTCCCCAGGTGGGAGGAACAAGCCAATTGGAAATGCAGTAAAACCCAAAGGTTGAGATGAGAGCTAAAGACCACGACAGTAGAAGAAAACAGCATCAAGAACACAACAGCAATGGTAGCCACAACACAATTACTCACCACTCACCGACCAACGCATGCCATAAATCCCAGTGCTTGCCAAACGCTGTCCACCACCACTGCAAGGCCTCACAGCTACTGACCAACTGCCAGAGAGGGCTGCCTTTGCCCCTGCCCACAGCTTCATAGTGCCTTTGTGACATCACAGGGTTTGGAATGCTCCCTGACCAATGGCAGCACTGCCCTTGGCCCCGCCCCACCTCCTGCTTCTAACCATCATTGCAGTGGCTCCACCCGAACCAGCAGTTGTGATTGGCCAGGCTCTGCTTCAATCACTCAGCAGGAACCACACCCAGGTGTGGTGTTAGCACCTCTTCAGCTGAAATAGCAGCATGAGGCATTGCACCCAGAACGAGAGACAGTGCAGAAACTGAAAGAGAGGCTACTCCCACGTCAGACGATGCTTCAGAAGCAGAAGGAGAGGGCGCTGCCACAATGGATGCCTCTGGAGAAGCAGAAGGAGTGGACACTCCCGTGGCAGATGACACTGGAGAGGGAAATAGAGACGGCAATCTCGTGGCAGATGACGCATGAGAGGAAAAAGGAGAGGGCAATTACATGGCAGATGAAACTTCAGAGGAAAATGGAACAGACGCTTCTGTGACTGACAATGCTGAAGATGGCAGGGGAGAAGGTGCAGTTGCAGTAGACGATGGAGGAGAGCCTCGCCCCCACGATGGGCGAAACGGCAGAGGACGGTGGAGAGCCTCGCCCCCGCGATGGGCGACGGTAGAGAGCCTCGCCCCCGCGATGGGCGACGGTAGAGAGCCTTGTTGCCACGGCGGACGATGATGGAGAAGCAAAAGTAGAGGATGCTCCCACGGCAGACGTGGAAGGAAAGCAAAAGGAGAGGGCGCTCCCACGACAGACGATGAAGGAAAAGCAAAAGGAGAAGATGCTCCCAAGGCGAATGATGACAGAGAAGCAAAAGGAGAGGGCGCTCCCACGATGGACGACGCTGGAGAAGGAAAAATGAGGGCGTTACCACGGCGGACGATGAAGAAAAAGCAAAAGGAGAGGATGCTCTCACGGCAAACGATGATCGAGAAGCAAAAGGAGAGGGAGATCCGACGACAGACGATGAAGGAGAAGCAAAAGGAGAAGATGCTTCCATGGCGAATGATGACGGTGAAGCAAAAGGAGAGGATGCTCCCACGGCGAGCGATGAAGGAGAAGCAAAAGGAGAGGGCGCTCCCACGACGGACGACGCTGGAGAAGCAGAAATGAAGGTGCTCCCATGACGGACGGTGAAGGAGAAGCAAAAAAGAGGACGCTCCCACGGCGAACGATGAAGGAGTAGAAAAAAAGAAGATGCTCCCACGGCGAACGATGAAGGAGTAGAAAAAAAGAGGACGCTCCCACGACGGACGACGCTGGAGAAGCAGAAATGAAGGTGCTCCCACGACGGACGATGAAGGAGATGCAAAATTGAGGGCGCTCCCACGGCGGACGATGAAGGAAAAGCAAAAGGAGAGGATGCTCCCACGGCGAAAGATGATGGAGAAGCCAAAGGAGAGGACGCTCCCACGGCGAATGATGAAGGAGTAGTAAAAAAAAGAGGATGCTCCCACGGCGAACAATGACGGAGAGGCAAATGAAGAGGATGCTCCCACGGCGAACGATGACAGAGAAGCAAAAGGAAAGGATGCTCCCACGGCGAACGATGACGGAGACGCAAAAGGAGAGGATGCTCCCACGACGGACGACGCTGGAAAAGCAGAAATGAAGGTGCTCCCATGACGGACGATGAAGGAGATGCAAAATTGAGGGCGCTCCCACGGCGGACGATGAAGGAGAAGCAAAAGGAGAGGATGCTCCCACGGCGAGAGATGATGGAGAAGGAAAAGGAGAGGATGGTCCCACGGCGAACGATGAAGGAGAAGGAAAAGGAGAGGATGCTCCCACGGCGAACGATGAAGGAGTAGAAAAAAAAGAGGACGCTCCAATGGCGAACGATGATGGAGAAGCAAAAGGAGAGGGCGCTCCCACGACGGACGACGCTGGAGAAGGAGAAATGAGGGTGCTGCCACAACGGACGAAACTGGAGAAGCAAAAATGAGGGCGCATCCACAGCGGACGATGATGGAGAAGCAAAAGGAGATGATGCTCCCACGGCGAACGATGAAAGAGAAGCAAAAGGAAAAGATGCTCCCACGGTGAACGATGATGGAGAAACTAAAGGAGAGGATGCTCCCACGGCGAATGATGATGGAGAAGGAAAAGGAGAGGATGCTCCCACGGCGAACGATGAAGGAGACGCAAAAAAGAGGACGCTCCCACGGCTTACGATGAAGGAGTACAAAAAAAGAGGACGCTCCCACGACGGACGACGCTGGAGAAGCAGAAATGAAGGTGCTCCCACAACGGACGATGAAGGAGATGCAAAATTGAGGGTGCTCCAGCGGCGGACGATGAAGGAAAAGCAAAAGGAGAGGATGCTCCCACGGCGAAAGATGATGGAGAAGCCAAAGGAGAGGATGCTCCAACGGTGAACGATGAAGGAGAAGCAGAAGGGAAAGATGCTCCCACGGTGAACGATGATGGAGAAACTAAAGGATAGGACGCACCCACAGCGAATGATGATGGAGTAGTAAAAAAAGAGGATGCTCCCACGGCGAACGATGACGGAGAAGGAAAAGGAGAGGATGCTCCCACGGCGAACGATGAAGGAGTAGAAAAAAAGAGGTTGCTCCCACGGCGAACGATGATGGAGAAGCAAAAGGAGAGGGCAGTCCCACGACGGACGATGAAGGAGATGCAAAATTGAGGGTGCTCCCACGGCGGACGATGAAGGAAAAGCAAAAGGAGAGGATGCTCCCACGGCGGACGATGAAGGAGAAGCAAAAAAGAGGATGCTCCCACGGCGAACTATGAAGGAGTAGAAAAATAGAGGACGCTCCCACGGCGAACTATGATGGAGAAGCAAAAGGAGAGGGCGCTCCCACGACGGACGATGCTGGAGAAGCAGAAATGAAGGTGCTCCCACGACGGACGATGAAGGAGATGCAAAATTGAGGGCGCTCCCACGGCGGACGATGAAGGAAAAGCAAAAGGAGAGGATGCTCCCACGGCGAAAGATGATGGAGAAGTCAAATGAGAGGACGCTCCCACGGCGATCGATGATGGAGAGGAAAAGGAGAGGCTGCTCCCACAGCAGACGATGATGGAGAAGCAAAAGGACACGGCGCTCCCACGACGGACGACGCTGCAGAAGCAAAAATGAGGGTGTTACCACAGCGGACGATGAAGGAAAAGGAAAAGGAGAGGATGCTCTCACAGCGAATGATGATCGAGAAGCAAAAGGAGAGGCCGCCTCCACGACGGACGATGAAGGAGAAGCAAAAGAAGAGGATGCTCCCACGGCGAACGATGACGGAGAAGCAAAAGGAGAGGATGCTCCCACGGCGAACGATGACGGAGACGCAAAACGAGAGGATGCTCCCACGGCGAACGATGATGGAGAAGCCAAAGGGGAGGACGCTCCCACGGCGAACGATGAAGTAGAAGGAAAAAAAGAAGATGCTCCCACAGCGAACGATGAAGGAGAAGCAAAAGTAGAGGATGCTCCCACGGCGAACGATGAAGGAGAAGCAAAAGGAGAATATGCTCCCACGGCGAACGATGAAGGAGAAACAAAAGGAGAGGATACTCCCACGGCGAATGATGATGGAGTAGTAAAAAAAGAGGTTGCTCCCACGGCGAACGATGAAGGAAAAGCAAAAGGAGAGGATGCTCCCACGGCGATCGATGATGGAGAAGCAAAAGGAGATGACGCTCCCACGGCGGACGATGATGGAGAAGCAAAAGGACAGGGCGCTCCCACGACGGACGACGCTGGAGAAGCAGAAATTAGTGTGCTCCCACGGCGGACGACGCTGGAGAAGCAAAAGCAGAGGGCGCTCCCACAACGGACGACGCTGGAGAGGCAGTGTCCTGCAGCACATGAAGCTGAAGAAGCAGGTTTCCAGCAGCTGAAGGAGCGGATGGTGCTGGAGAATCATCAGGACGCGGCGCTCCCCTGACGCATGATGCTGGTGAAGCAGCATGAGGACTGGGCATTCCCTGAGTGGATGTAGACAGTGAAGCTGGTGGTTGCGTTCGCCCGATAAATGAAGAAGAAGCTGGAAGCAAGGTTGTGAGGCCCTGAGTCACTTCCAATTCTAGAACTGATTGCTTTAGCGGTAGTCTCGGTGTCATTGTTGTGTCACAATGAGCAAGTGCACAGTGGCAGTAACTGTGTTATCATCATCGAGTTACTTTTCGTCATAATTGGCACTTTTTCTCTGTCGGAAGACAACTCTGGGTAGAAGTCCATCATGGATCCCAGGCCCCTAGATGCCCCTTCTCTTTGTTTCTGTCTGTCAGAAATCAAGGCAGAAGCAATCTAAGAAGTTTATTCTTTTTTTTTCTTTTTTTGGCCTCTTGTGCCACAGCAGATCCTTATCCAGTTACGTTAAACTCTATACTGCTACACTATTACAATAGATGGAGATTTGCAGCAAGAGGGAAGCGCATTGATTACAACTACATTCAGGGCAGAATTAAAGAGCTTCATTCCACTTGGACTTGAAGTTTTACACAACTCTGTTATGTATTTGAGACTTCCCTGAAAATCCTCACCCCAGAGAATGGCTTAGCATAGATTTTCTATTAGCTCTTCACCCACGTCCTGCAGTTCTGCCATACACTCTGGCATCTTCCATTTTAAGTTTTCACTGGAGTGGTTATTTTCTATTTCAGGACACTACCTGCCATTACAAATCTTTTCAGTAGTTCAGCTTTTAAGGACTGTACCTGAGATGCAGCTTATTTTGCATTGCTGCTGCTTTCCTTCACACAAGGACACCCAGAGCAGCAGAGGTTGGGCCCTAGTGGCTCTGTGCTGCCCTGTAACCCCACAGCTGCTCAGTCTCCCCAGGTGGGAGGAACAAGCCAATTGGAAATGCAGTAAAACCCAAAGGTTGAGATGAGAGCTAAAGACCACGACAGTAGAAGAAAACAGCATCAAGAACACAACAGCAATGGTAGCCACAACACAATTACTCACCACTCACCGACCAACGCATGCCATAAATCCCAGTGCTTGCCAAACGCTGTCCACCACCACTGCAAGGCCTCACAGCTACTGACCAACTGCCAGAGAGGGCTGCCTTTGCCCCTGCCCACAGCTTCATAGTGCCTTTGTGACATCACAGGGTTTGGAATGCTCCCTGACCAATGGCAGCACTGCCCTTGGCCCCGCCCCACCTCCTGCTTCTAACCATCATTGCAGCGGCTCCACCCGAACCAGCAGTTGTGATTGGCCAGGCTCTGCTTCAATCACTCAGCAGGAACCACACCCAGGTGTGGTGTTAGCACCTCTTCAGCTGAAATAGCAGCATGAGGCATTGCACCCAGAACGAGAGACAGTGCAGAAACTGAAAGAGAGGCTACTCCCACGTCAGACGATGCTTCAGAAGCAGAAGGAGAGGGCGCTGCCACAATGGATGCCTCTGGAGAAGCAGAAGGAGTGGACACTCCCGTGGCAGATGACACTGGAGAGGGAAATAGAGACGGCAATCTCGTGGCAGATGACGCATGAGAGGAAAAAGGAGAGGGCAATTACATGGCAGATGAAACTTCAGAGGAAAATGGAACAGACGCTTCTGTGACTGACAATGCTGAAGATGGCAGGGGAGAAGGTGCAGTTGCAGTAGACGATGGAGGAGAGCCTCGCCCCCACGATGGGCGAAACGGCAGAGGACGGTGGAGAGCCTCGCCCCCGCGATGGGCGACGGTAGAGAGCCTCGCCCCCGCGATGGGCGACGGTAGAGAGCCTTGTTGCCACGGCGGACGATGATGGAGAAGCAAAAGTAGAGGATGCTCCCACGGCAGACGTGGAAGGAAAGCAAAAGGAGAGGGCGCTCCCACGATGGACGACGCTGGAGAAGCAAAAATGAGGGCGTTACCACGGCGGACGATGAAGAAAAAGCAAAAGGAGAGGATGCTCTCACGGCAAACGATGATCGAGAAGCAAAAGGAGAGGGAGATCCGACGACAGACGATGAAGGAGAAGCAAAAGGAGAAGATGCTTCCATGGCGAATGATGACGGTGAAGAAAAAGGAGAGGATGCTCCCACGGCGAGCGATGAAGGAGAAGCAAAAGGAGAGGGCGCTCCCACGACGGACGACGCTGGAGAAGCAGAAATGAAGGTGCTCCCATGACGGACGGTGAAGGAGAAGCAAAAAAGAGGACGCTCCCACGGCGAACTATGAAGGAGTAGAAAAAAAGAAGATGCTCCCACGGCGAACGATGAAGGAGTAGAAAAAAAGAGGACGCTCCCACGACGGACGACGCTGGAGAAGCAGAAATGAAGGTGCTCCCACGACGGACGATGAAGGAGATGCAAAATTGAGGGCGCTCCCACGGCGGACGATGAAGGAAAAGCAAAAGGAGAGGATGCTCCCACGGCGAAAGATGATGGAGAAGCCAAAGGAGAGGACGCTCCCACGGCGAATGATGAAGGAGTAGTAAAAAAAGAGGATGCTCCCACGGCGAACTATGACGGAGAGGCAAATGAAGAGGATGCTCCCACGGCGAACGATGACAGAGAAGCAAAAGGAGAGGATGCTCCCACGGCGAACGATGACAGAGAAGCAAAAGGGGAGGATGCTCCCACGGCGAACGATGACGGAGACGCAAAAGGAGAGGATGCTCCCACGACGGACGACGCTGGAAAAGCAGAAATGAAGGTGCTCCCATGACGGACGATGAAGGAGATGCAAAATTGAGGGCGCTCCCACGGCGGACGATGAAGGAGAAGCAAAAGGAGAGGATGCTCCCACGGCGAGAGATGATGGAGAATGAAAAGGAGAGGATGGTCCCACGGCGAACGATGAAGGAGAAGGAAAAGGAGAGGATGCTCCCACGGCGAACGATGAAGGAGTAGAAAAAAAGAGGACGCTCCAATGGCGAACGATGATGGAGAAGCAAAAGGAGAGGGCGCTCCCACGACGGACGATGCTCGAGAAGGAGAAATGAGGGTGCTGCCACAATGGACGACGCTGGAGAAGTAAAAATGAGGGCGCTTCCACAGCGGACGATGATGGAGAAGCAAAAGGAGATGATGCTCGCACGGCGAACGATGAAAGAGAAGCAAAATAAAAAGATGCTCCCATGGTGAACGATGATGGAGAAACTAAAGGATAGGACGCTCCCACGGCGAATGATGATGGAGTAGTAAAAAAAGAGGATGCTCCCACGGCGAACGATGACGGAGAAGGAAAAGGAGAGGATGCTCCCACGGCGAACGATGAAGTAGTAGAAAAAAAGAGGTTGCTCCCACGGCGAACGATGATGGAGAAGCAAAAGGAGAGGGCACTCCCACGACGGACGACGCTGGAGAAGCAGAAATGAAGCTGCTCCCACGACGGACGATGAAGGAGATGAAAAATTGAGGGTGCTCCCACGGCGGACGATGAAGGAAAAGCAAAAGGAGAGGATGCTCCCACGGCGAAAGATGATGGAGAAGCCAAATGAGAGGACGCTCGCACGGCGATCGATGATGGAGAAGCAAAAGGAGAGGGCGCTCCTACGACGGACGACGCTGGAGAAGGAGAAATGAGGGTGCTGCCACAACGGACGACACTGATGAAGCAAAAATGAGGGCGCTTCCACGGCGGGCGATGATGGAGAATCAAAAGGAAAAGATGCTCCTACGGTGAACGATGATGGAGAAACTAAAGGAGAGGACGCTCCCACGGCGAATGATGATGGAGTAGTAAAAAAAGAGGATGCTCCCACGGCGAACGATGACGGAGAGGAAAAGGAGAGGCTGCTCCCACAGCAGACGATGATGGAGAAGCAAAAGGACACGGCGCTCCCACGACGGACGACGCTGCAGAAGCAAAAATGAGGGTGTTACCACAGCGGACGATGAAGGAAAAGGAAAAGGAGAGGATGCTCTCACAGCGAATGATGATCGAGAAGCAAAAGGAGAGGCCGCCTCCAGGACGGACGATGAAGGAGAAGCAAAAGAAGAGGATGCTCCCACGGCGAACGATGACGGAGACGCAAAACGAGAGGATGCTCCCACGGCGAACGATGAAGTAGAAGGAAAAAAAGAAGATGCTCCCACGGCGAACGATGAAGGAGAAGCAAAAGTAGAGGATGCTCCCACGGCGAACGATGAAGGAGAAGCAAAAGGAGAATATGCTCCCACGGCGAACGATGAAGGAGAAACAAAAGGAGAGGATACTCCCACGGCGAATGATGATGGAGTAGTAAAAAAAGAGGTTGCTCCCACGGCGAACGATGAAGGAAAAGCAAAAGGAGAGGATGCTCCCACGGCGATCGATGATGGAGAAGCAAAAGGAGAGGACGCTCCCACGGCGGACGATGATGGAGAAGCAAAAGGACAGGGCGCTCCCACGACGGACGACGCTGGAGAAGCAGAAATTAGTGTGCTCCCACGGCGGACGACGCTGGAGAAGCAAAAGCAGAGGGCGCTCCCACAACGGACGACGCTGGAGAGGCAGTGTCCTGCAGCACATGAAGCTGAAGAAGCAGGTTTCCAGCAGCTGAAGGAGCGGATGGTGCTGGGGAATCATCAGGACGTGGCGCTCCCCTGACGCATGATGCTGGTGAAGCAGCATGAGGACTGGGCATTCCCTGAGTGGATGTAGACAGTGAAGCTGGTGGTTGCGTTCGCCCGATAAATGAAGAAGAAGCTGGAAGCAAGGTTGTGAGGCCCTGAGTCACTTCCAATTCTAGAACTGATTGCTTTAGCGGTAGTCTCGGTGTCATTGTTGTGTCACAATGAGCAAGTGCACAGTGGCAGTAACTGTGTTATCATCATCGAGTTACTTTTCGTCATAATTGGCACTTTTTCTCTGTCGGAAGACAACTCTGGGTAGAAGTCCATCATGGATCCCAGGCCCCTAGATGCCCCTTCTCTTTGTTTCTGTCTGTCAGAAATCAAGGCAGAAGCAATCTAAGAAGTTTATTCTTTTTTTTTCTTTTTTTGGCCTCTTGTGCCACAGCAGATCCTTATCCAGTTACGTTAAACTCTATACTGCTACACTATTACAATAGATGGAGATTTGCAGCAAGAGGGAAGCGCATTGATTACAACTACATTCAGGGCAGAATTAAAGAGCTTCATTCCACTTGGACTTGAAGTTTTACACAACTCTGTTATGTATCTGAGACTTCCCTGAAAATCCTCACCCCAGAGAATGGCTTAGCATAGATTTTCTATTAGCTCTTCACCCACGTCCTGCAGTTCTGCCATACACTCTGGCATCTTCCATTTTAAGTTTTCACTGGAGTGGTTATTTTCTATTTCAGGACACTACCTGCCATTACAAATCTTTTCAGTAGTTCAGCTTTTAAGGACTGTACCTGAGATGCAGCTTATTTTGCATTGCTGCTGCTTTCCTTCACACAAGGACACCCAGAGCAGCAGAGGTTGGGCCCTAGTGGCTCTGTGCTGCCCTGTAACCCCACAGCTGCTCAGTCTCCCCAGGTGGGAGGAACAAGCCAATTGGAAATGCAGTAAAACCCAAAGGTTGAGATGAGAGCTAAAGACCACGACAGTAGAAGAAAACAGCATCAAGAACACAACAGCAATGGTAGCCACAACACAATTACTCACCACTCACCGACCAACGCATGCCATAAATCCCAGTGCTTGCCAAACGCTGTCCACCACCACTGCAAGGCCTCACAGCTACTGACCAACTGCCAGAGAGGGCTGCCTTTGCCCCTGCCCACAGCTTCATAGTGCCTTTGTGACATCACAGGGTTTGGAATGCTCCCTGACCAATGGCAGCACTGCCCTTGGCCCCGCCCCACCTCCTGCTTCTAACCATCATTGCAGCGGCTCCACCCAAACCAGCAGTTGTGATTGGCCAGGCTCTGCTTCAATCACTCAGCAGGAACCACACCCAGGTGTGCTGTTAGCACCTCTTCAGCTGAAATAGCAGCATGAGGCATTGCACCCAGAACGAGAGACAGTGCAGAAACTGAAAGAGAGGCTACTCCCACGTCAGACGATGCTTCAGAAGCAGAAGGAGAGGGCGCTGCCACAATGGATGCCTCTGGAGAAGCAGAAGGAGTGGACACTCCCGTGGCAGATGACACTGGAGAGGGAAATAGAGACGGCAATCTCGTGGCAGATGACGCATGAGAGGAAAAAGGAGAGGGCAATTACATGGCAGATGAAACTTCAGAGGAAAATGGAACAGACGCTTCTGTGACTGACAATGCTGAAGATGGCAGGGGAGAAGGTGCAGTTGCAGTAGACGATGGAGGAGAGCCTCGCCCCCACGATGGCCGAAACGGCAGAGGACGGTGGAGAGCCTCGCCCCCGCGATGGGCGACGGTAGAGAGCCTTGTTGCCACGGCGGACGATGATGGAGAAGCAAAAGTAGAGGATGCTCCCACGGCAGACGTGGAAGGAAAGCAAAAGGAGAGGGCGCTCCCACGACAGACGATGAAGGAAAAGCAAAAGGAGAAGATGCTCCCAAGGCGAACGATGACAGAGAAGCAAAAGGAGAGGGCGCTCCCACGATGGACGACGCTGGAGAAGCAAAAATGAGGGCGTTACCACGGCGGACGATGAAGAAAAAGCAAAAGGAGAGGATGCTCTCACGGCAAACGATGATCGAGAAGCAAAAGGAGAGGGAGATCCGACGACAGACGATGAAGGAGAAGCAAAAGGAGAAGATGCTTCCATGGCGAATGATGACGGTGAAGCAAAAGGAGAGGATGCTCCCACGGCGAGCGATGAAGGAGAAGCAAAAGGAGAGGGCGCTCCCACGACGGACGACGCTGGAGAAGCAGAAATGAAGGTGCTCCCATGACGGACGGTGAAGGAGAAGCAAAAAAGAGGACGCTCCCACGGCGAACTATGAAGGAGTAGAAAAAAAGAAGATGCTCCCACGGCGAACGATGAAGGAGTAGAAAAAAAGAGGACGCTCCCACGACGGACGACGCTGGAGAAGCAGAAATGAAGGTGCTCCCACGACGGACGATGAAGGAGATGCAAAATTGAGGGCGCTCCCACGGCGGACGATGAAGGAAAAGCAAAAGGAGAGGATGCTCCCACGGCGAAAGATGATGGAGAAGCCAAAGGAGAGGACGCTCCCACGGCGAATGATGAAGGAGTAGTAAAAAAAGAGGATGCTCCCACGGCGAACTATGACGGAGAGGCAAATGAAGAGGATGCTCCCACGGCGAACGATGACAGAGAAGCAAAAGGAGAGGATGCTCCCACGGCGAACGATGACAGAGAAGCAAAAGGAGAGGATGCTCCCACGGCGAACGATGACGGAGGCGCAAAAGGAGAGGATGCTCCCACGGCGAACGAGGACGAAGACGCAAAAGGAGAGGATGCCCCCACGGCGAACGATGACGGAGAAGCAAAGAAGAGGATGCTCGCACGGCGAACGATGATGGAGAAGCCAAAGGGGAGGACGCTCCAACGGCGAACGATGAAGTAGAAGGATAAAAAGAGGATGCTCCCACGGCGAACGATGAAGGAGAAGCAAAAGGAGAGCATGCTCCCACGGCAGACGTGGAAGGAAAGCAAAAGGAGAGGGCGCTCCCACGACAGACGATGAAGGAAAAGCAAAAGGAGAAGATGCTCCCAAGGCGAACGATGACAGAGAAGCAAAAGGAGAGGGCGCTCCCACGATGGACGACGCTGGAGAAGCAAAAATGAGGGCGTTACCACAGCGGACGATGAAGAAAAAGCAAAAGGAGAGGATGCTCTCACGGCAAACGATTGTCGAGAAGCAAAAGGAGAGGGAGATCCGACGACAGACGATGAAGGAGTAGCAAAAGGAGAAGATGCTTCCATGGCGAATGATGACGGTGAAGCAAAAGGAGAGGATGCTCCCACGGCGAGCGATGAAGGAGAAGCAAAAGGAGAGGGCGCTCCCACGACGGACGACGCTGGAGAAGCAGAAATGAAGGTGCTCCCATGACGGACGGTGAAGGAGAAGCAAAAAAGAGGACGCTCCCACGGCGAACTATGAAGGAGTAGAAAAAAAGAAGATGCTCCCACGGCGAACGATGAAGGAGTAGAAAAAAAGAGGACGCTCCCACGACGGACGACGCTGGAGAAGCAGAAATGAAGGTGCTCCCACGACGGACGATGAAGGAGATGCAAAATTGAGGGCGCTCCCACGGCGGACGATGAAGGAAAAGCAAAAGGAGAGGATGCTCCCACGGCGAAAGATGATGGAGAAGCCAAAGGAGAGGACGCTCCCACGGCGAATGATGAAGGAGTAGTAAAAAAAGAGGATGCTCCCACGGCGAACTATGACGGAGAGGCAAATGAAGAGGATGCTCCCACGGCGAACGATGACAGAGAAGCAAAAGGAGAGGATGCTCCCACGGCGAACGATGACAGAGAAGCAAAAGGAGAGGATGCTCCCACGGCGAACGATGACGGAGACGCAAAAGGAGAGGATGCTCCCACGGCGAACGATGACGGAGAAGCAAAGAAGAGGATGCTCGCACGGCGAACGATGATGGAGAAACCAAAGGGGAGGACGCTGCAATGGCGAACGATAAAGTAGAAGGAAAAAAAGAGGATGCTCCCACGGCGAACGATGAAGGAGAAGCAAAAGGAGAGGATGCTCCCAAGGCGAACGATATAGGAGATGCAAAAGGAAAATATGCTCCCACGGTGAACGATGTTGGAGAAGCTAAAGGAGAGGACGCTCCCACGGCGAATGATGATGGAGTAGTAAAAAAAGAGGATGCTCCCACGGCGAACGATGATGGAGAAAGAAAAGGAGAGGATGCTCCCAGGGCGAACGATGACGGAGAAGCAAAAGGAGAGGATGCTCCCACGGCGAACGATGAAGGAGTAGAAAAAAAGAGGACGCTCCCACGACGGACGACGCTGGAGAAGCAGAAATGAAGGTGCTCCCACGACGGACTATGAAGGAGATGCAAAATTGAGGGTGCTCCAGCGGCAGACGATGAAGGAAAAGCAAAAGGAGAGGATGCTCCCACGGCGAGAGATGATGGAAAAGCCAAATGAGAGTATGGTCCCACGGCAAACGATGACGGAGAAGGAAAAGGAGAGGATTGTCCCACGGCGAACGATGAAGGAGAAGGAAAAGGAGAGGATGCTCCCACGGCGAACGATGAAGGAGTAGAAAAAAAGAGGACGCTCCAATGGCGAACGATGATGGAGAAGCAAAAGGAGAGGGCGCTCCCACGACGGACGACGCTGGAGAAGGAGAAATGAGGGTGCTGCCACAACGGACAACACTGGAGAAGCAAAAATGAGGGCGCTTCCACAGCGGACGATGATGGAGAAGCAAAAGGAGATGATGCTCCCACGGCGAACGATGAAAGAGAAGCAAAAGGAAAAGATGCTCCCACGGTGAACGATGATGGAGAAACTAAAGGAGAGGACGCTCCCACGGCGAATGATGATGGAGTAGTAAAAAAAGAGGATGCTCCCACGGCGAACGATGATGGAGAAGGAAAAGGAGAGGATGCTCCCACGGCGAACGATGAAGGAGAAGCAAAAAAGAGGACGCTCCCACGGCTAACGATGAAGGAGTAGAAAAAAAGAGGACGCTCCCACGACGGACGACGCTGGAGAAGCAGAAATGAAGGTGCTCCCACGACGGACTATGAAGGAGATGCAAAATTGAGGGTGCTCCAGCGGAGGACGATGAAGGAAAAGCAAAAGGAGAGGATGCTCCCACGGCGAAAGATGATGGAGAAGCCAAAGGAGAGGATGCTCCAACGGTAAACGATGAAGGAGTAGCAAAAAAGAGGACGCTCCCACGGCGAACGATGAAGGAGTAGAAAAAAAGAGGACGCTCCCAGGGCGAACGATGAAGGAGTAGAAAAAAAGAGGACGCTCCCACGACGGACGACGCTGGAGAAGCAGAAATGAAGGTGCTCCCACGAAGGACGATGAAGGAGATGCAAAATTGAGGGCGCTCCAACGGCGGACGATGAAGGAAAAGCAAAAGGAGAGGATGCTCCCACGGCGAAAGATGATGGAGAAGCCAAAGGAGAGGATGCTCCAACGGAGAACGATGAAGGAGAAGCAAATGGAAAAGATGCTCCCATGGTGAACGATGATGGAGAAACTAAAGGATAGGACGCTCCCATGGCGAATGATGATGGAGTAGTAAAAAAAGAGGATGCTCCCACGGCGAACGATGACGGAGAAGGAAAAGGAGAGGATGCTCCCACGGCGAACGATGAAGGAGTAGAAAAAAAGAGGTTGCTCCCACGGCAAACGATGATGGAGAAGCAAAAGGAGAGGGCACTCCCACGACGGACGACGCTGGAGAAGCAGAAATGAAGCTGCTCCCACGGCGGACGATGAAGGAGATGCAAAAGGAGATGATGCTCCCACGGCGAAAGATGATGGAGAAGCCAAATGAGAGGACGCTCCCACGGCGATCGATGATGGAGAAGCAAAAGGAGAGGGCGCTCCCACGACGGACGACGCTGGAGAAGCAGAAATGAAGGTGCTCCCATGACGGACGGTGAAGGAGAAGCAAAAAAGAGGACGCTCCCACGGCGAACGATGAAGGAGAAGCAAAAGGAAAATATGCTCCCACGGTGAACGATGTTGGAGAAACTAAAGGAGAGGACGCTCCCACGGCGAATGATGATGGAGTAGTAAAAAAAGAGGATGCTCCCACGGCGAACGATTACGGAGAAAGAAAAGGAGAGGATGCTCCCACGGCGAACGATGAAGGAGAAGCAAAAGGAGAGGATGCTCCCACGGCGAACGATGAAGGAGTAGAAAAAAAGAGGACGCTCCCACGGCGAACGATGATGGAGAAGCAAACGGAGAGGGCGCTCCCACGACGGACGACGCTGGAAAAGCAGAAATGAAGGTGCTCCCATGACGGACGATGAAGGAGATGCAAAATTGAGGGCGCTCCCACGGCGGACGATGAAGGAAAAGCAAAAGGAGAGGATGCTCCCACGGTGAACGATGAAGGAGTAGAAAAAAAGAGGACGCTCCCACGACGGACGACGCTGGAGAAGCAGAAATGAAGGTGCTCCCACGACGGACGATGAAGGAGATGCAAAATTGAGGGCGCTCCAACGGCGGACGATGAAGGAGAAGCAAAAGGAAAAGATGCTCCCACGGTGAACGATGATGGAGAAACTAAAGGATAGGACGATCCCACGGCGAATGATGATGGAGTAGTAAAAAAAGAGGATGCTCCCACGGCGAACGATGAAGGAAAAGCAAATGGAGAGGATGGTCCCACGGCGATCGATGAAGGAGAAGCAAAAGGAGAGGACGCTCCCACGGCGGACGATGATGGAGAAGCAAAAGGACAGGGCGCTCCCACGACGGACGACGCTGGAGAAGCAGAAATTAGTGTGCTCCCACGGCGGACGACGCTGGAGAAGCAAAAGCAGAGGGCGCTCCCACAACGGACGACGCTGGAGAGGCAGTGTCCTGCAGCACATGAAGCTGAAGAAGCAGGTGTCCAGCAGCTGAAGGAGCGGATGATGCTGGAGAATCATCAGGACGCGGCGCTCCCCTGACGCATGATGCTGGTGAAGCAGCATGAGGACTGGGCATTCCCTGAGTGGATGTAGACAGTGAAGCTGGTGGTTGCGTTCGCCCGATAAATGAAGAAGAAGCTGGAAGCAAGGTTGTGAGGCCCTGAGTCACTTCCAATTCTAGAACTGATTGCTTTAGCGGTAGTCTCGGTGTCATTGTTGTGTCACAATGAGCAAGTGCACAGTGGCAGTAACTGTGTTATCATCATCGAGTTACTTTTCGTCATAATTGGCACTTTTTCTCTGTCGGAAGACAACTCTGGGTAGAAGTCCATCATGGATCCCAGGCCCCTAGATGCCCCTTCTCTTTGTTTCTGTCTGTCAGAAATCAAGGCAGAAGCAATCTAAGAAGTTTATTCTTTTTTTTTCTTTTTTTGGCCTCTTGTGCCACAGCAGATCCTTATCCAGTTACGTTAAACTCTATACTGCTACACTATTACAATAGATGGAGATTTGCAGCAAGAGGGAAGCGCATTGATTACAACTACATTCAGGGCAGAATTAAAGAGCTTCATTCCACTTGGACTTGAAGTTTTACACAACTCTGTTATGTATCTGAGACTTCCCTGAAAATCCTCACCCCAGAGAATGGCTTAGCATAGATTTTCTATTAGCTCTTCACCCACGTCCTGCAGTTCTGCCATACACTCTGGCATCTTCCATTTTAAGTTTTCACTGGAGTGGTTATTTTCTATTTCAGGACACTACCTGCCATTACAAATCTTTTCAGTAGTTCAGCTTTTAAGGACTGTACCTGAGATGCAGCTTATTTTGCATTGCTGCTGCTTTCCTTCACACAAGGACACCCAGAGCAGCAGAGGTTGGGCCCTAGTGGCTCTGTGCTGCCCTGTAACCCCACAGCTGCTCAGTCTCCCCAGGTAAGAGGAACAAGCCAATTGGAAATGCAGTAAAACCCAAAGGTTGAGATGAGAGCTAAAGACCACGACAGTAGAAGAAAACAGCATCAAGAACACAACAGCAATGGTAGCCACAACACAATTACTCACCACTCACCGACCAACGCATGCCATAAATCCCAGTGCTTGCCAAACGCTGTCCACCACCACTGCAAGGCCTCACAGCTACTGACCAACTGCCAGAGAGGGCTGCCTTTGCCCCTGCCCACAGCTTCATAGTGCCTTTGTGACATCACAGGGTTTGGAATGCTCCCTGACCAATGGCAGCACTGCCCTTGGCCCCGCCCCACCTCCTGCTTCTAACCATCATTGCAGCGGCTCCACCCGAACCAGCAGTTGTGATTGGCCAGGCTCTGCTTCAATCACTCAGCAGGAACCACACCCAGGTGTGGTGTTAGCACCTCTTCAGCTGAAATAGCAGCATGAGGCATTGCACCCAGAACGAGAGACAGTGCAGAAACTGAAAGAGAGGCTACTCCCACGTCAGACGATGCTTCAGAAGCAGAAGGAGAGGGCGCTGCCACAATGGATGCCTCTGGAGAAGCAGAAGGAGTGGACACTCCCGTGGCAGATGACACTGGAGAGGGAAATAGAGACGGCAATCTCGTGGCAGATGACGCATGAGAGGAAAAAGGAGAGGGCAATTACATGGCAGATGAAACTTCAGAGGAAAATGGAACAGACGCTTCTGTGACTGACAATGCTGAAGATGGCAGGGGAGAAGGTGCAGTTGCAGTAGACGATGGAGGAGAGCCTCGCCCCCACGATGGGCGAAACGGCAGAGGACGGTGGAGAGCCTCGCCCCCGCGATGGGCGACGGTAGAGAGCCTTGTTGCCACGGCGGACGATGATGGAGAAGCAAAACTAGAGGATGCTCCCACGGCAGACGTGGAAGGAAAGCAAAAGGAGAGGGCGCTCCCACGACAGACGATGAAGGAAAAGCAAAAGGAGAAGATGCTCCCAAGGCGAACGATGACAGAGAAGCAAAAGGAGAGGGCGCTCCCACGATGGACGACGCTGGAGAAGCAAAAATGAGGGCGTTACCACGGCGGACGATGAAGAAAAAGCAAAAGGAGAGGATGCTCTCACGGCAAACGATGATCGAGAAGCAAAAGGAGAGGGAGATCCGACGACAGACGATGAAGGAGAAGCAAAAGGAGAAGATGCTTCCATGGCGAATGATGACGGTGAAGCAAAAGGAGAGGATGCTCCCACGGCGAGCGATGAAGGAGAAGCAAAAGGAGAGGGCGCTCCCACGACGGACGACGCTGGAGAAGCAGAAATGAAGGTGCTCCCATGACGGACGGTGAAGGAGAAGCAAAAAAGAGGACGCTCCCACGGTGAACGATGAAGGAGTAGAAAAAAAGAGGACGCTCCCACGGCGAACTATGATGGAGAAGCAAAAGGAGAGGGCGCTCCCACGACGGACGACACTGGAGAAGCAGAAATGAAGGTGCTCCCACGACGGACGATGAAGGAAAAGCAAAAGGAGAGGATGCTCCCACGGCGAAAGATGATGGAGAAGTCAAATGAGAGGACGCTCCCACGGCGATCGATGATGGAGAGGAAAAGGAGAGGTTGCTCCCACAGCAGACGATGATGGAGAAGCAAAAGGACACGGCGTACCCACGACGGACGATGCTGCAGAAGCAAAAATGAGGGTGTTACCACAGCGGACGATGAAGGAAAAGGAAAAGGAGAGGATGCTCTCACAGCGAATGATGATTGAGAAGCAAAAGGAGAGGCCGCCTCCACGACGGACGATGAAGGAGAAGCAAAAGAAGAGGATGCTCCCACGGCGAACGATGATGGAGAAGGAGAAGGAGAGGATGCTCCCACGGCAAACGATGACGGAGACGCAAAACGAGAGGATGCTCCCACGGCGAACGATGATGGAGAAGCCAAAGGGGAGGACTCTCCCACGGCGAACAATGTAGTAGAAGGAAAAAAAGAAGATGCTCCCACGGCGAACGATGAAGGAGAAGCAAAAGTAGAGGATGCTCCCACGGCGAACGATGAAGGAGAAGCAAAAGGAGAAGATGCTCCCACGGCGAACGATGAAGGAGAAACAAAAGGAGAGGATACTCCCACGGCGAATGATTATGGAGTAGTAAAAAAAGAGGTTGCTCCCACGGCGAACGATGAAGGAAAATCAAAAGGAGAGGATGCTCCCACGGCGATCGATGATGGAGAAGCAAAAGGAGAGGACGCTCCCACGGCGGACGATGATGGAGAAGCAAAAGGACAGGGCGCTCCCACGACGGACGACGCTGGAGAAGCAGAAATTAGTGTGCTCCCACGGCGGACGACGCTGGAGAAGCAAAAGCAGAGGGCGCTCCCACAACGGACGACGCTGGAGAGGCAGTGTCCTGCAGCACATGAAGCTGAAGAAGCAGGTGTCCAGCAGCTGAAGGAGCAAGAGGGAAGCGCATTGATTACAACTACATTCAGGGCAGAATTAAAGAGCTTCATTCCACTTGGACTTGAAGTTTTACACAACTCTGTTATGTATCTGAGACTTCCCTGAAAATCCTCACCCCAGAGAATGGCTTAGCATAGATTTTCTATTAGCTCTTCACCCACGTCCTGCAGTTCTGCCATACACTCTGGCATCTTCCATTTTAAGTTTTCACTGGAGTGGTTATTTTCTATTTCAGGACACTACCTGCCATTACAAATCTTTTCAGTAGTTCAGCTTTTAAGGACTGTACCTGAGATGCAGCTTATTTTGCATTGCTGCTGCTTTCCTTCACACAAGGACACCCAGAGCAGCAGAGGTTGGGCCCTAGTGGCTCTGTGCTGCCCTGTAACCCCACAGCTGCTCAGTCTCCCCAGGTGGGAGGAACAAGCCAATTGGAAATGCAGTAAAACCCAAAGGTTGAGATGAGAGCTAAAGACCACGACAGTAGAAGAAAACAGCATCAAGAACACAACAGCAATGGTAGCCACAACACAATTACTCACCACTCACCGACCAACGCATGCCATAAATCCCAGTGCTTGCCAAACGCTGTCCACCACCACTGCAAGGCCTCACAGCTACTGACCAACTGCCAGAGAGGGCTGCCTTTGCCCCTGCCCACAGCTTCATAGTGCCTTTGTGACATCACAGGGTTTGGAATGCTCCCTGACCAATGGCAGCACTGCCCTTGGCCCCGCCCCACCTCCTGCTTCTAACCATCATTGCAGCGGCTCCACCCGAACCAGCAGTTGTGATTGGCCAGGCTCTGCTTCAATCACTCAGCAGGAACCACACCCAGGTGTGGTGTTAGCACCTCTTCAGCTGAAATAGCAGCATGAGGCATTGCACCCAGAACGAGAGACAGTGCAGAAACTGAAAGAGAGGCTACTCCCACGTCAGACGATGCTTCAGAAGCAGAAGGAGAGGGCGCTGCCACAATGGATGCCTCTGGAGAAGCAGAAGGAGTGGACACTCCCGTGGCAGATGACACTGGAGAGGGAAATAGAGACGGCAATCTCGTGGCAGATGACGCATGAGAGGAAAAAGGAGAGGGCAATTACATGGCAGATGAAACTTCAGAGGAAAATGGAACAGACGCTTCTGTGACTGACAATGCTGAAGATGGCAGGGGAGAAGGTGCAGTTGCAGTAGACGATGGAGGAGAGCCTCGCCCCCACGATGGGCGAAACGGCAGAGGACGGTGGAGAGCCTCGCCCCCGCGATGGGCGACGGTAGAGAGCCTCGCCCCCGCGATGGGCGACGGTAGAGAGCCTTGTTGCCACGGCGGACGATGATGGAGAAGCAAAAGTAGAGGATGCTCCCACGGCAGACGTGGAAGGAAAGCAAAAGGAGAGGGCGCTCCCACGACAGACGATGAAGGAAAAGCAAAAGGAGAAGATGCTCCCAAGGCGAATGATGACAGAGAAGCAAAAGGAGAGGGCGCTCCCACGATGGACGACGCTGGAGAAGGAAAAATGAGGGCGTTACCACGGTGGACGATGAAGAAAAAGCAAAAGGAGAGGATGCTCTCACGGCAAACGATGATCGAGAAGCAAAAGGAGAGGGAGATCCGACGACAGACGATGAAGGAGAAGCAAAAGGAGAAGATGCTTCCATGGCGAATGATGACGGTGAAGCAAAAGGAGAGGATGCTCCCACGGCGAGCGATGAAGGAGAAGCAAAAGGAGAGGGCGCTCCCACGACGGACGACGCTGGAGAAGCAGAAATGAAGGTGCTCCCATGACGGACGGTGAAGGAGAAGCAAAAAAGAGGACGCTCCCACGGCGAACGATGAAGGAGTAGAAAAAAAGAAGATGCTCCCACGGCGAACGATGAAGGAGTAGAAAAAAAGAGGACGCTCCCACGACGGACGACGCTGGAGAAGCAGAAATGAAGGTGCTCCCACGACGGACGATGAAGGAGATGCAAAATTGAGGGCGCTCCCACGGCGGACGATGAAGGAAAAGCAAAAGGAGAGGATGCTCCAACGGCGAAAGATGATGGAGAAGCCAAAGGAGAGGACGCTCCCACGGCGAATGATGAAGGAGTAGTAAAAAAAGAGGATGCTCCCACGGCGAACAATGACGGAGAGGCAAATGAAGAGGATGCTCCCACGGCGAACGATGACAGAGAAGCAAAAGGAAAGGATGCTCCCACGGCGAACGATGACGGAGACGCAAAAGGAGAGGATGCTCCCACGACGGACGACGCTGGAAAAGCAGAAATGAAGGTGCTCCCATGACGGACGATGAAGGAGATGCAAAATTGAGGGCGCTCCCACGGCGGACGATGAAGGAGAAGCAAAAGGAGAGGATGCTCCCACGGCGAGAGATGATGGAGAAGGAAAAGGAGAGGATGGTCCCACGGCGAACGATGAAGGAGAAGGAAAAGGAGAGGATGCTCCCACGGCGAACGATGAAGGAGTAGAAAAAAAAGAGGACGCTCCAATGGCGAACGATGATGGAGAAGCAAAAGGAGAGGGCGCTCCCACGACGGACGACGCTGGAGAAGGAGAAATGAGGGTGCTGCCACAACGGACGAAACTGGAGAAGCAAAAATGAGGGCGCATCCACAGCGGACGATGATGGAGAAGCAAAAGGAGATGATGCTCCCACGGCGAACGATGAAAGAGAAGCAAAAGGAAAAGATGCTCCCACAGTGAACGATGATGGAGAAACTAAAGGAGAGGATGCTCCCACGGCGAATGATGATGGAGAAGGAAAAGGAGAGGATGCTCCCACGGCGAACGATGAAGGAGACGCAAAAAAGAGGACGCTCCCACGGCTTACGATGAAGGAGTAGAAAAAAAGAGGACGCTCCCACGACGGACGACGCTAGAGAAGCAGAAATGAAGGTGCTCCCACAACGGACGATGAAGGAGATGCAAAATTGAGGGTGCTCCCACGGCGGACGATGAAGGAAAAGCAAAAGGAGAGGATGCTCCCACGGCGAAAGATGATGGAGAAGCCAAAGGAGAGGATGCTCCAACGGTGAACGATGAAGGAGAAGCAGAAGGGAAAGATGCTCCCACGGTGAACGATGATGGAGAAACTAAAGGATAGGACGCACCCACAGCGAATGATGATGGAGTAGTAAAAAAAGAGGATGCTCCCACGGCGAACGATGACGGAGAAGGAAAAGGAGAGGATGCTCCCACGGCGAACGATGAAGGAGTAGAAAAAAAGAGGTTGCTCCCACGGCGAACGATGATGGAGAAGCAAAAGGAGAGGGCAGTCCCACGACGGACGATGAAGGAGATGCAAAATTGAGGGTGCTCCCACGGCGGACGATGAAGGAAAAGCAAAAGGAGAGGATGCTCCCACGGCGAAATATGATGGAGAAGCCAAATGAGAGGACGCTCCCACGGCGATCGATGATGGAGAAGCAAAAGGAGAGGGCGCTCCTACGACGGACGACGCTGGAGAAGGAGAAATGAGGGTGCTGCCACAACGGACGACACTGATGAAGCAAAAATGAGGGCGCTTCCACGGCGGACGATGATGGAGAATCAAAAGGAAAAGATGCTCCTACGGTGAACGATGATGGAGAAACTAAAGGAGAGGACGCTCCCACGGCGAATGATGATGGAGTAGTAAAAAAAGAGGATGCTCCCACGGCGAACGATGACGGAGAAAGAAAAGGAGAGGATGCTCCCACGGCGGACGATGAAGGAGAAGCAAAAAAGAGGATGCTCCCACGGCGAACGATGAAGGAGTAGAAAAATAGAGGACGCTCCCACGGCGAACTATGATGGAGAAGCAAAAGGAGAGGGCGCTCCCACGACGGACGATGCTGGAGAAGCAGAAATGAAGGTGCTCCCACGACGGACGATGAAGGAGATGCAAAATTGAGGGCGCTCCCACGGCGGACGATGAAGGAAAAGCAAAAGGAGAGGATGCTCCCACGGCGAAAGATGATGGAGAAGTCAAATGAGAGGACGCTCCCACGGCGATCGATGATGGAGAGGAAAAGGAGAGGCTGCTCCCACAGCAGACGATGATGGAGAAGCAAAAGGACACGGCGCTCCCACGACGGACGACGCTGCAGAAGCAAAAATGAGGGTGTTACCACAGCGGACGATGAAGGAAAAGGAAAAGGAGAGGATGCTCTCACAGCGAATGATGATCGAGAAGCAAAAGGAGAGGCCGCCTCCACGACGGACGATGAAGGAGAAGCAAAAGAAGAGGATGCTCCCACGGCGAACGATGACGGAGAAGCCAAAGGAGAGGATGCTCCCACGGCGAACGATGACGGAGACGCAAAACGAGAGGATGCTCCCACGGCGAACGATGATGGAGAAGCCAAAGGGGAGGACGCTCCCACGGCGAACGATGAAGTAGAAGGAAAAAAAGAAGATGCTCCCACAGCGAACGATGAAGGAGAAGCAAAAGTAGAGGATGCTCCCACGGCGAACGATGAAGGAGAAGCAAAAGGAGAATATGCTCCCACGGCGAACGATGAAGGAGAAACAAAAGGAGAGGATACTCCCACGGCGAATGATGATGGAGTAGTAAAAAAAGAGGTTGCTCCCACGGCGAACGATGAAGGAAAAGCAAAAGGAGAGGATGCTCCCACGGCGATCGATGATGGAGAAGCAAAAGGAGATGACGCTCCCACGGCGGACGATGATGGAGAAGCAAAAGGACAGGGCGCTCCCACGACGGACGACGCTGGAGAAGCAGAAATTAGTGTGCTCCCACGGCGGACGACGCTGGAGAAGCAAAAGCAGAGGGCGCTCCCACAACGGACGACGCTGGAGAGGCAGTGTCCTGCAGCACATGAAGCTGAAGAAGCAGGTTTCCAGCAGCTGAAGGAGCGGATGGTGCTGGAGAATCATCAGGACGCGGCGCTCCCCTGACGCATGATGCTGGTGAAGCAGCATGAGGACTGGGCATTCCCTGAGTGGATGTAGACAGTGAAGCTGGTGGTTGCGTTCGCCCGATAAATGAAGAAGAAGCTGGAAGCAAGGTTGTGAGGCCCTGAGTCACTTCCAATTCTAGAACTGATTGCTTTAGCGGTAGTCTCGGTGTCATTGTTGTGTCACAATGAGCAAGTGCACAGTGGCAGTAACTGTGTTATCATCATCGAGTTACTTTTCGTCATAATTGGCACTTTTTCTCTGTCGGAAGACAACTCTGGGTAGAAGTCCATCATGGATCCCAGGCCCCTAGATGCCCCTTCTCTTTGTTTCTGTCTGTCAGAAATCAAGGCAGAAGCAATCTAAGAAGTTTATTCTTTTTTTTTCTTTTTTTGGCCTCTTGTGCCACAGCAGATCCTTATCCAGTTACGTTAAACTCTATACTGCTACACTATTACAATAGATGGAGATTTGCAGCAAGAGGGAAGCGCATTGATTACAACTACATTCAGGGCAGAATTAAAGAGCTTCATTCCACTTGGACTTGAAGTTTTACACAACTCTGTTATGTATTTGAGACTTCCCTGAAAATCCTCACCCCAGAGAATGGCTTAGCATAGATTTTCTATTAGCTCTTCACCCACGTCCTGCAGTTCTGCCATACACTCTGGCATCTTCCATTTTAAGTTTTCACTGGAGTGGTTATTTTCTATTTCAGGACACTACCTGCCATTACAAATCTTTTCAGTAGTTCAGCTTTTAAGGACTGTACCTGAGATGCAGCTTATTTTGCATTGCTGCTGCTTTCCTTCACACAAGGACACCCAGAGCAGCAGAGGTTGGGCCCTAGTGGCTCTGTGCTGCCCTGTAACCCCACAGCTGCTCAGTCTCCCCAGGTGGGAGGAACAAGCCAATTGGAAATGCAGTAAAACCCAAAGGTTGAGATGAGAGCTAAAGACCACGACAGTAGAAGAAAACAGCGTCAAGAACACAACAGCAATGGTAGCCACAACACAATTACTCACCACTCACCGACCAACGCATGCCATAAATCCCAGTGCTTGCCAAACGCTGTCCACCACCACTGCAAGGCCTCACAGCTACTGACCAACTGCCAGAGAGGGCTGCCTTTGCCCCTGCCCACAGCTTCATAGTGCCTTTGTGACATCACAGGGTTTGGAATGCTCCCTGACCAATGGCAGCACTGCCCTTGGCCCCGCCCCACCTCCTGCTTCTAACCATCATTGCAGCGGCTCCACCCGAACCAGCAGTTGTGATTGGCCAGGCTCTGCTTCAATCACTCAGCAGGAACCACACCCAGGTGTGGTGTTAGCACCTCTTCAGCTGAAATAGCAGCATGAGGCATTGCACCCAGAACGAGAGACAGTGCAGAAACTGAAAGAGAGGCTACTCCCACGTCAGACGATGCTTCAGAAGCAGAAGGAGAGGGCGCTGCCACAATGGATGCCTCTGGAGAAGCAGAAGGAGTGGACACTCCCGTGGCAGATGACACTGGAGAGGGAAATAGAGACGGCAATCTCGTGGCAGATGACGCATGAGAGGAAAAAGGAGAGGGCAATTACATGGCAGATGAAACTTCAGAGGAAAATGGAACAGACGCTTCTGTGACTGACAATGCTGAAGATGGCAGGGGAGAAGGTGCAGTTGCAGTAGACGATGGAGGAGAGCCTCGCCCCCACGATGGGCGAAACGGCAGAGGACGGTGGAGAGCCTCGCCCCCGCGATGGGCGACGGTAGAGAGCCTCGCCCCCGCGATGGGCGACGGTAGAGAGCCTTGTTGCCACGGCGGACGATGATGGAGAAGCAAAAGTAGAGGATGCTCCCACGGCAGACGTGGAAGGAAAGCAAAAGGAGAGGGCGCTCCCACGACAGACGATGAAGGAAAAGCAAAAGGAGAAGATGATCCCAAGGCGAACGATGACAGAGAAGCAAAAGGAGAGGGCGCTCCCACGATGGACGACGCTGGAGAAGCAAAAATGAGGGCGTTACCACGGCGGACGATGAAGAAAAAGCAAAAGGAGAGGATGCTCTCACGGCAAACGATGATCGAGAAGCAAAAGGAGAGGGAGATCCGACGACAGACGATGAAGGAGAAGCAAAAGGAGAAGATGCTTCCATGGCGAATGATGACGGTGAAGCAAAAGGAGAGGATGCTCCCACGGCGAGCGATGAAGGAGAAGCAAAAGGAGAGGGCGCTCCCACGACGGACGACGCTGGAGAAGCAGAAATGAAGGTGCTCCCATGACGGACGGTGAAGGAGAAGCAAAAAAGAGGACGCTCCCACGGCGAACTATGAAGGAGTAGAAAAAAAGAAGATGCTCCCACGGCGAACGATGAAGGAGTAGAAAAAAAGAGGACGCTCCCACGACGGACGACGCTGGAGAAGCAGAAATGAAGGTGCTCCCACGACGGACGATGAAGGAGATGCAAAATTGAGGGCGCTCCCACGGCGGACGATGAAGGAAAAGCAAAAGGAGAGGATGCTCCCACGGCGAAAGATGATGGAGAAGCCAAAGGAGAGGACGCTCCCACGGCGAATGATGAAGGAGTAGTAAAAAAAGAGGATGCTCCCACGGCGAACTATGACGGAGAGGCAAATGAAGAGGATGCTCCCACGGCGAACGATGACAGAGAAGCAAAAGGAGAGGATGCTCCCACGGCGAACGATGACAGAGAAGCAAAAGGGGAGGATGCTCCCACGGCGAACGATGACGGAGACGCAAAAGGAGAGGATGCTCCCACGACGGACGACGCTGGAAAAGCAGAAATGAAGGTGCTCCCATGACGGACGATGAAGGAGATGCAAAATTGAGGGCGCTCCCACGGCGGACGATGAAGGAGAAGCAAAAGGTGAGGATGCTCCCACGGCGAGAGATGATGGAGAAGGAAAAGGAGAGGATGGTCCCACGGCGAACGATGAAGGAGAAGGAAAAGGAGAGGATGCTCCCACGGCGAACGATGAAGGAGTAGAAAAAAAGAGGACGCTCCAATGGCGAACGATGATGGAGAAGCAAAAGGAGAGGGCGCTCCCACGACGGACGATGCTCGAGAAGGAGAAATGAGGGTGCTGCCACAATGGACGACGCTGGAGAAGTAAAAATGAGGGCGCTTCCACAGCGGACGATGATGGAGAAGCAAAAGGAGATGATGCTCGCACGGCGAACGATGAAAGAGAAGCAAAATAAAAAGATGCTCCCATGGTGAACGATGATGGAGAAACTAAAGGAGAGGACGCTCCCACGGCGAATGATGATGGAGTAGTTAAAAAAGAGGATGCTCCCACGGCGAATGATGACGGAGAAGGAAAAGGAGAGGCCGCCTCCACGACGGACGATGAAGGAGAAGCAAAAGAAGAGGATGCTCCCACGGCGAACGATGACGGAGAAGGAGAAGGAGAGGATGCTCCCATGGCGAACGATGACGGAGAAGCAAAAGGAGAGGATGCTCCCATGGCGAACGATGACGGAGAAGCAAAAGGAGAGGATGCTTCCACGGCGAATGATGAAGGAGAAGCAAAAGGAAAAGATGCTCCTACTGTGAACGATGATGGAGAAACTAAAGGAGAGGACGCTCCCACGGCGAATGATGATGGAGTAGTAAAAAAAGAGGATGCTCCCACGGCGAACGATGACGGAGAAAGAAAAGGAGAGGATGCTCCCACGGCGGACGATGAAGGAGAAGCAAAAGGAGAGGATGCTCCCACGGCGAACGATGAAGGAGTAGAAAAATAGAGGACGCTCCCACGGCGAACTATGATGGAGAAGCAAAAGGAGAGGGCGCTCCCACGACGGACGACACTGGAGAAGCAGAAATGAAGGTGCTCCCACGACGGACGATGAAGGAGATGCAAAATTGAGGGCGCTCCCACGGCGGACGATGAAGGAAAAGCAAAAGGAGAGGATGCTCCCACGGCGAAAGATGATGGAGAAGTCAAATGAGAGGACGCTCCCACGGCGATCGATGATGGAGAGGAAAAGGAGAGGCTGCTCCCACAGCAGACGATGATGGAGAAGCAAAAGGACACGGCGCTCCCACGACGGACGACGCTGCAGAAGCAAAAATGAGGGTGTTACCACAGCGGACGATGAAGGAAAAGGAAAAGGAGAGGATGCTCTCACAGCGAATGATGATCGAGAAGCAAAAGGAGAGGCCGCCTCCACGACGGACGATGAAGGAGAAGCAAAAGAAGAGGATGCTCCCACGGCGAACGATGACGGAGAAGGAGAAGGAGAGGATGCTCCCATGGCGAACGATGACGGAGAAGCAAAAGGAGAGGATGCTCCCACGGCGAATGATGAAGGAGAAGCAAAAGGAAAAGATGCTCCTACGGTGAACGATGATGGAGAAACTAAAGGAGAGGACGCTCCCACGGCGAATGATGATGGAGTAGTAAAAAAAGAGGATGCTCCCACGGCGAACGATGACAGAGAAATAAAAGGAGAGGATGCTCCCACGGCGGACGATGAAGGAGAAGCAAAAGGAGAGGATGCTCCCACGGCGAACGATGAAGGAGTAGAAAAATAGAGGACGCTCCCACGGCGAACTATGATGGAGAAGCAAAAGGAGAGGGCGCTCCCACGACGGACGACACTGGAGAAGCAGAAATGAAGGTGCTCCCACGACGGACGATGAAGGAGATGCAAAATTGAGGGCGCTCCCACGGCGGACGATGAAGGAAAAGCAAAAGGAGAGGATGCTCCCACGGCGAAAGATGATGGAGAGGAAAAGGAGAGGCTGCTCCCACAGCAGACGATGATGGAGAAGCAAAAGGACACGGCGCTCCCACGACGGACGACGCTGCAGAAGCAAAAATGAGGGTGTAACCACAGCGGACGATGAAGGAAAAGGAAAAGGAGAGGATGCTCTCACAGCGAATGATGATCGAGAAGCAAAAGGAGAGGCCGCCTCCACGACGGACGATGAAGGAGAAGCAAAAGAAGAGGATGCTCCCACGGCGAACGATGACGGAGAAGCAAAAGGAGAGGATGCTCCAACGGAGAACGATGAAGGAGAAGCAAAAGGAAAAGATGCTCCCACGGTGAACGATGATGGAGAAACTAAAGGATAGGACGCTCCCACGGCGAATGATGATGGAGTAGTAAAAAAAGAGGATGCTTCCACGGCGAACGATGACGGAGAAGGAAAAGGAGAGGATGCTCCCACGGCGAATGATGACGGAGAAGGAAAAGGAGAGGATGCTCCCACGGCGAACGATGATGGAGAAGCAAAAGGAGAGGATGCTCCCACGGCGAAAGATGATGGAGAAGCCAAATGAGAGGACGCTCCCACGGCGATCGATGATGGAGAAGCAAAAGGAGAGGGCGCTCCCACGACGGACGACGCTGGAGAAGGAGAAATGAGGGTGCTGCCACAACGGACGACACTGATGAAGCAAAAATGAGGGCGCTTCCACGGCGGACGATGATGGAGAAGCAAGAGTACACGGCGCTCCCACGACGGACGACGCTGCAGAAGCAAAAATGAGGGTGTTACCACAGCGGACGATGAAGGAAAAGGAAAAGGAGAGGATGCTCTCACAGCGAATGATGATCGAGAAGCAAAAGGAGAGGCAGCCACCACGACGGACGATGAAGGAGAAGCAAAAGAAGAGGATGCTCCCACGGCGAACGATGAAGGAGAAGGAGAAGGAGAGGATGCTCCCATGGCGAACGATGACGGAGAAGCAAAAGGAGAGGATGCTCCCATGGCGAACGATGAAGTAGAAGGAAAAGGAGAGGATGCTCCCACGGCGAACGATGAAGGAGAAGCAAAAGGAAAAGGTGCTCCTACGGTGAACGATGATGGAGAAACTAAAGGAGAGGACGCTCCCACGGCGAATGATGATGGAGTAGTAAAAAAAGAGGATGCTCCCACGGCGAACGATGACGGAGAAAGAAAAGGAGAGGATGCTCCCACGGCGGACGATGAAGGAGAAACAAAATGAGAGGATGCTCCCACGGCGAACGATGAAGGAGTAGAAAAATAGAGGACGCTCCCACGGCGAACGATGATGGAGAAGCAAAAGGAGAGGGCGCTCCCACGGCGGACGATGAAGGAAAAGCAAAAGGAGAGGATGCTCCCACGGCGAAAGATGATGGAGAAGTCAAATGAGAGGACGCTCCCACAGCGATCGATGAAGGAGAGCAAAAGGAGAGGCTGCTCCCACAGCAGACGATGATGGAGAAGCAAAAGGACACGGCGCTCCCACGACGGACGACGCTGCAGAAGCAAAAATGAGGGTGTTACCACAGCGGACGATGAAGGAAAAGGAAAAGGTGAGGATGCTCTCACAGCGAATGATGATCGAGAAGCAAAAGGAGAGGCCGCCTCCATGACGGACGATGAACGAGAAGCAAAGAAGAGGATGCTCCCACGGCGAACGATGACGGAGACGCAAAACGAGAGGATGCTCCCACGGCGAACGATGATGGAGAAGCCAAAGGGGAGGACGCTCCCATGGCGAACGATGAAGTAGAAGGAAAAAAAGAAGATGCTCCCACGGCGAACGATGAAGGAGAAGCAAAAGTAGAGGATGCTCCCACGGCGAACGATGAAGGAGAAGCAAAAGGAGAAGATGCTCCCACGGCGAACGATGAAGGAGAAACAAAAGGAGAGGACACTCCCACGGCGAATGATGATGGAGTAGTCAAAAAAGAGGTTGCTCCCACGGCGAACGATGAAGGAAAAGCAAAAGGAGAGGATGCTCCCACGGCGATCGATGAAGGAGAAGCAAAAGGAGAGGACGCTCCCACGGCGGACGATGATGGAGAAGCAAAAGGACAGGGCGCTCCCACGACGGACGACGCTGGAGAAGCAGAAATTAGTGTGCTCCCACGGCGGACGACGCTGGAGAAGCAAAAGCAGAGGGCGCTCCCACAACGGACGACGCTGGAGAGGCAGTGTCCTGCAGCACATGAAGCTGAAGAAGCAGGTGTCCAGCAGCTGAAGGAGCGGATGATGCTGGAGAATCATCAGGACGCGGCGCTCCCCTGACGCATGATGCTGGTGAAGCAGCATGAGGACTGGGCATTCCCTGAGTGGATGTAGACAGTGAAGCTGGTGGTTGCGTTCGCCCGATAAATGAAGAAGAAGCTGGAAGCAAGGTTGTGAGGCCCTGAGTCACTTCCAATTCTAGAACTGATTGCTTTAGCGGTAGTCTCGGTGTCATTGTTGTGTCACAATGAGCAAGTGCACAGTGGCAGTAACTGTGTTATCATCATCGAGTTACTTTTCGTCATAATTGGCACTTTTTCTCTGTCGGAAGACAACTCTGGGTAGAAGTCCATCATGGATCCCAGGCCCCTAGATGCCCCTTCTCTTTGTTTCTGTCTGTCAGAAATCAAGGCAGAAGCAATCTAAGAAGTTTATTCTTTTTTTTTCTTTTTTTGGCCTCTTGTGCCACAGCAGATCCTTATCCAGTTACGTTAAACTCTATACTGCTACACTATTACAATAGATGGAGATTTGCAGCAAGAGGGAAGCGCATTGATTACAACTACATTCAGGGCAGAATTAAAGAGCTTCATTCCACTTGGACTTGAAGTTTTACACAACTCTGTTATGTATCTGAGACTTCCCTGAAAATCCTCACCCCAGAGAATGGCTTAGCATAGATTTTCTATTAGCTCTTCACCCACGTCCTGCAGTTCTGCCATACACTCTGGCATCTTCCATTTTAAGTTTTCACTGGAGTGGTTATTTTCTATTTCAGGACACTACCTGCCATTACAAATCTTTTCAGTAGTTCAGCTTTTAAGGACTGTACCTGAGATGCAGCTTATTTTGCATTGCTGCTGCTTTCCTTCACACAAGGACACCCAGAGCAGCAGAGGTTGGGCCCTAGTGGCTCTGTGCTGCCCTGTAACCCCACAGCTGCTCAGTCTCCCCAGGTGGGAGGAACAAGCCAATTGGAAATGCAGTAAAACCCAAAGGTTGAGATGAGAGCTAAAGACCACGACAGTAGAAGAAAACAGCGTCAAGAACACAACAGCAATGGTAGCCACAACACAATTACTCACCACTCACCGACCAACGCATGCCATAAATCCCAGTGCTTGCCAAACGCTGTCCACCACCACTGCAAGGCCTCACAGCTACTGACCAACTGCCAGAGAGGGCTGCCTTTGCCCCTGCCCACAGCTTCATAGTGCCTTTGTGACATCACAGGGTTTGGAATGCTCCCTGACCAATGGCAGCACTGCCCTTGGCCCCGCCCCACCTCCTGCTTCTAACCATCATTGCAGCGGCTCCACCCGAACCAGCAGTTGTGATTGGCCAGGCTCTGCTTCAATCACTCAGCAGGAACCACACCCAGGTGTGGTGTTAGCACCTCTTCAGCTGAAATAGCAGCATGAGGCATTGCACCCAGAACGAGAGACAGTGCAGAAACTGAAAGAGAGGCTACTCCCACGTCAGACGATGCTTCAGAAGCAGAAGGAGAGGGCGCTGCCACAATGGATGCCTCTGGAGAAGCAGAAGGAGTGGACACTCCCGTGGCAGATGACACTGGAGAGGGAAATAGAGACGGCAATCTCGTGGCAGATGACGCATGAGAGGAAAAAGGAGAGGGCAATTACATGGCAGATGAAACTTCAGAGGAAAATGGAACAGACGCTTCTGTGACTGACAATGCTGAAGATGGCAGGGGAGAAGGTGCAGTTGCAGTAGACGATGGAGGAGAGCCTCGCCCCCACGATGGGCGAAACGGCAGAGGACGGTGGAGAGCCTCGCCCCCGCGATGGGCGACGGTAGAGAGCCTCGCCCCCGCGATGGGCGACGGTAGAGAGCCTTGTTGCCACGGCGGACGATGATGGAGAAGCAAAAGTAGAGGATGCTCCCACGGCAGACGTGGAAGGAAAGCAAAAGGAGAGGGCGCTCCCACGACAGACGATGAAGGAAAAGCAAAAGGAGAAGATGCTCCCAAGGCGAACGATGACAGAGAAGCAAAAGGAGAGGGCGCTCCCACGATGGACGACGCTGGAGAAGCAAAAATGAGGGCGTTACCACAGCGGACGATGAAGAAAAAGCAAAAGGAGAGGATGCTCTCACGGCAAACGATGATCGAGAAGCAAAAGGAGAGGGAGATCCGACGACAGACGATGAAGGAAAAGCAAAAGGAGAAGATGCTTCCATGGCGAATGATGACGGTGAAGCAAAAGGAGAGGATGCTCCCACGGCGAGCGAAGAAGGAGAAGCAAAAGGAGAGGGCGCTCCCACGACGGACGACGCTGGAGAAGCAGAAATGAAGGTGCTCCCATGACGGACGGTGAAGGAGAAGCAAAAAAGAGGACGCTCCCACGGCGAACGATGAAGGAGTAGAAAAAAAGAGGATGCTCCCACGACGGACGACGCTGGAGAAGCAGAAATGAAGGTGCTCCCACGACGGACGATGAAGGAGATGCAAAATTGAGGGCGCTCCCACGGCGGACGATGAAGGAAAAGCAAAAGGAGAGGATGCTCCCACGGCGAAAGATGATGGAGAATCCAAAGGAGAGGTTGCTCCCACGGCGAATGATGAAGGAGTAGTAAAAAAAGAGGATGCTCCCACGGCGAACTATGACGGAGAAGCAAATGAAGAGGATGCTCCCACGGCGAACGATGACGGAGACGCAAAAGGAGAGGATGCTCCCACGGCGAACGATGAAGGAGAAGCAAAAGGAAAATATGCTCCCACGGTGAACGATGTTGGAGAAACTAAAGGAGAGGACGCTCCCACGGCGAATGATGATGGAGTAGTAAAAAAAGAGGATGCTCCCACGGCGAACGATGAAGGAGTAGAAAAAAATAGGACGCTCCCACGGCGAACGATGATGGAGAAGCAAACGGAGAGGGCGCTCCCACGACGGACGATGCTGGAAAAGCAGAAATGAAGGTGCTCCCATGACGGACGATGAAGGAGATGCAAAATTGAGGGCGCTCCCACGGCGGACGATGAAGGAAAAGCAAAAGGAGAGGATGCTCCCACGGCGAACGATGAAGGAGTAGAAAAAAAGAGGACGCTCCCACGGCGAACGATGAAGGAGTAGAAAAAAAGAGGACGCTCCCACGACGGACGACGCTGGAGAAGCAGAAATGAAGGTGCTCCCACGACGGACGATGAAGGAGATGCAAAATTGAGGGCGCTCCAACGGCGGACGATGAAGGAGAAGCAAAAGGAAAAGATGCTCCCACGGTGAACGATGATGGAGAAACTAAAGGATAGGACGATCCCACGGCGAATGATGATGGAGTAGTAAAAAAAGAGGATGCTCCCACAGCGAACGATGACGGAGAAGGAAAAGGAGAGGATGCTCCCACGGCGAACGATGAAGGAGTAGAAAAAAAGAGGTTGCTCCCACGGCGAATGATGATGGAGAAGCAAAAGGAGAGGGCACTCCCACGACGGACGACGCTGGAGAAGCAGAAATGAAGCTGCTCCCACGACGGACGATGGAGATGCAAAATTGAGGGTGCTCCCACGGCGGACGATGAAGGAGATGCAAAAGGAGAGGATGCTCCCACGGAGAAAGATGATGGAGAAGCCAAATGAGAGGACGCTCCCACGGCGATCGATGATGGAGAAGCAAAAGGAGAGGGCGCTCCCACGACGGACGATGCTGGAGAAGGAGAAATGAGGGTGCTGCCACAACGGACGACACTGAAGAAGCAAAAATGAGGGCGCTTCCACGGAGGACGATGATGGAGAAGCAAGAGTACACGGCGCTTCCACGACGGACGACGCTGCAGAAGCAAAAAAGAGGGTGTTATCACAGCGGACGATGAAGGAAAAGGAAAAGGAGAGGATGCTCTCACAGCGAATGATGATCGAGAAGCAAAAGGAGAGGCCGCCTCCACGACGGACGATGAAGGAGAAGCAAAAGAAGAGGATGCTCCCACAGCGAACGATGACGGAGAAGGAGAAGGAGAGGATGCTCCCACGGCGAACGATGACGGAGAAGGAAAAGGAGAGGATTCTCCCACGGCGAACGATGAAGGAAAATCAAAAGGAGAGGATGCTCCCACGGCGATCGATGATGGAGAAGCAAAAGGAGAGGACGCTCCCACGGCGGACGATGATGGAGAAGCAAAAGGACAGGGCGCTCCCTCGACGGACGACGCTGGAGAAGCAGAAATTAGTGTGCTCCCACGGCGGACGACGCTGGAGAAGCAAAAGCAGAGGTCGCTCCCACAACGGACGACGCTGGAGAGGCAGTGTCCTGCAGCACATGAAGCTGAAGAAGCAGGTGTCCAGCAGCTGAAGGAGCAAGAGGGAAGCGCATTGATTACAACTACATTCAGGGCAGAATTAAAGAGCTTCATTCCACTTGGACTTGAAGTTTTACACAACTCTGTTATGTATCTGAGACTTCCCTGAAAATCCTCACCCCAGAGAATGGCTTAGCATAGATTTTCTATTAGCTCTTCACCCACGTCCTGCAGTTCTGCCATACACTCTGGCATCTTCCATTTTAAGTTTTCACTGGAGTGGTTATTTTCTATTTCAGGACACTACCTGCCATTACAAATCTTTTCAGTAGTTCAGCTTTTAAGGACTGTACCTGAGATGCAGCTTATTTTGCATTGCTGCTGCTTTCCTTCACACAAGGACACCCAGAGCAGCAGAGGTTGGGCCCTAGTGGCTCTGTGCTGCCCTGTAACCCCACAGCTGCTCAGTCTCCCCAGGTGGGAGGAACAAGCCAATTGGAAATGCAGTAAAACCCAAAGGTTGAGATGAGAGCTAAAGACCACGACAGTAGAAGAAAACAGCGTCAAGAACACAACAGCATTGGTAGCCACAACACAATTACTCACCACTCACCGACCAACGCATGCCATAAATCCCAGTGCTTGCCAAACGCTGTCCACCACCACTGCAAGGCCTCACAGCTACTGACCAACTGCCAGAGAGGGCTGCCTTTGCCCCTGCCCACAGCTTCATAGTGCCTTTGTGACATCACAGGGTTTGGAATGCTCCCTGACCAATGGCAGCACTGCCCTTGGCCCCGCCCCACCTCCTGCTTCTAACCATCATTGCAGCGGCTCCACCCGAACCAGCAGTTGTGATTGGCCAGGCTCTGCTTCAATCACTCAGCAGGAACCACACCCAGGTGTGGTGTTAGCACCTCTTCAGCTGAAATAGCAGCATGAGGCATTGCACCCAGAACGAGAGACAGTGCAGAAACTGAAAGAGAGGCTACTCCCACGTCAGACGATGCTTCAGAAGCAGAAGGAGAGGGCGCTGCCACAATGGATGCCTCTGGAGAAGCAGAAGGAGTGGACACTCCCGTGGCAGATGACACTGGAGAGGGAAATAGAGACGGCAATCTCGTGGCAGATGACGCATGAGAGGAAAAAGGAGAGGGCAATTACATGGCAGATGAAACTTCAGAGGAAAATGGAACAGACGCTTCTGTGACTGACAATGCTGAAGATGGCAGGGGAGAAGGTGCAGTTGCAGTAGACGATGCAGGAGAGCCTCGCCCCCACGATGGGCGAAACGGCAGAGGACGGTGGAGAGCCTCGCCCCCGCGATGGGCGACGGTAGAGAGCCTTGTTGCCACGGCGGACGATGATGGAGAAGCAAAAGTAGAGGATGCTCCCACAGCAGACGTGGAAGGAAAGCAAAAGGAGAGGGCGCTCCCACGGCAGACGATGAAGGAAAAGCAAAAGGAGAAGATGCTCCCAAGGCGAACGATGACAGAGAAGCAAAAGGAGAGGGCGCTCCCACGATGGACGACGCTGGAGAAGCAAAAATGAGGGCGTTACCACGGCGGACGATGAAGAAAAAGCAAAAGGAGAGGATGCTCTCACGGCAAACGATGATCGAGAAGCAAAAGGAGAGGGAGATCCGACGACAGACGATGAAGGAGAAGCAAAAGGAGAAGATGCTTCCATGGCGAATGATGACGGTGAAGCAAAAGGAGAGGATGCTCCCACGGCGAGCGATGAAGGAGAAGCAAAAGGAGAGGGCGCTCCCACGACGGACGACGCTGGAGAAGCAGAAATGAAGGTGCTCCCATGACGGACGGTGAAGGAGAAGCAAAAAAGAGGACGCTCCCACGGCGAACTATGAAGGAGTAGAAAAAAAGAAGATGCTCCCACGGCGAACGATGAAGGAGTAGAAAAAAAGAGGACGCTCCCACGACGGACGACGCTGGAGAAGCAGAAATGAAGGTGCTCCCACGACGGACGATGAAGGAGATGCAAAATTGAGGGCGCTCCCACGGCGGACGATGAAGGAAAAGCAAAAGGAGAGGATGCTCCCACGGCGAAAGATGATGGAGAAGCCAAAGGAGAGGACGCTCCCACGGCGAATGATGAAGGAGTAGTAAAAAAAGAGGATGCTCCCACGGCGAACTATGACGGAGAGGCAAATGAAGAGGATGCTCCCACGGCGAACGATGACAGAGAAGCAAAAGGAGAGGATGCTCCCACGGCGAACGATGACAGAGAAGCAAAAGGGGAGGATGCTCCCACGGCGAACGATGACGGAGACGCAAAAGGAGAGGATGCTCCCACGACGGACGACGCTGGAAAAGCAGAAATGAAGGTGCTCCCATGACGGACGATGAAGGAGATGCAAAATTGAGGGCGCTCCCACGGCGGACGATGAAGGAGAAGCAAAAGGAGAGGATGCTCCCACGGCGAGAGATGATGGAAAAGCCAAATGAGAGTATGGTCCCACGGCAAACGATGACGGAGAAGGAAAAGGAGAGGATTGTCCCACGGCGAACGATGAAGGAGAAGGAAAAGGAGAGGATGCTCCCACGGCGAACGATGAAGGAGTAGAAAAAAAGAGGACGCTCCAATGGCGAACAATGATGGAGAAGCAAAAGGAGAGGGCGCTCCCACGACGGACGACGCTGGAGAAGGAGAAATGAGGGTGCTGCCACAACGGACGACACTGGAGAAGCAAAAATGAGGGCGCTTCCACAGCGGACGATGATGGAGAAGCAAAAGGAGATGATGCTCCCACGGCGAACGATGAAAGAGAAGCAAAAGGAAAAGATGCTCCCACGGTGAACGATGATGGAGAAACTAAAGGAGAGGACGCTCCCACGGCGAATGATGATGGAGTAGTAAAAAAAGAGGATGCTCCCACGGCGAACGATGATGGAGAAGGAAAAGGAGAGGATGCTCCCACGGCGAACGATGAAGGAGTAGAAAAAAAGAGGACGCTCCCACGACGGACGACGCTGGAGAAGCAGAAATGAAGGTGCTCCCACGACGGACGATGAAGGAGATGCAAAATTGAGGGTGCTCCAGCGGCGGACGATGAAGGAAAAGCAAAAGGAGAGGATGCTCCCACGGCGAAAGATGATGGAGAAGCCAAAGGAGAGGATGCTCCAACGGTGAACGATGAAGGTGAAGCAAAAGGGAAAGATGCTCCCACGGTGAACGATGATGGAGAAACTAAAGGATAGGACGCACCCACGGCGAATGATGATGGAGTAGTAAAAAAAGAGGATGCTCCCACGGCGAACGATGAAGTAGTAGAAAAAAAGAGGTTGCTCCCACGGCGAACGATGATGGAGAAGCAAAAGGAGAGGGCACTCCCACGACGGACGACGCTGGAGAAGCAGAAATGAAGCTGCTCCCACGACGGACGATGAAGGAGATGAAAAATTGAGGGTGCTCCCACGGCGGACGATGAAGGAAAATCAAAAGGAGAGGATGCTCCCACGGCGAAAGATGATGGAGAAGCCAAATGAGAGGACGCTCGCACGGCGATCGATGATGGAGAAGCCAAAGGAGAGGGCGCTCCTACGACGGACGACGCTGGAGAAGGAGAAATGAGGGTGCTGCCACAACGGACGACACTGATGAAGCAAAAATGAGGGCGCTTCCACGGCGGGCGATGATGGAGAATCAAAAGGAAAAGATGCTCCTACGGTGAACGATGATGGAGAAACTAAAGGAGAGGACGCTCCCACGGCGAATGATGATGGAGTAGTAAAAAAAGAGGATGCTCCCACGGCGAACGATGACGGAGAAAGAAAAGGAGAGGATGCTCCCACGGCGGACGATGAAGGAGAAGCAAAAAAGAGGATGCTCCCACGGCGAACGATGAAGGAGTATAAAAATAGAGGACGCTCCCACGGCGAACTATGATGGAGAAGCAAAAGGAGAGGGCGCTCCCACGACGGACGACACTGGAGAAGCAGAAATGAAGGTGCTCCCACGACGGACGATGAAGGAGATGCAAAATTGAGGGCGCTCCCACGGCGGACGATGAAGGAAAAGCAAAAGGAGAGGATGCTCCCACGGCGAAAGATGATGGAGAATTCAAATGAGAGGACGCTCCCACGGCGATCGATGATGGAGAGGAAAAGGAGAGGCTGCTCCCACAGCAGACGATGATGGAGAAGCAAAAGGACACGGCGCTCCCACGACGGACGACGCTGCAGAAGCAAAAATGAGGGTGTTACCACAGCGGACGATGAAGGAAAAGGAAAAGGAGAGGATGCTCTCACAGCGAATGATGATCGAGAAGCAAAAGGAGAGGCCGCCTCCAGGACGGACGATGAAGGAGAAGCAAAAGAAGAGGATGCTCCCACGGCGAACGATGACGGAGAAGCAAAAGGAGAGGATGCTCCCACGGCGAACGATGACGGAGACGCAAAACGAGAGGATGCTCCCACGGCGAACGATGATGGAGAAGCCAAAGGGGAGGACGCTCCCACGGCGAACGATGAAGTAGAAGGAAAAAAAGAAGATGCTCCCACGGCGAAAGATGAAGGAGAAGCAAAAGTAGAGGATGCTCCCACGGCGAACGATGAAGGAGAAGCAAAAGGAGAATATGCTCCCACGGCGAACGATGAAGGAGAAACAAAAGGAGAGGATACTCCCACGGCGAATGATGATGGAGTAGTAAAAAAAGAGGTTGCTCCCACGGCGAACGATGAAGGAAAAGCAAAAGGAGAGGATGCTCCCACGGCGATCGATGATGGAGAAGCAAAAGGAGAGGACGCTCCCACGGCGGACGATGATGGAGAAGCAAAAGGACAGGGCGCTCCCACGACGGACGACGCTGGAGAAGCAGAAATTAGTGTGCTCCCACGGCGGACGACGCTGGAGAAGCAAAAGCAGAGGGCGCTCCCACAACGGACGACGCTGGAGAGGCAGTGTCCTGCAGCACATGAAGCTGAAGAAGCAGGTTTCCAGCAGCTGAAGGAGCGGATGGTGCTGGGGAATCATCAGGACGTGGCGCTCCCCTGACGCATGATGCTGGTGAAGCAGCATGAGGACTGGGCATTCCCTGAGTGGATGTAGACAGTGAAGCTGGTGGTTGCGTTCGCCCGATAAATGAAGAAGAAGCTGGAAGCAAGGTTGTGAGGCCCTGAGTCACTTCCAATTCTAGAACTGATTGCTTTAGCGGTAGTCTCGGTGTCATTGTTGTGTCACAATGAGCAAGTGCACAGTGGCAGTAACTGTGTTATCATCATCGAGTTACTTTTCGTCATAATTGGCACTTTTTCTCTGTCGGAAGACAACTCTGGGTAGAAGTCCATCATGGATCCCAGGCCCCTAGATGCCCCTTCTCTTTGTTTCTGTCTGTCAGAAATCAAGGCAGAAGCAATCTAAGAAGTTTATTCTTTTTTTTTCTTTTTTTGGCCTCTTGTGCCACAGCAGATCCTTATCCAGTTACGTTAAACTCTATACTGCTACACTATTACAATAGATGGAGATTTGCAGCAAGAGGGAAGCGCATTGATTACAACTACATTCAGGGCAGAATTAAAGAGCTTCATTCCACTTGGACTTGAAGTTTTACACAACTCTGTTATGTATCTGAGACTTCCCTGAAAATCCTCACCCCAGAGAATGGCTTAGCATAGATTTTCTATTAGCTCTTCACCCACGTCCTGCAGTTCTGCCATACACTCTGGCATCTTCCATTTTAAGTTTTCACTGGAGTGGTTATTTTCTATTTCAGGACACTACCTGCCATTACAAATCTTTTCAGTAGTTCAGCTTTTAAGGACTGTACCTGAGATGCAGCTTATTTTGCATTGCTGCTGCTTTCCTTCACACAAGGACACCCAGAGCAGCAGAGGTTGGGCCCTAGTGGCTCTGTGCTGCCCTGTAACCCCACAGCTGCTCAGTCTCCCCAGGTGGGAGGAACAAGCCAATTGGAAATGCAGTAAAACCCAAAGGTTGAGATGAGAGCTAAAGACCACGACAGTAGAAGAAAACAGCGTCAAGAACACAACAGCAATGGTAGCCACAACACAATTACTCACCACTCACCGACCAACGCATGCCATAAATCCCAGTGCTTGCCAAACGCTGTCCACCACCACTGCAAGGCCTCACAGCTACTGACCAACTGCCAGAGAGGGCTGCCTTTGCCCCTGCCCACAGCTTCATAGTGCCTTTGTGACATCACAGGGTTTGGAATGCTCCCTGACCAATGGCAGCACTGCCCTTGGCCCCGCCCCACCTCCTGCTTCTAACCATCATTGCAGCGGCTCCACCCGAACCAGCAGTTGTGATTGGCCAGGCTCTGCTTCAATCACTCAGCAGGAACCACACCCAGGTGTGGTGTTAGCACCTCTTCAGCTGAAATAGCAGCATGAGGCATTGCACCCAGAACGAGAGACAGTGCAGAAACTGAAAGAGAGGCTACTCCCACGTCAGACGATGCTTCAGAAGCAGAAGGAGAGGGCGCTGCCACAATGGATGCCTCTGGAGAAGCAGAAGGAGTGGACACTCCCGTGGCAGATGACACTGGAGAGGGAAATAGAGACGGCAATCTCGTGGCAGATGACGCATGAGAGGAAAAAGGAGAGGGCAATTACATGGCAGATGAAACTTCAGAGGAAAATGGAACAGACGCTTCTGTGACTGACAATGCTGAAGATGGCAGGGGAGAAGGTGCAGTTGCAGTAGACGATGGAGGAGAGCCTCGCCCCCACGATGGGCGAAACGGCAGAGGACGGTGGAGAGCCTCGCCCCCGCGATGGGCGACGGTAGAGAGCCTTGCCCCCGCGATGGGCGACGGTAGAGAGCCTTGTTGCCACGGCGGACGATGATGGAGAAGCAAAAGTAGAGGATGCTCCCACGGCAGACGTGGAAGGAAAGCAAAAGGAGAGGGCGCTCCCACGACAGACGATGAAGGAAAAGCAAAAGGAGAAGATGCTCCCAAGGCGAACGATGACAGAGAAGCAAAAGGAGAGGGCGCTCCCACGATGGACGACGCTGGAGAAGCAAAAATGAGGGCGTTACCACGGCGGACGATGAAGAAAAAGCAAAAGGAGAGGATGCTCTCACGGCAAACGATGATCGAGAAGCAAAAGGAGAGGGAGATCCGACGACAGACGATGAAGGAGAAGCAAAAGGAGAAGATGCTTCCATGGCGAATGATGACGGTGAAGCAAAAGGAGAGGATGCTCCCACGGCGAGCGATGAAGGAGAAGCAAAAGGAGAGGGCGCTCCCACGACGGACGACGCTGGAGAAGCAGAAATGAAGGTGCTCCCATGAAGGACGGTGAAGGAGAAGCAAAAAAGAGGACGCTCCCACGGCGAACTATGAAGGAGTAGAAAAAAAGAAGATGCTCCCACGGCGAACGATGAAGGAGTAGAAAAAAAGAGGACGCTCCCACGACGGACGACGCTGGAGAAGCAGAAATGAAGGTGCTCCCACGACGGACGATGAAGGAGATGCAAAATTGAGGGCGCTCCCACGGCGGACGATGAAGGAAAAGCAAAAGGAGAAGATGCTCCCACGGCGAAAGATGAAGGAGTAGTAAAAAAAGAGGATGCTCCCACGGCGAACTATGACGGAGAAGCAAATGAAGAGGATGCTCCCACGGCGAACGATGACAGAGAAGCAAATGGAGAGGATGCTCCCACGGCGAACGATGACAGAGAAGCAAAAGGAGAGGATGCTCCCACGGCGAACGATGACGGAGACGCAAAAGGAGAGGATGCTCCCACGGCGAACGATGAAGGAGAAGCAAAAGGAAAATATGCTCCCACGGTGAACGATGTTGGAGAAACTAAAGGAGATGACGCTCCCACGGCAAATGATGATGGAGTAGTAAAAAAAGAGGATGCTCCCACGGTGAACGATGACGGAGAAAGAAAAGGAGAGGATGCTCCCACGGCGAACGATGAAGGAGAAGCAAAAGGACAGGATGCTCCCACGGCGAACGATGAAGGAGTAGAAAAAAAGAGGACGCTCCCACGGCGAACGATGATGGAGAAGCAAACGGAGAGGGCGCTCCCACGACGGACGTCGCTGGAAAAGCAGAAATGAAGGTGCTCCCATGACGGACGATGAAGGAGATGCAAAATTGAGGGCGCTCCCACGGCGGACGATGAAGGAGAAGCAAAAGGAGAGGATGCTCCCACGGCGAGAGATGATGGAAAAGCCAAATGAGAGGATGATCCCACGGGAAACGATAACGGAGAAGGAAAAGGAGAGGATGGACCCACGGCGAACGATGAAGGAGAAGGAAAAGGAGAGGTTGCTTCCACGGCGAACGATGAAGGAGTAGAAAAAAAGAGGACGCTCTAATGGCGAACGATGATGGAGAAGCAAAAGGAGAGGGCGCTCCCACGACGGACGACGCTGGAGAAGGAGAAATGAGGGTGCTGCCACAACGGACGACACCGGAGAAGCAAAAATGAGGGCGCTTCCACAGCGGACGATGATGGAGAAGCAAAAGGAGATGATGCTCCCACGGCGAACGATGAAAGAGAAGCAAAAGGAAAATATGCTCCCACAGTGAACGATGATGGAGAAACTAAAGGAGAGGACGCTCCCACGGCGAATGATGATGGAGTAGTAAAAAAAGAGGATGCTTCCACGGCGAATGATGACGGAGAAGGAAAAGGAGAGGATGCTCCCACGGCGAACGATGAAGGAAAAGCAAAAAAGAGGACGCTCCCACGGCGAACGATGATGGAGTATAAAAAAAGAGGACGCTCCCACGACGGACGACGCTGGAGAAGCAGAAATGAAGGTGCACCCACGACGGACGATGAAGGAGATGCAAAACTGAGGGCGCTCCAACGGCGGACAATGAAGGAAAAGCAAAAGGAGAGGATGCTCCAACGGAGAACGATGAAGGAGAAGCAAAAGGAGAAGATGGTCCCACGGTGAACGATGATGGAGAAACTAAAGGATAGGACGCACCCACGGCGAATATTGATGGAGTAGTAAAAAAAGAGGATGCTCCCACGGCGAACGATGACGGAGAAAGAAAACGAGAGGATGCTCCCACGGCGGACGATGAAGGAGAAGCAAAAGGAGAGGATGCTCCCACGGCGAAAGATGATGGAGAAGCCAAATGAGAGGACGCACCCACGGCGATCGATGATGGAGAAGCAAAAGGAGAGGGCGCTCCCACGACGGACGATGCTGGAGAAGGAGAAATGAGGGTGCTGCCACAACGGACGACACTGAAGAAGCAAAAATGAGGGCGCTTCCACGGCGGACGATGATGGAGAAGCAAGAGTAAACAGCGCTTCCACGACGGACGATGCTGCAGAAGCAAAAATGAGGGTGTTACCACAGCGGACGATGAAGGAAAAGGAAAAGGAGAGGATGCTCTCACAGCGAATGATGATCGAGAAGCAAAAGGAGAGGCCGCCTCCACGACGGACGATGAAGGAGAAGCAAAAGAAGAGGATGCTCCCACGGCGAACGATGACGGAGAAGCAAACGGAGAGGATGCTCCCATGGCGAACGATGACGGAGAAGCAAAAGGAGAGGATGCTCCCAAGGCGAACGATGACGGAGAAACAAAAGGAGAGGATGCTCCCACGGCGAACGATGAAGGAGAAGCAAAAGGAAAAGATGCTCCTACGGTGAACGATGATGGAGAAACTAAAGGAGAGGACGCTCCCACGGCGAATGATGATGGAGTAGTAAAAAAAGAGGATGCTCCCACGGCGAACGATGACGGAGAAAGAAAAGGAGAGGATGCTCCCACGGCGGACGATGAAGGAGAAGCAAAAGGAGAGGATGCTCCCACGGCGAACGATGAAGGAGTAGAAAAATAGAGGACGCTCCCACGGCGAACTATGAAGGAGAAGCTAAAGAAGATGGCGCTCCCACGACGGACGACGCTGGAGAAGCAGAAATGAAGGTGCTCCCACGACGGACGATGAAGGAGATGCAAAATTGAGGGCGCTCCCACGGCGGACGATGAAGGAAAAGCAAAAGGAGAGGATGCTCCCACAGCGAAAGATGATGGAGAAGTCAAATGAGAGGACGCTCCCACGGCGATCGATGATGGAGAGGAAAAGGAGAGGCTGCTCCCACAGCAGACGATGATGGAGAAGCAAAAGGACACGGCGCTCCCACGACGGACGACGCTGCAGAAGCAAAAATGAGGGTGTTACCACAGCGGACGATGAAGGAAAAGGAAAAGGAGAGGATGCTCTCACAGCGAATGATGATCGAGAAGCAAAAGGAGAGGCCGCCTCCACGACGGACGAGGAAGGAGAAGCAAAAGAAGAGGATGCTCCCACTGCGAACGATGACGGAGAAGCCAAAGGGGAGGACGCTCCCATGGCGAACGATGAAGTAAGAGGAAAAAAAGAAGATGCTCCCACGGTGAACGATGAAGGAGAAGCAAAAGTAGAGGATGCTCCCACGGCGAACGATGAAGGAGAAGCAAAAGGAGAAGATGCTCCCACGGCGAACGATGATGGAGAAGCCAAAGGGGAGGACGCTCCCATGGCGAACGATGAAGTAGAAGGAAGAAAAGAAGATGCTCCCACGGCGAACGATGAAGGAGAAGCAAAAGTAGAGGATGCTCCCACGGCGAACGATGAAGGAGAAGCAAAAGGAGAAGATGCTCCCACGGCGAACGATGAAGGAGAAACACAAGGAGAGGACACTCCCACCCCGAATGATGATGGAGTAGTCAAAAAAGCGGTTGCTCCCACGGCGAACGATGAAGGAAAATCAAAAGGAGAGGATGCTCCCACGGCGATCGATGAAGGAGAAGCAAAAGGAGAGGACGCTCCCACGGCGGACGATGATGGAGAAGCAAAAGGACAGGGTGCTCCCACGACGGACGACGCTGGAGAAGCAGAAATTAGTGTGCTCCCACGGCGGACGACGCTGGAGAAGCAAAAGCAGAGGGCGCTCCCACAACGGACGACGCTGGAGAGGCAGTGTCCTGCAGCACATGAAGCTGAAGAAGCAGGTGTCCAGCAGCTGAAGGAGCGGATGATGCTGGAGAATCATCAGGACGCGGCGCTCCCCTGACGCATGATGCTGGTGAAGCAGCATGAGGACTGGGCATTCCCTGAGTGGATGTAGACAGTGAAGCTGGTGGTTGCGTTCGCCCGATAAATGAAGAAGAAGCTGGAAGCAAGGTTGTGAGGCCCTGAGTCACTTCCAATTCTAGAACTGATTGCTTTAGCGGTAGTCTCGGTGTCATTGTTGTGTCACAATGAGCAAGTGCACAGTGGCAGTAACTGTGTTATCATCATCGAGTTACTTTTCGTCATAATTGGCACTTTTTCTCTGTCGGAAGACAACTCTGGGTAGAAGTCCATCATGGATCCCAGGCCCCTAGATGCCCCTTCTCTTTGTTTCTGTCTGTCAGAAATCAAGGCAGAAGCAATCTAAGAAGTTTATTCTTTTTTTTTCTTTTTTTGGCCTCTTGTGCCACAGCAGATCCTTATCCAGTTACGTTAAACTCTATACTGCTACACTATTACAATAGATGGAGATTTGCAGCAAGAGGGAAGCGCATTGATTACAACTACATTCAGGGCAGAATTAAAGAGCTTCATTCCACTTGGACTTGAAGTTTTACACAACTCTGTTATGTATCTGAGACTTCCCTGAAAATCCTCACCCCAGAGAATGGCTTAGCATAGATTTTCTATTAGCTCTTCACCCACGTCCTGCAGTTCTGCCATACACTCTGGCATCTTCCATCTTAAGTTTTCACTGGAGTGGTTATTTTCTATTTCAGGACACTACCTGCCATTACAAATCTTTTCAGTAGTTCAGCTTTTAAGGACTGTACCTGAGATGCAGCTTATTTTGCATTGCTGCTGCTTTCCTTCACACAAGGACACCCAGAGCAGCAGAGGTTGGGCCCTAGTGGCTCTGTGCTGCCCTGTAACCCCACAGCTGCTCAGTCTCCCCAGGTGGGAGGAACAAGCCAATTGGAAATGCAGTAAAACCCAAAGGTTGAGATGAGAGCTAAAGACCACGACAGTAGAAGAAAACAGCATCAAGAACACAACAGCAATGGTAGCCACAACACAATTACTCACCACTCACCGACCAACGCATGCCATAAATCCCAGTGCTTGCCAAACGCTGTCCACCACCACTGCAAGGCCTCACAGCTACTGACCAACTGCCAGAGAGGGCTGCCTTTGCCCCTGCCCACAGCTTCATAGTGCCTTTGTGACATCACAGGGTTTGGAATGCTCCCTGACCAATGGCAGCACTGCCCTTGGCCCCGCCCCACCTCCTGCTTCTAACCATCATTGCAGCGGCTCCACCCGAACCAGCAGTTGTGATTGGCCAGGCTCTGCTTCAATCACTCAGCAGGAACCACACCCAGGTGTGGTGTTAGCACCTCTTCAGCTGAAATAGCAGCATGAGGCATTGCACCCAGAACGAGAGACAGTGCAGAAACTGAAAGAGAGGCTACTCCCACGTCAGACGATGCTTCAGAAGCAGAAGGAGAGGGCGCTGCCACAATGGATGCCTCTGGAGAAGCAGAAGGAGTGGACACTCCCGTGGCAGATGACACTGGAGAGGGAAATAGAGACGGCAATCTCGTGGCAGATGACGCATGAGAGGAAAAAGGAGAGGGCAATTACATGGCAGATGAAACTTCAGAGGAAAATGGAACAGACGCTTCTGTGACTGACAATGCTGAAGATGGCAGGGGAGAAGGTGCAGTTGCAGTAGACGATGGAGGAGAGCCTCGCCCCCACGATGGGCGAAACGGCAGAGGACGGTGGAGAGCCTCGCCCCCGCGATGGGCGACGGTAGAGAGCCTCGCCCCCGCGATGGGCGACGGTAGAGAGCCTTGTTGCCACGGCGGACGATGATGGAGAAGCAAAAGTAGAGGATGCTCCCACGGCAGACGTGGAAGGAAAGCAAAAGGAGAGGGCGCTCCCACGACAGACGATGAAGGAAAAGCAAAAGGAGAAGATGCTCCCAAGGCGAACGATGACAGAGAAGCAAAAGGAGAGGGCGCTCCCACGATGGACGACGCTGGAGAAGCAAAAATGAGGGCGTTACCACGGTGGACGATGAAGAAAAAGCAAAAGGAGAGGATGCTCTCACGGCAAACGATGATCGAGAAGCAAAAGGAGAGGGAGATCCGACGACAGACGATGAAGGAGAAGCAAAAGGAGAAGATGCTTCCATGGCGAATGATGACGGTGAAGCAAAAGGAGAGGATGCTCCCACGGCGAGCGATGAAGGAGAAGCAAAAGGAGAGGGCGCTCCCACGACGGACGACGCTGGAGAAGCAGAAATGAAGGTGCTCCCATGAAGGACGGTGAAGGAGAAGCAAAAAAGAGGACGCTCCCACGGCGAACTATGAAGGAGTAGAAAAAAAGAAGATGCTCCCACGGCGAACGATGAAGGAGTAGAAAAAAAGAGGACGCTCCCACGACGGACGACGCTGGAGAAGCAGAAATGAAGGTGCTCCCACGACGAACGATGAAGGAGATGCAAAATTGAGGGCGCTCCCACGGCGGACGATGAAGGAAAAGCAAAAGGAGAGGATGCTCCCACGGCGAAAGATGAAGGAGTAGTAAAAAAAGAGGATGCTCCCACGGCGAACTATGACGGAGAAGCAAATGAAGAGGATGCTCCCACGGCGAACGATGACAGAGAAGCAAAAGGAGAGGATGCTCCCACAGCGAACGATGACAGAGAAGCAAAAGGAGAGGATGCTCCCACGGCGAACGATGACGGAGACGCAAAAGGAGAGGATGCTCCCACGGCGAACGATGAAGGAGAAGCAAAAGGAAAATATGCTCCCACGGTGAACGATGTTGGAGAAACTAAAGGAGATGACGCTCCCACGGCAAATGATGATGGAGTAGTAAAAAAAGAGGATGCTCCCACGGTGAACGATGACGGAGAAAGAAAAGGAGAGGATGCTCCCACGGCGAACGATGAAGGAGAAGCAAAAGGACAGGATGCTCCCACGGCGAACGATGAAGGAGTAGAAAAAAAGAGGACGCTCCCACGGCGAACGATGATGGAGAAGCAAACGGAGAGGGCGCTCCCACGACGGACGTCGCTGGAAAAGCAGAAATGAAGGTGCTCCCATGACGGACGATGAAGGAGATGCAAAATTGAGGGCGCTCCCACGGCGGACGATGAAGGAGAAGCAAAAGGAGAGGATGCTCCCACGGCGAGAGATGATGGAAAAGCCAAATGAGAGGATGATCCCACGGGAAACGATAACGGAGAAGGAAAAGGAGAGGATGGACCCACGGCGAACGATGAAGGAGAAGGAAAAGGAGAGGTTGCTTCCACGGCGAACGATGAAGGAGTAGAAAAAAAGAGGACGCTCCAATGGCGAACGATGATGGAGAAGCAAAAGGAGAGGGCGCTCCCACGACGGACGACGCTGGAGAAGGAGAAATGAGGGTGCTGCCACAACGGACGACACCGGAGAAGCAAAAATGAGGGCGCTTCCACAGCGGACGATGATGGAGAAGCAAAAGGAGATGATGCTCCCACGGCGAACGATGAAAGAGAAGCAAAAGGAAAATATGCTCCCACAGTGAACGATGATGGAGAAACTAAAGGAGAGGACGCTCCCACGGCGAATGATGATGGAGTAGTAAAAAAAGAGGATGCTTCCACGGCGAATGATGACGGAGAAGGAAAAGGAGAGGATGCTCCCACGGCGAACGATGAAGGAAAAGCAAAAAAGAGGACGCTCCCACGGCGAACGATGATGGAGTATAAAAAAAGAGGACGCTCCCACGACGGACGACGCTGGAGAAGCAGAAATGAAGGTGCTCCCACGACGGACGATGAAGGAGATGCAAAACTGAGGGCGCTCCAACGGCGGACGATGAAGGAAAAGCAAAAGGAGAGGATGCTCCAAGGGAGAACGATGAAGGAGAAGCAAAAGGAGAAGATGGTCCCACGGTGAACGATGATGGAGAAACTAAAGGATAGGACGCACCCACGGCGAATATTGATGGAGTAGTAAAAAAAGAGGATGCTCCCACGGCAAACGATGACGGAGAAAGAAAAGGAGAGGATGCTCCCACGGCGGACGATGAAGGAGAAGCAAAAGGAGAGGATGCTCCCACGGCGAAAGATGATGGAGAAGCCAAATGAGAGGACGCACCCACGGCGATCGATGATGGAGAAGCAAAAGGAGAGGGCGCTCCCACGACGGACGATGCTGGAGAAGGAGAAATGAGGGTGCTGCCACAACGGACGACACTGAAGAAGCAAAAATGAGGGCGCTTCCACGGCGGACGATGATGGAGAAGCAAGAGTAAACGGCGCTTCCACGACGGACGACGCTGCAGAAGCAAAAATGAGGGTGTTACCACAGCGGACGATGAAGGAAAAGGAAAAGGAGAGGATGCTCTCACAGCGAATGATGATCGAGAAGCAAAAGGAGAGGCCGCCTCCACGACGGACGATGAAGGAGAAGCAAAAGAAGAGGATGCTCCCACGGCGAACGATGACGGAGAAGCAAACGGAGAGGATGCTCCCATGGCGAACGATGACGGAGAAGCAAAAGGAGAGGATGCTCCCACGGCGAACGATGACGGAGAAAGAAAAGGAGAGGATGCTCCCACGGCGGACGATGAAGGAGAAGCAAAAGGAGAGGATGCTCCCACGGCGAACGATGAAGGAGTAGAAAAATAGAGGACGCTCCCACGGCGAACTATGAAGGAGAAGCTAAAGAAGATGGCGCTCCCACGACGGACGACGCTGGAGAAGCAGAAATGAAGGTGCTCCCACGACGGACGATGAAGGAGATGCAAAATTGAGGGCGCTCCCACGGCGGACGATGAAGGAAAAGCAAAAGGAGAGGATGCTCCCACAGCGAAAGATGATGGAGAAGTCAAATGAGAGGACGCTCCCACGGCGATCGATGATGGAGAGGAAAAGGAGAGGCTGCTCCCACAGCAGACGATGATGGAGAAGCAAAAGGACACGGCGCTCCCACGACGGACGACGCTGCAGAAGCAAAAATGAGGGTGTTACCACAGCGGACGATGAAGGAAAAGGAAAAGGAGAGGATGCTCTCACAGCGAATGATGATCGAGAAGCAAAAGCAGAGGCCGCCTCCACGACGGACGAGGAAGGAGAAGCAAAAGAAGAGGATGCTCCCACTGCGAACGATGACGGAGAAGCCAAAGGGGAGGACGCTCCCATGGCGAACGATGAAGTAAGAGGAAAAAAAGAAGATGCTCCCACGGTGAATGATGAAGGAGAAGCAAAAGTACAGGATGCTCCCACGGCGAACGATGAAGGAGAAGCAAAAGGAGAAGATGCTCCCACGGCGAACGATGATGGAGAAGCCAAAGGGGAGGACGCTCCCATGGCGAACGATGAAGTAGAAGGAAGAAAAGAAGATGCTCCCACGGCGAACGATGAAGGAGAAGCAAATGTAGAGGATGCTCCCACGGCGAACGATGAAGGAGAAGCAAAAGGAGAAGATGCTCCCACGGCGAACGATGAAGGAGAAACACAAGGAGAGGACACTCCCACCCCGAATGATGATGGAGTAGTCAAAAAAGCGGTTGCTCCCACGGCGAACGATGAAGGAAAATCAAAAGGAGAGGATGCTCCCACGGCGATCGATGAAGGAGAAGCAAAAGGAGAGGACGCTCCCACGGCGGACGATGATGGAGAAGCAAAAGGACAGGGTGCTCCCACGACGGACGACGCTGGAGAAGCAGAAATTAGTGTGCTCCCACGGCGGACGACGCTGGAGAAGCAAAAGCAGAGGGCGCTCCCACAACGGACGACGCTGGAGAGGCAGTGTCCTGCAGCACATGAAGCTGAAGAAGCAGGTGTCCAGCAGCTGAAGGAGCGGATGATGCTGGAGAATCATCAGGACGCGGCGCTCCCCTGACGCATGATGCTGGTGAAGCAGCATGAGGACTGGGCATTCCCTGAGTGGATGTAGACAGTGAAGCTGGTGGTTGCGTTCGCCCGATAAATGAAGAAGAAGCTGGAAGCAAGGTTGTGAGGCCCTGAGTCACTTCCAATTCTAGAACTGATTGCTTTAGCGGTAGTCTCGGTGTCATTGTTGTGTCACAATGAGCAAGTGCACAGTGGCAGTAACTGTGTTATCATCATCGAGTTACTTTTCGTCATAATTGGCACTTTTTCTCTGTCGGAAGACAACTCTGGGTAGAAGTCCATCATGGATCCCAGGCCCCTAGATGCCCCTTCTCTTTGTTTCTGTCTGTCAGAAATCAAGGCAGAAGCAATCTAAGAAGTTTATTCTTTTTTTTTCTTTTTTTGGCCTCTTGTGCCACAGCAGATCCTTATCCAGTTACGTTAAACTCTATACTGCTACACTATTACAATAGATGGAGATTTGCAGCAAGAGGGAAGCGCATTGATTACAACTACATTCAGGGCAGAATTAAAGAGCTTCATTCCACTTGGACTTGAAGTTTTACACAACTCTGTTATGTATCTGAGACTTCCCTGAAAATCCTCACCCCAGAGAATGGCTTAGCATAGATTTTCTATTAGCTCTTCACCCACGTCCTGCAGTTCTGCCATACACTCTGGCATCTTCCATTTTAAGTTTTCACTGGAGTGGTTATTTTCTATTTCAGGACACTACCTGCCATTACAAATCTTTTCAGTAGTTCAGCTTTTAAGGACTGTACCTGAGATGCAGCTTATTTTGCATTGCTGCTGCTTTCCTTCACACAAGGACACCCAGAGCAGCAGAGGTTGGGCCCTAGTGGCTCTGTGCTGCCCTGTAACCCCACAGCTGCTCAGTCTCCCCAGGTGGGAGGAACAAGCCAATTGGAAATGCAGTAAAACCCAAAGGTTGAGATGAGAGCTAAAGACCACGACAGTAGAAGAAAACAGCATCAAGAACACAACAGCAATGGTAGCCACAACACAATTACTCACCACTCACCGACCAACGCATGCCATAAATCCCAGTGCTTGCCAAATGCTGTCCACCACCACTGCAAGGCCTCACAGCTACTGACCAACTGCCAGAGAGGGCTGCCTTTGCCCCTGCCCACAGCTTCATAGTGCCTTTGTGACATCACAGGGTTTGGAATGCTCCCTGACCAATGGCAGCACTGCCCTTGGCCCCGCCCCACCTCCTGCTTCTAACCATCATTGCAGCGGCTCCACCCGAACCAGCAGTTGTGATTGGCCAGGCTCTGCTTCAATCACTCAGCAGGAACCACACCCAGGTGTGGTGTTAGCACCTCTTCAGCTGAAATAGCAGCATGAGGCATTGCACCCAGAACGAGAGACAGTGCAGAAACTGAAAGAGAGGCTACTCCCACGTCAGACGATGCTTCAGAAGCAGAAGGAGAGGGCGCTGCCACAATGGATGCCTCTGGAGAAGCAGAAGGAGTGGACACTCCCGTGGCAGATGACACTGGAGAGGGAAATAGAGACGGCAATCTCGTGGCAGATGACGCATGAGAGGAAAAAGGAGAGGGCAATTACATGGCAGATGAAACTTCAGAGGAAAATGGAACAGACGCTTCTGTGACTGACAATGCTGAAGATGGCAGGGGAGAAGGTGCAGTTGCAGTAGACGATGGAGGAGAGCCTCGCCCCCACGATGGGCGAAACGGCAGAGGACGGTGGAGAGCCTCGCCCCTGCGATGGGCGACGGTAGAGAGCCTTGTTGCCACGGCGGACGATGATGGAGAAGCAAAAGTAGAGGATGCTCCCACGGCAGACGTGGAAGGAAAGCAAAAGGAGAGGGCGCTCCCACGACAGACGATGAAGGAAAAGCAAAAGGAGAGGATGCTCCCAAGGCGAACGACGACAGAGAAGCAAAAGGAGAGGGCGCACCCACGATGGACGACGCTGGACAAGCAAAAATGAGGGCGTTACCACGGCGGACGATGAAGAAAAAGCAAAAGGAGAGGATGCTCTCACGGCAAACGATGATCGAGAAGCAAAAGGAGAGGGAGATCCGACGACAGACGATGAAGGAGAAGCAAAAGGAGAAGATGCTTCCATGGCGAATGATGACGGTGAAGCAAAAGGAGAGGATGCTCCCACGGCGAGCGATGAAGGAGAAGCAAAAGGAGAGGGCGCTCCCACGACGGACGACGCTGGAGAAGCAGAAATGAAGGTGCTCCCATGACGGACGGTGAAGGAGAAGCAAAAAAGAGGACGCTCCCACGGCGAACTATGAAGGAGTAGAAAAAAAGAAGATGCTCCCACGGCGAACGATGAAGGAGTAGAAAAAAAGAGGACGCTCCCACGACGGACGACGCTGGAGAAGCAGAAATGAAGGTGCTCCCACGACGGACGATGAAGGGGATGCAAAATTGAGGGCGCTCCCACGGCGGACGATGAAGGAAAAGCAAAAGGAGAGGATGCTCCCACGGCGAATGATGAAGGAGTAGTAAAAAAAGAGGATGCTCCCACGGCGAACTATGACGGAGAGGCAAATGAAGAGGATGCTCCCACGGCGAACGATGACAGAGAAGCAAAAGGAGAGGATGCTCCCACGGCGAACGATGACAGAGAAGCAAAAGGAGAGGATGCTCCCACGGCGAACGATGATGGAGACGCAAAAGGAGAGGATGCTCCCACGACGGAAGACGCTGGAAAAGCAGAAATGAAGGTGCTCCCATGACGGACGATGAAGGAAATGCAAAATTGAGGGCGCTCCCACGGCGGACGATGAAGGAGAAGCAAAAGGAGAGGATGCTCCCACGGTGAACGATGATGGAGAAACTAAAGGAGAGGACGCTCCCACGGCGAATGGTGATGGAGTAGTAAAAAAAGAGGATGCTCCCACGGCGAACGATGACGGAGAAGGAAAAGGAGAGGATGCTCCCACAGCGAACGATGAAGGAGAAGCAAAAAAGAGGACGCTCCCACGGCGAACGATGAAGGAGTAGAAAAAAAGAGGACGCTCCCACGGCGAACGACGCTGGAGAAGCAGAAATGAAGGTGCTCCCACGACGGACGATTAAGGAGATGCAAAATTGAGGGCGCTCCAACGGCAAACGATGAAGGAAAAGCAAAAGGAGAGGATGCTCCCATGGCGAAAGATGATGGAGAAGCCAAAGGAGAGGATGCTCCAACGGAGAACGATGAAGGAGAAGCAAAAGGAAAAGATGCTCCCACGGTGAACGATGATGGAGAAACTAAAGGATAGAACGCTCCCACGGCGAATGATGATGGAGTAGTAAAAAAAGAGGATGCTCCCACGGCGAACGATGACGGAGAAGGAAAAGGAGAGGATGCTCCCACGGCGAACGATGAAGGAGTAGAAAAAAAGAGGTTGCTCCCACGGCGAAAGATGATGGAGAAGTAAAAGGAGAGGGCACTCCCACGACGGACGACGCTGGAGAAGCAGAAATGAAGCTGCTCCCACGACGGACGATGAAGGAGATGCAAAATTGAGGGTGCTCCCACGGCGGACGATGAAGGAAAAGCAAAAGGAGTGGATGCTCCCACGGCGAAAGATGATGGAGAAGCCAAATGAGAGGACGCTCCCACGGCGATCGATGATGGAGAAGCAAAAGGAGAGGGCGCTCCCACGACGGACGACGCTGGAGGAGAAATGAGGGTGCTGCCACAACGGACGACACTGAAGAAGCAAAAATGAGGGCGCTTCCACGGCGGACGATGATGGAGAAGCAAGAGTACACGGCGCTTCCACGACGGACGACGCTGCAGAAGCAAAAATGAGGGTGTTACCACAGTGGACGATGAAGGAAAAGGAAAAGGAGAGGATGCTCTCACAGCGAATGATGATCGAGAAGCAAAAGGAGAGGCCGCCTCCACGACGGACGATGAAGGAGAAGCAAAAGAAGAGGATGCTCCCACGGCGAACGATGACGGAGAGGGAGAAGGAGAGGATGCTACCATGGCGAACGATGACGGAGAAGCAAAAGGAGAGGATGCTCCCACGGCGAACGATGACGGAGAAGCAAAAGAAGAGGATGCTCCCACGGCGAATGATGAAGGAGAAGCAAAAGGAAAAGATGCTCCTACGGTGAACGATGATGGAGAAACTAAAGGAGAGGACGCTCCCACGGCGAATGATGATGGAGTAGTAAAAAAAGAGGATGCTCCCACGGCGAACGATGACGGAGAAAGAAAAGGAGAGGATGCTCCCACGGCGGACGATGAAGGAGAAGCAAAAGGAGAGGATGCTCCCACGGCGAACGATGAAGGAGTAGAAAAATAGAGGACGCTCCCACGGCGAACTATGATGGAGAAGCAAAAGGAGAGGGCGCTCCCACGACGGACGACGCTGGAGAAGCAGAAATGAAGGTGCTCCCACGATGGACGATGAAGGAGATGCAAAATTGAGGGCGCTCCCACGGCGGACGATGAAGGAAAAGCAAAAGGAGAGGATGCTCCCACGGCGAAAGATGATGGAGAAGTCAAATGAGAGGACGCTCCCACGGCGATCGATGATGGAGAGGAAAAGGAGAGGCTGCTCCCACAGCAGACGATGATGGAGAAGCAAAAGGACACGGCGCTCCCACGACGGACGACGCTGCAGAAGCAAAAATGAGGGTGTTACCACAGCGGACGATGAAGGAAAAGGAAAAGGAGAGGATGCTCTCACAGCGAATGATGATCGAGAAGCAAAAGGAGAGGCCGCCTCCAAGACGGACGATGAAGGAGAAGCAAAAGAAGAGGATGCTCCCACGGCGAACGATGACGGAGAAGCAAAAGGAGAGGATGCTCCCACGGCGAACGATGACGGAGACGCAAAACGAGAGGATGCTCCCACGGCGAACGATGATGGAGAAGCCAAAGGGGAGGACGCTCCCACGGCGAACGATGAAGTAGAAGAAAAAAAAGAAGATGCTCCCACGGCGAACGATGAAGGAGAAGCAAAAGTAGAGGATGCTCCCACGGCGAACGATGAAGGAGAAGCAAAAGGACAAGATGCTCCCACGGCGAACGATGTTGGAGAAACAAAAGGAGAGGACACTCCCACGGCGAATGATGATGGAGTAGTAAAAAAAGAGGTTGCTCCCACGGCGAACGATGAAGGAAAAGCAAATGGAGAGGATGCTCCCACGGCGAACGATGAAGGAGTAGAAAAAAAGAGGACGCTCCCACGACGGACGACGCTGGAGAAGCAGAAATGAAGGTGCTCCCACGACGGACGATGAAGGAGATGCAAAATTGAGGGCGCTCCAACGGCGGACGATGAAGGAGAAGCAAAAGGAAAAGATGCTCCCACGGTGAACGATGATGGAGAAACTAAAGGATAGGACGATCCCACGGCGAATGATGATGGAGTAGTAAAAAAAGAGGATGCTCCCACGGCGAACGATGAAGGAAAAGCAAATGGAGAGGATGGTCCCACGGCGATCGATGAAGGAGAAGCAAAAGGAGAGGACGCTCCCACGGCGGACGATGATGGAGAAGCAAAAGGACAGGGCGCTCCCACGACGGACGACGCTGGAGAAGCAGAAATTAGTGTGCTCCCACGGCGGACGACGCTGGAGAAGCAAAAGCAGAGGGCGCTCCCACAACGGACGACGCTGGAGAGGCAGTGTCCTGCAGCACATGAAGCTGAAGAAGCAGGTGTCCAGCAGCTGAAGGAGCGGATGATGCTGGAGAATCATCAGGACGCGGCGCTCCCCTGACGCATGATGCTGGTGAAGCAGCATGAGGACTGGGCATTCCCTGAGTGGATGTAGACAGTGAAGCTGGTGGTTGCGTTCGCCCGATAAATGAAGAAGAAGCTGGAAGCAAGGTTGTGAGGCCCTGAGTCACTTCCAATTCTAGAACTGATTGCTTTAGCGGTAGTCTCGGTGTCATTGTTGTGTCACAATGAGCAAGTGCACAGTGGCAGTAACTGTGTTATCATCATCGAGTTACTTTTCGTCATAATTGGCACTTTTTCTCTGTCGGAAGACAACTCTGGGTAGAAGTCCATCATGGATCCCAGGCCCCTAGATGCCCCTTCTCTTTGTTTCTGTCTGTCAGAAATCAAGGCAGAAGCAATCTAAGAAGTTTATTCTTTTTTTTTCTTTTTTTGGCCTCTTGTGCCACAGCAGATCCTTATCCAGTTACGTTAAACTCTATACTGCTACACTATTACAATAGATGGAGATTTGCAGCAAGAGGGAAGCGCATTGATTACAACTACATTCAGGGCAGAATTAAAGAGCTTCATTCCACTTGGACTTGAAGTTTTACACAACTCTGTTATGTATCTGAGACTTCCCTGAAAATCCTCACCCCAGAGAATGGCTTAGCATAGATTTTCTATTAGCTCTTCACCCACGTCCTGCAGTTCTGCCATACACTCTGGCATCTTCCATTTTAAGTTTTCACTGGAGTGGTTATTTTCTATTTCAGGACACTACCTGCCATTACAAATCTTTTCAGTAGTTCAGCTTTTAAGGACTGTACCTGAGATGCAGCTTATTTTGCATTGCTGCTGCTTTCCTTCACACAAGGACACCCAGAGCAGCAGAGGTTGGGCCCTAGTGGCTCTGTGCTGCCCTGTAACCCCACAGCTGCTCAGTCTCCCCAGGTGGGAGGAACAAGCCAATTGGAAATGCAGTAAAACCCAAAGGTTGAGATGAGAGCTAAAGACCACGACAGTAGAAGAAAACAGCATCAAGAACACAACAGCAATGGTAGCCACAACACAATTACTCACCACTCACCGACCAACGCATGCCATAAATCCCAGTGCTTGCCAAACGCTGTCCACCACCACTGCAAGGCCTCACAGCTACTGACCAACTGCCAGAGAGGGCTGCCTTTGCCCCTGCCCACAGCTTCATAGTGCCTTTGTGACATCACAGGGTTTGGAATGCTCCCTGACCAATGGCAGCACTGCCCTTGGCCCCGCCCCACCTCCTGCTTCTAACCATCATTGCAGCGGCTCCACCCAAACCAGCAGTTGTGATTGGCCAGGCTCTGCTTCAATCACTCAGCAGGAACCACACCCAGGTGTGCTGTTAGCACCTCTTCAGCTGAAATAGCAGCATGAGGCATTGCACCCAGAACGAGAGACAGTGCAGAAACTGAAAGAGAGGCTACTCCCACGTCAGACGATGCTTCAGAAGCAGAAGGAGAGGGCGCTGCCACAATGGATGCCTCTGGAGAAGCAGAAGGAGTGGACACTCCCGTGGCAGATGACACTGGAGAGGGAAATAGAGACGGCAATCTCGTGGCAGATGACGCATGAGAGGAAAAAGGAGAGGGCAATTACATGGCAGATGAAACTTCAGAGGAAAATGGAACAGACGCTTCTGTGACTGACAATGCTGAAGATGGCAGGGGAGAAGGTGCAGTTGCAGTAGACGATGGAGGAGAGCCTCGCCCCCACGATGGCCGAAACGGCAGAGGACGGTGGAGAGCCTCGCCCCCGCGATGGGCGACGGTAGAGAGCCTTGTTGCCACGGCGGACGATGATGGAGAAGCAAAAGTAGAGGATGCTCCCACGGCAGACGTGGAAGGAAAGCAAAAGGAGAGGGCGCTCCCACGACAGACGATGAAGGAAAAGCAAAAGGAGAAGATGCTCCCAAGGCGAACGATGACAGAGAAGCAAAAGGAGAGGGCGCTCCCACGATGGACGACGCTGGAGAAGCAAAAATGAGGGCGTTACCACGGCGGACGATGAAGAAAAAGCAAAAGGAGAGGATGCTCTCACGGCAAACGATGATCGAGAAGCAAAAGGAGAGGGAGATGCGACGACAGACGATGAAGGAGAAGCAAAAGGAGAAGATGCTTCCATGGCGAATGATGACGGTGAAGCAAAAGGAGAGGATGCTCCCACGGCGAGCGATGAAGGAGAAGCAAAAGGAGAGGGCGCTCCCACGACGGACGACGCTGGAGAAGCAGAAATGAAGGTGCTCCCATGACGGACGGTGAAGGAGAAGCAAAAAAGAGGACGCTCCCACGGCGAACTATGAAGGAGTAGAAAAAAAGAAGATGCTCCCACGGCGAACGATGAAGGAGTAGAAAAAAAGAGGACGCTCCCACGACGGACGACGCTGGAGAAGCAGAAATGAAGGTGCTCCCACGACGGACGATGAAGGAGATGCAAAATTGAGGGCGCTCCCACGGCGGACGATGAAGGAAAAGCAAAAGGAGAGGATGCTCCCACGGCGAAAGATGATGGAGAAGCCAAAGGAGAGGACGCTCCCACGGCGAATGATGAAGGAGTAGTAAAAAAAGAGGATGCTCCCACGGCGAACTATGACGGAGAGGCAAATGAAGAGGATGCTCCCACGGCGAACGATGACAGAGAAGCAAAAGGAGAGGATGCTCCCACGGCGAACGATGACAGAGAAGCAAAAGGAGAGGATGCTCCCACGGCGAACGATGACGGAGGCGCAAAAGGAGAGGATGCTCCCACGGCGAACGAGGACGAAGACGCAAAAGGAGAGGATGCCCCCACGGCGAACGATGACGGAGAAGCAAAGAAGAGGATGCTCGCACGGCGAACGATGATGGAGAAGCCAAAGGGGAGGACGCTCCAACGGCGAACGATGAAGTAGAAGGAAAAAAAGAGGATGCTCCCACGGCGAACGATGAAGGAGAAGCAAAAGGAGAGGATGCTCCCACGGCCGACGTGGAAGGAAAGCAAAAGGAGAGGGCGCTCCCACGACAGACGATGAAGGAAAAGCAAAAGGAGAAGATGCTCCCAAGGCGAACGATGACAGAGAAGCAAAAGGAGAGGGCGCTCCCACGATGGACGACGCTGGAGAAGCAAAAATGAGGGCGTTACCACAGCGGACGATGAAGAAAAAGCAAAAGGAGAGGATGCTCTCACGGCAAACGATGGTCGAGAAGCAAAAGGAGAGGGAGATCCGACGACAGACGATGAAGGAGTAGCAAAAGGAGAAGATGCTTCCATGGCGAATGATGACGGTGAAGCAAAAGGAGAGGATGCTCCCACGGCGAGCGATGAAGGAGAAGCAAAAGGAGAGGGCGCTCCCACGACGGACGACGCTGGAGAAGCAGAAATGAAGGTGCTCCCATGACGGACGGTGAAGGAGAAGCAAAAAAGAGGACGCTCCCACGGCGAACTATGAAGGAGTAGAAAAAAAGAAGATGCTCCCACGGCGAACGATGAAGGAGTAGAAAAAAAGAGGACGCTCCCACGACGGACGACGCTGGAGAAGCAGAAATGAAGGTGCTCCCACGACGGACGATGAAGGAGATGCAAAATTGAGGGCGCTCCCACGGCGGACGATGAAGGAAAAGCAAAAGGAGAGGATGCTCCCACGGCGAAAGATGATGGAGAAGCCAAAGGAGAGGACGCTCCCACGGCGAATGATGAAGGAGTAGTAAAAAAAGAGGATGCTCCCACGGCGAACTATGACGGAGAGGCAAATGAAGAGGATGCTCCCACGGCGAACGATGACAGAGAAGCAAAAGGAGAGGATGCTCCCACGGCGAACGATGACAGAGAAGCAAAAGGAGAGGATGCTCCCACGGCGAACGATGACGGAGACGCAAAAGGAGAGGATGCTCCCACGGCGAACGATGACGGAGAAGCAAAGAAGAGGATGCTCGCACGGCGAACGATGATGGAGAAACCAAAGGGGAGGACGCTGCAATGGCGAACGATAAAGTAGAAGGAAAAAAAGAGGATGCTCCCACGGCGAACGATGAAGGAGAAGCAAAAGGAGAGGATGCTCCCAAGGCGAACGATGAAGGAGATGCAAAAGGAAAATATGCTCCCACGGTGAACGATGTTGGAGAAGCTAAAGGAGAGGACGCTCCCACGGCGAATGATGATGGAGTAGTAAAAAAAGAGGATGCTCCCACGGCGAACGATGATGGAGAAAGAAAAGGAGAGGATGCTCCCAGGGCGAACGATGACGGAGAAGCAAAAGGAGAGGATGCTCCCACGGCGAACGATGAAGGAGTAGAAAAAAAGAGGACGCTCCCACGACGGACGACGCTGGAGAAGCAGAAATGAAGGTGCTCCCACGACGGACTATGAAGGAGATGCAAAATTGAGGGTGCTCCAGCGGCAGACGATGAAGGAAAAGCAAAAGGAGAGGATGCTCCCACGGCGAGAGATGATGGAAAAGCCAAATGAGAGTATGGTCCCACGGCAAACGATGACGGAGAAGGAAAAGGAGAGGATTGTCCCACGGCGAACGATGAAGGAGAAGGAAAAGGAGAGGATGCTCCCACGGCGAACGATGAAGGAGTAGAAAAAAAGAGGACGCTCCAATGGCGAACGATGATGGAGAAGCAAAAGGAGAGGGCGCTCCCACGACGGACGACGCTGGAGAAGGAGAAATGAGGGTGCTGCCACAACGGACGACACTGGAGAAGCAAAAATGAGGGCGCTTCCACAGCGGACGATGATGGAGAAGCAAAAGGAGATGATGCTCCCACGGCGAACGATGAAAGAGAAGCAAAAGGAAAAGATGCTCCCACGGTGAACGATGATGGAGAAACTAAAGGAGAGGACGCTCCCACGGCGAATGATGATGGAGTAGTAAAAAAAGAGGATGCTCCCACGGCGAACGATGATGGAGAAGGAAAAGGAGAGGATGCTCCCACGGCGAACGATGAAGGAGAAGCAAAAAAGAGGACGCTCCCACGGCTAACGATGAAGGAGTAGAAAAAAAGAGGACGCTCCCACGACGGACGACGCTGGAGAAGCAGAAATGAAGGTGCTCCCACGACGGACTATGAAGGAGATGCAAAATTGAGGGTGCTCCAGCGGAGGACGATGAAGGAAAAGCAAAAGGAGAGGATGCTCCCACGGCGAAAGATGATGGAGAAGCCAAAGGAGAGGATGCTCCAACGGTGAACGATGAAGGAGTAGCAAAAAAGAGGACGCTCCCACGGCGAACGATGAAGGAGTAGAAAAAAAGAGGACGCTCCCAGGGCGAACGATGAAGGAGTAGAAAAAAAGAGGACGCTCCCACGACGGACGACGCTGGAGAAGCAGAAATGAAGGTGCTCCCACGAAGGACGATGAAGGAGATGCAAAATTGAGGGCGCTCCAACGGCGGACGATGAAGGAAAAGCAAAAGGAGAGGATGCTCCCACGGCGAAAGATGATGGAGAAGCCAAAGGAGAGGATGCTCCAACGGAGAACGATGAAGGAGAAGCAAATGGAAAAGATGCTCCCATGGTGAACGATGATGGAGAAACTAAAGGATAGGACGCTCCCACGGCGAATGATGATGGAGTAGTAAAAAAAGAGGATGCTCCCACGGCGAACGATGACGGAGAAGGAAAAGGAGAGGATGCTCCCACGGCGAACGATGAAGGAGTAGAAAAAAAGAGGTTGCTCCCACGGCAAACGATGATGGAGAAGCAAAAGGAGAGGGCACTCCCACGACGGACGACGCTGGAGAAGCAGAAATGAAGCTGCTCCCACGGCGGACGATGAAGGAGATGCAAAAGGAGATGATGCTCCCACGGCGAAAGATGATGGAGAAGCCAAATGAGAGGACGCTCCCACGGCGATCGATGATGGAGAAGCAAAAGGAGAGGGCGCTCCCACGACGGACGACGCTGGAGAAGCAGAAATGAAGGTGCTCCCATGACGGACGGTGAAGGAGAAGCAAAAAAGAGGACGCTCCCACGGCGAACGATGAAGGAGAAGCAAAAGGAAAATATGCTCCCACGGTGAACGATGTTGGAGAAACTAAAGGAGAGGACGCTCCCACGGCGAATGATGATGGAGTAGTAAAAAAAGAGGATGCTCCCACGGCGAACGATTACGGAGAAAGAAAAGGAGAGGATGCTCCCACGGCGAACGATGAAGGAGAAGCAAAAGGAGAGGATGCTCCCACGGCGAACGATGAAGGAGTAGAAAAAAAGAGGACGCTCCCACGGCGAACGATGATGGAGAAGCAAACGGAGAGGGCGCTCCCACGACGGACGACGCTGGAAAAGCAGAAATGAAGGTGCTCCCATGACGGACGATGAAGGAGATGCAAAATTGAGGGCGCTCCCACGGCGGACGATGAAGGAAAAGCAAAAGGAGAGGATGCTCCCACGGTGAACGATGAAGGAGTAGAAAAAAAGAGGACGCTCCCACGACGGACGACGCTGGAGAAGCAGAAATGAAGGTGCTCCCACGACGGACGATGAAGGAGATGCAAAATTGAGGGCGCTCCAACGGCGGACGATGAAGGAGAAGCAAAAGGAAAAGATGCTCCCACGGTGAACGATGATGGAGAAACTAAAGGATAGGACGATCCCACGGCGAATGATGATGGAGTAGTAAAAAAAGAGGATGCTCCCACGGCGAACGATGAAGGAAAAGCAAATGGAGAGGATGGTCCCACGGCGATCGATGAAGGAGAAGCAAAAGGAGAGGACGCTCCCACGGCGGACGATGATGGAGAAGCAAAAGGACAGGGCGCTCCCACGACGGACGACGCTGGAGAAGCAGAAATTAGTGTGCTCCCACGGCGGACGACGCTGGAGAAGCAAAAGCAGAGGGCGCTCCCACAACGGACGACGCTGGGGAGGCAGTGTCCTGCAGCACATGAAGCTGAAGAAGCAGGTGTCCAGCAGCTGAAGGAGCGGATGATGCTGGAGAATCATCAGGACGCGGCGCTCCCCTGACGCATGATGCTGGTGAAGCAGCATGAGGACTGGGCATTCCCTGAGTGGATGTAGACAGTGAAGCTGGTGGTTGCGTTCGCCCGATAAATGAAGAAGAAGCTGGAAGCAAGGTTGTGAGGCCCTGAGTCACTTCCAATTCTAGAACTGATTGCTTTAGCGGTAGTCTCGGTGTCATTGTTGTGTCACAATGAGCAAGTGCACAGTGGCAGTAACTGTGTTATCATCATCGAGTTACTTTTCGTCATAATTGGCACTTTTTCTCTGTCGGAAGACAACTCTGGGTAGAAGTCCATCATGGATCCCAGGCCCCTAGATGCCCCTTCTCTTTGTTTCTGTCTGTCAGAAATCAAGGCAGAAGCAATCTAAGAAGTTTATTCTTTTTTTTTCTTTTTTTGGCCTCTTGTGCCACAGCAGATCCTTATCCAGTTACGTTAAACTCTATACTGCTACACTATTACAATAGATGGAGATTTGCAGCAAGAGGGAAGCGCATTGATTACAACTACATTCAGGGCAGAATTAAAGAGCTTCATTCCACTTGGACTTGAAGTTTTACACAACTCTGTTATGTATCTGAGACTTCCCTGAAAATCCTCACCCCAGAGAATGGCTTAGCATAGATTTTCTATTAGCTCTTCACCCACGTCCTGCAGTTCTGCCATACACTCTGGCATCTTCCATTTTAAGTTTTCACTGGAGTGGTTATTTTCTATTTCAGGACACTACCTGCCATTACAAATCTTTTCAGTAGTTCAGCTTTTAAGGACTGTACCTGAGATGCAGCTTATTTTGCATTGCTGCTGCTTTCCTTCACACAAGGACACCCAGAGCAGCAGAGGTTGGGCCCTAGTGGCTCTGTGCTGCCCTGTAACCCCACAGCTGCTCAGTCTCCCCAGGTAAGAGGAACAAGCCAATTGGAAATGCAGTAAAACCCAAAGGTTGAGATGAGAGCTAAAGACCACGACAGTAGAAGAAAACAGCATCAAGAACACAACAGCAATGGTAGCCACAACACAATTACTCACCACTCACCGACCAACGCATGCCATAAATCCCAGTGCTTGCCAAACGCTGTCCACCACCACTGCAAGGCCTCACAGCTACTGACCAACTGCCAGAGAGGGCTGCCTTTGCCCCTGCCCACAGCTTCATAGTGCCTTTGTGACATCACAGGGTTTGGAATGCTCCCTGACCAATGGCAGCACTGCCCTTGGCCCCGCCCCACCTCCTGCTTCTAACCATCATTGCAGCGGCTCCACCCGAACCAGCAGTTGTGATTGGCCAGGCTCTGCTTCAATCACTCAGCAGGAACCACACCCAGGTGTGGTGTTAGCACCTCTTCAGCTGAAATAGCAGCATGAGGCATTGCACCCAGAACGAGAGACAGTGCAGAAACTGAAAGAGAGGCTACTCCCACGTCAGACGATGCTTCAGAAGCAGAAGGAGAGGGCGCTGCCACAATGGATGCCTCTGGAGAAGCAGAAGGAGTGGACACTCCCGTGGCAGATGACACTGGAGAGGGAAATAGAGACGGCAATCTCGTGGCAGATGACACATGAGAGGAAAAAGGAGAGGGCAATTACATGGCAGATGAAACTTCAGAGGAAAATGGAACAGACGCTTCTGTGACTGACAATGCTGAAGATGGCAGGGGAGAAGGTGCAGTTGCAGTAGACGATGGAGGAGAGCCTCGCCCCCACGATGGGCGAAACGGCAGAGGACGGTGGAGAGCCTCGCCCCCGCGATGGGCGACGGTAGAGAGCCTCGCCCCCGCGATGGGCGACGGTAGAGAGCCTTGTTGCCACGGCGGACGATGATGGAGAAGCAAAACTAGAGGATGCTCCCACGGCAGACGTGGAAGGAAAGCAAAAGGAGAGGGCGCTCCCACGACAGACGATGAAGGAAAAGCAAAAGGAGAAGATGCTCCCAAGGCGAACGATGACAGAGAAGCAAAAGGAGAGGGCGCTCCCACGATGGACGACGCTGGACAAGCAAAAATGAGGGCGTTACCACGGCGGACGATGAAGAAAAAGCAAAAGGAGAGGATGCTCTCACGGCAAACGATGATCGAGAAGCAAAAGGAGAGGGAGATCCGACGACAGACGATGAAGGAGAAGCAAAAGGAGAAGATGCTTCCATGGCGAATGATGACGGTGAAGCAAAAGGAGAGGATGCTCCCACGGCGAGCGATGAAGGAGAAGCAAAAGGAGAGGGCGCTCACACGACGGACGACGCTGGAGAAGCAGAAATGAAGGTGCTCCCATGACGGACGGTGAAGGAGAAGCAAAAAAGAGGACGCTCCCACGGCGAACTATGAAGGAGTAGAAAAAAAGAAGATGCTCCCACGGCGAACGATGAAGGAGTAGAAAAAAAGAGGACGCTCCCACGACGGACGACGCTGGAGAAGCAGAAATGAAGGTGCTCCCACGACGGACGATGAAGGAGATGCAAAATTGACGGCGCTCCCACGGCGGACGATGAAGGAAAAGCAAAAGGAGAGGATGCTCCCACGGCGAAAGATGATGGAGAAGCCAAAGGAGAGGACGCTCCCACGGCGAATGATGATGGAGTAGTAAAAAAAGAGGATGCTCCCACGGCGAACTATGACGGAGAGGCAAATGAAGAGGATGCTCCCACGGCGAACGATGACAGAGAAGCAAAAGGAGAGGATGCTCCCACGGCGAACGATGACAGAGAAGCAAAAGGAGAGGATGCTCCCACGGCGAACGATGACGGAGACGCAAAAGGAGAGGATGCTCCCACGGCGAACGATGACGGAGAAGCAAAAGGAGAGGATGCTCCCACGGTGAACGATGATGGAGAAAGAAAAAAAGAGGATGCTCCCACAGCGGACGATGAAGGAGTAGAAAAATAGAGGACGCTCCCACGGCGAACTATGATGGAGAAGCAAAATGAGAGGGCGCTCCCACGACGGACGACACTGGAGAAGCAGAAATGAAGGTGCTCCCACGACGGACGATGAAGGAAAAGCAAAAGGAGAGGATGCTCCCACGGCGAAAGATGATGGATAAGTCAAATGAGAGGACGCTCCCACGGCGATCGATGAAGGAGAGCAAAAGGAGAGGCTGCTCCCACAGCAGACGATGATGGAGAAGCAAAAGGACACGGCGCTCCCACGACGGACGACGCTGGAGAAGCAAAAATGAGGGTGTTACCACAGCGGACGATGAAGGAAAAGGAAAAGGAGAGGATGCTCTCACAGCGAATGATGATCGAGAAGCAAAAGGAGAGGCCGCCTCCATGACGGACGATGAAGGAGAAGCAAAAGAAGAGGATGCTCCCACGGCGAACGATGATGGAGAAGCAAAAGGAGAGGATGCTCCCACGGCGAACGATGACGGAGACGCAAAACGAGAGGATGCTCCCACGGCGAACAATGATGGAGAAGCCAAAGGGGAGGACGCTCCCACGGCGAACGATGAAGTAGAAGGAAAAAAAGAAGATGCTCCCACGGCGAACGATGAAGGAGAAGCAAAAGTAGAGGATGCTCCCACGGCGAACGATGAAGGAGAAGCAAAAGGAGAAGATGCTCCCACGGCGAACGATAAAGGAGAAACAAAAGGAGAGGACACTCCCACGGCGAATGATGATGGAGTAGTTAAAAAAGAGGTTGCTCCCACGGCGAACGATGAAGGAAAAGCAAAAGGAGAGGATGCTCCCACGGCGAACGATGACGGAGACGCAAAACGAGAGGATGCTCCCACGGCGAACGATGATGGAGAAGCCAAAGGGGAGGACGCTCCCACGGCGAACGATGAAGTAGAAGGAAAAAAAGAAGATGCTCCCACGGCGAACGATGAAGGAGAAGCAAAAGTAGAGGATGCTCCCACGGCGAACGATGAAGGAGAAGCAAAAGGAGAAGATGCTCCCACGGCGAACGATAAAGGAGAAACAAAAGGAGAGGACACTCCCACGGCGAATGATGATGGAGTAGTTAAAAAAGAGGTTGCTCCCACGGCGAACGATGAAGGAAAAGCAAAAGGTGAGGATGCTCCCACGGCGAACGATGAAGGAGTAGAAAAAAAGAGGACGCTCCCACGACAGACGACGCTGGAGAAGCAGAAATGAAGGTGCTCCCACGACGGACGATGAAGGAGATGCAAAATTGAGGGCGCTCCAACGGCGGACGATGAAGGAGAAGCAAAAGGAGAGGATGCTCCCACGGTGAACGATGATGGAGAAACTAAAGGATAGGACGATCCCACGGCGAATGATGATGGAGTAGTAAAAAAAGAGGATGCTCCCACGGCGAACGATGAAGGAAAAGCAAATGGAGAGGATGGTCCCACGGCGATCGATGAAGGAGAAGCAAAAGGAGAGGACGCTCCCACGGCGGACGATGATGGAGAAGCAAAAGGACAGGGCGCTCCCACGACGGACGACGCTGGAGAAGCAGAAATTAGTGTGCTCCCACGGCGGACGACGCTGGAGAAGCAAAAGCAGAGGGCGCTCCCACAACGGACGACGCTGGAGAGGCAGTGTCCTGCAGCACATGAAGCTGAAGAAGCAGGTGTCCAGCAGCTGAAGGAGCGGATGATGCTGGAGAATCATCAGGACGCGGCGCTCCCCTGACGCATGATGCTGGTGAAGCAGCATGAGGACTGGGCATTCCCTGAGTGGATGTAGACAGTGAAGCTGGTGGTTGCGTTCGCCCGATAAATGAAGAAGAAGCTGGAAGCAAGGTTGTGAGGCCCTGAGTCACTTCCAATTCTAGAACTGATTGCTTTAGCGGTAGTCTCGGTGTCATTGTTGTGTCACAATGAGCAAGTGCACAGTGGCAGTAACTGTGTTATCATCATCGAGTTACTTTTCGTCATAATTGGCACTTTTTCTCTGTCGGAAGACAACTCTGGGTAGAAGTCCATCATGGATCCCAGGCCCCTAGATGCCCCTTCTCTTTGTTTCTGTCTGTCAGAAATCAAGGCAGAAGCAATCTAAGAAGTTTATTCTTTTTTTTTCTTTTTTTGGCCTCTTGTGCCACAGCAGATCCTTATCCAGTTACGTTAAACTCTATACTGCTACACTATTACAATAGATGGAGATTTGCAGCAAGAGGGAAGCGCATTGATTACAACTACATTCAGGGCAGAATTAAAGAGCTTCATTCCACTTGGACTTGAAGTTTTACACAACTCTGTTATGTATTTGAGACTTCCCTGAAAATCCTCACCCCAGAGAATGGCTTAGCATAGATTTTCTATTAGCTCTTCACCCACGTCCTGCAGTTCTGCCATACACTCTGGCATCTTCCATTTTAAGTTTTCACTGGAGTGGTTATTTTCTATTTCAGGACACTACCTGCCATTACAAATCTTTTCAGTAGTTCAGCTTTTAAGGACTGTACCTGAGATGCAGCTTATTTTGCATTGCTGCTGCTTTCCTTCACACAAGGACACCCAGAGCAGCAGAGGTTGGGCCCTAGTGGCTCTGTGCTGCCCTGTAACCCCACAGCTGCTCAGTCTCCCCAGGTGGGAGGAACAAGCCAATTGGAAATGCAGTAAAACCCAAAGGTTGAGATGAGAGCTAAAGACCACGACAGTAGAAGAAAACAGCATCAAGAACACAACAGCAATGGTAGCCACAACACAATTACTCACCACTCACCGACCAACGCATGCCATAAATCCCAGTGCTTGCCAAACGCTGTCCACCACCACTGCAAGGCCTCACAGCTACTGACCAACTGCCAGAGAGGGCTGCCTTTGCCCCTGCCCACAGCTTCATAGTGCCTTTGTGACATCACAGGGTTTGGAATGCTCCCTGACCAATGGCAGCACTGCCCTTGGCCCCGCCCCACCTCCTGCTTCTAACCATCATTGCAGCGGCTCCACCCGAACCAGCAGTTGTGATTGGCCAGGCTCTGCTTCAATCACTCAGCAGGAACCACACCCAGGTGTGGTGTTAGCACCTCTTCAGCTGAAATAGCAGCATGAGGCATTGCACCCAGAACGAGAGACAGTGCAGAAACTGAAAGAGAGGCTACTCCCACGTCAGACGATGCTTCAGAAGCAGAAGGAGAGGGCGCTGCCACAATGGATGCCTCTGGAGAAGCAGAAGGAGTGGACACTCCCGTGGCAGATGACACTGGAGAGGGAAATAGAGACGGCAATCTCGTGGCAGATGACGCATGAGAGGAAAAAGGAGAGGGCAATTACATGGCAGATGAAACTTCAGAGGAAAATGGAACAGACGCTTCTGTGACTGACAATGCTGAAGATGGCAGGGGAGAAGGTGCAGTTGCAGTAGACGATGGAGGAGAGCCTCGCCCCCACGATGGGCGAAACGGCAGAGGACGGTGGAGAGCCTCGCCCCCGCGATGGGCGACGTTAGAGAGCCTAGCCCCCGCGATGGGCGACGGTAGAGAGCCTTGTTGCCACGGCGGACGATGAAGAAAAAGCAAAAGGAGAGGATGCTCTCACGGCAAACGATGATCGAGAAGCAAAAGGAGAGGGAGATCCGACGACAGACGATGAAGGAGAAGCAAAAGGAGAAGATGCTTCCATGGCGAATGATGACGGTGAAGCAAAAGGAGAGGATGCTCCCACGGCGAGCGATGAAGGAGAAGCAAAAGGAGAGGGCGCTCCCACGACGGACGACGCTGGAGAAGCAGAAATGAAGGTGCTCCCATGACGGACGGTGAAGGAGAAGCAAAAAAGAGGACGCTCCCACGGTGAACGATGAAGGAGTAGAAAAAAAGAGGACGCTCCCACGGCGAACTATGATGGAGAAGCAAAAGGAGAGGGCGCTCCCACGACGGACGACACTGGAGAAGCAGAAATGAAGGTGCTCCCACGACGGACGATGAAGGAAAAGCAAAAGGAGAGGATGCTCCCACGGCGAAAGATGATGGAGAAGTCAAATGAGAGGACGCTCCCACGGCGATCGATGATGGAGAGGAAAAGGAGAGGTTGCTCCCACAGCAGACGATGATGGAGAAGCAAAAGGACACGGCGCACCCACGACGGACGATGCTGCAGAAGCAAAAATGAGGGTGTTACCACAGCGGACGATGAAGGAAAAGGAAAAGGAGAGGATGCTCTCACAGCGAATGATGATTGAGAAGCAAAAGGAGAGGCCGCCTCCAGGACGGACGATGAAGGAGAAGCAAAAGAAGAGGATGCTCCCACGGCGAACGATGATGGAGAAGGAGAAGGAGAGGATGCTCCCACGGCAAACGATGACGGAGACGCAAAACGAGAGGATGCTCCCACGGCGAACGATGATGGAGAAGCCAAAGGGGAGGACTCTCCCACGACGAACAATGAAGTAGAAGGAAAAAAAGAAGATGCTCCCACGGCGAACGATGAAGGAGAAGCAAAAGTAGAGGATGCTCCCACGGCGAACGATGAAGGAGAAGCAAAAGGAGAAGATGCTCCCACGGCGAACGATGAAGGAGAAACAAAAGGAGAGGATACTCCCACGGCGAATGATGATGGAGTAGTAAAAAAAGAGGTTGCTCCCACGGCGAACGATGAAGGAAAATCAAAAGGAGAGGATGCTCCCACGGCGATCGATGATGGAGAAGCAAAAGGAGAGGACGCTCCCACGGCGGACTATGATGGAGAAGCAAAAGGACAGGGCGCTCCCACGACGGACGACGCTGGAGAAGCAGAAATTAGTGTGCTCCCACGGCGGACGACGCTGGAGAAGCAAAAGCAGAGGTCGCTCCCACAACGGACGACGCTGGAGAGGCAGTGTCCTGCAGCACATGAAGCTGAAGAAGCAGGTGTCCAGCAGCTGAAGGAGCAAGAGGGAAGCGCATTGATTACAACTACATTCAGGGCAGAATTAAAGAGCTTCATTCCACTTGGACTTGAAGTTTTACACAACTCTGTTATGTATCTGAGACTTCCCTGAAAATCCTCACCCCAGAGAATGGCTTAGCATAGATTTTCTATTAGCTCTTCACCCACGTCCTGCAGTTCTGCCATACACTCTGGCATCTTCCATTTTAAGTTTTCACTGGAGTGGTTATTTTCTATTTCAGGACACTACCTGCCATTACAAATCTTTTCAGTAGTTCAGCTTTTAAGGACTGTACCTGAGATGCAGCTTATTTTGCATTGCTGCTGCTTTCCTTCACACAAGGACACCCAGAGCAGCAGAGGTTGGGCCCTAGTGGCTCTGTGCTGCCCTGTAACCCCACAGCTGCTCAGTCTCCCCAGGTGGGAGGAACAAGCCAATTGGAAATGCAGTAAAACCCAAAGGTTGAGATGAGAGCTAAAGACCACGACAGTAGAAGAAAACAGCATCAAGAACACAACAGCAATGGTAGCCACAACACAATTACTCACCACTCACCGACCAACGCATGCCATAAATCCCAGTGCTTGCCAAACGCTGTCCACCACCACTGCAAGGCCTCACAGCTACTGACCAACTGCCAGAGAGGGCTGCCTTTGCCCCTGCCCACAGCTTCATAGTGCCTTTGTGACATCACAGGGTTTGGAATGCTCCCTGACCAATGGCAGCACTGCCCTTGGCCCCGCCCCACCTCCTGCTTCTAACCATCATTGCAGCGGCTCCACCCGAACCAGCAGTTGTGATTGGCCAGGCTCTGCTTCAATCACTCAGCAGGAACCACACCCAGGTGTGGTGTTAGCACCTCTTCAGCTGAAATAGCAGCATGAGGCATTGCACCCAGAACGAGAGACAGTGCAGAAACTGAAAGAGAGGCTACTCCCACGTCAGACGATGCTTCAGAAGCAGAAGGAGAGGGCGCTGCCACAATGGATGCCTCTGGAGAAGCAGAAGGAGTGGACACTCCCGTGGCAGATGACACTGGAGAGGGAAATAGAGACGGCAATCTCGTGGCAGATGACGCATGAGAGGAAAAAGGAGAGGGCAATTACATGGCAGATGAAACTTCAGAGGAAAATGGAACAGACACTTCTGTGACTGACAATGCTGAAGATGGCAGGGGAGAAGGTGCAGTTGCAGTAGACGATGGAGGAGAGCCTCGCCCCCACGATGGGCGAAACGGCAGAGGACGGTGGAGAGCCTCGCCCCCGCGATGGGCGACGGTAGAGAGCCTCGCCCCCGCGATGGGCGACGGTAGAGAGCCTTGTTGCCACGGCGGACGATGATGGAGAAGCAAAAGTAGAGGATGCTCCCACGGCAGACGTGGAAGGAAAGCAAAAGGAGAGGGCGCTCCCACGACAGACGATGAAGGAAAAGCAAAAGGAGAAGATGCTCCCAAGGCGAACGATGACAGAGAAGCAAAAGGAGAGGGCGCTCCCACGATGGATGACGCTGGAGAAGCAAAAATGAGGGCGTTACCACGGCGGACGATGAAGAAAAAGCAAAAGGAGAGGATGCTCTCACGGCAAACGATGATCGAGAAGCAAAAGGAGAGGGAGATCCGACGACAGACGATGAAGGAGAAGCAAAAGGAGAAGATGCTTCCATGGCGAATGATGACGGTGAAGCAAAAGGAGAGGATGCTCCCACGGCGAGCGATGAAGGAGAAGCAAAAGGAGAGGGCGCTCCCACGACGGACGACGCTGGAGAAGCAGAAATGAAGGTGCTCCCATGACGGACGGTGAAGGAGAAGCAAAAAAGAGGACGCTCCCACGGCGAACTATGAAGGAGTAGAAAAAAAGAAGATGCTCCCACGGCGAACGATGAAGGAGTAGAAAAAAAGAGGACGCTCCCACGACGGACGACGCTGGAGAAGCAGAAATGAAGGTGCTCCCACGACGGACGATGAAGGAGATGCAAAATTGAGGGCGCTCCCACGGCGGACGATGAAGGAAAAGCAAAAGGAGAGGATGCTCCCACGGCGAAAGATGATGGAGAAGCCAAAGGAGAGGACGCTCCCACGGCGAATGATGAAGGAGTAGTAAAAAAAGAGGATGCTCCCACGGCGAACTATGACGGAGAAGCAAATGAAGAGGAAGCTCCCACGGCGAACGATGACAGAGAAGCAAAAGGAGAGGATGCTCCCATGGCGAACGATGACAGAGAAGCAAAAGGAGAGGATGCTCCCACGGCGAACGATGACGGAGACGCAAAAGGAGAGGATGCTCCCACGGCGAACGATGACGGAGACGCAAAAGGAGAGGATGCTCCCACGGCGAACAATGACGGAGAAGCAAAGAAGAGGATGCTCGCACGGCGAACGATGATGGAGAAGCCAAAGGGGAGGACGCTCCAACGACGAACGATAAAGTAGAAGGAAAAAAAGAGGATGCTCCCACGGCGAACGATGACGGAGACGCAAAAGGAGAGGATGCTCCCACGGCGAACGATGACGGAGACGCAAAACGAGAGAATGCCCCCACGGCGAACGATGACGGAGAAGCAAAGAAGAGGATGCTCGCACGGCGAACGATGATGGAGAAACCAAAGGGGAGGACGCTGCAATGGCGAACGATAAAGTAGAAGGAAAAAAAGAGGATGCTCCCACGGCGAACGATGAAGGAGAAGCAAAAGGAGAGGATGCTCCCAAGGCGAACGATGAAGGAGATGCAAAAGGAAAATATGCTCCCACGGTGAACGATGTTGGAGAAGCTAAAGGAGAGGACGCTCCCACGGCGAATGATGATGGAGTAGTAAAAAAAGAGGATGCTCCCACGGCGAACGATGATGGAGAAAGAAAAGGAGAGGATGCTCCCACGGCGAACGATGACGGAGAAGCAACAGGAGAGGATGCTCCCACGGCGAACGATGAAGGAGTAGAAAAAAAGAGGATGCTACCACGGCGAACGATGATGGAGAAGCAAACGGAGCGGGTGCTCCCACGACGGACGACGCTGGAAAAGCAGAAATGAAGGTGCTCCCATGACGGACGATGAAGGAGATGCAAAATTGAGGGCGCTCCCACGGCGGACGATGAAGGAAAAGCAAAAGGAGAGGATGCTCCCACGGCGAACGATGAAGGAGTAGAAAAAAAGAGGACGCTCCCACGACGGACGACGCTGGAGAAGCAGAAATGAAGGTGCTCCCACGACGGACGATGAAGGAGATGCAAAATTGAGGGCGCTCCAACGGCGGACGATGAAGGAGAAGCAAAAGGAAAAGATGCTCCCACGGTGAACGATGATGGAGAAACTAAAGGATAGGACGATCCCACGGCGAATGATGATGGAGTAGTAAAAAAAGAGGATGCTCCCACGGCGAACGATGAAGGAAAAGCAAAAGGAGAGGACGCTCCCACGGCGGACGATGATGGAGAAGCAAAAGGACAGGGCGCTCCCACGACGGACGACGCTGGAGAAGCAGAAATTAGTGTGCTCCCACGGCGGACGACGCTGGAGAAGGAGAAATGAGGGTGCTGCCACAATGGACGACACTGGAGAAGCAAAAATGAGGGCGCTTCCACAGCGGACGATGATGGAGAAGCAAAAGGAGATGATGCTCCCACGGCGAACGATGAAAGAGAAGCAAAAGGAAAATATGCTCCCACGGTGAACGATGATGGAGAAACTAAAGGAGAGGACGCTCCCACGGCGAATGATGATGGAGTAGTAAAAAAAGAGGATGCTCCCACGGCGAATGATGACGGAGAAGGAAAAGGAGAGGATGCTCCCACGGCGAACGATGAAGGAGTAGCAAAAAAGAGGACGCTCCCACGGCGAACGATGAAGGAGTAGAAAAAAAGAGGACGCTCCCACGGCGAACGATGAAGGAGTAGAAAAAAAGAGGACGCTCCCACGACGGACGACGCTGGAGAAGCAGAAATGAAGGTGCTCCCACGAAGGACGATGAAGGAGATGCAAAATTGAGGGCGCTCCAACGGCGGACGATGAAGGAAAAGCAAAAGGAGAGGATGCTCCCACGGCGAAAGATGATGGAGAAGCCAAAGGAGAGGATGCTCCAACGGAGAACGATGAAGGAGAAGCAAAAGGAGAGGATGCTCCCACGGCGAACGATGAAGGAGTAGAAAAAAAGAGGACGCTCCCACGGCGAACGATGATGGAGAAGCAAACGGAGAGGGCGCTCCCACGACGGACGACGCTGGAAAAGCAGAAATGAAGGTGCTACCATGACGGACGATGAAGGAGATGCAAAATTGAGGGCGCTCCCACGGCGGACGATGAAGGAAAAGCAAAAGGAGAGGATGCTCCCACGGCGAACGATGAAGGAGTAGAAAAAAAGAGGACGCTCCCACGACGGACGACGCTGGAGAAGCAGAAATGAAGGTGCTCCCACGACGGACGATGAAGGAGATGCAAAATTGAGGGCGCTCCAACGGCGGACGATGAAGGAGAAGCAAAAGGAAAAGATGCTCCCACGGTGAACGATGATGGAGAAACTAAAGGATAGGACGATCCCACGGCGAATGATGATGGAGTAGTAAAAAAAGAGGATGCTCCCACGGCGAACGATGAAGGAAAAGCAAATGGAGAGGATGGTCCCACGGCGATCGATGAAGGAGAAGCAAAAGGAGAGGACGCTCCCACGGCGGACGATGATGGAGAAGCAAAAGGACAGGGCGCTCCCACGACGGACGACGCTGGAGAAGCAGAAATTAGTGTGCTCCCACGGCGGACGACGCTGGAGAAGCAAAAGCAGAGGGCGCTCCCACAACGGACGACGCTGGGGAGGCAGTGTCCTGCAGCACATGAAGCTGAAGAAGCAGGTGTCCAGCAGCTGAAGGAGCGGATGATGCTGGAGAATCATCAGGACGCGGCGCTCCCCTGACGCATGATGCTGGTGAAGCAGCATGAGGACTGGGCATTCCCTGAGTGCATGTAGACAGTGAAGCTGGTGGTTGCGTTCGCCCGATAAATGAAGAAGAAGCTGGAAGCAAGGTTGTGAGGCCCTGAGTCACTTCCAATTCTAGAACTGATTGCTTTAGCGGTAGTCTCGGTGTCATTGTTGTGTCACAATGAGCAAGTGCACAGTGGCAGTAACTGTGTTATCATCATCGAGTTACTTTTCGTCATAATTGGCACTTTTTCTCTGTCGGAAGACAACTCTGGGTAGAAGTCCATCATGGATCCCAGGCCCCTAGATGCCCCTTCTCTTTGTTTCTGTCTGTCAGAAATCAAGGCAGAAGCAATCTAAGAAGTTTATTCTTTTTTTTTCTTTTTTTGGCCTCTTGTGCCACAGCAGATCCTTATCCAGTTACGTTAAACTCTATACTGCTACACTATTACAATAGATGGAGATTTGCAGCAAGAGGGAAGCGCATTGATTACAACTACATTCAGGGCAGAATTAAAGAGCTTCATTCCACTTGGACTTGAAGTTTTACACAACTCTGTTATGTATCTGAGACTTCCCTGAAAATCCTCACCCCAGAGAATGGCTTAGCATAGATTTTCTATTAGCTCTTCACCCACGTCCTGCAGTTCTGCCATACACTCTGGCATCTTCCATTTTAAGTTTTCACTGGAGTGGTTATTTTCTATTTCAGGACACTACCTGCCATTACAAATCTTTTCAGTAGTTCAGCTTTTAAGGACTGTACCTGAGATGCAGCTTATTTTGCATTGCTGCTGCTTTCCTTCACACAAGGACACCCAGAGCAGCAGAGGTTGGGCCCTAGTGGCTCTGTGCTCCCACGGCGAATGATGATGGAGTAGTAAAAAAAGAGGATGCTCCCACGGCGAACGATGATGGAGAAAGAAAAGGAGAGGATGCTCCCACGGCGAACGATGACGGAGAAGTAAAAGGAGAGGATGCTCCCACGGCGAACGATGAAGGAGTAGAAAAAAAGAGGACGCTCCCACGACGGACGACGCTGGAGAAGCAGAAATGAAGGTGCTCCCACGACGGACTATGAAGGAGATGCAAAATTGAGGGTGCTCCAGCGGCAGACGATGAAGGAAAAGCAAAAGGAGAGGATGCTCCCACGGCGAGAGATGATGGAAAAGCCAAATGAGAGTATGGTCCCACGGCAAACGATGACGGAGAAGGAAAAGGAGAGGATTGTCCCACGGCGAACGATGAAGGAGAAGGAAAAGGAGAGGATGCTCCCACGGCGAACGATGAAGGAGTAGAAAAAAAGAGGACGCTCCAATGGCGAACGATGATGGAGAAGCAAAAGGAGAGGGCGCTCCCACGACGGACGACGCTGGAGAAGGAGAAATGAGGGTGCTGCCACAACGGACGACACTGGAGAAGCAAAAATGAGGGCGCTTCCACAGCGGACGATGATGGAGAAGCAAAAGGAGATGATGCTCCCACGGCGAACGATGAAAGAGAAGCAAAAGGAAAAGATGCTCCCACGGTGAACGATGATGGAGAAACTAAAGGAGAGGACGCTCCCACGGCGAATGATGATGGAGTAGTAAAAAAAGAGGATGCTCCCACGGCGAACGATGATGGAGAAAGAAAAGGAGAGGATGCTCCCACGGCGAACGATGAAGGAGAAGCAAAAAAGAGGACGCTCCCACGGCTAACGATGAAGGAGTAGAAAAAAAGAGGACGCTCCCACGACGGACGACGCTGGAGAAGCAGAAATGAAGGTGCTCCCACGACGGACGATGAAGGAGATGCAAAATTGAGGGTGCTCCAGCGGCGGACGATGAAGGAAAAGCAAAAGGAGAGGATGCTCCCACGGCGAAAGATGATGGAGAAGCAAAAGGAGAGGATGCTCCAACGGAGAACGATGAAGGAGAAGCAAATGGAAAAGATGCTCCCATGGTGAACGATGATGGAGAAACTAAAGGATAGGACGCTCCCACGGCGAATGATGATGGAGTAGTAAAAAAAGAGGATGCTCCCACGGCGAACGATGACGGAGAAGGAAAAGGAGAGGATGCTCCCACGGCGAACGATGAAGGCGTAGAAAAAAAGAGGTTGCTCCCACGGCAAACGATGATGGAGAAGCAAAAGGAGAGGGCACTCCCACGACGGACGACGCTGGAGAAGCAGAAATGAAGCTGCTCCCACGGCGGACGATGAAGGAGATGCAAAAGGAGATGATGCTCCCACGGCGAAAGATGATGGAGAAGCCAAATGAGAGGACGCTCCCACGGCGATCGATGATGGAGAAGCAAAAGGAGAGGGCGCTCCCACGGCGAATGATGAAGGAGTAGTAAAAAAAGAGGATGCTCCCACGGCGAACGATGACAGAGAAGCAAAAGGAGAGGATGCTCCCACGGCGATCGATGACGGAGGCGCAAAAGGAGAGGATGCTACCACGGCGAACGATGACGGAGACGCAAAAGGAGAGAATGCCCCTACGGCGAACGATGACGGAGAAGCAAAGAAGAGGATGCTCGCACGGCGAACGATGATGGAGAAACCAAAGGGGAGGACGCTGCAATGGCGAACGATAAAGTAGAAGGAAAAAAAGAGGATGCTCCCACGGCGAACGATGAAGGAGAAGCAAAAGGAGAGGATGCTCCCAAGGCGAACGATGAAGGAGATGCAAAAGGAAAATATGCTCCCACGGTGAACGATGTTGGAGAAGCTAAAGGAGAGGACGCTCCCACGGCGAATGATGATGGAGTAGTAAAAAAAGAGGATGCTCCCACGGCGAACGATGATGGAGAAAGAAAAGGAGAGGATGCTCCCACGGCGAACGATGACGGAGAAGCAAAAGGAGAGGATGCTCCCACGGCGAACGATGAAGGAGTAGAAAAAAAGAGGACGCTCCCACGACGGACGACGCTGGAGAAGCAGAAATGAAGGTGCTCCCACGACGGACTATGAAGGAGATGCAAAATTGAGGGTGCTCCAGCGGCAGACGATGAAGGAAAAGCAAAAGGAGAGGATGCTCCCACGGCGAGAGATGATGGAAAAGCCAAATGAGAGTATGGTCCCACGGCAAACGATGACGGAGAAGGAAAAGGAGAGGATTGTCCCACGGCGAACGATGAAGGAGAAGGAAAAGGAGAGGATGCTCCCACGGCGAACGATGAAGGAGTAGAAAAAAAGAGGACGCTCCAATGGCGAACGATGATGGAGAAGCAAAAGGAGAGGGCGCTCCCACGACGGACGACGCTGGAGAAGGAGAAATGAGGGTGCTGCCACAACGGACGACACTGGAGAAGCAAAAATGAGGGCGCTTCCACAGCGGACGATGATGGAGAAGCAAAAGGAAAAGATGCTCCCACGGTGAACGATGATGGAGAAACTAAAGGAGAGGACGCTCCCACGGCGAATGATGATGGAGTAGTAAAAAAAGAGGATGCTCCCACGGCGAACGATGATGGAGAAGGAAAAGGAGAGGATGCTCCCACGGCGAACGATGAAGGAGAAGCAAAAAAGAGGACGCTCCCACGGCTAACGATGAAGGAGTAGAAAAAAAGAGGACGCTCCCACGACGGACGACGCTGGAGAAGCAGAAATGAAGGTGCTCCCACGACGGACGATGAAGGAGATGCAAAATTGAGGGTGCTCCAGCGGCGGACGATGAAGGAAAAGCAAAAGGAGAGGATACTCCCACGGCGAAAGATGATGGAGAAGCCAAAGGAGAGGATGCTCCAACGGAGAACGATGAAGGAGAAGCAAATGGAAAAGATGCTCCCATGGTGAACGATGATGGAGAAACTAAAGGATAGGACGCTCCCACGGCGAATGATGATGGAGTAGTAAAAAAAGAGGATGCTCCCACGGCGAACGATGACGGAGAAGGAAAAGGAGAGGATGCTCCCACGGCGAACGATGAAGGCGTAGAAAAAAAGAGGTTGCTCCCACGGCAAACGATGATGGAGAAGCAAAAGGAGAGGGCACTCCCACGACGGACGACGCTGGAGAAGCAGAAATGAAGCTGCTCCCACGGCGGACGATGAAGGAGATGCAAAAGGAGATGATGCTCCCACGGCGAAAGATGATGGAGAAGCCAAATGAGAGGACGCTCCCACGGCGATCGATGATGGAGAAGCAAAAGGAGAGGGCGCTCCCACGACGGACGACGCTGGAGAAGCAGAAATGAAGGTGCTCCCATGACGGACGGTGAAGGAGAAGCAAAAAAGAGGACGCTCCCACGGCGAACGATGAAGGAGAAGCAAAAGGAAAATATGCTCCCACGGTGAACGATGTTGGAGAAACTAAAGGAGAGGACGCTCCCACGGCGAATGATGATGGAGTAGTAAAAAAAGAGGATGCTCCCACGGCGAACGTTTACGGAGAAAGAAAAGTAGAGGATGCTCCCACGGCGAACGATGAAGGAGAAGCAAAAGGAGAGGATGCTCCCACAGCGAACGATGAAGGAGTAGAAAAAAAGAGGACGCTCCCACGGCGAACGATGATGGAGAAGCAAACGGAGAGGGCGCTCCCACGACGGACGACGCTGGAAAAGCAGAAATGAAGGTGCTCCCATGACGGACGATGAAGGAGATGCAAAATTGAGGGCGCTCCCACGGCGGACGATGAAGGAAAAGCAAAAGGAGAGGATGCTCCCACGGTGAACGATGAAGGAGTAGAAAAAAATAGGACGCTCCCACGACGGACGACGCTGGAGAAGCAGAAATGAAGGTGCTCCCACGACGGACGATGAAGGAGATGCAAAATTGAGGGCGCTCCAACGGCGGACGATGAAGGAGAAGCAAAAGGAAAAGATGCTCCCACGGTGAACGATGATGGAGAAACTAAAGGATAGGACGATCCCACGGCGAATGATGATGGAGTAGTAAAAAAAGAGGATGCTCCCACGGCGAACGATGAAGGAAAAGCAAATGGAGAGGATGGTCCCACGGCGATCGATGAAGGAGAAGCAAAAGGAGAGGACGCTCCCACGGCGGACGATGATGGAGAAGCAAAAGGACAGGGCGCTCCCACGACGGACGACGCTGGAGAAGCAGAAATTAGTGTGCTCCCACGGCGGACGACGCTGGAGAAGCAAAAGCAGAGGGCGCTCCCACAACGGACGACGCTGGAGAGGCAGTGTCCTGCAGCACATGAAGCTGAAGAAGCAGGTGTCCAGCAGCTGAAGGAGCGGATGATGCTGGAGAATCATCAGGACGCGGCGCTCCCCTGACGCATGATGCTGGTGAAGCAGCATGAGGACTGGGCATTCCCTGAGTGGATGTAGACAGTGAAGCTGGTGGTTGCGTTCGCCCGATAAATGAAGAAGAAGCTGGAAGCAAGGTTGTGAGGCCCTGAGTCACTTCCAATTCTAGAACTGATTGCTTTAGCGGTAGTCTCGGTGTCATTGTTGTGTCACAATGAGCAAGTGCACAGTGGCAGTAACTGTGTTATCATCATCGAGTTACTTTTCGTCATAATTGGCACTTTTTCTCTGTCGGAAGACAACTCTGGGTAGAAGTCCATCATGGATCCCAGGCCCCTAGATGCCCCTTCTCTTTGTTTCTGTCTGTCAGAAATCAAGGCAGAAGCAATCTAAGAAGTTTATTCTTTTTTTTTCTTTTTTTGGCCTCTTGTGCCACAGCAGATCCTTATCCAGTTACGTTAAACTCTATACTGCTACACTATTACAATAGATGGAGATTTGCAGCAAGAGGGAAGCGCATTGATTACAACTACATTCAGGGCAGAATTAAAGAGCTTCATTCCACTTGGACTTGAAGTTTTACACAACTCTGTTATGTATCTGAGACTTCCCTGAAAATCCTCACCCCAGAGAATGGCTTAGCATAGATTTTCTATTAGCTCTTCACCCACGTCCTGCAGTTCTGCCATACACTCTGGCATCTTCCATTTTAAGTTTTCACTGGAGTGGTTATTTTCTATTTCAGGACACTACCTGCCATTACAAATCTTTTCAGTAGTTCAGCTTTTAAGGACTGTACCTGAGATGCAGCTTATTTTGCATTGCTGCTGCTTTCCTTCACACAAGGACACCCAGAGCAGCAGAGGTTGGGCCCTAGTGGCTCTGTGCTGCCCTGTAACCCCACAGCTGCTCAGTCTCCCCAGGTGGGAGGAACAAGCCAATTGGAAATGCAGTAAAACCCAAAGGTTGAGATGAGAGCTAAAGACCACGACAGTAGAAGAAAACAGCATCAAGAACACAACAGCAATGGTAGCCACAACACAATTACTCACCACTCACCGACCAACGCATGCCATAAATCCCAGTGCTTGCCAAACGCTGTCCACCACCACTGCAAGGCCTCACAGCTACTGACCAACTGCCAGAGAGGGCTGCCTTTGCCCCTGCCCACAGCTTCATAGTGCCTTTGTGACATCACAGGGTTTGGAATGCTCCCTGACCAATGGCAGCACTGCCCTTGGCCCCGCCCCACCTCCTGCTTCTAACCATCATTGCAGCGGCTCCACCCAAACCAGCAGTTGTGATTGGCCAGGCTCTGCTTCAATCACTCAGCAGGAACCACACCCAGGTGTGGTGTTAGCACCTCTTCAGCTGAAATAGCAGCATGAGGCATTGCACCCAGAACGAGAGACAGTGCAGAAACTGAAAGAGAGGCTACTCCCACGTCAGACGATGCTTCAGAAGCAGAAGGAGAGGGCGCTGCCACAATGGATGCCTCTGGAGAAGCAGAAGGAGTGGACACTCCCGTGGCAGATGACACTGGAGAGGGAAATAGAGACGGCAATCTCGTGGCAGATGACGCATGAGAGGAAAAAGGAGAGGGCAATTACATGGCAGATGAAACTTCAGAGGAAAATGGAACAGACGCTTCTGTGACTGACAATGCTGAAGATGGCAGGGGAGAAGGTGCAGTTGCAGTAGACGATGGAGGAGAGCCTCGCCCCCACGATGGGCGAAACGGCAGAGGACGGTGGAGAGCCTCGCCCCCGCGATGGGCGACGGTAGAGAGCCTCGCCCCCGCGATGGGCGACGGTAGAGAGCCTTGTTGCCACGGCGGACGATGATGGAGAAGCAAAAGTAGAGGATGCTCCCACGGCAGACGTGGAAGGAAAGCAAAAGGAGAGGGCGCTCCCACGACAGACGATGAAGGAAAAGCAAAAGGAGAAGATGCTCCCAAGGCGAACGATGACAGAGAAGCAAAAGGAGAGGGCGCTCCCACGATGGACGACGCTGGACAAGCAAAAATGAGGGCGTTACCACGGCGGACGATGAAGAAAAAGCAAAAGGAGAGGATGCTCTCACGGCAAACGATGATCGAGAAGCAAAAGGAGAGGGAGATCCGACGACAGACGATGAAGGAGAAGCAAAAGGAGAAGATGCTTCCATGGCGAATGATGACGGTGAAGCAAAAGGAGAGGATGCTCCCACGGCGAGCGATGAAGGAGAAGCAAAAGGAGAGGGCGCTCACACGACGGACGACGCTGGAGAAGCAGAAATGAAGGTGCTCCCATGACGGACGGTGAAGGAGAAGCAAAAAAGAGGACGCTCCCACGGCGAACGATGAAGGAGTAGAAAAAAAGAGGACGCTCCCACGACGGACGACGCTGGAGAAGCAGAAATGAAGGTGCTCCCACGACGGACGATGAAGGAGATGCAAAATTGACGGCGCTCCCACGGCGGACGATGAAGGAAAAGCAAAAGGAGAGGATGCTCCCACGGCGAAAGATGATGGAGAAGCCAAAGGAGAGGACGCTCCCACGGCGAATGATGAAGGAGTAGTAAAAAAAGAGGATGCTCCCAGGGCGAACTATGACGGAGAGGCAAATGAAGAGGATGCTCCCACGGCGAACGATGACGGAGAAGCAAAAGGAGAGGATGCCCCCACGGCGAACGATGACGGAGAAGCAAAGAAGAGGATGCTCGCATGGCGAACGATGATGGAGAAGCCAAAGGGGAGGACGCTCCAACGGCGAACGATAAAGTAGAAGGAAAAAAAGAGGATGCTCCCACGGCGAACGATGAAGGAGAAGCAAAAGGAGAGGATGCTCCCACGGCAGACGTGGAAGGAAAGCAAAAGGAGAGGGCGCTCCCACGACAGACGATGAAGGAAAAGCAAAAGGAGAAGATGCTCCCAAGGCGAACGATGACAGAGAAGCAAAAGGAGAGGGCGCTCCCACGATGGACGACGCTGGAGAAGCAAAAATGAGGGCGTTACCACGGCGGACGATGAAGAAAAAGCAAAAGGAGAGGATGCTCTCACGGCAAACGATGGTCGAGAAGCAAAAGGAGAGGGAGATCCGACGACAGACGATGAAGGAGAAGCAAAAGGAGAAGATGCTTCCATGGCGAATGATGACGGTGAAGCAAAAGGAGAGGATGCTCCCACGGTGAGCGATGAAGGAGAAGCAAAAGGAGAGGGCGCTCCCACGACGGACGACGCTGGAGAAGCAGAAATGAAGGTGCTCCCATGACGGACGGTGAAGGAGAAGCAAAAAAGAGGACGCTCCCACGGCGAACTATGAAGGAGTAGAAAAAAAGAAGATGCTCCCACGGCGAACGATGAAGGAGTAGAAAAAAAGAGGACGCTCCCACGACGGACGATGAAGGAAAAGCAAAAGGAGAGGATGCTCCCACGGCGAAAGATGATGGAGAAGTCAAATTAGAGGACGCTTCCACGGCGATCGATGATGGAGAGGAAAAGGAGAGGTTGCTCCCACAGCAGACGATGATGGAGAAGCAAAAGGAGAGGGCGCTCCCACGACGGACGACGCTGCAGAAGCAAAAATGAGGGTGTTACCACAGCGGACGATGAAGGAAAAGGAAAAGGAGAGGATGCTCTCACAGCGAATGATGATCGAGAAGCAAAAGGAGAGGCCGCCTCCACGACGGACGATGAAGGAGAAGCAAAAGAAGAGGATGCTCCCACGGCGAACGATGACGGAGAAGGAGAAGGAGAGGATGCTCCCACGGCGAACGATGACGGAGAAGCAAAACGAGAGGATGCTCCCACGGCGAACGATGATGGAGAAGCCAAAGGGGAGGACGCTCCCACGGCGAACGATGAAGTAGAAGGAAAAAAAGAAGATGCTCCCACGGCGAACGATGAAGGAGAAGCAAAAGTAGAGGATGCTCCCACGGCGAACGATGAAGGAGAAGCAAAAGTAGAGGATGCTCCCACGTCGAACGATGAAGGAGAAGCAAAAGGAGAAGATGCTCCCACGGCGAACGATGAAGGAGAAGCAAAAGGAGAGGATACTCCCACGGCGAATGATGATGGAGTAGTAAAAAAAGAGGTTGCTCCCACGGCGAACGATGAAGGAAAAGCAAAAGGAGAGGACGCTCCCACGGCGATCGATGATGGAGGAGCAAAAGGAGAGGACGCTCCCACGGTGGACGATGATGGAGAAGCAAAAGGACAGGGCGCTCCCACGACGGACGACGCTGTAGAAGCAGAAATTAGTGTGCTCCCACGGCGGACGACGCTGGAGAAGCAAAAGCAGAGGGCGCTCCCACAACGGACGACGCTGGAGAGGCAGTGTCCTGCAGCACATGAAGCTGAAGAAGCAGGTGTCCAGCAGCTGAAGGAGCGGATGATGCTGGAGAATCATCAGGACGCGGCGCTCCCCTGACGCATGATGCTGGTGAAGCAGCATGAGGACTGGGCATTCCCTGAGTGGATGTAGACAGTGAAGCTGGTGGTTGCGTTCGCCCGATAAATGAAGAAGAAGCTGGAAGCAAGGTTGTGAGGCCCTGAGTCACTTCCAATTCTAGAACTGATTGCTTTAGCGGTAGTCTCGGTGTCATTGTTGTGTCACAATGAGCAAGTGCACAGTGGCAGTAACTGTGTTATCATCATCGAGTTACTTTTCGTCATAATTGGCACTTTTTCTCTGTCGGAAGACAACTCTGGGTAGAAGTCCATCATGGATCCCAGGCCCCTAGATGCCCCTTCTCTTTGTTTCTGTCTGTCAGAAATCAAGGCAGAAGCAATCTAAGAAGTTTATTCTTTTTTTTTCTTTTTTTGGCCTCTTGTGCCACAGCAGATCCTTATCCAGTTACGTTAAACTCTATACTGCTACACTATTACAATAGATGGAGATTTGCAGCAAGAGGGAAGCGCATTGATTACAACTACATTCAGGGCAGAATTAAAGAGCTTCATTCCACTTGGACTTGAAGTTTTACACAACTCTGTTATGTATTTGAGACTTCCCTGAAAATCCTCACCCCAGAGAATGGCTTAGCATAGATTTTCTATTAGCTCTTCACCCACGTCCTGCAGTTCTGCCATACACTCTGGCATCTTCCATTTTAAGTTTTCACTGGAGTGGTTATTTTCTATTTCAGGACACTACCTGCCATTACAAATCTTTTCAGTAGTTCAGCTTTTAAGGACTGTACCTGAGATGCAGCTTATTTTGCATTGCTGCTGCTTTCCTTCACACAAGGACACCCAGAGCAGCAGAGGTTGGGCCCTAGTGGCTCTGTGCTGCCCTGTAACCCCACAGCTGCTCAGTCTCCCCAGGTGGGAGGAACAAGCCAATTGGAAATGCAGTAAAACCCAAAGGTTGAGATGAGAGCTAAAGACCACGACAGTAGAAGAAAACAGCATCAAGAACACAACAGCAATGGTAGCCACAACACAATTACTCACCACTCACCGACCAACGCATGCCATAAATCCCAGTGCTTGCCAAACGCTGTCCACCACCACTGCAAGGCCTCACAGCTACTGACCAACTGCCAGAGAGGGCTGCCTTTGCCCCTGCCCACAGCTTCATAGTGCCTTTGTGACATCACAGGGTTTGGAATGCTCCCTGACCAATGGCAGCACTGCCCTTGGCCCCGCCCCACCTCCTGCTTCTAACCATCATTGCAGCGGCTCCACCCGAACCAGCAGTTGTGATTGGCCAGGCTCTGCTTCAATCACTCAGCAGGAACCACACCCAGGTGTGGTGTTAGCACCTCTTCAGCTGAAATAGCAGCATGAGGCATTGCACCCAGAACGAGAGACAGTGCAGAAACTGAAAGAGAGGCTACTCCCACGTCAGACGATGCTTCAGAAGCAGAAGGAGAGGGCGCTGCCACAATGGATGCCTCTGGAGAAGCAGAAGGAGTGGACACTCCCGTGGCAGATGACACTGGAGAGGGAAATAGAGACGGCAATCTCGTGGCAGATGACGCATGAGAGGAAAAAGGAGAGGGCAATTACATGGCAGATGAAACTTCAGAGGAAAATGGAACAGACGCTTCTGTGACTGACAATGCTGAAGATGGCAGGGGAGAAGGTGCAGTTGCAGTAGACGATGGAGGAGAGCCTCGCCCCCACGATGGGCGAAACGGCAGAGGACGGTGGAGAGCCTCGCCCCCGCGATGGGCGACGTTAGAGAGCCTCGCCCCCGCGATGGGCGACGGTAGAGAGCCTTGTTGCCACGGCGGACGATGATGGAGAAGCAAAAGTAGAGGATGCTCCCACGGCAGACGTGGAAGGAAAGCAAAAGGAGAGGGCGCTCCCACGACAGACGATGAAGGAAAAGCAAAAGGAGAAGATGCTCCCAAGGCGAACGATGACAGAGAAGCAAAAGGAGAGGGCGCTCCCACGATGGACGACGCTGGACAAGCAAAAATGAGGGCGTTACCACGGCGGACGATGAAGAAAAAGCAAAAGGAGAGGATGCTCTCACGGCAAACGATGATCGAGAAGCAAAAGGAGAGGGAGATCCGACGACAGACGATGAAGGAGAAGCAAAAGGAGAAGATGCTTCCATGGCGAATGATGACGGTGAAGCAAAAAAAGAGGATGCTCCCACGGCGAGCGATGAAGGAGAAGCAAAAGGAGAGGGCGCTCCCACGACGGACGACGCTGGAGAAGCAGAAATGAAGGTGCTCCCATGACGGACGGTGAAGGAGAAGCAAAAAAGAGGACGCTCCCACGGTGAACGATGAAGGAGTAGAAAAAAAGAGGACGCTCCCACGGCGAACTATGATGGAGAAGCAAAAGGAGAGGGCGCTCTCACGACGGACGACACTGGAGAAGCAGAAATGAAGGTGCTCCCACGACGGACGATGAAGGAAAAGCAAAAGGAGAGGATGCTCCCACGGCGAAAGATGATGGAGAAGTCAAATGAGAGGACGCTCCCACGGCGATCGATGATGGAGAGGAAAAGGAGAGGTTGCTCCCACAGCAGACGATGATGGAGAAGCAAAAGGACACGGCGCACCCACGACGGACGATGCTGCAGAAGCAAAAATGAGGGTGTTACCACAGCGGACGATGAAGGAAAAGGAAAAGGAGAGGATGCTCTCACAGCGAATGATGATTGAGAAGCAAAAGGAGAGGCCGCCTCCACGACGGACGATGAAGGAGAAGCAAAAGAAGAGGATGCTCCCACGGCGAACGATGATGGAGAAGGAGAAGGAGAGGATGCTCCCACGGCAAACGATGACGGAGACGCAAAACGAGAGGATGCTCCCACGGCGAACGATGATGGAGAAGCCAAAGGGGAGGACTCTCCCACGGCGAACAATGAAGTAGAAGGAAAAAAAGAAGATGCTCCCACGGCGAACGATGAAGGAGAAGCAAAAGTAGAGGATGCTCCCACGGCGAACGATGAAGGAGAAGCAAAAGGAGAAGATGCTCCCACGGCGAACGATGAAGGAGAAACAAAAGGAGAGGATACTCCCACGGCGAATGATGATGGAGTAGTAAAAAAAGAGGTTGCTCCCACGGCGAACGATGAAGGAAAATCAAAAGGAGAGGATGCTCCCACGGCGATCGATGATGGAGAAGCAAAAGGAGAGGACGCTCCCACGGCGGACTATGATGGAGAAGCAAAAGGACAGGGCGCTCCCACGACGGACGACGCTGGAGAAGCAGAAATTAGTGTGCTCCCACGGCGGACGACGCTGGAGAAGCAAAAGCAGAGGTCGCTCCCACAACGGACGACGCTGGAGAGGCAGTGTCCTGCAGCACATGAAGCTGAAGAAGCAGGTGTCCAGCAGCTGAAGGAGCAAGAGGGAAGCGCATTGATTACAACTACATTCAGGGCAGAATTAAAGAGCTTCATTCCACTTGGACTTGAAGTTTTACACAACTCTGTTATGTATCTGAGACTTCCCTGAAAATCCTCACCCCAGAGAATGGCTTAGCATAGATTTTCTATTAGCTCTTCACCCACGTCCTGCAGTTCTGCCATACACTCTGGCATCTTCCATTTTAAGTTTTCACTGGAGTGGTTATTTTCTATTTCAGGACACTACCTGCCATTACAAATCTTTTCAGTAGTTCAGCTTTTAAGGACTGTACCTGAGATGCAGCTTATTTTGCATTGCTGCTGCTTTCCTTCACACAAGGACACCCAGAGCAGCAGAGGTTGGGCCCTAGTGGCTCTGTGCTGCCCTGTAACCCCACAGCTGCTCAGTCTCCCCAGGTGGGAGGAACAAGCCAATTGGAAATGCAGTAAAACCCAAAGGTTGAGATGAGAGCTAAAGACCACGACAGTAGAAGAAAACAGCATCAAGAACACAACAGCAATGGTAGCCACAACACAATTACTCACCACTCACCGACCAACGCATGCCATAAATCCCAGTGCTTGCCAAACGCTGTCCACCACCACTGCAAGGCCTCACAGCTACTGACCAACTGCCAGAGAGGGCTGCCTTTGCCCCTGCCCACAGCTTCATAGTGCCTTTGTGACATCACAGGGTTTGGAATGCTCCCTGACCAATGGCAGCACTGCCCTTGGCCCCGCCCCACCTCCTGCTTCTAACCATCATTGCAGCGGCTCCACCCGAACCAGCAGTTGTGATTGGCCAGGCTCTGCTTCAATCACTCAGCAGGAACCACACCCAGGTGTGGTGTTAGCACCTCTTCAGCTGAAATAGCAGCATGAGGCATTGCACCCAGAACGAGAGACAGTGCAGAAACTGAAAGAGAGGCTACTCCCACGTCAGACGATGCTTCAGAAGCAGAAGGAGAGGGCGCTGCCACAATGGATGCCTCTGGAGAAGCAGAAGGAGTGGACACTCCCGTGGCAGATGACACTGGAGAGGGAAATAGAGACGGCAATCTCGTGGCAGATGACGCATGAGAGGAAAAAGGAGAGGGCAATTACATGGCAGATGAAACTTCAGAGGAAAATGGAACAGACACTTCTGTGACTGACAATGCTGAAGATGGCAGGGGAGAAGGTGCAGTTGCAGTAGACGATGGAGGAGAGCCTCGCCCCCACGATGGGCGAAACGGCAGAGGACGGTGGAGAGCCTCGCCCCCGCGATGGGCGACGGTAGAGAGCCTCGCCCCCGCGATGGGCGACGGTAGAGAGCCTTGTTGCCACGGCGGACGATGATGGAGAAGCAAAAGTAGAGGATGCTCCCACGGCAGACGTGGAAGGAAAGCAAAAGGAGAGGGCGCTCCCACGACAGACGATGAAGGAGAAGCAAAAGGAGAAGATGCTCCCAAGGCGAACGATGACAGAGAAGCAAAAGGAGAGGGCGCTCCCACGATGGACGACGCTGGAGAAGCAAAAATGAGGGCGTTACCACGGCGGACGATGAAGAAAAAGCAAAAGGAGAGGATGCTCTCACGGCAAACGATGATCGAGAAGCAAAAGGAGAGGGAGATCCGACGACAGACGATGAAGGAGAAGCAAAAGGAGAAGATGCTTCCATGGCGAATGATGACGGTGAAGCAAAAGGAGAGGATGCTCCCACGGCGAGCGATGAAGGAGAAGCAAAAGGAGAGGGCGCTCCCACGACGGACGACGCTGGAGAAGCAGAAATGAAGGTGCTCCCATGACGGACGGTGAAGGAGAAGCAAAAAAGAGGACGCTCCCACGGCGAACTATGAAGGAGTAGAAAAAAAGAAGATGCTCCCACGGCGAACGATGAAGGAGTAGAAAAAAAGAGGACGCTCCCACGACGGACGACGCTGGAGAAGCAGAAATGAAGGTGCTCCCACGACGGACGATGAAGGAGATGCAAAATTGAGGGCGCTCCCACGGCGGACGATGAAGGAAAAGCAAAAGGAGAGGATGCTCCCACGGCGAACGATGATGGAGAAGCCAAAGGAGAGGACGCTCCCACGGCGAATGATGAAGGAGTAGTAAAAAAAGAGGATGCTCCCACGGCGAACTATGACGGAGAAGCAAATGAAGAGGATGCTCCCACGGCGAACGATGACAGAGAAGCAAAAGGAGAGGATGCTCCCATGGCGAACGATGACAGAGAAGCAAAAGGAGAGGATGCTCCCACGGCGAACGATGACGGAGACGCAAAAGGAGAGGATGCTCCCACGGCGAACGATGACGGAGACGCAAAAGGAGAGGATGCTCCCACGGCGAACAATGACGGAGAAGCAAAGAAGAGGATGCTCGCACGGCGAACGATGATGGAGAAGCCAAAGGGGAGGACGCTCCAACGACGAACGATAAAGTAGAAGGAAAAAAAGAGGATGCTCCCACGGCGAACGATGACGGAGACGCAAAAGGAGAGGATACTCCCACGGCGAACGATGACGGAGACGCAAAACGAGAGAATGCCCCCACGGCGAACGATGACGGAGAAGCAAAGAAGAGGATGCTCGCACGGCGAACGATGATGGAGAAACCAAAGGGGAGGACGCTGCAATGGCGAACGATAAAGTAGAAGGAAAAAAAGAGGATGCTCCCAAGGCGAACGATGAAGGAGATGCAAAAGGAAAATATGCTCCCACGGTGAACGATGTTGGAGAAGCTAAAGGAGAGGACGCTCCCACGGCGAATGATGATGGAGTAGTAAAAAAAGAGGATGCTCCCACGGCGAACGATGATGGAGAAAGAAAAGGAGAGGATGCTCCCACGGCGAACGATGACGGAGAAGCAAAAGGAGAGGATGCTCCCACGGCGAACGATGAAGGAGTAGAAAAAAAGAGGACGCTACCACGGCGAACGATGATGGAGAAGCAAACGGAGCGGGTGCTCCCACGACGGACGACGCTGGAAAAGCAGAAATGAAGGTGCTCCCATGACGGACGATGAAGGAGATGCAAAATTGAGGGCGCTCCCACGGCGGACGATGAAGGAAAAGCAAAAGGAGAGGATGCTCCCACGGCGAACGATGAAGGAGTAGAAAAAAAGAGGACGCTCCCACGACGGACGACGCTGGAGAAGCAGAAATGAAGGTGCTCCCACGACGGACGATGAAGGAGATGCAAAATTGAGGGCGCTCCAACGGCGGACGATGAAGGAGAAGCAAAAGGAAAAGATGCTCCCACGGTGAACGATGATGGAGAAACTAAAGGATAGGACGATCCCACGGCGAATGATGATGGAGTAGTAAAAAAAGAGGATGCTCCCACGGCGAACGATGAAGGAAAAGCAAAAGGAGAGGACGCTCCCACGGCGGACGATGATGGAGAAGCAAAAGGACAGGGCGCTCCCACGACGGACGACGCTGGAGAAGCAGAAATTAGTGTGCTCCCACGGCGGACGACGCTGGAGAAGCAAAAGCAGAGGGCGCTCCCACAACGGACGACGCTGGAGAGGCAGTGTCCTGCAGCACATGAAGCTGAAGAAGCAGGTGTCCAGCAGCTGAAGGAGCGGATGATGCTGGAGAATCATCAGGACGCGGCGCTCCCCTGACGCATGATGCTGGTGAAGCAGCATGAGGACTGGGCATTCCCTGAGTGGATGTAGACAGTGAAGCTGGTGGTTGCGTTCGCCCGATAAATGAAGAAGAAGCTGGAAGCAAGGTTGTGAGGCCCTGAGTCACTTCCAATTCTAGAACTGATTGCTTTAGCGGTAGTCTCGGTGTCATTGTTGTGTCACAATGAGCAAGTGCACAGTGGCAGTAACTGTGTTATCATCATCGAGTTACTTTTCGTCATAATTGGCACTTTTTCTCTGTCGGAAGACAACTCTGGGTAGAAGTCCATCATGGATCCCAGGCCCCTAGATGCCCCTTCTCTTTGTTTCTGTCTGTCAGAAATCAAGGCAGAAGCAATCTAAGAAGTTTATTCTTTTTTTTTCTTTTTTTGGCCTCTTGTGCCACAGCAGATCCTTATCCAGTTACGTTAAACTCTATACTGCTACACTATTACAATAGATGGAGATTTGCAGCAAGAGGGAAGCGCATTGATTACAACTACATTCAGGGCAGAATTAAAGAGCTTCATTCCACTTGGACTTGCAGTTTTACACAACTCTGTTATGTATCTGAGACTTCCCTGAAAATCCTCACCCCAGAGAATGGCTTAGCATAGATTTTCTATTAGCTCTTCACCCACGTCCTGCAGTTCTGCCATACACTCTGGCATCTTCCATTTTAAGTTTTCACTGGAGTGGTTATTTTCTATTTCAGGACACTACCTGCCATTACAAATCTTTTCAGTAGTTCAGCTTTTAAGGACTGTACCTGAGATGCAGCTTATTTTGCATTGCTGCTGCTTTCCTTCACACAAGGACACCCAGAGCAGCAGAGGTTGGGCCCTAGTGGCTCTGTGCTGCCCTGTAACCCCACAGCTGCTCAGTCTCCCCAGGTGGGAGGAACAAGCCAATTGGAAATGCAGTAAAACCCAAAGGTTGAGATGAGAGCTAAAGACCACGACAGTAGAAGAAAACAGCATCAAGAACACAACAGCAATGGTAGCCACAACACAATTACTCACCACTCACCGACCAACGCATGCCATAAATCCCAGTGCTTGCCAAACGCTGTCCACCACCACTGCAAGGCCTCACAGCTACTGACCAACTGCCAGAGAGGGCTGCCTTTGCCCCTGCCCACAGCTTCATAGTGCCTTTGTGACATCACAGGGTTTGGAATGCTCCCTGACCAATGGCAGCACTGCCCTTGGCCCCGCCCCACCTCCTGCTTCTAACCATCATTGCAGCGGCTCCACCCGAACCAGCAGTTGTGATTGGCCAGGCTCTGCTTCAATCACTCAGCAGGAACCACACCCAGGTGTGGTGTTAGCACCTCTTCAGCTGAAATAGCAGCATGAGGCATTGCACCCAGAACGAGAGACAGTGCAGAAACTGAAAGAGAGGCTACTCCCACGTCAGACGATGCTTCAGAAGCAGAAGGAGAGGGCGCTGCCACAATGGATGCCTCTGGAGAAGCAGAAGGAGTGGACACTCCCGTGGCAGATGACACTGGAGAGGGAAATAGAGACGGCAATCTCGTGGCAGATGACGCATGAGAGGAAAAAGGAGAGGGCAATTACATGGCAGATGAAACTTCAGAGGAAAATGGAACAGACACTTCTGTGACTGACAATGCTGAAGATGGCAGGGGAGAAGGTGCAGTTGCAGTAGACGATGGAGGAGAGCCTCGCCCCCACGATGGGCGAAACGGCAGAGGACGGTGGAGAGCCTCGCCCCCGCGATGGGCGACGGTAGAGAGCCTCGCCCCCGCGATGGGCGACGGTAGAGAGCCTTGTTGCCACGGCGGACGATGATGGAGAAGCAAAAGTAGAGGATGCTCCCACGGCAGACGTGGAAGGAAAGCAAAAGGAGAGGGCGCTCCCACGACAGACGATGAAGGAGAAGCAAAAGGAGAAGATGCTCCCAAGGCGAACGATGACAGAGAAGCAAAAGGAGAGGGCGCTCCCACGATGGACGACGCTGGAGAAGCAAAAATGAGGGCGTTACCACGGCGGACGATGAAGAAAAAGCAAAAGGAGAGGATGCTCTCACGGCAAACGATGATCGAGAAGCAAAAGGAGAGGGAGATCCGACGACAGACGATGAAGGAGAAGCAAAAGGAGAAGATGCTTCCATGGCGAATGATGACGGTGAAGCAAAAGGAGAGGATGCTCCCACGGCGAGCGATGAAGGAGAAGCAAAAGGAGAGGGCGCTCCCACGACGGACGACGCTGGAGAAGCAGAAATGAAGGTGCTCCCATGACGGACGGTGAAGGAGAAGCAAAAAAGAGGACGCTCCCACGGCGAACTATGAAGGAGTAGAAAAAAAGAAGATGCTCCCACGGCGAACGATGAAGGAGTAGAAAAAAAGAGGACGCTCCCACGACGGACGACGCTGGAGAAGCAGAAATGAAGGTGCTCCCACGACGGACGATGAAGGAGATGCAAAATTGAGGGCGCTCCCACGGCGGACGATGAAGGAAAAGCAAAAGGAGAGGATGCTCCCACGGCGAACGATGATGGAGAAGCCAAAGGAGAGGACGCTCCCACGGCGAATGATGAAGGAGTAGTAAAAAAAGAGGATGCTCCCACGGCGAACTATGACGGAGAAGCAAATGAAGAGGATGCTCCCACGGCGAACGATGACAGAGAAGCAAAAGGAGAGGATGCACCCATGGCGAACGATGACAGAGAAGCAAAAGGAGAGGATGCTCCCACGGCGAACGATGACGGAGACGCAAAAGGAGAGGATGCTCCCACGGCGAACAATGACGGAGAAGCAAAGAAGAGGATGCTCGCACGGCGAACGATGATGGAGAAGCCAAAGGGGAGGACGCTCCAACGACGAACGATAAAGTAGAAGGAAAAAAAGAGGATGCTCCCACGGCGAACGATGACGGAGACGCAAAAGGAGAGGATACTCCCACGGCGAACGATGACGGAGACGCAAAACGAGAGAATGCCCCCACGGCGAACGATGACGGAGAAGCAAAGAAGAGGATGCTCGCACGGCGAACGATGATGGAGAAACCAAAGGGGAGGACGCTGCAATGGCGAACGATAAAGTAGAAGGAAAAAAAGAGGATGCTCCCAAGGCGAACGATGAAGGAGATGCAAAAGGAAAATATGCTCCCACGGTGAACGATGTTGGAGAAGCTAAAGGAGAGGACGCTCCCACGGCGAATGATGATGGAGTAGTAAAAAAAGAGGATGCTCCCACGGCGAACGATGATGGAGAAAGAAAAGGAGAGGATGCTCCCACGGCGAACGATGACGGAGAAGCAAAAGGAGAGGATGCTCCCACGGCGAACGATGAAGGAGTAGAAAAAAAGAGGACGCTACCACGGCGAACGATGATGGAGAAGCAAACGGAGCGGGTGCTCCCACGACGGACGACGCTGGAAAAGCAGAAATGAAGGTGCTCCCATGACGGACGATGAAGGAGATGCAAAATTGAGGGCGCTCCCACGGCGGACGATGAAGGAAAAGCAAAAGGAGAGGATGCTCCCACGGCGAACGATGAAGGAGTAGAAAAAAAGAGGACGCTCCCACGACGGACGACGCTGGAGAAGCAGAAATGAAGGTGCTCCCACGACGGACGATGAAGGAGATGCAAAATTGAGGGCGCTCCAACGGCGGACGATGAAGGAGAAGCAAAAGGAAAAGATGCTCCCACGGTGAACGATGATGGAGAAACTAAAGGATAGGACGATCCCACGGCGAATGATGATGGAGTAGTAAAAAAAGAGGATGCTCCCACGGCGAACGATGAAGGAAAAGCAAAAGGAGAGGACGCTCCCACGGCGGACGATGATGGAGAAGCAAAAGGACAGGGCGCTCCCACGACGGACGACGCTGGAGAAGCAGAAATTAGTGTGCTCCCACGGCGGACGACGCTGGAGAAGCAAAAGCAGAGGGCGCTCCCACAACGGACGACGCTGGAGAGGCAGTGTCCTGCAGCACATGAAGCTGAAGAAGCAGGTGTCCAGCAGCTGAAGGAGCGGATGATGCTGGAGAATCATCAGGACGCGGCGCTCCCCTGACGCATGATGCTGGTGAAGCAGCATGAGGACTGGGCATTCCCTGAGTGGATGTAGACAGTGAAGCTGGTGGTTGCGTTCGCCCGATAAATGAAGAAGAAGCTGGAAGCAAGGTTGTGAGGCCCTGAGTCACTTCCAATTCTAGAACTGATTGCTTTAGCGGTAGTCTCGGTGTCATTGTTGTGTCACAATGAGCAAGTGCACAGTGGCAGTAACTGTGTTATCATCATCGAGTTACTTTTCGTCATAATTGGCACTTTTTCTCTGTCGGAAGACAACTCTGGGTAGAAGTCCATCATGGATCCCAGGCCCCTAGATGCCCCTTCTCTTTGTTTCTGTCTGTCAGAAATCAAGGCAGAAGCAATCTAAGAAGTTTATTCTTTTTTTTTCTTTTTTTGGCCTCTTGTGCCACAGCAGATCCTTATCCAGTTACGTTAAACTCTATACTGCTACACTATTACAATAGATGGAGATTTGCAGCAAGAGGGAAGCGCATTGATTACAACTACATTCAGGGCAGAATTAAAGAGCTTCATTCCACTTGGACTTGCAGTTTTACACAACTCTGTTATGTATCTGAGACTTCCCTGAAAATCCTCACCCCAGAGAATGGCTTAGCATAGATTTTCTATTAGCTCTTCACCCACGTCCTGCAGTTCTGCCATACACTCTGGCATCTTCCATTTTAAGTTTTCACTGGAGTGGTTATTTTCTATTTCAGGACACTACCTGCCATTACAAATCTTTTCAGTAGTTCAGCTTTTAAGGACTGTACCTGAGATGCAGCTTATTTTGCATTGCTGCTGCTTTCCTTCACACAAGGACACCCAGAGCAGCAGAGGTTGGGCCCTAGTGGCTCTGTGCTGCCCTGTAACCCCACAGCTGCTCAGTCTCCCCAGGTGGGAGGAACAAGCCAATTGGAAATGCAGTAAAACCCAAAGGTTGAGATGAGAGCTAAAGACCACGACAGTAGAAGAAAACAGCATCAAGAACACAACAGCAATGGTAGCCACAACACAATTACTCACCACTCACCGACCAACGCATGCCATAAATCCCAGTGCTTGCCAAACGCTGTCCACCACCACTGCAAGGCCTCACAGCTACTGACCAACTGCCAGAGAGGGCTGCCTTTGCCCCTGCCCACAGCTTCATAGTGCCTTTGTGACATCACAGGGTTTGGAATGCTCCCTGACCAATGGCAGCACTGCCCTTGGCCCCGCCCCACCTCCTGCTTCTAACCATCATTGCAGCGGCTCCACCCGAACCAGCAGTTGTGATTGGCCAGGCTCTGCTTCAATCACTCAGCAGGAACCACACCCAGGTGTGGTGTTAGCACCTCTTCAGCTGAAATAGCAGCATGAGGCATTGCACCCAGAACGAGAGACAGTGCAGAAACTGAAAGAGAGGCTACTCCCACGTCAGACGATGCTTCAGAAGCAGAAGGAGAGGGCGCTGCCACAATGGATGCCTCTGGAGAAGCAGAAGGAGTGGACACTCCCGTGGCAGATGACACTGGAGAGGGAAATAGAGACGGCAATCTCGTGGCAGATGACGCATGAGAGGAAAAAGGAGAGGGCAATTACATGGCAGATGAAACTTCAGAGGAAAATGGAACAGACGCTTCTGTGACTGACAATGCTGAAGATGGCAGGGGAGAAGGTGCAGTTGCAGTAGACGATGGAGGAGAGCCTCGCCCCCACGATGGGCGAAACGGCAGAGGACGGTGGAGAGCCTCGCCCCCGCGATGGGCGACGGTAGAGAGCCTTGTTGCCACGGCGGACGATGATGGAGAAGCAAAAGTAGAGGATGCTCCCACGGCAGACGTGGAAGGAAAGCAAAAGGAGAGGGCGCTCCCACGACAGACGATGAAGGAAAAGCAAAAGGAGAGGACGCTCCCACGGCGGACGATGATGGAGAAGCAAAAGGACAGGGCGCTCCCACGACGGACGACGCTGGAGAAGCAGAAATTAGTGTGCTCCCACGGCGGACGACGCTGGAGAAGCAAAAGCAGAGGGCGCTCCCACAACGGACGACGCTGGAGAGGCAGTGTCCTGCAGCACATGAAGCTGAAGAAGCAGGTGTCCAGCAGCTGAAGGAGCGGATGATGCTGGAGAATCATCAGGACGCGGCGCTCCCCTGACGCATGATGCTGGTGAAGCAGCATGAGGACTGGGCATTCCCTGAGTGGATGTAGACAGTGAAGCTGGTGGTTGCGTTCGCCCGATAAATGAAGAAGAAGCTGGAAGCAAGGTTGTGAGGCCCTGAGTCACTTCCAATTCTAGAACTGATTGCTTTAGCGGTAGTCTCGGTGTCATTGTTGTGTCACAATGAGCAAGTGCACAGTGGCAGTAACTGTGTTATCATCATCGAGTTACTTTTCGTCATAATTGGCACTTTTTCTCTGTCGGAAGACAACTCTGGGTAGAAGTCCATCATGGATCCCAGGCCCCTAGATGCCCCTTCTCTTTGTTTCTGTCTGTCAGAAATCAAGGCAGAAGCAATCTAAGAAGTTTATTCTTTTTTTTTCTTTTTTTGGCCTCTTGTGCCACAGCAGATCCTTATCCAGTTACGTTAAACTCTATACTGCTACACTATTACAATAGATGGAGATTTGCAGCAAGAGGGAAGCGCATTGATTACAACTACATTCAGGGCAGAATTAAAGAGCTTCATTCCACTTGGACTTGAAGTTTTACACAACTCTGTTATGTATCTGAGACTTCCCTGAAAATCCTCACCCCAGAGAATGGCTTAGCATAGATTTTCTATTAGCTCTTCACCCACGTCCTGCAGTTCTGCCATACACTCTGGCATCTTCCATTTTAAGTTTTCACTGGAGTGGTTATTTTCTATTTCAGGACACTACCTGCCATTACAAATCTTTTCAGTAGTTCAGCTTTTAAGGACTGTACCTGAGATGCAGCTTATTTTGCATTGCTGCTGCTTTCCTTCACACAAGGACACCCAGAGCAGCAGAGGTTGGGCCCTAGTGGCTCTGTGCTGCCCTGTAACCCCACAGCTGCTCAGTCTCCCCAGGTGGGAGGAACAAGCCAATTGGAAATGCAGTAAAACCCAAAGGTTGAGATGAGAGCTAAAGACCACGACAGTAGAAGAAAACAGCATCAAGAACACAACAGCAATGGTAGCCACAACACAATTACTCACCACTCACCGACCAACGCATGCCATAAATCCCAGTGCTTGCCAAACGCTGTCCACCACCACTGCAAGGCCTCACAGCTACTGACCAACTGCCAGAGAGGGCTGCCTTTGCCCCTGCCCACAGCTTCATAGTGCCTTTGTGACATCACAGGGTTTGGAATGCTCCCTGACCAATGGCAGCACTGCCCTTGGCCCCGCCCCACCTCCTGCTTCTAACCATCATTGCAGCGGCTCCACCCGAACCAGCAGTTGTGATTGGCCAGGCTCTGCTTCAATCACTCAGCAGGAACCACACCCAGGTGTGGTGTTAGCACCTCTTCAGCTGAAATAGCAGCATGAGGCATTGCACCCAGAACGAGAGACAGTGCAGAAACTGAAAGAGAGGCTACTCCCACGTCAGACGATGCTTCAGAAGCAGAAGGAGAGGGCGCTGCCACAATGGATGCCTCTGGAGAAGCAGAAGGAGTGGACACTCCCGTGGCAGATGACACTGGAGAGGGAAATAGAGACGGCAATCTCGTGGCAGATGACGCATGAGAGGAAAAAGGAGAGGGCAATTACATGGCAGATGAAACTTCAGAGGAAAATGGAACAGACGCTTCTGTGACTGACAATGCTGAAGATGGCAGGGGAGAAGGTGCAGTTGCAGTAGACGATGGAGGAGAGCCTCGCCCCCACGATGGGCGAAACGGCAGAGGACGGTGGAGAGCCTCGCCCCCGCGATGGGCGACGGTAGAGAGCCTTGTTGCCACGGCGGACGATGATGGAGAAGCAAAAGTAGAGGATGCTCCCACGGCAGACGTGGAAGGAAAGCAAAAGGAGAGGGCGCTCCCACGACAGACGATGAAGGAAAAGCAAAAGGAGAAGATGCTCCCAAGGCGAACGATGACAGAGAAGCAAAAGGAGAGGGCGCTCCCACGATGGACGACGCTGGAGAAGCAAAAATGATGGCGTTACCACAGCGGACGATGAAGAGAAAGCAAAAGGAGAGGATGCTCTCACGGCAAACGATGATCGAGAAGCAAAAGGAGAGGGAGATCCGACGACAGACGATGAAGGAGAAGCAAAAGGAGAAGATGCTTCCATGGCGAATGATGACGATGAAGCAAAAGGAGAGGATGCTCCCACGGCGAGCGATGAAGGAGAAGCAAAAGGAGAGGGCGCTCCCACGACGGACGACGCTGGAGAAGCAGAAATGAAGGTGCTCCCATGACGGACGGTGAAGGAGAAGCAAAAAAGAGGACGCTCCCACGGTGAACGATGAAGGAGTAGAAAAAAAGAGGACGCTCCCACGACGGACGACGCTGGAGAAGCAGAAATGAAGGTGCTCCCACGACGGACGATGAAGGAGATGCAAAATTGAGGGCGCTCCCACGGCGGACGATGAAGGAAAAGCAAAAGGAGAGGATGCTCCCACGGCGAACGATGACAGAGAAGCAAAAGGAGAGGATGCTCCCACGGTGAACGATGTTGGAGAAACTAAAGGAGAGGACGCTCCCACGGCGAATGATGATGGAGTAGTAAAAAAAGAGGATGCTCCCACGGCGAACGATGACGGAGAAAGAAAAGGAGAGGATGCTCCCACTGCGAACGATGAAGGAGAAGCAAAAGGAGAGGATGCTCCCACGGCGAACGATGAAGGAGTAGAAAAAAAGAGGACGCTCCCACGGCGAACGATGATGGAGAAGCAAACGGAGAGGGCGCTCCCACGACGGACGACGCTGGAAAAGCAGAAATGAAGGTGCTCCCATGACGGACGATGAAGGAGATGCAAAATTGAGGGCGCTCCCACGGCGGACGATGAAGGAAAAGCAAAAGGAGAGGATGCTCCCACGGCGAACGATGAAGGAGTAGAAAAAAAGAGGACGCTCCCACGGCGAACGATGAAGGAGTAGAAAAAAAGAGGACGCTCCCACGACGGACGACGCTGGAGAAGCAGAAATGAAGGTGCTCCCACGGCGGACGATGAAGGAGATGCAAAATTGAGGGCGCTCCAACGGCGGACGATGAAGGAGAAGCAAAAGGAAAAGATGCTCCCACGGTGAATGATGATGGAGAAACTAAAGGATAGGACGATCCCACGGCGAATGATGATGGAGTAGTAAATAAAGAGGATGCTCCCACAGCGAACGATGACGGAGATGGAAAAGGAGAGGATGCTCCCACGGCGAACGATGAAGGAGTAGAAAAAAAGAGGACGCTCCCACGGCGAACGATGATGGAGAAGCAAACGGAGAGGGCACTCCCACGACGGACGACGCTGGAGAAGCAGAAATGAAGCTGCTCCCACGACGGACGATGGAGATGCAAAATTGAGGGTGCTCCCACGGCGGACGATGAAGGAGATGCAAAAGGAGAGGATGCTCCCACGGCGAAAGATGATGGAGAAGCCAAATGAGAGGACGCTCCCACGGCGATCGATGATGGAGAAGCAAAAGGAGAGGGCGCTCCCACGACGGACGACGCTGGAGAAGCAGAAATGAAGGTGCTCCCACGACGGACGACACTGAAGAAGCAAAAATGAGGGCGCTTCCACGGCGGACGATGATGGAGAAGCAAGAGTACACGGCGCTTCCACGACGGACGACGCTGCAGAAGCAAAAATGAGGGTGTTACCACAGCGGACGATGAAGGAAAAGGAAAAGGAGAGGATGCTCTCACAGCGAATGATGATCGAGAAGCAAAAGGAGAGGCCGCCTCGACGACGAACGATGAAGGAGATGCAAAAGAAGAGGATGCTCCCACGGCGAAAATGACAGAGAAGGAGAAGGAGAGGATGCTCCCATGGCGAACGATGACGGAGAAGCAAAAGGAGAGGATGCTCCCACGGCGAACGATGATGGAGAAGGAGAAGGAGAGGATGCTCCCACGGCAAACGATGACGGAGACGCAAAACGAGAGGATGCTCCCACGGCGAACGATGACGGAGAAGCCAAAGGAGAGGATGCTCCCACGGCGAACGATGAAGGAGAAGCAAAAGGAAAAGATGCTCCTACGGTGAACGATGAAGGAGTAGAAAAATAGAGGACGCTCCCACGGCGAACTATGATGGAGAAGCAAAAGGAGAGGGCGCTCCCACGACGGACGACACTGGAGAAGCAGAAATGAAGGTGCTCCCACGACGGACGATGAAGGAAAAGCAAAAGGAGAGGATGCTCCCACGGCGAAAGATGATGGAGAAGTCAAATTAGAGGACGCTTCCACGGCGATCGATGATGGAGAGGAAAAGGAGAGGTTGCTCCCACAGCAGACGATGATGGAGAAGCAAAAGGACACGGCGCTCCCACGACGGACGACGCTGCAGAAGCAAAAATGAGGGTGTTACCACAGCGGACGATGAAGGAAAAGGAAAAGGAGAGGATGCTCTCACAGCGAATGATGATCGAGAAGCAAAAGGAGAGGCCGCCTCCACGACGGACGATGAAGGAGAAGCAAAAGAAGAGGATGCTCCCACGGCGAACGATGACGGAGAAGGAGAAGGAGAGGATGCTCCCACGGCGAACGATGACGGAGACGCAAAACGAGAGGATGCTCCCACGGCGAACGATGATGGAGAAGCCAAAGGGGAGGACGCTCCCACGGCGAACGATGAAGTAGAAGGAAAAAAAGAAGATGCTCCCACGGCGAACGATGAAGGAGAAGCAAAAGTAGAGGATGCTCCCACGTCGAACGATGAAGGAGAAGCAAAAGGAGAAGATGCTCCCACGGCGAACGATGAAGGAGAAGCAAAAGGAGAGGATACTCCCACGGCGAATGATGATGGAGTAGTAAAAAAAGAGGTTGCTCCCACGGCGAACGATGAAGGAAAAGCAAAAGGAGAGGATGCTCCCACGGCGATCGATGATGGAGAAGCAAAAGGAGAGGACGCTCCCACGGTGGACGATGATGGAGAAGCAAAAGGACAGGGCGCTCCCACGACGGACGACGCTGTAGAAGCAGAAATTAGTGTGCTCCCACGGCGGACGACGCTGGAGAAGCAAAAGCAGAGGTCGCTCCCACAACGGACGACGCTGGAGAGGCAGTGTCCTGCAGCACATGAAGCTGAAGAAGCAGGTGTCCAGCAGCTGAAGGAGCGGATGATGCTGGAGAATCATCAGGACGCGGCGCTCCCCTGACGCATGATGCTGGTGAAGCAGCATGAGGACTGGGCATTCCCTGAGTGGATGTAGACAGTGAAGCTGGTGGTTGCGTTCGCCCGATAAATGAAGAAGAAGCTGGAAGCAAGGTTGTGAGGCCCTGAGTCACTTCCAATTCTAGAACTGATTGCTTTAGCGGTAGTCTCGGTGTCATTGTTGTGTCACAATGAGCAAGTGCACAGTGGCAGTAACTGTGTTATCATCATCGAGTTACTTTTCGTCATAATTGGCACTTTTTCTCTGTCGGAAGACAACTCTGGGTAGAAGTCCATCATGGATCCCAGGCCCCTAGATGCCCCTTCTCTTTGTTTCTGTCTGTCAGAAATCAAGGCAGAAGCAATCTAAGAAGTTTATTCTTTTTTTTTCTTTTTTTGGCCTCTTGTGCCACAGCAGATCCTTATCCAGTTACGTTAAACTCTATACTGCTACACTATTACAATAGATGGAGATTTGCAGCAAGAGGGAAGCGCATTGATTACAACTACATTCAGGGCAGAATTAAAGAGCTTCATTCCACTTGGACTTGAAGTTTTACACAACTCTGTTATGTATTTGAGACTTCCCTGAAAATCCTCACCCCAGAGAATGGCTTAGCATAGATTTTCTATTAGCTCTTCACCCACGTCCTGCAGTTCTGCCATACACTCTGGCATCTTCCATTTTAAGTTTTCACTGGAGTGGTTATTTTCTATTTCAGGACACTACCTGCCATTACAAATCTTTTCAGTAGTTCAGCTTTTAAGGACTGTACCTGAGATGCAGCTTATTTTGCATTGCTGCTGCTTTCCTTCACACAAGGACACCCAGAGCAGCAGAGGTTGGGCCCTAGTGGCTCTGTGCTGCCCTGTAACCCCACAGCTGCTCAGTCTCCCCAGGTGGGAGGAACAAGCCAATTGGAAATGCAGTAAAACCCAAAGGTTGAGATGAGAGCTAAAGACCACGACAGTAGAAGAAAACAGCATCAAGAACACAACAGCAATGGTAGCCACAACACAACTACTCACCACTCACCGACCAACGCATGCCATAAATCCCAGTGCTTGCCAAACGCTGTCCACCACCACTGCAAGGCCTCACAGCTACTGACCAACTGCCAGAGAGGGCTGCCTTTGCCCCTGCCCACAGCTTCATAGTGCCTTTGTGACATCACAGGGTTTGGAATGCTCCCTGACCAATGGCAGCACTGCCCTTGGCCCCGCCCCACCTCCTGCTTCTAACCATCATTGCAGCGGCTCCACCCGAACCAGCAGTTGTGATTGGCCAGGCTCTGCTTCAATCACTCAGCAGGAACCACACCCAGGTGTGGTGTTAGCACCTCTTCAGCTGAAATAGCAGCATGAGGCATTGCACCCAGAACGAGAGACAGTGCAGAAACTGAAAGAGAGGCTACTCCCACGTCAGACGATGCTTCAGAAGCAGAAGGAGAGGGCGCTGCCACAATGGATGCCTCTGGAGAAGCAGAAGGAGTGGACACTCCCGTGGCAGATGACACTGGAGAGGGAAATAGAGACGGCAATCTCGTGGCAGATGACGCATGAGAGGAAAAAGGAGAGGGCAATTACATGGCAGATGAAACTTCAGAGGAAAATGGAACAGACGCTTCTGTGACTGACAATGCTGAAGATGGCAGGGGAGAAGGTGCAGTTGCAGTAGACGATGGAGGAGAGCCTCGCCCCCACGATGGGCGAAACGGCAGAGGACGGTGGAGAGCCTCGCCCCCGCGATGGGCGACGGTAGAGAGCCTCGCCCCCGCGATGGGCGACGGTAGAGAGCCTTGTTGCCACGGCGGACGATGATGGAGAAGCAAAAGTAGAGGATGCTCCCATGGCAGACGTGGAAGGAAAGCAAAAGGAGAGGGCGCTCCCACGACAGACGATGAAGGAAAAGCAAAAGGAGAAGATGCTCCCAAGGCGAATGATGACAGAGAAGCAAAAGGAGAGGGCGCTCCCACGATGGACGACGCTGGAGAAGCAAAAATGAGGGCGTTACCACGGCGGACGATGAAGAAAAAGCAAAAGGAGAGGATGCTCTCACGGCAAACGATGATCGAGAAGCAAAAGGAGAGGGAGATCCGACGACAGACGATGAAGGAGAAGCAAAAGGAGAAGATGCTTCCATGGCGAATGATGACGGTGAAGCAAAAGGAGAGGATGCTCCCACGGCGAGCGATGAAGGAGAAGCAAAAGGAGAGGGCGCTCCCACGACGGACGACGCTGGAGAAGCAGAAATGAAGGTGCTCCCATGACGGACGGTGAAGGAGAAGCAAAAAAGAGGACGCTCCCACGGCGAACTATGAAGGAGTAGAAAAAAAGAGGACGCTCCCACGGCGAACTATGATGGAGAAGCAAAAGGAGAGGGCGCTCCCACGACGGACGACACTGGAGAAGCAGAAATGAAGGTGCTCCCACGACGGACGATGAAGGAAAAGCAAAAGGAGAGGATGCTCCCACGGCGAAAGATGATGGAGAAGTCAAATGAGAGGACGCTCCCACGGCGATCGATGATGGAGAGGAAAAGGAGAGGTTGCTCCCACAGCAGACGATGATGGAGAAGCAAAAGGACACGGAGCACCCACGACGGACGATGCTGCAGAAGCAAAAATGAGGGTGTTACCACAGCGGACGATGAAGGAAAAGGAAAAGGAGAGGATGCTCTCACAGCGAATGATGATTGAGAAGCAAAAGGAGAGGCCGCCTCCACGACGGACGATGAAGGAGAAGCAAAAGAAGAGGATGCTCCCACGGCGAACGATGATGGAGAAGGAGAAGGAGAGGATGCTCCCACGGCAAACGATGACGGAGACGCAAAACGAGAGGATGCTCCCACGGCGAACGATGATGGAGAAGCCAAAGGGGAGGACGCTCCCACGGCGAACAATGAAGTAGAAGGAAAAAAAGAAGATGCTCCCACGGCGAACGATGAAGGAGAAGCAAAAGTAGAGGATGCTCCCACGGCGAACGATGAAGGAGAAGCAAAAGGAGAAGATGCTCCCACGGCGAACGATGAAGGAGAAACAAAAGGAGAGGATACTCCCACGGCGAATGATGATGGAGTAGTAAAAAAAGAGGTTGCTCCCACGGCGAACGATGAAGGAAAATCAAAAGGAGAGGATGCTCCCACGGCGATCGATGATGGAGAAGCAAAAGGAGAGGACGCTCCCACGGCGGACTATGATGGAGAAGCAAAAGGACAGGGCGCTCCCACGACGGACGACGCTGGAGAAGCAGAAATTAGTGTGCTCCCACGGCGGACGACGCTGGAGAAGCAAAAGCAGAGGTCGCTCCCACAACGGACGACGCTGGAGAGGCAGTGTCCTGCAGCACATGAAGCTGAAGAAGCAGGTGTCCAGCAGCTGAAGGAGCAAGAGGGAAGCGCATTGATTACAACTACATTCAGGGCAGAATTAAAGAGCTTCATTCCACTTGGACTTGAAGTTTTACACAACTCTGTTATGTATCTGAGACTTCCCTGAAAATCCTCACCCCAGAGAATGGCTTAGCATAGATTTTCTATTAGCTCTTCACCCACGTCCTGCAGTTCTGCCATACACTCTGGCATCTTCCATTTTAAGTTTTCACTGGAGTGGTTATTTTCTATTTCAGGACACTACCTGCCATTACAAATCTTTTCAGTAGTTCAGCTTTTAAGGACTGTACCTGAGATGCAGCTTATTTTGCATTGCTGCTGCTTTCCTTCACACAAGGACACCCAGAGCAGCAGAGGTTGGGCCCTAGTGGCTCTGTGCTGCCCTGTAACCCCACAGCTGCTCAGTCTCCCCAGGTGGGAGGAACAAGCCAATTGGAAATGCAGTAAAACCCAAAGGTTGAGATGAGAGCTAAAGACCACGACAGTAGAAGAAAACAGCATCAAGAACACAACAGCAATGGTAGCCACAACACAATTACTCACCACTCACCGACCAACGCATGCCATAAATCCCAGTGCTTGCCAAACGCTGTCCACCACCACTGCAAGGCCTCACAGCTACTGACCAACTGCCAGAGAGGGCTGCCTTTGCCCCTGCCCACAGCTTCATAGTGCCTTTGTGACATCACAGGGTTTGGAATGCTCCCTGACCAATGGCAGCACTGCCCTTGGCCCCGCCCCACCTCCTGCTTCTAACCATCATTGCAGCGGCTCCACCCGAACCAGCAGTTGTGATTGGCCAGGCTCTGCTTCAATCACTCAGCAGGAACCACACCCAGGTGTGGTGTTAGCACCTCTTCAGCTGAAATAGCAGCATGAGGCATTGCACCCAGAACGAGAGACAGTGCAGAAACTGAAAGAGAGGCTACTCCCACGTCAGACGATGCTTCAGAAGCAGAAGGAGAGGGCGCTGCCACAATGGATGCCTCTGGAGGAGCAGAAGGAGTGGACACTCCCGTGGCAGATGACACTGGAGAGGGAAATAGAGACGGCAATCTCGTGGCAGATGACGCATGAGAGGAAAAAGGAGAGGGCAATTACATGGCAGATGAAACTTCAGAGGAAAATGGAACAGACGCTTCTGTGACTGACAATGCTGAAGATGGCAGGGGAGAAGGTGCAGTTGCAGTAGACGATGGAGGAGAGCCTCGCCCCCACGATGGGCGAAACGGCAGAGGACGGTGGAGAGCCTCGCCCCCGCGATGGGCGACGGTAGAGAGCCTCGCCCCCGCGATGGGCGACGGTAGAGAGCCTTGTTGCCACGGCGGACGATGATGGAGAAGCAAAAGTAGAGGATGCTCCCATGGCAGACGTGGAAGGAAAGCAAAAGGAGAGGGCGCTCCCACGACAGACGATGAAGGAAAAGCAAAAGGAGAAGATGCTCCCAAGGCGAATGATGACAGAGAAGCAAAAGGAGAGGGCGCTCCCACGATGGACGATGCTGGAGAAGCAAAAATGAGGGCGTTACCACGGCGGACGATGAAGAAAAAGCAAAAGGAGAGGATGCTCTCACGGCAAACGATGATCGAGAAGCAAAAGGAGAGGGAGATCCGACGACAGACGATGAAGGAGAAGCAAAAGGAGAAGATGCTTCCATGGCGAATGATGACGGTGAAGCAAAAGGAGAGGATGCTCCCACGGCGAGCGATGAAGGAGAAGCAAAAGGAGAGGGCGCTCCCACGACGGACGACGCTGGAGAAGCAGAAATGAAGGTGCTCCCATGACGGACGGTGAAGGAGAAGCAAAAAAGAGGACGCTCCCACGGCGAACTATGAAGGAGTAGAAAAAAAGAGGACGCTCCCACGGCGAACTATGATGGAGAAGCTAAAGGAGAGGGCGCTCCCACGACGGACGACACTGGAGAAGCAGAAATGAAGGTGCTCCCACGACGGACGATGAAGGAAAAGCAAAAGGAGAGGATGCTCCCACGGCGAAAGATGATGGAGAAGTCAAATGAGAGGACGCTCCCACGGCGATCGATGATGGAGAGGAAAAGGAGAGGTTGCTCCCACAGCAGACGATGATGGAGAAGCAAAAGGACACGGCGCACCCACGACGGACGATGCTGCAGAAGCAAAAATGAGGGTGTTACCACAGCGGACGATGAAGGAAAAGGAAAAGGAGAGGATGCTCTCACAGCGAATGATGATTGAGAAGCAAAAGGAGAGGCCGCCTCCACGACGGACGATGAAGGAGAAGCAAAAGAAGAGGATGCTCCCACGGCGAACGATGATGGAGAAGGAGAAGGAGAGGATGCTCCCACGGCAAACGATGACGGAGACGCAAAACGAGAGGATGCTCCCACGGCGAACGATGATGGAGAAGCCAAAGGGGAGGACGCTCCCACGGCGAACAATGAAGTAGAAGGAAAAAAAGAAGATGCTCCCACGGCGAACGATGAAGGAGAAGCAAAAGTAGAGGATGCTCCCACGGCGAACGATGAAGGAGAAGCAAAAGGAGAAGATGCTCCCACGGCGAACGATGAAGGAGAAACAAAAGGAGAGGATACTCCCACGGCGAATGATGATGGAGTAGTAAAAAAAGAGGTTGCTCCCACGGCGAACGATGAAGGAAAATCAAAAGGAGAGGATGCTCCCACGGCGATCGATGATGGAGAAGCAAAAGGAGAGGACGCTCCCACGGCGGACTATGATGGAGAAGCAAAAGGACAGGGCGCTCCCACGACGGACGACGCTGGAGAAGCAGAAATTAGTGTGCTCCCACGGCGGACGACGCTGGAGAAGCAAAAGCAGAGGTCGCTCCCACAACGGACGACGCTGGAGAGGCAGTGTCCTGCAGCACATGAAGCTGAAGAAGCAGGTGTCCAGCAGCTGAAGGAGCAAGAGGGAAGCGCATTGATTACAACTACATTCAGGGCAGAATTAAAGAGCTTCATTCCACTTGGACTTGAAGTTTTACACAACTCTGTTATGTATCTGAGACTTCCCTGAAAATCCTCACCCCAGAGAATGGCTTAGCATAGATTTTCTATTAGCTCTTCACCCACGTCCTGCAGTTCTGCCATACACTCTGGCATCTTCCATTTTAAGTTTTCACTGGAGTGGTTATTTTCTATTTCAGGACACTACCTGCCATTACAAATCTTTTCAGTAGTTCAGCTTTTAAGGACTGTACCTGAGATGCAGCTTATTTTGCATTGCTGCTGCTTTCCTTCACACAAGGACACCCAGAGCAGCAGAGGTTGGGCCCTAGTGGCTCTGTGCTGCCCTGTAACCCCACAGCTGCTCAGTCTCCCCAGGTGGGAGGAACAAGCCAATTGGAAATGCAGTAAAACCCAAAGGTTGAGATGAGAGCTAAAGACCACGACAGTAGAAGAAAACAGCATCAAGAACACAACAGCAATGGTAGCCACAACACAATTACTCACCACTCACCGACCAACGCATGCCATAAATCCCAGTGCTTGCCAAACGCTGTCCACCACCACTGCAAGGCCTCACAGCTACTGACCAACTGCCAGAGAGGGCTGCCTTTGCCCCTGCCCACAGCTTCATAGTGCCTTTGTGACATCACAGGGTTTGGAATGCTCCCTGACCAATGGCAGCACTGCCCTTGGCCCCGCCCCACCTCCTGCTTCTAACCATCATTGCAGCGGCTCCACCCGAACCAGCAGTTGTGATTGGCCAGGCTCTGCTTCAATCACTCAGCAGGAACCACACCCAGGTGTGGTGTTAGCACCTCTTCAGCTGAAATAGCAGCATGAGGCATTGCACCCAGAACGAGAGACAGTGCAGAAACTGAAAGAGAGGCTACTCCCACGTCAGACGATGCTTCAGAAGCAGAAGGAGAGGGCGCTGCCACAATGGATGCCTCTGGAGGAGCAGAAGGAGTGGACACTCCCGTGGCAGATGACACTGGAGAGGGAAATAGAGACGGCAATCTCGTGGCAGATGACGCATGAGAGGAAAAAGGAGAGGGCAATTACATGGCAGATGAAACTTCAGAGGAAAATGGAACAGACGCTTCTGTGACTGACAATGCTGAAGATGGCAGGGGAGAAGGTGCAGTTGCAGTAGACGATGGAGGAGAGCCTCGCCCCCACGATGGGCGAAACGGCAGAGGACGGTGGAGAGCCTCGCCCCCGCGATGGGCGACGGTAGAGAGCCTTGTTGCCACGGCGGACGATGATGGAGAAGCAAAAGTAGAGGATGCTCCCACGGCAGACGTGGAAGGAAAGCAAAAGGAGAGGGCGCTCCCACGACAGACGATGAAGGAAAAGCAAAAGGAGAAGATGCTCCCAAGGCGAACGATGACAGAGAAGCAAAAGGAGAGGGCGCTCCCACGATGGACGACGCTGGAGAAGCAAAAATGATGGCGTTACCACAGCGGACGATGAAGAGAAAGCAAAAGGAGAGGATGCTCTCACGGCAAACGATGATCGAGAAGCAAAAGGAGAGGGAGATCCGACGACAGACGATGAAGGAGAAGCAAAAGGAGAAGATGCTTCCATGGCGAATGATGACGGTGAAGCAAAAGGAGAGGATGCTCCCACGGCGAGCGATGAAGGAGAAGCAAAAGGAGAGGGCGCTCCCACGACGGACGACGCTGGAGAAGCAGAAATGAAGGTGCTCCCATGACGGACGGTGAAGGAGAAGCAAAAAAGAGGACGCTCCCACGGTGAACGATGAAGGAGTAGAAAAAAAGAGGACGCTCCCACGACGGACGACGCTGGAGAAGCAGAAATGAAGGTGCTCCCACGACGGACGATGAAGGAGATGCAAAATTGAGGGCGCTCCCACGGCGGACGATGAAGGAAAAGCAAAAGGAGAGGATGCTCCCACGGCGAACGATGACAGAGAAGCAAAAGGAGAGGATGCTCCCACGGTGAACGATGTTGGAGAAACTAAAGGAGAGGACGCTCCCACGGCGAATGATGATGGAGTAGTAAAAAAAGAGGATGCTCCCACGGCGAACGATGACGGAGAAAGAAAAGGAGAGGATGCTCCCACTGCGAACGATGAAGGAGAAGCAAAAGGAGAGGATGCTCCCACGGCGAACGATGAAGGAGTAGAAAAAAAGAGGACGCTCCCACGGCGAACGATGATGGAGAAGCAAACGGAGAGGGCGCTCCCACGACGGACGACGCTGGAAAAGCAGAAATGAAGGTGCTCCCATGACGGACGATGAAGGAGATGCAAAATTGAGGGCGCTCCCACGGCGGACGATGAAGGAAAAGCAAAAGGAGAGGATGCTCCCACGGCGAACGATGAAGGAGTAGAAAAAAAGAGGACGCTCCCACGGCGAACGATGAAGGAGTAGAAAAAAAGAGGACGCTCCCACGGCGAACGATGATGGAGAAGCAAACGGAGAGGGCGCTCCCACGACGGACGACGCTGGAGAAGCAGAAATGAAGGTGCTCCCACGGCGGACGATGAAGGAGATGCAAAATTGAGGGCGCTCCAACGGCGGACGATGAAGGAGAAGCAAAAGGAAAAGATGCTCCCACGGTGAACGATGATGGAGAAACTAAAGGATAGGACGATCCCACGGCGAATGATGATGGAGTAGTAAATAAAGAGGATGCTCCCACAGCGAACGATGACGGAGATGGAAAAGGAGAGGATGCTCCCACGGCGAACGATGAAGGAGTAGAAAAAAAGAGGTTGCTCCCACGGCGAACGAAGATGGAGAAGCACAAGGAGAGGGCACTCCCACGACGGACGACGCTGGAGAAGCAGAAATGAAGCTGCTCCCACGACGGACGATGGAGATGCAAAATTGAGGGTGCTCCCACGGCGGACGATGAAGGAGATGCAAAAGGAGAGGATGCTCCCACGGCGAAAGATGATGGAGAAGCCAAATGAGAGGACGCTCCCACGGCGATCGATGATGGAGAAGCAAAAGGAGAGGGCGCTCCCACGACAGACGACGCTGGAGAAGGAGAAATGAGGGTGCTGCCACAACGGAAGACACTGAAGAAGCAAAAATGAGGGCGCTTCCACGGCGGACGATGATGGAGAAGCAAGAGTACACGGCGCTTCCACGACGGACGACGCTGCAGAAGCAAAAATGAGGGTGTTACCACAGCGGACGATGAAGGAAAAGGAAAAGGAGAGGATGCTCTCACAGCGAATGATGATCGAGAAGCAAAAGGAGAGGCCGCCTCCACGACGAACGATGAACTAGATGCAAAAGAAGAGGATGCTCCCACGGCGAAAATGACAGAGAAGGAGAAGGAGAGGATGCTCCCATGGCGAACGATGACGGAGAAGCAAAAGGAGAGGATGCTCCCACGGCGAACGATGACGGAGAAGCCAAAGGAGAGGATGCTCCCACGGCGAACGATGAAGGAGAAGCAAAAGGAAAAGATGCTCCTACGGTGAACGATGAAGGAGTAGAAAAATAGAGGACGCTCCCACGGCGAACTATGATGGAGAAGCAAAAGGAGAGGGCGCTCCCACGACGGACGACACTGGAGAAGCAGAAATGAAGGTGCTCCCACGACGGACGATGAAGGAAAAGCAAAAGGAGAGGATGCTCCCACGGCGAAAGATGATGGAGAAGTCAAATTAGAGGACGCTTCCACGGCGATCGATGATGGAGAGGAAAAGGAGAGGTTGCTCCCACAGCAGACGATGATGGAGAAGCAAAAGGAGAGGGCGCTCCCACGACGGACGACGCTGCAGAAGCAAAAATGAGGGTGTTACCACAGCGGACGATGAAGGAAAAGGAAAAGGAGAGGATGCTCTCACAGCGAATGATGATCGAGAAGCAAAAGGAGAGGCCGCCTCCACGACGGACGATGAAGGAGAAGCAAAAGAAGAGGATGCTCCCACGGCGAACGATGACGGAGAAGGAGAAGGAGAGGATGCTCCCACGGCGAACGATGACGGAGAAGCAAAACGAGAGGATGCTCCCACGGCGAACGATGATGGAGAAGCCAAAGGGGAGGACGCTCCCACGGCGAACGATGAAGTAGAAGGAAAAAAAGAAGATGCTCCCACGGCGAACGATGAAGGAGAAGCAAAAGTAGAGGATGCTCCCACGGCGAACGATGAAGGAGAAGCAAAAGTAGAGGATGCTCCCACGTCGAACGATGAAGGAGAAGCAAAAGGAGAAGATGCTCCCACGGCGAACGATGAAGGAGAAGCAAAAGGAGAGGATACTCCCACGGCGAATGATGATGGAGTAGTAAAAAAAGAGGTTGCTCCCACGGCGAACGATGAAGGAAAAGCAAAAGGAGAGGACGCTCCCACGGCGATCGATGATGGAGGAGCAAAAGGAGAGGACGCTCCCACGGTGGACGATGATGGAGAAGCAAAAGGACAGGGCGCTCCCACGACGGACGACGCTGTAGAAGCAGAAATTAGTGTGCTCCCACGGCGGACGACGCTGGAGAAGCAAAAGCAGAGGGCGCTCCCACAACGGACGACGCTGGAGAGGCAGTGTCCTGCAGCACATGAAGCTGAAGAAGCAGGTGTCCAGCAGCTGAAGGAGCGGATGATGCTGGAGAATCATCAGGACGCGGCGCTCCCCTGACGCATGATGCTGGTGAAGCAGCATGAGGACTGGGCATTCCCTGAGTGGATGTAGACAGTGAAGCTGGTGGTTGCGTTCGCCCGATAAATGAAGAAGAAGCTGGAAGCAAGGTTGTGAGGCCCTGAGTCACTTCCAATTCTAGAACTGATTGCTTTAGCGGTAGTCTCGGTGTCATTGTTGTGTCACAATGAGCAAGTGCACAGTGGCAGTAACTGTGTTATCATCATCGAGTTACTTTTCGTCATAATTGGCACTTTTTCTCTGTCGGAAGACAACTCTGGGTAGAAGTCCATCATGGATCCCAGGCCCCTAGATGCCCCTTCTCTTTGTTTCTGTCTGTCAGAAATCAAGGCAGAAGCAATCTAAGAAGTTTATTCTTTTTTTTTCTTTTTTTGGCCTCTTGTGCCACAGCAGATCCTTATCCAGTTACGTTAAACTCTATACTGCTACACTATTACAATAGATGGAGATTTGCAGCAAGAGGGAAGCGCATTGATTACAACTACATTCAGGGCAGAATTAAAGAGCTTCATTCCACTTGGACTTGAAGTTTTACACAACTCTGTTATGTATTTGAGACTTCCCTGAAAATCCTCACCCCAGAGAATGGCTTAGCATAGATTTTCTATTAGCTCTTCACCCACGTCCTGCAGTTCTGCCATACACTCTGGCATCTTCCATTTTAAGTTTTCACTGGAGTGGTTATTTTCTATTTCAGGACACTACCTGCCATTACAAATCTTTTCAGTAGTTCAGCTTTTAAGGACTGTACCTGAGATGCAGCTTATTTTGCATTGCTGCTGCTTTCCTTCACACAAGGACACCCAGAGCAGCAGAGGTTGGGCCCTAGTGGCTCTGTGCTGCCCTGTAACCCCACAGCTGCTCAGTCTCCCCAGGTGGGAGGAACAAGCCAATTGGAAATGCAGTAAAACCCAAAGGTTGAGATGAGAGCTAAAGACCACGACAGTAGAAGAAAACAGCATCAAGAACACAACAGCAATGGTAGCCACAACACAACTACTCACCACTCACCGACCAACGCATGCCATAAATCCCAGTGCTTGCCAAACGCTGTCCACCACCACTGCAAGGCCTCACAGCTACTGACCAACTGCCAGAGAGGGCTGCCTTTGCCCCTGCCCACAGCTTCATAGTGCCTTTGTGACATCACAGGGTTTGGAATGCTCCCTGACCAATGGCAGCACTGCCCTTGGCCCCGCCCCACCTCCTGCTTCTAACCATCATTGCAGCGGCTCCACCCGAACCAGCAGTTGTGATTGGCCAGGCTCTGCTTCAATCACTCAGCAGGAACCACACCCAGGTGTGGTGTTAGCACCTCTTCAGCTGAAATAGCAGCATGAGGCATTGCACCCAGAACGAGAGACAGTGCAGAAACTGAAAGAGAGGCTACTCCCACGTCAGACGATGCTTCAGAAGCAGAAGGAGAGGGCGCTGCCACAATGGATGCCTCTGGAGAAGCAGAAGGAGTGGACACTCCCGTGGCAGATGACACTGGAGAGGGAAATAGAGACGGCAATCTCGTGGCAGATGACGCATGAGAGGAAAAAGGAGAGGGCAATTACATGGCAGATGAAACTTCAGAGGAAAATGGAACAGACGCTTCTGTGACTGACAATGCTGAAGATGGCAGGGGAGAAGGTGCAGTTGCAGTAGACGATGGAGGAGAGCCTCGCCCCCACGATGGGCGAAACGGCAGAGGACGGTGGAGAGCCTCGCCCCCGCGATGGGCGACGGTAGAGAGCCTCGCCCCCGCGATGGGCGACGGTAGAGAGCCTTGTTGCCACGGCGGACGATGATGGAGAAGCAAAAGTAGAGGATGCTCCCATGGCAGACGTGGAAGGAAAGCAAAAGGAGAGGGCGCTCCCACGACAGACGATGAAGGAAAAGCAAAAGGAGAAGATGCTCCCAAGGCGAATGATGACAGAGAAGCAAAAGGAGAGGGCGCTCCCACGATGGACGACGCTGGAGAAGCAAAAATGAGGGCGTTACCACGGCGGACGATGAAGAAAAAGCAAAAGGAGAGGATGCTCTCACGGCAAACGATGATCGAGAAGCAAAAGGAGAGGGAGATCCGACGACAGACGATGAAGGAGAAGCAAAAGGAGAAGATGCTTCCATGGCGAATGATGACGGTGAAGCAAAAGGAGAGGATGCTCCCACGGCGAGCGATGAAGGAGAAGCAAAAGGAGAGGGCGCTCCCACGACGGACGACGCTGGAGAAGCAGAAATGAAGGTGCTCCCATGACGGACGGTGAAGGAGAAGCAAAAAAGAGGACGCTCCCACGGCGAACTATGAAGGAGTAGAAAAAAAGAGGACGCTCCCACGGCGAACTATGATGGAGAAGCAAAAGGAGAGGGCGCTCCCACGACGGACGACACTGGAGAAGCAGAAATGAAGGTGCTCCCACGACGGACGATGAAGGAAAAGCAAAAGGAGAGGATGCTCCCACGGCGAAAGATGGAGAAGTCAAATGAGAGGACGCTCCCACGGCGATCGATGATGGAGAGGAAAAGGAGAGGTTGCTCCCACAGCAGACGATGATGGAGAAGCAAAAGGACACGGCGCACCCACGACGGACGATGCTGCAGAAGCAAAAATGAGGGTGTTACCACAGCGGACGATGAAGGAAAAGGAAAAGGAGAGGATGCTCCCACGGCGAACGATGATGGAGAAGGAGAAGGAGAGGATGCTCCCACGGCAAACGATGACGGAGACGCAAAACGAGAGGATGCTCCCACGGCGAACGATGATGGAGAAGCCAAAGGGGAGGACGCTCCCACGGCGAACAATGAAGTAGAAGGAAAAAAAGAAGATGCTCCCACGGCGAACGATGAAGGAGAAGCAAAAGTAGAGGATGCTCCCACGGCGAACGATGAAGGAGAAGCAAAAGGAGAAGATGCTCCCACGGCGAACGATGAAGGAGAAACAAAAGGAGAGGATACTCCCACGGCGAATGATGATGGAGTAGTAAAAAAAGAGGTTGCTCCCACGGCGAACGATGAAGGAAAATCAAAAGGAGAGGATGCTCCCACGGCGATCGATGATGGAGAAGCAAAAGGAGAGGACGCTCCCACGGCGGACTATGATGGAGAAGCAAAAGGACAGGGCGCTCCCACGACGGACGACGCTGGAGAAGCAGAAATTAGTGTGCTCCCACGGCGGACGACGCTGGAGAAGCAAAAGCAGAGGTCGCTCCCACAACGGACGACGCTGGAGAGGCAGTGTCCTGCAGCACATGAAGCTGAAGAAGCAGGTGTCCAGCAGCTGAAGGAGCAAGAGGGAAGCGCATTGATTACAACTACATTCAGGGCAGAATTAAAGAGCTTCATTCCACTTGGACTTGAAGTTTTACACAACTCTGTTATGTATCTGAGACTTCCCTGAAAATCCTCACCCCAGAGAATGGCTTAGCATAGATTTTCTATTAGCTCTTCACCCACGTCCTGCAGTTCTGCCATACACTCTGGCATCTTCCATTTTAAGTTTTCACTGGAGTGGTTATTTTCTATTTCAGGACACTACCTGCCATTACAAATCTTTTCAGTAGTTCAGCTTTTAAGGACTGTACCTGAGATGCAGCTTATTTTGCATTGCTGCTGCTTTCCTTCACACAAGGACACCCAGAGCAGCAGAGGTTGGGCCCTAGTGGCTCTGTGCTGCCCTGTAACCCCACAGCTGCTCAGTCTCCCCAGGTGGGAGGAACAAGCCAATTGGAAATGCAGTAAAACCCAAAGGTTGAGATGAGAGCTAAAGACCACGACAGTAGAAGAAAACAGCATCAAGAACACAACAGCAATGGTAGCCACAACACAACTACTCACCACTCACCGACCAACGCATGCCATAAATCCCAGTGCTTGCCAAACGCTGTCCACCACCACTGCAAGGCCTCACAGCTACTGACCAACTGCCAGAGAGGGCTGCCTTTGCCCCTGCCCACAGCTTCATAGTGCCTTTGTGACATCACAGGGTTTGGAATGCTCCCTGACCAATGGCAGCACTGCCCTTGGCCCCGCCCCACCTCCTGCTTCTAACCATCATTGCAGCGGCTCCACCCGAACCAGCAGTTGTGATTGGCCAGGCTCTGCTTCAATCACTCAGCAGGAACCACACCCAGGTGTGGTGTTAGCACCTCTTCAGCTGAAATAGCAGCATGAGGCATTGCACCCAGAACGAGAGACAGTGCAGAAACTGAAAGAGAGGCTACTCCCACGTCAGACGATGCTTCAGAAGCAGAAGGAGAGGGCGCTGCCACAATGGATGCATCTGGAGAAGCAGAAGGAGTGGACACTCCCGTGGCAGATGACACTGGAGAGGGAAATAGAGACGGCAATCTCGTGGCAGATGACGCATGAGAGGAAAAAGGAGAGGGCAATTACATGGCAGATGAAACTTCAGAGGAAAATGGAACAGACACTTCTGTGACTGACAATGCTGAAGATGGCAGGGGAGAAGGTGCAGTTGCAGTAGACGATGGAGGAGAGCCTCGCCCCCACGATGGGCGAAACGGCAGAGGACGGTGGAGAGCCTCGCCCCCGCGATGGGCGACGGTAGAGAGCCTCGCCCCCGCGATGGGCGACGGTAGAGAGCCTTGTTGCCACGGCGGACGATGATGGAGAAGCAAAAGTAGAGGATGCTCCCACGGCAGACGTGGAAGGAAAGCAAAAGGAGAGGGCGCTCCCACGACAGACGATGAAGGAAAAGCAAAAGGAGAAGATGCTCCCAAGGCGAACGATGACAGAGAAGCAAAAGGAGAGGGCGCTCCCACGATGGACGACGCTGGAGAAGCAAAAATGAGGGCGTTACCACGGCGGACGATGAAGAAAAAGCAAAAGGAGAGGATGCTCTCACGGCAAATGATGATCGAGAAGCAAAAGGAGAGGGAGATCCGACGACAGACGATGAAGGAGAAGCAAAAGGAGAAGATGCTTCCATGGCGAATGATGACGGTGAAGCAAAAGGAGAGGATGCTCCCACGGCGAGCGATGACGGAGAAGCAAAAGGAGAGGGCGCTCCCACGACGGACGACGCTGGAGAAGCAGAAATGAAGGTGCTCCCATGACGGACGGTGAAGGAGAAGCAAAAAAGAGGAAGCTCCCACGGCGAACTATGAAGGAGTAGAAAAAAAGAAGATGCTCCCACGGCGAACGATGAAGGAGTAGAAAAAAAGAGGACGCTCCCACGACGGACGACGCTGGAGAAGCAGAAATGAAGGTGCTCCCACGACGGACGATGAAGGAGATGCAAAATTGAGGGCGCTCCCACGGCGGACGATGAAGGAAAAGCAAAAGGAGAGGATGCTCCCACGGCGAAAGATGATGGAGAAGCCAAAGGAGAGGACGTTCCCACGACGAATGATGAAGGAGTAGTAAAAAAAGAGGATGCTCCCACGGCGAACTATGACGGAGAAGCAAAAGGAGAGGATGCTCCCACGGCGAAAGATGACAGAGAAGCAAAAGGAGAGGATGCTCCCACGGCGAACGATGACAGAGAAGCAAAAGGAGAGGATGCTACCACGGCGAACGATGACGGAGACGCAAAAGGAGAGGATGCTCCCACGGCGAACGATGAAGGAGAAGCAAAAGGAAAATATGCTCCCACGGTGAACGATGTTGGAGAAACTAAAGGAGAGGACGCTCCCACGGCGAATGATGATGGAGTAGTAAAAAAAGAGGATGCTCCCACGGCGAACGATGACGGAGAAAGAAAAGGAGAGGATGCTCCCACGGCGAACGATGAAGGAGAAGCAAAAGGAGAGGATGCTCCCACGGCGAACGATGAAGGAGTAGAAAAAAAGAGGACGCTCCCACGGCGAACGATGATGGAGAAGCAAACGGAGAGGGCGCTCCCACGACGGACGACGCTGGAAAAGCAGAAATGAAGGTGCTCCCATGACAGACGATGAAGGAGATGCAAAATTGAGGGCGCTCCCACGGCGGACCATGAAGGAGAAGCAAAAGGAGAGGATGCTCCCACGGCGAGAGATGAAGGAAAAGCAAAAGTATAGGATGGTCCCAAGGCGAACGATGAAGGAGAAGGAAAAGGAGAGGATGCTCCCACGGCGAACGATGAAGGAGTAGAAAAAAAGAGGACGTTCCAATGGCGAACAATGATGGAGAAGCAAAAGGAGAGGGCGCTCCCACGACGGACGACGCTGGAGAAGGAGAAATGAGGGTGCTGCCACAACGGACGACACTGGAGAAGCAAAAATGAGGGCGCTTCCACAGCGGACGATGATGGAGAAGCAAAAGGAGATGATGCTCCCACCGTGAACGATGATGGAGGAACTAAAGGAGAGGACGCTCCCTTGGCGAATGATGATGGAGTAGTAAAAAAAGAGGATGATCCCACGGCGAATGATGACGGAGAAGGAAAATGAGAGGATGCTCCCACGGCGAACGATGAAGGAGAAGCAAAAGAGAGGACGCTCTCACGGCGAACGATGAAGGAGTAGAAAAAAAGAGGACGCTCCCACGGCGAACGATGAAGGAGTAGAAAAAAAGAGGACGCTCCCACGACGGACGACGCTGGAGAAGCAGAAATGAAGGTGCTCCCACGACGGACGACGAAGGAGATGCAAAATTGAGGGCGCTCCAACGGCGGACGATGAAGGAAAAGCAAAAGGAGAGGATGCTCCCACGGCGAAAGATGATGGAGAAGCCAAAGGAGAGGATGCTCCAACGGAGAACGATGAAGGAGAAGCAAAAGGAAAAGATGCTCCCACGGTGAACGATGATGGAGAAACTAAAGGATAGGACGCTCCCACGGCGAATGATGATGGAGTAGTAAAAAAAGAGGATGCTCCCACGGCGAACAATGACGGAGAAGGAAAAGGAGAGGATGCTCCCACGGCGAACGATGAAGGATTAGAAAAAAAGAGGTTGCTCCCACGGCGAACGATGATGGAGAAGCAAAAGGAGAGGGCACTCCCACGAAGGACGACGCTGGAGAAGCAGAAATGAAGCTGCTCCCACGGCGAACGATGAAGGAAAAGCAAAAGGAGAGGATGCTCCCACGGCGATCGATGAAGGAGAAGCAAAAGGAGAGGACGCTCCCACGGCGGACGATGATGGAGAAGCAAAAGGACAGGGAGCTCCCACGACGGACGACGCTGGAGAAGCAGAAATTAGTGTGCTCCCACGGCGGACGACGCTGGAGAAGCAAAAGCAGAGGGCGCTCCCACAACGGACGACGCTGGAGAGGCAGTGTCCTGCAGCACATGAAGCTGAAGAAGCAGGTGTCCAGCAGCTGAAGGAGCGGATGATGCTGGAGAATCATCAGGACGCGGCGCTCCCCTGACGCATGATGCTGGTGAAGCAGCATGAGGACTGGGCATTCCCTGAGTGGATGTAGACAGTGAAGCTGGTGGTTGCGTTCGCCCGATAAATGAAGAAGAAGCTGGAAGCAAGGCTGTGAGGCCCTGAGTCACTTCCTATTCTAGAACTGATTGCTTTAGCGGTAGTCTCGGTGTCATTGTTGTGTCACAATGAGCAAGTGCACAGTGGCAGTAACTGTGTTATCATCATCGAGTTACTTTTCGTCATAATTGGCACTTTTTCTCTGTCGGAAGACAACTCTGGGTAGAAGTCCATCATGGATCCCAGGCCCCTAGATGCCCCTTCTCTTTGTTTCTGTCTGTCAGAAATCAAGGCAGAAGCAATCTAAGAAGTTTATTCTTTTTTTTTCTTTTTTTGGCCTCTTGTGCCACAGCAGATCCTTATCCAGTTACGTTAAACTCTATACTGCTACACTATTACAATAGATGGAGATTTGCAGCAAGAGGGAAGCGCATTGATTACAACTACATTCAGGGCAGAATTAAAGAGCTTCATTCCACTTGGACTTGAAGTTTTACACAACTCTGTTATGTATTTGAGACTTCCCTGAAAATCCTCACCCCAGAGAATGGCTTAGCATAGATTTTCTATTAGCTCTTCACCCACGTCCTGCAGTTCTGCCATACACTCTGGCATCTTCCATTTTAAGTTTTCACTGGAGTGGTTATTTTCTATTTCAGGACACTACCTGCCATTACAAATCTTTTCAGTAGTTCAGCTTTTAAGGACTGTACCTGAGATGCAGCTTATTTTGCATTGCTGCTGCTTTCCTTCACACAAGGACACCCAGAGCAGCAGAGGTTGGGCCCTAGTGGCTCTGTGCTGCCCTGTAACCCCACAGCTGCTCAGTCTCCCCAGGTGGGAGTAACAAGCCAATCGGAAATGCAATAAAACCCAAAGGTTGAGATGAGAGCTAAAGACCACGACAGTAGAAGAAAACAGCATCAAGAACACAACAGCAATGGTAGCCACAACACAATTACTCATCACTCACCGACCAACGCATGCCATAAATCCCAGTGCTTGCCAAACGCTGTCCACCACCACTGCAGGGCCTCACAGCTACTGACCAACTGCCAGAGAGGGCTGCCTTTGCCCCTGCCCACAGCTTCATAGTGCCTTTGTGACATCACAGGGTTTGGAATGCTCCCTGACCAATGGCAGCACTGCCCTTGGCCCCGCCCCACCTCCTGCTTCTAACCATCATTGCAGCGGCTCCACCCAAACCAGCAGTTGTGATTGGCCAGGCTCTGCTTCAATCACACAGCAGGAACCACACCCAGGTGTGGTGTTAGCACCTCTTCAGCTGAAATAGCAGCATGAGGCATTGCTCCCAGAATGAGTGACAGTGCAGAAACTGAAAAAGAGGCTACTCCCACGACAGACGATGCTTCAGAAGCAGAAGGAGAGGGCGCTGCCACAATGGATGCCTCTGGAGAAGCAGAAGGAGTGGACGCTCCCGTGGCAGATGACACTGGAGAGGGAAATAGAGAGGGGAATCTCGTGGCAGATGACACATGAGAGGAAAATGGAGAGGGCAGTCTCGTGGCAGGTGAAGCTAGAGAGGAAAAAGGAGTGGGCAATTTCATGGCAGATGAAACTTCAGAGGAAAATGGAACAGACGCTTCTGTGACTGACAATGCTGAAGATGGCAGGGGAGAAGGTGCAGTTGCAGTTGACGATGGAGGAGAGACACGCCCCCGCGATGGGCGGAACGGCCGAGGACGGTGGAGAGTCTCGCCCCCGCGATGGGCGACGGTAGAGAGCCTCGCCCCCGCGATGGGCGACGGTAGAGAGCCTTGTTGCCACAGCGGACTATGATGGAGAAGCAAAAGTAGAGGATGCTCCCACGGCAGACGTTGAAGGAAAGCAAAAGGAGAGGGCACTCCCAAGACAGACGATGAAGGAGAAGGAAAAAGAGAAGATGCTCCCACGGTGAACGATGATCGAGAAGCAAAAGGAGAGGGTGCTCCCACGATGGACGACGCTGGAGAAGCAAAAATGAGGGCGTTAATACGGCGGACGATGAAGAAAAAGCAAAAGGAGAAGATGCTCTCACGGCGAACGATGAAGGAGAAGCAAAAAGAGAGGATGCTCCCACAGTGAACGATGACAGAGAAGCAAAAGGAGAGGATGCTCCCACGGCGAACGATGACAGAGAAGCAAAAGGAGAGGATGCTCCCACGGCGAACGATGACGGAGAAGCAAAAGGAGAGGATGCTCCCACGGCGAACAATGACGGAGAAGCAAAAGGAGAGGATGCTCCCACGGCGAACGATGATGGAGAAGCAAAAGGAGAGGATGCTCCCACGGCGAACGATGATGGGGAAGCAAAAGGAGAGGATGCTCCCACGGCGAGCGATGAAGGAGAAGCAAAAGGAGAGTGCGATCCCACGACGGACGACACTGGAGAAGCAGAAGTGAGGGTGCTCCAACGACGGACGACACTGGAGAAGCAAAAGTGAGGGCGCTCCCAGGGTGGACGATGAAGGAAAAGCCAAAGGAGAGGATGCTCCCACGGCGAAAGATGTTGGGTGAAGCAAAAGGAGAGGACGATCCCACGACGGACGACACTGGAGAAGCAGAAGTGAGGACGCTCCCACGGCGGACGATGATGGAGAAGCCAAAGGAGAGGACGCTCCCATGGCGATCGATGAATAAGAGCAAAAGGAGAGGCTGCTCCCACAGCGGACGATGAAGGAGAAGCAAAAGGAGAGGTTGCTCCCACGACGGACGACGCTGGAGAAGGAAAAATGAGGGTGCTCCCACGACGGACGACACTGGAGAAGCAAAAATGAGGGTGCTCCCACGGCGAACGATGAAGGAAAAGCAAAAGGAGAGGACACTCCCACGGCGGACGCTGATGGAGAAGCAAAAGGACAGGGCGCTCCCACGACGGATGACGCTGCAGAAGCAAAAATGAGGGCGTTACCACAGCGGACGATGAAGGAAAAGGAAAAGGAGAGGATGCTCTCACAGCGAAAGATGATCGAGAAGCAAAAGGAGAGTGCGCCTCCACGACGGCGATGAAGGAGAAGCAAAATAAGAGGATGCTCCCACGGCGAACGATGACGGAGAAGGAAAAGGTGAGGATGCTCCCACGACGAACGATGACGGAGAAGCAAAGGAGAGGATGCTCGCACGGCGAACGATGATGGAGAAGCCAAAGGGGAGGAAACTCCCACGGCGAACGATGATGGAGTAGTAAAAAAAGAGGATGCTCCCACGGCGAACGATGACGGAGAAGGAAAAGGTGAGGATGCTCCCACGGCGAACGATGACGGAGAAGCAAAAGGTGAGGATGCTCGCACGGCAAACGATGATGGAGAAGCCAAAGGGGAGGATCCTCCCACGGCGAACGATGATGGAGTAGCAAAAAAAGAGGATGCTCCCACGGCAAACGATGAAGGAGAAGCAAAAGGAGAGGGCGCTCCCACGGCGGACGATGCTGGAGAAGCAAAAGCAGAGGGCGCTCCCACAACGGACGACGCTGGAGAGGCAGTGTCCTGCAGCACATGAAGCTGAAGAAGCAGGTGTCCAGCAGCTGAAGGAGCGGATGATGCTGGAGAATCATCAGGACGCGGCGCTCCCCTGACGCATGATGCTGGTGAAGCAGCATGAGGACTGGGCATTCCCTGAGTGGATGTAGACAGCGAAGCTGGTGGTTGCGTTCCCCCGATAAAGGAAGAAGAAGCTGGAAGCAAGGCTGTGAGGCCCTGAGTCACTTCCTATTCTAGAACTGATTGCTTTAGCGGTAGTCTCGGTGTCATTGTTGTGTCACAATGAGCAAGTGCACAGTGGCAGTAACTGTATTATCATCATCGAGTTACTTTTCGTCATAATTGGCACTTTTTCTCTGTCGGAAGACAACTCTGGGCAGAAGTCCATCATGGATCCCAGGCCCCTAGATGCCCCTTCTCTTTGATTCTGTCTGTCAGAAATCAAGGCAGAAGCAATCTAAGAAGTTTTTTCTTTTTTCTTCTTTTTTTGGCCTCTTGTGCCACAGCAGATCCTTATCCAGTTACGTTAAACTCTATACTGCTACACTATTACAATAGATGGAGATTTGCAGCAAGAGGGAAGCGCATTGATTACAACTACATTCAGGGCAGAATTAAAGAGCTTCATTCCACTTGGACTTGAAGTTTTACACAACTCTGTTACGTATTTGAGACTTCCCTGAAAATCCTCACCCCAGAGAATGGCTTAGCATAGATTTTCTATTAGCTCTTCACCCACGTCCTGCAGTTCTGCCATACACTCTGGCATCTTCCATTTTAAGTTTTCACTGGAGTGGTTATTCTCTATTTCAGGACACTACCTGCCATTACAAATCTTTTCAGTAGTTCAGCTTTTAAGGACTGTACCTGAGATGCACCTTATTTTTCATTGCTAAACACCATCCCTGGTGTGGTGTTAGCACCTCTTCAGCTGAATCCAGGACTCTCCCTGCCCCTCAGCCTGTCTCAGGGGCTTTAGCACAGCTCACCTCTGCAGCGCTCCCCGGGTGTAGGCTGAAGGCAGGTTGGGAGGCAGTATTAAAAACCTTCTGTTAGTACTCCCTGCTGCTGTTTTGCCTTCACCTGTGGAACTGTGGCTCCGCTAGGTGCCATGCAGTAATTCAGCCTGTTTGTGAGGCCTACAGGAATGCAGTCCTTTTTCCTGAGCAATGTGGGGGACAAGATACATAGCGCCTCTCAACCCGAGGAGCGCTGTCTTTCACATCTGCTCTGTGAAGCAGATACGTCAAAAGTTTCTGAAGCCCACAGACAAAGCTCATAGACATATTGATCCTGGGGTCTTCCAATCACCTTGAGCAAATAATTGGACTCCCACAGAACTCGATCCTGGATGCCCTTTCTTTGGTTGTGAGGAACTCGGTGTGTCAAAACCAAGCTAAAATTGAGAATCAGAAGTGTGGGCTGTGCGTGTCCTTAAATGCCTCAAATGGATTTTGCTTCATATCATTATGTTTCTATAAAAATAGCATATATTTATGTGATTTAACTGAACTCATTATTGACTCCCTGTAGATGTAGGATGTGTCTCACTTGGGCAGCTGCTCTGGGCAACCTGACCTGGTGGGTGGCAGCCGTGCCTGCTGCAGGGGTTGGAGCTTTACGGTCTGTAGGGTCCCTGGCAGCCTTAGCCTGTCTATGATTCTATGAAATGTACACCGAAAACTTCATTGAATTTCTGTTCACAAGGAAAAAAGACCTTTGCATCTGTGTGCCGTCATTAGAGTTCCTGGTGCCAAAGTCCAAACTCTCCCACCCACTGTCACTTCTCCCTGGGCAGACCACATAGCCGTATGCAATGACAGCAGCAGTTCATGCAGGCAGGCTTGGTGCTAGTCATCATGGCCTGACTGTGCCAGGTGGGTTCGGGAGTTGACAGAGCACACAGTGGCAGTAGGGTGGATTTTCTGACACTTTTTAGGACTAATAACATGTGGGAATACAAGAAAAACTGTTCAGAGCAGAAGCTGCGGAGCAAGATAAACAGCATGAGAACCAAGGACACCTCTAGAAGAAGAACGAACGTCTCACGGCTCCGATTGGATAAGCGCCTGTGTGAATGGTTGAAGAGTGTTTTGTAGAATGCTCTGTTGACATGTAAAGGTGGATGGGAAAGTTGTAGGGGTGCATGGGAAAGCTAGAAAAAGAGAACTTGTGAAGGTATGTAAGTGATGTGAGAACTTGTAATAAACGACTTGGATCGTTCACATCTGAGTCCATGCACATCAGACGCTGCAATAACACAGATAACATACCTCCATGCTCTGCAGCAATGGACAGATCCGTAGCAACTGGACAGATCAATATGATGGGAAAAGGTGCTTCACCAGAGGATTGCTCAAGGTGCTAGATTTCAGTAGCAAGATCTTTATTCAAAGGGCAGTGAGACACTGACACAGGCTGCCCAGAGAAGCTGTGGATGCCCCATCCCTGGCCGCATTCAAGGATGGGCAGGATGGGGCCCTGATCCACCTGTTCTGGTGGACGGCAATCCTGCCCATAGCAGGAAGTTGGAACTGGCTGGCCATTAACGTTCCTTCCCACTCAAACCATTATATGATTCTATGATTAAGTAGCTTCTTTCTGAACACCCATTTGTAGCCAGAATTCTTGAGGTATGACTTTGGAGAACATTTTCTGGGTCTGTTTCATTTAAGAATAATCCAGCTCATGACCTCAACATTGCTTTCGTGATGTGAAACTGCATGCCGAGGGCCCAAAAGCTACAGAGTGCTGCATACACACACAGAACGTCTCTCTTCTCATGAGAGCCAAAGGGAATTTGTTGACAGATGGGGGTACTGCCCACAGTCCTCTCTACTAAACAACAGCGAATATCTATAGAAGCAGCTAAATCAGAATGACTTCAGTTGTATATCTACAACTACAGTAAAAAAAAAAACAGTAAGTTTTTCCACAAATAATACATAAGTAAAGACCTTCAAAAGCATCTTATATACAACATGTCCTTTGCTGTATATTCTGTGTTGAGGAATGAGTGTGTGGGCATGAACTGAGACCAGGGGATTTAATAATGACATGAAATTCCTGGTTTCCTTCTGAAATCTGATATTGAGGGGAGCTGTGAGCCTCCTCCCAACTCAATAGATAGTAGCTGCCGACACAATAAATGAGCTACAATTTTACTTTTCTGTAGGAGGAAGAAGTGCATATCTAAGGAACTGTAGGATTTCTTGGGGTGTGGTCCCTGGTCACTAGCTGTTAGAGAGAAGGAGACACAGCAACAGGGCATCTTCTTGTCTCAGGATACTATAACTTGTTGGACCTCCAGCTTCTCAAAACAGGAGAAAAGGCATTAGTCTGGTTACAAAGAAAAAGACAAAAATAGCATGTTGCTGGGTACTTCTTTGTAGTCCTGAAAAACATTCATCTCTTTCTCCACCTTTGCTGCTAAGCACCTCCTGCTGCAATTTCTGCTACCACTGATTTGGATTTTTTCACAATATTGCATGTAAAGAAATCCTGATTTCAGAAATCAAGAGGGTTTACTTTTGAAGCTAAATCATCAAAACATATCTTTTTATTCTAAATGGAAGGGTGACCATTTCTATTTCAAATAAGCATGGGCAAAGCATAGAGTTTTTAAGAAGTTAACTTGATAGGGCCAGATCAGAAGTGTAGCTCTCTGCTTCAAGTGTGAGAAGAAAGCAGCATGTGAATTGTGGGAGTGGAGAAGGAGATGCCATCTGACCTGGCCCTTTCTCTACCATTGCAGTCACCAGCATTATTTCTCATGAGGAATCCTGGCAAACTGGTGCAGATACATTTTATATCTAAACTTCAAGTCAGCAAGGTCCTGTGGCTGACAGGCAATCCTTTTGCCTTTCTGTTTGGTTCTCCTGCTTTAGCTATTATTGTTCTGAGGCTTTATCTTTTTTAAGCAATGCAACAGAAACAATGCAAACAAGCTGGGCACTGGCACACAGTCAATTGTCAGCATATTTGTGCAGAATTAATGTTGATATTTTCTTCAGTGCATTCAGTTTTTCTGGAAGAACTCGAGATGAAATGACACCCTGGAATACTGTTAGAGAGATGATGGAGCAGACAGTCTCTCCTGATACCATTTTTTCTTCATTTACTGCACATGGGATTTGATTGCAAAGGCTCACACCTTTATGTCAGCAAAGTGGATGGCTGTGATTCAGATGCTTTTATAGAGCAGATTACACCCTATGTGGGACTCATTCCTAGGGCTCAGTCTAGGCCCTAGAAGAGAAACTACCATTTCATGTGATACTGGTAGCAGACCCCACACCACAGAAGAGACTGCATGGAAATCCTGGGGGCAGTTTTAAGACAAACTGGAAGTGTGGCATGAAAGCATTGTTTTCAGCCACATATTCTGTGCTGTGGATTTATGAATTTATGAAGTTTCATTTCCAAGGCTAGCAATATCAATTCCTTTACAGGCTGACTGGGTGTCCACCACCCCAAAATGGATCCAGGCATTGTGAGGATAGGCTTGGTGTGAAGAACTGAATAGGACAACTTTACACTCATCCTTAAGTTTATTTGGACACTGTGGGAAAAATCAGAGTTTTTAAAGAGAGAAATCTGCACCTTATAGAGGTAAGATCATCCCTATTTGCTACAGTTCACAGTTTTCACACATGTAAATCCCCTATTTATATTTACCCCATTTAAATAACACAGGGCAAGGCCACTCCACATTTTGTTGAACCTTTTAATGAAGGAGGTTGTTTCAGAAGAAGGTTAATAAGATGTGTAAAACTGTAGTCTGAAAAATAAGCTGATGGCATGGGGATGATGGGGGTGCTCAGAAGGCTGAAGAGCCTTCCCAGCACCCAGGTACCGGTTGTTGCATATAATAGAGCCCATCATGTGCGCCAGCAGTGTTCACCCATAGGTTGAGAATGTACACAATTCATTTTGCAGAGGTGATCTACATCAGGAGCATCGGATGCCAGTGCCAAGCAACAGAAGTGCAGACGTAAATCTCTTCTGCTAGTACTGCACCATCACTGCACAGACAACACACTGTGGATGGAGGGCGCCCTGTTTCCTTTTAGTCTGTCCTCTTTATGATAAGCAAAATACTTAATTGTATAATCAATGAAAATTATATAAAGGAATATTATATCATTTAATAATATTGAGATGTTATAATAATGAAATAAGCAAGAGAGTTAGGCACAGTGAGACAAAGAGAATAAATAGGAGGCTTACCCATATTGTGGGCTCACTCAGGAAACTCCAGTAGAGTGAATCTTCCAAAGAGAGAGATCCTTCCCCACTGGTAGTCAGCTCTTAAATGGGTCTAGGAGAGGTGGAGCCAGGCTCCACCCCTTCCTGCAGCACAGGTGAATTGCTTTCACCTGTGCTCCCAGGGCTGACTCATTGCTCGCCTCAGGTGACTAATCAGAGGTTCAGGCCGTGACTCAGCAGTTCCCATACACTTAATGAATCTCAGTTTTACTGTATGTGCCATGCAGGAGACACTGAAATACATGATGAACTCCACCATGGACTTTTAAAAATGCATTGCCCAAGGTTGATATTACTGTGCAAAGACCACAAGTACAGGCCCATGTGTCACTGCACATTTTCTTTAGATAGAGTTCTAAAAGCAAAGCAAAATCCCACACTATCTATGTCAGAGTTATTGGGAAGGTAGTAGATGTAAATAGAGATTACGAAGAGAGGAAGGGTTCTGATGAATCTTGGGGTACTGCAGGAGACCACTTTTTAACCTTGATGAAAGAAAGTGTATTCTCAGAACATTATAGAAGGGCTGCACATTTGACAAATCTCCTTTTTTCCCTCACAGTGCTGAGAGAAACTTTCATAATTGTTACACAAAAGTACCAGTGCTTCTGTGTAAGGTTTACCGATCCCAAATAAAGTACATGAAGGCAAGTTAATATTCATAATTTTAATAGAGAGGTACTTATGTTACATGGGTGGCTCGCTGGTAGAGTCCCCACCAAGTCCTCATTACCAGCAGTGGCTGGCTGGTAGAGTGTCTGACGTGGGATTTTCCCCCACAGATACTGTTGTGGCAGCCAGCTGGTAGAGTGTCTGCACCACCCTGCTAGTGCCATGGTCATATGTATAACAGCAGGAAACAGTAAAGCATCCCATATCAGGATAAGCAAAGTTATTCACAGGAAGAAAGGATACTTGCAGCTGCAGAGCAGTTTCTGGCAAACAAGTTTCTTCTATCTACATGCAGAAGCTAGAAGCAGTTTACTTATGTTCCCAAGTATGTTGCCCTTTCACCTGGGCCAGTTGCCTGTTCAGGCTGTGATTGGTTTTTTTCCAGACAGGTGTATCTAGCACTGTGGTTTAATTTCTTTCATCTGAGGTTTCTTACAAAGGAATCATGATGGGTATTAAATCTGTGCCATAACAACACTGCGGAGATTTGTATATGTAATGATGAAGCTACCAGGTCCTGATAGGGTTGCAGTAGTCCTGGTAGTAGTTTAATAGTCAGCTCTACTTCTTTCCAACTTTCATTTGTGGACTCCTGCTTACCTTCCAGCTTCCCTTCACTTTCACTGCTTACACTCTTTCTCCACCCCAGCCAGTCACTCACTCCTTCTTTTCAGCAGCATATTAGAGCTTGGGTGGCCTGTGGGGAGTTCATGAGCTCCAAAAAGCAAGTGCAGAAGGTGACTGGGCTGAGATGACAGGAACAAGGTTTATCTATAATGTTGGTACTGTGCAAAGTTCACTTGTGATCAGCCATCACTATACCCTAGCCCATTCTCTAAAAGTACCCCAGATTGGACCAGATCTTTCTCTCAAGGCAAGAATATTGTGCCGACTGTTTTTTTTTTCATGAATACTTGCACTTTGAAATAGTAATTTAAAAAATCCTTCTCCTCCTCCACCTATATCATTTGACAGTTGTGACTGCAGCAAAGCTTCAGCTGAAGCCTAACTGCCTTCAGTCTGTGTTAAAGCAGCTCTTAGCTGATTTGGATGGTGCCAATCTTGACTTTTGCAATATACCTCTGACATCCAGTTGGTACTGGAAACTAATTTGTAAAACCACATCATTTCAAAATGATATTTAAAGTAACCACATGATCTATAAGTACACATTGAATGGAAACAGGATTTTGTTTATTTTAGTACAAAACATAAAGGCGTCCGTAAAGATATGATGATGACGTGCATCAGTAACACTATCCCCATTTCCAGATGCTCTCTATACTGTCACTCATGGTTACAGGTGTTTTCTGATGTGCCCATTTCTTTAGGTAAGACCATAGTGACTTTAATTCAGTAGATTTGTATTTGCAGTTTGCAGGCTATGACAAGTGAAACATTAAACAGATGTGATTTAATTTTGAGAATAATTGATAAACCACTGGGAAATGTTCCTGTTGTGAACATGTGTTGTCAAATACTCTAACCATTCATATGCCTATAGAAATAGCTAATGTGAACTCTCTGTGCAGGAGGACATTTCTGTGCATACATAAAAGGGAATAAACTGAAAACAGCAGAGAGGATATGTTGGCAGGTGATAACCTCTTTATTTTAATAACACTTAAAACACTTATATCAGATGTATAATCCATAACACACTCATACAACATACACAGCTTTAATCACAGTATATGATTTGGAGGCATGTGTTAGCAATTTTGTTATCTCATTAGACTGCAATATAGCTTTATCCACAGTCTGAGTTTGTGAAGGGAAATTTTTTAAGGGAAGAGAAGACATTCTGACTCTTAGATGATTCACCAAAGAGAACAGTTGGGTCTCTTTGTTATAATTAACACTATTCTTCCATTACCAGCACATGTACAAAAAAAAAAAAAAAAAAGTCTTTCTTTTAAGCACCTCAAGTAAAAGCTGAAGTTATTTCTTATTTTATAAGGACTGCTGAAAAAAAGAATGATGTGGATATCAGGACAACACATGCAATAACGGTTCTTAAACTTCTCCAGCAAGACCTTCCATAAGTCTCCCACAGGAATGTCAAAAACCTGTTGAAAATGTTCAGAAACTTTTAGCAACTTTTATTCTTTCACAGTAGCATCATAAAGATGTTCAGTGATTGTTATCGAGGTGTTAGATCTCTCATTTTTCAGTCTTTTCATGTCATTAAGGAAGGAGAATGTGGTGCTGTGGTTGTACTGTTCAGTGCAGTGCTGCCTGTTAAGAGGATCCTGTGGCTGATGATTGGGTTGTGTTGCTTTATAATCCAATTATTGCAGCATAGATAGGAGTGTCTTCATAGGTTGTAAAATGGAATTGGCAGACGAAAAGAAGACAGACAAAAAGTCCTTCAGGAGGACTTTGTGCTCCTTCAGAGCTACATGAGTCCCAGGTTCATATCTGGGAGTCATTCCCATCAGGCACCATATTGTTAGGACTAAGATATATGTGTTAGCATGAAGCCATCTGAAAAAACAACCTACTAACTGCTTATAGTAATACATTGCTTTATGTGTTATTTTACAGCAGTAGGAGACCTCTGCAGTGGTGCTTTAAAGTATAACCATTAGGATGGCTTTGAATCTTTTACCATAAAGAGAGGATCCTCATCTGCATTAAACTGATGTAACTGCTACGTTATCTTATGTCAGCCTTGCCAGATCCCATCCTTCTTACTTACTGGGCATAGAATATTCTCAGAAATGCTTGTCGTATTTTGGGTGTGTGGATCACCCAAAAAGCAAAGAAAAGACCTTCAGAATTGCCAGTGGAGGGGCAGACAGAGGAGCTGCTAGAGCTGCTGAATGCTTCCCTTCCTGATTCATTTCTTTAAAAAAGGTTGTGATTAAGAGAATGCATAATTTCATAAAGACTTTCAGTAGCCAGCTGGGGCCAGGGAGGTTGCATTCTGGAACACACACATGGATTTTTTGTCATGTGTCTGTACTCTGTAATTTAATTTTCATTGAATAGCTGAGTTTGACTATTATAATGCAATCACTTACAGCTCTTGTGTGTAATTCATTAGAACAATAATGAGTTTCAATGAACAGGCTTCCCAACAGTGATGAACTCCAAGTGATTTCTATGATAAAAAGTCATTTGAGAGGATGGCAGATGTCATACAGACCATAGTATTGCTCAATCTCTGTATACACCTATGTGTATGTAATAAATACATTTCAGGCAAATATAAAAGATTATATTTTGTTAGGTCACTGGTAGAAGATTTTCTCTGCTTACCAGTACTTTAAAACAAGACTTGTCTCAACAGTCAATCTTTACAGTGTCTAACATATGTGGGCTGGCAAGCCTACATCCCTGCTGCAGTTTTTGATAGACTGGAAGATTTCCACCAACCTTAAAGTCCATTTAATGTATTGTATCCAGATTTCCAGATAACAAAATCTGTCATGGACCCTACAGCTTATGAGACTGACTACCTTGCTTGCAACTTCCTAGCTCCGGTATAACTAGCCTCCCACTGGCTTATGCCTGCAGTCTGCTCTGGGGAGTTTCCTGTTTTCCTTTTTATGGTCCACTAGTTTCTCCAGTAGCCTTGGTACATGGGTTCTGTTTTTCCCCAAATTTTGAGAGCTGAGCATCCTGCCCAGCTGGGTGAGCAGGACCCAAAAAGTCTGAGAAGCGTATTTCTTTTTAGATTGTTCCTGCCTTGGGAACACTTTGGATTTTCCAAACTGTGAATCTGTATTTTAAAGAAAAAAGAATAATAAAAAAAAAGTGACTTCTGGCTTTTCAGCAATTTTCTTGAGTTGGGAGTTCCATTTTCATGTACTCTCCGTGGTTTAATCATTTGTGTCTTGGCAACACAAACATAGGAGAAAATCAAGAACTAAAACTAGAAGAACAATCAGAATTTCTTCATCTAGTGTCCTTTGATTTTGCCCATAAAAGTACATATGTACTATTTTGTAAAATAGGTGATGCTGCAGATGGTAATCTCTCTAACGTGTTATTAAAGTTTCTATGAAAAACCCCAAGCTGACAGTTAGGAATGTATCAATTTTTAGATTTTCTGTGGAAAATGGGAGTTTTGTATTCTGCCTTGACTTGATTCCATTAAAATATAATGAATATTAACCACACAATGACAGTCTTGGAATGCATAAATCAGTCCTTCTGAGGGATTAGGAAGTCCTGCAAAACCCTGAGAGCAGACAAATGTCTAAGAACATACTTCATTTCAGTTTTCAGTCTATGCTTCAAGATGACAAAGGAAACTTGCTGCATTTGTTCTCATATTTGGAGGCAGAATAAATGATGGATAAAAGCCAGAATGTTGAACCCTGTATTTAGAGGGGCTGGATCAGCTCCCTGTGCAAGGATACGTATCCAAGAGATTTAGCTCATGTCCTGAATCAAAACCAAAATGGGCATATTTTCTGATGACAGTTCCAGTTTTGATATTACTTCATTGTGTCCTGGTAATAATTGCTAGCTTTTGGCACAAAATGGATAAACTACTAATAAGTGAGGGCCTCACTGATGATCATGCAGAAGAAAGGAACGCACCATGAGATGAAAGAAAGAAAGTTTTCAAAGCAACTTTTTAAACACTACTTTGTCCTTTGAAAAACCGTGCAGTTAGATTTTGGCATGTGTGATAGAAGTTTCATTCTGCCACTTGAAAAAGGTAACTTTCTAAAACTAGAATTTTTTGGTACTGTAGCCAACCTGGGACACTCCTAATTACATATTCTGACAGATAAAGATGAATTGATCACTGAACTAGGTGGTTGCCTAGGTGCAAGCAATCATGATCTAATTTTACTTGTTTTGTGCAAACAGTATTATATTCTTGGTGCTTTTAAAAGACCAATTTCCCAAAGTGGAAAACAATCATGAGCAAAATTGAGTGGGAGGAAAAATTTAAACACATGTGGATGATAATAGGAATTGTTTAAGAATGCTTTACTAGATGCCAAAAAAAACCAAACAAACAAACAAAAACCAACAACAAAACAAAAACAAAACAAAACAATACAAAAAAACCCTAGCTCTGCAATCAAGAAAGTTTTCTATTACTGAAAAAAGTTCAGCTGAAAAGGGAAGTAAAAACAGTTGCAAACCCCCTCTGAAAATAAAAACAACAATTTGAAGCAAGTGAAAAAAGGGGAAGCTGATCATAGTGAACAAAAAACTGCATTAAAGAAATAAAATCAACTAGTAGAAAAAACTAAATACATCAATAAAAGAAGATCCATGTCCAAGAGGACACAAAAAAATAGAAAAGCATTCTTTAGAGCCCATGAAGAACAAATTAGATCTCTGTAACATTATATGTACAGTATTGGATAAAGTTGACAATATTTTCTGACAATATGTATATAAAGATGTTATGAATGGAAATTAAATTTTTTATTTGGAAAGAATCATAAAATGCCTTGGTTTGGAAGGGGCCTCAAAGATCATCTCATCCCAACCTCCATGCCATGGTCAGGGTTGCCAGCCACTAGATCAGACTGCCCAGGAACCCATCAAGCCTGGCCTAGAACAACTCCAGGGATGAGGCACCACAGCTTCTCTGGGCAGCCTGTGCCTGTGCCTCACTACCCTCTAAGTGAAGAATTTCTTTCTAATATCTAACCTAAATCTCCCCTCTTCTAGTTTGAAGTCATTCTCCATTGTCCTATCATTACCTGCATAAAAATTCAGTCTCTCTTCTGCATGTAAGCTCCTTTCAAGTACAGGAAAGCTGCAAGGAGGTCTCCCTGCAGCCTTCTGTTTTCTAATCTAAACAATCCAAACTCCCTCAACCTTTCATCATTGGAGAAATGCTCCAGCCTTCTGATCATGATATTTTATACAGAATGATATTTTTTCATGATACTGAAATGCCCTCAATTCCTGTAGCTAATACAAGGAGATTAAACAACAAAGATTTAAATCAACTGTTTCAAAATCTTCAGAACTAAATAAGTTAATAACAATTCTACAGAATGAATAGGCCAAGAAGGTGCATTGAGTTTGTGAACACTGAAATAATCTTTTAAGACAGCAAAACTGTTAGACTACTGGAAAAAAGGTAATGTCACTCTAGTAATAAAAAATATATGTATAAAATGGGACTACCTAGGCAGGTTAGTGACAATAGAGATCCTGGAAAAAAAAGTAGAAAATTTGAAGTGGGCATTGCCATTAAAGAGTGGAATAACAGGTGCCTTATTACTGTCAGAATGATTTTGTATGACAGTACTCTTTCAGAAATACCAGATGTCATCTTCAGATAGGATTTCTAATTCTATGTATTAATACATAGCTCTGTTGATATAGTTAAAATTATTATAAGTATTTGACATAGTACTGAAGAAAAAAAAACACAGTGAAAATGTAAAATTTTTCAATTAAATTGACTGCATTCATATTGAATTAATTAAAATCAAAAGGAATTATAAAGAGGAATCCTTGCTTACAGAAGCCATTTTTAAGATCATATCCAGTTATGCAGTATCTTTTGCATAGAAAATGTAAAATAACCCTTGGCTGAAACTATTAGTAATGTAAATGTTTATGAAGTGAAAGGCTGTAATGGAAGCAGGTCACCTGTTACACAGAGGTCTAGATTGCTAGATGTAATGGGCACATTTAAACAAACATACCTTTTAGCATGGTTAAATATATGTTCACTTGTCCAAAAGTAATGTAAACGATGTTTACATCTTAAGGGTTTGTATGCAAGATGCAATGGCAGTGAGAAGACCTTAAAATTAATAATTGAAAATTAGATCCTAGTATGAAACTCAAAGAAGACAAAGTGATCTTCAGCTGCTTGTGCAGAAGCTGTGATATTAGAGTAGGAATGTAAAATTTGTATTGTGTTAGGAACTACTGAGACTATTTAAAGGAACTGGTGTGAGGTGGAATGCTGCAAATGAAAAAAAGAAATAAAAAAGTGGTTTGAAAAGCAGACCTTTTGGAGAGAGCTTTCAGAAACATAAACTTTTAGTGTGTTTGAGACAAGGCAGGGGATGCCTGTTGGCTTTAAGCATCTATATTAGGAAAGGACTTCTAGGAGATACCTGTTTAATCTACTAAAACAAAAGAAAATAACCCAACAAAAGGTACTGTAAAATCCAGTAGTTTTGAAATTCAGACCAAGTAATAAGGACATTTATAAAGAAGAGGGTCAGCTGCTGGAGCACTGTGTGCAAGGATATAATAGTTCCTTGTCACTGGAAGCTTTTCAGTCATGGATTTATAACTTACATTAAAAGTTTACTGAGCAAGTTTCTGAGATCTGTGCAATTCCAGAGGTCACAATGATATCTTCTCTCCTTAGAAAAAAAAATAAGAAAATTGCATCTCAAAGCATTTGACTTTGTTTCAAAGTCTTTGGAAGACTAATCCCAACAATAATCTTGCACTGATTTAGTTTCAATGATAAAGCCTTCTCAAAACTCAGCCTCTTTTATCCAAATCTTGATTAACCCAAGTCTGCCTGTAGCTGAAGTCATATACAAGGAATGTGTTTTCTTCTTCCTCTATTATAATGGCTTAAAAATAGGTATTCTGAAAACCCAGAAGTTATATGAATCATAAAAATCTCAGAGAAGCAATGCATATTCTCATGTGAAAATAAATGATGTTTTTTCTTTTATTTATCTAGTATATCTCTCTCTTGTCTTTAAAATTCCAGTAAACAATCACAGCTTTTAGCTCCTCACTGAAGTGAGGAAACTATCAGACAAAATTTCTTCTGAAGATTTTCTTGGTTAGAAGAGGGAAATAAAAGCAAGACAATGATTTGTTTGCCTTCTCTCCTGCTAATAAGGAGTTGCTCCGGTTTTGTGATTGCATTAAAAGCTATCTAAGTGGAAAAAGTCACATATGGGTTGCTCTAATTGTATGAACCTATAGAGTATGCTTTTATGCTCCAGCATAGAGGTAGTTAAGACAACACTGAAACAACACATGAGGTATCAGGAGTGCCAACAAAGAAGCCTTTTTATATGTGCCACTGGCCCATTATCCTGTATGGAAATGAACATGTCCTTCTTGGTAGATGTCACGGAATTAACTAGATCAGTTTATGCCCGTGACAGGGGGCAGTAGGCCCCTGCCCTCCCCACCCCCCGCCTGGGCCCACAAAATGGGAAAAGGAAAAAAACAGCGGCAACAATCTATGGAGGTAAACTTATTTTACTAACTATGATATCGGAATGCAAAATAATACAATATAATACAATCTAATTGAAATTGAGACTAATAAATCAAATAAGATATGAGAGAGAGTTCCCGAGACCGAGTCAAACCTGAAAAAGCTTGGAACGGCTAGGAAAGCACCCTCCAGCACCCACTGCCAGGCAGTAAGAGACCGCCCCACACGGAAGGGTCAGATCCCGTGACTTCCACAATGTATAGGGATAGGTACATAGAATTAGAGCATTAACACTTCCAGTACATGATGTTTTGATGTGGAATATTGAAAATCAAATAAGCAAAAACCAAAACCATGACATTAGAACTTCACAATAATCGCTAATCTGTTTGCTACCCAAAGGAGATCACTAAAAGTTTGTTCTGGTGTCCCTGCATAGTGCATAACTGTGTATGGCAGAAACATCCCAGAATGGCAAAGTTTTTTTTTGCAATACTGTTCTATAAAACACACCTTGCTCTAGATTGAGAGTGAAACCAGAGTCAAGTGAAAGAAATCTAATGGTTTAGTGATGAGAATAGAACTTAGTTTAATATTTTCTCACTCACCATTTTTGTTCTGCAGCAGTATACTTTGAGTTTACTTTCCTTACATAAGTTATGATTTTATCATTATTTGTCCCTGTAGTGCATGTCCTTTATTCTCCTTCTCCAATTTAGTCTTCTGGCTTTCAGTTATTGTCATACTCATTTCAACCTTAGTCTTGCAAGTTAGGCAAGTATTTCACGCTGAATTCAGTGAACATTTGCAAGAAGAGTTGGCCTCCTGAATACTTATTAACACCACTAAGAATTTAAATGACAAACCTGTTAAAGCTACACCCACCTTCTCTCAGGTGGTAAAAGTATCAAAGCCACCTTGCCACTAGGCTTACAGGCAAGGACCACACTTCATCACTTTGGTAGTCCCTTCTAGTTTCTATAAAATGAAAGGATCAAAGATGCTTGCATAAAACTAACCACGAATTCAAATGCCTGGTTGAACTGAGCACTTAAATTATGATCAATTACAAGTATTAATTTATCATTTAGTGAAGAGAAAGACTGAACTTTACTACGAAAAGTAAAGAAATAAGCAACTAAAAAACTTTTTGCACTTAATTATCATAGATGTTGTAAAACCAAAGACTTGGTAACTAAAACTCTGTTTCAGGAATTCCTTCTTTAATTTGTATGTCAAATAGATCTTTTGATAATGTTCAGAGAGCTTTTAAACTATTTTAATTTCCTTTCAGGTCAATGTAAGTTTTGCCTAGTGGTCAGCTTTCTAAGCTATTACACTTCCCATTTAAATGTGAACATAAAGATCATTACATTGCAATTGGCACACATCAGGGTTCCCTGGAATTCTACCACCAGTTGAGATTTTAGAGATTTTGAGTCATTCAAGAGTTGAAAAGAAACCCAAAAGAAGTCATTTTATCTAGCTGAAGATAACTGATTTTTTCCACAGGAAAGGTAAATGAAACGTATGTATTTTGCATAATGAAACAGATGACAAACTGGGCAAACTGATCTATTAATGAGCTTCCTGTAAAGCAAGAATGCAGGAGAATGAGTGAGGAGCAGAAGGAATCACTCTGATCTTAAAATTTAACAACCACTTCTAATCAAACCATCTTCTATAATATATGAATTCTTCAACTCCCTCCAGTGGTCAGCACTATTTGAAGTAAAAAAGACATCGTAAGGTTAAAATGTAAACCTCTTTACAAGCCACTTATAAAGGTAGGAAATATTATTATTTGAGGGAAAACTTATTAGTCAGATATTAAAATGCTATAATTTAGAGATTACAGTTTGCAGTGCTGAGGGAGAGATGCAGTAGTGAATAAGTGAATTGGGTTGATCTAGCAGCAGGGAGTACTTTAATTTCTTCCTTTTTTGAATGTTTGTCTTTGTGATAGTTTTTTGCCATATTTTTTCCTGAAATGGGGCCAAAGTGTACTGAAATAAAAGGGTGTCAAATGGGGTTTGAATCAGATCTGTATCAGTTTAATTCATAATCCCATATTGTGGTGAGTGCTCCTGCAGAAAGTTTCCAATGATTTCTTTGGTGTGGAACAATAGAGCATGGTACACCTTTCCTCCTATGAGGGAACTGCAAGATTATCTTCAGTAGGGTACATGCTCACAATTGCATGGTAAGCTTATGGATGTACTTTTGCAAAGACTCCTTTCTTACTGAGCATCTGTACCCAGCTCTGCTGTTTGCAGTGAAGCCAGCTGGAGCTGCATGCCAACTTTGATCCCTTTGGATTTCAGGGAGAGCTAGCACTTCACCTGACAAGCATATACTGGTTTCCAGTTAAGGACTTCTCTGCTAGGACCTGGTCTCAGACTGGGAGCCCACTGTGCTCTGTGCTGTACAAATACAAGGTAAATGACAGATATTGCCACAAAGAACTTAAACGCATATAAATGGCCATGTTACTCCCATTCCTATGGCATTCAAGCAGCATCTAGAAAATAAGACTATCAATCTGGTAAATCTGATACTTAGCTTCCCTTGGAAGAGTAGGAAGATATGATATCTGGGAACTGCTGATACAGAAGTTCAAATACAGATAGTGCTGCTGTTACTCTGGAAATACAGACAGTAGAGAACTTGCCTTTTTTTTTTTTTTTTTTTTTTCCCCTTTAATTCTGCAATGCAGGTAAGTATTGAATAATGAAGAGGCTAGAAAAATTAACTTCAAAATACTTCCCTGTACGTTGCTACCCAAATCAGCTACTATTCTGTTCAAAGAAGCAGTATGAAAAGTAAATACACTGCAAGAAGCAAGGAAGGAAAAAAGAAGTCAGGTAATACTGCTTTTTCCTTTCAGATACATGCTGTGTTGGCTGCTGTTTTCAACCCAGATGTGGCTGTATGAATCCTTCATGAATACAGTCTGACTTTTTATTTGGCTTATATCTGGTCTGTATGCTAATGCTTTTATTTCTGTTTTGTTTGTTTGTTTGTTTGTTTGTTTGTTTTGTTTTGTTTTTACACTGATGAAGTCTTCCATACATATTTTGCAATATTTATAGCCCAGAGTCCTCAATGGCACCCAGGGCTGTACTCTGCTCAGCATGCTCAGGCAGTCAAGAAAACTCAGGGTGGTTGAGCAACCACAAAATCTTTTTTCCCATTTTCGTGCTAACAATGCTGCTGGAATGAGCAAGAGATGAGCCAGGACTCCAGTAGGAAGCAGAGAGTTCCCACTGACCGGGGCAGGAGCCTGAGGAGGTAGGGAGGGGGAATACTTGTGGATGTCAGTGACAGCAAGTACCAGGTGTCCAGTTGTGTTCTTTGGTGTGTCTGTGAAGCAGTGTCAGTAAGATTTTGCCACTGGAAGAACAGCTATACAGTTTATTCCTTGTGTTTAGAAACAAAACATCTGTGCGGGTGGCAGGATGTCTCTCTTTGTAAAACCACCTGCTCTATTGGAGCTTATAGGGTGAGAAAAGAGAAAGACTTTGCTCATGCATCTTCCCAGAAAAAAATCTTTGGGGCAAGAAAAACCCCATACTGTTGAAAAGCTGTGTTCTGTCCTTAGAGCATCTTGAAAGCCAATTAATGCATTTCTTCTTATATAGAGGATAAAGCAAATCTCCCTCTACCTCCTGTGCTAACTCATACATAAATGTCCTTTAACTCTATCAAGTTAAATATTTAACTTAAAAATTCAGTGTTGAACTGGGAATACTGCTCTGGGGAGTAGCCACATGTAAAATCTGGATATGTTCCTAAGTTTTGTTAAAATAGCACACCTTGCATTTTCTTCTTTTAGTAGAGATATCATGTTCTCTCAGCACATGTGTATAAAGCCTGAATTACATTAGAAGTCATTATTAGACAAAGAAGATATACTATAAATATTTTGTAGTATTGCTTGAGACTATACTCCACAGTATTTTGAGGGCCAAATCCTAGAAAAGTAGCTAAAGCATACTAGTCCTTGTTAGTACTCTAGTAATTCAGAAGTAATTACTCTATGACTTTTTGTTTTACAAGGTGTTGATAGGTGGTAAGGAAAAAAATGGCAGTACAGAAGGACAAAGTATTTCATGTCATTTTTGGTAACTGTTTACGTCCAGAAAACACAGTAATTTTTGATTTTTGGTCTGTTTTCCATCCAGGAAAAGGAAAGGAAAGGAAAGGAAAGGAAAGGAAAGGAAAGGAAAGGAAAGGAAAGGAAAGGAAAGGAAAGGAAAGGAAAAGAAAAGAAAAGAAAAGAAAAGAAAAGAAAAGAAAAGAAAAGAAAAGAAAAGAAAAGAAAAGAAAAGAAAAGAAAAGAAAAGAAAAGAAAAGAAAAGAAAAGAAAAGAAAAGAAAAGAAAAGAAAAGAAAAGAAAAGAAAAGAAAAGAGTAGACTATGAATAGATTATGAATAGATTATAGTATTTGGATTATTTTTTTTCCCACATTTTTCCTTACTGAAGGGAAAACAACAGCAACAACAATAATAATTTTAGCATTAGAAAACTAAAAATCATTATCTTGCAATAGCTAATAACCAAATATTGAGTCAGTTAATAGTTATCCCTTAGTATGTGCAGTACTTAGACAATAGGCAGTCCTGTGCACCGTAGACAAATTGTAACATCTTCAAAAATTGTGAGAGATATGAGACTAGCCGATTCAGTCCAGGATTCATACTGGTTTTAGGGTGGATTTGGAGAAATACTGTTCATAATTAATATGCACATGGTAACGTGGATCATAATTAGTAGAAGTTAGATTTGTTTAGCCAGCAACATGCTGAGCATCACTTTTCCATACCTATAATAGCGAAGTCATGCTCATGCATGTATATTGTCCTTCTATGAAAGGAAAGACATTCCCTTCTCAGATGTCTTTTAGTGTTTACTTCAGAAAACATGCAGTCATCTAAGCAAATTTCTAAAAAGGACAGCTTATGATCTCCTTTAGATTTTTCTTTATTTTGAGATTCCTTTAAGCTCCTAAATTCCTACTTCCCACAGAAAACAAACTGTTTGGCCTTTTTTTTTTTTTTCTTTTTTTTTTTTTCCTAGAGTGAATTTTATTTCTGCACACTTAGACTCAAATATTCTCATTAGAGAATTATTTTTAGAATTATAATACAAATTGAATCTCAGATTGGTCTAAGCCTCCAGCATACCTGCATATTAAATGAAATGTCTCTACTTGCAGCACTGCATTTGAATATATCTTATGTTTTGTATGTGTTTAATTTGGCACAGAGAAGACCTTTTTGCTTGAGGGTAAAAGGAAATCAATTTTTACAGTGATTCTTCTATTAACGACAAACGTATCAGAGGTCATTCTTGATCTGTATGCTGTCATTGTTGATTCATGGGGGATAAGGTAGTTCTTAAGTTGGGGGAGAAATTTTCCATTAGGAGTTAATGCAGCAGCTCAAGACATAAAAGCCTGATGTCTTAGTGCACTCTGGAAAAGTGGGGAATTTATGTCATTACAGAATCACAGCAAGGTCTTGGGGGCCTTTGTCACAACAACTTGGTGTCATCTGAGGTAAAATGGAAAGCAATTGTCCAGAGGAAGAACAAAAGAAATGAAACTTTAGTTACCAATCTATACTATTTTCACACAGACCCAACATTAATGGAAAGTGCAAATGAGGAACTCTGGCTCTTCTTTGAACTGCAGTAGAAGTAATTCTATTTTTAAAGTTCAGATTTTACTTTTTTCTCTCCCATTCTTCTATAGATCTTCCTGTTTTGTTTTATGCTTGCAAAAAAAATGAAAAATAAAAAAGCTACAACTCTCCCCAACTATGGGGAACAGCATGCAGGTCATAGACCAAGTATCTGTGTTACTACATTGTATCTCAGCAAAATTAATTAAATAACTACTTGAAATGAAGTAAATAGCGTAGAACTTGCTACAAGGTTTCTAAGAGGAAACCCTGCAACTAGCAGTGACTTTGAAGTTTTACTTCTTGTTTTATTATTATTATTATTATTCTGTGCTGATTTGCTGGTGTTCTGAGTCAGTGACCTATGTGCAGTCCCTTGAGAATGACAGAGATCTGAGGATCATTGTTGTGCATGTATTCATTAGGTATGAAAAAAAAAAAAAAAAGGATACTCATCTAATGCAGCAGAATGTCCAACTGTTCCAGATTTTGTTGCTGCTGCTGTTAAGGACAGAGCAGAATAACAATTCAGAACTGGTAAATTTTTGCATTTTATTTTCTGCAGAGAAAAATAAAATGTCTTTTCTGAACAATTCAGAAACCAGAATTATTTTGGTTTTGATGGCAATAGAAGCATTTAAACATTAAAAAAAAAAAAAAAAATCGTACTAGAAGATTATGGATCCAATCAATTTCAAAACTAGAAACATTTCAGGAAAATACAGACTGGACCTAATTATTCCAGATGTTTGTAATACTATTTGTCAAACTGCTTAGCAAATATTCCATGTTGTACTTATCTGGAAGAGGTTACTAAATACAAGCATACACTATTGTTATTGATATTTTTGCTAATTTCCTTGTGATGCAGCTGGCCTCAGAACTCGCTTTACATTAGGCATAGTGTGTGTATATGTTTATAGATAACATGTGCCGCAAAAGACTTAAAATCTAAGTGGATATAGCAACAGAAGGAGTGTGATTATCCCTAGAATATAGCTATAAATATGAGGTATGAAGAAAGCGAGATTCTCCCATGCAAAACAATATGTGAGATCATCACCCACAGTCCTCGAAGGTATTTAGGTATGTGTTCAGCTCATGCTGAGATAAATGGAAATTTGCTGTCATTCAAGCATTTGGACACTTCAGTAACAGATCCAAGAGCACACAGGATCAGGAAGAGATCTGTGTGCCCTCTATCTTCTATTAACCATGAAGACTTAACCATAGCTCTGTTTGAGCATCCCAGTTTCCAAGCAAGTCCTGGTTCTTTGGTTTGAAGCACTTTCAGCCAATTAAGAAAATTTCCTTAAATTTTTCAACTCCTTGATACACATCATAAGCAGTGATATTTGTATATCTGTCTAGCTTGCTGTCTCCTAACTTCTTTGAATGCACTTATTTCATATGTTGCTCATTTTAAAAAAAATCCCAATTATTCAACGTAAACAAATGAAAAGGAAGTATGGGGTTTCAGTACGATTTACTTAAACAGAAGGTAGGAAACATTAGTATTGATGCATTCCAGGACTTGCTAGCAAAGCACAACTAAATTTAGCAGCCAGAGATATTGATTTGATTAAAAATGGTTTAAGACTTGTAAATGTCACTGGAACTTAGCAAAATGAACATTATTAAATCCTTCTGGTGATGGGGAAAACTAACAAAGGGATTTGCAGTGGTTTCTGTAATTAATTGCTCTGTCATGATTTATATTAACTTACAGTACAACTCCATTAACTCAGACCTGTCATCTCTGCTCAAGGAACCACCAAGTAATCACTACCACATTAAAGAATAAATTAGTTTTTGGCTTGCAGCCTAGTTGTAGAATGTTTCATTTGTGTCTGCTGTAGACATATGTACCTAATAAAGTTGGGAAGAATGAGTTAAAGTATGTATATATCAATGTCGGTTGACTGTATTTTTTATGATATGACCAGCATTGTTCATTAGGCTTAATGATTCAGTTAATTTCTGATGCTTGCCTCCTGTTTTGCTGAACACCTTTTGTGAACTATGAAGCAGGAGATTACTGAAAATAGGTAGGTCTCCTGAGATCCTCCTCCTTTCACATTCTGCGGCCTGTGGTTGTAGTAATAACTTCATATGGTTTTTGTTAACACTTCATTACCCCAGATAAATTATCCTCCTGCTTCTTCCCCAGTTGCAGACTCATGGGTGAAGCCAAAGTCTTAGCTACTACTTACAGTAGATTATGGAATTTGTGAGGTTCTATCAAATCATCTCTGACTTTGATAATTTGAAGATGCTTTAAGTGGTGTGTTACAGCTTGCACAAGAAACTTTTACATCTCCATATATGCTGTAATGGTCTTTGGAATCTGCATGCTAAGTCTTCAACCAGTATACCAATCTCTCTCTCTCTCTTTTTTTTCCCTTGGGTTGTGGATAATTCTCCTCTGTACCCTTGAGGCATTTTGGTGTGTGGCCAGGAAGGCAGCAGAGGCACTTTGAACATGTGTCTGGCTGCTCTACTGAAGTGTCATGTGGTTACACAAGCGTGGTGGGCAGACTTCATGACTTGTGAATGTGCATCATGCGTACATCCTCAAAGGATTTGTCATATCCTTGAAGCTTTTGGTCTTTCAACTAGATACTAAAATTCAAAATGTGTCCTTTATTAGCTTTTGTTGTCTGCACTCACACGTTATCCACTCCCTTCAACCAGCAATGGAAGTCACACTGACAGCCTCGCTATTTTTCACCATTTCTTAGAATTTATGGAGTGCTGTGTGGATCTCCATTCTCCTCTTACTGACCTTAGTGAAAATGTTGTCCTTAGAGCCAAAATAGGACTCGTGTCAAAACAGTAAGAAAGATATGCTCCCTCTACCAATTGGCAAATGTGATCAAGTTCTAGATGTTCTTGTAGCTGAGAGAAGGCTGGACCTAGATTGGTCAAGAGGTTTCAACAAGCCTTCAAGCAAGATGAACCCAAGAGAACTGTCTGAATTAATGTGCAAGCCTGTAGTGGAAACACTAATTCACAGCTTGAAACAGTAACTGAGCACCTGGTAGGAGGGCAGAGGCAATCCAGGAGGGCTCAGGTGTATGCAGTGTACCTGAGTGACTAGAAGGGGTGGAGCCAGGATCAACCCCTTCCCAGATCTCATTTAAGGACTGGCACTGGAGGTGAGGACATCTATCTGGAGATCCCTGTGCACCTGAGGCCTTCCAAAGGATCCTTTATTTCTGTGCTTTCTGCTGTTAGATCTAAGCAGATCCTCACTCTCTGTGGCTTAAGATCTTGCTACCCTGCCATTTTGTTATGCTTTCCATTGTGCTACACAACCTTAATATGCATAAAATTAGGAGCGGGAGATGAGTCAGCACAATAGCCCAAGCAGAGGGAATAAACTGGCCAAACAGCAGAGATGTGGGCTATTAAGTGGGTATTTTGAGGAAGTGTCAAGCACACAATTTCCAGCTTGGAGTAATGATACATTCCTCCTATCAGCAGCAACTTAAGGTAGTTACATCTGTGGTAGGTCAGCTGCAGGGCACACGTACACTTAGAGTGCTTCTAAAATATGCACTGTTTTCACAGGTTCAACTGGACAGTGATTATAGGTAATTTTAAACAATTATATATTTTATATTAATGGTAGATTCCTAGTGTCCCAGAGAAAAAACTGAAGCGATGCCTGGCATGTTCACAGAAGTGGTCAGAGCACAGATTTTTGTGAGCCCTCCATCTGTTGATCCCAGCAAAAGGACAGGAAGGAGTGTGAGTTTCATATCTCCTTACTACAGAAGAGTCTATGCCACCCCCCACTGTATCCATACATAGCTACAGCAAAACTTTTTTTTTTAAATAGCGAGTTTATCCAGTCTCTTGGCATGATGACTGCTATGGCTTTATTTGAATGCCATAGCACAAGCATTAGGTTCAGTGGCAAGAGACACTGTCATTTTTTTTAGTGTCCCAGACTGCTAATCTTTAAATACTGTCATATCCGCCAGCTCTTTTCTACACATGCCATCATGACTGGCAGTGCCAATCTACTATTTATGTGGATTATGTTCAAACCATCTGTTTTAAAATAATAATAATGATCTCTTGAATAGAAATACGTATATTGATGTAAAAGTACAGGGCAGAGCTAGAAGAGCATTACAAAATGGATGGACATAAATTTGCGGATGGGATGGGATAGATATGTATCTACTAAGTAGTCTGAAGAGGAAAACAGGCCAAATTCACCTTCCTTTTCCTTCTCCCCTGTATTTTGTTGGATGTAACTTGGATCAGAGTTAGTTTCAGTATTTGCAGACATGCTTTATTTTATTTTTCAGTTCACACCTAGTGGGAGTTATTCAAAGTAGAGCAGTTGGGATCCTAATATCCCCTACAAACTCACAAAAAGTGCACATCACTATCCGAACTTTGTGGTTTGATCTCACATTTCTTATGCAAGTTTTCAAAACTAACCACGAAATGAAACAGTGCTTTTGTACAAACTCAATGAAAAGGGAGAGGTGGAAAAACTCTATCTCTTGACTGTCAGTTGTCAAGAGTATGTCCTGAATTCAGTGGGAATAAGAAATCTGTGACAATAGTTTTTCTTTTAAATATCTATTTAAACCTCTAGCTTTAAATCTAGTCTCTAGAATTCTGGCTCAGACCCATCAGAAAATATTTTAGCGCTTCTCTTCCTTGTGCCAGGCAAAATCAGGCACTGTTGTCTAATTTGCATTTCCAGAGAACCTATAACTGCAGTCTCTACAGTGAGTGTTAAAGTGCAGAGACATACAAAACAATTTTTATTATTCTTTTTTTTTTTTTTTTTTTTTTTTTTTTACAAATCTCAGAAAATATCATGATTGAGTTTAGGTCAGCTCTTATTTTATGTGAACATACTGATTTCTTAAGCCAACATGGATCTTGGCTGTAATTTTCTATTGCGAAAACTAGCTGAATGTATTTGCCAAGTTAGTGTCTGATGTGATCATAACAAGCCAAGGGTGAATATTCTCTTAGATACCTTCCATTCACCACAGAACACTTCCTCCTTCAAGGACAGCTTTACTTGAAGAGGGTCTAAATAATGGCCACAGGCTTTGTGTGTGGTAATTTATAGGCATTTAGGCCATTTAAAGTAGCGGATTTACTAAAGCTTTCCAAGCTGTGTAGCCCATCCCATTCTGTTGTGGCCATTTCTTCTGCCTGAGAAGGCTTTCTGCAAGATCAAGTTTCCTGCAGCCTTGGATCATTTTCTGTCTTCTTTAAGACCTAGATTTTTACTCTTGTGACATCAATGAAGGAAGAGAAGGATGGTAAGAGGACTTCCGTAGATTTTTAATACACAAAGGTGAGACATTTTACTTCCCTATGTTCCTGACACATTTCTATTTTGGATAGACAATGTCTAGCCAGGTCTTCTCCACTGTCATCATGAAGGACCCTGCCAAGGGTTTCTGCTGTGAAAATGTTGGTGGAGATCATTGGTGAGACTTCCAATTAAGATCCATGTAATACAAGGCCTTTTGTGCAATTGTTTAGGGCTCTTTCTAGATGGGAATATGGCAAATGTCATACGAGTGGCTCTTGTTTTCAACCTTTCATTCAAAATTGTCAGTATTGAAATCGCAAATATAACACTCATGTGAGACACTGAAATGACTGAGGCCATGAGTGTACTTGGCTTGCCTGGCCACACAGAGCAAAAAGGAATTGTTTGGGGGTGCATATATGTTGGTCACTCCAAAAGTAATGCCTCCTATTTATTCCTATAGAAACTACAGCAGCTACAATGAGCACAGTAATACTTTGATAGAGCAAATTCTCAGATACAAAAATCTGTTCTTCAGCAATGATGGTAGTCACCATCATTAGCTCTGCATTTTTGTCTGCAAAGCCTTTTGCTTGTCACAAAAGCCTCCATGCCTCACACATCAAACCCAACAGAGGTGACCAGCTGTTTCTGGTGCTGAAATGCACAACTCACCACCTCACTGTGCTCACAATCACTGTTTGGTCTCCATAAATGTTCTCCAAGCATTGATAAATGTCAAGGAGTACCTTTTTTTCCACAAGGAGAAATTCAGTGACATACCTTTGCTTCATACACACTTCCACATCAGATGCTATTTTGTCAGACTGCCCTTCTGCTGCCGCCTGTCACAGAACAACAAAATGTAGTACAATATTAGTGGGAAGGTTCAATCTCTACTTCCATACTGACAATATCTGCCTCTGATGTTGTGGGACAACCTAATAAAATAGGGGGCATTACTTTTGGTCCTCTTAAAATACATAATTTAGGTAACGTATATAAGTAACAATACATTTTAATTGATTTTGTTAATTATTATTAAAAGATAAACAAGAAGAGCAACAAAGCCGTAGAAGTAGTGGAATATTTGATCATGTTTTTGTGAAACTAGCACATCACTCTGGTCTGATGGCAGTGGTTGCAATTCTTAATGAGTTCTCAGGGCGACTGTCAGAGATTTTTGATTAAATTTTACTCATCCTGTACTTCATCCTTGAAAACAGTTGTTCACAAATGTACATACGGCCAAAAAGTAATGACACAGATAAGGTGTGACTGTGAAGGGTGGGATATTTCTCTCTGGTAAAATAGGGCTTATAAAAGTCCATTAAAGAGACATAAAAGCCCATTAAAGAGATTTCTGAGTTGAATAATTGCAACTCTGTACATTCCATTTGAAAATTTGCTGATAAGGTATTTACTGTTGACTGAAAGTGGAGTTGCAAATATACCAGAAATTGATAATTTTTTTGCAATCTTGAAACCTGTTCTCAAATTCCTTTATCATAATGGAAAGTGTGGCTGCATATTTTTTTGCTGTTCACAGGACTGTGTTTAGCCAATGTATTAAAATACATAACATTATTTGCCAAAATTTGAGTTAGCACAGCATTGTTCCCTCTCCTTGTTCTGGTTTCAGCCCAGATACGGTTAATACCAAGTGTTTGGTTGTTGCTGAGTGATGGATGCATGCTGGCTGCCACTGTAATGGCAGAAGGCGGGAGGTGGGCTGCACTGCAAGCCACGCTGGGCTACATGCGGCCTGGAGGCCATGGGTTGGATATGACTGAGTAAACCTACTAATATGACAGTGCCTTTGAACTCAACCCATCAGAAGGAGCCTTGGTTTATGTGTTAGGCCTCTTGTGTCCTTGGAGAAAACCCCACTGCTCCCTCAGTGCACAGAAAACTCTGTGATAATCATCAGGTTGACCCAAAGTATTTTGTAAGTCTTAACAGCAAGAATGAAGAAGTCCTAGTGAAATGTCAGTATACATACCTTTTACCCGTTGCTCCAAAAACAAAGGATTTAGTTCATTCTCTGGGACTTTCTGTTGCATTTTTCCTGTCCAAAGTCCTTTGCTGGAGTCCTCTCTGGTCTTGCTCCATTTCCAGAAGATTTACTGGAAGGGAACAAACAATATGTTGAACTTAGTGTAGCTGGTGATAATATTTCTAAGTGAGTAACCTTTGCCTTGTTGGAAGTGTTGCTAGATGGGACTACAGAAAGATTTTGCCCCTTTCATGCATGCTAATACTGGAATCTTTGCAAAAAATACAGTAACAACTAACAGAATGTATAATCTTTGTAAGTTGTTACCTCTTTTACATTCAGATTTTAATGTATGTGGGAACTGATCTTAAAGGCAGAATAATTGATATTAATGTTGCTATTATAAATTATTATTCTGCAATCATTACCTTTTAGGAATGGGATGATGATTTATGCTTTACATATAAGCAGGGGTTTCTTTAAATGAAAAACAGTCAATGAAAGTCAATCAGGCTTTGAACATATAAATTTAATCACTCATCAGACAGTAACTGATAATCTCGTACATAAATATGTCATATTACCTATTCATATGTGCAAACTACATATGCCAAAAGAAATAGAATCCACACTTGGAGTTTAAAAAATTAATCAAGATTTTAAAAATGCTCCTCAATGTTCCTACAGTCCAATAAAATCCTTGGCCATAACCTTATATTGAATCTTTTTCACTCTAGAGATTGCTTATTAATGGAGTTTAATAGTTTTTGTTACTTGATACTGAAATATATTATAGGTCTTGTATGTTTCCTATCTTTGAAGACCAGAACTCTAATAGCTCTGAAATGAAAATGTTGCCATTTGCCCGAAGCCCTGTCCTACATTTTGGTCTCTTCACAAAATGGCACATACCTCTACCTTTCTCATTCTGTTTCATTAAAAAACCTTTATTCCTGAGAAAATCAAAATAATATAATCTCAATTCATTCCTTCTTCCACCCATACTGCCCCAGCTTTCTTCACCCGTGCTTCATGAGCAGGAACAATCTACAGTCATTAACTAAATACATGGATCTCATTAAATTATCTCATCTAAATGAGATCTGAGGAGCTCAGCACCCAGAGAGTTTGGGAGATGCATTGTGCAGTTCTAGGCTAGCAAAACTAGAAATGATGCACTCACATGTCTTGGTGCAGAGCATTTTGGAAAGCAGCATTACCACCAACAGTGTTAATCATCTTGACAGCACACCACTCCAAGGCATCAGCACTGCTTTTGGTGCTAGATTTAGCTCGAGGTCTTGTAAAACTTTCTGTTGAACAGTCTAAGTAAACTTACTACTTCTTAACTCAAACCATTATTCCATCCTCATGCTAGCATCTATTTGTTTAGGAGCATGAAAGAGATGTTGCCCAGACCCAAGCCATCGCTACGACATTCTATTCCTGAAATATTTTTAAGTGCTGAGTAATGTGATTTCTGTTGATGCTTGTAACTTTCAATTGTTTAAAGAACCAGTCTTTAGCTTTTTTGCAATGAAAAGACAGTCTCTACCACAAAAGCCTGTCAACTGAATTAGAAAATACAGACAGGTCAAATGCTTAGATCCCAGCATTTCTAAACTTTGAACTAAACAGGGCACAAAAGCTGTAAATCATGCAGACGCTCACAGAATCACAGAATGGCGCGGGTTGGAAGGGACCTCAAGGATCATGAATCTCCAACCCCCTGCCACAGGCAGGGCCACCAACCTCCACATTTAATAGTAGACCAGGTTGCCTGGGGCTCCATCCAATCTGGCCTTGAACACCTCCAGGGATGGGGCATCCACAATCTCTCTGTGCAGCCTGTTTTAGCACCTCACCACTCTCATAGTAAAGAACTTCCCCCTGACGTCTAACCTAAATCTTCCCTCCCTCAACTTAAAACCATTTCCCCTTGTCCTGCAGTTATCTACCCTTTCAGAGAATTGATTCTCTTCCTGCTTATAGGCTCCCTTTAGGCACTGAAAGGCTGCAATTAACTGGAACTCCCTCGAGTTCCAGGGCCTCAAACCTATTGCACAGAGGCACCTGGGGAGATGAGCATGGTCAGGATGGGGGATGCCCACTTCACCGAGCCGGTATCTGTTTCCACTCCTCCTCCTCTCTCAAATTGTTGCTAAGGGGAAGAGAGAACAGGGAGCTCTCTGCAGCACCGTCTGCCTGCCTGTTCCCCTCTACCACCTGTTCGAAAGGCGGCAGGGGGTGATGTGCTCCATGTGGAGCCTCAGCTGTGTGCCAAGGTCTCGGGGCTGATAGAGACTGGCACCACCAAATCAATCTCCCTCTCACATTCCTTTATGGTCCTCAGCCTCTCCACCTCCTCCTTCAGGTCAACCACAAGACTGAGTAAGTCCTCTAGCTGATCACATCTTATATAAGAGCTGTCTCCATCGCCTGGCAAAGGCCAGACTCTGACACTCATCACAGCCAGTGACCTGTGTACTAGCATCTTGTGTAGGGAACTCATTCTGAGTCTCCACATTATTTTTGGCTGCAGACTTCCTTTTGCATGAACATGGGACCTTTATCTGGGTCTCCACAACTTTTGTGACAGTAGCCTTCCGCCAGGGTGCAGTCATGGCAAACCAGCAGGTTTACTAACACTACCAGATAGCCTTAATAGGGTGTGACTGATCAGCCCCGCCCTGCTGCCGGTAGTGCTGGCTCTGCCCTCGTCCGGTTGCCGGGTCGTTAACAGAAGCCCCGCACTTATCTCTCACTTGACAGTGATAATAACCCTCCTTGCTGTGTAGTCCCGTGAATGGGTGGCTTACAGTGTCTTCTCGTTAAAATAACCTCGGTGATTCACACACCCCGACTCCTCCTCTCTGTCTCCGGTGGGCAGCGATGCTCCCGGAGGCTTTTGCGTGGCAAGGGGTGTGGACGCAGTGCCGTTGCCCTGGCAACGGCCACTTCACGCCAGCCGTTCTCGCGAGATTTCCCCGGCTGCTCTGTAGTCTCGGGAATCCCTGGGTGAGGGAACCGACCGAAGCCCCCCTGTACCTGGCGATCAGTCGGTGCTGTTGTGGCTGGGACAGCTCCAAAGCACCTAACCTCAGCGATCAAGCTGGTGACACTCCTGAGCTTTGTGGATGTATTTTTGCAATCTTCTGCCAAAGCCTGTCAGATCAGGTATTTTTGGACTTGATCTTGGAAAAAATGAACTTAAAGAAGTATAGTAACCCAGGATAGAAGCCTAAAGCTAAAATAACTGGGAACACTATGGCAAGGAGGCCTTCTAATGATATATTTTACACTGCTTTATATGGACAATCTTTGGCTGGTAGGGTACAAGAGGAAAAAACTTGACACTGAGAAGCATGTACAGAACCAAAGCATAGAATCTCTGCAGAGCTGCTCAGAGAAAAGAAAAGAAAAGAAAAGAAAAGAAAAGAAAAGAAAAGAAAAGAAAAGAAAAGAAAAGAAAAGAAAAGAAAAGAAAAGAAAAGAAAAAGTTGCAAGTAGTTTGGCAAGTGATTGGGCAGTGAAGTCATGGTAAAATTATGTGAAATGATGTCTGGAAGACTGAAGGGAAATCAGCAAGCTGGGAGAAGCTATGCCCATCCAAAGCAGCAGCATACAAAGAGACAATGGTACTGGGAAAAATTATAGTATGTTTGAGAGACTGTGTCTGCTTCTGCTGCATGGAAAATAGTAGCTGTCAGAGAAAGAGATCTGTGCAAGCAGGGTAAAGAGCAGGCGACTGAGAGAGTTGTAGCCAGCAAAGATAAACTGACACCTATGGTATTGTGGGAACTACTGAACCAAGCAGTCTGCAGCAGAACAGGAAAAAGCTTTATGCTGATTAAACTGTTCTGCAGTGCAGAAAGAGATGTAAACATTTCTGGAAATATGCAAAAAACTGTATGCACTATCTCCTGGGTACTTCTCAGCTACATTTGTTTAGGAGAAGTTATCTTTACAGTATCAGGACTGCATTCTTTTCCCACTAAATGCTGATATAGTGGACCTTTGTAGTCCTGTCTTGGACATGGAAGGGGCAAACTGAGTACACTAAGCAGTGCACCTGTACCAAGAACAGAAAAAGATGGTAGTGTCTTAATAAAAGGTACATGTAGTGGTGCAAATCTGTTGCTTTCATCATGATGCGCTTCTCTTCCTCAGTGCTTTTATTAAAAATGAACGCACTGTCTACTAGCAAAGAAATGAAGGGAGTATATGCTGCAGTTTTTTCTGAAGTGTTTCTTTGGTGTGCAGTGTCACTAACTCAAGCAATCACAGTGCTGCAAGTCAGAACTGGAAGCTGACACACCTAAAAATTTCAAGGCTAATTTTAAAACGTCATGAGTGTTTCACAGTGTTAGCTCAGGATTTTTGTGTATTTGTCTTCTTTGTGTATAATTTTCAGCATTCTTTTAGATCACACTTGTAGACTTTCAGTCTATTTAGAGCTTAAAATATAGCATTAAAAAAAAAAAAAAAAAAAAAAAAAGGAAAGAAAGAAGGCAGAGATCTTTGAGAGATCTTTGTATCATTTTCCAGGATGCAGAGCTTGAAGTTTTACATCAAAAGCATTGTCAGAAAAACTTTTTCCCTTCCTGGGGATGTCCTGCCTGTTGTGGCCACGTTGTGCTGGACACTGCTGCAGGGCAATGCAGAGGTGGCTGGCACACAGCTCTCTGTCCCCTTTGGCTCCCACATCTGCCCCTGGCTGTTTTCCCCCACCAATAGCCAGTCATATCCCTGCTTTGCCTAGTCTTGCCAAGAAAATAACAACACAGCTTCCGAAAACAGATGTGGGGTTATTTTCTTTTTTTCTGTTTTACAGTAAAAATGAGTGGACTGAAGTGACTCATACCACTTGTCCCTTGTGTCTTCAGCCATACAGTCCTTACAGGACATCCTTCTGAGAACCACAAGACCAATGCAGTATTGGGCCTGTTTGTCTCTCAGACGCACTCTTCCTTCTGTGTGCTGGCCAGCACAGGCCCCATTTCTGTTGTCTCCTTGCTCCTGACAGGTCAGTTTTTAACCAGGAGATCCCTTGGCTAGGGCAGCTCTGAGCTCCCCACGTGGCTTCACCAATGGCAGGGACATGCCCTGTAGTCTGGATGTGCAAGATGAGGGATTTGGGGATGCAGACACTATGGGGATGAGCATCCAGACAGCAAACCCTCCATGCCTGGGAAGGATGGAGAGCCAGAGGTGTGCTTCTGAGTCACCACATTCCCTGGACTCCTCTGGGCCTGGCACAGCTTAGTCACCACTGCTTGCCTGGAGCCATGCCCAGCTGCTTTCCCAGCTGCTGGTGGCACCATGCCTGTTTTCCCTGGGAAACTCAGGAGGAAACCTCCTGCCCTTGTGCTGGAGGAGCAATGGCTGTGGGCCCAAGCAGGCCGCACTTTGATTCTGGAGATGCTGGCATCCGCCTACCCGAATCTCAGGCTTCACTCAGGATCACTTCCCTGTATGTGAGACTGAGCTCCACCTCGCTGCATGGGCCTTCCCTCAAGGGGCACACACAACAGGTGTTGGCAGGGCAGCAGGGGCCTGGCCAGAGCAGCCTGTGTGAGTCCCCCGCATGGACTGTGAAAAACCCATCTCATCAGGAAACTTGTAGTGAGCTGTGGGAGAATTTGGCACCGGAGACTGGCGTGGAAAATATTAACAGCCTGTAAGAAAGTCTGGCTTGTGCTGCTGTGGGGAGATCAGCAACTGGCAGGGATACAATTCATGAAGGAAACTCCTGAGCTGCTCTGTGAGAGGGCCGCTCTGGAACTGTGCATCAAGATGGGAGCTATTGCAAAATAGTGTAAGCTTTTGCGATTGCCCAGAGACGCTGGCCACAGCCAAGTTGCAAAAGAGCACTCCAGTAACTACTTCTGCAGGCCAAAAAAGTCACATTAAAAAAAAATAATAATAAACCAGAAGGAAAAAAAAAAAAAGGGAAGCAAGCTCAGCTCCATAAAGATGGCTTAGAGAGAAAACCCTGTTAGAAAACTGGCAGTTACACAGCCATGCTAAATGAAAAACACTGTTCCTCTCCTCCCCCTGTCCTGTTCAGCATGTGCAAAGGACGTGGTTTCAAAGGCATTTGGCTCTGGCCTTGTTCTGAAGTCACGTGAAATCTTACTATGATTTTTGAAGGGAAAGCATTGTACATTTTTTAAAAACATCACTCCAAATCATTTGAGCCATAAACCATCCATTAAGGCTTTCATGGCATCTCTATTCCTTCAAAAGTCACTTTGTTACTGAGAGATGTCTCATTTGGCTACATTTGCTTCTGGACTCCAATTGGGCAGCTCGTCTGAAGTTGGCTGTGGCAGCAAAGCGCTTTCCTTCCCCAGCTCTATGGGGGTCACTCTAGTGGAAAGGGCCTTGCAGTCACCCTTACAATATCGTAGCTTGCATCAAAATGTGCGGAGGCAAGAGGAAGATGATAGCATTTTCCATTAGCACACCAGGCTGTGAGCTGCCATGGATGAGGAGCACATATCCTGCAGGCTCCTTGGTGGCTGGTGACCTTTGGCAAGGGGTATGTCTGGCAGTGGTGGCAACTGCTTTGGCAGCATCCAGTCCAAAAATAATTGTGATCTGTTTTTTCCTATGATGTATTGAGGAAGGATATGCTGCTGTAGCTGTTTGAGTCTGACCACCATCATCATTTTGCTTCTAACCAAGGGAGCAATGCAGAGTCAGATATTTGAGCTTTTTGAAGAATTTAGTATTGCTTTTACTATTAGAATCTGATTTAGAACCTTCCTGTTTGGCTTATTATTTTCTCTCTCTAAGGCCAAATATTATCAACATATACAAAATGTATTTAAATGTTTGAGTTATTTTCCTCCTTCTGTTCTGTTATACATCTGTTGCAGTTACTAAGGCTTTTGCTGGTTGGAGATGACTTTGTCAATATGAAAGTTTTAATTTATGGATAGTTTGAGATGAGAGGATTTTTTAAAGTCCTCATGTGATCCAATGGTTTATGAGTGCTTCATGCACATTAAGTAAATTTGAAAATTAAAAAATGTAAGTGGTAAAGTTAAACGTAAAGACCAACAGGCCAAAACTGTTAACAGAAACGCTGGGACATTGATGAAAAAAACCTGTCTGGCTATAGTCACTTGATGTGCTAATAGGAATTTTAACAGTATTTTCAATACTAAACTAATTAAGATTTTGTTAGGTAATGCTAATAGGCATTGAGCCAGAACTTTATTTATCTAAGAAGAACACTGCAGTTATCCAATGTATGGTATGCTCTCCTAACTTCAAATCTGAGACTGAGGGAAGAAGCCAAGCCTGGATTGCTGCTGTACCTCGTGAACACTGTATGCTAAACCAGCTCCTTGTAGTTGTTTTACATTTCCCTGGAGCATATATATACTGTAGTCCAGTGATGAGGTGATGTACAGGTACTCATGTACTCTTTCATTTTGGGTGCAATATCTCCTACATTTAAGGGTCTAATTTGCAGAGAAGGAGCATGGTGATAGTATATGTGTCCTGCAGTTGATTTCCTCGGGAAAATAAACTCATTGATAGATACTTATTTTGCTAACACCTGTGTGGTGAATACATTACAGACTTCCCAGCAGCTTGGGAGGCTGATTACCGGCTGTTAGCTCTCATGTTTGCAGTGCTGCATAGATGAGTCAGTGTGTGAATGCACCCCAGTCAGCCTTAGTGCAGATTCAGCAAGGTCTGCTCAAACTGTCTTCATCAGCAGATTAAACTAATCTGTGTAATTTAGTGCTGAACCAAATGATAACTGCTCATATATTTCCTACCACCGGATCTCCTGTGGGATTGGTCATCACCAGAAGAATAATGGTAACAAGAAGCTAGGGAGCATTAACATCTTAAGTGTCACTGACATTGATAAATTGTGTAAAGACATAGCCTAAGGAATTTCTGTACAACAGCCATGTGTACTTGTGACCCTCTCTGAATATACAGAGTTCAATCTGGGTTATGCCATCTATCTCCTCTACCTGCTACTTTGCACCCTCCTTATATCTGAGAAGCTGTCGGGGATGGGGAACAGATTGGTCAGCTTCCTCTGTGCTTTAATGTGGGCAAGTATATAGATTAGGTAATGCAAATACCTGTTCTTTGCCAGCCACTCTTTTTCATCTGCAGAGAAACTACAGATCATGAAAGTGAAGAAGCATTCTCCATTACTATTAATAGCGAAGACAACTTGTGGTTAGGGATCGAATACTAATTTATTAATTTTGAATGAACTAAGGACCTGTCTGAATGCACTATAAAATGCTCATACACTTCTTATCATGCATTTTTGTAGATTCAAGGACACTTTAAATCATTGGTTTGGTCCAGTTCACAAGACTGCCACAATCCAGGAGTAAAACACACATGTGACTAACCACATACATGTAAATAGTCTACTTGAATTTAAAGGGCATATTTAATTTCTGTGCCCAATCTTTTCCAAAGTGGTGCTTATGTTCATTTTCATTTTGGTAATTAGGGGCTAACAGATAACTGTAGTTTGAAGATCAAATCCTAGGATTAATGGTAAAGTCAAGTTATGACTGACTACAATGGGAGAAAGATAGTTTCTTTAACAAAATTCACTGAACTACTGAGGATCAGTACTAATTTAGACTTGTTTGAGGGAAACAGGATGGTAGAAAATAATCCTTGGAAAGAGTGACATTAGTTGCTCCCACTTAAATTAAATGGCAGGATAAATGAAAGTTCAAAGGTTGAGTTCAAAAAGACAAACTCAAATAAATGTAGTTTTTGAAATAGATTGTGATGAAAAACTATGGACTTGAATACAGAAGAACTTTAGAATTTCTTTAATCCACATTTTAAAATTTGGTGAAGAATTTGTGTCTCAATGACAGGGGAAATATCCAACAAAAAATGTGCCGAAAATATTCGCATAGAAGAAATAGGGAAAAAAACTAAAAGGACTGAAAAGGAATGAACAGGCAAGAAAATTATTTCTTTAAAGTTCAGTTGTCTTGGTAATACAGGGATTGCCATCAGTAAAGCTACTGCGTGCTTTGCAAAGAATAGTAAAAAAACATTTTGTTTCTTTGTTGTTTTTTTGTGGTTTTTTTTTTTTTTTTCAGGCATATGGATGGGAGAAAACTAAGGAAGGAGCAAATATAACTATAATAGCATCGGATAGAGAAGAACAGTGGGGTTACTGAGTTTGCTTTTTGCCACTAACGTAGTAATATTGAATACAGAAAGCAAAGACAGGTCAGCTAATAGGAATAAAATATGAAAATTAAAGTGGAAATAATTATTACAGGCAAGGGCAACAACAATGCTCAAAGAGTTTAACTTGTTCTAGTGGTATCAGCTAACTTCCACTCCAAAACTTTGAAGAAACATTGTCTGATTTCTGATGTGATGTGGCAGAAACAGCTACCAAGATAGTACTGTGTGAGAATAGTATTCTATTGTACTGTACACAAACACACACACTTATATTTGTAGATTTACACTTATACTTGCAGATTTACATATACATATATAATTACATATAGGTTTGAAATATAAGTGTTTTTAAAAGTTGGAGAAGTATTTGAACAACTATAAACATGCTTCTTTGTCATTAGTTTTGATAAGGCTTAAAAGCAAAGTTTGTGAAACACAATAAATGTATGGGATAAATGGAAAATAACATAGAATACAACATGGGCTTACGAAAGATTTGCCATATTAAACTGATAGCTTTCTTTCATAAAATAGCTGGTGTTCTAAACAAAGAGAAAGTGGTATATCCAATTTGTTTGGACTGATACGTAGTACTGCAGTAAGTGATTATGTCTTCATTAAAATTATTGATTTTTTTTTCTTTTTTTCAACTGGAGAAAGGTGGAGTAAGGAATTCAGTGCACGAGAAATAAAAGAGATAGAGATCGAAGGAAACAATAAATAATCCCAACGAAAAATGTTGCAGTGAAACTTGTTGATGAAAAAAAAATGGAAACATCTTACAGCCAGAACAAGGTCTTGAAGGCTACAGTAGCTAGAGATGGAATAAAGCTAAACACTAGAAAAAGTAAGCTCATAAAAGGTGTCCCAGCTGTCATGTGGAAACACCTATGGATTACAAACCATCTATATAAGGAGTTTGTGCAAAAGGTAAAAATGGTTTTAACACATAATAAGAGTAGTATTTGCCATAGGAACAGCAAAGGATTTATTCCACAGCTGAGGCTCTGGGGAATCAACCTGGAGTGCCTTATGCTCTCTTTTGTCTCTACTGAGGAAAGAGTAACTTAAAGTGGAGTAGATGCATATGGAAACTGAGACCCTGTCTTAAAAGAGCAAAAGATGGTTGTCTGTTTTGCTCAGTCGGATGAAGTCAGATGAAGGCAGAGTCACAGTCATAGAATGGTTTCGTTGAAAGGGACCTTTAAGATTATCTAGTTCCAACCCCCTGCAATAGGCAGAGACATCTTCCTCTAGACCAGGTTGCTCAAAGCCCCATCCAGCCTTTCCTTGAATGCTTCCAGGGAGAGGGCATCCACAGCCTCTCTGGGCAGCCTGCTCCACTGTATCACGACCCTCACTGTAAAGATTTTCTTCCTAATATTTAGTCTAAATCTACCCTTTTCCAGTCTAAAGCCCCCTTGTCCTGCCACTGCTCGCTCTTCTAAGAAGTTCTTTCCCAGCTTTCCTGTAGGCCCCCTTCAGGTACTGGAAAGCTGCTGGAAGGCCCCCAGAGTCTTCTCTTCTCTGGGCTGAAGAGTTCTAACTCTCTCAGCCTGCCCCTGTAGGGTAGGTGCTCCAGCTCTGATCATCTTTGTGTCCTTCCTCTGGACCTACATCAACAGCTCAGTGACTTTCTTGTGTTAGGGGCCCCAGAGCTGGACACAGTACTGCAGGTGGGATCTCATGAGGGCAGAGTCATGATGATCAGAATCCCCTCCCTCGATCTGTTGATCACACTTCTCTTGATGCAACCCAAGATATGGTTGGCCTTCTGGGCTGCAAGTGCATACTCCTGTCTCATGTTGATTTCATCATCAACCAACATCCCCACATCCTTCTCGTCAGGGCTACTCTCAAGCCATTCTCCATCCAGCCTGTATCTATCTGTGCTTAAGATTGCCCTGACCCAGATGCAGGACCTTGATTTGGCCTTGCTGAACTTCATGAGGTTGGTGTGCACTCACCTCTCAAGCTCATCCAGATCCCTCTGGATGGTATCCCTTCCCTCTATCATGTCAACTGCACCATTCAGCTTGGTGTTATCTGCAAAATTCCTGAGAGTGCACTTAATCCCATTGTCCATATTGCCTACAGATAAGTAAAATAGCACTGGTCCCTGAGGAACACCACTCATCACTGGTCTCCACTTGGAGATCAACTATCTGAGTGTGACCATCCAGCCAACTCATTATACAGTGAGTGGTCTATCCACTAAATTCATTTTTCTCCAATTTAGCAGTGAAGATGTTGAGCAGGTCAGTGTCAAATGCTCTGCGTAAGTCCAAGTAGATGATGTCAGTTGCTCTTCCTTTATCTACTCTTGCTCCTACTCCATTATAAAAGGCCACCAATTTAGGCACTATTTGTCCTTGGTGAAGCTGTGTTGATTACCACAAGGAAAAAGAACTGCTTTTAAAATCAAGCCATCAGGAAGCCTAATGGCAGGGAGAAAAAGGAATTGCTCAAACAATCTCACAGTGTTAGCTTGCAGACTGGTAACACAAACTGGCTGTGACTAAGTACTTCATAGAAATGCAAGGAAAACAAAGAATGCAAGCACAAAAAGACTTGTATATAAAGGCAGGCACCTCAAATTGCTGTGCTGTCCAACAGTTGAATCTGGTGGGACTGGTTGGAGGAATGAAGGGTAAAAAAATGTCTACCAGCTTTTCACATATGTCCTGCAGTCCCAGTTTCTTTAGAAAAAAAGGTTGAATATGTCTCTTATCTGACTTTACTTTGAGGAAGCTCTTTTTTGTCCTTTCTCCAAAGTCCTCAGCTATTCTGGTTATGTGAAATAAATGATGTAAAATTCACCATTTCATTAGGAAAAAAAAAGTAGACCTAGATGTGATTTGGTAGATAAAACATGGATGGAGAAATTCCTACATTTTTTGTTGTTTTCATTTAACATGTAAATATTTTAAGTAGGCAGTTTTGATTTATTTACATTTTTTAATTAAAAGAAAATTACAGATAAAAGATGCTATACCAATCATCTTCCTACAAAAGCAAAATATTGCAATGTAATTAAAAGGACTCCTCAAATTATAATTAGATTTGAAATTTAATTATGACTAGAATACCTCATCCCTATGCACAACTGACACCTTATTGATACATAACCTTTATTGTAATTTTATTACATTTCTACTCAGATCTTAATCTATGGACTAAATAAGATCATGAGATTTCTGTGAAGGCTTAAATTCAGGTGAAGAAAGCAACACAATATTTTCTTCTATATATTAGAATGTAGTTCTTTATTTGCGTATTTCTGTTGGATCAAAAGCTTTACTTTTTACTTGGGCTCAACTCTTTCAATCAGAGAATTGGCCCCTTGTGTTCAATAACTGCAATACTTTGCCTTCAGCTATAAACTGTGAAAAAAGGAACAAATGCCAGCTGAGATGAAACTGGTTTAACTCCTTTTCCACCTAGCATTACCATTTGGTTTGCTGCCTCCTGTTGCTAAATCTCACTGTGGCAATGTATTTGCATCTGCTCCACACACGTTTTTCTTGCTCAAATTATTTCAAATCCATGGAGACTTTCTGTAATCATCTCCACGTATGAGATCTTGAGTTCACTGTCAAAGGTATTGCTGGGAAGAGCAATGCAAGCTGTTGAGTAGGCCACTGTCAGGTGCTTTTTTGATTGTTGTCTAATTTTGCTCAGAACTTTGCATTCTGCTGTTGGCAATTAAAGCAGAAAGAAGGGCCCTGGCAATCTATCAGAGGTCCAGTTTGGACAACTGAAAGTACAGCATGAAAGTACATCTCTTTTTGCAAGTAAAACAGTCAGACTGAAGATCACTGGATGTAAGTAGCTCCAGAAGGAAAACATGTTGTTCAGTGGAAGAGATTATAGTTCTAGCACCTGTCTCTTGTTCATTAACAATTTACAATTCAACACCATTTTCCATCATTATTTGAGTTGACATTTAGTTTAGTTTTATAGAAAAGTGTACTCATATAAATAGAGGGTATTGGAAGTGTTTATTGAATAACATGCAGCTATGAATTCTGGAGTAAATATAGGTGCATATTCATTAGACAGCCACCAAAAATCAAAACAGGTCTATAAAATATGAAATAAAATGGGGATGTTTGATGGGCTGAAATTTATAAGCCTTTGCCCCTCAGTTAACTGTAGTGCCAATTTACAGTACCTAGAGACAGAGACTATGACCAGTCATCTGGTTAAGTTGCAAGTTACATCATGTTCATGGAGTGGTACCTTGGAGATTGCCCTCATATAGACAGATAGAGCTCTGCCAGATCTGTAAGAGCTACTACAGTCATAGAGACAGGCCTCTGCTTGGATAAACACAGGAATGGGAGCTGACTGCAGCACATAGATAGTCCTTTCTCGTTTGCTCGTGAAAAGGCTTGTAAAACTACCTCTAAATTAGTCACTATTTAAATTGAATTTAGTAAGAAAAGACTTCAGCATGTCAAGAAGTAACTAATCAATTGTATAATCTTTATCTAAAGTTGAATTTATCCACTAGCTTTCTACTGTTACCTCCAGGTGTTGGTAATCCTTGTGCCTCCACAAACAACATTAAGAACTGAATCATTACAGGATTTACAAGACATCAAACGTAATCAAAAATAGTTAATATGATTAGCAAGTTGATGCTGTAATAATGCAGATAGTTGTCAGATACTGCATTATTTTGATTTTTCTTTCCTGTGTTTTCAGCATTTTCCTCATCAATTATTTTTCAAAAATACCCGGAGAAAGTTCAACTACTTGAATTATCACCATAAGGAATTTCTACTACAATGCTATTATTCCATGTTTCCTACTTAGACTAAATTTATTTAGCAGTAAGTTCCAAGTTTATTTTCTTTTTGTGCAATTGCATGGACCCAGTAATTATATACACATAGGAGAAATATAGCTGTTCTCAAAAAAAGATCTGGAAGTCCATTTACAAACTGGGAAGCAGAAGACAAAGACCATCTCCTGGCAAATCCATGGTAGAATAAGAAGTTCTATTGGCTTCTAGGCACAGTCAGAGCACTTGGGATCAGCGCTCTCTTGCAATCTTCTGCTTAGGGTCAATGGGAACAACTGCACCAGTAGTGATAATAGCTCTGTACCAGGATATTTAGGAAAACTACCATTTTGGAAAGTAACAACTTCATATATCGTTGCACAAAGAAAGTTATTAAGGCTGAGTAGAAAGAAACCACAGTACAGTTGGTTAAATAACCATTAGGTCTTGCAGTGAACCCGCTATGGACCACTGCAGAAATGATTCCAAGGAAGACACTGTCCATTACTGTACTTTGCCCAGGATCAAGAAATGACTCTGCTACATTTGAAAAATCCTTCAGATAAGTTTGCCTGACTGTAATGGAAAGCCTCTGACATAAAAGGAAAGTTGTCCTTCCTTAATCTGTTTTGCTAGTGATGTGTGGGCATCACTCTGCATGAGACTGGAGGTTCCCACAGCTTCAGCTGTGCCCACTTGTTTGCTCCATGTTCCAGATCACCATACCTCTGTGGAAATAACCTGTTTTGAATGTGAGAGGTGGCAGAAGAAGCAGACGGGGTCTGATTTTAGTGGCAGTCTCATTTAAAGACTGGTAACTTGCCCCTGTGAAGGAATGTCAAAATGTTGAATCCGAGGCACTTTCATATTACGCTTAAGAATGAATTAAAAAGAATTCAAAGCATAAAACCTCACGTTGTTGGGTGAACTTGCGGACAGATGTCACAATTTACTAGCGTTATTAACTGACGCAAATGAATTCATTTCAGTTTTAACATCTCCATTATATCAATAATGAATCCGGTTACCAGGTGTCTAGAGAGCTTTAAACTAAGTTCTATACTTTTTTGATTGTCAGTATATCATTCAATTTTAGGTACTGATGTAAACGGCATTGTAAATCTTTTACAAGAAGGACTTATACAAGGTTTACCAGTTGATCACAGAATGCAACTCATGGCTATGCATGCTAATCTCTTCACACTTTGATTAGTTTGTCTGGCCATCTCAAATTTTTATTAATCTCTTTCTCACTTAAGTTATCCAGAAAGCAGAAGCAATGCAAGTGTAGTTTGGGTGAGCAATCATTATAAATATTGAATAGCAAACAGTCAAGAGAAATAATCTCACAAAAAAAATGTAGATCATAGACTGAGGTATTTTTTTTCACAACCTATTTATCAGACAGGATCAAATAACTAACACGTTAATGAAAAATCAGTCTGTGGTAATTTGCAAACAGAAAAAAGAGTAGCATTTACCAAACAGAGTGTTTGCAAGAGGGAGTTCTTCCTGCTACCACCAGGGAACATGTTGCTCTGTCCATTTAGCTTGATTGGGCTCAAGGTCTGCAAACTGTTAAATATAACAGGCCAACAGGGAATAGTACTGCCATTTGTTGTCTCATGAAGTGTACCTACATACTGACTGGGACATGCTAATAGGCATGGGCCAAAGTTGTGGCTAACAGCAGAGCACGTTGGCTGCTGTTGTTTCAAGCACATCTTTGCCCTGTTTTGTTTCCTGGCAGAGCTGCAGCCTTGGGGAGTGCAAAGCAATTCACTTCTGATTAACAAGTTGTTCCCAATTGCATGTTGATGCAGGAAGAGGAATTTAGTCCTTTTCAACCTGACCAGTGTAACCCACTTCATCTTGCATTCCTCTCTTTCTATATTAAAAATCTTTTTTTTTTTTAATAGGTAAAAAGAGTTAATGGTTTAATCTCTTATTTTGCCTTCTGCATTCCTTTGTGTTTAATAGCACTTATGCTCTTAGCTTCACCTTAGCTTATAAAATGCTCATGAAAATCTCATTTCAGTCATCCATACTACAGTAGGGAAACTGAGTCCATAAAAAAAAAAAAGGGGCCTTACTGCTCTGAGATGGGCAATGAAACCTATATGGCCAGCCCACCTTCCAGTCAGTATGCTAGAAACTAGAAACATTACCCTGTGTTTTTCTAAATACTTCCCACAATCTCTTCTCAAACCTGCTGCTGGATCTTTATTAAAATGTCTATTTTCTAATTTGAGATAACTGATCATTTGAAATGATTCAATAGTAACTCTGTTGTATTGACCTAATTATAACCTATTTGTGTTTTCTCTGTTTTCTCCAAATTGCTCAATTATTAATGAGCATTCCATTCAAAGATAATGTATTGACCCTATTTTAGTTGTGTTTTTTGGCCTGCTACTTTGCTCTTTTCAAGGTAACCTTGATATTGTTATAGACATACATTATAATTTTTTATGCTCGAACTATCTATATTGATTTGACTATGGCCTTTGATCCAATAAATCACAACATATTGCCATCTAAGTTTCCCTCAATTTGGCTGAGTTTAACTACAGAAGAATGGTTCTCTGGCTACATTAGAGAGCAAACACCAGTCATTTTGTTTAATGGTGTTGAATCTGAGGTGAAAATGTTGCATGCGAAGTTACCTCAGGAGCTAATTAGAGGGCTTTTACTTTTGCAGTTTTTATTAATGACCTGTCGACGCTGTATAGTTCATGAAATATTCTGTACATCTACATGCTGATGATGTGACCTTGTACACAGTAAGAGCACAGATAAGGTATCAGACCTTGACTGTTCTAACTCAGAATTTATGGAGTGATTTTCACAATTTAAAGATACAGTTTTCTGCAGAAATAAATTGGACCAGAATCTTAGAAAAATATAAAACATACAATTAGGGGGGTTGTCTCTTATGCTACAAACAGATCTAGGTGAACTAGTGTGGAAAATAATAGTTCCCTCACCTCAGGAAAGAAATCAGCCACTGAAAAGTCAAAACCATCTTACCCTTCCCCTCAAGGGAAATACTGGTAAGTTTGAAGGATCTAAACATCAATGTTTCTAGTGACTGGGGTCCTTCAGATCTGGGAATGTCTCTCAGCCTACTAATAAATATCTAAATACATGCATTATTAAAACTCAGAAATGCAGGGCCCAAACACATTTATTTCTCAGGTTTCAAAATGTTCAAATCATTTAATTTTATATCCAACTTTTATCTGGGATGGGAATTGTAATGTGGGGACAGCAAAGAAAGAAACCAGTTCCATGTTATATATGAACAAGTAAAAACAACTCATGTCCTGCAGATTGCAGGCTGGACTGTTCACTTAGGTAAATTGTGCTGACCAATCTTGTGGCCTATGATGGATGGAGTGACTGCATCAGTTGACAAGGGAAACAGACCAATATCATCTATCTGAAGTTCTGTAACACTTTTGACATGTTCCCACATGTCATCTGTATTTTTAGATTGGAGAAAAATGGATTTGAAGGGTGAATTATTCAGTAGATAAGGAATTGGTTGGATGTTTGCAAGTTGACTTGTTGTGGTCAATGTCTCAGTGTCCTGGTGGAGGCTGGTAATGTGTGGTGTCCTGCATGGATTTATCCTGGTACTGATGCTTTTTAATATCAATGACATTGACATAATTGGATTGAATATACCCTCACTAAGTTTGCAGATGACACCAAGCTGAGGGGTGATATGACAGAAGAAAGGGATACCATCCAGAGGGAACTAGACAAGCTGAAGAGGTGGGTCTCCTGTGTAATATGCTTCCCTGAAGCATCTTCAATGAGCTAACATTACTCAAACAGGAGAGTTAGCATGACAGCAATCTGTTTATGAGAAATCTTAAGAAGACCAAGTAGCCAAAGTGTATTTTTGATATTGGTAAGTAGAGTAAATGGGATTGCTGTACCTTGTAACCTCCATACAGATGTTTTTCATGTTATAACATCTCTTTTCTTACTGCAAACATAACATTAACCAAAAGTTAGCTACAAATGATCCCTGAATTTGGCCTGGCTCTGTTTGCAATTCCAGATCTAGAAAAGAGCCAACCACATGCTCACAAAACATTTTAGTTTAGTTTAGGTTTTGTTTTTTAGTTTAAATGGAGAAATCCATAGTGGCAGTATTCAACCATGCTTCCTGCAGAGGAGATGATGGTTTAGTTTGTCTTGTTGAAAAGTTTGCATTGTTATCATTTTTAGACTGTAACGCTGGAAAAAGATCCTCAATAACAAAAGACATAGTCCCATGATCTTGGCCTAAGCTGTGTGTACTGTGCAAAAGACTGCTCAACAATTTCACGTGTATGTCAGAATCATGTATTCCTTTATTTCTGTGTCTGTAGAATGATGTTTGGAACTTCTAAGCTCATTCTGTGAAACTCAGTGGAGACTGGATCATTCTTTAATTCTGCAGGAGATCTTGTTTACACATCACACAAATCACTTAATTATGTCAGGATGACTCCTCTCCTTTTCTGTTCTGCCCTTTTTCCATCCTCCCCTGCTCCTCCTTTTTTTTTTTTTTTTTTTTCTTTTTTTCTTTTTTTTCCCAGTGGGTAAAAGTCTTGCCTCACTGGATTGGAGAGCAAATTAATTATTTTGTCTCTGAACATGTTTGAAATTGAACATGTACATGCTTTTTTCCTTAGGCATTAGGAAACTCTGGTTGCATTTGCTAGCTAAACAATTTAAGAAAGTATGTGTTATAATAATACTTTTCAGCTAGACTTGTATTCTGAAGACACTTGAGCAATTCTGAGAATTATATTTGATAGCTGCTTGTTCTAGCCTGTATTGCTGATGGAGGGAATTCTTTATTTAAAAACCAATATACCAGTTCATATCTTCTCCAGCTCATCAAGGGATGAATCATTAACTTTCTCATCTCTCCCTGGCCACTTGAATAATGTATAAAGATATACCACTTTATACTGCTGCAGTCCAGAATTCCTGCTTGTGAAGCTTCAACAAGCAGAGGAGAGAGAGATACTGGGCAAAGTTGCAGTTAGGTAGCACTTGGGATGTGATGAAATGGAAACCTAACAACAATTACCTCTTTCTCACTAACAAAAGAACTCTCTTCTAGTATTTCCAAATGATTCAGCAGCTCTTGTTGAGACTTGTCCTCAGCTGCTCCCTGCATCCTTTCCAGTATCACAAGTGAAGGAGCGTACATTTATCTGCATAAACTTGGCCGCATCATCTTGTGAGACTTTGAGACTGCAGCTCAGCCCCAAATAATGGGAACTCCAACAACAACAAAAAAATGAAATTTGTATTTATTTCAGGAACGTCATACCACATCACATTGGCAGTACCAACTCTAAATAGCTTTAGTGGGTGAAAAACCCACTTGAGCTTCACTTTCTCAGATCTGCTGATACAAAGGAGAAGGAAAAACGAGGGGTAGGGAGAGAAGAAAAATAAATAAGTTGGGAACATGCTACAGGTGTTGAAGAAGAAGAGGGAGGGAAAAAATTTCAGAAGAGGAGGGGACAAGGTCCAAATGTATGTTCAGTACATGGTCAGAATGACTTGGAGTAGAAAGAAAAACATCAGACCTCTGGACAGTGTGATAATGTGTTAGCGCCTCTTGATAAGCATGCTGCAGCAGGGAACTCTCATAAGAATGGAGACAGATCAGTCCACATCAGGAACGATGTTTCTGATTGTTCTCATCACATTGCTTTTTTGTAGTGCTATGTCTCATTGTTACCCTATGGTAGTAAATCCTACCAGCTCTATTCTGGATGAAAACTCTAAGCACTAAAAGGATATATGGGAAAACAAAACAAAACAAAACAAACAAACAAACAAAACCCCACAACAATAGATTTGCTCCAAAACCAATTCAGTGTTTAACACTCCAGATGCATGAAGAAGATGCAGTGGTCTAAAGTTGCCATGATGACTTGCTGGATACATACTCTTAGCTGTCATAACGTAAACTCATTATCTTAAATCCATTTCACTGAAGTTTAAGTTAGTGCATTTCAACTCACATGTACTGTGGCTTAGAACTATGCAAATGACTACTTTGGCTCAGCTAACACGTGGTACTCATTAAGCTGCGGCAATTTGATTACGCATCTGAGTCCAAGACAAGACATGACATATGGCTGCAGACATAACTGACGGTATTTCAAGGAAACCAATAGACTGTAATGGTCAGTGTGGTAGACGGTGGTCTCAGCACACTATGTGTTTAGCCACTGATGATTTTTTTTAGATTTCACAGAGGAGGAATATTGTAAGAAATTTGAAGAAGAACATTGAAATGGCATATATTTATGACCATGAAAAGCTTTTGTTTTGAAGACTGTGAGGAGAACCTGTGGAATAAACTATGAAAGTGTTTGTTTGAAATTTTAATAGGCCAGACAGGAGTAAACAACTCATTAATGAAGAAAAGCTGGTGGAAAGTGTGAGTGAGATCAGCTATGAGGTTCCTTTAAAATAACAAGAAATAGTTTTGTATTTAATGTAAGAAGGAAAAGAAGCCAACATAAAAATATGAAAAGAGGAGTGAAATGGTTAAAAGAAACAGTCTGGAAAATAATTTTTTGCCAGACATATTCTTAATGGACATGAGAATGATCACTTTTGTCAAGGCCAGAGAAAAGAATGTAGCAGTAATCAAGATATGCCATGATTAGTGGATAGGGAGAGCTATATATTTGAACTGTTTTGCAGAAAGAATCTACTAGATAGAGACATAGCCTGAAGGGGTGGTTACAGAGAGAGATTCAGGTCTGAGATGAGACTATCTAATAAAAGTTTAAGTTTACAGGTAAAGTATAGGTTTGTATTTGTGTTTCTTATCCTACAACTCCTAATAAATCTTAGTTTAATATGCAACAGATATTCTTTCCTGCACAAACCTTAGTTTTGCCCCTGAGGTTTACAAGAATTAGAGCATATGAAAGTTTTTTTCTTCTTTTTTTGTTTCCTTTGTCTTTCTATAATCATCTGCTTCTCCCTTTATCATAAATTAGAAGGATCTTTTCTTTGCTCCCTCTCCTTTAATTTCATATCAGTCATGTTGTATTAATCACATAATGTGCACAGCAATGTTAATTAACATAAGCATAACCCTCTTAGCTCATGGTCACCCTTAGGTAGATGCAACTTGTACATGAACTTTGGATTCATGCTTGAAGGACATCTCCCTAAATTAAGCTGCTATGTCACAGGTCTGTCAGGATGCACCAGGCATATGCTCCGCATGTCACATATCAGTTTCTACATGATAAATGCAGTGGGATCAATGATAACCACAGATGCAAAGATACAATGTGCTGCAGTTTTTACTTATCAGTTGGAACGACCTGAAGAAACATTTAGACACTGTGTTGCGGGACATGGTTTAGTGGGAAATATTGGTGATTAGTGGGTGGTTGGAGTGAATGATCTTAGAGGTCTTTTCCAGCTTTGGTGATTCTGTGATTCTATGATTCTATGAAGTATTGTCTGCATCAGCAATTAAAATGGTAGTATGTTGATTTTTCCAGCACAAAGCTAGGGTGCAGAGATTCTGGGGGGAATAGGTACAAGAGTGGTTGGAAAGATAGTAGATGTCTTGGGAAGTGGTATGGAGGTGGCAGGAAGAGTGAAGAGGCCTGGGAGACATATGGATTTGGCTGGGGCATTGGTTGTAGTGAGAGGAGCTGGGGCCAGGTGGATATCCAGGTTGAAGATGGGCTTTAGTTGACTTCCAGATGAGCGAAAAAGGAATTTTAGAGCATTTTTAAAGAACCACCTTGACACTAAAACTTACTTAGAATCGTAATGTAGCTGGCAAGGGAGGGATGTACAAGCCATGCCAGGACTATGGCAGCAGAGTGTGTTGTTGGGATTTCACAGCTGTCAAGATCCCTAGCCGAAAAACAGCCATGCTGGGTTTCTGATACACTTCTCAGCACTTTGTGCTCTTGAGTTGCTCAGTGTGGATATTCGTGTAGACACTATTGTAAAGAATTTCATTGATAGTTCTGCAGAATAAATCACCTGGGGTGGCTCACACAGCATACCTTGATCCAAATGCTAGTCCTAGTGACCTGCCTGTGAAGCTCACAGGACAAGGATGTGCTGTGCCACTTGGTCTGTTACGCTTAACACATACGAGGGGGAAATCATTAAACACTCAGATCTGAGCTATCCCTGGCTCTAGGAGCTGAGAACACACAAACATCAATGTTGGCAGGGAAGTTTGAACAGGATTAGTTTCAGATAGCACTGCAGACAAGCTCATTTTCCTAGACCTGGGATAAAACCACCAGAGTGGCCAAAGCAGGAAGTAACTTCAACAAACATGAAAGTGCCGTGGAATATTCAACAGTACTGAAAATCGGAAATCTGAACATCAAAAAAGTGCATATTTAAACAGAGCAAAAATTTAGTTCTCTGGAATTTCATCACTGAAAACAGAGGCATAGAACTGTTACTCAGTATGGATTACTTTGCATTAGTCAGACAAGCAGGATTCCAGTCCATATGGGGAAAAGCACACTTTAATAAGCATTAAAAGGTGTAGGGCTGCTTATTTATAGAAATGCATGTCTGAAATGCAATAAAAGTACAAATTCAGTAGACAGGTTTCGAACAACAAAAATGTTGTCTGTTGTTTCTGTATTATGTTGAACACTAAAGAAGTCCTAAAACCAATTAACTTTTTTTTTTTTTCTTTTTATGTTTTAAAAATGACCAAAGAGATCTCTTTGAAAATATATTACCAGAAAGAAGAAAAGAACCTCTTAGAATTAAACCTTTTGTGAGAAGCTTTAGCCTGGAGCAAAATTTAATGGCTGAGCTATAAAGCACTGAAAACTTTCATAAAGGGGTTCATAAAGAAACACCAACTGACCCTGAACCTAAGGAGGTCTAGCAAGCTCCACTGTAATAAACATAGGGTCTAGTTAATTTTCACTTAAGGAATGTATGACATTTGAGTAAGATGTGGTTACTTTATGTTCACTTTCAGCACGTATGTCTAATAGATATAAATGACAGTGGGGGCTACTGTAGTCAAGAGGTCTACTGTAAGTTATGGTGAGTCCTAAATGAGATTGTAAACTCCTTTGTCCAGGGACTTTGCTTTTTCACATGTTTGTAGGGTGCCTAGCATGACTGGACAGTGAAGCCCTGTTTATCTACATTTCATACTCCAATACCTCCTTTGGAGTAGAAACAGACAGTGTGGGATTGTATATGGGCTATTTCTAGAGCAGTTGCACTAAAACATGAGAACTGCTGTTTTAACTGCTTTACTGTTCATCCCAGGGGAACTGATGAAATCTATACCCTACTACATCCTTACCTGATTGATTGAAGTTAAATTCAAAAATTTTAAAGAATTTTCCATAACTTGGATGAATTAGAAATTCATGCTCACACTCTAGAAATGCATGTACTATCTGTATGGAAGTAATCTATTCATGTGTTTCTCTGTCTAATATAGGCATAAACACATGCAATGTGTGAAGCAAGAATAGGATGCGGAGAAATCCTTCATTATCTCTATTCACTCAAACATCACCCATGCTTTTCTAACACATTTTCTTACACTTCAAGGTGCTCCTTTTGTTGGTGACTTCAGGACTAGTTTTTCACCCAGAAGAGACGCAAAATCTGTTCTAGGTCATTGCCTCCTCTTGGCCAGTGAGGGATGCTCTTGCACTAGCAAGACATCCATGCAGGGACTGTAAATCTCATCCTCTCTCTCTTCATCACTACCCTCTCTCCTTTCACCTCTGTCTCCTACCCCTCCAACCTCGCCACTGTTGGCCTTCAGGCTAGATCTCCTAAAACAAGTAAGAAAGAGCTTCGAAAAACATCTAATTTTTCAAGTATCCTACATTTATTTTTAAATTCCTCATTCTTCTTTGTTCAGAATTTGTCCCAAAAACAGCCAGGAAAGTGAAGGAAAGGCAGATGTTTGTCAAGGCTATATTTAGGAAGCTGTTGCTTAAATGTGAAAATCAGTTACACTTTAACTATGAGTGAGAAGCACAAAAAGCATATTCTTTCCTCTACATGTGTTTGCAGAACACTTCTCTTTTCTTCACCTGCAGTAATGATATGCTCCTTTACGCTCTGCCTCTATTTGGTTATCAGTAATGTATTGTGGGTCTAACAATGGCATCTGTTTTCACAATACTTGGTGGAATAATGCCATTCATTCCCAAAGAATCATTGCTTCATAAATGTATTGATGAAAGGTGGGATAGATTTACTCAACTTTTCAGCATAATATTCCTATTGTTCAGTGCTAGGGCATGCATAACGAATGGCCTTTAGTGTAAACAGCTCAGCCATTGAGCTTAGTGATTACTGTGAGGGGTCTGTTTGAGGTGGGTATTTCTAGTTCTTTGATATATGACTCATTAAACCCACTCTATGTAAGTATTGTTTACAGTGCTTGCTGTGCTGGTGGCTTGCATCTGAGTACCAGTATTTAATTTGAAAGGTATTTTGCCTATGCTTAGACGAAGTCCTTAAGTTCCTAAACCACTCTTACATTTTTCATTATAAACCACTGGCAAATGGGTGGGAAGGATCTGGAAGTTTCTTATAACACGAAAAATGAACTTTGTCTCTTCAGGCTTCCCTTTGAACTCCCTAACCTCATGTCACCAGAAAGCAAACAGTAGGATAATAGTCTCGTCTCAATTTCTCCTGCCTTTTGTCCTCCTCCAGATACAGGGGTTGGCATTGCTCTTCAGTGCTTGCCTTGCTAACAAGAGGCAGAGGTAGGAGAAATAACTCCACATAACTATCACGGTGTAAGTTTATTACCTATCCTGAGTTCATATTCACTTTTGTGCTCTGACTCCTTCACTGAAATGATCTAAATTATAGATTGGCATTTTATTAGCAGGTTGTGATTACATGGGCCCATTGCTTTTACTCAGAACCAAAATGATTTGGATCATGATGGGTCTGTAACAAAAGAATCCATTAAATTGATGCTTTGCAGAAATACACTCCCTTATCTGTGGTGTGATTGCCATGGAGCAAAGCCTGCAGCATTGATTTCATTCTCCCCAATCAATGGGTAAATGGCACACCTAGTCAGTTTAAGTGGCACACTTGTTGTCTATATTTTGTCACGGTGGTTAACAACTATGAATCATTGTCTGCTGCGATAACCTTCTGTTAACTTGGCCTTTACTAGTTTCATGCTTCTACTTTACTTGAGAACAGCTTTAACTTTGACTTTGCTGACACTCTGTTTTCTGAGTTTAAAATGGGGGTCAATATCTAGGATAGTATAATAAAAAAGGAATAGTTGGAGATGAAGAGTAGAAATTATCTTCTAACATTTCTAGCTTGGTTTCTCTGTCTTTCCCTGTGGCTACCTTACTAGTACGTTTGATCTTGACATATTTATCTTCTGTACCACCTCCTCTGACCCTGAGTGTGATCCGAAGGCTGGCAGAATTACGTCCCAGGGGACTCCTTCTACTCGGGAAATCTTTGCAGGAGACAAAGTTTCTGTAGAAGTTCCTTTATTATTCCCTGTTTCAAATAGTACAGTTAGGCATATGAGGGGTGACACCATCCTCACATCCTTGGAAGTACAGTTCTTGGAACAATCCCATCTTCATTTACAGCAGAGAGTCAAATTCTTTACCTTGGATTGAGACCAGGTCTCTGTCCCATTTTCTCCTCCACACACATACAGGATTTAGGGTCACTGAGCTGGAGGCATTTTCAGAGGAAATGAGCCAGAGGAAAGTTTTATTTTGCACCTTACCTTGTTGTATCATTCTCTAAAACAGGAAAGATTCTTTCTGCAAGTGTCATAGAATGCTTCTAGTCACTAGATAAAATAAGCATCAAAAAATTGGTTCAAAACATTGTTTAGTGTTTTGTTTTCCTGAATAATGCATATATTTTAGTAAGTTTGACTAGTCTTTGATTGTTGTGTTTGTTTCCTAGACTAGTTTCCTATAAGCCCTCCTTTATTTTGCTCATATTAAGTGAAAAACTTGGATCTTTGTGACAAGTTCCTCCACCATCTCAAACAGTATTTTTCCCCTGAAATTTTTGGACAACCTTAAGGGTTCCATATAGAAGTTAGGTATTATTAATGCTATTTTTATATTGCAGTATGTGCACTTTCATTATGATGATTTAGTGTTACAACTGCACATAAAAGCTCCTGTTGATGTAACTTGGGAATAACCTGTTGAAACTTAGTTGATAACTCCAATACATCTATACATGTATACATACAAATTTGTCAGCATGCATTAATTGTTGTTCAGAATTGTTGGCCATATAGAGCATACCATTGGAGGGAACATCAGATGATAAAGCCTGGAGGGAGGATCTTGTCTTTAAAATAAATTTATTTATCTGGTCCCTTACCAGAAAATCTACAAACTTCTGAAGCCCTGTTATAAGTTAAAATATACATATCTTGCTAAATTGTGTTACACTTTTACTGAAGTTAATGTATACTACAGTGTCATTGCTACAAAGGCAGTACTTCTTAACAGGAATGAATGACATTTTTGCAAGGTATCTCCTACATACAAGCAACAAACAGGACATTGTGGTTTGAGTGACAGAGAACCTTTTAGAGACCTGTGAATGAGCACACCGGAGTTAGCTGGGCCACTATATTTATTTGTTATTAATGCTATAATAATTTTCTTTTCTTTTTTTTTCCTTTTTTTTTTTTTTTTCCTTTCCAGTTTAACTATTCTTAGATTTTCCAGTGTGCTGAGATTAGCATAGTGGTATGAGTTAAGTTTTCAGGTAGCTTCATTTCTACAGAATAACTCTTGAGTGCTTGCTACTTTTTTAGCCAGAAATAGTTGAAGCTGGTCAGACAAACATTCTTTTTCTTTTATTTGTAATTAGAATAAACCTTAACTCTTGGAAATTCAAAGGTTTCCCAGGGGAGAACTGGAAATTGTAGTGAACCCCAGGTAGTATTCTGGCTTGGGTCTCTTTCTGGACTTTTTGTTCTTCTTTTAATTTCACCAGTTCTGTGCTGTGTTCTTTACCAACCTGCCTCTGAGTCAGGAATCTCTGATTTGCCAGGATCTGCAACTCCTTCACATAGGAAAAATATGAGTTTTCACTGCACTTTTTTTTTTTTTTTTTTCAAATCTGTGCAGAAAAGAAATCCTACATGAAATAGATTTACTTTTCTCTAGTTATCTTAGATTATTACTCCTCATAGATATAGTACATGTTTCTTAATGTTGTTCAAACAGAGTTGAGATGCAAAACCACAAATTTATGGAGAGTAGCCACAGTACTTAGCTATATAACACCAACATCTAGGGACTCAGCACTTCACTCCTCATCATGTCACAGCCTCAGGATGCACAACAGCAGTCTCTCTTCCAAACTTTGCATGAAAAGTTAAAGGCAGGAATAGGGAGACACCTGAGACAGGCAGGCACAACAGATGTTGTAGAATTACTGCGGAGTAAACAATGTATAGAACATATTTATTACTAATAAATAATGACATAATTGTTTTTATTCATTGACTATTTTATAGCTGTGGTATGCTAGTTTTCTCTGGCTTCCAGACTGAAAAATAGGTATATGTTAGCCAAAAGTACATCTAGATATTTCTTGTTCATTAGCTATTGTACCCATTTTATTGGAAGGCAAGGCACAGATGTGCAGAATAACTAAGGATCAGAGCACAATATAGCATCTAAGACTTGCAGTTGCTTGCTCTCAGAGCAAGATGCACTTCCTCTAAGGACATTTTCTTTGTGATTTTATGTTAAATTGTCAAAGAAGACTCAAGGGGACATACATTGTCAGAGTCTCTCAACAGGGAAGCTGCTAGTTCTTTGTGTGGTCATCAGTAAGAAAATGATGAGCTACTGAGCTTCATTCTCTAAGAGTGAATTAGAGGGATATGTCAGTGCCGTCAGTCCCATCATTCTCTGATTTGTTCTGAGTTCAGGATAGGTCCCATATCTATTCTGTGATGGCTAGTGGTGGCAAGAGCTTGGTGCTTGATAACCTGTGGTAAGACTTGAAAACCCTTGGACCTCCTGTAAGTCCTGTATTCCTGATGGGCTTGTGTTTGCAGTTTTCATATATTGCCAGAGAATAGAAATCACCTTGCTTTCCTATACACAGTAAATCAGAACTTGTATCTGTGCTGGTTTGTGCCATTCTTCTATTTTACTTTTCCATGGCTTTCCCTTTTATTTTTGTTTTGCTATCGTCAAATAATATGCAGCCCCATAGCTCTGGCACAGAGAACCTGATGAAAGTGAACATATAAGAAAAATATTAGTGGCTGCACTCTTCATTGCAGAGGTAATGGCCATTGACATTAATGGGAATTATGCATGTGTGGAAGAGGAGTATGGTCCCTTTACTTAATAGAGCCCTTAATATGTTTTAGTGAGCCATGGTGGTGTTCTAAATATCATGAAACCCAAAGGAGACAGAGAAAACAGCTTCTGGCACTGATGAGCTAGATTCATTGCTCTGAGGTGGATGGCTTTTCAGGAATATCCCAATTTCTTCTCCTCTGGAAATAGTTGTGCATGCATTACACACTGACATGAAAGAGGAAAGGGTAAGGAGAGTGGACAGAAAATTGGAAAAGGAAATCAAGAGCAATTCAAGTTGTCAGATGTCAGATTGTCACATAAAAACACAAAATCCAAAATCAAGCATTATACTCACACATGGAGATGCATTTAGTTTTACACGTGCAATATTTTTGTGTGCTTTTTATAATAATTCCTGTTCTAACCCTGCTTTACACTATGTTCTTTTTTTATGAAAGTAAAATGTGAAAATCTACTGATAAGCCAAAATAATAAAACCTTTATAGCATGTCAGGGCTATTTTTTTTGTTATTTTTTAACCTTGATTGTGTTATAATAGTGAACATATGTATCCATGGCCTTAATCACCTTGTCGAGTTAAAGTGTATACTCAATTTCATTTACATGACATATGATCTAATGCTGGAGAACAACAATGCCATTGTAGTGCTAATTGAAAACTGTGAGCTAAGAGCCAGAAGAAACCACTGGTCTGATTGCTGAGGGTCCCAGGGAAAGGGATTTATTCCCACACCTGCAGTTGGTCCATAACACTAACATTGTTACCAACATCTGGGTCTAATCAGCACAGAGGCCTTGATATGCTGCTCCTGTGGCACATAAATTTAGCATTATATTCATTTTAAAGGCCCCCTCTTTCAGTTTTTTAAGGACAAGATAGATTCATGGCTCCACAGAGTCTAACAAAGTAGAAACCACAAACAGAGTAAGTTACTGCCAGGTTTCTTAGACCATACCTACCTAGTATATGCCACTTAAATAATGGAATTTTATGCTCAGTACTGGTTTTCAAAAATGCATCTCCACAGAATGCAAAGTTCAGCTGAAAAACTATATTTAAGGTAAAAAGCAAATACCCTTGGCCAATTTGCATATATCAGTTTTTATTATGACTTCTGAGATACGTCAACCAGAGAAACGGCTACAGAGCAGGTCTTTCAGGGGAGAAAACACAGCTCGGTATGGCTTGGTGCCTGATCCCATTTTGGGGAGAGGCAGCAGTAGCCAGCACCATTCTTTTGGGAGAGGCTGCCACAACCTTTCCCCATAATGCTCCATTTTGGAACAGGATGGACAGAATTCCTTGCCCACAGCTGCAACCTCAAGTTTGCTTTTGCAAATAGTGAAATGCAACTGGGGTACCATCTTGTGGATACCTTCCTTGTGTACAAAATGCAGTGGGAGCACAAAGGCAGGATCTGTGGGGACTCAGCTGGTTCCCTCTGCTCCTGTGTGAAAAATCCTTTCACTCTTGGGCTTCATGAAATGATATTGTGCAAAGAGCACTGCCTCATCACAAGAAAAACTCCCTTGCAGCTCAGCTTCCCTAGTGTGTATGCTTAAAATAAGGCAGTGCCTTAGTTTCTCAATCTTGAAGCCAGATTTGGCACACAGGCTGCTGTGAAGATAAAATTCCATTCATAGAGGTAATCAAAGTATCCAGAGAAAAATGTAAATTGTACACAGAGGAAAAAAAAAAAAAAAAAAGACATAGCACTGAAAGCCAGGCTGCCCAAGTCAAAGAGCAAAATTAAATTCTTCAGTTGTTGAGGATAACCAGTGATAATTTTTGCTAATGCATCCCTTGGCTGTGTCTGTAACTATCTAGCTAACTGGCTGTTCGCCTTCAAATCTTCATATATTTTCCTGAAAAGTCTGTACAAACAATGGGACAGACACCGACACCATTACAGAAGTTCTTTTTTTTTTTTCCTGATGCTTGTCAGTATCTATGTTTCTTCAATATCTCTAAATGGTGGGTATAATTACACAGAGAAATTTGGTTAGCAGATTCAGAAATTCATGGCTTTTGATTGTACCTCTGGCACTGATCATCTGCAGCAGCAGGCAGTTCATTTAACTGCTGCCTTACTTACCTTCTGTGCCTTTTAGAGATAAATAATGACAAACAGGACTGTTTACCTTGTGTTTTGATACAGAAAAATGCTACAGAATATAACAGATGCTTCAAACTTTTCCACTGACTGAAGTATAATTATTGCTTGAGCAAAGCATGGAGCTTTGGTCACCCTACTGTCATGAGGAAAATCTGCTTAATGGGAAAACCTGTTTATATTATAATAAAGGCACAAAATGAGTAGATTTGTAATGACCATAGTCTTCTCAATACTAGCAAGGTGGGATGGTGATAGAGAGGAATTTCCTTTTTATTACAAATAACTCCCGGTGGAATTTCTGAACGGTGGAGCTATAACTTAAAAGCAGAAGCTGTCAATGGAGATATTAACACACTGAACCACATTTTGAGCTGCCATAAATCAAGGCAGCACTATTAATTTCAGTAGAACTATATTTCAACTCAATGAGAAGAAGCTGCACTCTTCACGATACAACTGCAAAACTGTGGCTTGATTCACCATAGAAAAGTGTTCTGGCAGCAGCCGTTGGCTTGGTTGTACAGTAGGCTTTGAAGGATTTCCAGCAGCCAAGGGGGATTTTTAGCACCCTGTGCCACCCTACCCATGTTCCATTTCCTGGGTGAGCAGTGGGTTTGCTCTTTTCCTTTGCAGTGTCCTGGACCTATTGGCAGCCCCCCTGCAAGCTGGCTCCACCAAATGTAATCAGCAGGGCTAGGCTGGGCCTTCAAAACAGAACCACAGGGCAGGACTGAGAGATGCTCAGTTTGTACTCTTCCTCATGTATTTTCATTTGCTACCACAAGAACCAATGCCTGCTGTACTATTTTTCTGTATTCCTGACAAGCTTTGTGACCAGAAGAAGCAATCTGCATTGCGATACCTGATATCTAATCATAGCATCCAGATGCAAGAGAACCTCCCATAGAAGAAGGGAAAGGAGGCCAGGATTCCTTGTTATTGGTGTGAAAATCTCTCCTGCTCTTTTGGCTTTTTAACTCCTATGCATTGTTTCTGTTATTGAAAAAGCTACTTAACTGAATTAAATGCTAATTATTGTAATAAGCAACTAGTCAATTTTGATAGGTCTTTTCTCATAGGTTACTATTATGAATGGAAGGAATCCAGCGAAATCAACAAAACAAGAAAGGTCAGAACAATGCAAACTCCTGGTATGGCTTTATTAACATAACACCCGAGCCATGCAGAGCTATCACATTTGTGCAGAAGATGGTTAAAAATGGCATCAGTACAAAGCCAGGTCTTAAAAAGGTATGCCTGCTGCTTGGATTTTGGAGAGCGCTCGTCTGTATTTCAGTATTTCACAGACACATCATGAAAAGCGTACTATATCTGACTTTATAACACAGTCTTCAAGATGATGAGGGTGAGACACAGTAGCTGTATAAGAGAAATATAAAAGTATGATGAGACTACAGAGAAGGCGGCTGAGGTCATTCCATGGTTTTGAATCAAATGCAATTGATGGCGTGTTACGAGCAGAAATAAGAGTTAAGCTTATGCCGTTGGAATGCCCTGATCATTCAGGCATGTTTATTTTAATGTGCAAAATGCAAAAATACGATCAAATACAGATATGTTATTATTTTAATCATAATATCTTACTTCATTTTATGTAGTTCTCTCTAATGTGATACCAGCAGATCTAATGAGCTGTTTAGGATTTTTTTGCATTTCAAAGCATGACCTCCTAAAAATTAGGATATTTCTTTCATCCAGGATCATTTTGCTGAAAAACATCCAACTTTTCAAATATTAACATATATTTGATATGAAAATGGACATTGGATGTATTAGAACAAATGAAATGTCTTGACTGTAAAACACAGCCATAAAATTTAGAAGAAAAATTACAAAGATTATTCTGGTATTTTCTCAAAGCACTTGTGATGGCAATCTACAGCTAAGCCCCAGTTCTATAAGTCATAAAATGAGAATCTTCTGTGTGTGGTTATATACCCACATGGTGCTGATTGCAGATCTGAAGGCATTTCCCTAAGGTGCTTGCTAGAAACCACCATTTTTTTTTCTTCAATAATTGGCTTATCCAAACATTTTTCTCTCCTGTGTATCACTGACAAGCTGGGGTGAGTTTCTGTGACTGTACTTGCTTTTTGCAACTGGCCTATAAAAGTTAGTGTGAAGGAATATCTGACAGTGTGATGATCCTAAGTTTTCATTTCAGTTATCCAGTATGGCCAGGTCTTCAAAGGCACTGGAAACATTGCAGAAATGTTGGTATTTTGTATGTATCAGCCTTTGAATTAAGAGTCTACTGCCATCACCTATTCGCCCTTGAAGAGCAGAGTCTCAGTTGCACAACTCTGACAAGTCACCTAAAACACATGGCTCAGCTTCTTTACTCCTAGTGGATGACTGAAACATTTTAAGCGTCAAAGTCAGGAAAAGGAAGAAAATTAGGACTGAAGTTTGAATACCTAAATAAGGCAACCAGTCTTGATAAATACTGTGCAGTTGAGGCACCCAATTCTTCTACATTTTTGAAAATACTAGTAATCTACTGATTATTGCAGAATTTTAATCTCCAAACATTAATGCAAAGAAAAACAACTTACAGAAGTTTTGGATGTGAATTTTAAGAGGTGTAAGTATAAGCCACGTTCATATATTCAAATAAATGTTCAGACAGTTTTTGCAGGCATTTTTTCTCTTCTAAATTCTTCATAAAGGAGATATCTATTATGTTTCTTATAGTTTAATGCCCATTCTATTTCAAAAAAATATAAAATTCTTGTACTACATATCATTATTAAACGCAGAAATACTTTTTCCTGCATATCCCAACAGTTTTTTGAATACAGAAAATGACAAATAGTCTTAATTTGCAGTGTCAGTCTTCTTCAAAATACCATGCTTTCAAACAGAGCAGATGATTAAAGGCTGAAAGACCATAATGAATCAGATCTGCACTATGTGATTTTTGCATTCCTCCCTTAGAATTGTGTATAATGTATAAATGATGGCTGATCTAATATATTGATAGGAACAGAAGAAAGCAAATGTTTCCATGTGATAATAATTCTTAAATGTGCTTTGCACTACCTCAAAGAGCCCATGCATCAGAGCTTTCATTAGGGTGGATTATAGCAAATGTTGCATGTTTTTATTGCCAGCTTATTACGTAGCAGTTTTACTTGCGTCACAGGCTTAATTACCACATTAAATCATGGTTTCTAAACATCAGTTCACAGTTGGATCTGTCTCTGAAATCATATTATTTTTTCTTTGGTAATGTGACCAATAGCAAAAAGGGTTCCTCCTTTTCCCTTTGTAATATAAATTCCAATTTTGTGTCTGTAATGCTATCCCTGCCTAGCGCAGCGACTCACTACTTACAAGACCACAGAAGGAAAAGTCCTTTTTTCCTTGAATGTGCATATTCCTGGTGGAGCTTAAAAACTTCCATAAATCAATAAAGTAATTGCTGTATAATGACCTATTGTTGGTGAGCGTGCCCAGAATGATGTCATTGGGGGGTAATGGAGCTACTGAATCAAAAAAATGGCAGCTGTTTCCAATTTATTTGAGAGTCAGTTGGACAGAAAATTAAATAAACACATAGACAAGCAGGACAAGGGCAAGTCCTTGCATTATTCTTATGATAGTTTTAATTCAATCGCAGAAGTCAGCAGGCAGCTGATATTGTGGCCCAGAGTTTCAGTAATTGCCTGTCTCCTATCTCAGTAAGACTGCACATGCTCATTTCATCATTTTAAGCTTTTGTGACTTGGATTAAAAAAAAAAAAAAAAAAAAAAAAAAAAAAAAAAAAGACCAATGAAACAAAGATGAAACTTCATTCTTTTTTCTCTTGCCCTCCCCCCACTTTGCAGCATAGCAGGCTATCTAGGAGATGTATTAATAGAGAGAAATTTTCATTTCTCCATCCATCTGCCTTTATGGGGCCTCTACCCTCTTTTCCCTATGATTCGAAGGAGAGTTTTCCTTTTTTTTAATCACCCATATGTCCTTTGGGAAGCCCCCTAAAGTTTCATATTCGCTGGGGAGAAAAAACATGCCACCCGGCTTCACACTCTCTTCTCCGCTGTGAATAACAGCTTTGATGTGCTCCTTTGAAGTTCCTGGCTCCAGGCTGCATTAGCACAGCATCAAATGCAGCCTGAGCAGTGCATGTGGAAGCTGGAAGTATGTTGTGTTTGCACACAGGGCCGGGTGGCCACCTAATGCTCCTGTGGCAGCTGAGTGGAAAGGGACGCAACAGCAGGTCTCCATCTCAGCCTACTCTTCTCTTTTGCATGTTTCAATTTCCTACTGACAATGCATTGAGAACACATCAACAACCTCGATGTTTTCCAGTTCTTGTGGATTCTCAGGACATCCTTACACACTTCAGGAGACTACAGGTCAGAGCATTATAACATCACATCTGACTCTTGCTTCCCTATCTAGAACTTCAGAACAATATTGCTTGAAATCCTGCTTCATATATTGCTGCATTAAATTAATCAAAATTCATCCTTTGGACACTGAAAGAAGCCAGGATCCCTGATCAATTATTTGTCTTATTGTCAATTATTTGTGAGAATTGAAATATATATTCTAAATTATTTGAGCTTTTAGTATGATGACATGTTTGAACCAAGTAGTATGTTTTTAAAATCCCTTTTCTTTCTTTACTTACAGATGGATATTTCCCCCAGCCTTTTTTTTTTTTTTTTTGCATTTTCTGTGAATGCAAAGCCAGATGTAGAGAAGTTGATGTTTGTCTTCAAGCTGGAGAAGTGCTTTTCTGTATTTGTCATCACAGATCCCTTCAGATCAGACATCTTCTTGATCACTGTAACTGTATTTTATATGCTTCATAATCTCCTTGCTGAGCACCTTATGTTACATGTTATGAGGGCTGCTCTGAAAGTAATGTCCCCTATTTTATTATGTTGGCTCACGATGTCAGAGGAAGACATTGGAGATAGGGCAGTAGAGGTCGAACCTTCCCACCAACATTCTATTCCATTTTGTTGCTTTGCAACAGCTGGCAGCAAAGGGGGCAGTCTGACAAAATGGTGTCTGACATGGAAGTACATATGAAGCAAAGGTATGTTACTGAATTCCTCCATGTGGAAAAAATAGCATCCACTGACATTCATCGATATTTGGTGAATGTTTATGGAGACCAAACAGTGGATGTGAGCACAGTGAGGTGTGTTTCAGCAGTGGTAATAGCAACAGTAGGTCACCTCCGCTGGTGCAGAATTTTATGAGTGTGGCATGCAGGCTCTTGTTCATCAGTGGCAAAAATGCACCAGCTAATGGTGGTGATTATGTTGCAAAATGGTGTTTTGTAGCTGAGAATTTGCTCTGTCAAATAGTGTTATTGTGCTCTTAGTAGCTATTGTAGTTTCCACAGAAATAAATAGGAGGCATTACTTTTGGAGCGACCTGCGTACATAATAAATCAATAAATAATAGCAATAATTAAAAGCGTGTTCTGTAGTATGGAGCTAGATGAAAAATCAGGTTATTCCATTAACCTTTTACCTCCGGAGACGAGAATTTCAAATTTGTGGTAGGTCACAAGAGCAGTTCAGTTGGTCTCTTGTGTATTTTAGTCCACATCACTAATCTCTGCATCATTTCTCACAGTCCCCTGTGATTGACAGCTTTGGTCTGGAAGAATAACAGATCTTTTGCAGCTTGTAAGACTGAGATGCAATGGCAGAGCCAGCAGCTCTGCTTACTGTGCCTTGTTCTGCATAGAACCATTTGTGAAAAAAAAACCTCCCAATGTCTTTTATCCTCACATACACTATATATTAACGGCTAACATTTTATTACAGAATTGTAACTAGTTAAAATTGTGTAGGTAGGAAGGTGTTTTTTTTAATCCTTCTCTACTAGAGTACCTCTCCAATAAAATTAAAATTTTATTGAAAGAAAATTAAGGGGAAGTTGATGTTATGTCATTGCATACCCAAGTATAGGCAACATATGTGTTAGTGAAGAGCTGTCTATTCCATCAAAGATCTGAGTGATTAGATCATTTAACAAATAAGTTTGGATTATTATCACTCCTGTCTCCTGTGTTTCCACTTCTTCCTTCCTCAATCAGTTATTGATGCAACTTTGCTCACTCTGAGAAAATGTGAATATACAATAAATTGTATATAAAATAAGTAATGAACATCCACAATCAGAAAGTATCAAAATACAATGGAATTTTTTGTGAATTACTCTGGGACCCTTTTAAACTCCAATAAGACAAATTATTAAGTGGAAGCTCAGTTTTAAGGTAGAAATTTAAGGTAGAAATTCATCTTAAGAATGAAAGTAGCACAAATTTTGGAAGAACGGTTATTATGCTAGGAAATCTGGGTTTATGCCATCAGTTTGCTTGATTTACAGGAAAAAAAAAAAAATTGAAAGTATGTACTTATTTATTCAACTGAAATCCTAAAGGACTTAATCTATTATTTCATTAAAAAATGGAACAATATAAAAAATCTGAATTTTCAATGCTATCTACTTTGAACATTTGTTGCTGTCAACTCTCATTCTTTCTTGTCTCTTGACTCTTTGTCCACAGAAATGCCTTGGGTTACTATTCTGTATAGTAGGTGTGACTGCTTGGTTGAATCAAGTTCCTTTTATGGTATTTCAGACAGTAATCCCTTAAAATAATATTTTAATTTACCTTCACCTTGTAAACTACAGGCATGAGCCTTTATACATGGTGCTTCCTGAGCCTTCATACATGGTGATTCCTGAGCTTTAAAAGTTCATGTGAAGTTTCTTTTTCTTAAATTACTGAAATTATTTGATTTTGATTTGTTACTGCTTTCACGTAAATTTAGCATTACCATTTCCTTGTAAGAAGTGTTCTGAGAAATGTGACATATAGAAACACTTGTGAAACATCTTAATATTCAAAACAACTGCCGTCTTCTTTTTGCCTGAAGGTCTGACATTCATCTTCCAAATAAAAGGAGGAGAGTGCAATAATTATTGCACATATCCAATGGTCATAACAAGAGAGACAAAGTACTTTTACTTTGTCTCTCTTGTTATGACCATTGGATATGTGCAATAATTAACTTTTAGTTAATGCATGCCAAAGATGTCCCAGAATGGACTGCAAATTTTTGTCTATTTTTTCATCACTACCAGGATCTCACAGACTACTTCACAGTCTATTCTTCATGAGTACTGAGATTTTCTCTACAATGTATCTGAGTCTGTATCCTCTGTACCTGAATAGGATTATGCTTTTGTTTAAAACTGAAAAATAATTAATAAAATATTATCAGAACAATAACAATGACTTAACTTCCTATCTTTCATTTCTGTTTCGAAAGTATAACTGTGACCTAGGCAGACCTTTCAAGGATGTTATTCTACATTTCATGTTGGTGGACAAAATCAATACAAGTAGACTCTTGTTTCAATTCTTCGCACTAGACTGCTATCTGGAAGATCAATTCTGAGCTGTTTATGATGGAAAGGAGTCATGTTGTGGAAGGCTTGAGTAAAGGCTCATAGGGATGTGGAAGAAGGAAAAAGCGTTAAGATTCCAATACAAGAGCTGGTAAAAGAGTAATTCTAGAAGTCAAAAAATACTGACTGTGAAGCTCATCTGCTACACTTCCATAGAAAGTTCAGTATTTTCATGATGCTACTTAGTATCCTTTATATGAAAAAAAGCATCCCTTACAGGAGGACTTTCTCAGAAGAAAGTTTTCCAGCATTCCTCAAGATGGTCAGGTGCTAGATAATACTGAGCTTACTCTGGAGAAAGGCTTCATAAGTGGCTTTATCAGAATATGTTCTGACCACACTTCTTGTATTGTTCTGTGCTTTGTGATCTGCAGTGCTGAAGGGGAATACATATACCACACTGATTCAAGGGTCAGAAGGCATTCATATGCATGAGAGTCATGCTTTTGAAGACTGAGACCAAAGCATTAAATAGGCATCAGAAACCAGCTGAAGATGATGGAAGTCAACTGAAGGTGACGGGAACTGCCTTGGCATAGCTTGTGATGTTGAAAAGATAGGCAGCATTTTTTCCTTACTGGAAAAAATAGTGTGTTGTTTTCATTTTCAACTTTGGTTACTACAGTGAAGTTACTGGTGGCAACCCAGCTTAGAGTGCAGTAGTCTCCCAGGTGTTGGTTTCAAGCCTTCAAGCTCCTCAACCTGATTGAAGGTATTCCTGGATCTCCAGGCTTAATAAAGATTGAAAAGTTCCATGTGGCTTCCAATTCCCTGGTGGGTGGGGGAAGAAGCCTTTCCAGGGAAGACATTATTTTGTAGCTCTTCAGTGCACCTTCATTTCTGAGCAGTGCCTGCAGTCTTCTGTAGATCCAACCACTTCTGGCTTGTTCCAGCATCCAGACTTGGCTATCAGGCCCCAAGGGTGATAGGAACTTGGTGATTAACTTTTTCATAATAATTTTTTCTAAAAAGTGGAATCTGAAATGGTCTCGGGGTTGTGATCCCCTTTTGAGAAATGGTTTGTTTCCTGTAGCAACAAAGTTGTTCTTTGCTGGCTACTGTCAGAGATGGGTGTATAGACGGTAGCCATAATGTTTTTCAGCATTTTTCAATATTTTTCAATGCTTCTAAAGCTTTGTCATGGAGCTTATATTTAACCATACATAATGGAGCAGACAATACATTTTGTTTGCAGCTGGAATTTTCTTTCCCAATTAGTCCCATATGTACCAACACTTGATACTTGGATCTACTATTTTGCAGACTAGGTTGATTAACTGGTTCTTTGCGCACAACAGGTCTTCTGCCTTGATTGTAGAGCACTGCCTGGTTCATTCTGTCTCCTTTCTGCTACTGTAAGTGCAGTGAGTGTTGGTCCTGCAGCTAGCAGTGAAATTTGGAGTGATTTTTATCCTGGCAGACTTCTCTGTACATAATGTTTATTTACTGCAGTTTATCTCCAAATTCTGCTTTTTACCATCGATCCTTTTTATCTTTCCAGGTTAAAAATATGTGCATTTAAACCGAAGTTTCTCTTTAGTTTAAAATTATAAATCCTGCATGTGAGATTTCCCATTTGTTTGTCAGCCTTGCCAACATTTTGCTAAAGAACTTGTGAAAAGTAAGTGAATGCTATTTTGCATAAAGACAGGCCTGTTTGCAGAGGATAGCTCAACAACCAAAGCTGCTCCTGAAGTCTTTTAACAGCAGCTTTGTTTTCAATAAAACCTAAAACTGGAAGAAAAAGTACTCCTTTAGGAAACCCTACTATATATCTATGAACTCTTTCACTGTCTTGATATAGAATAGGCAGCTCAACATCACCAATTTCTATATAATACTAAGCACTGGAGACAAAGGCATGGACATATTTTGGCAGAGCAGTGCTGATGCTGAGGATCTTGCTCTTTCTTTCTCTTTGATCCTCTTTGCAGTTTCTTATGTGGCTTCTGCCTGGCAATCCTTCTCCTGACCCCACCTGAGACCTCAGCTTTTCTGAGCAACATTTTCCAGTGTGCAGCCACTCTCACAGTAAACAAGCTAAAAAGGAATCTGGGACCATCTCTCCTTTCCCATGGCCCCAAGGAATAAAAATGCCACCACTGTGGAATTATTGTGTGGTACTGGGAGAGACTGCTTGGAAAAAATCTATTAAGCCAAAATCTAATGATGATGCCAAGGAGACAGGGGTCTTCTAAACATTATAAAAAGATCTCAGAGGACACTCAGGAAGCCAGAGGTGAGCTTCTGGGACCACTATCCTGAGAGAAAGACTCTGAAGTATCTGAATTTCTGACTCTGCTCTCAGGCAGAAGGTGGTGAGGAGTATTTGAATGGCTTTCTGCATCTCACTACTATTTTCATCCACGTACATTTGTATCTGGGGAAAGAGTTTCCCAATAATTTATACACATATTACTGAGAAGCCTCACAAGCAAATACTCAGTGCAGTAGCTGCACGCAACTCAAAAGCAATGGGAATGAAAATAGGGTCCATCCACTGTTTTCAGCAGACGTTTCCTATTGGTCTACAATATGGGATTTTTCAATTCCTTTCTTGTTCTCTAAGTTCTTCAGTTTCTGAGGATTACAATATATCTTTCATCACCCTAAGCAGGTTATACATGTAAAATTAATTGACCAAGTAAAGGCAAGGAACATTTCAAAAACTGATACCAAGTTTTTTCTGTGGATAATTACAATAAACTCAAGCATACCGTTTAAAGCCTTTAGATATGCGTTAAAAATAGTCAATTTTCCTTGAAAAATATTTAAGTGAAATGCTCTGTGTAATCACCCCCCCATATGATACATTATCCTGAAGTTTCAAAAACTCTTTGGTTGAAATTTTAACAGCTCTGCTTAAGAAATGCTAAACAGCAAATACTCTTTCCAGAAATACCATCCACTGTAAACCTGTCAGACTATTACTTAGCTATTAACCTTTCTCGACGAAATTGTAATAGGGCTGTTTAAAAGAATGCTGAATATCAGAAACATTTCACTAATACATAACAGATGGCTACCATATCCAGAAATATTTGTACTGTAAACCAAAGCGCTTAGCAGTTTTACACTAAGAGGTCAAAGATAGGCAGGAAACAGTTTTTCCCATCCCACAAGAATTTTAGTTTTCATATTTTCCTACTCTGATGAATATACAGAATATTAAAGAACCTGGAGTTTCTCATAATAGAGTAAACAAAGAATAATTTTTCTAAGTTTTTATTTGTTTGCTTTTAAAACCAAGTCCATTACACGCTTATCTAATATATCCTCCATGCATATTACATAGTTGTTATTTATCACATCTTTCTTGGGTACAAAATCCTGCCCTGATAGGCCTTCGTGTTCAACAGTTAATAAGTTTTCCTTTTCATTTCTGTCTCCTTAACTAAAAACCATTTTCCTACTGGGTTAAAAAAGCAAAAGAAAGTGTTATACCAAAATTGTGACCTAACTGAAATACAGATTCCATATGTCACATACCTTTTATAACTCTCCATTTGTGAGAATAACTGATTTTTCCATCCTGTTTACATGGCTGATTTCACTGTTGGACTTGGTCCTGGGTGTAACCTTTATTTTTAAAGAAATGAAGTTTGGGAAAATGTAGAACTGCTGATTTCCAACCAGTTATAGGTATGGGGAGGGGGACACATGCGTTTGGAAAACTTGTGAAGATGTGCTTTTTTTTCATCTTCTTTAATATTTATATCCATGCCATTAGCTGGCAATCATGCTTCTATAAAAGGATGGGATATGTTTCCAAACAATGTCTTAGTTTAAAATAGTTGGGCACTTCTCGTGGAATGTAACTGAAAAAAAGTACACTGTGTCTTCCATTTAAGAACAAGTAGACACCCTGCTGAAGGATTATGTAATTGAGCCTGAAGACTTGGATGAAACACAGCACAAGCTATTATCATGCGTATATCTGTAATATGAGAAAATAGTACATTTTATGATTTATTTTTAATAACTATGAAGCAATATGTTTTCAGAAAATTTTAATTTGGTGCAATGAAGGCAGAAATCTTGTTTTCAAAAAATGTTTCATCCTTCTATTATGGGAATCTGATGTAGCCAAGATGTTTTAGGAATGACATTCTACTACTGGCAGTTTATGCAGAATATTTTTTCTGATACATGTAGCACTAACGCATCGTCTGCACTGCCTTAAAATTTATGTGGTTACTCTTTCTTTATTTTTTAATTGGACTACTGTTATAATTTTCCCTCCCCCATTTTGGTCAGGGCTTTCAATTAATTAAAGCAGAATTTCTTATAAATCTTAGTTCTTCTAAAAGAACTATGATTCTTCTCTGCCTCTCCTTCATGAGGTGTAAATGCTACATGAACAATGAAATTATGACTCAAGAAATATTGTAGCTTTTCTGTTAATTAAAGACTTAAAATTCAAATGAGTATATTTATAAACACATCTAGACATTTACATATATGTATGTTTGAATTCAATTGTGTGACTCAAGAAACACAGGATAAAATTATACATCCTATGTCATACAGTCAGTTTAGTTTTCAACAGTAATCCTAAAATGTTCAAATCATATTAAGCCATTTTACATTTCTATGTATTCACTTTGCTTTTATTCAGTATTTAATACTTGTGTTGATAATTTGTTGAGGGGATATAATGTAAGTTATGTTTTTTTCTGAATATTTTGGTATTTTACTTTTTCTTCCAAAAGTTGAATTTTCAGTGACTAGAAATATCGAAAGGGACTTCAGAGAATGACTTTGGAGATTTTAACTAAGAGCATTCCTTCAGATGAAAAATCTAATTTTTACTTTTAAAAAATCTGAAATTTGTCCTGTTCTTTAAATCTTTGAATCACAAAATTGCTTTGAACTAGCAAAACCAAAGAATATTGTAGCTATAGATTTTTTAGAAGTCTAGATTTTTTTTTTCCCCAGTAAAAAAAGTGCTATTTAGAGATAATACTTCCTCACCACTTTCCTGCAACTGGGAGAACTTTTTCAAAATTCCTTCTGATGCAATTTAAAATTAAATTTCAATAGGATATTTTTTTCTTCAGTTATCTTGCCACAGTAAGGACTGTTCTGCACAATCCATTTACTGAAGAAAAGCAGCGGTACAATTTTAAAACTGAAAAGCTCTTTTTTCCTGTTTTTTTATTAGAAGACGCATGTTTGTATTTCATAATAAATGTTCCCCTGGCAGAAATTCTTAGTTCACCTTGATGTATTTTAATCAGCTTTGTTCTCAGTGCTGCACAGTAGCCTTGTCCACATAGACAGGCCAAACAGGGCAGCTGGCTTGCAGTAAGAGCCCAGCAATGATTATTGTGATGCATGTTTGTGCCGACCTCCTCCAAGAATGCAATGATTCAAAGTCCACTAAGCTTTTGTTAAAACTGTACCTGTTTTATTTTAGGTAAAACAAGTGATGTTTGTTAGGTAAAAATGAGGTAGTAACACTGAAGGAAACTTCTGTTTTGTTTTTAGCCTGCCTCTCCCTCCATTTTTGGGTGAGATCTTTACATGAGAGTAAGTACAAGCCTTCTTGGCAACCTCTAAGTTTTACTAACATTTGTGTGTCTTCCACTTCTCCAGAAAATTACTCTCCTGCAACTTCAGACTCTGACTAACCAAATTCAACTATATTAAATTCTGTAACAATGCTGCTATAATACCTCCCCACCTTACCTCTCCCAAGTGTGTTCTCCTCTAACATTTCCAAATCTCTTCCAATGTAAACGTCCTGTAACCCCCAGTATGTACTTCTCTGGACTTGGCACAGCTGCTGTGTTCACCCATCACATTGCCCAGCAGATCTTGGTCACACCCTCCTCAGACAACTTCTTTTCTCTGAGAGCAATGACTGTTCAGAAGATGGCTCCTCTTAGCTGTTACCTGCACTTACCTGAGCACTTCTTTTCTTCCATGAAAGACTACTCAATCTCTTTTCTATTAGTTTCAAGCTCTAGAAGAACAGCCCATGGCATTTGGAGTAGACAAGGAGGGCAGTGATTGTGTGATTGTAGCCTCAGTGCTTTTCGCAGTTTTCTCATCTATAAAATTGTGATGCTTCTTTTCTTGCTTTTCTCTCCCAACTTTCTGTTAAGATGCAAGTACACTTTTATGTAGGAAAGTCTTACAATTATTTTCCCTATTTCCCTAGCAAAACTTAATTTTAACACAGCATGCTACATAAAATTGCCAGTAGTCACAGGCTTTTAATCTGATGTTGTAACAGATATTGGTCCTACTAATTCCAGCTAATTTGCTCTTTGCATGTTTCCAGTATTTATGAGCACAAGGAATGCCATGCTGTGCCTTTCTATCCCAATGGATAAGGCCCTATACTAAATCCATGCTGGAATACATGTCCCTGTGCTGTATCCTAATTGAATTTTTGAGAGAGATTTCAGCTGTTCATGGCCAGCCTTGTTACCTATGTTAATCTGGATGGTATCCTAAGAAGGTATTGAATTCTTGAACATAGTTCACTTTTAAGGCAAGTTTTCTTTGTGAATCAGAATGAAGTGCACAATCTCTCTGAAGCAGCCTGGATTGCTAAATCCCTTTTTTTTTTTTTTTTTTTTTTTCATGTATATATATATATAATTTCTCTCTTATGCTTGCAAGTGCATACACACAGAGACACTATAAGCTTTATAAAGTTAATAGGGCCCTTGGCCCGATTTTAAGCCTTTGTCTTGACTAGACTAATTTGTTTTATTCTGCTTTCCTTCTGCTTAGTTTGGTGTCTGAATTTAGTTTAAGTGAAGTTGCTTGTGATCATTCTGCATGAAGGGCACCACAGAAGTAACACAAGACTGACTGAACTGATTGAATGAATAAACTCCTCCCTGCTATGTTCTCCTCTTCATTGGTATTTAAAAGGAAGGGAGATGGAGAGTTGCGTAGATTCTATTTGGTCTGCATATTTTTCTTGTGTACTCTTTCTACCATTTCTGTACTTACAGAAACAAAATACTGAAATAAGGCAGTTAAGAAATGTAGCCTATCTGTTGTTGTACAGTTTGTTTTTAAACTAGAGAGAAGACAGTAAAAATGCACAGGGAGTATTCTTAATGCTTTTTCTCAGGACACCCTTGCAGTAGGTTGCTACCTGACAGAAGAGCACAAAACTGAATAGAAGTCAGTGAAGTCCTCCAGTAGCTCTGTAAGAAACATGAAGATTGTGGCTTGGAAAAGATATTTACTTGTGCCTTTAGACTTCAGCAAACTAACCGCAAGAAGCTGAATGGGATGACAGGCAATATGTGCAGTAGGGAGAATAAGAAGTGGGCTCTTGCAAGTACCCTGGAGGTAATAAGGAAGAATTAATGTGATTGTAATACTTGAGACCTCACCTGAAATGCAGTATACATCTCAGGTCATCCGCATTGAAGAAGAGTGAACACAGACCGAAGCAGATTCAGAGAAGGATCTCCATCCAGGAGGGCAATGGAGAACCTATATTTTGAGAGGATACTAAAAACAACCTTGTTTTTTTTTGTTTGTTTGTTTGTTTTTATTTTTGTTTGTTTTAATTTAGCAAAGCAATACCTCTAAACACATCAGGGAGAAGGAAGAGCTAGTTGAACTAGATATCAAAACAAAAGATAAAATACATTTAATCAGTAACAAAAAGTGTAGAAAGTCAGAAGGTCCTCAAACTTTAAACTACTATGGTTCTGATCAGCATCCTCAAGAGATGTATTGGAAATAAAAATGGAATTGCTTGTGAAACACAGTTCAGTCAGTCTCTGAATAAGATGTCATATGACTGCTTACGATAGCTGGTCTTGATGATGCGAGGGATCCCTTCCAATCTTATGTTAATGGAAACAAAAAATATATATTTCAAAGACAAATGGTTTCAGTTGGAGTAATAGAACAAATGAGGCTTTCATGTCTATTGATAAATTCTTCAGTTCTTATCCTTAGAATATGGAACTGTTAGAATTATGGTCAGAATATTATAAACTCCAACTAAAAATTATGTCCAAAATTTTTATGACTAAGTGAGCACCTCTGGACTTCTTCTGGCACACATCATGTGTTGTAGGTTGTTATCTCATCTGAGATCACAAATGGAATGATTCTGAGTGTAGTCTGAAGTTGGATAATGGATGTAGAGGATTGCCAAGTGAATCTTTGGCTTGCCTTCTGAATCAGTAATAAGCAAATGTTTGGCTGTACAAATTATATCAATGGATCTGCAACAGCCAAGAAGGTACATTTCCAAATAAAACATAAAATGGACTTCTGTTTTTTATGGTTATTAAAAATCATGGGGTGCTTGGACATCCTACCAGTCTGACCAGGAAATATTATTCTGTGTATATTCCTGTAGTTTCAGCTGTAAGGTGGAACTCCTAAGCCAGTGTCCATAAAGTTTTTTTGGACCAGTGAGGCAATTCTCAGACTTAATAATATCACAAGCCTTTAAGAAACACACTTTTTTGTTGTTGTTTCAGAATATCCCTGGGGCAATTGTGAGCCTGTATTCTGCTTGTGAATCACTTATTCAAACCTCAAGACTCACTGTTAGAAAACTGTTGCATTGCATTATTAAGGAATGATTATTTTCTTTCACAAGATGGCTGTAATTTGAGATTGACTGCAATAGTCAAAGATTTCATACATCTAAATATTTTCAGCACTTTTTGGTGTAATTATGTGTATCATTTTTGTTGCTGATCTCTCACTTTCTAAATTGAATCATTTATTATTATTATCATTACTATGATTATTATTATTGCTGCTGCTCCTGCTGTGTTTATCACTCCATGCAACTACAGGGCACCTTTGGGATTGTCCATCAATGGTCCCCTTCATCTGTGGCCTCTCCTACCTTGGTAGGCAGGGCAGTTTTTATTGCTTGGTGCTTTTTGAGTTCTACATCAGACTGAGAATAGCTGTAGAAGGAAGAGAAAGACTCATTTTTTTTCCTCTTTGTTAAGCTCAAAAGGAAAGAGAAGGAAAAGTTTCTGGTGTTAATGAACCAAGTCTGTGAGAGTGGAGAATGTTTAATACCTATTTTTAAATCTTCTTTTCCAGGCTACTTGAATCAAGCTTTGCCAAACATACCACTGTTAGAGATATTAGGCTATTGTAATACTAGAGGCCATGGTCAGATGTAAAATTAATTTTCTCTCACCACATCCAAAATAACTTTGTATGATGCATACGTGTATTTTCCCTGCCACAAAGGATGAGGCCAAATCCATGTCTGGCATATTTAATTGCCTCTATTAGATTGCTTTTGTGTGGTCCTCTCTCTGAAGGTGTGGTAAAATACCAGTATTAGTCCTATTTAGAAATGTGTGCAGAGTTGCAGCCCATAGTGCTTTAATACAGCTAACTATGCTATTAACCAACATTTGCACTACAAAGTCTCTGACAATTCAGACTGCCACACAAACATTTGTTAGTTTTCCTCATATTTCTCCAGCACAGATTGTGTTGCAAAGCTTATGTGCAGGATTCAACTCAGGAAATGCCTGGTCACACCTGGGATGACTGTGTGCTCTATGTGATGAGGTGGGCTCCTCAGGATGATGTACGGGGTACTAACGCAGTACCAAGATTTGAGACAATTTTTTGCTTCTAAGACAATAACAATGATATTTTATAAATGAATGTGCAATGCTGTATAGTAAGTCTAATGTCTCAGCCAGCATTTAGGAGTACATTGATTTGAAGAGCACATATTTCTCATTGAGCAATTTTTAATTAAAAAAAAATAAATGATTATGATTGAGAAAAGCCTGGTTCTAGAAGGATAATCATGGACCACCCAGGTGTAGTTTTTACAAGACCCAGTTCATTAAGGAATGCCAGAATGTTATCTCCTGAGGTTATCAAGGAAGAAATTAGTGTACAGCACTAGAGGCTATTTGTTAAGTTAAAATTCCAATAGAAAATGAAAGGGGAAAAAAAGATGGTACATTAATATTATTTTATTTAAACTATGATTCTCCATTGCCTTTGCCAAAATCTTTTATGGAAAGTGCAGTGTTACAAATAAAAATGCAGACAGTAGAAAAAGCCACACTACCATGAGTACACCCATATGGCATGTTGCAGGATAGGCAAATACATGGATTTTACTGAAAAAAAACACCAACCTCCCACAGAAAGTGAATAATTTAAGTGGCAAAGCTTATACTTCCCGTAAGGACATACGCTGAGGACCAGCTATCCAAACAACCATGTTGCTGTAGATGTTTATGAGGTAGTTGACAGTCATTCTGCACAAATGCTGCTTAAATGGTACTGCAAAGCAGGAATGGAAGTGACCTTCTAAACTTGCAGAACACTGAAATGGGAGCAGACATGGAGGAGAACAGACAGGATTTCTTACTGCTGCTTTTTACTTGCAGCCATGACTTCTTTGCTGAAATTTCACTCATTCTTGTGTTGCAGTAACACTGACAAAGAGACAGAGAGAGAATGTATTATTTTTATTTGGAGCTGATTAACTTTGTTTGTTTGTTTGCTTGTGAGTAGAAATTCCATCATTTATAAGTATAACAGACTCCAGAGAAAAGGAATATTATATGCTGGGATCCCACTAAGTAAGCAAGGCTTCTGCCTCTTGGAGGGCTGCTGCCTTCCTGCCCTTTGTGCTAGGAGAAATCATGCACAGCCCTCCCTTTGCCCCTGACACCAAGGGATAAGCAAGCTTGCCTTTGCTGTTTAGAGCAATGCTCGGCTGGGGATCAAATGCTTCAAAGGAGGCAGGTAGGGAGCCCCGTGAGGTGGCAAGGCATGAATGAAGGCCACCTGCCTGAGCTATGGCACGATGCGTCCCCACATGGCCCTTCCACTCCATGTTGACCATGGGCAGTCTCTAAGTACAAACCCTCTTACACCTTCTTGCTCTTGCACCTCGCTGCCTGTTCTCTTGGCCTTGGTCTGGGCTGTGAAATGCACCCAGACCTGCCAGAGCCTTGTTCACCCTTGGAGACCTCAAACCTGGGATGAAATCAGACCTAAATGGTGCATTAGGCCTTGTGCTGGCTCTTCTAGGAGCAATTTCCACCTCCATGGGGGGGACTAATTCAGGCCATTAACTTGTCCTTTATTATACCCTAAGGGCTGTGTAAAGCCACCTGATATTTACCTCCCTACTGTTCAACCAAGCAAACACGTGCCTATGCCAGAAGTGCATAAAGGCTTGTCCTGAGTGCAGTTTGTTGACTGGCAGAGGATGGAGGGAGGATGGAGGGAGAGAGGAAGAAGGGAGGGCAGAGATGGCTGGCAGGCACTGGGCTCACAAGGAGCCATGCGAGAATCCACCCTGCCCAGTCTGTTCCACATGGGCTGAGGAGCAGCTCACCTCCATCTGACTTTGGTGCTAATTCTTGTCTCCTACAGTTTGCTGTAAGTCAGTGCCTCACAACCTCATCAAGTGGAGCTTCCTTCTTCCATGAGGGGTGCTCCCAACCCTCTTTTTGCAGCCTGACAAATGGAGTGTTTGAAAAATTGTTTTATTGACTTCATGATATATGGTGGCTTTATATTTGTTTTGTTTTATTCTCTTGTGGCCAAACCACACAGGACAGGAACCTTCGCTTGTCAGGTGGGATCTGAGCGTTCAGAAGTCATTTTCTCTGGAGTCTTCTGTATTTACAAATGATGGAAGTCATACTTCTAACCAGCAGAGTTTATCCAGAAACCTTCCTTTTGAGGTATAAATGTTTCCTGGAAAATGTTCACTCTGCAGCTGAAATGCTGTAGAAATTGTGAATAGCAGAAAACAAGTTTCTTAGGAAACTTTTTGGCAGTTTTAACTACAGCTGTCATTAATGTCTCAGCTATGACATATGGTCCTCTATTACCCCAAGAGCAAGAGTGCTGACACAGTAATAACAGTCTATAAGCACCTGTATCAAACTTCTCATAAACCATGTAGCAATTACCAAATATTATCCAGTAAGTTTTGCAAGATAGATTCCTATATAGTCCCAACAACAAATGAAAAAAAATCACAATTCATGACAAAAAAAATCAACCCCCAAACCAGGCTACACCTCTTCAGTCACCATCCAGTTTAAAACATTCATTACAGAGAATATAGCCAGCTCTACAAGAGCACACATAGAACATGCTCCAAGCTGCAATAGCTTGTGCCAAGGTTTTATTACTACCCTGTGCAGAGTTAAAAAAAAAAAAAAAAAAAAGAAAAAGAAAAGAAAAAAAAAAAAATCTGTAGTAACAAACTCACAGAACATAGGGATCAGTCTCATTAAGGAAGAAAGAGGAACTTTATGAAATATATTTACAGAAAAAGGAGAGGAAAGGAAGAAAAGAGTACTGTACCAACTACACTAGGGAAATAAAAGAGACGACTAGCCTTATACCAGCAGAAAGAGGCATAGAATTACTAGAAAAACAACTATAAAGACATCGTAAATCAAACAGCATAGAGTTTAGAACATCAAAAACGCAGAAATTTTCATCTATTATTAATTATGATAAAAAATTCTATCTCAGAATATTTTACACAGCTGCTGTTGCCAAGAAAATCTACATCTTCTTGAGCTGAGAAACTTTAAAATCAGAAGCAAATCTTTCAGTAGCCAGTGGAGATAGCATAGATATTAGCACAGTATTTCAATGTCTTCTTTCCATTTTCCAGTCAATTAAAAATACAAATATGAAATACAGAAACTATTTTAATTTTATTTTGATCCTTTTACAGTATTTAACTGAGCCCCAATATCCCGCTGCCTGTTCTGTGTGTTTGTGTGCACGTACTATGAAAATCATCATCTCTCTGAAATTGATTTGTGGCTGTTAATCCATGGGGATTAGTAGTTATAAAAAGTAATTTGCTTATTGTTTTATTTTCCTTCTAGTAATTTTTTTGATGTGGAGAAACATTTTTAAACACAGTGTCAGAGTTAGCACACACCAGATTAGCTGCCTCCTAGAGCTGGTAAGCACCAACTCCAGCAGCCAACTTACAATAACAAAATGCTTTAATTAGTTTCCTATTAATGTGTGCTTACATTTATATATGTATTAAGTGCTGGTTCAGCACTTGAGTCCATAAAGATGGATGCTTGCCTATCTTTTGGACACTTCACCTTCCTCAGCAGAATTTAGACCAAGGGCAGGAATACACTTTGTATGGCTTGAGATATCAGCCTCTACAATTAACTACATCTCTTCATATGTTTTGGCACCTCAAGTTCTTCAGGACAGGAGCCACATCAGTGGTTCTGTACTATAAGTATTGAGAACACTTATTCTGCATTCTCTGTTCCTTCTCATCTGCAAATCTGAAATAATGATACAGGCACATAGGCGAAAATTCCCACGTTACCATCTCAACGTGTTTCAGTTTAGACCAGTTCCAGTGGTGGGAGATATTCAGGTCTCTATATGCATTCAGTGCCTGGCTTCTCCTCAGGGAGTAGTTTATAGCCATTAAAGTGACAAATTATAGTTTGTGATGATTGATTACTTTTTATTTATCTAAATAATAGATAAGGTGTATAAAAAGATTATTACAAACTAACTTGATAAAACAGCATGCTCCATTCGATAGGTGGGAGGAGAATTTTCAGTGAAAATACTGCAAACAGCAGTAGCCAAGTCAACTTTCATGGTTAGTATTTATCAACAGTGTAACACATTTGCATCAGTCAGGAAAGTCATCGAAGCTGTTCACTTGGAAGAACTGCCATCTCTTGTTCTTGAGGCAGCAAATGACAACCTAGAAACTGCTTGCAAAGAGCTGAAAAGAAACATTTCAGGCACTGCCTGGAAAACGTGTGACTAAGGCTGTGAGAATAATTGTTTTTTTCAGCTAGAGTGCCGAACCTAAAAAAGAGGGAGAAAAAATAAGTTAGAGTCAAACCAAATGGAACTTCATTTTTTGTTTTTTGTGCCAAAATGGAAATCTGAAAACATTTATTTAGTGCAAAATGCAAACATACATTCAATTTAATCCAAAACAAAAATGTTCACTTTGAAGCATGAGGAGGAAAAGTAAAAGAAATAAAGTACTGGAATTTGCAATGTTTTCAGAGGAGTCAGTGCTGGGGTGCATTAAAAAGAGCGTGGCCAGCAGGTCGAGGGAGGTGATCCTCCCCCTCTACTCTGCCCTGGTAAGGCCTCATCTGGAGTACTGTGTCCAGTTCTGGGCTCCTCAGTACAAAAAAGACAGGGATTTCTTGGAAAGAGTCCAGCGGAGAGCCACAAAGATGGTGAAGGGCCTGGAGCATCTCCCCTATGAAGAAAGGCTAAGTGATCTGGGTCTGTTTAGCCTTGAGAAGAGAAGACAGAGAGGGGACCTGATCCAGGTCTATAAATATCTAAGGTGTGGGGGGCAAAGTGGCGAGGCCAGACTGTTTTCAGCAGTGTGCGGAGACAGGACAAGGGGAAATGGCCAGAAGCTGGAGCATAGGAAGTTCCGCACCAATGTGCGCAAGAACTTCTTTACGGTGAGGTGACGGAGCACTGGAACAGGCTGCCCAGGGAGGTTGTGGAGTCTCCTTCTCTGGAGATATTCAAGACCCGCCTGGACGCCTACCTGTGTGACCTGGTGTAGGGATCCTGCTTTGGCAGGGGGGTTGGACTCGATGATCTCTGGAGGTCCCTTCCAACCCCTACGATTCTGTGATTCTGTGATTCTGTGATTTTTACCTAGCAGCTCTGTGTGGAATGTTGTGTATATATACATGACCATTATTTAAATGGACCTTGATTCATTATGTGACCTTAGCATAGGGATGGGAAGCCCAGACTAGGCTTTTTCAGGGGCAAAAGACCCTTCTCAATTATCTTGGAGCCCAGAACACAGCAGTTAAAAGATAAATTTCTATCCACGCCTGGTGCGAATCTCCACATCCTGAGAGGATGCCCACCTCACCTGAATACCAGTTCTTGAGAAAGTAAGTCTGGCTCCCAGGCATGAGGCTAAAAAGCCTTTTTCCATTGGTTTCTCTTGCTCTGCCACAGTGACTACTTAGACACTTCATAGTATTTCAGCTTCACAATAAAATGGAACAGCTGTACTGAGAAGGATTTAGAGCCACTTCCCTGAATATCCTGTGGAGCGGTGGCAAAGTAGGTGTAAGAGTCAGACCAAATTCTGTATTGACTCAGTCCAGGGTAGTGTTAGTTCTCAGGTATGTTGGACCTGTTCACATGTTCAGTGTCTGCAAAGAAAGGAGCTGAATGTACTTTGCAAGTACATGACATCTGCACTGTAAATCCAACAAACCTAAGAAGTACACCAGGATTTCTCCCCTGCAGTAGCAGTCTGGAATGTGGGAGCTCCAAGAAGGACAAGAGTACACAGTTCAGGTCCTTGACTGAGGATCTGATTCAGCACTCACTGGACCTTCTGCAACCACAGAGTAATCTGGAAGTGATCTCTGGGGGGTCTCTAATCCAACCTCCTGCTCAAAGCAGAGCTAGCTCTGAGCTCACACCAGGCTGCTCAAAACTTTGCCCTGCTGGGTATTAAAAACCCCTGATAGAGACTGCACAGTCTCTTGGGCTTGTCTGACTGGGAAAGTGTCCCAGAGAGCAGTGCCCTCATGGAGAGGCGGTTTCTCCTCATATGTAGACTGAACTTCTCTTGCTTCAGTGTCAGTCTATTGATTCTCACCCTTCTACCATACACACCATGTATGTCCATAGAGACCAGCAGTGTTTCTTAGTCACCTCTGTGTAGGGACAGACAGGCTGCTATGAGGACTCCAAAAGCCCTATCCCCTTCCCAGGGTGAACCAGAACAACTCCCTCAGCCTCTCATTATAGGGACAATACTTCAGGCCCCAGCCATCTTAGTGGCCCTATGCTGAGCCTGTGCCACTTTATCAACGTATTGCTTGTACAGGCTCCCCTAAAACACTGTAATATTCTAGATGCTGTCTAATGAGTGCTAAGAAGGAAGATCCTTCCTGCAAGCTAGTGGCCTTGCCCCGTCTGGTAAGCCTGAGAAGCTCTGAGTGTTCCTACTGCTCACGCTCAGCTCATCAGCAACCAGGGCCTAGCAGCTTCTCTGCAGAGCTGATGCCAGGCAGGCTGCCCCACTCTGTGTGCTGGTGGGGGCTCTTCCTTCCCAGGAATGAGGACTGCCTCCTGTGTTCATTCCCCAGAGCTGAATTTCATAGAAATCCTTTTGGATTCTGCCTCCAGCCTGTCTGAGTATCTCTGGATGCCAGTCCTCACCCTCAAGTTTTTTGGGTGTTCCCCCAAATCAGTGCCATCTGCAAACCCATCACATTTTCCAGGTCACTTTAAATATATTAAACAAGACAGGTCCCATTGTAGACCCCTGTGGTACTGCATTTGTCACAGGCATCCAGATAAGATGTGATCTATTAGTCATGACCCTCTGATCGTAAACATCCAATCAGTATTGTACTCATGTAGTTGCTCACTCTTCCAGACTGTGACATTTTAACTTGGATACAAGTGTACTGTAGGAGATAGTGCTTACAGCCTTGTTATGGCCAAGGTAAAGGATATTCAGACCTCTCTCCTTTTATACAGATCCAATATTTTATGATAGAAAGCGATGGGGTTGATCAAACATTATTTTTTCTTGGTAAATCCATGCTGATTGAACTTTTGTTTTTTAGCTAGGCAAGATATAGAAAAGTAAGCTGAGAAAAGCAAACTAGACAAAGAGGAGGTAAAGAACAAATCTCAAACCGTTTTTATCTCAGTCCAGTACCTGACCAAAATGGTGTGTCCCTCTATTAATTTGAAGGCATCTTTTGGGAAAGTATTTCATAGGTGGAAAGAAAAGAACAAAGCACAGGCTACATGACAGATCCTCCAGACAGCTAACAGCCAATGGAATGTATTTTGAGAACTATTATGGTCAACCAAATTCAGCTATGAACTGACGGACATTTCTGTTTCGAAATAAATGTGCCTGTAATTGTGGACACAATTTGGCCTTGATATTTCCAAGACCTCAGTTGGCTGAAGAGCTTTGAGAATTGCACTAAGGTTTAAAACAAAGAATGGAGGCACCTCTTTTGATGGTAGTAGGAGGAATGAAGTGTTTGTTATGTGTAACTGCCTACACATATCTGAGACAGATTTGATATGTGTGTAAGCATATTTTAGCTTTAAGTCCTTAAAGTATGAGACTAATCTCTTTGTGAAGCCACATTTTCATGAGAACTCTTTTGCCCCATCAGTTTTCTTCTGAGAGTTGCACCCTAATTTGAGAGAAAACTTTGCCCTGTGTTCTTGCCTCAGTTTGAAATCAAATCACTTTTTTCTGTTGTCTAAGTAGAGGCTTTGATTGTTGTCAAGATAAAAGCTTTGATTTGTGGAAGGGTAGTCTTGAAAATACATTCTAAGGTGACAGGTGAAAACTTTGACTCCTGACTGATACCAGGAGCTGGCGACGTATTTTATACAGAATTGCAGAGTAATGCTGCTTTCCAGAAAAACAAGATAGCCACAGTTCTTCCCTAGTGGATCTAAGCTCCTGTTAGAATGTGGCCAATATGAAGGTATATCAGAGCTGTTGAATTTCATGGCAGTAATGACTTGCTCGTTTAACTTCTGGGCCCATTGTGAAACCATAGCCAAGAGATGGAAGAATTGCAGTTAGACCTTTTAGGTGAGCTACACAACTTGGGTGATGGATACATGTCTAGGAAGAATTTCCATTCAGTTTAATATGTTAAGACCTCACTTCTACCATATATCATTTAAACCTCTTCCTTCTTCATAGCAGTTCATAAGTAGTTCAGAACTTAACTGCATATTGGATCAGATGAGTGCGCTCACGTATTTGTCCTATTATTCAGTGACAATGGAAGGTCCCATTACATGTAAAAGATGCCCAAAACTCTTGAAAAAACAGCTTATCTAGGCTGGTAGGAATATGCTGCATCAGACTATAATGTGCCAGATTATTTCCCAAACTTTTGAAAATTAAGACTTGATGCATTAAAAGAAAAATATTTTTTCTTCTACCATATTGCTAAATACACACCCATTTTAATGCATTCATCTTCTGTGACCCATTGTTAGCTCTTCATACCTCACAAGGGGAGATGTTTCAGACTTTAGGAAACAATGATGTGTTATGACTCATCTGCTTAAATCTTTACTCATTATTTTCCATCATACAGTTATATAGTTACTATATATTTTTGCTTGGCATTATTCATAATTGAATAAATAGTAATTTATGATGAGTTAACCCATAAAAATTTCAGTGGTTAAAGTGGCTTTCAGTAGGCATCTGAAACCTACTTAGTGCTGTACTAGACAGGAAATCAGGATCTGCAGATTATGTGTATAAAACTAGAACAGTCCTGGTTGCAGCAGGAATGGAAATTAGAAAACCAGTTTGCTAATGCCTCCCACCTACACAGAATACATGTTTCTACATTTTTCCTTCTTACTTTCTTAAGAGAAAGGCGGAGGGAGAAAATATGGAAAGAGAAGATAGGAAAAACTGCAGAATGGGAAAATCGAAAATACAAATACAAAAGTACCCCATGAAAAATATTTTTGGAATTTCAAGTATGGCCTTGCCATAAGAAGCCTTCCAACCAAGAAACAAACAAGAAACCAAGAAGCCTTACCAGTGTCAGGCATCGACCTGTTATTGCAAAAATTCCCGATCAGTCTAAAGAGCATGAAGCTTTATAACTATGGAGAGATCTACAGCAGTTTCTGTCCTACTACACTATTTCTGAAATTGTATTGCTACTGGAATTGCAAAAGACATAAGTCAATATAGAACTAGACCTGCTTTCTTGATGATAAACCAGTTTTCTGTGATCTTATTGTTTCTGCAGAAAGCAAAGATTGGAATGTCTTTCATACCACCCATGCAAACTTTCAGTAAAAAATGAGACTGGTTAAATCATAAGACTGTTAGCAACAGCATTTTTACTATGCAAAACAGCACTTTACACCAAATTCTTTATCTTCCTGTAAATGACTCTAATTTCAATATTCATGAATTCTGTGCTTGGCTTTATTCTTAGTGTTCAACACTGTTTTCTTTAGTTTTGCAGGGTCAGAGCTCCAATCTACCCGGAGCAATTATGTAGTAAGTTGTTATGCTTCCCATACATGGATTCACAGCATAGTTTAGACTAGGAGAGACCTCTGTAGTCCATCTAATCCCACACCCTGCTCAAATCACTTCCATTTAAAGCAAATTGCTCAGGGGTGTACCTAGCCAAGTTTTGAAGACCGGAAAGGATGGAGATCCTGCAGTATTTCTGACCAATTTCTCCACTGGCTATCCACTTCCATCTTGAAAATGTTTTTCCATAAATCTTATAGCAATTTCTCATTGTCCACTTTCTGTCCAGTGGCTCTCATGCTGTCACAGCTGTGAAAAGTCTGGATCATTTTCTGGGATACCTAGGATCAGGAAAATGACTGCAGTAAAAACAGCATAGCTAACTCCTATCTAATTAATCCTGTATGTAAAGTCATGTGATAATCCCTTGAAATCAGCATCAAACTTCTGCTGATCTTAGGGAGGCTGAAATTTTGTTCAGCAACATTTGTGGCAAAAATGAATAATTTTGTTTTTCCTTTTTTTTTTCTTGTTTATTTGTTTAAATCACAATTTATGAAACATCAAAATAATAGAAATATATGCTGGATTCTGTTATTTTATTTTATTTTGATTCTTTTCATCATCAGTGCATGTATGAACGTGAGTGCAAAAATCAGAAAGAAGCTGATCCAAAATTCAAATCCCCTTCAAGTGTGAGCTGCTAATAGCAGATAGGTGTGTAGAAAGAGGAATTTTTGTCAAGAAGTCTCTGACAGAGAATGAATGTGTGTCTTCCCATTTTGTTATCATAAATTACCTCATCACATTGAAGTGGTCTTGTGCACCAGACAGGCATCTTTAAACAACAATTTGTGCTGTGGAAAATTAATAAGAGAAAATTACTATATGGTCTAATTGCTATTTTGGCTCTAAAGAAATTTACTATGGGAAGGTCTTGCCCAATCATTAAGCCATTCCCATTGTAAATATAAAATCACCAGAAGCCTTTCCAAGGGAGAGCACAGTAAGACTACCTTTCTCCTAGAAAGCCAGAGAGCTTCACAAATGTGTAGGACAAGAGGGCTAGGGGTGGGAGAAGGGATGTCCGCCAGGAATCCTTCTGAAAATTCAGTGAGGAGTGTGCAAATAATGCTGCATCTTTCTTCTATCACTCCCCTCAACCAAAGCAAGACACTAATTCTTGTCTTTGCATTGTAGACCAGATAATTTTCCTCTTCACTTTCTTTACATACCTGTCCAAATTTTACTGAGAATTTGCTCAGTTTTAATGCTTAAAAAGAAAAACAAACAAACAAACAAAAAAAACCCACACATTAAAAAAACAAACAAACAAAAAACCCTTCTACTATGCAACTTGAAGGCTCACTTGTAAATCTCCATTCAGCACATCCTCTGCCTGGCCCTAGCCAGAAAACAAAGGAGGGCTTGGAGAAGCCTTGTTTGTAAGCCCACTCTTATCACAGAGGTCTGATGTCTGAGGTGTTAATCTTCATGTTCTTTTGATCTTGGTAAAGATAATAGGTTGTTTTTCAATATTGTTTCTGGTTCATTAATATGTATGGTATCTGCTATTTTTTCCCCCCCAGAAAACCCTTTGAAGAAATCTCTGTAGCCTCTCTTCTGCTGCAGGCCTAACTTTGACTTTTCTGCTGTTCATTGTTTTCCTCTGTGTTTTATGTTCTCACTCCATTACAGCCATTTGGATGCTTTAGTTAGCACCATAGCATCATCCCACTTTCTTTATACTGAGCAGTATAAAGCAGCAGTACCTTCTGTTGCAACCCTCATTTGTAAAATATGTCCAGACAGCACAGTTCTAGGAATAATGTAGATGTATCAGGAAGTATCCCTCTTTGTTCACGTTGTCTCACCCCAGAAAAGAATTGAAGGTACAGGACTGCAGCAAGTACAAAAGGGCCTGAGCCCTCAGCCATAAAGTTGGCCAAGAAAGCCAGATGCCAGCATGAAGTGGGGTTTCTGTAGGGTGTATCAGGCCTTTGTGCAGCATACCATATCTTTTGCACGGACAGGGTACTCGAAACAGCATGCAAGACCACACTTGTTTCCCTGCTACACAGTCTAGATTCTTCAGGCTCACTTAGCCTGCACGGTGCATAACCCCCATGGCTTCTGCATTTGTCTCTGGCAAAGCATGTGTCACTTTCCAGATTAAAATAGGAGACCATCACTAGTAGGCAGATGCATCTTTGGGTATCCATGTTTCTCCCTAAAACAGTACTGAAGAAACCATCCTTCAGTAACTCTACTGAAGTCTGACTGATGTTGTTTCCAGACACATTTAAATGTTTGTTATAGTGTACCCTGTGAAAGGGTGAGACAATAACCAGTCTTAAATGCTGCTTGTGATGAAAAAAAAGCATTAGATCATTTGATTTGTATTTTTCTTTGGAATACACCCTCCTCACCACCCTGTGGGCATCTATACTCTCTTTTGTTGAAGCTGTTTCTGCTAATATGATTTCATGTTTTTTGAGGCATTTCAGTGTTATTGCTGATTTTTTTTTTTCCCATTTTCTCTTCCCCTGTACCCTCTCCATATTTCTGTGGTATATTTGGCAAGGTTGTGGGTTACACCCATGTTTCATCTTGTTTTTGTCATTTACTCACTGAGTTCAGAGAAACAGTTTTTCAGTAAAATCAGGGGACTTTTTGTTTTTTTGTCTTTTAATAATTTTATAGTTTTGTTGACTAAAGCACAAGAAAATTGAACGACTTGTCCATGGTCACATAGTGAGTCACTGCTTCTGTCAAAATAAGAATCTGCCTTGAGCTCCCATAGTTTGCATCTCCTTGTTCCAACCATTAGAGAAACACAATTCTGCTGTGAGTTTGTCACAAATCAAAGTTATTTTTTTACATCACCTGTTTCTGTGGCACCAACTAAATTTCAAAGCTATCAACCACACTGTGTGGTAGACAACAGCAATACAAAATCCTGTGATAAAGTAGATGTTACATCCTGGCTTCCAAAAAGTGAGCTAATAAAGACCAGTGAATCTAGACCATCTCGAGCCAGCTGTGCTCCAGTTCAGGATTTACTTCAGAGAAAAGTCTGAGACAATGAATGAAGAGGCCCTGAGGGTCAGAAACTTTTGCATTTAATCTAAATTTTCACATCTTTTCATGGCCCCAAATAGAAGTTCCCACGTGTGATATTGGACAGAATTGTTCTCTCCACTCAGACCAGCAGACCAGGCTGTGGAGAGCCCTTTGGAGAAGTAGCTTACCTGTGATCACTGCTTCAGTACTACTCATAACAGAAGATAAAAGAGAAACACTGCCTGCAGGAACAGGAGAAACTCTGTAGAAAGAGAACCCATGAGGATATAAATTTATAAAATAAACTGAGAAGAATTTGTGGGAAACATTCCTAGTATTCCCACTACTCAATCACATTCCTGGCTAGAAAATCAATCACAGAAAAAATAAGATTATCTTCAAGCACAGAAGGCTATTCAACAAGAGACATTGTTTCTCTGGGTAAGCAGCATCTTTTGACTGACCCACAATTTGACTGACAATTTGGTTCTGTTGAGAGTCCCCCAGCATTTTTCCAGTGATGGTGCTGCTTTTGTTACAACCTGATCATATGTTTGTCCTTCTGTGCTAACTTAGACTCTCTGGCCCTCAAGGGTCCACAAACCACAACTTGACAGTGCCAGCTTCTGAAAAACCTGACTCTAGAGAGAATAGCTGTTTTTGCTACTGTGGTCCCTTGCTGTTATCTCATAGGGCTGCACAGGATGTCCACAACAGAGTTCATAGTTCAAACTGGTACCTCTCTCTGCCATTTTCACTAAACTTAGAGATAAAAATTTAACAGTGAAAACAAACACACACACAAGCCCAACAGAAACAAAGAAACAAACAAAAACAACAACAAGTGGAGAAGAATGGCTGTTTTTTACATTCTAAAACATTCAGTCTTCTCCAGTAGTCAAATCAATATGTTCTGGTGGAGAAAGTGGTGAAGACAAAGAGTTTAGCATATGGCTGGAGCTATAATAGAATTATCACGGGCCAAATGAAGGACTAATTCAAGTCTTATTTATAGACTGTGGGTAACATTCAGATTTCACTTCATCTTCTTTAAGCCTTTTACTTACCAATTCTTTGAAAGGAAGACTAATTAAGAAAAGGATCCACTTGGAAACTTATTAGTTTTAAAATCTTTCTTCTTTACAGCTCTAGTCACTATTGCTTCCATAGTCTTTCAGAAATTTTTTGTCAGCTTATTGAAGAGACTTCAGTTGCCTCAACTCTTTTTATTTTAGCTCATTTAAATACATCAGCCAGTTTCAAGACTTGATAAAGATGAATGCATTTAAGCTTAGAGGCCTCATAAATGTTAGACAAAGAGCTTTTATTTTGACATGATGATGGAGCCGAATGAAAAGAATAACTGGTAACCCTCTGAAAACAAGAATGTGGGAATTTCTGACTGTAATTAATTTCGTATGGGGATTATAATGACTTACATTTACATACAACAAGGAATGCTAAAGAACTGATATGACAGAGTTAGTGTGAAGATGTATATGTAATGCAGTATTATAATGTGGCAGTCTATACTTTATCATTAAGATTGGTACAGAGTTTCCATTGTCTTTACCACACTCTGATACCATTAAAGAAACAAATTCTAGCAACAAAATCAGTGGGCAAAAACTATGCCCAACATGCACTTTTCCAGCCAAATGGAGGTCTACTGGAATGGCAGATCCAGTTTTTTATGTTACATGTGATAATAGTTTGCTTTTCAGCGCCAATCTCAAACTGCTTTGCAAGGCAGATCATTAGCATTGTACCACAGGGAAAACCGAAAATACAGAAGTAGAAGCAGAATCTGGGACTTTACAAGGCTGAGCTACTGCCTCCTAAAACAGGCTTTCCCTGAGCATAAGTATGCTGGTTGTTTTTGTACTCTCAGACACCTGAAAGTGAGGAAAAGATGCAATGCTGATTTCAGTATGCTCTAAATTTTCAGAGTTGAAAGATTTCTGGAATAGAAATCATGAAATGTCATTCATGAACAGGGAAAGTGCTGTACACAGTAGATGTCACTTGATGGAGACTAAATTTATTTATTTATTGATTTAAGGAAATGATGTATGTCTACAGCATTTCAATTACGCCAAAACAGAATGACAGTGCTCTTTTTCTTAATTTGTTTAGAAATAAAGGACACCATTTCCTCTGGAAATATATGCTTGCTTTTTGCTTTTCTTTTTCTTTTTTTTTTTCTTTTTTTCTTTTTCTTTCTTTTTTTTTTTTTTTTAATGAAATCTGCCTAGGATTCACAATATGAAGCAATAATTTGGAGATCTCTTGCCCTGCTAGAAGCCATAGTAAGTTCATGAAGTCTCACCAAACTTGTATGTGAATGTCTGTACCTTGTCAAGCCCAAACTGTATCATAAAGAGACTTGAAGTCTAACTTACTGTTGATTTTTTCTTCTTCATAGACATTTCAAGTGGCTGATGATCCAGTCTTGGCTTGTTGGGCTTGATACAGCGTTACAGAAAGAAGGGCTGTATGGGGCCTGAAGAGCATCCTTAAGCTGTCTTTGCTAGCATTCACACAATTTGATAAGTACATAGTACAATTATTGTGGGAACAGTAGCAATACTGGCCAGCAGCAAGCAAGGAAAGGACTGAAAGCCAGGAGACATGTTCTCTTCTTAGCTGTGCTGCTAACCAGCTCTGTGACTGTAGGCAAAATCTATTATTTTCTCAAAGCCTGATTCTCCTGAAGTGATTGATGAATTCGTCCTATTGTGTCTGCACTAATCACAGTAAAATTACTTTTTACTCCATTTTCTTGGACTTGGACTGGATGATCTTGTAGGTCTTTTCCAACCTTGGTGTTTCTGTGATTCTGTGATTCTGTGATTCTGTGATTCTGTGATTCTGTGGTTCTTTGAGTGTGCATGTGTTTCAGAGCAGTGTCAGTATGGAAGCTAAAGGCAGTTGCCTACAATGGATTAGGGTGACAAGGGTGCTGGAGAGTAGACATATTCAGAAAAACACAACAGCAGAATGGAGCATTAGAATTTCTTCTGTTTGCCATTTGAGTGCTCATTGTTTTTAGCCTTGCCTTCCAATTCAGAAGTTCAGCGTGTAATGGAAATATAAAAACTTAGGAGGCAGGTTGCAGGACCAGAGCTGACCTTGAATAAGACATGCCAGCTCTGCAGAGAGCATACAAATGTGCTACACTGTATAATATGCAGAAAGGTCTTGAGGTCTCTTCCTTCTCTTTAAACATCAAAGATGGGATAATGTGTTTTCATCCTTCAACATTAAACATTCTGTTACAGCCCTGGCAAAGGCAAAGAATTGTCTCTGGAATCTGCTGCCACGGGAGATCACGAGGTCAAATAGAATGGATGGGTTTAAAAAAGGAGAGGAATAATTTTGTGACCAGTAATAAAATGTGTAGCTACACATGCTAAAATAATGATAGGGCCATAACCTGAATACAGTGAGAGTCGGGAAGGAATTCCCCTTTACACTACATGGAAACACTGTTCATGTGAGCTGGTGGATTTGAGCGGTGAAGAGGCAGAGTCAACATGCCTGGGGAGAGCAAATAAATAAGCTGTGATAGAGGAGATCACTTCGATTTTCTGAGAATATTGGTCTCAAAGTGGGAGAGCACAAAATAAGAGATCATAATAAAGTTTTGGGGACCTAAAACATTATAATAAGAGCTGGGGAACATTTCACAAGAATGGGTTGAACGCTGGACTCCTTTTTGTGGATTTACAATTACCTTGAAATGTTTACTGTTGTCTCTATACGCTTCTTTGAAACTGGAAGGTGGAAGTGAAACCTTGGGTTTATTAGTTTTATGAGAGTTTGACTTACTTAAGTCACAACCAAGGAAGAGAAGCATGGAAAGTTTATTCTTTCAGAAGAGAACCAAAACAAGATTGAGCTAAGGTGAAACTGAAACGTGGAACTGGTGCTGTAGGAGAGAGTTGTCAGCAAATGGTGTGGCTGTTCAGTTTTGCAGAGCTGTGTAGCAGCGTACTAAACAAACAGAGATGACCCTATTAGGCACGTTGCTGAGTTTGGCCAGGAATGCTTTGCTGCTGGTGGCAAGATGGTGGCTGTGAGATGGGAGCAGACAGTGTTTACCTGGTGTTCCAACCCACACTCCAAGTGAAGCTTTACCTCTGCTTTCTTTCCAGACTTGCTGACACCAACTCTAGCTGCTTCATGTGTTGACATAACGCATTCACACGTTACATCTTCTCTTTGTGCTCCAGTCAGTTCTTCCCCTGTCCAGTGGGATCCAGTACTAGATATTTTATCAATGTAATAGTGTTACTATACATTTTAAGACCTTACTTTCTTGGAGGGCTGACTACAAGAGCTGTAATATTCTGTAATTGTTCAGCACACCTGTTTCCAAATACCTCAGTGTGAAACTATTTGTTTTTTCCTGTGAGAAGACTATAGTACAAGTTCTGTTAAGTCTTTGACAGCTCGCCAAAAACTACACCATTCATTCAAACTTGAGCATTAAAGGCTCTATTCACACACACAAGAAAGGATTTTTCACACTTTTCCAGTAGAATTTTAAATGGGAATGAGAGTGAATTAAAATATCACCTAGTTCAGCATTGCAATTGGTACTTATGGGATGATGAGTGCGCAGAAGATGGAAATAAATGAATAGTATGTGTTAGATATTACAATATTTCCATATAGTTTTAGAAAAAAATGACATGGACATGAGGATAAGACTGTGGCCTTACGTCTCTACCTACTAAATTAAATTTTAGAGATAAATTACTTGAACCACAACAGTGGCTTTCTGTTGGAATGATCACACAATGTAATATCCCCTAGTCACAAAGAAGGTCAGACTCTAGTGATTATGGAGCAGCACTAGTGTTTCTACTAAGTGCTAAGGTTGCTGTTCATCTAGCAGTGTCTTTCTTTCACACACCAGGGTTGCCTCAGAAAAACTCCATGATAAATGAAATTGTCCTTATATACATATTGTTTTTAGATCCTCCCATGCAAAAGATTTCACTTACACATAAGGTGGCTATTAGTAGTAGCAACACTCACAAAGTTATCCAGCCTTTTCAATATTCAATCATGCTGCTTTATTTTATCACCTCCTGATATAACAGAAGAAAAACTGTATCTGAAAGGATTTCAATTGCAGTTTCCTAAAGCTGGTGGCCTAAGGACACAAAAGGGGTTAAATACCTGCCTATATTTCCTTTGGCATGAAGAAAAATGTGAGCTAATTGGCTACCACTATTGCTTAATTGCAGGAGTTATTAGTGCAACAGAAGCTAAGCCAGGTTGCATTCAAAATGCGCTTGTTAAACACATGTATTTCTTCTGGCTGAGAGAGTGACTACATATATATGATGCATATTTATATGTGCCCTGAAGCTTGTCCTCTCCTACAGGGGAGAGTGTCTTGTAAGCCATTGTAAACCTAGTTACTTCACCCTGGGGGAAGTAGTTTTTCCCCTATGTTCAGTAAACATATTGATATTTCAGTCACCTCTTGAAGACATCAAAGGTAAAAGGAAGGAGGGACTGCAGATCTTCTGTCTTCTTACAGCATAGGCATTCTGCCTTTAGATGCATAAAGAGCACAATATATATAGCATCGTTTGAGGAGACCTTTCTTTTAGGTTTAGAACAGATAGGAAAAAAATAAAAAATAAAGAGAGAGAGGAAGAACAAATATAAAACCTCTTTGGAAAAGTGTTGAGTATGTATTTCTTTTGCAGTCCATCTTGAGCTTTGAGAATAAAATGGCTTCCCAATTGATTAGAAGTACACTGCATTATATACAAATGAGAAGGGGGTCACAATCTGAGAGTTACATATGTCTTTCTCTATGCATAAGAAGAATGAGCTCAGGTTACAATAATGAAATGCAGTTGAATAGTTTGCCTTGATTTGTATAGCAAACAAATTTTTAGAATGATCGTAATGAATATGTGCTAGCAACTAGATTTCATCCTCAGGTGTTAAAAAAATTCAGTACACTCCTACACTCTCAAGCACTGCAGCATAACCTCGCTTAGGATTATGACTGTACCCCAAAATTTCAGCTTATCCTCAGTATAGCTTGAAAGCAGCGTAGTTTGTTTGGGTTACAAAGAAAACCATGTAGAATTTAAATTGAATCTAGCCAATGTGAAATTGAGCTTTAAGGGAGTTGAGAACGTATTTTGCATTTCTGTCTGTGGGGTTTTAGCTCAGATGATCAGTACTTCAAAAATATCTTCATTGATAACAAGGTCATATCTTTTATAAGAAATTAGAGGGATGATCACAGACTTGTATAACATATTGCGCCTAGAGTTTTTTATGATACAAGAAGTTGGGGGAAGGGCAGGTTTGAGACATTGTGCAATTATTTTCTTGACTAACTAAGAAAGAATCAACCTTACGGAGTAATAAAATTCAGGGGACTTGGGGCAAGGTTTCCAAGAAAGCCCAGCACTACTAGCATAGCCTGTTTTGAATGGGCTCACTGAACACAGCTGTGGGATGCAGCATTTTTTCAGAACTAATTCTTCCTTTTCCATTTTTACACCCAGGAGAGACTCAGATACTAATAGAAAGTGCATATATTAGGCTCAATGCACGTATTCACTCTGTTTTGCCATATTTTTTAACCCATCTTACAATATCATGAGGTTAGAAAACACAAACCCATTCCAAATCAAATGCATTTCAAATACAAACCCATTCCAAATAGCATGCATTTCACAGCAGTGTTTTCCAGGAGCAGTCCAAACAAATCTCCAGTAGGATGGAAACTATTTAGCAGTGATTAAAGCCAGATTGCATTCTGCAAAAGGGTCCTGTGACTGCTTCTACAGTGAGAAAGGAAGAGGAAGGCAGAAATCTCTTCTTTATTAGACATATAATGGTACAAAACTAAAAGTGTTTCTGGAGATATTTTCTGATCCTCTATTATGCATTCCTCTGTTTTCTAAATTAGTGCAAAAACTGCAACTGGAAAGAATGCAGTTTCCTAAACAAGGAAACAAAACTTTAGATCTTTTATTTGGAAAAAGAAGAAAAAAAAAGGGGGGGGGGAGAAGAAATAAGACTCTTGAATGGTTTTGGCATGAAGGTGATGAAAGCTGAAGTCATTTGTTTAGCCCTAGAACAGGTATGGTACTGCTCACTTCTGAGCTGGAAGGACCACCTGTAGGGATTAAAGGGCACTTCAGGACCCGGGTCCATTCAGTCATTGGCATCCCTACTGAGAGTTCCTATGTGGGTACCAGCGAGTGCCAGTCAAACTAGCAGTTTCTATGATGTGGACAGACATCCAACAGGGACTTGACTGAGTTAATATTGCTTTAATAAAATTCTTCTGGTATATAAAATTCTACTAAAAACTCACAGTGCACTGTCTATGGAGAAATGAATGCTAGCACAATAGGAAAAAAGCTGCGCTTTGTGGAAAATCTATCCACCTTAGGATCAAATTATTTGCCATATAACTATATGAGAGAAAACACATATACATGCAATGTGAATTTACATGGAAATTGATTATTTTTTATATGAGGAAAGTCATCCTGCCATTAGCAAATGATGATGCTTTGTGATGAAGTAGAAGACAGAAGAGAAAGTCAAACAATTAATAGTGCAAATGGGATGAAGAGGATTCTTCTCAAACTCTGAAACAATCAACATGTGTGCAGCAATATGGACTTTGCTTGTCAAAATGGCACTTCATTCTCAGAAAATGCTCTCCTTTTCAGCGACACATCATTCAAAATTATTTTGGCATTCTACCAAGTGGAATAGCCAGTAATTGTAAATAATAGTAGTCATCATTTTCAGGTTCACCTTGTTTAATAAGCAATCATTCCTGTGTCTTGATGTAATTAATGTGTGCATTATTCTATTCAGTAGAGAAACTGAGGCATACCAGCTGTTGTTCCCAGAGGGAAAAAGTCATGGAACAGAATCAGGGTGTAATGCTAATCCCACTTTGTAATTTTCTTTGAAAAGCATTGATTAAAGTGAGAGAACGATATTTGGGCATTATTGCTGTGACAACACAGAATTGCTTCAAATTCCATTGTCCTGAGTGGATGCTGCACGACTTCAATCTCATCACCAAATTTAGCCCTACTGTGAGCTTATGCAACTCCCACAGAAGTTGCTGGGAGTTATGGCTGGGCTACACCAAGCCTAGACTTGGCATGGAGAAAGCATTTCTCATGAAAATGAAGTGAACCGATTTTGAGCGAATGCTAAAAATTCCTGGCAACTTGTGTTTCTCTCCTCCTGCCAAGCATCATCAACATTATTTTTTTGGGTGGATTCAAATCTCTGAGAGCAGAGTTTTCCATTACACATTCCTAATTGTTAAAAATCGGGCCTGTTAAAATACTTGAGAACTGGTGTGTTTGGTTGTACTTGTTACCATAACACCAGGGTGAAATACTGCTTCTCTCTCAGCTGGTTCAGCCACAGCATACAGTAGCAGACGACCTAGCAATGTCAAGGCATTAGAAGAAGGCAAAGCAATCCATAGTCAACAGAATGAATGGAACAATTCACACTGTTGTACACAGATATAGAGGTTAAACCCAAACACATGAAAAAGTGATGCTGGAAGCACTTGGGAACAGCTGGGCCAGATGAATAACTCAATTGGATGCCATGAGGAACAAATTAAACAACTGACTGGAGACCAGGCTGCTCCTGTGACAGACACTTTAATCAGGAAGTCAAAAGCTGATTGACAAGATGAAAAGCTGGATGACATGAAAAATGGAAACAGAAGGAACAACACAAGAAAAGGGCACCCTGGGTCAGCATGCTGACAAAAATAATCAAGTACGACAGGCCATAATCCAATCTTTGAATGTTTGGCATGGTGCTAGTTATGAGAGTCTGCAGCCAAGAGGAAAGAAAACTATTATTAAGTGAAGGAAATTATCTGCCTTTCTAGAGCTCACGCGTATATGTTCATGAGAGATTCTCTTTCCACCCACAATACATTATAGATATATACTAGGAATAACTTATGTTAAATAATCTGAAATAAAATCAAAATAAATCATTTGCTTAGAAATAAAATAGTTTTGCAATAATATTAAAAGAAGTCATTGCTTTTCAAAAATCTACAGCTAAACAAATGTTGACACTGAGTAGGTGTGAAAAGAAGACAAACTATATAGGCTTTTATGGGCTTTTTTTAATTATTTTTGTTTTAAGAACCGAATGTAAAGCTCTCTCTTTCAACTTTTCTGCAGGAATATGCTCTGGCTGAGTCTTGAGTCTGTCTGTAGCTGGTGCTGTATCTACAAAATGGAAGGAAATTTGAAATGCCCCAATTTTATACATTTCAGATGTTTTGCACATGTTCAGTTACATGCCCCCAGCACAGAGGGACCACTGTGATAACTGAAGGTATAATTTAGCCTTTCATTGGCTCAGCACCTACTTCGTTAGAAGATAAGCATCCTGAAGTGCCTATCCTGAGTTCATAATTTGATACCTAAAATCATAGCTGCTTTTTCCAGAATTCTGAATTGATTATGGCAAGGAACAGTTTCCAGGTGTTGATACTTCTGGAAATCAAGAGCCTTGGGAACCATGTTTTGCTCCCTCCCCATCTGTAGAAGGTTTGAGATCTGTGTTTCAGGAACTATATGAAATGAAATTCTGCTGTAAATAAGACATACCCAGATATGTTTAGACAGGCATGAAAAGAGTATTTGGTGACAATTCCAGCATGTCCTCTTCCAAAACCAGCATGGAGTAAGTTTCCATGGCAAGATGTTGGATCTTGAACCTAGCATCAGAAATGGGGAAGCAGCTGTAGGATTACGTGGGCTTGGCAAGCAGAACTTATGTACATTGAGTGCTCGTATATATTACTGTACACAAACATTTGTATATGTTGGCAGATGAAGAAGTATTAGCCACAGCAGGACATGCCTTGCTAGGATCATTTATTGCCATTTCAACTTCTTGTCTTTTGTCAAAAGGCCATGATAAATTGCGTCCTAACCAAGCTGATGACATAGCTTTTTGTTAGTGAAATATATCTCCCTCTTTTAAAGAATGGCATTAAAATAAAACTCTCCATCTCAGGCTGAATTTGGGGCACTTCCTCCTAGAAAGATAATTATCAGTTAAAAAAAAACAACAAAAAACACCACTACTAAAGATGGGTAAAATGGGAAAATCTAGCTTAGGCATACCACTTCATTTTCCTATCTGCTTCCCATTTTCCTTCTCTAGCTTTCTGCGTCTCTATTTTTCCTTTATTTCCCTCTTTCACACTGTGCTTCTGTTCCAGTGACAGCATAGACCCGGGACCTGGTTTCATCAGTTCCCCATTTGTTTTCCTAAACAACAGCAACAGTCACCAAAATGACAAATCTGCTGATACTGAGCTGTGGCAAGGTTGTTGTTTATTGCAAATAGAGTTGTAAAACTTCTGGAAGTTCCAATAATGCAATTGGAAGAGAAAAACTGGTGTTCCAGAGTCCGTGGTTGGTTCCTTTAGCTTGGTCTGCTCTTGCCATCTTACCTGCCTTTGTTATGTCTTTCTTTAAGGCTTCTTATTCTTTCTTTTTGTGAACTGTGCTGCACAGGCAGGACATGTTGTGCTCTCCTCTGGAACTCTGTATTTGTTCTTTTCTTGTTTTGCTGTTCTCTTACTCAGAGATAAAGGTCAGCTTGACAGGAAGTATGGTATATGCTTGCTGCTGATGTAGGTAGAACTTACGATAAGTGAGCTTTGTTCTTGGTTTAAATTCTGGTAGACAGATGTTTCTGCTTTAAAGAGTCCCACTGTACTTGAGACAAGTTGTTTTCCTTTCCACATGAAGAAATCAAGGAAATTCCCATGTGTATGGGGCTTGAATAAGTTGCTTGCCCCTAGATGTAGATGTTACAGCACATGGCCATCGTGTAGGAGAAAGGACTGTGCTATGTTGTGCTGTATCTGCCCTGAGCTGAAGGTGAGCAAGGTAAAAGAAGAGTAGAAGGCTCTTGGAAGCAGTGTTTCTCAGCCTGTAACTTATCCTGTTGTGATAAACACAGAAAATCTCTGAACAAAAAGAACATTAATTTATTTTGGCCAAAGACCTAGTGGTTATATGTTATAATTAAAAAAAAAAACTTCATTGGCTGAACAGGGGGCAGAATATCAAACTCTCATTTCATATCCTTTCAGAGTTATGAGTGCTTTAGAGTAAAACAGCATGAAATTTGCTTTAAAAAATGTATTATACATATGTGTGTGTGTGCACATGTATGTATGAATGTGTGCTTGAGATATAAAATGTTTGAAAAAGGTTTGAAATTCTTTTCTGAAGATGCACAGAGGGCTTATTCACAAGAAAGAAGGGCTCCAGGTTTTGATGAGTTCAGATTAGGTCAGACAGCTGTTTTTCCCCCAATAAAAAGCACTCTTTTTTATGGGTGCCACGATCCAGAATTTTTCATTTATGAATAGTTTTATTAAATAAAAGGGAATAATTGCTTAGTGATATTTCAAAGCAGTTTCCAAAAGAAGAGGAAAGTTTTTATTATATCTCAGCTAATAATATACTTACTAAAATGCATGCTTCACATGTTTTTTAAAATAAGATGTTTAAATGGATGTGGGTCCAAGAACAATTCAAACTCTAGTCTAAAATCAAAATCCCTGTAGGAAAAGGGCCAAAGAAGTGACCTGGGAGCCAGAAAACAAGCCAGTGTTGAAAGGACACAGAATCTGTGCCCAGCTCAGCTTGTCACTGAGCTTGTGACCAGCAGCATTGCCAGCATGCCACAGGTGTTCACACAATGAGAAGGTGAAAATGTGACCACCAGGGACGCGATGAAGTGTCAGAGCAGCACAGCCCTGCACATCTTTCCTTTGATTTACAGGTGTTAGGGGCAGAATCACCAAGTCTAGCTCTGCTGATGTGTAATGACAAAAGTTTAGAAGATCAACATCTGCTGAAGTGAAAAAAGAATGTTATCCTCTGAGAGTAGAGATAAAGTTTAGTATTTTACGATTTTTTTTACATTTCAAAAGATAAGTCAGGTTCAGTAGTAAGAGTTAAGCAATGGACATAAAACTTCTAGTAAAGGAGTTGTTAAAAGCTGAAGTCTTATATAATCGTGCATAATTACAGAAGATGTCTCTCTCTCTCTCTCTCTCTCCCCCCCTCCCTCTCTCTGTCTATCTATAGATCTTTATTAGCATTAGGCAGTGTTGTTAACATTGACCATGAAGGATGTAGGCAGACATATGTTTTTCCGCCCAACAAAACACAGCCGCCTCTTTGTCAGATCGCATTCACAGCAGGGCTGGTTCAGAGCTCTCACGAAGCTCAGACATGAAATAGAACAGTGCGTGCTAGCACAACTAAGGGAAATATGGGTAGCCATTGCCCAAACTGCAGTTTATTCAAGGTACCATTTTTACAGATTTGTAAAAGAAGTTACACTGCCTGTTTGAAGACACATAGTGGCCAGACACCCAGAAGTTCTGATGTTTCACAGTTGCTACCGAAGTCCAGTCCTTGCTTCTGGCTTTGATTCTCTGGTCTAGATACTCTGGGCAGGAGCACCCACTGCTGCTTTCCTTATGAGAATAGGCACTGCAACAGCTGGACTGGGTGTCTGCTGTGTATACCTCAAACCATCATCAACCACTTCTACCCCAGACATTCTAGAACTTCCAAGAGATGCAAACTTTCTCATACAGACTCACTTTAGCCAGAATAAAGTAGGTACAAGAAAGCAAAACCTGAAGAAAAGTCACTTGCATGGCTTACTGACACAGATAATACAAGATATATACCCATGAATGTGCTTCACCACCTCTGGCCCTGCAACACGAACGAGGTTTTCTTTAAGACAGCATTACCAGAGTGCCTCTATTCTCTATAGCAATGCAGTACTCGCCCACTGAGGGACCTTGCATTTTGTTTTGCATTCTTAATTTGAAGGTCTGCTTTTACCCCGTTAAGTGTTTTGTTCATCTTGCCTGGCCTTTGGCATTTATTTTAAAGCTGTACTCACCACTGTATATCTTTGTTCTGCTCTTGTTAGCTATCACAAATGTGTAATAGCTAGTCCACTATCTAAAGTCTCTCCCTGTTGTCAATCGGTTCCAGCTTACACATGCATGTAAGTCCATGGTAGGTCAAAGGTTGGATATCTTTCAGACTGACAACCTCATAATATCAACCAGGATTCATAAGCTGCATAGTTACAGATACCCCTCCCTAAAACACTGCAACCACTATGAAATAATTTTGAAACTCCTAGCAACGTTATCACTTCAGTTTTCCTCTGAACTCACCCATCTGCTTATTAGCTAGACACAGATCTGCCTAACTTGAGAAATAAAGAAAAGAAGGAAGAATGGTCCAGGATTTAGGATGCTGCTTGACTTGAAAGACTGGGCTTCAGCAGGTCATTTTGAGTTGGATGCAGAAAAGAATTCTTATTTAATGATATTTAATCTGCAGTTCTGCATTAGACTCCCATGCAGCACTGCCTATACGCTATTTGTGGAGAGTTAGATGTTTGAGGATGGGAAACACAAATGTCAGCTTACAGGGCAAGGCTATCCAGCAGTACCACTGAGCAGGGGCCATTGGAGTGTGGACAACGGCTGACTGCAGCAAGCTCCATCCCTCCTTGACCTGAAGGCACTAGGCACTAAACACACTCCAGCTCTAGCCACCAGGATGCAGTGGACTACAGGGCTTGAAATTCTCCTGTCATAAGTCTTTCACTTGGGCTGGAATAATTAAACATTAATTGACCAGAGAAAGTGAGAGTGAGAGAATAATAAATTCACAGTCCAGTAACTATGGCACCTCCTGATGAGGAGGTTAGAGGAAGAAATCTGGGTCCCAATCCCACTGTAATGGCTATTTCTCTTTAGTACGTGCACATACAATATACTGAAACAATATGGTATTACTGAAAGATTTAGCATTGAATAGCTGTTAGAGCAGTGACAAAAACTAGTTCTCCCCCTTGGGGAAAGCTCTAATCACAAGGCAGTGGAGCCATGCTTATTTTCTCACCTGTACTCTCTCTGGCTCAATGACTACTCCATTAGTCCAAGCACAGTGGAACCACTTCAAAAGAGATTTGCAAAAGCCCTCCTTGTGTATATAACGTGGTCTCATGTACAGAGAATATACAATGGGAAATATGGGTTCAAATCTTCCCAAACAGAGAGTACAATTAAGTCTTAGCCTAAAGAGTCTTGGTGAATACTCTTAACTGATGTTACAGGGTGTGTGGGGAGGAGGTCAGGGCAGGTTTTGTTCTGGACCTTCTGTGGGCGAGGAGGCCAGTTCCAGGAGGAGTGCCCCAAAAGCACGTACCAATTCAGTCCTCCACAGACAGGAGGACTTCAGCCTCATGGTGGGCCTATTTATGTGGCACTGTGAAAACCTGGGAAGTCCTGGAAAAATCCAAAACAATCTTTTAGATAAGTTGCTGGGAATAACATAGGCATTCTCTGTACTTTAAACTATGAAAGGACTAGTAGCCAAGGGGGAATTTTGTGGCTAGGGACTTCATCATTCAGAATCAATGAGGCAAGTATTAAGCAGCTAAATCCTGCTGGAGGTCTGCCACTCCACCATGGATAGACACTACCAAATAACTGGTGGCTTTAACAAATTGCCACCATTCACCTGTTTGCTTTTACCCTTTGCCAGTATTGCTACCCTCATTACTTTCTGTGAGCACTTTTTAATCTGAAAGAGAAAATTCATCTTATAGAGCTTAAAATGGTTTCAGATAGTGCGACTCAGACTAAATGCCACTGGAGTTGTGAAAAACCAGTCAGTCAGTAGCAACTTTGGGGTCTGGTGTGTTTGAGAGGTCTTGGAATATTGTACTACAGCACATCCGATTTAGGAAGATACTGACTGTCTAGAACCTTACTTTCATTTTCAAAACAGTATCATATACCTTTGTTATTTCCTTTACTTTTTACATATATGTAGAATAAATGCACTGAGACTCCGATAGCATTAACAAAGACTTTTTTATTGGGAACAACTTTGTGTTTTGTACAGTTTGTGTTTTTGAACAGTTACAACACAGGCATCAGTAGGACAAGCTTTCCCCACCTAGATTTCTACTGTGAGTCAGATGTTTAGTGTAGTAATCCCTCCTGAGATGCTAAAAATAGTTTAGTATATTGCTTCTTCTACGAAGATGTCTACTTACAGCCAGCTGTGCTGTGGATGGGTATCTACCAAGACAAGGAACAAGGGAGATGCTTGTTTCTGGTGGGCTCCCAAGAACCGCCAAATGACTGAGAGCTGCAGTCACTTTGAATTGCTACCACTGAAGTTTCCTGGCACAGCTATTCTGGAAGAACTACTCTTGTGAATGAGTGATGCTAGAACATGCTTGGCTATTCCAGAATAATAAGTCCACCTGCAATAACTTTAAATACAATAATAAATCTAAGTAAATCTAAATATAGCAGGGTAGATGAGTAGTCACAACAGTCCCATGAAGTCAAGGTCCTAAGTGAAAAATAAAACGAAACACCTCTCTCTCTTACTTTGAATAGGCACAGTCTAATTAAAATCAAGAAGCATGTGGTGAGTGATTTCAATGAAGGACCTGGTAGTTTATATATATTATGGATTAACATTAGCAAAAATTTTGGCTGATACAGAATGCTTACAGATAATGTTACTGTTTTAGAGTTCTGCATTATTTTAGGTATTTGCTGTGATTATTCTTCAGTCTTTCAATGCCAACTGGGGCTAGGTAAATCATATGGAACAAGGGTGAGATAAGAAACTCTTCAAAGGTAAAATGAATGCTAGCTTAATGAGCTGTCTTTGTTTCTATAAGTGCAACTTCCCTGTATGAAGGACTGCCTCATTCATGCTCTGCTTACAGTAGCTCAGTGGGGAAACTTGTATTTGCGCAAGCCCAAACTTTCAGAAATTGTTTCTGCCTTTGGAGTTCCAGCTTGAGATACATTGGGTCTGATTTTGAAGAAGCTGAGACCCTCATCAGTATCTGCTATCCTTTATGAGCAGTTGGTGCTAAGACCTTCAACAGGTACTAGATGCTTGAGCTCTTATCTACGCATGTGTCTCTTCTCAAATTACAGTATTGCAAATCTGTTGTAACTACTGAGAATTTTGCAACAATCAGACAATTTAAAGAATTGCTTAATAAAATCAGGCCCAAATTCTATTTTACTTTTCTGTCCAAGGTGTTATGAACACATAAGAAAGATGCAACTGCTTTGATCCTCATTCTGAAGACAAATTTCTCATTGCAACAGACTCACCATTTAACTAGGTCAGAGAAAAAGAACAGTACAGACTTTAGGAGAATGAATATCAAATCTAAATTACGGAGGCAGAGAATGTGAGAGGGCAAAGGAAGTGATCTGAAGTGGAATTCTGGCCAGGACAGCTTAAGCCAACAGCCCTTTTCTTACGAAAAAATACCAGAAGACTTATAATTACCATTGCTGGAAGGAGGATGACATGAGGAAGTGCTCAAAATCATATAATCATATAATCACAGAATCATAGAATGGCTTGGGATAGAAGGGGTCTTTACGATCATCTGTTTTCAGACCCCTGCTATAGGCAGGGACACCTCCCTCTTGACCAGATTGCTCAAAGCCCCATCCAGCCTGGCCTTGAATGCTTCCAAGGAGGATGCATTCACAACCTCACTGTACAACCTATTCCAGTGTCTCACCACCCTCACAAGTGTAAACTTACTCCTTTTCCAATTCAAGGTATACCTATTCCTCCTTGAGCTGTGTGAGGGCAGTGGTTCAGCACTGACTCAGGAGTTAAGGCATCAGTCAGCACTTGGGGCTCTATACGCCAAACTGGCAGACAGTTCTCTCTCGCTTCAAGCTGTAAACAAGAAATATGCGTTACTGTGCTTGAAAAGATTTTGCAGAAAATCACAGATAGTGCAGCAGCCATTGGGAATGCAGGTTAACAACAGCATGTAGAACACGAGCTCTGTGGGGCAAAGGTGGCAGGACAGATACTGTATTTGAGAAAGGTGTCCATGGAACATTTACCTCCATTGGTAATTGTCTGACTCTGAATTTGTGACATTTTCATGACATTAGAAATATTTCAGAAGTGGAAGACTGGACTGGTAAATGTTTTGAATTTTCAGCTGGGCCAAAGAAGCATTGCTGCCTAGGCTTCGAGAAGAAAAAAACCTAATGCCAAAGTTTTGGCTCAAGAAGTTCCCACTTGTCAACACAGTCAGTTGCTGTATGCCTGTGAAGGATTATTTATGAAAACATCAATTAAGCAGTTTTAGGACAGCCTAAAAGTTACTTTAGAAGTTCAAGGATCTTTCTGAACTTGAGAAGCTATACAAGGCTTTTTTTCCTTTTCTTTATAACATAATTTTGGCAATTGATAAGTTCATCAGATAGTATGGTCTCGTATAGGCGTTCTTAAACATTTTCTGAGTGAATCACCCCAACCAGACAAAAATGAACAAGCCACTTCCTCCCACAGCAGTTGCTTACATTAAAAAGGAACATTAGGAAAGTATTTAAGGTATTTTTAGCTGCCTTTTCCTACAGCTTAGAAGCTAGAAAGAAGGAGCACTGTGGTCTAGCTATATAGTGCTAGGAGTTGATGTATAGCCATGCAGCTGCAAGTAGGCGGAGGTGGCCAAGCTCCGCAGGCAGGCCTCATCTCTAGTTATTCACCAGCAAAGTTTCCAGGCAGTGAGGCAGCTCATGTGGGAAGCATGAGCACACTGCAGCGGGGGCACAGGGCTGAACCCAGTCTGACCCACTGTGCCTCCTCCCAGCATGAGCATGGGTCTCACCCATGGCTCCCAGAGGAGGAATGGAGTGCCAACTCCAGCAGCTTAGGAGAGTGTCACTGGGTGCATTTGGTCATGAGCTGTTGCAGCAGGCCGCAGATGTGGAAGGAGTGGAAAGGAAGTAACAAGCAGCCCAGGGAGAGGGATTGACATGTGGAAATCAAACCCTATAGCCTGAATAAGGATATAGAGCAGGTATGTTTATTAGCGATACACATACGCCCTGGTACAAGGGGGATAACTTGCACACCGCAGAGCAAAAGTCTGGTACAGATATAGGCCAAACCTATACATAATCAATGATTTTCCCAGAATTCACATACATATTCATTATATTTCTGAGAACTTCTTAGTGTACAGTCCCTCCCCCTTGCGCGTGTGTCATGAGCAGCGGGGGTCTCCTCCTGGTGGTCGTGGGATGAAGGCTCATCATCTTCCTCGTGGAGGCTCGTAGTCTTCCTTGCTGTAAACTTCTGACCCTGCAGAAGGGGTAGCCCCTGATCAAGTTCTAATTTGCCTTGTGGATGTCTTATCACTTACTTACCAAATGTCCTTGAGTTGTTCTCAAAACTTTTATCTTTGTCCTCCACCACCACATTGTTGTAATCCCAGCTTGTTGCAATCCTCATCCTTTAAGCAGCCTCTGCACATTTGCTTCTGTAAACCATCTTTTACCCTTTGTTTCTGTGAACCATGTTTCACCCTTTGCTTCTGTGAACCATCTTTTACTCTTCAAGAGAATGCACTAGATGTAGCATCTTCAGAACCGGAGACGAAGGGCAAATGGCTGGAACAAGCCAGTCATACTTTTTTTTCCAAGTAAGGCCTAGCTACAGATCACTCCTGTGCAGGTAATTTGGGCTCTGGAAGGTTAGTTGTAGCAAAATCATGTTTTAATATCAATATACAGAAGTGATCTGAATATATGCACAGTGAAAAAAAGTTGTCAATAGATCCAAGAATATATTCCAAAGCCAAGAAACTGATTTATGCATTTATCTGAATTCAGCTATCCAAATCCACATCTTCCCCACTACATTCTCTCTATTTTGAAACAGCTGAAAATACCAGAAAAGAGAAAAGGCCAACAAAAACTGACAATGGGTATTATATTGGTAAAACATACTTACTGATATTGGAACTGACTTATATGTCCCATTAGGAGACTCATAAGATAGATTTTCCAACCTTCAGCAGAGTAGCCATGACATCCCTTTTACAAGATGGTGACTTCTTAGTGTATTGTTTCACACTTCTGCATATAGTGGAAAGTACATAAAATTTTAAGTTAGTTTCTAGTTAGTTTCTCATGAGCTCAAAGTGAGAAAACTCAAAGTGATACCGATAGCTCATCCAAAATGTTGTCTTTTGTTGTTGTTGTTGTTTTTAACTCTTATGAGTTTCAAGATCAACTCTCTAAGTTGGAGGAGGCTAAGGTTGTCTTTTTTGAATGCATAACAGTGCTTACAGAAGATGTGTGTTTGCTTCTCTATTCTTCTCAAAGGCAGTACTTCTAGCAGCCTGACATTTAATCCACCCACATCAGATGTTCCTGAGAGTATTGTCATGGTTGCTATTTAAGTTTCCTAGAATGGTTCAAGGGATTTTGATTCAAATAAATCTTGCAAGAAATATTACCACATATTAAATCTCCAACACCCTGCATTGTGAGATGAGAGGTACTTCAGGGTCTTCTCACCAGCTTAGCTTTTGAGCTCTGTTAGGATAACACCATCTGGGGGCAAAGTGCTCAAATACATCTGCCCTATTTCTTATGAACAAATATTATAAGGACCACTGTTCTGTGAGAATTATTCCAGTTTCCATGCAGCATCTGAAACACTGAAGTGAAGCCTGAAACACTGAGTTTCGTAATAGGTCATCTACGAGAAGCAAAAAAATATCCCATCCAGAACATGCCACTGCAGTCTTCTTTTATTCAAATCTTCTATCTTTTTCAAAAAAAGCCATTGAAAAAAAAAACAACAACAACAAAAAACTGCCTCTTATTCAAAAATTAATGAAGGATGAAAGCTCTTGAAGGACCTACTACAAGTTGTATAGAGACATTTTCTGGGCTTTTTTACTGGCAGTGATCCTTGTTGAAGGAAAGACAGTCTAGTGATCGCTTTTATGTTCAAACAACTACCTTGTTATTGTAAACTCTGAAGATGAAGTTATAGAAGTTGATAGATCAACAACTTTTATCAATCTGCACTTCCCCTGCATGGCTGTCTGAAAATGCGATCAGCGTAAATTGGATAGGGAGGGTGGGATCACATATTCCAACAAGTTAAATTTGTCAGCCTGTAACGCACATAAATGGCATAAAATATAATTGCTTTTGAATTTGGGCCCCTTCAGGCTTCATGTTGATTGAAGAAAAAAGAACCAGATGTTTCTTCAGCAGGAATCACAGAGGCAAGATAAATATTCTCTGGTCCATGACATTTTATAGAGTTTCCAAGAGAAACCAATTCATTATTTAATTATTTAATAATTGGGTGTGTTGATCATGTAAAATATAATTGGCCCAGGGCAAATAGCAGTACAACCCTGGGAGCTGGCTGACTGAGCTTGTATAATACACTTTTTGCCAATTTTTTTTCTGCTGTGAAAACATTGTAAGATGAATTAATGCTACTTAATCTTTCTTCCAGTGTTTCATAAATAAAAAAGGCCCAAAATACAGACTTTCCTCTGTTCTGATCACCACCTTGCACTAGCAAGTAACTTGGAGACAGAAGAGCTAGTAGCAAGCGTAAATATTGTGATAGGAAACGATAGCTTTGTTTAACTAACATCACTTTGAGGAGAAGACAATCTGTTTAAAACAGCCACATTTAATCCTCAGCTCTGTGAGGAATTCCTCATGGTAAGGAGAGAAAAGAATCAGTCCTTCCCCTGTCAGCACCAGTGGGGTGGGTCAGGAAAAAAGAATGTGCTATGGGATTTGCTGGACACTGGGCAAATCCAGGTAATTGAACTAACTGAACTGAGAAGAATTAACAAAGCTGACATAGAGCTTTTCTTTATGATGTTTTATAAGTAATAGGGAAGAAATACTATGTCATTTCTTCAAATCAGCAGCTACTTCTTAAATAATATCTCTTGTGTTCCAAGCTTTCTTCGTGTCTATGGATGTTCCTGCACTCACTTTGTGGTAGCTATTTTCTTGTTAAGAGACAGGAAGTAATTGAAATGAGGACTGAAAGAAATTCATGACTCATGTCCTCATGACTCTTCCCTCCTAGTTTCTTTTGTGCTTGTTCAGCAGCTTCTGACATCTGGGAAAGTCACGTTGCTTCCAAAGTGTTTTCTATGATTGTATCATCAGGAAGAGTTGGGGGGGAGCCCACTTGTCCAGACAATGGTGAAGGAAAGCAAAGAGAGAAAACATAATCTGGGATCTCTGCAAAAAGAATTCCACAATGTTGTGGGTCTTCTTTTCCTTGCTGTTCCTACCATAAATATCTCTAGGACTCTGTCTTTTCATGGTCTGAGGACAAACTGTTCCCTCTCTTTTCTTCCAGTCTCTTCTCCTGATCCAAAGGTTTTTACTGGATTAGGCTTGCTCTTCAACAAGTAAATGTGCAAAGCCACAACCACTAGAAAAAGAAACAGCAGCAGTCTCTACCAAGAATTGGCTCCTTAACTCCTTCAAAGAAAGACATTAAGTATTATATGCATGACTTTGACTTACTCATGCATTCTTGAAATAACCTGTTTGCTGAATTCTGCATTGCTTAGATGAACAAACTGCTCTGGAAGTTAGGTATATCTATTGCACCTTGAGCAAACTTGGGAGTTTTTCTCAACAGACTTCAGCCAGGAATTTGAAAACAGGGGTTAGATCAGTTGGGAGCCCAGATGCCCAACTCAACCTTAGGGCTTGTGTTTGAAATTATAACCCGTCCCCCAAAATCTCAATTTAATACTCATGTTTATAGTGGTACTTTTTCCCTAACAGCTGGAGTTATTCACACAGGTGTCAGTAATTTAAGACACAAGTTTTCTATGACCTGATTTAGGGGGTTGCTTGCTCAGCAAACCTTGATTTCCCCACCACTGCTATCTAGGGGTGCACCCCTGGGGCTCAGGGCACCCACAGGTAGGAGGATCTTGCAGAGAGTCTGAGCTCCATTTGCAAAACAAGTCCAGCCACCTTTAGCTAATGAACACTTTTTCTTCCACTTTCTTAGTAACACAGGATCCTCTTGAGTGAATTTGCAAGTAAGATGTTTTCAGTGTAAGCACTCTTTCAAGATACGTTAAAAAGTGAAGTTCTGCCTTCTACAAGACTGAACTTTGTTTTATGTCTAAAACAGCTTTCATTGGCCATGCAAATAAAGTGTTTCCAGTGTAACAACATTTTCAGAACGTCTAAACAAGATGGAAGTCTGCCTTCTAGATGACTGAATTTTATTCTCAACCTAAAATGACTATCATTGACTATATCATCTGCAGCTATATTGAGGAAGGAACTGCTCTCCATTTCACCCTATACATCATCTTACAGTGACATTTTCTTAGCTGGGAATTGCTTGGTGATTTGCCAGCAGACAAATCAGAGCAGGAAAGAGATAAATTGATCGCATTCATCCAGCTCTGGAGGTAAAACCGAGATCTCAGCCAGAACTCTGCTTGCATTAAAAACCTGCCTGTCCACCTGGTAAAAATGTGTCTGAGGAGCAAAGCATATGAGAATGGGGTGGAGACAAAAATATAATAATTCATAGTACCCTAGCTAATCTCCCTCCTCAAATTATTGCTCCTGCAGAAGATATTATTTATGAGTTTTGAGCAGTAGTTCATGGCACTGGGCCAATTTTCTTCTTTTCTACATAATACCCTTCCTCAGAAATCTCAAAGAAATGGCACTGAGTTTAACTATCTAAATGCCTTTCTGTTCAACTGGACAGTAGGCACTGGGCCAGATGGAAATAATGGCTGTCTAGATTTAACTGAAAATGAAAGTTATTTCCACCAGTTTGAGGATAAAAGAAAGGCATCAGGTTTTAAAACTGTAGGTGGTGTTGGCATTCACAACTAAAAGCTTTTCCATCAGGCTTTGATCACTAAACTAATTCAATAGAGAGGGCAGTTACTTGAATGAGAATCTTTACCTCAAGTTCTCGCTGCACTTGGCCAATTTTCTGATACTTCAGACTAATTCAGACGACCATGTTTAATAATTAATGCTTCCAAGAGAATTTGAAAATGTAATTTGTTATTATTAATCCTCTGTACAGTGGGTAAAATGTCTTGTGTCCAAATGGCATACAGGTAAATGGAGGAGCAGAGAAGATCAGTGAATTGCATACAGGCATCTGTTGATGCAGCAGCAGAGAAGTTTCCAAAAAACAGTAATTCCCAGGCTTTGCAACTATTGATAAGTTTGCTACTCCTAGTAGATCTTTAATTATTGTAGATGGCTTCATCATCCCCAGTTTCCAAGGGTGCAGCCAAAGCACCATGCAGGGAAGACAAGCCTGAGGCTGTCAAACAGCCAAGTAGTAGAGACAGGCCAGGAACTGCATACAAGTTTCCCAAATCCCAGTTCAATACTCTGTCATTATTTCTTTTAGAAACTCTTTCAGCTGACAGATTAATATGCTTTTCTGGGAAAGTTCAACCAACTAGATTTGCATGGTCTCAGCAAAACTTTAAATCTTGTGCTTTTACAGTAGTCAGAAGAATGGTAGTTTTCCATTGGTTAAAGGGCTTATTTGCAAAACAACACATTGGCAATGATAGTTCTAGTCCTTTGCTTTGTGCAGGGTCTTTTCTCCAGGCTCCAGCACAGTTTTGCTGGTGTGAACTCACCTCAACACAGCTCAGGATTGGGCCCCGGCATATTCGGTGAAACAAAATGGTAACAACTACCGAATCAACACTGCTTCATACTTCAATAAATTAAGCAAGGAATCTGTTCAAACTGGGAATTAAAAGAAGCTATTAAAACATTCCCTCTGGTATTTTTATTTTGTTTACTCATGAGACCTGGCTCATTCCCCTCTGATGCACACTGAGTCCATATTTGGAGAACTCTGCATTCAGCATTCTTACAGTCAGGCAGATTTTAGATTTTTTTTTTGTATACACAGTGTGCTTTTCTTATTATTTTTCTTTTTTTTTTAAACAATTTAAATCAGAAGGTTGCCCCTTTCATTTCTCTTTCAAAACATGACCAAAAAGGGATCTAACTGTTTTCTTCAATTACTTGAAATGAACATTTCTCTTGTACTTGTTATTGCTTACTGCCCACTGCCTTTCCTCCCACGTCTCCTCTCCAGTGAAAAAAGAAGTCTGTGTCGGCCTCAGGCTGCAGCGGGGTGAGGGAATCTTGAAAGTTTGTATCTGATGTAGTTCAAATAAACATCCCTATGCCTTGATTCTTTGCTGCAGCGTTGGCTGACAAAGCTGGACTGTGAGTCTCCGAGAGGTCTCTAGGAGTCTCCTCCCATGTCCAGAACTTGTGAGAAGATCTCCCAGAGCCTCCATGCAGGTGAAAGGAAAGCTAACTATCTGGTGGGAATTTTTATACTCTGTTGTGATAACATCTTAAGTAACCTCAGTGTAGAGCTGTCAATGGCTAGCACAAACTAGCCATTCTTCACCTCTGTTAGAGATACCAGTGCTGGGATTCAGTCCCCTCAGTAACATTTTAAAGTTTTCTAAACCCATCACTAACCTCATATGCTTGGAGATGCTTTACTTTTCACCATTAACCAGAGATCCCAAGATCTAAAATTCTGGGGTTTGCTCAGGTTAGAGACCTCATCAGATTGGGCTGGTCTGGCCTGGCTATTTCCTTCCTAAATTGAGTTGAATTGAAATGAATGCATGGAGGCATTGCCAGCAAACAGCTGGAGAGGAAAGATGGATGCAGGGCTCAACCATGGAGGCTTCTTTCTCATGAAATGCCATTAAAGGAAATGCCTTCCCTCCTCTTCTTCTTTCATTCCTTGGGTCAGGAGCTATGGCACTCAGTCCTGGTGTGGCAAATTTATCTTCATTTTTGCTTTTATTCTCAAGCAATTCGAGTCCAAAGCTCCCACTTCTAAGGAGAGGTCCCGACATCACAATAAGAGCTTGTCTTTGGGTAGTTTAAAGACAGTCAAGGAATAGTAAGAATAAAAGCAACTGAGAAACAGAGAATGCTTCTGAATGAGCATCGTATCATACATATATTCTTCTTATAGGAACTAAAAAGAATAATACTATATATGAGAATATAGCCTGAAGGCTAGAACATTTGAATGGAAAGAATAACTCCCTGCTCCCTGGAGTAGTTCTATACTTAATTCAACAGTAAATTATTATTGAAAAATGATTATGCAGTCAATGGAGTAGCGACTGGAATCCAGAAGCTCCTGTCTGCTTGTCTAAACAGTTGAAATAATTTATGTCCCGTTCTTATGGTATGACCCAGTGAGTCTTCAAATACAGAAAATAGTAGGAAAAAAAAAAAAAAAAATCTAGCAAGATGGAACTGCTTAGTTTTTCTCATTCCCAAATACACTTTAGTCTGGGGGTCAGAGCTGTCTTTAGAGATCAGAGTCATTCAAACCTACAGGTGAAGGGCTGCAGGTAGCTGTCCTTCCCTGTCTAAGTGCTAAAGAGAGGAGGCCCTTCATCCTCCTCACTTGTGTTGGATAAGATGGTCTTCCCTGGTTCTTTTTTTGGCAAAGGCAGCCAGAGTACATACCTAGCTCCACGGCAGGGATCTAGGCTGTGCACTGGGAAGGTGCATTTCCACCCGCTGTGATAACTCCTGCAGGAGTTGATCTGCTATTACTCAAGAAAAAGAAGAAAGGTGAGAGGTGCATCTAGCTGTGTTCTTTTTCTGTTCCTTTGAAAATACCACTTACATTTCCCAGATACTGATGAAAGTTGAATTTGACCTCCAATTTTTTTACCATTTTTCAGTCTAACTTTTTCATTTATAGGGAAGTTTGTACAACTGCTAAAATAAAAAAACTTTAAAAATATATTTATATATTGTGCAAATTTAAGCTGGTAGGTGCAAGGGAGGGCTTCATTAAGGCTTCTTAAGAGCAAGCCATCTCCTCCATATTTTTCACGTAAGGTATCACTGCACTTAATCCAAACAAGAAATGTATGCATGGTATTTTCAGATGTGCCTTAGTATACTCTGCAGCTCAGACAGTTACAGTCTAGACCAGTAATTTAATTTGGTACTTACATATTGTCATTACAGTATTCTGCAGTTGCCTCACAATTTCATGTATGTTTTCTACTGATGTAGAAGTAAAATGTCCATAGTTTTCCTATCCTGCAGTTTGGGAGTAGAGGTAGAGATAGTCTGTGTTTGCCCAGTGTTGTAGATGAAGTTTCTGGCAGAGAAAGGCATTAATTCATACTTTTGAGTTTATACTTATCCATTAAGGCAACATGATCCATTTCCTTTCTTTCCTTTTTACATTTTGTTTTTTTTTAGATTTATAGATGTGATCATTATTCTTTAATTGAGCTTTCTGAATGAATTGATAGGTGTTGTTAGAGCATCTCAAATGTAAATTACTTTGAAGAAAAGGAATGGAATAACAGCATGAAGATACAGGTGTATCTCCAAAACTTATCATGCTGACTGCCTATGGAGTACATGAAAAGATGACAACTGGAAGATGCTTTTATTCAGTGCCTGGTATCTGAAGTCATTCAGACCAGAAGGGAAGGAATTAGAGTAGGAGATAAATTCTTGCTGCCACGTTCATTCTTTATTTCTTTCTCGTTTAAAGCAGAGCAGGGTTATAAGAGGAAAAATTATGAGTGGAAAAGAGTTTAAATACACAAGCAAAACCTGTTCATTCCGTGTCCCTTCACTTCTGTCCTTTCCTGTCTCTTAGAGCAGTTCAGAGAAATAAGTCTCACTGCAAACTTTTAGCACGGAATCACAGAATGTGGGAGAAGGAAAAGTTTGCTGTATCATCATACTGAATCAGTAGAGGACTGAGACTGCTTATTGCATAATGCCTTTGCCAGGGAAATTTTAAATGGCTCATGTCACAGAGGCTTCCATCCTTCCTCTGACATTATATTTTGGATGGACTAAGTTATTTTTCTTCGTTGTTTGTACTATTAGAGCCACATTTCAATTAAGTCTTTGCCTCCATTGTCCCAACTCAATAACTCAGTAAAATCTCTACTTTATTTTAGAACTGAAACCAGAATTAGTCTAACCAAAAACTGGTGAAAATTCACAAAATTGTATGGATGGCCATCAGTGCAAAACGGCCTTCTGTGTTTAGGCACAGTTTCACAGTTTCAAGCTGTACTGACAAAAGCCCATCACATTGCATGCAGAAAACTACCAGTTTTGCATTTATTTTACTGTGTACACTCTTGCGGGGTGATCACAACATTTCATGTAAATTATGAGGAGCTAGGGTGAGTGCTTCAAACACTTACTTTGTTTTCATTTCTTTTATCCTTTTACAAAGCTGCTTGCACTCATATATAGAGAATTTCTTAGCTGTGTTGAGATGCAGTAGACATCTAATGGAAACTAAGCTAGACACTTATTTCCCGTGATTTTCAGTGCAAGAAATACAACTCCTGGCTTGTTCCTTTCCATATACATATAAAGTTGGACTGGTGCATATGAAAATGCTAGCTACTCTCAGGTAAAAATAGACAAGCAGGCAAATTGTTAAAGATCAAAGTATTGTTATGAAATAGTATAAAATGAATAATTCCCCCATGTAGTCAAGGCTCATTTCATCAATACAATTCCCTAAGTAAACACTGTAAAAATGAAAGGGTTTATACTCCAATTGTATAAGGTATGGACCACTTTTATTTTGTATTTCTGAAGTGCCATAGTACAAACAAGATTTCTACCCTCAATGAAGCTCAAAAGTCAGGTTACTACTGTTTCTCTCATTGTGGTTACTGCTACACGGTCTTCCTGCCAGCCTCTGAGCAAACTCTTCTGTATTTCTGACAGCTTTATTATGTGTCCTATGTCTACTATTTTATTATGTTGCTATCATATGTTGGTAGTACAACAGTAGAGGTTGAACATTCCTGCCAACATTCCCTTACATTATGTTGTCATGTGATGGATGGCAGCAGAGGGGCACTCTGGCAAAATAGCATTCAACATAGAAGTTCATGTGAAGCAAATGTGTCACTGATTTTCTCCATGCAGAAAAAATAACATCCACTGATATACATCAACCCTTGATGAACATTTATGGAGACCAAAGAGTGAATGTGAGCACTGGTGATGATGTGTTTCACCAGCGGTGATAGCAACAGTGGGTCACCTCTGCTGGCGCATATTTTGAGAAGCATGGCATGCAGGCTTTTGTTCCTTGCTGGTGAAAATACATAGCTAATGGTCATCACTATGTTCACAGAATCATGGAACAGCTTGGGTTGGAAGGGATCTCAAAGATCATCTAGTTCTAACTCACCTACTTGGGCAGGGTTGTTGAAAAATGGTGTTTCGTAGTTGACAATTTGCTCCATTAAATAGTGCTTTTGTGCTCTGTGAGATGAAAATGATGGTGGTAATGTTAGAATATCACAAATTTTGTTCCAAGCAGGTCCCACAAATACAGGAAGTACGCAAGTTTGTCAGAATCTATTGGACCAATATGAGGCTGAAGGTGACAGTTTCTTGGATTGCATTGTTACTGGTGATAACATGTGGTGTCACTACTATGAGCTGGGGTCAGTAGACAGTGCATGGAGTGGTGACTTGGGAGCTCTCTGTTGAAGAAAAAGTTCAAAATGCAGCCCTCAGTAAGTAAAGTGATCTGCACTGTCTTTTGGAATTGAATGAATGATCCCTCTGGATTTCCTGGGACCTGGACAAACTCTGACCATTACATCACAATGCTGAGTAAGCTGAAGTCCTGAACTTCCAGTCAGGCCAAAGAAGATGTAGTAGAATTCCAATGTTACAGCCTGAACCAATACATGAGCACGTGAGTGCCTGCAGCAGGAGAGGGAAGGTGCTAGAGTCCCCCTTTCTCTCTCAGCAATGCTTCTGGGAGTGCGTGTGCAGTCTGAGCCTGCTTGGGTTCCCCTTCCCCCCACCCTTCTCCTGAGGTGCAAGTAAAAACAGAGAAGGCTGCATTCCTCAGCTCGCTGCTTTCTTCAAACTGTTACCAGGAGGGGTGAGTTAATTGCTCTTTGGTATCTTTTCCTATAGCAGCTATTTCTCAAATAAAGACTCTGTTATTGCCTTTGTTTGCTCTACAGAAGGCAGCTTTTCTCTTGCAGTAACACCAGACCCTATACCAGTTTGAAGACTGTGGAGTGCATTTGCCAATCTCTGCTGAGCTGTTTGACCGCAGCCACCAGATAGTCCGAATTTGGTGCCTTCTGACTTCCTATTTGGGCCTACAAAAGATGGACTGGGTGGGCAATATTTTCCTAGAAATGACACTATCGTAGAAGTTATGTAACACTAGTCGATTACCTCCACTGGTGCTGATTTTTATGAGTGTAGCATGCAGGCTCTTGTTCATGCAAAAAGATGTACAGCTAATGGCAGAGCATATGCTAAAAATTGTGTTTTGTGGCTGAGAATTTGCTCTATTGAGTAGTGTCATTGTTATTTGTATCTGTTGTATCTGTGGCATTGTTTTCAGAGTGGCCTAGGTAGAATGTAGATTTGCATGAAAAGATGAAAAAAAAAATATCAAATCCTTAATAAGATCACTTACAGAGCTTTATTATAACAGAAAACAGTGATTTCAAAATAAAACTTCAATTAAAAAATATTCCGTAAATAATACAGTATTTGCATGGGAAGTATGCAAAATATCATCAGCAGTTCTTAATCAACCAGAGAGCTGTCAGACATACAAAAATAAGTTAATTCTGCTGTTAATATTGCTGCTTGTTATAAATATTAATTGAATGCCATTCAACATTAGTTCCATTATTATTTAGTGACTGTTTCAACTCCCCCCTACACCTTTTAAATTGTCAAATAATTGGCTTTCTTCAGCTCATGTCTGTTCTCATGAAGTGAATTAATGTGGAAAAGAAAGAAAAGTTCATATAAAGCAATTGGAAGGACAAATAATTATGTTTCTATACACTCTGCATGCTTTCCTCTTTTGCCTAAGTTTGATAAACCATGAAGCAATATTTTGGACTCCTGGCCACGCTTGGTCTGAGTCCAATATATGCCATGATACACCTACTGTCTATCATGGATGCTCTGACCAAAATTCACGAAATGCTTGAAGAAAGCTGACAGACTGCCTGTGGGAGCAACTGTCTGCTTTTCTCATTAGCAAGAGCTAAAGGGTCTGTATCAGGACTTATAGCGTAGTAAAAAGAACACACTAATTGCTTAATTCTGTAGTTGCTATTTATGGCATTATTTATTAATATTCTGGATTCTTAGTTAAATTAATATGTTAACAGTAAATTTTAAAAAGTGGTTTGATTTCACTATTGTTCTTTTGGATTTCTTTTAATTAAAACCCAAACCTAGGCCATTATGGGTTTTCTTCCCTGTTATCACATGTGCATGTTTGCCTTTTGGTGTATACACAGTATTACATTGTACTGTTGCAGTGCAAATTCCTGCACAAGTACTAATGACATTGTGTTGAAATAGAATGTGTGTTTGATAAATACTAATCCATTTTACAGAAATGAAGATGGATCTACATAGACAGTAGCTATAGGTACTAGAGCCTGCAGCACTAATTCAGTGCAGAATCTGGGAAAGAAAGCAGAATGCCAGAACTTGTTGTAACCACCCAACACACTGTCTTCATCACTGGACTCCATTAATTCCTCAGCAGAAGTTGTCACATAGACAAGACTTGTGCAGTCATAACGAGCAACACTCTTATTCCAAGGACATGCAAAACCTCTTGTTTTTAGATATGTATGTTTTTACAAGTGTCACTGAGAAATCCAGTCATCACTTTGAAAAGTGGATCGTATTTGTATAGCATTTCAGTCAGTGGTTCCTAGAATTGTAAGGACCTAATCTGAAGTTCTGAAAAAGACTGGACAAGTTAAAAACAGCCCTATTAAAGTCAACTGGTATGAGATGGCACAGGAGTTGCTGTTCTGTCTTCACCACACATAACATGCAGATAACATACAAACAAGAAATTGAGCACCATACAGGGGTAACTAAATGAAAACATGGTACTGTTTCTAATGATCTTTTTGCTCCTTAATCCTTTCAGATTCATGAATTGATTTTGCCTTAATTTTATGCATCTGTGAATGGAGGCTGATGCATATTTACAGATAAAAATAAGCACTTTACCTTTACATAATTTTTCATTTTAGTTCTCTCACCATTATCATAAAGTATGTTAGTAGCAAAGTAACAAAGGCTAAGGGTCCCCAGGCTCATGAACTGGCTTTTCTAGGAGAGTAAGTGTTCACTTTCTATAGTTTCTTTCAGAAATGCACCCAGAGTCTTACTGCTCTGACAGTTAATAATATTTTCTCATTTTCAGCCCCAAATTATTCAGGCCAGATGATAGCAACTTTTTACTGTATCAGTTTTATCATTTCCCTAATGAGCTCTTCTCCCTCCTAGTATTTATCCTTAGATGTAGACAAAAAAGAAGTCATCGCCCTCACAGAATTATTTCTCAGTGTAAAAGAATGAAGATCTTAGTCTCAGCTCATACAATGTGCTCTTCATTTCCTTATCTTCCTGTCAATCCTACCTTGCTTGTGCTTTAGTTAATCTCTGCAGAACTTTGTCAGTCAGATGTGTTCGTATTCCTGGTTGAATCAGAATCACAGAATGATGTGAATTGGAAGGGATCTTACAGCCCATCCAGTTTCACGCCCTTGCCATGGGCAGGGTTGCCACCCACCAGATCAATCCACCCAGGGCCCCATCCAGCCTGACACTGAATTCCTCCAGCAATGGGGCATCCACTTCTTGTCTGGGCAGCCTGTTCCTATGCCTCCCTATGCTCTGAGTGAAAAATTTCCACCCTAACATCTAATCTGTATCTCCCCTTTGAGTTTAAAACCAATCCCTCTTGTCCTATCACTGTAAGACTATATAAACAGTTGGTGTCCCTCCTGATTATAAGCTCCTTTTAAGTACTGGAAGGCCCCAATGAAGTCTCCCTGGAGCTTTCTCTTCTCCCACCTAAACAAGCCCATTTCCCTCAGCCTGTCTTTGTAAAAGAGCCTCATTGCCTCCTCTGATGTCCATAATTCCCTTTCTTTCTTGGAAACCCCTCTCTGATACATCCAGTGATCTCATTTGTTCATCGTCTGTCACCCCTCACATGTTTTAATCCCAGCCTGCTGGTTTTCTTGCAAGTTAGGATGGGATTTAAGGTGGAAGCAACTACTTTGTTAGGGGGACAAGAAACAGCAATGTACTCTTATTTGCAATTGTCAAGGCTTAGCACAGACTCTGGCAGAATTGAAAGTGATCAATGTGTGTACTGCCTTAGGACAACACAGATCAAGACATGCCTGGAAAGCTGAGCACAAGAGAAAGAACAATGGAACAATGAAAGGAAATGCCTCTTCCCTTCCCGAGGCAACTCAGGTGGGCCTGGCTAATAGCAGGATCCCGATGCCTGGTCCCTGGTCAAGCATCTGGATGTGCTGTGCACCTGCATCTTGGGACTTCTCTCAGGCACAGTGTGCTGAGTGTCAGACTGAGGTCTCTAATAAGAGTTACAAAGAAGAGAGAGTCCAGTAACCAGCTCAGAATGTTTTTCTTTGTGGAAATACATCATTTATGTCCATTGCATGTGGCAGGGAGAGGGGAAAAGCCATCATGGAACTGGCATAAAGTGACACAAAACAATAAATAAAAACCGTGTTGATGTACTGAGAAACTATTCTCCCATCTCCCAGTTAAGGACAGTGAATTTTTATTTTGCTTGCTGTAGCTCTTTTTATTTCTTTCCATCACACACTTTTTAGCAATATTTGCAAAAACTTTGAAGCAATATTGCTACAAATACATATTTAAGATTTGATTACTCATTCTCATCCACTATCATGTGCCAGACATGCAGCCTACTCTAACAGATTACTGTTCTTAAAGTTGTTACAGGAAGGTTAAATAAAATGCTACTTTTATGACACTGAATATCTTTATGATGTTTTAGCTAAATCATAGGCTGTTTGATGATGCCACAGATGTTCCAGGTATTAAAATCAAACTGACAAAATGTCAGACCTTCACTCTAGCCACCATATCTCTGATCTTTAAGCACCTAACATTTGTTGTACTGTACCTTAGGAGCCTGTCCTTGCCACACCTCCTGCTGTACATTTAAGGACACAAGGAAAAGTCTAAGCATATCCAGCCTGCTCTAATAGTCAGATCAAAGTCTGAACTGAAGCCACCGTAAATCTTGATTTTCCAAGTTCCAATCCACTGTGATTATTAACCTACACCTTTCAGTATAGCCTTCTTATCTGATTTATTCCACTTTTGAAGTCTTGGGAGAAGGTATATTTATAAAACATACTGTCTGTAGAAAAAATTATTAAAAATAAAAGATGTGGCTTTTAAGATTGCATGAGAAGAGTGACTTCTGTTGCAATCTTTATGTGGGAAAAGGAACACTCAGAAAATGCGAATTAAAGAAGTACAGAATTTTGGTTTTGCATTGTTGAGCTTACTCTTTAAAAGTGTTTAAAATACAACTAGAGCTGAATAGAGATGTTGAAATGGGTATTTTGACGTGCTCTTGGTGAAATTTTTTACTTAAATTAAAAGAAAAAGCAGACTGAAATGTTTACATATCCTTGTGCTTCTTGCAACAGTTGTTCTAGTTCTTTCTGTTGAAAATACAGATTAATGTTTGACTGACACATGCAAAGTGAAAATGGAATTTCATTTGAAGTTATATGGGTAAGAAATTACAATGCAATTGCTTTAAGGAGTTTGGGGCCTCAGCAAGTTCTGCAGAGTAATTCAAGTATGGAGAAAACCAACTTATTTTAAACATTTTCAAATCTTGATTTTTTTAGTATTGTAATCTATTTTTCAAGACACTTGAAATGTTTCAAGAGATGAAAGCATCTCATTTTTAAATCATTCACATCCATATGCCATTCACATCCACATGCCATCTTTTTTTTTTTTTTTCCCCAGACTGAAAGGAATGCCTGGACTGAAGCTGGACAGTTACTTAGTAAGCTGTGTTAGGAAGGTACCAATAAAAAAGAAGGATTTCAAATGATTTCCGTACGCTATTTTGAAACAATGAGAACAGAATTATCTATGTAAGTATAGGTTCTAAAGGTACCTGCACTTCAAACCCCTTTCCCTTCACTTACTGGTGTGAAGTAGTCTCAGTATGGTTTAAAAACATGTCCAAATAACTTACTTGCTGGTCTTACCATTCAAATATTTGTGATCGATGCGTGGTGCATACTTCTCTTAGGCAAATGATGAGATACATACTTTAAATAAAAAGCTGAATAATGTCACTTAGAGAAACATTTTCTAACCGCAGCATGGAAGTTACACCCATGTCTCTCATTAATGTTAATACCAGTTGTGCAGCTAACCCTTCACATGGTACCCATAAGTCTGCTTTCAAGACTCCAAAAAAGAAAACGATGCTTTACTTTTATAGGACTCTTGCCAAATTTCGAGCACTGAAATAGAGCAAGGGCAATCATATTTCATGTTTCAGAGTAGAAGAAAATGGCCTGGAGATGAGATTTTTTCCCCTGAGGTATTGCACTTTCTGCTGCAACATTATGGGTTTCTTTCTTTGAAGTGCTAAGTACTGGAGTGCTGGGCACCACAAAAGCCACAACAGGGAGCAGACAAAAGGGAAATCCACGTCTTCTGAATTTTTGAAGGCTCTTTTTCTGTTGGTTAGCAAGGAGAAATAACCCACAAAATCTTTCACTAGCTATGACCGACAGTTCTGAGTCACTCAGCACCTGCTTCGTTTATGGCCTTGCTTGTGCAAGAGAGGAGCTCTGCAGAGAGGGACCTGGGTGTCCTGGTGGACAACAGGTTGGCTGTGAGCCAGCAGTGTGTTGGACTGGATGATCTCTGAAGGTCCCTTCCAACCCCTACAATTCTGTGATTCTGTGAAGTTTGGCTGAGTCAGGCCTTCAAGTCTCTCTTGAAGCTTCATGTGTGCTTACTATCAGTTCATACCTTTAACCAAATGCAAATTACATTGGGTAGACAAAGTAAAGTTCCTTTACATTTGCTTATGTCTAAATGTCAGTATGTAATTATATATTATATTGATGTAACATCAAAAAACTTATCAGAATACTGCATAAAACATATGTCCTTTTCCATTGCATTTATGCTCTATTCAACTCCGTTAACTGCATGGTAAAATTATCATCGAAAGTATCATCTGAACTTCACAGCATCTATCTCAGTCTTACTTTGTTCTTGCTGGAAATGTGGGGGCAATGCGCCCCCACCACACAGGGGAAGCACACTGTGTCAGCCTTACAGACCAGGCAGCTGTGGGAAAAGCAACATCTCCACCTGCTAGAAAGTATTAAATGTGTCAGTAGTTGGGCTGTCTGTTACTGAAGGTGATAGCTTCTTCTTGTCTAGTACTTCTCCTGTGAGCACCCTATCTCGGAGCTCAAGTTAGTGGTCTTTTCTTACTTTTCCAGGGTGTGTCTGTATTAGGTTTGGTGTGCTTACAAGAATTGTCTAAGTGTTAAACTTGTATAGTCATTTTTTTGATATCCAGACTTCTTGCATGAAATAAACACAACTAGCATATCTCCATATGTAGAGCAGTCTATAATGATTTGGTCTTCTCTTTACAGTTTTCATTTTGAATACTTTTTCCTTTGACTTTTCTGTAGTAATCCATGTTTAAAATAGCTAAAGTTTTGGAACATCAGTGTGAAGCTCCACAGTTTATGGGAGAGAACTTCTGGCTTCTCTGGTTTTATTTGTATTGGTTCCCCATAGAATTTAATGCCCAGAAATCTTGTGAGCTAATGTTAGATCTCACAGTTTTCCCAAACACATTAAAAAAAAAAAAACAAAAACCATAAAGGAGGAAAAATGCTATCTTCATTTAACTTTGAAGTGTGATCCATGGCTTTTCCAGAAGAGGCAAATCAGTGCCTTTTGCAATAGTGCAACAAAGATGCATATTCATAGTTTCTATTGGAATAACAAAACAGAGATGAGGTAAAGCAGGAATCCTTTGTTACTAGCAAGAATATGTTCTCAATTTTCAGCAACTCACACTGCATTATTAACTCGCAAAGATTTAGCAAAGCTGCAGCTAGAACAGATAATAATTTGTACTTAGAGCCTTTCATGCAAGACCATCTAAACAGTTCAGAAAGGCAGGCTTTGTTACTTTCAGAGCACAGATGAGGAAACCGAGGCACATGATTTATGTGGCTTAATGTTGAGTGCAATGTAAACTCTACCATAAACTGAAGAATCCTAGTTTTCTAGTCTACTTAGCTTATCTATGTGGCGTAACTGTATTTACATGCTGATACTGCTGTTACAGAATGTCTAATGCATTATATAAATGAATGGGAAATTATCTGTTGAATTATAAACAGTGGATACAATACTAAATGATAGTTAATTATGTGTAATAGATTTGATCATTTATTGCTACAGGATGTCAGTAATAAAAATCATTATAAAAAGCTAATCAACTTCATAGTCTCACAAAACAAAACATACTAGCTATCTGTTACCTTCCTTTTAAGTTTTGTTATTAATATTCTATTGTTGTCTTAACGTAGAACACAATGAAACCTACAAACCATTCTTATCAATTTAAAAAATATTATGTATTTCATTTAGGTACATGAGTATTGAATCATACTGAAGAGTGTAAATTTTAGTTATTTCTCACAATAAAACACTGAAGTAAGAAGAAGGAGATGGAAGTAGGGAGGAAAGCAGCAATAATCATCAATAAGTGAATAAAGCCAAGTTGATAATAATGTGACATGGTACTCTAAGCCACTCTCCCATTCCCAAGCCTCAGAAGGACAGTGGAATAAAATGTAATGAAAACAAACAAAAAAAACTCATGAGTTGAGATAAGGACAGGGGGATGTCTCACCAGTTACCATTCATGGGTTAAACAAACTCAGTGTGAGAAAGATTAGTATAATTTATTGCATACTGATAGAGCAGTGAGAACTAAAAGCAATCTGAAAATACCTTGCCCCCACCCACTCTCTTCTACCTCCTCCTCTCAAGCAGTACAGGGAAATATGGGTTGGGGTCAGTCTATAATGCCTTGTCTGTGCCTCTCCTTCATGGTCACTCTCTTCTCCTTTTCTACAACTACCCACAGGATGCTGTCCTTCCTGAACTGATTTCTTTAGGTCTCTCTCTGCAAACAGAATATCAAATATAATTGTATATAGCTGATATAACTAAAGAAATAATTTGAATTTAGCCATTTTATGCTAAAAATCTCCATTTTACCATAAACACTTGAAAATGAATTGTATGGGAAATCTATGAATGAGACAGCAGCTAACATTGTAGATCTGCCCTATATTGGCTTCAGTCACCTGATTAAGTAGATTTTCACTTTAGAGTGTTTAAGTGAAAAATGTATTGGTTACAAAATTTGGACAGTTTTCCCATTTATGATAGAAATCCTATTAAAATTAATCAGTCTTTCCGTTTAAAATAGCCTGATAAAAATTTAAATCATGAAAATGCTATGCTACAGCTAAACTATCGTTCAGTTAGCTTATTAATGAGATCAAAAGTTACCACTTTTTTGTGACACTTGATCATTTGAAAGCATGTCAAGAACTTAAATCAAAGACCTTTCAAATACATTTTTATGGAAATAGTCATATTGGAGCCAAAATGAATACCTTTTCTCTAAAACCACCGCATTTATCCAGAAAATAAAATACTGAATGGAACAGGAACTAATTCTTCATCCCAAAGCTATAAGCGCTCAGCACAATGAATGTGTAGCCTGAAAGTTATACACAGTTTAACATAGGCACATCTGGTGCACAATTCCTAATCAGGTCTGGTTTTATAAAATGTTTCAAGTATTCTTTCTCTTACATAGTGCCTTCACTATGACTATCACAATACTCATGCACAGTGTCCATCGTTATAGGGATTTTAGGTTGTCTCACTATTTATGAGGAGCAATCAGAGGGGACTAATAAAAATCTTCCTAATCAAATAGTGATAATAACTTTATACCTCATTGTCAAATACCCTTGTTCTGTTATCAGTCTTCTATTTTGTCAGGTCTGTGTGAAAGTCTCACCTTATTCACAATTTAAAATCCATTCAGTGCTATGGAAAAAAATTCTGCTTCACTTTGGAAAGTTCTTTATTTATTGATTAAGCAGCAGCTTAAATGTGCCACTTAAATGTGTCACTTAAGTTAAGTGTGTAGAGGTGTAAGACTCAAACCCAGATGAATATCGGTGTAGCACTGGCGTGAATGCCTTTTAATAAAAGTCCAAAACTGAGGTTAACCTTTTTGGGAGGAGTCATCAGTTTGAAGGTTTAACTGTGAGTGAAGTACCAGTTTGAGTACAGTGAACGTTGTTGCACCTGGTATTGGTTATTCTATTGGACTTCTGGGTCGGGAGTGGATTTCCTGGCAGCTAGGGTCCCCTTGGCTTGAGTAACCCCAATCCAAGTGTGTCTTTGGGAAAGAAGGTGGTTCTTTGCATCCCTTTGGTCATGGCAGGGGCACAAATCAGCATAGGAACACCTAGGTGTTCAGGAGCGTGGGATGTTTCTCCTGTCCACTTCCACCATCAGAAGGACCCCCAAGGGAGGCTGCAGGGGATGAACATCCTGGTGGGAGTCCCTCCGTAGTTTAGAAGAACCTGCCATTGGGCTCCTAGTGTCAAAAATAAAGTGGCTTAAAGAAAAAGCCTGTTCCAGTTTTCAATCCATTGATAAATCTTTACCATTTTCCATCATAACTATGTAATGAAGTATTATTCATTGTCTGCAGGGCAGCCTGGGATCCTTCGAAGTAGTGCAAAATACCATTTCTGAAAAGGATGACAGAGTGCTTGACTTAAAACAACACATCTGAAGAAACAGTTAGCATTTTAATTCAAACCCCACCAAACTACAAAATGTGCCATCATTTTGATGAAAACTCATTAAAATCATATGTTCACCTTGGTTTCCTTCTGGAGCACCTTATGAAAAAAACAAACTTTGCAGTTGACTCCTAAAATGCAGGCACGTACCAAAGCCATCTTGTTCAGTACATTTGTTTATCTTGGGTTCGTTGTTTTGTTGCAGAAATATGCTAGACCCTTAATCCCAGTAGAAAACTGAAACTGTGAGAAAGACAAAGTCTGGCTGACCCCCCTACAAGAATAAGCAGCAAATCCTGCTGAGAAACAGCAGAAGCAAAAACGGAGGGTATTACCAGAGAGTTTTGACTTGGAGGATGACAACTGTTTAAAAAATGCAGTGACTGAAGGAGTAATTCTTCTACACCCTCCCACTTTGTCTGTATTAAGCATGTAACAAATGGTGAATTGAAATCTATACTGGTAATAGTGTCAATGAGGGATCAGGATTATACATGATACTTCCTCAATTTGTTATGCCTCATTAGCATTGTGGCTTATTGCAGAGAACGACACAGTTCCCAGGCATTCCCTCATGGCCTGTCCTGATGGATAATGGAAATAAAGAAAGGAAAGGCACGGGTGACACAGTGCTCTCACAACATTTATCAGGGGCATAGTTAGTTGGGTTAGGTATGCTTCGCGTTCTCTGTTAGAGTCACATATTGATCTGAATTAATAGTCGTGCACTCATGGTACTTTTCCAAGGAGCAACCCTTTGGAAGGGACTGGTTCTAATGAATACCTATGTTTATTCTCTGAAAAATTATTTACACTGCCAGGAGAAAAAGAAGCAAACGTGGTTCTTTACATCAGACACTCAGACTCTCCTCAGTTTAAGCTCTTCTAGCTGACCTGCTTTTACAGGAGGCAAAATTCTGCAAAATTAGATGGATGTATTTATCTTATCTGAACTTAAGCTTTAAGACTAGCTAAATGATTGTTCTAAAAAAAAATTGTGTTTTTTTTTTCTTTTTTCTTTTTCAGTTCACAGTTAAAAGTGTTTTCATTTTTGTTGCACATCTTTGTCATATCCTGGCACGTGAGCTAAATGACAGCCACTGTATGTAAATAAAGCTCATTTAGGAAGCCTTGATTTCAAACAAAATGAAGAGACTAGTAAGAAGTGAGGGATAGAACCCTTTAATCAGGCAGAATGATGCTGAAAACTAAGTTGATGTATGTTCACACTGTTAATTAGGACCAAGCTTCTGTCCAAATGAGAGCTAAGATTTGCTGACCACCTAAACCACTCTGCTTTTCCTCTGCAGGAACCATCTCTGCTTTGAAAGCCACCAGGAGGCCTGGCCTTCCCAGGAGAGCACCAATAGCAGCAAAGCACTTGGCTACCTCTTTTTCCTTCACAGCTTGGATTAATGGCCAATTTTGTGAGCATTTTTCCTCTTCCTCCTGTTTGTTCCACTGCAAAGTCAGACAGCTTAGTATGCTTCAAAGAAGCATCGTTCCAGCTGCTAAATCAGCTGGTATGTAGAATTAGTCTTCTCCTTTCCTGTCTGCCTCCTCTCAGCTGACAAGTGTGCTTGATTCCCTCTTAATGCAATCCTAATTTCATCCTAGTTGCAGTGTAGGTGGACTGAGACTTTTATTTGGGGTTGGGCAAACTGTAAAATTGGTTGGTGAAAGTCTTAAGAACTGCTGAAAATAAGGTGTAGAACTGGATTTCACTTGATGTTGATTATTGCCAGTAGATGTACAGTTTTATGCTTCTGAGTGGTAAAATGTTGCCTAAGGTGACTGTCATAAGCATGATAGCAAACTAAGACAAGATAAGGCAAGGTTTTGCATTTGAGTTCAGCGCTGTTAATGCCAACCCCAAGTAGTAGAGAGATACTCTAGTCTCTGCAAATGCACTTTCCCTCCTAGCTCACATTGTCATGTATACTATTTTTATTGCAAGTTAGAAAGCAAAGAGTTTTAGAAGTAATGAAATTTTATCTGCATTCTCAAGGTTTTTGCGAGAGCCATAATTTCAAGCTGATAAGTGTTAAAATGAGTCAGAGGGAAAGAAGACTATAAAAAAAAAAGATACATAATTAATACTAGCTACCAGTAGACATCTTGTGAGAGAAAGTGGTAAGCAGTTTTTGCCTTTATCTGTAGAGAAGACAAAGAGCAAGGCTGGTGTGAAACCCATTCTGGAGCAATGGAAATAAAAAAAAACTAAAACTAAAACTAAAAAAAAAAAAAAAAAAAAAAAAAAAAAGCAAATAAAACAACCCTGTTCATCAGCAAGGAGCCTATAAGGAATAGAGTGGAAAAAAGTTGAATGTGAGTTACCAGCAGATATATGAGGACCCTGCACACAGGTTAAGTCTGTAGTACAACTGAATGATGTATTGAATCCCCTTTTTTGTGTAACGTCTGGAATTTCACTTGCTGTTTTTGTAGCAAACAAGAAGGTTGTGGTGTGCCCAACTGACACAGGTGAGATCTTAGATACAATTGTCAGCAAAATCACCTGTTCAATAACTTGCATGAGAAAAGAAAATAAATGATAGTGGGAACTGCATGCTTTCTTCTGAATTAGCCTTCACTTCTGTGAAACAGGGTTGCTATTTAGGAATAATAGTAAGAAGAAGGTTAGGCCTAGAAGCTTATTTGAAGTCTTATGTGTATTCACTGTCCAGATGTATAAGAGAGGAGATGAACCTCAAGTAGATGCTCAGTGATGTCGGAGAATCTCCATGTTTTTTGGGAATTATGTTTCATTATGGTGATCTGTATGGGCGAATCTTGAATTGTAAGAGAGGCTCAAGGGTAACAGCCAACTGTTCCATTGTGTATGAGTTTCACTGACACACAGAAAGCTTGAGGTACTTTCAACAGTTCAGCTGATTACTCACGTAAGAATTATAAACCTTTCAATGTCAACAGTACCTGCAACCCTGAATTTATATGAGGTTATTTTTGTTTCTAGGGGAAGAGTATTTGCAGTATTCCCTTTAAGATGCCCTAAAGCAACATTTGAATGTTTGCAGTGTGGGGAACTTCAATTTCTTGGCATCAACCATATTCTGTGAGTTAGTCTGTCAGCAACCAGTCAGTAATTATATAATCTGACCTGCAAAGCCTTTTAAAAAAGGCATTTAAAACAAAATACCTAAGATTAGAAAATGTAGATATTGAAAAGCTTTTATGGTGCTAGAATAATCATTCAAATTATGTTCTAAAAGTAGCAAGTATAGCATTAAATGTATATCTATATATCTTCTTAACCTTTATACAGGCAACAGGAGCACTGCAAGATAAATTTACATTTCATAGTGTGAAACAAACCATCCCACAAAGATACGATAAATCATCAGAGGAACAACGAGGTGCCATGACACATGCATATGTTTTTCAAGTCACATGAAATGAAGTTATGAGGCATACAACCCAATCTCCATCTCAAAGGTTTGTTAACCATAACCAAGCGTGACTGCATAAAGAGCAGCCTCACTGAAATTTCAAGTATGGATTTTTTTTTCTTCCAATAGTATTTCCCTTTTTTTTTTTTTTTTTTAATCAATGTCTTGGTCAATCCACTAACCTAGTTTTCAAATCACAATCTTAAGACTTTGTTATATAGGCACAGGGGCAACATAGACTTACTTCCAGTGATATTTTGATTACAAGGAGGAAAAAAGGCTGCCATTCCAGCAAAACAAGTTCTGTAAGAGGATTATTTGTTCTGGTTCAACATCATTGACTTGTGTGAACATAGACCAGAAAAAGGTTTGGACAAATAAGTTTGTGGAAATAAATGAAAAATTCCCATAGAAATATTATTTTGACCAAGAAGTTATTTCCATAAAAGCAAATGAACAAATTCCATGCAAAACCAATATTGATTTCCTCTTTTTTTTTTTTTTTTTTTTTTTAAAGTTTATCGTTTTTCCCATAGAAATCCAAACCAATGCATTTCAGTTTGGCTTTGTTTGACCCAAATTAGGGTATGGGGGAGGGGTGTTGAAAACTGAGCCAGATTGTTTTAAATCAACTGACTTGGCATAAAACTACATTTCCTACCAATGCTTTTGCTTTGCCAATCATAGCTTCAATTCCCTATCTCTTTTGGGCCAGCCTCCCTAGAAGACCATACATCCTATAATGTAATAAATGGATTTCACTAACACATGGCTTGTCTACGAGATAATTAATTCTCAGTAAGCAAGGATATGAATTTATAGTGTACTAGCTATGCTGCACTGACTCTCCATATGGACATCCTAATTGCATCGTGGCTTACTCTATCTAAAGAACATTAAGGGTATAACTACGCAGGCTTGTTACTAGGAAGAAAGTGAGGATGAGGGTTTACTACTCTCTATGGCACTAGCTGCTATGCTAGAATTGCCTTTGAGCACTCGTTTCTTAGAGTAATGTGACAGAGCCCTGAGTGTCCAAGTTGGACTTGCTGTAGACTAATTCCATAAATTCAGAACCTGAACTGGCCTCTTCAAGGAATTGTTGATCCATATGATGCATCATACTCCAGATTATGTAGCAGCCTACTTGCACTGTGCACTTTTAATTCCCTCCCGTGTGGCACCATATGGAAGAGAGACATGTATAGATTCATCCCTTCTCAAGATACAATTCAGTATGCATTCACTGATCAGTATCTTCAGTTTTTCAGAACAGACTGCATGAGGGTCTCATTCAACACCAATGCTTTGTCCTTGCTATGATTTGATTCTTCCAAAATGCCTAACCAGTTTGAGCAAACTTCAAATGATATCTATTCAGGTAATTCCAGCTGGATATCATGTACTAATCTGCAATACTCCAGATTTGGCATCTGTTCTGGTTTTCAGCTTTATAGGTCCAGGAAAGTGGCAAGTGCTCATGAGTGCAGTTGGAGGCAAGCACTAATCAGGTTCCTATCTTTCTTCAGCCTAAGCACAGCAGCAGTTCAGACTCATACCATTTGTAGTTGCTACTGAATTAATTCAGTTTTTCATGGCTACTGTATCAACTGGAAGCCTCACAAAAGGATTTCTTGTGAAGCTGTCAAACGTACTGGTTTCTAATCAGGACTAAAATAGCCTGGAGCAGACTTCGAGGTCAATGAAGCCTGGAGATGCTAGAACTAGGGAGCTCAAAGATGGACTGTATTGTTGAGCTCTGTGGCCAGGCATGCATAGTGTCCACAGTTACCTCCAGGTCTCCTCCTCCTTTTTTTGTTTTCTTCTCTTGCCGCTCAAAGGACCATCAAGTTCAAAGCATGCTTTGCCTTTAGGGGTATTACCCTTTGTTTTGCTTATTGTTGCCTCTTGGAGGCCAAATGGCACAGAAAAGAGGAGAGTTTGCTTTATCTGATGATGGCTCCTTTACTCCACAGTTTTCACTGTTGCACAGTCTTAAAGACTTTTGACAGATTAGGCTGACAGTAGGTAACATATTCTAACATTACTGGGGAAAGGCATGAGGATAGTGACAGACAACAGCTGAATGGAGTCGCATATACAACAGTGATAAACCTAATATTCTTGGAAGATCAGAAAAATAATGTTTCCAAGATTTTGTTCTTTGTTTCAGAAGTCTATATGTACAACCTTTTTATTTTTATTTCTAGCTATACATTGAAATACATTATCCATGTGAGGCAAATGGGAAAATTTCATGCTGAAATGTATTTATAGTGAATAGCCAGCCTAAACATGACATCAGACACACACAAAAAAAGACAAATTTGCAAGGTGCTTTAAATCTAAAATTAGATCTGAATTTTACACATCTCTCTATATATGTGCATGTATATACCTGTGTATGTAAGTTCTACTGTCAATTTATGAATAACATAAGACACCATTTCCAAATTTTGGAACAGCAGCCTGGTATTGTAAAATAAAATAAAATTAAAAGAATGCCATCACCACCACTACCAAAATAACCCTAGCAAATTCCTCAGCATCAATTCTTCTCACATTTAGACCACCTAAAGTGTGCAGAGCTACACTGGGGAGACTTGATCAGATGCAGTCATTTGATACAGCAAAGACATCCTGCCAAATCTAAAGTCTTCTAATGTAAGTAAATCCTTTAACTTGAGATGGATTGTAATGTTATGTTGTTTTATGGGAATAAACTACATAGTGAGTACTGCACTCAGAAATAAGGGTTTGAAGCGAGAGATTCTCAAATAAATAGAAATATTCTTTTTCTTGCAAAATTTGGGTCTTCAGTTTGTCAGCCCGAGGAGTCTCTAGGAATTAATTTCTGATGCACTTGAAGAAATCTCTGTTCATGATTCATTCATAGAGAAATAAACAGTAAAAACCTTTTTCCATATCAACTTGCAACTCCATTCATATTTGTCAATCGGTTCTTAATCCATTTAATCCAGCCAGAGTGCCTGTGAAAAGGAGAGAGGTATGGTGTGAAATGTGACAGTCACCAGAGCAGCAGGAGGAATCTGTTATTTCATACCCATCCTTCCATGTTGCAGTAGTTCTGTGGCTCCCAAACGTGATGGGGTGGGCGCCTGCACAGAAGCAGTTCCCAGGGAGATGCTGAGTCTCCATTACTGAGGCAATGCTTGGCACCGTGTCCCCAGGGGAAGGCATGGGGTGGAGAAGCAGAGGGCACAGTGGTTGGCGAGTGTCTAGAGGTAGGAAACGTTTGCTGATATTCTTTATTTTTTTTAACTAAGTGTTACTTCTCCTTTCTTTTACTTTGGAGGTCTAAGAAACTGGCTTTGTCCCTGTTCCTCTACCATGACCTTTACTGTGAGACATCTATGTGGATCAGTAGGAAGAATGGGTTTGGTGTGAGCAAAGGTCAGCTGTGGATTTTGGATTTTGCAGATGTGTGCTTTTGAAGCTCTGTATTAACACTGTGTTTGAATCAGTAGCCTCATCTCAAGCTGTAATACTGCTGCGCTCAGTTCGGTGCTTTAATGGCATTGCAAGCTATATTCCAGCCTCTTAACCATAATCTGTGTTTTCTTGGCATTGAATGTGTGAACAAATTTGGGATTTGGGGGTTTCTGGGGGGAGATGAATTTCATCCTGTAGGAGAGGAAAAACTCAATGTCATTAATAATGGAAATTCATATTAAATTTGGATGCTTGTAGTGGAATTTTAGATTACGTATCAAATTCTCCTGGCCAGGAGGGAAGGGGGGGTGAAATATTTATTCTCAACCATCCAGGTTTTAGTCACAACCGATGAATGCTGATGGAGTTGATAAATGCTTATCATAACATTACAGGTACATTTAAAGGTACTGGCTGTGTCCCTCTCACAGATGTATGTAGTGCACAGAAAAACTCTTAGCCTTTTTTCACTTGATTTGCCAAATCCCCAGCCCTGCAGCAGGACTTCCTCCTCTCTGCCCAGCTGTCAGATGGTGCTCTGGGATTCAGCCCCTGCACTGCCTGCTCCTCTCCTCTGTACACTGGATGCCTTTGCTGTCCTATGACTTGTCTAATGTGGAGAAGACACCTGGTTGACTGCACAAAGAGCTTTCCCTCATCCATCAGTTCATCTTCTTCCTCCAGCCCTCTGCCATAAAATTGGCCTGTGAAAGGGAACATTGGAAGAAAAAGGACAAAAGCTGGACTGAAGTAATCAAAGGAAGGGAAGAAGGAAGAGGTGATGGGAGCACCAGAGCTCAGCTTTTAGGGTGAAGGGAGCTGCACCAAGCAGCTTTCTGTCTTTTACCTGATGACCATCCCTCCTGAAGTGCTGAGACTTGAAATTAAAACAGAGACTTCACTTCATGAGTGTGTGTGATGTCTAATGCCGGTTTTATAGAATTATGTGGAAACCTCATGCAAATTTGCCTTCAGGCTTTTCCATGTCCTAACCCAGACAGCTCTTTCCTCCTTTCAATGCTTAGCAGCTTATATCATACTAAATTATAGAGACAGTGTATTAGATTACCCAAATTCACTGTCATTTGATGGCATTTTGTTTTACGCACAAGTGAATGATGCAGAGGTGCCACTGCAAGAAGTCTTACATGTAAACCCCTGCTAGCAGCAGACAGATGGACAGATTCCAGGTTGTCTTAATTTTTTCAATTAGCTGTCCTAATACAATTCCTCACCAAGCATTTCTGATCTTCAAGGTGTTGCATTTACAAGAAAGCATTAGAGAAAGAGGAGGTATCTTTGCTTACCAGATTAAAGAAACTAATTATGTTGAGGATTTTTTAGTACTTAAAAAAACAAGAAGTGGGTGTTAGTTCTGTGTCATGCTACAAAACATCAACATGGTGACCCCATTTAATTATTTTCTTCGTTCACTAAGCTCCTAGATCTGCAAGACTTCTTGCATTTCACAGGGACAATGGAATACTCAAAGACAAAAGATGATGTCTAAAAAGAAAATAACTAATTAGATGTCAGAGCTTTATTTTAAAAGTGCTCAGTGGGAAAAACATTGAGGGATTTTACACAGATGCAAAGGCAAACAGGAGGTTTATCCTATTAACTATGTGCTTCTAATCCATATATCCACTCAGAATCTAGCCATTTTATCTATCAGCCAGGCTGGGTTGTATTAAAGGGGGACAAAATCTGAGAATGATGTGGATATGGCTTTCTGTACCTTTTTTCATATGATGTCATTTTTCTGAGTGAGTAGCTTTCCCAGCATGATTGCTGAAATGAGAATTGGGTACCAGAGTATCAGTCATTCTGTGTGTCTGCTACAAATGCTTCTACTTCTTTAATGCTGCTGAATTTTTGTTCATAATGCACAAATGCACACAGTTTTCATTGTAGTTCTGAAGCAAAAGTGGGGAGGACTAGAAAATAAGAAGGTACCAGTCAACACCTTTTTAAGCATGCACAATGTGTAATTCAAAATGTTGCAGAACCCAACTGACAATCTAAAATCATTTTAAGGCATAAAATCATGGAACAGTTTTCTTCAGTATTCAAGACGTGGTTATGACAGACACTTATATGCTGGCGAAGTCCCACGTATGTTATCAGCAATTCTGCAGCATGGTTATGAGGAAAATTGTTTGCATATTAATTATTACATCAAAAGAATGAAATAGTGTTCCCTGATCCAGAAGACACTTTGGAAGTCACCAAGGAAAGCTCCAAGTGGAGGAAAAACATATAAGGTAAATAGTGTCTTTTTCAGGAAAAAAAAAGGACTGGGGCCCTGCGAAGTGCTGGTTAAGTGTAATACACTTCATGCAGATTCAAAAGTGCAAAATGCTACTAGATAGAAGATGATGACAGATCTTTGCTCTTGTCAGCAGAGAGACAGTAACTGTATCAAGTCATTATCACCCAAGTTGTTACTGTGAAGTGTAAATAAAACAAAAATAGCGACACAGAAGATTGTGAGATTGTTGATCCAGATTCTGGATATTTGGAAACCAGCAACAGAAGACTCAGCTGCGAAACACCTTCATCGTGAGCTGGAAGCTGAATTTAGAGGAGTGCTATGTTTTATCATGAAAAGAGAAATCATCCTGTATCCAGACAGCTTGTGATAAACCCGACAGTGATAATCTAGCACTAAAGACAGTCTAAAGCAGCCAATTCAAAAGAAAAATACCTTCAAGTGGTTTTGAGTAGAACAGCTTTACAGATGAGAGATGACATCAAAGTAGAAACTGTGAAAGAGTTGTTGTCTTCTTGATGATGACAATTCAATCACGGTTCACTAATTATACCTATTTCAGTCGCAGTCTTTCCTGCACAGTGTTAGCAGAAGAAAGATTTAAGACCATCAACCACAATACTTCACTCACTTGAAGTTCTAGTGCCAAGATTTAGTTTATGTAGTCACCTGCTGAAAGAAATCCATTTACCAAAGCACATTTTGTTGCGATTTATCGTTCAGTCTTTAAGAGGCAATGTGGAGCTTATTTGACTCTGATGCAGCAGATTTCAAACTAAAGAGGCTGATGCAGGCCTTTTTATCTACAAGCTAGAATCAGCCTCGGAGAGCTGGTACTGTCACCATACGTTGTCTGCCGTGTGTATAGTGTACTGGCTTGTGATTGTGCTGACAGACTTGAGGAGACAATATGCAGAAAAGATGCATCTCTGTTTTCAGCCTCCATTCCCTAGGTTACAGCAAGAAAGACCCCTGGCTAATGCTCTGAAGAGCAGCAGGATACAATTACCATTTCTCCTGGTGAAGGACATGGAGTCAGGTGAAGTACTGAAAGCATTGCCATGCTTGCAGAGCCCGGTTTGGATACTTCCTTGCTCATGTACCAAAACAGCCCCTCAGCTCTTTGAAACTACCTTGATATGCTGTTTGTGCATGTGGACTTCTACACGTTCGCAAATCCACCGTGTAAAAGTTAGTCTTTTAATTATTTGCTATTTATTTATTCAGCTCTATCAAAAATTGAAAAAACGAAGAAATAAATGAAGAATTCTTGGTTAAGACTGGTTTTCTAACACTTCTTGGGGAAAAAAATAGTATACGTGATCATCAAAGAGGCAATGAATAACAATATTGGAATTCAAAGATGTAAATGTATTTACTATCAGATCAAGGGCAGTCAGTAGGTGCTATCATGGAGAGATGTAATATAAAACTTTCCAGCACAATTTAACTCAAGCATATTTTAAATACATAGACTTCATAGGTACTGAGAAGTTGATGAGTACCTTTGCTGTTCTTAAGGATACCTGGATATGCTCAGTTTGTTAGATGAACAGGTTCTTTCTATTTGTTAGCTAGCCATCTACCTCAGAAAATACTTCTGGTAGGTTGTATATAGCTACTGAAAGCTTACCAAGAAGCAAGCATACACTCTTTTGAAGGAGAAACTGTATTAATTATTAACTTGTCTTCATAGAAATGTTGTGACCAGTTGTCCCAACAGAAGTTTTGATAGTTTCAGACATCAGTGGATGGAAAGGTGTCACTATGATCTTAGGAGAGGTGTGCTTCATCTGAGCAGACAAGAATTCATCTTGAAACTGTTGCTTAAATCAGAGAATTAGAGATCAGACAAGTAATGTCATGCCCATGTAGATCTTGTTCTCTGAGAGCTTGCAATGTGGAAGAACTATGAGGAAAAAAAACGTGGTAACTTTAGCTGCAGAGCAAAAACAAAATGTGTATCCTGCTGAAACCATCCTCCAGCTGTCTGTCTGTGTTTCTGTGAATTGAACAGTTAATATGATATTTGCAGGACTTGTGGAACATGTCCTACAATTAGCCCTCCTTGGTGGTGCAGGAAGAAACAGAACAGATGCACTTTTTGTGATAACCTGGAAAATACCATAAAACATCTGAGAGAAACAGCTGAAGAGCGAGTGCAGGATTTGATCTCAAAAGCATAAAGCTGGGCACAGTACCCAACAATGGAGAAAACATTTGAATTCATTGCTGAGGATTGGTGATAAAGGAAATTTGTGCAACAAATGTTCTCCATTTCCTCTGAAATTTGTTCTCTACACACTCAATGTTTCAGCTGGTGAGGACGAATCAGACATCATTTCTCAAGACAAATTTCTTTGTACTCCTACTTCAACAGATAACTTTATCTTGTCTAATATATGGAATGTGGGTGTGAACTAGTCCTAGACTCTTTACTTCAGTCAGTAAAGTGCAATACAGCACTGTAGTAAGTATGCAAAAAGAGAGTGAACAAAGTCTGCACAGTAGTTTTTGTGGTGGGAAACCTGAGAGACTTAAATCGCACTCAGAGTGTATACTTATTAACAGATCTGAGCCTGGAAAATCACACGGTAACCAGATTTCTTCCAGCAATTAAAAAATTCATATGCTGTCTGTCCCTAAAAGTGCAACAAGCAATTTTAGTGAATTTAGTTACCAACATTTCAGTGCCAGCTAGGGTTGAGCATTTTCCAGCCAGCTTCCCCACGTATAGACTATCTTTTCCAAAAGGCACTGTGTGCAAACTCTCAAGCAGGAATTTGGAGATAATATCCTCACTGGAGCATTGGCCAGACAACTGATGCCAAAGGCAATCTGAATCATCCAAAGCAGTCCCAAAGCCTGGGGAATGATACTCCACCTGGCCCATGGCATAACAAAGCATGGATAAGTAGTGAGAATGACCTCACAGGTATGGACTGTGTCAGTAGCAAAGTTGTACCAAAGAAGATTGAAGATCTCCACAAAGGTTCCAGTGATGATTTAAATGAGGAAGATCAATGACTTGTTGTACAGTACAGCTTGCACTCTTAATGAAAGGAAAAGACTCTCCTCTTTATTCATTCCTTTTTTCTCCATGGTTTTATTAAAAATATTCTCAATAATAGATAGGTGAACTCTCACTATGCAAAATAAATTATAAATAGACATATAATTGCTGGACAGTCATTAAGAACAAAATTACAGCTACTAAGCTACCAGTCACTGAATATTACAGTATCTAAATAAAAGTAAATGTGTATAGATGCCTTCAAAAAGTATTACAATTTGTCACCTTTCATGGCAACAGGAACATGACAGCAACAGAACTCCTAGCTCCTTTCATAGGCTTATTTAGCAGGGATTTCTTAAAGGCAATTGCATATACAAAGTATTTTAGAAACATTGATATTCCTATTTCTTTCAGGAATTTTTTTTTTTTTTCTTACAGTGGTGCAATACTTAAGGGAGAGAAGTAAAATACCTCAGGAAAGTTTAAATTAAAAGGGATGTCATTTCTTGAAACCTGTATGGATTTCAAAATACATCTTCAATGTGCATCAAAATGAAATGAAGTTATTTTAAATTGAAAATACATACATATTTGTAAGAGGCTGCCATAGATCCTACAAGCAACATATCTGAGAACAATACTCAGAGCCTGAATTTTGGTGTCTTGTATCCCTAGAAAATACCCCTATAAACAGTACAGTGGCTGCTGTCAAGAGGGATTTGGATTTTTTTACCCCCTTCCTCTCCCACTCCTCCTTTTCCTGTATCTCAGACCAAGGAAAACTTCTTATGGGATGCTTTGTTAAAAAGTAGGTAGTTTCATTTCCACACACACTCCCTCATAATAAAATTTTTCCATGACTCACATAATAGTAGTCAAGGCTTGGACAGTGCCCAGAGCCAGGTGTCTGAGCTATGCTTTGAAAATCTGGCCCAGCATTTTCAGTACAAGGAAGGTTTGGCTGTGGTTTCATCCACTGCTCGTTCAAAACCAACAATAATTTAACTAATGGTATTCTGGAGTCCCCAGTTTCTCAATGAACTTATCACAGACCACTAAATAAATTAGAGGTGATTCCTCCTGGAAGAAGTAATTAAAATATTCCATAAAATGGACAAATATAGTGAAAAACCATTTTCACATTCTGATGCAGAATCTGAATCCATATTTTTAAATTTCCCCAAAACTGAACTGTGATTTGCTTCTAGCCAGTCTGAAGTTTGCCAGATTTGAACTGATAGTCTAGTGATAAGAAAAATATTTGTTCCTTTTAGAACATCCTTGAATTAGGTTAAGCACTAACAGTGATCTCTTATAAAAATTGGAATGGAAATGTAAGATTTCTGTTATATCCCAAAGTAGACAGAGGTTTGACTACTCCTATTTGAGGACAATGCTACCAGTTTCAATGTCAACAATGTCTGAAAAGAGTGCAGGAAGGGGAGATTCTGCATTCTTGTCTAACCTGAAGTAATACTACTATGGATACATTTTAATATCACTGGAAATTTGGCTCAAAAGCAATATGCTTTTGAAAATGCTGAGAATACAAAATGTTTGTCACTGGAGATGATCTACAGGCAAAATTATTCTAAACAGTTTAATACTAATAGATTATCACCATTTTTACCATGTATGTACAAATAGAAAAATGATCCTTTTAAGTAATATTTAGTCTACTTCAAGAATTTTTGTTTTTGCTGAACAATTCTTTGAGCTACCATAAAGTGCATCAACTTAGAATTTCTTCTTAAATTTTACTGTTCCTGAAACTAGAGTAATTTGAACTAAGTTTTATTTCATATTTCTTTCAAAATAAGCAGCAACACAGTCTAATGTATCATCAACAATAATAGGTCTTGTTAAGAAAAACAGCTGTTGAATACTACTTTCTTTTAATTACTTTACAGAAGGTGGTGAAATTATTGTCTTCTGTAACAATATGTACTATGAATTAAAAATAGCAAAGTTGTAACTTAATATGATATTAATATGAACACTTCTGATGTTCTGGGTTTTATTTTTATTTAAGAATTGTGAGAATAGAAAACAATAGAAGCAGAGCAGGAAGCTGAGTGTGATAGTTACATAGCCAAGATACTTTGCTTCATGCATCATATATGCACATAATTATCCTACATTATAAATTTTGTAACAGTGTTTATTACAATTTTTTACTGCAAAGTCAAGAAATTAAAAGGATATGGTATGACCTCAAATTGGATTCCCTTGATGTGATTCCATATTAGGGTTCCAGATCTGCAAATATTACATCTAGAGTATACTGAGTATACTTCCCTTCAGAAATCTTAAAGTCAACACAATGATTTTCATGTCCTCAGTCACATTTAGGTCCAAACCTGAAATGTATCTCACTTGACATCCCTGATGCTTTCTGTGTTTTGAAAGCAGACCTGATCTTTTTGTTAAAACAATAATTATTCATAAGAACAGAGGAGGTATCAGGCAAATTCAATTCTCAGTGCTTCAACAGTAGATTTGGTGCAAGAATCCATCGTGAAAGAAGTAAAATTATACAGTGTGCAGATACAAGTATTTATAAATATATATAAATACATGATTTATCAAGTTCATGAAGGGCACATTCCAACCCTGGTCCACCGAAATCAGTTACAAAGTTCATATTTTGAAAATGCAGTATATTACTGAATCACAACGGAAGAATTACAGTGACAGAGGTGTCCAAAGTCATCAAAGGTTTTTAAAAAATACTGAGAAAAACTCATCAACTTAAGCATGCAGACCTAATCCTCATTGTTTATGAAGGACACAGCTGTGAAATTCTCTATTAGATACCAATGTAAAGCAAAGTTGTAATAATTACATTAAAATTAATCATTACTTACAACTGCAAACTTCATTCAAAAGCCACCGTAAGAGAAAATCAAACATTAAAAAGCTAGGAGAGGCCAGAATTAAGGCCATCTATGTAACCTCAGTTTAGCCCCCATAATGACTACACCATATAATGCAATCTGCAATTATGTGATAATACATAATTTTGTGTAGGATCATTGCCTCATTCGGTTCACAGCAAGGATTAAGTATGTGAGAAAACCAAAAGGAATAGGATAAGAGAGTTTTCAGAGCTCGGGCCTGCTTCAGCTGAACTTAATGACAAAACTTTTCAAGACTTCACCCCAGAAATGTTCTTAAGCAGGAATGTTAATTTTATTATGGAAGCATGACTAGCAATCAGTTGGAACAAAACAAAGATACTGGGAGGGGGACCTATTATCCTTTCTGCTCCTGTTGCTTTCCCATCTCCTCTGCTGGAGTTATTTGCCTCCTCAATTAAAAAAAAGCTACACAGACAGCCGATTTGACACTGGGCCCAACTGAGGAGGCAGAAACTCTGGAGGAAGTATAGAGAGATGTGGCCAGGGGCCAGGGGTGGGTGGTGACCTTCAAGCGTAGCTCTGCTGCCAAGCCACACACTCCTCTCCCATTTGCAGACAGCATACAGCCTCCCTCCCCATCAGCCACTCGTTTTCTGACCTCTCCCTCTCTGACGAGGGTTTTCACACTCTCAGTTATGCCAAACATAAATCATCTGTTTGTGTAACTGCAGTCTATTGTTGTGGCCTCATCTCACCGCCGCAGGGATGAGCAGCCGGGGCCTGGAGCTAGGCTGTAACCTCTCTAAATAATAATGCAAATATTCTACTTTGTAATAACAATAATCTGTAGAGTAATTACTGTTTCGCACTGCTACTTTCAACTATCACAGATTTCAGAAAGGCAAGTTCAGATCTGTAAATATTATTGCCACTTTCAGAAGAATATAGCAGTACTGTGGAGTCCTGTACTGGGATAGAGTGGCACAGGTTGGACATAAGAAAATGAGACCTGGCTGCTAAAAATAAATCCATCTTGTAAAGGATGAATCTTGTCTAAAAAATGCTGTAACATTTTTGAAAGGAGATAAAGCTGTGAGCAGATAGAGGTGAAGTTATGAACATAATCTCCTCGGATTATGAAGATTAAATGGCATTTGACATACTTCAGCATATTACACTAATACATAAGGTCAGGAAGTGTGGGACAGAAGGCACTATGCTTACAAAACTGACCGAAAGCAGACTGCAGCGATTAAGGGAGTTATGAGTTGATAACCCAAAGGCAGCACTGTGCTGGGTGCCACATCTCAGTGATGCTGCTCCTCAGGGTGGGCAGAAGCAGTCCCTGAAGAGCAGCTGGGATGCCACAACAGCACAGCTTGTTGCCATTGCATGAGATGCTTGGGAATAAGCCCCCTGTTAGCATGGGGTTCCCTAGTGGCTAGCAAATGCTGTGGAAGATGGGCTGCTTCTCGTGATAATAGCAGTGGTTGTATTTTTGCCCCAGCTGCAATGCTCTCTTGTGGCGAAGGTCACTTGTTCCATTTCCTTAATCAAGTTTCCACCAGTCTGACAGCAAAGTGGCTAAAATATCCTCACTTCTTGCCTCGCACACTTTTATATAAAGCAGTTTTCATTCCACGCCAAAGCTGCAGTGCATGTGGTTGAGATTGGCGGTGTTGAAGAGAAAGGGCACCAGAGAGAGGAATCAAACGTTGATAGGCCTAAATAACAAAGCTATGCCACTAAGATCTTTCATTCCTTCCATGCAGGTGGGGAATTACATGATTAGGGAAAGGGTATGAAAGGTAGTCACTGCTTCTCCTGTGCAAAAGATTTGCAACAAGTAGACAGAAAAAAGCACCTTAGCATGACAAGAAGAGTAATGAGACATCAAAGGAAGCTAAGGATAAATATAGGGATATCAGAAATTAAGACACTCTCAATATGTGTGCCCTCACTTCCTGAGGGATACTGCTGTAACACAATGCATTCATTCTGGGCTGGTGCTCTTGTTTCCTCTGCCAAGTGCAGGCCACTGCTAAAAAAGGGGATAGGTACTCGGTAGGGTACTGGGCTGCAGGAAAAACTGGGGCAAAAATTTTCAAAGTGCAAGCTTTAACTGGGATTTGTCCTTAATCCTCAGCCCAGCATGATCAGGGAGAACAGCCTCAGACCAGCTCTTCCAGGCAGCACGATGGCACTCACCAGGCTTTCTCTGCCTCACCTCCAAGAGTGCTGAAGCGACAGATGCCCAGCTCGTGGGGAAAAGTGTATGAAACTTGGAAGTGTCCTTTGTGAGAACTTTGGCCTTTGTTTTTCCACCATTATTTCATTTCCTCATACATCTTTAGCAAGAAAATGTGCTTAAACTCAAGAAGAAAAAAGTCTAACTGATAGCTGGGGATTTTTCCAGGAGCATTTCAGTGACAGCTATGTATAGTCCTAAACAGAGTGAGGGAAGGATTCAGTGATCCAAACAAACTGTTGGGTTGATACCGACTTACAAATACATTTTTGCTCTTTTTAGGAATAAAAAAGAATCTATGTGTACATTACACTCAGGCTGAGACTTGGGCTGCTTTTTGTTTGCTTTTCATCATGTTCATGCTTATTCTCATTGTTATTGTATTGCTTTCATCTTCAATAAACAGAATGATTTTTTTTTAAAAGCTCAACTCTTGTATCTGCAATTCAAGATTCTTTGTGACTTGGCATAACTCAAAGAGCTGTAGTCTAAGTTACTGACCTACCTCAGATCTGCTGCTTTCTGGTTGCTACTTGCATTTTTCAGTCATAGGGAAAGTGACAGTAATATATATAACCTGGGCTAGCGTGTAGTTTTTTCATTCTGCTCTGATAGTTGAGCTACCAAACAGTGAGTGACAGGAAGCAAACAAAGCTAACAAAGAAAAAGGGGAAAAAAAAAAAATCCAACAAACCTGCATGACATAAAGTAATAAGAAATGAAAAAATATGAAATTCAGGCAAGAATAATAAAAGCAAATCCTAAAATAAATGGCAGGATTTGATTTTGCAGTGCTGGCTTACAGCCAGGTAACTGTCTGAAAAGTAAAACAAGTGAAGCAGATACACCTAAGGTAAAAATAATGTGTGTATTCTTTTGAAGGAAAGATGAACTAAAAGAAAATAAAAAGACCCATCAGGAATGATAGAATTTTGTAACTTTAACCCCTTTAGTTCCACATTGTGCAGAAGAGTAGTTTCTATTTCTTCCTGTTGCTTTAGAAAGAGGCACAGTAGTAACAGTGTAAGAACAGTAATATTTTTTGAACAGACGGAGGGGCTGGAAATGTTTGAAGCTTGATCCTAACTTCTTTTGTGTCCCTCTGTGATTTATACCTAGGTATGTTCTTCCGGCTCTGTTTTGGACATAGCTCCTCTGGCCTTCTCAGTCTGGTCAACGGACGTTATGAAACAGTTTCAGGAATACAGATCAAAGAAAGAGCCGTTCTTGCCCAATATAAGTACTTTTCTTCTTGTTCCAAGAAGACCCTTAAAACAAAGTCTTCTGAGCTGGATCCAAGCACTGCTTTCAGTTACATGGGTGAAAACAGAATCTGGCCCGTAGCAGAAGGAACCATTTCATAAGAAAAGAGCTTTTTCACCCATGCACTTTCAGTAGTAGCACGCTTGGATTTTGGCACAAATGCTCCACCGCAATTTTAAACTTAATTCCTTCTATCCCACAGGAATTTTAAAATTATTTTAAAATTATTATTATTATTTTTTTTTTTTACACTTGACTGGGGCTATATTTCCACAACTACAATCCTTGAAATGCTTTTTAAAGCACTCAAAATTAAATGGCCCTTTTGTTTGTTTTTTTGTTTGCTTTTTAAACAAAAACCAACATTAACATGATAGCCAAATCTAAAGCAACTTTTCTATGGGTGGAAGAGTTCCTCTCCTCTAATCTCTGGAATATGTGAATTTTACTACCATATCTGTCAGCTGTGAACTGATAGCAGTACACTGGCTAGGGGGAAGCATGGGAAGATGAATAAAATATTCTTCAACCATAAACTCATCCCTTACATACATGTCAATGGAGATATGAATCATCAGTTGCTGAGTGAAGGGAAGCTTCCACAAACATCCTTCTCACAGCAGGCTTTAGCTCTCATTTTCTGGGCGATGACTGGCCACAATTTTGATGTACAATGAACACAAATCCCAAATGAATTTCCTCTCTGAAGGAGCCTATAAAAGTTCCTTAATGCAATGAGCTCCTCCTGTCCTTATTCTTCACATTCATAATAGAGGGAAAAAACTACAGTATGGTTAAGCTTATTTGAAATAAAAACTGCTTGTGTGTCTCAGAAACCACTTCATAGTGAAGATGGGTAAACACTGTCTTTTTTTATGGCTACTGCTGTATATTTTTCCCCTTATCTTAATGCATATTCTCATCATATCAGTGTATAAACAGAGGCAACCTATCAATTTCCCTTTCAGATTTCCAAGAAAAGTTACAAGCCATTTAGTTTTGTATCATAAGCTTTATTGGCAGCAGAAAGCCAGAATCATAGGAACATTTGGTTCCCAGGAATTTGGATCTCGTAGGAGAGAGCTTGTGCCAACACTACCCAGAGTGTCTGCCAGTTGTTGTTCTTCAGTGCTACAGCTGGCTGCCATTTCCAGCAATGCTGAAATGAAAGATCAATACCTGATCAGACTGACTTTGTGAGAAGCACTGTGGGACATAGGACTATTTAGGGAAAAAGGAGACTGCCACGCCACTGCCACTGAGGACACAAGTTGGAGGGAAAGAGTGGAATAAAACTCCAGAACCTGGAGGGAATACTGAATGTGAAGGAAAGCTGACAAGGTCCTCCTGGCGAGTGATATGATGCCAGTAACATATAGACTGTGAGATGAAAGGATATTAATCCTTCAGAAACTAGATCATGTAACTCTCAGTAATGAATGCTGCAAAATTTGTCTTGTTCTACCTTGATCTCAGCATCTTTTTTCCCTCCCTCAAGTTGTCTTTTCTCACTATAAAAGAGTGATATTTCTAAGACGGTCAGAGCCCCCGAAACATGTCAGAACATTCTTGTTGTAATAACTGCATCTCAATATTCTTCCTGTGCAGTCTCCTGGGATATATAAAATACTGCCTAGGAATTCTTATTTATGTCTCCAAAGCAGAAGGGCAAGGTTACAGCTTTGACACATGAAGTGCCCATTTCCTTTTGCCTTCAGAGCCCCCAGCAATTGCCTCAGCAGATGAGTAGAAGAAAACATTAAAGAAAACAATTGACCTTGGTCTTGTTTAACTTTTGGGTCACCCTTTGTAACATCTTTATAATCAAGAGAGCGTTCATCTTTGGTCCATGAGTCCCCCTACTCGAAGCCTTGTACTAAGTAATTGGTGTATCTGTGTGTCTCATCTCTAAGAAAGGGGTAATAACACTTTTCAAACTCTCTGGGACATCACAAGGGGAAATTAATCAATGTACATAGCACATTAAACTTGAAAACTTTTGTCTAAACTCCACTTGTGTGGGTATTATTGTTCCATGACACAATACCAATCTGAAAGGGAACACTTCTGTTTGTTTTGCAATCCATTTATTGCTAGGACAATCCAGACAAATGATATCTGAGCTGTGCAGTTTCATGCAGATTTTAGAAGGCCTTACCTATCACTGTTTCAGGCTGGTTTGCTTTGGCAATTTCTAGGGGACCCATCTGGCTCTGTAGTGGGACTCCCTAAATCTCTCCCCGAGCAGCCAGGCCACCAACATGGAGCAGGGAGCAGAAGCGTGCCATTCCCAAATGCAGTAATTGATTTAGCAGCAGTTTAAAACAACGATGAGCATTGTCAAGGATATTCCTTTGTGGCACTAAATCAAGTTCCTCAAGATGGATTACATACTAACCACATACTATCTAAAAATCTCAAGGGCTGTTTATTGTTCAGCAATTTATGATAGCCTTGTTAGAGGACTGCATATCAGGCATCTCTGGAGTATGGGAAGAAACAGAGACAAATAGCATAGAAACTATATTGAACAATTCATTACATTATATTGTCAAAACCTAAGCACAGCATGCAGATAACCCTTTTATGCACGCTGCCTTATTGAACAATAATCACTCTGTAATGTTTCAGATATTTAAATCATATTTATAATCACACATTTTAATGCAACATCCCTCATAAAGTTCTCAAGGCATTTTACAGGATGCATAAAGCATGGAAAAATACAAAATTTTAAGATGCAGATTCACCTAACACAGGCCCTGGAGGCAGGCTAATGAGGTAGATATACAAAACTCTAAGCTGACAGTTTAACTGTTTAAGTAGTGTATATAATAATTCAAACACGTTTTAAGATATCCTTAGTTATAAACTTGTTCTTTAACTAAATATTTGGGCTAGGTTGTATAAGTGCTTATTTTCAGTTTACAATTATGGTGAGAAACAGCAACATTTTTTTGGTTCCTTATTTAGCATCCTCTCCTTAAAAGCTTTCACATACACCAAGCTGAAAGGTAAATTACTGGAGGAAGTTTCTAGTGTCTTTGCAGAACCGTGTTCTATATAACAACAGTTCTTCAAAGAGGACATCACCCTTACTCCATGGGCCATAGGACCACAGATTGCATTCTCTTAGTTACAGCTCTACAATTGATGTCCAGCATTGGGTAGAACACATTATCCTGTGCCTCAGTTTCCCAGACTATTTTGACTGATTTAGTGATGTTTCTGTTTCAAGATTTTGATACCTATGTGCATATGTCTATATGGAAAATCCCATATTCATGGTCAGTGATACTATTCAGCCAGTATTCCTATTCATCACCATCTACAAGAGCAGAAGGTAGCAGCTAGACTATTCATAGCTGGATTCCTTTTCTTTTACTCCCATCCTATGTGGTAGATTACAGATTATCAAAACCAGGGTTAGGTTAATGAACTGTCAGGAAAGTTTTTCTGAGTTGTTTTTAATTCTGCACCTCTATCTTGTTAGAGGTACCAACAACTTTGTAGGTTTTTATTTTAACATATTTCACTATGACCAGAAAAAAATTTTAATATGTTGTAATGTGTAAAAAGTGTAGGAGGGCTGGGATATTTTTCTTGATGGCACTATGTGCATGTGTCTACGTTCTTGTGGCATATTTGTGGCTTGCATTCAAACTATAGATTGATTCTCATTTCACTGCTTCCAGCCATTTTCCCACTCTTTTAAGTTAACACTGATTAAGAAAAATAAGGATCAAATGGCAGGGAACTCCAAATCAAAATACATGGCATTTTGATGTTTAAGGATCTCAAAAGCAATACCTCACAGTTTGATGGGAGATAATTAAGCAAACAAGACAAATAGAAGCCAAAGCCTGTATGGAAGAAATAGAACACAGAGACATCCCACAGTGGTAAAAGAATTGGCTAACAAAGTCAAGGAAAATGAGAGAATTTGGAGGATTGGAAAAGTTTTAAAAAATGATTTTTAGTTTTAAAAAATGATTTCTAATGATTTTTTAAAAAGGAGTATAACACTATATTTGGAAACACTTTATGTCTCGAGAGAAGAAGCCTGATAAGACCTAGGTTTTGGTTAATGCTCCAAAGGTATTGCCTTGACCCGGCACAGCCAGGGAAGGTAGCAGATAAGAGGAAAGCTGGTCAAAGATTTGTCTAGTTCAGTGCATGCTCCCAAGTCAGGCTCAGATCATAATGGCACACTGCCATGTCACACCATCGTCATTTTGTCTTGACCTTCAACATGCTCTTTGTTTCTTTTGGTAATGTCAGTATCAAGGAGGGCAGGAGAAACTCAGCTCAAGTCTCTGCCCTGCATGAAGGCCAGGTACATGCAACCAGCTGCTCACACTAGTTTTCTGCAAACTCTGTTGAGCCAGCTGGCATCAGAGATCTTCCCCAAGGATAAAAACAAGCCTCTCTTCTTGGGATTGTTTTATTCCAGTGAGAGAAAACAGTCCTGGTCCACATTTCTTCACAGATCTGCAGTTCATGGCCTAGCCTGCACATAAGCCTTAGACTTTCACAACATTGTGATTAAAACCTACCCTCAGTCCCCCACTTCAATTTTTTGCAGAGGTTTGTTGTCGTGACAAATAGGCTTGCAAAATTTCTGCTTCAAACATAGGTAGAGAGAATGAGAAAGGAAACTGAGGGAGAACTGGCTTCTCTTGAGTCTACTGGCACACAGAAAAGCAATCTAATGCCCATGGGTCACACTGGCTCAGGATAGCCCAAAGTTGTCCATGCCTAAGAATCCCCTCAAAAAATACATAGATATTGTGTTATAGGAAGCAAAAAGTCTGCCTCTATGTCAGCACGAAGGTCCAATTGGAACTAAAACACAGGGTATTGGTCATTAATGGGGACAAACTTCAAAGACATTCTCAGATGACTTTCCACATCGCTGTGCTGACACTTCCTCATTTCTGTCTGAGTCCAAAAAGCATCTCTATTTTGGATGCAAAACTATATTGAGCTTTTTCTCATACCTTTCTGCACGGTTTTGTTGTCTCTTTTCCTGTCTAGTCATAATTTTCACCAAAAACAACATGTGAGGATGAGTTTTAGTGAGTGGCCCGAGCACATGATAGGTTATAGAACTGCAAGCAGTCAGAGACAGCCATACCTAGTGGAAAAACAGGTAGAGGGCAAGAATAATAGCTCCCTTGTCTGCTAGTCTATTAATAGAGGGACCATCAATATTGCAAAAGGACTGGTAATAAAATATTTTAAGGATGGGGATGAATCTTAGAAATAAATGAACGGTTCCAGCAAAAACGAAGTACTTTGAGAAACTGTTTGGTTACTAGGCAGAAATATAATATCAAATGTTAGTTATTGTTATTTTTATTATTCTGCTTTTTTAATGTTTAGTCATTCTTTTTTTTTTCCCCTTAGCATCCATGTCCAAAAAATACATAGAACTTTTGACCTAGGAATATATTTATACAACATCACAAAGCTTTTCCATGGCAACAAGCCTTGACAAGCTGTCACAAACACTGTACTGACAGATTTCCAAGCAGTTCCCAAATAAACATGATTCTAGCATGTAAATGGAGAGAAATACTTTCATCAGTGTTTTGGAGTTCTGAGCCCTGAAATAGCTTGCAAGTAGAAGAGTTAAGATTGAATGTTGCACCATGAAAACTAGTAGGAGATTCAATACTATCATTAAGACTAATGTCCATATATTTGCAAAACAAAGGAGAATAAAGGTTAATTCTTGAGACCTTCTGACACAAAACAAAAAATGACCGACCTCAGTCAAGAGGATTTCTCAAATGATTAAAAATCACTTCTCAAGTGTTGAAGGAGTGCACCTTTTGGAGTTACAGCTGGCGCTGGTTCTGCATGCAGATGTTCACAAGACCCCAAAGAAGTCAAGGAATTCAGGATTGAACACTGTGATCTAAAAAATTCAATGGAAGTCAGATTCTGCCTTTGAGATGTTTTCTGTGTCTTACTGAACTTCACTGAAGTCAGCAGAAATAGTAGGAATAAGGGAAAATTTTTATTTAGAAATGAGCTGAAGCTACAACATATGAGGATTAATGAGGTAAGGCAGTTCCCCTCCTCCTAACCTCCCACTATTTTACAAGCATTTACATTAAAATAGAATGTCTCCAGGAGGCATTCTCCTCCACCTATCTGTCACTGAAGCATATGAGCATCCCAAGTGAAGCCAGATAATTCTATTATTTTAATTGAATGGTCATAACAATGGAACTTCAACACTATCTGTTTTGTAATGTTGTCATCTATCTGCCTTCTCAGAACACCCTCCAATAGGCTTACCTTGCTCTGTTCTCCCCCTTACTCACTCTCAGCTTTATGCCTTCAGTCATGCCGCTTCCTAACACGTTAAACGGTCTCCATGACCTCATCTGTCAAACATCCTTTTATTCACTTCCAAAAATGTCTTTAAAACCCACCTCTTCCAGTAAGCAAGCTTTCTCCTTTTATCATTTATAATTCTGTCTGTCTTTTTTTCTCTTCTTGTCTCTCTTTATTTTTCATGTTGTAACAGACAAAGCTGGTAGTATCATCAGTAGCTAAAATTGCCTGACATTTCCCATTACAAGATTTTGTTTTTAGTTGCTTATAATTTTGCAGCCTTAAATTACTTGGACTGAATTTTTCCATGCCAGGTGTCTCAAGCAAAATTTTTCTGGAAAGTTTCACCTAGAATGATTTAGACAGTTCTGAAAACGCAATTAAGGAAAAATGCCATGTTTTACCCATTTGAAAGAATTCTTACAGGCACTTTGTTGAAAAGCACTACCAGCTCTGTATGTTGGTGCAGAGATTTTAAGGAGACAATGATTTCCCTGCTTTTCACCTGGAATTCACCTCTATCTGCATTTTTCAGAAAATTCTCAGCTTATCCTCCCTCCAAACCCCCAGATTCACTCTCCCCCCTCCCCCCCCCCCCCCCCCCCCAAAAAAAAAAAATCCCTTACTTAAACTTACACTTAATGAAGAATTGTTAGACTTTGGCAACTAAATTCTCTGACACAGTAGGGACTGGAGTGGAAAAAATTAGAAAATTCCAGAATTAAGCTTGCTACTGTAGTCTTAATTAGACCTCCACCTTGCATGTAAGCCTTAGCATACTATATTTAATTGCATGATCACATACAGGTTTTTTCCCCACCGGACCCAGCCTCACACAGCGCACAGGATGGACCTGAGCAGCCTGCAGTGAAGAAGGGCTCGTTTGTTTGCAAAATCTGAAAGGTAACCACACAGGAGAAGTAGGCATGAAAATTAAGAAAGAGGAAAAATTACTTGTACTTTGTGTAGCTGAACCTTCCTGGAGATTTAGACGTTGCCTCTGTCCTTGCCAGAAGAGGGAAAAATTTAAGAGGCATTTAACTGGATAGCTCAATGGAAAACACTAGTACCAATTGGTCAGAGAATGAATTTAGAAAAAAAATTGGAATTTGGTCATATATAGAAATGCTATATCAAAGTGTACACCTGAAAAAAGTTTGAATTAAAACTGCAGAGACTTAGTATCTAAGATCTGCATGTTGTGCTTTATGTCTTAACCTCTTTTCAACAACAAAATACATGTATTGCACTGTGAAGTCTCCACAGCAAATTAGATCGGGATCCCATCCATAACCCATGACAAGCCTCTCAAAAATGCTTCCAAACCAAAAGGTAAATCACGTAAAGAGCTGTACTTCTGATTGACAATTTCACCAAGTGCGGCAGCTCAAATATTTGTCCAATATATGCACAAAAATAATGATTTTTAGGATCTGGACCTTATTTAATACAAAGTGTCACAGTTGGTGTTCAGAAAGCAGAGCATCACAAACAGCAGATAACTAGCATTTTCACACAGTATTGAGGGAGGAAGGTAGCAGGATATCACAGAGATTGAAATGAAAGTGTGATTCTCATCTGTGCAAATCCAGTTCTGGCAATGGGAAGGAATGCCCATATGGATGCAAACAATGCTGCAAGAACAGTGGAGTGGAGCCTTGTTGCAGAAATGGGAAACTGTACCATAAGCACGAATGTCTTCCTTCCAATGACATACTTGGGAAAATAAATAAGGAAGATGTTTGGCACCAAAGCAAAGCTTTATCAAACTATATAGTTTTCAAAATTTTCCATGAGACCCTGGATGATATATACAGGAAAAGGAAACAACAGCTAATAATGTTTGATCAGAGCAATAGGTCTGTGTCAGTACATACCAATTAGTTACCGAAAACCACAGTTTAAACATGGCAGAGGTTAAAATAGCTCAGAAGACTCTATTTCTGACACTTTTCTCTTTATAACAATTTATTAGTCATATTCAGTTAGCACTTCTATAGAAATGAGATGGACATCATCACATTAAGAGCTGAGAGCAAAAAGGATAATTAACCAAATAACTGAACTGTTTCCCACAATTATTATTCAAAACCTTGATACAGGATTTATGTTTCTTAAAACACCTTCAAAGTCTTTTATGCTGAAGTAGGGTTATGTTTTTGTTATTATTTTATAACAAGTAGAGCAAAAAGCCTGTGTATGGGTCAGTCTTTCATTCGATCGAAGTCAGCTCCTCATTTTAGGAAGATGTGTTTACCCTCACATTTGCAGTTCAATATGCAGAAAGGCAGAAGAGCTTACTTCAAATTAAGAAAAGGTAAACATCATAATGAAGGACAAGGTTTTATGAATCTTTGAGTCTACTTCAGAAATATTTTCCCTGAATGTCTTTCCAAGGATTAATTAATTACAAAAGAAAAATTAAAATAATGCCTTTAAACTCCATCAAGTTAATTCAGAGTTGCACATCTCTGCACTGTAGAACAAACACCCCTTACAAATGATAAATATTTTGAGAGGGATGGGTCTTTGTAAAGGAACTATTCTTGCTGAGCTCAACATGACCTTCTCTTGATCAGCATATTTTCTCTTCCTATTTGTTTTCCTGAATCTCTTCTAAGAAGTCTGAGAGCTCAGTATTGACTGAGCAATACTTAAACTCTGCAGTCTTCCACTGAGTTTCAAACTAGGTTAAACATGTTTGCACACCCTTGTTCTGAATTGCCATATTCCTGAAACATTGGTGAGCTTTGATGAATGGAGCCATGAGCAGGCATTTCATACAGATGCCCAGTTCTTGTGTTAAGCTAACTGCACACCAACAACCAAAGTGTTTCTCCAAAAAGTATTTTTCAGTTTTTGAGAATGTTTGCTCATTATCCCCATAATAAGGGACGGGAATTAGGAATGTTATTACTTGTGCTTTGCAGGTGCTTGTGAAAGACTGAAGTGCAAGCAAATTAAAGTTTGTGCAGCAGAGTCATGCAGCGTGTCATCTCCAAGTTTTCTGACTTGAAGGGCCAGATTAGCTGCTGAATGATGACTTACAAGTCGTGTCTATTCTTTCATTAAGATAAATCAGTATTCTTTGCAAGCACAAATTTTGCTCCTGTACTCTTCCACCCCAAAGATGACTCTGAAGTACAGCAACCCAACTTCAGGTGCTACAAACACCAGTTTGTACAGGAGGAACCAAGATCATAGCAGTCAATCCAGCAGATTGCTTCACAGTAAATTATCTCAAAGTTCCCCCCCAAAAAATGCTCTGCATTGCAGACAGTCCAATGTTCACATTACTCTTCCCATAGATCCTTCTGTTTGTCACAACATGTTCATTGTCATCAGTAATTTAGCATCTGAGGGTGAGTAGTGGAGGCTGCAGTGTTTGCGGCACGCTGCATGCATATCAAGGAGGAAGAGAGAACATGACACAACTCACGTCCCTTCATCTGAGGTGGCTTATGCACATCCATTACTATACCTAAGGGGCGGAATATTTTTTCTGCCTGACACAGTCTTCATTTCAACAGAGTTCAAGACAGTAGAAGTCGCATCTATGCTGTGAGATAAATGTGCCAGACTTTGGCCTGAGTAGATATTTTCTGGGAGATTTCTATGAGTAAAGCATCATTTCTACTTCTATTTGGAAGAGATGCCTGAAGAGGCCACGTTTCCATGAAGCAGAAGAAACAGGTCATTAAGGGCTTGCTTCACATCAACGCTGAAGAGAGGATTTTGACTTTAATGAACCAAGGCTAAGTATGAATAACTGAAGGTCCAAGTCACTGGATGACCTACCCTCTAATACTTGTTTTTCAGCTTGCAGAAGCCGAAGTCCTGACCCACTACACTATTGCATAGAGTCAAATTAGCTGCTTAAAACCTGCTTTCAGGATCCTCCAAATATTCATGTTGACCCCTCTCACAGCACTAAGAGATCAAATGATGCAAAGTTTCTGTAGGATCTATCCACTGACCCCAGATAGTGTTTTAAATGCCAGTAACTTTCCTCCTTGTCCATGAAGACTCCTCTTACACATCTGTAGAACACTTGTTTGGACTGTCATGCTTCAGGGATAAAATTCAAATGCTGAAAAAATTGTTGTTTTCTTGAGTAGAACCAGCATTATCAGTGATGAAAGGCATCACAAAACAGCGGTAGGAGATGCTGCTCTGAAGATGGCATTTTCTGTGCCTTGAAACGGAGCACTGGAACAGGCTGCCCAGGGAGGTTGTGGAGTCTCCTTCTCTGGAGATATTCAAGACCCGCCTGGACGCCTACCTGTGCGACCTGGTGTAGGGAACCTGCTTTGGCAGGGAGGTTGGACTCGATGATCTCTGGAGGTCCCTTCCAACCCTACAATTTTGTGACTCTGTGATTCTGTGAAACAAGGATCCTCTCCACGCTCTCCTAGTTTATTTTCATGTATTGCTGCTTGGTATCACCAATGCCCCTCCAAGCAAAACTCCATAAATACAAATGAGGATCTTGTCTTCAGTAAAGCTGGAAAGGTGGCTTACTTGCCTGACCAAGACTGGTGTGCAGTTCTGCAAAGGCTGTAAATTGGCCCTCCCTTTCCATCCAGTCCTGTTGCCCACTGCCATTCATACAAGGTTTGGCTTTTTTTTCTTGCTACCATGCTGGTAGAAAAATAATTAGTGAGTTTGGTTTGTTTGTTTGTTGAGCGTCTGTCTCTTTTTTTCTTTTGAACAGGATCTTTTTCAGTGCCTTCATGACCTTCAAAGGGCAGGCTGGTCCATGTACATGAGTATGGTTTGGCAGGTACCACTCCTTGTTGATGCTGCACCTGAACAGAGGAAGACTTCTTAAGACTGCCTAATCTGGGACATTTCCCAACCAATTTCAGTGTGAGAAAAAACAGGTTTTCTCATATTTCCAAGTCAGTCACCAGGAGAAGAGATTCCATGTTAAATTTAAGCATAAGATATAAGTGGGCACTGACAGAAGATGCACATATCACAAATGTATTTTTCAAACTGCTGAAATCCATTCCTTATTTTGTGTAATGATCTGACAACCATTCCAGATACGAACCACAGAACTCCCTTAAAAATAAATGTGTGCATGATGTATTACAAACCCAGTCAAACTTCCCCACAAAGGCAGCACAGAAAAATATAATTCCTGCATCCTCAAATGGATGCAGTCCCCCTTCCTGAATATTCCTCGAGCAACAACACGACAGGCAGAATCCTCACTGTCCAGCCCTATTCTTCCCCCCTCCTGCCCTAGCAGGGCCTTTCTGGGCCCAAATCCTCATGGCAGCATCTGGGAAGTGCAAGATTTGTCCCTGTCCAAGGCTGTCCATCAGCAGGTTGGGGGTGGCACTGCAGGACAGAGGATTCTTCTGCAGATAAACAACAGTGGTACAGCTGCATCTTATGCTCCCCAGGAGGACTCTGGTGTGAACCACTGCCATATAAAAGAGCCAGGCTGAAGGCTCTGTGCAGAAGGAACACAAATTTAATATATATGTGCTTTACTGTAGAATTCCTGTGTATTAATGTGCAATATATTGACATTTACTGTCAGAATTCATGCTTCATAAACATGGAATTGTTCTGTTTTCTCAGTTTGTGCCAGTTTCCTACAAATACAGAAAATGGATAGTCATCTCTAAAGCTATCTGATGGAATTCAAAAATAGGTAAACAAAGAATAGCAGTGCAATTCAGTCATTAAAATAAAAAATAAAAAAAAAAAAGAAAAGAAAAACCAAACAAAAAATATATCTGCCCATTATCCTTTTGATGAATCTGGCCTTTTGCCTCAAAACCACTACCGATTTCAGTTGGCATAAGAGGAACATTTTATGAATACTACCCAATGTTCACTGCACTGAACTGGAAATGCTAGTCAATAACAGCTCATTATCATTATCCAGATGAGAGGCAAATTAAGCATGGGAACACCATGCTAACATAACATAAAGGTTGAAATGCAAAACAGAAAGATCAAGAAAAATCTGAGCTAAGACTCTTAACAACTTAAGGGCTATGGGAACTGGTTCTGAGTTCAGATTTTTTAACGTGGAGCACTCTTGAAAAGAGACAGGTAAAGCATCAGACATGCACCTGCAGAATTTATCTTTTTCAAAGGATGCTGATCATGAAAATTAAAATGCTTTGCAGGAAAGGTGGAGTCAAGATTCTGTTTAAAATTTTCCTTCTTTCTTGATAATTTGTTTTCCCACCACTTAATAAGACCACTTGGGTGATCTGGCTCCCAAGTTCACATCTACTTTTCTTACCAGTTTCTTCTGAGATTATGCCAGTTTTGCACCTTAATGACTGAGTAGACCCTAATCCTACCACAAGCCAAGCTTTCAAAACTCTGGTTCTTAAGTGTTTCAGGTGGGAGGAAAAGGAGCCACTTCACAATTTCTGGAAATACGCCCTTTTGTTCCTTCAGAGAGCTTGTACTGATGTTCTTACAGTGGGGAGATGACGTTTTAAAGTCTGGATGTCCAGACTGAGCAGCCTGGACTTTGGGACTTTTTTTCTCTACAGTTTTAAGATAATAGTTTGGAGTCAGCATGAAAACAGGCATGTAGAAGACAAAATCTTTGATGTCCAAATGTTCACATGGGATCCCATGGGGAATAAGCTAATCTAGATGCTCCAGGTGCACACAATAAATATCAAGTGACAACATTTTGTTGTACAAATTCCAAAGATCCATCTAAATGACCAGGCAGTGGAGAGGCTGTGAACCACATCTGTGCGTGGGTCTTTCGAACAATGGGACCAGACTAAATTTTATCCACAGTAAAATCACCCACCACACTTAGCTTAGATACATGGACTTCAGCATTGGCTGCTTCAGTCTGTCAATCTGCTCTGTTTATGCCTAATGGCTCGATAATACGAATGTAGCTAGATTTGCAATGTCCAGTCAAAATACCTTTGAGAAAAGAACTCTGAATGCAATGATGTCATCTGTAACTGGACTGAACAAGTAGAAAGCTTCAGTGCTTTCCTTGATTATAATTTAGATAATTACATGCTATATTTTAGACCCTTTCATCAATAAGTGCTTTTGAAAGCAGAGTTTGTGGGGAAATTTCACCTTTACAACACTGGGGCTGCTGGAAGGTGAAGCGGGCTTTGTCATAGACAAGGGGGCAAAGTAGGCCCAAAATACACAGGAAACATTTCATTTCCCTTTGCAACTCAACTATGACTACCCTCGCAGAAATTAGCTTACTACTTGGGACATGAAGTTTTGTTTGAAATTAGGACTGAATAAAAATCTAGAAATTGCTTGCACCCAGAGTCTAATAATCTGAGACTTAAGAAAAATAATGGAGAGTATACAAGTTAAATTAATTTGGACATGAGGCCTCCATTTTATGTAAGTGTAAATCCTGTGAAGTCACCACCTGCGACTTAAGCAGAAATTCCATACAGTTATGGGAAAAAAATAGTAATCTTCTTGTATCTCATAAACAATATTTCCCCTGATCAGAGGTGAATAGAATTTTACCTGGGCATATATGTGTGAGTACATCTATACATGTATTTTATAGGCAACTTTACTGTATTTCTGTTCATGAAATTCAGTTAAATGATAGACATCTAAATCTTGGTCCTGCTGATTCTAGTGTGGATATAGCTGTTGTTTTTTTTTTTGGTGGAACTTTTGGTCCAACTTTGTTTTTCTTTAAAATCAGATAATCAAAAAGCAATGAAGTCAATGGCAGTGAATTCACTTACAGCAAGTAAAGGAAGTGTTAATGTGGGGAAAAAGCAGATTAGAATATAGGGTAAATCTAAATAAAAAAGACAGACAGAATAAAAAATGACAACACATCACTGCAGAAGATGAGAATCAATGCAACTATTTTACATGACAGATTTTCTATTCAGACTAAATATATTCTGTCTTGAGCATATTGTGTATTGCCCTGACATCATTTTGCCTTTATTCGCATACTGTGGTAATGCTATCTACAGCATATAGTCTTCCATTGACAGCATTTTGCCTCTCCTCAAATCATAACATTGTCTACACAGACATCCAGTGACATTGTTTTGCCTATATTTTCCACTATAGACTCACACTGACATTGTCTGGCATTTCTTTATGTTACAGCTCAGCAGAATTCTGTGAGATGTTACCCCAGTTATTAAAAGTTGTATTTGGGCTCCAGATTGCTCTAGTACAATGGATTGGCTTTTGTTTCCTGATGAAGGTTTCCAGAACGGCACTTATTACGTGTTTCCAAAATTTTGGTCAGCCAGGGAAGCAGGTTGCAGACACTCCAGACCTGCAAATTTTGCCTCATATTCACATGGCCTCATCCCACCACTGTCTGGAACAACGACACACAGGTTGCTGTAGCAGTGCTCTCCTGTGCCCAGATTGTAACAGGAAATTTTTCAGAAAGAGCTCTGCAGGTGGAGAGCCCTACTGGTTTCAATGCACTTCCCTGTGGGAGTCAGCAGAGCTGGTGCAGGTGAGTTCAGCCTTCAGCATGTCTCTCCCTCACCTGCCTCTGCAAATGGCTGAGGGACAGGACCCTTCTCCATTCACTTAGATCTATGCTGATTACTTACATTTTCATTTCTATATATATACAAATTTCCAGGTGCTTCAAATGAAGTATTTTGTGGACTTAATATTGTAATAATTGTGACCATCAAAGTGTTCCTTGTTTGGATGGAGTTTATATATATATAATTGCGCTTTTTTATTATTTAACAGTTCTCAAATAAATTTTTAACAAATTTTAGCTTTCATTGGCATACCTAAATAAATACAAAAATAACAGATTTATTGGTGATGCTGCGAGTGGAAGGAGATTCACACCAGAGTATGTTGCTGTGCTCTGATATTTCTGGCATCACTGACAGCCTTTGTGAAATACCCAATGTAAATGAGGTAATGTTGGAAAGATGGTTTCAGGAAATGCAATGATGCTGTCTTGTGAACTTGCCCTGTTTTTGTTATTTGATATACATATGAAGTATTATCATGGTTCAGAGATGTCCACATCCATGACTTAACAAAACCCAAACAACCCCAATATTATTTTCTTTAAAGTCTTCCAGGTTTTGATAATGCATTCATTCTATCCAGTAAACTGAAAGCTGGTGTTACTTCTTTTTATTTTCTCCAAGCACAGAAGCCTTTCCAAGGTACAGAAACCATTTATCTGCTTCTGTCAAGGTGATTTCCATGCCAAGGCCAATTGTCCCTCCGGTAAAACTGTGACTGTGTAGAGAGTAATTGTGTGTCTGCATGTTTGTATACATTTTCATTGTTTCTGGGCAAAACTAATGAAAAAGCCCACAGTGAATACAATGAAATGTGCTTTGCCTACCTTTAAGAGCATCATTAGTATCACCTTCATATTTTAATATATCACTGTGCTTTGTGAACACTGTACCTGTCTATTGTCTGCTGAGGCAGAATGGTCTTCATTATGCTGGAGATACTTTGCTCCCATAAAATGCGATGCAGGCTGGGGCATGATGATCAGGAGTAGCAAAATAAAAATTGGTCATATAGAATACTGATGCCAAAATGGAAATGCTGTAAAAGAAATTATCTGTTGAAATATATATAGTCTGGAGGGCAAATCTCCATTCAGCATACCAGCAACAAACATGCAACATATTCTATTCAGGCTCTGCCCATATCTTGGAAGATTCATGTGACAGTTGTAGATCTGTTGGCCCAAATCTGGAACCACGATCAAGTGCCACTGCTCTGCAGAGTTTGTGAATGCAGTTGTTTGACTGTGGTTACAAGTATCACCTGGTATTAGTATCTATCATTAGTATGAAGGAAGTCAGCTTATATTTACAACTAAGTTTTTTTGTTGGTGTGGTTTTGTGGTTTTGTGTGTGTGCCTTGTTTGCTTTTCAATGTTAACATCAGTAAGATCATGCTCCTCAATTTCTATTTTTTAACAGGGAGAAGAAAGATTTAAAGGAATTTTTCAATACAATATTAGACAAAGCCCAGATACAGAAATATTGTACAGCAGTCACTTTTTAAAATGCGGCTACATGTGATTGTGGCAGAAAGTGATTAAAACAAAGTGGAACTGTCAGACTTTAAAGTGGGTTTTAATTTCTTTATGAGCTTTGTCTATCATCTCATTCGTAATTATTTTATTTCATACTCTCATCTTGTGAGAACTTGTCAAAAAGCTTTTGAAATCCTAATAAGTAGGTTCACAGGGTCTTCTTTAGCCACAGTTTTATTAACCTTTTCAAAGAAGACAGAAAGCCTTTAAATTAAGCTGATCTGCAGGCGGCTAATTTTTGTAGTGTCAGAAAATCATCGACTTCTGTAGTTCAGGCTATTCTTTCATATATAAACATTTAAAAAATAAAACTGAAACAGCTTTTAATGCAATCTGTGTTTACTAATACAAACTAATAAAATCACATCATAGTACTTTGTATTGTGACAATGGGTATTATATTATACTATGTGAATGCTATATTAATTGATGCTATATATCACTACAGCACTTGCTGTGCAACCCAGAAGAAGAGAAATGCATAACTTTGCTAACACAACAGACTTACCAAAGCCATGAAAGCTTTCAGTGACCTCTAAAATTTCAAAAAAGTACTGAAAAGATTTATTTGCTTTGCTTGTTAGCACATTACATTAAGTTGGATCTAGCATGCTATGTAAGTGGTGTGTTTAGGAGATCTGAAATGCACCTTGACGTAGCCCCTGGGAGCAAGAGCTACTCCTCAGCTTGAGCAAAACAGTGAAAAGTTGGGAGAAAAGCTGTTGATTTTAGATACATTCATATGTGTGCATATAATATATACAAATGCATAAATAGATGCATGTATCTTTTATGTATATATTGCATAGGTTTAGATATGCCTACACATGTACACACACACACACATTAGGTATCTCTATCCAAACATCATTCAAACTTGCCAGTTAGGATTCTGCTAGTAGCAAAACTGCTCAAAGCCTAATGCTCAGCCTGGACTACAAAACTCTATAGAAAGGCTGGATAAAAATATAGGACTTGGTGCTTTTGCCACTAATGTGTTGTAATTCCCTGAAAGACCTAGCTCTAGTCAAAGCAAGGCACATTTCTGTGGGCCACATTACCCTGAGCATAGAAATATATGGTTCTATCTAACTTGTCCTCAAATGTAGGCAATACTGGAAAGACACTGAGAGTTTACAGTAACTTCCTAACACCAATTAAGAGGATTTCTTCTTCCTTTGATGGAAAAGAGAGCAGGGCAATAAGGTTCAATATGAAATTTTCTCAGCAAATACATCTGTTAAAAATTTGACTGCAATCTGCAGCTGCTCGTATGGTGCTGCAGTCAAAAGAAAATCAACCGAAACAATAAAGAGCTAGACCAGGTATAAAATCCCCTCTGCCATTAGCATAGTCTGCAACCCATCAAATGAAACTTTAACACTGCAACAATTATCTTTGCATTGAAGCTCAGACAGGACAGATTGAATCTGAGTTCAGACCACGCAAAAGAGGAAGGCAGTAACCGTGGGTCATCGCTGTTATAAAGCCAAGTGCTGAGGGAGCAGCTAACAACCAAGAGGATGAGGTGAAAGCTGGGTGCTGCTGCATGCCTTCCTGCAAGGCAGAGAAATTAGCCACGACACCAGGGCCAGAGGTGGATTCCAAACCACCACCTCCATAGAAATGTCAGTTTGTCACTGCAAGGGTAATTAAGGGAGAGTGAGAGAGAATAAAAGAGCAATAGGAAGGAAGGAAGGAAGGAAGGAAGGAAGGAAGGAAGGAAGGAAGGAAGGAAGGAAGGAAGGAAGGAAGGAAGGAAGGAAGGAAGGAAAACAACAAAGTAGAGAAGCAGCAATATTATATTTGTTATTACAGAATAGATTAGCATACAACTCAGAAGCAAAAGGCAGTGAGAACTTCTGCACACCTAAAACCTAAATAACTCCCCAAAAACAAATGAAGGTGACTTAAATATATGTTATATTTGCTTTCAATTCTTGAGATTATTTTTTTTTCTGTGTTGTAGGTTTTGACCAAGCAACAGTTAAGTCCTTTCAGGATTTTCTGAAATGCAGTGATAGAAAAATTTAAATGCATACTTCTGCTGAATAGAGTTTGAGAGCTCCTGAAACCTATGATGGCCATGATGTACCCCAACCTAGTACCTTAATAGTTTTATGTGCCTCACTATGCATAGAATCACTAGCAACAATTACAAGAGCATCAGGTGAGATGTAAAAAGATTCAATGTGACAGCTAAATGGTAGTTTTGTTTTTTATTATCTTGAAGAGACTTTATTGGAAAAAAAAAAGTGCTTTTCACCTTATTTCTGCTTAAAGCAGTTGTGACACTTAGCATCTCCTTGCATCCATGCTCTGACCTGGATCTTTAGTCGTGCAACAGCTGCCCGACATGTTTAACATAGCTCAGTTATGTTATACGTTAACTATATTAACATATGTACTTAAAATGGGCATTAGTTTCACCCTGTCGTTCTAATGGCAGTGCTGTGCTGTAATGACACCAATTTAGTTCATAGGTAGTTTTATCAGACTTATTCATTGGCTTCCCACCAAATGCCTAATCTTAAGTTTGGAGCACAAGATTACAAATATGTATCTGCATACACATTTAATTGATTAACTTCTCATCTGCTTAGAATTTTGTTGTTTTATCAAGATATTTCAGGAAAAGCAATGGCATAAAATCATGCCAGTCATTTTGCCTTCTATTTATTGTCTTCTAGAGTACTTAATCAACATTCGTACTTCATTTCATCTCACTGCCAAACTCCACAATGATTTTGTTACTGCTTCCTGTGGGCCTTGAAGATCATTGCACTTGAAAGGCATACAAGCTTCCCGTCACTAGATGCATGAAGAAGGTAACCCTATATGAAATGGATCAGCCATGTGTTTTGTTGGGAATCCCTCAGACGGATATATTCCCCTGTGCATGATCAACTCACTATTTCTAGGAGATGCCACACTTATTGGTGAACAACCAAGTTATACGTGTAGGCACATCAACCTAAATGGGTCTTCGTGGTAAGTGTCAGACCTAGCACAGTGCATAGTAGGAGTATGAAATCTGATACTTCTTGGAAGTGCCTGGCTCACAGGAGCTACATACCATAATATCATTCTCAGAAGATCTAGTATTTCTAAACATCTCCAAATATCTACTCTTATTTAAAATTACTTCTGTTTTCTCCTCCTCTTTTGGCAAGAATTACGCAGTGCAGTTAGCAGATAATGATTTGGCATCTCCACTGATAAAACACAGACCTTTCCTAATTCTGTTCAACTCTGAATTATATGGTAAAAAGTAAATTAATTTTGCAGCTCCAGATCACAGATCAGATGAGCCACACTAAGACAAATACAGAATATTTAGATCAAGGAATTCTTTTTCTTTAAATATGCATTCCATGAAAAATACAAATGCTGCCCTCAAAATGGTGATTCAGACTTACCCAGACATCCTTATCTGCATCAAAAAATATGACTGTTCTTTGAACTCTCTCACTAGCTATCTACTGTATTTGCTTTAAGTTCTGGGTTGTGGAACTGGAACTGTTTTGGCGTGGAGACATGAAGTATCCCATGGGCAAGCACTTTGACTGATTTGCATTAAACAACAGGATGGAGCCTGAACATCTCCAGGCACATCAATGTGCATCATTTTTCTCTAGCTTGCATGCATGTGTTCATGTCAGACACTTAAAATATCTTCAGTATTGGTAACATTTCTTCTTGCAAATAAGCGCAGGTGAGAAAAAATTTACTTTACTTCTGTAGATAAGGTGATTGTTCTTTGTGGGTTATACCAGAAAGCAAGGAAAGACTGCAACCAGCACATGAATAAGTAACAAGAAGATTTGCCAAATAATATGTGATTGATGAAAACTGAATGCAGGAAGATGTTGCAGTGTTCTGTGTAGCCTCCACACACTCCAACACCACTTTCCAACGCCAGTAGTCCTTCCAGGCTGGTAACACAAATCTCCTTCTAAAAGATAGATTTTCTATAGCTTTCTCAATCATAAGTACAAGACGCACATTTCTCAATCTCTCTTCCAGAAAATATTAATTCCATAGTGTTTTGTTTTGTTTCTTTTTTTTTTATTATTATTATTATTGAAAGAAAAAAAAAAAAAGAAAAGAAAAGAAAGAAAAGAAAGGAACAGAAGACAATTTTTTGGCTGTAGACCAATGAGAGTGAGTGAGCTAAATTAATTTGAGAAACAAATTGTGTTAAGGGCGGGGAGCTGATAGATAAGCAGTCATGGGAAATCTATCTAGAGGGAGGACAAACGAGCACAACTTGACTTTCATGTAACCCTTAATCTATTTATAGGAGGAAGAATCGGGAAATGAAGTACCTCTCAACAGCAGTTTAAGTCAACAACTAAAATTAATTGCCTTCGCTTTCAAACTACAGTACTTGTGCAGGCTGCACATGAACAGCCAATTTCACACTCCTAGAATCTGGCAAAACGTTGACAAAACAGCCTCTTCTCGAAAAGAGAGGAAAAGTCAACCCTGCCTCTTGTATCTCTTAATAAGCCTCCTGTTTGTAAAAGGGTGCAGACAGTGATGTTGCACTGCCATGACGGGTAACATCATTAAGATCCATACAGTTTTGCTTCTGCAACTTGAGATTATTAAGTGCAAATATTTGCTCATATCAGCTTGTGTAGAAGGCTGAGTTAGCTTGTATGCAATTATAGTCTTGTGCACCTCATACCCAAGAAGCATGGCAATGCTGAAGGAATAACTGGGCCTGTTACTTGAGCCCTGACTGTCATGAAAGCACACTCCTGGAGAGAAGCTGGGTCCCAGTCACTTTTCTACCCCTCAGCAACATGTTGGTGACATATCCATGCTGCATTACTTTGTCCAGTTCACTTTGAACCTCTGTGCTTCATGAGGCCTGGTCACCTCAGCATTACTCATAAACCCAAGTTTTACACTGCAAATGTGCTTTTCTGTAGACTGAGGAACCACAAGCTGAGCAAAAAATAAATTCCTTTTGATTTGGCTGTTATATGAGAAGTTTTTGATGCACCCACAATCTACAATGGGAAAAAGCTTGCCTGTCAGCCTTTGCCTATCTCACATCTACTAAGTAGCTTTTAAAATAAATGGTAGTAAATATGGGGTATGTATATACTTATTTATATGCTGTGTTTACAAGGAGCTTTGGATTCCATGCCATTGTTTGTAAATATTCTATATAACTCATCTGTTTTTATGTATTAATTTGTATGTGTTCATTTATTTTTGGTAACAACCTGTTTCATGGAAATATTTTAATAAAAATCTGTGAACATGAGGAAAAGTAGAGCACAATACAGATGCACAAACAAACACTCGCTGCATGACTCTGAGGAAAAAAAAAAGTGTACATGGGATTCACACATCATGTAAATAGAGAAACGTATAAAACACCAATGCAGACTGTATGAAGCATGTAAATAAAGGCTAAGTGGGAACACCGACAGTCCTGCTTCCCTGCTGGCTCATATCTTGCACCACAGTAAGGCATGCAAGGAGCCACGTGCTGAATCCAGCCCTCTGTTCGCAGGTTTGGGATGCCTCCATGGTGTACAAAACTTGCAGGGTCCATGATTATCAGATGTCAGCATAATGCCATCAGCCTCAAACTAGCCTGGGGCTTCTTGCCTTTGCCCATCCTTCATACCCACATGGATCCCCGTATGACTTTTGGAAAACCTTGAGAGGAAAGGACATGACCTGACCCCAAGCAGCACTTGCTTTTTGCTTTGTTCCTACAAAGCAGTGCAATGTGGAAATCCTGCTCTGGGTTCCCTCAAACAAAGCCCTGTGGCCTAGCTGTATGGCTGGGTGCAGTTTCTGAAGCACTGACTCTTATGGTTTCAACATCTGCATTTCCCAGCTCCAGCTTGTTAGAGGGGGTTGTCCACCTGGAGCTGAGACGTTACAGGAGGAAGAGTGACCTTGAAGTTTATAGTAAGGAGTGTTTTGGAACACAACGGCAGATTTTGTAATGAAATGACAAAGCTGTTTACACTTCGGAAAGGATTTTTGACAAAGTTCCACATCGAAGGTTAATACTAATGTTTTGGGCACAGGAGTCATGGAATAAGTAAAAAGTTGGCTCAGAAATTAATGATGAAGAATGGGAAAACAAAGAATAGAAGTGATATGAGATGAATTATAACAGGACTAACTATAAACTCTGGTAGAAACTAATGCACAAAAATACAGAAGATTGCAATCACATCAAGGCTAACAGATAAATATAATATGAGTCTTTCAGCATGCTTGCTTGACATTAATCTATGTGTGCCATGAAACATTGTAGGAAAAAAAAAAAAAGAAATGGAACAGTCAAGAATGAGGCTTTGGTCCGTTTAAGTATATTATCTATGAAAAAAGTCAACTTGAACATTTGCCCAGAACTTAGAATGAACCCATCTGCAACATTTATGAGCTTCGAGAAGTTAGGTAATATTTCTGTTTTATTTTCCAATTCCTGGGTGATAATCGAGGTGATAAATGAGGTGGGCTACATCACTTGGGAAGATGCTTGCTCCGGCTGTTGGTATTGAAAGGGGAAGAGCTGAAAGAGAAGTTGGATTGCCTGGCTGCTGTGGCCTGAGCAATGCAGAGCCACATCTTTCTTCTCCCAGCAGGTTCCCAAGGAATCTGCGATGTGATACCAGATGGACTGAGTTTTCCTGCCTCCGTTGATACCACTTGCTGTGGACACCTATGCACCTCTCCACTCCTGGCCATCAGTTCCCCTTGAAAAGTCGAGCTAAATCTCTTCTGTCCTGTGCCAAAGTCTTCAAATAATGCAGGATCAGTAGCTACAAAAATACAATATGTGAATGATGAGAACAGGGATGTGCCCACAAACATGTGCATGGGTATGTTCACACACATACAGACATGTAAATCCCTTTGCCCTACCAGAAGGTAGCCTCCCTTTCAGAGTGAATTCTGCTGATGATACTGATAACACTGTGTAACTTTATCCCAAAGATGAGGATATTGCTCCTATTCCAGCAGTTCGCTGTGGTGGTGATTTCTAATGATTGCCCACTCTCATCCACAAAAAGCTTCACTACCTTGTGTTGAAACCTGTATGTGCTGGCTGGTATTGCAAAGGGAATGGGCTGGATTGTGGGAGAGGCTGTGTTTGGTACAACAAAGGCCAGACCTCCAAAGCGATTGTCCCAGGTCAGTAACGTGAACACTGACCTTTTTAGGAATACTTGATATAAGTAGTAAGCTACAGCTTGGAGTATATGATCATCAGAAAAAAAGGAAAATGAAAAAAAAAAAAAAGATAAATAGTAATAATAAAAAATTAAAAGGTACATTAAGGGGCAGATGGTTGAAAACAGAGAAAGTCCAACTAAAAAGAAAATCAGAAACATTTAAGCCCTACAATTTTGGAAAAAAAAAAAAAGAGCAAAAAATTTCAGACTTCGTGTGTCATCACATAATGAGCATTTCTTGCCTGTATGGTCCTAGAGTTGTTACATCTTTATTAATTAGCTTAGATCTCTGCAACACGAGGCATATATTTGTGGTAGATATCTTTAAGTTTGTCAGTCTAATACAATGAGGCACTAGAAACATAAACAACATCAATCATGAAGTCATGAAATGGTTAAAATAAGAGCAGTAAGCCTTGCTTTCCATAAGATGCTTGGGCCAGATAAACTGAACCACTCCTGTGTGTTACTGAGTCATAGTAACTTCAGGAACAACATGATGTTTTGTGTCGAAGTGATGTGTTCAAGCAAAGAAAAAATAAAGAAGCTAATTTTTAATGCAGAAGTAACCTTTTGGAAGACATTTGGAAGGGCAGAATCTGAGGTATGGGGAATTGTACATTTCACATGTATGTACTTGTTTTCTTTTTTTCTTTTTCTTTTTCTTTTTTTTTCCCCCAAGAAGAATGCCTTGCAATGCACAGTTACATTTCAGGCATCTCTCATTTGAGAAGGAAAATGTGGCCTGCAGCTTTTATCATTTACAGCAGGGTTAATCAGAAGTTACCCCTCTGCTGCGGGTACTTACATTGGTGTAAATCCTATGTAAGTGAGGCCAGAGTGATTTTAGTGTAACAAAGAATGTGACAACAGCAGCTTTCAACCGTGCATATTGGTGGCCCCTACCACATGGGTTTTCTGGAATCAAAGCCCTGTGTATTTGAACCTATGTTGACAAAGTAAAATAAAGCAGCCTTTCTAGTCTGCTTCTCAGCATGATAATGCTACTACAGTATTACTCTAAGGTCTTCTGAGTAGCTGCATTTAATAATGCTTTACAGTAAGGTTCCATTTATAAACACTTCATTATTAATAAAGCATGGCAATTTGTAGCATGCATAAAAATTATTTATATTCATGTGCTAACCAAGCCCATAGATTTAATAATATTGACGTCTTATAACACGCGTTGTAACAGCTTGTCACAGCATCATCTGTTAAGCATTTCTTACTAATGCATTTCATACCATGCCTTATAATAATTTGTTAAAGGATGCAGCTGCATCTATTAAGCCTTTCATAAATATGAATAGCACATTTTCTAAAATGGCACCATATATTAAATTATTACTGGATATTCTAACTGGAAACAGAATTTTTCTTTCTCTCTTTCTTTCTGTCTTCTTTTTTATTCTCTCTCTTTTTCTCTCCCTTTCATTTTTGCCTCTCTCTTTTTTCTTTTTCTATTTCTTTTTCTTTTCTGTTTTCCTTTCTGTCCTTTCTCCCTTCCTTTCTCCAATCTCTTTCTTAATTTAATTAGAGACTCAGCTTTCTTGTGTTTGGTGGGAAGCTGTTTCAGCTTATTGTGGTTTCTTCTTCTAGTATATCTAAGTCTGAAAACATCCTACAGAAAACTTCAAAAAACAGTGAAGTCCATTGGAGTACCTTAACCAAACTGGGATCTACAAAAGGGACAGCTGTGAGAGGATATGAACAACCTTGAGTTTTTTGCATTCATCAATTCAAGGCTCAGCTCCTGAGCATGGCAGAAAATGAGGAAGAACAGAACCTGTGGATCTTCTCTGCTTCTCAGGCAGCATCACTGTTTGGACTTTTTTTTTTTTTTTTACAATACCAGAGATCTATTACTTTTCATGCAGAAAATGAGTACAGAATGAGAACGCATAGAATCACAATGACTGAGGCAATCTGGTCAATCTCTCCATGCTCACGCAGAGCCATATAGAGCAGGGTGCCTAGGACAACATGCAGATTACAGCTAATATCTCTATGATTAATATAACAATAAATCATCTTATTCAATTGAAGATCTGTTTCTGATCATATTTGTTCATTAATTTTCTTAGCAATAGAGGGCCTTCTACCTTTCTAGTCAGATAGAAACCTCCAAGGGTGCAAGTGGAAGTGAAAACACCATGCAAGTACTAAAGCAGTACATTGTGTGGCTTCTTGGAAGTAGCTAGACTTACGAAAATGATTGTTTGCTTGCAGATGTGCTGTAAGTGGCACTGCAAAAGCTGTAAGCACCGGTTGGGTGCCATATCCTCACATTTACCATATGACTCACATATGTTTCTGAGCTATGCTAGGCCTCTCACTCCTCAGGTCTGAATTGATGTCCTTTGCTGTCTCTCTCCTGACCTACTGAAAAATTATTATCACTGATAGCTCTTAGAAACTTCCACCCAATTGGCAGTGCCTCGCTCTGCCTCTGACTTTGGCCGACTGTCTTTTGTTTTTAATTAAATTTCATTGAAAGCTGCTAGATAGCACTTGCATACATTGTTTCACACACCTATACCAAAAATGCCAGGTTATGCTTTGTGGCAGTTCACTTTTGAGTTGTACCTTATTCCTGTTCAGGTAATAACTCTCTTTCTTTTTTTCTTTTTTTCTTTTTTTCCTGTGATATAATCTAAAAATGTGGCACCCTGCAATGTTATTGGAGATTAAGTTCTTAATTATGAATTTCCTTGCTTTTGTGAGTTTGCCTCAGATCCTTAACATTTTTAATGTCATTTTTATGTGAATTTCCATGCTATTTTAATTCATTAGTCATGGGCTATCATTTTTCGATGTAATTACTGTAATTTCATCAAGTGACATAATTACAGTAAATACTTTGAGTAATTACTATTCATATGGAAAAAGATATCTGGAGGTGTAATAATGTCATATAATAAAATATTTATGATGTGTAAAGACAAATTAAGATGACATATTTACATCACGTAATGGCATGACAGCACTCCATATTTACCTTGGGTGAGGAGAATGACATAAAAATAAGTTTCAGTGACATCATCTTTTGGTAACGATTACAAAGAGTTGTGCAGCATCCAGGTACAGCAAATTCAATAACTCTTGCCTTTTAAAAATAAATAATCTTCCTCCACCCCTAGAAATGCCCCGAAAAGCCAGAGGGTTGATCTGTTGCCAGCTGAGGTCAAAGGAAGGATTTACGCTGATGCTGACATCAGATGGTAATGCCGGGCCTGGAGATCTTTCTGGGGAAGAACATCTGCCTGCCACATCTAGCAGCTGCAGGTAGAAGGAAGACATTTTGAGGGAAAACAAAAACTAGCACAAGCGACAGTTTAGAAACCATCCAGACAGAGAATATTGTGTCTATACATACGTTTCTGTCTGTGTCTTTGAGACTATGGAGATGTAGCCACACTAAGAAGCACAATGACAACATTTGCCATGTCAAAACCTTCTGCAATTCAGAAATGCCAGGTTTTATCAATCCAGTTTCAGTGTAAATTTCATCTGCTGGTTCTGGTGTGCATGACTGTGCCCAATCAGGGTGTGTCTCATTTCACTGCAGCAGCTCTGCCTTGCACTGGGGAGCAAGGGTTAGGCCTCTCCCTTGTGTGTTACAGAGGGTGGTTGTGGGAAGATATAGGAAGAACAGGATCTCACTGGCTGAAACAATTAAAAAAGTGGATGCGTGAATTCTCTACCTAGGCTATTCTTATAAAAATATTCACAATTTTCCACTGGTTGTGTAGTCCTCATTGTCTATTTGCTAGCCTGGGGCTTAATCTGCCTGGTGGAAAGGCTTGGTGTTTGGCACCAAGTCGGAAAAAAGTAGGCTGGCACTCACAAGCTGCACTAATGATCAGGCAGGTTGAGCCTTATCCATTTGTATCCTTAAAATGAGTAGAGTTATGTGACCTTAGCTTTACTGTGCCTTCAGTGCCCAAGAACAAAATGATGCTTTTCCTACCCTCTGACCTTCCAGAGATCTGATGAAGCTAGCAAATCATTAAGAATTCAAACAATACAATAATGTGTGCCGGTGTTGGTGAATAAATCTGCCTTTGTACAGAACTCACGTGTTGGGCTCTGAAAACAACACTCAGGGCAGTGAGGATGAAGGGGAGTGATGGCTCTGCTCTGAGATCAGTAGAGCTTGTGCTTTGCCATAACTCAAGGACCCAAGAAGAAAAAAAAGTGAATACTCCAATCATGTAGTTAGAGACTAGAGTATGATGCACAAAGAGGGCTACGTAGGTTTGCAAAGACAGTATAATATTTGAAGCTTCCGTAAATTTAAGGATACCCTCACAGTGTCATGTTTAGTGATGTTACAAAATCCACATGTGCCCGTGTGTCTATAGCACATTGATATTTACACAGTATTACTCTGCACTTACTGAAGCTGCACTTTTTGACTCATTTCTGTGGTGGCTGCATAGGAGATGACTCCCAACATAAGTTGGTACATTGACATAAAATCCATGGAGGCTGAAGGAAGGATAATGAAAGAACTATTTACTGATTTACTGTAAACTGTAGCAGCATTAATTTCCCTGTATGGGTTACACATGTCTTTCCCCTCTCTGCTGGAAGGTGTTGAATCTTAATGGGACTTCTAGATCAGGAAGAAACACTAGAAAATTGGCATTATCCTTTCTGCATCTATGAATCATTATAAAGCCACCTAGGACTACAACAAAAGATAAAAGAATAAATTAATCTCTGAGAGCGGACTAATTCTTCAGGGAACTGGATGAAAATGACAGCGATGCTACACAGGAGTCAGCACTGTCATTCCCTTTCAAAAGTTAGGTCAACAACAAAAACAACAACAGCAATTACAAAAACTGAGGATCTCATAGACCCTTAGAGTCTGATAGGTTCTGTTGTGCTGTGGCTTTAACTTAATCAGTCTCAATGCTGTCCTTGTGACACAAACACCTAGTGTAATGTAAATACAAATACACAAAACATCATCCATGCGCACATGTATCACACGTATATGTCATCTGTGTTTGTATACATTAACGTAATCAGGCCCTTATTATTTCTGGAGAATGAACCACTGGTTGATTTACAAACTTGCAGAGGTTTTGAAAGGTGTTAATAAACTTCAGTGCAATGTAGACAATATTAAACCGCTTGCCAAAGCCCCAGGCTAAATTGGTCTTGTAAAGCTTATACCAGATCCTTGGAACTTGCAGACAAATTCAAAGACCGAAAGAAAAAAAAAAAAAAAGAGGAAAAAATTAGAAATCAGATGCTCAAGAGAGAATGTTCTTGCCAGTAACATGACAGAGTCAAGTTAATTCAAAGTGATTCAAACTAGAAAGACGATTTTTTTTTTAGGATATTGCTGGCCAGTTCTGCATCCTGAATCTGATTGACATATGATACTACTAGGCTGAATGAAGACATTTTGCACATGTTTTTGCTTCAAAGAGCAATTGCTAGGGGTAACACTGGTTAGTTACAATGTGGAGACATGCCAAACTATTCTGAACGAGAGTGGATTGCTGGCTATCTTGCGCTTCGAGGTTTGTAGGGCTGGGTGGATAATTAAGCATTCTTGACATTGCCATGTGGCCACATAAGCTCAGAGGGCTGGAGAAATTAATGGTGGAAGCTCAGGTTCCTACTGGGTGTGCCGTCCAGATTTGTAAACTGTGATTTCCACTACATGAAGTTGAATGAACTGCACAGTATACTTTATGAGAATGTCTTTGACTATTATTGAAATTTCCCTACAAAAATTAATGTTTTGACATAAATTCTTGACAGAGTTGTTTTGACATTTGCTTTTTTTTACAACTCTTTCTTTTAGTGCAGACTTTATATCCACTCACCTACTTTGCCAAGGAAATTTTTTTAATCAATCTATACTTTTCATAATGCAGTTTCCACATTTTAAGTTTTTGTTAAGACTTGTTGAATGAAAGATCTTCTGTCCCAGAATGTGTCAATGCAGTATAGAAAGTAATAGCAAATTGTCTCATTAATTCTTAACAGCAGCATGGGACTGCAGAGCTAAGTTTGAGTTGGTAAAAGCCCTTAAATCTCTGGCAGAACTTTTTGTTGTTTGCTTTGTTTTCAACCACCACAGCTGATCCTTTTGGTCACATGTTTTAGTAGCTTCAGTTTTCTTTAAAATGCTGAAATGCAAATTTTGCATCGGATAGTTCAGTTCCCAAGTTCTATGTAAAAAGAAAGAAAAAAATAAACAAACCCCAGACAATTCACTTTAACTTTTCAACTGATAAGCATATACCACATGTTTCTTTCCAACCAAGAAAGAAGAATATGAGTTTCTGAATCAGTCACTTTCCTGAGGATTATATGATGTTAGTAGAGGGAGGAAGAAGGAGAGAACCACTCAAGTACAACAGCTGGCTCTAACTTCACCTGGCAAAACTTCTGGTTATATACAGGACTGGTTAATCTAAATTTCCAGAGTTCAAAATGAACATTTTCAAGTCCGTGTGCCTGCCTTTTCTAGCCACTGATTTTACTCTATATGGAATAACTCAAGCTTTATGTGAATTATGAATCTATATTTTAAACAAATATCCTCAAACTTATCATAGAATCGTAAGATCCTTAGAGTTGGATTGTTATACTATTTGGGCCCACATTATTCACGTTTGATCATTCTGTGTATTTGTGTATGCTAGTATTCCCTCTGTTCCTTCACATGGGGTAAGTTGAGAGACCCCCACGTGTGTCTGAGGCCAGTTCGTGCCCAGCATCTCCAAGGGATGATTTGCATCAGAGTACAGAATGTGTCAAAGCATCATGGCTAAATCCGGCGGGCATGGTGACAGGGCTCATGATGTGACAAGGCAGATCAGCCGATGCTGTGCATGTCTAGACAGTGATTGGTAACAGAAGTAACGAGTGGGGAAGGACAAACAGAGCATGAGGAAACAGAGATACCTCAATATACCCACACTACTGATGGCTTGTATCCAGCAGGTTGGTCTCTCACAGGTAGGAATAGCCAGGAGCAGGGCAGGAAGCAATGAGAAGTTTGGAAATATGTCAGTGCCTATTCAGGCTGTGCCAACCATTAACTCTAGTTTTCAGTCTTTTCCAAATTGTAGTTTGTTAACTAGCAACTAGAACTTAGGAAAAAAAAAAGTCTAACCATCTATTACTGAGTGAAATCAAAGTCAGAGCTGTGTTTCAATAAACTCAAAAATGGCACTGTGTTTCCTTTGTATTGTCTTTTATGAAGGCATTTGCTTCCAGACTGTATTAACAAAATATGTTGTTTGACAGATATCATCTCTGCAGACAGGTTGCCTAATCTGTTTTATTGACAAATTGACTTATTATTTGATCAACTTGAATATAGTCTTCAAGATATATTTCTATTATAAAAAAGTAGATGGAACAGGGAATAATGTGTTTAGTCCATCATCCTCTTTCAGCTGTCATTTAAACACTGGTGTGTCTGCAGGAAGAGAAAAGAAAAGTTATACAGTTGTTTTGATCATGCTGTCAGAATTGTCTTTATTGTCTGTTGGGGAATTGCCTATGTAATTTCTTCTTCCTTGATACGATAATATATTGACCTCCCTTATTCAGTCAGAAGAAAGTGGGTTATGATGGCTCTACCCACCACCTACATGAAGTTTCATATTCTATCAGCAGAGAAACAAAGCATCTCCGGGAGTCAGAATCACTTATACTTCACTTCCCTTGTGTTTTCTTTCAGTGGGTCCTGGAAACAAAGTGAAGTTATGAGGTTTTCTTCACCAAAGTCAGAAACATTAAAAAAGAAAAAAATATATAGACAGTTAAGTTAGATTCTTTTCTTTGGGGGGCTGTTGATCATGTTTATTTTTAAGTCATTAAGTTGTACTTTGGAATTTTCAAAGACAGGAAGAATAAAAAAATTTTGCAGTCTGTACTGAACTGGTCGACTAGGTAAACATGACAGCAAGTGAGACCTGCTTGTGTCAGTACCAAACCCTGCTCACCTATGCCCCCAGCTCAGATGTGGCTGTGGGCATTAAGGGCAGAGGAAGACCAGACAAAACTGGACCTACACAAAAGTCCGCTTTGTTTTGGTGTTTGCTTTCAAAACCTATTAACATTAGAAAGAAAAGAATACCTGGAACCCAGACACTTGCTTAGAATGTTCCTCCATTTAGTCTGGTAAAATCTTAGTACACTTTGTCCATTTCTAATTGTGCTCACAGTCGGTAGAGCAACTGTATGGAGGGATAATCACAAAAGGCCTTGCTTTGTGTATTTTGACTCCCTCTGGAACCAGAATAATTACAAGTGGTGAAAATCTTACCCCTTCCATGTCAGAAGGAATAGATTTTTCTTTGAGAGAGTGAAAGCTTAAATTGAATTTTTAAAATGCAGATATCCTGTACAAGGCAAAATTATTTTCACCTTCTTTAATTCGGTGGGTAAGTACGATATTAGAAAGAAGTTGAACATGATTTTGAGCCACAAAGTCAGAATTCTTTGATAAAAAGAATCCCAGATTCAAAGCATTTGAGAGTCCAGCCAGGCAGCTCCAGGAGCCCTGAGCTCATCACCTTGGCCTTGGTTCAGCAAAGTCCAGGGCTGCTTAAAGGAAACCTGGCTACAGGGAAAAAAAGCACCAAACCACCCACAATTTGACAATCTTTGTGGTTTTTTCCTTCCTTTTTTTTTTTAAACTGCAGACATTGAATGTTGTGCTTGCCTGAGAGCTTTTTCCTGTAGCTAATAATACTTTGCACTGCTGTAGCGCCTTTAATCCAAAGATCTCAGAGTGCTTTGCAGGCATTAATGAATTAAGCCTCCTAACACCCCTTTGAAGTAGGTATTATTATGGCAGTCTTGGAGATGGGCTGCGTAATTTTCCTGAAGTTGTAGAGCAAGTTTCTGACAGAGTCAGGAATCGCCTGCTGAAGCCCTGCGCCTCTCTGCCCTGCTTCTACCACCGCTCCACTCTCCCCGACTAAGACTCATAAATCATTTTAATTTTAAATAATTACTTTGATTTACTTACTGTATTTAAGTCATATCTCTGCTAAATACAACAGGAGGCATCGATTTATGCTTGGTGGGTTAGGCATTCACTGCCTGTGAAAGTTGCACTGATAATGTGAAGCTAAACCGACACAAATCCCTGTGTGGGGATGCTCTGGCGGGGGGACAGGAGGGGCTTTGCAGGGCTTAGTTTGAGCCTTGCCATCATGCACACACGCTCAGTCCTGTGCCACTGCACCAGTGCAGCTCCTGTATTTCATAGAACCATAGAATCACAGAGTGGTTTGGGTTGGAAGGGACATAAAGCCCATCCAGTTCCTGTGGGCTGTGTTTTCACCCACTAGACGGGGTAGAACTATACTGCTGTGGCATGATAACCTCCCACTGAATGAGTTGGCCTACTCAGTAGGGCAGGGCAGGCCGGGTTCTGCCCCTGGCAGCCATTTTGGAGGCACCCAGGGGAGCCTGTAGGTTCACTCTGGCCTTGGCTTTCAGCTCTGAGGGGGGTGGAGGAGAAAAACCCTCTTGCCTACCACCTGCACGCATTACGTCACATTAGTAAGTATATTCAGAAGACTTCCTAGACCCTTTCAGAGCGTGCTTTCCACTGGCTGGCCACTCAGCCACTACTTCTTTCTCTCCCACACTGCTTTTCTGCAATACTGTTGAATGTATACCAATTGGAGGCTTATTGGTGAGAGCTTCCAGAGTTGTAGCACTGCACTTCCTCACAGGGAACACGCACTTCTGTGTAACCTTTCACAGCTTCGGGGGGGGGGGGGGGGGGAGGGGGGTGGCTTTTCACTTTCCTACACGCATCTCTCTGTATGTTGCTTTCTTGGTAGGAATGCGCTAATTGTCACACGTCTCTCTTTTTTAAATAGATTAATGCCATAATTATCCTCATTTTCTTCCTTCCTGCTACAGGCAACTGCTGGAATGCTTTAGCATTTTTTTAAGGGGAAAAAAAAAAAAAAAAAAAAAAAAGAAATAAAAAAAGGAAAAAAAAAATCCCACAGCTTGGCTAGGGCAATAATTGTTACCCTTCCAAGTGTAGACCATGATATCACTTCTGGAAACCTTTTAAATTTTTTTTTGTTGAACTTTTAGGTTCTAACGGGTCTTTATTCCAGTTTTCACAGTACTTGGTCTTGCCCACTTATGTTAAAAACCTGTGCACCTCCATGTCAGTGAGAAGGTCCAAGTGCTCATGGACATTCCAGGGCTTGGTGGGCAAGGACATGGGGGGTTTTATACAGGGTGATGGTTATTAAGAGGGCAAAGAAGCAAAACATCTTGGTTCAAGTAACAGGTGAAGAGTCAGTAGGCATGCTGAGCATACAGCGTGGCATAACTTGACAGCCACGCTACCCAGCATGGTCATGGTTGTTTCTCTGGCCTGTATGGTAGACAGGTGCTCTCTTTATCATTGTACTGATCACATGCAAAGGATATGGTGTGAATTTTATATGTTCTATGATTCTGACAAAGGGATTTGAAGGGGCTAAAGGATGCTGGGTTGAGCCTCCCGTGACAGACTGTAACACGAAGCTGCCAAAACAGATTTCTGGTTTGCCAATGGGCTGCTGTTTTTAAGTGCCATCCTGCTCCCAAGAGGAGTGTGGAGGGCAAACTGGCAAGTTACAGAAGTGTGGGCAGGTTTGTAGGACCTCCATCCCCAGGTGCCCCCTTTTGCTTTCCCAAATATTGCCTTTTCCCTTCGGGAAATTTGGAACCATAGAATGGCATCTGTCAAGCCGTAGGCACTCAAGAGTAAGCACCCATCAGAATAACTTACTGTCAAAAACAGGTACAAATTCATTTCATCCCACTTCGTGCCATATGCTGCTGTCAAAACTCCATGAACTGTTTAGGCAGCATGTTGGGACATTATGACTATGAGCAGAGCTATTTTTTTTCCTAGTTTTGTGTCACTGGTGTTTTCAATTGAGCATTTGCTTTGGTCTCTGAACAGGTAAACCTGCAGAGAGCAAACATAAGCTGGGAAGGTGGGCATGTGCTGAACCTCTAGATTCAAACCCCTCCGCGTAGGAAGAGCTTTGACTCTGAACTGGAAATTGCTCAGTGAGTGGCACCTGTCATCATAGTTCTGCACTGCATTGTTGAGAAATCAGCTTTTTCTTCTAGTTTAATATTGGTATTTTAAAGCAGAGTGACTTTTTTTTTCCTGGAAAAGTTGAAAAGATTGAATTCTTTTGGAATGGACAGGAAAACTGAACCTAAATCTATTTATTTTTTTTTTTGCTCCTTGAGCCCAGCTGTTTTGCTCTCCTGGCAACAAAATTAAATAGCACAATCTTCACTATAATAAGTGGGAAACAGAACACAGTATAGGTAAAGAACACATTTGCTGTTTTATTGGTGCCTTGCAGGGCAATAATACTGAAAAAGGGGAATGCAAAAGAAACAAAACAACAACAACAAAAAAAAAAAACAGCAAAAAAAAAAAAAAAAGCAACAAAAAACAAAAAACCCAGGATGGTGGCAACCCACATTGTATTTTTTTTAAAGAGTACATCAACTCCTGTTTTTTTCATTTATTGTGGCATGAATGATAACATAAAACCAAAACATGAAAATATACAACTTATATTACACTATGTGTTATGAACAAAATATAAATCTATAACTCTATGTTATATTTACATAATTATTTCTTTTATTAAATTTCAAGTGAGATGGTAGGTTGCGCATACTTTGTTTTAAGCTCCAGGCATTTGATTGTCTCTATTTCTTTTCTATTTTCATTTCACTTGTAAAATCCAAAACATTAAAGGAGTAAGAGCTTTAGAGCCAACGGAGCTATATAAATACTGTTTCAGCAAACCAGTGACAAAAACACTGGGGAGTAGAGAAATCAGTCAGTAGAAAAAAATGAACTTGACATGTTCTTCTATCTGGGAAACTGACAAGTTAAGATAAAGTTGAAAAAATGTAAATATAAACCAAGCTAAACATCCAGCCCATGCCCTGTGAATTGAGGATACACTTGAATCCACATCCAGTGAATTACACACATTTCTTTGCAAAATTGACGATATGATTCTATCAAGAAGTGGGCAGACAAAAATACTTCCTATCTGATAAATCATGCCCTTAAATGCACAGGATATTATGTAGTTGCCATTCACTCTAGCAGATGAATTCTTGCTAAGTAAGGTCTACGTTTCCACGGAGTATAATTATTTTTGATGTTACAAACGTGATGTCAGAGGCTTCTTCGGGGACAATAACAGCTCATCTCTTTGGATTAAAAAGAAAAAGCTCTGAAAATGTGCTGTAAAAAGGTTAAAGACAATTTACTTTCTAAAAAATGATTTAATTAAAGAGAGAGTCTACTGCAGTAACCAAATCTTTGAAATAATGTCTTCGAAGAAAGAATTTCTTCCATATGCATTTGTAATAAGAGGATTTGGTTACAAAACTAATTAAATGCTATAATAATAGCCAGTGTTCTTTTCTGGGGGCCTGATTAATACAGCGGAACGGTTAAATAAAGATGTTAAATGCACTTAAAAATCCTATTTTACTAATATAAGGCATGAATAAATTGAAAAAGGATATACTCTGTGTTATTTAATTGAGCTTAGAAGCAAGTGTCTCAGTTTTTCTCTTATTTTCCCCTTTTCCCCACTGCTGGTATTGTTCTTCTCTAAGCTACCGAGCACACTGACGCAAGAGGCTCCCCGATGTCAGAGGAGTGAGGCCGCCACAACAGAATGGCCTCCACGCGCTTGTAGGTTAATACAAGCCTAACCTCTTCTAACCTGGTTTGCCTACATGCTCTAGAGCACAGAACCCAGGAAAAAAAAAAAAAAAAGAAACAAGACAAGAAGATCTATTTTTATGCATTCTGCTATTTTTTGTTTTGTTTTGTTTTGTTTTTCTGAGAAATGAAAGAGGGACAAACAGGGCCTCGTCTTCAAATCTGGTCTTCTACTTGAAGGATATATGGGCGCTCATACTTTGGCCCAACACAACCTTACCACAGGCACAAGTGTTTTGCTGGTTTGGGACCCCAGAGCCTTTTTTTTTTCCTTTTCTTTTTTCATTTTATCATTGCTGCATCAGGCTTAGTATTGAAACGCAGGTGGCAGACAGTTTGCTCCAGCTACCCCTTCAACCAGCCTGACCAAACGCAGTCTCAAGCACAGTCCCTCCAACAGAAATATGCAGATGACAAAACCAGCACTGGCCCAAGCCTTAGCCCAGGCCTACACGGTGAGCAGCGAGCACAGAACTCATTCTGCTGCCCTGATAAGAGCCTTGCTCCAGCACCAGACCGAGATGGGGCCACCTCCAGAGCATCTCCAGAGCATCTCCTGCAGCAATGCCCATAGTCCGGGGCTGAAATTTGGCCCGGCTGAAGTGAAGGGACCTTTGTCCCATAGACTTCACCGAGGCTGGCTTTCTAACCCGCATGTCCAAGGCTTGCTCCAATCATGCTTGCTGCAGTGGCACCTACCTGGAGCTAAAACAAAGTATTCTGGTAGCCCAATATTACACCATTAAACCAGAGAGTCTCTATAGCGTGGTAGAAATTAAGCATCCAGCAAATGTGAGGTGAACCCACAAGAGTCAGAAGTAATTTGTTCACAAAGACAGGGAACAAATTTAAAAGTTAAACAAAAGAAAAAAGAAAAAAAAAAAAGGAAAAGGAGCAAATATCTGTTTTCACATTGTACATAATAATGATATAAAAACAATTGCCTTTTTTTTTTTTTTACTTCTTATCTAAACAGAGTGCTTCAAAAAAATTGGCTCTAGATGACTGGTGTAATTAAATAACTAAAATGAGTGATGAGAGAGCAGAAGTTAATTAAGATTGAAAACAACACTCCCATTAATTCACTCCATCATAATAAACATCAGAAGTTGACATGGCTGGGGCCAAAATTAAAATAACAGAAAGAGGAATGGTGTGAGCAGAAGAAGAAGCTATTTGTTTTCATATGTATATATATATATTTATATATATATAAAAAAGGCAAGGTGGGGAGGGGTATCCATTTTAAATAGCCTAACAGCTTCATTTGCTGCACTGCCAAATTAGAACAGAATAAAATAAAGTTAAAAAAGGAAGGGGGGAAATAAAATAAATTATACATAATTTACTAATCTGGGAACAGCTGACCATTATTATTATTATTATAATTACCATTACAACACTAGCAAGAAGAGGCAGTTCAACTGAAAGAAAAAACAAAACAAAACAAAAAAAAAACAAAACAAAAAAACCCAAAACAACAAAAAAAAACCCCACACTCATAAAACACAAACAAAAGAAACCCTCTCTGACATGGAGGATATGATCAGCTACTCCTAGCATAACTCCAGAGCAAATCTTCTGAGAGAGAGAAAATAGAAAAGAATTTTTGTGAGGCAGAGGTGGACATCAAAAGGGAAAACAAGGAGAAAAAAAAAACAGATGTTGCTGGGTAGAAGTATCACACGTCCAAACTGCTCATTGGAGTATTGTCCTACTCTTCAATGATATTTGTTTGTTTGCTTTGTGCAAGGTCTGCACAGGTCAAGTTACACTTCAAGTGGTGCTTCATCAGAAAAGACCCCACGTCCTCCTCCCCAGCCCCTCCTGCTGCCTGCCACTTCTGCCCTGCATATGGATTAAATTGCTGTTACCATGAGGTCGAAATTTATGTCATGAAGGTAAATTTGTAAAATCAGCATTGCCAAGTACTGAACATGCTGGTTCTGGCAAACCCTTGGGCTGAGAACTGGCTGGTATTAAGATTCACAAGGCTATATCCACAAGGCTAAGGGAATGCTGGGAACAAGCCCTTCTGGCAGCAGGGATTTACCAGTGAGCAATACAAAGGTGGTATTAGAAAAGTGACGCAGAAGGCTCTTTTTCTCTGTATGACCCTGGGACTTTGCAGGTCTACTGAACAGCTACTGCTTGAAACCAGAGGTAGCCTTTTTGGTTGGCTGATTGGTTTAGATCTAATGCTTGTGTTTTGCTACATGAACATGGATGCTCTCTTTCTAGTAGAAGATGAAAGCGCAGAGATGAAAAGAGATTCTGTAACTCACTTGTATTTATGCTCTTCTTCCAAAATAAAACAGAATATTCAGTTACCTTGTTGAAATTACAACAGGCTAACATACGCTCAGCATCACATTTGCGTAAATCCACCTTCTTCGCCCTTACTGCTGTTGTTCAAGGAAGGCAAAGCTGCACAACAACATACCTAGGGGCTCTAGGATGACGCTGGAACTGGGAGACAATTTTTCAGCTTTGAGAGGCAGCATCTAGGGAAACTCAGTACCATAAAGTTTTGGGTTCTCTGTTCTCGACTTCGAAAACAAAAATCTCTTTGTAACTATTAGTCTTTGTTCCTACAAAAACATCCCACTGATAAAAATGGATTTCTGCAGGTGCAAAGGAGAAAAAAAAATGCCAGTTAAAAAAAACAAAAACACAACACAATTGCCTTTTGAATCAGAGATCAGTGCTCAGCAGCCCTGTAGGTACGAGTTCATTAACACTGGACATCATGGTAGCCTAATTACACTCAGTGAGAAGTTAACATCTCCAGCTGCCCTGTCGTGTGTTGGACAAATCCTATTTTGAACAATCTTTTCTTTATGTCCTATATGCTGCCACTTGAAGTGTAAATGAAAAGCAAAAGCTCCTTGCAGACCAAGTCCTTTGGAGAGTGTGGGATTTCATTCTGGAACATGCTTTTTGCTCACAATAGTCCAATATTATTCTTATTAGTACCATAAACACGCACACATGAAAATCCAAGATCATAAAATATTTTTTCTCTAAATTTCTTATGCTCTCTTTCTCTCTCTCTCTTTTTTCACCTGAGAATGGCACCTACAGTTTCCTTTAAAAAGCAAAACCAAAACCAAAAATATAAATCTAATCTCACCAGCTGCTGGTATATCAGGTTCTTTAAGGGATTGTCTAAGATACAACACTGTCCTAACTTGAGATAGAGCGGGAAGAGATAGGAAACCCAAAGAAAAACAGAAACAGAGACCAAAAAAATAAGCAAATTGGACTAGTTCAGCGCTGTAGTACAAATTTGGCACTTGCTCAAAGACTCAGTATGATGTGCAACTGATGAAGAGAAGTTCTCTCTTGAAAGGAAATAATTGCTTGTTGGGGTTAACAGAAACAGGCTCCCCACTTCCTTCCTTGCCAGCCACGCGCACACACACACACACACATACTTCAGACCCAAACGTGCCAGGGAGGAGGAGAAGGAGGTGACAGAAGGGGAAAAAGGAATTTTATCTTTTTCTTCTTTCCTGTCAGGTGCAATAACCAAAAAAAAAAAAAAAAAAAAAAAAGAAAGAAAAGAAAAAAAAAGAAAAAAAAAAAGAAAAAAAAGAATTATTTCTCTTTAAACTGTAGCACAAAACAACAAAACACATTCACAAGCCACTTGTTGGCACTGTGTACCTGAGTGAGAATTTCTAGAACATTGTAGAACAAACAGCCATAAAGTTTATTTGAAAAAAAAATAATAATAATAAAAGGTCGACGGGTAAGACTTCAGTGCTTGGGTATAGCAGCTGAATTACTGGCATTATTTTACCCATAGCTTATATTATTCTGTTGTTGTTGTCGTTGTCTTTGTTTCCTTTCTTCTGAGCCTTTTTTCTTCTGATGCAGGCTGATGTCTATTAGTCAGCTGATGTCCCAACTAGTTAAGACTAACAGTTAAAGTAACAGTCAGTGTATGAGAAAGTTAATGTGCTTGGCCACTGGTAAGGATAAACCAGATGGGGCTTTATTTATTTTTTCTTTTCTCCTTGAAGTCCTGCAGGTCATGTGATATTTGGACCCTGATCAGTTGGCTTGCCCCGCAATGTGATTTTCACTGTCACTGCCATAGTCCACATCGGGGTCGTCCTCTTCCTCATCATACTCATCGTAGATTTCTCCATTGACGTCATCGGTCTGCATCTCTTCCTTGATATGGGGCTCCTCACCTTTGATGCCGTAAGTGCTCTGGATGACAGGCATCCCGGGCTCGGGGCTGCTGGACACACTTGAGTGCTCTGAGGGCAGGTGTGGGGAAGGCATTCCTGCCATGGCGATGGCTCCTGGGTAAACGACACCTGCGGTGGCAATGGGAATCTGTGCTTGTTGCCTGCAATGCAGAAGAAGGAAGAGGAAGCCTGAATACTGGAAGAAGCAGAAAGAGAGCAAGTATGACAGTGCTTGGCAAACCCATTAGCACATGCTCTTGGGCATTCAGAGGGAGCTTCTGGATGGCCCATATATGACAACTCAGGTATCAACACTCCAGATTCACCAAATGATGCCCTTGATACAAACACTGAGCCCAAACCAACTTCACTGCTGAGGAAATTCAACCTTTGTAAACTTCTGCAGTTGCACCTGAACCACACAGCTTCAGCTTGCCTGCCTGTGATGCAAATTTCTTTACTGAGCTGCCAAAAAGAAGCAAGCACCCTTTTAATTGTGGACTACCTCAAAAAATTTGTATTTTGAAAATCTTCTTAAACAATTCCAAGCTGACAGGACTGGAACTAAAAATTTACTAACAGGAGAAATGAAGCTAAAGCTGGGTAGTCTGTAAAGCAAAGGGAACTAACATTGGAAAAGGAGAAAGCAAAGGCCTCTCTGAGAGAGTACTCCATGCTAATACATGGACCTGGCCCTTATTAAGGAGAAGGGCAGTGGGCATTCCAGGGCCAACATGGGTTTACAGGATGATCGCTAACAGCCTCCCATTGGAAGGTGATGGTTTCCAAAGTGAGTGACACTGATGAAAAACAGAAACTTTGAAGCAGGGTGGATAAAACTGGGAAAAGCCCAACTTAAAATGGAAGCATGCATTATTTAAAAATAAATAAAAAGCAAGTGAGCAACATGAGCATTTGAGCAAATCCTCTATAAGATGCCTTTATATAGCATCTAAGCCTTGGAAACCTGTCTGCAGCAATGAAAGACGAATTATTCCAGGCCACAGAAATTCCCTTTGCAGCAAGAACACTAGCTGTGTTATACCAGTGTTTGTTTCCCTGAGAAGCTTCAGGGTCCCAACAAGCCTAGGGGTTTAAAATTCATGCTCCTTTTGTTTCCTTGCTGCATGAAGTAATTCCATTGCAGTAATACTCTTCAGTACATGCTGCACATTGTAATGTCATCAGCAGTGTGTCCATCTGTACTGAAAAGCCTTGCCACAGGAGACAGGGCAGAGTCTCTTGAGATGAACATTCATAATTAAGAATGAAACCTTTCCCTGTTCCCCTGCCTGGCTGTGCCCTGGCTGTACAGTAAGCCCTGCACAGTACAGTGATCCTGAAAGACTCTCCTCAGCCAAAGAGCTTTACATTTGTTTGGAATTGCTAGCTGTGTTTTCAGTTACTTCCTGCCTGCCATTCAAGCGAGGCCGCTGTCAGTACAATCGTTATTTCCCTGTTCCTGAAACAAGTTTAAGTTGTCTCAGCTGAAGACACAGCTCTTAAAGAAGGTAGCAGATCTGATTTGCATTTTATTCTTAATTCAATAGGAAGGCTTTGTTTTCTGGAGTCAGCATTTCTGTAACAAGATTCAGCACACTTAAATTGCTTTTAATATTTAACAATAGGAATACTTTGCACTTAAATGGTGCTTTTCAGAGTGCTTTCCAAATATTAAATAATTTAAGAATAGCATTTTTCCACTTCTATAGTATGTCCACTCTGGAGGATGAGGTGAGTTTACCACACCACCATTAAAGATGAGGTCATTAAGACATGAAAGCATTAAGTACAAGAGTTGCAAAAAATGCTCAGTCCTTCCCATTGTGCTGTTTTCAGGCAGGTTTTCAGGATGTCCCAGCAGCTTGCACAGCCAGAGCTCTTAAAAAACCCCATCACTTACTTTTGGGCGCAATTAGGAGCTGGATTTGTGTTCAGAAGATCAGCCCCAAATGACCTGCACAGGGCGATGCGGCAGATTAGGAACCAAAACCAGGAATGCAGCTGCAGTGCTGGGACTCCCAGCATAAAACACTGACCCCACTGCGGTCACTGGCCGCTTTGTCAGTAGCTCCTACAAAGATTTCACCCCAGATTCTGTGCTCTAATTGCCTCAGTACAAATTATCTCCAGAAGTGTCTTGATTTCAATGTCAGCCTTGTTTGGAAAGCTAAATAATATGCGGAGCGTTACAAGGTTAATTTTTTTCCCATGATGAAGCATGCATGTTAACCAGATAAGCAGTGTTTTGGGGGCTCTGCTGCACCTATTCTTTTTCCAGAAAGCACCCCTCCTCTTTTTTTAATCTCTTGATGCCAAATGTTGGCTGACTTCCCTGTGTTTGTTTCAGTGCTTACCATTGGGATCACTGGACCTGCCAGCACTACAGGGTTAAGCAGCTCAAATTTCTCTGCTGAGCGGCTTATTATAACAATGCACACTGTAGCTGTTTAAAACACAGTCTGATGACACTTAACAGTTGCTGGACAGATATTCTCTCCTTTATTGCTACTTTTAGTCATTAACTAGGGAGATGTGCAACTCAGTTCAGTTAATATGATTCCAAATTCATCCTGAGATGAAACAGAACATAAATTCCATTATTTGTGAGGCTTGTTTTGTTTTTGCTGCTTTTCCTTTTTTTAAAGAAATTATTATTTTTTTACCAATTTCTGTAGTGATTACAGAAATATTACAGAACATTTCTGATTCTTTTAATCTGCTTTAACCAAAACCAAGGAGCATTTGCAGAAGGAAAAGACACGTGAGTTTTCCAGACAGATTTCAGCCTGATCATATCAAGCTGATCAAACTGATCTATTAAGTGTTTATCAGAACCAGTCTTCTTGAAATTTATACTCAGCATAAAGCATTTAGCTTACTGAATTGGAAGACGTCTACTTCCTAGTATGATACATGCCATGGACAATGGATGCAACTTCATTTCTGATACGAATTAAGTGAGCCAAGTCTGTATTCCAGCTGAAGTTCAGTATGTTCAGCAGTCCTTTTACAGACCACTTGTCACAGATCATACTGAATGCAAACTAGTATTTTTGGCTTTTGGATCAATAGGCACTACCACAGATTTATTCAGATACAACCTCTGAGGCCCCACAATAAAGTAATATTTACAAGATTTTATTAGAAAACTTACATTTCATTGGAAACTCTTAAGCTTCTTTTTTTTTTTTTCTTTTGCATGATCAGGGTGGAAATGAGACAGTTGGCTGAAGCTGTGAGATGAACATATAGCAGAGCCAACAAAAAATCCCTAGCTGCCTAACTTCCTCCTGGAACACACTGTTTGAAAGTATAAGCTTCACATTCCATTACCAATATATAATGTCCTTGCCAATAAAATATATCATTTACCACAGTGAATTAAGAATTCTCCCTGAAAATGTTTTTTTGTTTTTTGTTTTTAATGAAACAAATGGTAGTTTTTAAAAGTTCCATACCCAACATTAAAATACTGCCTCATCTCCTGACGTCTGTTGCGCATGATAGCCTTGTACTCGCCAATGCGTAGTTTTTTGCCATCTACAAGGCAGGTACGCTTCGGCCTTGGCTTGTATTTGTAGTCTGGGTACTTCTCCAGGTGCTGTTTGCTGAGTCGGGCCTGTTCCTCGTAGTATGGCTGCTTCTCTAGGTTTGTCATAGCTTTCCAGCGAGATCCTGTCACAAAAAAAAAAAAGAACAAGAAATGAGGTTCTGCTCACTCACAAGCACTGAAAGGCAGAGAAGCAAGTAGGTCACTTGGAACAAGATACCGACGGTCATATCGCTTTGGGCTGGGAATCTGTCAGAGCTTCCAGACAAGGGTCAGGTCTTGTTTGCATTTCACTTGTAAACCTCTTGAGTATGGCCATGAGGCAGAAAGAGATGATACTGGAAGCTTTCACTATTTTATGGAAACTTTTCTCCATTATTACATTATTATGTTTTTTTTTTTTTTTTCCAGGTAATCAATAAAAGCATCATCCTGATAATGAGCAATCCATGACACTTACTAGAAAACTGAGCAGTGTATGTTAGTGAACTGTGAGAAACCCCCTAGGTATGTCAAGTCTACTCTGCTGAGAGCTTCCTTTGGCCACAGCTTTCCCCTCCTGTTACAGGGGAGGCAGCATTCCCAGTTGCTGTGATTTGATTGCCACACTGCACTATGGCTGGATCTACTCTGGATACTTGCATGTCTAACAGCTCAGTCTTTCATAACAAATAACATCTTTCTAGCTGCTACGTTTGTGAAAAGCAGAATCTGAATTGATCATAAATAGTATGCTGCTGGGCACATGAACCTGCAAAGACCCTGAAGCAATGCCTTTAACAGCTATAAGCTATCCCATATGTCTCAGCAGGGTGTTAACTCCAAGACCAAGTCCCGGTGAGCACTGCCAGCTCTAACTTAACAAAGAATTTAGTATGTGTCATGAAGGGAAGAGCACTGGAATACTGGAACACCTCTCCACAGAGCTGCACTATGGCTTGATTGCTGGCAGCCCAGTTTCTGACATTCTGCCTATGCTAATGTGGATATTTGAGCTACGGAAATAATGAAGACTGCATAATTTTTTTCAAATACCTCCTGAAAATTACAAACTAATATTGCTTAAAAGACATAGTATGGGAACAGAAAGTAAAATTTCTTGAATTAGCTATTCTATTTTATTTTTCCTTGGACTACAGAAGTGCTTTAGGGTAAGATATATTTCAAAGAACAGGAATGGTCCAAGCTGTGAAACATGTGGCACAGAAGGAAAATTTTACTGGAAAATAGACCACCTTCCTGTTGGGAAAAAAAAAAAAGTTTGAATAGTTTCTCAATTTAATGGGCCCACAATGTCATATGTCATATTGACTTCCTCTTGTTCTTCATTTCTCATGGTTATTCATACCGCATTTAGCTCATGCTCTTAGTCAGGTCTGTCTTAGCTCACTGTGCCCCCAAGACTCTCAATATACAAAGCACAGCTATCCCTTCCCATGGAAGAAGATGGTTTGGTTCCCTCCAGAAAGACCCCTTCAGACCACCGACACACCCATTTTCCCCATCATTCTTTGAATCTGTATTTCAAGCTGCAGTTTGAGCTTCTGGACTAAAGGGCTGGCAGTCTGGCAGTGACCCAGGCTGGCATCACACCTGGTGACAAGTGGTGGGAAATCATGGCGTCTTTGTTTGGAGGAGGAGCAGTGGATAGTCCTTTCTTAGCAAACATTCCAGTGGAGGTTTTTTACATATAAGACACAGAGATTCCCCAGCTAGTTCTGGAATGAGCGACAGTTCATCGTTTCAGCTAACCGTATGCCATACAAATCCAGAAGCTCAGTATGAACATCCCTGACACGGCACTGTGTTACATGGGGCAGCCAAACTCTGCCTACAGAATCGCGGTCAGCAGCTTTGTCTCCTGCAGAGAAATTATCCCATGTTTTTTCTGGCAGAGGAAGTGACTAGAAAAAGTGACACCAACTTTCCACTTGTACTGCCTCTTAGATTTTGGGCTAAATGACACAGTGATAAACACATGGAGACTGCCAAAACACTGAAAACCCATTTATGCTGGATTAGCGCACAAGATAGAAGTATAGATAGGATTGAATGATGTCAAAAATTAAGGGCAAAGCTTACATAGCTCTTTATAGGAAGATGTCTACTTTGAAATTCTGCCTCTTGGACATCTGCAAACTGGCTTCTTAGCATATGAAGAAAATAATGAATTTTAGTAAAGCCCTCTAACCACAAACACGCTGCAGCCCTGGTGCCTTAAAAAAACAACTCCAGCCCCAGTTCCTGTCGATGAAACAGCTTTTATTTATGAATAACAAAGCTGAAAACCTCACAGATCTTAAACAAATCTTGACATTTGCTTTGCATACTGTGAGGGGACCTGAAGCTCAGGGGCTGATTAATCGTCAGGTATATTTTGAGACTGACATAGAGAAAGATAGAAATTAAAATCAGTAGTTGCAAAATTGTGATTTTTTTTTTTTTCTGTGCCAGCATAATTCTTGTTTCACTGTGCTACCTCGCTGCAATCCTACACTCAGACCTGAGCAGACAGATTCCTACCCCTCACGTGAAAAGTTCTGTAAATAGTGGGTGCAGTTAGGCAAACACATAAGTCTTTGCAGGATCAGGGCCATAAAAATTGAAATTTTGATGCATAATATTTGTACATGCAGTTACACATACAATATTTATACATAAATGTCACTCATTATGTTTTTCCTTCCTAAGCTGCAAACTCAATACAACAAAAATCCTGGCAGTCTCACCTCTCTTCCTAGCAAATTTTTAATAGCTGCCTTCTGCAGGGATATCTCCTCTTACTCTGATTTTATTGTTTTTACAAAATACATTTAATATCATTTACTAGTGTGTTTTGAAGTATCATAAATAATTAAACAAACAGCGATGTCAAAATAAATGTGATAATGGGCATATTTTCTGATGATAAACTCTAGATTTTTACACTTGAGCTTGTTTCCTTACTAATATGCAACATGCAAGCTCTCTAACTGGTCTTAATGAAACTTTTGAAATTCTGAAGGATCTATTACTCTAAGCCTTGCATTTGTAGGCTAAGGTATGAATAAGGATCATCAATCAGCACACTAAACTGGTTGAAAGTACCTTGTTTGGACAAAATATATCTGTAATACATTCATGTGCAGTTTTTTATATGTCAATAAACACACACATGCAGGCACAGGAGCCTATGCCAAGTGCCAGCCCAAGCCCAGATAAGGTGTAATTGAAGAATCTTGAAAAAATGTTTCTTTTTAAGGGAAGATTTACACTCGTTGGTGAGCTTTCTGCTCACCATCTGTGTTGGAAAGCTCCGAGTGGGTCAAGTATGCAAGGCTTTTCTCTGTGAGTATGAAAACAAGAGCCCGTCCCCTCCCTACACACACACATAACGACGAGTAGGATTCTCACACAGTACTCCCCGATCTGGTGCCTGAAGTGTTTAGAAAATAAACGATAAAATCACTAGACTTTGCAGCATCAGCACAAGCTAGGGCAGTTCAGAGCCGTGCCCATGTGAGGCATTTCTGGTGACAGTGAGGACAGCAAGCCAGCTGAGCAGGGATCGGCAGTACAGACAGACAGACACCCATCTCTGCACACATGCCTGTGCTTCAGTGGGGCTCATAGCTCTGCCGACTGCCGATTTCAAGCCATGTTTCTCCAGCAAGAATTTTCAGCTGCTTGTAACACTGCCTAATTTTTAGTCTATGACATCTTTCAATCTGGGTATCTGCAGCAGGCTGATTTTACATTTAAAAAATACAGGTATATACACAAGCATGTATACAACGGTGTACGCATTATAGGTATGTATATATGTCTGCATTCACACACATGAACATCCATGAAAAGATTTCTGAAGGTCCTAATTTCCTTCTAATCTCCTTATGTAAATTTCTCAGTGAAATTAATTAAAATATTTACAAAAATATCTAAACAATGCATTATTAAATTAATAGGGTCCAGCAGACCCGTTTTAGCACTTCTTTTAAACAATTTACTAAAAAAAAATCATTATCCACAAGTTTAAGTTGCAATGAACAGATGGATGACAAACGTATGCACAGATGAATTTAGTGACAAATCCATGTATCTAATTTTTATGCTCAAAACATAATACCACAGTGTCAAACATAATCCCCAGAGAATGCGAGCGCTGGGAAGGGCTTCTCCTCTCATTTTACTATGAAAATGACCCTCAATGGGTGAAAACCCATCTAAGCCATTCGCAGTGACAGCAAACTCTCTGACCTCAACAGCAACAGCACTGCTTAAAAAACGGTAAGGAAAAATGGCAGAGTTCTAATAAAGAGCCCCTAGTACTTGTCTGAACTGTAAGTTTCTGTCTGCTCACCCTACGCTAGTTAACAGAGAGCTCCCCGCTGACTTCAAAAGACTGGCCTTTTGCAATTGAGGAAAGACCTTTGCAACATTCCTGCCAGGGAAGAAGGCATTGGGCATCCCTCTTTATTGCAGAGGAGGAATAAAAAAAAAAAATCAAACAGTGATGCTGGAAGGAAATAGAAACATCATTTCTTCCGACTTTAAACCTTGCTTTTCCCCATATCTGACAGCAAAACAGTAAAGAGTTTGGAGTCAGCTATACTGTCTGTCACCTCAACAGGATCTGTAATGAATTTGCACATTTTACTCCAACTACTGTATATCTAATCAGAAAAAGATGTCCCCATATCTCCCTGATCTAGCGCCAAATAGTAAAAGGTGATTCCTTATGTTAACAATTTCAGCAGAATGGCTTATTAAAACCAGATTTTAGGGTATTATAAAATGCTTAGAAGCCCTTTAAAATGTCAACCAGGATCCCCAGAGACTGCGTAAAATGTCAGCCCAGCTCAAACGCCTGTTTTAAGCAGAATGAATTAGCAGCGTGCTGTCGGAGGTTGTTATCCAAAACAATCAGTTAAGAGGGAAAACATCAAGCTCTCTTTGTACTTTCTATATGAAAAGGGCCATTCAGAATGATCTTGTAGATTTCTGAAGCTGATTATTTAAAAACAGGTTTAACCAGGCCCTCTCTCAATTTAGAAACAGACCAAAACCATTACTGCCCTGTTCTCAGCCTAATCACATCATACACCTGTAACCAGTATAATCCCTTTTAACCAGTATATGGCTATTTTAACATCAACATAAACAATTTACCCTTCAAATCCTGCTCCTAAAACTAATCTAATCATCATGTACTACCCTTTTAATCATGGGTTAATTTCATCATGTCTGCCATCCACAGCCAATGCATTCTGCCTCTCCAAGCAATTTTATCTAATTTCCACTTGCATTCTGCTAACTTCTTGTAACACCACCCTAATCAAGCTGAACATCAAATCTTTGACCAGACTAAGCTCAGCATATTTACCAGTCCTGCACCTGGTTAATGATGCCATTACCATTACGTTACATGTCTCTTGTTGTCTGCAAAGTCTGCCAGATTTGCAGCCCAGCTAATCAAGGTCCCTAGTTAAGCTTTCACCCACTGGCAGGATGTATGCTTATATTCTGTAACACAGTTTATATCAGTAAAAACTCTACATCTCTGGGTTGATCACAGATATTTATTTATTTTTTTCTGCAGAAGAGTAATCCACTGGCCTCAAAAATCTCCATTTGTTCATCTTCTGTATCATTCAGGTCTCAAACAAGAGTAACTTCAGACAGAATGTAGTCCTGGGAATTTAAGTAAGAACTGAAAAATTTTGAAGACTATGGCATGAAATTTGGTAGGCTAGAGGATATGGATTCTGATATTTTTTTTTAGATTTCAGGATTCTTCTCAGAATATTTAGAATAAAAGCAGCTTGTGATAGAGATCTTGCGCTAAGTGAAACTTTAATGTAACAGGAACAAAATAAGAATAATTTAAAACTGTTAGGGTATAAAATAAAAGGATGTATTTTAGGATCTTTTCCCTATGTCCACTGCTTTGAACAGACAGTGCTAAGGCACAAATCAAATAGTGTGGTGTGCTTCTAGTTATGTGAAATACATGGGCAAATACATGACAGCAGTCATTCTGTGCTTGTTCAACAGCTTAATAAAATGAATCCTTTAGCTCACATTTTTGCACCAAAATCCACACCACAACCTGAGTAACTACAAAGATACAAGAGCACTTCAGGTTACGGTCAATATACCGGACTGGGCAGCATGGTGGCAGCTTGTACAGCTGCTGTCCTTGATGCAGTAGCCAAGAAGCTAAACAGACAACCTAAAGATAGTTATTCAGTTGTGTGTCAGGTGCCCCGCTTTATTCCATCAAAAGTGCTGAGTTTTGTGACAAGAAAAATAAATGATGTCAAACTTACCTAGTATCTTGCTGATATTGGAGTTGTGCATGTCAGGGAAGGCTTGAAGGATCTTCCTCCGTTCATCTTTAGCCCACACCATGAACGCATTCATTGGGCGCTTGATATGGGGCTCATTACTGCCACGCCCTCGGGATTCCCGATAGATTCTTGATTCTGAAACTCCTGCACTTCCTAAAAGGAGAAAGAAAATCACTCCCAACTTGTGTTTCATTATACAGCTGCCTCTGCCATGAGTAGCATAAGTGAAGTGCTGTGCATTAAATGAGTCAATGTTCTCAATGCATTAGTGCTGTTTCTTTTACTTGAAGCAGTAGCAAATATATAATGTATAATGTCTAATTTGTAGTTTTTCTATTGACTCAGCATCATATAACACAGACTTGATGAAGTGTTCCATTTTTTTTCAACATAAAGCATTAGACTGCTTTTTGAAAACATCTTTTACCACTTAATAACTTAAAATCAACACTTATCAATGTAGATTCTCTTTTTACTTTCTTCTTTTCTTGTTTACAGAATGTGATGTCAATGGTGTGCTATAAAGCAACATCAGGTGTTTCCTCTTAATCAAGTCTCTGGCTACCAAGTGGACATTTGAACTGTCTGTTTTAATGCCTACCTCTCCATAACAACACAAGCAATGGCAGAGAAAGAAAAGAACATTAAGCTTGTTTCATCAAACCCAGACAAGTTCCTACAGAAGCAGTGTGCACCATCTGAAGATGACCAAGTCTGTAATTCACGGACTTCCTGTGTGATCTCATCCCACACCTACTTGCTTCTTTAATTCATTTTCACCATCAGAAATGTATTTTTGTTTCCTCCCTGAGATGTAGAGCATAGAAAAGAGAAGGCTAAAAATCACCTCCACAGACTTAAAACACCAGAAGATGAATCACTTTTTCCTGCTATAGCCACATATCACTAACCCCTCACAGACCTCTCAAACACTTGGGTGTCCTCAAGATGACAAAGATACATACACACAACACTAGAAACAAGGAGAAGCCATTTGTACTGACCATCAGAATCTCCACTCATGTTGAAATCCATCATTGCGTGGCTAAACTTCCCGTCTTCACTCTGTTTTACTGCCAGTTGCTGAGTCAGGGTCTCCAGTGTCGTTTTGTCCTACATGGGAAAGATGTCAGGATTTGCATCAGGAAAATCATTCAGTACTGTAAATGCAAAGTTTGCGGGTAATTTAAAGGGCTGACAGGGAAGCTGTATAACAATTAATTCACAACAGTTTACCGAGTCAGTTATTCAAAAATACATAATACTATCTTTTTTGGAAGCAGTACAGCAGACTCTCAAGTTTTTTTTAAAACATGCTTATTATCTAGCGATGAACTAAGTCCATAGTGTTGAAAAGATTACTTTAGTTGAGCATAATAAAACTGGATGCACATCTGAAGAATACTTCAATTCCCTATGTCCCTGGGACTGCAAAGCTGGACTGGAAGTCTAGATGATACACGGTCTTGCGCAGTATAATAATTGTTTTACTCTACTTCCTGCCTGAACTCGAAGTGCAGAGACATGGGCAACTTTCTGTCTTAAAATGTAGTGTTTTGAGAAGCAGACACAGGGGAAAAAAGGGAAAACTTAAGATTGAACTTATTCAGGCCTTAGGAAAGGGTCAGCCTGGATTGATACGATACATGGTCAGTGGTTTGTGTTCCTGTCTGGACTGTTTACCCAACCTTCCTAACAGCCCGTCCGTCATTCACATACACAGAACTATCTGTGAACCCAGGATTGCAACAGGCTAGTGTGTGCTGCCAATTAATCTGTCAGGTTGCAGCGGTGTCTACAGACATTGCCAGAACAAGATGCCAGGGCAATTAATTCCAATGTTCTCTTCAAAATACCTCTCTTCCTTCTGAATTGTTGGACTTTGCAAATACAAAGGTGTTCCATTTTCCAATTGTTTTTGTTTTCCCTGTGCATATTACTCATAAACATTCTATCTTCCTGACAATCATATGTTTAAAAATAAATCTTTCAGCAAAGCAATACTAACATTTCAAAATGTTAGGCACTGTGCCTTTTGCAAAGCTAAGAAAATGACATGATGCTGAATTATAATAAAGTGGCTCCAGTTGAAAAAAAATCTTTTGAGCGTCTTTCTGAAAGAAAGATTGCTGTTTTGTTGATCTGTTCCACACTCGAAGACTGTAAAAGATCAACAAACTAAAAAACTTTCAGATTTCACATGGCAACCAGAGACTTTACAACTATTCTGTGTAGCCTAATAATGTCACTGGATTGTATTATAGAAGAAAACAGAAAAGAGAACAATATGAATACAGAAATGTTTCCCTCAATGTGATGTCCCTGCATCTGCAATTCAAAGAACAGTTCAAATTCACGTAAGTCATTTTCCCATTTCAAGATTTTCTTGAGAGATTTAGAAATGAAGCTAATCTGCTCAGCTGGGTACACTCACACTTTAGGGAATATTAGGTTAAATTTCTCTTTCCTAACATTCATTTTCATTATGAATCACTTCTGTGCCCTGTCTATAACCAGATGTATCACCACTGAAAACAATGCAAGATGGATTATTGTCTTGGGGTTTGCAGAAAAACCCCGTGTGGTTGAGCCAGTCTACCACAAGCAAGGGGGGGTTCTGCAACACTTCCTAGGCACAGCAGATCCTGAGATCTTGGAGAAGCTTGAATAAGCACTTGAACTTTTCCAGTACTTAGCTTTACCAAACTCTTTGGTTTACTGGTTTTAACTTAGCTCTCATTTCCAAAGCGGCCTGCGAGCAGATAAAATATCAGGAATAAGTTGACTATCTCATCCAAATGGTTCTATGATGCACATGAACAGTTTTTCCTCAAAAAAAAAAAAAACAGTTTATCATCAAACTCATAATGATGGAGTTCACAAATGCGTATTTTAGTTATCATGTAAAAATGCTGCCACCAGTTTCAGATGTAAAAGAACATTTCCTCTTGCTTGATACACCAGTGGGGAAGGGAGCCATTCTGTTGCAGATTTTTCTTGAATCATGTATAAACCTCTTAGAGAAACAGAGCTGAGAGCGCAAAGGGCACAGACTTAACAGCTCTTTCTTTATGCAGTAAGAGCAGCTGTTGAAGTTGGAGGCAGTCACATTCAGAACCACACTCTCCCTACATGATCTGATTGAGTCTTAAGGTCAGCGAATACTCAGGCATGCTGTCTGCAAGGTACGCACTGGGTACTGCTCCTTTATCAGAGTTTGACTTAACAAGCCTACAGATGCTCCACCGCTATCCATCTTGTGCAAAGTTTGCATTTTGAGGTACAGCCACATCCGATGAAGTGTGTGAGGGAGGGCATGATGGAAGAGGAGAAGGGCAGGGATGCCAGACGGTACTGCTGCACTACTGGGCTGCCACACTTGGAGGTGCTCTCCAGGCATCTGGAACAGAGGAGCAGGGAGCTCACCTTCTCAGCACGGTTCCAATTTACTCCTTGCTCCTTAAATATATAATATGATAACGTATTCAATCCCTAACTATAAGCTTGAGATAAAAAGAACTTCCGCATGATGTTGCTCTTGAAATGGAGGATGCCGAAACAGCTAGCTGCACTTTTCTGTGTTAATGTTTAAAAAGGTTGAAATTTAAAAAAAAAAAAAAATCAAGCAAAGATAAATATAAGGCCTGCTCTTTTCTAAACCTTTGCAACAACATTAGGAGAACAGAAGGACAGCAGTGATGCTCTGTCAAGATGCAAAAGCCCAGCTAATGTGAGCAGTGAGCTCATTTCCTGGTCTATGCTCTTCCTACAAAATACACTGCACTTGATTTTGCCCAATTCCAACATATAACAGCACTTTTAAAATTACAAAATATTTGAAAGGGACCAAGTGACATTCCCATGTTATTTTGTTTCCAAGTGCTCAGTTGATAGGTACTACTTTCAGTTTGATAGAAGCATCTCATCAGTTTCCTACAGAACCTTTCAGTTCATGGAGGAAGAATTCATGGAAGCTCCAAAGTAACAAAGATCCAAAGATCACAAATAAAATGACAACCTGTTGGCAATTCTGGCACAGTCTCATTTCAGAGAACATACTGAATAACTTCAGACAGAGATACATGAGGATTTTCAAATTCATATAGAAAGCACGCATATTTATCATCACTACCTGATATCAAACTGCTATCAAATTACACGTCCTTAGAACTGCCACCACTCTGCTATGCTGGGATTAGCTGTGAAAACAGTAACGAGGCTGTGGTATCATCCAGATATAACAGGTGGAACACATGCATGTTGGTTTCGGCAGCACGTGTTAATAAAACAGTTTTGACAAAGCACTGTACTGGACTCTGCCTTAAATTTGTTTTATCGTTGTATCAAGCCCCACAGATGTTTGCTCTGCCATGCATAGGATGTAATGGGGAAAAGAGAGTTCAGCTGATGAAAGTCTACATGCTTGCAGGTTTTAAAAGCTGCAGGGAAATAACCAGTGATAATCCCTACTCTTCAGGTTCGTCCCACACTTCAAAGGTATTGATTGCAATTCACTCCATGATTATTGCATGAGTGGCATCAAATGCAGCCTTAGACACAATCATGCTGGGAAGAAAAGGCAAGGCTGGTCCAAACCCAAGGGAGTGCTGCAGTACTTCTTGTGAGACCTGCTAAAAATTACACTCCATTAAGCAAGGAAAACAAACAGTAAGAAATGCTTCTGCTTTTGCAGGCAAAGAAATATGGGGATGCCTTGTTCAAGATAAAGTGTTTCTTCCTCTTCTAAATTTCTGAATTTTGTATCTGGCCCCAGAAGGCTGACTAGATATCTTATGAACATCTTTTTTCCTCTTTAACCTCAGTGAAGAACTCAGGCAGATGTTGAGACAAACTAACCTAATTTCTGCTGGGACCATAGGAGGGAGTCTATAGAGGCAGCAAGAATCTTGTTGTCTGGATCATCTAAAATGCTAACTGGCAAAACAGAGAAGATAATACTGCAGAGAGCAATCCCACAATAGCCCAATGGTTGAAAGCATAACCAGACAGTTTTCATCAATAGTCACAAAGTGATGAGAAGTTTCTAAAACTTCATTAACCATAGAAAGCAATCTGCTAGAGAAGACAGATCTGTAGTTCTGCTCCTAGCAATGTTCTAGTTACTGTTTAAAAGAATAATAACAATAAAAAAAAACCACAACATATACACACATGGAACGTGTCATGCAGAAAATATATATATATATATATAAAATGACTAAGCACTGCAAGTCAGAGTCAGTTTTGTGGTCAGCTGCAAAAGTTACTTGGCTCTCTGTCAGGGATAGCTGTCGTAGTTTAACAATACATTGATCTAAAAATGACAAGAACTTGGTTTCATCCTCTTTCATGGAAGAAACATAAAACAAGAAGAGTCAAAACATATGTAGGACAGCTTGATAATCTTTGCCAGAACTCCTCCTGCTACTACAGAAACGTGAAGTAAAACACTGGAAGGCCTGAGAAATGAAGACATTCTGACACATCTGTCTGATGTCTCCTCTGACCTCACCGCCTCTGTTTTGCATTGGATCTGGGTTACAACCCAAAGGGTACACCTGAGACACACCTCCACTCCTGAAGGACTCGCGGTTCCTCCATGCTGCTTTGAATGCTGGGGATATGGCAGTGGACTTTTCCTCCCCTCTTGGAGACATCCTTTTGGCTGGGGTATTTGGCAACCACTGACAGCCCTCTGAACTCAGTTAGAATTGCATTTTGGCAAGAGCTGTTTTTCCGATTGTGTAATTCAAGGTTAGCAGTTTTACTGAAGCAGTCCACTCTTCAGTCTTCTGCTCCCCTAGCCCTACCCCCATCCCCCTGATATGAATATTTTCCCTCTATGTTTGATGCCTGCAGAGATAGAGCCTGTGTAGAACAGCAGAGGAGTAGTGCTCAGGCACATCTTTTCATATTCTTGCCTTTCTTCTTCCAAGTGAACTGAAGGGGCAGACTAAAAAAATGTGGACTGAAAGTAGGAACCTGCTCATTAGTTCTTGCAGCTAAGAATTAGAAACACACTGATGGACAGAGTGGCTGGTATCTTTGTTCTCTTTGGCGCTGACAAGTAAAAAAAAACAGACAGCTGCCCAGTATTGTCCTTTTTACTGTCCCATTTCCCCTGTCCCAAGTGCAGCTTGCCCAGATATTTAACATCCTGCTCTGGGGGAGTAATACTAAACTCTAAAGATGGTATTTTCAAATAGTCTGAGTTTTAATACACTAGTTTTTATCTTAGATTGTGAGCAGGCCTGGTGGCACCAGTGAAAGTGCTTTGTGTTGCTGTGACAGAAGTCTTCTCTCAGCAAGCTCCAGTAAATACCAACCATGCAGACACAAACCTTGCACAAAATCTTAAAGTACTGAGCAGATAAACTGCTAGACTATGATCAGGCAATGAAAGTTCACTTCTGTTTACTACAGAAAAATAATTTTAAATATCAGACACTGGTGGTGCCAGGTATTATCCATTCAACATTATGGCATTTTTCTTAGCTCCCCTAAAAGGTAAAGAGTCTTATCCTACATCTGACATGAATGAAAACTTTGTAGAACTAATCTTTTTGTGCAATTCCTCTGCCTCTTGCAATAATAAACATCAGAATAGTCTGTGTTATAAAATCTTCAGCCACTGTCTTCCAAAATATGGAAAACTGGAGGAAGATAGGCATTATGGGTGACAGAGAGAGGGAAGAACTTGCAAGGTGTGCCCAGAAGTCTGCACAAGATGAATTATTTGCAGTTCAGGCTCTACTCCTGCATATTAATGCCATGCATCTTCAAAATGAATACAGTGCACATTGCTTATGTCCTATTTCAAGCCATGTTACAATCCAGGTCAAGTTATACCTGTAATTGCCGTAAAAGAAGTTCTGACTTTTTTGGAGGGATCTTCTGCTTAGATTAAGGTGTAATAGATCACGTTGCCCAAGTGTGCTGCACTCATCAGTGAATTTAGCCACATAATTTCACAAAGAAAAGTGGTGTTATTATCCCTTTTTACCAGATGAGAAACTAAGTCACATATTAAATGAATTTTCAAAAGTTCCACAGTAAGACTGGTAGTTTAGGAACTGCACTCCCTAATCTTATCTAAAACTTGTAACCTCAAGCTTCTCATTTCTTTGTGTGTGTGGAATTGTGATTCTTGCTGATGGCACATGTTACTAAGGAAAGTGAAATAAAATATGAGCAGTTTCAGTTCCACCATTACAATAGACCCTGCTTAAGTAACGCTTGCAGGGCTGTAAAACTCATAAAAAGCACATGCATGAAATGATAAAATAGAGTGAGACTTTCAAATGTTGACTCAGTAATTGTTAAACCCCTTCTGGCTGCACAATTTTATAGTCTTCTACTGTACTAATGAAAAGGGAAGAAACAACAAAGAAGGGTTTTAGCCTTCCAATTATATAAACTCTGTGGACCACCAAAGAAGATGAAAGATTATTTATAATGTCATGGCAATTCATCATTTGGGAGATTTTTTGTTGTTGTTGTTGCATCAAAGTTGAGTATGAAGAAACAATGCATTCACCACCCCCTCAGCTCTTGCAGTCTTGCTTATCTGAAATCTCTCTTTCACAGAATAATCCACCCACAGAATCTAAAAGCAGCATTAGAAGACAGAAAATAAAATATCTTTCCTTATTTGTAGCTCCTTCTGATTTTATGGTACTTGTTTCAGAATTTTACATTAAGTCTGAACTGGAATTACAATATTTGGTAAAGGAACAATGTATTTGCTTTAGGACACATATTTACAGATTGGTCCAATACTGCCTGAAAATCATTGTATCTAATTTGTAATATATATGAAGTACTATATGGACTCAATGGATAGGTGACCTATTAGGCATTACAGGAAAAAAAATCTGAGAGATTGAACAGGCCCAAGCACTTAACCACTCTTCTCAGGAACATGCACTGAACCACTTAGAGAATTCACTAAAATTTGTAATAGCCATTTTCTTTGTCATACTCTGTTGGATGTGGGTCTTTGCATTCTAAGAGCTTCTTAGTCAGTACCTTTCAAAGCTCTGGAAGTAAGACATAGTCCAATTAAATAAAAGGGGAAAAATTCTCAATAAATTGGCAGCCTCTAAGGGTCAGCTCCCTAAGCTATATGTTTTAAGTTCTTTATTCTAGGAAGAATGACTTCCTTGGCAAAATACTGTATTTGACTTGGAAACAAATTTATGGAAAGTAGCAGTTCTACAGGAAATTAGGACACTGAGGTCCTCCTTCACTTTGGTCACGAGGCTCTGAGAGATAGTGTAAGCCAGGACTTTTAAATGAAAATACAGGTAGGGTTGGATCAGTCTGTTTCTTTAAGAAAGAAACAAAAGGAAAGCATAAGCAATGCAGAATGATGAGACACTGCCTCCTTCCTACAAAAGTTTTTATCGTGCAGACATAGGCATTGACCTCAACCAAATCCAGCTGTAATCCGCTGACCGCAAATAGGTTAAGAGTTGTATGACCCAGTTTCTCATCTAGACTGCTTTCTGCGCTTACATGCTCTGTTAAGTTTGCCTGCATTGTTCAGTTGTTCTGCACAAAACTGAGCAGGATAGCGATCATGATATATTCCTGCCACTGTGAAGAGTTTTGAGATCTCTGCGTGAAATGCGCCATGTAAACTCCAATGAAAGATTTCACAGCAGGTCAGACAGAGCTGTTATAGCTGGCATTGGAGGCAAGGAAGGGCTAATTGGGGAACAGAGCAAAAAACAAAGTTAAATGAAAATTACAATCCGTGCAGGATATCCTTAGAAAGAGTGTCTGCACACATGTAAAGAGAAAGCAAGAACAGTCTCTACTTTCCTGCAATTGTATTAAACACCAGGTGGGTCAACAGTGCAGTAGCATTACAGACATGCATACCATTCTCTTCCATTTTTCCCTAGAAGGTATTAAAATCGTGAAGGCTACTGTACCTTTGATTACATTTCTTGTAGTCCTAACGAAAAAGTTGACATAGTACCTAGGCCATCTCCTAAGACAGAAACTGCCACATTTTGCTTGCCATGAGTTAATGCTTATTAGTTTGTCTCCCTCCTAGCATTAGCATCAGTACTGCCCAAGGCAAAGTTCAGCACCCCAAAGACAAACAGATGACTGTTTGTCAATGGGTTGAGTACCTGCATGGACAGAACAGGACAGGCTGGCCTCCAAGGGCCCTTGGGAAGCACGGTTCCTGAAGGACTGGGTCCAACCTCAGTTACACCGGAGGGAGGTACTGCACTGATGCTGGTGCCCATGTATGTAAGTGCTTAAAACACAAGCTACTGGGGGCATGTGATTATGCAAACATAATAACAACATTTCAGGAAGTAACTAGCTCTTGTGGCTGCAGGGCGAAGTTTAGTACTTAACCTGAAAAGCTCAAAAACCTCAAAACAAATACAAAGAACTCAAATCAATTGTGTGATTCTTTTTCAGAAGGAAGTTGATCCATCTTTGTTGGTCTTAACAAAATTTCCACTAAGGTATAAACAGCTGCAGTCCTCATCTATCTACACTAGCATGAGAATACTTCCAGTCTTTGCTCTTTGGGGCGAAGACTGAAGTTCCCATTCAGATTTTGACAACTGCAAGAATCCAGGGTTTTCCTCTTGCCTCTAGATGACCTTCTCCCTGACCTCACACACACATCTGTGGGCAGCATTTGTCCTTCCCTCTGCATTTTTCAATTTTTATTAGCTAACCCTGCCCATCTCCACCATAATGATGTTCTAAACACACACACACGCACACTTAATTTTCCTTTGAAAAACACATCTGAACATCAAGTAGATGATGGTCAATCAGGGAAAAGAAAAGGCGTTTAAAATAAAGAGCTAAAATCCTTGTGGGAATTAAAAAAAATCCTCATTGCAGAATCTCTCCCTCTCATGCGTAGGCACTTGCTAACTGAGAGTAGTGGCACTGTGACAAAAGTAGCAAAACCAAAAGCAGGCTTTACTAAAAGAAAAGGGGGAGGGGAAGTCTTCCACTGGCCATCTGTGAAAATAAGGCATGTGGCCATTAAATGCAGAGGCTGTAAATATAAATATACACAAGCTCCACAAAGCAAATGGCAAAAAAGTGATGGAGGGGAACAAGAAAAAGAAAAAAATATATATAAACTTTCAGTTGAACTAAATAAAAATGCTTAATGCTTAGTAACTAAGGCTGTGCAAAAGCAGTTTTGATTTTTGCAGCATGAAAGCTTGACGTATGTCTTTAATTAAATTTGAGAAAAGTTTTAGGAGACAATACAATGGATACAGTAGCCCTGTTGAATAGAGGACTCCCCTAATATAAGCGATCCTGTTGAGACTGGTGATTGGACTTACTGAAAGGCTGACATACAGGGTGATGGATGGGTGATGACATAATACCTGCTTGCCTTGTTGTCATGCTTTTTGAAAACTGTCTGTTCTGTGTTGATAGCACTAACAAAGAAGACTGCAAAACGCATACAAGAATTTCTGTTGGCAAAGGAACTCAGTAAGATAAAATTAGGAAGAGAGTACGGAAAAGGGGGATAAGAAGTGAACATACAGTTGTTGGGATAATATGTTAATCTTGTGCTGTAAGGTGATTTAGAGCCTGTATTGGCCCATTGTCCACAGGATATATTCACCAGTCCCCATACTGCATAATAACTATTCTGAACAGAAGGATCTTTTCTCACACTGAGAGAGAAGAACAAAAACATCACAATGATCATCTTTCCTAGTGTTTTATAGGCCAGCAAGGAATAGAGCAGCTACAAATTACAGGACATATATATTAGCAGTCTGCAGAATGTGCAGGGATAAGTCTGCGTGTATGTAATGTTTGTGGGTAAGACAGCCTCTGCTAGTCACTGGAAATGTCAAAGTATTTTGCCAATAAATTCTGCACAGATTATGAAAATGCAGGTTTTAACTTTAACAAAGTGATTTGCTTTATGATGTTTGTACTGTACCTCTGGACTTACTTCCAGGGCGTTTCTTCTGTTTGGGGAGCCCAGCTCACACCAGGTCCCATTTTCTCCAGTTATAGTCACTACAACTTAGTCTGGTCTGAGCCACAGGCTCCCTGTGTTTGCAGCAAGCTCTGGGTCAGGCTCAGTTTTACCAGTCCTTTCCATTTTTTCTCCTTCCTGTCCTTCTCCACTCCATCTTTTTATCAACTTTCTGGTTCAAATTTAACCATTAGGGGAATAAGAAAATAAATCCGTTATTGAAAGAAAATCCTTTACTGCAAGAGAAATTTAAATCCCATGTGTTAAAAAAGCTTCTTCTTATGCCCTTAGTAAAGTGAGCTGTAGTGTTTTATTTCTCAAAGACAGCAGGATCTGCGGGTTTGAGATTCTTAATATCCCCCTCCTCCCCGAGGGAAGAGCAGGGACAGAATTCATTTCAGCTCAGCAGATCACAGCAGTTTCTTAAGAGTTAACTCTGCTCTCCCCATCCATCAGGCAGCCAGCGAGGCATCAGAAAGGAATGATGGATGTAAAATTATTACAGGGCTGCCACCCGATATACTTACTGCCATTTGTAACTAACGCTGGAACTGACACACTTTTTTCATTATTAAACATCCACATTAAGTCAACATTGGTCACTGTCATTTCATGTTTGGCACTCTCTTAAGGGGAAGGAGGGAGAGCTGGGGATAGGAGTGGAAGAGTGGAATGGGAGGGAAGGCATCTTGAACCTGATGGTCCACAACCATGGGTAATATATAGGCTCTTGCTTACAAAACAGTAATAACTATTGTTACAAATAGTTCTTTAACTACAGCCCAGCAAACAAGTACATGTCAGAGCCTTTCAGAAGGGCACACTCCTCACAGCAACTGAGAAAATTTGTACCATGGGTTAAGCCACGCTTGAGAATGGGATGTTTACGTATGTGAATGTTCTCGTCTCAGAGCATGCTATGAGTGCTCATGCATGTTCAACATGCTTACGTGGCTATGTGTACTTATACAGCAGTGCCAGCTGCCCAAACCTTCTGCAGCAAGCTCCAGCACTGTGTGTGTACCAGTGCACACAGAGAGCTCAAAAACCTGCTTATGTATCCCTCTTTTATCAGTTACCCAAGTGTACACATGGATGTTTGAAACTCTGGCTACAGAAAATCACTGGCAAGCTCTGTGCATGTTTGTGCTGTGTATCTGTGCAAGAGCGCGCTGTAGGTTTGCATGCATGCACACACACACTGGCTCTCTGTGTTTGTGTATGTCTTGTTTGCAAAGGAACAGTCAGTTTTGGGGCCGAGCAAACATAGCAGAGTCCACCTTCTGATGCTGCCCGTTGTGGTGTTTGCACTAGATGACAATCTGCGCTCTCAGTTACATGTATAAAAGGTATCACTGTTTATGTATAGTACCTATCAAGCTATAATTAACTGAGATGACAATTACAAATAAAACTATGCTCCTGGGTTTCCAAGAAACCAGAAAAACATATACACACACTTCTCATTTATACACAGAAATGTTTCCAAGAAAAGTAAAGTAAAAATATGCTTTATTGCATTTGCAATTAAAATAGGTTTTACTAAAATCCATGTTCATCATGATGTTCATGGTTTTTACAGTAATCCTCTGAAAATCAAATCCCTCAAGATGGTCCAAGTTGGATGCCCATAAAGTGACTCACCCAAATCATCCTAGCCATTCTTTAAAAATCTTTCCTCATTTACGACAGCTTTTATACAGCGTCTCTCCACTTCTACAGAATTCCTGTCTGACTATTGCCTTTCAGCTAGCAGGTCTGCTTGTCTGTGAGAATCAACCCACCTGGGAATGGAAGCGAGATAACAGGTCATGGACATGTGTGGAGAAAAGCCTTGGGAGTTTTAACAGGCTTCCAAAGGTGATTTCCAGTCCTGAAAGATAAATCCTTACCAACAGTATAACTTACATGTCCTGAGCTATAAAGGACCTATCTTCAGTGGTAGGCTGCAATAGCAATTAATACAACAAAAATGCCAGAGGTCTCAGAGAACCATAAATCTCCAAAGCTACATTAGCCACTGCAGCAAAGCAAAGACTATTTGGAATAGCCCAGGCCAATGTCTGTTGCATATAAAGACTGAGAACACTCTGAAGGAGGGAGGGAAAGCGATCTTTCTTCTGCACAGAACTATAGATATAACATACATTTCTAAGTACAAGTATGCTCGTGTACACACAGGTGTCTTAGCTGAACCTCTTTTAATTCTGCCCCTCACTCCAAAATCTCACTATCCACAAGGAAACAATGGGCATACAACACTGCAGAAGCTCAGGGGCTGTCCTGGTGGGACCCTGAGCTTGTGAAGGGAAACCCTCAGTGGTAACAGTGCAGCATTTCTATTTCTTGCTACCCATCTTCCCAACTCTTTTTCTTTTCCTCATAAACAAACAAACAACAACAGCAACAACAAAAAAACAGAATCAAAGTTGAATGCAAAATGGAAACAAATCCTGCTTTTATCAAGAGAGAAAACTTCAACTCAAGTCTGAGGACAAACAGCCAAGAACTTTAGAGAAGCTGGGGTATGGACCTGAATTTCACAGCTGGCTAGTTAGTAGATGGCCTAGAGCATTAAGGGGAAAGGAGAACAGGTTCCTAAACTTCACGTCCTCTTTCCTTCTGTTACATCAGATGCAAGAGAAAGTTCAGGAGACCCTATAACAAGTTCAGTGCAACTTCTTAACTAGTGCTTATTGGGTCAACCCAAGGAAATCTCAAATTTGGTTCTGTCATTTCCTGTCTCCACATAAAATAAAATAAAATAAAATAAAATAAAATAAAATAAAATAAAATAAAATAAAATAAAATAAAATAAAATAAAATACATTGGTGTGGCCCTGAGAAAGTTTGGGCATTTACTGTATAAAATAAACCAAACCCTACAGTTGCTTTAAAAAATCCTTCAATTGAGCAGACAATTTTTTCTTCCTGCTACCATGTAAAAGAACTCCTCCTTGCCTTCCACAAGCCCACCAGGAGGCACGCATTAGAGAGGAAAATAAACTTCAACCCGGGTTGAGGGTGAGAAGTGAAAACAGAAGGGTAAGAAGAATCCCAACAATAGGAAAGTAACAGAATAAAGTGAATGCAGATGGTTCCACTCCTGTTACTTAATCAAAAGGCTGTGCAGAGTCACTAGAGCCAGCATAAAGTCATGTGTTAGAACAACAGCTGATCTGTATTAAAGAAGATTAACTCGCAATGCCATGGTGGAGGGCCTGGGATTATTTTATGTACTTCCATTGCCGAACAAGCCGTCAGCACAATTACTGCCCTCCGATGTGAATGACTGATCTGTAACCACAGCTAAACAGCATGCTGCTTAGGGGCCTGGGTGCTTCATGAAGATGAATTTCCATACCATCAAAGTGCTTTTAATGGGCTTCCTGATCCAACCACAAGGCCTGCTTTGCAAGTATATAGAACTCAGGATGAAGGCTTCCTGTCCAAAAGGATTTGGTCGGTTGTCACTTGACAATTCCCAGCCAGCACAAGGGAGGAGAGGGGGGAGATAGGTAGAGTTGTCTCTGCTTTGGAGGATTAAAAAAAAAAAAAAAGAAAAAAAAAAAGGGTACAGATGCTTTCTGAATGCAACCAACTGCTGTATCCACAGCTGAATTCAATGCGCTTAACAAATAACGGCAATTTAGCTATGCTTGCGAGGAATAGCTTGAGTCACTTTGCATTAGCATCTGGCTGAGTGTTAAAGTCATTTCTACATGGGGAGCAGAGAAAAGAAATTTCTGCTCCGAGCATCCTTTCAAGAATGCTTAAATATTTGAATATAAATTCCTTTGTGCTTGTGATCACCTCTTCTTATATCTGACACTCTGCTTTTCCCTTTCTCCTTCTGGTACTCCTCTATGTGAAATGCCATAAACATGCTCCATCCCTCTCTTTCTTTCTCTCCCCATACCAATGCTCTTACTCTTCTAAGAGAGACTCTAGGTACCGCAGGATGCCTATTACACTGACCTCTTTTTTCCTTCCCCTTCCTCTCCAGAAAGTGCATAAAATTGGAGCCATTTCTACATCACTTACACCCAGCACAGACTGATGAAAAAAGTACGGTAGTGAGAGATACACATGTACGTTTAAAATTCATTACCCAGACTTCTTGATTCTCAAAGCTTATAGATTGAACTCCATCTAAATCCACAGAAAATGAAAAGCTATCCAAATTAGCTAACTGCTAATTCTGGACAATACTGTTTGACTCACAAGCTTCCTAGGATGACTGACTTTCAGGTTTCTGCTAAATAACTGATCATTTTAATTAATTCTTTTTTTTTTTTCTGTGCATCTCATTGATTCACACAAGGCCTTCTAGTGAAAAGCCACTAGCAGAGGTCTCAGTAAAATTCAGTTTGTACCAAATGCAGCAACAGTAATCTTAGCTATATAGAACAATAAAGGCTGTGCCATCTCAGAAAACACTACAGGGGAAAGAGGGGAAACTAAGGAAAAAGTGTTGCTATGCATATGTTATTGAGACACATGTAGGAGCTGAGCTGCATGTAAATCTCATGTGGCAGCACTGTAAGGACAACTTACAGATGTGGCAGCAAGGACTAGCTGATCTATTTACCCTCCACAAGCCAGGACAGTGCATGCAAAGACATCAAGTACTTCCAGAGAAAAGCAGGAAATCACAAACTCTTCAGCATACTCCACAGGTAGAGCATATACATGTTTTCTACAGGTATTCAAGGCTGTGTTGTTACAGCACAACTTCACAGGCCCATACATTCTGCTGCTTCTACATTTCACTGAAAATATTTGGTGCAGTTCATGTTGTCAATTCCCCATGTTTTCAATTCTGTTAAGTCACCTAACGTGACATGACAGTGCTACATTGCAATGGTCACAAAATATCATACATGACAACTTCACAAGGCTAAATACCCAGAAGCTGAGCCTGACTATCAGCAAAGCTTATGCTCCTAAAGAAGCTTGAATATTTTCAAATCCAGCTCATCTCACAAACACATGTAAGCATTTCCATAAAGCAAGATTTCCACTTAGGCCCAGAGATTTCCTAGATCACCTTCTCATAATGCATGCTGACAGTCTGGATCAGAGAATTAGGGGCCTCCAAAGTTCTCATCTCTGCTGCCTCCTCCCTCTCCCCCATGTCTCTCCAGGTCTTTCTCTCATGTCAGCTTTTGGCTGTGGTTTTCATTTTGCCTTTCGCTATTTTGAAAGCAGCAACTATTTTGTTTAAAAAATGGGAAGAAGAAAATACAGCAAATAAAAAGAGGAAAAAAAGGAGGAAGGGACTATGTAAGTAGAGGAACACGCAACCTCGGGGGATTTGCAGAAGCACTCACAGCGACTGACCTTTTCTGTCCTGCAGTTATTGAGACCCAGACTATTCACAACAGCCACCTTCCCGTCCAGCACCTGTTGTTCCCTCCGAAGTTGCTCCTTCATCTGCCGAGCCTCCTGGATTGCCTTGGTAACAGCATCATGGTCATTTAAATAACCTGACGACGTGATAGAAGAAAGGATATCTTAAAAAAAGAAAGTTACAAGAAAACACTTTAGCTTTCATCGATGGAATTCATCAATATTTTTTAATTATTCATGAGAAACAGTTAAAAGGCACTGTCAATAAACCTGCCTGCCTCTGCTTTGTAATTCTATTACTGTTAGGTAGAGCCACCTGGATATAAAGCATGAGGAACATCAGTGCCAGAATCACTGTCCCGACATTTGATCCCATTAGCTTCAATATTGGTTAGCCCCATGGTTTGCATGCCGCAGGATGTAACCGGATAGGAGTTAAGGGAAGCTTTGATCATGCCAGCAATCCCAAACTCTCAAAAATAGACCGTTTTATTCTTCCGTGTCTTAAAACTTGTGAATACATTAAAATAAACCACAGGTGGCGGTGGTTTGCTATAGATTTGACACACATAATGGCTGGGAAGAGAAGCCTCATCCCCTGCCTGCTCCCCACCACCACCTGTCACTCAGCACTGCACAAGAACCCACAGCCACACGGGCCTGCATACCCACTCCCATTCATGCCCCTAATAGCAGGTCAAATGTCCACTGTTTTGCTGCAAATTCGCAGCCTAGGGCTTAGCCTTTGTAGTCGTGGAATTATTTCCTTTTAAAATGTTACAGGCATCACCAGCACAGCTAATACTATTTCATTTTAAATGTGACACTTTGTCATTTTTTTTTTTCCTTTGGCGTACTGTAGATTATACTTATTATGATCTGCATGTGATTTGCAGGATAGAATACTGATGGGAGACTCCAAGCTCCAGTCTATTTTTCCAACATTAAAGGAGAGGCTAATATCTAGCCATCTCCCTCCCCCTCTCCACATATACGCATACGCACACACACTTTTTTCTGTCTTTTAACTAGGGCATAAAAATGGCATAAAATGAATCTGTAATATGAAATTGCCCAGAAAAGGGACTTCTGTTTGTGACATGAGGCTAAATCTAACCAGATCCATTGGTGAATTGTGACAGATGGAGGGACTGTGAGACAGAAGGCAGGCACTAATCACACACAAAATGACCGGCTTGCCTCAACATGTTCCATGGATTCCAGCAAACTTTACACCCTAATCCATTTTTAGAACAAAAAACATCTGGGCCATAAATCCTCTAATCTGCCAAAACACGCTATTAAATCCCATGATTTGTTGAAAAACACTAAGATTAAAGAAAGGAAATATAAAATGGCTAACTGCCGTGTTAGGAAAGTGTTATTAATACTCTTTCTTTGTCTCAATTATGAATGTTCTGTTCCTAAAGAGCCTTGTCTAATCATGTCAGATTACACATCCTTGTTGTATTGCTAGACTCTTCTATCTGATCCACTGATTGCCAAAAAACGTAGGACATTGTCTTGCTGCTTATAACATTTCAGGGGAAGAAGCTGATGTCAGATTAGTTCAGTGCTGCACTGCTAGGAGGATTTCATTTTGGTTTTGGGTTTGATTGTTGGTGTTTTAGATTACAGACACAACGGGACTGGTCTTCTGGGCAAAAACTGGAAAAAAAGTTTCTGTGCAGTCTGACTGTTGCTAATTGTACTTACAGGTAGCACTGGCTAACTACCCCAAATCTTGAGAGTTTTATATGAAATAACTCAATCCACACCGCTTTTATCAGCTGTTCCTGGTTAGCAATTCCAAGCCAACAGAATTCCAGTAATTCCATCTTTCCCAGCGTAAGAAAGCATACAGCCTGTACCAACACAGAGCTACTGGTTGGTTTTTTTTTAACCTCCATTTTAAGAACTTGCTTGGTTTCTTCCCCTCTTTGCATCTGTTACTGATGAAACTTGTATGTAGTCAGAATAAATTAGAAAGGAAGCAAACAAACAAATAGTAGTATTGCTTCTGCTTGTGCTCTTGATTGGGCTAGGTATAATACTTTCAATCTGTAAAAGCTGAATATGCCTAGGAACTGGAATTCATGCCCTCCTCCAGACTATTTGGCTTTTCCTGAATACTGCTATCTTTGAGACAGTTTGGCACATGATAGTGAATAAAAGCAAGCACTCCTTATGTTTTTCAGTAGCTGCCAAGATGCTGGTGTGCAGGGAAATGATTAATATAGAAGCGAGTTGAATGTAAATTATTGTTGTTTAGGGTAGGTGGTGAATTATTGACAGAGAGGGGAACCGCATTACATAAAATGCATTTAGTTGCAAGGATTGCCAAACTAACATAGAGATGTTGAAGATAATGGCAAAGGGCAGAGAGAAGTTGTTTCTGTTTTTAGTACACGGACATATGTCTATTCCCAAAAAGAAATGCTTGGATTTAAAGTCATATATGAAGCCATGACATTCGTGACTGCTCAGTCTGTAGCATAATTTATACGCTATAAGGAGAGCTCTAGAAAAGGATTGCGTAGCTGTATGCCCAAGTGTAGCCATACTCTCAGCCACAGGAGGCTGTAAGTTTATGTGCCCAAGATGCAACTTGACAAACATGACTATGTCTTCAAGCCACTGGAACCAAGCAGCCTGTGCACTGCTGGTGCAGTGAAAGGTGCCAGCTCAGCTACATCTCAGCAAGGTGGGCCATGCACATCTACATCAAACAGCTTGTTTCTTGCATTGACAGCCCTGATCATTCAAATGGAGGAAGTAACTCTCCGGCAAATGACTGCATGCTTCCCAAAGACCTTCCCAGGAAAAACCTATATAAAGTATACTAGTCTCTATTAGTTCCTTTGTTAAAATGCTATCAAGTATTGTTTGTTTGTTTGTTTGTTTTGTGGCGTAGCTCCTACTGGAGGGAGACCTGAAATGTTGTGTACGCTTTTTCAAATGTTACCAAATGATTTCAGTATGGTAATGAGCTTTACATGCTATACCTTTGGTTGTACCTAGCCTAGCAGTTAGCATGAAATGACCTATAAGGTGTTCACAAGCTCTTTCCTCTTGTAGTTCTCTAGGATAGATTTGTGTTAGTTGTAAGCTGTGCTGTCCAGCTCCTGCACCACAATTAAAGACTGCTTATCTTATATATACAGTATGCATAGTTATACTGCTCAGCAACCTCAAAAAGTCACTTTCTATATTTGTAGCTAGGAGATATACAGCAGTGAACTCTATGTCATTAACAATAACTTAAGTATGTTATCTTTTGCTCCACAGTTTTCCATGGTTTATTAATGGTATAACACATTAATTCTTCTTACAAGAATGACCTTTAAAGCTCCATTCATCCTCACAGCTTTTATCCAATTACATTATCACTCATTATAGGTACAGCATTTCAAAATCCGCATTTTGTTAAAAGAAGTAAATTGCAGGGGTCTCAAACCTGCGAAAAATATCAGGTGTGTATGGAAAAAAGATTGGAAAAGAAAGAACAAGAGATGTCCTGCCACGGAGATGCAGGTTAGATGCTTGATACCATATCTAAATGTGATGCTCACTCTATCTGGGACAAAAAATTCGAAGTGAAAAAACTGAAATTTGGGGCATTGTATATGGAGATTAATAGGGTCAACCAAATTAAAGATGAAATACATTATTAACTAACAACATTAAACAGTGAAAGGCTAATAAGAATAATATATGCGTTAATAATTAACAGTGGGATACTTATGAAATATTTACACAACTGTAACTTGTCATACTAAATAAAGTTATCATCTTCTTTTCTATAGAACATAGTAGCATATTTACTGTCTGATATTTGTAACCCTCATCAACATTAGCAGTTATTGTGTATGCACAGTGGAAGGGTAATACAGTGGGATCCAGATATGTTTTGAACATTGGATGTAAGTATGTGTCTTCCTGGTATCTACTGAAGTAGAATATAGACTACAGGGCTCTTGGGAGAAACCCATTGAGATGTAAAATGGTTTCTCTACACAGAGCTGAGATATCACAGGATTTGCTTCTGACTGGTCTGGCCTATGCTTCCTTTTCTTCTCTGTGCCATCTCTGAAAATGGTCAACCAGAGATGTTTCACATATCTGTGAATTAAGCTACAACAATCTTCCTCAACTGCCTAAAGACAACTTGATTTATATACTGAGATCTTAGTTCATGTTACATTAAATCACTTCTTGGAATATAATGTTTTAGATAGAAGGCTGAAGAATAAGGTGCTTACATGTATTACTCACACACACACAAGGAGAAGTCCCTTTGACACACTGGACTTGTAAGATCACCACTGAGACCATTCTTATCTAGATGGTCCTTAGGCAAAGAGCTAACTTTGATAGGAGAAAAAATTTACATTATTTTCTGCCACAATGTTAAAAGCAGTCAGTTAAGACTGTTCTAAAGATACAAATTCAAACTTGTATTTTTTTGAATGAACCTAGCAATTGTGTTGCTAATGAGACTAAGATAATACTTTATGCAGCTTTTTAGTGAACTAAACACTAAACGTGATTTTTTGCAAATATATATTTGCATATGTAGATTTTTAAAGGGATTTTTTTTTTTAAATTGATTCATCATCTGCTTTTTTTTTTTTAGCTGACACAGTAAAAAATCTTGTATCTTTAATGCCTGCCATTAGACAGGTGTCTATTTTTAGTGCGTGCAGTTAAACAAACAACATTTATTGACTGTTATTGATAAAGCAGTATCTGAAATAACACAGGCCTTTGTTCTCTGAGCCTGTAAAAGTTAACATACTCTTCCTGAAATAGTAAGTTCATGACAGTTTGTTTATTGACATCAGTAAATGCAGTGTTATGGTCAGCCTTTGACATCTCATACACCACTGTCTGATAAATGCCCAGTTTTGAAAAGCAGCTATTAACTGTTATGAGGAGGGTCAAGTGAAAGTGATCTTACCTATTGTGTTAGCTCTGGCTGAAGGACTAGCTAATGTTGCTGGCACAGAGGATTTTAGTGAACTGGCCCCACTATTTATTCTCAGAGTTGGCATATGAGGAGAGGTGGGTGACGTGGGAGACTTGCCATCAGATGTCTTGGGTTTGGCTGAAAGGTTCAGAGGCTGGGCCACTTCATCCTACGACAAGCAGAAAATAAAAGAACGTTATCAATAAACTGCTGTTGGCATACCACCATCTAAGCAAAAACAGGTTTTTTTCAGCTCATATAAACCTCTAAACCTGTAAGGTTGTACGATATGTATTAAGATCAAATGTGATACCATCTTGTCATTCCTGTTTGGAACTGAAATGACTGATGGACTGGAAAATGATCATGATACAATCAGAGAACACTCTCCATTTACACTTTTCATGTAGGGATTGTCCCTGAAGAAATTATCCACATTAACAAGACATATGCTTCCACAATGAAAACGAAGAGTATTTTTACAGTTAGACTTTATTATTATTTTGTTGTAAACTTGATGTGGATGAAGAGAATTCTCACTTAAAATTCAACCACTACAATCCAAACTAGGCAAATCTGTTTGACTTATTGGGCTTTATTGTTATTTTGGTGGTTTTGGTGTTGTTTTTTGTTAGTTCGTTTTTTGTTTTCCAACATACGCTATCCTCTGAACTTCCTAGGCTTAGAATTTCAGGTACAAAAATATCACAGGAAACATACACTTCTTTTTCACTACAACAGGAGAGCAAGAAGACCATTTCTTCCAACAAGATTTAAAATAATAACCCGGACAGTTTTGCATAAGCCCCTAGATTTTCTCATATTTTCTTAGCTGGGTTTCAAGATTTCATTAATCATTACAATGCAAAAATAGAAATTTTAGGTGACATTTGTTTGCAAAATAATTGGAATTATTCCTGAACCTAACTTCACTACACATAGTAACAGACACTGCTGCAAAACATGTTAAAATCCAAAGGCATATGTTTTTATTTGACTATAATATGTAATAGCAAGGGAAAAAAACAACAGGCAAGAGATAAAAAGTTTTTTCAGAAAAGGGGATACTTCAGAAATGATTTTAAGTGTCTTTAACTAGCCAGAAATAATGTATGTAGTATTAGATCCAACCATTATGTATTAGTTTAGCTTTCCTCTGCCCGTGTGACCTAGGAAAACCATGCCTTAGCTAAAGAAGTGCTACAACACACAGTGCTGTTTCAGCTCCAGGCACTGGATAAGTTGATTCTTATCTCCTTAAGTTCTAAGTACATTTCCTGTTAAAGAATTATTCCTGAGTTACAGCAATTCAACGCTGACTAGAATTAGACTCATAAGGTTTGAGGGTTTTACTGCTACTGCTAAGGTATCTGTAACTATTGTCATATAGCACTGACTCTTTTCCACAGAAGGTGGTGTGCTGCAGTAAAGAAGGAATTTTATACTTAGCTGCCACACATGCAAGTATGACTCCAAACACAAGACAATTTTGCAAAGTACTGTGATATAACTTTTCAATTATCTTAAAGAAGCAAGTTCTGAGCTAGACGCTTTTGTTATGTTTGACTATTTCTGTTAATCTTCCACCACTGGATTTAAAATGTTGCCTAGATAGTCAATATTTTATACTCAAAAAAGGTACTCATTCCTTTACAGAAGTACAAGTTCATCTATATTAGAATAAAATAGATTAACATATGTTAAATTGAAGTAGACTTGCTCTGCTGTTCCATTGATTTCAATTTTAAAAATCCCACAACAGTGCAACAACAAAGCCAGAAATGAGATTGCTGCATAAAAGCCTAAGTTCAAGCTAACCAGTGAATCAACAAAACATAGTGACCTGAAGAGCAAAGTCATCTGTTTAGAGACAGTATTAGAAGCAATGCAAACCTGCCTACAGACTTGTTCTAGGTCAATTCAAGAGGTGTTATTTTCCATGTATATTCCATTCCCAACCTCTATTGCAAGTGTCAACTAAAGGGGCTGATTTGTTTCAGATATGGTAGTAAAAGCTGCAGCATACTCTCCCACCTCAGAAAATCTGGCTGAGAGCAGCTCTTCAGTTCCTGCAGACAGTGAAGTCATGGATGGCAAGGGCTCTCACTACCAAGTCAGCTTGGATTCTGATCTGCATCCTTGTACTGAAACATTTTTTTCAGACTCATCCTTTACTAAATCCCTGGGTTATCCTGTTCCCATAAAGTTTATTTCCTTCCCTTGTCTCATTCCCACTATCTGTAGTTCTTCTGTTCTACTCTTATAGCCTGGTGTGAAGACAAAGTCTTGCAAGTTAGAAATGGGGGAAGCATTTTCTCCACCACAGGCACCCAGTGATGAAGCTGTGTCTGTGCTGTAACTATTCTTGGTAGTAAGAATGCTCTTCTTCATTCAAGTCGGCACAGCTTCTCTGGAGCCAAGAAGTATAAGGCTTTGTGGAAATAATAGAAGCCGACAGTTCCAGAGCTGATAAATGTCATTCCAAATTGCCCCTTCATTCACTTTCACTGTGTGTTCAGGCTAATGGTAAATTAATCAGAGGTCACAGAAGCTTGCTTCTCATATGAGACAAAAAAGAAACAAGTTTCTGATATTATATGTATTTACAAAATGATATTACTTTACCGTTTGGTCTTCATAATAATTTTATTTCTATTATTTTAAAGAGCATTCTGAAATCCTCACTGGAATTCAAATATATTAAAAATTTAGTCAGAGAGCTTAGAAATCCTGTGTTGCATCTTGAGCTGATCATAATTTAAGTCTCTACCACAGTGGAACAGTTTATTCCATAGGAGACTGACAAATATCTGGGAGATACAGGTAATAATACACTATTGTGTTAAATGTGAAGATAACTGTTAGGATCTTTGCTTTGGAACACAGTGAGGCATTTTACTCTTTATCCTGTCTGCAGACATAAACTCAGAATTCTCTGGATGAGCTCCTATTCTCTGCCTTTCCAGTTTAAACCAAGAACTGCATCGACTTCATTCTTGATTTGCACCTGCATAATCCAGCGAAGAACTGAGTGTCTGACTACAAAATCTTCCAGTTAACATTCTGTCACATTACAAATTAGCAGGCTTCACTCTCAGCTGTGTAAGGCTGTGTATAGTTCTAGCACAAAGACAGCTAGGGCAAGAAAGAGTAACAACAAAATTGAAAAATAGGTGTAGCATATTCACTTCAGGTAGACTGTATCTTTAAAGAGTCAGGAGATTCCATATTATGCAGAGAGATCACAGAACCTAGAACTACCTGCTGCACTTAGTTTTTATTAAAGAAAGCTTGGCATTGATTGATCCCTGCCTTTTTCTTCCATGCCACTGATGAGGACTTTTTTCAAGACGGCACTGTTTAAAGAGTTAGACAAAGACAAAAAAATTGTTTATGTATCAGCCAAAATGATTAACACTAGAGCAGAGAACATTAAAAGTCTTGTAATAATATAAACACAGATATAATGAAAGTACAATATGACCTCGATTAAAGATAATGAAATAGTTTCTTTAAAGTAGCATATTTGTCAAGCAAAACAGAACACATACACACACAAAATAAATGTAGAGAATAAAGCATAAGCAAAAACACATGATGGAGGGCTAGTAATATGAAGAACCCACACCAGGAAGAAACCACTGGTAAGAGATTCTTGTCCTCTGTATCACAACAGTGTCAGGATAGTTGAAAGTTTAGAACAAGCTGGTGGTTTGCTTTCCAGGACTGGAAGGCTGTCTTTAACCAAAACTTCAAAGCTCAGGGAACATTAGATCTTTGATTTGATCTAGATTTTTATTCCAGACATAAGAGGAAAGAAAAACTCTTCATCTACATTAAAATTTGAAGATATACAAATATTCAAAAGCTGAATTTTGTTGCTTCATTCCACCTGGATTTGTATACCTTTAAGACTTCATATTTAAGCATTAGACATGAGAAATCCCCACAGTGTCTAACAAGAAAGGTTTAAGCAGAAATACTACTGGTAAGCTGAGTCTGCATCAGTGTTACAAATAGCTGGCTGAATTGGTAACTTTTTTAATGTCTCAGTTAAGCTTTCTCTATTTACTACCTTCTAAGATAAAAAATTAATGTATATCTGAATACATTAAGAAGGGGCTGAAATCTGATTTTGAGAATGTCTCTAAATCATTTATTAAAAATTGCACTATTTTAACAACAGGAATTGAATAGAAGGCCAATAGCCCAGATGAATGAAGCAGTCTTAGAGAATGAAAAGGTGGGCTGGGAGGAAGAACTCAGACGATTCATTTAATTTTATAATCTCACTTCTTTTGACATATTTTAATGATTAGAACACTATTAAAAATACTGTTACCAAGTTATTGTAGTGTAATTAAAATCCAAGTGCTGTATCCCACTGTGGCACACACTGAAGGCCCAGGTTGCCAGTTTATTACAAAATTGCAAAATATTCTGTGTATCATCTGACTGTCAATACAGATGTGCTTAAATGACCTGGCATAAGCACAGCCTAGCAAGCTCTACTAAAGAGGCTTTCCTGTCTTCAGGGAACACGTTTACCACATCTTAATGCCTATTTAAATGACCTTGATAGTACAAATTACAGCCAAATGAGTTATAAACAAGGAGCTGGAGAGGGGGGTTCTTAAAAAATGTCTACTGTCTCACCAAAACCAAAACCTCATTCCCCAACCTTGCTTCTGCTTCTTGGAGATGTTCATTTCAACAGAGATACAAAATACAGAGCACTCACTGGCATGGCTGAGGCAGAAGACAATGATGCTGTTGTTGCACAATGAAGTAGGCAGCTCACCAGTGGTTTATCCATTTTATCTCTTGCTCATCCATAGAGACCTCTAACCAACACATGTCAGAAACAGAGGTGCAACAGTATATAAGCAAATAAAATCCTTCAACATTTCTGTCCCTTCTAGACTGTAATTGTCCACACACTCACACAAAGATACTGGCATCTTTCTTCACGTCCCCACCCCTTCCTCTGAAGCCACTCATGGTGAAATTATCAGTAGTGATGATAAGAAGCCAAGAGGTAGCGGCAGTTGTGAAACGTGTTGTATAAATGAGCCATGCTGCTGATATTATCCTCACTGATGAAATAATTGTATTAAATTAAGCAGGGATGTTCACATGACAGGATGGGTGAATTAGATAATGCTCATCTGCAGCTGCACCTCCTCCTGCCACATTCTCAAGTTTTGATTAAGAATAATGTGTCCCTTCCTGCAAAGGTGGAAATTTCTCTAACTACCCAGAAAGAAAGAGATGCAAGCAAATAAACAGGCATCTCAGTCATTACATTATAATAAAAACAACAGAATTACTCTTCAGGTTCAGAAAATTCACTTTATCTTATAGTGTCTCTTACCCATGAGTTTTAGCACAAAATGTAGAAGGGACAACCAGACTTTTCAGAAAGGAAAAGACACCAAAGATAAGACCGAAGGCAAAAATTCTTTCTAGAACTGTCTCCCTCCTTTATGGTCCTCCAAAGTGTACAAATCTTTCGTTCTATAACAGTGACAGAAACATCTCAGCCTGATTTTCTGTCTTTATGCAGAGCAGATTTTTTATGATATTGCTTTGCTGATTATCTTTCCCTGAATGTGTTGCTCTCAAAAGCTGGGTAACTCCTGGTCTTAGCAAGAGTTACCCAGCCATACTCAGTGCTTCCACTCTTTAATGATATGGCTGGAATAATACTCATAGGACTCAAAAAAAAAAAAAAAAAAAAAAAAAATGGAGGAGCTGAGCTGCTTTACATTTATGAAAAACTTTGTTTTTGTTCTCTCAGCTTCTTCTTTTAGGACACTACTCAAGAAACAAATTACTCCCAAATGCAGATTTGTACATTAGAGTATTCATGCAGAGGCTCTACTGCTACTCATGGGCCAAAGAAATTTGGGATCACAAACTTCATCTCTTCTATTTTATAGTACAGGGGACACATGGGATTGTTTTCTGTAACACCAATGAGGATACTGTCTGGGGACTTGGTCCTCTCAGAAAGATCTTTAACTTCTTCCCCTTTCATTTTTTCTTTACAGGAAGCTCACTGCCAGGAGCGAAGTCTGTAGCTACACGGACTGATTTGCTGCCCTGGAAACCCCAAGATTCAATTTTGTCTAGTCCACATGTTGTCACAGTCAAATGAGAAATGTTGGGTGGTTTTCTCTTTGCATTTGGCACCACTGTTCCCAGAAATTGTACACAGGATCCACAAACAGACTCTGGAAGAACAAGAGAGGAACATGCAAAATGACCTGGCTCTACAGATGGAAGTCTGTAAGAACTGCATGCATCCCTCTCCTCCCCACAACTTTGAATGCACAGCAATTACTTTGTAGTATCATTATTCTCTGACACACAGAATACAGATGCAGAAATAACTGAAGGCCAAATGCCAGCAAGCCTAGGATCACTTTAGTCCTCTAGCTAGCTCAGGCATAGAAAATTATAGGCTGTTGTAGCTGCAGAGCAGCCTAAAACCCAGGTCTGTGGAGGGAGCTGTCTAAATCCTTCTCAAACTCTACATCCAAACACAATCAGAATATTGTGTACCATCTGGACAGACAGGACTGCACAAACAGAACTCTAAAAGCAACTCCAAAAACTTCAGGAAAAGCAAGTGCTGCAATGAGGCCTAGTTCTCTGGGGGCTCCTTGGGTTCAAGACAGGCTGTTTGGCCAACAGAATGCATCAGGGCACACAATTCAGCAAAATGAGCAGACTTGTGTGTGTTTACTCAAAACTCATTCATTTAGTTTCTAAAATCCTCAGAGATGCATCCTCCAGACCATACTTGCAGCTTCTGGCTGGCTTTGGATTGCCAAAACGCCCACCATCCTTGTGAAGTTTCCCTGTAATTTCCACAGACAAATAGCACAATGTGTTGGAGAAAAGTGGTTGGTACGAGATTTCTGGGCTATTTTTGCTTGATCGTGAGTTTTCACTTACACTGATCTCTAAGAGAAACCTGACATGGTTGCCTATCCCAAATCAGAGCCAGAATTTAGACTTTCATTTTAATCCATACAAAACTAACCAACTTACTCCTATTATCGTTTTCTGCTGCTCAGGACTTGTTCTTCAGCTAGACCAAAACAAGCTGAAGTGAATGTTGCTCAGGACCCAGTGCATGGATTTTTAGTACAGCACAAAACAAAACTGCAGGAAAAAAGGGCTTTCAGCACTTGCTTGCATTTCATAAGGAAAAGCTCCTTCTTCTTCTGCGTCTCTGAGTGAGTGAAAATTTAACTCAGTAGTGTCATTTGCAAAACAAACACACAAACAAAACCTTTCAGCAAAGCTCATTTTGAGCAAATCCTGCCATGTTTGGCTTGAAATGAGAAGGGTCCATAGTTACTAAAGATATAGGAGTCAATGTAGAGATAGAATAGCCACTTGGAATTCTATTGGTCCATACTTATGACCATATTTGAGTTCTTCTAGCTTTTTGCTTCTAATAAGTATTGTTCAGCTGTATTTCTTGCATCACTGCTGCACCTATTTATTTGGCATAATGCTATTAATGAAGCACTCTTAAGACGGCTCAAGTCAGCCTCTGAGCAGAAAGGGTGACTCAGGCACAGGCCAGCAGGGAATGGTGCAGATAGAACAAATCTATAGGGGAAGCTAGCAACCAATTTTTCATACTTCAAACCATGTACATTACTTCACCAGAGGTAAAAACCACTAGAGAGGATCAAGAAGTTGTGGTGGACAAGAGAAAGGCTGTCACTAGAAAGAGTGATTCTTTCAAACTGCTCCCATTGAAATACATGGTAAGTAGTCAAGTGCAAAAAAAAATCACTGCTCCAATGCTTGAAAGGAATATTATTTAATTAAAGCTTATAATTACTATGACAGTTTCTGCCTTATTTTACAAATTGGAAGAATAAGGCACAAAGTGGCAAAGTAATTTGCCTAATATCACATAGCGAGCAAATAGCTGAGTCATAAGAACAGAGCAACTGCTGCTCTCATTCTGATCAATGCTTGGTGTCCCACATTTTTCGTTTGCCTGTTTTGTTTGGATTCTGTATTGAATCTCCCAAAAACGTCCATGTGCTTCAAATGAAGTAGATAGCTGTCAGATAATTTGATCTGTGGCATGTATTCGTGAACTCGTACTGGGTAGAAACTGAAGTGGTCTGTGCCCTGAAGCATGATGCCTTGCAGCTTGGTCTTTGGTTTGATTTTTATTTTTTAAAGTCCTTGCTACAGAATTCCCTATAAAACCCAGAAGCCTCAACATGTGTTGTCCTTAATAATGCCCTCCCTTTCTCATAAAAAGCTGTTTAAAAAATGGAGACTGGATTTTGTTTGCTGCTGAAATTGAACTTGGAGTCACCACCTTCCAGTAAATAATCCCCAGTAAATGTTAAGCAGAATGAACAGCAATGAAAACAACAAAACCTGAAAGGACAGGGAAGGACTTGGAAGGAAATAAAACAAGGACCTGCAAAGCCAAACAGCATTACAAACTGGTACATTTTAAATGAACAACAAGAAAACAGAAGCCACACTGATCAAAGCCTCCCACCTCCTCTCTGTGGTGGATGACACCTTCGCTGGGAGCACACCACCACCTCTAACCCCACACCTGCAAAAGGAATTAATTTCAAAAAGAATACAGACCAAAGCGTACCATATCAAAACAAATTAGCAACAGCCCCCTCTTCCTGCTGTGGTCAGGCAGGAGAAGCAAAAATGCTGCATGGATTGTAAGATTCAGGGGGAAAAAAAGACAAAATAAAACAAACAAACAAACAAAAAACAACCCAGCTGCTGAAAACTTTAGAAGAAACAAGTAAAAAAGCTTTAAAGAAAAGAGATTTCAAACAGCTTGGACAACTGACAGTGGTCTAAGGAAATCTTTTCAAAAACCACCTGTGCTTTCTCTGACTGGATACCTCACGTAGCGTCGGTCTCTAGTCCTCGCCAAGAGGCAGGAACGTATGCAGCACTACAAATAAGTAGCGCAAAGACAAGATGCACTGCTCTTATTTATAGATAAATACAACTGTATGAAAAGTGTCAAAATATGCCTTGTAAGTGTGGATATGACCTGCCTGACGATTTGTTTTTCAAACTAATAGTTTTTCAAAGGGAAACTATCAAATAAAACTCAACTATCTTTAATGTTTGCATGTTATTAACAACATCCCAAATCGCTAAACTCAAAATGATTTTACAACTCCATCTTGCTCAATATTTTTTCATTTCACCTCTTTTTAGTGGTAAAAAATCTAATGAGCAGTTCCAGAAATGGGATGGAGTTTGACATACTGTATGGAATGTTCAAAGCAAATACGTTCTCCATCATTCAGTACTGCCCTTGCAGAAAAATAAGGGCTTTTTTGTTTAATATTTATACCCCATCCATAATTGCATATGTGAGGCTTAACTACTTGAGAGTACCTTGGCAAAGGTCATTCCTTTTTTTATGCCATGGTAATGTCTTTATTTGTGTCATGCACAGGAATCAAAAGAGACTGCACTCCAATTTGTGGTTTTCCAACAAACTTTCTCATTATCTAATCTTCTTTTGCACAGTCACTGACATTTTTGAAAAATTACCAAAGATTATTACAAAATACAAATGTTATTGGTTTGCACTCATGCAAATGGCTACAGAAAGTAAAGGGCCACCTCTTTTGTTTCAATTCTCTACTTATACAATTGGAAAAAATATATCTGTTTGCCTATGAAAAGGTTTTCTTCTAAGCAACATTGACGTACATCATATATATGTTTATCTAACTGCATGGGGACACCACTACTTCAAACTCTTTGAATGTAATGAGTACTACTGATATTATATAGTACTTCGAATGAACATATTAATCAGCCTTAATAATCATAATTAAAAGTGAAATATATTATACTTTCTTTTTTTTTTTTTTTTTTTTTTTTTTTTTTTTTTTTTTTGTTTGCTGCTGTCAGTACTGAATGCAGATTACAAGCATAACAGTGCTGAAGAAGTACCGAGCCCCCCTTGGTGAACAGACTTCAGATCCTATTCCTGATTCACACCAGCAAAAATGAAATCACCATCAGGACCGATATCAGGGCCAAATTGCTGGCAGGCACAATGAACCACTAATTGCTGGATTCATTAGTAAGACTCATAGTTTGTCCCCATGAGATGCTGAACACTTTCAGCTCCTTTTAAAACCTAGCATCTTATAAATTAAAATTAACAACTGCAAACTAGTATTTCTGTTATACTGTAGAAGCTCAGCATGGATTTGAAGTCAGATCACAAGAACGCCAAAAATCTATTATGTAAAATTAGGCAGATTTTTATCAACCATTTTCCCGTTAATTCTGTAGAACGTGCATGCATCTCTACACAATAGATATTCCATGCTGTTCCTCAAGCCTAAACAATTGGTTAAAATAGTTCTTGTGATGCTGAAAGAAGACAACTGCCTTAAAAAATACCTTTCAAATAGCCCCAGCATCACACTGTTAAGATTGGCCTATTCTTTTCAGACATAAAACAAATGTCTATTTAAGAACACATCCACATGCATTTCCATCACTCAGCCAGAACACATTCACCTCCCAGAAGCTAACACTGTAAGATATGGAAAGAGAGAGGGAGAGAGGGGGAGAGGAGACCTTTAGTCCACCTACTGGCTTCACTAAAGGCAATGAATCCAGCCCTAGCTCATTTCAAGTAGGTTCAATTGTGTCAAAGGTTACCCACAAGCTATTTCTAGATGATTTATAGCTGATGTCTACAGATCTCTTTTTATTTTAATGATAACTTCAATACAGATGTTAAGACATTCTTTGTCTTCACAGAAGTGTACGAGAGGGAAGCTGACATCTTTAAAAAAAAAAATTCCAAGAGGCTGATTCACTATTTCTGAACAGGGCCAGCTCTGGGCAGTTTTTATATCTTATCCAGAGGAAAGAACGGGAGGGAAAAAAAAAAAGACCTTCCCCCTGCTCTTTTTTCTCCAGTACTAAAGCTGCTATGTTTTCTGACTTATTCTGGGCACCGATCCTAAGAGCCCTGAGTCAACGTGTGTATCACCAGTTAATTATGTTCAAGACAAAACAATAACATAGTATAATTTCATCGCTTCATTAGTAACAACATATATTTATATAGCATTATTTTCTTCTGTTTGAGCCTAGAACAATTTACAGAGTGAGTCCCAAACGATACTATCACAAGAATCCTTCTTCCCAGCTCTAGACTGTAATCTTTTGGTGGTGAAGAACAATAGTGCAGAAAAAGCTGTAGCAAGACATCCTGCAACTTTCTAAAATTCTAGATGTCATGCCTGTATAGCCTCTAACAGTTTTTCAACTTAGGGATTATTATTTTTAGCCTCAAAACTTGGTGTGTGTGTACACTCTTGTGTGAGTGTACACAAGATCAGCAAGCACACATGCATGTTGGGCAGTCTTAATCTCTGTCTTGAGAGCACCAGCCAGTCCTCTCCATGGACTCCATGATGGAATGAAGCCATGAAAAGTCCTGCATCAACTGCATGAAGATACAATGGGATAGTGGAGGGGTACACTCTAAACCTCTCACGTCAGGAGAAGCCTCCAATGCTTACCCACATTTTAAAAGACACCAGAGGATCCCCCAGAGAGAGGTACTCTGCATCTTCAGCCAGGGTCTAAATATTGTGAGACTTCACAAATGAAACCAGGTTTCTGGCACTCTTTGAACATTTTGCTCATTTTGCAATGAACACAGAAGAAAAAGTATCTGTTCAGTTTGTTCTGGTCCATAGGCCTCTGAATGTCTGTGCAATTTTCTCACTTAGTCTAGCCAAAATGTTGTGGTTGTCATCTTTTTTCAAACGCCAGCCCCAATAAACTTTACTTGTTTGGTACATTGATGATTCTCCTGGGTATTACAACACCACATCATCCTGCTTATGAGTTGAAGTTCACTGGAAGAACTCATTTTGTGTAGACAAATTCTTATTACCAAGGCTGTGAAATTAAGGACAGTAAAACCAGATGTAAAATGTAGTGGTCAAACAGTCATGTGACACCATTTTAGCTTCTGATATCGCAAATGAAATGCTATTTGACATGCATTTCTCAGCCAAATGTATGTGTTGCATTTCCCTGACCCCAAATTAGGTCCATGCCTTTTACAGAGAACATTGAAAGCATAGGCTATCTATACATTTATAATGAATAAAAAAGCAAACAGAGATGAATTAATTCATCCTGGAGTTTTAATTGCTGACTCTATTTTCGGCAGACATTAGAATAAGATAAGAGTATCCAGAAAGGGGAAGGTTATTTCAAAGAAGACTCAGGCTATTAGAAACAGGCACAAAAGGGGTCATTTCGATCCACAAGCAAAGCAGTAGAAAACAACGGAGTTTAGACCAGAAGGGCTCAAAACTGAGGCAACCAAGAGCAAAACTCAAAATATATTAACTTACAGTGGTAACCTAAAGTCTACACAGCTCTTAGCATGGTTCAGGATAAAAATAATCACTGACCTGGAATGACTGCAGCCCTTAGAGAGCTACCTTTGGAAAGAAAGAAAATCACAAGGATCTTACATTAAAAAATACTCTCCAGAATAGTTACATATATGTATGTTTTCTTCCTAATTGGACACTGAATTAAAGCGACCTTAGTAATTCTGTCACTGTATGCCTCCCTCTTCTGCTACAGTGCCTCATAGTTTTCTCTGGAGCATTTTGGAGGAATAAATGTACCCCTGAAACTCAACTTTAAGAAGCTTTTTGTGCCAGTTTTCCTGTGGATATGTCACATTGAGTTGTGTTTGTCACTGCGTAACTCCTGTTGTGTTCTGTTAGCCTGAAATCCTGTAACACGATGTGGCTGATTCATGACGTGACATGTCACTGCCTGGCATGTCAGTTGAAAGCCCGTACAAATCCATGTGTTACATCTCCGCACACACTTAGCTCTTAGAAATGGCCTCTTATTTTTAATCTACTAGCAGGTGCTGGCACATCCACTCAAAAAAGTTTAAGAAGCACGAATAACTTAATGAGACACTCCAAGGTATATTCTTTCTGTAGCATCATGATTGGAAATTAGAAAGCCTTCTCTGCAGCGGTCTCCTAAGTGACAAGGTCTTTCTCTCACATACTCAGCATGTCAAGACATTGATCAATCTTATATCAAGGACTTTTTTTCTTAATAATTTATTTTTTCCAAATATGCCAGTCATGGCATTAGCCTATCTTTCCTTTGAAAGCAGCAGGGAAAAATGTAGCAACTGAAATGAAATGAACAGGAACTAAACTCATTCATTAGTACCAAAAGTACACATCTGAATTTGTCATTCGGCATCATTAGTGAATAAAAACACATGATTGAGATCAAAATATTTTAACTGCTCTCATATATTAGCTTATATCAAATTACCTCAAAAACCACAATATTTGTTGCATCAGTTTGCCTGCCGCTAATGTTCCTTGGATGTTCTCAGATGTTCTCTCTGGATACTACTACAGCATTTTTACCAGGAGATACTACGGTAGAAAGTGTAATTTTGCTGAGAAATGGTTATGAGTCAGTAGAATTGCCAGCATGAAAGTCTTCTATGACTTCGGACTGCAAACGAATGCCACTTGATTTAAATAATAACTCATAGATAACATTTTATTTGGTAGCTACTTTTGAAGCCTCTGAGACAGATTAAGTTTCACCTATGATAGCCTGAAGCTTTTTATTCATTCGGCTCCAGGAGCTAAGACTTCAAGGAAACTACCTGTTATAAAGTCACAACATGTAATTACACTGCTCTGAGAATGAGCACATTCTAAATTGCTGATTTGCACACAGTTTCTCTGAAACCCTTTTCCCCATCATTTCATTTAACACTAAACAAGTCAAAATGAACTTTGTAGAACAAACATGTTGTTCTCAGAAGCTTCACTGAAATATTTGCCAAGCACTTCATACCACTCTAGAGCTAATACTAACCCACAAGAAACTGCCTCTGAAAATAAAATGGACTCCTCTATTGTGCTGCTAGCTTTGCTTCTATTCAACTATCCATTGCTATCAGGGATTACAGATTAACATGTTTCAGCTTAAAAAAAATAGCTGTAGAGCTATGGTAATCATTCAACAGTGGGTATAGGAGTATCAGAAAATGTATTTCTTTAATGCCTAGCTTGAATTGCATTCTGCCTGAATGTGTAAAGAGGAATTAATTTCAAATTTAGTACATAACATGGGAGCAAATGACTCTTCTGCAGACAAAGCAAGCAGCTTCCAGAAGCAGCTAGACTGATCGTATTAGAATCTGAATTAATAACAAATGCTACCTCCCAAGCTGAACTTCACATATTTCTCTTCAAGGTTAGTACCCCTTCCACAGCAGGAATAACCTGTTCTAAGTATTTTCCAGCTGTCAAAAGGTGAGGATGTTCAACAAAAACACTGCAGCCAGAAAAATCTAACTTTTTTCTTTTTTGTTACGCAACTCCAGATTCCACACTCTCCTTAAACACTTTTACTGCTATTCTTGAGATGGCATGACCAACCAGGAACATCCATGCAACAGCTAACCTGGTGGCATTAAAAAATCTCAAATGTGTGACATTTATTTGGGAGCCCCTCAGCCTCACAACATACTGCTTTTTCTCACTCAAGGATTCTGTTCTAGGATGGGCAGAACTACCATACAGCTTTGGCAGAAGACAATGCTAAGTTCCAGAATAAGACAAAGATCTGGAACCGAATGTCATGTCCCAGTGCTGAATGCTGAAGGATTCTGAAATTGAACTGGACTGAAAGTAACAGTGCACGTGCAATAGCTATGTCTTCAGCATTAAGCCACTGTTGTGGATCATTTAACCAAAAAAGAAAAAATCTACCTGCCCTATACTCCCACCTTTCCACTTTATTCACAGCAAGTAAAGGAAGGCATTAACAGCAAAGAACAGTAATGAATTAGTAAGAAGCACACACTGCAGATTTGTCATTACCACTTCGCTTTACATCTCTGTTGCTCCCCATCTGATTTCTGAAGATCTCTTTCAGAAATGCTGCGGTATTGCTTAATTCATGTAACTTGCCTTTGTTTTCTGAGTGCAGATTTCACAGTGTTTCTCCCCCCCTCCATCCCTTTTCTCTTTGTTGTGTTTTCTTCCGAGTTTTCATTACAAAAAACACCAACTGAGCCTGACTGAGGGCTGATTTTCTAGCAACTCGGCTTGAGAAACAGGTTCCTGCCAGAGAGACATAGTATCAGGAAATATAGCTGGAGAGTTAATCTAAAAAAGCATCCTAGAAGCCCCTCCAAGTATTTAATTTATTTTTAGGGAAGTAGGGGGTGTGGGAGGCAAAGAGAATTCTGTGCAAGTCTCTACTGTTGCTGCTGCTGCTTTTTAGATACCACTATTAAAGCTGTTCTTATTGTTTAGAACGCACTCACTATTTTAGAAGAGCATCTTAAGAAGTTCCATTAACACACAACTCTTCATTGTGCTCTGGCAAATGGTTTAAAGTCATTGTTTCTATGCCTGAACATCATATACAGGAAGGAGAACAAAGAGAATAGTCTTAAAGATTCTGTCATCAATTATACATTCTGTTTTTATGGGATTAAAAGCATGGGCAGCAAAGGAAAAAGGCTTCCAGGTAAAGAGATATTTAGCTACAAGCTCTCCATTAAGAATGGACACTGATGTTAAAGAAACAGCACAGCAACAAGTAGCATAGCACAGATAACACAGATGAGGTCTCAGTTTCCAGCACCCTATACACTGCTGCATCCGTACTATAACATTTTCCTTAATTATCTTACAGCTACTCTAACCTGATGGATGGACTGACAAGGGGATTAGAAATACAAGCACTGAATAATGTTTCAAATGTAGTGATACATAATATTCTAGTGCTAACTGCTATTCTTGTGCAGAAAAGCTTAATAGATTCACTTACAAGGAGGTTTTTATTTTTAATCAAGAGCATATAAAGAATTATGAACAGCCCAGGAATTCTCAGAAACACAAGAGCCTTGCAAATCTGACAGATAAACCTTTTGTTTATGTAACCTCCATGTCGTAAGGAACAATGCCTCTTACAAACTTTAATGAGAACTTTGTTCTTCACACTAAATTACCTCAGTACTCCCTTTACTGAAAGTAAAAATACCTTAATTTCCTGCTGCTTAGATAGGCATTCAGCAGCTACTGAGCTCTTCAACTGATAAAGAGGACAGTAATTGCCAATAGTATACAAGGCGCAAAGGGGAAGTTTCAGACAGGATCTTCTTATTTCTAAACTCGTTTGCAGACAAGAAAAAGAGTTTAGCCCCATCTAACACAGGAAGTGACACCATTTAATCACCTGTCCACAGCAATGATCAATCGCCTTTATAAAGACACAGTTGTCCTCTTTATAGCTGACATACTTCACAGTGCTGAGCAGAACATTCAATTCGTGTTTCCAGAAATATCTGGTAATACTAAACAAAGGGAAATGTTACAAAAAGGAAACATGGTTATCCTTCTGCATTTGAGCAGCAATGCAGTTATTATTTCTAGAGCTGAAATTAAATACTTTCTTGCAACATGCTCCGTCATGAAAAATAATGTGATCAGGACTGGGAAATGTGAGGATACAAGAAATCTGTGTGTCTACTTACCAGCTAGCCTTGTGCAATAGTCATAGCTTGATGTGTCAAGCAAGCCGATGCAACTACGTACATAACGGAGCCTAATTCTTTTCCCCAACATCTCCCTAGAATGAATTTTCAAATTCTGTTCTATCATACAAAAGAGAGAAATATACCCAGCTGACAGGGCTGCTTAGGGTAGTCAGCTAAAATGAAGTTCAAGTCAACAATTTGTTTGAAGTAGAATCAGAAATATCATCCAGACGAGTGTTTTTATTACTAGGCAGTTTTATGGCTGTTTTCTTCTCCCTCCCTTCAGATACTTTTTTTTTCTTTGTATTCTTATTCTGAGTCAAGAGATTTTCTACTCAAACTGCAAAGTACAGTCTCATCCCCCAGTTTTGACTGGGACAAGAAAATCCCCGAACAGCTCCCTACAGCTTACTTATTTTTTCCTAATAAGACAGCCTATGGTGTATTTGATTTAAAATTCCCATATCCAAGGGCTACTATCCTTTATTTTTGTCCCTGGTATCAAATGTGTAATGCCTTATACATTGTTTTATGTTTTACATATTTTATGACGTCGCCTCACAGTGTCAGAAGTGGATGTTGCTGGTATGGCACTATAGGTTGGACATTCCCACCAATGTTCTGTTACATATTGTTGCCGTGTGACAGATGGCAGCAGAGGGGCTGTCTGACAAAATAGTGTCTGACATGGAAGTGCGTATGAGGCAAAAGTGTGGCACTGAATTCCTTCATGCAGAAAAAAATGGCACCCACTGAAATTCATTGATGCTTGCTGAATGTTTATGGGGACCAAACAGTGGATGTTGGGAGATGTGCTTCAGCAGTGATGAATCACAGAATCATAGAATCAACAAGGTTGGAAAGGACCTGAATATCATCTAGTCCAACCATCCTCCCATTACCACTGCTACCACAAGCACTAACCCATATCTCATAGCTCCTCATCCAGATGCCTCTTGAACACTGCCAGGGATGGCGACTCCACCACCTTTCTGGGCAGGGCATTCCAGTGCCTGACCACTCTCTCAGAGAAGTTCTTCCTTATGTCTAACCTAAACCTCCTCTGGTACAACTTGTGGCCATTTCCTTGGGTCCTGTTTGTTGCCTGGGAGAAGAGGCCAAACTCCTCCTCATCACAACCTCCCTTCAGGATGTTGTAGAGTGTAATAAGGTCTCCTCTGAGCCTCCTCTTCTCCAGACAACAACATGACAACAACATGAAAGACAAGCTACATTCTGGATGGCCACACAGACTTTTATAAGCAAGGCATGCAGACTCCTGTTCATCGCTGGTGAAAATACATAGTTAATGGTGGTGACTATGTTGAAAAATAGTGTTTTTCACACTATTTTGCTCTATCAAATAGTGATAATGTATCTGTTGTAATTTCCACAGAAGTGAACTAGGAGGCATTACTTTCAGAGTGACCTATAGCTGGTAATCAAATCAACAGTGACTCAGCTGAAGTTTTACATCCAGTCTTGCCTTGACTGGTGAGAAAGAAGCAAACATGCTGCTCGTCCCTTTCTGTCCTTCCTTCACTATAAGAAGGATGCAAGACACAGCTGATGCATGTGGTAGAAAATGTCACAAGATATTCCTCAAATTGGAAGAACTTCCCCTAGAGAATCTCTGGCCATTTTAGAGCCAATCTGTCCTGTGGTATAGGGGAAAGCTCCAACTCATTCAAATGAGATTCTACTGCTGACTACAGGTGACATGAAAAGTTTTCAAACAAGTGCTTATTTAGGTGATCAGAGGGATCACATAATATGAGAATAAACCATCTTTAATTAATTATTCATACTGATATTTGTCTGGATATTGCAGCTGAGTAGAATCTGTATATCCAACTGCTTAGTGCTGTTTCTGGCTTGACTGAAACACATTTTCTTTCCTTGTCACAACTCCCAGGTGCTACTGCTGAGCAAATAGTAACATCACTGCCAGAAGTATTTGAAAAGAACAAAAAAATTGATTTGAACAATCCATGTGTTGTTGCCATTGATGGAGACACAACTGCGAGTAAGGTTAGGGTTGAGGTCATAACGAGGTAAAAAGAAATTTGCCCAGGAATTCTCTCCTGTCGCATTTCACACTGAAGTGCTCCTTTTTTCAGCAGATGCTACAGACAACGCGCTGTGCTCTATGAAGTACTGGGAATCATTTAGCTACATTTATGAGCTACACTGAAAATTCACTCCAGAAATACTGTACTTGAAAGGCTACATGGAAAGGGCTGGACAGTACATCACACAGGCACTAGATGCTACATTTATACCTGCAACATAAAAAAATGAGTAAGACTGAACAGAGCCCTGGCTGTTTATAAGTGAGAGTAATCTTGCTGTTCTTACTCAAGAGCATGATGTACCTCACCTAATTTCAGTGAAGGTGGCAACTATTGGGTGAGAACCCGGGTACCATGGTAAGGGTCATGCTCAGATAAACATATTTACTACAACAGTGCCTCCCTCCTCCCACCCTGGGTACTTCTGTTCAAGCAAGAGGTTTGAAGTTAATAACAACATGGGTTGGTTAAGTTATTCTGCCTAGTCATTATCTTCACCTTTGTCGTCTCCCACTTATTTGGGAACATGCAATCACCTTTAACACCCAAGCTGAGCAGCATGAAAGAATTTACAGGATCAAAGGCAAAATGTGCTTAAGACAGACTTTGGAAATCCAGCACAATTTGGCAAACTTAAAAGATAGTTGCTTTTCAAATGGGTTGTGGAGGAGGCCTTGGTAAATTTGAATGGTATGATTAGCATACCGGCTGTTTTTAAAACTGCTCAAGAAGAAGCTGTGTTAAAATCCATTTCCGCAAGACACACGCATTTTCTTTTGGATGGAGTCCACAGCTCTGTTTCTTAAATCAATTTTTCTGGCACAGAGATTTCTTCTTGGAAGAATGTACGAACCAGTTCAGTTTCCTAACCAAAACTTGACAGAATGTGTACAGCAAGGCATAATGGCATCTCTGCTTTATGGTTTCCTAAAAGTTACAGTACAGAAACCTAGGAAGTGAATTTGACTATTCCAGGTCACATCTGTCGAAAGACGGGTGAGAGAACAGAAGATGCCAGTTAGCCTGCCCAGCACAGTGTTCAAACACTGGTGAGGGCTGCTGATAAAAGGTTTGCCAAAATGGGAGTTGCCAAGGTCTTAAAGGAGTTTCGGGGATGTGTTCAAGTCTTACTAGATTTAAAGGATGATCCTTGGCAAACTCCCTCTGATGCTTCTCAGCATTTCTAGAGCCAGCAGTTGTTCCATCTGCTGCTGAAGCTGACTTTGAAGAATCCTTGCAAAGAGCAGCATACTAACTTTAACACTATACAAGAGGGAAAAAACACAGCTTTTCAGAGTGACCTAGATGTTTGCCAGGAGCTTGACACACTCTCAGGTAAGGCTGTCTCCTTGTCTCCAAACACTTGAGTGTATTTCCAATGCTGCGCCAGTGTAAACTGTGGGCTGAAAATAAAGATTCAGCAAACAGCATCTATTGAGAGCTTGTCTAAGGCATTAACTGTTCATTGTGGAGGTCTGACACACTGTAACAGTGAGAAAGACCACCATGAACTTACTTTGTGAACCAAGTTGATGCTGGTGTTGATTAAAAAAAAGGCTGTTAAACAGACAGATATGGCCTGGCAACAGATTAAAAAAATATTAAAGTAAAATAAGAACAAACATTACATTTTTGAAAATGTTAAACACTTTAACATGCTCTGCAAAAGCCAAGGAAGACCCACAAAGACACAGAGGTGTTTAGTTTCAACATATAAGCTTCAGTTTCTGCCACTGTGAGGGATTTGCCAGCGTGTTTTCCGAGCCAGGCCATGGCACTATTGTATAAGCCTTATTCTAATTATTGTAGGCTTTATAAAGGTTCCTTTATCATTTAGTATTATAAATAATTGTGCTTCTAGGCTGGAGTTCAAAGCTCAGTATAGCATTCGCACAACACCACAGGCGGGTCAGGTGACCTTTCTCCAATTCTCCTCTCTCTGGTGCTGAGGACAGACAAAGTGGTATGTCTGTCATACGCCATTACCATTAGAACAGAATCTTGTTCTTTTATTACAACTGAACTCCGCCGGATTTCTCAGCAGGAATGCTAAGTGAAATCAATGTCTTGGATTTCCAGGCTGAGCTTGGAGGTCACAGCCACTCTATCATTTCTCAGCATTATCCTTTCTCTTTCTCTCGCTCTCTCTCTGAGCCTCCAACTGGCACACAGCAGATTGAAAACAGCATGCATCACAGGGCTCACGCTGCACAATTTTACAGCCTTTTGGAGCCCCCTTCCTTTCCTTGTGGCCCACTCTTTTTTTTTTCAGCAATCTGCAAGTAAGTTTTGTTTGTGTCCTACAAGACTGCAAGCCAAAGGCACTAGGACACCTAGGAGTACGAGAGAGCAATAAAAAACAAGAGAGAACATAGCCGATCTTGACAGCTGCCAGCAAGATGGTTGTGCTTGACGTTACCCATAGATACAGAAGGCTTTAAAATTCCACAATTGCCACAAAATAAATACTGTGTCCCCTTAGATCTCACCAGAAGTCCTGTGTGCACAAAACAGATCCAAAATCAACACAGGGATGTTAAGTGCAGTGGGTCTAGCAAGCCACTAGCCACACACAAAAACCCCACGTAAAATGCACAAAAATCTCGTTAACCATAGATACAACATTCAGGAAAAAAAGTACCATCAGGCACTGCATGGCTTTGTGATCCCAGCTCTACAGAACATAAAAAGCCAAGCCAAGGATAAACTTCAGGAATCCAGAAAGTCTCTACAGAGGAGAAAAGGAAGAAATGTCGACCTAAAGACTGATTTGTTAACACAGCAACCCCTGGTTCCACATCATCTACTTTATCCTTGGACTAACTGAGCTGACAATGGTATTATGCAATTGTCTGGTTATTTTTAATCTGGGCTACTTTACTGTTAGGGTAAAAAACTAGACACTATTGTCAATTCAAGGAATCTTTTCTGACATGACAAAGGACATGGACAGTGTGCTAGAGGACAGTAAAAAAATTGGAAGGACAAATTTTATCAAGCTCTTGCTGTCGCCCAAATGGGACTGCTTCTTCCCTGCATTCCTTAGCTAAATTCTTCCTAACTATTTTGCAACAACTAAGAAGTGCCATTCAGTTTTGACTGGTTACTTTTGCTTGGCTGAGGTGTATGCTGAGCACATCTTCCCCTGGATGTAGTGTTTTTTTATAACTACAACTGACCAAGCACTGTCAGCGTTATACATTTGTGACTGCAAGCTGCTAACTCAACCTCTTAAGTGAGTGCAGACCTGATTGCCCAGCTATGGCTAAGACTATTCATCAGACTTCTTTGCTGTCTAAGCAGATCTCAGCTTAGTCTGCAACACAACACACACTGCCTCAGAGACTTATTCTTCCACAAACTCCCAGTAGGTACCTTTGAGATACCCTACTGGTTTCTAAATTGCTGATCTCACTGTAGTTTGGAGTCCTGAAAGGAAATGGCAGTTGTGTGCTGGCACAGGAGGCCTGTCATCCTGTACACTATCCATTACTGAAGATGGAGGGAATCACAGTGTGATAGCTAGGGTACTGCAAGGGAACTCACTAAGACTATTCTCTTATTTCACACAGACATCATGAAAATAAAGCTGAGAGACACACAGAGAACAATCAGAAAAAAAATGTACATGCAAGTGTCAATACTGCCAGGAACGCTATGCCACAGGGCCTGGTACAGTACCTTGCTTTTGGGTGGAGGGCTGTTTGTGCTCTTGTCTGTGTGGATGCTGGTAGGCGATACAGCAGCACCGAGGTTACCCTGGGATATGCCAGGTATCTTGCCTCCTGGAGATACTTGCATTGCAGCAAGTTGGGCAGCATACAACTGCTGTAAAAATAAAAACAAACACACAAAAAGAGACAGAGAGAGGAAGAAATCATCAATAAATAATTCTCCAAAAACTTCTCCTACTATAGACTTTATCTTCACATTCTGATGGGTATTTTTATTTGGCATACTGGCATATTCCAAGTCAAGAATTGTTATCTCAAATTTTGTATTTCATTCCTCAGGGGATGAATGACAGACATCACTATGAGAAGTGTCCCAGCCTTCACGTGTGTGCAGGGTTTCAAAACAAGTAACAAAAGCTAATCTTCGTGCCTGAACCATTGGGCAATCCTTCCTTTCCTGAGAGGCCTCAGCTGTAACAGCATCTCCAATAATAATATGCGTTATTTTCATGGTGTGAAATTCACACCATGTTTAATATGTCAGTCTCTGTGCTGCCATTTTACATTTCTTTACATTTATTTCCGTGATTGTCTTGTATGCATAGGCTGTAAAGTGTTTGGGGCTGGAAATGACAAAATTTTGTTCTGTATTTATTGTAAAAGTCCACTCTCAGATTGGTCCTGGAGCACCAATACATATAAATATAAAAATACTGTTGGTTGCATGCTGTCAATTAGCAATTGGAAGCTCCAGTCAAGATTAAGAACTCTTTTGGTGGAAAATGGAAAACATATACAAAATGGTAACACTTTACTCCTTAAAACCAAACCAGTGAGGCACTTTAACCACTTACGTGAATATTAGCATGTGAATAATTACAAACACAGTCACCTGTTTAAACTTAAGCACTACGTTAAAAGTTTCACAGTCAGTGGTCAAAAGCAGAGAGACAACTGGCAATGCCTGGAAGCTCAACTGACTTCTCAGTAAAAAGTGGAGAACATAAAATACGGTGGCAGCAATTGTTGATGCTTTGTGAATAGTAAGAAATTCACATGAAGCCAAATAGAAGTTGGATGCCTGAGAGAGCAGGTAATGTAACAACAAAGACCTTCAGTCCTCAGACTCAACGACTCATGCTATGTATTATTTGTGCTGTGCAGTACACGTGTAATGTGTAACACTGAGCAGTGGTGCACTCTGTCTGCAGGTACTAACAGAGCTTCTGAGATGCAATGTGACAAGAGATAACATGCAGGAACATGGAAGTGGACACGAAAAAGGTAAGATCTTCAATATAGCTAGTCTAAGACAGACTGTTTGTGTTGCTTTGTTCTGCTGTTATTTTTTAATTAATTGCATATGCTGATAAAAGAACGAAGGTCAGAATGGAGGACAGAGTGGAACACTAACCAATCCCAGCAAATTTGAAAGAGAAGAATGAGGATTCAGTGTAATAAGCTTAATGGGAGTATTCCACACTGAACTGTGTAAAAGGAAAAGAAACACTGCTCATGTGAGTTCAGAGTACGTAGGTCTTGTAGCAAAGACTTAACGAGATCAAATGAGGAAGATTTACTGTTCCAAGGCTAGGACAACTCAGTGGAGAAGAAATGAGTAATGCATGTACATCATCTCAACTCTGGACTTTGTTCCATGGTTTCCTGTACAAACTCTTCTCTTCACTGGTAAACAATCTTAACCCTTTCACGTAATTAAAAGCATCCCATTTCTACTCCTGTAAGCGTAATCAGGCACCAAGTTCTTACTTACTTTTACTTGTTCTATTCTTTTCAGACTTCCTATTCCTTTCAGTTTTGAATCCTTTTCATCTCTTCTTCTACTCTGATCACTGCTTGTTCCCTATTTTTCTGTACTTCTTAATCACCATTTATCCATCTCTCTGCTTAGTCTCACTCTCCTTCCCTATCACCCATTCATTCATCTGTTTTCTCCCTGCCTCTTCCTCAAATTTATTTATTCATTTATTCCATGTGTTACCCTCAGCCAGCCAGAGCCAAATAGATGCAAATCAGCTACAGATAAAAGTCATCAAAAACAATCCAGCCACAAATCAGTCACAGATTCAAACGCATGTATTTATCAGTGGAAGTTCATATCCATTCATTCTTTCAAAAGAAGAATAAATACAACAGGGAGAAAGGAACAAGGGTCTGTGTGAACCAGAGGAGATCTGCAGCAGGCAGTTCAAGGAAAATCAACTCAATGTTATGTACAAATTAATATATCAGAAGGGCAACAGTTGTTTAAGAAATAGGGTGCATGTCTAGGGAATAACTCAATATAATCAGACTCTGGTCATGATAGAGTAGATCAAGATTTTGCCCCTCTTTTGCTCCCTATTCATGAGTTGATAAAACAAATTGAGGCAACTATGGAAAAAAAGAAAAGATAAAAGAAAGTAGAATGACTACTGAGCAGGAAAGGTTCAAGTTTATTGAGCATCTATAAATTAGGTATCAGACAATAAGTGTAGCATGGAAATAGAAGTAAAACTAACAACATTAGTTCAGACACTTTGAGACCTTGAACCAGCATTGATAGGCCATACAGGGACTGACCTGTTGAGAACAGTCTCCCAGAAATTTGTGTAAGCCTCTGGGGCAGAATTTTCAAGAAGTAAAGAAAATATCTTTCCCAAGTAGCTTTCAGCCTTCAGGTGAGGTCCAGAGAATGAATAATTAGCACTAAGTCACATGAAATACTTGCATAACATAGTAAGATTCTTAACAACAAGAGTACCATCTAACACCAGTGTTCACTGAGAAATATGTTGCTCCTCCTTCCAGTAACCGTCATCAATCACCTTTTTGACAATATTTGCAAACAAGATGATGACTAAATAGGGATGGGGGATGGATTTCCCCAGGCACCAGTCCAGGAAAAAAAAAACATTCTTTTAGGAGATAAGTGGAATATATGGAAACTCAAATCACTTCATATACTCAGTTAAAGGAATATACCTCAAGACAGATTTTCTTACAAGACAGTTGAGTGGAGTAATTTGGAAAGAGTGGTGGAAGAAAACCTATAAAGCCTTCTTTCATGCTTTTTACAAATTTAGTTCTCCTGCTATCAGGTTCAACATCTCTCACCTCTATTTAATTGATTTAGAAAATTAAAAATAAACATTAAATAAAACCTTATAAGAGGTCTCTTGTTAGAGTAACCTGTTATGAAGTCCCTCCCTAGTACACAAAGCAACTATTCTACTGAAAAGCAACATCAGGGCCAGCTCTGAAGCAAAAAACATCTATCTTACAAAACTCTAATGGTCTGATTTCTATTTAACATTAGAATTGCTCCAACCATTAAAAAAAAAAAAAAAAAAAGACAAACATATAACATGCAGTACATTTTTTAAACTGTCAATATTTTTGAGCTTTGACATTATTGAACTTCTCTGCTAATAGTTAGCTGCTATAGGACACGATGACCTTTAACTTATACCCAAGGAAAGTGCACTGATGTGACCAAATGCTGTGAGTCAAGACAGCTAAGTGACAAGAATCTGTGCAATCATTTCACAGACAAATCAAACTCAAACAAAAGAGCATTTCTACCTCACCAGCAGGATTTCAACAGTGTAGGAATCAGTCTCTCTTAAAATATCTGACCATCACCTAAAATATATCTGTCTTTTTCACAGTAACAAAACCAAGATTGCAAAAAGTGAAACGAAATTATTGCATATCACTGCTGTAATACACTGTTCTTGAACCACTCAAGATGTACATCAAAGAGGACCTCCTCAAACCACTTACACAACCTATAGCTAACCTAAAGACCCAGTCTCAAATTCCAGCATTCAAGGAGTCATCTTGCTCCACTACAGTTCATACAGGACTTGCAAACTGTAGGCTGTTGACTGGTTTGCTATTACTGAGGTATTTATCTGAAACTAGTTGAAATCAATGAAGCACTATAGCTTTAGACAACTTTTTTTTTTTCCCTACTATACATAAACAAGGATTATAGTCTGCTTTTAATAAGATAGATAATATGTCTTCAAGGAGGCAGAACTGGGTTTCTGAAAAAGCAATTAAAAAGTAACATCTATTGTTTGCTTATAACTACACAACTATGCTTTGGCTCCCCTGCCCATGTGTAATATTGCATGCCTTGTTAATGTTTTCTCATTAACCTCTTATGAAAATCTGTATGGAAGCAAAATCATCAGAACAAAAGCATGATATGATACACTTTACAATGAGCAGGAGGTACAGTTATTTTTATAATATTGCCCCTCTGTTCTTCAGCTATTAAACAAAAATTTCCCATTCTCCCTAGGTCACCACCAAAACCATTTATAATTCTTCCAATATATTAAACAGAAATATTCAGCTGAACTCTCCAAATGGACTAGCTCTAACAGCTCTTGGCTTGATGACTCTGTAGTACATCAATAGCAAAAGCCTTAAGGTTAGACCAGCTTTGAAAACTTTCCCCTTGGGCATTGTTGTTACATGTTAACAATGCTCATTACTGCTTTGAGGTTACACTAAAAATGAATTCTTGTTCTATTAATGCAGAAAATGAGAATGAGATTTAATAGCAATTTTAAAAAGGGTTGAACAAAGTGTTAGCAATTACACAGACAGAGATAGCTGATTCAAGCACCTATAGACATTTAGTTTACTGTATTATCTCTTATTAAAATATTTTTATTAGTGAACACTAGAGATTAAGAGCTGATATTAAAAACGGGAGAGAGAGAGAGGGAGAAAGACAGGTGATACTTGAAATCAAATTAGTTACTGTGAGTTTTGGATATAAACTAATTCCTCAGTGGAGTTAGCACAGTGATGAATTTACAAACCACTGTGCTTAAATATTTGAACTGTTGACTGATCCAATACTTCAATTTCTGTGTCATTCTAAGACCTATCATTAAAAATATACACATGAATGGCCCTGTTTTGACTTCACAGCCCTGATGGCTTTGATTTTTGCATAATCTCAGGGAAAAAAAATGGTATAAATTGAGATTCTCTCATTCAGAATGCACTAATTTAATTTTCCTTACCTTAAATTTTGCACTTATATAAGGCATGCAAAGTGTTTGATTATGGCAGAAAGAATTAATTTTGGATCTGTTCAGTTTTGTTGTATTTCTGTTGATTTTTCTTTAATTAAAAAAGGTCGTAAGGAATTAGAAGAAAAATTCATTTAAACAATTGACACATCCTACTGTAAGATTTTTAAAAGTAGAAGCAATGTAGAAAAAAGATAACTGTAGAAATTTAGAATGAAAGCTGTCCTGAGCAATGGTCAGTAGCAATTATTTCTGGCTCTATAAAAAAAGTTCTTCATCTCTCTCTTCATTATATAACTAAAAAGTACAAATGCCAAATTCTCATCTTTTCTGTGTCTGAGTTTCCTTCGAAGATTCTCAGTTCAACACATTTCAAAGGAACACGCTAATTTGTATGTTCAAAACTTCGGCAAAAGCTTTAAATCTCATTTGTTTGCACCAACTGGGGGATTTTCAGAAAACAGAGACGATACGTAAACACAAATCTAATATGCTCCTTTAAAATGTAACCCACCAAAAAACACTGTGAAGCAGATTTTACTCAGTTTTGCACTTCATGTTGCTAGCTTTTACAGTGGACTATTTTCATCTTATGACAATGTAACTTGAGATCCTGAGATGAACTTGTTTTGTTTTTATTTTTTTCTTCATTAGAATCCTGAATAGAGTTGGATAATTATTATTGTTCTACCTACTGAATATCTTTACTATATCCATTCCCTATAAGAAATTGCCCTGGCTCCCAGTGCTGAGGTGTGCACAGGTCTGATACACACTCTAAATGGTAGAGGACCTTGACTGAACTAGTGTTTCCTTTATTCACCAGGTGAAAAACACTAAGCTGGATGAATTTGCCCAAAACCTGTGAACCTGACAAGGACTAAAGAAGATGTACTAAATGTTGAAAAGCTAAAGTGTTCTTCTCTGAGGCCACATTAACTAGAAAGCTTCCATCCTAACCATGCTTGCCATTTAGTCCAGGGAAGGAAAAGAGGTAAGCAAATCATGAATCATGAAAGAACAATAAGTATTGGAACATTAAGACTGTGCAAATTAAAAGGTAAGTAATGCGCTCCTTTTAGTCAGGAGTTGCTAATACTTGGCAGAACTGCCTAAAGAAATGGTGGATTCTGACTCTTGATGCTTCAGTCAAAATCAGGTGTTATTCTGGAAGATAAACTTTAAACAAAGAATTAATTATGCTCCTCAATAATATTCTACATCTTGTTTAGTCAGACTAGACAATCCAATAGTCTCTTTAGCCTTAGAAAATCTGAGACTTCCTTAGAAAGAAATGTTAAGAAAAACAAGTTCTCATTAGAAAAACTGTAAAGCATTCACAAACTGAACAAGGCTTCATTTATACGCTTACTGCATGCAAGTTACAAACACAGCTTTGTAACTACCTCTGTCTCATATTAGAAAAACATTACTTTTAGAATCAGTAACCGCAAGTCTCCATAAAATATGATTCTGGTAGCTGATCTCCCTGGTTCCAGGCCCAGAGTCCTTGTTCCTGAGAATAATCCCACTGTAGTCAACAGGACTGCTCAGCCTATGCCATGTTGAATGTGCTAGTTCTTTTTTTAATTTGAAACTTCCATGGCATGACCAGCTGGGGATCCCTGGCATTCAGAAACAAGGCTAGAATCCAGGTCACTGAAAAACTGAATGAATTTTAAGTCTCAATTTAGACTAATAAAGACTTCTATCATCACTGCAGTACATTCCAATAATGCCTGCTTTGCTGGTGAAACAGTGGATAAAGTCAGAAATATAGGTACAATTTGTGGCGTCTCGGAGTTTTGTTAGAAATAAACTTCCATGGGTAGGGCAATCATTTTAGGCAGCTATGTTCATATTTATAGGAGCTTTTACAGGAGAAACAGTAACCATTCTATGGCACTCTAAATATGCTAATAAATTCAGTATTCTCTGAAAAGTATTTTTTAATTCTATCAATGGTAATGCTAGTCAAATTCTAACAAGATAAGAACCAGCACCCAGAACATCAACTGACCATTCCTGGTCACAGGAAGGCTGTAGGAAACTCGTGATCAGAGCCTAGACCTCATGGCTCCTTTGTCCTGTGCCTCAACAAGAAGACAATCCTTCCACAGGATGTAACTGTAGGAACTTATCTATAAACACTTCCTATCAGAGGTTAGTAAAATCTATTAGTTTCTGTGATAAAATATCATTGTAAATTGTGTGTTTTAAGATTGCCTGCTCTTTACAAATGAATATATTTTTTTTTAACTGGAAAACTGCCTGAGTGGCCTACATATTCATATATATCATGTTCACACCACATGACAGTAATTGAAATAGAGTGACTATAAGGAATGCATACTGGAGAGGAAACTGGATAACATCTTCTGGAAAAAAGCTTGTTGGATGAAACTTTGCAGATGAACAGTGTTCCCTTCAATGGAAGTAATTAATATTGTATATTAAAAAAAAAAAATAATTGGCCAACAATTTATTTTTAATTGTAGTGTGCTGTGCATCAGCAGAATGTTATTCTTACTGCCACTGATATTACATATTTCCATGTCAAGAGAACTTTTTTTGCTAAAACAAAGATAAAAGCATTTCTTTGAAGTAAGGACATACTTTTGTCAGCATATTTAGTAAGGAGAATATAGTCAGATGGGCAGCAGCAATCCAGAAGACCAACAAACAACCAGGCTGTGTAACTTAAGAATAGGCATTTGTTTTGTAAACTGCAGTCCTTTATCACAAGCTGACTATTCTGTAATGAAGATGAAGTGTTTGTATGAGGGTTCCACATGGAGACTTCTATCCCGGTACAGCTTTTCCAAATTAGAAGCTTGAAATGAGCAAAGTGGCACAGATATTATATTCTTGTTGGAAAAAGCTCCCTACTGCCTATTTGTTTACCACAAGTATATTTCCCAAGAGCTTATTATTTGATATATCCAGATTTTTGGCAACTACCTCCGAGCACCTGATTTCTGTAAGTGTATTTTCCCATTTGAGAGAGTAAAATTCTGTGAGTGGCCATTTGACAAAATACTTATTTCATATTACATTGCTTCACTTGACTGGTATTGTATATAATCATTCATTGTTATCCATTAAGTGACTAGAGTAGTTAATAAGCAAACACTGCTAGCAGAATTACTGTAAATATGGTTCTATATATTTCAGATTGCTGAGCTATAATTAAGGCATTTCACTATTTTACGCACATCTCCTAAGCAACTATTTCTCCAATGTTATTTATACACTTTCTGTTTGCATTTTAAGTTGTTGTATTCAACAGGGAATTAAGTCAAGAAAACTCTGTGCCTGCTTTAAGACTGATACTGATTTACTTCAGATCTGAAAACTGTTTCTCCTAAAGAGCAGTGCTCATGGTGGAAAGATTAAGGCCAACTGTATTCCTTATTTTGATAGCATGAATTTGTTCATTGGAATGTTGATATGGCATCAGGTCTTCATTGTCTGATGATTATAAAATTTCTCCATGAACTGTCTCCCCTCTTCTTCAGAAATAAAGTTGAGCAGTATGAATTTTGCAGTACATGTTGAGCACAGCACTCACCCTACTCTAGAAAACCTCTTGTGAGACGCTGTGATAGTATTTCTGCAATACTGAAGTCTCTCATTAGAGGTAGAAAAAGGATGATAATCAGCTACCAAAAGCACCAGAGCCATGTTATCAAAGTATAATTTGGGGCAGGACACGAAGAATAAATTAAATAAAAATAATTTGAGAAAATTCACATGGATATTTTTGCCTGTGTACTTCCTAAAAGTTCTCCATGGATATATTCATTTGTTAATGACAGTATCAAATACTGAAATGCAAAATGTATTTTTTCTACTGTTTCCCCAGTGACATAAATATTTCTGAGCCTGGAGAACCATGCAATCATATCTGTTGTCCTTGAAAGTATAAATTAATATTGTTCCTTCATTCTGATGTGTACAGAAGCTCAGTGACATCCATTCAGATCATTCAAAAGCTTAATTTGCTCTTTTGAACTGAGCTGTATTATCTAGTCAAAGGGTCTGGAAAAAGGCACAGGAGAGAGACTGACAAACTCTTAATCCATCATAAGCAACTTTCAACACAGCCCACTTTCGCAGGCTCAGAGAGCCACAGCTACTCTCTTCCATTTTGGGTAAAGACGAAAGATTGTGACATCTGTGCCTTGAAGGAAAACTAAGGACTGACTGCATTTTAGCTGCTTCCCTTGTACCAAGTCTCCCTGAAAAGTATAGATAAAGGAGGAAGTACGGGTAGAAGAAGAACACTGAAATGGAAGGACTGGTGGTGAATAGAGCATCTGAGTTGCAGAAGAAAACATACTTATTCTAAGAGCTGAATGAAAGCAAACTGATTCCTAGAATAGTTTTGAAGATTTTTTTTTCCCTTTGCCTTCTTCCTTATCAGGGAGTGCTAATAGGATGTGACATGGCCTCTTTATTCAGCTGAAGTAGTTATTTTTATTTTTATGTTATTTTGGGAGGTGAAGAATCCACCTACCTTTCATGCAATTTTTGTTCACGTTCATTGCCTTACATGCTCACCAGCAAGGAGCTCCAGAAATCTGAGAAGTCTTATCTTGTCCTATAGGATCCTATTGTGAAGTCAATATGGGGCAGCAGCTCACTTTCCCATATGTACATATGCATAATACTAATCAATTTTGGAAAGTTCTATCTCATATGTACGTTTCCTCCGGCTTGACTCCCTTCCTAACATTTCCAGCTATCACTTAAGTCAGAGCTTGCAGAAAAGGTAAACTGCACTTACTAAACTCGTAAGAAAACCGTAATTCGAATCAATTGACCCAACTTTGATCTAGAACCTCACTGAATCAGAGCAAGTCTGATCTGTGTTTCAAATGAGAAAATCAGCTGAATTTTGCTCTGGTTTTCATCAGTAAGTTCTATGCAACTTTCAAACTCAAAGAAGTGCCTAACTTTAAACTACCTCTATTGCTATAAGCTGGATAACTTTCATGTTTAAAAACAAATGCATGTTTGTTGAAGGATGCTTGAGATTAGAAGATGGAAGGCTATGAGAAGGAAATGCTGGAGTGTGTAGAAGAGAGCTGAGAGAGTACAAAAGCAACTCCAAAATAAGGAATTAATTTTCTCACCATATAGAAGTGCCCATTTTAATGAAATGAAGTAGTAGAAGCAAAACTGAAAAGCTGTTAAATCTTTTAATTCTTTGATTTTACGATAAAAATGGGTTTGGTCTGTAAAACTCCCCCTCCAATGGAGCCCATAAAACTCCAGAGAGCTTAAAAACTTCTGTGAAGCTTTGGCACAAACTTCTCAGGAAATAACATCAGAAACTGTTTTCTGTTTCATCTCATTATTTCCATGCTTCCCATTACTAATGTAACGGGAAGAGTGACACTTTACATATTCCATTAGGACATATACAGAAATTTAATTCTTAATTCTCAGAGATCTTGTTTCCTCAAAAGTAGTCTCTGAAAAATTCTGAAATCCTTTAGGATTCAGTTTCTGACTCTCAGCAAAGTCAAAGCACAGACACTAAGGTCCAATGACACTGCATGGTCAGATTTCAGCCCACACATGAAAAGCCTTAAATCTAGCCTGGAACTCATTCTAATATGTCTCTTCTGGCACATTCTGTACTCAAGTTTAAGAAGTTGTAGGCATAACATACCATGACTGAAGGTCAAAGGGAATTAAATTTTTAACTTTTGTTTTCCTCACATGCTGTGCATCACCCAAAAGTAAAAAGTTTATACAAGCTTTGGAACTTCACATTTAGCTCAGAGGGATTGGATGGCTAATTCTAGTCTCACCAATTCACATGGATAAAAATATCTGTAAAAACCTCATGTTACTTTAACAAAAGTGCGCATTCTACTTTTCAGTATCAAGCTGACCAAGGAAACTATATATAGTTCTAGAGAAGTGTGCCAGATCAAAAACTCTTGTGACCAGAGGATCTCCATGCAGTTGTCTAACAAGCACTTCAATGATAATTGAACAATGCAAGCTTCTCTGATTTTTTTTCCACTGGCACCTTTCATCTTGTCAAAAGCTGCTAAGTCCAGTTTACCTGAACAACTCAATGGAAGCATCCTCTCTGTCTTTCAACTACACATCTTTTGCCCCTAAATCTAAATGGCACAAATGCAGATATATCATCCTCTCTTCTGTTCTTCAGGGAAAAAACGACGTCATTTATTGACAATTATCATTCATAGGGCTGCAATACTAACTAGTCTCTTAAGAATCCTCAGTAGGCAGGAGAATCCTCCATTCTGCAACCACTAATGCGTATTATATTTACAAAAGCTTTATAATTCATTATTACTCCTGATGCATCAATGACTCCTTATTAAAATTGTTTTTTATAATTGTTGTGGTGAGGCACTGGATAAATTTTTAAAACAGACATAATATGTAGATTCCTAAGTGAAAGCGGGGAGTTTTGAAAATTTTTCCCTTCGTGCCAATTTCTTACATGGAACTTTTCATAACACAAAAATGGATCTGCTTGTCCAGAAACATTAAATACTGAAGTTACTGTGGAAGATTAGGAGATAATTTTCAATTGCTAAAAATGTGGCTATAAAAAGAGCTAACCCACGTTTTAAATTATTCAATCTGGAAATTTGGATTATGAGAGGAAAAAAATGATTTTATGTTTTAGAAGGCAGTATCAAAACATTAAACTGTTTTCAAAATTCACAACAACAGCCAAAACTGATGTAAAATCAATTTTTAAATTGCTTTTGGCTGAATAGTTGTCTGTAAAGCAGAAGAGGTGGGAGTACCAAAGAGTGTGCAATGGAAATACCAAGATGCTCTTAACTGTACTCACACTAGCAAGAGCTGCTATCATGAAGTAATAACATTATCCAGAAATCTTTGTTCATTACCTCAATCCTAATGCCATCTCATTTCACTTGAGTTACTTGAGTCTGATGATGGGGTTAATGAGAGAAGAGGTGTTTGAGTGGGTGTGAATTAGGGGCACTGCTAACATAGAAGCTATTTTTACAGTTCTATGTTTAATATAGTCTCAAGCTCAGTAATATTTTTTTTTTTTTTTTTCAGGTAAAATACTTGCACGTTCCAAGGCTTACAGTAACTTTGGCAGAGTAAGGACAAGGCCTAGACATATTCATATTACGTAGAGTACTACAGAGAGACTCATGTTTCTATTTCTTTTTTCCCTCCATCATTTTACCCAAAAGTCTAACACAGCAGGAATGCTAATGCTTTGATTTCTTACATTCAGAAGTTTTCCCAAAATATTTGGATATTTACAGTTTCCACAGCAGAAAATATCGCTGATAGACTCTTTTCCCACCCATCCTTGTACTCTGCAAGCCATCTTGCCATACTGTGCAGCACTCTATTACAATACATTCCAACATCTGCCTCCTCATACGACCTATTTGATTGACCCTTTTTATGCTGCTCCAAGACTGGCTGTTCTTTATAGTGGGAGGTTGAAGAGTACTCATTACATCTTCAGTGAGCGACTGGTAAATATATCTCAAATTCGAGAAAGACAGGGAATACTGAGCTGGGGTCTTGCTCACTTCTCTCTATTTAGCAGTGATCAGCTCCACACAGTGCTCTACTTGATCACTAATAATATGTCACTTTTTAGTCCAGAACAGGGAAGGTCCCCTGTTGGCCCTCCCATCTATCACTAATATATTAAACATTTGTGCCAATAACATTTTTCCATTGCAAGTATTAACATTACCCAGTGTTTGTGACTCCAGCGTGGGAAGCATGAATAATGCAAGAAACAGCACAGTCCTCCATTACGCAGGGACACATCTTGTTTTTGCCAAAGTCAGCAACTGTAAAATATCTCTCAACTTCTCCAGCTCATATCATGGCATAACACAGGTTTTTGGTCAAAGTGAACACACTCATTTTTATTGAAGAAGCATCTAGGATAACTGAAAAGCACTTTGCAATATTGCAGGCATTGAATACTATCCTTACTCTCACCATCTATCTTTCCATCATGTATTTAACAGCACTAGCATGCTGCACAACTACAGTAAATTGTCTGAAGAGATTTGGCAAGAAAAGGAGTAAATAATTCGTTGAAAACATAGAGAACCAATGCAATGATGAGCACAGTGAGGCGTCTCCTCTTCCCAAGGACAGAAAACTAAATCGACACACAGCAGCTATGTGTACTTGGTGGTTAAAAAGTTGCCCACAGTGACTCCAACGCAATGTCTTTCACAAATTCTAACCACCACAGAAATATGAAATCCTTTGAGCTTGAGGTTCATGTCCTACCAACAATCACAGAAATATTTTTACTTTACTGTCCTGTTACGTACTTACTAACTGGAACTGCCTGGGCAAATGAAAAGAAGGGAAATAAACCCCAGTAGGAGAGAGCCACTAAGCAAGTGGGAAGTAAGGAGTAAGCAGTGTATTCATCTGACTAGGTCTGAGGTAATCACCCTGAACTCCTTTTAGAAAAGAAGTGAATGGAACACACAATTTCAGGCCACATGAATTGTACATTCTAGGCATCCATTGCTGAAGATGATTCTCATCCTAACTTGCTGTATAATAAACCAGGAAGAAACTACTCTGAGCTTGGCATCTGTGCCACTTTTAAGTTTTATGCTAGCAGCTGAATTCTTAAAAATGAAATACATCCATTTTCTCAGAAGTTCATAAAAAATACAAGTTTCCTTTTCTCTTGTTACATAAGTAAGAAGAAAAGTGACTCTGTCTTTCTCAGAACTCACAACTGATAAGGCATACAGACATACTTAGAGCCCTCAGAGTAGGGCGTGTACCTCCCCAAAAGTTGCCTCCAGACTACTTGGGATTTGGGAACATACATGTTAACATAAAGTAGTGTGAACCCAAGGAAAATGATGACAAACATCGACAGCTGGCCAATCTTGCCCTTCTTTACTGTGTTTGCCTCAAACATAGTGTGTTTGTAAGAATGTGCGAAATACTTCTGAAAATAACAGTTATCCTCTATTTCAGTTTTAACAAGCAAAGGAACATATAGTTTACAGTCTTCTTCCAAAAGATCTAATTTATTGAAATTCAGAAGGGAACTTAAGCAAATTCCCAGTGAGAGTTAGATACCCAACTGATTGAATACCTGGTAAATTTTGGAACATGGGCTTTTATGATTTTTTTTTCCTCATATCCTCAAGGTTATACTCATTTTATACGTTGATTTTTATTAATTTTACCTTCAGATTGTTCAAAAAAGAATCAGACCAATGGTTATAGCACTGTGGTATGTGGTTTTACCATATTTCAGAAGGAAACTGATGACTATAATATGAGGGCTACTCCAAAAGTAACACCTCCTGTTTTATTATGCTTCCCCAGGATGTCAGAGTTGGATGTTGGTGGTGGCATGCTGGCTCTTGTTCATTACTGGAGAAAATGCATAGCTGATGATGGTGACTATGTCAAAAAATAATTTTTTGTAGCTGAGAGTTTCCTCCCTCAAACAGTGCTATTCTGTGCTTTGTATCTGTTGCAATTTTCATGGAAATAAATAGAAGGCGTTACTTTTGGAGTTACTTGCATTCATTTTTCCAACCAACACAGAAAATAAAAGAAGCGATCTTTTCTGCTTGCCTCCCAACAATGACAAGAAGACTCTTTAATCCTCCTTTTAATTTTGAAGAGATTCACACCATTAGAATACAATAAACATATTCTGTATGGAACATTCGCCATTAAGTAAGACCAAACATGATAAGATCTTTATTCTTCAAATTTACTTCTATTATTTAACTCTAAGCCCTATCCTCGATATTTAATATACTGCAAGCTTATGAAATATCTACCAAGAGCTTCCCACTGCAGAAGTAAGAACTGTGATTGGAAGATAACAAACAATCACTCTGAAATGTCTTTTCTTCAATTTACTGCATAGAAGGACTGTAGCAAATGTAATGAGCTTAGGATAAGTAACATCATAAAGGACATCACAGATTTTCTCCTAAATTTTATCTTCCAGCACTATTCATAACTAGCCCAATTCTTCAACTTGTTTCCCTTAAAATAATTGCTCTTAAAGATGATAAGAATCTATGATATGATATCTATCAGAGTCATCAGTGATGGTTTTTCATATTTTTGACCCTCCTTGAAAGTAAAGCATTGTATAACAGTAAATTATTCTGAATAACAAGACTGATAACAGGTAAAAAATATTTAGAGATGTTGCAAGGTGTGTTTACAGAATTACATGGCATTTGCAGAAATGAGAGGAATTGCTTGCTTTAGACTTCCACAGTTAACTGTAACCTCTTTAAATTGAATTGCCATTTCTGCAGTAGCAGATGCAAGCAACCCCAAAGATGCTATCTATTCTCATTGGCCTAGAGGAAATCTAAGAAGTTGTCAGCTGTATTATCCTTCCACACTCTCCTCACTCTCCCCCTGCTTGTCTTCCATATTCTGATGACTGTTTATGAGCTCAGCTGTCATTCTTTGCACCAGGGAAAGATAGATGGGACACACCAACCCCAACCTAAGTGACCTTTGGATGTGACAAGATTTTTAGGTCAGTCCTGCTAAATGGAAGCCTTGGTGTATCGAGGCTCGCCTGAGGGTGAAATTTCCAGTGAATTTATTATCTCCCAATGCCCTTTGGACTGCTTCCCACCATCAAACACCATGGCAGCACTCGGAACAGGAAGAAATACATTAACTGGAATCTGATCGTTTTAAAAGGTTACAGCTGCCCAAATATAATTTAATTTCATACTTGCCCTTTGAGGGTTTGGTGTATATTTTCATTTTATGACTGCAAATGATAAAGCTCTTAAGATTCCAGGCAATAAAAAGGAAAGGGGGGAGAAAGTATTTTAAGGGTTAGAAGTCTATTCAGTTCATAGTCAATGAGCAAAGTGACATATCAGCTTTTTTTTTAATCTAACATTTCTTCGCTTTTTATAGCATTCATTCCTTTCCACACTTGACCATGAACAACAATACCTCTTAGTGAAATCAAACCTGTAATACCACCCATTGTGATATGAAAAAACATCTGACGTGCAACCTATGTCCTACATACATTAAGGAGCTGATTCAGAACAGCAGCTAAACTGAACTGCAATGGAATTAAGTGAATGTGAACTGATACAGAGAAATAATCAATCAGACTTAAAAATATTCTTAAATTTAAGCATAACACTTATTAACTAGAAAGGCTTTGGTTCATCTTTGAATCTCTTCTTTAACTTCTTCTGTCTGAGCTCAGGTCATATGCACAAATTCATCTACCCATACCCACATACTCAGGATACCCAACACTGATCTAGAGGTAACGCTCAATTTAGTTAGTCTCATATCCATGCAATAGTAATAATCTAATGCAAGAGTATACGAGGTATGGCATCCTAGTACAAAATACACAATGCTAGGAAATTATACTACTCCTCTCTTTTACCCTTCTGGTGAAGCAAGCACCACGTACCCCAACGCAAGCTACCACATGAACGTGACAGCCTTGCCTAGAAGCAGGAAGTGTGGAGTACTCACATCTTCCAATGCAGCCTCTGAAAACTGAGTTACAAAACGTGACGATTGTTTCCTTTCCACAAACTCATCACAGGAAAAAAAGAAAAGCTATGGAAAGGAGAAGGATTCAGTGCAAATGTTGAGCATCTCATTTTCAAACCCTCCATAAGAAAGTAATAGCTGTTGGCTTTCCAAATCCTTTTGGGCCTCTTTAAATAACTTTCCCAAATAAACACTGATACATACTGTCCAAGTTACTTTTGCCACCAATATATCACACTAGCATATAGGAAGAAGCACAGCTACCATGATAAAGGAAGTAGGATGAGCAGAGCCTAACAGGAACTGTATTCCAAAGCACCTATTGTTGACATGACAGGACAGCAAGCTGAAAGTAAGTTATACATGTGTGACATGAGCAGTGCCAGGAAAGAGGCAATGGGCACAGCAGGTTCCCTTCAAACACCAGAAATGCCTTCTTTGCTGTATGGGTAATGGAACCAGAAACACTGCAAAGTCTCTGCCTTGGAGACCTTCAAGAGCTGCCTGGATGGGCACCCTGCTCTGGGAGTCCCAGATTGGGCAGAGGTTGGAGCAGATGGACCCAGGGGTCTCTGGCAACCTCAGTTCTTCAGGGATTCTGTGATACCACATATTGCATTCCAGTAAGCCCCAAGTCTGCAAATAAGTATCAGAGTATTGAACAAATAGCATTGTAGCACTGCTACTGTGAAGAAAGTAACAGATACTTAAGGTCAGTTTAATTTACAAGTACAAAATGTGTCTATTAGTGTTTCAGAAGTTCAGGGTTTAACTGTAAAATCAACAACAGAGTGGAATAGGACTTGAGTCATGCTCTTTTGCCAAATTCAACGAGATCCATTTGGTCCCTTTAATGAAATAAATATGCTGCTGTATTTTATGGTAATGGCCCAAAATACTTTAATAACACTATCACAAGCTGTAATGTTTTGGTGCATTAACAGAGAACACACTGTTATAATTTGTAAAGAGTATTTTGAGCCATGAAAGGGAAAAGAAAAATTAGGAAAAGAAGGAAGGGTTTTGTTGCCAGATGTTATTTTTATACTATTCTGTGGAGAGAAGTGTAAGTTGGAGAATAGATGCTTTGCCTTTGGAAGGGCAATGGTAACGCTGGCCTAACCGTGCAGATGTCCTGGGGGACATGCTGCCTTCCCCAGCACAGTATCCATGGGGATGCAGACAGGGACTCTGCTTATCAGACCCCTGAGTGCATAGTGGGGGACAGGAACTGCCCCTCAAGATGCCCTACATCTCCAATGGATTAACCTCATTCCCTTGCACACAAACTGGCAGTCCTGAGCCTGTTAGGGAGAAATTAATCCTGTACCTACAGGAGGGAGCTGAAAGAAGCCACACAACAACAGTCCCCAGACAAAATATGACTCCCTCCAAGTGCCTTGGACAGATGTTTTTTCTTTCTTCCTGTTCTGTTGAAATCAGTATCGTATCATTATCAAAGTTTCTCCCAGCTTAGAAACACAAAGTGACTTTTTGTGCTTTTCTTTCTTGTACAGCTGCTTTTTTAAAAAAATTTTGTTTGTTTAATTTATATATTAGCCCAATTTATGTTTTAGTACAATTAGGAAAGACAACTCAAGAAGTGGCTTCTGCTGACAGACCTGAACTCTGTAGTTCTAGAGTCTGTAAACTTCTGAGATGACTTAGCAAATTTCCAGTATGCTTCTGGCTGGGTAGGTTGTCTGTAACGTGACTGGCCTCTAGGGCTAGGAGGTTTAGGTATGCAAATCCTGTAGTTTGCAATACTTTTCTCCTTAACTATCAATGAATGGACAGGAAAAGAAACAGACAATAGGTAAAAACAGCAAGCAAATAAATCAGTTCTGTAAAGTGGAAGCTAGTCTAGGAATTAGACACAAACTCAAGAGTTTGTGTGGTTTACAAACATAAAAACTTGCCTTGTGGACCGCTAGGAGCTACAAACACTGCTGACTCAAAATTGTTGTGTTCAGATTGATCTTCCAAAATTCACTGGAGGGAGAAACACTAAGCACCTCTAAAAGAAGGAAAGAAATTTGAGGAAACTGAGCCTAAGTATTGGGGAAATAACTGCGCTCTAACTTGACCTCAGGAACAGGTTTACACTATCCAGGCACACCAGAACAAATAAGTTCAACACTGAAAGTTACATCTCCAAATACTATGGAGTTTGCTACGGAGGTAAGTTCAGTTGTTGACTTCAGAAAGAAAACAATCAAAACAAGTATCTTGACCTATGTGTTTTATTGTCTAATGCGTAGATCCACAGTCTACAGTAACTAGATATTTCACAAATTCAAACTGTGCCTAATACTAACTTCCATCCTTAAGAGATGCTGAAATATCCTCTCTGGTAATTGCTAGCCATGGAAAGGAATCAGATGCGAGCAAAACAACATAAGAGTCCAAGAACTTTTAACGGACTGCACTGTTGTTCTTGTTTGCAATTTATCAGAGATAATCTGTGTATAAATTTACTATGCTGTTTGTATATTTCTATCCCATTCCGCCTTGTCAATTTGAAATGACCTAAAACTTCAGAGAAAAAAGAGCCATCACAAATTAGTTAGAAAGAAGACATAAATCTGAATTCTTACACGGTTATATGTTACACCAACCTGCACCTAACAGCAAACTGTGCCGTAAGACCTAGACATAAAAAGCAAGCAAGACTTCAAGAGATAACTTTTTCCTGTCATAACTGCTGGGATGCATAAAATGTAGTTTGCTGGTTTGTGGATACAAAGGAGTGAGTTAGCTTTCTGCAAGTCTGTTTTTCTCACTGTTGCTATTTGTTATCGGTAGCATTATTCTGCAAGCTTTGAAGAGTGTGCATGTGAGTGGTCTGTGGTTTGTCTGTCTGTCACAAGGTTCTGCTGAGACACTGCAAATACACACAGTTAGCAAAGCACAGTGTGAACACAAAAAGTCCAAAAATATCCAGAAAAAATTTATTAGTCTGAGTGCAGCCTTCATGTTTTACAGGAGGCCTAAAAAGGCCCCAGTTTGTGGTTTCAGAGCAAGTACCCCCAGCCAGCCAAACCCCACTCAGTGTGGCTTTGCGTTCCTCCCCCTGCACAGACAGTTTGCTCAGGATTATACAATCTTATTTGCATGATTATATAATCTTCTTTTCAGCAACATCCCTCTGAAGAGCAAACAACATAATAGGAAAACCACTAGTGTAAGCCAACTGTTTCAAAACCCAGTGTCTGGAATGTGCAAAGGGCGCAAAGTAGGAAAAAAAAAAAATGTTTTTTTTCTTTTGTTTCAAGATTTTTAATCCAGGCCTTTCCAGGGAGAATTAATTCAAAAAGAATGCAAGCCACCACTGAACACTGCACTCAGTAAAACACAAATACTTCACAAGTTTGTTCTGTTTTCATCATGTGGTCACAGTTTTTAGGTTATCCCAAGGTATATGAATGAAGGTGGCTATTCCCTCCTTCTCAACAGAAGTTATTTTGGGGCACTGTGAGACACTTCTCAGTTTTTTCCCTGGTCTAAGACACTGGCAGTCAGGTGTTGTTGCCTTTGCTGCTATTCTGACACAGGTTTTGTACTGCAGCTTGTTGAGCTCAGACCACTAACAACATCACTCCAACCCACCAAAGTCCTAGTTATATCATATGAAAGAATAAATGAAGTTTTTGCTGATTTATATGCCTCCATTCCTTGAGCTTTCTCTCCTTTCAAATACTTCAGATGTTGTCCTAGACAGGACGCTGTGTAAGTGAAGACTGTCATATTCCAGTGTGCAGACACACTCCTCTGCAGGGTGCTAAAACTACTTATGATGTCACTTCAGCAATATTCATCTAAAATTAATGCCTTATAAATAATCAAGGAGTAATCTGCTTCTGTCTGTCAGTCTAACCCCAAAAAGAAAGAAGTGTAACGATTTTACAAGAGAAAAGAAATTAAGGATGACCTGACCTTGCAAGTATGCTTGCCAGACAGTTACGCACGCTTTCTTGCCTGACCTATTTTTCCCTGCTCACACCACAGAGACATTTCAAACAAATGGCCAGCAATTTAGGCTGCTTAAAACACAGGAGTTGCTAACCCAAACACTACAGTTGGGCATCTTAATGCCTTTGCCAGGTTTCCAAAAGTTCTTAGTCTTCTTTTCAAGTTGAAACAGAGCTCTATTTATCAGTCCATAATGGCCTATGTCAAATGTCACATTTTTCCACTCTTTTCCAGAAATTAGTGTACTGGGTAGTTATCACAGCCTAATATTTTGTTGTGGATCACAGGGTGTGAATGGACTGTGTGAAGAAGTATACTGAATACATACATCTAATACACTCTGTAGACATGCTAGATGTTTTAGTTATAACACAAACATAAGGAACAACTTACAGTTAATGAAAGTATTTATAGCTTAAGTAAGCCTTCTTACAGCCTAAATTTCAATGCTGGAATACTTTCAACCTGATTTTGAAAGCTGCTCAAAACTATTGCCTGCTAAATTCCCATCGGATTTAGAGAACATCTGCTTCCCACTAGGAGAATCAGTCTGTACCAATTTTCAAGATGGTAATCACATCACCTGTAGTATGAGCTATTTAGTACCTGTGATTTTCAGCCCTTTTGGTTTGAGAACTCCACAATCTTCTTAGAGGAGTCAAGGACCAATGTATCATGACATAAAAGCCTATTTACAACAGGTTAACTTTTCTGAGTCACTTTTCAGACCCATTAAAATTATTTAATGGTCCCCTAGCAGAAAAATACTGAATTATACAATTATGAGACATTTAAGGTCACTGCAAGAAAAAGGTATGGAAATGGCCATCTTTTTGCCAATTCATAGAAGTCAAGGAGATAAGAGAAAGCTTGAAGCAGAGAAAGACAAAAGAAATGACCCCCCACCCCCAAGAGATAAGGAGAAAGAAAAATAGAATAAATGCGTGCATACTGAAGATGAGGCAAAGGGATGGGGTTCTGCATGCAGCGCCTTAGATGGAAAGAGACAGCAACAGGAATCTGAAGGCTAGTAAATACGAAATAACATGGCAAAGACATTGCTTGTGCTATTTCCATTGTCCAAATGTCAAACTCCTTCTGGGAAGCCAGGGTGGGGTAAAGTTGGGGGAGGAGGAGTAATAGCTTTATGAGCATCTTAACAGGTTCTTCCTAAAGGGGATTTCTTGAAAACTGCTGGGCTCTGATGCTAGCCCATATGCGCTCAGGAAAGTCAGAGAAAACGCTGGCTGCACTTTTTCCAGGCCTATTTGCATATGTTCTTTAGTATGCAGAATGTCTCTGTATGTAATTGAATTGTTGTTTTTGCCTCTATTAATACATATGCAAATGAGTCACTACTGCAGCTGTGCTGTATTAATCATATGTGTGCTTCTGTCTGTCTGCCCTGCAGGCTCAGGGTCGGAGGGAGGGGGAAGAGGGAATTCAGTCTCTAACCTACAAGAAAACTCACTCATGCAGACAGAGGTCTGCTAGCAAACAGCAGGCCTGAGTTACAACTGAAAGGAAGACATGCTGGTCATTTTTCAGTCTTTTTCATATTTCATAGATATGGATGGAATCTGAAAGTTATGCAGAAAGGACTGTTAATCTAGATAAAATGAATAAGCCATCACAGCTAATTCTTTCCCCTGGAGGGCTGGGGAGGGAGTTAAAATCTGACAGCCCACAGAGTAGTCATGATATTGTTTTACCATGTGTATTTACTGCCTGTAAGTGTTCACTGTGCATATGTTCAGACACTCACAGTGCACGGTAAATGACAAAGCCTTTACAGAGTTTTCACGCACAAGGGCTTTTCCAAAAGCAATGTCTCCCATTTTATTATGTAGCCACACGACATCAGAGTTGGATGTTGGCGGTAGGGCAGCACAGGTTGAGCCTTCCCATCAATATTCTGTTACATTTCGTTGCTGTGTGACAAATGGCAGCAGAGGGGCAGTCTAACAAAATCGCGCCTGACATGCAAGTGAGGGTGAAGCAAATGTGTGGCACTGAATTCCTCCACGTGGAAAAAATGACACCCACTGACATCCATTGATGCTTGCTGAATTTTTCCAGAAACCAAATAGGGGATGTGAGCACAGTGAGCTGGTGGGTGGTGCCTTTCAGCAGTGGCAACAGCCACAGTGGGTCTCCTCTACTTGTGCAAATTTTTCATGAGCATGGCATGGAGGCTCTTGTTGATCACTGGCAAAAAATGCACAACTAATGGTACTGATTATGTTGCAAAATACTGTTTTGTAGCTGAGAATTTGCTCTACCAAATATCATTATTGTGCTCTTTGTATCTGTTGTAGCTTTCGTGGAAATAAACAGGACACACTGCTTTCAGAACAAACTATGTATATTCTGTCATAATGGTTGCATTTAAGAAACTGGTTGGAGTCTGATGTGATCAAGCTTTTCATTCAAATCCATTTTGACAGAATATATTGACTCTTCCTGTAAAATTTGTAGGTATGTATCAAAGGCAAGTATGGAGTACATTTTTTTCTACCATGAAGACTACTTACTTGAGCTGGTATGTTCTGCAGTTAATACTCTGTACAATCTATCATAGTTCCTAGCTCTGACTAAGTATCCTGAGTAAGGACTGGTTGCATCCTGGTGTTGTGAGTCATGCCTTTGAGTTAACTGGGAGAAACTTTTCCATTTAAAAGCACACCGATTCCTCATAAATAACTCACTGACTATCACTAGCTCCTCAACCCAAACCTCGATTATACATCTTAACAAATATTTTATAATCATTACTAAGACTTAATTTAAAAAATCTTGGAAAATTCAAATTCTTCAACACAACTTTCCCCACAACACAACCACACAGAGATCTTCATCCAGTTTAGATGGCTGTAGCCTCATGTATAGCAGGAGCACTATATTCCATTTCTCTCCCTGAAGAACTGGAAGTTGGTCTTCAGTAATCTCTTTTTTAAATGGCCATTTGATTATTTATCAAATTAAGAACAAGAGGCAATTATCTTGTGGGCCACATATTCACTTACAAAGTCAGAAACAAACTGAGGACAGAAGTTGGGAGTATAGAATCTGCATGAATGCAACAATTTTAAAAACCATTTAAATGGGACATTCAACAAAAACGTATACAAAATATCTTGTTTTATTATTCCTATTATTATCATTATTTGTGATGGCCATCAGAAACAGCACAGCAATACAGTGAACTAATGGCAGATGGACGATTGCCATCTTTTGGTTATGCTAATGAGAAATAGTGCTTTTCATGTACTTAGCTGATTTTTTTTTCCCCAGATGTGGGTGCTTACAGTGAAAACCTAATGCTACTTTTTTATGCTTAAGTGGATTGCATGAGTTTTATAATATTGTAATTAAACTCTACACTAATGATTCATTCCCTACAAATTAAGCCAGAGTCCTATTAATGAAAGCAGGTAAAGTAGAAAAGCAAACACTGAAAGAATGCTGAAAAGCTTATAAGGTGTTTAAAGTTAGACACTGCCCAGGTAATAGAAGGAATAACTCTGCAGTGCTAAAAAGTGGTTTACCTTCTCATAGACAAAGGACTGAACTAAAGTAATAGCCAGAAAAGAATGTAGACTGTAAATGAATAATGGATAAAGTACTGCCAGCTCTTTGCTACATTCAGCAGGGATAGTAGTGGGACATCAGCCCTTTCTTCTCTATCAGAAATGATTCATGTGGTCCTGGGCAATCTGCTCTGTGTGTCCCTGGTTGAGCAGAGGGTTGGACTAGATGGCCTCCAGAGGTCTTCTGAGCTTCAGCCATTCTGTGGTTTTCTGATAGGTCACTTCAGCTCTGGTAAGTTGGCTCCCCAACATAAGGAAGGAATCAAGCTTTCAGTATTCAGATGTATCACTACAGTGTTTATAAAGCTTTTTTTCAGGGTTTTCTTTGACATATTTGAGTTCTTGTAATACTAGAAGGTCAAGCTTAATCTGGCCAAAACTGGTTACATGAAAAGATCATAGTAAGAAATCAGAAAGAGATATGCAAAACAGAAAATAAATGTGTTTAACAATTAGTGCGTGAAAATATAGTGCCATCTCTTTAAAGCAAAAGGGGAAGTTCTACCATCAGCAATATTTCAAATGAAACTTAAGGAGATAGTTCAGTGAAATAATCTGAACTGGCAAGTGGAGAAATGTAGCTCATCCCTGCAGTGGTGCAGAAGCCAAAAGGCAGCTAGCCTGGAAGAAAAAATGGTATCTGACTGAGCATGCAGTCTTCATGCTTCATTTTTGTTTCATAGGTAACAGATGTTTTATGCAATACTCATATGACCACTGGAACAGTCTATCTTCCGATCATTCACTGTACACTTGTTAAATAGCTCTATCATTTCTGTTTCCTTCAAATGAAGTAAACATAGATATCAAAGACAATTATGTGGCCCTTAAGATACCTAGAGGTAATTTTTTTCAAAGGAAAATTTAGAAAGGGTCAGACACCTAAATAACATCAAGATGAACAACTCTGAGAAACACACAAACATCAAATAGGTTTAATTTTTTCTGAAAATGTGGTCCAGACTATTTATACTCAATTCCATTGAAATTCTGTCTTTGGTATGCACATCTCCCTATACCACTGAAAAGAATTTTGTAGCAAAAGGAAAAAAAAAAAATGAATCCAAAGTCTTTACATAGCAAAGAAAATGCAGGGGAAAAATCTTGGCAGAAATATTTACTTGAGATCTAAATCTACTCATCATCATCATCATCATACACATTAATATGAAGAATCAATCAAGATTTTTCAGAGTTGAGACCCAGCTAAAATACCTTCACACCAGTAAACTGATACAAGATTCTATTTAATCACAGAATCACCGAAGGGCTTGCAGTGGAAGGGACCTTAAAGACCATCTAATTTCAGCCCCTCTGCAACGCAGGCACACCCTCCATCAGATCAGATTGCCAAGGGCACATACATCCTGACTTTGAACACCTCCAGGAATGGGACATCTATAGCTTCTCTGGGCAGCCTATTCGTGTGCCTCATCACCCTCATAGTGAAGAATTCCTTCTTTCTATATAATCTAAAAATACCTCTTTTTAATTTAAAACCATTACACTGTGTCCTGTCACTTCATTCCCCGACTGATTTCCTCATCTTTTTTGTAGGCCTCCTTTATCCAAGTAAAGACAGCTGTGGTCATAATGTTGAACACTACCCCCAGTAAACAAGATTTTAGGTTTGTTTCATGCTAAGATGAAGAAGGAAAAAAGTTTGGATGCAGGCACTCTGAACTTTTTGGGGTGTACTTCTGAAGAGTGGGAGTTTGAAGAAAGTCTGTATTGTATGAATTTGCTCTATTCTTAATGAACACAAAGTATCTGTACAGTAACTCTACTCTGGCAGTTGTCAGTACATAACCAGCGTTATCTTTCAGTACAGTGCACACAGCATTTGTATGACTACTGTATTTGTATGTCTCCTGATCTGTTGTTGTTGCTATCTCTCTATCAAACTAAAAATCTGGGAGATGTGAACTGTTTGCACACCCTTTGTTTCATACCCCTCAATTTTTAGATCAGGCTATCAGGTCCCGTATTTTATAATGCTCGGAAAGCACCGAGGATTATTTTTCTTAGGAAAAAGAACTCACACCAGATATAATTTTACACTGAATTTTCTTAGGCTTCTGGAAATGTCTGTTCACACTGAATATGCTCAATAAATGGTATTGATCAATTCATTAATATTTACTTTGTGTAAAACTTGTCACATGGTATCTATGCTTTTAGCTATAAATGTTGATCATTAGGACAGGAAAATTTAATTCCCTCATCTGCTGAACCTCGTAGAAAAACATTACGTTTAGATAAGGCATACAGCAGATCTTTCGATTTGTCAGCCTCATTCAGTTTCATTTTTGATCAACTTATACAAAATCACTACACTGCATCACTCCTTAGGAACAAGGCCATATGGAATTTACAGGGGGGAAATCAGCATCAGAAATCCACCTGTTAACCTGTTAAACAGGAATTTTACTGCAATGAGAGTATTTTTTAAAATGACACTTCACAAAGTTTGGGACTGAACTTTATCATTGAAAGAGAAAAGCTAAAAACATTTTTTTTTCCGAAAACATTTGTGTCATTAAATGTTGGAATGAATGAATGTGATGGGCTGACTGACAACTCTTTATCATAGAAGATATTCAAACATGCATCACATTAATTGCAGCTTCTCCAACATGGCTCCATGCAGCTCCTCCTTTCTTAACACCTAACAATGTAAGTTTTAGCTTCCATTCTTATTGAGTCATTAGGCTCTCTACGGATACTGGAAATGAATGTAATCACGTATGGCTAATTGTGGCAGATATCAGATGACAGAATCTGTATACCCCAGTGAGGTCTCAAAGGCAGGGAGAGAAATGGAGGGCTTCAGATTACAAACCTGTCAGTGGGAATCAACAGGGCATTTCAAAATGAGGCATTACATTTTAACTGACAAAGGGTACCTTTGCCACAGGAAAACAATCAGATGTTAGCTGTCCTTCCAAAAATACACTCTGCATTTCATTTATAAGGAGAAAATTCAATGTTGACAACCAGGAATAGAAAAGTACTTCCTGTTCATTCTGCAGTTTGCTACTAAAGCCATGCTCTGACTTAAAATTATCTAATGAAACAGCAGAGGTATGTTTATTATCACCATATAAATAAACAAGAAAAATTCCTTGGTTTTGTCTCCACTAAGACATCTCCATGTACCAAGTTTTGCTGGGAGCAACAAAGTGCTTATTGTGCCAGGTTCTTTGATCTCTTCTAAAAACTACTGCTTTTAGTATACAAAACATGAAAAGTAAGTGATAGGGAGGATAAAAAAAGAAGAAAAGAAGGAACACTGTGTTTTTCTGACCTTCTACTCTCAGATGACCAGAGGACAAAGTATTTGTAAGGAACACTATGGTTATATATAATATACATGAATTTCTAAAGCAAGAAGAGTTCCTCTTGGAAAGAGACTGTAATGCCTACACATTCACTCATACTACTTCTAGGTGGCTTTGGATCAGTTATTCATAACACATATACTGAAGGAACAATCACCAAAAACCAAAACTGAATTTGAACAGAATTTGGAAAGTACAATGCTTCTAGGCCAGCAGCTACATTCTGCATCAGGAAGGTTTCTCAAATGAGGTCAAAATAATCTGCCCTCAGATTCAGCTCCACTCATGTTAGAAAGGGTGAAAGTCCATTCCAAATGCTTTATTATAAAATCTTTCTCAAAACACATCTAGTCTATTTAACTCTTTCAAATTGCACCAGAAATGAAGAGGCACGTCCAATTTCTATTAGGTTATAGTGATAGCCAAAAATCACTGTTAGACATGAAGAAATACGAGGAAATTATTTTCTGTAGCATATTTACAACCTTAAAGATCAAACATGAAAGAATCTACAGCTAGTACTTTGAACCTCTCAGCCTGCCTAACTACCAAACTTTCCCTCCATTCCAGACTAAATAACACGTAGTAAAAAAACACAGGTTAATTTCGTCAATACTTTCCTTTTAATATTCTCATTTACACAGAAACACAAAACCTCTGAGGTTTTCAAATTCTTCACCACCTAAACTCATCCTAAGATATTTATAAAGTCAGTAACATTAGCACACAGCTAACTTTTTATAAGGAAACTATTACTGTGATAAAGCTCATTTTATTCAGAATGCTTCACCCTGCCACATGCAGAGATACAGCCCAAAGCTGGTCCTGAAATGAAAGTATACAATCCTCCAAACTTACTGGATCACTGATGCATACTTTTAGGAGTAGATTGAATGACCGTATAAATGAGGAGAATTATACTATGCTGTTCTTTCTCATTCCTAGCTAGCTCCATTTTTTGTTTTCATTTTTTCCTTCTTCCTTCAATACTTGTGTTCATGTGTGTCTGGCTATTATAAGCATATTATCAATACAGACATTACTCCTCAAAATTCATCTCAAAGGGTTGACTTTTATGGCTCCCATGATTCTTAAGCCGCCTACGGTATTTGTAACTCACAGAATCAGAAGCTAACACACAGACAGTGTAGCTTTTCATACAAAGGCACAATAGGAATGAATGTATTAACCTCTGTGGTGCATGGAATGTGTCAGCTTACACACTGGCAGCTATTTCTGTGAAACTCTGTTAACTTCCGCTGCCAGCGTTAAAATAAAATAAAATCTTCTCCAGAATTATGTCCCATGCTCTCACATGCTGGTCGAACAACTAAAATATCTGATGTCATAGAGAGCCTACTTCATTGTGATGCTGGCCAAACTGAGTTTGAGAAGGCATTTTACATGCACTGTTTATAAATGTAGAGCATTTCCTAGTAGGTATAAAGCTCTGTGTTTCATGTGACTTGGCAAATAATCGTAAGTAGGGAAACAAATTAGCAATTGAGAGTTGTGTTTTTTGTTTTGTTTTTATAAAGGAGCGTCAATCAGGACTGTGCAGGACTAAAGATGATTTGAATCCTGATTTCATTTAGTCTCCAATTTTGACTACGATCATCCTACCAGCAAAGCAGATGTGCAGAGATGGACATCAAATTTTCTCAGTTCCAAGAGTTTGATGAGGGTAGGAAGGCTGATCACAAACAGCTGAGGAATATCTGCACCACTGAGGCACGTGGACAGCACACTAATATCTCCAAAATTTAGAGCAATATTGGGAGGTATGAATCCTATAAATCCAGACAACATAGTTAAAAAAAAAATAAAATTCTTTAGTATCCTTTCACCTGTTTTGTAACTGCCTATGTTAAAATAGCATAATTGATAATTATCTGTACAACAGCAGTACCCAAAACGTGATGGGCCCACGAAACATGGCAGGAGGGGCCAGTTGTTGCACTGAGGGCTTACAGCTTAAAACGCCATAATCTCGCTAAGTGACTTTTAAGCAGTTTAAAAGTGCTCATCAGGACGGAGCTTTTCTGTGGCACAGTGCACGTCTCCACCCAGCTGGGCTGCACAACCCATCCCAAAACAATCTGACGGATGGGGCCAGCTTACACACCAGACTTGCAGCGCCGACTTAACCACAGTAAGACTGGCGATAACAATACAAAAAGCTAACAAAAAGTTCCATGACAGTGAAAGGAAAATGAACACGGGCTGACAGTTGTTTTGTTCCTGATGGAAATCCTGCGTGGAGAGCGTGGCTCAGCAGCCCTGCTCACACCAACGTGCAGCCCACCTGCAGCCTGCTGCCACTTACCTGCAGTTGGAGCGGACCTAGGCCTGGTGTTGCTGCGGCAGCAGCTGCCATGGTAGTCGGGATCAGCTGAACAGGGTAGGGGTCACCTAAGTAAGAGAATAATAGAGGCGTCAGCACCTTTTATCTGCTCTCCACCTGCAAATTAAAGTCCTGCATTCACTCCTTCCAAAAGCCTTCTTTTGTGTGCCTTGTTGAGGCCTAATGAAAAGCTCTATTGTGCAGCCTTTTACTAACACTCTTTTCACAATTCTGGCTGAGAGAGGAATGTGAATAAAAGGCACAAGCAATTAAGGCGGAAACCTCATCCTTTTTCATGATGTATTTAGGGAAATGGAAAAAAAAAAAAGTGCACATTGATCAGAAGGCTGCACTTCAAAAAAAAAAAAAAAGAGGGAAGAAAGAAAGAAGTTGGGGTGGAGGAGAAGAAAAGGAAAACAGTACAACCTTGATAAGATCACAGCATTAGAAGGGGACAAATTTACAAGCTTGTCTGCAATATGGAGTTAACCAAACTCTGGTCACTGTTAGCAAACCGAGCTCCACACGGATCAGAAGTGACACTACTCTCAGTACTGGCTTTGCTTTCAGGCAAGAAAAAAAACCTTGCTTTGCACTTTCAGGGTTTGATCCTGTAACAGGAAAAAGCATGTGGAGTGCATCAGAGACAAGCCCCTGAAATCCCCGCATCAACTCCACCCTACGACTTGTGGTTCAGTTTTGCTTCTGAAAGAAAACTGTTTCAGCTTAGTAAGGGCTGCGTTGTGCAGAATGAGATAAAGGAGCCCGTAAAAGCTTGAGAAAAAAGGTGCGGGCTTTTATGAAGGAGAATCATATGAGATGACAAAAGTTTAGATGGTGACAGGCATTTTTTTAATGTTAAGTGACATTCACTTTCTGTCATTCACTTATCTGATTCATTAAAATAAACTTTTTACCAGCTCAACAACAAATCTATTAAGAAAACTGGTAAAAAAAAAAAAATTATAAAAAACATTTTAAAAGCTACATGCATTATATTGTTTCTCCAAGCGGTAAAATGTTTAAATAGTTTCCACACAAACAAGGATCAATAGAGCCCTTCTGTTTGTCCCTATGTTCTGCTAGCATGTCTGATTCCTGCAACACTAAAAAGGCTTCTTGAATTGAGACTACAGGAGAAGTGAAGAAAGTGAAGATGCTTTATTAAGAAAATCTAGCTAAATGTTTCATCATGTTTTATTAGATAGGTAGGTTAAAAGTTCTCCTCAATTTTATTTAAGTGAAATGTGGAAAAAGACAAATTAGAAGGTGATACAGGCTGTTCTGTGCAACAATCAATAGCAGTTACTGAATTAAAGTTATAATAGTATCAAGTGTAAGTTACAGGGAACAGAAAACAAAAGAATAGAAATATATATCATATTTGAAAAATATCAGAAATAATCTGTGCTGGTGTATACTTCCTCAGGAAAAATGCTATTGTTTATTTTCTCCCTTTTATAACACTGTGCTCTTTACAGAAGTCTTTTCATTCATGGATTTCTATCTCCTATTACAAATTAAATACCACAACTTCTAGAGATGGAGGTCCAGAAAAAAAACTAGACTAGAAAAGCATTTTAATAGATACTTAACTACAAGCATGTCTACTTATGTGTAAGAATATCTTAAATAATGCTAGGAAGCCAAGTAACAGGAATCCAAAGTTCAACACAGGTACCTTCGTTCACAAATGATGTTCCTGGCATCAACATCAGGCCATACTTCTCTATTTATTAACAATGGGCACAGATTTCCTGATTAGACTGTTGGTTGTTGTTTTTTCTCCCCCCGAAGATATTTCATTATTTTACTCTTCTCTTTTGCTTTAACTGAGATGTACACTTTCCATTTCATATCATGGATTGAATGAAACATTTCTCTGACATGAAATTTTCTTGAGAGTTATCCTGTGACCCAAGCAATGGGTCTTGATGCAATGATGTGAAGACATGGAAAAGAAATAGATGGAGATTCAAGACTTAGCGTGAATGATGTTCAACTCCTACTATGCCATTAGTAGCTCAAAGGCTAATCTAAATATCATTCTGAAAGGCTCCAGTCTAGAAGAGGACATTTTGTTAAAGTACCAGTTGTAGAAGAATATGACATGATTACTTTCTTAATTGCAAAAAGAACAAGGGCAATGATGCTCACTAGCGTATTATTTTACAGTAAAAATTTCAGTTACAAATAATATATATTAAAACATAGATATTAAAAGATTAGCTTCCATGTGCTGTCTCACATTCCTCATTTCTCTATACTCTATATAAGCTTCAGCCCACCCTCCCACAACCTCATGCACAATTCATAAATACCACTACTCTCAACTCCCTGAACAGCCAGGCAGATTCTCATTCCCTAATCTGTCACAGTATTTCCTATCCTTTTGGGTGTGTTTGGTAGATATATCTCGGTTCATGAGAGAAGAACAAACTAAAGACCACATGACTATGCACATACACTCAGAACCACTGGCTTTGGTGGCTTAGAGAATGCCTCTTGGACTCCTAACAGACTAGCTTAGAAAGCACATCTCTATTACACTAATGTGTGCTTACGTAGAATCATAGAATGGTTTGGGTTGGAAGGAACCTCATCTATCATGTAGTTCCAATCCCGCTGCCACAGGCAGGGTTGCCAACTGTTAGATCAAGCACACAGAATCACAGAATATAGTTTCTCAGAAGTACAATTCTAAAGAAAAATCTCAAATTCATCCTAAAACCAAATTATAACTATGTAGCGTTAGGCTCTCTTGTCTACTGGGCAGGTTGTTTGTCAGTTCACTCTTTAATGGGCTTCACATAATTCCAGCGCTCCAAAATCTTTTTAACGAACAAAACCATAAAACAAGCCTAAAAGGCTTCTGTTGCCTATTATGAATATTATAAAAACCTATGATTATGCTTCGGTAACATTCTCTGCTATCTTGTGCTTATCTTTAGCAATTGTTCTTATGAAGAGAAGAACATCCCATCTGTGCTCCAATTTTTTCACAAGTGCATCACCGCTCCCACAGTCCAGACACCACAGCAGCAGCAATGGAGCTGGAGCAAGGCCCAGTGATGAGCAGAGGCACCATCAGGGTTTGTGTTCCACTCTGTTTGCCTTCTAACAAAGATCACCTCTGTCCAGAAGAGCTCACCATTCACAAGAGACAAAACAGAAGAGTCAAAAATATGCTCAAATGCTGTGCCTTGCCTGACATCATGAAATAGCCCAGTGGAAAACCCACAGATAACTCGTCAGCCAGTGCCCCTTCCCAAGAAAGGAGCCAGGCCCTATATAAATATGGGGGCCAAGCACTCAAAGATATCACATAATGCAGGAGAATCACCACTTCTCAGCGTACTAAGGCTTCAAGTCTCCTCTAATAAATATATCTGCATGCTCTCTGCCACTACTCTAGAACAAGACACCTCTTTTGATGTCCTGAAATTTATTCCCATATCATACACAGTTTTGTCTGGGCAGTTGTAGGCAATTTCTAAGTCTGGGAAACATGCTTCTTAACTATTTGCTTAATACTTCGGTAAATATCTTATTTTTACATTTAACAAAGGCACTAAGTTGTGTTTTTTTTTTTCCCTAAGTTCTGGGAATTTGTCAGGAATGTGAGGTAAGATATACAGTTATCTTAGAAATTATTATTAGAAATATCTATTTCCCAAGCCAGTCACCAGCTTCTATCACTGAAAAAATCAGTAAATTCTCAAACAACTATATTACGTATTCACAAAATTCCTTGTTAATAAATACACTAACACACACAGGCAGAAGAACACCTTTCTGAATCTTTCATCAATCAAAAGAAACGTATTGTACATTTTTTTCATCTTCTATCTCTTATTAAGAGTGGCCTTGTCTTATGAAGAAAGCACAGCGTTTTGTTGTTGTTTTTTCCTTTATGGTAAAATCTGGAGCAGGTCAAAGGCTGTCACTTTTATTCAAAGAACAAGACAAAAATTATTTCAATACCTGACAAATTCTTCTCTAATATACAGCTATTTCCTAGCTACTCTCTGATTTCACTGAAGAACAGAATTATTCAAGTCTGACTACGTGAGAAAGAGCACAGAAATAAGTTTGTACAGGTGATACAGCATTAATGACTCAAATGCGATACGTCAGCTTGGCTGAGCTGACAGGGTGTATGAGAGGCACTGGTGCACACTGTAAGCAAAGGAGAATTCCATGGGCCAGCCATCAGTTTTGGAAGAAAGAAGGCAAGGCTGAATCCTCCATTCTGGCCAGTTCTTTATTTCTCTATCCCTCCTCTGGTCCGTCTTCTGCTAACATACCCAGAGCTTCTTTCTTGATAATTTATGCACTGCAACTTCTTTCAATTTCAAATCACACCTTCATCCTTGCCCAAAATAATCTTCTAAGATCTTGCTTACAAGAGCATTTTTCATGAAGTACATTCACTTTTAAAACACTCTTCCTATGAACTCTCCATCGTCCTCCACTGAAAACACTCTGCAAAAGAAAACTGTGGTACCGAGCCAAGTGGACATCATGTCCCAAAACACAAAATAACAACCTTGTGCTTAGGAACTTAATTTTCAACTGACTAGCTATCAAGCTCACGGATATTAAATGATTTCTGTACTTGCAGAAGTACAACAGGGACTCTTAAAGAATTTATGTGTTTTGCAAAATTTTATCAAAAGAGTTTAGTAAGTAAAAAAAAATTAATAGTTTCAGTTAAAGGGAAAGAAGAACATAGGAGCTAACATTATGTGTGTTGCACTATTCACCTAAATTCACAAGACGTTTTTTTTCTGTCACTCATATCATTTATTCTCCTTCAAGGTGTAATCCCCCCCTCAGTGTCTTGTTTTATCTCCTGACAGGCTGCAGAGCAGGCACAATTGTCTTACTTGCTATATAAATCAAGTTACATGCTAACGTTAAATTATAATGTTTTGACAAGATTTTTAGGTTGAACCTTATTATATGAAACAATAGAGCTCTCCAATTTTATCCTGAAAATTTCTTCTTTAAAAAATAAAAAAAAAAAAGACAAAAAAAAAAAACAACTACAAAAGGACAAGCAGAATTTATTTCCCTTTATTTTTTTCTTTATTTATTTTACTTATTGTTTTCCTCCTACCTTACTTTCAGGGACAGAAAGTGAAAGAAGTCAGGTTCATAAAAGGAGAGGGAAAAAAAAGCCATGTAAAGAACATAACAAGCAAGAAGCAAAAACAAATCTTTATATTCCAAAACCAGAATGCAAATCTAAACTCTATGAAATATACCAGAATAAACATTTCCTTATAGTATATTCTACCGATTGAAAAAGAACCTACATTATCTTCTCCCTGTTTTTTTATAAGCTCCACAAAAAGCCGCAATAATTTTACACTCAATTTATTACTTAAATATATTTATAAAGAATAATCACAGTTGATGGGTAGCTGGCAGGTAAGTCAGTGCATCTCTTCTCACCACCCTTTCACTCTCATCCTCATCACTACTTTCCTCTTGGTTTTGTTTTCTTTTGGTGCAGTGGTGAAGATGCAGTAAGAGTAATACTGGCAGTGCTCTCCAGCTTCTGGATCTAGGCATTAGGGATTTAGATAGGTAATAAGAGTATGTAGAAGATACCACTAGTGCCTTCCAAAATGAAATCCAAACCAGCTTCCTGGCTTTCTTTGAGCACAGTTCTGACAGCACTGATGAACAGCTAATTACGAGAGGCTAGCTTCTTCCACGATTTAGAGAAACTATTTGGACCGCAAAGGAGGTAGTTTTGGAAGGATCTAAAAGTAGCCTTCCAGTTCCTATGAGTAGGTCATCAAGAAGACAGAGCCAGGCTCCTCATGGCAGAGTTTGGGTGGAGGACAAGAGCCAATGGACAGAAATTAAATCAAGAGAGAATTAGATTTTTCCCTTGAGGGGAGTCTGACATTGAAACAAGCTGTTATAGTGGGTTGTACAGGAGTAGGAGGTTGAAACAGAGACCTCCTGAGATCCCTTCCAACCAGAATAACCCTGTGATCTCATGATTTCCAGGATTCACAAATATCTGTCTTAAACCTGTTGAATAAACAACACCTATTCAAAAGGTCTGAGTACTAAGGAAAAGCAATATATTTCCAGGAAGATTTGTACATGCCCATAAATTTAAAAATCAGGACTTTTATTTGGTTGCCTAACTACGGATCATACAGCCAAAACATCAGGTTATCTATTATGGCCTAGAAGAAACTAAGCTGAAACTATCAGCCTGTTTTCATGGGACCACTATTTTGCCTATGCTTTTTGTTTTTATTAGCATTATTGTGAGAAGTCACACATAGGTTTAGGGGTTATGGAATGCCTTCAGTTAGAAATAGACTTCAGCTGTGCTATTTTTTGCAGTTTTGATACTTTCTGTTGCATTTGTAGCATTACAAAACTGACACATTTTCATGTATGTTAAAAGACAAAGTTGTTACCAAAAATTCCCTATTCTCGCTGTTTCTATCCACAATGCTATTATTCTTTTCTTATCCTGGGGGGAAGATGAGGGTTTAGTCATATGCTCAGTCTTTTCTAAGGCATAAACAGTAGCCCTGAAAGATGACTAGCATCTTTATAAAGAAGCTACAGTATGTGGTCTTCACAACACATGGTTTCCTATTTTTGTCATTCTGATAAAAGCATAGCAATGTCAATATTTTTTTCTTGTGATTTGGTGATTGTCAATGACCTGTATGTCAGCTGATACAGCTGACACAGTTAAACCAGAAATTAGCACTCAGCCTCTTCAGAAGCCAGACACATGGACACTGAGTACATAAAAAATTATAAGACAGTCCACATGATAGTCCATTAAACAATAAAACATGTGACTAACTAAAAAACAGAGATACATCAGCAAATTTCCCTGAGGAAGTTTATGGTATTTAACTCCTAAACATTAATTTTATTGTACTGTATGAGGAACCAATTAACTGAGAGTTTCATTTTTATCAGACAAGGAAATACTGCTCAGAATATAGATGAACAGTAAATTCAGCATATTTTAATTGTATTAGTCTTGGCTTGTTCACCTCACACATTTTTGCCGATTTAAAAGGTAATTAGATACTTCATCAATAACTTTGTATGCTTTATTTTACTTAGAGCACTTCCAGCAGCAATAAGCTGATATGTAAGAAACATACAATGTACCTATTGTATATTCACATTTTTCCCCCCTAATTGGATATGGTTGAAATAGTGATTAAAGTGTTTTCAGAAAGCCCCTTGTTGATGACATCTGACCGGGAACACAATATGATTTGTTACAACAAATTATGCACAGGGGAGAGGAGAAATGGGCAAGTAAAAACAGTTCTTGTTTCTAAAATCTGGCATATTTCCATAAAAATAACTTAGGTATCAGCAAACAAAGGACTACCTAGAAGTTTTCATGAGGATTTGTGAATAACTTGGAAAATATATTTGGTCTAAACATACCACTTTAAGAACATTCTGAAATACAGTATTACTAACTGTCGTTTCTTGAGAAAAGAGAACCAATCCTAAAATCCTCATTTAATTCAATTTCTTGAACACCTCTGTGTAGAAAACCAACAGTGATGTTTTTTATCCTCCAAAGAAGAAACTGTTTGCCATTCTACAGCTGAAATCATACAAAGAAATCCCAAGAACAACACACCATGCCCACTATGCTAAGTAGCTAGTCAACATTTCACACCCTTTTAAAGGCTTCATCAAATACTTAAAGAAGCAGTGGAGCACACTTTCCAAAATAAATGTTACTTAACATCCTTGACTTGGGGGAACCCATCTTCTTTATAAAGTTTGGATCATTCAGTGTCTTTTAGTGGAAAACTAATAGTAAACAGTGCTGCAAATGCATACTCACAGAGGAGGCATGGGGAAACATTCTGCCTCCATGCATTCTGCTGCTGACACTGGGTGAAGAATAACAAATCTATCACTGTTCCCAACTTAACCTCTTCTGCCTTTCCTGTAAATAGTTCTCCAGAAGAAGCCTCTTCATTTTACAAGTTTTTATTTCCTTCCCTTCATTACCACTTACACAGAGATGATCTCACTTTAATGTTCCACATACGAACCTACACATGGGCATTCATGAAAGGATCACGCTATCTGTAACTGCGGAGCAGCTCCCTCTGAGTTGAAACTATGCTTTCTTTCGAGGGCACACTGCAAAACTTATCTTCTATCACTTAACACTGTTTTAATGCTTTCGAAGCACTTCACAAATATTAATTAGCTCTAAATAAATTTTAATTATTTCTAAGATTGGCCCTACAAGATCTGTATCATCTGGTGTGAAATCTGACTTTGGTGAAGTCAACGGCAACAGCTCCTCAGACCGCAGTCGAACTGACATTTCAATCACCATCATGAAAATGCTGGAAGTCATGTATTATCACAAGTGGAGTTAACTAGCAACAGCAGCAGTAACAAACAATAGGGTTAAGCACTGCTTCCTGAGAACAAATGAGAAGGGTTACCTGAGTTAATCTGCATAGTTTAAATGTGGGAAAAGCTTCACAACGGTTTGGGAAATGCAGCACTCTGGCTGTTTGGTTTCAGCATCAGCTGAAATGGGAGGAGCTCACTGCCCGTAAAACCCCATCTATTAATATACATAGGGTACTGGGGTTAACTCTTACCAACTGCACACGGCACAGGTCACTTGGTTAATACTTCACTTTGAAGCATCGACTCTTTATTGAGAGATTTCTACCTGACATTCATGATTATATATTATATAAATATTAATTAAATCTAAACATATATAAATATTATACATTGTGCATATAATAATAGATGAAGAAGTCTGCATAAAAGCTAAAATATTTAAATTCCAAATAGCACAGTGAATAGATACATAGCAAATAGATAGGTAACTGGTGTTTTTTCTTGTTGATAATGGACAATATAGCCACATCATATACTTCCAACTTATTTTTTCACATGAAAAAAGCTGCAGTTGTAAATAACAGCATTCAGTATTTTATAATATTATTTAATATTTTACACGCAATTCTGTCTAGGTATGGAGATTAAGAATTAACTGGAACCATAGATCATACATATTTTTCTCAAATATAAATGTAATCCTAATAGAAGTTCCTCCCTTTTTCTGTGCCAACTTTACCACTACACAATATGCCATAGAGAAAAAAGGGGAAGTGTCAACTTGTGTAAATTGTCTCTTATGTAATGCAAACCATCTGTTTCAAAAACAAAACAAAATGAAAAACCAAGCCACTCCCAAGCATGATCTGCTATGGTTAAAAAGAAAGAAAATTTACTACACTGAATTGGAAGCTGAAAATCATGACCTGCCATGTAGCCACGGAAAAAATATTTACCCATCTCCTCCCTATATTTATTCAATTTTGAAAATATTTTGAGAAGTGACTAATTTACTGAGTACATATTAGAGATTGATACTGTTGTATTCGCTTTAGAATTTCAGCCTTATAAAATATTTCCAGTCAGATAGGAACCTAAGTGGATAAACCACTGCATCAGAAGGGCCCCGAGTGCCAAAAAACTGGAATCTGGCAAAGTATATAGGTACAAAGTATTGGTACAATCTTGCCCTGTTCTCCTATTCTTCTTTGGGTATTAGTCATGACAGAAATTTAAATGGACCCATTATGACCTGCTATGAATATTTTTGCCCTATCTACAGTCCAACCTTCATAAAAAGAAGTATGCATGGCAAAAACAGTACTCTTCGGTTCCACTCAGTCTCTCTCTCACTATGCTATCACTTAATTGGGAAACAAGGAGTGAGGAACCCTACCACACACACTCTTTGAAAGCACTGGAAGACACACAGCTGACCCTCTGTTGCTCTAAGATGGACGGGTAAATCAAAAGGCATTGAATAAATGAATTTGGCTTCATTGCCTGAGCTGAATGAGACAAAAATGATGTACCTAGTTATACCACTACTTTTTCTCTTTCACTAACCTCAAGGCTTGATCACACCTTCCCTTCCAGCTGCAGCTGCACTGGCTAAAGAGGCCACCATCTCAACTCACAGCCCTCTGCCAAAGGTTACTATTGTGACCACTGCTTGTTTAATTGCTTCCCAACATGTTTCCATTAAAACTAGCCAGCGTAGTTTAAGCAATTTTAACAGAATTTCAACTGCTATCCCAGTTTGGGCAGAAGCAGGTTACTGAGTGCTTAAGCTAGGCCAGGCTGCCAGAAATTAGAGGCACAGAGATTGAGCAACAAGAGGCAGTTATCTCTCCAGTCACTTGGCCTGCAGGCAGCAGGAGGCAGGTAACCCATGAGGTGTGAAATAGCTCAACTGACTAGAGGTCTGAGTGCCTCAGATGACCTGCTCCTTAATTTGAGACACAATTCTGGAGAAGTTATTTCTCAAAGGGGCAGGGCACATAATAGTATAAACACCTAGACCCTTTGAAGGTGTTCCCAGCCAAGGGGACACCTTAGTTATCCATCAAGGTACTGAACATCAATAATTATTTATGAAAATACAGGTTATTTGTCATGGCAATTTCCCCTTCCTTTTCCTTCAAACTTTCATCTCTTTTATTGAGAAACACCATCTGAATTTCTCTAAGAACTGATTTTCATGGCTCTTAGTTATTTGTGACTGGAAATGAATTGTCTCATGGAGATTTTTGTTGTACCTGTGTGCAGGTTGCTAATAAACAGTTGCAGTCAAATAAAGATGCAGGTAATGAGATCCTCAGAAGTTCTTATGAAGGCTTTTCTTGCAAAAGTGAACTTTGTGAAAGTTACGTATTTAATGTGCTGAAAACTTGAGCAAATTGATCTCCTCTAAGTTCTCTGATGAACTGCTACACTGGTACCAACTTTAGTTCATTTCAAGCTAGCACAGGTAACTGTACTGAAGTTCAGAGTATAAACAGTATAAACATTTGCTAAATATCCTTGAGACTTAGATCCCAGGGTCTTTTCAAATGGAGATTTAGTCTCCAAAATCACTCAGGTGCTCTAGAAAATGCTATCCAAACCTCTTTGTTTTTCAATCTCCCACATCTTTGCCAAGAGTCCTGATAAACAGAAGGGCAAGCAGAGAAGTGGGAGAAATATGTTTTAATGGCTTGTCAAAAACATTACTTGATGTGAACATGTTATAGTTTTAAGGCACTTCCTTTTTCTTCCCTGCTACCAGCTTTCTAGGTGTAGCTAAATCCGTATATGCTTTTGTTTACACTAAACTGTGAGTGAACAGAAAAATCCTTTGGACTACTTATCACTTCTCCTCAGCTTCTCAGTTAAATTCAGTCAAACATGCCAGGGAATCACCAAACACAGAGCTGCCTTTTTCCACTGGCTTCTGCTCAGTCCTAGACCTTGGCATGCTGTTAATTCCAAGCCTTACTGCCAAGAGCAGCAGCCACTTTGCTCTTTTTTGTTTTTCATTTTCAAGGTTACACAAATACGTGATGTCATATGTACTTCATGGATGTGAGGTACTATATGACAGCCTTACAGTTAATGTACATGCAGTAAAAAGAAGAAAGAAACCAACCTCAACTCCTTCTATTCAAATCAGATTTCTTTAACATGGAAGTGATTCAGTGTGCCAGATAAATCTAACAGGATACTTTCTTGACCATTTCCAGGCCTACAGTTATGGTAGCATCATATTCAGGGCAGCTTTCAGTTAAACATTCTGTAATGTGAATCACTGCTTCTCCCATTTGAGAAAGAATGAGTGTGAAATCACTGGAAGAACTGAATGAGTCTATGCTTTGGCACTGCAGCTGCTGAGGGACATGAAGTGTTTTGAACAGTAATTTTCAGTAGTGGTCCTAGTCTGTAAAACATTAGGAAAAAGCATTGTGGCCAAAGCAACTCAACTTTTTCACTCAAGTGCAGTATCTATAATGTTATGGGAACTGAAAGAAATCTAAAATCACTGGCTAAGTTAGTTAAATAAAGGAATCTTTTTAAGTACTAATTTTATGAAACTCAATTGCTGAGTAACTCAAAACAAATGATACATTTGTGGAGTGGTGAACGATGCAGATGGATACACTGACATGGATATAATAAGGCTAAGCACATATAACAGAGACAGAAAATGGTAGAGCAAGCAAGTCCTAGATAACTTGGTAGGAAAATGGAGTCAGAAGAGTTATAGAAGCACAAAAAACAAGAAAACAAGACTGAAATTAATGCTGTAGCTAAGTCTGTTCATGGAAATGGAGATCCTCAGTTAATCTTTAACTTGCATTTGTTGCCATCTTGCTGACAGGAGCATGAGATTCTATGGAAGGCTTAAACAAAATTTCAAAAAAATATCTGGAGAGCGCAGAGAACAATACAAATCTTTCAAAGATTTTAAAAAAAAAAAGTAGATGCTATATTTTTTTGTGTTAGTCTCCCATAAATATAGTTTGTGCTAGTCCATCAAACTGAAAGGCATATGCTCTCTTTGATCTCTGTGCAGAACCCCTGTTGAGATTAATGTGCATTCTGTGTGAAGAAAGAGACTAGAATAGGCCCTCGGTTCACAAATAGTAAGCAGGCTGCTTCAGGAAAAAACATATTTTCTTACAACAGCGTTGAAATTTATCGGGAACTTTCAAATAGCTTCTCTTCAGATCTATGTACGTGTGTGTGGTCATGAGCATTCACTTGTCAAAAAGATCTGTCAGAAAGAAGGTGCACAAATCTACTTTTCTTGTGAAATGTTTTGCTGTTACACTGAAACATATTTCATCTCTGACAATCTTTTCTCATTCAACACAGACTACTTCTGCATTTTAAACTCATCTGTGCAAGTTGTTGGCTTTGTCCATCAGACTACAGCCTTATACAGGTTGGCATGAAATTGCGCTTTGTACCCACTTCCAGCTAAAAAAGTCTACAGGACTTACTGCATCCCGCTTTGTAGCTGAAACCAGGAGGAAGAAGGAATCCTTGCTGAGCAGCTGCTGCTAGGGTTCGTTGGTCTGGAGGGAATACGGGAATCATTAATGGAGGCAGCTGACCCTGGACCTGCTGAACAGGAGAGGGAAAATCAAACACGGAATTTTTTCAGGGGCAAAATATCTCCTTATGTGTTTTCTCTCACTTCTTTTCTGAGAGGTCAGATTTGGATACGCTCTTCCATAATGGGGTATTCCAATGCATCAACTATTCAAATTCATCTTAATTATCAAAGCACTTCATATGAATCGCATCAATCCAAAACAAATCAAAAGATTCCACTGACGCATACCTACATCCCAATTAATTACTGCCCCCACACTCCACAATAATTCCATTCTCTTTGACTGCAAAGTGGCCTTTTCTTCTTTTTTTATTGTATTATGTAACAATCTTTGTCTCAAATAGTAGTTTTCGTCCTGACTGAGTCCAAACGCAAACATCCAAGCACATAGGTAAAAGTATGTGAAAAACTAATGTACAGCACTGTCTTTACTTCTTTTTTTGCCCATATGTGCACTCACAGGTATGTGCAAAAAGATAAAATCTCAGATGGTAAGAAAAAAAGTGGAGACTTTATTCACAAACACAACGCAGCTATGTCTGAAGTGTTAGCTGTTCAACTTTGCACAGCAACTGTACACAACCATGTAAGCCAGGAAATGGAAAATATTATGTTGTAAGTGGATACTGCAGGGGACTTAAGACATGCAGAAATTAGTCATCAAAACTGGAAGTATGCCATAGCACGGCATCTAATATTATTGCTGTTACCAAATTTTGCAGGGGTTTTAACTAGCAGAACTGGACATTGTCTTTGTATTTCACACAGATGAGAAACACAAGGTTTGCTAGATGAAACTGTTAAATGGCTGGTTTTCATTTCTTTTTAAAAACAATACAACTTTTCTGGAGATCAGTCAGCAGAGAATTACTCATTTTTAAGAGAGGTCAGCTTAGATTTGCAATGGCACTGTGAATCTGAGACACTAGAGGTATAGATCCATTATCAAACACTAAAACGTAGTTTGCGGTTGGTTGCCTTAACAAACAAAATTAGGGTATTGATAGACAAGTAGTTTTAGAGGCAGGTATTATTCCCTTCATTATTGTTTGCATAGCAGAACTAGCTCCTTGGATACCACAGTTCAGATTAGAGCATCTTAACTTAATTTTATTTTAATCCAATGTCTTGAAGATTGAGGAGATGTCTCACTTCAGCCAATATTGCTACAAAGAGGAAAAGTGATAAGAAATTTGGGATAGTAACCTCTTATTTTATTGCAGGACCTGTCAACGCCTATGTGTGTGCTGCCTGCATCCTTATGGTCTGAAGCAATTTGCAAAGATGGACTTCAAGAGCACTGTTGATGGAAATATTTGCAATGGGAGATAAAGATTGGGACCAAAGCTAGAGTAGATGCAGCTCCGCACACTGAACTTAATCCATTTTTTGTTTCTTCCATGTTCTTCTTTCTATTCTCATCCTGTTGACTAGAAGGCACATGCACTTTAACTGTATTGCAGAAGATAAAAAACATACAAAATATGATTTCTTCTCTATAAACACTGTTACCCTAGAACTAACTGTTCAATGTCTGCTTTTTCTTCTTTTCTTTTCCTGTTTGAGATTTTTTTTTTTTTTTTTTTTTTTTAAGACGAAGACAAAGTAACTGTATTCCTTTAGAACAAAAATGAACAGCCGTGTGGAATTTTTGCATAGTACTCTTCTTCGGCAAAAAGCCACAGAACTTTTTTTTAAATGGTTTCCAAGGATGAAAGTGACTTTGCCAAGCAAAGAAGCTTCAAAACAGGACTCAAAAACACTAATAGAAAGACAGATGGTTCTACTAAGAGCTTTGCTGCCAAAAAAAATGTTAAAAAAAGTGAAAAAAAATGAAATGATGTTATTGAAGCTGACTGCAAAGTTCTCTGATGACTGCAAATACTCTTGTCCCACTGCAAGTGTTAACTCTGCCTCCAGGGCTAATATAACTAAAGCACCACACACACACAAATTGTCATTGCCAAGCCCACAATGTAGCACAAGTCTGCGCTTGATTCCAAGTGACTGCCAAACACACGAACAAAACACCACGCTGAAAAATTCCCATTTAGGAAAACATTTACCAGAAAAAAATGCCCTTTCTTCTTAAATTGACTGTTGCACTTTCATTTTTTTCAAATCACTGCTCCCCTTTCTCTCTCCATAGAGCCTTCAGACCCACTAATTTCAATAACACAACCCCAGTTGTGTTAAGGAGGTAAGAACTATAGAGTGATGAGGATGGTTTGCATGGATACAGAAATAACGCAGTCAAAACAATACGATTTTCATTCCAGGATGGAATGTATGTAGCACCACTCGAACAGCTACACTTCATTTTCTCCCAAATACAAATAAGTGCAATTATTATTTTATTTTAATCTGATTACCTGACACAATGCAATACAAATTACTCCTATTTTTATGGCTTATTTAACTACCACATTTTAACTTTGGTATGTTTATTATTATTACCTAGAATTGCTAGGATACAACTGTTTCAAGTGGCACAGGATACAGGCCCTCCTTCTGTGTTTTATGCAAAAGGTATTTTCCTTTCTTTTATTTTTAGCTATTACTGTGTCACCTATCACATCTATCACAAACGATTTATTTATTTATTTATTTTGCTACGTAGTTTACATACTTGCCAAAGTTTTCCTAATAGTAACTTCTTCATTTTTAATTTCAATGCAATAAATTATTAACTAGAGCTACTTTGGGCCCTTTTGGTTTGTTCTACTAATGGACATATATATGTAGACAAAATACATCTGAAGCAATCTAAAAATGCACAGAGTTGTCAGGACTCTCCACTTGCAAGTCTCTCTGCATGATTATCTATCCTGAGTTGTAATTTCCTGAAGGTAAAGATTCTAATTTAAATCCTCACAATAGATTCAATAGATTTAATGAGCTACAATCTCACCTCATAACTTCTTACCTACTTTATAATGTTAGACTGGATAATACAGATACTATCTTCCCAGGGGCTGTTTTTTCACTACACATATTATTGTCATGATGTCAACTGATCACACAGTGCCCTGCTCTTACTTTCAATTTGAATGTCAACACCACATATCAGATTAACCAGAAGTACTCTTGTACTGCACAACAAACTGTAGAGGCATGCTATGCAAAGAAAAGGAATCTGACATATACAAAATAACAAAGAAATAAGCAGAATGTTATGAGAGCTGTAGCACTCTATACAATCAGTTCACTGCTCAAGGAATTTGTACTTCCATTCATGTATCTCTGACAAATAATTTGGGGCAAGAAGGAAGCCCATGATGAAAGGAAGGAAGTAACACCATATCACTTGATATTTAGCTTATGAGAAATTCTTCCCTTAAGGAAGAGGATAAACAACAGTTCAAACAGGCCAAGAAAGCAAAGCTTCTCTTAATCCCAAGGAGTACATTTAATCATCTTTTGTAATGGCAAAGTATTTTAGGAATAGCCGAAATTGCAACTAAGTTTTATCTGGAGTCCAAACCAAAATCAGGGACTCTTCATTCTTGTCACTAAAATGACACAAAGGAGAGTAGTCCCAAAAAACTTAACAATGAAGATCAGTGTGAGCAGGTGACATACCACTGATGTACTGTGCAAGTGGGAAACTTAGGCATCCAGAGCTGCCTGTAGAGATTTTCAGCTTGGGGAGGTGCCTCTCCAAGTCTCTTCTTGTTTCTGCATCCTTGAAAATTTGACATTAAATGATTTATCCTTATCAAAAGTAATTTGCTGTTAATCTTAAAATAGAACCAAGATGGGGAAGCGTAAGCCAACATCCCTACAGATCTGTATACTTCCTTTGTGACCTGACCATAACAAATGCAGTTACACAAAGAAGTGCATTCAGTGTAGCTAAGGCGGGATTCCCAACATTCCTAGATTCATTATAAGTGTAACTAACACTTCTGCTTAAATTGTGGTCTCCTACCTACTCCTAGGAACATACTATGGTTACCACAGCTACCTAAGCACTAAGATTTTAAGTTACCCCTACTGTTTGCTACTAGCTCCTGCTGTGACTTGTGTAAATTGAGATTGCAAACAATTGAATTGCAGTTCTACTCCATTTTCTGTAAAATGGCACTATATAAATAGCTACAAATACAAAAGAAAAGTTAAGGAAATATGTAGGTTGCAAAGGTAAGCATTGAAAGCTTATGAAATCTCAGAAACAGGATAACACGTATAATCTTATTTTGGCCCTTGATGCCCATGCATCTTGACACAGTCTTTAATTAAGAGTTCAGAGTTTTCCCCCTCACATGATTCTTGCTTAATCCAGCAGGCTCATAATATTTCTCAAGTAATACAAACCCACACTTCCAACAAGCACAAGCCCCTAGCATATTTGCTATTATTTTTAGTTATTTTATTCTCATGCATGTATACTAGTTTCATTTCTGCTGTTGCTCATTAAATGTTTATTAGCATAAACTTTCATGTAAGTTTTCCTCTCTCCAAAGTAAGTATTTCATTACATTTTCTGGCATCCATGTATAACACTTCACGATGAGGGGTGAATGCTGATCTTCCACCCACCTCTAGTACTTCAGAAGCAGTTCTATCAATTTCAGTGAGACTGGTGACGAAGGAACAAATTACTCAGTGTGAAATAAGACGGCAGCAAAAAGCAACACTCCCTTCCCTGCGAACTGACAGAACTCCGAGCAGTTCTCTATCTTTGAGCTGTTTAAAGGATGCCCTTCAGGAGCTGTATGAGCATCTTTACTGAAATGATCTCCTACATGGCTTCTCAAGTAGAAGTGTGGCTAATTTTTATTTTCCGTGGAGTTAATGTCAACTGCTCAAAGACGTTTGAGTTTTACATTTCTAGAACCGTGGATGTGCTTGAATGATTCTTTTAACTTTCAACTGTTGTTTGAGTAGCTTCTTGCCCACGACTCGTTTAGAAGTACCTCTTCTGCTTTGTGTATAAGAATGTAACGTACTTTTGCCATGCAATGACATAAATATGTCCTTCAAAAATGACATGTTTAATTGCATCACTCCCCCTTCCTCCAGAAACACTTGGCTCCTGGTGGTACACACTCTGCTGAGGGATTGGATTCCTCAATTAGCACATGTGTTGGCCACTTCTTTCTCTCTCACCCACCCCTCCCCACATCTATCTTAAGGGAAGTAAAAATATATGTCCTCATATAACTACAATCTGCTATTTTCCCTTACAGTGACGTTTAAAATAAGAAAAGAAAATGTTGTTCTCATTCTCTATATCAGTTCCTTAAATTGACACTAGCATGTCCTAAATTTATACAGCAAGGAGATGTGCCTAGCCAGGTAATACAGGGATCACCTTCCCAGTAAGTTTGAGGTGGCTTTTTATGGGGTGCTTGGAGAATGCTTAAGAAGCAAAAACGGAAGATGCATGCCAAGGAAAAGAGATGCAGAGGAGACAGACAGCACACTCGTCCTACCCCCTGCTCTGAAGACCAAATGCTTTGCCTTCACTGCTGAGCTCACTGAACTGCCAGACGTAGTGGTAGAGCGGTTCTGACACAGGGTTTTTTGACTGATGTTTCTTCTTGATCTCTACCTGAGATTTTTTCTGCAGTAGATTATATCAGCCCTATATTACTCTTCCCTTTACTGTGCAAGAGGCTCACACAATTAACAGCAGTATGTATCAAAATTCATCCTTCCTGAACACACCAGAAAATTCCACAGTAGTAACTCACTGCTCACAGCTGTGTATAAACAGTGGTACCTATCACAGAAAAGGATGCCCTCATACTGGCAATCTTTTAAGAAGAATAAGAAAGGTTACTTAGGCAGAGAAAAAACAACTACAACAACAACAACAACAACAAAGATACATTACTTTAACTCCACTAGCACAGGAAAGCCTTATTTAGAATTATAGTCTAGAAAAACTTACTTATTAGCTTGCTGTAATACAGAGACAATCCCTAACAAGTTAATAGCTGGTATGTATGCTCCTTGCCTTGCAGAAAACACCAGGAACAAATCTGAGGAAAACTCAACTGCAGCTTGGAGAACTGTATGAACATTTTTTCATATTATTACAAAGCAAGGCTTTTCCAGGCTGGAAGCTTTCTGTCTTCGCTCAGTCTTGCAAGATAATCCAGGTGTCACTACCAGCACGTGTCTCAAATTTATCTCATCATAAAGTCTTTAAGTATTACCAAATTGAACACACGCTTAGCCTTTTAAACTAAGTGCAGAGAAGTGTCTTAAGCTGCCAAATAATACAGACGGTAGCTGTTTTCATGTCAATAACATGCTTCTGAAGGCTCTCCTGCTCTACCACATACTACAGAACAAAATGCACTGGTGAGAAACAAACACTTTCAGCAGCACTTGGAAGGGTATGAGTCAAAAGGACATTTCGCATTACGGAACATCTCTTGGATGGGACTTCTAAGGGGAAAAAAAGCAGTATTATTCATTTGTGTAACTAAAATAACTTTAGAACACTTCTTTTATATTTGATTTATTACAGAAAAAGCATGCAGAGGTGGGGAAAGCAATAACATGAGTTTTGCCCATTGAGGATGATGTACAATGAGGAGTACTCTGGTTTATGCCACTTAGCATGGAAGTTATTCACACAGCAATTCTGCCATGAAGGCATTTGCACAAACAGCCCAACTGAAAAAGGAAGAGGCCGACTGAAAGAAAAAGAACAAAAACTGAAATTCACTCCAGTATTTTTTAAAGACAAATGTCTAAGAGTTCATGCAAAAATGGCTGCTGCAGGCTCAGCAACAATCCATTAATTGGGGTCCTACAGAAACAGAACTTTAAGGGCAAGCTACTATAATTCAGGTGGCAGCTACGCTGGAAGACTGAAGACCACTCTCTAAAGAACCCTTTCTAATCAAAGATAGTTGCAGCTCAGGAGCAAAACTCAGAATAATCTACTCCTTCTTTTGTTTGATTTCTTTTTTTTTTTTTTTTTAAGAGAAAAAAGATCCACTGTTAGGTTGATTGAACCATATGTTCCATGGTGAGAGTAATGTCAGCAGAGGACAGAAAATTAGGTTTAGAAGTAAGCTGACCAATGTCTGGGCCAGTTCACATAAATACTATGTTTCTTATGTCACAGCCTCTAAGTACGCAGTCATCTTGTATAGTACCTTTCCTAGACAGGCAAGGACTACAGCTGCCACCAACCTGTGACTGTCACAACTAATGATTTACATGACATATTGTACTCAGCGTATTTGCTGGCTAATAGCAACTTGCTCCCAAATGTCACTGCTATGTACCAAGAGTTATCTGCAAAGTCACACCCTTCAAAATGAAAAGCCTATGAACTTACATTAATTACTGATGCCGCCTCACAGCATATGATGGAGCATACCGTTCCCAGATGCTTGTTTAATGCTTTTCCCAATGAGCTCAGGACCAGAGCTGATCGCTGTAGCAGTAAGCTATTCAGCGAAACATTTGTCAGTGAAAAGAAAACAGGTGTGAGATTTCCTGATGTGTTTTAAAAGACAGCATGAAGGATAATTTCTTGAGCTGCACATGTGGACTGTTTTTTACAGTTAGCTGATCTGTTATATATTAGTGCCATTATTCAAATTATAAAGAACTCTTTTTTTTTTTTTTTTTTTCACATGCAATAAAGAATCAGAGACGAAAATAAGTCTGCTTCCCTTACCGTTTTTCATATCAGCATTCCAGAAGTTACCTGTATATATTTTCCTCCTGATTTTTCACATTCTGTTTAAAGAGAATAAAGTGGCTGCGTTCTCTGAGTTTGTGCTAACCCATCTCTCTCTCTCTCTCTCCCCCCAAAATTACTTTGGTATATACAGTGCTCATGTTTTACCAGATAAAAATTCTTTCTGCAACATTATCAAAGACTGCCATCAAAAGAACTCTGGAAGGAAAGTCCAATATTAACTACAGCTGCAGAAGAAGAGGGAGAAGCAAATAGAACAGTTTGTGTCAGCTCAGTGTTACGTAGGAGTTCTTTCTTTTTTCAGGCTGTTGGAAATGGAGTGACAAGTATGACAGAAAGAAGAAGTGTGCAGGATCTAGAGGATTTTTCTGGTAAGAGCAGATTTTTTTTAATGTATACATGGTTACTTTGCAAATCTTAACATTATTAACCAATGCATACACTATGAGAACAAGAAAGAAAGGGAAGCACAGCACAGCACTAGTGCGTGGGAAGTAGGAACGGGGCAGGAAAGGAATAAGAATCATCCATAACCGCCTTTCCAATAACTTCTGTGAAGTTGATGGATTTGGGCACAGAAATAAATTGTAGAATTACACCTCATGATGGGCAGCAATCCTTCCTCCCCCTTGACAGATAAATCCTGCTAGCTAGGAGGAATGCCCCACCCTGCTCTCCGCAGTGCTTTCGAGGTGCCTTTGGATTCATTCTGACACCAGAGGTACTCCTGTGAATTTTTTCACGCAAAGGATGCCAACAGGACCAATTTCACTGTATTCTCACAAAACGTTTGGCTATAAAGCTGCCCAAGGCTGTTTCCAGGTTAGGAAAGAAACATTTATTCTATTTGTAGTTCCTGCTCTTAGCCTGAACTAGTGCAGCTGTTGGGGTGTGAGCTCCACTCCCTGCAATGGGCCACTTCATTGATTAAGCGTTGGCTCTTGCAGAATCAGAAACAGAATTATATTTAATGTATTGCTGAATTCAAAAATTTCATTAGTGTCTTTTCCCCGGAAGATGAAGAAATGGATGGCAAGAGCAAGCCTGATGCCACTGTACAGGACTAACTGGTATTTTTTCTCATGTGAGGTTGTTCAGATGCATCTTTACACTCTTTCCTTTACCTGCTGTTGATTTTTCAATATCTGAGTATTAAAATCCAAGTAAAAATCATTTTTATGTATAACTTGCAGTAATATTTTTTAATCTCTGAAATAGAACAGATCTAATATGAAAACCACTGGCTTTAAAATTGTGTGCAGATGAAGGCAAGTGCCATGACCTCATTTTTGACACAATGGTAAAATCCAAATTCATGAACAGATCAATATCTAAGGCCTAAACCACTTAATAGTGAACTGCCTTCATTAAAGAACTCATTATTTTATTAATGACCCAGGCCACTCCTGCAAAAAAGCTGTGAATCAAAAGCAGTAATCATCTCATGGTTCAAACACAGCTTAATGGAATGAGGGACTATAAAGTGTGTGAGGACAAAACAGGAAGTTGGTGGGTGTGCTGTGGTACTTCCCTGGAATGGAGAGGACTTAAATGGCCAGCCCATCTCTCACCCTGGTCTTTCTTCATCCCTGCCATGACAAACAGCAAGCAATAGCTCTCTACAGCTTTCTCCCTCTAGGGATGCTCCCCCTGTAATGCTCTTGCAACACAGAATTGACACTATATGGTCTTCTATTTCAGCTCTTTCATTTCCTCCCATTATAAGCCATGACACACTTCTTGTACTTATTCTACATATAATTACAGTGAAATATTTAAGTCACATCAAATAATATAAAACAATTCTACTTTCATAATTCTGAGTGCAGAAATCTTGCTTACTTAAATTAGCTGGCTCAGAAGACAAGGAGATAACCACAACTCTGCCTTCTAACAGCTATTTCTTTGGTTGTGGGGTTTCTGTGTCAATTTCCTTAATATGATTGAAGGTAATATTACTATACAGAGAGGAAGAGGTATTCTTTCAAATAAAATCTTCAGATTTCACAAAATATTTTTCACTCATTACCTCTTTGACAAGTGGAATGTCATTAATTATAGCGTACATAACAATTTTAATGCGTAGGCAGTGGGCAAGAAATGGGTTATTTAATATCATGTAGTGGGCAGAAATTCAAAAACCATTCAGTTCCTGAATGGTGCAGTGGTATAAATAAACACAAAAGTCTTATCAAAGTCATTTACTTAAAGTCATACTATGTAGAGAGAAAAAATGCATATAAAGTAAACAGGAAGTATATTCCACATGTTAAGTCTGTACACTCTTTGTTTCTTTAAGTTGAAAGATTGAGGGACACAGTTAATAAAATAGTATACAATCTAATGTACAATCTAATATTGTAAAGGGAAAGAAATATTCCTCATGGCCTGATCAGTGTAGTCTTTGGCAGAAACAGGTCTGTTCAGAAAATCTTACACTTAAATCCACTGATTAAACCCTTTCAATGTGTTCTCTTTTTTCCTTTTTTTTTTTTTTTTTTTTATTATTACTAAATCACATACATGTTTCAATGTATGGCCGGTCTCCAGTGACCTCAGCTTCTGAGCACTAGTTGCTACAACAACTCAATGTATTTCTTTCTTAAAGAGGATATTTTACTATCATTATTATTTTCTATTGAATTTTACTGCTTTCTACGTGATCTTATGAACTCCTGCACTTAAATAAGATGGACAAATGGCCAAGAAAACTAATACCAAATGTTAGTAGAAATCTCTGTGGAAAATACTTTTCTAGTGTTGGATAGCTGCTAATCACTGCCCAGGGACATGCACAATAAAGACCTGTTTTCAATCTTTCAGCTGTTTGGACTTGTTTCTGACTGTCCCTTTTGCCAGTGGAATTGTTCTTTAATAGAGTTTCGTTTCACCATCACGTTCAATTTTAAAGGTAAAAAGGATTCAAGATGCAGAAGAAAGAGCATTTAAATATATACATAGTCTCTCTCGTTCATGTCTCAATGCTTCTTTTTTTCCTCATTACCAAAATACTCATGCAAAAATGTTTTTCAGAAGTTTTGAGAGCATTTTTAATAGGTCTGAAGACAGTCTCTCATCTTGGGCCTGCAGCTTTGTGACAGGAATCTAAGTTCAAGTACAATTAACTGTAGATACAGCGATAAGAGTATAGATATCTGACCATCCCATTTTTGTGCACAGCCAGGTAGTCAGCTATCCAAATCCTGCAGTTTGTTACCACACTAAATCACCAGTACAAAAGCTGTGATCGACTGCTTTTTTTGTGTTTTTTTTTTTGTGTTTTTTTTTTAGCTGTCTCCTTCAGTTCCTCTTTACCTTCCTCCTCCACCTTTAATATTTGAAGTATGAGGAAAAAACAACATGAAGCAAAAAAGAAAAGATTAGGCACACATGTTTTTTTGGCATTTCTAGATAAGGACTGTGCAGTGGAGAAGAAAATCGTCTACCCCACAAGAGCACCTATCACCATAAATCAATTTTTAATATTACTGGTAGATTATAACAATCAGATAAACACTTGCTGCCTGCCTTCCTTGCATGTTGCTCTTTGAACTGGTTTGGCCCAAGATTTAGTTAGGTGTGGGAGTCCAACCAACCTTGCAACTCCCAGACAATATCTGATTGGTATGTAGCAGGGAAGAACATAACAGCATTCACAGAGCAGAATACACGCATAATATATGAAGTGCAGGATCTCACAAAACAGGGAAAAGTACAACATAATGAAAATAAATAATCTTTGTGCATTTTCTTCCTAGTCTGAAGTAGTTCTTGAATGCACAGTAGTTTTTTTTTTTTCTGGCTTGCCTTCAAATATACACATCCATACTGCTAGTTCAATTTTTAAGCCACTGTAGGTATTACAGGACAATTTACATGTGATTTGCTTTTTTTTTTTTTTTTTTTTTTTTTTTGAGCCTGTGGTTTTGGTAAGTCTTCCAAACCTAATGACTGTTCTTTTGGCCAGCAACATAAATGCTGTAATCACACAATTATTGTGCTGGGAACAGTTTAATTCAGCATTTTGTTCTCAACCACAGAACAATTACTCAACAATTTTGGTTAACCATACTAGCTCACTGCCTGGAGAGGAAGCAGAATATTCACAACATCTATTGTCTTACATAAAGGCAGTTAGTAGATTCATATCTATTACAACTTTCCAGCATCAGTTCGCTCTTTGAGGTTCTTCCACATACTCCCAGTTAATGAAAATAAATTACTAGCGGCACAATTTATTAGCTTATTCATCTCTATCTGTTGAATGCTTTTAATTGTGCATTTGCATACTAAAGAGAAGGGTAGAAGTACTGTGTCTGGGAAAGCAGGATATAACAGTACTGTAAAAAGCTTCAAAAATACTAGACCTGTGTTACCCATCTTTAAGCATAAATCATGGTCATTCTGAAGTTAACTTCCATCCACTCCTGCTTAGCAATAAAAGGAATTTGATAAATTGATTTATTCTTAATCTTGTCTATTCTGAAACAGTATTGGCTATAAATTATTCCTGAGTTCCCTTTAAGCACTACTCAAGAAAAAGAATAAAGTTTTAGTCCAGAACACAGTTTCTGGAGCTGGACATTAGGTGCAACTAGAAATCACAGGCTTTCTGTTCAGGTTCACTGATGCAAACTGGCAGTATTATTTCATACTAGCATGGGACAGGCAGAGGTCCAAGAGAACTGTGGAACCTGATGAGCCCCATGGTTCAGATCATGTCCCTGGGAGCATTTGATGCCACAGAATTGAGTTGAAGCGCAGGAAAAGCCTCTGAATAGTCTTTACTTGCTCATGGACATGACTAAGATATCAAGATTTATTTGAAATCTCCATTATTTGTGTAAACATTTACCACAAGTGGGCATTTAAAAAAATATATATATAGATATAATTAGGCACTAATACTTGATATGCTTTGGGTGGTAGACCTGACTTGCAATAAAGAAAATGAAAACTCTGACCCTCCAATAAGAACAGATTTAAGTTAGTTAACTGTCAACTTCCTTATAAATTTTCTTTTCCAAATATAAGTTCTGGAAGCATTTTACCTAGGAAAACAAAAACATTTTAATAATGTCTCTTCCGTTTTTGTTTGTGTTTCCTCTTGCCAGTCACAGGGAATATTTTCACTCAGAGCTGTGAATCTGAAAAGTACAACCCTGGCAGTGCTGCTGAACAAGTAAAATTAAACTAATTAAACAAAGCTGACTCAATAAACTTAATTTGATACAAAGAGGGATGAAGGAGGAAACCAGCAATAAACATGATGAAAACATATTTTTATTCATTTATTTATTTATGCATTTAGCTTTTAAGTAGTATTCTACTCAGGAAAGGGACTTTCTAATAAGAATTATTCCCTTAAGGGCAAAACCTGTAGAGGTTCTTTTTTGTGACAGTGGTGAGGTGCTGGAACAGGCTGGATGCCCCGTCCCTGGAGGTGTTCAAGGCCAGGTTGGATGGGGTCCTAGGCAGCCTGGTTTAGTATTAAATGTGGAAGTTGGTGGCCCAGCCTGCAGCAGGGAGTTGGAGTTTGATGATCCCTGAGGTCCCTTCCAACACAAGCCATTCTATGATTCCGTGATTCTATGATGAAACTTTGTGTTGAAGTTAATACAAATTAATCCCAATGGTATACGGCAGAAATAACTTTAAAAAGATAACATTAATTACTTTTCTTTTTTTAAAGTGCACAGCCAGGGATCTATGGAGTAGAATACAGGCTTGAATGCCATACTCAGTTTGATAGTGAGCTGTGATACCACTTTTTGCTCCATTTATGACATTAATAGTAAATCTTTTGCATGAAGGCATGTTTCAGCACACATCAGGAAAGGTCTTCTCCTCCGGCTAACCTTGGGTTTAAGAGTTCTCTTCTGAGATGTGGGAGAGACAATGTGAACTGCATTAAGGAAACAGAAGCCCTGCTCCAGTTCTTTCCAGTTCTTGGGAAACTGCTAAGCTTTCATGAGGCTACTGCACAAAAAAAGCAAGGACTACTCTGCTGCATGTTAGAAAGGGAGAGCTGCGTTTATGATGCTGCAATGTGATTCAGGCACCATGTCTGCTGGATGAGCCTTTCAGGTGGTGCTGACATTGCTCTGCCTTAGTTCTGTAGTGGGATGAGCCTCATGCAGGCACTAAGAGTTTAGGCATTTACACTGGAGCAGTTCCAGTGCAGATGCAGAAGCAAACTACAGCAAACTTTTAGACCAAACCATCAGGTGCTGTGAAAGTTTAGATGCCCTCAAAGCTTCAGACCATGTATTTGAACGAAGGCTCCTCTAAGGTCTCTCTGAATAGTGGCTGGATGTGCATATGAACTCGGAAAGCTCTTGCATACTTCAGTTTAGATGTTCCCAAAGGCTAAGTCTCCTGTTATCAGAAAGCAAATCCTCCTTTTTTGGACCAGCAAATCTGACCTGGTCTGGTCAGATAAGTCATCCAGATAAGAACTCTACCGAGAATGACTTTAGCAAACAACTGTGCAAGTGCGTTGGTCCTAGTAGCACTCTCAATATTCTCTGCAAGTAAAAAGCCAACAGTGCTATAACAACACGTTGCTTATGTATGTGCAGGGACATCATTAATGAAAAACAGCTGCATTCCTGCAACCAAATAGGTTTGATAAAACAATCATGGGGCTCCTTGGCATCCAAGGGAATGATTTAGGATGTGAACTGCTGGCTGAGTGGCCTTGAAACCTGCTATGTTTTCATGATCATATTAGTAACATTTTAATTTCCCATAACAAATGATTAATTACAAATAGTCTAACGTGATACAGCAAATGAAAATCTATCTAAAGTCTTTGGACATGATACCTTTCCCTAAAAAGAAAAGGATTATTTTAGAAATTTGAAATGAGAATATTTTGCCAGTGAGTTTCTTCATTAAAATGTGATCCATCCTGAACACATCAGGTCCCTTTAAGACTAAAAGTCAGGGCTGTGTGCTCTGAGCCCTTTCATCAAGATGACTCATTCATTCATGGGAAGCGTGGATTGTATGGCTGGCTTATGGTAGCACTCTAAATTAGTACTCACACAATGGAGAGCTTATACAATTGCAGTAGTCCATATCCAGTAAAATTGCCTTAGAGCCCTGAATAATGGGCCTTGCTAAGTCCCTAAGAGTTCTGTAAGACCCTCTAAACAGCTGCATACAGCACATGACCTGTGCCATCTTTACAATGCCTGCTAACCATGAAAGGAAGCTTTGGGAACTATTTCCTCTGCACCTCACCATTGGACAGCATCAATCCCTTTGCTTTTTAAAGAACAAGGGGATTTTTTTTCCCCCTTCATTCTTTCTTACTCTTTTTTCTCTTTTTTTTCTTTCCAGTCAGCTCTCTGCTGATCATCCCTCCCATTTTAGCCTCTGCCCCGGAATGCTCTGGACAATAGTACTGATTCCATCTGTGCTCTCCATTAAAGCCCTGGTAATCCTCCCTGGAACAGCTGGACGTTCCGACTCGGTGCGCAGCCACTTCTGGAGTCACCGGCTGCCATTACTTGCAGGCTGGGTGTCTGTAAGTCCTCTGCCTGCAGATGCTGTCCTGGGATCTCTTGGGGCTGCAAGGCAGTGTCCCAAAACACCAAACCTAACAGTACGCTGATCCAGACCCAGACTCAGACTACGACGCTATGCTGAGTCATGTCGGTGCCAAGCAGCATTCCAAAGGCATTTTTTAGACAAATGATAATATTAATGACAAGATTCAAACTCCCGCTGTGTCACTCAGTAATCATGAAGAAACATCTTCAATTAATCAAATGGTTTACTTTAATGCTGGACGCCTACATTTCGCTCAGAAGCCTGCCTGAAGAACTGCTGTGGTTTGGCACTCTCCCGGAACGGCATATATTGCAGAGAATGATCTGACAGCACCTGCCACAGCCTGAAATGACAGAGTGAAAGGTAGGGCCAGCAGAGCACACCCACAAGTTGAACAGGCTGCGTATTTTGTTTTTTCCAGGGACTTGCCTTTCCTCAACCACTGGAATGAATCTCCTTTACATCTCACTTCAAACCAGAAATACATACTCAGAAGAAAAGTAAGATGAAGTCTTTTACAAGAAGTCTATGCTGATATTCTAACAAAAGCCAACAGTGGGTCCTGCGGATCTAAGCACACCTAATGCTTTGCAATGTGAGTGTATGTTTGTCTGTATACACACGTGCATCATCTGCGCCCATGAAGAACTATAAACACAGTAGACGTGAGTGCACACGTCTCACACAGCACACAAGCAAGTGAGGGAAGCTATCTATACATCTCATTTCTGGTATTTATTTTAAAATGTAAATGTGTGTGTATATGCACGTGTACTGATATTTACACATATATATATACACACAGTACCCACGAAACATATGCCCCACACCCAGGAGTCCACACACATATGCAAGCATATAGGCATGCACCACACAAGAGATGGTGATACCCCAGGGAAAATTAAAATAGAATGTAAACAGTATTTATCACCACCTCTGATAGCTTCACTTGCACTATACACTCTCTCCTGCCTGAGCAGGGACAGAACTGTACAACCCCCATCTCTGAGAAACACATTTTCTCTGCAGACAGACATTTGCCTTTTCCCTCTCAACTTTCCTGACTGCATTATAGAGATGTATATCCACACTCAGTCCTAGCACAGAGGGAATTCTGAGGTTCAGTGTTTTGTAACCCTGGGAGGACAACATAATTTTTAATATATATATATATATATTTTATGAACAGGAGAGGATTCAGAGTTTCCTAATGTGACCCACAACACCTACATGAAGCCATGAAGCTACTGAAGACTCCAATTACAACCTTATTCACAGAAAAGCTATCTCAGGTGTGTTTTGTAGCTTTATTGGAAAGACATGAAGCACATTCACAGGGAGAGGGACTCAAAAATATATACCAACGTTTCTTCTAAAATGCTCGAAAACATACTTAAACTGCTGTGTTATTTTTTGATGTTTTGTTGTGTTTTTTTTTTTTCTAATACACAACTTTCATGCAATATTTTACAATATATGTTAGCGTAAACCTTTTAGTGCTATCAGCTGAGAATAACTTATAACACACAGGTGGCAGGTAGCAGTCCTCTCCTAAACATACTATTTAACAAGCCCTCCCTACTGTTCCAGTCTTCTGCTTATTCCTTTCTCACAAACACGAATGAGAACACAGATAGGCTGTCCACAGTTCAGACCAACTTTTCTGCTATAAACCCAAGAATTCAAAGCACGTGACTCAAAGCACAGATAAATGCTTACATCAGACACTTTCTAACTGGTTCCCTCATCTCACAAGAGGTCATTTATTCTCCGAAGTCTTCTGAAGTGGTCAGCTGCCAGAGAGCATACTTCAGGCTGACTTACAGATTTGGCCAAGATCTTCTTCTGATATGAGACTTAGAAATGAGACTTAGAAATAGGTGCTAATCATACTTCGGAAGTACTTCCAGGCCTCCTTTATGCCATATTGCTGTGTCCTAGAAACTTCAAATGAGGTTTATCTGGAAGATCTTGGCAAGATCTAACACAAGGAAAGGCATGTTTGGAAAGCTACTCTCAGGTGCATTAAGAACATCAGAATAGTTTGTTGGGCTCCAGAAAATTTCAAAGAGTGCCAAATATCTGAGGAGCTAAGTTGTTATTTAAAAAAAAAATTTAAAAAAAGAAAAAAAGAAAAAAAAAGTGTTTTCTCATAATTTTCCTTGAGGAAACTGCCTTAAAAAATATAAACAATTTCGTAAGATTTTTATCACAGCATTTTTGCTGGATGAAGCTTTCCTTGATTGCTAACAAGTTGATTTTATTCTCATCTCTCCATATCAGCTGCTGTAGATTTTCCCCATTTCATCAGACATAAAAGCACCCAATAAAATAACCTGCAACCTCTTATTTTTTTTCACAGCCACAGGTCAGACGTACACCAGTACTAACATTACCTCCAGAAATTCCCATTTAGACACCTCCTTCCCCCTTCAGTGAATTCCACAACTGTTTTGTTTTGTTTTGTTCTTAATTATAGTTATGGAAAGAGGATAGGAAAGTAACTTTCAGTACAGGCACACAGCAGTTAGGAAGGAAAAGCAGGAATGCCTTGCTTTCCCCTGTCATCATTCACCAGGCTTGGAGTACCATCTCTAATCCTGGAAAACTAACTTGAAGATCAATCTAACTGTCAGCACAGGCTGCACAGGTTCTCTTTCACACTATTCTTAAAACTAAGCATCACCAGCAACAGCCCTGTAATGTTACAAGAGCTTCCCAATAAGGTTCTCCAGCCCTATCTCACTTCAGTTTCTCACATAAAATATGAATATTTTGTTGCTGATACAAACATCTACAATCAATTCAGATCCAGCTTTTAGGTTCCACTTTTTTTTTTCAGGTTAAAGTCTATTCCCATACAAGCTGTACCACAGGTGGAAGTTCAAGTTTTCTCTAAAAATAACGACTGATTCTTTCCTTTCAATGAGTTCTGTGATAGATACAGCACTCCATACTCCCCTTGGTTTAAGTGAACTGGAACTTCACCTGATGACGGGTCAAACAGTCATCTGTTGTAGCGTTAGGTGGATGGTTGGCCTTGATGATCTTAAAGGTCTTTTTCAACCTGAATGACTTCATGATTCTATGATCTTCATGGGTCAAAGATGAGAATCAGCTTTTAAAACTCATTTGTAGTTTCTTTCCAATTGAAGCCCATCTCTGAGCTAGTGTGAACTACTGCTAGATTTACTCTATAGGCTTTCCCTTATGCAAAGCAGTCAATGACAGCATGAGCAGTGTGCCAGGAGCAGAGTTTGGAGTTCTTCCTATCTCACCTCCTGCTCCTGCATATCAATTTGTCTTCAGAGCTCTGAGTTGGTTCAGGACAGGATAAATATCCCCCATCCCAAGCTCTGGCCTTTCTATAACATAGACTGGAGATGTCCATAACAATCAGTTATTATAGATTAACTAAAAGTTTGTCCTTAAGAATTGTATTCCAACCATTCATTGCTGTCACTGGAATTGTACAGAGGCAGAACTGCAGTAACACAGAAGGGAATCCAATCTAATGCTCTAAAGCTGCAAAACAATACACAGGATGTTGTGGCAATTAATATTTTTATAAATCCTAGTGTATGTAATGTGGACACCAACAAGGTAAGATGGCCAAACAGTAGTTTTCTGGGTGCATTTTTTTTTTTAATAGAGTTAGCTAGATCACAATTCAAAATAAACCTTTCGCTTTAATGTCAGAGTAGCTCAAAAGCTTATAGAATTCAAAGCTCTTCACTCACGAAGAGGCAGAAATAGATCTTTTTTTTCCAAAACTGAACGAATATATCTATATTTATGTAACATATATGTAAGAACATATGGAAAATTTCAGTCACCTTTTTCTACTGATAAAAGTGAATAGGATGTTACATAGATTCACCTCATCTTGGAAAAAAAACATTTAAAGAAACTTCAAAAATGTAGGACCAGTTCAGCACATGGTGAAAAAGTACTTATGTTGATTTACGCTAGATGAGGATCTGACAGAGGACTTTCAAGAGCCAGAGCTGTAAGTCAGTTCTGTAACACCCCATGCTATATATACAACATTAACCAACAGCAGCAATCAATTGTCCTTGATTCCCATGTAGATGTTTAGTTGGTATTCATAAGACGCTTCATGCAAATCAAGGACAGTATTTTATTTTCAGAAGACACCACATTTCTCTGGGTTTTATGAGAATATGCACTATACTAGAGTGTGAAAAAGGATCACTGACAATTTTGGAAGGATGTAAGAGATTGAATCCCCTGAAATTTGTCTGTTTTAGGCTGCAAATCTAAATGATATGATTTTCTGTACTTACATTGAGTCCGGGCCAAATCAGTCAATCCATCCATACAAAGCTCACGCTTTAGACCCTTGGACATTGAGGAGCAAAATCAACAAAGAGCATCCCTATCAGCCACTGAAAAGGCTGAGACTCCCAGTGAAGAAAGTATATGGATTGAATGAAGTAGGCAAAGACTATGAATTGGGTAGAAGAAGGAGGAAAATAAAGAACCATTCTGGTAAATTATCTTGCAGTTTAAATTACAAATGAATTTACAATCCACTTAACAGAAAAGGCCTCGGCGCAAAATAATTCAAGAAAATCGGGAACTCCTTAAAAACTTGTAATTGTCCGCAAGTACCCGAGGACGTGTCTGAATTCCTAAAAGACTGAATCTTGTAAAGTGAACTAGATAGGCCCATATTAAAACTTTTAATGACTTTAGTTTAAAATTAAAAAAAAAAAAAAAGGTGGAACTTTGCAGCCAGCTGGCTCCATACCGAAAGCCAGGCTGCACAGCTTGAACTTAAAGCTATCTTAACATAATGAATAAGTGCCAATAATTAGCATATGTAGTGTGAACAGGTTTGCTGGCACAAGCAAGTGAAAAACTCCAAGGTAAAGTTATTATTAGGGAGTAATTAGCTCTGTGAAGTAAATGAGTGAAACAATAGCTGCCAGCACTGACAATATGGCTAACATCTGACTATGTGGAAGATAACATTGTAAAGTATTGCTCCCTGAGCTAGAATCTGTTAATAACCATATGTTAGTGTAATTAATGCAGAGTCTTTCTGACCTGTTGTCACATAAGAACAATACTTTCTTGGAAACATTCAAACAGGCAGCCCTACTCTCATAGAAGGCAAAAAAAAAAAAAAAAAAAACACAAAAAAAACACAAACTTGGGAAGTTGCTTACAAACACCTCTTCTTTTACATTTCTTTAAAAAGAACTAAAAATCAGTAAATGTGGGAAAAATAAGCAAAAAATCCTCATGAACCAATTACTGTCAAGGTTGATGGCAGAGATTTCAAAGTGTGGATGAGGGCTTTCCAGACCAACTAAATCAAATCCTAAATGATACTCATAGTTTTTTGGGGTTCTTCTAATCCATGCCCAGACTGAATACTGTAATATGATTATTTATACAATATAGTTTAAACGCTTTGTCTACAAATCCCTGAAACCCTGAGTGCTCAAATCTAAGACAGGGTTCTGATTTTTTTTGGCTTGAGCCCATTTCTAAATTGAATAGATCCCTCCAGGTGTCTGACATTAATCAGACATTCTGCTAAGGTCTTAATATATTGTCAGATAAGGAGGGTCTCCACTAGTCCCCCACACAGGACATTTTCACCTCTAAATGTGAGGACTCCGAGCTTATAAAGTGCAAATCAAATTTCTCTTGAGAAGGTACTAAAAATTAAGCCCAGAACTTCTAAAATTTCGTAATAAATGGCACTGATACAAGACTCTCTCTGAGACTTGGAGAGGTCTAGTAAATACAGTTTGTTAGCAAGCCTTAAATAACTGTTGTATTTTTAAATCACTGAGTTGATGCAGTATATCCTACAGAGTATATGTAGCCAATAAAAAGCACCCTGTCTCTGAAGCTGTCTGGTACAAAGACCTTTGTAATTTAATTTGAACACATCTCTATTCTATTTGAGCATCTCATATGCACCTCGTTAGAGCACACACACTCATTGGTTCACAGAAACAGTTTTATAGAGAGGGCAAATTGTGGTCATACATTCCAAAAGAATAGCCTTCATCTCCTAAAGAAAAAGTTTAACAACTCTGAATACTAGCCATATATAATTTCAATTACAAAAAAAAAAAATCCAAAATTTAATTTCTCCTTTTTAGTGGGACAGGTTTTAAAAAAAAAAAAAAAGGCTTTGTAATGCTTCACAGGCTATTATGGCCTGGCATAGGAGCCCTGCATGTTTGAGATCTCACACATTCATCTTCTCACTAAACATCTGTTTAAGGCCTGTGTGATCTACCTGTCAGCACCAGTGATCCATAAAGTGTTTGAACCTCCTGTCACAAACCTCAGTGCTGGTTTGATCAGAGGCTTTGTGCACACTAATCACCCCCTTTATCTTTTCTAATGTTAGAAGAAAAAAACACAGCAAGGCTGTCTTCCAAACCTGACTGTAATTAATCTTTCCATGGGGAAACCTGCCTGGTTTGAAAAAGCGAGATCTGATGGGCTGCTGTTCTTTTTCTGCAAGGGCCTTATTTTTCCTACCAGGCATCTCTTTACACTTGAGTGGTACTCCTTACAAAATACTTTAACTATATTCCAGTGATAGTGAAACAACCTTCTAGATCATCTTATGAATGAAACCACTGGTAACTTTTCTGAGAAAAAGAGACCAATGAAAGGAGTTTGACAGAAACATGTTTCAACATTTCTCTCTTTTTAACTGCATGGGAAAAAAGGGAACCAGAATAAGAACTGGTCCCCTTTTCATGTCTCCCCTAAGCTCCCCTCTTCACTAATAATCCCACTGCTATCTTTCTTTTACTCAGCTGCACACAGACATACTGAAAGCAGCAGGAGTTCTGAAGAGGGAATAGATAACACCAGGTGCTTTTTGGTTTTATTGTAGCTTGCCTTTTACCACTGTTTGCTTTCTGTGGCATAAGAGGAATGAATGCTGGGCATGATACAGACTACTATTCAAAGCACACTTTCAATGAGGATAATGCTGAATGAGAATTGGGCAAATAAGTTTCAATTTAATCACATCTTCTCCGATTCAGGAAGCTTCCTTCAGTCCATAGCATCCCCGTTTGGAATTGGTTGGATGGTTGCAACCATAAGGTTGTGGTCAATGGCTCTACATCCAGGTAGAGGTCACTGACAAGTGGTATCCCCCAGGGGTCCATCCTGGGGCTAGTTTTCTTCAATACCTTTATCACTGACCTAGATAGTGGGATCGAGTGCACCCTCAACAAGTTTGTGGATGACACCAAGCTGAGTTGTGCAGTTGATATGACAGACAGAAGGGATACTGCCCAAAGAGACCTTGAGAATCTTAAAGAGTGGGCCCAGGTGAACCTAATGAGGTTCAACAAGATCAAGTTCCAAGTGCTGCAGTTGTGTCATGATAATCCTAGGTATGAAGGCAGACCGGAGAAGAACTCACTGAGAGCAGTCCTGCAGAGAAGGATTTGAGGGCTGGACACAACCTAGCAGTGTGCACTTGCAACTCAGAAGGCCAACGGTATCCTGGACTGCATAAAAAGTGGGGTGGCCAGCAAGGTGAGAGAGGTGATTGTGATCTTCTACTCTGCCCTTGTGAGGCCCCACTTGTAGTACTGTGTCCAGGCTTGGGGCCCCCAATACCAGAAGGATTCAGAACTGTTGGAGTGGGTCCAGAGGAGGCCACAAAGATGATTAGAGGGCTGGAGCATCTCCCTTGTGTAAAAGGATTGAGGGAGCTGGACTTATTCAGTCTGGAGAGGAGGAGACTCCAGGGACACCACACTGCGCAGCCTTGCAGTACATAGAAGGAGCTTATAAGCAAGAGGAAAACCAACTTTTTACGTGGTCTGATAGTGTTAGGAAAAGGGGGAAAGGTTTTAAACTAAAAGAGAAATCTGTATTAGATGTTAGGTGGAAATTTTTCTATTCTAACAGTAGTGAAGCACTGGCACAGGCTGCCCAGAGAAGCTGAGGACAGCCTAACCCTGGAGGTGTTCAAGGCCAGGTTGGATGGTGTGCTGGTCAAAATGATCTAGTGCTTAATTTAGTGGTTGGCAACCCTGTCCACAGCGGAGAAAGTGGAACTAGAAGATCTTTAAAGTCCCATCCAACCCAAACCATTCCCTGTGATCCCTGAGTCCTGGCATTAGGAACAACTTAAAAGCCTGTTGAGCAGACAGTGAGAAGCAGAAAGAAAATGATACTGTGAAACCAAATTTGGGTACATATTTCATAGCCATTCTCATCCTTAAGAATGTCAAAAACCTTTCACATGAATGTACGGATTGACAGAATTCATTTTGACAACTGAGCTTCAGGAATAAGTTAATTTGTAGCAGATTACTACCATCGTTACAACAATATCCCATGCAAGCCAAGGCTTTTTCACACGAAGATCTGTCACATGATTCTGGTCTCTGAGTCAAGGTAAATTCAGAGAGGGAAGTAAGAATGTTAAGTAAACATTCCTGTTACTGCCATGATTTACTAGTTCTATTGTGAGAAGGTTCAAAGGACTGCAGAAGTCCAGCATCTGACTATACATGATGAGAGTCCTACACATACTTCAATTTATTATTTTTTTCTTCTTTAAAAGAAGTTAACATAAATGTGGAACATAGTAAGGAAGAAAGGAGTAAATGTGTAACAAAACTGTTCAGGGTGCTGTGCTTGGCTCCAGTCTGGATTTCAAGGCTTTACTAATTGCCTGCAGGTAACAGTAGCATTAAAACCTGAGGAATAATTTGGACAATATGGACAATTGGACTATTTTGAACATGATACTCTACACATTTGGTGCATTTTGAATGAAGTGTAGGACAGGATAGGAAAAACAAAACAATGGGGTGAGCATCACCAGCAGAACAGAACAAGATCAAAATAAAATGTTAGAGAAAAATTACAAGTGTAAAGACCCTTGGAGGAAGAACACAACTTCAATTTGATGTTACAGAAACAAGGAGCTAATGTCTAGGCTGAAGGAAGGAATTGAGCGCAGTAAGATATATGGAAACCATGATGGTTAGCATTTGAGTAATGTCCTGCCAGAGAATCAAGGAAACACCAGAAGTGTAATGACATCAGAAGACTCAGCAATCAACTCACTGACAGACAAAGAAATGGATGAGAGTTTTAGGTGTTTAAAAAAAAAAAAAAAAAAAAAAAAAAGTGGGATTTTAGAAATACTATATGAAAATAAAAATAATCAAGAAGTTTTGAAGGAAGAGTCAAACCCGATTCTTGGAATATAAATCTGCTTGCTAAGGAGGAAGATGATGGTGCCATCACTAATAAAGAATAGAGGAAGCAGAGAAGCTTTGGGAAAAGAGCTAATGAGTTCATTTGAGGTTAGTGTCTCTAAGACTGATGCCCCTTCTAGCGAGAGATTAAGGCACACTGAATCACAATTAATTTATCACCTTTCTTACTTGTTGGCTATGGAGAACTGATATTCCAGACTACCCTATACTGAAGCCCAGGAGCTAACTGTCTGCAGAGACTATTTGAAGAACACTTCAACATCCAGATAAACTCTGTCCCATATAAACTTTATGTTTATATAAAAAATATAAAAATATATAAAAATGTATGTTCTGCTTTGGAAGGATGGGACTAAACTGGCATCTTATCCAGTACACAATCCTATTGGTTTAAATCTAAATCTCACTGAGTAATTAAGAGTTCAGAAGGTCTGAGATACTATAGAGGATATAACGTGCCATAAACAATATACTGGGTACTGGTCAGGATTGCAATAGTAATAAAAAACATCTGAATCATCTTATGTAATTCAAGAAAGAAAGGGAAGATGTATTGATTCCTTACACCTTTAAAAATAAAAGATGGAATTAATAAAATAGGAGGAATTGTCTTATATTTTGCCGCATTATGCCTTCTAACCCTTACCCCATTTCTTTCTGATACAATGATATTGCTTGACCAAAAATGACTGTTTTAGTTTAAGTAAAATAGCTTCTTCAGAGATCTTTTAGATCTTCCTGGTGGTCATGCCTAAGGAAAGACATGGCCTTGTCTTGCTTAGCTGTAAGAATCAGGTTTGTATGTATTGATTTAAATAAGATGATTAACTCCTACACATTTCACCTTCATTGTGTACAATGAGGAAAATGCTTATGTGCAAAGACATCCCGGGAGTTAAAAAATGGTTTTGCCTTTGCAGAGTTCCATGCAACAAGTGAACTCCTGATGTGCAAAGAATTATGTTTGGAGGGAATATTATATATTTTTATAATATACTTTTATTTTATAATTTATATTAATTATGTTTGGAGGGAATTATATATGGAGGGAAAGGCAAAGAACATGCAAAGGAGGTTAAAGAAAGTAATTAACAAACTCCCAGAAGCTTCTGTACTGACCACTGACAGAAATGTATTCTCCAAAAACAATATCTGCTAAAGGATTTTATTACTGCTTTTAATGAATGCTATAACAATTCCCTGTTTTCTAAGACTTTACACTTAAGATGTTCACAAGTAATGAGTACAGTAAGTTTTCATGCCTTAGCCTGCTTAGGACCCAATTCTAAATCCCTTAGTTTCCTCACCAGTTCAGTGAAACACATTTACCTAGGAAAACTTGGTGCTTCCACAAGAGGCAGACATAACTACCTTGTGAAAAGAGACCTGCCTACTTCTGAACATCTACTTCTCTTGGCAGTAAGAAAGTAGAACAATGGTAGAAACACGAAGTGAAGAGGGAAAAAAAGCTAAGCCTATATATTCTTTTATTCCAGAAGTTAACAGTTTTATCTGGACTTTGGGTTGCCTTTTCTGATCAGTAACAGTATTTTTTCTTGGAGTAAGCAGAGATGAATTTACTCCTCATTAAAAGTTTATCTCACTTGCAAAGTCCAGAACTTTGAAAAGGATTACCACCATTACGTCTGCATGCATACTTTCTGAAACATCAGCTAGCCCCTTTGCTAAATGTAGCTCCTTGTCTGTCAAATCTTATGTCCCCCATCTGGTAAAGCAATACCTGAGGCAGGACTGGAGACTGGAAAGTAGAATGGGACAAAGCAGAAAGTACTCTGTCAAACTCAATTGCATAGAGCTGGAACAACTATATTACTTTGTTTGCCATTCAACAGCTTAACTTCAAATAGGTGTTTAATTAACTCAGAGTGGCAGTCTAAACATTTAGCCTGAAGCAGAGTGACAAAGAAAAAAAGTATCTGCGTACTGCACTTGCAGATTTAGAGCATCAGGCATGAGAAGAAACTGTTAATTGCACAATGGAGAGAATTCACATGACACATACACAGAAGTGTAAAGGTGGAACTCCCAACATAGCAAACTTTGCTATGCCAAGAACTTTTTTCAAGTGTAAACAGCCTGAAGGACAGAAAATGAGGACGCTTTTGGCTAAAACCTGTTTGCTATTACCACATAAAACTGCCTGATACGAAGGAACTTCATATGAAAAATGAGCTTGATAAAACTAATTCCTTTTATTAAAAATACAATGAAATAGGAAAGCCAAATCCAGAAGAACCTTTTTATAAAATTACAAGGACAGTATGTTCAGAGGAGGATGAACTGAATTAAGGATTTTTAAAATTCAATCCAGAACACCTTGATATTGGTTTAAGAAAGATAAGGGCTCAAAATCACCAAATAGAAACTGGGCATCTTGCTATAGAGAGGAGGGAAATAAGGAAGGCAACACGTCTTGTCTCTGCTATGACATCCTATTCAATGGCAGAGGCACAAATTTAGACAGTCCTCCCTCTTATTTCTGGGGGACTTAGCAAGGGATTATGCCAAATTATAAGGAAATGAATGCTCTGACAGCTGACTAATTATTCTGAATATCTGACTTCTTGCCCACCTCCCTACAAAACAGGTATATTCCTGGTATGCAGCAATACACAGTGACCCTTTTAATCAGACGGACCTTCTCAAATATTTTCTGTTAAGGTATACTCAAAGCCTTGGCAATGCAATAATCCACCTCTCCCTTTAGTTTATTATATAAAAAGATGTCACACTGTGACTGTTTTAATCAGTGAATAAACAAAGTGCCCAGCACCTGTTTTGGCTTTTATTATCATAATAATCTGGTTTTGGTTTTTAATTCTAAAACATCAGCAACTCCCCCGTAGGTGAGCATGTGTTTATGCCGCCCCTACTGTTGCCTTTGTGGTTTTGTTATTAGCAAGCCATTAAATGAAAAATAGACAAAGAAGGGGGAGAGAATGGAAAAACAGGCTGGAGGCACAGCCATTTGTCTCTGTTAAATAAAACACACTGGCCGTCGGTAACCAGAGCCCTTAGACTGGTTAAAGCTGGTTAAGTACTCAGAAACTGGAAAGAAAGTCAGTGAATGAAGCTCTCAAAGTTGGGGCAGATCAATCCAGGGCAAAACAAACAAACAAACAAGCAACAATAAAACAAAGCAAACTAAAAGCGGCATCTCACTGACATTTAGCACAGCTTAGGGCAGCCAGATCAGAATACCAACCTACCAGTGGTCAAGGTAAGGAGAGGGCTCATGCATAATAACTGTTAAGTGCCTTACACCAAGATTTGCCTAGCCAGTTTTCATGGAATCAGGATGCTTGGCAAAGAAACCTATGGGCTTACAAAGTGTTATCTTTGTAACAATGAATAGATTTAGAAAAATATGAAAACAAAATACTGAAATTGCAAAGCATTGTTTTCTCACCTTGAAGAGAACAGAACATGATCCTTTCAAGCTCTTTATTCATTATTCGCTGCCTTTTTACTGATAGATCCATAAATATGTAATTAATTACACATTAAATCTACTGATGTCAGTGGAATGATGAACACAAATCTGACTCTGAATCCAACACGGACTGCCTTCTGTGTGCTTCTCTGCTCATTCTCACCCCCAGTATCATTACAGCAACTGTTCAATTTCTATCACTGAAATTGGAAAATTCACAGAAAAATAGAAAAAAAAAAAAAACAGAGACAGGAGATAAAAGAGGTCTGAATCTCTAGTGCTAGCTCTGCACTTCAATTCACATTTTGCATTGTAGTCCAATGGGAGATGACTGACAATCTGGGTTCTGTTCCTGGTTCTGGCAATGAGGTACAGTATTACAATGTGCAAGCTGCTTCCCCTCTGTCCTCAACTCCCCTGGTCTAAAAAACAGGATGTTTAAAAAATAAAAAAAATAATAGAGACAGGGAAAGAGACAGAAAGAGAGAAGGAAAAAGGAAAAAGGAAAGAGGAAAATGAAAGAGGAAAAACGAAAAAACGGAAAGTCCCAACCATTATGACATACAGACATGACATTATTATATAAAACGTGTATCATATACTACTAATAATATCCATGTAAATGAGGAATGAAATGCCACTAAGACATGGTGATTGAATGCTATTTTGTGGAACTATAACTAACCAAATGGGATGAAAAGGTAGTGAAGAATTACACCTGATAGTTATGAAAAGGGGGAGTGATGCTTCCAGAGCAAAGTTTCCATGCACATGCAGAAACATTTGAATATTAAGTCACTAGAGTATTTTGACAATGCTTTCTACTATTTCATAGGCAGAAACAACAATTTATCATAGGTCCTCTACATAAATACAAAACAGCCAAGCACTGTGGGAAATCTACATTGCCAAAGCTTTCTGAAATAATCTGAGTGAAGACAAATCAGAAGTTCAAGAAAGTGTCCTTCATGTAAGTATTTCAATTTCCTTCTGAAGCAGTAAGAACCTTAGAGATAAGGACCAAACTTCCTACCCTAATCTTTATTTCTAAAAAAAGGGATTGGGCAAATAGGCTCAAAATCTTAAGGCCCACTTTTCCTAGGGACTGGAAAGAATTAGATCTGAGTAGGTTTATCTCAATTGAACTAGGATAGTTTTTATTAAAAAAAAAATTAAACAAAAAAATCCATATTTTAACCAGCAAAGTTTAATCCCCTCTTTTCCTGCAAAAACTCAGATAAGTTTGATTTTGCGCCTCTTGCTGTCTCCATATTCCAGGTATTATGTCATTGCACATTAGACTGTGTCAACACACCGTGACTTCGTCCCCGCTAATGCAAAACCTCGGAAAACATGGAGCCAAGAGATAATTTCAGAGCGCTTTTTTTTTCTCTTTATAATGTAACTCGGTATTTATCCTTCCATATTTCTGACATTTCCATTGAGCCATAGTCCCAAAACGAAGCAAATCAGTCTTTCACATGCAAAGCCGTCTTAAAGCAGACTGTTGAGTAGCAATCCTTCTGGGCAGGTGAGCTTCATACATGTCTCAGGAAGCATCACTGCTTGTAAAAGCCACAAAATGCAGTGACAGGCTTCCAAGGGAGCCTCCTCAAGTCCCCTGTTGGTGGAAAGAAAGCTTAACCTGGTGCAGAAGGACCCTCCCTGAAGGAATGGCCGAGAGATGATGCTGAAAGCAATTGTGGGTGCAATGCTCCCAGAAAACACCCCCAGTCTCAAACAAGAGCTAAGTCTGCATGCCTGAATTTCAGAAATGGATCTTTTAGAATTGTTTGTTTCTTGGTGGTGGTTTTTTGTTGTTGTGGTGGTTTTTTGTGTGTGTGTTTGTGTTTTTTTTATGAGAAACAGTCTATTTTCTGCATTTATTTATTAAAACAGTGGCTCAGGCTCCTTGAACACAGAGGAAATTACATGGAGAACCTGTGTGGAACTTGATAAAACAGTTACATCATTGTCTCTTCCGCATCCTGTTGATTCACTTTTATTTCAGCATAAAGTGGCTGTAAATGCTAGTACTCTGATTTTATGATGCTTTACACTGGCACACGAAAAGGGAATTTCAGGGCCTGCCATCCACGATGATTTTTAGAAAAAAATAGAAGTAGAACTTCATGGGTTTTGAGTTAAATAATATAACGAGCCACCTTTATTGCACTGTGTAAGTAAATACTAACAGAGACAATATGTTTTAAGAGAAAGAACCAATTTAGGAAACCATATTATATGACATTATTAAAGTCTCATCTTCCACCACGAACTACTGTATGCTAAATCAAATAGAAAGCATGAAGAAGGGTTAACATTTCTAAGTACAACGCCCTTCAAAAACTCTTTCTGACAGTTATCTTCATATTTTCCACAGATGCTGCCACTGCCACGAAGTTGGGCACTAAAATAGATACAATGCGAGTGTCACGTCTCAGCTGTGCTGATACCCCTGCCATTCTAACTACCGGTGTGTCTGTACAGGGAGGAAAAACACACTTTATATAGCTAGGTTCTCAGAGGCGCTGTAGATGACATTTGGGAAGTTCTAACCACTGATCAAAACAACAGAAAGTTGTCAGCAGAAGATGGGTCTCAGACTGAAAGCAGGAGCCCAGCTATATTAGATATGTGTTACCTCGGGTAGATTGAAGCGATGCAAGTTACTCCTCTTGTTTACTCACAGGGCAGCCTGGACAGATGTAGCATTCTCTGGAGGCTTTGCTTACCCTGTAAATCATTATGCCTATATCCTTAATTGCTTGGCACGGCTCCCATGGCATACATTACATCTCTTCTGACTAATGCATATTTGTATCTGTTCACCCCCAGGGCATGTAACCAATAAATGCACTGGTACAAAGAGAAGGGCATGAGAATAATGCATTATAGGGAAGCAATACTCCTTGAGGATACCTGAGTAGCGTGGGCCAGCTGAGCTACCAGAAAACATGGCACCAGCTTCTTGCCCCTTTTTGGTTTGCATTGCTTCTCTGAAAATGTCTTAACATCCAGAGAGTCCAGAGGATCATACTAAAAGAGTATGTCCCATTCTATTCAGAAACTAAAAGCAGGATTAAACCTACATGACACAATCTGGTATGATATACGCATACCTTCCCCCTACAAAACATCAAAGCACTTAATTTTTCTTACTGGTAAACCCTCCTCAACCACAGGTGAGACAGTGTGAAGGAAAATAGTAAGATGGAAGAGACAGACAAGATCTGTGCTACTTAAACCTGCATAGCTGAGACCTGTTCCTGTAGAACAGGTGCAGAACAATAGGCTAGCTTCAAGCCTTTGGTTCCCCTTGACAAGCTCTGAGGAAGGTTCTCCCACCCACCTGGCAATGATATTTGTGGAGGGAGTGACAGGAGACACCGAGACACCGGAAAAAAGGAGTTCTTGCAGAAACATTTTATTCCTTTTAAACCATTCCCATGGCTACATCCAGGCTCAGAAGGGAGTGCAGCATTGGGAAGGTAAAAAGGAATCAGGTCTGTGACAAAAGACAAGAGAAAAGGCAAACATACATGTCCCGAAAGAGAGAAAGACTTCAGCAATGAGGTCAGAGAGATGGAGGGCATTTGTGCAAATACAGATTACATGTGCAATTCATTTAAAGGCAGTGGCATTTTTATTACAAAGAAGAGTTCAATCAAAGTCTCAAGAGATCTGCCATAAAGGAAGCCCTTCTTTGCTGCCTTGGTTGTATGAAAGAAACACCTGTTACGCACAACAAAAAAAGACAAAACAAACAATAGGTATAGAAGAGAGGCCATGGTTCAAAACAATATGAATTGGAGAAGCACAGTTTTCTCTAAACGAAGGGCTAGAATCCTATCAAATGAACAGCTGGGGAAAGCATAATTCTTCATTTTAGAAGGGAAGTTGCACAGATTATATGACGGCAACAAATACAATATACGTATCTGAGTTCTGCTTCCTAGGCACCGGAAAGGACAGGAATCTCCTCAGATAGCCCTGAGTGGAAGAATAAACTTGCTTGAGCCCAGCCCTAGGAAAAAGATAGCCTGCTTTGAAAAGAACACAATGGACAGTTTTCCTCCCATGGGGCGCTGGCAAGTTTCTGCTAAGAAGATACTGAGCTCAAACAAAACTCACAAAGACACGGAGAACAAACTTGTGATTTCAACAAATCCACCTTGATACCGAAAGAGGATATAAAAACACCTTAAATTGATGCATTTATTTTTTAAGTAAGAAGTGCAAATATTATTTCCACAGAACAAAGTATTTTATGCCAGTAAATCAATTACAATTTGAATTTCCTTATTTTAGTTATACCAACAATAATTTCTTAATTTCTTAACTGAGCAATAAGAAATAATAAAAGAAAAATAGACTTAAATAGTATCATGAAACTTATGACACTGAAAGTTGAAATTCTTCAAAATTTCATCTGCCTTTCATCTCAAGTAAATAGGAAATACCAGAAATACAGAGTAGCTCTAATTCCAGACACTACAACATATCAGCTCCCCAGAACTTTGCTTCATATCACCTCATTTATCAAGTGACTGTGACTGTACCCAGGGAAACTCCTTCTGCCAGAACCAGGTTCTGCAGAAAAACAGAGGCATCCTTTACACGTTCTAGCTAGAGAGCCATCACAACAGAAGGTGAGGAGCTTGAAAGTTTTATTTTCTTCACGTTTTTTAATTTCAAATAATTTGAATCTGTTTCTGCCCACTCTGTATCTCTGAGTGAATGCATCAGTCTCTCACTGGGAAATACTGCAGCCTTCAACACCTCCATCTAAATTAGGGGTTCTATATATTTGCCATGATTTTAGTTAAAAAGAAACTGTCAAAAGAGCTGAAGAATTCATAAAGCCTTGAAGAATTCACATCCACAATCAGCCATAATTTGATAAGTATTAACAACCTGTAGCACCCACACAGAAAACATCCCAATTCCTTCCTCCCTAAATCCCTGAGCAACATAAGAAGTTCACATACTGTTAATTAATCATGTTTCAATTTGTGAATGAATCAGGATGGTCTAAACCTGTGCATGAAAATATGTACCTATGTGTGTATATAACTATTCAGGTAGCCTGATTTTGCATACAACGTGCAAGCGTATCAATCAGTCAGCTATTTCACATATGCTTACTTGTTTCTAGACTATAAATTCTGATATCTGAACTGAAGAAACTGGACATGATTCTTAATTTGCACTTAAGTAATTGCTGAGAATGCCAAGAACTTCACACTCATTACCTATAGTATATATATATATATATAAAAAACACCTCTCGTATATTTTATTTATATTTTTATATATATATTTTATATATATATAAAAAACGCCTCTCACTGACAGACTGCAGCTCAGTCACATTTAAACCACAGACATGATTCTACACACAGTCTGAAAGACAACAAAACAAACTGTAACCACATAGAGCTTCAGAGGGCTAAACACTTAAAGAGGCTTCCATCAAATAGTCAAAGCGAAAGACACCTCAACTAAAAGACCTGTGAGTTTTAATTCTATAACTTCACCCTCCATTATGTTGGTAAAACATAAAAAGTGTGGTAAACTAAGAGGAAAAAATTCATTAGTGGTAGCTTGTGATCACAACCAATCTGGAACCAACTCCAGTGAGGGAGAATAAGGGGAGCAAGTAGAGGGCAAGACAGTGCAAACTGTTCACATAAAACAAAAGCACCCATGTAATCTTCCTTTCTGAGGAAGACAGTAACAGAAAAAAGTCTTCCCTAATTTGACAGTGACAGACAGAGAGAGAGGTAACAAGATACAGAAGAAGAAGAGCATCATAGTATGGGCTCCTATCCACACGGCCAGATAACTGTTTTCCCCTATTAGCATAGGAGAACATATCATTTCTCCCGTAACTCAAGTGACACTGGCATTTGTCCCATGCAGATACTCAAGAGTTTAAATGGTGCTGACATGACATTACAGGTCATTGGTATATAAGCACTACGTGCTTTTAGGGCCATCAAAAACACACAGAAACACAGTTTAAATAATGCTACTTTGAATGAAATGTCAAGGACTAAAAAGTTAGGGAATACCAGAATTAAGGTTGTCCACATAATTTTCATGTTCCTTCTTGTGAATGCAGTCTACAATTATATTATCATGTAATTCTTCTCCCTCAGGATACCGCTTTTTATTCAATATGCATGATGGAGGTGCCGGAAATAAAATAAAGACACTCATTTAACCTGATTCTGGCACTTCTGACTTTCAAAGGCCTCACTTCATTACCTAACTACAGTATTTCTTTGTATGCAATTTTCACAACATACAATAGTATAGAAATCTCTTGATCATTTCAGCCTAAATCCATTTTGAATTGCAATCTTGTTGAAATGATCCAAATTTCAACTTCTAAAGTTCGCTGAAAACTGTCAATTGTCTTCCAAAGTAGTCAAACTCAATAAAAACAATGTGGTAATATATGCATTCTAAATGAGTTTCCCCACTGTGAAATATTTGTAAACTGAGCACTGTGAATAAAAGTTGTCCCATTTAGTTCTTACTACTGCCTTTCTTACAAGTCTTCATTGTATTTTTAATAACCTTTTTAATGTTTGCCCTGGAACTTAGATTTCTTTTTTTTTTTCCCCCTACTTCTGAAGACAAGAAACTGTGACATGTACCTTTTAGCCTCCCCAAAGCATATTTCAAACCGTTTCAATAAAAATCTGAAAATAATCTTTAAATTTATTTACCTGTTATACATTTTATTCAATTTTCTTATTTGGAAGTTGGCTTAAAATAGACACTAAATACAGTATGTGAAATCAAACCTGAAACTTACGAGGTCCACGACTCTAGAGTTTGTCTTTGTTCAGCACAGACTTCCACTAGCCAACTGTGGCTTTCCCTCTCTTCCTCCAAGTCAGGCTTTACTTATACTGCCTCTTCAGCCGCTACCCTTCAAGCGATTAAACTATTTCATTTACTGTTCTTACAAATACCTAACATAAGTCTTCCACTTTAATTTATATGATACAGTTCTGATAGCTGGCAGAAAGTGAGTTAAAAAAAAAAAAAAGTATTCCCTAGTTTCTTGTATGCTATTACCACCAATGGTGAGCTCATCTTGTCTCCTGAACTGTACAGGGTAAGGCATAATCAGACGGATGTCTCAGGAAAATCCAAGGTAATGAAGACAGCGGTGTTGATTCAGTAGGTGGAACCACACTCTTCCCTATGAATCATTTTGAGCCATTATTCCAGCAAGGCTTGAAGTACTCTGTTTTGAATGAGCTGTCAAAATGAAGCCGTGACCACTTAACATGGCAAGAGATGAATCAGAAAAGCAAAGCATTGCCAGTAGAAACTAAACGCTCCTCAAATTTCTGTCTCTTAATAATGCAGGTATAGGAGCTGGTAGCAACTCCAAAGTACCAAATATTTCTCAAATGCAGCCACTCTGATTACAGAAAGAAACATTTCAGATAGAAGAAGCTGAGCAGAATTAGATGCCCTAAGGCAGTGTTTAGAATCATAACATATAGACAACATTCTTTACACAGCAATACTCCCAGTGTTTCTAGGACAAGAGTTACAAGCCTGGCAACAGTCATGAGAACTCTTTTTGTTTAAGCACTACCAATGGACAAGGGTTAACCCTATACAACCACCTCAGTTCTACATGTGGTTGTGTGTACTGTGTTTACAGAGAGAGCTCTAATATACTACTTCCTATGATGCTTCCTAAGGCAGGTTGCAATATCATTGCCTCCAGTGGACCAGCCAAACCCTACACTGGCTGTTGACCAGAATCAGCACAAGAAAATGTACCCTCATACCTCAGTTCCTGTAGGCCACAATTTGATAATATAATACTATCACCAAACAGTATCACAACAAATGTACCAAAGTTCCATTTTCTATTCATACCATGTATCACTGAAAAGCATAGCAACTCCTAAATAACCCGAAATAACTCATTTCTGATTTCAGTTAAAGCTAGGCAATCCCAAACATATTCTGTAATACTGAAGAGGAAAACAAACAAGACCCAAATTTGGCAGTTTCATTATCTTTGGGATCCTTCAGGATATCACACAATATGTAAACAAAACATTCTTTGGCCAAGAGGAGTGAAACCCCTCAATTTAAAGAAATCACTAGAATTATACTCAGATGTGAATTTTCAAATCTAGGTTTGTTTGGGGCGGGGGGCGGGGGGGGGGGGGGAGAGGACAGGGGCATGAGACCCTATAATAAATGCTCTCAAATTATGTTGGTGAGTCATTTTGCAACTGGTGACCCTTATAACAATGTTCTCTTAGAGCCAATATGATGCCACAGAGTGATTTGTCTGTTAAATTGAATCTTTGCCTCCAGATAGATAGATAGATATAAAGTTTATTTTGAAATGTCTCCTAGTGCCTCTGAGTCTGACTGATGTGAGATGTTATTTTGAACATGCCAAAGCATCTGAACGGCTCCAGTCCTTTCTTTTCAGCGTGCATTCCTTGATAAGTGGCAAAGCTTCCCACTTATCAGTCACTCAAAGTGACTGTGGCTGTCAGTTGTGTACAAAGCGCAATCAGTTTGGAAGCAGAGACACCAGCATTTTTCTTCTCAGCTTGAAGCAAACACGTTTTGACTGCTAGTCATTCAATTTTAAAGCATCTTCAATTAGGGGCGGTTGAAGATATAAAGAAAACACATCCTAAACACCTCCGCCAGCCAGCAGTAAAAAATTTATTGTTATCTCCTGCTTTACCTTGCTGCAGAGGCAGCAGTGGCAGCCTTTTTTGGCTGCACAACAAAAGTGTTCATGACTACGCACACTCCATATGGCCAAGATCACAGCCATAAAGAGTTCACATTCAGCTTCCCAAGCCACTTATACAAACTGCTGTGGTGCTTTCTGCTCCTGTACCTCTGCTGTGTAAATACTGCATGGATACATGAACATAGCTCACATAAGCATGCATCCACGACCCCACGTATTTTGAACAAAAACATTCACAAAATGACATACAGGCTCTCTACTGCCAATAAAACACTGATCAAAACCAGTAAAAAGACCTCAGTAATATTGATTGGTTAGTAATTAAAAAAAAAAAAAAAAAAGGAGTAAGCTGGCAGAAAGGAATAGCTGATGAGGAAAAGGGTGGGCAGCTGCCTATGAAAGATCAAAGTGTCAGGGAGCTGGAAATGGAAGAAAGGGGTACAAACTGTGGAGTGCCTTAGGGAGATGTTGAAATTGGAGAGTGGGTCTGAAAAAGCCAAGAATTGGTAACACCAAGGATTGGTAACGCTGGAGAAAGCTTCACTGTCAGCAAGTGCTGTTTCAATCATCTACCACAGTACAGGCCAAAAAAAAAAGGTTTTATCTGATGAAAGCATATGCTTTCAATCCCAATAAATCCAAGTTGTACAAATCTCAAACAGATTCTCCTTGCCTGCACTGGTGCAACTACCCCAGTCAGCAAGTCTGAATTATGTAAGAATGTACAAAAGGCCTGAGAATGTAGAAGATGCCTGCTATAGAGATAATCTTTGGGAGCAGGAACATGGCATACTGGCGGAAAACATTCCTCTGCACATAAATAAGTGTAGTCTTTTATGTGACCTAACTTTTAGGGTAATGGAAGGAAGCGAAGGTTACTCTAAAGCGCATGCATCATATCCTTCAGCAAAACACATACGTTATTTGCTGAACTCAAAAGCAATTAGCTCATTCCAACTTCTAGCCTAGAATTTTCTTCTCACTCCTCCCTTTCCCTATCTCCTCCTCTAACCTCATCTCCCTTTTCTTCCTCTTTGTTTTGTTTTTTGAATAATTAATTTCCCAGGGGCTTTTCCCTGCTTAAGGGATAGGCAAGTTATTCTGATAACTGATAGGACATCAGCTGCAGAGCTTTTATGAGAAACAATTGTTTAGCCTCTTTGCCGGCAACCTCTGTTGTTTGGGAAGAGGTTGCAAAGTCATGGGAAAAGCTGCAGTGTGACTCCTTCTTGGGCCTGTCTCACTGAATTCAGTATGCCCGTGTTTATAAGTTGCTGGAAAACAGCTGCTCCTGACACATGATGAATTTGGACAAAATGTCCCCAACCTATCTATGAGTCCAGTCGGTTTGACTGAGAAGTCACAGCTTGTCATATCCACACTTGCAAAAAAATAAAAATAAAATAAAATAATAATTAAAAAAAACCACAAGAAAACAAACTGGCTCAGTGGACAGAGCCTGTTCTGAAAACATTTTGAAGTATGAGAAGGAAGATACTTTCTCACAGTTTCCTCCTGAAGAAAGGTATCATTAAACTCTCACTAATATGAATAAGAGCCTTTTCACTAAGTTCAGTGGGAGTTGGATCAAGCCCTCACTTCAACAGCTTTATTGTCTAGGAAGGAAACCTTTTGTCCTCACCTCTCTCTGATATGCAAAAAGGACTCTAATTACAGAAGAATTAATACTGTTCTGCTGTGCAATGGCTTGCAAAGAGGTCGTAGCACCACGAAGCACTGCTCTGCTGTCACTGACTTCTGAGAAAACCAGAATTCCCAGGCAAATGATGATACAGAAGTAACAGACGTTACTAAATCTGTAACCGACCACTTGTGTAGTGGTTGCTCATTTTTGCGTCTTGAGTGAAGGATTCGTCATCTATGGCCCTTCAAAGCCTCCTAGAGAAACCTAGGTTACAGTCACGTAAGAAGTTGGGAACCAAGAAAGAGATTTCACAAGTCCTTAAGGCTGCGCTGAGGATCTCTACTCTTTATAGGCACAAACCACTCCAAGTATTTAGCTCACACACTGGCCTTGCTGGAGTTTGCTTTCCAGAAGGACACAGAAAATGAAAGGATGAGTGTGCCGTACAATTTAGAGTGCAAATTTGTTGGAGCAGAGAATAAATTTCCAGATTTTCTTATTCAAACAGTCAAGTGTCTTCTTACAACAAGAAGGAGCTACAGATATTTTTTACAAATAAATTTCATCAGTTACCATGCTAATGAAAATCTCAGTTTTCTCTAACACAGAGAACGTAAACAGCCCTGAACAACAACCAGCCAGCTCCGTGTAAGACATGATCATTAACCTGTGCAGTTCAAAAGAACTGCTCACTGTCAGCAACAAGAAGTCTAAACAACAGAAACTGTCTCCATAGACAACTGTGTGCACAAAATTATGGTATCTAAAGCACTCTGGAGGCAGGCCCTCTTACCAGTGTTTTGGAAGGCTGGAATCAAACCCGAGCCTCTTTGTGTTTGGAAAGTTCTGACAATAACAACTGTGTCATTTCTATCTTGGCACGTTAGGCATAAGAAATATTTTTCTGAACTCTGCATAACAAAAAAACCAAAGCCTTCTTTCCTTCCCCCAAAAATATAGCTAGATTTTGAAAAATAGATTTTGCTACAGCTAACCATATTGCAGGAAATTCCAAGTATTCGAGATTTTATTATATTCCAAACTGGAACAACACCTTAAACCTCAGAGTTTAATAAGAATGGGAATATTCTGAATTGGGAACGTATCAGCACAGCCAGACTTCTCCATCTACCAATACAACTCAAGGGAAAAGGCATACTGTCAGCTGACAGTGGATGGGAAAGATGGAAATCTGGATCTACACGCAAACAGGAAGGCCTTACTTGGAGCTGGGAGGACACCCAGGGCAGTTGAGGGATGCCAAAAAGCCAGGAAGTCTGTAATATGAAGAGTCACACAGTCTGGAGGGTGGTGGTGCCCACAGCCCATTTCAGACAAGCTGCCAGGGCCCTGCAGGTCTGGTAAGCATTCACCCCAGACTCCAGAGGGCAGAAGCATACCTGCCAAGTGCTACAGGGTGCTGAACTGTCTGCACGCCAATCCGGGTGGCAAGCAGAAGTTACAGCCTGCCCGACAGGCAGAGTGCTGAGGTCACCTTCGTATACTTGCAGCAGAGCTTAGTCAGAATTCACTGGCTCTTCAGTCACATTTCCTAACCAGAGGTTTCCCATCAGAACATCTTCTGAAAAGTCTCTGGTTCTAAAGGAACATAGAAATCCTACATTAAAACTCCATGTAATTAAATGATCGCTGTTTGGCAGGACATATTTCAGATAGCACTCAGTACTTGGGCTAAGTGCATCATCCAGAACTGAAACAAATTAGTAACTGAGTACTGGCACTATTCAACTGTGGCCCAGTGTAGAGACACTGTAAAGTGGCGCTGCTTCTACATGCTGCTTGGAGATCTTAGTTATACATTATTGGCAACCTGAAGTGTTGCAAGATCTTGAGCTGGGCTCTCCAAAAAAAATTTTGACTAAAAATCAGAACAGTTTAAAAAACAACATTTGGCCTCCGTTTTGTTTGCCTTCTAATTTTGGAACTTGTAGTGTTTCATGGTTTCAAGTTTTGCCTGGAAATATGAGAGCTAGAAATTTACATTTTGAATAAATGAAAGCTGGCATTTTCGTCATCACATGACTCCAAAAGCTGGGGTTTGAGGAAAAAACATAAAACACTGTCAGGCCTCCCACAAAACTGTGAGATTAGCAACATTGGTTTTATCACAATTTAGGCTACAAGTTTGACCTATTTTACCAATCATGTCATACTGAATATGAATTGCGTTATGAATTTTAACAACTGGATTTCATTATAGTTCAATTAAAGTGACTTTTGTCACTGAGCTTTAAAACTATTCCATCATCAACCTAGGCTAGTTTTTCTCTGAGCAAGTGGAAGATGTAAACTGTACCAGGGCCCCAAACTTTGCACCTCGGGGATACCCTTCAAGGCAACAAGACCACCTGTGTTCATTGCCTGTGCTCTGGGACCACCTTAGCACCACAGTAAAGGAACAACCAGCCCTCCTGATGGGACAGCTACAGACCCCCTGACTGATACTCACTGAAGAGCAAGAACACCAAAGAATCACTTGTGGGCTCCCAGAAAAGACAGGAGGTGACACTGTGAGCTCCCCTAAAGCCTTGAAGGATAAAACCACATTTTGTCCAAGAACCTGCTGAACAGTCATTTGTGTCTACATGCTCTTTCCTCAGCCTGCACATCACCACAGAGCTGTTCTGAAACAGCCTGAAATCTTCAGGGCTGCTGGTGCATATGAGAGCAAATGGAACAAAGTTTCAATTTCATTTCTGGTAAAATGATGAGGCTGTGTAAGGCAGAAGATCCCAAATATTCTGCAGGCAGAGACTACACAGAAAAACAGATCAGAACTGGAGTTAGTGTGCATGGGCAACTGCATTCCAAAGTGGCAAAAAAAAAAAAAAAAGATGGAAGAAAGCTTAGTTCAGTCAGAGAAACTCAACCACCCTCACAAACGAGGTATAGAACATCTCAAAAAAAAAAAAAAAAAAAAAAAAAAAAAAAAAAAAAAAAAAAGCCCAAAATTATTCTAATATCCCAAAACATAGATCATGTTTTAGCATTATGAGGTTATACAGATTCTTGACTTCAGCCTAATCAACAACTTTTCTCCCATTTAGCATTACCTTTTACTTAACTCTCTATATGAAGACAACCTGCTAGTCTTCCACGTTAGTGGAACTGCCTTCCAGCTACTTTGGAAGAGAAGGACTTGGAAAAGATTCAATGTCAATTAGACACTCATGTGCCGGCTACATTTTTCCAAGCTCAAGTAGCTAACACATCCTTTCCTCACCAGCAGAGAAGCAATTGAGTTGTACTTAAACTCAGCATTTGCAGTTCTCTGAGGAGGAGAGATACACGGCAATCTTTCCCTGTTTACGCACTGTGTGTGCTGGTGACTATATGCTGGGGTGGGGAGAAAGGGGAATGTTTCCAAGTTAGAGCACTTAGAGAAAAGAGTCATAAATCATGGGGTCAGTCAGGTTGTGCTTTCTTTTAACCTTAGGGTATTATGTTTTCAATACAATATTTCAATAGCTTTTTTCTGTGTAATAATTTATCTGGAATTATGGCAACTCTTACAAGCTTAGAAAAAATTGGCTCAAGTAAAATGAATCCTTTGTCATAAATAGGTTGTGTTCATAACTGCAGCCTAATCATTCAATTGCACATAAGTCAAATAGTTATCCAGACTTTGTAGGAATATTTCCCTGTCAATAAATCTAATGCTATTTAAAAACTCTGGGCCAATGTGACAGCAGCCTGTTAGATTAATTAGGGCAAGGTCAGAAAATCTGAACTCACAGCTACATTCATGTCAGAGTTTTGTTCCACCCACCATAACCTGACTGTAAACTCACCAACCATTTTAAACATGGGCATGTTGGGGTTATTTCATTGTCTCCATTTATACATAAATGCACATTTCTTTGAGAATTGTTACTTTACTCTGACCACAGACAACTAAACATGCAACTGAGAAGAAATGTACTGTATTGAATTCAGTGATAGTAGGGTTTTTAAATTATTTTTAAATGATTTTTTTTTAGAGTCTTGACAATAATTGGACTGCAGTCAGGGTTCAAAAGACCACAAGACCATACAGACAGTGGAACTGTCAAGAAGCCATCAGCATAATCCAAATTTCACTACAAATGGATCATCTCTGTGGGAATGAGAGGACAGTATTGTCTCTCTGCCTGTTTAATTCTTGACCTTTATCATGTGACCATCCAAAAGGAGAGTGCCCAAATCTGATGGGCTTTGTGTGAAGTGGACCCTGGAGGTGAAATTCTGACCTTGACAGGGTCAATATTTCATCCAAAATCCCTTGGGACAGGCCTCCAAATCATGTCTTAGGCTTGCAGCTTGTATCAGATGATAGCTAGCCGACTTTCATTTACTCCTGACTTAGGTCAAACTTGGATCAGGGATCAAGAGATGAAAGGCTCTATATCTCATTATCAATAATCAGTGTTCTCCACAACCCTAAAAAAAGACATACTTCATTCTTATCTACAAGACCTTAAAACTTAAAAGGGTTGGGGTCAAATTATGTTACTTCAATTTATTTTTATTCACTGCTTATAAAAAAACTTCCTCTATCACTCTCATAGCTAAATGCTAAAAACATAAATACTTTTCTTGCTATTGTGGAGGTTCTGCTATTGTTCTTCTTTATGAGCATTACAGACCCACACACAATTTTAAAAGAGAAAAAAGATTAAAAAAAAAAAAACAAAACACCAGGAAAAAAACCCACAAAAACAGAGGTCAAACCTAATCCAGGCCTTCTAACATCAAAATTCTTTTCAGCAAATCACATCTTGTATACACTTTGCCTTGTAACATAGGAGTGAAACTTCACCAGAAGTTTTTCAAAGTTACAAAAGTCCAGATACTGAAAGAGTATCATTTGAAGTATTAGCCGCTTTTTTGCTAGCACGAAGCTATGCAACTCCTCTGATTTGGTTGGAATTATGCTTTTGCAAAGCAGCTAACGATATGGCCTGTAATTTTAGGCAACTAATTCTAAAGCATTTTGGAAGGAAGATCCTGATGTAACTGAACAAACAGGACACAACATCCACTTCCACACTGACTAGCATTGCTCTGTAAATAACTGCATACTTAAACAGTCAGAGATTCTACCATGACTCTAGATAGCTGTAAATGTCAGACCCCCTCCTTTCTTATTTCTTGTAAACCTTCACAGGCAAACTGATTTGCATTATACCGAGAACAAGGCTATGCATATGTACATGCAGAAGAGAAGTACTGAAATATTGCCATGAAGAGAGACCTCCAAATGTGTTAAGGGAAGAAAAAGAAGTTAAATAAAGTTTACTGGTTACACTGCATTAGCATTTTTTTTTCTCCTAGTAGGAGTAAACATGTAGATGCCTAGGACCTGCACGTAGATGCCTACGCTCCTAGAGAGCCCAGTTGCTGTCTAGGATCTAATCAACCTTTAGGCCAGTTTCTCACACACTTACTTCACCTAATGTGTTCAAAGTTTCCTGACTGTCAGAAAACTTCAGGCAATAGGAAGGAGAGACTTGATTACAGATCACTGAAGAGAAAGAACTGATTCAGCAAACCTTCAAAAACAGATTTGGAAGAGACCCACTGCAATCCAATACACTTTAGCAATGTTTTTTGCCACTTCTGATTTAAACCTAAAGAGCACTTTCAGAGGATTTCATCCTGCAAATCCTTGCTCACGCTACCAGCTCCTCTCTCATCTGCTTCCTGATTCCTGTAGGAGTAGTGTTAATCACTCAAGGCCTTCCTGAAACTTTTTTCGCTTAATGACAGGTAACATCATCATGTGTTTCCATAAATAAGATGTAAGCCATCTGCAGAGATCCTTAAAGATACTATGACAGTAATGCCCGAGGGAAAACATGAGGGAACAGAAAGGAAGGGGTAACAGGGATACGGGTGGAGATACAGTCTCTGACCTGGATCTGTTGCTGAAGAAGGTTAATTTTGTGTTGCTGCTGCAGGAGTTGCTGCTGTTGTCTTGCAATCTGTGGAGAAATTGCACATAAGTAATGTGAGATATGCATCATCATTCCTAAAGTTGCTGCATAGCAAACTTCAACCCTGCTTGGTCCTATCAGCTGCTCTGTAAGCTAAGAAACCTTCAAGTGTGGGTGGCAGCAGCCTGAACTGCCACTGAGCCAAGGGGCTCATGCTCAGGAGCAATTCATAACAAACACTGGTGTGAAAGGAAATCTTACAAAAAATGCTGTGTTGGATGTTAGGAGGAGGAGTGACAAAAATCTCTCTCATTACCAGAAGTGGTGCTGCTAAAGTTAAAAAAAATAAAAATTAAAAAAAGTGGAGAGAGCATTAATCTGCTCCTCCCTGCTGAAGGAGGAACAATACTGGTAGACAAGATAATGGAAAATAATAGGGGAAGGCAGAAAAGGCAAGTAAATGGAAGATGGACAGTAAAATTATTTTTATGTTTGGTACCACCTATGCAAAGTTTTCCAAGAAAGGAAATGGGACACTCAGGAGGCATTGGTGTATTTCACTGATGTAGAAACAGACACAAAGAGACCAGAACAAGGTTTGGGATAAGTGACTCTCAGTATTTTAATTGGCATATTGGCAAAAAAGAGCTAAAGGGGCAGAGCCAGTCTACACAGCTCTACAATTAACCTGATTCACACAAGTTGATGGGGTAGTTACACACCTCCTCTCAAAGTCATGTGTGTTTTCCATAAGGATTTCCATCCTCTCTCTCCATTGCCTAAATGACTGGGAGTTGTAACATAGATATATTTTGCATACAGTGAAGGAAAAAGCAGGCAATAATGTAATCAAATCAGAGTTTTTAGAGGACGAACGATGATAAACCATGAAATGTCTCAAATTGAAAAAGCAAACTCTGAAAATTTTCATCTGAGTCATCACAAAAGCTCTGCTCTCATGAATAGCTAGCATAGCAGTACAAACATTAAGGAGTATTGCTATTCTCCTGTGGAATGTGTACACATCTCAGGGTCAGATGGGAACTTATATACACTTACTGGGAGGAATTTTGTGCATTCTTCCTCCTAGGTGTTTTCTTTCATTTCTGTTATTAAACTACTATTAGCATAAGAAACACTCATTCATAGGTAACTCCACATCTAAAAGATTGTTTTCTTTCTAGAGCATCTTTTTAAGTAACCAAACTGATTTTATCAATATATTTTTAGAAGTTTATTTTAGTTTCTATGCAACAGAATTATGCACATTTTCTCAAATTAAAATAAACCCCAGTTATGCTAATAAAAACCCTGAAGCATTTTTTCCTTTATTTTTCCATTTTCTCCATTTTCTTTTTCACTCTCAGGTCGTTCAGTCATCCTGTAGCAGTGATGTTTTTAATAGTTAGGGCAAAGGGAATACTTCCTGCAGGATGTCTCCTAATGGAAGGATTCTGCCAATTGCACCCTCACGCCTTCATCCATTTTTCTCCATGTAAACAACAGTGTGATACAACTTGGCTGGTTTAACAAGTATGTCACTTTTTCTGCCTTATGTGGGATTTCAGTGTGAGGCCAAAATACAAAGTATTTAAGACAAAGCTTTCAATAGAGAAAAAAGGGAAAAACAGAGCCAGAATATCTGAAGATGTCAGCAGTGCTTTAGAATCTTAAGATTTGTTAGCTAACATACTAATACTGAAGTATGACAACCATGACTGAATGCGCATAGTTCCATGAGTTTCATTACATGCTGAGATACATGCTCAGACAGATCAAATGCTTCCAGATATGAGGTAGCAGAGTGGACTACTGACAAAATTTTAAAGAAGAGTCCAAGTATTCTCTGTTCAGGTAAAGAAATGGGCATCCATTTCTGTTAAAATTCACATGGTGCAGATTTGTTAGAAAAGTTGTGGTTTTGCATAAAATAAAATGTTAAAATGTGTCAGTGTGTTCACAATGGAACTGTTCATGTGCAAAGGCATGTTTATGTTTTCAGTGAAGGGAATATTTCCAAGAACTGAAAATGAAGCCTCTCAAGTGTCGAAGAAAAAACGTCAAATTTCATCACTGACTTCATATTGTTCCCCACTTTTTTTTCCACAATTGGCAAAACAATCATTTCATTTGCCTCATTACAACCCAAATGCTACCTATTGAACAGCACCGAATACAAGTAGCACTTGGAGATTTCATAGGAGTACTGAATTTGCACACTTATTTACATATACTTCAAAGAAAACAAAACAACAACTGCAAAAAAAACTACTGGAAGAGAATACCCCCGAATTGGGATATATATATATCTTTGAAAGACACAGTATCGTATATTGCAAATAAAAGCAGCATTCCAATCTATTTTTGTTCACATTTCTTAACCTAAGAAAACAAATATTAAAGAAAAAAAAAAAAAAGAGGTGAATAACCTTAGGAAGTATAAATTCTAAAAGATAATCTGCTGGGGAGAACTTCTAGAAAATGATTTTAAGCTGAAAGCCACCATAATAATCACTCACCTGTTCTTGTTGCTGCTTAGCCAGCTCCATTTGCTGGCGTTGCTTCTCGATCTGTGAGGCAGCCAGTTTCTTCTGTTCATCATGAGCTGCTAGCAGCTGTTCTCGCAAACTGGTCAGCTGATTGATCATACCCATGAGCTGCCTTTCTTTCTCAGCGAGGCTTTCTGGAGTCCCTGGGCATCATATGGTGGGGGAAAAAAAAAAAATGGAAAGAGAAGAGAGGAAATTCAGAGCTAGTTAGGTTTTGCAGGTTCAGTGTAAGCAAAGTTTTAGCTGAACCAAAGAGCAGCAGCCTACTGCAATTTATTGCACATTATGGCCTGTCCTTTCTCAGGAAAATGAACCATGAAGGATAATTCCATATGCAGACTTTGATCCGGTGTCCCCCTTCAATGTTCTCTTGCCCATTCATCTACTTTCTGCTGCCTTTCTATCAGCTCAAAAGGGAAAAAAATACTGCCTGCTCTGAGTTTCAAATTTTAAACCTTGTTTACATTTCACAGGGATCAAAATTAACATTTCCAGTTCTTATAAACTACTGAGTTTTCAGCAGAAACTTATAACTAAGACATGTCAATCTTTTGACGCTTGCAGAAACTGTAACGTCCACATTAACCTCCCTTGTATATTTAATGGGAAGCAGGGGGGTCCCCTTGGGGTGGGACCTCTCAGCCTCCTTGCTGGTACTCCCACAGCACACAGCCACTACCTCATTCCCATACGTCCTGATGAGGATGAAGTGATAAAGTATTTAAACTGTTAGTGATGAGTATCGCTGCCCTCACCATCAATTAATATTTTTAAAGGAAAAAGCCCTGCAGAAATGTATCAGAAAAACTGAGTTAAGTGCTACTCACCATCTCTCATGTTTACTGTCACTAGATGCTTTTTAAAGGAGGACACAGACACAGGAACTGACTAACCTCTATCTCTAAATCATTCGGTAAAAAGCCCTCCTTCCACCCAGAATGACAGTGATTATAAGGGAAGAGAAGAAAAAATTCCAAGAAAAAAAGCTATGAATCACACACTAGAAACAAAAAATGCACTATTAGTATATCTAGTATCATTGTACTACAAATTTAAAAGACCAGAAAATATGCGTAGCAGCTAATCCACAGATATCTCCAATACCACCACACCCTCTCATATGAGTCAGAGCCATGAAACCTTTTTCAAAAAAGCCTTAGGAAAGGATTAGGACTATCTATCTCTATGCCTCCTCCGAAAATAATCTGTTTTTTGGGACAACCCTGCCACACAAACCTTTCTAAAATGCAGGAAATGTTCTTCTGCCAATGTCACCAATGCTCTCCAAGAGGAAAAAAAAAAAAAACAACAACCAAAAAACAAAAAGTGAGAGAGAAAAATTTGGCGACTACACTAAATATGCTCCTAGCCAACTATCAGTCAGACATGGAAAAGAGCTACTTGTAATAGCTCATTTAGCCTACCCCCCTGCCAGTGCAGGAATGTTCCCTACAATATATCTACTACAGCTTTTGACATTGGACTGAAAAGTCTGAAAGACTGAATCATCCACTTCACGTTTTGGAAGACTGGTCCACAGCCCTACAGGTGTCACCGTTAGGGTTATTCACTTGATATTTAGTTTTATTTATATTCACTGAATTTCAGCGTTGCACTCCCAAGCGGCATCACGTTTCCTACTTAAGCAAAGTCCTGTAGCAGTTTTCTAGATAATTACATACATTTGGGAAAACACTAAGAATACATATCTTCGTATAAAGGAAATGTAACGATTCATTTTTTATTAAGATGTTGGAGATCTATGTAGAAATATCTCTATTACACAATAGAGGGCTGCAGCAAAACATTCTCTGTAGTAGGAGCTGGAAAGTTGAGAGTTGTATGGAAATAGCAACAACAGGACTTAAAACTCTTCTGTTAAAGGCTGGGAGAAATAGAAAATGGCCAAAACACTAATGCAGGCAAAGAAAACACTTTTTTTTTAAATTTCAGTAATTGGAGAGAATTGATTTAAGTGATGCACTTGCCTCCTGGATGTAGAATTAGTTAGCAGTGCTACTGCCACTCTTCTACCCTTCATACATTCTTCTCTAGGAAAAAGGGTGCAGAGTTTCCAAGTTGCACAGCATAACTACTTGAAAAGACAGCTCTTTCCTTGACCTATCAGCTGCTAGCAGTTCATTTCATTGTAATACTCATCTAATGACAATTATCAGTATATTCTCGCAGTACAGCACAGTGTACCACACTGAGACATTTGAAAAAAGAAAATATTTTCTTCTCAACTTTTATGAGGATTCAAGAATGTGAGGGAGAAGAAAATACAGAGAGAAAGAATGTAACAGGTTGCTAGTTATAACCATTAGTAGGGTTAGAAAAGTGCAATTGCTCTCAAATAATTTATTTGAGAAATGCAGTGATGCACATTGAAGATATTTAGCCAGTACTGGCTCAGCAGTGCATTCTGAGATCCCATAGTAGTTTCGGATGGGAGTCAAAAAGTCTGTAAAGCTAAACTAATCCCCCCTACACCTTTGATGGGTGGAAAAACACTTCCATGTGTGTGGACTGACAGACAGATGGGTCACAGAGCTCCTCACAGCAGCAGCAGAAGACATCTCAGTAGTCAGTGCCATGCTCTCCAGCTCCCACATGCAAAAGCTCTCCACGCGCACCCAGCAGCGACTTGGCACAACCAAACTGCATGGGCAACTTGCTAGCACAGCTCTTCTGTGATCTCTTTTACCTACGGAGGAGCAAAAACCTGCTTGCTTCCCTGGAACACAACAGCTAGACCTATGCTACAGGAACAAGGGAGAAGGTTTGGGTGAGTAACAAGTAGCCATGGAATGCTGCTGACAGCCAAGCTCAAGTTATAGGTATACCATGGCTGTGCTCCCACAGAGAAACACAGAGGAGCTGATCTCCTCATTGTTACTATCTTCTGAAGAAAGTTTGAAATGCCCAGAGGGGATGCTTCGTGTACTAACTTGGTATGTACAATACCAAGTCTTTTGGCTTATCAGCTCGAGTGGGAGTAGTCTGACAGAACCACTGTTTTCGTTGAACAATCTGAGACCATTAATAAACTGGAAGGGAGAATTTATCACTGTCAGCTTTTAAGAAAATACTTCTTTGGAGAATACTTTGTGGAAAACACAGCTTAGCTACTTTTATGTGATTACGTTTCAAATGACTTTAATAACATTACACTGTAATATTGAGTCTTCAAGGTATCTTTCCTTGCAAAGCAAGTACTCAGCCATATTGCCAAACAACCACCACAATGGAAAGGATCAAAATTACTATCACAGTTAGTTTTGAAGATTTTTTTGCTGGTGGCTTATAGAAGCATGAAAGTTAAAAAGAAGAAGAGACAGAATCAGACTGTCTTGGTCATAATATGAAGTGTTTGATATTTTGCATTTTGCCCTTACTATCTGGCACCTTTTTTATAATTTCTTCTGTGGAAGGAGCTAACAAAACTGCAGCTTAAAATTGCCATTTATAAACAACTTTGTTTGCATAACAAATGAAGACAAAACAGTACTCAAAAGTTGTATATGCAATGGTGAACAGCTTTGATCACTACAAGACTATGAGTATGAATTAAAATGCACTACCAAGCACTAGCTGCCATTTTTATGTCCATTTCTCATTGCTGTAAATTACAGGTAGGCAAGAAGAGCGTACTTCTGTCCTGTCATCGCTCTGTTCTCTCTTTTAGCCTGCATGAGAAGATCCAAACTTTCATCGTTTGAAGTGTCCTAGCACTCAAGGGGTTTTGCATTTTGAAGATTATGCAAGTTACACAGCAAAACACATCAGCATTTTGAGTAATCACAACAGTTGTGTGAAAACAGGTGCTTAACTGATGCTGCCCAGGAAGCCACAAGCTATCCCATGCTGCCAACCTGCCAGATCCTTGGAGGTGGTGCAGAGTTCAGAAAGGAAAAGTCACAGCCTCAGCAGCTGCCTCTGGCCCTTGTCACTACACTGAGAGCTGCTCCCTGCAGCATGGAGCTGGAGTTGGTTCTGGAGCTGCTCCTTGCTCTGCACCACTATTTGTACAACTGCAGCACTTACACTCTGCATTGCAGTATGACTAGGAGGTAAAACAAGTGCCTATCACTGCAGTGTAACAACTTGACAGCAAGCTAGATCACTTCACACAGGTACTGAGCAAGGAGAGCGGCGTGTATCAATGGCTGCCTTAATAATTACTCCTAACTATTATCAGATGCACAATGAGTAGATATTGTACAGTTTGTGTTTAACAAACCTTTCACCCACCAGGCCACCCAGCCTTTCAGAGGTTGCTGTAGGCACTTGTTCCATTCTCTCTGTACTCTACCATTGCAATGGCAAAATAGGAGTTTCTCACAACTTCACAACTTAGCAAAACAACAGACAACAGACATCATCGTACGCACTACAATGGGAATAGCCGAGGAGAAGACACTTTCCAGATGCACCATCTTATACCAGATACACCATTCTCTACCACCACAAAAAGAGATCCAGAAAGAAAAAAAAAAAGTGTTTGTGGATGCAACACCCACAGCAGATGGCAATAAAAGAAGACTCAAATTAGTGGCATTCTGTATAGCCAAACCTAAACTTCATCTCAGATCAACACTACCCATAATAGTGTTTCTGTAGGAAAAGAAATTTACTCAAATGTGAAATAAGCTATTACACATTCTTAGTTCTGATTCACAGTCTCAGACTGGCAGTGACAGTAACATTTTAATAAACATTAGAATGAAGACACCAATATGACCAAATGACACACTTAAAGTGAGAAAACGAACAGGAGAAACCTTGGCATATTCATCCAAAACAGAACCAAAGGAAAAAAAAAAAAAAAAAGGCAGAGAAACTCCTTTTGCAATCCAAACAGTAAATACTTTATCGTAATTTATTAGACAGAATGAGAATGTAAATGAGAATTTGGGAAAGCCAATATTTTCTTTAGCAGGCACTCGAAGCATTTGCTGCGAATGCTGAAGTGATCAGGCTGTTTGCTCACAGCCAGCCCACAGATCTGCTCGCAGCCACGCAGCTCCCAGCACATTCTACAAGGGGCAAAGACGTGGCCAGGCGCTCCCCAATTTCTGAGCCATGTCTCAATTAAACGTCCAGGAATGTTATCAATCAGAGGCTTCCCCGCACACACACAGACAGTGAAATTCATCCCCCCAGACAGTTTACTATCAAGGTAATTATGTAAATAGCTTTTGAACTGTCAGCATCTGTCTTTCAAAGAAAAATCAAAGAAAACAATGTGCGAGTAGAAAGCCTGGAAGACACAATAATATTGTATTATGTTCGTATCATTAACTTTAGTTACAAAAGGAAAAAAAGTCCTCCTGTATCTACAAAGCTTTGTAGAAAAAAAAAAATTAAATGGAAATAAGAATATTTTGAAGTACTCCATGTTCAAATAATGATAAGATGTATAATAATAACTAGAGCACACAGTACAGAGCATTTTTTAATTTCAAAGCATTAGCTAATTGATTTTCTTCAAGCCTGTCAGCAGGTGGAAAGGTATGCATTACCTTTATGTATGAGAAAACAGAAGCTTTAAGTTTTAGAAAATTGCCTGAAGCCATTCTTAACTTTAGGGACTGTAAGCTGTTCTACTGCTGGCCTTGCTGAATTCACCAGCAGAAAGACCACAAATTTCTTTATGCACAGTATATAAATACTTGCATTTTTGCTTGACCCTTGATAGTAGCCAGGGTCCTACCTAGAGGAGCCCTGGGAATGAAGAAATCACTCTAACACTCTAACCAAGCAACGGGATTGTGCTGCCAACTTAGCTCTGATGTTGCTCTGATGAAGACATAAGTACAGCCCATAAACCAGCTAAAAGCTGAGCCATCTCCAGGCATTTACTGCAGTGATGTATTTTCCAGTGAGATTTTTAAGGCCAGAGATGTAACAGTCTCAATACAAAATTGAAGGAGTCGAGAATGATCTCTCTCCAACTGAACAGCCTTTTGATGAAGATGTCCTCAGAAGAGTTAAAGTTCTCCTAGCAATAACATTATTATATCTGAAAAACAAATAAATACATCCAGGCAGTAGTCCATAAAGTATCTTCTCTTGAGGGCTTTATTCCAGTATCTTTTCTTGAGATTTTCATTCTCATTCCATTGTCTTCCCTCTTTGTCTTCCCTCACCCCAATTTTACTTTTGCTCTGTCGCATCAGGAATCCAAACACACTAATATTCCGTCCCATAAGAAGATCAGGAAAGTAAAATAGAGAGGCTGCCTCTTCTAATGAAAAGCAAACTAATCTTTGTCACACTTCCCCTGAAAGACCTACTTAGAACCTGATATTAATTTTAAAGAGGAATATTCTCCCCTTCTGCACAGGCGGACCCGCTGCTGACGTTACCTGGAGTTGTATATGTGAGGCAATGGGGAGCTCCTGTTACGCGCTTTTGGAAAAGGTGGTCTGATAACAGATCTAAGCAGCTGAGGTAAGTTCAGAATTTAAATTCTTCTTTTCTCTGTCTTGCAACAGTAATATCAGATGTTTATGACCAAGCAGTGAGTATGTACTTGAAGTTCTGTATCGATATGGTACTACAGGCGTGTGTATTTGTGGGTGGACATGGGCAAATGGACATTTTTGCACATGTGCAAACTCCCTCGATGCTTCCCTAATCAATACTTCAGGGAGTGTTTTATTAAAGACTGGCACACAGCTTTTCAAGCCAGTAAATCTTGGAGCTGCCAGGATGTAAACATTTAAAAACTGGCATTTTTCATTAAGCATTTAAGCCAACTTCGCTACACAATGACTGCCATCACTTACAGCTACCTACCTTGCTAAATTAAATGACTTCATGTGATTGATATGGGAAGTCAGCTTAATAAAAGAAAACTTTCTGACTGCTTTTTACTCAGCAGGCTGCCACTAGCAGAACAAACAAATAAAGAAAAAGCCCAGAATTCAAACCTGTTTGCCTGTACCCACAGATTTATGTAATGAATCTTTTTTCCTTGCAAATAGAAGTCCTTTTTAGAACAGCAAGTTCAAAGGAAGTTCCATATTTCAGCCTGTGGACAGTCTTAATATTTTAGGTTTCAGTGGAAGACTTTGCAGAATGAATAAAAACAAATGATGAACAATTACCGTATTTTGCCATTACTACCCTCAAGAATTAATATACTGTGGGAACAAAAACTTAGCTGTCTGCTCTGTAAGAGCCCAACACATTACTGTTTCGCAATGCTGGAAAAAGATGTCAGTGGGCATTCTTCATTTGCTGTCATAAAAAGTTTTGGTACAGTAGACTACAAACAAAGCTTGGTATTCAACCAGGTTACTAGCTTACTGTCAAGGTTATAAAAGGAATAGACAATGTTTGTATTGAGATTATTTCTCAGAGGCTTTTTTTGTTGGACTGCCTAGACAAGAAGCTAGGACTCGGCTAGAGAATAAGCATTTGCTAGAAGGATTTTATGCAGTAGCAGTACAAACAGTAAGAAATATGTATGTGTATTTGCTTTATTTTGACAAACTGGTAATTGTAGCTCAGCAACATTCATCTCTATCAGCACATCTTTGAGGTAATTTTAGTACAAAGAAGAACTGGTTTAATTCCCTTTTGTCATCCAGCACTCTGCATGATGTTTAAATATAGTGGTTTGGCCTCCACATGTTCAAACAAAATAAAGCCACTGGCATTTGCTACTTTAATTAGTTCAATTTTATTCTGTTTTCTCCATTAGTAATACTTTTAAAAATAAAAGTTGTAATTACTCTAAATGGAACCTAATATTTTTCCTGATCAAACTGAATATCTTTAAGAAAAAAGAAACAACAATGCAAAAAAAAAAAAAAAAAAAAAAACCCACAAAAAAAACCCACAACAATCCTGCTTTGTTACAAATTCTCATTTTTTGCATTTTAGATGCTTTTCTCCAGCCCTCCTCTTCCACAGATGCTGCCCCCAACTAAACTCCCATCCTAGGGTCAAATAGGAGCAGCTCCATCCAGTCACAATCTCCATTTCAGACTTTCATTTGGCCTGAATTCTGCGTTGGTGTGGCTCAGTTGGCACTGTCTGCTGCTCTGCAGTCTGAGAGTATCATATTGCAGTGCGATCAACCTCCACTAATTTCGGCAGCTGCCAAATTTCCTCTCGAAACGTAGGTTCCCCTGTGTGCCACTGGGCAGGTTCCCCCTCCAGCACTTTTGAGATATTAGCAAAGGACTAAAGCCCTCTGTCAGCAAATTGCCAACTATTAAACACCCCCCAAAAATACGCACAAAGAAGAAGGTTGCAATAAATATTGAATTTGTCACAGTTAAATGCCAACAACCACGCATATCTTACCTCCTTCACTTATGACTTTCTCACCCTCCTTCTCTCCCCACTCCAAATACAATACTACCCACCAAAAAAAAAATAAAAAAAAATCAACACGTCCATATCTGACAGAAGTTTGCAAACATTTTTCAACCATTAATTTGCAAATGCAAAATTTACATAGCTCCCATGAAAGTGTTCGGCTTTCACACATCTCCTGGGGATCTGTGTTGTAGTAGTCAAAGGTTTAAACCCAGAGCATTCCCCACGAATAATCTCTCTCCCTTCTCCCCCGCTCCTTCCTGTCCACATCTAAATGCAGAATTCTTAGCTTTCTTGCCTTCAGTTTACAGATTATGAGATCCAACATGTCACTCACTGGATTACTGCACATAACCTGAGCACTACTCGAAGCTTACTTGTCTTCAACTTGTCCAGCGTTACTTAAATGGAATTATCCGTCACAATCCATATACCGAATCTGCATAGCCCACTTATCTCAAGATTCTGTGTGTCACCTACCAGATTATCCGTTTTAATCCATACATTGAATCTACATAACATATGTCTTTAATTCACAGGCTCTGACGAGCTATAGTATCACTGAATGGATTATTTCTCTTTATCCATTATTGGCAGTCCTAAGACCATTGACTGCATACTCTCTCGTGCCCCATCTTCCCAACACAGAGTGAGATTAGAGCCTGGGCAAACACGGCCCCATCATCCATCAGACACAGCGGGATGTAATACCTGCACCGATACTTCATGTTACTTGGAGCACAGGTTCTCGAACAAAACAAGTATCTGTGTTATCATGCATTAAAGATTAGGATTGGTAGGCTAATCTTGCTTTCAATTACACTCATAAATCTGGAGTTACTCCAGTAAAGTCTTTCAGATTTAAGTGGATACAAAGAAGAGATGAATTTACCCTAAAGACAAACCCTTTGACATTGAGTGCAGAAAATAGTTTGCCAGGCTTGGTTAGGAAGTAACCTGTATAACTAAGAGGGATTTTTAAACAACAAAAAAATCAGGTTCAGGCTTGTCCAGCCTTTCTTGAGAGGTTCAGGCGCAATCACTATGAACAATGCCTTCACTTCAACAGTAAACCAACTCCGAAAGATTAGTGACAAAAGTCAGTTCAGCCTTTTGTTCCACACACCTATTCAAAATTAGCTAAGTGGGGTGCATACAAAATACGTATTTATATTTCTTGACAACCCTTGATAAGTGGGAGATGAACAAGATTAGCAGAAGGGCTTTGTGTACACTGGGGAAGTTTTAACGAGATTTCTCCTCATGGCTGAAACTATCTCACTCATGGCCACAGCAGCCAGGCCCCGGTGGCAGCCAGGCCACACATTTCGCCATGTACCCAGGGGCCAGCAGCCGACTCCAAAGTCTGCTCTTGGGACTCGTCTGAGTGGTGAAACTCAAATTTCACAGTTGTTTCTAACTATGGGTATGGCCACTGATAGCAAAGAGCCATCTCTCAGCAGTCCACTCTGCATGCTGCACCTCCTGTAGTCAGTAACATTGCTTTGGAGGAAAGCAACCACTGCCACCTTGCAGTTCCCAAACGACAGCAGGCTCTGCTGAGAGCAGAGAGGGCTGTAATTCTCCTTCCTGGAGGTGATCAGCCCAAGGGCTGGAGCTCTCTCTGCCTCACTGACTCCAATAAATTGTGTTATCCCTGAACAACCCAGAGGCCTTTTGAGTCCCCTTCTTGAATACGATGGATATAAATAAGTTTGAACAGACTTTAACCAATTCACTATATAGTTTTATCTTAATATACATCCACTCAATTACATGTTTTGTATGCTTTACTACAACAAAACTTCTTAAGAAATCTCCATTTCCAAACTGCTATTACTTAGCCCTATACTGCCTCTCTAAGCAGAGTCATTCAAACTAAATTTCAAACTAAATTTCCGAGGTATGACAGGTTTTTTGCTCAATTTTAAGGGCATTCCTTTCCTGTACCTTTTAATCAAGCCCTGGAATGTACTATTACATTTCCTTTTCCTTTAGTACCTTGACATACGTAGATCCTTCTAACTAATATCTTGAAGTTTGTAACTAAGCTTCTGCAGATACTCTACTTTTTCCCATTTTAGAAGTGCGCAGTTGAAGGGGGCTTGAAGTGAAAGTAACAAAGCAAGTGAAGAGGAAGAACTGCATACAAAACTAGAGTCTGGCAACTTATTCTAACCATTCACAAACTTCCTTATCTTTAATAAAACACTACTGCTTTCTAACTTATAAGAAATAACACTAATAGAAAATAAACTCTTCATCTTCCTTTCTCTTAATCTCTACCAGCGAATAAAATTCAATGTCAGTAACACAAACTTGGGCATTAACAATATGTAGTCCAGCACTGAGACTTTGGCACATGACATACTAAAACTCCCCCAGATTTAATGAAAAACACAATGAAATTTTGAACAGTTATGTGGAAAAAACTATTCAGCGCATAAGACAGTTGGGCAGTGCAGATTCTAAGTGCTGTCCACTTTCCAGGGTGTATTAACAATAAGACACTAGTTGTGCAGTGTCAGTAATACACAAATGAAAGAAAAAAATGCAGCTGCCAAGACAAATATAGAGAGAATTTAATTAAAAAATCACAACTGGAAACCTTAATAACTGCACATTTGTATAGAAGGACAAAAACATTGTCTAGCCTAATATATGTGTGATTGTACACGCATACGTGACTACAAACCAGCTTCTCTTGCACACCTTTCATGCTATCTCACTAAATACAGCTGCAATACAGCTGAGCCATTGTTCGTTTGCAGCTCATGGCTGGCGGTGCCATGAAAACCACATTCCTGGGCACTAAATAATCAGCCTTCGTGACCCCCCAAGAACCTGTAAGTCAAATTCATTTACCCCCAGAGGGCAATGCTCTATTGTATCCTCCCTCCTTTCCAGCCACCTAGGAACAATGGACAATAATTGCAACTGTCACGGCAGTCAGTAGGAAAAATAAACCAGTGCCTGTTTTCACAGCTTACTGCCAAACCTGATCCAAACACCTAATAACCATGCCCCCAACCACAGCACCACAGTTGCACTAAAAAGCGTCAGATGTGAGGCTTTTGAACAGAGCTGCAGAACAATAACTCGACTTGTGTTCAAAATATGAAGCTAAAAAACAAAAATTAAAGCAAAGCAAACTCTTCTTTGAGGCTGTGCTGTTGCTCCCCATCCTCCCCCCGGGCGAGACTGAAAGGACTGCTGAATTTCTTTCGTGCTAGCACAGAGCTGCCTCTGCTGCTTTCAAGTTTAACTTGTGAGAGAGAGGAAGGGAGAAAAAAGATTGCCCTCCAAGAGAACGAGATCACAGGGACGGAGGGGGGGGGCGGAGCAGACTGCTTCACGGTGCACAGCACTTCTCAGCGCAGCTTCACTGAGTGCAGGGGGAGAGCAGAACCACTGCGCGAGCTCCGCCAGCTCCAGCGCAACAAGAGTTAAAGCGGCTCCAGAAATCCTGTGAGAACCACCGAAACACACACCCAAAAGTGGCTATGAAAGCTGCCTCTGTACTTCAGACCTAAAACATTTTGAAGATTCGTCAGTCCATGGCAGCCGACGTTGTTAGTTTAAAACAATGTGCTTCCAAACAACAGAAATCCCAGGTACGCCCAGTGGATACCCGGCTCTGTGCGCCTGGAGAAAATGCGCTCAGTGGGAATGAAGAAGTCAGGGTTTGGCCCTCTGTTATAACGATAATATCACAGCCTGTTTGGAGCCGAAGCACCATATTCTATTCTAAAGTTATCCTACATATGTAGTGAATATATATTTTCTGAATTACAGTCTCCTAGGGAGAAGCTAGAGGAAGCAAGTGGCATACTTTCCTACTTGTGTAAGTCAGCGGGCTAGAGCAAACTAACGCTGATGGCTTATTTGTGACAAGCTGGAAGGCACATATAATTAAATTAACACAATCTCTGCACGTTGACCAATGTGTTAACCTATCAGAGCACGTCATGTTGCAAGTCTTTACTGAATACTGCCCACTTCTAGTGCAGAAGGTCCATAAACCAGCCAAGCACGAGGTCTGGGAGTGTGTCTGAATGAGGATCTCTGCACTGGGGACATCAGTAAACAAACAAACCAAAAATAATGGAGAGGAATGAAATCTCATTTAAAACATAAAAGAAGGGTTTGATTTTAATCTCAATCTACTTCCACATTCCCAAAACAACACTGGCTTGGATTTCGCTACTGTAGATGTACAGTGATAGGAATGGGAGAAGAATCAGACCCACTGTTTCTTTTCAGAACCACAACGCCTGCTCTGACAACTGAAATTTTTGACACGCAGGTATTCTGAGTCAGTTCCTCATCATAAGCATTCAGGAAGAACTATAAAAATATTAAATTACAATTACACACAAAACAAACAACGACAGGTTCCCCAACATGACCTCACATACATAAAATGGGGAAACATCTTGGCAAAGCAGAGGCTACTGCTGCTGGAGAGTGGACAAATTTTGTCATTTTCCTTCTGGAGCGTGGCGTTAAAAGAGCATGCTTTAGCACACAGATGTTGTACACTGTCTTTTCAAATCTGCGCTGGCTAATTTCAGTACCTAGAGATATCATAACACTAACTTTGGTGGGTTTTGTTTTTTTTGTTTTTGTTTTTTTTCTTTTTTTCAGTACATTCAGAAATGTCAAAAAAAATCTCCATCACCAAAATCTGTACAAACATGAACAAGGAATTCTGAGTACCGTCAGATTTCAGAAGCCGAGCATTGCTACGCTCTGATCCCACACATAAGCCTGCATTTGATAAGTGAATTTACATTTTTTTCAGTTCAGCTGTAGGATCTATCTTCTTAGAGAATGATACGTGCAACAACGGCTTTATATAAGTTCATTCATTTAGGGCAATACGACATTGATTTGTGTGTTTACGTACAGATGGAGGACACACACACTTTATTTCAGCTTCGAATTACTACGCTTCAAGACGAGGGAAAGGAAGAGGAACAAACAAACAAAGTTGCAAAAAGCCCGTCATAAACGTATATTCATTCTCAGTTCGTTTTAGCACAGAAAGAGCGTTACCTTTTATTTCTCCAAAGTTCCCTGATCCCATGGCAAGAAGCTTGTCTTTCCAGTCCTTTGATAGTAGCTTTTCAATACTGGGAGTTTCTGAGTGAAGGGGGGGAAAAAAAATGTAAGCAAATCAACATGACTGTCTCCACAATAGAACTCATTAAAAGTCTATCTGCTAAAAATAAGGCCAACCCTATTCTGGGCCCCAGTCGTAATGACTTCATCAACAAACTGATAAGAGGGGAGGAAAAAAAAAAAGTGTTTTGTCACCTGCTGTTTCAAAACCATTAGCTTTTTCCTCTCGTGGAACAAAGCCATAGTAATTTCGTATGACAATGGGCACATATAAACCTGCAGTTCATTGTTTTTCAATTTGGTGAACAAGTTGCTGCTTATAATGGATGCCTGTCAATTTCTGAGTGTTAGTCTGTAGTCAAAAAATAATTATGTTGATAAAATGCAGAGTAAAAAGAGAGAGAGAGAGGGAGAGAGAGGGAGAGAGAGAAGCAAAGAATTAGCTCCTAAATCTGCTACATGTAATTATATCCCTCTGAGTGTTTACAATTACATCCACTTTATAATGTGTGTTTAAACATCGTGTGGTGGTAAGCATACTGTGGAAAGATTTTCCAGTAGCACGCACATTATAAATAATAATAAAAAGTTGGGTATGAAAAAAAAAAAAAAAAAGCCTTAAAAGACTGCAAAATCCAGAGGGAGAAAAGGCATCGCTTAGAATGGAAACCCATTATTTGCTCATTTCAGATTCTATCACTTCCTTTAAAAATAAAATAGACTAAAATATATTCCTTCGGTATTTTCAGCAAAAATGCAGCAAGGGTGTGGACGGGTCTGCTATTTATGTCTGTAACTCTCGTATTCTGACCTCTTTTTGTGTAGAATTTTAATGCATAAGTAAATATAAATGCTAATAAAATTCAGAGGACATTAAACTCAATTCCAAACAATGTAATTGTATATTCTTGTCAGCATTTAGATGGGTACACAATTACAATAGCTTTCAATCCTACGATTAGCACTGCATTCAGTTAGAAAATGGAGTGTACTAAAAGATAAGTGTCCCAGTATGCGCCATCTAAATAACAATACCCACACTTATTATCTGGATCTAAGACATATACTGCTATTCTCCACATTCGTGTTTATGTGTATTTGTATTTGTTCAGGCGTTTGTTTACCCCCTACCAGGAGCATAAAGGGAGTACATGTTAACTTATCAAAGGGACCGTCTGGCCTAGAGACCATACAATTATTAGCAACTGGTTAATTTTCCCCACAGTAAAAACCATTACGGGGAACCTTCATTATCTCGTTTGGCTAATTCTGCCTACTTTCTTCAAGCCCCAACTTCTCGAGCGGCGGTGCGGGAGGGAGGATGCGATCGGGGGCCCCGCACGGCGGCTCCCCTCAGCAGGCCTCTCCCGAGCGGCCGTCCCACGGGGCAACGACGGAGCCCCACTCCCACCCCATAGAGGGAGCCGCACCGCCAGCATCTCCCGTGCAGCACTATTTCCCCCCCCACACCACAATCCCTCCCGGCGACGTTTTTAGACACGCTGCAACGCTCACTCTCCCGTGTTCCCTATGCAACGGGATGCTTCCCGCTCGGCGGGGAAGGATTCTCCCCTCTAAGAGGGAAAAATTCACGAGGATTCCGAACCGCGGCTGCAAGCTCTGGATGTGCGACGAAATCGGAGCGGACTGCTGTCGGGAGTTGCACTGCGATTCTCATTCCCGTGCGGGGCTGGGGCTGGAGCGGCTGCGCCGCGCTGCAGGCGCTCGCACGCCTATTGCCCAAGTTTGTGCGTCGCCTGTAAACACCCATTTTTTTTCAAAACATATCTGAGTCAGTCAAATAAACGGTGCCGATTTTTTTTTTTTTTTTTTTTAATCCTGAGCTTTTCACAAATTCTCGAGCAGCGTGTAAACAGGCCGGAGCAAATGCGGTATTTGCAGTAGAGGACTGTCAGTCATGAAAAGCTAACAAACCTTTGCAAAGCAGGAATGCGGCAAGAGAAATCCATTGTGCGCTGACAATAGGCTCCAGAGCCTGTAGGCACCAAAAGCAGCCCGTCTTACTTTTAAGTCTATTGTCAGCCAAGTCCGTGACAAAGCTTTTCCCCTGCGGCTAGACAAAATACTCTCTGTAGCGCGCTCGTCAAGGAACAGAAGTCTTCCGTCTAACTCCCCGCGTTAAAGCAACAGCCGCGCCGGCTGCGAGCGCTCCCGCCGCCCCGGCCGAGCCGCCGCCGCCCGCCCCGCCCCGGCCCGCCCCGGCGAAGGGGGGAGGCTGGGCCGGCCCTGCCCGGGCCGAGAGCGCGGCGCCGGGGCTGCGAGGGGCGCTGCCGCCGGTGAGCGGCTCCGCGACCTCGTGCCGGTGGGGCGGTCCCGAGCGTCCCTACCTCTGCCTCGGTGGCAGAGACGGCGGGAGATGAATGCCGCGCGTCGGGGAGCGGCTTTCTGCGCGGATGGGGAAGACCGCGGGAGGAAATCGTGATTGGAGATGTGAAAGGCCGAATGGCAAAATCCCAGTGGTAACAATGCATCTGCTCATTAATGTGAGAATATGAGTAATATGAAAATTTAACGCGATTATAAGCCCCACGGCAGTCCCGATGGCATCAAAGAGATTGCGCTGATCTAATAAGCGTCTCCCCTGTTGAAATATTGTACGTTAACTATTTAAAATAATATTATATAGACTTTTTTTTTTCCCCCCTTAAAAACAAAACGTAATTGTATTTAATTGATGTACTAACTCAGTTTCAAACCTCTCTTGACTCGAACTGCAGTTTTTACTGAAAGGCACTTAAATGCTGAAAGGCACTTAAATAGAATTTTGATATAGAAACAGCAAATAATTGTCCTGCTCGTACTTAAACAGAACTTTAATTCTTGAAGACAATAGCTTCCCCACCCCTATAGCTTAGCAGAGCTAAAGAGCTATATTAAATCTAAAGAGCTATATTAAATAACAGCTTGTTTAATTCTATTATATACTGTGTTAACATATTGTACCTGAATAAAATATGCTATTCACACACTCAACCTCTCACATTTCAGTAACTGCTTGTGAAATACATTCTGCATCATATCTTGGAAACAAACATTTACTATGCCATTTATGTACCCCATTAAAAAAAAAAAAAAATTGAAATTTAAACATCTTAAATAAAAATAACTGTTTAAAATGTTACAGCTGTAGAGCTTCCATGAATTACATAGACAGAACCTGAGCTTTTGTTCAGCTTTTTTTTAGACTTTTCTGGGAAGGAGATGCTCACAAAATAAGAAACAGTGTATCTTGCTTGTGAAGTACTCAAGATTCATTAGAAAGTCAATAGAACTTTAATGCTTGCACATATAATGTGCAGTTTGAAATCAGAAAAGGTGGTCTGCACACGGGAGCCTTCCTAGTCCCCTCTCCAGTGCTCATTCTCCTCCAAGATTTAACAGAAGGATTTCACTACATCCAAAAGCTGACTTACACTGGGACAGATTTTGGACATGCATCAGGACCATGATATATTATTATAGTCTATATTTGCATTTCCAAAAGGCAATGGACAGTGCACTCTGCCATTCTGAGTATCACGACTATTCACACTGCCTTCTAATTCCAACCTTGAGAGGAATCTGGGATTAGCCCCACTTCTTAGCCGCACTTGAGCTAAGACCCTCCATTACCTACTTGCAGTGTAGGTCCTATGGCACACGGTAAAACAACTGCCAGTTTATCCACAGCACAGTATGAATAATACATCTACAAAAGAGTTGTTCACAGGTTGTTTGTTACAGTCATTCATTAATGTTTGGGAAATATTTTAGTTCCAGAAAGGCTATGTAAAGTGCTAAGTAAAAGAGGATTACGAGTAGGGCACCAAAGAAAAAGACTGAGACGGAAAGAATAACAGGAGTCACTAAGTAAATAGTGGAGAAGAGGAGACCGACTGAATTAATAGAGATACAGATTAATCCACAGAAATGATTTCTGCTCTCTCTAATAGCACATTTATCAGTCACTAGCCCTTTCTATCTGTATTTACAGTGCCTTTTGCTTTCCTTGTTTCACCCTTGCCTCTGTGGCTTGCATATGGTTCTTTGCATCAGTGTGTATGGCAATACCCACTGGAGAACAGCCCTCCAACTGTGCCAGCCATTGTTGCAGCAGCACTCTGCTTCTTGGTGCCCCAAAGCCCCAACGCTCTCCCTCCTCCTCTGTCAAGGGCTCGTGGTACTGATTCCCTCCTCCACAACGAGACCTGAAGGCTGATGCCAGCAGCCAGTCCTTCTCGCACAGACCTTCAGTGCAATCTATCAAGCTCCCTTCTCAGCATTGTAGTAGTCCCACATTGACTGCTCCAGTTTGCATGTACATAAGCACGTGTGCATTTATACATGTTGAGCATACATATATATATATGCTGAAATTCTCCGATGGTACTGAAAAGCAATGTATCTCAGTAAATTCACATAAAATAACTTTTTAACCTAACTTTTTATATTCTAACAAGCATACCGCTGTCTCTCTCCTTCTGCATTTGAACCTTTTACACATGGCTTCATTGACTCATTTGCTTAAAAGACAAAAGGTTTCTCATTAAGAAAGGAGCAGTTTGTTTCCAGAAAGTGGACTGAACCACAAAGCTCTAGTAAGAGTCACCATTTTTAATACTGTTGGGGAGACTTCAATTTAATTTAGCCTACTTCCAAAAGTTATTTTTTTTTCCAGGCATTGCAGCTTACCTTTGGGAACAACCTAGTCCTACTCTCAGTTAAGTGGCAGTGCAAGTGCATGTGTACATGAACCTGCCTTCCAAACCGGTTGCACAGCACCATGTTCCCTTCAGGCCCAGCCTCTCCAGTAGCTCTTTTCAATCCATCCTTCAGGGTCACAGTCTTGGAAATCTACTTACAAAAGCTTAGAATGATCTTCACTGCCAAATCTCTTCCTGTTACCTCTTTCTGCTCTTGCTGATTATTTACTAAAAGGAAAACTCCGATCTCTCTGTCTAAAGGCTGCCTGCTTCTGGAGAAAGGAATGCAATTCCATCATGCTATAACAAGGTGCAGGACAGCTGCTGTTCACATGAGGCACTTCCAGAAAAATTATATCTGAGGAAGACAGAAGGTAGCAAAACTCTGGCATGACAAAGAAGTGATAACTGTTATAGAAGGGAGGGAGGCTGATGTAAGCCAGCTACTAGTTAGAGGAACAATGCAAGTCCTGCAGCCTCCTGCTTGCATGATGCATGATGCTCTCCCAAGGAGATGCCCCAAATGCTCTCTCCTCCGTAATTACTGCAAGCAGTTCTTGTCCTGTGATGAAAGACTGCTCAGAAAAAAAGTAAAAGAAAGATGTTTGGCCTCAACACGGATGATGACATGAACTGTAGCAGGGTGGAGAGAAGCCAGGAGTTGCTCAGTACCCAGCCAGACCACCAGACATTTCCTGCCAACACGTGTCATTACTAGGGAAGGAGTATTTGGTCGGCACAAATGATCATGAATAAACTTTAGCATTGGCTGATATACCCTATGCTTCTGGCAAGCATCTTCCTTTATATTATGAAAGAGCTAGCAAATACCCTCCATCCATTATTTACCCTTCTCTTCCACCATAGTCATAAATACGTTACACCTGTTGGCTACAGTTCCATCCACAATTTCTACAACCCTCACCTACTGACACACCATTCTTCTGGCATTCTGTTCTGCATTTATGCACCACAATGAAACTCTTTCTGGTTCAAGGCAGGAGACAAGATGAAGGGCAGATTTCTACTCTTCCTTTGAAAGTACAGACAAGCACAAACAGACACAAAATGTACCCCTTTTGGTATGAAGGTTTTACCTATACAAAATAAATAACATTTTTTATAGTGAAGAAAATAAAACATCAATATGAAGAAATAGTTGATATCAGCAGGTTACATAGACATACAGCATCTGCATACACATATGGTTCTCCATCAACAAAATCATGCTTTTAGGAAACTACTTGCAGCTAGGCAAGACATTATGAATCATGAGCAGGCACAACACTGAATCTATTTAAATTTGGAAATCAAAAACCACACAACATACATTTTTTCTGTTTCCTTCAAGGAAGCAAGCACTGCAATTTTTTACTGGTCTAAATGCATTTTAAACTTTTGGAGTTTACAGTAGGAAACACCTCTATACATGCAAATATTGCTCAAATGTATGACTTAGTTGCCACAGCAGGAAAACAGCTTGACTGTAAAAATAAATAAATAAATAAATAAAAGAAAAGAAAAAGCAAACAAACAAACAGGTGTAATAAGCACTAGGTAAAATGTGGCAGTAGGTAAAATACGACCCTGGGGCTTCTATGCCTGGACAAAAAATAGTATGCTGTTGGGCTTTTTTTTATGTATGCCAAGATTCTTTTTGGTCCTCTGCACGAATTCACAGAGCTGAATGAAATATTCAAGTTTTGATGAGATAATGTGAAGCTACGGTACTCTGGCCAGCACATCATGGTATGACTCCTACTACACCACTCCATCACAAGCACCGTGCAGAAAACAGCTGGACTACATATGTCCATGGGTGGCTTCCAAACCTACTAAAAGCTCCCTTCGCTGGCAGGGATAACCAGCATTACTGCTCTTGGAATTGCCAGTCTCACCCCAGCCACATGTTAGTTCCACAGCATTTTATCTCAGAGGACAAATCAACTTCTCTATCCACAGCTGACCTAAGTGAAATTTACACACTATGAATGATAAGACATTTTTATTGTGATTTCTGGCACAAAAGGACTGCTTCTTGTGCTAAAAAAAAATAATGCACGTAGCCAGAAAAAAGTTCCATAGCACAATAAATAAATTATTTGAGATTTTAAAATCAAAATTAGTAATCTATAAGTGCCATTAAAGCATAATTTTATAATATCTGCAAAAAATGCAAACTGATTTTTTTTTTTTCCTGACTGCTCACCAGTTCATACTGCCAGTTTTACAAGAAAGTTACCTAAAAACACAAGTGTGTTTGTTAGAAGGAAAAGCGCTAGAGTAGTCTTCAGATACACTACACTACCAGTTGCTGAACTAATTATGCCCTAGAATGTAAGTGAGGACCCAGCAAACCACAGGGCAAGGCAGGAATACATGGCTAAGCAGGACAGGCAGCAGGCACAGGGACTTCTTAAGCTCGGTTTGCATCCAAAACCAGCATCTCATTCAAGATCAGTCAGGCTATTGTCTAAAATTGTTATAGTTTCCATCACCTGAATGTACTGGCAGTTGTATTATTCACTGTGTACTTTTCAGACTGCTTCATTTCAACAAATGGTCAGCTCACTCATTCACTTCGGGAGCAGCGTCACACTCTAGGCATGACATATACAATACAAAGAAATCAAGCTTGTCAGGTAATACCATCCTCCAGCCCGTCAGTCTCCCAGCAGCAGTGTACATTTATTTTGGTGTTACATAAGCAATAGTTCAGATTTTCTCAGCTTTCATCCTTTTTATCGGTATAAAGCATCACAACAGTTTGCTTTCAAAGTATGAAAAACTCAAGTATTTCTAAAATTCTGCCTGTCACACGCTCTTCTGGGCTGTCAATGTGTATGTCAATAAAATTTCCACCAAGCCTTTCTGAGGACTGCATACTTGATAGAAACACCTCTTTCATTAGCACAGTGCTGAGCCAGGGAATGAGCATCCCCACTATCAGCTCAGAATAACAAGGAATCCCAGCTTGTTCAGTCCATTATTTCCAGCATACTAACTTCTGGAGTACAGACTTGATTGCCTTGCATATCTTAGTGACAATGGATGCTATCAAGGCTACTGAGTACACCTTGATACTCAGAAAACCATGAGAACTTAATCATTCCACATAATCACAGGAACAGCATAGTTTGTAGTCATTGCTACCTACATTTCCCTCCACCTAAGTCCTTGTCCTTGCAGAGACAATGGCAAGATATGGCCAGTGGTGGATTCATTCAGCTCTGTCTTTCCAGTCCTGCAGCAGAGCGACCACATCCCCCAGAGAAGGGCACACTGAGGCACCGTGAAAGGTACGAATACCACGCGCTGCACAATATACCTTTTGTCACTGAGATTTGTTGGTGCTTCAGATTCCTAAAGGCATTCAGGAGCATAAATCTCATTCCAGAAAGGAATTAGGCTCCTGACTGCCTCTGGAGATCCAGGCCAGTGAGCTGGCCAAAAGAGCTGGTGGTGAACGCATTCAGCCAAATGCGGCATTTCACTGGCAGAACTTCTGCTGGAACATCCTTTTCAGTATACACAATCTCTAGAGTGATCCCAGCTCCCCACTGCCACCATCCTCTTCACTTCTAATTAAATTAACTGACAAGAATGAAGCAAGTGTCTAACGTTACCAAACTTTAAAAAATAATGATTTTGTCCCCCACACTTTCCTAACATTCAAAAAGTATTAATAAATCAGAGTAATTCACTTTCAAACAGCTGAAGGGTAACCTTTTTCTTTTCATTGATGTTACAATTACACCAGTAGAAATCCTTAGGAAAAGAGCAACAGTAAAATAAAATAAAGGGAATATTTATTTCTTTAATGTGTTTTTAAACTTTCTAACACCTCTTTAATTCTGAGCATCTCTAAATGAAAGAAGGAATTGATTTTTTCAAGAGTGGTCCACCCAGCAAAAAAACCTGTCAGTTGACAGAAGGAGGCACTATACCAAGCCTGAGATTCACTGAAGTTCTGAAACCACAAAGATGTTTTAATATTTCCAGAAACTATTTCAAGAGTAACAACATAAGAACAGAGACATCTGGAAATAAATGCCTTTCAATTTCACGTCAGTTTTATTTTTCTGCCTCAGTCAGAAAGAGATACTCCACTGAAACACATATTCCCTTGAAATACATTTTTGAATTAGAGCTACCAATAGAGTCTTTGTCTGATTAAAGGGCCATAATATCTTGTTAATATTATCAGAGGGCAGTGGTTTTAATCTGCTGATTTTTATCATCTTCAGCACATTCTTAATAAGCACAAAGGGCTAAAAAAAAAAAAAAAAAAAAAAGCATTTACTGAGATTATTCTAGAGTAACTTTTTATGGGTATTGATAGTTGTCATTAAAGATGTTCTATGGAAGTCCACAGTTTATCCCTTAACAGAAATGATCTCTTGTGTCAATCTGTCTATTTTGTTAAGCACATAAAAATCTTTCTAAAAAAAAAAAAAAAAAAAAAAAGAGCACCTCAGATCCTAAAACAAAAAGTAGCCAAAATGTACATCTAAATAATCATTAAATGTAAATTGAGAACTGCAGTGTTTGGCTAGAAGTTCCAAGAAATCCTTCTGATTTTCAACTATCCGAATACTGAAATTCAACAGCAACGTCAGACTTTACACACAGTTACTACAGTTGTTTTTTTTTAACCTGAAAGCCTCAAATTAGCTTCTTAAAATTTGAAAAAAATGAGGCCTGAAATCCTTGTAATTTCCACCAAAATGACAAAAGCGAGGACTATAAGTGATGAAGCTGAGAAAACCATTTTCTAAATAGCCTATCCTTCAGCTCCTGCCACAGCCTTTACTTCCCACCACTGAAATGTACAGAACATTGGCCCCTAGATTATCAACTGTAAAGGGAAACGTTGGTACTTGAAGTTTATTACCTCCGGGTCTTTCTTACATGTCACCTTTATTTTGACAAAGAAGAGCTTTATTTGCCAACACAAGAGAGGGATAATAAGAAAATTGCAACAAGTGATCTGGTCAAAAAGCCACAACTTCTGCCATTACAGCTTGGTTTGGGGCTTGGTTTTGGGGTTTTGTTGGTGTTGTTCTTTTTGTTAACTCTCACTTTCTTAGAAAACAGCATGCACAAATCAGTTCCTCTTGCTAGCAGCCTGGTAAATGTTTGGCTTGGGCTCTGAGGCCAGAGCATGAGCTCTGGGATGAGACCTGCTGCTAAAAGAGGAAGAGCCTGGAGACATGGGGAGAGATGAGACCTCACCTCTGAACCTAAACCATGAAATGTCCTACTGCAGCTGCATCAACATACACGTTACTGAACTAATCACTGGCTTCCACCCTCCTCCCCCCACCTCTATTTTTTTTTTTTTTTTTGACAGCTGTCTTCCTATCTTCCCAACAGGTGCTATTAGGCCCTGAACAATGGCTAAGGCTTTTAAGCCACTGCTGTTGACAAGTGAAAGGGAACAACAAATGGCTCGGTAGTGCTCTTCTCCCCAGGTCACTCAACCAATGGTAATAGTTATTATTTTTATTTATTAGCTCTGCGGCACTGTCCTCTATTGTATCTCCTCCAACCTCCCCTTTCCATGACAGCAAGGAGCTTTTTAACTTTTAATAAAAATGGGCGAGTGCTTAGCTCCTGAGCTAGCTCTTTCTGTAAAGTGCACAGCTAATGAATGTTGTCCATTTAGATCTGGATAATTTATGATGTCAGCAGAGGGGAGGTGGGGAGGGGTAAATCAAGATATGACCATTAGTTAAACTGCGAGAAGTGACAGAGAAGGTAAGGGACTTGCAAGTTGGACAGAGAGAAGGGCTCACCCTCAGTACTTGTTTTCGCAGGATAATTACAAGCTTAGGTAACAAATAAGATGTTCCCTCTTTTAAGGTTAACGTAATTTTTCTTTACCATTCTTAGCATTTCACCAACTGTGTTATAATCCTCTTTGGAGAACAATGGCAGATGGAAGAAAAGTTAATTTTCCCTTAAATGAAAGTGACCGTATCCATTTACCACTAGGACAGAAAAACGTGCCAAAATGTTTTCTTGTCCTAATAATGAATACATGCATTCACATGCATATATTTACTAGTTGGGGTGACTCAATTAGTAAGCTTTCTGTGACAGATAATCTTCATCAGATGCAAACCTTGTCCTGCTTCTGTACTGGTAAACTAGTGACTGTGAAAGCAAATCAGGCAATTCCATGCCCTGACAAAATCAGCAAATGAGCAAGTAAGTCACCTGAAGCACAAATATGCTTGAAAGTTGAAAATACAATGCTAACACCCATCAAAATATTGATATGTGGAACTAGCAGGTTTAAAATTATGTGTTATCAATCAAACTGAGGTAAGAACATATGTATCTTTCGATCATCTGGACCTATTTATTTAAATTACAAGTTGCCATAATTCTGTAGTGAAAGGGCTATAGTCATCAGATTGGCTGTGTACTTCCTAGAGTGAATGTGTACTATTATAATATGAACTTAATGATGACACTGAAAGAACCATAGAATACTCATTGATGTTAATAAAACTACTGAAAGGATTTTAAAAATAGAAAACTAAAAAGGATATCCCCCTTCCAAAACAACCAAGAAAGCATACAATAGGCTCAGATCTCTGTTCTCTTTAAAAAATATGACAGACTGTTTTACCACTGGAAGTGAGAATTAAAGCACATACGCCTGATGCTAAACAACTACACATCCTGAACTCCTCTTGCACAACATATGTGAAAACAAAATCTCAACCACTGATTGCCAGATGCCAGAAATATCTGAACAATAATAGTAATAACAAAAGGATTTACAATATAAATCAGAGCTCCTGAAATGCAGGTAGTTTTGCAGCAAGTCAGAATGCTTGTTGTGATGTAAATGATATTTATGTGGAATCATTGTGTTGAATTCAGTGAAAATTATTGAAGTTAATGTCATTGGACTTGCTTAAAATAATTTTCCAAGATTTGCACACAGGCTTCTCCACCAAAGTACAGCATCCCATCTGCCCTGACAACTTGCTCTGTTTGTTCTCACTTGTCTCCATTCATGGATTTCTTGGACTCTGTTATTTTCAGTGTAAATAAGGAAAGGAAATACACTGGGTTTCCTTTTGATCTAGCATTTTTCTTCCTGAGCCAGGGAATAGCATCAAGATACATATTCAATCAAAATGCACTTATATTATGCGATGCACTGAAGGAGTAGGACAGTCAGTGCAACTCTAAGGCCACTGCCTGAGACTACTGAAAATGGACTCAAACATGGCCTTCTCCTTCTGCCTACTCATTCAGGATGTAACTGCAGTAGTCCAGGCAAACAGAAGACAGAAGAGGAATGGAAGAGTAACACGAACTTACTTCTGCTTGTCAGAAAAGACAGGAGAATTTAGATTCAAGCATAAGCCATGCCTTCAAAACATTCTACCACTCTAAAGGGACAAAAGACAAAATCTTTTTTTTTTTTTAATTTATTTTTAAATCAGGGAGGAATCTTACACATACTCAGCAGCAGAATTTTTTCAAAGTATTTCAGGAAGCTTAAGACTACCTCAGTTCACTACAGCTCTCTCTGTAAATAGCTGTTTCCGTAAGAAAGATCATCTGCATTCATGAATCACCAAGGACCAAGAAGGGGAACATTGGGCAGAAACAGAACACCTTTCCAAGAGTTAAAGCCTTTCACTGTTCAGTTCTTTACAGAAGGATGACAATGCAAGAGGTGCTAAATTCCTCCTGGCAAAAAAAAACACAGACCCCAGAAATATGGAGAAAGTCAACATTTCCTCTGATGAAGGGAAGTTACTTTAAAATAAAAAAAAACAATCCTGTCACCTCTGTGCTACCACCCACATGATCTGCCACCTATAGTTAGCTTTCTGCTGCTTTGTCCAATAAACTTGTCCTTGTTTCCCTGGGAGCTAATTTGTTTCATGGAAGAGAGGTGTACATACACTCATCCTCCCAGATATCTCAAACTACCTGTTTGAAGAGACCTGCTCCTAGGTAATTCTTCGGATGACTGAAATGAGGTCTTCCTCATAAACAAAACCAATTTCTTTTGCAATTCCAAAGCATTCACGTTGTGTCCCACAAGATCACTGAAGAGTAGGCTTAAAGTGAACTGAAGCAGAATGAAGTTGTTCAGAGGAAGAGAGATTCACTTGGAAAGAACTACCTTCCCTGTAACATCTCTAGATCAGGATCCTATTCATTCTTTGCTTCCTAGGTATGCGGATGAAAGATGTTATGTATCTGCTGTGAATGGGCAGAAGCATCACTTTGTTTTAACACATAGAAAACTGGTATCAGTGTTGTTCATATTTGTATCCTCTTGTCTTGATTATTTCTACTTTCCATTACTAGGAACTAGTCAAGGTATCCTCTGAAGAGCTCCAACTGGTCCAGAAGGCAGCAAATCACCTATGCCAACAACATGGTTCTTTATGAATCCACACTTCTAATCTTTGCACTATCTTTCCCAAGACTGATCTTATACTCAAAACCCACAATAGGATCTATGTGTTAAACAAACTTCCTTCTGTGACATGATCTCAAACATCACTTAGGTTATAGTGGAATAAAGAACTAGAACACAGAAACCATAACGCATGTTCTGAGAATTAGTGAAACAAACATTTATGAGGAGCTGGAATACAATCTTACAAGACCTAAACCCAGTCCTCCTGACAATAAAAGAGGGTACTTTTTGGTAGCGATAGCTCTTTTAAATTAAGACAAATCTCTAAATGAAGAGTGTACTGGACTAAAGAACTGATCTGTGAATAGAAATGTGCAGCTTGACTGCTGGGTTTCCTGAGTCTATCTTCTTGTTTGTCTTTCCGGGGTAACTTAGAACTTTGATTCAAGCAAACTCCAAGTCTCTAGGAAATTCAGCTAAATTTTAATGTTTGCTCTGAAAAAAAAATCAGTCAGAAAACTGCTGGTGCTGTGTGAAAAATATAAATGAATCCAAGCCCACTGGCAACTTTACCTCAATTTTACCATTCACATACCTGAAATGCAGAGTTAATGAACTCTGTTTGAATGATAGCATTACCAAACTGTTATGCAGAATCATACCTTTTGTGATTCAATTTTGTGGCTGAAATTGACCTCTCACATGTGGTGCCTACCTCTCTTGCAGATACAGTGTTCAACAATATGCACTTCACATATAAATTTATTTTGTATCTATTAAGAAACGTTTGGAAAAAGAACCAATTCTGTTTTTCTTTTTCAACCTTGAAATAAAACTGGAATATTTACTTTAAAACCTGTATCTATCTGAAAGGGATGGAGAACTCTTTGAATAGATATTAAATTTTTCTCTGGTATGAAGGTACGAAGGAGAGTCAAACCAAAACCAAAAACTGCATGAATATGCCAAGCACAGAAAAGAACAGAGTCAGTATCAACAGTGGGGGGGAGGAAACAGAGGGATGCGGGGCTCCCGTGGAGTGAGGCAAATGACAAGGGCAAATTCCCAGATTGCTTGAGAACAGGGGGTCTGGGAAGGTGGGGTGTGGAGTAATTGCAGAATGGTGTAACAGGGAATTTAATAGATCAGAAAAGGCTGAATAGGATAACAGGTCCATTGTTCAGAAAGTTCTCTTTTGTGACCAGGCTTTAAGAGAATGCCAGAGCAACAAATGACTTAATCCTGGGGGGATGCTATGGCATAAATGAAAGCAGTCTATACCTTGAAAGCCGATGGAATAAATTTCTGTATCGCATAACCACACTGACGACTGCAGCTTTCAGCAAAGTCTTAAGAGTTGCAATTGGCAAAAACTGCACAATCGTGCCCTCCCATCTCTCTCTTTCCCTCTTCAACAGCATTTTCCAATGTACTCGGGGCTGGGGGTGGTGGTGGAATAAGCCACATGAATGACAAATAGACATGGTCAAATGCCATGTAAAATACAATGGTTACAGAGAAGAACAGAAAAGAAAGGGAGAATTATTCTGCGCTGGCTTCCCTTCTCTCCTACGTTCTAACCACTGAACTAAACTTGGAGCCTCCTGGTTACATGAACACAGCCATTAAGCACTACACCACCAATTTACTCAGCTTCCCACTACCTTGCTGAAGAAATGGAAGTGCCTTAATAGACAACTGGTGTAAAACAGAGGCTCCCCTCACAAATCTCTCACAGACCATCACCTGTCTTTGGGGAACTTTCCCATTTGCTCATGTATTTCTTGATCCTTGTTATAGCAGATGATGGACCTGGAGGGTCCCATCTAATTCCTGTTACATCTTTCTAGTTATTTCAACACAAGCTGAATCAGGCATATATAAAAGGTAGCCTAATTTTAAAAACTTGAGGTCAAACTGCATGAAACAATATAGAACATGTTATGCCTATCCTTGCAAGGATAGTGGGTAGGTAGTGGAAAATGGAACAGTGCTAAAAATGACACCATCAGTTTTTGCTTTTATCTATAACAGAAGAACCAGTATATCATTTCTTATACGGCCAAGGTATTTAGGAAAATGTAAAATGACTGCTTTTCACAGAAAGGTGAAAATAAGTACTTCTCAATCAACTAGGATTTTTTTTTTTCATGGAAATAATAGATTCTTATTAAAAAACAAACAAAAAAACAAAAAAACAACCCAAAAAACATCTTGCTCTCATTTAAGCTCAAGCAGAGAAATGAAATGGTGAAATGTAATGCAGCAATTCCAAAATGAAACTTTTTCCAGATTTTTAATAATTTTGACCTCTGAATTTGCAAATTCCTACTACAGCTAGATGAAACCTATGAAGTGGACTCTAAATTTGGCAACAGGAATTCTTCCATTCTCGATGAATTTTGTGAATGATTCTCAATTCCAAAAATTCAATCAAAGAAAATGATTTTGCTTTCCAAGACTTCAGAGTTGAAGAGGTATAGCTCACTGTGATTTATAGTTTACTTGGTAGGCAGTGCATTATACTTCTTCCCCCTCTTCCCTCTCCCATTTACCCGTCCTCTGCTATAAAGCTGGGCCTCTGCACAGTCTTGATCTGAGTTTCATTGAAACGTTTGTTTCCATATATATTTCAGATTCTTTTTGTATGTTTATAACATCTAGAAGCAGCTATTACAACTTTGAACATTTCTAACTTGGAGAAAATGAAGAAATAAAAACTTTCCTCCATTCTATTTAAATTACATTTGGGTACTTCTCCGTGGGGCTACTACAAAATCCTTTAAACCCACTACTCTCTTAGCTACATTAAATTAATGAGGCATCTCAAGCATTTATTCTTCTACACTCTCTGTAGACTCTCCAGTCAGACACCTACAATTCACTAAATTGAAAACACTGACCTAAGGGAGACATCAATGCTTTATCCTCGCATGCAATATTGCATTGTAATGTAAAACAGATAAAATTTGAGAGGTTAAGAAAATGTGGTGTATGTTGAGTGGATTTTGCAACATCAGTAGCGATAGGCTTCAATGGACCAAGTGTACTGGACTTCTGACCATTAAACCATACTATTTACACCAGCAAGATACAATACTATGTCCTTCATGTAAACACCTAAAATATCCAAATTCCAGGAGTTCCTACTACAATGAATTTCTGCTAACTCATACAATATTTCAATTAAGGTTGAGCAACATTAACTATCATTATAAAAAAAAATATAATGCCACTTTTCTTCCACTGTTACAACTCTTCATGCCCATAGCTGTGTTTATAATGAGATGGTGTGGTGTATTTTCCATTAAAAGCCTCGGCAGGAGTGTCTGCAGTTTTTTTTATGTATTACAAGTTCAATACTCTTTCTGCATTTGCTTCACAATAACTAGTCCATTTCCAAGTGATTAATTTTCTATTCTAAAACAATGCATTCCTTTCCCCCCTCACTTTGCTGTTTTTTTTTTTTTCTTTCTTTCTTTTCTTACTAAAAGGAAAAAATTCTTTTACAATGACATCATGGCACAAAATTTTCAAAGCAGGTTTTAGCGGGAGATATGCAGATTACTTTGAAAAGTTACCCTCATAAATAACAACAAAGTACTGAATTATCAAGGCTGTAACTCAGTCAAGAGGTGCAGTAGCCATTTATATTATATGACCTCAGCAGAACCTCTTGATTGAATTGCAGCCTTTCATTAAATCGGGCACTCTGTATTATTTTCTCTGAACTAGAGTAAATCAGAATGGCAAAGAGATTAGCTCCCAAACCCATCCCTTTGTGTTATAAAGGCAAATTTTAACCATTACCTCGATGTTATTTTGTAACTTTAAAAGATCGTGCACAATCAACAACTCCCTTCTCTCTGTGGTGATGCAGTTCCACGAAGTGACAAAAACAATACTGTGTAACCTAGCACATTTGGAAACTATAATGCTTACAAAGGACTAAGATCCTACCGCTGACAGCTGAGAGAACAGGGGGGAGAAGGGAGGGAAAAGAGAAGCTGTAGATTCATAGCACTGCAGACTCATTCACAAAAAGCTGGAAACCAGAAGGGACCATTAGCTCATCTGGGCTCATCTTCTATATATATTACTGAATATTCATTATTTCATCAACCAAAATCAAACCTTCTTCTGATTTGTTTCTAACTACTCTATTTTACTAGAAGAGAAACAGCTGGCCTCTGAGTCAGGACATTCCATAAATATCTCCTTGCCTTTGCTGGGAAGCCGTGTGTGCAGGGATGTGAGTGGAGGGCACTGGGCTACTCGCAGAGTTCCCCTGCTTGCCCCCAGCTGCCTCGTACCACGCTGCCTCCATGAAGGCAATCTCCACACCAGCCCACGGCGGCAGCACTGGTGCTTCCGAGCCTTTCTGCGCAGTGCTTCCATGCAGAAGTCCCTGTGCTCAGCACCGCAGCAGCCCCACAGGGCCTCCTTCTCCCTCAGGCTTCTTGGGTTGCTTGGTGCAGCCCAGGGGGCAACCGCATGAGCAGGAGAGAATGCTCTGCAAGAGGAGAACCCTACTCTGGATGCACAGTTTGCATTTCATGCTATTTAAGACAGCCTCGTTTTCTCCACGGTTCACGTTGTACACCGGAGGAACATGCTGCTTCCCTTATCTAGCCGTGGCTTCTCAGAGCACGCTTCAGTTTCCCTTATTGCTTGGACTTTGCCTCCTTTTCACAGCCTCTACATTTAACTCGGTGAGAGAAAAGCTACAGTAAGTCCCTTTTCCTATTTTCTTATATTTGTGTAGCTGTTAGACATTTTGCAAAGGAGGGGAGTACCAGCCAGCCTTTCACAACAAAAGGGCTACTGTCACCGCGCCAGTCCCAGACATGGTGGAAACCAGCCCACAGGAAAAGGCCTGGCTCCAGCGCTAGGCCCCGGCCGAGCACAGTCACTGCATTCACTCAAATTGGCAACAGGTCTCAGTGTTCCTGGCTTTGAGCTGTGAACAAGGGTCGGGATTGAATAACCAATTATACAACCGCTGACTGAGTTTATCCAAGGTTTGCAAACTGCTATAATAGCCCAGTATTCACTGGCTGTTTTATCCTTTTCCAGATATAGTGTCATATCTCCCCTTGTGCTCCATTTACATGTCACTTTATTACATACATCCATTAAAAAGGTTAATACAATGTCACAGTCAATGCCTAAATGTTGCCATTCAGTATCCTCGCCTCTCTCTCCCTGGTACATTTCATACAGGTGCGATTCTCCCTCTCCCCTCCCCTGGCACACACGTGCACACGCATGCACGCACATTCACCCAAAAGCTTTCAAGCTGCAAGTGAAATCTATTTGCCCTCAGTAACACCAAGCAGTGTACAAGCAAAAAAAACAGTAGCCAAGAGCCAACGGAGGGAAAGCTGTATGCTCACTGACGTCGCCAATCATGTAAGACCTATGCTGTCAGTGATGGGGATATCTATTAAAACTTTGAAAGTTCAGATAATTCCTTAAAATCATAAACATTGCCGAGACTCCCCAAATCAACCAGATTTACTGAATCATTGTGAAAGTTCACTTGAAAGCCTTTGGAAAGGTTTTTCTTACATTTGGATAAACACTATGCATACCAAAAATTGTTCTTCTCTGATTTTTAACGCTTCCCAACTTGATCCCACCTATAACCCAGACGCGTAGGAGGTTGGAAGAGACTGAAAAAAAAAGTAGAACCAAAATCCCTTACATCTTCCTGTGAATGACTGATGGAGATCTTGCTTAAAGCTTCTTTTGTAAAAGACTATTTTCTCAGATCAAATTGATCAACTCTGTATAGAAGTTTGTTTCTGAAAACAGCAAGAAAATAAAATGACTTAAAATCTTATGTGGGTTCACTTTTGAGATAAAGGGATTTTATTCATTTCTGTTTCCTACTGCCCTATTAATACAAAACAGTATGAACAGCCACAGACAAACTTTTACCTTTTGATTTTATATTATACAGTGTATGAAAGCTGTTTGATGCAGAGTGAAGGCATTTCATCAGTGGTAATACTGCACCTCCAGGCATATAGACTTGTGAAGGGCTGTACAATAGCAGCACGAATCACTGCTGTTTACCTACACAATGATATCATGTGGGAAAAACACAACTTCTTAATCTGAGCAGTGTGGCAGGGGATTTCTGATGGTACCAAAGTGAAGCTACTGCAATTAGAATTTGATCTCTGAATACAAAACCTGATTTTCATTTGACAGTGCGGCTTTTTTACAGTTAGGAAATATGGCAGTTCAGATAAAACACTTTGATCCTGCGATATGAAAAGTTGTGGATATTTTTTAAATTCTCCCTGACTTTCCTGGAGCTTGAGACTTCATCTTTTTGGTCCAGACCAATGGAACAAAAAAGCAGCTATTTCTCTGGCATGCATGATCATTTATACCAAGGGATACAGAGGAGATGTTTTAAAAAAAATTAATTTAGTGGAGTCTACGTGTTAATTTACAGGTTATCATAGTCAAGAAAAAGCCAACAAAGATCTGAATATCACCTAAACTGAGAATCTTATCATCTCATTGTCCTTATGTGAAAGTTGACCACTGTAAGGGAACATAGAAGATTTTTCCCAATCTTTCTCACTTTAAAAGAAAATGATAGATACTGTTCAGGTATATAGTACACTAGACCTAGAAGGAACAAACCCACTCACTCAAAAGGAAAACATTCAGGAAGCTATGTGGTTTACTTTTTAAAAAAAAAAATCACATGGGTTTTGGATTATCTGCATTTCCCTTCTGACAAGGGCTAAGACTCCTCACACCAGTGCCCAATACTCATTCAGAACAGCGAATCTAATAGCACCAATCTGTGATGCATGGAGCTTAAATGATCTTATTCCCTCATTTCTCAGTCTGGGGAAACTCAGAAAGATGTGGAACACTGAGACGCATTCTTAGGTGAGAAGTAACTGCAAAAAGAAAATTAAGAGCAGAGAGGAATATTTGGTATCCTGTATCTGTGAAGCCAATGACAGCCCTGACATACTTAATGGAGTGACAGTACAACTTCACAACACTTATTTGACATTCATTAAAAAAAAATGAAAATATTGAAGCTCTGTTACTCAACTAAGAATTTTAAACAAGAAATGTGTTGCCAAAAAAACTATTTCTAATGATTCACTTTTCTGTCTAAAAGCTGGTATGTGAAGTTCTTTCTTTTGTTCTTTTTTTTTTTTTTCCCTGTCATGCCTTTTGAAACATGCACAATACAACTGACCACTTTTGCATCATAAAAGATCTGTAGGCACCACATTGTTCAGCTATCAGTAATAGACTCTTGATTGAGTTGGACTCTGAATGACATATAGTAGCAGCAAATGATAAAAAGAGAGACTGCAGAAAAGCCCTCCCATCAATTTACTCCTAAACCAATTATCTGCAAGCTATGTACACCATGAAATTCTATTAGAAGCAAATTATATTAGCACTATTTATGAAAGCTATGGTGGGTTGTTACCCAAAAATGCGAATTACATCTGAACAGTACACAGGAATGTGACAATTCTTTTGGCAAGTGGAGAGGCTGGTATTTTTCCTTCCTTTTCCTTTTGTTGTCTAATTGTTCTAAAGAAAAAAAAAAAGTGAGGCTAAATTCTGTTACCACAGTTCCTTACAACTTCATACTCTGACTTTTGTCCTAATCTAATTAAGCCTGAAGCAAGGAGCTTCAGAATTACATAAGGAAGAGGAACACAGCTGAGTCCCTTTGGAAAAGGACAGTCCCTGGACCCTGACTTCTCTTTCCTGCTTGTTCAGGCACAAAAAGGAGAAAATGGGGCTAAAACAAAACAGGACATGACACACCTTGGCAAGTTTGCAGGAGCTGAAACTGAGATGGATGCAAAACTGCATCATATTTGAAGAAAGGCTTGAAATAAGGAAAGGCTCAAATTGAAAATGTTGTAAAAAAGTTCTATTTTTCCATCAGGAAGCTTTGAAATGAAAATTCCTGCCTATCGTTCCCTTTTTATTCCAAAATTAGTATCTTGCAAGTATCTGCAGCTCTGGTAACCACACAAGACGCTCCCAGAGGTACTGTTCTATAGGAGGATATACTACTACTTCATGTGGAAACCTCACCTCAGCATTACTGTAGCAATACTACGACCTGACACATCAAAAGATAATATATTGTCTGTGGCTCTATAATGTATCTGCAGCAGTCTGCGCTTCTGTTTTTGGAGGAAACGAATATTTCCTGAAAGATGGTGAGCCCCTTAAATAAACCTATCATACTACTGATTTATGGAGACGTGTTTTCGTTCCACAATTAGGTGGCTTCTCACAAGTACTTAAGTATAACAACAGAAAAAAGGGCTAAGTACTATAATAATTAATATTTCCTGCCTGAAACCTAAAGAAGGTCTCTAGAATCATGCATATGAAATATTCAGATTTCAGGAATTTTAACACTAATCTATAAATGTTACAACCCAAGGACCCAGAATGAGTGGGAAACACTACAGTGAATGATCAGATTTTAAGGTATTGCTTTTTTTTTTTTTTAATTTTAATAGTTTTACTTTCTCCTAAGTTTAGGGAGCAAATTTGACTAGTTAGTTTCCAATCTTCTCATCAGTTCTTCTTCAAAAGCCTACTTACTGTGATCACACAAATAAATTTCATTAATATTCCAAGTGAGATATTAATTAATATCCAGATATTCAATCCTTGACAGGAAAAATAAAAAAATAAAAATCAGAGTTTGATTTACTGACTTCTTGAAGCAGATTCATACGGGATCTAAAGAAATTCAGAGATTAGAATAAATTACATCTTAAGGAACTCATTTCTTTATGGTCACTCTGGGGTTCTTCTATTTATAATTGTGCGTTTTGATAGTCACTGTACTTTTTTGTCCTCAAAAAGAGAAGTACAAAAAGCAAATCTGAGAGCAAATTTTTTCATATCAATTCTGATAGCAAGATGCCCTAATACAGCACTCTTCTGTTTCTATTACAGTTCACTTCTTAGCCTAGTGTTTGCCATAGCCAGTTGTAAGGCAAACTCAATAATTCCAGCTTGCTAATTCATCATTTTGGGATCATGTTACTACTATTCTCAAGAATCTGAATGCTACTGCTTTCGTGAATCATTGTTAAAGGAAAAAAATAAAAATAAAAAGATACAAATTTCCACCTCTTCAATTTTGAGACTGCAGCAAAGTGCTGGATTGCCAGTGGTTGGTAGATAGTTTCTATTTCAAACACATATTTATCTGTGCTAGCTGCAAAATGATAGGGCTGTACTAAAGCAAAGATTCACTTGTTTCATGTTTCTAATCTTCTTCTGAATATTCCTTCATAACTTGAATATAAAGGGATGGCTTTGTTTGAATTTCATTTTTGAAGCCACACAGATTTAAGAGCATTCCTAAATACATGAAATACAAGAAAATCTTTGAAAACTTTTTTCTCTGAACATGCAATAGGTTTAATGAAACTGTCAGGAACAGTGAAACTTGGAGAAGTAAAACTTAAAACCTATCAGACTATTAATGTTTTAACCACTCTCGATCACACTCAAGTTTCATTTCATTTTCAAATTATTTTCCCTTTACGAGAAACATAAACATACTTTTCTTTGATAGTTTCAAGCCCAACTTAGAAACTGTTTTAACTTCACTCTGTTCAAGTGTTAACTGACTAATAGCTCTGCAGCTGTGGAAGAAAACATCTCTCATCTCCCCCATGGTCCAGCACCTTCCATTTATGGTTAGAATGATTTCATTATTTTTTACCACTGCTGGCTGCCATATTTTTCCCCCAGCGCTGTCACTGACCACTGCTAGCAGCTATAAACCTTCGGAAGGATTTGGGAAGCTATCCCTCGGAGCACCACTGAGCAAGAGCCAATCACCAAGGAAGGGGAAGCCTTCTTACCTAAACAAACCATTATCAGCTCATCTCATGTCTTTGTACTCTTTTTTTGCTATTACCTCACGGGATTAACTTTTATCTCTAATCTCTGCTCTGGCCAACTGTCAGGGAGTCTAAAAGCTGCCTGTCTTTTAATCTGTGTGTAATAATACTGCTGTTACTAACAGATAACTGTGAAACAGCATGGAAGGAAGGAAAGCACACAAACACACAAGGGCTAATTGTTAAAAACTGCTGTGCTAGCTCCTACCTGAAAGGAGAGAAAGATCATGCATGATGTCCATATTGCATTCCCTTCAGTTTCTCTTTCCTGTTTTCCTTTTCAATCCAAAGCCCATTGAAATGATTTAATTTGGGGGAACTGTTCATATTAACCACTTAATCTGCCATTCAACTTGACACCGCTAGGTTTTTCTAGGACTCTGAGAAAATCCTCACATACCTGTAACTTTCCATTAAAACGACAAGAAAAAAATCTGGGTAGAGAACATAACAGAAAATAAAAAAGGAAAAAGAAAATTAATGATTCCACTGCAAAACAAGATAGCCAGGGCTTCAAAACAGTTGGTATGTTTAAGCTTGACTTGAAATAAATAAGCCTTACTGGGTGGCATGTTTACTAAGCAGTCAGTCTTTACTTGAAGTTAATTATTTTATAAGCTCCCCCCCAGTACTACATTACGCTATGTTTGCTAACACAAGGTTAAGACCAAAAGAAAAACAAAGACTACTTAATGATGGCCAGGTGTATAGAGAAGCAGTACCAAGAATATGGGGTCTTGTGGAGTTAGAACAGGGAGCCAAAACCTCATAAAAATTGCTCTTGTAGGGGTGTTGGTGGCATTTTTTTCTCAGATTTTATTTAAAGCTTATTAAAGTCAAAGACAAGCCTTTTGAATTAAACCTAGTCCTTGAAAGAGTTCGGAAATTAACAGAGGAGAGGAATAAAGGAAAAAACCTCAGCAGCAGAGCTATGGATACAATATTTTGAGAGATAGTTGTAAGGATGCAAAGGACACAAATCTCATATGTAATAGTGACAACAATTAAACCAAGAGTATTAGTGATAAATGTATTTTAACTGTTGTAACATATAACTCCTAGGATTCCAGCTCAGTTTCTTACTATACTTCTGAAAAGCCACAAAGCAAAATGATGTACCCTAATAACTTTCTTGATAGGAAAAACTAAGAATTAGGCTTTGCACCATACCTCAAATAATCTGTACACTCAGATTTAGGGAAGCAGGAAGACATAACGTGCCAAAATGCTTCCTGGCATATTCAAGGCAGTTACTTTGAGGGCTGCTACAGTAAGGGTCTCAATTAGAACAATCAAGCAGTCTGAGACAGGATAACGCTAATACCAAGTTCTTGTACGGTACTTTTACATCTCAGTACTTTACAAAAGGGGTCATTATCATAGTAGTAGCACAACTGCGTAGTTTATGGGTATATGGTAGAAGTAAGACCTGTAGGGAGAAGCAGAATACTCCATTAGATCAGCTGATGTGGACAATGCTCACTTGCCCCCTTCAGATCAGATGAAGACTTGGTACATCTTCAAGGTTATGCAATTTTCCAGCTTTAGTTACAAAGACACTGTTGTGCCCAAGTGGGGAAAATACGACAGAAAAAGAAGTTGCTGGCACAAGGTCACTCAAGAAGGCCCAGTGGCAGAGCTGAGCTCTTATATTCTAGAGCAGAACCAGACGTCCAAACAACCATCACTTGCTGTCAGCCTCTTTCACTTGGCTAAGCTGCACCTGGCAGTGAAGAAGAAGCCAGTGAAGGTGTCAAAAAATAGGTTTGGTGCATCCCTGCTAGTTAATGTCATCCACAAAAAAATCAGAAAGGCATTTTGCAAGAGTGATTATCTTCTTTGTGGTTTCTAGATAGCAGTTTTATGCTCAATGTGTTGTAATAATCTTAGTTACAAATCAGTGATGGGGATTACAGTCCAGATATGAAAGGAAAGCTGCAATCCCCCAGCCAAGCACAAACAAGCAAAGGGAATTTTATCTACTAATGCCACCTGAAACTCCAAGAACAGATGACAGATCAGAGACAGCTCCAAGTATGAACTGTTTGGCAGAGGAGAGAAAAAGGCCATCACCAATGAGGGAGAGGGACTCCAAGCACCCTTCACCACTTCAATCCATTCTTAATATCTGATACACCTTTCTCATTTGAATTGATTTTAGGGATTTGTTTTTAACTCCATATGCTACTTGACCAGAGACTACGTGTCCCAGCACTACTGCTATCTGGCCTCTCACTACTACTCAAACTCTCCCTGACTTAAGTCACGATCTTGACAACATTTTGAACCCCAATGAAGAAAATCAGGAAAAATATCACAAATGCTCGCACCTACCAATATTTGGATGATCTCTGACTGCATATTATGGCTGTTGACACATACTTTCTACCTTCAGATGGTTTCCCATGAACTCTGAATAGATAACATGAAGAAATTCATGGCCTCTCTCACCAAATGAACAACTGACCTCTGCAGCCATAATTGCTCTCAAGAGTGATAGTATCCACCTCAGGAAGGGATCACAGATCATTTAGCAATATTTGCTGCTCAAGTACCAAAAACTGTTGTTAGATATAGACAAGGACATCTTGGTGGTAAAAAAAAGACACTCACGTCAGGCTAGATAGTGAGGCATGGAGTTATTACACTGCATCTTAATACTAAACTAATGGGGACAAGGAAATCTCAGGAAACCAAATTGCTCAAAAACCTGTCCCTCCCACCTGTTCCACCTGAATAGATGAAGTCTAAAGACTTGCCCATATCCCTCTAGTATGCTTACACACAGCCCCAAAATACAAGAGTGCTGCATCCATTACTACACTTATTCCTCAGCTCAGAGAAGAAAATGGAAACAAACAGCTATATCCTCTCGCTCTCCCACTGTCACCTTTAAAATTCTTCCTCGTACCACTGTCAGTGTTGGTCCCCCATTTCACCAGAGTAAAAATCTACTTCTGCTCTACATTTCAGTTACAGCATACAGTTTTTCAGATTGCCAGAAACAAAAGCTAAGAACCAAGTTCTAATCAGTGGCAGAGACACACCTGTGCTTGCTGCCCACTCCCACTAAAATAAGGAATCAGGGACACGAACACTGACTTTGACCCAAATGCCCAGATTAGCAACCTCCCACTTGTCCCCTCTCAGGAATCAATATATTGCTGTGTTTAAAAATGGTTTGTTGAAAATCTCCCAGAAGCAGCCTGGTGAGGGTGATTATCTGAGGATCTTAAGTAAGGCTTTAATAAGGTTCTACTGTATACAGTACAGCTAAAAAAAAAGCCCACTAAAAATAACAATGAGAGGAGATGATTGTAGAGGATCTCACTCTCTCAGCATCATTTCAATCTTTTGCCCACATGACGACAGTAAAGATATCTTGTCAGGCCATGAGGGCTTGACAGGCCTGATCAATAGCTGTTATTTTTTCACAAGTGCCAACAAAAGTAAAACATAATTTATGCTACACAAGATGCTGGAAATAATTCATAGTAATTGGACTGCCTAAAATTCCTCTTTCGTCCTTCTGTTTTTGATTGCTTTTAACTTTGCAAACTTCAACTGTCCAGACTAAAATGTTTAGCCTCTGAGCTAGGGAAAAAAAAAATGAAAACAGAGGCGGAACAAGGGCAATATTACTTCTCTGGTATCTGACAGTTCAAGCTGCCATTTCTAAACAAATTTTGCCATGGATTTTTAGCATCTAATTTCCTTTGGCTCTTTTATAAGTAACAGTGACGTATAATTCTGTCTACTGAACAGTAAATTAGTAGAGACTTCTCAGAGGTTTCCAGAGAGAGTCTGAAGAATGCAGATGATTGAGACACACTATCTATAATGCATACCTTAATATCCTATATTCCTATTAATCCCTAGGACTTGTAACAGCCCTTTGGAAGCAATAATCACAAGGCTGGTTGATTTTTTCTCTTCATCACTGCATACAACTGCTGCATAGCACTATGTAGGACTACAAGGGACCTTCCAGGTTATCAGGTTTGTCCCTCTGATTCTACAGTAAGCATGGCATGTGATGCTCTTCTTTAGCTAACAGAGCTCTTCTGTAAAATAGTCTGTTGGTTTTTTGCACCAAGATGCTGATCAAAGCCTTGATGCAGAACTCTACTGTGACTAAAATCCTGATTTCCAGGCCACTTTTATTGATAGCCAGTCTTTTTTGTTTTAGGCCCATTATCATGTACAATAAAAAAAGATGTTTGCCCATATCCACTAAAAACAGTCAGCATTTGAGGTAGCATTCTTTAGCTTATAAGCTACTAAGGAGGTATATTTAGCTTACTAGATGACCAACAGTTGAGTCCAGAACAGAATTTGTCCTGTATTTGCTTCAGTGTATATTTTCTGTAGCTGACAAGCATCACTTCCTGAAACTGAGATCACCAGACATCCCTTATCTAGGGAACATTCGGGAAAAAAACAAAAAAAAAGTTGAGATAGCAATTCAACATTGTTTGTAAAAGGAGGGTCAGCTGGGTAACCAAACATTTCATAAAAAAACCCTCCACTAACATTTATCTATTAGTCTGTAAAATGTGCCTTCCAACCGAAAACAAAACAAAACAGAAATCATTATCAATAACTATTATTCGTGTTATCTCAATAGACGTTTAGCTTCCATTTCCCATCCTATTTAGAGGACTGTGGATGCAGTGCACAGTATTAGACATAACAAGGCACAGGCAACAGAACCGAGTCTGTGTTTTTACCCAGTATTTTTAGTTGTGGTAACAGAAAGAGAAGGTTTTTTGCTTTTCCCAAACAAATGAAAATGCATTCCAAATCCTAAAACACAAGGTACAAGCTACAAAAGAAACAAACAGGGCTGTCAGGCCAAAATTTTTGATGGGTGAAGAAGCAGCTACTGGGAATTTAGTGTGGTTGGGCAAGGAACATCTGGTAAAATGTTCTGCAGACAAAGATGAAGGACGCTCAAAGCTAAGCGGCAGTGAACTGAGGATGGAAGAAAGGTGGTCTGACAGCTGGCAGGCTTCTCAATGGGAAGGGAGAGCAAGGAGACCACATTTGATGTGGCAGTTGCCAGCTGCAAAGGTGCGTGTCCTGTTGTTTGCCAGATGAACGATGGCTTGGCTAAGTCTGGTAAGCAGCAGAAGTGGCACGGACACGCTTGGAGCTGGTGAATAGGTTTAGAAGCTGAAAGGGGCTATGGAATTAATGATGGCTGAATTTGAAAGGTTGCCAGAGGTTTAGCTGCATGTGTGCTCTAGGAGTTTCCCAAGGGCACTCTCAAGACAACACTGGAAATGCTGACAGGTGCTTAACGTGTCATTCGCTGAAGTATTTTGAGTGTGAACCTACCTGCCTACTGTATTTGAAAGATTAAATGTTTAATAAAAGTAATAAAGCTGGGGAAAATGCTGCAGCTTCTGATGAAAAGAAACATTATTCATTATATAAGAATGTTGTAAAAATATTTTAAGATTTCCAATCAATTCTTGTAGTGAGTGTCACTCTATTACAATGAAACCTGTCCAGCTCACTGAAGTTTTATGAAAGGTCCCTATTTCTAGGATTTTAACATAATTCTACTGCAACCAAGCAGAAATATGCCTGGTAAATGTTATGGTGTCTGAGGCTACATCTTTCTCAAATCTGGGCTTAAGTCTTACAGACCTAAACCTAGCTATATCCAAACTTCAACAGAATCAATATTTCAGTGTAAGCCCTACCCTTGAAACATCTGGAGAGAAAGCCAACTAGCTCATAAGAAAAATGGAAGGGAGAAACCACAGCTAGTTAATATATAGACCTAGGCAGTTTGGCTCATGAGTTACCTTCAGCTTTCAACTAAACAGACAGGATATATTAAATTTCTAATTAATTAAATGAAATGCTTGATGACCATCCTATGACTGCATGGCAAGACTCAAGTACAACAATATGCACATGAAAATATGTCAGGGACACAAATAAATGTTCGTGCTGAATATGTAGTATAATGTATAGATACACTGCTAGGATACAAGCAGAAACAAATTCAACACATAGTCCAGTGTGGAAGCTTTTTACCATTCATTCCTAAGCTTATTCAATTTCCAGAATGGTTCATGCTATTATTCTGTCCAAAATTTGCATGCACATTTCTGAGGCATTATTAATGTTTATTACTAAGAATGAAAAAAAAAATTTAACTATGATATATAACACTAACCTGCACTTGTATTCTAACATGAAGAGTTTAATAAACACAAAACGCACAACCTTTGCAGTGCAATAATAATCATTCCATGTGCACAAGAGGGAAAAATGAAAGCACATTTTCTTTTATGGTTTTTTCATATACCGAGACCTCAAAGGACATCGCTAACTATGTACACGTATATGGAAAAAAACTTTATACAACGACTTCAAAACTCAAGCAGAGCATATAGACACATGGCTTTGAACAAAGGAACATTTTAGAAAAAAAATAATGATGGCTGAAAATGTTCCTTTGTAGCTTTCTGGAATTTTATCTGCCTTTGTAATGGAGTGAAAAAACTCCTAGAGACAGACAGGCAGCTGATCAATTAAATTCACTTATCAGGGATGGGTTGAGCATTTCTTCATTCAGTTCTTACCCAAACAGTGAATCCTCTGTCATGATTTCTCCATGCTTGTACCAAGTGAAGCTAGTTCTTTGTCAGTTACTTTAAATACAATTAGCTGGATGACAGACTCATGTACAGGGCAGAATAGAATTATTAATTCAGAGCTCTGACAAATCCCTGTATCCATATCCCACTGTGCTGATTTTGCCAAAGTCACTATTAGAATCACAGGTTAATTTACCTACAGAGAAAATCAACTTTCAAAAGATCCAAGAAAGAAAATCACATTTACAAAATGTGCCAGCTTCAATTTCAAGGTCTACGAGAAGACTGCAGAAAAATATAATAAAAACGCAGGATCAGTTTTTCTATTCTTTGAACATATACAGCAAATCAAATCTTCCAGATCTAGACAGTGCTATAGATATGTATGAGAATGAAAATAAGAAAGATAACCACATATTTTGAAGAATAGATAAGAATCATTAAATGCATTACCATAGTTTTGAACGATGACAAAAATTGCACTTGAATGAAATATTACCCCCAGCTTCATCACACTCAGCAACACATTTGATGTCAGAGTAAAATTTATAGGACATTAAAGCAAACAAAACCACACTTAGAGCAAAGCTAATGTTACTTTGGTGTTTACACATACACCACCAGAAGTCTGCAAATTTAAACTTGACATGCAGGCCTTAATCTGTTTTATAAACATAAAAGGGAAATGTGTACCGAGTATGTGCATCTTGCATAAAGCTTTGAATTTTGAATGTAGATTTCAACTTCAGATTTTCTTTTCCTTGTTCAGGTCATTTAATACCTCACCCTTGTTTCTACTGACAGGGTATTCGAAAATAAAGCACTGCAGCTGTGAGGCTATCCAAAGGATCTAGGAACGTCTTGATCCAGAGTAATATTTTGATCCAGAGTAATATTTTGGGATATATGCTAAGCTAAAAGTGATCAAGACTTATGTTTAAGGCATTCACTGATTCAAGGCTAAACAGCTCAGCTTTTAATTCTTCAGCACCATCTACACCATATGAAAATAGGTTCCATCACTCTTCTTAGTACTGAAAAGTATTTGTAGCTCTAATTCAGAAATTCATTTGATACACATTTAACTATAAATATTTGCTTAAATCCAACTTTATTAAGCATGGCCTAAGTGCCTCAAGCTTAAGTGAATTTTGTGCTAAGCTAAGACTGTCATAAGAAGGTGCTTTTTGAAAACATGAAAACAATGATCACATCTATTCATTATGAAGTAGTGTGAAATGTGCTTGTTCTAGTATTTTAAGAAGCTCCACCTGTAAAAGTGCTGTATATTTGTAAAGAAGAATTTTGGGAGTTCTATAGAAATATTCTTAAAATTTACAGAGGTAAAAAATGAAGAGAGGAAAATGATATGAACACATTTTCCAGTTCATCGTATCAGGAAATCGGGCAAATTCTTATTTATTTCTTTATTTATCTACTTATTTACTTATTTATTTATTTATGTTAAATATCCCCTTCTCTTGATTCCTAACGGGAGCAGAATCGGTATGGGCTATTTATACCCATCATGTCACAGTTCAGCTCTTGTCTCATTAACCAAATACCATAGACAAAGGGTTTTTATAAGAGAAATGTGATCCACAGCTAAAAATAAATCTCACTTCTCTCACTTCTATTACAACCACAGCAAAGGCAGAAATACCAGAGTTTAGTTTCATCACCTCTCACAAAAACTCGGTTAATTAGCGTAGCATGGAACGATACCCCTGGTACACACATGCCAGTGTGCAACCACACAGCAATTCACTCTGCTGCATTCAAACTTAATTAGTTGTGGGCCCAGGTTGGGAAGCTCAGGCCTGTACCTGCAAATTCAGAGAGGTGGCCGGCATGCTGGGTGCAGATGGGGCGATACAGGCACAGGCTCCACTGCTTCTCTGTCAGGCTACTTTTAGACTAAGGTCTCTGAGGCAAGATATGCTTTCACAGTTTCCCTATACAAAGCCTCACACAGAGGATCCCAGGATGAGTTTGCATCTCATGAGGATTAAATAGTAATACAGACAATGCTGGGGTTAGGCAACAGTTGCTTCTTCTCTCAGATGAAATAGCATAGACCTGAAACACTGCAGTGGTCCAGGATATGTTCTATTACTGGCTTATTAAAATGACAAAATGGCTTTTCTAAAATAATGCCAATTAAAAAAAAAACTTCTTAAAATAGACATGTAATTTTAGATTTGTTTATTCTTCAAGTGAAAGACACTGGGTACATATTTGCTTGGTACACACTGAAGAACTAATAGAACACAACATTTGAACACTTAAGCCATATGAGAGATGAAGTCCAATTTCAAGGTAAAGTAGGTGCTCATGGCACTGAAAGTTGATACAGCTTCATTAGTCCTGTCAGCCTCATCTGAAAATGGGATAATACCTTTCAAATCATGAACTTTCAAAAAATGTAATCAAGATCATGCAATGTCTGCTTTCTTAACTTCGAATTTATTTTGTTTTTTAATCTGTGAGGTTGTGGTTTTCTTTGCTGGCTTTTCAGCAGGGGTGAAAACAAGCCACTCACATTATAGATGTTGCACTTTCAGAAGAAAAGTTATCCTGCTGCAAATTGACTACGAGGCCTTTTGTACCTGTCTGCAGCAGTACAGTAAATTAGCAGAGTCCCACAACACGCATGAGGTCTGCACAACAATGCTGGAATAACATAGTGTTCTAAGCTGTTCTGATGATGTCATTTTCAAACATTTGAACAGCCTCACAGTAAATATGCACCATTTAATTTTCTTTCCTAGAACTGCTCAAAAGGAAAAGGTGACCAGTCAACCTATTTCTTTCTGTATTTTGCAATGTGGAATGGATAAAGTGGATCAGACCTGGAAGTTTGGCTACAAGCAGATACTAAACAAAGGAAAATACAAGTCTCAGCATGCACAACTGGGACTTTCTGCTCTGCACAACTAGATAGAGACAAAACAGAGGGAAAACTCAAGAAAAAATCAAAATGAAATGTTGTGATATACTACAGGATGAACGTTTCCCTCTCCTGAAATCATTCTGGAGAAGGGTTCACTTTGGCATCTGAATTGCAGAGGTGTTTAACTAATCCACAGACAGAAAGGAAGATATTCTAGAATCTGAGAAATGAGTGCTAGCAAGAAGAGTGTCATTTGAAAGCCTGAAGCTGCCTGATGATATGCAGTCTGAGCATAACCACATTAAAGGAAACCTTGCAAACCCCAAACTGTTAGCTGTCTGTAACCAATGGAACATCAAATCCTTTTAACCACAACTCATTTTTGTTGAGTCCTGTCAAGGCAAAATTAGCCCACGTTGTTTATAGCTGAAATTTTGCACCACCACTCATTCAAAGCTTTCTTGCTTTAGCACAATAATTGCATTTCTGTATTTTTCCAAAGTGAAGTTGACCAGAAATTGCCTCCAAATTGTACTGTCTGGAACTCGTCAAGTATGAAAAAGTATGAACAGTTTTATTTTTATTATCAAGTATTATCTTTTAACACTATTCTCCAAGTCCGCCAACTCCACCAATTGAGCATCCCCACAGAAGGTTTTACACAGGTATAGCTCAAATACTTCACAAGCTCTACACTGGTTGAAGACTATACCCCTGACTTAGAGAAGATCTTACCAAAGAGGGAAAAAAGCATCAACATCTTAAGCAATAAAGGAGTTCTTCATGCAACACAAGTTGCAATGGGCGATAATCTGAGATTCTCATCCAAAGTATACAGATTTCTATTGACTTCAGCAGATTTCGATGGTCGCACAATAAGATTACTGAATTTGGCTTTGCTTAAACCCTGAAAGTGTTGGAGAATAAAATTCTCCATTTTATTCACCAGAGGAATCAATCTAACACCATCATAATTTCATGCACTGAGTTCTTCTCTTAAGGAGAGCATGCTGCTGAGTTGCCAACAAGTATACCAAACAGGCTAGAATGTTATGGCTTTTATTTAACATAGCTATCCTCTTTTAGTGCCATGAAACAGCGTAAGGCCATTATTCAATGACATATGATAGAATATCAACGCAACTAACTCCCTGTATCTTTTGGTGATTCAAGAATAGGACTATTTAATCTTTTTTGGTTCTTTTAACTCTAGGAAAACAGTAAAAAAAAAAAAAAAAAAAAAAAGCCGAAGTTACCTGTCACAGAAGATGAAAGACAATATTAATTCATATTTACACACATCCTAAAAAGACGTTATTTCTGGACTTTCAACTATCATATTCTACCAAAAAGTCTCAACATGTCCTGCAGGCATTAGTTTCATGTCACAGTCTACACAGAAAAGTTGGATTAGGAAAGAAAAAGTTTAGGAATTCAATCCAAAAGTCAAAGTCTCTAACCCTCAGAGCACGGGCTAGAAATACATGCACTAACTACAGTGCTCCAGTTTTGGGAGCACTGCCAACTTAGATTTTTGCCCAAAGGAGTTTCGGTGATTGGGTCCTGTGACTACCACTGGAGACGTGGGAAGGGAAGTTGTACCAAGTTTAGTTTGTCCTGCAGGTGAAACTTAGAAGTAGAGCTGCCTGCCTCAGAATACTGTCTCATCACAATGAGGTGTCATGGCACAATGCATTATGCTGACTCTGAAATTGTTTCTAGATCTTCATCTGCATTTGGCCAAGATTATCTGATACAATCTGCATTTGTCAGGCATATACAGAGAATATCTGAAGTTCAGAATTATACTTCTGATACAAAAAAGTTTGCTGAATGTGGTGAAGCATGGTTAGACTATTGCCCTTAGACTTCTTGAGACTGAGCTGGTTTTAAGGTATCTCAAGCTGATCGAGTGGGATGGGTGTTGATAGAGCTGGAATCAGCCCACCTAAGTCTGATACCTGGTGGTATAAATATCCTTTTTAAACTCTGGAAGGCAAACAGTCAGAATTTTTCTATGAAGTGTTTTCAGCTTATAATACAGATTTTTATTCTTCAGGGCAGGGGCCAAATGGCTTCTCGTAAACCACAGAAGCAAATAGCATCACTTTGATTCAATATAATGGAAGCAGTGAAAGGGAGAGAAGGTACAGGGCACAGACAGTTTCACAGGAAGGAATCTATGTCTAGAAAAAGTCCCACAATTAGTGTTTTTTTTTATTTACCATTACGCTTTTTTAAGCTAAGTTCAACAAAGTGGAGAGGGAATTCTGACAAGATAGTTTGCAAGCTGTTTCAGAGTTCAGGGAATATGATCAAAGTAACATTCTCTCACTTTATATTTCCTGTATTTCACAGTGCAGATGAACCTTCCCATTCACATGGGTTTTCCTTCTACTGACATTCCTCCGAGAGCACTGAAGGAGATTTCTAACCATGACAATTAACTCAGTCTCCTAAAACTATGTTCTAGCCACATCACCTGTAGTTGTACATGATGAAAAATACCAAAACATTCTCAGTACATTCAACATATACGTTTAAAAACAAAGATGTGACAGCTTCATAAAAAGCAGCAATGAAAGAAAAGAAAATTGTTAATGCAAGAGAACTAAGCTAATCAGCTGGTTCTCTAACAGTAGAAAATCAAAATGAGTATTGTGTGTTAAAGAGTAATGTTAATCCCAAAAGGTTCATACAGTTGACTGTCTCTCTCCTTTCTAGGACATCAGCCTGTATCAGTACCACTCAGTAATCCCAAAGGGAATACCCCTAAAACAGCAACCAACCTTCTTCAGAGAAAGAAACACCTGCTTGTAAGACAAGTTGAGACCCAAACTCACAGAACACTGGCCATGCATTCGTAGCTGCTTGTACACCCGCTCTCATTTCACAGCCTATGTGCTAATTTATAACCAATGGAAGAAGACAACACTGTAGCAGTTTACTACAAGAAAAGACGAATTATGCAAGCAGGAGCTAGAAGTAAACAACAAGCTGCAAATCCATATTACGTAAATGCAGAAAAAAAAAAGCAGCAATTATATTAAAAAACTTGCTTTAAAATAGTTTTGCTGATCAGAGAAAAAGACTGTAAGTGCTCTTCTACCTTAGTATAAAGATATCTGCTCTAACTGTTTTCACTGAAGCTCTAGTATTTACAGGCATTTCTCATTTTGAAAAATACTCTATCTCCCATAGAAAAGCAGAAATAAGCATCAGTTTACATTAATTTATTGCAGGAATAAAACACACACAAGCATAAAAACACACAGTCTTAATCTTAGCTCTGTTGACTTCATTCAAGACAGACCATCAATGTCACACACATGCACTTATTTAACCCATGTTTTTCTATCTGAAAACTAGAACTAGAACTAAAACTAGCACTAGACTGTATAATTTTCCATGATCTTGATGGAATCAGATAAATCTAGAAACATGGTCACTGACAAGCAGTCCAACTAGAGAAGAAAAACTGTCCTGCATCAGGACACTCATCAACAGTGGATAAAGAAAGTTTTGTTTAAAAGTATGAAAACAAATATATGTTAATGGAAAGCAATAAAAAAAAAAATAATCATACACACATACACACACAAAAAAAAAAACAACTTATTTTGTCATGTTGGAAGCAAATCACATTAACCCTGAAAACAGGTATTGCTATCTGAACGTACTCACTTGGAGTAAGTTGTTCAGACAGTTGGCAATAGTAGCAGGATGCAGAATTTTTGGTTTGCTTACCTGGGCAAGTTTTATTAATTTAAGCAATGAATTTACCACTATATCTGAATGCAAATGAGTATTTTTTCATCTTAGCTTACGGTCCTTCCTAGACAACAGACTAAACTGAAAATGTCACTCTTCTACCAAAATAAGAACTACACAGGGGGGTCATGGTAGTATACTGATAATTTTAAATTTTCACTTCTGGTTTTCCAAATAGAGAAACTTCTGAAGCATAACTTTGCATATATTGGGGTTAGAGATCCACAAGAGCAGTCAAGAATTGGATTATATCTCATATAACAAATCACTGTTTAATTAAGAGCCTAGCAATATTCTGCACTACAATGACATTGCATTGCACTTTACATAACCATGTCCTGTTGATATCAAATTTTCACTATTATTTTTTGCTATTATTGCCACTTTTCTTGCTTGCCTTGGAGAAGCTTGCTCATGCTTGTCAAATCTAGTTAATGGATGTTAATGAGCTTGTTCAAGAAAGATAGGAAGAGAAGGTAAAGAGAAAGGCAAAATAAACACAGAACTGAAAGATGAACACTGAAAGAAAAGAGGAAAAAATAACTAGTGTGTTTTTCTTCTCATTTTTCAGTCAATGATGAAAAAAAGTGATGAAGCAATCTTTTACTCTCCTCACGAAAACCAGCCTTCAGGTAAATCTTCCTTTAGTTGCTCCAGTCACACAAATAAGATACAGATGGAAGGGCGTGCACACTTTTAACTATCACAGGTCCCTGGAGTTTGAAGCCATGAAAGATCCTCCTTGGTCCCTGAGCGTTGGGACAAGTTTTATGAATTCAGCAGCATGAGTGTTTGTGCACCTGCAGACTCCTCAGTGACGCTGAAGCATTCCACAGCCCCCACCCTTCTCATATATGTTCTATCTTCTGCGAGATAATAGCCTGTGTAGGTATCTCGTACACCTTTGGATTGTCAAACATAAATCAGTTGGCTAAAACTACTAAATGCAAAGTCAAAGAAATTTAAATATTGACTTGAGTTGCAAAATTCAGATTTTGAATACCTCCTCAATTTAGATGTTCAGGGTCAAGAGTTTAGGTTCAGTCCATCACTCAAGTGGAAGCAAGTTGAAAAATGTGCTTACCCGTCAACTCCCAGAATCATTACTGTGAATTGACACGGTTTTACTACACATAGATAAGATTAATAGAACCTTTCAAATTGCACAAAAACGTCAAAGGTTTGGAAGTATCTTTTAATTTGAGTAAGCAAAGCAGACAGATTTGTACATTGTAGGTACAGGGGTCTGATCTGTTTCACTTACATGAATTTTGCACATAGATAATTTCACTGATGTCACTTATTACTTGTCTTTTACACTAGTGTCATGCCAAAAGAGATTCAAGATATGTATCTGAAAAGAAAGGAACTTGCAAAAGAGAAAATACAAGAAGAAAAATATGCATAAATTAGCTTTTGGAGCATTAAGTTAACCAGTATCAACACTATTTGGCAAAAGGAGAGGGTGAGAGTTTGTAGCAGAAGCCATGAGCCAAAGGTCAATTCTGCTGTAAATGGCTGGTGGGGACCAGATGTGGAAATAGAAAGAATAAGGAAGCAGCAATCCACTTCAGGAATCTTAAGCAAGTCTGGCCTCCAAGTTCAGCAGTTTTATAAACAGCTCAGTGCGTGTTGCAAAGCAAAAGCTAAACCTATATTGATAAACCCTGGTTAGAAAGATCATTTCACACTGAACGTTCCAAGAGAGTTTGATGCAGGTTTAAACACCAAATTATCACATAGACTATAAATAACCATACAGAACTGAATCACAGTCTCAAATTTTTAATCTCACTAAAATTAAAAAATAAATTAAAAAAAAAAAAAAAAAAAAGGGGTAGAAACAAAGTTTCCACAACAGTGCATCTTTCCTTTTGCTTTTGAATGTTCCATCACTTCTGTTTGTTTTTCAAAAAAATAGTATTACAAAGGTCACTCTGAAAGTAATGTCCCCTGTTTGTTGCCATGGAAACTACAATAAAGAACACAATAACACTATTTGACAGAGCTGATTCTCAGCTGCAACACACTTCTTCATCACAGTCACTAGCATTAGCTAAATATTTTCGCCAGTGATGAACAAGAGCCTGGATGCCACGCTCATAAAAATCTGCGCCAGCAGAGGTGACCCAGTGTTTCACAGCTGCTACGATGGTGTCACTGCTAGGAAAATGTTGTCCAAGCAGTCCATCTTTCATCGGCCCAAACAGACTATATGGTGGGTGCGGTAGGACAGTCCCATCAAGATTGGCAGTGTGCTTCTTTGTCTTCCAACTGACATGGGGTCTGGCATTCTTGTGTTGCAAGAAAAAGGTTGTCTTCGCTGGCATGACTCTGGAAGTCTGAGACTTCAGCTTAGTCAGCTTTGTGATACAGTGGTCAGAGTTGATGGTTTTAACAAACCAACCAGAAATCCAGAAGGATCACCTTTTTCCTATTCCAAATGGCAGTGCACTTTACCTACTGAGGACTGCACCTTGAACTTTTTCTTCAGTGGAGAAGTCCCATGCTACCACTCCATGGACTACCATTTTGATTCTGGCACATAGTTGTGATATCATACCTTGTCACTGGTAACAATGCAATCCAGAAAACTATTACCTTCTGCCTCTTACTCGTTCAGCAGGTCCTGACAAACTTGCACATTGTGCTTTTTCTGTTCCTGTGTGAGCCTGTGTGGGGCCTACTTGGAGACACACTTGGTCTATCATATTGTAGTGTTGCCACCACTGAAGCTGATATTCATCTCCACACACAGTTTCCTGGTCACAAAACATGGATGACCTGACTGAAATGTTCTGCGGTGTGACAGCTGTGCATGGCTATCTGGAATGCGGTTTGCCTTTCACAGCCTTGTTGCCACTGCTCAAGTGCACCGTGTACCACCTCATTGTGCTCACATGCACTGTTTGGTCTCCATCAATGTTCAGCAAACACTGATGAATGTAAAATGGCCATTTTTTCTGCATGGAGGAATTCAATGCCACACCGTTGCTTCAGACGCATTTCCACGTCAGACGCCATTTTGTTAGACTGCCCCTCTGCTGCCATCTGTCACATGGCAACAAAACTAAATGGAATATTAGTGGGAAGGTTCAACCTCTACTGCCATACCACCAATGTCCTCCTCTGATGTCACGGGGCAACAAAATAAAATAGCAGCCCTCATATGTAGGAATTACTTGCTTTGATCTAACTATGTTCCTGCTTAGCAGCAGCTTCTGTGAAATCGAAATTTTAGATTAATTTATTATTGACTAAATTCTTTCTTACTTTAAGTTGTTACTTTACTTACTTTAAGCCGTAGCTCCATTATTTATTAAAGGAGCATGAGATGCATCTGAATTCAAAATAAGCCACTGGCACTTCTGCTCTTGCTAGTAGCAACAGCAGGTGTGTGTACACATGTATGTAATCCGGTCCTATATATCCACAGACTACTGTGTGCACTGGCACAGAAGCCTATTTCACTACTAGTATTCTAGGTTTTAATATTAAATGAGACCTTCAATAATCACTTCATATTTAAGTAAAAAATACTACAATTGTTTAGTACAGGATAGGAAATTTAAGGAAGTTGCTTCTCCTTACTTAAGTGATGGTGCTGTTTGAGAAGATAATAAAAATGGCAATACTGATGTATATTGCATGCAGATTTCAGAATTTCTCTAGAAAGACATTATTGTGAGGTCTTCAAAAAAAGCCATAACTGTACTGGAATCTGGGATGCTGCTCAGATAGTAGCAACACTGTCTTACTGGCTGAACACACCAAAAAGCAGATATATTGTAAAAGTGGAGATGGGATCAGCACCTGGTCTGCTGAATTAGATGGTACTTCAGTATCTGCCATTTCCCTTTAATCTTTCATATAATTACTGAAGTTTCTGGCTTCTTTTTTTCTTGATAAAAGACAATGAAAATTGTAAGGAATGTGGCATCTAATTTGAAGTCTTTATTCTACTGCAAGACATAAAAGCAGCACCTTTATTTATGTAAGTGATAGCCAACACAAAGCATGCTTTTTAAAATGAATCCCTACCTGAAATCTGGCAATTCATCTGCAATCTACTGAAAAACAGACTACCTATAGCCAGAATAATCCTTTAGAGTGTTGTAAGGACAGCTTGCAAAGTAAGTCAGTGGAACAGTGTCAGTTCTATACCAGTTGAAAACCTTGCCAGAATACTGTAATGAGTGGAAACTGTAAAGGCACAGAAGCCTTCCTTGTCAGGATGCACATGTGTGTAATCCACAAGTGCTATCTGCCTCTGAAGCACTGGTAATGGACTATAGATCCTGACCCCATAGGAATATGTCACATTAGAGAGTGCCTATTGAAATCAATAACATGAATCAAATTTATGATTTTTTATTTCGCTACAGTTCTTAAGGCTACCATGTGTATGCCATTAATCTAATTCAAAGGTATGTTAGATATTTTCATTATGAGGTCTCTCCTGTTAATACTCATTATTAAGATTAAATGTATACCAAGGCAAAGGGAAAAAAGAAAAAAAAAAAAAAGAGATGAGTACTTCTGAAAAGTGGGTTTTATTTTTGGCAATAAAAATTTAGAGCCACCCTCTCCCTCTCTCCCAAAGCCTCAGGTTGATTCATCTCTCATTCAAATTTAAAATGCACAGAGAGGCTGCAACAAACCCACAGAAGATTGATATGCACTGCACTCCACACATTGCTTAGCTCTTTATTCCAAAGTCTGGCACGACGATGTTGGGTTTTGTGATATTATTATTTCGATATATAATAAACGGGGTCTGATATAAAAACAGTGTAACGCAAGTCCCCTTTAAAAAAAAATACAAATTGTTACTATAGCGCTTTGAGAGAAAGAGAGAGATTCACAATGCAGGCTCAGAACTTGGCAACCTGTAAAAGTGCCCAGTCGAAAATTACTAACAGCTGGAGATGACAGTTGTTTTAACAGCTGAGCTGACAGGATTAATTTAAATGCACTGAAATCAAAAGTAGATAACACCTGTTTAGTCTTCCAGGGCCATTCGACAAGGTAGGCCAAAGGAAAAATGCAGAGCCAGGACTGTCTGTGGGAGCATGTGTGCATGCACGTATGTGCATGTGTATGTATGTGGGTGCCTGTCCAGGCTCCAAGGAGGCCAGGAGAATGCTGGATGTGAAGGACACGATTCCCGGGGGTGCTGTGTGCAGACAGTGCAGGGCTTACTGTCCTATAGCGGGAAGGCTGACTCCTGAGTCCACCACATCTGGTTTCCATCGTGCCACTCTCCTTCCCTTTCTCTTATCTGAGGTCCCTGACCCAAATCCAGCAATGGGCAAAGATCACTAGATGCTAAAGCTGCAGTTTCTCACTCCAGTGGCCCTGTGATCCTCCTAGGTTAATTAGTGCATTTGCTCTGAGTTCCTCCTCACCAGTGCTCCCACACGCTACCTCCCATCCTACATTTCCCCAGACCAAAAACAAAAGAAAAAAATCCTCACCTTCCTGCTATGTCAAAGCTCATAACTTTCATATCCATTAAACAATTTTTTGACAAGGCAGGTGGGGAAAAACCTGCTAAGCACAAGAAGGTTTTTGTGCAGCAGGGGAGAAGAGGATGACACTAGGTCTACCTCTGCACCTCACAGGCAGAGGACGGAGCATGGCCCTTGCCAGCACACCTGCACTTTCCAGCTGGGAAATGGGACATTCAGCAAGGTGAATTGCCTTCTCTTGGAAAGGACAATCTTGGAGGAGATATGAACACCAGACCTCTCTCCTTAGCAGCACAACCAGCTATGAAGCCAGCTGCACCACAACCCTACAGGCCCAGGCCTGCAGATGCATCACAGGCAGAAATCTTGTTGATGTGGAAGTGAGAGACCTGATGATGAGGAAGCTTCTGATTAAACCTGCAATCTCCTTCTTGTTTAGACAGACAAACAAGGCTGAGCTGAAAGAGATGCATATATCCAGCGAACTTGTATCTCCAGACCTAGTCCTCTCTAGGTAACTAGGACTGCTGTCAGGCTGCATCTCCCAAGCAGTGATCAGTTGCTATTGTCAGCCATGATTTAAAAACACAGTACTTTGACATAGCTGCAACACTAAACTTTTCTCCCTGTATTCTTCTAGGGATAAAAAAAAATTGTGATATAGTCAGTATTACAGTGATGCTTCATACAACTGCTCCTCTCTCTTGCTCAGTAAGTCCTCAGCAGAAGGAAGGTAAACCAAAGAGCTCAGGTGCTCACTTGCGTGCTCACTTGCTTGCTCACAGTATGCCTGTCCTCTGGGCTGCCATAGCAGTATCAAAGCACAGCTGGCACCTTCAGTTTTCATAGTTGAAAAGAAAGTGTTCAGTAAGAATGCCTCAGAAAATGTTTGATTTGTTGATATCAAAAGCCAGGAGAATCAGAGATAGTCTTGGATACAGCATTAACCCTTGCCAGAAAGAAGAGAAAGAAAACAACCTGTGGTAGCTCCCTCCTCAGCCCGTATTCTCCTGCAGCCCAAAAGCACCAGAGCTCCTAACTCCCTTTTCCCCAAACAGCCCAGTGATCCCAGGCTAATGCACTGTGCCAAAAGAGACAGACCAAGTCTGAAATATACTGCATCTATATGTATTCATATCAGAATCTCTAGTCCTCTTTTATAAGTTATCATCCAGGTCAAACCATTTACCTGGGCAAATGTAAATATTTATGGAAATTCTGCCAAGAGAAGGAAAACCTAAATACTGTCTCAAGAGCAGAGTGTATACATAATGAACTTAGGCAAATCTGCAGTCAGCAACAATTTGCCCAGACAAGTACAATCTTGGACTGAAAATTGTCTTCATTTTGTTCCACAAGAAAATGCCGACACTTTAAAACCTAAGTCACGTAAACTTTTCTTCAGAGGGTACACACTGGATACTAAATCAATTTCAATGAAGCTATGGAATGCCTCATGATGGACTGCATCTGAGTTTTACTATTGTAACCTAGCCTATATATAGGATTCGCTGCACCACCAGAATGCCTGTTGCCAATTTTGCCAGCTTTATATCTATGCTATTCTAAAAGGACAGCTACACCAGTTTGCACTGACTGCTAGGGAACAGAGGAAAGAACTTAACTCTAAGAAAATAGAAAAGGCTATTAACTTCTCAAGCACTGAAATTTTTCTGCAAATGAACATAGGGATCCCTGGTACATTATTGAAATATTGGGCTAATATCAGAGGGCATTTTCCCTGTTATTTTTCACGTCCATGAACCTCTGCATCTCTGGACTCTGGCCAAATCTGGAAACAGAACTGCCAAGTAACATGCGAGAGGCTGTTCTCCTGACAATTCCAATTTGGCTGGTGGTTGGAAGTGACAGAAATCCCCTGAGAAAACTAGTATTAATGATAGCTTGCTCCTGAACATACAGAAACAAGAACCTTACTGTCTACCAAAAAACCAAAAACCAAAAAATAATTAAAAAAATTGGGAAATATCTGAAAGGTGGAAGAAAAAAAAAGAATAAAATTGAGAGAATGTATGTTTGAAAAATAAATAAACAGCCCTGTACTCTTTTGCAAGCAAACACCAAATGAAATAGTAGCAGTGGTAGAAATAGCATTGGAAATACTAATGATGGTGATGTCACAAAAGCATCATCACTATTGCTTTTATTCATATTTCATTCTTATAAATTTTAAAAAAATCTGTCCACATTTCTAGATCATTCATTCCCAATAATACTAACAGAAGAAAAAAAAAATCTTGCTTTTTAAAGGGTTTTTCAAAGTTTTCAGTCTACTGGGCATGCGATGATAATTGCTGTTCTGTTCTGCTTAATGATAGAGTCCTTTCCCCACACAAAATAAGAAGCAGTTTCTTCTCCGCTTTTTATTTCTTTACACAACTCAGAGGATCAAAGAAGATAATTACAAACAATGCCTGAAGAATGGCTCAGTTAATGTTAATTTATACAACAAACTAATTACTACCAAATGGTAAAAAAATCACATGTGGAAGTTCCTGTCTCCCACGCACACAACTAAACCAGCAGCCATCTGTCTCAGCCTGAGAGCTCTCAGTGACAACTGAGGAAAGAAAGGCAAAGGATGGATCCAGATACACTAGCTGCTGCTTCTCACACAATATCATGGCATTTAAACACCAGGCTCTGCGTGGTGAACTTCACAGTGGCATTTTTTTCCCTTTCATTTATAAAACAAACAAACAAAACACAGGCATCTATAACTACCTTTCTATCTATATTCTATCTCAATCCCAAGAATTTAAGATCAAGCCTAAAATATACCTACCTATCTATCTGCCTCCTGGCAATTTCTGTACAATACTCTTTAAAAAATTCTTAATGTACTGCCTATCAGTAGCACGAGGTGAGACAGTCTTTGAATTTGCCAGCAGTCTGATAGACATCATGACAGAAAAATGTGCTTCTTTTTTTTTTTGTTTCAACGTTTTCTCACCACCTGAGAAAGCAATTTTCTCCAAAACCTTGACAAATCAAAGCCAGTACAATTGTTAAACACCTTTATGGGATGCTCATTAAAAACTGTCAGGGAGAAACTAGCCGGGGACAAATCCTGAAGCATTTGTTCAGTTTAAAATCTCATTGAATTTAATGTGTTACTTTATTGAGGACTTCAATACCAGATCCTTTACATTAACAAGTACCTTGGCATTTTGACTGTTAATTATTCTCTGATTAGCTTGCACCTAGTGAAACAAACTAAATGCAGTATTATTCTCTAAGCTCTGTGTATAAGGAATCTCAACTGCAATATTCTCCTCTCCCTGTGAGATCAGAACTCCAGCAGTCATCAAAGAAAGAACTGTGCAAGAAGAGGAACAAAATATCACAGTTTAGATTCACAGTACTGACTTCCAAGGAGAATTTTTTTCACTAACAATAAAAACTTACAAATCTTTCTAAGTTTGAACAGAAGGTAAAATTCTTGTACTGTGGAATGGCATCTTATTTAGACAAGGGCCCACAATGCTTATGTGAATCCCACACCAATGCCAAAGTGCCTCCATATGATTTCATTAGAAAGAAATGAGGCAGGATAAGGTAAAGATTAAAGATCTTTCAGTAAAGATTAAATGTCTCTGAATTTGTGTTTCTGAACATTTCTCTTTTGAGGAAGAAAGAATATGTTTCAGATGGCCTGAAATGACCACAGAGGAGGAACAAATGTCACAGCAATTTAAAACAAGGTTCTTGCAATCTCATATTCATGAAGTAACACAGTCATTATTTCTACATGGCAATAACAGTTTCGACAGTTTAAATGAAGTAAACAAGAAGGGATAACAAGAGAATCTACATAAGGAAACAATAATACCTAATTATTCTTCATTCACAGACCTTCACAGAATTACGACATACAAAAATGTACAGGGGAATGATTCTTGCATACAGCCAAGAAGATAAAATTTTGCACAACAAAATGTATTCACTGATGTGAAGGAGGATGAAGCAGTTTTCCTGTTGCTCAGTCCTGTTTCACTTGATCTTTCTTCTACTGTTACATCATCAAGAGCTGTTTTCTACAAATGGAAGCCTGGAATCCTTTGTAAGGATTCTACCCTGTTTCACAATGTTTTCACTTTTATTTTAGGTGCATGTTATCATTAGTTGGTGTTAGTGTATACAAACAACTGGACTTCACTGAAACAAGTAAACTATGAAAGCTCTCAACAAGGAGTTGGCATGTGAAATGAACCTCTGAGTACTGTATGAGTGAGTGGGACAAGACAAAAAAAAAAAAAAAAAGAAAAAGGGTCACTCACTACAGCGCATGCTGCAAAAAATCCTGGATCTGTAGGGTCACTTCAGATATCTTGCAGTCCTTGTTCTGTGACCCACATCGGGCCTCTTCCCTCCTCCTTCACCCCAAGTAGCCTCAAGCAGATCTCACAGCCAAAAGTCTGCCTCTAATTTTAGTTCCTACTCCTGGCACATGTGGTGTCCTAGATCACTGAAAGCCTTGAATTAATACACTAAGACCCAGTATTAAGCTAAAGAACTGACGGCTTTATGGGATGCACTCAGCCTGTGAGGAAGGATACCTGGGATTGCCTAAACAACCACAATGTCCCCTTCTAGAGGGAACAGAATTTTGAAAATAATAATAGTGAGTCTGAATAATAATAGTGAGTTTGAAAATAAAAAGTGAGTCAAACAGACCCCCATTCACTGTCCTAAAATTAATTTGATTCCAAGAGCGCATCCTAGGGAAAAGTCTGAATAATACTAGCACCTCTGATAAAGAGCTATTCTGAAAAGCTTCCAACAGTTGCCTTCCTCTCCCTTACTTTCCCTCAAACTGATGCCTGTTTATTCAAATGCAGGAAGCATCTTCTTTCTTCTCCACTTGCAGCTTTTTCACCTGTTTTTATGTCAACTCAAAGAGCTGAAGCAGATGAATTAAAACATGTTCATACATCGCATCTCATTTGCTCCAGACAAAACTTAGGGCTGTAATAGTTGGCAGATTTAGTCTGGTTTCTGGTGAACATTTATAATGCTCACTACAAGGAAATCAATTGTTAGCAAAGATGTGAGAAACCAAGGATGAAATGGAACTGGCAAGTGAACTCTCTTCCTAGCACTTCCATCGCAGTTTGTTCCACACTATATTTACGGCATGAGGCCAGAACAAAACCAGCAACCAACAGAAAGAATTTAAATTAGAAAAGTTGGGAAAATTTTGCCGTCTCATAAGCACCTCTGATTTTGTTGTTTATTCATCATCTGTAGGCTTACAATATTTTAAAATATGTTAAAATCCTCTATGCGCTGTATTCCCCCTTTCAAGAATTGAAGAATTCAAGAATATTCAAGAATATCACAAAATTCAAGAATACCAACAAAATACTGGTAAAAAATGGTAACATACTAATATGATCAGCACCTCAAAAGGACTGCATTGCTTTTCAGCAGGAAGACTGGGTTATAGCCTAATACCCTTCATCATGTGTATTACTCATCTCCTAATTTTATGGTTAGCTATAGAATGATTCCCAGTGACGGATTCTTAATTCCTCTGAACTCAGATAAGATTGGCTTGGCCAAACTTGCAAAAGAAAAATGCATTTTGTCTGGATGTACATCCCATACCCCAAAGCTTCACAGGAGCTGTGAATCAATTAGATGACATAGCAAGAGGAAATGCATAAAAAAAGACTTAAAATAAAATAATCTTCAGTGAAATGTCTCCATATTTAGTTAAACAGCAATGCTGATTAAGGCTGTACATGAGCTCAGTGTGGAATCCAGAACTGTTGCAGCTGAAGATCATTAGCAAAAGACTGCTGTCCTCTAGTTTCATCTTCATGTATTAATTTCACATAGAAGGAAAAGGAACTATTTGGAAATACATTGCTTTATTTAAGCCTAGTTTATAGACATCTCAGCAAAAATACATTAAGATGCTTTACACTTTGCAACAAGACAGTGATCTTATAGGATTTGTGTGAATACGCAGTGATGAGTAGAGCTGAAAACAGTTTTTCTGCTTAGTTCTTGCCTTCTTTCCTTTTTTTATTTTCCCCCTTCTTGGTGCCTGACTCTGTGGGGGATAAGATGCTCAGTTACTGAAATGCGATGCATGTTGTAGGAAAAACAGGAAAAAAAAAAGGTTTAGCGAGAAAAAAAGATCAAGGATGCATACAAAACTAAGAAGCTTTTTCTTCTTGATCTTTGTCTCTAGACTATTTATTTACCCTGAGATTGTGTGGCCTAATCTATAGCAGAAAGCTAATGTAGCATTCCAAACTGTGCTGGAAAAACAGGACACTTGGATAACCACTTCCAAGTCAGGAGAGACACTTTCCTTTCTGATAAATTACTTGGACACCAGTAGTAGTAACTTTGGGGCTTTAGGGCTTTAGCTGTGATCATTCTTGCAAGGAAGTGGAATAACTGTATTTTGTTTTTTGAGGTGAGAACAAAATTTCTCCTTGTGCATATGGGCTGGGTTTTTGAAACTGCACTTGACAGAGATTTAGAAAGGGCTTATTATACCAATGGCCAAGTAGCATGTCCTGCACAGAACCAATTCCTTACCATTACAGGCATGGATGAAAACACTGCTGAACTTCAGATTCTCTTTTTGTTGTCAGTTCCCATGCCCCTATTATTTTTTCAGAGATTCAATAATTTAATTAACTACAGCTAATAGGCTCAACTCAACAATTGCGTTTCATATTCTTCCCTGTGTGTTGCCATGTAAGATCATGTATTCTGAACTGCTATTTTTGTTGAACAGGGAATATCTCGCTTTCCCAAAGGCCTGTGGATCTCCTTTCCCACTCTGTAGAAGGCAGTACTTCATGTACCTCCAAGAGGTAAGTCTGGGTGCTAATCCATCATGCACTGTATTACTTGGATACAAGCATCTCACCATCTAAGAAATGGAAGTTTGTAGTAATTCATGACTGCACAGACTTTGTTATTGTTGCCTTTCTTCACATCTCTTAATGCTCTTCGTAGAACAAGTACAATCCCTGCCTGTTTTGGGATAAAAACACAGTTCATGCCAGGTTCTTTACAAATCCTGTATCAGATCAAATGTTGCCTTCTTCAAGCTTTTGCTGTATTCAGCAGAAGTTGTGACCTTATATTTGAGAGCCCACTGCATTTTGAAGAGTTTCTTAATTCTCCCACGCGCAGAAGCAAATCAAGATGAGATTCCTCTCAAGCACAACAAACCCAAAGCACAAACCATACTGCTCGCAACAGGTAAACCAGGAATTCAACTTCAGTATGTGGTTCTCTCTTCCTCCCTCTGACTCACAATGGTAGAAAGGAGAAAAGGGCAGGTTGGGGCTGGCATGGAGCCAGCAGGAGAGGAACCCCAGAGAGCTTCCAAAGATGTGTGCTTTCCCTCTTTCCCATTATTAAAGCTGAGATATGCAGTGGCACATCAGATGCCCACTCTGTTTGCTTTGAAATTAAACATTTTCCCCAAAGTTGACCATTTTCCCCCCTATGCACATCAATTCTTTCTAGCACAACTTCGGAGCAACTTGTCCTATGCACGGGGTGCAGCAACCCCATGCTGCTATCTGTCTGTTGGAGGCTCTTTTGTCCTGGGGAGGTGTGTAAAGAGGAGGGGGAGGAAGAAAGCAGGTGGACCTCTGCACTGATCACAAACGTTTGGGGTGGGAAGCAGGGCGAGAAAAAAGGAATGAGAGATAGATTAGAGGATAACAAAACTGGAGAGGAAGATAAACAGAGCCAAAAAGAAAAATGTCCTTTGTTCGGTTAAATAGCTTTCTGCTCCCAAGCCCTTGGCATGACTAATGCCACGCTGTGGTGTGTAAACCTCTTGGGCACATAACACAAACAAAGCATAACTCGGCCTGAACAAACAAAGGCCCAAGCAACAGTGATTGAATTCATCTTAAAACAACAAATCAATTCTTCCCTATTAATGCCCTAAATACCAGCGTAGGAGCACTGTCCTGTTGTAATAAACAGCCATGTGTTCAATTACCGTCTGTTTTCCCAACTACTGCTCTCTTCAGTAATTACACCATGCAATGCATTCTACATTGACATTATATTAATGTGCTGGGAGGAGAGATCTTAAATACGAATTAAATCAAGGCTAAACATTTCAGAGTCACACAAGTGCTAACAGAGCATTCTTCAGAAGAAAGCACAGACCCATTTTTTTTTTTGTTCATTCCCTTTTCACCTTCATCCTCTGAGTAAATCAATAAATAAAATGTGAGCTTGAAAGAACTCTGTTGCCCCAAAGGGTGCCACAGAAAACCTTTCATAAGCTCTGAATGTCTACTTCACCTATACAAGCTCAGCGATCAGTAAGCAGTGTTTCACAACTATCAACCTACGTCATATTAGCGTTACAGCAGTAACAAAAATCCCTCAACAATAGACAGGTGACAACAAAACAACGCTAGAGAAACAAAAGCAGAAAACTTTCTGTGCTGAGACAAACGCAGAAGAATAGAAGTTTCAAAAAAGGTTTCTTACCCTTTTGCAGAACTGTCAAACAACTTCTATTGACTACTGAACAGCACATAGCAAACAGACCAAACAAAAGGTATGATGAAAGACGTATTTACTTGTACAGGGCTCCTTTCCCCCACCTCAACCTTTCTTTCCATTTCATCTACACCCACACTGCAAGGTTTGCATTGTGTTGTTAAATAACCAATAGCAACCCAGATGAAACAGTGGAAGGGTTTCTATGATGCTGTCAAGCACCAGACAGATGCTTGGCAGTGTCAATATGGTTCTTTACATTTGGGTTGTGCCAAGATTTGAAATGAAAAATAAAATAGGAATCATAGTATTACTTGAAAAAAGACAAAGATGGCAATGAGTTAGTGCACAGGCATGCAAAAAAATTTTTAAATGAATGGAGTACCATCCTACCTGCTGGGTTTTACTTCAGCAATTTGAACCGTTATGGAAACAGATAAATAAAGCTTTGCTTTTTGCCTGTGTCTTGGAGTGCAACAATCTTAATAGAAAGCAAAATCAAATTCTGGGGGTGTAACGACTGCAGATTTTTAAGCCCTCTAGAATTTACCCATAGGTTTCCGCTGTAAAGGCATGCCAAGTTATGTCTAGCATATGAAGTATGATAAACTTCCAAAATCTGTTTCAAAGTAAAATGCCCTAGGAGATGCTGCAGAACTTTTCTGACAGAGGCTTTCAGAAGACATGGAAATTTGCACATTTGGAGGAAATCAAATTTTGAAAGCTTTTCTGACTAAAAGATTACAGTTTACCCTCAAGACCATAATGTATAACATTCAGATGCATTTATGTGTTTTTATAACAACTGCTCATTTGTTCTCCTAAGGTTATTAGATACAAAACCATCCCCAAAATCTTTCCAGGCTTTGAAAGTCATTCTCATTCGACTGGTATTTTCTTTTGTTTCAGCTGCCCAAGCAAATCAAAGGAAAAGCTGTTTCCACCTGACCCAAAATGTTTTATTTAATCTTAATTGAAATGTTTTCATTTCTCTTTCTGATTAATCATCCTAAACATCTAAAAACAAAAAATATCATTTCCAGTGAAACATTTTGTCTAAAAATGTCGACCGTTCCAACTTTTCTAAAATTTTTGGCTAAAATTAACTTGTTGAGTTGCTAAATGGTATCAGCTCTTGATTACTATATAATACTTTTTTTTTTTTTTTTTTACCCCACGTCTCCTTTAGCCTGAATGCTTCTTGAGCTTTTACATTACAGTAAAGGAATCAGACACACGCAGCACGTCTTCTCCTCGAGCAATACAGAAATCACAATACAGTGATACTGTAGGAGAAGAAAAGATAATGAGTGGAGCTCTATCTTTGCAGCACAGCTTATTTACTGCATGGGAGACATACATATTTGTGCAAAAGTGGCAGCGCTCAAACCACCTTAAAAGCACTGATGTTAAATAGACACATAACTAATAAAAGTAGCCAAGGGCTTCAAACTTCAGAGTGTTTTTACAAGGCTACTTCATTAGCTAAACAAGCAAGTGGGAGTTGCTGCGAATGCTGCTCCTTGCTGTACTAGAGGCTTTCCCTTGCTTCTGGTAAACAGAAGACATGAGACAGCCGTGTGAACAGCTCATGGCACAGACTGCCATCTGAAGCCAGGCAGCCCATACGATCACTCGTCTTAATCAGCTTCAATAAGCCAACCCACACGCTGGCCACCGCTCACAGCCGCTCCCTCCCCGATCACTCTCACATCATTTGGCCACATTTTCTGCTTTCTCCCCACAACACACTGTTAAGCCAGCACATCAGGAGCCCTCCAAGTCTCCGTCCTTTGGGCGCAGGTGGTGGGAGAAGCCTGAAGTGAGCACTCCAGTACCTCTAGTGCCAGCCGTGCCTCCTCCACGAGCAGCTCTTATTAAAAAAAAAAGACCAAGTATCCACTAGAACAAAACCAAGCAGGCCTATTTAATTAGGGCAAGCGCTTGAGATCCACTTCTTCACGTTAAACCACACAGTCACACAAGCCTGGGAGGTCTGATTAATTTTAATATGCACGGTTGTGACAAGCGCCTCGGGGGTAAGAGAGGGAAAAAAAATCTCACAAACCCCGCTAGCTCAACAAATAGGTTTCAGCTAAATGCTGTGCATGTTGCCCAGATTAGGATGTTACTATTCAGCAAGGGCTTGAACCCTTAATATGGGGGACAAGAGGCCTAAGAAACAGGTGGCTCGCTCTTCATTCCCAAATAAATGACATCCCCAAAGCTGTGGCACAGAGGCATGCAGAGAGAGTCAGCACAATCCCTCATGTATATTTGTATATTACCCGACTGGGTCAGAGGTTTCTCCTGCAGTGATCCACGGGCTGTATGAAGCTCAGAAAGTTAATGACTTTTCCAGTGAGGGGAAAAAAAAAAAAGAAAGAAAAGAGAGAGAAGGCAGACTGCAGACTGATCTAGCTGGAATACAATGCAAAAGGCAAATCAAAATGAAGTGGGGGTAAGATTGGTAGCGAGCTTTGAAAACACCCACTGAAATGCATAAGGACTATTAAAGAGTCTGTCTGACTGGGGGAGTAAGGGATAAACAGGAGCCCACATTATCACTGTGGTCTTAGTGAACCACTTGTATGGTACACTACAGAATTCAGGAAGTGAGAGAAAAAGCATTTTGCTTTGGCTGCTTCTTGTCTAATATTCTGGAGTGAATGCACCCTGGAAAAAAATTTTAATTACAGAGGCCCATCAGAGAAGACTTTCATTCTAAAGCACGAGAGGGAGAGGGACTGCATCTTGTCTCCAAAAGCGTAAGTTTCCTGCATCTCACTTGACTAAAATGCTTTCTTCTATATTTAAGATGCTGTATCAGCATCTCAGGCGCCTTTCTGAAAAGAGAAAAGAAAAATCCAAAAGCTCCAAGCCTTTGAGGATGTAAGCATGAGAGACTTAGAAGAAATTCTAAGCAAATTTTGAAAACATCCATAGAAAGACACTATGAGTATCGGGCTAAAATATCAGGAAAGAAAACACTTAAAAACTGAAGGTGATAAATAAGCAAACTTCACTTTGAGCAAGTAAGAGCTGGCAGGACTTCAAACTACGCTACCTCTGTTCCAGAGTTAAAGCATTTGTTAATAAAGGTTCAAGCCACCACAGCATTTAAGAGTGTAATTTCTTTGCAGAGGACTATTTCATAAACGTAATCTTTTTCTTTTTTTTTTTTTTTTAATCAGAAGTATATGAATGCACATTTCCATATGGCAGTGTCTTTGAAAGAAATGCATGGAAGTTTAATGCTGGCACGCTCTTCAAGATAAGACATATTTTCTGGTGACAGACTGCGTAGATGAACATGGAACCACAATGGATGCACTTGAAACATCCTTCCACAGAAGTGGGAGTGTATGAGCAAAACTTAAAAGTACTCAACTAAAAATTATCCTTGTTCGTCCTTCAGTAAAGCAGCATTACAAAGCCTCTTTGACGTGTACTTTGTCAAAGGGACAGTGAAGAACCAAATGACAGAGAGTCAGACCTCAACCAATAAGAGTATCCTGAGGCTTTTCCCCTGGATTCATTCACTTTATTTTTTCCCATCTCACCAGACATGATTTAAAAACTGGAGTCTGCATTTCAAAGGACTCTCTTCTTGCGTCCATTAATGGTCTGCTCAGGAATTTATGGCTTAAGAAGAGGGAGACCTCTTGATTTCTTTACAAGATATGGTGATTAAAAGTTTGATAATATTAGGAAATATTCTGGGATCTTATTTCAGGTAGAGAGTTTGAATTCAATATGGCTCACTTTCACAGAGAGAACTGCTTAAACAACAGCCATTTAAATTACCATAGGAACAGGTGTTGTGATTTATAATGTAAACTTAAACATCAAACACAAATAGACTTTAGTGGATGCTCAGAAGACAAAAATCAGGCCCAAGAGATCTTTCTTATCACTTTCTTTCCAACAAAATAATTACTTACAGTATTACAGTATACTACTATAGATGAGGATCTAATACTCACGCAGCCTGTTGAAGCCCTGTAAACACATATACTATCTGCTTTCTAAACACTTGAGATTAATTGTTCCTGCTCAGAAGACCTAAGGACTAGCAGATGGAAATTCTGGAGTAGGAACAATATTAAACACTATATATACATAATTCTTGTGTGTGAGTGCTGATATAAATATTTACTTATAAATATATACTTTTTATGTATGTCTGTGCATATGTATTTATAGAAAAAAAATCAAAGTATTCATTTAAACAGCAAAACAGAATTGTCAGAGATTCTTATTATAGAAGAATGAGTCATACAGATGAATGAATGCACAAACTCATATGTACAATCTCTGTGGTCAAGCAGATGTCCATATGATCCCTTTTATCCAGAATTCTCCATATTCTGTACAATAATATGGATCTTACTTCAGAAGACACAGCTCAGGCATTTTAAAGACAAACAGACAGATATATAACCTGTTGAAAACATTTTGAACAAAATTGAAAAAGACAACTGATTTTTAATTAAAAGTTTAGATGGAAAGAGCCAGTGAGCACTCCTAAAAATAGGAGACAGCTTACTTGTTTGCCTATTTTTTTTTTTTTTCCAGAAGCCAAGTCATACGTTTAGAGCAAAGGCTACAGAGATTTCAGAGATTTAATTTTCCAGAAGCACAGGCCATGAATTAAAATACAGCTATCCAATCCCATTAATAGTGCAAGAAAAAGCTAAGTGGCTGCTTTGGTCTTTGCTTTCATGAACTTGTGTCAAGCTCAGTGACTTCAAAGAGATTTCCATTTCATTTCTACAAATGAAGAGAACAGACAGACAGAGAGTCTCTGCCATCCTCTGATGCCTTAAGAAAACAGAAGAAAAACATGCCTGTATCTCATTCGCCTAATGATTTTAGCTGCAAAAGGAATCCCATGGTCGGCAGACGACCCTCAGGGCAAGGGCTTGAGGTCTGTCACAGTATATAAGGCTTCTCCAAACCCACTCCATTATCTTCATTATTGTATACCAGGAATAAAAGGGGACTGACTCCTCTTCTGAAGTTCAAGTTAGAAAGGACAGAATGTTTCATTTAAAATAACATTGTGTGACTTCAGTAATAGGTTTATGCCTTTGGGGGCCTAAATACTAAAGCTGCATATAAGGATTTTCTGCAGAATTTGAGAGAAGAAAAATGAATGCTGTATTAGCAATGAGTAAAATTCCACAAGTTTTAGATTCACTGAAACACTCCATGCCTGTGTGTCAGCATGACTCATTGTCAATCATGTACTTTCATAAAGCAAAAGTAAAATGGCAAGTTTACAGGAAAAAAAAAAAGGAGCATGGGGCTTAAGAGCTAAGTATAAATCCCTATGAAAACCAAAACCATGCGCACATGCAGGGAAGAAAAGGAAGTGACAAGCTTTTGGAAAGTTCTTCGGAATTAGTAGGTAGCATAGCTTCCTACAGAGAACATGACCCAAGGGCTTATAGACAACAAAACAACATGGAAACCACTTATTTGAACAGTGATGATTCCCTTCTCAATGCACCTGCGGGCTCATGTGTGTATCACATATGTGCATACATACACATATGTATTTATGCACCCTGAGCAGTATGTTTCATAACACTATAAAAATCCTCGTCATTTATTGATGAAAAGTATTAAAGTGTTAACTTACTTTCTAACAAAAATAATTTAATAAAACCATTTGCCTTACATTAATAAAGGTTCTTGAAACAGTCAGGCCTGAATCAATATTTTGTAATATCTCACTTGTCCTCAAAAGCCATTTAAGAAAAGAGAAGTCCTTCCACTGATTGATGGGAAGTTTGGATCAAGACCTAAAGCTGTCTATCCAGCACTTTTTTTTTCTTTTTTTTTTTTCAGTTTTGAAGAAACATTTGAAAGAATGCTTCAAAAGCACATTTCCCACTGTAATTCAGAAGTCAATTTCAAACAATAAAAACAGAGCAAACACAGACCATTGTACAAGTTAAATAATATATAAACTTCTGAGTACATAGAGGAATGGGAATCTGGCTCTTATCTGGTCTTTGAAAGATCCACGGGAAATTGATTTAATTAAATCAGAGTTGCTGGTGTAAATGTTCCCTTTTTCCCAAAGAAAAATAAAATATTGTATTATTGTTGTTGATGTAATGCAGCAAAGCTTAACCAACATTTTTGGTCTTATCCTACAAAGCCTCACAAACAAGCAAGACTAAAAATTATTACTAAAATGCACATTTTGAACTGTTACCCATGTGTACTGCCAAAGATATCCACTCGTACAATATCTTATTCAAAGGGAAATTCACTAATGTGCTAATCACCTGACCAGCAAACAGTGATGACTGACATCTGTACTACAGCACTATACAAAGAAGACATGACAAGTAGAGATGAACTAGTGTTAAAAAGTCATTGTACTTGCAGTAGTACGTAATTCTTTTAGGGAAAGAGACTCCTATCAGTGGAGATATGAGAGTCTCTTAAGAACAGTCTTGCCATCTGTACCCAGAAGTATATATTTTTTAATTAGCCACTCTGAAAACAATCATGTTGACTGAAGAGAAGGGGGAGGGAGGCTTGTCAAAATGATGTATTTGTCCCTCACCACCTTTCAATGCTCTTATGCAAGTATAATTTTCTTCCTAGCCAGCTCACCTCTCTGGCCTCCTTTTGTTTCATGTTCCACTTCCCATTCTCTTCTAAGTTCTGAACTTTTGTTAGTTCTCTTTTAAGGAGAAAAGGAAAAAAAAAAAACCAACAAAAAACAACCTTTCCTATTCATTTTTTTTTTCCTGGATGGAGAGTAAGTAGACATGAATATGGCACCCTCATAATGATTTAACTAGGGCTTAATGAAATTTTCATCACAACCTGCTGTTCATTTTAATGGCCTTTGAAAGACAATAGAACAATGGCCAGGGGGAAGAAAAGATTTTCTGTTGCATGCATTTACAAAGCCCAACATTTGGTTGCTCCCCCTCCCCTCTCTTCCAATCTCTTCACAAAGCTGTAGATCTTTTGTTTGTACTGTATATTTTCATTTTAGTAAAGCTGAGATAATGCACAAGCTCTGTAACCATTCTCATGGCTGTCTGTGGCCTCTCCTCAATGGAAGCTGTGCAGCTGGTAAACCTCATACTCAACACGGAAGCCTCTGCTCTTTCCTCTCTCAAATAGAAGTCTGGTCTCCCTTTCCCTGTCTATACTATATTCAGAACTTTTCTAATCAAAGCACAAGATGGGTCATGACACTGGCCATTAAGTTAGCATAAACTCAAAATGAAATGCTATGATTATATGCGATATTCCAAAAAAAAGCTTAGACGAAGACTTTGTTTCCTAGCAAAGCCAAACTGTGTGTTCCAGTCAAGAAGAGATTAATTTACAATCCGTCATGCTCATGTATGTCACAGTGTGGCAATCTTATTTTCACTTCAGTATGCAGATTTTCCTAAAATTTTCTTGTAGGTGCTGCCAATTCATACTTAAACACTGAGGTGGCTTTGAGGGCCAGGCTTTTAAACATTTGAAATACATTTCTACAAGAAGACAGGCAGGTGTGAATGAAAACTAATTGTTATTTTTGTGCACTAGGGAATGAGGCTCAGTGAGTTCACAGAACACCAACTGGTCTAAGGATTCTTGGGAATCCACCTGTAAATATGCACACTAGATACTTATGGAGGTTATAGTGAGAACCTTGCCATCCAGTCAGGGGTTTGATTCTACCTCAAAAAGACAGGAACTGAAAATCTTATTTAAAGTTGCTCTGTAGCTTCTCAGAGTTAAAATGTTGGGTCTTAGTCTCTGCACAGAGCACAAACAGCATTAAAACTGACTGGACTTCCAAGAAGAAACTGATTCTCAGGAGGTGACTCCTATATGCCTGGGTTGAAACTTGCTGGCTGGAAGCAACACAGAGAAAACCTGTGCTGAGCTTGTTTGTATTGTACCCTGCACTACAGATAAATAGAGAATGACATGATGAAGAAATTCCAAATTTAACTTCTTACCTTTCAAATAATGACATGCCTACCAGATATTTTTACACACGCACACACACAAGACATTGCTGATAACACTGTTTTTGCTCTAAAAATGTTGGGGGCCTGGGGGGGTGTGGAGTGATGTAAATGACCCCCAAACTGTTAAAATTAAAATGTTCACTGTACCCATATTGAGGAGGTTAACAGGATACTGTGTCTATTGCATCTGTGACAAAAAGACCGTATGTCAGACAAAGCCTCTCATTTGGGAAAAGCTAAAAATATTAGCTATGATGGGATACAGTTAAAATTTATCTCTAATGTAGACAAGAACTATGAGTTCTTTATTTCAATTCTGCTAGCAAGAAGAAGTAAATGGAGCAGAAAATAGGAAGATTAAAAAGTGTACATATCCAGAGAATCTGGAGAAAACAAAACAGAAAATTTTGGCCAGTTTCCCAGGCCTTACCTTCTGGTTCATTTTTGATGAGCTCTTCCATTTTTCTTTGCTTAAGGGTGTCTACAACATCCGCTAGGCTCCCTTTGCGCCTTTCAGGGGTTCCCAGGGCTGTGCTGGACAACGATTCTCCACTCTGACGCCCACCTTCTTCTGCCTTCAAGGGTGAGGTAGATGAGTTGTGCGGGGCAAATGAAGACATCACTTTATTGCCATCAACTTCCTGAAAGAAGAGAAAAATGAGATGAAACACTTCTTTCTTTTCTTAAGAAAAGATTAAAAAAAAAAAAAAAAAGATGGTAAGAAAGAACAGTCCTTTGTTCTTTGAGTTCATTGCTGTTTGTTCTTCTGTTGAAACCTTTAAAAAAGCATGCATTGCTTCAAAAACACCCAGAACAAAGCCTATCCATAAAGCATAAACCAAGATTACAGGCTGAAGTGAACAAAGATCAGCTTGCAAGAGAGAAACATAAAATACAGTTTTTCCCTAATTGACAAGAAGTGTTGTACTCGTAGGTTTCCTAATAACAATGATATTGATTACCTTTAATTGTTTGTTCTTTTACAGCTTTCTTTGGAAAAAAATCTTCAATTCTTACAAGGACCATTAATTTCCTGACTTTATAAAGTACTTAATGCCATGATGGCTAGCTGCTGTAAGAAATGAAACAGTAATCAAATATTAAATGCCCTTCATCATATGATTTATTTTAATACACAGTTCAAGTAGTTCTCCTATCTCTAAGGGATGAAGCAATTGTTTTCTGTCTTCTGATTTTCTATTTCTCTCTTTCTTCTTACACCTTCATTTCTTGTAGAGACAATATTTTTCACAAAGGTGGCCTAATGACTTGCACTGGCGGCACAGTGACAAAACTCTATGGCTTCCCAGAATATACACACAATCCTCCTCACGTGAGAGTCCACAGAGGTCTACTCATTAATTTTAATGGAAACCAAAACTGGTTCCAGATCTTCAAACTCGCCTTCATTAACGTGAGAGTGTCCCCCTCCACACCTCCTCCAACATAAAGTAATGTTCTCTGCCCATATTCCTTTTCCCTTTTATCTCTTATATCCTTTTGTACACATTTCTAAAACCCTTTTTTTCCTCTGCTAACACATGCCATCTACCTTGCAAAACTTAGGCCAGTGTCTCTAAACAAAGCTCGCTACATAACACACACTGCAAACACTAACAGATTTTATTTTGATCAGATTCTCAAGACTTTTGTTTTTTTCATTATTTTATCTTATTTCCTTACGTCTTTGCATTCCAGATGTTTAATTAATATTATTTCTGAAAAAGTCATTGGATCATCTCGTGATCTGAATTACAAAGTTGGTTGAAAGTGTCTTAGTAATTTTCACATTGTTTTTATTTTACAGAGAATGAAGGACAGACATTTTCCATTTTTAATGATTTGTGTTACATTTTTACCTTTTTATTTTTTCCCTGACTAATTTTTATTATCTCTAGTTTCCTAAACCTCAATGTTACAGTAAAAAAAATGAGGTTTTTCATGAGTAGAACATAAATTGCTAAAAAAAGATCTCAATAAAATTCGAATAAAGCAACATGGAAGATATAAACAATGCATTTGTTTTTCAAAGATTACTTCATTTTGACAAAAAGATTACTGCTGGTTAAGAATGGCAGAAAGATTACTGCTGGTTAAGAATGGCAGAAAGATTACTGCTGGTTAAGAAAACTTTTAGTGCAAACAATTTTGAGCAGCTTGAACGTGTTATACTAGTGAATAAATTCCCTAACAGAATCGGATTTAGCTGAGATTACAATCTGGGCCGTCATATGCCCCAAAAGCCAAACCCAGTGATGTTAATGAGAGACTTTCTACTGACGTCAATGAGCTTTTGACCAGGCCCCCCAAAAATTTCCAACTCAACAGAAATGCTTTTCTTTTTCTGGAAACTCCCTCCACTTTTGTCACACAACTGAAATATTATTAGTTCTGAACAGTGAATGTCAAAAGTGAGTCGTAGTTGAATGTTGTTGGTGGTGTTGTTTTAATGTATAAACCTGAGGAAACAGTATTTTTTAATCCTGATCTAGATGAGCAAAATAGTGAACTTGAGGATCTCTGACTTTAACATTCAAACCCATTTTCATCAAGTAATACTTTTTTTCCTACGAGCAACGCCAAAAGAGGAAATATCCTGAAAGCTGCTTTCTGGTTCACACTTCAAAGACAGATAAGCCAAATACCATCCTTAGTTACAGTTCTTAAATCCACCTATGCCATCAATTATTTATAGAAAAAATAGAGTTCCTTGTTTTCCCAGCTATCAGCCATCAGAACGGGCACCGAAGACACACACTTGTGCTTCTCTATATGTCACACTCTGGACACGAACACAAAGGAATTACAACAGCTGCCTAAATCTCAGAAATTATCACTGTGGTTTCTACGCACATTTTGTGTACAGGTAAGTGTTTTCATACATAGAAATTCTGTATATATGACAAGTTCATTATAAGAGAAGAGAGATAAGTACATAAGGTCTGGGGGGACATGCAAGTTAATAGAAGGTGATCTTTGAACTCTCAAACTGCTTGGCTTTGAAATGGACCCCGTCAGTACTTTTAGGATCTCTAAAAATTTGCTGTCTCCATTCTGGGGAAGAGGAATTGTGCAGGGCAAGGACAGAAGTGCAGTCCGTGAGTACACTCAGTTTCTTGTTCTTTGAAATGTTCTCTGCAACTATGTGAAAAGTCACTTTTGTTTCTGCATTTCAATTTCCTATCTATGAAATAGGCACAAAGCAACTATTTCCTTGCATAGTAAAGGTCTTGAAATTGCAAACTCAAAGCATTTACACAGAATCACCATTAAGAAGACTCTATAGCTGGATGGCTAGAAAAGGAAAGTGCCCTGAGCACTTTTTAGAAGATAAATTATATATTCAACAATATATCTAACTAGTCAACTCCAAAGCAAATTATTTTCCTAGACTGCTGTTATGTGAGCATGTATGCAGTGTGTCCGTATCACATATGTGGGCTATTTATACACTTGTGAGATTTAACATACACTCCACTTAATCAAAACATATACAGTAGGGGAACAGCTGCAATCACATCTCAGTGGGCTAAATTACAGTACACCAGTGAATTATTCATTCAAGAAGATCTGTAGCAATCACACATTCATTGCGTGATTTGCAATCTAAGAGGAATCCTCTCCTTTCCTTAGCAGGGGACGAGTGTACACATCAGCTACTGGTGGTGATGAGAGTCCAACACGTATATTCTAGCATATCAGCTCAAGAACGTGCCTTCCCCACTTGTCCATGGTTCTTTTATTGTCATTCAGAACAGCCATCTGAAACGCTCAGCTATTTTATTGGCTTTCACTTTACAGCCCCTTGGTTCATTTTGCTCTTTCTTAAGTCATTATTGGAGGTAGTAAAAAAGGAATTTCAGGGATTCTGGACTGTAACAACAAAAAAACAAAACAAACAAAAAAACCCCAATCCAACAAAACAGTATACTTCCAAATAAAACTTACTCATCTTATGGTTATATAAAGCTAAAAAACTTTTAGCAAGGAAGCTCCTCTGAAATGAAGGACATGAGTTTCCCCCTGAAAACATCCAGAGAAATCCTTAATGGCAGGAAAACTATCCCAGCAACAGCCCAACCTTTATCCCCTAGAACGAAGGTCCCCCTAACAAGTGAGATTTAAGTTTCCTTTTCTGAGAGAATACATTTACACAACTTTTTTTTAGTTACCTGAGAGGAAAGCAACAACGCTGTAACAAATGGTATTAAAGGACCTGAGTATCTACTAGTGGCATGTTAAAATGAATTCCATAAAGCCACACAAAGCTCTCCAGCTCAGTCACCAAAAGGGGTAAAAAAACCCATCACATTTCCCTCAGCTGCAACCATTTCACCTGTTCAAGTGTGATTACACTGCAGCCTCTGGCTCCGTTAATCCCAGAGTGGTTTGATGCAGTCAGCAGCTGCTCCATGGATAGAGATGGTTGCTCATTTATGCTGCAAATTTCTCTGCTAATGCAAGCTGGCACTACATGTCCCAAAACCCTGCCCTGGGACTATACTCACCCACACCTGATGCTGTTGCTTCTTGGTTTTCCCACTTCGGAATGGTCGACAGACCTAGAGAGATCCTGCTGGCTGAGACAAGCCAGTACCTTCTTTTCCCCACAATAACAAAAAGGACCAGAACACGCTTTCTGTCTTCTGCCTCCCTCTCAAGCTAGAACCCAGAGAAAGACCTGCTCAGTTGCAAGAGAGTTGCTGCTGTATCGCCAAACAGCTTTCCACCTATGAAGGAAATAACTCTTCCAAGGTTTAATGATAAAACAGGCTTCTGCCCTTTTGGGATGAGGTCAATAATCTTCCTTTGTTAATCTTGAGCAAGCTTTACTTAATCTAGCCCCCTTGTCACCTTTGTGATTGACAGGAAAAGTCATGTCACTGGACAATGGACTTATCCTCACTGAGCAATATCTTTTTTAAAGATTACACAATGTTACCCTTGCTCTCATAAAAAGTGCAAACATTTTGCTGTTAAAGGATCCTATTCATTCCAACTGTATCTTTCAGATTTTCCCTGGGTCCAGCAGAGACCAATTCCAACTCTAAAAAGAGAGAGCAAAATGCCTAATGAAAAGAAATAGGTTGTTCTTAGTGAGATTTCCAAAGCATCACTTAATGCTCCAAACTGGTCTCAGCTTCTCCATCTCATCTAGACAAGCACTTTATTGCCGTCTGCAATTACACTCAAACCAACTGTGTTTCTGTGACACTAAATTTTTGTCCCAAACCAACTGATATTCGAAGCAGAAGACAACCCTAAACTAAGTCTGAAACTGTTAATTATCACCATATGGTATGCAAGGAGACAGCATCTGCAGAAAAAAAAAAAAAAAAAGAAAAGAAAAAAAAGTATGAGAATCAGGCTCTTGGCTTTGCAGCCAAGAACACCTGGAATAAAATACTTGAGTCTTTAAAACTAACACTGATATTGTCTGATTTTAAGAAGCCTGTGATCCCAGAAGCTACCCAACAGGTTCTTTTTTCAAAGCTGGAATTTTGCCCAATCTTTGCTCTTTTATAATGTGTAAAGAAGACATGAAAGCTTTTTTTTTTTTTTGCTCTGCTTTTTACATTACACAGTTTTATAGTCTCCATAGTGACCAGAAAGCTGATAAGAGTGTGACACAAGACAATCAAAAACCAGAATGCTTCACACTTTTGAAAACAAATGATTTTTAAGCAGATTAGTTCCATTTGCTATTTATTTTTGTTTTAGTTAATAGATATTAATTCCCTAAAAGCTTATATTAAAGATCTAGCAATGTAACCACTTCAGGTGAAAATCTGAATGCTATAAAACACTCCTAGTGCCCACAGGAGGTCCACCAGTAATTAACAGAAAAACAAGACTTGACATTTCCACTATTTTTAAAAAGGTTTAAAGATACAAAACATACATACAATATTCACAATGCGAGAATGATCTTTTATTTTCTCTTACCCTTCTATTTAGGATTTTTGCCTTAATTAACGTAATTAACTTTAGCAGCACAAGTACCATCAGCTTTCAATGGGCATCATATCTCTAAATCACTTAAGTGATTCTGAAAATTCTCCCCTCCTGTGTTCTGTGCCATAGGGCTGTTGTGCAGACATTATCATAATCCTATGTGGTTTGTGGTGGCTGGCAACCTGGCACCTTCAGGAAGATGAAATATATGTTCCTCAAAGCATCCCAGTGGACACAGTTCTTTCTACACTGTAGAATTTCTACGCTTCTACCTTACATTTAAATAGGTCTTGTGTCTATTTGCTTACTTCATAGAGCAAAGTTACTCATCAGTGATCGAAAAGAACGATCCCCAAGGAGATGTAAAAGAAACAATGGAGAATATGGAGAGGAAGAGGAGACAGTATGTAAAAAGGCACAGACATTGAAATAAACAAAAAAAAAGAAGAAAAAAAAAAAGAAAAAAAAAAACCAGGAGCAGATAAACACACCATTAGAAATTAGGAATTGAGAAGTGAACCAGCTGAGGAGGGACAAAGGAGATGTTGAAAGGTGTTACATAATCAAACCTAGAAAGATGTACATCCTCAGGCTCTGGTTCTGCAATCAGAGCCATGCAAACTGATAGTTATTCTTATGCAGGTGTTGTGTTTTTTTCTTTCCTTAGGACAGAGATTTTAATGAGGAGGAACTGAAATGTAATGGGGAGCGCAGAAGTTGATGAATGGGGCTGAAGAGTCAACTGAAGAGATCATCATGGCAGAGAAGTAAGCATTTTACCTGAATCAGGGAGACTGAACACACTAAACAGAGACACATTTTCTTCTTTTGGTTCTGATCATGCTAGAGTCCAATGAAATATACTCGTTACATTTTGTTTTGGTTTTACTACTAGGATGCATTTGAATCTCTAAGTTCCACATTTTGAAAGCATTATCAACCACCAGACTTAGAAAAGCCTGGTCCCATCCAGATCTCCATTTAAAATGCTAATGGCTTGGTACCACACTTTTTTTTTTTCCCCAGCAACGATTACTACCTCTTGGTGGTAATCTCTCAGGTGGTATTTATTTGACATCAAGTTCTGTATCTGATTAATGACCTCTTTTTGATAAGACAGGAGATATCCCGCAGAGGTTTCAGTGAGAAGACTAACAGGTATTTCCAGTGTTTGATATCTATGAACCTCACTGAAAATGAGTTGAAGCTCAAAAAGACCATCTCCTCTACAGGCTCTACCATATCATGTTTCCTTTTCTCCTACCATTTTCCTCCACATGTGGAACTGAGACAATAGTACACATTTCCTGCAGATTAGGACAGTTTCTATAATTGAGGTAAAAAGCATAGAGATTATTGGGCAAAAGCTTCATAGCAGCTGTATTTTCATTTTTAATGATACAATGAATACTCAGCTCTTACATTACTCTGCAGTGCACTGCAGCCAATCAACTGCAACCAGAAACTAGGAGCTCTCATGTATCAAGCAGCACCCCAAAATAACCAACGCTAAGGCCGAAACACATTGATTTTCTTTTTTTTTTTTACCAAATTCCATGACACTTGGATAGCTGTCATAACTGTATGAGCAAGGGAAAATTTCAAGCATTTCCAAGCTTTGGAGATGAGCGGTTAGAAACTGATTGGCTGCATTCACACAGAAGGAATAACTTTTAATTTGCTTCACATTGATTTCTAACTTCGCCCTCTGTAATACACAGTGCACAGGAGCAGATTTTTCGAGGAGTTTCAGTATTGAAAGAAGCAAGGAGGTGCCAAAGAGAATTTTTGAAAATATACAGCAATATATATTCACATAATTCCCACTGACTTCATTACAGGTCCCTGAAAACAAGACTTGGAACCAGCACAGTGTGAATGACTGACCCTCTGCACATCTTCAGCATCCCACTATCAGGTTATCTATAGCACAGGGCACAATCTGATAAACAGTGCTTTAAGACAAACATTTCTTCTGCTTTTGCAGATCTTCATTCCAGCCCATCCCCAATTATACATCAGAAGTTTAGTATTTTTCACTGCGTATCCCACCATTTCTACTCAATTTACTGCAAATCAAAGAATGATACCAAACTCTGTAAATCTCAAGTTTAAAAAATAAAAAAAAAAAACATCTGAAAGTATTATGAGGTAAATTTTAGAGTCTTTTTATACTGGATATCTAACAATTCATCTACTTATTTTGTGCTTCAGATTTTGGTTTTGTTTTCAGCCCACCTCTTACAATGAAGCACTCCTATATCCAAAAGGTCTGCGAATCTTTCTGCAGATTGAAGGTATTAAGAACAGTAAAATATTAACAATCACTTTGTATTGGGTAAATGTGGTTAGCAACATAATTCCTGACACACATCCTCAGACCAGATCTCTCCTACCATTTCTTCCTCCAGCAAAATCCATTTTAAGAATGTAACACAGGATTACATCTATTTGCTCTCAAAATACTTAACAAACAAAAGTGGTATTTTGAGAACTCCTAATATGTTAGCTATAACCTGCAAAAACAAAGAACATGTTGTACTACGATGGCCTTGTTATCTTCTTGCTAGTAATCTTTATGCTTAAAAAATAATAAATAAAACTCTGTAAAAGCACTTTTAAGACTTTTATGATCTCTTCCCTGGGGGACTAAAGATCACCCTTAAGACCTTGCTAAACAAAAAATAAGACTACTTATCGAAACAGCTTGGTAGAATCTTCAGCATACATTAAATCCTTCTAATAGTTTGGAAATCATGCAGTATAAAACAATTATCTCCGTAAAAATCCATGCTTATTAGCCACATACAACAATTCCATTTTTCAAAGTGCTAGAAAAACTACACTGAGCGTCAACAACAATTTCATCACCTGCTTTCTTACTATGAAACAAACCCATTGTCTGTGCTAACTCCTCTAAATAATGGGACCGTCTGAAAAGTGCTTAGTAAAAAAAATAAAACATATGTAATAGGCTAGCAATGACTTGGTGGGTGTCTCCAGCTATCTGTCTTCCATACAATGATTCACCACAATCTACAGCTAGGGAATGAGTGCAAGATCATCTCATCTGTTCTCTGACAGCCCACAGAGAATCACACCAAGCAGCTGTATTTCACCTCATTCCTCGGTGTGGGTGGCTGAGAGGAGAAGGCAGTGAAGAACTCTACTCACACACTATTTAGGGTTTGGTCAAAATTGAGTCCTCTGTGTTGAGAACACAGTTTGGAAGTTTTGAATTTGGAAGTTTGGAGTTTGGAAGTTTGGAAGATGGAATTTGGGCTAGCAAAATGCCTCAAACAGACAGTGAGGTTTCCCATTCTCACTATTAATACTGTACACAGTTTACAAAACAAACCAGAAACACTCTCACTACTCTCAAACACTGCCTCATGTTTGCTTCCTTTCACCCCAACTCTTCTTGCACAGCTGCTTCTTCCAGTGCTGTGGTCCGTTTCTTTTCTCTGTTAGAGTCTTTGCATCAGTTTGCATTTTTTACTTTCTTATTACTAGCCCATATTTAGCCCTCTTTCTCTCAGACTTCCCTCACAGATCAGGTCCTACAACTCTTTAATCATTTGTTTCTTGCATCTGAAATCCCTCCAATTTGCTGACTTCTGTAACATGGCTAGAAATGAACACACCATTTCACAAGCAATCTTAGCACTGTTACAAGAAGAACAATTACTTCCTCGTTGCTGCCTTTTTTGTTACCTGAAGCTCATACCTAATTCTTTTTTTTTTTTTTTAACACACACAAATCTTTTTCAGAACTACTGTTTTCCGAGTGCCTTAGTCCCATTGATTATCTGTGTTTTGGATTGCTTTATCCGGCTGCATCAGTTTGTAACATTACATTTGATTATTTCCTGCCATGCAGTTCTCCTCTTGATTTCTTTGATATTATGGCTCTATTCTCCCTGGTGCACCACTGGAAATTTTAACGAGTGTCTTATACTTCACTTGTTCAAACTTCTAGAATAACATATCTGTTTCTCCATCTTTCTAAAATGCCATTATAGGCGCTTGCTGCCTTGTGCATACCTCACCCAGAACTAGTGAGCTTCCAGCAGGCAAAGAACTACTACAAGTACATTCCCTTCAGTTCATTTTTTACCAGCCACCCTAGAATAAGGCAAGAGAGATGCTGCTGGAGAACCAGGAGGCTAAGGTGAGGTAAAACATACTATAACGAAGGATATCTGCACAGAATATGCTGTCCTAGGAACTTTTCTCATTTCTACAGAAGGAATTCTTCAGATGATATCTGTGATTGTGACTTCACAGGTATTCATCTTTTTCTGGCATTCAGCATATCTTCCTCTTTCTAGTAGCGAAATAAAACCATATTTACAACATAATTCTACCTACCTCCCAGCAACTTACTTCATTACTATGTTTCTCTTTTTATAGTCACTTCACCTGTTTTAATTAATGAAACAACACTGACATCAAGGCTAACAGATGAGATGCATTAAACATCCTATGAAGGAAGTCTCTTCCAATGCACACACACTTGCAGCCTGAATTTCATGCCATTTCCAATAATCAACTCTTTGGATTACTTGTTCTTCATACTTTAGAAGATCTTTGCCTACACATTTAATATTAGGACTTTTGCATGTATCCAACATGAAGGACAGGTGCGCGACTAAATCCCCTATGGTTTTCAAATAATCATGTTCTGCTCTACATATTTCCCATCTATTTATTTATTCCTATTATGTATTGTTCTCTTGCTTGTCAAAGCATTACGATTTGATTTGGAGCATCTTAACTATCAAAATCAACTTCTCCATAGACATTAGTATCACATCAGCTCTTTTCTTGAAAGAGATCTTCTGCCATGCTCTAGAAGGACCAGAAGCAATTATCAACATCAAACAGCTCTTTGAGAAGCAGCCCCACTGTTTCCACTGGAAATAACTGCAGTATAAGACACCACATGTAGAATATAAATTTTCAAAATTAGTTCTATTGGTTCAGAAATATGTATGTCCTGCTCATTTTTTGAAATGCACGCTACCCAGCAGATCACTCATGGATCTGCTTTTATGCAGTCCCCACTATCTTACCTGCTTTTTCTAGACCAAATACTTTCTGTCTTCTGCTTATTCTCATAAAATTCTTGTTAAGCAATGTCTACAAAAACAATAATTTATGGACTTTTCCAGGGAATAAGCATTTTCATCCTCTTCACCAATTATTAAAAGATTTATTTTCTCTCCTGCACTTATTTCACCTGCTCTTCTCTTTATGTTCTTTATAACTTGATTTTCTTTCTATCAATGACTGTTCCACAATTTTAGTGAAACAGAATTTGGAATTCTGATATAAACCAAAATAGTTTTCTTAGCTTTGGAAGGAAGACTGCACAAGAAAAAAGACAGACAGACAGAAAGGAAAGAAGAAAGGAAGATAGAACGAAATTCTGTCTCGATAAAACAGAATAAAAACCTTCACAGAAAGTCTTTTCCATAGAAGATGTTTCAGAGGAGAAACCAATCTTATTTGAATCTTATGTACTTCCAAGAGAAGACAGTGTTTGATCAGAAATGCCACATATATGAGAGTAATTAATAAAAATTAATGACAGAAGTCAATTTACATAGCATTGATACATAGCAGTATGTATAACCAAAACCTGTAAGTCAATCCCCATAACGTATCTTTGTGACATTACATACAGGGTACACTCGGAAATGACATGAACTGACTTGCCAGGTTCCAAAAAACAAGCTAATGGCACAGCACATTCACCATTCAAAAGTTCCTGCATACCAGTTCCCTACTCACTCTTCTGGCTCTTAGTATACCTCAGATGTCAATACTGTGTCCTGCGCAGAGAACAGTGTAATGCCATTTAAGTCATTTAAGACTTACTCTAAAGTTCATTCAAGCACAATTTAAACAAGATTTAAAATGCCCATAGACACTCCCACCCCTGGAGCAAGATTAAACTGTGTTTGATTGATGTGAAAAAAACAGACTAACTCATGATGGATTCACAGTTCCTCTCACTCTGGGGATCAGTTATTCTTTCTTCTGTTCCTTTAAACTGCAGTCAGTAGTTTACATTGCCCACTATGAAAACACCTTTGTGATGAGATGATATCAGGACATGTTGTGACACTCCTGATTAAGAATTATATGGTAACCAAACTGTACAGAAAAGCTGGTTTTCCTCCCCTTTCTCATCACCTACCTAAGTAAATCTGACTAATACAAATAAGCTTTATTAGCTTTAAAGTAGCTTGTTCTCATTGTCTCACACTTTTTTTTTTTTTTTAATTATAATCATATCCCTGTAGTATATTAAGTCCACTATACATTTCCTTTACCAATCAGCCTTGCCCACTGTTATATACAATGTTCACAAACAAACAAAATAACCGAAAGAACATCTAGTCCTCTACAGTCATAATTAAAAACCCACCACTAGCAGAAAAAGAATAACTTTTTGAATTAGCCCTTTTTCTCTAAGCTATTCTTTGAATCACTGATTTCTGAGTATTCCCTGTAGTTTTCAGTCATCATGAAGTGATGCTGGAAAACTCACAGAACTGCCCAATCCAAACAAGAAAGACTGAAGTTTCTCCACTTTGACTGGAAAGAATGTACGCCTACTTTGGAATGACGAAGCACTGGTTGACTAATAGAGCATGATTTTGCAAAATCTGCCTTTATCCCCCTCCCCCCTTAAATATGTCAAGAATGAGTCCCAGGACACAACCCAGCCCGCAACCCATAGTGACATAGATAGGTGTCACTACGCTTGCCAGCACAGTGAGCTGAGGTACAGGAGGTTTATAACAAAACGTTCTCTGCATTACATTATATTTATTTACATCATTATATTTAGCAATATCAATCAGGGAAAAATAATTTAAAAGCTCCTACTGAGCATGTGAGACCTTAAGCACAGAAAGGGGGTGAACACAAAGGTAAGGTGTTTGGTTGTAAGAGTCATATTCCTTCTTTTAAAATGTATGTAGATCACTCCAAAAGTAATGCCTCTTATTTATTTATATGGAAACTGATACAAAGAGCACAATAATACTATTTTAGAGAACAGCTACAAAACACTCTTGCAATACAGACACCACCATTAGCTATACATTTTTTCCAGCAGTGGAAAAGAGCCTGTATGTTGTGCTTGTAAAAACCTGCACGGCTATCCATAATGTGGCTTGTCTTCACATTCCTGTTGGCACTGCTGAAACACACCACCTACCGCCTCACCTTAGTGCTCACATCTACTGTTTGGTCTCTAGAAATGTTCAGTTAAGTGTTGATGAATGTCAGTGGGTGCATTTTTTTTCAACGTGGAGCACTTTAACTACACACCCTTGCTTCATACACACTTCCATGTCAGACGCCATTTTGTCAGACTGTCCCTCTGCTGCCATCTGTCACACAGCAACAACATGTAACCTAATACTGCCAGAAGGTTCAGCCTCTCCTACCATTCCACCAACATCTGATTGCCGTTGTAGGCCAATATAATAAAATAAAAGATAATACTTTCAGAGCAGCCCTCAAATATATGTAAATTTACACACACACACACATATAAATATATAAAACATTTACAGTACATTTCAGAGAGTTTACTTGTTTTTCTTCCTTTTATTCTGGTCTATGTGTTTCTGTTCTTCAGTATATGAGATTAGACGTCACAAAAGAGTTACATAAACATTCTTGGTGTAGGTTTTTTAAATCTTCAGATGTACACACGTGTGGAGACTACACACTTGAGAAATACTTTCCCTAAATAAATTCAGTTACGTGAAACAGTAGTGCAAATCCCATGTAAACTCTATTATAAGGAAAACTATGCTACAAGGTACAAGCAAGCAGAAGGTATTTTCTGGCAAGGCCAGTCCATCTGAAAGACATCCAATCCTTCTTACAGTATCTTTAACATTACTACAAGTTGCACTTACATATTTTAATAAAGCCCATCTCAGTATGTTTTGGTGTTACATTTCTGTTATTCAAATACCACATGCTGTCTTGCAACTTGAGGTTCAAAGACACTTTTGAAGGGTGCAGTAGAGAGATGTTATGATGACACTACGCTGCAACATGATTTATATCTGGTCATGGGTTGCTTTCTTGAGTAGTTCATATACTACTACATCATAGGCATGTTCACGGCTATTAATATTAGCAATGGCTGTGATATGACAGCTTTGTTTCTTTCATCAGTATCATGTGTTAATTGGCACGCATGTTTATGTCATTCTTAAAAATGCAAGGTACTTTTTTCCTTCCATCCAGGCCTTATATAAAAGCTAAGTTAAAAACTTTGGTACTCTCCCAGTTGTCTCGTTTTTCAACTCTGTTTTATACAACTTTATCATGACACAATGTTTTCCCTGATTACTTAGAAACCAGATTTATAAAAATACAGAAATCCCTACAATGGTGGTTCAAACTCACCCCAGGCCTATATAAATCAAGATAATGTTATCACATAAGCTGTTGATCATGTGAAAAGATTAAAGGATATGGAAATCACAGACACCCTAATCAATCAAAATATCACCTTCAAAGGAGAAAAACTAGGATTAGGAAGGCCCATGGAATAGAACTGGGGGTGTAGTTATATCTTTTAGAAATTTGGTGACTAAATAAGAATTTCTTAGAACTGTATAAACAACATCCTTTTGTAATCATTATTCTACTAAAACATTAATCATCAGCCTGATTCTCCTGATTTCAGCACATAATTATATAAAGAAGCTAGCTAGAATATTGACTGGTTAGCAAGAGTTTCATAAGACCTCCACCAGCAAATTGCCTTTAACTCCACAGATTTTCAGTGACCATGGGTTGACTTGTTCAGAAGACTAAGCAGTCAAGAAGTCTCACTTCCAGAACACATTTTGGTTTAAGTCTTTGTGTGAAAGTTTATTAATTTTTCATCACGGCTATTATTCACTTCGATGACAAGCACGATTTTCTTCCTTGAAACTACTAGAATTAGGCTTAGTACTAGAGAGGTCAGCTACTGCATGGTGCAAACATTATAAAATGTGACCAGAATTAGCTGTGAAAATTTCTCAAAAGAAATAGTAGTTTCTGTTGGGTTTTTCCTCTTTTGCTCAAGCACTGATGAAAAGAAGCACTCTCTTATAGTAGCACAGGAGGATACCCATGAAAATAAACTGGAAAACACACAGCAGCTAACATCTTTGTAAACTTCTAGCCATCCTTGTACTGCAAGGGTTGCATTAATTTTAGATTGGCACAGATTACTAGAATTTTACATGGAAATTTACACGGAAATTTACATTTTCATGTTCTGCTTCAGTAACATGTGAACCTCCAGCAATATATGGGGATAAGCAGAACAGTAGCTTTTAAATCTCATCGTTATTCAACGTATTTGCTCTCCATGTACTTTCTGAGTCATGTCTATCTGCCTGCCTTATTGACTATAGTTTTTTTTGCTGCCATTAGCTCTAAAAAGAGTCGATGCAGCTACAAAAGAAGAAACTGGTCTCTGCTCTGCAGACATATCATCAACAAAATAGTCAGTTAAGTACAATTTGCAGAATGTTTATTACTAAGGATGACATGAGGCAAAAAGGACATTGCTTTATTTTTAAACCTCAGGTTAAGTTAGTATTACATGCAATTAATAAAAATATCATATTTTTATGCAACTAAATTTGACCTCTAAAGCCACAGCAAGACAGAAAACGTGGGACCCTTTAATGTCATTTTTACAGTCATTTATCTGACTATAACCACACTTTACAGCGTTAAGGTCAACCGGTCATGAAGCATGAGCTACACTTCTGACTAGCATGCACCACATTTGACTTGAGAGTAAATAAGGGACTGACACTCCATTAACCTTCACAAGTACAATTATTTATCAAAACAGTTCAAAAGAGTACCCGACAGAGAACTGATAATTCTGGAAGTGAAAAACGAAACTGTAAGAGCACAAACTGATCCTTTGCCAGTGAGGAAGAGCTATTTCCTACCATTCCTGGGGCAAGTCTTCAAGTCAGTTTTCTAACACAGCTATTCATTTTAAAGGACTGTCCCTTAATTCAAGTTGATTTCGACAAAATGTCAGAGATTTTGTTTTCTTTTTTCTTAATTTCCATCTTCTTTCCTGAGAATAATATATGCTAATATCCTCTATTTATAGGCTGCTTCAAAGACTTCCCTCAGAAACACATATAGAAAATTCAGAAGAGTTCCGACACACATGGTCATACATACTATTTTGTGCTTTGTGCTTCATCGTGACAACTGTACCTGTTCAAGATATTCCTATTTGGTGAGTTGACTGTAAAATTCCTACCATTGCATAAACTTGACTTGTTTTACTACAGAACCTAGAGTGGTTTATATCCATGTGGTCTTCAAATTTTGTTAATTCTGAAAAAATTCTATACCCTTATGTTGTGAAATTTTATCTGACTGAGGCATGAGGTTGAGCTGCTTATCAGCAGCTGTCATCTGCCATCAATTACTTTGACTCTTCGCAAAACTCTCCACACTTCCAAAAAAAAAAAGGGAGTTTGCCCAAAATCCATCACCAAAAACAGGAGAGAAAATAAAAAGAACAGGCAAAGCACAATCAATTTTGACTATTTTCCATGAAATATACTCATTTTGTTTCAATTTCAAGTGTTCAACTGTTTATCCTAACACTGAGGGGGAAGGGGAGAACACAAGTCTGAAAGTCTGATTTAGCTACTGCAGAGGTGGAAGGGGCTTAGCAGCACATCACAAGATGTGCACACATTACACAACCAACTTCTGCTCACTCACTCATGCCTCTAGTAAGTATGCCCTGCATGAAGATTAATTCGTGATCAACTGGAAATTTCATCCATCTGCCATCTTGTCTCATACGCTTCTTTCCCTTTGGAAATTAAGCATACTCCGTTTTTCCACGGCAACCCAGACTTATCTCCAGCCTCTCTCGAGTGCACAGATGGAAAGTACTGACCAACCATTCACCACTCCAGTAGTAGTTACCGTAGTGGATCTCCAGAAAATCTGTGGTAGGCGCCAAACAATCTAGTCCGTGCTCTTCCTTTAGTTCAGTACTACTTTCACAGCTTTGTGAAACACAACAAGCATGAGCACTAACAGCTATTATTTCAAGATGGCTCAAATGCATATGTCACAAGACAAAATCTCAGAATGTAAAAATAGAGAGACAAGGCAGAAGAAATTACCTTGAAGGGGAATGTGGCTTTCCCCCAAGCAAGTAGCTCAAAACACAGTAAAAAGAGAACTTTGACTGATATTAGAGTCAATTTCTACTAAGTGTCTTCTAATAAAGTGAGAAGATGGACTTGATAATTCCATTTAGTAGGGGATTTATTAAATCCATGAAATAAAGAAAAGTACAACCCTCATTATAACTGTTACCTTCTTATTTCAGCTTGTACAAACAGTGAATTTCTTAAAGATCATAGATGGAAATGTATTTTGATTTTTAAATCTGTTGCACACTTTATCTTGTTCATATGAAAACAATTATGTTCAGAGGAGTGAGTACGTCTTAAATGTGACTCAGATAATTGATATCATGAGGTCTGATGTTTATTTTTTCCCCATTGACTTACAGATCAAATGTCTTAAATTTAAAAATTTCCTCCCTGCTGATTCTTGTCTTGGAAACTCACTCTGGGACTTGAGACTCAACGTTCCCTATTCCTCCCTATATGAAAAGCTCCAGCAGTCAGCCTTCACTGGCAGTTCTTTTGATATGCAAGAGGCTCTATAATCCGTTTTGCTATTCTGCAGCTCTGCAGTCATAGCTCGGCAAAGCTAAGAAGCCCTAGAACATGGCTTCTGCCAGGGAACTAAGCAAAAGACAGTGACACACAAAGCCTTCCTTCCATTACAAAATTTAACCACAGCTGAGTAGACAGGGCAGGACCAGAGAGGATTTAACTGCAAGTTAATAGAACAAAACTACTCAGCACCATTTACAAAGCAGTGACTGAGCCATCTTGAGTCTGGTTTTACTTGGAATTTTTACTAGACTTTTCCAGTAGCATCGCAGATGCACCTGCTGCAGACGGATGTCATTGCCATTAATGCAAAATTATCTGTTCTTACAATTTCCACCACCACTAGTGTCACAGAAACAACAAAATAGTAGAAGTTTTTAAGAAAAATATGGTGGAGATCACTCCCACGTACCAAAGGAAAAGCTTCAGAAAAGGAGATGTGATTTCAATCTTCAAACACAAAACATTTGCTACAAAGAGGAACACATTTATTCTTGCCACAGTGACATGAACAAAAATTAATGACAGAAAATATTTGAGTTACAGATTAGAAATGACTTCCTAATGGTAACGGTAACAACACCCTGGACAGATAGTAGTAACTTTCCTACACCAAGTAACTTAAGGAAATCAGACTATTACCTGGTAGAAATGACATTAGTGCAGCTGATCCCTGGGCTGATGGTGGGATTGGATGACTTCTTGCAGTCCTTTCTCAGCCCTGCAATTCTATAAAATGCAGGGCTCATATACAGTGAGAAATAGATTGACTCAACAGGGGCTATACAGATCTGTAAGGGACTTATTCACAAAGCTGGATCAGGGGTTTTTTTTTGGTCATGTTTTGCTTTGGGTTCTTTTTTTTTTTTTTTTTTTTCCAAATAAATCAATAGGCTTGGGCCATTTTCCAGAGATGTGATTTGGTAAGTTTCAAGCCAAACCTCTCAAGCTTTACTCATGAGATAAGTGCTAAACAATGAGCCAAATTCATCAAAGCTTTATAGACTTCTTAAAAGAAAAAGAAACTGATTCAGCCAACTCATTTAAAGCCAAATCGGGCAGTTGAAAATCTATTCCTGAGATTTGGAAAATCTGTCCTAAAAATATATGTATTTTAAAAACATTTCAAGAGTCGTTTTGCAGGATGCTTTGGAAAGGCAGGCAACTGCCTATCAAGAATCATTTTTTTTCTCTCTGATCGAGAGCAGAATATTTCTTATGTCTATAGGAGATAGTTAATATATACATATATTTATATTTATACACTATTATATAAGGTTTTTTAATATATAAAGGTTACATTAAAAAATGAAAAAAAAAATGCATAATGTATCAAAAGTTTGGTAACTAGTGTTTCTGTTTTTCAAAAAGATGAATAACAAACTTATTTACTAAAAGGAAAAAAAGCAATGGTAGGGCTGCACAGCAATGTACAATATCAGTGCACAAAGCTAAAAACAGTTCCCTGCTCTCAAGCAGGTTTAAGTGTCCTAGCACACAGACCCACAGTACTGCTTAATGTTGCCACTTAAGAGTACTTACAAGGGGAAGGTTAATTCCCAAGTCTAACCATCTCCTGGCATCTCTATTGATAAGGATAATAACTGGGCCAAATAAGCTCACTTTTGTGTGCACCCTCCAAAACCCATACTGGAATGACCAAAATGTTTCAAAAAAGGAATCAAATAAATTTGGTTAGGAGAGGGAGCCTGGTGTTACCTGACCAGAATGGCCACTGTGTGGACTGTGAATGGGGGAAATACTCTCTAGCTCCACACAATGAGGCAGTTTCTAGCATCCCGCATTGGACACTGAGCTGGAGAAAACTTGGACTGAAAATACTGTGCTGAGAATAGTGCTGTGCTGAGAATGTAGAGATTCCTACACAAAAGCAGAGAAGAGGCCTCCATATTCTTCTTCCCACATATCTTGTAAATGCACCAGTAAATTCAGCGTTTAGCTGGTGGAAGTTGTTGGTACCACAGTAAAGATTTAGCCAGCAGACAGCTACGTGGCTGCCCAATACCAGGCATTTACCATAAATGTATATGCCAAAAGCAATGAGCAAACATTCAAAAGCTTGCCATGACTTCTTTTTCTGTTTCGTTCTTTTCAAGGAAGCTAATCCTTACAAGAACATGTGAATTTGAACTGGAAAACCTGAAAGATCAGTGAGCCCACCTGCTAATGAGCAACTTGCTACTGAAATGAGCTCATTAGCTTTCATTTTTGCTGGCTGTTGATTGATTGATGAGCCACTTACGTGGCCTCTGTAAGCTGTACATAAATTATCAAATGCATCGATTTCTAAAAATAATAAATCAAGAAGTCTGCAACATATCTCTGTTATAAGTGCTTAGCTCAATGGCCTTCAAAATTCATCCAAAGAAAACAATGATAACATCGGTGCTCACAGATACATCGCATCTCATATGGCAAATATTCTGCTGCAAAAATAAGTTCCTTTGGCATCTCAGAGAAGTGAATAAAAGCTTGCCTCTGAAAATGTTACATACAAAATGTACAATACAAAATGCACAGAATTTTTCATGAATCTGTGTAGGTGGCAGCTCAAGAAATTCACAGTAAGGAACAACTGTCTATAGCAAGTAAAAATCCAAGCTAGATGATCTTAAAGCCCTTTTTCATCTCAGATCATTACACTTACATAACCCTCTTCAGAGGACTGAAGTAATGGAAGACCCATGGCAGCCCAGAATCAGCGTTGAGTTTCTGAAGTAAAAGCATCTCTCTCATCACCTAGAACCTCAACAACAGGGGAACAGAACATGCAAATACTAAAAGATCCAGCAAAGGAAGAGGTAGAGAAGGAGTCCTTATCTCAAAGATGCAGCCATAACACTACAATTTTCAGTACATACAACTACCTCCAATACTACACTGCCAACTGGATTTTACCTGATCTCGCAACTACTTATAAAAATTACAGCAGAAATTAGTCCTCTGGAATCCTATGCCCACAAATTTCAAAACACTTCACTGAGCTCTGAAAGTAATGCCTCCTATTTATTTCCATGGAAACTACAACAGATACAAAGAGCGTGATAATGCTATTTGATAGAGTAAATTCTCCGTTACAACACACACTTTTGCAGCACGGTCACCACCATTAGCTACGCACCTTTGTCAGTGATGAAGAAGAGCCAGTATGCTCTGCTTGTAAAAATCTACATGGCTGTCTGGAACTTGGCTAGTCTCTCACCACCCTTTCCCATGCTGACATGTGCCATCCTCCACCTCAGTGTTCTCATACATGCACTGTTTGGTCTCCATCAACATTCAGCAAGCATCAACAAATGTCAACGAGTAACATTTTTTCTGCATGGAGGAATTAAATGACACACTTTTGCTTCATACTCACTTCCATGTCAGACACCATTTTTTCTGACTGCCTCTCTGCTGCCATCTGTTGCATGGCAAAAGAACTTAGTGGAATACTGGTGAGAAGGTTCAACCTCTACTGCCATACCACCAGTAACCGCCTGTGGTGTTGTGGGCCAACATAAAAAAATAGGAGACATTACTTTTGGAGCAGTCCTCGTGTAATGCAGATTGGCAACAATTTGCCTAAGGTCATGGGGGCCTTGATCCAAACGCTTTAATAGACAAAGCAGTCTTTATATTGACTTCTAAGAGCTTTGGACTGGACCCATAATGAGTCACTGCACAGTAAAGAGAAAAGTTGGGAACAGAGTACCCGATCAAAGGAGGAGATGATACACCCTCCTTCATTGCCTCAGTTCACTGAAAAGGACATGAGAGTTACTCCTCCTGGTTTTCTGTATCACACTGCCAGTCTAATGAAAGGCCTGCAGCCCTTTTCCTGCTTAGCAGTATCTCTAGGAGAATTGCTGAATTCTAAAAGTCCTCCGATACAGTCCGAAACAGGAGCTGAAATAACATTTCAGAGCTATCCTCACCACATCAACCCTCGGGCAGGAGGGCAGGTACCTGGACAGCCACCCCTGGTGAGCCTCCTCCAGGTGCACCAGGTGAGGAAGGAGCTGGAAGAGCCAGCTCGATCCTGAATAACGGCACGTGTAGGGCTGAGTGCAGTAACAATAAGGAGTTAAAATGTGCAGACCAGAGAACACTGTTTAATCCCAGTTTACTGAAAGGACATGTCATTTTTAGAAAGTTGTCCAAACAACCGTCTTCATATTCTACACCAAAGTGGCTATTAATCAAACAACAAAGGCCCAATTAACACATAGCTGTTGTCACCTTGATGTTAAAAGCCTTTCCCTTCCCCCCTTCTTTCTTTCTTTTTGTCTTTAATGTTACAACCTAACCCAAAAACGCCTGAGGGCCCTACAGGGAAAAAAAAAAAAAAAAAAAAAAAGACAAGATAAAGGGAGGGAAAGAGAAAGAGAGGGAGGGAGGGGGAGAAAGTGGGGAGGGGAGGCAGAGGGAGAGAGTCTTAAATACCATCTCTCCTCTAGGCAGCAATTTCCACAGATGAAGAGGTCACCACTGTTTAACAGTGTGCTGCCACGTTAATTTAGTATGACAAGATAAAGCAGTAATCTCTGCTCGAAGAGGCTGTAAACCGCCTGCTATCCAGGGACATGCTCGAGTCGATTTGCACTGTATATCACTTTATACAATTGCCGTGACAAAGCCCCCTGAGTTGCCGCATGTAAATCTGCCTCCCCGCTCCGCTGCCAGTCAGGCCCGTAAGCTGCACCAACCTCGCCCGGCGGGCCCGGCACCCCCTCCCCCAGGAGGAGATGTTTAGGACTTTGATAATCCATTGATCCCACTTCCATATCGGCTTGTATTTTTCAATCTGTCGTGTTAAGTTGTCAGAGAGGGCGATTAAACCGATGTTTCATGTTCCGAGATTTGCGTTCCTGGGAATGATAGTTTTCAAAGCCTTTCTTGCTAGGTTCTGCTTAAAGATTATCCCTAAGAAAGCTGATGTGAATATTATTACTGGCATAAACCTGGTAATAAAACCATAAAGTGTTTTAGGTAAAGACATTTTAGAGATATTCAGGGTTATAAACATAAGAGTTTAAAGCTGGATAGAATTTGGAGTGCTTAAAAAAAAAAAGAAGAAGAAGAAGGAAAAAAAAAAAAAAAAAGCCCTGTCAGGCTCTGGAGTTTTCTCTGCATGAAGCAAAACAACATATGTAAAAGGGAAGAGGGAACCCGCGTGCCTGTGTAAAATAAATATGATTACAGAATGACGGAGGAGGGCAGGGGAGAACGCCGACCTGTGCAGCTCGGCAGAAAGGAGACGACAAGATGAGGGAGCATGTGTAGCACAGCCAGGTGCTGCCTTGGATAGAGCCCAGCCACAGCCATCGGGCACCTACGGGTCCTCCTGCACCCCCAGCAGCCCGCACAGCTGAAAACACCGCATGCTTGTTGGGGAAATAGAAGGGATTTTTTACAATATGCTGCAACTCTCATATGCCATACTGCATCTCGAGAAGATGCAAGTTTTAAATTACGTCTCCTCTCTATTTCGCATTTAATTTGCGTCGTTTTCCCGTGGCCTGCAGGCATGATACGAGTTGCAGCACACAACATACCAAATCCGGTGCCAAAAAGGGAAACTGCACACATGTATACATACCCACTTTCTGGATTAAATACATAAGACGACACAAATAGAACTAAGTCAAGCAGACAGATTTCTGCAAAATAAGGCTGAGACTTGACTAATGTTGCTAGGTCTATCTACTAAGCCTCTGTAGGGCATTTGGAGTTCCAGCACGGCCATACAAATGACTGAGCCAAGCTAAATCATGTCTTTCAAACACAACAGGTTAAATACACTGTTCTGTTTTCTAAATTAAATATAAAAATAAAATTTGACATTCACTGATATTTACAGAAAGAATGGCAAATGCTCTATTAAGCACATCAATTTCTAATAGCAACTCAGAAGTAATTTACTAATTTTAAAATAAGGAAAACCACTGGAATCGATGTCATTTTTCAATACTCAGAAAACCTTTTCAAAATAGCCTTCTAAAGGCACACTGAATTGCTTCTGGTCTTTAACCAATAAATGTAAAATTTACTACTTGAACTTAACTTTGCCGACTAGATAAACATCTAGCAGTTTGTTTGTAGGGCATACCTTTCTCTCAAAATCCCACTAAATACCATCAGCACTGTTTAAAAAAAAAAAAGTTTGTTAGAAAATTCACACACACACAAAAAAAAAAAAAAAATACAAGATGAGCTTGAACACAGTTACTTCTACAAAACCGTGAAAGAATATTTACAGAGTACTGTGTGTTACTCCTTTAAATCCACCATGTACTGCGAATGGAATTACTATCACCTAATTTTAGCCCCAAATTAGACATCTAGTCTAAACTAGTCATCAAGGCTCCCTCTATAGTCAATAGACAAGTACTTTCAGAGGGCAATTCATCTTTCTTGTCTTGGATGCTTATTTAAAGATTGGAAAGGTTGTTCTAGGAGGGTGGTTATCTTTTTCCACAAACTGTGAAGAGATGCTAAACACCTAACGTTTTTGTGCCTAAACCCTGGTGAGCTGAACCCCAATCTCAAATGTATGGCAGTCACAACTCCCCTTGAGTTTGGAAACACTAACAGACCAATGGTTGAAGGGCAAGTTTAATTTTGATTGTACTATCGTGTACAGACAATAGAAGTGAACTGCTAACAAAAAAACCCCAACAACTGAGAAACTGGAAATACAGTCTAATTTCAGATAGTAAAAAAACCAAAACAACAAAGCAGTACAGTTTTTGATAATATTTATAAAATTACAAGTATGAAAACCAACAACTGTTTGCAGTATTTTGCATAACAAAATAAAGTGAGCTTTTGGCGAAATTAGCTTATCCGCGTGGAAAACCAGCAAATTCACTGTGGCTCTGTGTCAATATATTACCCAATACTCATGTTGACAACTTCAAAACTGAAGCTATACTCTCTGTCCAAAAGCTAAGTTTACACTGGCCACAAGCAAACAGGAAAAGTACATCATCTACCACAGAAGTATTCCTTGCAAGACTGAATCACTCTGTTTTCAGTTCTGTTTGTAGATCCTGAAAACTGTTTCCCAATAGAATTTATCAAATTGGTTTAAAAATGATTTAAAACTACTATGACTGATCACTCCTTCCCTCTCTACATGCATTGCCATCTGTGTCAAGAGAATATGAACTAAAGAATAAAAAAAGTATTTGTAAATTTTAAATTCATGCAATTAAAGAATATGCCATGGAATTGTACTGTGACTCGGGATGTAAACTCAAAAGAGATGAGGGCTTTGAGCTCCAAGATGCAGAATGTTCAATATTCCCAGAAGAAGTAAGCTTTGTATAACAAATACTTATTTACAAAGAGGTAAATTCTCTTGTCAGGCAATTACTTCTCACTCAAAGCTTTTCAGGTTGAAGTTATCTAACTACAGATGTCTCAACTATAGGTATCAACAGCTGAGCTTATCATTCTAAGCTCCAGTTGCAACCTGTAAGGAAAAATAGGCACTCTCAGGATGTGATTTATCTGATCTACTTAGAAGCTCTGCTAGAGCAAAATGAAACACTCTGCTATTCCATGTTCACTTCAATTAACCATAAAGTTAAGCCTAAAGCTACTACCTTGCCATTAAGAACATCCTTTGTAAGCATTTAGTGAAATTGGTCCTCATTGTCAACTCCCACGCCCAAAAAGTGATGCTGTGATTGACACAGCATTGCATTGTTAGTGACCACCTTAATGCTAACTTCCTTTTCACATAAGAGAAAGCAAAAATGTTTTCTCACTGCTCCAAGAAACCACAGTCAACAGATATTTACTATTAAGACTACTGTAAGATATCACAAGGGAGGGAAGGGAAGGAGAAAGGGAAGAAGAAAGGGATGGAGAAAGAGAAGGAGAGGGGAAGGGAAGAGAAGGGAAGGGAAGGGAAAAGGGAAGATCTGAAAATTTTGCGGGAAAATAACACTCTCTAAACGAGTCTTACATCCACTGAGCTATGCATTTGTATCTGGTTGTTTTTTGGAGACCTGAAGATTTTACAAAGCCAGATGCTAATCTCAGAGAATTTTATTGTCTTTGAACACAGAAGGATCCAAACCTGAGCAGCTTTCCCGATTATGACAAAAGCAGTTTAAAATGGAAAGAATCATAGAAAGAAGGAAGCTTAATTTATGGTTTCAGAGATGAAACTCACACTGTAAATTCAATCTGAAAATCAACACAGAAGGCCTGAAGCACAGATATTTTGTATTACTACTGGCTAGCAATATTAACAAGCAATGTAAGCTTCCACTTTTGATATGACTTAGTGTATAGATACACACACAATCTATCAGAGTAATTCAGACTCAAGATGTCAGAAGGATTTTACCTTTTGCTGTAATATTTCTTATTTTCTGTCATCAAACTCCAATCCTACAAAAAGCTATGTGAAGAAGGAGTTACAAGCGGTGACCTCTCCTTCCCTCCCTCTTGCTACCATCGGCATTAGGTTCCAATCAACCAGATTATTTTGCAGGAACAGGGTCATAAGCTAAGCATTCTGGGGCAGGAATGTTTCTTTTTTCTGTCTCTATAAAAATAAATCATGCTCTGGGCACAATATAAATAAAGATAATAACAGTCTGATGTTAGATTTTATTGGTCTGTGTTTTGGACAATCTATATAATTTGCCTGTACAATCTACAAAAAGTTAATCTTTATAGCCCTTTTTTTTTCTTTGGTGTGGACTCAATTTAAAAGCATAAAAAAGGATGCTGAAGAAACTACTTCCATACATAATGACAGTATTGCTTACTGTGCTCTGGCAAAACATTATCTTTAGTTAAAATGGGCACAATCTCCATTCACTTATGTCTATTGTTTTATCTAGTGATGATAAACTCACAGGATTCAGTGAGTCCACTCCTTCACAAAGGGCAAAAAAGTGTTATCTGGTTACACAAACGTACACACTAGAAAAAGAAATAAAGAACTTAACAGCATTAAAGTGAATCTGCAAATGAGGCTGGCCAAGCTATCCACTATTTTGCTACACAAAATATATAAGATTCTTTTTTACTTAAGAGGGTTTTTTCCTCCATTTAATTACTTCTGAACAAGTTTGTTTCAATAACATCATAGTTTGCCAGTTTTCTCACAGGTAGGATCCTGTAGATGCCTCAGGAGATACCCTACCTATGTTAGATGCCCATACTTGACCAACTCCTTGCTGAAATTCATAGTGTCAGTTTTTCCACAGGCCCTTCTCTGGCCATGCATCTCCAAAGAAAATTAACAAACCCACTTAACCCAAGCACCACGAAAGAAAAAAAAAACATGACTGGATGACATGACACTAAATGCTAGCAACAGCACACAGCCACATTTTCATGACTTCTCCAACCACCACTATTTCTGGTGATACTACAAAAGTTTTAGCAATGGCAAGAAAAATTAGAGAAAGAAGGCTGACCTTGGCACAACCATTTGTATAACGTGAAAAGATGTACCTAAACAGACAAGGCAAAAAACACAATAGAGCTTTTCGCTCAGCCATTAAAAGGACAGAAAATAAATAAATACTTCAAAATGTCACTACCGTGGGTATCATCCTAACTATGGACACAAACATCTGACAGTGAGAGAAGGGGGCATCAAACATGATGGTATTTAGCGTAGCAGAAAAATCTGGCACATCTTAGAGCCAGAGCTGATAATAACAGACATTCCTTGCAAAACTGACAGTCTAGAAACCAATGTTTCATAATGCATTTCAGTTTTGGTGTATTTCCACTGAAAGTATGCTGCATATCAAAAAACAACCATTGTTTATTGACGTCCAAGTAAACAGCACTATACTTTCTTTTACTATGCAATGTCTTCATATGAACTATTTACTAAAAGGCTTTAAATTGTTTATATAGTAAAAATGACTATATTAAATAATGACTACAGGAAGAGGAAAGAAATGAACAAGGGAGAAGAAAGTTTTCAGAGGACCACTGCAGCCAGATAAAAAGTGATACAGTAATAGTGTTCTTATAAAGCTGCAACTGGAGGAGGAGGCTTTCTCACCTGCAGTGAAAAGAAAAAGAGAATGCCATACCAGCTGGTAGGAGGAAGCAAGGTGTACATAAAAAAGTGTATGGATCAGAACAGAAAGCACAACTACGGTCCGGAAGTTCCAAAATCAACAGGCAACTACTGAAGTAAAAATTATTCAAGACGGTATGCAGAAGTAGAACTATGCATTGTGCAAAATATCATCAAGTTAGATTCACATGTGCCTTGTGACGTGTCAGATAAGGGCATGAAAGCCTGGTGTGTTGTTGTCTATATTTTGATAGCAGTTATACTGCCAGCCCAAGGCCATACTCTTGAAAGTGTAGAAGCTTGGCCAAAGGAGGTAAATCCCTCAGCTGAATGAAAAACACGAGAACTATGTTTCTGCTGCCTTCTCTTTCCAGAACCATGAAGAACTGGGTGTTTCCTTGGCAGCAGAAAGTCTTCAGCGCATTGCAATACTGTAAAGATTCATTATAGCTAGAGAAAAAACAAAACTTCAGAATAAATTTGAGTGCAGTAAGTGATGGATCTGGACTGGAGAAACTATACAAAGTCCACATTTGGACAGAGATACCACCGATGCTACATAAGTTATATCATCACTAGTGTTTGACTGTTGTAAGCAAAAACCAAATCAAGAACATTTAAATATTTAATCCTTACATTGCTGCTATAAACTAATCTTGCTCTCCTGCTGGGGCTTTTTCTATACCCTAGTCTTCATCTTCATCAAGGCTCCTCAACTGAGAGCATCAAAATTTTGTTCCAATCTGTGGCATCCTTTAATTCCCTCTGGAAGATCTCGTTTCTTCTCATCATTGCCCCAGTATGCTGGGTACTGGCTGTTAAGTACTGCTGCAGGCATGCTACCACAATTCTGAGCCATTAAAGCTGCATGTACCTCTAGGCTGGCCAGGCAGAGCTGATGCCAATCCCCTGTTTCCAGAAAAAATGCACAATCTCAGTGAAAGTACCTGTTAAATCTTTGTGTGTGTGTGTAATCCCAAGCTGAGCAACCTACTAAAAGCAGTCTGAATTGCGATACTAATTAGGAGTGAAACCACTGTGTCCACTGTAGAAAACAGAGGCAAATTACTTAGAAAGACGACCAAGTTTTTTTTTTTTCATTTAAGGCTTAAGTATTTTTTTGCTTGTGCACTTGATAGTTCTTTTCCCTTCCTCATAAGAGAGACCATCTGGTTCAAATATTCCTAAGGACCATGGGATTTATGTTTTTACCTATCTTTTTTTTTTTTTCCCATGCAGTTTTTCAGCTATTCACTTGAATTAGATTTTGCTAGTATTTATGCAAGAAGCTTAAATGAAGATATTTTCCAGTATGAAGTCAATGAATTGATTCTTAGGCATATAATCACTTGCAAACAATGGATACATACAGTTCCCAGCACTTCTATAAAACAAAGGTGTTTACTTTTCTGTTGATTATTTTCTGCTTAACTGCATTCAAATGAATCCATTAAAAATGTGACTGCTTCACAGTAAGATGATCTTCAGCAAAAACAAACAACTGCTGTTTCCACTTCTCTTCATGGCCTTTAAAAACTACAGTCATCCGCACCCTGTATTTCAGGCAATTTGTAAATGATAAGTCTGGTCTTGATTTGTTCATTTATTGTTTTAAATACTGTTCTAACTCTCCTGCTTAGGAAAAAGAAATGTTTTCCTACTTTATTACTTATTTATTATCCCCTAACCAACCTTTGGACCTTTCAGAGTCTGATCAAAACACCAACAGGCCATCTCAAACTTCAGCTGGCCTTTCTGCCCATTTATTTCAGCTGGAATAAATATCCATTCTGGTTTTCCAGGGCCATACGTGAGTGAAATTCACTGTATTCACAGCCTGGTAGAACAAGTGAGGGAAGTTCGATGAACTCACATACTGCTCCTGAACTGTGTTCTGTATCATCTGAAGTATGAGAGTATTTTATTTGGTTTACGTGCCCCATACAGGATCTGTACAAGAAGGAGTTTGCAAATACTTGTTAAATACTGTAAGCATTACTTACAAATATAAATGGGACAATGTTGGAGAGAACAGAATTACAGTAAGAAGGACAGATAAGTTATAGTAACTTAAATTTAAGTTATAAAAACTTAAAAGAAAGATACATAATCACTCTGATAATAGCCATAGCTTTTCCTTGCTCTGTCACAACTGCTTCTCAAGGATAGTGCCCCGTTTTCCGGGCACTAAATAATGCAATAGGCAGATTCAATGGCTGTTTGATGGGTTCAGGCTGATTTTCCTTATTTGTTCCCTTTCCTAATAACCAGCACAGTCATCCTCTGCAATGGTGCAAGTGTAAAGATTGAAAAGACCAAATTCTGACACAAGGCTGAAATTAAATCTGTGGAAACTGCTTTCACGTGCTACTTTTGTGATGACATTTATAATGCAATGTTTCTAACAATGCAATTTCATCATCTTATAAATACCAATTTACCATTAAGGGAGGAAGGAAAGAACGTCGGAAACAGACAAATGCAAACTTACCACCATTTTTGCTTTAATTAAACTAGTCATGTTCAGATAAGCCTGTCTATCTATAACAAAAACAACAGTTTATAGTTTAAACTGTGAAATTGTGTGTGCGTGTGTGTGTGTTGTAATGATGGTGCCTGCTAACAATTTCATACTGCCACACTGCACATATGGCTTCCAAGCTAGCTTTATCTGAATCTTTGTGAATCTATTCTCCATGCTATTAAACTGAGCACATTCCACATCGTTCAAAAGTAATTACACTTTTGTCTAGAGTGTAGGAGACTGCTCTCCCCAAACAATGAAATTCTCATTATTAGAGCTGGCACAATAACGGCACTGGTGTTCACAACACTGTGCATTGTAGCATCACAATAACTTATCCTAAGCTTGATGCACAAAGGTACACTGGAAATTAAAATTTCTCTAAAACCACTGTGTTGGTTTTTTTAATAGGCATTCTTTAGCTTAGTATAATTAGAGTTCTATTTGACTTTTTTAAAAGCTACATATATTCAGATTTCCATTCCCTTCACAACTTCTGAACAGCAGCTAAGTGCTCCTCCAGTCACATGTTGTTCTGGTCCAATGCTATTCACACACTGATGACCCCAGACCAACAGGTGAAGTGCAGGCCAGGACATATGCAACGACAAAATTCAAATGCAGCTTTAAGCAATCTTTTGTTTTGGACAAGTGGAGGGAAAGCATGAGACAATGTGTCGGTAAGCTCTTTGAGCAGCAGAACTGTTATTGTTAATACAGCCAAAATTTCTTAATATTATTCCCAAGTTACAGAGGAGTAACTTCATCCACCACAGAAATGCAGCATTTGCTCGTATGAAGCAATAAAGCCCTTTAACAGTGCACTGAAATAATTCATACCAGTTTAAAGCACAGCTGGAAATGAATTTTAAATCCCACTGAAAGTGCAGGACAAGTGCAGGAGAGCAAATGCAGTCACGCAGCATGGAAGGTTTGGACACTGTCACAATTACACTTTACCAGTTTGTTCTTTGGTCAGAACTTTTCTTTTTTCATCTTGTCCAGTATTTGAGTGATATTCTACAGTTATGAAGATATTCATATGTTATGAAGAACAGCCAAAGTTGACCACGGTATACAATGTCTGTAATGTACTTCAATCAGTACTTTTAGCTTTGGTATCTTTTATGTTCAGCAATTAGCACACAAACTGCTGGTGACATCAGCTGCCCTGAGAGGTGGCAAAAGCACAAAGCATTAAGCAATACAATAAGTCAAACAAATAGAAACAGAATTAACTCAGAACTTCAGTGAGTTAACAACTATCTGGACTATCCAAATACTGTAGCTTCAATAGGCTTAATAAAAAAAGGTATTGACAGGTACTGTAATCCTCAAGTGTCTCCCTGCTAAGCTTATGGCCTGCTATGAGCATTCCAAGGGCAATCAGATAATGCACACCCCAGGGCAAATGATTTGTCTCATATTTTCTTCCAAGCCTTCGGTTTAAGTCTGATAACTCGCTGTTTCTTTTCTTACTAGTGGAAGAGCTTTCCTACCTAAAAGAAATATTTCACCTCTACTATTAAGAGGAAGCAAGTTTGGGATACAGTTGCGTTTCATGGAACCACAGAAATGCTGAGGTTAGAAGGGACCCCTGACACTCATCTGGTCCAACTGCAAGCAGGGCCACACAGAGCCAGCTGCCTAGGATCGTGTGTGGGCAGCTTTTGCGTAGATGGAGAACTTGCAACCTCCTTGGGGCGACCTTCACCAGTGTTCAGTCACCCTTACTGTATTAAAAAAAGGGGGCTTCTGATGTTCAGATGGGATGTTCTGTGTTTCAGGCTGAGTCTTTTGTACAGTCTTTCTCTAGCTGTAGTTCCAGCATCTTCCATCCACAGAAAGATGGAGAAAACAGCTTTGCAGTTTTTTGCTGATTTGGCAAGGTTGGAAGATTTCTTTCTTGAAATTTTTGCCCTGTTTTTATGAAAACCCAGCTAGCATTCAGAGCTGTGTCTCTATGCCGGCAAAGACAGGAGTTGTTATGACTTGGTAAATTACAAAGTAAATTTTGGAAAGTCTAAGTTGGGCAAACTCTTGAGTTACCACTCTATTGCAATCAGCCATTTACCTTGAGAATCCTAGGACGTCCCAGCTGGCAGGACTTGTGAAAGGAAGCACAGCTGGAAATAACCTATGAAACAGAGGGTCAATTGACAGCTAGAAAAGTGAGGCCAAGAAATTGATTCTCAAGGTTGAAATTGTTTTTCTAACTGTCTCTTCAAGACACATTGCTGAGGCAAAATGTGAGAAGACAGGGATGGCTGTGGTGACAAGAGGAATACAGCTATGCAGCCTACTGATGAGACAACACTTTGTAATTGTGTATCTTCTGCAGATCCCTTGTCTGTGCTTTTCATCAACTGAGATTGTTTCCCTAAGCCAAATGGGTGTTGGATGGGGCAGCTAACAATGAAAGGCCTGTGTGGATCTACACCATGTCTGTCTAGGAACCCCTCAGGAGAAGACTTGTAGCCAACAGCCATGCCCAAAGCAGTGTGGCCAAGAGGGGTGCAGCAGAGTGATGCTGTGCATGATTGCAGACAGTCTGTATGTCTGCTGGGGTCTTTGGGGAAATCTGTAAGGGTGTAGCCTGCTAAGGGCGGCATGTGGCTGCAAAATGAGAACTCCATAGTCACTTGCAGACTCAGTCAGTAGGTGTAGCGGTACAGCTGACAAGCTATTAAGAAGTGTGAAGCACACTGCTGGAGCTTTGTCAATAAAACTGTATTGGACTGCACTATGTGGTGGTGTGTGCACATGTGGATTTGCTTCCTAGAGACAGTAGAAGAGCCCAGAATGTCAAATTAAACTGCATAAAAACAACCTTTGTCTTGCTATGAAGGCGAGAGACTTTTTTAACTGCTAATCACACGAACTGAAGTCATCTACAGGTTATCCAAGGACTAGTTTTAATCACTTCCTTCTTACAAGATATACATACTACAATGGTCAAAGGAAGGACTGTATATATTTACTCATTTATGCTGATCACATCCTTCTTTCTGGAGACACACAGGCTACATCTTTTCTGGCCTGCCTGGATGATGATTTTCATAAGACATTTCTTTTTAAAAAAAGAAATACTACCAAAATGTCACATTTGTACAAACAACTTTCTTAAGTATGTCTGAAAACAAAACCTGTCCTTACAATGCCAAAAAATGTTTCACATGAGCTTACAGTATTACACCACTATGGTAAAACTGTTTAAAACATGCAATAATGCAGTATTTTGTATTACGAAGAGACACAATACAAAATTTTAACATCACATTAAATATAGTCTTCACAGATGATCAGCTAAACTTCTTGGGCTTAAAAACTATAAATGAACAGAAAAGCTGGTTAAAATCAGTTAAAGAGTAGTTAAATGTTTCAGTGAGGCGTAGCTAGAATACGCCTCCTTAGCAGACAATGAAGTTTTATTTCATTTATTTCATTAGGATCTGATTCTACCCTCCTGTAGTCATGACTAGTTCTTCTATTGACTTAAGTGCTTACAAGAACGGCCTCTAAAATACTCTCTTAAAACAGGCCAAAATACAGCAAAGCTCATACACCAATTACATATTCCAACATCACAATGGCTTGAATTGTGTATTTACAAATTACATCTTCATAAAACACATGATAAAGGATCAGAAGCAAGCAAGGTAGAGAAAGATAATGACATCTCTGTTCATGAGCAATTTTCCGAACAGTGTTCTTTATTCATATGAAGTTACAATAACACCAAAAAATAAGAAAAAAAATCTATTCTAAGCCACTGTTTGAACTTAAGCACTGTACCAAAGAGGAAGAAAAATGGATTGAGATGAGTGAATTATTTTGCCTAGAAGAGCCGCTTCATTGAATATCCACTGGCTTCGTCCTATGAGAGAAAATCTCTAAGGCTTTTTACATAGGGCCTGTTACAGATGCATAACGAGCTGTAAGGGCTTAAATACCACTATGGAGCTGTTGCAGGCTTTTAGGAGAACACACCATCACCTATTTGGTGATGCCTTGTTAAAAGCCTGCAAATACGCAGGCCCATTCATTATCTTCACTTAAAGTGAAATTGTTAGTGCCCTTGTTGAAGTAGGGGACTAACAGAAAAGTTGCAGTCAATCTGGAAACAGGCAAGAGCTGTGTAAGTGTGTTCATACAGGTTATCTCTGTTAAGGTGCCTAAGTCCTGGAGTTTCAATTCCTTTCCCTACACTTTTCAACCTTATTAAAATGTATTACAGTATGCTACATGAAGGGTCAAACACAACACCTTGCAGTAGTGACGCTGCCCTACCAATGGGGAACATGGTATTGCTTTCTCATCCTTCTTGTTTGCTTTTAGATAAAGCCAGCTCTAGACTTCCAGCAGGCTGCTAAATGTAGTGACTTAAGTCCACAGTGTCATTTGTAAAGTGCACAAAAACGCTGGTAATTCACACATGAAACAATGGTAGGCTGATTTACTTCTGTAAACATTACCAATTTTCTTGTATGTGTCACTTGTAAAATACTTATCAGACTTAATTTTTTAAAAACAACAAAATCCAAAGTTTCTTTTTTTTCTTACCCTTTATACAGACTTTTGTGCCTTACTATTGCATAAACTTGGCAGTGGGGTGATATTTCAGACACCATGCCAAACATGACTCTCACTTACAGTGTTCCAAAACCATTTACTGTTTGCTGAACACACACACTTCAAATTCACATTGATGTAGCTAAAAAATTTTAGCACTCTAAATGCCAGCAGGCAAAGGTGAGGAAAAGCAGAGTGATTTAGCATTTGTAGCAGAGGGTAAAGACAGTCCAGCTAGGTCAGAGCTTTCACATTATTGTAGCATGTTCTGTATGTGTAACTATGCATTGTATACTCCATAAAGTTCAGAGCTGGATGCCAAACTACTGTAGAGGCAGAATTCAAAGAATGGATGTAAGCACAATAGACCATTAGCAAACCTACCATTGTGTTGTGCTGAGAAGTGGGAGTCCTATGGCCACAGTTCTCTTGCGTCAGCAGAGAAACTGGCTGAAATTCCTCAGAGTGAGGCTTGTTGGGAAAACTCACATGCAAGGGAAGGTGAAAGGCTGGGAGCCCGTCACTCTCCTCTTCTCCCACTTTCTGTCTGCTTGTCACCATGGCTACCTCTCCATCTGCTTCCCCATACGGAGAGGCTGGTCGCTTGGAAGACATCCTGGAAGGAACAAAAGAGGAGAAAATAATGAAACCTCCAAATAAATCCTTAATGCCGTCATTGTGTGGTTAGGGGCCATTGTAACAGAAATGCCTTTTTTGTGCTGGCAGAGAGCAGGAAACCATCCAAATACCACTGCAAAGCATACACAATTGGGAACAATGGCCAAGCAGGTAGCAACAGAACAGTGGCTTGTTTGTTGTGAGAATAATACACTAATATAGCACTCTCCTGTATTCTGGCTTCTTAAACATGAAAATTCACCTAAGAAGACTGCATAATGAAATGCAATTCCTTTTAAAAAAAATACCCATCTGGTTTTGCATTTGCAAGAGACTGTAAGACACAAGCTATTGTCAACTTAGCTTTAAAGGAATAACCCCCCGCATATATTTAACTTAAAAAATAAAATATCAAAATAAAATAAATTAAAATTAGGAAATAAAACAATGTAACTAAACAAGATAAAATAGCTTGCTGTCAAGTCAAAATGTCTGTGTTTATAAAACTTCACTCGTGTGAACGGTGGAGTGTTATAATCACATTGAAAGAATCTTTTCAGGTTCACAGATCTGGGATAATTAAGCAATTAAACATTTGGACATTAATAATCTAAGCTTTTTGACAACACAAATTCAGGGCTCTACTGAGTGAATGAAGACTTGTCAAGATATCTGAGACTTCCTACCCGTAGTCAGATCAGAAAAACACACACGTAACTGTAATCCATATATATATAAAAGGACACACAAGGGAGATGCATAGAGCACACGTAATAAAAATCACACAAAAATCTTGGCTCAAAATTCAAGCCCACTGTCCAAATTTTTTGAGATTGTCTGGTAAAATTCACTTTTCAGGAACACTGATAGAATCCTAATCTCATTGGAAAAAGTTTTCACCCGAACCAAGAACCACTGAAAATCTTACAAGACAGCCTGAACCCGGAACACTTCCTGCTTGGGCTTCAAAACAGAGGGGTCCAGTGAGGTATTAAAATGCAAGAGACTTCTGGGATTAATTACAGCAACATTGTTCATGAAAATCAGGGTATGTGCACGGATGGCATAATGGGCCTCTGTGCTAAGCTGGGGCATCTGCAATAAGGAGTGGAATGAAAAGTAAGAAATCCTGCAGACGTAGTCAATAGAAGAAAAGAAAGAAAAATGAGAAATATTCAATGGAAAAGAAGAGGTTATGAACAAGGAAACTGAAGACTATTGTACATAAAAGCTGAAAAGGCAGGCTGAAGTAATACTGTTCCTCCTCAAAAATCTAGCATTTATGATTCTAATTACCCCATTTTGATTTTCCACTTCACAGTTAAAGGGCTGCATTTCAAAAGCCCAGCAGCCTCTTGAACCATGTGTGGGGCTGCTGTGAGGTGGAGCATGTCCATACGATTTGGCATATTGAGCACGAAATGGTTCTTAGCAGCAGTCAACTGGGTCTGAAAACAAACAGTGACTTTAAACAGCCCTTTGTTAGGACTTATTTTGTTTCTAATGATCTCATTTTGCGCTTTGCCTCCCGAGCCAAGTTAGATTATATTAAAAAAAAAAAAAGAGGGAAAAAAAATAGAAAATAATAATAATAAAAAAAATCTCTACCAGAACCTAAACTCAGTTGCACATCGCCTGTTCTTCTGAACACCACCTTTTGCCTGTACCGAGAGAAGCAATCTGTATTTTCTATTAATGTTTGACTTAGTCCAACAGACTAACACTTCATACATCCTACCTGAATTCTGTCTTCTAGGCTTCCCCACCTACGTGTCTGCAGAGAAGCATATGTATGAAGACAGAGATCACAGATACGCTCTTACTGGCAGTTCTCTACTAGCCCACTGAATTCAGCATTTTACAGCTAATGCTTGGCATGACAGATCCCAAGCTTTTCTATTGCAGAAAACATGGAACACCACCCTGAAGTTAACGTGAATTATTCACATTCTGCATTGCACTGCACCAAGAAACACATTTTCTATTAATTTTGAGTATAACATTTTGGTTACTCATTTCAACACTGGCTTGGCTTTTTACAAAATCAGCACTAAACAGTTGTCTCAATTTTGGCAAACAAAAAGGGAGAGACATAAAATCATTAGTCAATTATTGCATAGTTATGTTCTATATTTTAAGACACTTATATTTGATAAGATGTCTAAAGGCACTGTAAGCTATCTACCAAATTCTTCACTGCAATTCACTCTGACAGTGAAACAAAGAGAAAGGATGCCCTCTCTGGTACTGAAGACTTGTACGTAGGTCACTCTGAAAATAATGCCTCCCATTTATTTCTGTGGAAGCTACAAGAGATACAAAGAGCACAATAACACTATTTGATAGAGCAAATTCTCAGCTACAGAACACTCTTTTGCAACACAGACACCAGGATCAGCTGGTTTGCATGGATGAACTGATCAAGATACTCTTCATTTCATGTTGTGACTGTTGTGCAGGGGTGTTCAGAATGTGTGTTGTCTTTCACATTGCTGTCACCACTGCTGAAAGCCATCACCCACCGCCTCCCTGTGCACACATCCACTGTTTGGTCTCCATCAACATTCAGCAAGTGTTGATGAATGTCAGTGGGTGCCATTTTTTTTCCACATGGAGGGATATAATGACATCCCTTTGGTTCACATGCACATCCGTATCAGACGTCATTCTGTCAGATTGCCCCTCTGATGCCATCTGTCACGTGGCAACAAAACGTAATGGAATATTGGTGGGAAGGTTCAACTTCTACAGCCATACCACCACCTCTGGTGTTGTGGGCCAATAGAATAAAATAGGAGGTATTACTTTTGGAGCAGCCAAAGTACCTAAGCTGAGAAGTAGAGAGTTGAGTTGCTGTTTAAGTTGAGAACCCCAAACAACCACAGATTCTGCCACATGGCTTCACAAGAGGAGTTTGACCACCATGTTAAAGTAAAACTCTTCTGTTAACTTTATCAGTGCATATATGGTTTCCCATACAGCGTTCGGTAAATGCGCTCCAGATTGTCATCACCTTCTGCTCATCACCTGTTCCCAAAATGACTGACATTTTTACAGGGGAAAAACGAGACGATTATGTTTATGATCTAGAAGTAAAACCTATGGGTCGGACTGCAGGTCATAGTAAAAACCAGCAAAGGAAGCAGCAGCTTTTTCCTTCCTCACACAGTTCTTAAAAGATCCTGCTTATATTACAAACCATATGGCCATCATAATGCTAGAGGGCTGAGAAATTGCTAAATTTGCTAAGAAAGCCAAGTTACTGATCCAATTTGCTTCCCAGGTGACCAGGACACTTGAAGAAGCAGTGGCACAGCACCAGATGAGGGTCACGCAGCCCAGGCAATGACCGCAATTTGTTTTCTAGCTAGTTCTATCCAGAGCCAACCTGAGTCAGACAAAATCTATGCTTTTAGAAATCCCATCACCACCTTTAACACCAGACACAAACATCACGCATTCATGGAAATTATTCCTTAGGAACATCTGGGAAATTTCCACAAGAAAATGTAAGATTTCTTAAAAATAACTAAATACTTCAATTGGAAATGACTTTCAAAAGGACAGTAAATACCAAAGAGTACGGCAGCAAAGGATCAAATCACCAATAGGTTCACATGAATAAGAAAACATGACACAAGGTAAATTCACTCATTATTTCTGCAGCTTTACTGGTTCCTCTTCTGACTTCTAAATGCTCCCTCCCTCAGTCCATATCCTTTTCACACCTCTTCACTTTCCTATGGAGCAAATACCAGGTATTAAAAGAGTCCATATCTGAGATGCAAGTAGAGTTCCCACAACAAACAATAAGCAAAGAGAAACAGCTACATTGTGAGTAACAATGTTATCTGAAATTGAGCACTTTTAAGCAGGTCTATCTATTTATGAAGTTACTAGGATTATACTGTTTTAACAAAGGCCTGCCAAATGTCTTGGACCTACATTCAGGGATAATACAATGGTTTACAACTTATATAGATTGAACATCTTTTCCACAAATTAGCTTAAACTCAAAAAAAAATTTCAATTACTCTGGAAGAAGGTTTAACAATCATAGAATCACAGAACAGAATCATAGAATGGCTTGGGTTGGAAGGGATCTCAAGGATCATCAAGTTCCAACTACCTCGCCACAGGCAGGACTGAGAAGTGCTAGAGCAAATACTCAACCAGGCTACCCAAAGCCCCATCCAATCTGGCCTTGAACACCTCCAGGGATGAGAGTTACCCACAATCTTTCTGGACAACCTGTTCCAGCACCTCATCACTCTCTAACAGTAACAATGAAAGAGTGTATCTAAAGAATAAATGTCAGTTTCCTCAAATATCAATAAATTATGGGAAAAAAAAAAAAAAAAAAAAGTCACACATACAATAAAAACAAGACATAACTTTCAGAGAACTTAGAACACAGCTGACCAGAAACTGAATCTAATAGGACATCCCTGCAGGTGGAATCCGGCCTCTTAAGTCTTGCAAGAAGAACTGAATTTGGAATTGCTATTAATCATCTCTATTGAACACAAATCCAATACCTGAGTATTAATTTTTTTTAGACAATTTAAATCTGCAAAATTGAAAGGCAGTGGGAAGCAGCAGAACTCATGGCTCTGGATAGAACTGTAGAGACATATCTGAAATATAAACCCTGAGCCCAGACTTGATTTTGATCAAGGGTTAGGATGGAACTGAAGATTTAGATCGGCTGATGAGTAAAAAAATATGGTCATGAACCCTACATCTTGTAAAGGGACACTGTTCTGTTTTCAGAATTGCTTTCTGATATGCAGAATTGTGTCAAATTTTTCATTAAATACATGTCTTTTCTGGTAGCAAAAGTGTGGCTTTTTGTCGGGAAAAAAAATCTCACCCTTCTAACACGCTCTTAGCCCACAAATTCTTGATGTGATTCATTTTACAATAGAAGGTGGTTCTCCATGTCTTTCTTTATTTCCTTTTGAATTACAGCTGCCTCTTTTCAGGCTTAAACTGTGCCTACTGATCTCAGTGCTTTCAGACTGAGTGCAGCACGGTGGGATTTTCCCACTGCAGATGAAGAGATCTGCAGCATCCACATGAATCTTTTCTTTGTGCCACGTACAAGTATTGGTTCCACCCCAAAAATTTCAGTCTACCAAATAACATCAGTTTGATTTTTCCCTTGAGTTTAACTACCTCAAAAAGTGATCTTTTCACAGGTCTACTTTTTTATTGTTACTTCTAACAGAGCCTCGTTAAGATGTCTCCACTACATTTATTCATCGGTTTTAGTTCATTTGATACATGGCTGTACACCCCAAGTAAATCTAGAGCAGCATCCAGTATTCAAGGAGATAGTGCCCTCTAGCATACAACCAGCATCCATCCCAGTTTGATTGCTCACGCCATAAAATTTCATAAATTTTATGCCATAAAACTCTAATCTTGTTACATTAAGCAAAATACCTCAGAAACATTTCAGATACCCACAAAAGCTTTTGGAGAAATGGCTTATCCATGTCTTCAAAAGTGACAAACACAGATGTGTCAGGAGAAAAAGATATGAGGCCATAAATCTTAACTTGTTGGAAGTTAATTAAGGGATTCATCAATCACTGCACAGCTAACACCATACATACACAGGCAAAATCCCGTCAGCTGCCACAACCCACAGCAATCTACAGGTTAAAAACTCCCAAAGTCCCTCTGTTCTGACTATTTATAAATGACTTTGTATAATCTAGCATTAAGACCTGTAATTATAAAACAGCATTAAAACAGGCCTGCATAGTTATGGATAATTATAGTTGGTACACTTTTTAAAGAAATAAAAAGCTTTTCCATTCAAATGCAGGCTTTGCCTTTTTGACAGCTCCAAGTCCACAGGATGTAGAGAGATGATTTAAATTGTATGTCAAATTTTTGACTGTGCGAGATTTCTTTTTGCCCTTCTCCAGGGAGGCCTTGTTGTGTTCTCACCATAACCAGGCGTGACAGCCTGGCGTCGCGGAGCCAGCTCTGGAATCGGCATGAAAACGCTCACCTCTTGGGTTTCGTGGGCAGCCATGGGATCCTTCCTTCCCATGGGCAGGGCTGGCCATGCTCAGCTCTGCAGGGAGCAGGCAGGCAGAGGGACGTGTATGGAGCAGACGGACATACGGACACAATAGGCAGCTCGGATTCCTCAGCCACAGTGCGAGGTTGATTCGGACCAACAACTGCATCGTGAATTTACTCGCTAAGATGGTTTGATTTCAAGCCAAATGCTGTAAATTAAACCAGTCCCACATACTGCAATGGGATTTCTGACTCTTCCTGATCTGCAGGGATATTTCCCTTTAATTTATACATGGGAAATCCTGTAGATTCTGCTCTTACACGGAATAATAGGTGGGCAGTCACAAGCTTACTCATGCCATCAGAAATGTATCTGCCCCATCCCCACTCATGTTTAGCACAAACGACACAGCTCATACTCCTGGACTTACTGAAGCCATGGTTTCCACCTTACTGAAGCCTGACCAAAAGATGCCAATTAACACAAATGACCATCTCCATCCCATGCTGGCCCCAGACTGTTTATGCATGCTGAATAACTGGTACCTCTAAAAAACAGACGCCATTTGTTTTGACAGGATCCCTTGTGTAACAAGGTATTACTCAACATGAGTAAGGGTGGCAGACTCCCACACTCTGTCCCACTGGAAACTGCAAGCCTGACTTGTTTCTACACATACCACTAAAAACAGACTTCACTTGGCAATGTCTTTGAGTCATTTGCAGCCTGGTTTGGAATTCTTTACTGAAGTAATTTTACAATTAAAAAATAAAAAAAGTAAGCAGCAAACATCCTTAATCCGCCCATCAATAAATGTATGTGCTCCATGCACACCCTCGGCTGTCACTCGCAATGAGATGCAATAAGCCGCTAATTATTACTTTTGGAGATCACACTGATCAGCCATCTTTAAAAATGCACGTATGCTACAAATAAGTTGCACTACTCAAATAAGTTTTTGGTGAATAAATTACATTGGCTAACAAGTAATGAGATCACGGTGGCATAACCTGTGCAGTACGTCTGAGCATTTCTCTACCCCCATAGTTGCCACCAGAACCTCCTTGTGCTAAGGCTACCCAAGAATTCACACCTCACTTTCTCTGTCTTCCCCTCCCTTTTGCTTTCCACATTTTCTCCGTGAATGGAGTGTAACACTGACAAAAATCTTTTAGTACAATCAGTTTAGAGATTCTGAATATAAAATGGGCAGGGAATGCTATCTTCCATTTTAAAGTTTGCATTGTGAAGTACAGTACTATATCTTTATGTCAGGGCAAATGACTAACTACTTTGTAAAATGCCAGTGGTAAATGGTTTAATTCAGGCTAAGACAGGGAAGATTTAGGTTAGACATTAGGAGTATGTTTTTTATTCAAAGGGTGGTGACGCAGTGGAACAGGTTGCCCAAGGAGGTTGTGGATGCCCCATCCCTGGAGGCATTCAAGGCCAGGCTGCATGTGGCTCTGGGCAGCCTGGTCTGGTGGTTGGCGACCCTGCACATAGCAGGGGGGTTGAAACTAGATGATCTTTGAGGGCCTTTGCAACCCAGGCCATTCTATGATTCTTTGATTCTACGATAAGACTCAAAGCCCTCTAATAAGATAGTAAATTGTAAGTATCTCTCAATAAAACATTAAATAAAAATCCTGTAAATCTTTTTCTTTTCATTAGAAAAACTTAAATAAAAGCTTTCCATGAAATCTAAGCCCTAAACTAAAAATTCATTGCCTCCATAATTTTTTCACTTGCAAAGAATTCATGCCAAAAAAACAAACAACAACAACAACAAAACCCACCGAAAAATCAGGTTCAAGAAAACTACAATGTGAAGAAAATTCATATTGAAAGTTCCCAGGCAGGTAAGTAGGAAAGATCTTTCATGTGCACTGAAATTATTTGGTGAAATAGACTAGTCTGAAACAAACCAAGCCTTGATCACTATCAAATCTGAAAGCTGATAAAGCAACTCCTACTAACATGCTATATTCTATCTCTGCAAAGAACACTGCACAATTCTTTTGCAGATCCCAAACAGGACTTTGCATTGCCAGCCCTGTTTTGTACAACGCAGGTGCAGAGCAGGGAAGTTTAGCCATTTTCCCCTGGCACACTGCAAACTCAGCTGTGGCACGAGAACCTTGCATCCTGCTTTTGTTTCATACCTGTCAATTCCTAAGCCTTTTGTTCTTCGCAAGCTTGTATACTGATTCAAAAAGCCCAAAAATCTTGCAGAGCATATCCAAATCAGAAAAAGAATCTGATTTTAATTCTGCTGTAAAGCATGTTTCTAAAAGACCAAACTTCAAAATGTGGATTTTTAAAGAACTTCTCCAAATGGAAGTTTTGAGCCACGCAGTGAAAATGTGGTTAGTGTGCAGCGCACAAAAGTAGTGGTGCAGTGTCAAGACACTGAACATCTATCAGCACAAACTCTGAAACAGCAGGATGCAGTCACTGTTGATGTTTCAAGTAAACTGAGCCTGATCATTGGCCTCTTTAATGCAAAAGACTCTGCTTGGATGATTTTGAATTAAATCCACAAGCTCATTTATTTTCCAGTGCATCCTCAAATTAACTCTGGCTTCCTACCCTCCTCCCTTACCCTTTAGAAATGAACCTGCTCTTCAGCTCCCCATACCTTTAGCTTTTTACACTTTTCTTTACTTATTTTTTTGTATTTGCCCTAACACTACAGTAGAATTAGTGGCATTCTGGTTTTATTTTCATGTAAAGCTCCAGGAAGTGGTCACCAATAAGAACTACCCCTGTTACTGCGACATGAGTTAACCATCACTGCCTGCCAAACTACCAACTGGAGTCTAATCAAATAATTTAAGATTTTGGGCCTTGAAACTTCCTTTTTAATTATTGAAAACGACAGAGAAGCATGCAATCGGTCTCCAGCTGCTGAGTGGGAGAGCAGTGTTGTGTGCTGCAAGTAACCCCTACATCACACGCAGACATGCAGACCAAACTTCTACCAACAGTGAGTGAACTGAAGGCAAAGAGATGAAAATGCTTTTAAGTTATGATAATTATGAATGACTTCTTACAAAGACATTTGAGGAAGCTCTGGCTCATTCTGAGAAGTTAGCTAATACTAAATTCTTTTCAATGTAAGGGGGCTTATTCTTGGTCATTCCTATTCTTTGTCGAATGAAGTTGAACACAAGATTTTCTTCTAGCTAAATTCTTACTAAATTCTTACTAAATGATGAATTATTTTCAATGGAATTAACACTCACATTAAAACTCTCTCCCAGAAGATGCCTAGATTTCAGCATGAGAAGCCATGCTTCTGACGGAGACTTAGCTATGTTATAACACAACATTTCCCACTCTTCTACCAGGCCATGGCCTAACAATGCTGGCTCCGAGGGAACAGCCAGCCAGATGCAAGCCCCCCCTCACTTTCCCTATTCACATATCAAATTCAACAAATTGATTTTTTTCCAGTCTTTCTAAACTTCCACATCATCAGAGTTTGTGTATAACCACAAACGAAGTAGAAACAAAAATTAGAAAACAGAAAATTAACAGACATCTCTTTTTTTTCTCCCCTGCTTCACTCTGAATTTCCCTACATACAGGTAGTTCAGACTAAGAAGCTTACGTTGCATGCGTGTTTGATTCTATTCAACACATAAATAACAGCACTTTCAAAATTGTTTTCAATATACCATCTGATGCTCATGCATCTGACCTTACTGTTCTGCCATTCTTACATAAACTCTTGCTCCAGTCTTGACTTGGTTACAAGTTTGCATCACGCGCACAGCTTTATAACAAAAATGCAAATAAACACAGAAACACCTACACACATAGATCATTACACACATATGCTTACTGTACATCTGTTGGTCAAACTGATAATGCTAGTGGAGTATGTATGCATATACATTCATGGCTTAAACCTTTACTGGGGAAATACTGGGCCTCTAAACAACTTCAATGGGAGCAGAACTGGGGCCTCAGAGAGCCTCTGTGTACCAGTAAGAACTGTAAGCACAATGAAAAGTTTTCTGTGTGTATGCAAAAATATACTGAGGCAGAGCAATATCTCCAATGGATACAAACATTGTCTTTCCAACAGGTTAATTCCAGCTGCCTGCTACTTCTGTTACTTTTTGTTCACATGCATGTGTTCCCTCCTTCCTTTGGGGGGGTTTGTACATGACAGGTGCATTCTTAGCTCAGGAACAAATAACCATGAAAGACTGAGAAAGAAGAATCAAACTGAACTTGAAGACAAAATGACAGGGAATAAGTACATTATTGCTTTTCTATTATGCTAAAAACAAAAAAACAAAAAAAAATTTCGAACATCTATAATGTCTAAGCAATTTGAGGTAGAATTTCCAAAGCTGAAAAGAGATTGTTCCAAAGCTCAGATGTTGCCTTTCAGAAACCAGTGAAAATTGCTGCCTCTGAAAACTACTCTGAAATACAAATAGAATAAAACAAAAATTGGTTAAATAATTTTACTCAGACGTTCTGACGATACTCCAAAAGAGAAGACGATTTTTTTTTCCAAGTGTTCAGGTGAATGGCTCTGTGGGTGCATCAACCAAAGAGCTGCAGAGCACCCACAGAGCCACATCACCTCTGCTCCTACAAATGCACTGCGCAAGGGGTAGAACAGAAAAGTTTGAGGGCTGCTGCGAGGCTCTGGCTTCACTCCTCAGTGTGATGCACAGTCAAGCCGCCTTCATTCATGCTGCGAGGCTGAGAGCTGTTATATTGTTTGGTTTAAGGCGCTACTGAGCCCCTCTGCAAGCGCCAATGGCAGACACGAGCGTTTCCCCACTGCTGGGACCGCATACCTCAGGAAGTGCACAGACTTCAGTTGATCTTTTTCTATATCTGATTCCAAAAATGCCTGCTGAATCTCAAGAGAAAGGACAAGATTTATTACAAGTCACAATATTTGATAATCACCCATCCTAAGACACGTTAAACCTAGATGCTGCTGGAGCAGCTACACGACTGGAACACAGCTATTATCCATAGAGCACGTATGCCCATGCACAGACAAACGCATATTACATATCACAAAAAAAACAAACTCACAGATGAAAGAATGAGAGACTGTTCCAAAGAGACAACATACCTTTAGGACCACAAGGAGTCTGGAATATAATTTTAGGATGGCACAGTGGCAGGCATTGAATCACTGCTGTAACAAAGTGCCCACACTCCAGATATTTGGGATTTGGGTGTGAAGGAGGCGAGAAACCTGAAAGTGGCATCTTTTCCCCCATGGGCCTCAGCAAAAGGAACTTCCCAGCCCTCCAGAGGTGCTTTGTCCACCTTCAGGGCTCATTGTTCAGCAGGACTCCCGTGGAGCTCCACAAAGCCCCAGCTGTACAAACCAGCGCTGCCAAGACATACCGCTACGGAATGGCCAGAACAGGGAGGGTGTCTAACAGGCTGACCACTGACCGAGCCTGTGAGGATAAAGGAGCCTTGGTGAGGAGAAGCAATCAGACAGTGCTGTTTGTTTATTTTACTTCCTCCACCACACACTGTATCCTTTTTTTTTGTTTGTTTCTTTTTTTCCATTACCAAGACCTCCCCCTTGGAGAGGTTTTTGTCATCTACGTGGGGCACAGTCCCTCTTCCCTAGGTCCAGCAAGTTTAAGTAGGCAGATTCATTCAAACACATCCTAAAATAAACACTGGATGCTTCCCGCATCATGCTATCCACAAGCTGCCTTCAAACACGCTTTAAAAATCACCAATAAAGTATGCTTGCATACAACAGCTTTCGCCAGGATACAGTAAAACAACTTAGCAGTTTAGGGCATGGATTGTCATGGTGGTCTGACTTCAGAAGAGAGCTAGAGTCTTCTGAAAAAATAATAATAATAAATAAATAAATATATATATATATATATATATATATATATATATATATATATATACATTACAGTAAAGTAAACCTGGCTGTGATTGCCATAACAAGTGGTATAACAGCTCTCTTGAAAAGACCTCCTCCCCATTGGGAATACACCTAATTATATTAGGAGTGAATCTGAATCCAGATGTTCAAATCTGAAACATTTGTTATGGTTATTACAAGAAGGAGGAATTCAAAGGGCACCTTCGGCCCCTGTACTGAAGGGATGATTCAGAATCCTTCATGCAAGGAGATAGGTGCTGAGTATCTTGAAAAAAAAAAACTTACGTATTAAACAAAAGTGGACCACCAAAATTTCTTAGTTGCCACTTTTTTTCCAATTTTCAACACCTTCCCTCTCTTTTTCTCTTTTTCTAAGCACATGGCTTTGGCACTAAGAACAACTCAAAAATGATTAGATGTATTTGCCCTGTATCCCCATAAAAAAGATGCTGTATGTGCGACAGAGAGCAGATCTCCCAGCAAACAAGCTGAAGTACCTGAAGGTGGCACGAGGAAGAGCATTGCTCATCTGGAAGAGAAAACCCAGTACAGCATGGGCTGCCTATAAGACGCTGAGAAAAAACACTGATTCATTTGTATCTGCCAAACACCTCCCTAGTTTGATCACAGGTAGATGACCAGTTATGCTTTCAAGCTTAACAGCAGCAATTGGTACCAAACACAATACCAAAGGTCCACTGTTCCATTTTTACTATCAAAAAAGTAATAAACAGCCATGGTTTGGGTGAATAGTCATTTGGTGAGCTCTACAATTGTTTGAATGAAACCTCAGATAGAGGATTGGTTGACAACTGAAGTATGCCACAGAAATGTAATTCCGCAGTACAAGGATCATTGTTGAAGAAGCACAAACATGGAAACCTTGAGCACATAACTGACTGCATGTGGGCTACTGAAACACAGCGTATGGAACTCAGAGGGCTGTTATTCAGTGCCCACTTATCAGCAGCTGCCTCTGTGACCCTGCATAATTTATGGAATCTTTCTGGCTCCCAGTTTCCCTATTTCTACAGAAGAGATAAGAATGTTTAACTACCTTTATATAAAGCTTTGCAAGCTCTGATTTTCTTTCTTTTTTTTTTTTTTTTTTAAAGAACATACTTTATTGGTGATCACTGTTTGTATTACTAGCTTTTATCATTAACCTACCTGACAGTTTTGCGTTAGAAAGGGGAAACATTAAGTATCCTATTCAGCTACTGTTTCTTCTAACCGCATAACTAAGTTTCTTCATCCAGTCTGACAACAGAACAGAATCTTTTTACTTTTTAATATATTGGCCATATCTATCTAGAAATCCATTCATCTTTCTCCTCTGGACAGTGATAATGCAAACAAACAAACAACAAAAAAAAAAACCACCAAAACCATAAACAACAACAAAAACAAACACCACATACTAGCAGTTAGCAGAAGAATTTCATTGAGTCCCCTCCACTCCCCCATTCAGCTTCCCTGGATCCCCTTCTCCGTCCTTCACACAAGATTAAAGTTTACCCCTTGCCAGGTAATGCCATGGCAATTTACAATTACTGTGTGTTTTTTACTCAGAACAACTGATTGAAAAAAATCTCTTCTGGCATCATACAGTACTGCTGACAATGCCCATTCCACAGATAACTCACTGCACCAGTTTGGTTCTGGTCTACTCAGCAAGATGCCCAGTATGGCACACACGTGGAAGACTGAGACCCAGCCACTCTGCCACAGGGATCCAATGCCCAGCTTGGGCAGCAATCCACCAGCTCTGGTTTCCAATTTTTTTCTGTTACACAACGGCCGTGATGAGAATTCCTTAGTACAGCAAAAATGAGGAACAACGCAGTCAATCAAATGTGCCAGCAAGGTAACAATGGAGAGCCAAAACATGTCCCCTTTCCAAGCTCTGCCCTGGTAAGTAATTCCAAAGCACAAAGAAATCACACAATTCCCTAGGAAGGGCAGCTTCTCTATCACTATAACTTATACCTACCTTCTTCATTCAAACTGAAGGCAAAGACTCTCCTATTGAGCATCTCTTTCTCTTACAAATGGCTCATACAAGTGTGTCAGGTTTTAAGCTGTAAAAATTTCAACTATAACAAAAAGACTCTATAATGCAAAACTAATGCTAGGGGAACACTCCTATCTGATAGTACACTTTGGGCTCTGCTAACCTGTCCACAGTATTGTCCAAACATTGCTGGCTGCAAACCTCCCCATTTCTTACAAAGGAACCCACTGGATACCCCAAGGCTTTTTTCTCCCCTCATCTCCCACTCTCCTGCTGCTCATCTCCATCCTCGCTTTAAAGGGGGAGATGAGCAGTGCAGCTACTAATGGGCCTTTACGTCCCTTCCACTATGGTCCTCTCTCCCACCCCATATGTCATGGGTATCGAGCATGAGTCAGATTGACAAAAGTGTCACCAAAAAAAAAATATATATATATAATAAAAAGTAAAAATAAAAATGAAAATAAAAATAAAAGAGGAGAGGTTATCTCACTGCAAGAGATCTTCAAATATAATTCCAGTAGAATGATGCCCAAGAACTTTTGAAATTCCAACCAGGAGCCCATCTATGCCTTGCAACAGCCCTGTGCTTCTACCAACCTCATCTCACTTCTCTCCTCTCCTTTGCACAGTTTACTGGAGAGCTTTTTATACTTGCACTACTCTTTATCCTTAAAAGCACTTAGAAATACTAATTACTCTTCACGTATCCTTCTGTGAAGTAAATAAGGATTATTATCCGCTCTGAAGTAAACAAGGATTACTAACTCCTTTTTACAGACTGAGGAATGGAGGAGAGGATTTTGAGTGGTCTGTACACCATGACGTAGAGAGGCAACATTGAAGCATGGATTAAGATACAGAAGTTCTCCATCCTGTGCTCAGGCCACGGCAGTCTAAATCTTACCCTCCCACTTGCAAATGATACTCCCAGCCCAACTCTTTCTATCTGCTGGCTGATGATCAGATATTTAGTGTATGTCATAAAATGAAAACATGAACTCTAGCACAGTGCCTCTTATTTGTCATGCCCCATTACTTAGACTGGGTGGTAACATGTGTCCGTACGATGGTTTTCAATTTTATTATAGCCTCTATTTGCTCACTCACTTAAGATGTTTAAAGAAGAGTTGTATGGATTATCAGACAGTCTGAAAAGTTCAGTTCAGAGCTCTTCAAACACAGTCATTTTCATCTTATTAGCACAAGTAAAGTAAAAGCCTTAGGCAGGTAATTTAACATCCAGTCTATCCAAAGGGACTTCTAAAGGAAAAGTCAACCTTTGTAAATTGTTTGTGATAATCTCCAAATTGATCATTAATTATCAGCTGCTTCCAAGCGTTTCTTCCACCGGTGGCACTGTGAACATAATGCATTCCCCAGAAATCCTGCTATTGTTGCCACAGCTCGGGTTGTCAGCCATCAACAATGCAGTCCCAGGGAGGCTGCAGTCCAGCCAAGTGGATCCTGTCCTGTCCATGGGCAGTTTAAAAATTGCTTATTTTTAAACAAGAAGGAATCCATTATGGATGTTCTATTTTATATTCTATACCTCCGTGCACATATTAATAACTGCAATTAATTTAGAGCTGTCCAATTGTGTATTATAAAATACACATTGGTTTGCACTGACAAACTAGGGCTGATGTAGAGAAACTTCATCTTTTTGCAGTTTTCTGATTTTCACCTACTGGAAATGAACACTGAAAATCCAAAAGCAAAAATCTAAAAGTGTATCTTTCCACGCTTCTGTGAAAAAGAAATCAAGGAGCAAGAGCTGGAAGCACAGCAGATAGATGCTTGCAGCAGATAGATGCTTGTCACCCTCGTGCTGGCCTATTTTGGACAAGAGACTGCTCAACGCAATTGCAATTGCAATGTGATATAAAAAGCTGTGAGCAACATTTTCTAGAATTTTGTCGGGCATGATACACAGTTTAGAAGGATTCTGGACTATTCTATGACAAAAAGCATGGTATCCAGCATTCTCACAGTTTCTAATCCATCTCCACTGAATCTAATGGATAATCTCCAGAGGACGCTTCTGGATGTCACACACCTTGCATCTCCAGTGAGGAGATCAAACACACCTGACAAGCATCGTTTTGAAAAACTTGCTCATCAACTATGAAAACAACCACAACACCAATAAACTGCAAGCCTGGTGCCTATTTCATCATGCATTGTCATTAACATCATAGTTTAAGGCAATGAAAAATAACCATTAAGATAGACACAGATAATAAAAAACTTGCATAAATCTTTAAAAATGGTCTGTGAGTTAGCTCACTACCCTGGGTTGTAGGTGCAACACAGCAGTGGCTGAAGCCTACTGTATTTGAGAATGGTGCTCCTAGCAGCACTGTAACACATTCCACTGTTTTTGTAATAGAAGCAATACAGGATAATTCTACACATGTGCAACCACGTTATCTTCAGCACATGCAGGCACAGAGTACAGGAACCCTGTTCACACCAGAGACGACAGACGCTCCTTACCCAGTCCATTAGCAGCACCACCACATCGATTCCAGATGATGTTAAATGCAAGCGGATTATTACAGTTGTGAAGATGGAAAAAGACAATAGTACCAGAGCTGAAAGAAGAACCATCCCTCAAAGGCAGTTTTGCTCACATTCTCTCAAATTCATGTAATTTTGGCTTGCAATTGTAGCACAGGCTTTTTAAAGGATGCATATGAAAATTTTAGTTCAAAGGGTAGAAAAACTGAAATGGAATAATCTCTTACAGACAGAAGACATGCAGTTTTGCTAAAAAAGCAAGGGAATGGACTTGCATTTTCTTCAGTGCCAATGAACAGGGCTCAGCTCTTGAGAGAGGTTGAACTTTAAGCCCTGCCCAGTTTAGCAGGCTAACATGGTGACCTGAGCTAGCATGGGGCAACCAATACCCCCAACCCAACAAGGGTCACAGCACCTGGTGCTTCCTCACTAACCACGCCTGGGCACGGGATGTTTTAAGAGCCATATACATCATCTAGTTTTGTTTCCTTGTCTGATTCAAGGCCCTCTTACTGCTACTTTCCTAGGCCCTGCAAAACCAATTACTCTATAGGCCACTGAGCAGCATTTTATTCTTGTCGCATAGCAGAGAATAATGTGCTAATTGCAGATCAGATTTAGCCCCCTCCCCTTCCCCCCTGGATTTGCATAACTTACTTCCAGGGTCCACTCTGACTGTGAAAGGACACAAAATAAATATTTTGCAGAAAGGCAGGTACTACCATGAGGAGAACTCAAGCTGCAGAGTTTGTATGGCAGTCCCCATCTGAGAGCAAGAAATCTTAGCTTGGCTCTGGATCCTGGGCTGATATTATTATGGACTAAAAATTAAAGAATGTGCTCAGAAATGCAAACAAAATACAATTTAGGGAGAGAAAATAAATCCTGTGTCGTCACTTCTAGCTATCTCTTTTCAGTAGAACCACACTAAACACTATCAAATGCATGCTTAGTATTGGAAACGAGATGTAACATCAGTAAACAATTTAATAATCCAGTTAGAGAAGCAGCAACAATTCCTTGGCTGCTAATGAACAGTATGATATCAAAGTTGTCATCTCTTAAATGGAGCCTTGGTGATTTTGCATACATGTTAGCCCTGATTAATTCAGTTGTGCCCTGCATGTGCTTATGCTGTGTAGATGGAGGGGAACAGTCCTGCGGAGGTCTCTCTGAGCACGAGCTTTGAAATCCCGGCCCTGCTGATGTTCCACGAAACCAATTTCAGCTCACTTGCCAGGAAGCAATAAAAGCATCAAGGAAACCGTTCCTGTGAGTGCATCTCAGCAGAACCGGGGCCCACTTGAGCCACCAGGAAGGGAAAGTTATCTAAAGCTCTCCGGTACCACCGCTTGCTTTCAGCAGTCCTCAGTCTGTATTAGCAGCTAACATCTGAGGAAAGGAAAGGTTTGCTGCTTGGCAATGGTGTGGTGTTAATGTAACACAATCTGTTAAATGAAAAAGCAAAATTAATTCCAATTTGGTGTCTTCACATTTCACACTCCAGAGACTCTTACGGACTGAATGAAAGACAAGAAGGGGTAGGGAAGAAAAAACAAATTAGGGAGTTTTTCCAAACTTAATCACCTACTTTGTTGAATTTCACTTCATTAAATCAAGAGGCAGTCCACGGGAAAAATAAGAAAGGTGTTTTATCTATGTTGGAATTTCTCACAATAGCATGAGAAATGTCTATCTGCACATGTTCCGCTGCCTGCTGCCCCTCTTCCCCCTGTCCCTCCACAGTTCAGCTGTTTAGCCTTACTTCATCCTCACAGTAAGGAATGGATTAAGCAGAATTACTTACTGCTATGCCAATTACAGAGGGATTAATTACAACTTTGCCTCCTGTCCCTCTAAGGTTGCATGTTTGTCCACCAAAATAAAGCTGAGTTCAGCTGTGTGGACGGCTGCAAACACTGCAGGAGACAGAGGAACTGAGTTTTTCTCTTGTACTCAAAGCTTTGCCTGCATTGCGGTGACTTAACCTAAATTCTTAACTCTAGGCAAAAGGTTTTCACAACTGAGCTGCTGTGGCACTCGGTGTTTCAGCAGTAAAAGGAGTTGGCAATAACACCTATTTGCCAGTGGCATCGGGCAAGTTTAATCCCCTCACATTCGCTAAGCACCTTGAGATCTTAGCATGGAGGGCACAAGGTAAGTACCAAATTTTGTCACTACTGCAATAAATCGTGGTGTGTTCCAGGCAGACTGTACCAAACTCTCTGGACTTCAACTCAGGACATCTTTGGCTTCTGAAAGTACACATGCTTTGTCCAAACCAAAAAACTGGGAAGCTACACAAGATTTTTTTTTGTCTCCAGACCATTCCTTTCTTATTTATTTTTTTCTGAAGAAATTCTTCTCCATGCCACCCACATTCGCTTCCAGGCTAATTATACTGTGAGAGACAACGAACATAAAGCTGATTATAGCATACTGAGGCCAGGGAAGGCCTCATCAAACAAACAGGACAACTTCCCTTGGTCTGTTGCTCACTTTTTTTTTTTTTTTTCCCACTGGATGATGAATTCCTAAACCCGTATGACCATCAACCTCAGACAGGGCTAAAACAGCCTTTGTTCCATCCACCCGCTTTTTTTCTTCCTTTCTGCCACTCCCTTATATTTCCAGCTACACCCTCCCCAGCCTAAAAATTGCCAACCAAACCCTCCTGTTCAGCCTGGTTACAGAACAGAATGAAGCAAGGCCAAAAGAATGACCGCTCTGAAAAAATAAGAGAGAAAAAAAATTCCAAGAACGACTACCAGCCATTTACAGCACAAGAAGCAGGACAGAAGAATGCTAGCTGTCTCTCTCACGCAAATTTATAAACATAAGTGATGTTTCCCTTATCATTCTCTCTCCGATGCCCTTTTTCACCCCACCACAAGAAAGTGGTTGTTCTGCAGATGAGCACTTCCCAGTAGGGCCCTAGCACCTCAAGGAGTTACAAGCTCCTTTTTGGCACCTTCTGAAGCCTGCGAGGAGGACGTCTGACCTTGAAGAGTTCTCAGCATCTTCAGCTGCCGCTGATTCCAACAGAAACTTTGAGCACTCTATTTTGAGCTTTAAAATATCAGGCTAATCAGTTGCCATTATTTAATTTTTAATCGAGCTGTGCCAATTTTCTATAGACCTTTCTACACCTTGTAAGCCTATCCATTCCAATTTGTTACTTTGACATTACCTATCACGTTATAAAAAAGATGCTCATGTACAAGAAGTACATCCCTTCCAACTCAGGATAGTCTACAACTGTATGATTCTAAATATCTCTAAATAAATATTATGCTGCATGTTTAGATGATTCATCATATAAAGTTGGAAAAGGGACACTAGAAGAAGTACCCTACTGGCTGGGCTAAATCATGTTTGAAACATTGATGAAACTGTTCTGATACTGTATTTTGCTTATAGTCCAGCTTTTTTAATAGATCAAAAAGAGTCAGTATTTACTTACAGCAAAATAGTTCATTTCAGTTTATTTATTATAGTCAATTTGTCATATCTATATTGCTCATATCACTACTGACACAGCTATATGAGTAACAACATATATCATGCCTCTTTCTTTCTGTATACAACTCGTGTTAAAAGACAGAATAGACTATTTCAGCTAGATGAATAACTATTATGGGTATACATTCAAGAATCAGAAATCAACTCCCCATCCCAGTAAGTGACTGTGGTCATTCATGCTATCTCTGACATAGATCCTGCTCTCGTTTGTAAGAGAAATGTCATAACAACAAGCATTAGGAAAATTCTGCTAAAGTTTCATCTCTCTAAAAGATAAATATATTGAAGTGGTCTTTTGCAAGTGATAAAAAGGAGATGAAAACAGTCATGAGAACAAAGGAGAATGAAGAAAGCAACGGTTCTGGTTTGCTGGTACAGTAACACACTGTTTTAATCCAGTTGTTTTGAGACTTCTACCATCTGAAAACATGTATTACTAGTACTCTCGTGCTACTTACTCATGTTAGAGGTCCTTAGAGGCTTGATTATCTGACTCTGATGGAAGTCACCAAGGCATAAAGCAAGTTCATGAAGCAGAGCTTCTGAACTGAAGGACCCACATTACTAACAGGCATGCAAAATTGTCTTGGGTAAGAAGCAGCTGTAAGTACCTAGAGCTTCACAGAGTCATGGTCATTATAGTGCTGCTTTAATTCTATTCCCTTAATAATCAATGCTCATTAATTAAAAAGGCATTAAAGAAGAAATAAAAATAGGTTACATAAAGGAAGATGTATGTAATCAAAAGTTTAAAAATTAATTTAAAATCTCTCAGTCAGCACAATGGGACAATGCAGCAGGCCAGCTTCTCTGACTCAGGTGTGTAGAAGGACAGAAGGAATCTTCTCCTGCTTTTTAGGATGAGTGCCTTACCTCAGAATTAGATGGTAAGAGGAAAGTCTGTTGTCTGCTTCCTACCCAGTTACTTAGACAACTTTCAATGACTGTAGTATATAACCTGTAAGACACTTCTTATATATACTCCTTATTCCACATCATCATCCATTGTAATAGTATGTTTTAGCAACACACACGACAAAAGGAAAATAGACATTCAAACGTGGACTATTAGCATTGTAACATATATCCCACTGCCAACAAAATGTAACGCATAATGGTGATACTAAAAAATAATAATGAAACTAAGCTGTACGAAAATGGGCCCAAATCTGTTATTTAATTGATGTCACGTACCCCCACTGAAGTTTTGCACAATTGCTTCTTCATTCCTGAAAGATGAAGTCAGTCCAAGGGGACTCAAAGCTATGCTGTATTTTCCATTTTTCATTTCAATAAATATTACAAATACGTTACCATGTATCTGGGATTTTTCTGTAATCATAATAACAAACCAATGTTTTCGTAATGTCGCCATAAACCACAGCTATTACCTCACACGAGGGCACCATGTTTTGGCAATGCAGTGCAAATACTAGAAACAATTTCACCATCATCTTCCAAAATAATTCTTTGAACACATTTCCCAAAATGCTGTAGCAACAGAAGCTCTGGTGCTTCATCCCTTCCCTCCACCCTCTTGAAGAATGAAAGAAAGCAGTGAAACAAGCAGTGCCCTCTTCTGTATTTTGTTCTTAAAAGGACCCGAATCAGTCATCCACTGCTAAGTCACACTGAAGTCAACAGAAAATATTCCAAAATGTGGAGAAATTACATTTCTAATTTAACCTGTGCCTAAACCACATTTGATACCTAAGTCATGGGGTGGTCTGGAGCAAAGCCTGAATTACACCAAATGTGTAAGTAATGCCCCCATTTTAATGTGGCAATGACTCTATTCGTTACATGGAAAACAATATGAAAATAGGTGGAAGTTCTTTCCGTTGTGTCCTGACCTTATAGCAGATCTAAAATCTACAAAACTTCAGAGGCATTGAAGCCACTCAGAGACTAACAGGACCAGCCAGTATTTGTGTGTTCCAGCTACCTTACTCCTCATCAGATCCTACTCAATATGGTGTCAAGCATCTTACTGCTAATAAGGATTAAACCTATTAAAGCATTTCTAGAGATCACATCAGTATTAGGCCTGATTAATGGTTCCTGAGGTCTACAGCAGCTAGGCTTTGTTTCTTATACATCCTAAATATGACTGTGTATTTGCATTCTGGGTTCTTTCTCAGTTAAAGCCAGTGCATGCAAAATAAATTCCACAATCCCACATTTTGTATACAAACGGCATCACACATATCCTGCGAATTAAGCTATTCTCCTGAAATTATCTTAGTCTCACACAATCACACTTCAAACACTCCATATGTCCAGTTTGGTTATTCCTCCTTTAAAAAACTAATAAATGTAAGACTTAAATGTAACTGTATTTCATCTAAAAACAATTATGTGTGGTACTTTGTGCCAGGAAAAGCATCAATAGGAATCATTAGCAACGCTTTCACTTTATTCTCGTCCCATTTAATGGGCCCAATCCAACATCCAAGTTAAGTCAATGAGAGCTTTATAATTGTTTTCAGTAGGAGCTGGACAGAGCCCTATGATCATGTGGGGGCTTGTGAAAGGAGACAGAATGACGAGCAGGCCCTCTGTCTGTTCACATCACAGCACTACAAAGGCAGAAGAACAAACTTCCCCGTGATGCTCGAGTCCAAAGCCGCATAGGAGCAAGCTACAGAAGCTTTGGAGGTGAGGGCAAATGCTGATCTCTGCACTTACTCAGCCCTTCTCTTCCTTTCTAAGACCACCAGTGAGTGCACCGAGCTCTGTCAAACATGATGCAAGTTCTCATTTTCTGAAAACCAGACTGACACAAGATGTTCAGTGCCTGCCAAGAAGCAAATTCTTGCAATTACTCTCCCGAAGTGCTCTAAAAATTTGAAACAAGTATAAAAGATCCACCACAACATGGACCCTCCCGTTCATCAGGCCTATTTTCATTGCAAAAAAAGAGTAAGTCATTCTCACAAGGGTTCACAGTTACAACATATGTATATTGCTTTATTGAACTCTACCTGATGAATGGTTCTGAAAACACAGATCGGTTTATTTCAGGCACTCGCTTTGATGTTTCATACAGATAAAAGTAAGGACAGAGGAAAAATAAGCTCTGATTTTCCCCCAGGCACCCCTGGAAGTGGGACAGTTCTAAATAGATCAGAAGCATGATCCAAACTATTAAAAACATTGAATTACTCCTACACTCTAAAAGGACACAGATTTTTTTGTATTAGCCGGCTCACATGAAATTCTTTCACACGCTAGTTTTTATTTCTTTACCAAAAATATGCACTCTTCCTCCACGTGTTTGTCCTTTCCTCCTGCTTTCAGTGTTAAATAATACATCAGAATCTTTGAAAATACAAATGTTACAGAGCCTTTGAAATGTAGGAGCCAACTTCACTGTGGAGACATTCAGAACTGCAGCGAGGGCTTCCTGGAAGGCACAAGCAGCACACGGTGTTTCAAGGGATTTCCAGAGCTCTGTTCTGACCTCACTTTCCCCCATACCCTGGAGATGGTCACAGAATCTGATGCTCTGTAGCAATGTGGTGCATGCATACTGTCAACTTCATTTTCTTTTGGACAATGACAGGCAGCAAAGAAAGTTGAGGTTCAACCTCTGCAACCAGTCACTCACCCCCAGCCTCAGTGCAAATGTGACTGGAGCCTGATGACAAGGGGGAACTGACCACAGCCCAGAAGGAACCACACCAGATCCACCAACTGCATACTCTTCTGCCCTCTCTCCATCTTAAGCTATTTCTAAACCATATGTTTGAATTTACTGGGAAGGGTGACACGATGCAGCAGTTTGCGTAAAACCAACAGCACGCGACACATCCGGAATTACAGCAGGGAAAGGAAACAGGGGAGGGAAGAAAAGGAAAGAGTCAGCTATTTGTTCAGTTCTTACTAACAACATGAGGGAACTCGGGTTAACAGTGTAAATCAAATAAAACAGCTTACGGATACAGCTTGCAAGCTACCATTTAAATGAAAAAGGGGGACAACAGCAGGCTGTTTCCAGGTGCAGTCACACTCCCTTACCAGCAGCCTTCCCACCATAAGCTGCCATATACCCGCCCTGGAGCTTCCTGCAAACCACAGTGGGTTGGAAGAATCTACAGAAAATAAAGTGACAACAAATACGACTATATTACTTAGAGACGGAGCAGGAGGAAGCAAGGAAAATGGCCAGATTGTTGACACTAGTCAAGAAGACTTCTAAAATTTCCACGAACATGGGACCGAATAGTAAAGGTTTCATTATACATCCACTCGTTACGGAATTTCTGCTTGCCCAGATCAGAACACAGGAGCTCATTCTTGTGTGACCATTAATGCTGAAGGGCGGATCAGCTGCTCTTTCACACTCCTGAAGAAACCCGCTTTATGGCATGCAAGGAGAAGAACTGTTCCACTAAGAAGACGTTCAAATAACTCCAGTATAGTCACTACGGGAAGACATGCTGTCTTGAGAACTCGTTTCTTTGGTTTTGCTTTCCATTAGGGTCCCCGTTTAAATGGGTATGGAATTTTCTTTAGCTTAACAGGCTTGTTGTTCTCATCTCCACTTGTGAGAACCGTGGCGCTCCCCATAAGCATGCAGAAAGTATGCTCGTGGGAGAGGAGTGAAAGAAGAGCTAAGGGAGGAAGAGTCAGGATAGGAATAATACACAGGACTGAGCCTACTGGCTGGTTGGGGCTGTAACCTTAAGCCTTAGTAGCATTATTTCACACGCGTACTTTAAAAAAGTTGGATTTTTGCTGTCCATACATTATGATTAATTTAAAACTATGAGGAAGCTTTTAAGTTTCCAGCGTTATCATCATTTTATCTTTAGAGATCCAACTTTATCTTTCTTCCATCATCTCAGATGTTCTCTACTAAAGGCTTAGGCAAATAAAATGTAATAATTAAAAGCAGCATTTTCTCAAGACCACATAACAGAGAGAAAAGGAAATCTTTATAAAATGAGAATGTAAATAACAATTAGTCCTTTTATTCACTCTCCTGACATCTCAGAAGCAAACAATCCAGCCCTACTTTTCATTTAAAAGTACATATATTGAGAACAGCATTCAGCAGTGTTATGATCTGACATGAGCAGCTCTCTAGACACAGCAGCAAGAAACCTTTAGCCCTGTCCAAAGGTGTTAACAATGCAGTACTAACGTGACACGGCACTAAATGGATGGCCAAACACAGAGGCTTTGTTACATGCAGGAGGTTGCATTTTCATCATCTTTTTCCAAGCGTGTACCTAAGGAAAACACTCACTAACCTTTCCATTAAAAGCATTAGAAGCAATGTAGAAACACATTTTGTCCCGCATATTTTTGGATAAATCTAGAATGGCAAGGGAAGAATACCTAAACTGCTAACAATCGAAGTTCCAATTTTTTTTAATTTTTTTTTTTTTAATATTTTTGGCACAGTAAATTTTCTCCTGCTTAACCTATTAAGAGATAAATGCGGGCTGGTCTCAGTGTCAAATTAATACATGCTCAAATCCTCTCCTAACTTTCAATTTTTCACATATTTTGCAGATAGCCTTTTACCAAAGATTTCATACTGTCTCATTCATTCCAAATCTTGTCTATAGATGAATTGGGTCAAAATCACTGCATAATTTACGCTATCAACTTTGTTTCTACTGCTGCATTGCTAAAGGAGAACCGTGGTCCCGATTTAAAGCAGTAAATTCAGATCAAATGGGAAAGTGTTAAATTCAGAAGGGCTTTTGGTCCATTAACTTCCATGCTGATTTGACACGCTCTGCAGTGCTTGGGCAACAGACTCTGCTACACAACGTATTCCTAAGCAAACAGTGCTTTGTGTCATAAACCATCTGGGGTGTCAGCTCCTAGGGCCACTCATCCAAACTCCTCTGATACGTCTGGAAATGCTGAGGTGCAGAACAGAAACTTTTCTCCACTGCAAAATCCCTTTTGCAGGAATAAGAAGGTACTGCTGTCGGAGGAAAGATGGAAGGAGCAAAATTTTGGCTGAGGCAGTTGTTTTCATTATTCTGCTGAAGAAAACCACTGGATACAGAAGCTTTCTGAAAAAACTGATTTTTCTAAGGTACCAATAAAAGCGATACCATTCATAACCTGGACAGTGCTTCCTTTCATATCAGAGCCTATAGTCGCAAAGCTAAGTGCCAAGCAGATGGTTGAAATCTGTTTTGTATAAAAAGTGTGCGCACACGCGGTTTTTTTAGATCCAGTTCTTTGTATTCATATTCAGGCCTAGGTTCTAGCCATCAAAACACTGGCACCGAAGCAATCATTAGCAGCATTTTAGGCAACTGGCAACTAAGGTATTCACTGTTCTCCACAAAACGTTCAGCTAATATCTCCCACATGTATAATTAAGGCAAAAGATCATCTTCTTAAATTGGTATCAGTGCTTTGGACGGCCTTTCAATAGACTGCATATGAATGTAAAAAGCTATTTTATTTATCTTCTTTTTAAATAATGTTCTAACTTCTATTACGCCCTAATTGTTTATAGCTGCCTTTAAAAACACAGGCTTCCGTATCAGACTCTACGCAAGTATAACAACAGCAACTTCACTCGTCTCCGTTTTGCCTTTCTGAGAAGGAAATTCCCTACGTTACTTTAATAACAATTATCTGCCTTTCTTATTTGGTGACCATTTATTAAATGATATGCTTTATTTGTTTTAGTTGATCTAACATAACAACACACGATAGGCTATGCCTTTCTGGAGGGGTCTGTCTCCAACTGGGGGCCGTGAGCCCCCAGTGCTGCTGATGCACTGCCGGAGCAGTCACCTCTCCCAGCTCAACCCGAGAGCAGGCTGTTTACCGTCACCAACAGCAGGTCCAAAATGATCCCCAGCATTTCGAACCCCTGCAGTCTGCCCGAGGTTCTCGTGGAATCTGGGAGCTGCAGACAATAATTCGCCCGGTGACAAATTAACAGAGGTCACCGTTTTGACAACCGAGGTTATCAAACAAATGTAGACAGCGTTTTTTGCGCAGCGGTCTCACTTCAGACCTCAGTGGGCACAACTGGGAGCCGCTACCTTCGAAAGCACAGAGTTTTTGAAGCAAAGATTAATTCTGCATACAGCGCCAAGTCCACAAAGGCCCAGATGTTAGCTCTGACGGAATTCAGGTGAATTTTCATCACCGCCAGCCTGCTTGCATGTATCTGCCAGAGATACAGCGTTGTTTGGGATGAGTAGTCAGTTAGCATCTCTTCAAAGCACACCCATGCAGAACTTCTGAGATCGAGAGGTCTGCAGAAGCTTGCAGAAACCTCTCCCAGAACTTGAGAAAGTCCGACTGCACTGCAACTGATGCAAGTCAGCTGCAGGTTGAGGAAAGCCAGGCTTCTGCTCCACCACCTCCTCACTGCTCAGCACTCCATGCCTCACTGGTGAAAAACACCGTCCTTCTTCGCAGAGTTGAGCAGAACATTCATTAACTAGGCTCACATTTTAGCTGAGCTTCAGCGCGGCAAGTCCAAACACTCAGTGTGAATGAACACCTTTTAAAACGATGCCTTGCCTGGCCCTACCACAAAGTAGGGCTTTGTGAACACACTGTTGAATAACTACGAGTGAAATACTACGGAACGTGCCTGATTATAATCCATTATCTTGAAAGTAGTCTCCCTCTTAAAAATCTTATCAAAGAAAACAACTTAATAGCTCAGTCATAATACTCATAGGCAACACAGATCAAATCCGCCCAGCACTCTTCAGTTTCTTCTGCGTGCTGCTGAGAGAGTGGGTAAGAGAGGCAATGCGGAGACTGGACCCAAACCCGCCTGCAGACCTCCCCGATTCGGCCCTACTCTTACTGAGCATGGCTGGAAATGGAAAAAAAATACTGAAATGGATTAGAAAAACTTTTAGTATGAATAACAAAATAACTCTTCCTTTTTAATAAGCTTGTCTCATTTTCTTCATTTCAGATCTCTGTGGCACATGTAAAAAACAGATGTCAAATTTGCGAGCAGGGATCACGGTGCATTTTGTGCTCTGTGCCGTGGTTTTTGCTTTTCAGCAAGTTGGTTTCTCACAGCGGTTGCCGACATCACTGCGCTCAGTGGAGTCTGCTGCTCTCATTAATAATCTCCATGAGAAGAATTTTTCCTGGACACCCCCAGTGCCCAGTCCTTGGTTATAAAACATACGACAGCTCCTGTACGTGTGGCTGAAGATGTTAATTGTTCTCCAGGATGAAACCTTTCTGGCCTGTCAGCTGCACACGTTGGTTCCCCACTGACTCCTAACCACTGCCTGCACTTCTCAGCTGTCCCCAGGTAGGGAGATAGCACCAAAGCTATCCCAAAGCTACTGCTCAAAAGCTGAAGGGGTTCAGAGACTGCTTTCCCTGCCAGCCCACTCTGCACAGCTCGGGCTGTAAATATTTCTGTACTTCACCCCATTAATTATACTCCAAAGTCCCTGTTTTACATATTTAAGTAATTTCAATATTACATTTTTCATCTCACTAGAAGGAGACCTTTAGAAATTATAATTGGGCTGACAGAAATCTGTAAATTGCAGTTCTTTGGAGCTCAGGAATGAAAAGGATGGTCTCGAGGTTAAAAAACAGGACTAGCAGTCAATACCTCTGGCTTCTAAACCCACCCATGCAAACCATTTTGTGACACTGTTCCTCTGCTTTCTCATCCATACGCTGAGGCTAATCTTGCTTCTCCGCTGAAAAAGCACAAAAATCTTCATGACTTGTATAGTGATGTTTCCCAAAATGCCCTGAATTCCTAATCAAAAGACATTATTGGAACTATTAACATTATCAGTACTTCTAATAGTAGAGCAAATTCTATGTATACATATGGAAAAAAATATACAGACACATAACACGCGTGCATATATATCACTCAATTTATAAACTCCAAAGCATGGTCTCAGCACTGAAATCTCATTCATAAGCCATGCTAGGGATCTCTTACCTACCCTCCGTTTCTGAATTTTTCCCATACAAAGACACATTGATATTAGTCTAAGCTCCAAGCACAAAGGCTGCTCTGTGGAATGGCAAGAAACCTTCTTTTTTGTGTTTGTACAGTGACAAGCATAATGGGGTCCTGATTCAGGATGCTTGCACTCTACAAAAACAGACTAAATCAACGGCACCAATACAGATGCAGATTATCTATGAAGTAGATACGTGGCATACAGGACAGCAGCACAGTATTCTTCCTAAACCTTTCATGGCATTTCAGGTAAACACCAAAACCTAATATGTTTTATGAGTCTCACAATTAGGTTGAAAGTTTGGGCAAGAAGAGCAAAACTGAGCAGAATGTACAAATTAGAAGCAAAGGATGAGAGTTTTCCACTGAGAAACACTGCCACACTCCCCTCAGTCACAAAATCAGAACCAGCACACTTCTACAGTTCATACAGTTTCAACAAAGATGAGAATCAATAGCCAACTCTACAATACACTGCCCATATATAGTTCCTTAAATCTCCAGAACCTGCAAGTAAAAGACAAACCAAAGTCTGAACCTGAAAAGACAGCTGTATTTTCTATAGCTCTGTGCATTTCAAACTCTGAAGCCTGGATATTCTTAATGGAAGTGGAGAAGAAATCTATTTGGCTTTACTCAGCAACTGCAGAAGGAAACAGTACCAAAAGAACTCTGTTGCATGCTCTGTTTTCACTTGATTTCATTTAGCCTTTCAGTTCTATTTCAGTTTTGTTTCATTTAGCTTTTCTTTTTTTATTTTAAATCATCATATTTTGGTGATTCACATTTCACACCAGCACAGGAACAAGTCATGTAAACACAACACAACAAAACGACCCAGTTTGTTAATAGACATGCCAAACGGGTAAGAACATCCTTCCCTCCGCCCTTACCAACCATCACCTTCCCACACATCTCATCCCTATCCAAAAAAGCTTCTGCCCCAGCGAGGCCACAGCATCAAAATTTAGGGAGAAAACCCTATGAATAGAAACCTGACTAAACCTTCGGAGAAAATGTTTCCAAGTCCTGCTTTACAATGTGCCTGCAAAGAGGCCGTTGAGGGAATCTCTCTAGAAGCAGACGATTTCCCTGCAGTTGGACACAGCGCAGATAATGCAGTGAGCAACGCCTGCTCCCAGTACCTGGCCCTAACAAGGTGCCCAACCCTCACACAGGAGAGCCAACTCCAGCAGAGACGGGACACAGCACCTTGTCAGATTGTTCAACCTTGTTCTGAAGCAAGGGATGCTCCCAGAAAGACCACACTATAAAAATCATACGCAAAGCTGCCAGTGCGTCTTTCGGGCCGCGATGAGCTTTGGTGGCTTCCCACTCCATAGAAGCATAGCCCCTATGGGACACCCAGCAAACGGCAAGTAGCATAGCCTAAAGCAACCCAGTGGTGGCATACAGTGCACTGTCAGAAACACAGAGCGACTGTGTGCTTTTCCAGGCTCACGCTTTTAGTTGGCCAAACAGGAGAAATGAAAGCTTTTCAGTTAACCAGGCTACAAAAGTAAGTACAAAGTTCTGAATGGTTCTGCCATCTTCCTTCCCCCCGGTCCTACGCTGTCTGTGGAGCTGGCACACAGCTCTGGCTCACGGTCAGACAGATCATCTCTGCCTATGCCCAACCTGCAAGGTGAATGGATGGAAACTGGGACCTTTTTTTCACTCCCACATTCTTAAAATCAAGAAAACGACAAGCTCAGCACCAAGGAAGCCAAGAGGATGACAAGTTGTATGGGTTTCACTTTACACAGACTACTTTCCCAAGTCTTTTTTCTCCAGAGCTACAGAGGTACTGAAGTACATTAGATATAGACAAAGGTCTTTACTACTCAAAATTAAAGCACACCCCTGGCACAGCATTCCTCACTGCTAGAAAAAAGAACGATTATTCCCACAAGAAAATTCAATTCCTATTCAGTAGCCATATATTTTTGCCCCCAAAGTAGTGGAATTATGTTAAGACTAAGTAAGATCCTATGAAGACAGTAATGAATACGCAGCAGTAATACTGCAATACAACCACATAGAAAAATTAGCACTAAGGTAACATTTTAAGATGTACTGAGATCAAATAGCACTAAGACACCCATATCCTATGGAAAAAAAAAAGAAAAAAGAAAAAGCGATGAAGCCAGTCAGTATGAACTTGAGAAAACATGACAGCAAAGTGCTGGTAAAACAGGAATAAAAGAAAATTATTATAGATCTCAAAGAACAACCGCCGATGTGAAGTTCCACACTGGTTGTTTCAAACGACCAAAATGAAAAGTATAAAAAAGCAATCGGGAAACACATCAAACACCAATTTTAAGAATGACAATACAATTACAATATAGCCTTCATACAATTACAGCACAGCCTTTATAGTTACGAACGGAACGACTGAGAAATGTTACCTGATTGATCCCACACCACTTTCAAGGGAAACAAGGTCAATGCCAACGTCAAACTTTCGGAGTGAGCCCCGAGCTTGTTCTCATGTTCACTCCGACTGCGTTCTACAAGTCAAACATTGTACCACCGCGCTGAACAAATGGCTTTTTTTTTTTTTTTTTCCTTAAAGTGACGAAAGGACAAGCCGGAGAGAAGAGCCTGGACGGACCCAGCGGAGGGGGCAGGAGAACTCTCCCATCTCCTCGCAGCAGCCCGCCCCCGCCAGCGCGCAGCATGGCAGCCCCGCACCACGGGCAGCGCCTCGCCGCTCCTCCGCTGCCCGCAGCACCTGGCACGGCCGGCAACACACGTTCCTTCCTTTTATTATTATTATTTATATATATGTGTGTATATATATATATATATTACCTTAAGAATAAAGAAACACTGCACCCACTCTCCAAAGAAATAATAATAAAACCAACCCGTAACGCAGCGAATTACTCTCACGCGTCCCTCCATCCCCACCCACTGCGCTAAGTGCCACGAGCGGCGCTCCCCGCAGCGGGAGCAGCCCGGAGGGGCCGGGCCTCCGGAGGGGCCTCTCTCCGGCCGACCCCGTCCCGTCCCGACCCCGCGCCGGGGTCCCCGCTCGCCGCCCTCAGGCGCCCCCCTGGCGGCCCAGCGGGGAGCGGCGGCCCGCAGCGCAGGCCCGGCCGCCCGGGGACGGGGCCCGCCGGGTGCCGCCTCAGCGCGGTGGGGAGGGGAACGCGGCCCGGAGCTCCCGAAGTCGCTCCGCCGGGCGAGGCGGTGCGAGAGCGGGACGGAGCCGCTCCGCTGGCAGTTCCCGAGGCAGGCAGGCAGAGAGACGCAGCTTTTCCGCGCCTAACAAGCACCGGAGCGTCGTGCGCTTTCCGTGATAGATGAAGAGCCGCCAGTATTTTCAAAGGGAAAAGCGCCTGGCTGCTCGGGATGCTGCCTGTTTGGGATGCTGCCTGCTTAGCATCAGCAGGGACGCACCGCAGCCACCAACGAAGCGCTGCGAGCAAGCAGGGGAGCAGAACTCGTAAGCACTGCGCGCTGGCAGCGTGCGCAGGTACGCGACCCTGCTTCTCCCCTCCACTGCGGAGCTCATTACAGCAAACCAGGCCCGAGCAGGACATCAACAGGACAGACAGAGCCGAGAGGATGTCAGACTGACTTCTGCAAGGCATAGGCACACATCAACTTGAAGGTATCCTACCCAGCATCAGGATATCACATCACGCAAACACACCATCCCATCATCGGGGCTCCTCGTTCACATACCTCAGCAAGGCACTATGTGCCTCTTACAGCATAAAGCCATAAGTGCTTGTTAAAAGTTCCCCAAGAAGCAGTAAATATTTTGTAAACTATTTCTGTATTTCAGCTCTCTGGACAGCAAGAGGAGGAACAACAATTCCTCTCCTTCCTAAAGGTACCAATCACAAACACCACGCACACAGACACTGCAAGATGCGTGGTGGGAGAGTGTGTGTATGTGTTTGTGTGTGTTTTAATTAACTCCTTGAATGCATATGATGAGCCAGCCACCCAGAATTAGCAGTGCCAAACTCCCGATTTGACTCGAACACAGTGAGCACAACAGTGGGATTGTGCGGGCTGGCGTGTCACTCAGCCTTCTCCCGCTTGGGCTTTTTTTGCTCTCCAAGACCGGGTCACAAGCGCGGCAATTGGTAAATTGGGGAGATGGTCATTAAAATCTATAATCTGTAACAGTCTACTTCTTCCTCGGTAAGCGTGAGCACAGCAAGTGAAATGAGCACACACAGGACGCTAACGAGTACGGCATTAATTCCTTCAGAGTCATCTCAGAGAAATGAAATCGCGCCCATTTCTGCCGCGGCAAAGAACCACCGGCTGAAACCTCCACTTGGCACTGCATTCACTCTCCAGACCCCAGACCTGAACACACAAGCCACACAGTCTCCTTCTGAAAGCACCTCAGCAAAAGGTAAATGCTACTTAGCCCAGTACTAAAGAAATCTCATTGGCTTACTTTAAATGAAGGAGTAATCACTCTTACATCTACAGGTAGGTTTTAGGAGAGTGGGACATCATTCTGAGCAAGGCGGCTGATAGAAAGGCATTATTCTTTCTCCAAAACTCTCAGCAAACACAGTAGAAGGAAGAAAGCTTTTAGGGTAACTTTAGCTAAGAAAAGCACTTAGGAATACGCAAAGTTTCCTTTTAGGAAAATGATTTCTCCATTTGACAGTGTTGGTACAACCCCAAAATAAATTCAGTGGGAGTCTGAAATGACTCGTGCAGCAAAGCGGCGCAGCAGCTAAGTATATTTCTCTCCTCCCAGCAGAGGCTTGCTTTACATCCTCGCCTCTCCCTTCTACGTGCCGTTCATCAGCACACAGAACGCTTCCAGGGCACAGAACCACTGACTGGCGGTGCTGAACTTGTTCTGCTGTCCCCATCCCACTGCTCAGTCCGTGCCTTTTGTCTGCCAGCTCTGCCTTTCTTTGAGGAAGCACTAACCTTGCCTTCCCTCTTCCACACATACTTCCTTACCTCAAACTAGCGTGTGAAAAGAAAGGAAAGAAAACAGAAAAGAATGAAAGAGAGAAAAGGAAAGGACGTCACTTGGTCCTGATGCCTAGCGGAGCCTCTCTCTCAGTCTACAGAGAAATGTAAATATGCAGTAATTAATTGGGGTTTAAGAACATTCCCTACACTGGGGACATTGTTAAGCAGTCGCTTTATCTATTTTTCATTTACCAGATTTTATTAAGACATTAAAACTTTATGTTGGGCATTTCTGAGCCCATCATTTGGTACATTTCACAGCTGTCTGCGACGGTTCCAAATTCTCTCTACATTTCCACAGAGCAAACTTTCTTTCTGTTGTGGCCATACCTGGTACATTTAAGCATAATAGCCCATCTTTAAAAATATAAAAAGCAACAGAAGAGTTGTCATTTTTGAGACATTTAAGCCCATTCAGAGTGCCACAGGAAATGTCCAACGTGCACCCCGGGAGTACCCCTGCCCCATGAAACAGGCAGAGCAGTTTCCAGTTACGATTCCTCCCTACACCCCTCCTGCAAACCTCATCCTCTGCATGCACTGTGGTGCTCCCCTGCACCAGGCAACAGAGCCGTCACAAACAGGAATAAAGAATCGAGGAACTTCTTGGGAAAGCACGACAGTCCTCATGTTTTTGGCACGACAATTAATTATACATGCCGGTTCACAAAATGTAGTGCAATTTACTACTGATGCTGAATGAATTAATGAGTGTTTATCCGTCTGACACTCGGGATAATTTTCATTCCAAGTGTGTACGGCGAATGCCCACGGTAATGACCACAGCCTCCAAAGCAGCCCCATCGCTTCAGCTTCCCCAAGTTGAGGTGTCCAGAAGTTTCGGTGCTGCCTGCAGTTCCCCAGGATGCACCCAGACATCACGGAGGGGTAAGAGGAGAAGCAGAGGGACCCCCTGAGCGATGTGCAGGCACTGAGAGCTGCACTGCAAGCACTCTGCCTGACAGCCCTGCACCTCGCTGCTCTAGTTTACCGGGGAGCGGTGGGAGAAGGACAGCATCAGCACAAGCAGAGCAGTCATGCAGATATGACGTGTGGGACCCCAGTGGCTGCACAACTGTGCTCCAGGAGCAGCGTCTGCCACCAATGTTGGCTAACAACCTGCGACAACTGCCTGAAACCCCATCCCCTGCACACCGTGCCCATGTACACACAGGCACCCCACAAGCCCACGTGTGTCTGAGCATCCGTGGGGGAGAGGAAGCGCGTCCTCACGGCCGGCTCCTGGCAAACGCACATCTGTGACATGGGCAGGGGCTGCTCTGTGTGCCTGTGCAACTCCAGTCAAACACACGCCGTGTAAACAAACGGTAATGATTAACAGAGGTATTGGTTGGGATTACCAATTTCAACTGCAGGGGGAAAATCGAAAGAAAATAAAAAAAAATAAGTGATGTGTCCCGAGGTTAGTTTTTATTGCTTCCCATTCCTACCGCTCGCTGTTATCTGCGCAGCAAACGGAGAGCGGTGCATTGACTATTTTAACTGGAATGTGCACAGGAGCAGCTCTGGGATCCCTGAAAACAAGACAGACGCCTACAAAAACGGAGTGGAGCCGCTCGCTTTATTTCTACAGGAGGTGTTTTGTCCAGAACGATTTGTTTGTATATCAAATTGATATAAACGCAGAGAGACTTCAGAGGAAGAAAAGTCCACCAGCAGGGAAATGAAAGGACCCATTCTGCCTGGCAGGCTCTGCATGCACGCTGCTCACCACAAAGTTCAAAGAATTAGCCCAACCCGCCCGCTCGGACACGTCTGGATGGGACCTCGGTGAGGCCGACGGAGCACTTTCATCTGTCTATTGTAGGGACAGAGGCACTGCTGCGATGCCGCACCGCTTCAGCACAGCAGCACCAGCAGTTTCCTCAGGTAGTTGCACTAAGTTGGTACGACGCACGTGTACAAAAGCATCTTCCTCCGTTATGGCAATTGTAACAAAGCAAAGAAAAATGCCCAATATTCCACACAAGTCTGGAAAATCGGCGGTAGGAGGGCAGCGCGGGGAGCAGCGCCACACACCAACCCCACTTCTGGCAGAAAAGCGTTCTGCTTGCAGAAAGAGGGCAGAAAGCGTTAAAATAGTTCTTTTCGGCGCTTCCCAATTTCGTTTCTCTCCGATGCCTCAATTCGGGCGCTCCTTCCCGTCCTCCCCTGCCCGCTCCCACCCGTTCCCTCCCTGCCTCCCCTCCGGAGCGCTCCGAGCGGCGAACAGCTTGCCTGAGCATATTTGTACCCAGCTGGTCTAGCACCTAGCTCGCACCGCACCGCCGGATACAACCAAATGTTTATACAGGAGGGAGCTCGCACCGAGACGAGCCCCCCCCCCCCCCCCCCCCCCCCGCCCTCCGGCAGCGCATCCCTCCCGCCCGCGGCCGGGGACGGCGGACTCGGAGCTGCGCGGGGGCTGCCCGCACCCCGGGGGGGCCGCAAGTTGGCAGCAAGTTTCCCGGCCCCGCGGCGGAGGGCCGGGCCCGGCGGCGGCGCGGCCAACAAAGGTCGCACGGAGAGGAGCGGAGCGCAGCGCTCCCGGCGCGGCGGCCCAAAACTTTGCCGGGAGGGCACCGCGCCGGGCCGGGGATCCCACCCCCTCTCCCACCCCGGCGGGACGGAGCGGCGCGGCGCGGAGCGGAGCATCCCCGCATCCCCCGCTTCCCCCCCATCGTGACAGCGGCGAGGTGACGCGGGGCGGAGTGGGGGAGCGGGGGCATCGCGCCGAGCGCGGGCATCGCGCAGCGAACAGAGAGGGAAATACGGGAAAAGAGAGAGAAACACACACACCACCACCACCACCCCCCAGGAAAAGAAAAAAGAAAAAAAAAAAAAAAACAACCAAAAAAAAAAAAACCAAACCAAAAAACAAAACAACGAACGCCAAACCCATCGCAGCCCGCCCCCCGCCCCACCAAGTCGCCTCACCTTTCAAACTCCTGAGGTAAATCAGGGTCAGTGAGCATGCTGGAAAAGCGCAGTTTCCCTTTGTCACAGCAGCCACCTATGGTCGCCTCCGACTGAACCTGTCAAGTGAGCCCGAGCCCTCCACACCGATGGATTTTCTCCCTCCTCCCGCCTCCCTCCCGGCGCGCTGCTCTGAGCGAGGGCTCCTTGACCAGGCTCTTAAAGGGGCCGCGCCGCCGCAGCCCCGCTCGCCGGGCTCCCCCCGCGGCGGCGCGGCGCTGCGCACCCGCGGCCCCGAGAGCGGGGGGAAAAGAAAAATAAAGAGGTGGGGGGGTGGGGAGAGCGGAAGAGAATAAAACAATAATTAAAAAAAAAAAAAAAAAAAAAAGAAAGCCTGACAATCCACCTAAACAGGGAGCAAATCCCCTGCGCTGAGGAAGATCAGCGGGGAGAGGAGATAAAACGAGAGCGGAGTGATTAAATGGAACCAGTTACCAACTCTCTGCGAGTTGCAACGGGGGAGAAAGGATTGGGCGCAGAAAAATGTTACCAAAGGCATTTGTGCTCGGAAGAATTTCCACTCCTTTACTCCCCCCCGCCTCCCCCCCCCTCTCGGTTCCCCCCCCCCCAGCCCCGATCTCTCCACTCCTCTCCCTCTTTCTCCCTCTTTGGGGAGGGGAGGAAAAAAAACACAACAATCAGGCATTGTTCCGCGGGAAGAAAAGCAACTTTGACAGATTGAAATATAGCAGAGGCCCCTTCAAGGAAACCTGTAAACAACTTGTCACTCACTGCCGCTCCGCGCAGCGCCGCGAGCCGCCCTGGCAGCGCACCCGGAGTTGCCTCCTCTCCAAACTCCATCAGACGGCCCCGCCGTGCGCCGGGGGAAAGGTAGCGGCGTGCGGAGCGGCGCGCACACGCGCAAACAACAACAAACGCGGCTCTGCCCTCCTCCGCCGGGGCCCTTTTCCTGGAGACGCTCCATTCTTCCCCGCACCCTTTTCCCCCGGCCCGTTCCCAAACGCGCTCCCCGGGGAGACGCGCGGACGGAGGGAACGGAGGGTGGGAGCCGGGACCGCGGGGCAGCGCCCGCCCCAGCGCCGAGAGCGGCGGCACGACGCCGGGCCCGGCCGGCACCGAGCTGAGAGCAGGAAAAAAATGAGGGAAAGGGACAAAAACCCCACAGAGCACAACACACGGGTCTACTGCTCCCCAGCACACACACCCACGGAGCTATCCTCCATTCTTTCCAGTTCCTCAGCCCTAATTCCTTTCTTTCTCTCTCTCTCTGCTTTAATTTGCAGCTGGACAACATTAAAGGCCTTTAAAGCCCACGAGGCTCTGACCCCACAGCGGTGGGATGAGGTCCACCCCCCCTTTCCCCCCCCATCACCCTCACCTCCTGGCGGTGCACAGAACGCAACTTGGCTGCAGCCGTGTACGGGCACATCCACCCGGAGCAGCCACGAAGCACTCGATATTGTTGTGCCCACTGGCCGAAAGAAATCCCCCCAAAATGTGTTATTTTTATTAATACTGAACAGCTACCCTATTTAATCCTCCCCCTTCTCCCCCACCCCCCCCGCCCCCGTCCATGCACATGTTGTAAGCCAGCAGGCTCAGGCTGAGGCCACTCAGTCCAGCGCCCCACGAAGGCACCATTGGCTTCACCCCTGGATGAACGCTTCTGTCACCCCAAGGAGCACGGCCCCACTGGGGATGAGTGCAGGGTCCAGCACACAGGAGGATCCCCCAGGCTACCCCTGGCCCGTCCTCCCGAGCCCATCCTGGGGGCTCTGCCAGCTGCTGGCAGGAGGGAGACCTAATGGCTCCTCGCCGTGGGGCAGCTCCGCTGATTTCCTCCAGTAGCCCCTGGCTAATAATATTTTCCACAGAGGTTCATTCATGGGAGCCTGACAAACCTCGTTACTATGTACAAGGATTTTTATTTGTTATTTAGTAGCTAGCCCTTTTAGGACAGCTGTGAGGTAGACACTGAAAAGGCAGCGGATGATTAAAAAGAACAATTCCACATACTTTCTCTTTCATCTGAGTGTCTCAAACCACGTTAAGTCTCACATTACTCCTCTGCAGGTAATAAATATAATTAGGGCTGATTCCAAAACTTTATTTGTATTGAAAAGTATCTCGCTCCACAGGGGCTCCATTCAAATCAGCAAATCTCTGTGTGGAGTAGGAGGCTACTTAGTAGGAGAATTTGGCCTCAAATAAGGAAACTGAGATGCAGACAGGCTTAGCAGCTTGCCCAGGCTGACACCGTTAGCCAACTGCAGCAACGGGATGGGAACAAAGATCCACGCGCCTCAGCGCGCAGCAGCCCTCACGCTGCTGAAACACGCTGTGTGTTTTTGCTGCTCTCCTCTGAAAGGCGTGACTTTTCACACGTGGTTAAAGCACGCTTCACCCGTCTGCTCATACTTGTGAGAGCCCCCAGCCTTTTCCCTTTGACTGCCCCCTCCGCAAATGCTGCTCCTCCTCTGCCATTCCACGCTCTGCTCCAGCCCCGCTTGCCCTTGGCCCCAGGAGCTGCCTATAGACAGGAGCCGGTCAGGAGACCCAGCTGTAGGGACATTTATTTAAAGAGTCTATAACAGCTCTGCAACAACTGTATTCTGACTGTACATTAGCCCCATCCAACTCTCTAACCTTGTGTTCTTTTTACAGCTCAGCTCCACACCACAACTGCCCTCCTCTGTCCATGTATGTTTATCTCTATTTTCCCTCCTGTTTAAGCATCTTCAGAACACTGAGCACATCCCCTCTGAGTCCAAGTCTGTGTCATGCCCACCATGCTGATGATCCTCAGTCAGCTCTCTGCTACTATGATTATGAACCAGAGCAATTGCCATCTACATCAAGAGCTATGGAACAGGACATCGGCCAGACCGGAACCATAATAAAAGGGGAAAAAATACAACACAAGAGAACCCACCAACAAAGAAATGCTGGGGGAGAAACAAAGATAAACAAGCAAGAGGGAGTGCTGAGAAGGAGAGAGGAAATGGAAGGAAGAAAGAAAGGAAGCAGAGATCATTGCTCTGAATGTTTCTTTCTGACATAAACCTTTCTTTTCCCTTACCCTAGCTTTAGCTTACAGCACTTACTCTTACCATACTCTATTTGCTGCTTAGTGCCTATCTCCGTCTCCCTGGTTTTCTTCATCTGATGTTTTCTGAGCTCCCAGCTTGGTGAGAGGAAGCACAGTGGGGTCCAAAAAGGAGGAAAAAAATGTTACCGTTATTGCAGTACTAATACTGTATTACTCCATTAGTGTATGGATGTCACTGTGTTATTATAGATTCTTCTGTAAAGTTATGTTCTCACAGTAAGTTCAACTACAAATGCAAGAAGCAGCAAGCCAAACAAACGGTTTGAGGGAACCTTTGAAATCTTCCTACGGTCATCTTGAAGCCTTGCTTTGTAGAAATTGCCAGGACGTAGAACAAAAGCTGCCGTCTTATCAGAAACTGGAGAAAATGAGGAATTTGGAATCAATGATGAATCAGCCCCAGCTGAAAATAAGACAATACGTAACCACAAACCTTGTTCAGCTCTTCTCCAGCTGAGAATCAGGATGCAAGTCCAAATACCTCCACGTGATGAGAAAAATGAAGCCTCCCCCCGCCAGCCCTTCCCCTTGCATTTCTCTTGCTCTGTTCCTCTGATGAGTGTCCAAATGAAAAAGGTTCAGGCAAAACAGGACAATTGGGGTTGAACTGAACCAAAAGGCTCTGACTTTCATTTAGGTGAGGGAAACAACTCGAATTATAAACTCTTATCTGAATTTTTGTGCGTTAGTGATTTTTTGGTTGCTATCGTGGTCCTCCAGTTCAAGAGGTGAACCAAAAAATCAATTATCCACCCAGCTCAAGTTAGAAATACCATAACTCTGGAATATTACAGACATGGAATCCGCACGTCTTTATATACAAGCAAATGGGCAGAAAGAAAGCCTTAAACTAAGGAGATGATTTAAAAAAAATAATAATAAAAACCATCAAATGATAACACTTCAGCTTGGTGCCTTTGGCAGCTGCTGCAATATTGTAAGTAAAGGAAGTGCTGGAAAATAAAGTGAGTTTTTCATGTTTTGTTGTTTCCACTGTAGATTTTAATAATAGAGACCTACAAAGTCCAAGGAAATGTAAGATATTCCACAGAATGATTTACTGGAAAATTCTCATAGAAAATATGCAAAACTCTGAAGATCCTACATGGATTTTCTTTTTTAGGCATATATCCAAAACAACTACAGCATTAGGAACGAAACTCTAACATTTCTAAGAAAGGGTTTTTGGAATAGGTTAAGAGAGAGAAAGGAGAACAGAGTGGGGTTCATGCATTTACTATGAAGAATATCTTGCAAATAATGAGTGCTTATTTCAGAGTATGGAAATGTTTAGCTACAATGCAGTTTGGATCATATGCTTCGGAACAGATTTTTCCTTTCAGTGTGCATGCCTAACTGCCATTTCCATTAACGGGAATTAAGTACATGTGTCAAGAGAAGAAGTTAACTCTTAGAAATATAACTAATCTACGCTTTTTTTAAAAGAATGTAAATGCCACATCAGGCATGTTTGGTGTTGGCAAAACGGAGCGCTGAATATAGGATCGCAAAATCTGAGAAGGAGAAGGCGGTCTGGAGGACTGAAATTTCTGTGCTATTTAGAGTTTTTCAATTTACTGAATTTCTTCAAGGAAAAGTAAAACCATCTCACTTGCAAGCGAGAAGCCCTCATTTATCAGCTATTTACCTGCAGTTTCAGTGGGGGCCTATCATCTGCAGCACTACCCATAAAGGAGTACTGACAGTACCCTGAAAGAGAAATCTGAATCTTCATCAAAAATTGGAATTCAAACTTCCTTAAGGACCACTAAAAAAGATTACAGAGTTCCTCATCCCTTTATTAACATCAGCTCTGCTCTCTTTGATTCCATCCACTCCACATTGGCTGTGGTAAAGGTAACTCAAAATTCATACAGAACTGTAAACAACTGTGCATTTTTAGAAACAAAATTATATGCAAACACATGCAAAAAAAAAAAAAAAAAAAAAAAGTACAAAAAACCCTCAATACAAACAAAAAAGCAACCACAAAAAGATAGGGACATATTCATGGATAGAAACTGTCTTTACAGTTCTTTAAGAAACTAACTAGATTTCAAATCTACAGTTTCTCTCATTAAGGCTCTGAACACAAAGCAATACTAGAGTAAGAACCTGTTGCTCTCAGTCTTTTCTCTAACTTCTTTTTTAAGCACGACTATTTTGCACACAACATGCCACCTCTGCCAAAGCCTTCAGCAACGCCTCACCTGCCCTGTCCTGCTCAGGCCGATCACATCCAAGGGACCGTCCTGCCACTACCAGGGCCCAGCCCATCTTCAGCCCCTGGGATGACAATGCCAACAGGAACATCCCTCCTCAGTGTCATTTGGGATGACTGTTACCAACATGTAAATGCCTGCCACAGTACACCAGATGATGAACTTTGCTCGTTTCATACAGACAACCAACTCCCATCGGAAGGAAATGACTCCCTTTTCCCCTGGTGTGTGCGTGGAGGAGTGGTCGGGAGAGATCGAGTCTCTTTTGAAGGAGTAACCTCAGTTTTATAGCCAAACATAAGCCTCTGAGCCCACATACCCTAATGGCACAACTTTGATCTATTTATAAAACTAGATAATAACGGTTGAGCAGGACTCAAATTGCACTGAAAGCGAGATCTTTTCACTTAACCCAGTGGGTCTTTCTGAGTCTCCCTCAATACAATGCCTGCAGAGTTTATCACCATAGAACTGACATTTCCCCAACAGCAATACTATACAAACTCATCCACTGGCAAGGACTATGAGCATTATATTTTGTCTCTGCGTTCCTAACCTGACTGCATTTTCCACTATAATCTGCTCTTCCTAACCTATGCACCAAGGAGGCTGGGTTTAAAACAAACGGATTTGCTCCCATTGATTGTCTGATATCAAACAAGCATCATGCAATTAAAAGCTCAAGGGTGATTTGTAATAATCCACCACAGCTAGTTCTGTGTACTTTCTAAAGGCGTTCCTTCATTTTGCAGCCCTGTGGTTTGTTCTTGTGTTTGCAATCAAAATTCTCCAAGCCCACATGTACCTCTGCTGTCTGCTTCTATACATCGTCTTTCAGTGCCATTGGGATCATTTCTTACATGTTTACCATAGGGCTCTCAGCCACCTTCAGCTAACCAGCCTGGGCTCTTCTTTGTGGGCATGACGCACATATAGCTCAGTTCATGGATGCCCTCCATTTTACGTACTCATTTGGATTAGAAGAGGAGAAAATGTAAAATACTTCCAAATAATTTTACCATTTTCTTTTCAGTTTGTGTTAGAAGACCCATGAAGAATAAAGTCTTCTGCAAGAAATACCTTCTATCAAAACCAGTTTACATTTTAGACTAACTGTAATTAAACAAAGAACACAGAAGAGATAAAATTTTTACATGCTGTAAATTGTTTATCTACGTTATTCCTTTTTAGTCTGTATAACCACAAGTATTCATGTAACCACTATACAGCAAATGTTTCAAAAAACATAGATGCTGAAATGTGCGGTTTTTAAATTCAGAACAGATTTGTAAATACATCCCCTTTCTAATGTACCACACACGTTTGCTGCATAACATATACAGTCTGTGATAAGATTAATACAAATTAGTGTTTATTAAATGCACTCTACTGATATTTAACTTGTTATACATGTCACTGGGAAGATCAAGCTGTAAATTAAGCTATGATTCTAATGACATTAAATGCATCTCTGGAAGGAGTCATAAAATGTTGCTATCTTACACCTTGCACGCTGAAACAGCAGTCACTGAGGATGTAGAGTTATGTTACATTTCTGAAGCAACAAAAGTCTACTATATGCATTCATTTATTTTAATGCAGCTCTGATGCCATTTTATGACTGATTTTCCACTTTGGGGTAAAAGCAGAACGAATGCCATTTGGTTCTGTTGAAACAAAAAGCTAAGCTCCCACTTCCAACACAAAACCCCCAATTCAGCCACTATTACAGAGAAATAAATAGGCAAGTATGGTATAAAACAGATTAACTGCTTGTTTTTACTGCTAGTTCTATAGAGACTAACTCTTGCTCCTCTTGTTACATGGGACAGCTAGAGGCTGGCAGCATTGCTGGGTGCCATGGTAAGTGCCCCTGGGAATGCTTCCACACTTTGTTGCAGAAGCAGAGCAAGTACTGCTACGGTATTTTGAAGCCTAAGTGTGAGAACATTGGAATACCTAGGGATGCTTTTTAAGAGCCCTAATGCCATCCAGGTACAGAGTGGATGACCTTCTGTTACCACTTACCTTGGAAGCAAGACAGATTCTCAACAGGTGGCACTGAAGCGTAGTGAGAGTATAAAACAATCAGGAAGAAAATAGTAAAAAAAAAAAAAAAAAAAAAAAGCCAACCAAAACAACAACAAAAAAGATAACTGGATCGAGACCAACACTCATTTAGATTAAAGCACAAAGTAGTTTCTCAGGAATGTTTATCAAAGAAAACTTACATCATAAATTTTTCTTTGCCTGGAGAAGATCCAAGGCTGAGTGTCTCTTCTCTTGCCATCTAACACTGCACTGAATCCAGACCGCACATTTGCTCACCCGCTTTTCCCCTTAAATAACACTTTCTATTTCTGACGCTGCTTTTGTTTTGTTTTACAAAGTTTAATTTCTCTTTCTTTGTTGATGCATTTTCCTTTTGTCATTATTTCAGAGTTGTGTAAAAGTAATTAGTGACACGATGCCAAGAACTGAACCTCACAAGCAACCTAAATATTTTGATTCACTGAGAATGCAGTCCATAATTTACAAGTGCCTGACCCCTGTCCAATAAATAAAATAAAATAAATTAGATAACTTCTGCCTGTTAACAACCTTAGCCTCGCGGATAAAAATCTCAAAATGCAAAAACAATAAATGCCACCACAGCAGGTATCAGAAATATCCTCTCAACACTTCTGCAAGAAAAACAACCGTATTCTTACATATGGTTTTCAGTACCTGACCCCATACGATCAATCCAATGAATCATCTCCCCTGGTTTTTCCATGTAGCCACTGCCTTTTCCCAAGAGTAACATGGTTCAAACTCTGCACAAAGATTTCACAGGTGAGAATGTCACAGGTGAACCTTGTTTCCTAAAGAATTCTGAGCTAGCAATAGAAGCAGGTGGCTCCAGGAGGGCAAATCGTGGGAAATAAGTGCAAGCGTGTTACTGAGTAAGGTACCTTGACTTAGGAGCCAAGATACAGTGTGTCCCCACAATATTCCATGAGCTCTGAGGACCGTAGCTGGCAGCTGCTAGGCACCCCAAGTTGGAGCTCATGGCTAGACAGGTAACCTGAAGTGCCTTTCAGAATGTTTTGTTGTTGTTGTTTTGTATGGCTAACCCTAAAATCTTGCACTTGGCACATAATGCAAAGGTAAACACAAGTCTTTTATTTCACAGATATGGAAACACTCTAGAAATCTAGACCAAACAGGAAGCTGCAGAGAAGTCTGTTCTCTATACTTACCACCTTTTCTTCTGAAAGACTGACTTCTTGTTGTAATAACTAAAAAAGTAAAATGGAGTAACCCATTTTCCTTTCTTGTATTTCATAAAAATCTGTCTTATCTTTTCTCTAAGCAGTCTTTTTGCTTTTTTTTTTTCCTAATCTCAAGATCAAAACCTACACTGAATCTCTTCATTTTTTTCTCTGTTTCTGCTATATTCATCTCTAGGTGGCCTAACACATAAAGATCTCAGTACTACAGGAAAAGGCTTACTACTGACAGATGACACCAATATTTTCAGTATGCTTTCCTATTCCATTTTCAACGACTAAGTCTTGTGTTTAGATCATTCCACCTACTTTGGTTAAATATTTCATATGAAAACATAGGTCTGCTTCCTTTCCGCTCCTTTGTAGTCGCAGTCATACTAGAAAAGGGCAAGGTGCATCACAACATCCCTTTTTCTAGCCAATATGTAATATTACATTTCTGTGAACGCTACAATTATGTAGCTAACCAACCCATCCTCCTACACTGCAAGAAGAATCCTCTGCCTTCTCCCACTCTGACTTGATGGTTTCTGCCTCAGATGCAAATGTTTCTTCACTGTCTCACTACAGTGGTCACAAGCGTTTTCAATTCATTAGCAGAGATATGAAAAAACAGCTCTTACACTCAGATTCTGAGTACCCCCACTGCAGTGTTTTCCTACACCAAATACCAAAAGTATACTTCCAGTTTTGTCCTGTGTCCCTTAGAAGGCTGTCTAATTCTCAAAAGTACAATTATTTTTCCAATAGGCTCTTGTGAAGATGTTTTTGAAAGAAAACTTTCTGAGAAAAAATACCTAATGACTGTCCTCTACTATTTGTTGACAAGCTCAAGGAATATCATTAGACATCATTTTTCTTTACAAAAGCTCTGCTGACTGATAGCTGTAATATTACAATACTCATCTATATGTCTCTTAATTTTACTTTTTATTACTACTTCAACCCATTTATCAAGTAAAGAACAAAAATTCATTAGACTAATTCTCAGCATCAATTCTACTGTTCAATTACAGAGAAGCAGAAAAATTGCTTTCTCCAACCTCAGAGCTTAAAGGCAGTATTAGAGGAAAGACTACATATTAAGTTAGCAGCCCTATCAATTTTTAGCAGCACATTTTGGTATATCTCACTGTACCTGGTACTCTGTTGCTCTTCATTTGATGGGTTTAGCACCTCTTTTTCCTTCATTCTTGTCTGTGACAGTAGCTAATCCTTAATATTGCAAAAGAATGGCTACGGGTTAGATTTCCCTCTTAAGTCTTCTATGATGGAATATGACAAGGAAATAATTTGGTTTTTCAGCAAAACCCTTATCCTCCTTACCTATTATTCTGTCTTAAATACTGAAGAAAAAAGTTCTTAATTTTTCTTCTATACTACGCTGCTGAGGGAAAAAAGTGATTTGCAAATGTGACATGGAAAGTCTTTTAGAAAATATCTGAATTTACTCCCTGCAGTTTCAACAAGCCAATCCATTCTCAAGACACTATGCTACTGTTTCAGATGGGTATCGCACTTCAAGCTAGCTATAATCACAAAATTCTCCAGTTTTAAGTGACACCTATTCCAATAGCATACTCCCTTTTCTAGTACTGTATACTAGGCAATGCAAACCAAGAGTTCAAAGAACTTGGAACCAAGTCCATCTTCTAGACTTGCTAAGCCTTCAGGGGTTGACAAGTTTTCACCATACACTGATGTACTAAGAAATTCTCTTTGTCAAGAATGTATGAAATGGCATCAGTTCTCAAAAGCTGAGAAGGAACTATAGCTTCCTGCATCATGCTATTGGGCCGGTGATTTTGTGAGATTAAGTCATTATGTAAGAGTTTTAATAGTCTCTGCTTACAGTTGAACTAGCCCTTACAAGGAAAAATACAGTGTTTTTAGTAATGATCCAGTGATCTGCATTAACAAATCTGATTGCTTGTTTTGTGCAGTGCTCGCACTATTTTTACAGGTGGGTTTCAGCTAAAATCTAGCTAAAATCTAAATCTTTTTTTTTTTTTTTTTAAAAGCTTATTAAATATTTGCTTGCATTAGAATTTTAGTTGTTTTCATCATTGGATCATTGGTAACTATGTGCAGTCTCTCTGCCATTCTCTCTGATACTCTGATACAGGATGTGTAATGTGACCTATCTCTAAAATACAGGATATTCAACAAGGAGTTTTTAGCATTGCGTTTTTAAAGGTTGCTACACACAATCTCTGTGTACCAAAATGGTTGTTCATATGTGACTACTCAGCTATTAATATAGCAGAGTGAATACGCAGTATGGGCGGGACTGCAGCCAGAAAACCTCTTAGAAACAGTTTGCTAGACTATTTCAATTCACAAGTTGACCAAACATGGGAAATAACAGAAAGAAGGATCATCCCCACCTTCATGGGCAGACAAAGGCAATAGACAAATTACATATGGTTTACCGGGTTCCACATCATGTGGACAGAGAGTCTCATGCATCTTTGTTGTTTTAGCCTGACTGCACACAGTCACTCTTTGCATAAATCAGGAACACCTGTTTAGGATTTTTAGATATTCAGCATCTGTTGCTGAAGAGTCAGATGTTGCTGAGCCACTGCTGGCCATCCAAAAATCTTACAGATCACTGCACAAAGCAACAAGGCAGTAGATTATCACTAAAAGCCATAGCCTATTGTCCAATTCCTTACATTTTGCATGCCTGGAGAAGCTTTCAGACCTCTGATGTTCACTGAGTCAATTGTAAGACAGAAGAGGATCACTATAAGAAACACATACAAGCTTTGTGCCATTATTTTAATCTGGAAGCTAATAGACTGACACTTCCTTACCAGTAAGTAAAAGTTTCCTTACATTTAGATTACTGACAATTCTTACTTCTGGTGATCCAAAATACATCTGTAATATTGAAGTCATTTCCCTGACCATAATCCTTCTACTTACGCCTCATAAGTAACCACCATGTAAACTTTTTTTTTGCATGTGTTTAAATACACAGAGCTGAAGGAAGTATTCACAGAAAGGACTCAGATTGGCTACTGTGATGCATTTCAAACATTATAAAAAATACAAAACAAACAAAAATCACAAAGAGATAAGTGTAAAGTGCCTCTATGAATATAAAGAATCTATAAAGCCGTCACTAGGTGGGTCCATAGCAATGGATTAGACTTTGAGAGATGTTACACACAAAACATTAATGCTTAAAACAGATGCAATACAGACCAAAAGAAAGTCTGGAAACAGGAAACCAGAAAATGAAATGGGAGAGATTCTTTCCTCCAGCTGCAGAGCCATCAGGCTTTGAAACCAGGGGGCTGTATTCTGCACTGCTGCCCATCCCTGTGGATGCGTCAGTGAGGAAGACTACAATTCAAATGAACAGAAGTTGCTCGTGTTCTCTGGTCAGCAAGTCCACACGCTTCCATAGAAATGGTAATTCTCCTTTACGTAGGAGTAAGAGTGAGGATGAAGAAAGGTATTTTTATAGACCTAAATCCCTGCATCTTCAAGCCAAAGGAGGAATGTTCCTAATTCATCCTTGAAAGTATTTCTTTGGGGCAGTGAGTGGAAAGGAAAGTGTCATTTCTTAAAGTACTTTCCTCTTGAACTACTATAAGAGTAGGGTGTGGGTTCCAGACAGAAAATCCATTAATTTTGGTCTAGTCACAGTTATTCAGATCTGGTAACACTTCAGCCACGTGGGGAACTACCCCAGTATGGCCACCATGACAGCAAGAAAGGAATAACAGGTATTTTCTTATTTCTGCTAAGCAGAAGCTCCTATCGGGATACAAAGATGATGGAAAATGTGGGTGGATTATTTGGTTCCAGCTGGCTCCACATCACACAGTGAGGAAATGCCATGATCTTTGACAGGTTCATATTAGCAAAAATCAAGTGAAAGATTATGGGAAAGCTTCCCATTCCATTATCAAATAATTTGGGGGAGGGAGAAGGGTGGGAGACGAGCGGTTTTTCTTTCTAAGCTCTTCAGGAACTGTCTATTTTTATGACCCTTTTAATGTTGAAAGCATTGTCTGAAAAAAGGACTAATCTCAAACAATGTGAAAGCAAATCTATCGTTAGACTTCTCAGAAAATGTAAAGCAGGAAGAAACGAGCACTGAGTGAAGCTGCTGTGCAGCAGGTCTAACTGGCTGACCAGCAAGAGGTGCCAAGTTCCTGGGGACACTATCAGGCCCTGACTGCCCCTGCCCACCCCCAGGCCTACTACACCTAGGGCTCCATGTCAATTCCCAGAGCCATCAGCCCCTGCCCCAGTGAGACTTCAGCAGGGTTGGATCCAGCTCCTCACAGCCCTGCCTACCCACAGGCCCACCTCCCCACTTGGCCTCAGCCCGGACGCAACCTCAGGGAGGTGCCTGATGACTGGAGCTACCCTGGTGCTCCTGGATGGGGCTGTGGGAGTGACCCTGGCTGGGAAGGTGGAACGTATATTGGCTGACAGGCCCTGCCCGGCCATCCTGGGGAGCCCTCGTGTTCCCCACCTTGTGGCCTCTGGAGAACAGCCAGCCCCTATGTCTACCGTGACAACAGACTCTGCAATGCAACCCACCCATAACACAACTGATAGCCAAATGCCAGTAATGAGATCCAGGCAACAACAGCCCCCAATACCTAAATCAAACAAAAATCAATAAGGTGCATCTTCCCTTTTTCCTTACAGAGGTGAGATGTGGACCAGGACATTCACACTTTGAATGTGCTGTTCTCAGCTATATTCATTAATTCTCTATGCACTCCGTCGATTACTCCAAAAGTAATGCCTCCTATTTATTTCCATGAAAAATATAGCCAATTCAAAGAGCACAACACTACTTGATAGGGCAAAATCTAAGCTACAAAACACTTCTGTAAGATAGTCACACCAATAACTAGGTATTTTCACCAGTAGTAACTAAGAGCCTGCATACTGCACAGATAAAAAATCTTCATAGTGATCCAGAAACTGGTTTGTCTTTAATGTTGCTGTCACCAATGCTGAAATACACCACCTACTGCCTCTCTGTGCTCACATCCACTATTTGGTCTCCATCAACATTCAGAAAGCATCAACGGATGTGAATGGGCGCAATTTTTTCTATGTGAAGGAATTCAGTGACACACCTTTGCTTCATGTGCACTTCCATGTCAGATGCCATTTTGTCAGGCTGCCCTTCTGCTGCCATCTGTCACAGAGCAATAAAATGTAACAGAATATTGGTTGAAGGTTCAACCCGTACTGCTATAACACCAACATCCACCTCTGACGTCATGGGGCAACATCATAAAACAGGAGGCATTACTTTCAGAGCAGCCCCTGTGTATAGAACTAGGTGGCTTAATAGACTGATCTGTGACAATCGATAAAGAAGTAGGAGGGATAGAATTCAGATAATATCCCTTGCTGGTGTTTGAATTCAGGGCTACCAAGGAACTGCTCCTTCCTCTGGGGAGCTACAGTTCAAAGCTACCTCCTGTCTTTGGATCTTCCCAGGTCACTTCTGTCAAGAGTAGAGAAGGGATTACTAAGTTCCTCTGAAACACAGACACCGGAGGAAGAAGAGAGGGCTGCAAAAATGGCTCTCTGTGCCCTGTATTCACAACCGAATACACCTCAGAAGCTGGGGTTAGCCTTCCTCTGCCTGAAGGCTACAGATTCACACCTTGTTGTTCCTAACAACTTGCCAGGCATTAAAGCTGTGACTACAGACTAGTTAAATGCAGTGAGTCTCCCTAGAAGCTGCTACAAGATGTGAGAAGCTCACTTTGATAGGAAAGGATGTGACACAAAGATGATACACTAACACAGCAGGGGAGGTGTCCAGCCTAGAAAATGGTGCACTGGATTCCAGAGCCTGCTCTACAGCCTCTTCCTTCATTTTACATTAAACAGCCATGGATTACATATTAAGATTGTTTCATTACTTAACCCATTATGCTAGTACAGAATTCTCTTTCCGCAGCCAAATTAATCTTTTATTCTTTCTAGACAATTTTGAACCATTTCATTAAGAGAACTGCAGATCTCAGCCAGTCCTAGATTATTCTGCATTGTGATGCTTGGGCTACTCTCCTAAAAAGTGAGAAATGCAAAGCAATACTCTCAGGAGTAGACTGAGAGACCGATCCACACAGAACAGCATTTTGAGAGACCTCTGAAGGGAAGAGCTGCTACTGTTCATTTATACCAGCAGCACTTCTGGGTGAGCTTTATTTTAATTTTTAAAAAATCATGCAATTGGAAAGTTTAGGCACAATCAGGGCAGACAGAAGCTAAGAAGAGGTTCTTGGGATCACAAGATTTCATTTAGGCACTTACATTCTGTCATATTCCACTTTAAACGTTCTCAGAACTGAGTCTAAGTGCAGCTTCAATTAAAGAGAACAAGACATTCCCTATGTAAAGAAAATGGATGTGGTTGGAATAAAACTGCCAGACAGGAAAGTGGCTGGAAATACACATGAATGCAGGAGTTTGAACCTGATATTTAACAATCACTTAAAATTAGAATCTTTCTAAAAATACACCTTTTCTATAACCTTAATACCTGCTTAGAGTCATTGAAAAGTTCAAGGAGTGGCAACAGTTAATTTTTTTTAAGTGTTACTGTCAAATCACACTAGGATATATTCAGAATTTGTCACATGACTCTTCCAGTACAGTTAAACAACACACTCAGCCAAGACAGCACAAGATAGCAGCAGTATAGTATGAGTTAAGTACTATTTTATCATCAGGACACTCTATCAAATGAACTCTCTGAAGATACTTTCTAAGCAATTTTGGCTACAAAACTAAAGTAACCCTTTTTTTATTTCAATATACATCACTAAATACATGTATATAAAATCTCTAGGTATAGAAAATGTAATTGAGGTAAAGATAAGTTGCCTAATAGTATGCACAGGCAACTGTAGAGTAGGAATTTCCAAGTTTTTAATGCCAGTGTTGGTCTAGCTTCTTTCAGATCTTTAGGCAATGTTCTGTCAAGTCTCGCACGAATATACCAGTTCTAAAAAATAGTTAGCATCTATTTTGCGGGGTTTCCAGGAGAATCATCTAGTTAATGTTTTTACAACACTTTCAAAATATAGAGTACTGTGTAAGAGCACAGAATTGCTTAAAAACCTGACAATGAATCTGGAAACTTCCTTCGGTGAAATGGTTGCTTGACATCCAAATTCCTCTCATAGAGACTCTATGTTCCTTGAACCACTGCTAGCCTGTTATTAACTTCTCTGAGTAGATGGTAAGGATTTGTGGGAGCCTAGACAAAAGTTCAGAACACAGGTGGATCTCACTGGTGCTATAGTCCGCAACCTCCTCTGCTGTCTTCTCATCAATCATCTATTACTAAAAAGGCAGAGATGGTGCAAGGGATGGAATACTACTTACTGGATGACCGGGAAGCATACTGAATATTAATTTGAAGAAAACTTCATGTTTTCTTTTGGATTTATGGCTGCTCTAAAGAGGTGAGGCTGACAGTGGCAGCCATTATACCCGACATGCTGTTCAGTGCGGTATTTGGATTTAGGTCAATTGAGGATTTTACACAAATATCCAGGGTCTTGAATAATGTGAATAGAACAGAAGAAAAATTATTACAAGTTTGTTTTATTGCATGTAAACAGTGCTGGGAAAAAAAGCCCTCTCATCTCATATTGTATACTATTTGCTTCCAAATAAGCAGGAAGAAAAGCAAAAAGCAGAGGAAAAAAGAAAGCAAAACACAACAAAACTCAGAACTTTTAAAGTTCTTCAAAAAGGTTCTGTTCAAGCAGCAGTTCAAAGTATAGACTGGTTCTTATTTTATCTTTTAGTTGGCTTATCCATCCACCATAAGGACTTCTTTAGTTCCTGTAAAACAACTGTGTGTTCAGGAGAGTGTCTATTCTGAAAATGTTTCTATTCATAAAAACAGTCTTGCTGAATTCTAGCTTTCCAGTATGTTTGCAGCTCAATGTGAGATTTACTGGCTGACAGATAAAAGATGTCTTTTTCAAGCACCAGTCCTGAACACTCAGTAAGGGATCATAAAATCAATCTGGTTACCTAGTGGCTCATCCAGCAACAATAGGAATAGACAATTTGTTCACTGTCAACACGTGGATAACTCCATTGCCTTTGCAGTCTTCAGTGGGATTGTACAGTTTAGTCAGAATACTGCCTTGCCGAAGAGCTACGTTCAGACGTCTGCTCCTGATGCACCAAACAAAGGAAGTTTCATACTACTGTTCTCTGAAGCTGCCGCTCATACAGTGTAGAGCAGGGGTCGGCAACCTTCCAACGGTGATGTGCCAGATTGTAATTTTCTTTCCCAAATTAGAGTTTAAGAATGCTGGCAGGAACTTTGAAGGAGCCAACAGACGCTGCCTCTCAAAGAGGCAACATGCTGCCAATCAGCTGATTGGCAGTATCTGCCTCTGTGAGAGGCAGGGGCTCTGGCTTCTCAGGGAATCAGGATCCTGGTAGGAGCCAGTGCCTCTCAGAGGCGCCTCCTGCACTGGTCTTCCTACGTGTTGTTATAAATCTACCCTATGGTGCTGATGCCATATGTGGCCAGGTCCCAGCTTTTACCCTAAAAATCTGCCCAGAACTCAAGGCCACATCCCAGCTTGAGCACTGGTTCTAGGGCGAAGGGAAAGGACAAAAACAAAATAGAATGTAGCGCTCCCTGAAGCCTGCAAAGTCACGGGAAATAACACAAATGTTCTCAGTTGTCCAAGTTTGTAGCTTTGAGTTTCTGTCATGGGACACAGGCAATGCACTAACACACATTTTAGAGAAAAAAAAATCACAATGCTTACACGTGCCCTCGTATTTTCATCAAATTTGCATCTCTCTTTCATTTTCAGGACTCCCCATACATTTTCATTGCAAGAGGAAATAAATGCACAGGCAACATACTGTCTAGGGCAGAAGAGATCTCTGCAAACAACTCTGCACATTTTAGAATGAAAAATACTTGAGAAAATAAATAGTTCCTTTTCAAGATGTTTTTGTGAGACAGACTTATCTTAACTGAGAAATATAGATCACTTCTACTTTTTTTTCGCAAAAATTGTAAAAGGAGGACAGTCTTCCCATCTCTTTTCAGTTTTTTAGCAAGTCATGCCACATTTTAAAAGTGTGCAAATGATGTACATAACCAGTGGTGTTGCTGAGAAGTGCTTCACAGAGATTGGATCTGAGCACGGAAACATGCTCTCCTCAATTCTAAACCTTCCTGCCAAACTGAACAGCAATGCGGTTGATAGAACTGCCACCATATCCTCTTCAGGACGTTTAAGAGCACTGCTGGCTACTTCCAGTTTCCCTACAGCCTCCTCTATGGGGGCTGTATTTCACAATCCTTCTCTTAGAACGGCAGTGATCCACCATTTGTGCCACTGGCATTACTTCACGGGGCTTTGCTCAGTAAATAGTCTGATTCTGCTGAGCTAGTAGCAGCTGAAATTGTTGGTGATATATTGTCCTATCATTAAACATGCTGTCACCTAGCAGGATGATTGACTAGAGTCTGAAACTTGGCAGAATAGTGTTTTGCACTTAGTTTGGCATTTCTTTATTAAGTTCAGGTTAGATTCGCTTCAGGAGTGTGCTTGCCAGCTATGCCTTGTTTCAGAATTTATATACAGTCTGATGATTAATGATCTATTTACAAAAATATACATAATGAAATTTTTATCTTCTTTTTCTGCTCAAAATAAAACACACCTATCATTGTATTCTGATGAAGCAAGCCAAATTCCACTTGAAAAAAACACTGTCAGACCTCAACACGGGATCTTTCCATAATTTGTACAAATCCAAAAAAAATCTAAGCAGGAGAGCATATTTTTAGGAACTAGTGTTTAAAAAAATGAGACACATCATACAAAAATCACGCGGTCTCTTTTTTTTTTTTTCCCTCCTCTTTTCTTTGTCTCCATGTCCCTCTAATTTAATGAGGTACCAAGGAATGCTGGATGCTTTGAGCATCTGCCTCTGCACCAATGCAATTATCAGAACAGAATTACTGTAATATAACAATAGTGCCTAGGAACCTCAGTCACCAGTGGAAGGTAGGTGCTACATAAGCACAGAGTTCCTGCCCCCGGCAGTTTGCAAGTCATGAAACAGGAGACAGCAGTTAGACTGGAGCAGCATGGTAGCAATGAAATGTATTTGCTCAAGATAATTATGCCCAAGGTTGCAGAGACCTATCAAGTTTTTTTTAGATATTAAGACAAATCATCAGCCCAGCCACAGCTTCAACAACTTCACACGACTCACTGTCCACTTTTGCAGACTGTTTACCATTGTTTTGTGGTTTACTGCTTGAGAATGGCTCAACTGTACCATTTCACCTTCTGCAGTAATGGACTTTCACTCGTAGCTGTCATTGCTACTTTGAAAGTTGAGAGTACAGACTGAAAGACACAGCTGTGCCATGAAGCAGTTATAAAGTAAAGAAGTTATTAATCCCTACAAGCATATATATCGCCATGCCCAAGTGCAGTACAGTTTCTCAAGTATATTTTACTCCCTGTCTCAAATATCAATTTCTCTTGTTCCCCTTCCCTTATGATACCAGTAGATTTTTTTCTGAAGTACTTAGGGCCAGATTCTCAAAAACGCCTTAATATATAACTAGAAGATCATTCTGTAGTATTCAAAACTGCTTGCAGAAGCACTGCTTAGGCACCTTTGAGAATTTCAGCTGACATGGATGAATCTTTCCATGACTAAATATCCTGGGCACTTGAGCAAATGTCATTTTTTTTCTCCTGATGGGTCAAAACTTCCTTCTCTTCCCATAGATAGTTCGGTGCTCTGTGGCAATAATAAACCTTTTCTTCCTGGGTTAAATGTGGTGGCAGCCAAGCTTTCCCTTTAAGTATTTAATTAATCTTATTGCCAGAGTATTCTTCTTGAAGCCTTGATAAAGAGCCACTTAGCACTCGGAATTAAAATTTATGGGAAAGAAAGTTTGGATGGTATTTGTTTCACCTAACAGTACGCATCTTCCACATAACTGTTAATGTCTGAGCTGGGCCCTGTTCACAGTCAGCAGGGAAAAGCAGGGTCTCATAGGAGAAGACTAATTTGACCCATTCTAAATAGATACTAAAAGATTTGGTGAATTGCACCTCAGAAGTGCCTGTATCTCTGGACTGGCCAGAAAGAAAGAATGGACTCCAGTGCAGCACCTATCCTGAAGACCTGTGAACTTAGGTGAGAAGAATTGCAGCACTGTGTCTGGAGGTTAAAGCAGGATGTTGGTAGTCCAGCTTTATGAATTCCTTCCTTTCTGTCATTAACTCTAAACATAACCAGCAGCAAATCATTTAACTTCTCAATGTTTCAGTTTATGTATCTATAAAAAGGTATATTATAGTGCTGTTACACTCTAGATAGGCTGCAGAGTCATAGCAAAGCAAAACTAGCTCTTGAAAGTGTGTTGAGAACCTCAGAGGGAATATATTAAATATGTGCAAACCATATTAAAGAGACTACTAAAGAATGGGGAAAACAACTGACAAGTCTTGGAGCAAGGAATAAAAGAGATTAAATTCCACTCACTGCACATAAACGTTGTGAATAGTCTATCTTACAAATGTTTAGCATGTTGCACATGCTCAAGAGATCTAATATTTCAAGGTGGATTTTCTCCATGTTATGAGAAGCAAGGAACTTGGTTAAATTGTCATCTAGAGTTACGGAGCGCGCAGAAGCTAGGAGAGTTTATTGTGCTGCTAAGCCTTGTAACAGTGTAAATGAAGCTCTTGTTGCAGGGTGCTAATCTTCTCAGAACTCTTATTAAAAATGGATGATTGCATCTACTTGCAAACAGTCAGGGCATCAGTTATTGATTTACTAAGCCCTCGAGCATTGCTCCCAGTACACTTCTGCAAGGGTCTTATGTAAATGTAAGGGGAAAAAAAAGGAGGGCAAAGATGGCTATTTGCATGGCATTATTTATTTACTTATTTATTTATTTCCCCCCCTACCTAAAGGAGTCCAAAAGAGACACGTGCTTATGTTATTAGCAAGGACAACACAATACATTTTGATTCTGGATTCAGCACTCTCCCAGTCTATCTGGAAGCAAATGGTTAATGCTCCACAGCCAGAGGTGCTGTAAAAGAGGGAGAAATTGAGCACCCGAGATGATTATAGCTGAAAACATGACTCTAATGTAGGGAAATAATTCATATTTAAATAATTGATTATTATCTACAAAGTTATCATTATAATCATGTTTATAATGAATGCATGTTTTACCAATTTGAAATAACTAAGTATTCTAATCTTAGCAAGCTTAAAGAAAGTCTGTTAATGAGATAAGAATATTTTCCTTTCTGCATATGTATTAACTGCTCTTCTTTTTAGTTCAGAAAAGATGCTTGCAAATGAATTACTCTGGGATGTGTTCTTCTAATTTCACCGGTGTGAGAGCAGGTAGTAACAGGAGAAACACTGAAACACTGCTGGGAAAAAAATCTAGATAGCTATAGGTTTTAATTTATCCCTGCTACTTCAAATTGATATAGTCTTTTCCTCTGGATCATTGTGCAATGATGTCTTCACTTCTGTATTTCATTAGTGGCTATGCCATATCCCAGTCCTCAATATCTGTGAAGCATTTTCAGTGCAAGGCTGTGGGATACAGAGCACCCTTATTTCAGTGGAAACTGAAGATGCTCTTATGGGAGCACATTCTTTGAGTTCTCTCTGTGGCATTTATTTTTCATTTTTCCCTAGTAAAGTACAATCTTTCATTTCAAATGAAATCTGTACTATAAATATCAACACCGTAGTCACTTGGAAATCTACGCTTATACTAGAGTAGGTGTTAACTTCCACCAAAATCAATGAAATTTAGGAATTTAAATCTCTTTAGGTACTGGGGAGTTAGTCTAATGGAATGAATTCTAAAGATCTTGTGCTTTGAAAGCTAGTGGCAAACAGTCACCAGAGAAAATTCTCGCTTACTTTACAAATAGGTCTCCACATCATCTATATTTTACCTAGAGCTGGCGAATCTCTGATGACTTAGCAGCAGCATCTTTATATTTATGATGAACATCTTGATGTGTGGCATGTGGACACTCTCACTGTGCGCAGATCTCAACAGTTCTGGTCAACAGACAGATTCAAATTCAACACTAATCACTGAGCTTATAAAAGACCACTAAGATCACCTAGTCCAATCTATCAACTATGATGGATTTTTTGTTTTGTAACCAAAACAATTCAATTTTATGAACTGAAAGGCGTAAAAAGCATTTAGAAGAAACCTTGTAGACATGCATAACTTAAAATGGCACATAGCAAAACTGATCATGAGTAATAGACTGATCTTTCAGGAAAAGAAGGAGACTTCTTGTTACACTATCTCCATTGCTGACAGGTAAATTTCCTTGATAATTGTAATCAGCACCTGAGGTTCCAATTAATGCTGCTGAACATCGCTCTTCGGGAATACATAAATTGAAACAGAATACTGTCACTTTTTTAATACCGTAATTATTCTTTTGTTTATTTTAGCTCAAAACAATAATCTGGAGTAAACTTGGTTTTGTCAAAACGCCAGGAGTTAAGCTCTGGCTGCAGATTATGCCCTGCATGTGTAATCACATGTTCATGAAAGAGAAATGAAAATGCAATGAGAAGATGGGAAGCAGAACTGTTTGTAGTGCCACTGTCCGCCTGCCTCTCCTCTCGCCTTTCCTCCTCTGTTTTATGAGCTCCTGGAAAGGGGAAGGCTCAGAACAGGCCTCCTGAAGAGGCAGTGCTGCTACGGAGCCCAGAAATACCAGGAAACAAAACAGAAGCCCTGGAGTCTAGTAAACAGCACACAGTCTCTGTGGACTTTTATCCACTTAGAGCGATTATTTTTACAGCATCCAGAAGGCTGCTGTATATACTGATACGGGTTACAGTAGCAGAGGTTATGCCTCTGTCTTCACGCGGAGAAGCCGTACCCTTCAGCAGGGCATGTGCAGGCAGAGAAAACACGCATGAGGCACGTCTCAGGCCTGCAGCAAGCCCTCAGCCAAGCTGGTGGGGAAGTCAGTCACTCGGCACTTTCCTCGTGTTCCACATAATGAACCTCACCACTGTTTAGTTCTGACGCAGCATAAAACAGTTGCTCACGTGCAGAGCAGTATAATATCAATGTCCTGCAGCCTCAGCCCAGATATATCTTAGTGGCTGCTAATTGGTAGTTTGCCATCCCAGCCCTTTCCCTAAATAGTAATGCCCACCTTCAAACACCCTTAAAATTGTCTTTGAAATCGAGTTCACATTTCTGCCATTGTTAGTTCAGAGATCTATCCAATTTCAGGCTTTGCATGTTTATTAATTAAAAGGTGACTGAAAATGACATTATCAAAGCCTGCATTAAATTGCTGTCTTTGTTTTACGATGGTGAGAGGTCCCCAAATGGAATTGAAAAGGCCACATGTGTTACAATTATTATTTTTTTAAGCAGCCATCACTTTGTCATCATATACTAGATTCAAAGCTAGAGGCCAGTCATACACACAAAAGAATAGCCGGCTTTTTTCTCTTTCAAATTATTGATATGTAAGAGAGAGGACAGAGTAATTGTTTAATCACTGGCACACTGCTTTAAATCTAATTCTCGGCACACACAGAGAAAACACAAATGGATGGAAAGGGCACTGAGGCATTTGAGTTGATTGATGGCAGGTCAGTGGCCAATGCACAATAGTTTAGATATAAAACACAGCAAATTAAGAGCATCACATTCCAAAAGCGTCATATGATCTCAATCGGAGAGATGGTTAATACTATTAAAACGTGGAAATAAGGGCAAACGTGCTCACAGAGCTCACACTGGTGTGCAGTACTCCGCAATGGACCACTTTTTTGTTTGGAAAGAAAAGGTAGAAAAGTGAGGAAGGGGTGTAGTCTAGCTACGCTTTTGAACACTTGTTCTGAACCAGTATTTGCTTATTGGAATAAGTGATATGCTCCAGAAGCTGTCCCTTCCAATTCCAAAACATGATAGTCACCAAAAGCAGTCCCAATAGTCTCAAACGATACAGGCAAGCCATCTAGTTTCCAAGCTAAATTTGGGTGCATCCCAACAGCACAAGGTAAGCCTACTTATGCAGCAGATAACTTTTCACACAGCTCACAGTTTTATGCCTGCTTGACATGCGCAGCACACTACTGATCTGGCCAATTCACTCGGTCTCAATTATAAGGCAGAAAGTAAGTCTCTGTAATTATTGCACTCTCCGAGGTCTCCTAACCATTTCATGTCATTAGATCTGAGGAGTTTAAAAACGCTTCTTTCTCTCCTGTTCCTGTGATATGCATTATATTTTTAATGCAAATATTTAATGCTTGCAGATCACAGGAGACCATACAGGTGAAAAGACTGTAAAACACAGAAAAGTTTAGAACAACACATAGCAAACTGGTAGCACGCACTCCTGGAGGTTTGTGAGGACAAGGTGTCCCTGGTTTTCTGACCACACTCTGCAGATCTCTCTGTCAGAGTTCTGAAAATGTATTATTAGGTTCTGGTTTGAATAGGAACTGGAATAGAAAAGCACTACACCAACATCTGGAGAGTTAGCAATTGATAGAAGAATCAACAGAGCTCTGGAAAACCTCTGCAAGTGCAGCTGGAATTGGGATCACTAATAGAGCTGTATGAGATAATCATGGAAATTTCAGGGATAATTTTTTTACACCGTAAAATGACGGTGTTACTGCTAAGGCTACAGTCCTGGCTATTTTTTATATCCACATGGTACATGCGGAGTGCCAGAACTCAAGCACCGTTCCAATACTCAGGTCTGAGAACTCATGTTTTGCAGGCACTATGGGCTCCAGTCAAATTGAAAACTAAGAATTTTTTTTTCAAATTCAAGTTCTTGTGAATCTGTTCATGTTGTTGTAAATAATTTGGCTACTTAATAAATATGTACCAGATTCTGCCCTTTGATTGCCAGGCAGAAAAGATCAGGCAGATCACTGCCTGATCAAGTGATTTGTTACAACCTAATTGTATATTTAAATGTAAATGCCTTTGGATTTGCCTGTAAGGACACAATTTGACCCTCTCCTGTTTTTTTTTTCTAGCTGAAATTTAATTATGCCTAAGTAACACATCAAATTAGATAGGAGTTCACACCATTTAAAGGTTAGTATTATCTACTAACGTTACTTTAACCAGATATTCCTCCTGTTCAAATAATTGCTTTTTCAGGACAGAGAAAAGAAGCATGACTTCTGCTGGAAATTGAGATGTGACCCAGCCTTTCCTCTTCTTGATGCTACCCAGCACAAATGATAGGGAGAAAACTCAGCTAAGAATACTTCCAGATAATGGAAACATACGAAAGCATGTACCTCTCTATCACTGCTAATTCTGAGCGATGATTTCAATAGGACTGTTGCTCGTTTGCAAAATTCAGCAAATTAAATGCAAGATTGAGACTGAAAATCCTGATTTTGTCCAAGGACCTAAAGAAGCCAAGTAATAAATCAGATGGAGAAGTACTTATTTGATTATAGTAAAAATCCATCATAAAACCAGGGCATTTCTGTAATACATTGTGGCTGAACTTTGCTGCTGACTGCGGTATAGCAGCTCTGTGAATGAACAGAGAATTTCAGTCCCTAGAGCTCAATTCATTAGCCTGCACAAGCATGAACTTTACCTCTTTGAAAGACAGGAAGAATGGAACTATTTCACAAGTATTATTGGTTCCATGCATATGCCCAACATAATAAAATATACAACATTCATATATTTTAGTTGGATATCTGGCTACTAACAGGGAACATTTAAGATGAAAAATATTCTTCCCTCCCCCAAAAAGTACCAGCTTAGCAAGAGAAGATCGCTTTCATGATGCCTGGAAATTTAACAGCCTGAGGAAATTATTGCAGATCAATAGTGTTGTCTTCTATGATGGCTAACAATTTCACTATGTTTTTAAAATAACACTTTCCTTAAGAGCACCAGGTCCAAGCTACACATTGCAGCTTTACTCCCTAGATGCACTGTTTTTCTTTTCAATCGAAACTGCAGAGAGAATAAATACTGTCAGATCAGACAGTGTTCCAAGCAGCCATCATGACAACTTCATCTTAGTATGTCAACATACCAAGCGTTTCTCCTAGATACCTCTATGGGCCAGACTCAGTGACCCCAGCGTCAGAGAAAGTTTCAGCACTAGAAGCAGCTCTTCCTGCTGGCTAGATAACAGTAACAAGAAGAATGTTGCCCTTACAGAAAATAAAGTAGATGAAAGAATCAGTGAAAAAGGAAGAAGAATGGACATGCAGAAGGGGATGCTAGAAGGAGGTGAAGTAGAAATTAAGAAAGAAAGGTGTTAAATAAGACCAGAGAACATGTAGGCAACAAGGGAGTACAGGGAAAGAATCTGAGCTGTGTGTGATTGAACTTATACACAAACCTCTCAAATTTTCAATCACTCTCTCCTTTAATTCATACTTAAACATGAGCAGCTCGCTCTGCTCTCTCCCCAAAGAGATCCCAGAAACATTGAAGCCACCCAAGATCCTTTGTGGCTACACGCCCACCTCTCTTTAAGAGGTTTCCTTTCATACTGGACCCAGCAGGGCTTGTCTTCTTGCTCCACTGTCAGACTTCTACAGCTGCTTTTTAGTAATGCATCAGTTACTACAGGGCCAGAAGTGCTATGGAGGAGAGGGATTTACAACCGAAAAGAGCTAGGTAAAAAGGCTACCTTCTTCCAGATGCCCATTTAGAGATAAAACACTACGTAAAGGTATTCATTCCTACTGAAGAAAGCCCATAGCAGCTAACTCTTGCCAACAAAAGCTACAGCAATGATTTTTTTTAAGTGAGACAGATATGGAAAAGCCTGAATGATCAGAAAGCATTTTTTGTTTGTTTGTTAGATCCAAGGAGACAAGCTGTTATTTTACTGCTCTGTGGAGATGCTCCTACTTTGATAGACAAAATGTCTAGAAGAATTGGACCACAAAGTGACATAAATCCCAACAGAACAAAAATATATCCATTACCTATGGTATGTCTAGAATCAATCTCTGTGAGGGATGATTATGGTATTGACCTGAGATCTGTCAGTACATTTTGCTTTGAGAAGTCTCTGGTGCTTGTAGACAGAGTCCCTGTGGGGGTTATCTTTCATGTACACCAAAATGGACTGAATACTAAAAACCAGCCTTGTGCATGTGCTTTTCTTTTCTACATTACAGCAATTAATGCCTATTGAATTATTAGTTGGATACAAGTTGGACTAAAAGCAGGTCACAAAGGAAATGAACATCCATGGTATGAAAGGGTTCATACCACCAAGTTTTTAGTGACTGAGATGCTAAGCGAGTCCCTCCACAATAGACTTCTCACCTCAGTGCTCCATCTACCTGGGCAAATCCAATCAGTATCAGAATAAATTTGGTAACAAGGATCGCAGCAGAAAAGAATCAAAGCTACAGAGGAGATAACCAACATCAGAAAACCCTTGTTACTTTATGCATTGTAACTTTTAATTGTTAGAAAGATCCTCTTATTTCTCTAGAATTTTCAGTTTTTTCAGACAGCCAGAGAGTCATTTGGTCTCTGAGGAAAACAGAAAAGTTATTGTATCTCCTTTGACAAAGCAAGATACACCCAGTCTGAGTGAAATGACTGCAAATGGCCTAGCCACACAGAATTGCCTTCAAACATCACACCACTGCCCAGACACAAGTAACCCACCCATGCCAAAGAGCCAATTCACATACTACAGCAGAGTTCTGCTGGAGGGAAGAAAGACTCACAGAACACAAATCTTGTCCTGTAACCCAGAATCATGCAGATGGAAGAATCAAACTCCTTGTTCCTGGACACCAAGCAAAATAAAGTCAGGAATCTAACTACACTGTTGACTAATAGAATTAAAACTAGGTACATGAAATTTGAGAATGTCTCACTACGCTTAAGGCTGTCTTGGCAGTCTGTTCATCACACGGGAGCTAAACCACTATATGAGAAGTAATGTAACAAGCCAAATGCCATAGCCCAGGGCCTCCATGCGGTCAGAAGATCTCTATCATCTTCTTTTTTCTTATACACAGGAAAACTGAGATCAGCTACACAGGCCACAACAAAGTACTCAAAAGAAATACATGTGCTGTTCCCTTCCTTAACGAATCAGAATCCCAGCATTCCTTGAAAATAAATGGAAACTTATTCTGCTTGTGACACACATCAATGCAAGAGCAGCTCGTATCTTGTCCCACAGAACCATACAACACAGTCTTCTCTGGCCAGGATCCCCAGGGCTCATATCACATAGCTTGAGAGCCAAACAGAGAAGAAACTCACAGACGGGTGACGGCTAACATCCCCCAGGAATCCCAGCACACATCCCATACCAGTACAGAGCCAAGCATGTGCTGTAACATTAATTACACCTGGCAATGCCAGATTTATATTGCTCTCAGGCCTTGTGAGAGCGTGAACTTGTGGCTGATCTCATGATACTGTTTAGGCATGAGGGTCATGCTTCAGCTTTTCAAGAATCACTGCTGATCCAGCCCTATTGTATGGAGACACCAGCAGTGTAGCAGTTAGAGGATGGTAAGTTCTTCTGTATTGGTATTTCTAAGACATATTAAGTCTGTCACAAGAGGTTTCTAAACTGAAACACTGGTCATAGAGACCAGAACTGATCCAAATAAGAATATACATGGGTATCTGCTTTAAACCCACATACACAGACAAAGAAGATCTCTGCTTTACAATCTGCAAACATTCCGAACTTTAGCATTGAATCGACTTACAAAATGGGGCACAGATTGCATGTTGCAGTATCTGATGCATTAAAAAGGGTTTCTCAGTCAATTTGCAGGTTCATCCATGGGGTAAAACTTTCAAGTTGCCGCTACAACTACATCCAATTGGAATAAATACATATTTTGCATGCTTATAAACACACATATGCAAAGTGAAAACATACGTATCAGGGACTTCTCTTTAAAGCACTGAGATTTTTTTCAAGGTTCGGTTGATTAGACAAAGGAAATCCCAGAAATGTTCCTACATCCACTCTACACTGGAGTAAGTAAAGCCCTAACATTGAGTGAGGTCCAGGGTCCAAGAACTGCCTGTCCTCAGACGAAAGTTCACCCTTCGTCTGCAATGGGGCTTTCTCCAGCACTCTAGCTGGAGAGCCTACAAAGCACATACTTACACTTAATCATGTAAGTACTCTGGACCTTGCAAGATCAAGCCTCAATTAAATATTTAAAAGATATGCATACAAAACCAAAGGTAACTGACATCAGGAATAACCAGGCAGCCTATGGAATTACTTTAAAATAAGTCTTTGTAATTACATAAAGAGGAAAAGCAACAGTCGAAGGTAAATAATTAGAAAAGACAATGAAATGTTATGTTTTTAAATCTGAGAGACAATACATGCTTAAACATTTAAATATTGTACAATAAACATTATTGCAGAGGAAATATGGACAGCTGAAACAATCACATGGAAACTCAAGATGCTGTGGGAAGTGCTGAGGTAACTTCAACTAAAGCAGCACAAAGGTTGCTCCTATTTATGAAGTCACATATAGATCTCATCAAGCTACTGCTAATTTAAGAGTGTTTTATCACAGCTGGGAAGAATTCATACCATAGAAACCTTGGCTTTACAAAATAGTGGTTTTTCAAGTATGCTAATTATTTTATAAGTATACAATGACTGAAAATACTTTAAAGGTAAACAGAAACAGGAGTGGATTGAGGCTGTGGCTTAGAATTGAGGTGGGAAACCTTTTAGTAGAAGCATGTAAACATTTTCAGCATTGTTTTTGATGGATTAATACATTACGCTTCCTCTTCTTTTTTTTCCCCATAGAGTTATATCAAAATTTAATGAGCAAGAAAATGTAAGGAAAGGAAAGAACAGCTATGGAATCATTTAGACAACAAAGATTTACTGGCCATAAAAATCCTGAATTTAAGTTGTTCTTATTACTGTTCACATTAAATTAGTATTCAAAATATAATAGCACACTTTTTACAAATAAAGGAATATAGTCTCTGTCCTTAAAAGTTTACTTCTAAAGACAAGGAGAGTTGAACACCTTTATCTCCTTGCAAGACATAACCTGCTGGGCTGGGTTCCTTGTCAGCATCTGTGGCTTCGTTCACCTGTCAGCAGTGCAGCCAAACAAGTGAGCTTTCTAATGGTATGCAGCCACAATTTTACGGCTTTAACTAAGATACACAATGCCAGTTACAATATATTTTTGAAAAGGTTTGTTTTCTTCCAAGAAACAGGAAAGCTCCCAAAGTCCCTGCACTTCCATAGTTTGTATACAGCAACAGTAATAAACTACATTAAGAGCAATTTTGAACATTTTAGTCTATGGATTACCCTGACAACTGAGTCTTGTCAGTCATTCCAGTCCCTCTCCAAAAGTCAATGGTAGAACAACAAATAACAAAACAAGCAGCCTTTACTAGCTGGATATTCCTTGCTCTGACTGCTTTCTCCTTTGCCTGACATTCTAAGCCTTGCATCACCTTGGTTATTATGAAAGAGAGAATATTATTGAGAAGAAGACCTCATTCTTCTGCTCACAATGACTTTTCCAGGCCAGTTATTAATTTCATGTGCATCATCTGGAGCAATTTACTATTCGGTAGGCTGGAAACTCAGCATGAATATAACCCAGGAAAAGAAAGGTCCAGACAAAATCTCACTCAGAAATTCTGACAAATGTGACTATAGGCACTGCCATGCAACTACATAATCCTGATGGACCAGTCATAATGCATATAAAAACTGATAGAGCAGATCTGCCCAAAGATGGCACTTTTGTTGGAAGACAGATGTATCTGCTGCTGCTTAAATGCACAAAAAGAGACAGAGATCACAAATTGGTCATGCGGCTTCTCCCTGTGCATCCACTGCTGCAGTTTCCTACTGTTCAGCAGCACCTGAAGGAAACTGAACCAGAGCCACTGCTCAGACATGATGATCTTCAATGTCCAAACCACAGCCAACAAAAAAATTAATTCAAGCTACACTATAGGGCATTTTTTTTTCAGGATGATGCTTGGGGATTTAACTGCAAAACTCCTATTATTAATGGAAGTGGCGCAGCTAAATCCCCACATACTAAACTGAAAATATCGCCTTACATTTCTCTCTGGTGCCATTCCTGATCTATGCTGACAGCTCTCTCATCATGAATAACATTATGTCAGGCTGCCCAATGATTCCTGAAACTGTCAACAACGTTTAAAGTCAAGTTCTCCAAACTTTTTAAAACTTAATCATCTTCACTCTGGAAGCATAAAAGTTGAATGCAATAGAAAATGTGCAGATTCACGGCAAGTTTTATTGACTTGCTGGCCAAAGACTTCATCTAGCTGCTGAAACATTTACATACTACAAAGCACCATCTCTAGAAGAACTGTCCTTAAAGGTCAGAATATACAGGAGAGAGCAGAAAACTCGTTGAGTAAGTATGGAGAACAGAATACAGTGCACTGGCTTTTTACAGTAAATTATCAAAGCATTCAGTCATCCAACACATGCCATCAGGCCAGCTTGGGGAATTTTTTAACACTATACACAAGCACAGATAAGGAAGAAAAAGTCTTGAGATATCTTAATTTCATTGTCTTTTTCTGTTTATACCTGACTTACAGTGCCAGCTTTCAAAGTGTAGACCATTAATCCTTTCATTTCCCTTCATTTATTTTTTTTTTAAATTACTGCTCATCAATGTGATGAAAAGTTCCAAACTGCAAGCTTGAAGAAAGAGTAATCAGTGTACACAGGTCTACAGAGGGCACTAGTAAAGAAAATACCACCGAATGTTCTTCTGAAAGGAAATAAGTCAATTTGACATTTTTCAGTGGCTCAATTAGAAACAAACGCATGTATAAAATGTTTCAAATTGAGTGGCTGGCAAATGTTGCATATATTTATACACTGTGCTGCATATTCTTTTTTTTTTTTCTTCCTCTTCTTCTTCTTTTTTTTCTTTTTTTTGCTACTTTTGCAAACCCTTTTTCTTGTGTCTAGTGGTTCTTTTCATCAACAGTGCCATTAACTGGTAGCCCAGACCTGTAAACTACTGACCTACATTCAGGCAAGCACGAAACTAATTTCAGTAGAATAAGGAGGGGAATAACATCTCTAAAAGGCACATGTAACTAACACCAATTAACAGACAGACTTTTTTTCCTGTTAACTCAGTTATTCACCGTACATTAATCTTAACAAGTGCAACACTGCAACAGGAAAAAAAATGATTTGCAACTGAGAGATAGCTCCATAAACCTGCCCATGGAGAACCACGGTGAGAGGGGGGCATAACAGAGTGCCAGAAAATATCTATTGCAAAAAAGTCAATTGACTGCTACTTTTCTTACTAACTTCTTAAAGTGCTTCCGTGAAAATGACCCCTTTCTCTTGTCATCATGTATCACAGAAAGAATGTGGACGCTGGTAAACACTATGGAGGAGACCTGATTCTACTAAGCTCATAGGAAAACCCATTTGACTGCCTGACCTCTACAGACAGTGAAGTGACTTTCTGAGTCTTCTGAGATTCATCCTTCTCCATTCAAAAATCTTCCACAGTTTCTGAGTCTCTCTCAAAGTTGCAAATCTTGGAATAAAGTGATCACAGTAGATCACATTAGGCTTTACTTCTTAAAATTTGAGACTTTAATGCCTCAAATACATCAGCTGAATGCCTTTAAGATAATCACAATAAAAAGGCAAAGAAAAAGGGATGCATGATATATTAGTTTATAATACTATGACTACTATGCCAAGTTTTCTTCTGGGGACGTAATTTATGATTTTTGAATTGTCTTTTCTGGCAACATTTCTATGTAATTCAATGGACTGATGAACCAAGCCGCATTATCAAAACAGCCAATCAAATCTCTGTGCTCTGTACTGAAGTCCTCTTCAAAGACCTCTAACATACGTTTCATGAAGAAATTGAGGGTGTATCTGTCAGCTTCTCTCAAGAGCTAATCAAGGGCAATTTCATTTGCAGAGGAAGGCACAGTTACTCCGATAGTTCCACAATAACTTGGGAAACCCTTTATACCAAGGATGTTTTCTCAAAATCTGTTTCTGCTGGTCCCTTCCACTATTGAAGGAGCACAAAGGGGTTGATGGAGAATGGAGAAACAGTCTTACAGTGTGCCCACATGATAGGGCTTGTCTTAAAGAAAGCATTTATCTGTAGGAAGTTTATTCAGTCACGAGAATCTAAATGTAGCTCTCCGTTCACAGATGTAAATTACACACAAAAGGAGTCCTCTCATTTTGGCACAAGATAACCATGGATAAAAACAAAATAAGAAGAAGTAAAAGGGATTAGCAACAGTTTTCTTTAACTCTTCTCCAGTTAGTACCAACCAAGCTATTGAAATGGAGTGGCCCAGAAAAGGAGACACCAAACAGGTATCTGCAGCTCGTTTATTTAGCACACTCATCTTTTATACTGCCTGCTACCTAAGCCATAGGATAATAATTCTTTTCCCAAAGAAACTTTTCATTAACTTAAAAGAGAAGGTGAATTGGTCTAAAGAAGTGTTGGACCAAGAAACATAAATCGATGTATTACGTCCTTCCAAGCTCTTTCCATCTTCTCAGATTTCTATATGAAAAATAATTACCAATTATTTACTATAGAATATCACAGAAATTACACAGATCTTCATTCTTGCAGTTATCATTCAGAAATTATTTTGGCAATGGAATAGGCTTGCCAAGACAGAATTCATTCAGGGCCTGCTTCAAGCTCTGCTGAATGTTTATATCAACTTTTATGCAATCTGACATTCCCCAAAAGAACTGACAATAATGGATTGGAAATGCAGGAAAACCATTACACAACACAGGGAAAAAAAAGAAAAAAAGAAAAAAAAAAAGAAAAAAAAAAAAGATTTCAAAATAAATGGAATTTAAGAGCTAAACTTCTTACACTGGCTATGATAAGAAACCAATCTGAACACAAGCCCTCTGAGAAACCTTCAGATTAACAGCTCAAAACAATACCCTGTGTTGCTCCAGAATGCAACATAAAAGTCACATGAGGCTGCAACTCCCTTATGAGTCTTATTTTGCTAGGTTAGACAGATCCAAGCAGACTTTATAACAAGTGGCAGCCAAAATAGAAGACCTTCCTGGGAAGCATCAGAGTGTCCAGAAGTAACACCTATGACACTCATCTCTGGAAATGTGCCCCTGTCCCAGGCATCAGGTCAGTGATAGGTGGCAGCACATTTTGTTTTTTTGAGAAGACTCTACTGTTACTGCAGCTTGTGAGGTTGCAAGCTGCAGTGCAGAGCATCTCATGCTCACCATCTCGAAAACACCTGCTGGCTGGGGTACTAAGGACTCTCAACAGTAAAGCATATCTATTTAGATAAGTTTATAATAATACATACATTAGTAACAGTAGCAGGACATGAGAGGAAATAGTCTTGTGCCATTCCCTTCCTCAGAATAACAGATGTCCTCCACTTCAAGAAACTGAAATACATCTAAGCCCATAATCTATACAGAAACAGAATTCCTTGTTATTATGACAGTGGCACAGAATTCCCAATAAGTGCTCTAGCTTCTCTAATAGGGCTGAAGAGACATGGATCTTTCCTGAAACTTTTAGGATACCCCAGGACAATCCTTCTATCTCTGCAGCTTCAGGACTCAGCAAAGCTTTTCACACCTCTCCCCCTCTCTCCCCCCAAAATCATTCCAGAACCTGGGCTAATTGTCTGTGAGGTGACAATTGCTCCATCCAAATGTCTGCAAAACAGCTCAGCAAGTCTCTTCAATTAACACAGTCAAGTATGATTGATTTAATTTTCACTGAAGAGTTCTTCACAGAACTGGTTCAGGTGTCCCCAGCAAGCCACTTATAGAAACAGAATAGGTATGGACCAAATGTTCTGCATTTACACATAACCTTGCATGCAAGGATCTCAAACTCTTTGTAATTCCTTAATTAATTAAGCCTCATGCTATCTGCCGTGGTAGAGAAATATATCTTTACCCACTTTACAGATCAAGGTCTGAGGCAGAAATAGGCCAAATGAATTGGCTAGGATTCCACGGAAAACATGTGGCATGAGCTGGAAATTCAAAGACCTTCAATTCCAAGACTCCTCACACCCTACACCAAAGAGCTGCCACACCTTCTTTCTTTCCTCCTGAATATTTCTAATTTTTAAGCACGATGACTGTCATTTTCAGTCAGAAGGAGCACTGCACTTTTGGTGAAGCAGCTCTTAGAAGCTTCTTTAGAGGGAGAAAAATACAAGAATATTACTTCAGAGCAATGCAGAATGGGGGTTTAAGGTTGTTAACCTGATACTTGTTCTGATTTGATCAGTACAGTCCAGGTTTGGAAAGCTTAGATAATCTAAAATTGGTAACTTCTATATTTTTTGTGACTTTATGTCATCATCCATAACGCTACCAAATAGCAAAACATTATACGTGATGACATAACACCTGGAGAAAGCATTATGCTTTCAAAAGGCTGCGGATTTAGCCAATTCAGCTCAAGAGCTCGTGAGCATTTTTGAGCTTTTAGCCAGGCTCTATCAGCTCTGGTTATTACCTCCGTCCTCTTTCTGGCAAGCTACTACATAATAAGAAGCAAAAAACGTGGCTGCATTGTCTGTCCTGTGCGAAAGCCATGCGAACGCTTTAACACTTTGATGCACAACAGGAAAAATACAGGCCGTGACCTGGTGAAGGTAACCGAAAAGAAATTTTTTTTAAAAAAAAGTAAATTAAAAAATCAGGCTGCCCTGCCTTCACAGACCTCTGCCTTTTGCAAGAAGGCTGTTATAAAACACGCGTCAGGGAAGCCACTGACAAGAGCCAGAGGAAGAAAAGTTGTCTCGCCTGCTCAGGAAGCCGCAGCACATCACCGCAGACACTCCAAGTCACCGCTGTTTAGTCAGAAGTTTTAAAGGAGTCCTTAAATTCGCAATCTCGGGGCCTTGCTGCTTAATAAAGACTACAGGGTGTTGAGAAGCACAGTATATTATTTCATTAAGTGCTTTTCGGGAGAAGGGGATTTAGAAGTAAAACTGCTGGCTTTGTGTGGCAAGGTTACGACCTTTGACAACTTCAGAGCTTATCTCTTTCATCTTCCCACTCCCCCGAGACCCCGAACTTGCCGAGGAGCGCAGCCGGTAAGCCGGGGCCAGACAGAGTCCGGCATTGTTGTGGGGCCGCGTCCTCTCCCTCTCCCTCTCTCCTTCTCTCCCTCTCCCTCTCTCTCTCTCTTTTCTCCCCCTAAACAAAACAGATCTGAACTGAGCCAAGGAAACAAAAATGTATTGTTCCTCGCAGATGGAAGCGAGTGTCGCCTAGGTAACCAGATTAATCTCCTTTTTCTCTCCCTTCCTCTCTTGTAGTGCGGTAATCGGTGGGCTCTTTTCACAAAAAAGCCAGCCTCAAAGCTGGGGCTCTAACTAGGTTCCTAATTAGCTGCAATTTACAATGAAGACAACATGATGAGATAATAGAAATTTGCAAAATAATGACATACCTCAGCAAAATATTCCTCCTCCTAAGAACCATTTTTATACAAAAACAATAAAGAGGGCCCTTCTAAAGCAAAGCTGGAAAATGGTGGTGTATTATGTGACACAGAACATTATTGTTCGCCTCTTGTTCCCCCAATCAACAGCTTATTGTTTGGCATCTTAAATAAAAATGACTCAAATACAGGCCACATAATGATCTCCATTGCGCTAATACACTGTATATACAGAGTAGTCAAAAATGTACCCAAGCCAAGGCCAGTGGGGCTGATAAAGCACCAGGGCCCAGAAAGGTAATTTACAATACAATGCAGAACGCATTATTACTGGCCTTAATCACACATATCTTCCTGATTTCTGTCAGGATGCGCTCTGACATCAAAAAAGGGCACCTGAACGGGGGGCAGCTAGTTAATGAAATATGATGGATCGCATTTGTTTTCATCTGGTGGTTAGCTCAAGCGCAGCAGCCTCCAGACTGTTAGCCAACAGCCTTCCTTGTGCGACATCAAAGGCTCCCACTGAGGAGGAGAGGGAGGGCGCGGGGAGGGGATTGCAGGGAGACAGCACGGAGGGAGGAGCGCAGAGGAGCTCAAAGAACCATTAAGAGTAATCTCTACCTCATGTCCAAGAGGGGAGAGCAGGCAACCAGAACAGGCCTGGAAGAGGAGAGGAGAGGAGAGGAGAGGAGAGGAGAGGAGAGGAGAGGAGAGGAGAGGAGAGGAGAGGAGAGGAGAGGAGAGGAGAGGAGAGGAGAGGAGAGGAGAGGAGAGGTCTTTGGTCCTGGAATATGTCAAGAAGGCATACCTCCCTCACAGGTCAATTAAAAGGAATTGAAAATGCAATACAATAGAGGAAGCAAACCAACTACTGAAAACTACTGTCAGGCTATTTGTTTCAGCTGTATAGGAAGATCCTGCAAAACAGTTCATAAATACGGTTAACCATACAAGGAAGTGTTTTAATATTGCTCTCATAGACTAAATCACAGAATAGTTTGGTTGGAAGGAACCTTTAAGAATCATCTTGTTCCAACCCCTCTGCCATGGGCAGCATCATTTTTCACTAGATCGGGTGTGGAAAGCCTCAGCCAAACTTGAATACTTACTGTGATAAGGCATCTACAGCTCGTCTGGGCAAACTATTCTCACCACCCCCAACACAAACAGTTGATTTCTTACAGACAACCTAAATCTACCTTCTTTCAGATGAAAAACATGCCCCTTGTCCTGTCACTGCAAGCCCTGATAAAAAGTCTCTCTCCTTTTTTCTTATGGACCACCTTTATGCATTGAAAGAGCACAATAAGGTGACTTCTTGTGATCTGCTGGCCATGCTTCTTTTTATGCAGATCAGGACATGTTTGGTGATCTGAGCTGCAAAGTACATGCTGCTGACTCCTGTCCAGTTCTTCACCCACCACCATACCCAAGTACTTTGCTTCAGGGCTGGTCTCAATCAGTTCATCAACCAGTCTCAACTGAAATTGGGCATCACACCGAGCCATGTGCAAGACCTTGCTGAACTTCATGACACATGGGTCAACTGCTCAAGCTTGCTAAGGTGCCACTAGTTAGCTGGTACTCCTTCACTCGTGCGTATCAGTTACACCATTCAGCTTGGTACCATTTGCAAACTTAATGAGGGGACACCCAATCCCACTATATATGTCTTTAATGAAGTTATTAAAAAGACATGGTACAAGCATTAAGACACTATTTGTTAACGGTTTCCATTTAGATATGAGCTGCTGACTGTAGAGTTTTGGATGTAACCATCCAGCCAATTCCTTACCCATCTAATAGTCAATCAATCAAAACTATAAATCTCCAATTCAGAGGCAAGAAAGTATTGTGGGGGACAATATAAAAGAGCTTACAAAAGACAAGGTGTATGGTATCAGCTGGTCTTAACTTGTCCACTGATGCTGTCACTCCATCACAGAAAGCCGCTAGATTGGTGGGGAACAATTTGTTCTTGCTGAAGCTACAATGTCTGCCGCTAATCACTGCATGTTTCAATGTAACTACCAAAGGATCTCTTCTGCAGTCTTACAAGGAATTAAGTAGTTCCCAGGATCACCTTTTTTAGAAATAAGAGTGATACTCCTGTTTTGCTAGTCACTGGGAATTTCACCTGACTGCCATGACTTTTCAAATGTGATGGAGAATGATTTAGCAACAAAATCTGCCAATTTCCTGAACATGCATTTTATTGGGTCCCATGTATGTTCAAGTTTCTCAGCTGGTCTCAAACCTGATCTCTTACAGTGACAGAGACTTTGTTTCCCAGTCACTGCTCTGAGGTTTGAGGACTTGAGAGATATGAGAAGAGCGAAATGTGATTACCAGTGAAAAATGCCCATTCTAGGAAGAAAGATATTTCCAAACTGACAATGGAAGAGATTGAAAGAAAAAAAAGACAAGGGTGATACTTACAGAACAGGAAATGAGGGAAGGATTGACCAAGCATTCCCAAAGGAAGAAGACAAAAACTCAGACAATGAGGAAAACTGTTTTTGCACGTGTTAGTGAAAAATTCAGTACGTGGCAGCAGCAAGTCCCTCTGCCCAGAGCAACAGCCCCTCTGCTCTTGGCCACTCACCTGTAAGGGCCCTGTGGCCCCATAAGAGGAGGGCTGGCAGTGACCTGGATCCATAGCAGCCCTTTGACGGTTTCTGAATATCTCCAGAGAAGGAGACATGACAACTCCACAACCACTCTGGGCAGCCTATTCTACTGTTTGTCATCCTCAAAGGAAAGAACTTGTTCCTCATATTCAGATGGAACTTCCCATGTTCCAGTTTTTCCCCATTGCCCCTTGTTCTGTCACCGGAAATCACTGAAAAAAGTACGGCCACACTCCCTTGACTCTCTTCCATTAGGCATTTACAAGCATTAATAAGATCCCCCCTCTGTCTTCTCAGTGCTGAAGAGTTCCAGGTCTCTTACCCTCTCCTCATATGAGCAATGCTCCATGTCAGACACATGAATGCAGTGCCTGTGAGGGCACACGGACTGCGGTGACATCACTGAGCAACAGGCTGTGATGCCACCGAGCTTTGGGCGCTGGCAGGGCCTGGCCCACTCACTCTCGTGCCTGGACTCCTGCCGAGCGAGTGCGTGCGGCTTGGAGGTGGAGTGAGGATTTTAATTGTGTGTTGGGCTGTGCTTTGGGGACTGCTGGCAGCTGCTTTCAGTGCCCTTCCATATACAGCCATCCCCTGGCCTGCCTCGCTCAGGCAGCCGGGGCCCCACGGGGTGCACTTGCAGCAGCACAGGTGAGCTGGGTGGGGAGACATGGTAATGGGGTAACCAAAGGGATGGAGAGAGCTGCCACGGCCAGGGCAGCAGTCTGTCCCTGTGGGGTGTGGGGGATGGGGCAGCAGAAGATTGGGTCTGGGACGATATTCTGCTGAGGGGACCCGGGGGAGGTTCCTCTTGGATATCAAGAAAAACTTAGAAAGAGTGATCATGCGTCAGAACAGTTTCCTCGGGAAAGTGGCAAAGTCACCATATCTCAAGGCCAGGGATGAAGAAACATAAAGGGGTGACACTGAGGGACATGGCTTAGTGGACATGGCGGTGATGGGTTGATGGTTGCACCAGATGAACTGAGAAATGTTATACAACTTTAACAATTCTATAATTTTATGACCACGACATTGCTTCCATCTGTCCCTGCAACAAGGGATGACTGTGACCTCTCTCCCTCTTGCAGTGCTCAACTTTCAACACTGAGGTGCTGGTGAGGGAGAGCAACTCATCTTCACTCCCCATCAGGCCACAGCGTGAAGACCATGGCAGCAGAGGAGGCGTGGACATGTCCCATCTGCCGTGACGTGCGAAAGGACATTGCCTACGCAGTGCCGTGCCGTCACGAGTTCTGCCTCGGCTGCATCCTGCGGTGGGCCAAGCAGAAAGAGACCTGCCCGCTCTGCAGGAGGATAATGACAGTGGTCAAGGTTGCTGAGTGGGATGACGACAACGACCTGGATTTCATCATCCGTCCCCCAGCACCACCAGTTCCTGCCTCCTTCCAGGCAGGCATCGCCCACATCTACAGCCCCCAGCACGATGCGACATCCCCTCCACCCTTTCTGCTGCTGCCGGAGGAGCAGGAGGATGAGGAGGCAGAGGAAAGGCCTATGGTGGGCGGTCTCCTGATGGAGGTGTGGGCAGCCCTGTTCAGGCAGCACCAGGAGATGCTCGACCCTGTGCTGCCATGGCTGCGCCAGGAGCTGAGAAACATCTTCGGAGCACAGTGGTGGGAGGCAATGGCGGTGCAGAACCTCATCCTGAACGCCCTGTGTCACATCGGGCTGGACCGCGAGGCCCTGATCCAGCTGCTGCGGCCTGCCCTGGGGGACAGAGCGGAGACGCTCATCCAGGGCCTTGTGGACGCCCTTGTGAGCCAGTGGGGCGAGGAGGCACACGGGCAGCGCGGCCTCCAGGGCGTCCACGTGTCCGGAGGGCAGGAGGAGGGCCCTGCGGCCAGGGGGCAGGAGGACAGCGTGGTGGCCAGCCCTGGCCCCGCAGCCTCCCCACCAGGGACCGTTACATCAAGGTCTGGACCCAGTGACAGCACTGAAAATCTCATCAGAGAGGAGCAGCCCAGCACACCGCAGGCTGTCCTCTGTGGGGATCCCAGTCACACCCCTGCTGCGCTCATGCCCACGGAACTCGAGGAGCCCCACGAGGAGACGGAGCAGGCAGCAGCATCAGGTCGCTCTGCCCAGGGCAGCAGCCCCTCCGCTCCTGGCCACTCACCTGCAAGGGCCCGGCGGCCCCGTAAGAGGAGGGCTGACAGTGACCTGGACCCACAGCAGCCCTGCAAGAAGCCACCCTCTCGCAAGCACTAGCAGGGATTGCACTTCAGTGATTTGGTTTTGCTTAGGAGGGACTTAGAATAGATTAATGATGAACACCTTCCTCTATAAGAACAAGGAAAAGGAGATTTTTGAGGCACTTACAAATATACCCATTCTAATTACCACTGTTATTAGATGGGTATATTTAGATTGGGTACTGGATTTTACAATCTTATATGAAATACTCACAAGAAACACGCATGTACCCCTTCATCCTGAAACCCTTTCAATGTGTAATGTGACAGCTTTAAATCAACTATAGTGAATCTTCAGATAACAGTTAAAAAAAGAAGCATGCAGATAAGACAAAAAACAACAGCCAAAGTAGGCATCAATTCTGGAATTGCATCTGCTAAACAGACATACTTTGGTCTGCAGAGATTTCTAAGAAAAAAAAACAAGGTGGACAAATGCGAAGTATTCAATCTTTACATGGAAAGAAAAAAAATAATAAATGATTGTTGGTCAGACTCTGATGTGCTTACTCGTACTTAATACTATTCTCTCTGTTCAAAGTTTGATTCAATAGCAGTACTTGCAGAATGTTATTCAGCATGAAAACATCAAAACTGGTTCTGAAAAACAACTATGTGGAACGTACTCGAATTGCCAGTAAGGAAGCCACACTGCAACAAATGCTGAGCATCTCTTCTCCCATTGACTTCCCCCTGTGCATAGGAGCTGGCAACCTTACAGAAGTAGCTGAAACAGGATCAAGCAATACATAAGAAAAGAGCAGGAAAGTCAAGAAAACGGCTTTCAACCTGTGAAACTAATTCAGTGTGAATCCTGTGCTGACATGACTGAGGATGGAAAGTAGAGTTCTTCATGCTTCTCTGTGCCAAGTGCATGCCAAACCTATAGATTTGTATGTTTGCTTTTGTTTCCAAATAGTACATATATTTCTATGGAAGTTTGAATAGATAGCCTGTTCTTTTCAGGCTCATTTAAAAAAGTAAATTGATTCACAACTTATACTTCCAAACATAGAGAGAAGCTCTTACCTGGAGCATTTTTCTCCTTTGGAGGTTGTATTCTACTTTTGCCTAATTTATCTAGAGGCTTCTTCATTGTATTCTTAGAGAATCCTGCACAGAACAGGCACAGCACACTGAGAATTCAGACAAGCAAGTAGAGCGCTGCTGCTCTGTGCATCCCATGCCAGAGTCAGAACAGCAGCTCTGTATCTGGGCAGCTTGCTATGATTACCACTGGCTTACCACACTACGCAGAAACATTAACTCTTCCACACAAGCACTTCCCCCAGTCATCCAGCTCTCTAGATGGATGAAACAACTCAGAAATAGTTAGTTTCCCACAATCACTGTGCTCTATCTGATCCTGCAGGCACAAGAACGCAAATTGAATATGGTGCATTCACCAATTGGAGATCTGGGACCTTAAATATTAACATTTCTCCTTAACAGTCATATCCAATGTAATGCACCATAGGAAACCAAAGCACCGGACCTGATCCTGCAATGTAAATCCAGCACTCCTTTCTATCCCATTCTGCCTCACTGCCATTTATTTTTTTTTTTCAAATGGAACTATTTGTACAAATAAACATGCTGAGGCTGAGCATCCACTGCACTTTCTTTTCCAGCATATCTGGCACAGGCTGAGATAACTGAATCTAACTGAGATCACCTACACCACTTCCTTGCTATAGCACCTGAGCCTTTGTGGCCCTGAACTGCTCCAACAATGAAAATTTGCAAACAGCTTTTGAAACATGACTCAAACATCCTTCAGTGTGAAGAAACTCTGGTGTGTGACACAACTTGCTTGCCTTTATTTTATTAGCATTATTACTGTTTGCTGCCTTTGGAGAGCTTTGCATGTCTCAAGACATTTATTTAGCATCTCTGATTGACTTCAATTTTCTTGCATTTTCTACCTTTGAAGCACTCAGAAACAGCAAGAGAAGCTATGTAAACAAATGGGTTCAAACACAATATGAGCAAATACACGCAGGAAACTCAAGTTTAATGATTTCACTCTTTTCCTTCTTCCCTTACAGCTCCACACGCTACCCTCACCCTCCCCCCCCCCCCCCCCGGGGGAGATGGGAGGAATGGTATAAATCAATAACCAAAGGCTTCAATTTTACAAACCCTTTAAGCCATTAGAGCTCTGAGTCCTCACTGCACCCGTTACATCCTCCCCCACTCCAGTACACACACACATACACATATAACACACATATAAAAGAAATACTCCCAGCTTGGCATTAACAATGTTCATTCAATGCTCTTTACTTAAAGGAAGAAAACAATTAAGTGAAACCTTGAAGTAATCTCATTCTGCCTATTTAGCCTCTTCATCCCTCAATGTGTGGTTAGTAAGTGTTGCAATCAGGGGCTAAGGCCTGCTATCATTCGGCCTTAATTAAAAAAGACACAAGCAGTGGAGCTGTGAATTAGAAATGTAACAACGCACTACCCCTGATTAATTCGAGGCTCATGTTGGATTAATAACTCCAAACAAAGAACAAAAGGAAATTGTTATGCGAATTGCAGCCCTCCCAGGCCAGACAAAGGTCAAATCACAGGATTTCAATTTCATCCGGAGTCGCTTAATCAACTCCCTCGGAAGGAAGACCATATGCAGTCCTGAAAGCTACCCATTGTAGTCGTGTTGTCACTGGACCTGAGAGACGGCACAGAGATAATCCCAAGTATTCCTGATCTTTTCTCATTTTTGGCTGCATCTTTTTTTCTTTTCTTTCTCAGTCTCTTTTTTCCTTCTTCTTCTTTTTTTTTTTCTTTTTTTTTTTTCTTTTAATATAACAAAACACCTTCATTAGGGCTAATGATTAAAGAATAAGGACGCTATCTGCCAAAAAAGCTGTTTTGTTGACTGCTGCACCAAGGAAGCGCCCTGGCTCCTGCTGCCCATGCAGCTGCAGAGGCAGCTCCCCATTTCCAGGGTGGGTCTTCTCCGACAGCAGAATCCATGTAGTGCTATGTTTAAGCATCATACACTTACAAGAAACAGCACTTGAGGAAGGCAGGGGCAGAACAGGACACATTCTGTACGCATTCACTGCACAGCCCACACCTCAATACAAAGTTCCTGAGGGTATGTCAACTGAGGAAGAAGAATATTACTGCCCTGAAGACCTACCTCTGAAACTGAACTGCAGAGAATACAAGTACATACTGTCTTGTTCACTCCTGATAAAATGATGATTGGAGAAAAGGAGCTGTCAGTTTCAATGATCCAAAATATACTGTCCCTCCAGTGAGTATATACTGAGTACATCCTCACTCCCACTGAACATGACTTCTCAAGTAACCAGTATGGCAGGGCTTTTTACACGGACTCCACAGTTCTTAACTCTATAAAGGAACAAGGAAAGCCCAGATCTGCCTAGGAATCTGGCAGCTCATGCCCAAGAGCAAATATGAAAGCTTTAAGAGACTGAAAAAGAGCAAGGAAGAAGCTTCAGTGTAAGGACCTTAAACATGGAGTTAATTGCAGCCCTCTTTTCCTTCTGAAGGGTTCTTCCTATCAGCCCACAAAAATCATTTTGCCACACAGCTCTCTGCAGCTGACCCAGCCTGGATGGTGTGAGCAGTCTCTCTCTTGGTCAAATCTCTTGCAATATTTCAATAAGCAAGCTGCAATTTCAAAGGTCTTTTTTTTCTGTAGAGCAACACAGTTCGGGACCAAATTTATTTTCTCCAGGAATAAGTTTCAGCAAGGAGCGAAGAACCAACAACAGTTACCACCTCCATGTAGACCTCTTGTTTAGCTCATTTTTCTTCTGGAATGGAACTTCGCTTAAATGGAAATGACATCTAAGACACTGTTTTTCTCTTGGACATGTTTGTGGATTTCAGATTTACTCTATATTTACTACTGCAGAATTGCTGACAAAAGCACCATGGCTCTGTGACCTGAGTTAGCTGACAAAGATCACAGAATCACAGAATGGTCAGGGTTGGAAGGACCTCAAAGACCATGAATCTCCAACCTCCTTGCCACATGCAGGGCCACCAACCTTCCCACCTAATGCTAGACCAAGCTGCCCAGGGCCCCATCCAATCTGGCCTTGAACACCTCCAGGGATGGGGCATCCACAACCTCTCTGGGAAGACTGTTGCAGTACCTCACCACTCTCTTTGTAAAGAATTTCCCCCTGACATCCAACCTAAATCTAAATCTTTAGTTAGAGATACCTAAAGGTCTATCAAAACTACAAAAAAGTCTGGTATTCGTAACTGGCACCACGTTCCCAGTTTCAAAACCTGAAACTCTTGATGAATTCACACATTCTAATGCCTTGGGAAATGTATGCCCACACTCTGTGGAAGTTTCTTACCTGTGTTAGGTGCTGGAATAAAATTCCAGATCACTTGATGAATTTAAATGAAGATCCTGTTTTGGCTTTCAGCTTGGGATCATCTCCACTCAATTCTGTCACAAACTGCCCTTGCTCCTCTTTCCAGGGGGCTGCTCACACGACTTTTGCCTCTGAATTAGCTGTTGAAAGGGAAGAAGGGATTTGTGAATTGCCCCAGTTCTGAAGCCTTTTCACACTCAGGAACATATGCCAGTTTTAAATGCCAACCCACTAAACGACTATGCAACTTCTCTGATGCTTTTCTTTTCAGTATCTCCTCACTTTTGCTTTACATACTGATTTCTTAGCATGCAACCAAAAATTAAGATGAAATGTCTACTGTCATGGAACATGGATTGTCACGGAAAACTCACATCCTCAGAAACACTTTTGCCTATGTTATGTTAAGTCATTAAATCCAAATTACATGGAATGCATATTCTGCTAGATGTAAATTCCTCAGCCATTCCACCAGCTCTAAAATACAAGCATGATTTTTGAAATCTCTTAATATTAAAGACTCAGCAACAAATGATTCTAAGGGCACTAGCAGCTACTGCAGACACTTGCACTCTACTGTGCAAAAGCAAGATTCAAGCTTTAACTGTGCAAGTCCAAAACTTTAGCCCAATTACTAGCCTGTAAAAGAGGGAAATCTGTGCTTACATTCAAGAACTGAGAAGACAATCTTTCCACTATTTCTGTTACAACAATACAAGTTCAACTGAGCAGTTCTTCATCTCTTTGTCTCAAAGAGACATCATGCTCTCAAAGAAATCCTCCTGTGTAATAAATTCTGAAGCAGAAGCTGTTATCACTTTTTGATGCAAAACAATAACTCATTGCCTATATATAAGTGACAGCAGCTCGAGTATAGTTGAAGACTTCATGGTGCTTAACTTCACTGTAAAAATCTTCACTAGGAAGCACTCTTCAGCACCTTCTGGAAAATGAACTGTCCAATATTCATATTCATTCATATTAGTGCTTTATGGCAAACAAATCTGGACTTCCATAAAGTCTAAAGGGACTTGCCACGCTGTTCTACATAGAGCTTCAAATTCCTGAGTCAGTTAAACACAGAATCATAGAACTGTCTAGGTTGGAAAAGACCTTCAAGGTGACCAAGTCCAACCACCAACCCAAACTGCTGCGACCATCACTAAAACGTGTTCCTCAGTGACACATCCACACGTCTCTTAAATACCAGCAGGGATAGGGACTCCGTCACTTTAGGCAGCCCATTTCAATGCTTGACCACCCTCTCTATGAAGATATTCATCCTAACATCTAACCTAAACTTCCCCTGGTGCAACTTGAGACTATTAACATAGAAGACCTTCAACATTAGTGTGTAAAAGGAAAGACAGGTCATGCATTCTCAATGTACTCTAAATACAGAAAAAGAAAACTGTAACAAATTTTTCTCCAACAGTTAGTAAACTCTCTTGAATATTAGGGTCTAACTTCATAGACCTGACTCTCAGACCTGTGAGATGTACATCACTCTTCTCTATATAAGACATGCACCTCTCATTGACTCAAATCATACTCCTTACGTGCCTCGGACTGCTGTGAATGAATTGTGAATAAAGGTGACACAAATGCTGGTGTGCCAATTAAGATCAACACAGCTCACTGTGGTGACCAAATGCATCCACTGCCACTGTGATATAGAAAAGGTACTTAAAACAGCTTTCTTCTGCCTTCCACAGAAGATGGCAGGTCAGTCAGCAACAGTCATCTTCTCCACCCCCAGCTGGAGCACCAGCAGTGAGCCAGCAGCTCCTGCAATTTACATCACATGGAAGTCAGATATGAATATGCTTAGAAAGATGAGGAGGAGTATCGTTTCTCTGGTTGAAGACCAACTAGCCACTACCATCAAGTTTGGCATGGGTGGATCCTGAAATCAAACACTGCTCATCTTCAGAGTTCTTGCTGCTGAGAAGAAAAGTGTCCAAATGAATAACTGAAATCTTCCCCAGACCACCTCCAATAGATTTCCAGTTCCTAACACAACTCCTCTGACCAACTCCAGGACATTTCTAGTTCCTGACACAACTTCCCTTAGGCATTTGGGAAGACAAGATGAGCCCCAGCTGAGCTATGCTTAGAGCCCAGCAGACTGACTTGCATTTCTGTACAATCCTCCAAAATCACAGGTGGTTAAAGAAGTCATCCCTTTCTCTTCTCCCAGCTAACTTGAAAGGTACAAAGGACATGATGTTTTTAAGTCCCAAAGCATCAACAGGAAAATGTTTACATCTGCCCTCAGACAATTTGGTGTGCTCTCTTCTTTTCAGCAGCCATCTCAAAGCTGTGTGGCTGTTTCTTTAAGATTTAAAGATTTATCTGATTTTACTTGACATTTTTTTCCAGTTTTTCCCCTTCACTTAGAAGCTGCCTCTTTCTCTCCCCTTCCACTCAAACAACCCACCAGTGAGAAACACTCCTCCCCTGCAGCTCCTACTAAATGTGCAATAGATTTCATATATCTCTAACTCACTGACCCTTCATCTCTTTTCAAATCACAGATAAGAAGCAACATTTTTTTATCTTGCTAAGACCCGGAAACCCTGTTCACAATACAATATTTCCTACTTCTGTAAAGCATTCTAAGAGTCTGTATGAAAAAATGTCTAAATATTCCTCCAAACTGCAAGGAACAATTAGGACACTGGTTTTCCAATGGACAGTTCTCCAGACCTTACTGTAAGCAAGCAGTTGTGTCAAAAACTCAAATGTGATGGGAAATGCAAAGAAAATTAGAAATGTCGAAGTTATTTGTCTCCCTCCAAAACACTCAACCCAACCCAACCAACAACCAACTACAGATAACGCAGGTTCTTCTATTCACCTTACCAAAATGCCACTTAGGCTAGAGACATAAGAACATTGCTAATTACGTTTTACTTCTGAACTGCTTTTCAAAAAACGTTCAACTTCATAAAGTAGCTAAACATATAAAATTAGACACAGTGATATCAATATGAAAATGTACTGTACAAGGAGTGCAGGCAAACATCTGTCCATAAAACTGCACAAGAAATATATCCAGTCTAAATACACTGGAAATTACTTACACAGAAGCCCAAACAACTGCTCAGATAACCACATGGATTATGTACTTTTAGCTCACACGGAAAACCTCGAGTAATATCTGATGTCTTTGGTAATTAGAGTACTGGATAGTTGGTTTTTTTTGTTTGTTTGTTTTTTAAAGGAGAGCAATTCGGTTTAGCATGGAAATTTTGAGGCAAAAGCTTAAAAAGTTGAAATGCAACAAAACAAACAACAACAACAACAAAAATCAAGAAAGAACTACAGTTTTGACAAAACTTTCCTGACAGCTCAGATGCAAAGAACAGAAGTCAGAGCAGACAGAGGCTGGGCCTCCGAACTGAGCAGAACAGAAAAAGTAACGTTTCTACCGTGCCACCATTAGCTCCTGGAGTCTTCTGGCCTCCTGAGAATTCTCACAGTTCCTTTGAAACCTACAGTCTTCATTTCAAGATGTAAAAATATTTCATAAAACATTTTGTTTCATTTTAGGCTGGTTTAAATGTAACTACTGGGATATACCAATTACTACTGTAATTTGGAAACATAGTGAAGTTTTTCTTTTACGGTCATTATAAATATCTTTCTTGTAAAAGAATCTATACTACTTTATAAGGTGATCAGAACTCTTTGTTACAATGATAAAAAATTACACAAGTGAGTAAAGCAAAGAGTCTACTAGTGTTTCTTAAGAAGTAAGAGCCTGGAAAAAGGCTCCGGAGCTGGAAACAATGGGATGCATAGCTTTATGTCACCTTTGCCTTTTTTTTTCTCTTGTGATATCTTTCTCATTTGCTTTGATGCTTTTGATTGAAAGGTATTGTGTAAGTGACTCACGATTGCACATCTCAGAAACATTAGCACCAACAAAAGACAAAACATACAATTTGGTATATTCGCTTGCTGACTAAACACTTTTTCTTATATCTTTCTCTGCTTGCAGGGTAAATTGTTAGTTTCAAAGTGACTGCTTCAGTAAGTTGGTAGCAGATTATTGGTACAGTGTGATAATTAAGGGATCTTAGTTCTTAAACAATGCTGATAAAACAGAAATCCCTCTCCCTTTTTTCTGGATTACCTTTAGAACTGAAATCAGAGAACACTAAATGAATAATAATTTGTACCTTCTGTGAATGATAGAAGATTGAATCAAATTTTAACTAGACTGTATTTGTAAATCCCTCAGGATGACATAATTACTATTCAACACATACCTTAATTAGCTGTACACATCTATTTCACAGTATTTAACAGGTTTAAAACAGCTTTTATTGTCTGTTGAATGGATGTTCCTTTCTTATAAAAATGAAAATAGTCCTGAATTTCCTAAACTGTAAGAAATTTGGTTACAGAAGGCAAGAAATGAACTGCAAATTGCTATCAATTGGTTATTTTTATTTTTCTTTAAACAGTATTAGTTGATAATGCACCGAATGCTGCTGCTGCTTTTTTCCATTTAATGAAGAAGATCATAGCTACACTGTCTGGTGAAACAAAATTCTACTCAAACATTGAAACTTTTGCACAGAATTTTGAATACAAGCCAATTTGGGACAGAATTTCTTTTTTCTTTTTCTGTTTTGGATAACAGTATGTTATCTCTAAAAAGCAATACAGTGAGTGATCCTGCATCATTTCCATTCCTTTGTGAATCAGAAACAGGCTAAAATTTGGCAAGCTATACTTTCAGATGAAATTGAAGAATTAGCATTTGTGATCTAAATTCACATTTTGGGCAAGATTGGGTGATTGTTCAGCATGCAGTGGCTGTTCTTAAAACTATGGGCTCCACAGAGCAGCTCAGGTGCTGCAGGCTGCCTTAGCCAAGGCTGAGTGCCTATGCCATGAGCTGAGGTTTACTGCTGAATCTCAAGCACAACCTTTCCGAAAACATGCTGCTTAATTCTGCTGACAACAAAGGCAAATGACAACAATGATTATGTGCAGAAAAACATATGTGGTACGTTTTTGTTATTTTCTTAAACTGCCTCAAGTGAGATTAAAACATTTACTTAAATACTTACTTCATGCTTTATATCATTTGCTTTCTGTTCTCCTCAGAACTTTAAGGAGGAGACAGCTAGCATTTAACCACAACTCACTGTTCTTGGGGCTGAATGAAAATGAAGGTACTTGGCACGTGGGGAGATGATAGAGGTTGAGCCCAGTGTTGGGGAGAGGCAGGGCTGGAAGTGCTCCACTCTGTCACCCACCCTGGGCTTCCTTCTTGGGTTCAGCTGAGATCAGAGGGAAGACAGGACCAAGTAAGGGCACAGCCCCAGCCTGGGACCAGAGAGCACTGGGAAAGGGCAAGACCCTGTGTCCTGGATGATGCACACAGTCCTAGGATAGGACAAAATAAAAGACTTGAGGAGAAGATGGATAGTCTGAAAAATACATTTAGTACCACTACTTCCAACCACACAGAAGTCATCAGTGTAGTGAAGTTCTAGGATTTGCTGCAGTGATGTTTAGAAACAAATGACCCTAAAATATACTTCTAAAAGATATCTTCTGATGCATTTAAGACCCTTTTGTTTTAACTTTCTCTTACTTCTTTAGGGTGCCTCCACACTATTTTCAAGTTTTCTTTGCAATTCATTGGAGTAAAAGCTCATTTTTATGCAAGAGGAGGTCAAGACTCTCACACATGCATGTATTCTCAGAATGGGGCTTTAAAAGACATTACATATTGCAAGACTGCATGATAAATTTGTAGACATGGTGTTGGGGAATTAATCTATTTCAGCACTGAAGTAGAATTGAGTCAAACAAAATTAAAAACAATTTTTGTCAAGAATGCCTCTTATTTTGTACTTGTTTCTTCCCACGTGTATGATAAAACTGTAAACATCCCAACCAGTAAAAATTAAAAAGAGTCACTCTTACAGCAAATTGACCCTGTATCTTTCTCAGCAGACCTAAGGTTGTAGAAGACAAAAAAAAAAAAAAAAAAAAAAAGGGGAAGCATTCATATCATGATGTTTATCCCCTACCAACACTTTCCTTTACACTTAAGAAAAAAAGCATGAGCCTAGCCTCTTCTCTCTGATCTCAACTGTAGCTGAGAAGAAACAAACAGTTGCATCCCAAACCTTTACTGTCAGAGCCAACACCTGCACATCCACTGTAAGAGCTGGAAACTCACTGGAATTTGGCAGAGACTGAGAGCTGTGCCCTCTCGTCCCTCACCGCCCTCCCCCCCCCGCCATGCCACCCACAGAAGTAGGTGGCAATCTTCATGCCAGCATGGGTCCCAAGCAGCTCATGAGCTCCCCTGAACAACACACCTGTTGGGAGGGGACAAGGACAAGCATCGTGTTGCTGTGCTGCCTATCTATCTGCAAGTCATTACCCTGGCAAACAGAAAAGCTATTTGTAGTCTCCCCAGTAAACTTGCTCTTCTGCATTTTCCTAACATTACAGCCAACCTTCCCGGCCTGTCATCTCAGTCATGTGTCTTGCACTGGTGAAATTGCAAATCAAGGAGACCAAAAGCTTTGCCATACGTAATTGCTGCGTACCATTAGACTGGAGCTGGCTACTCTCTAATTACACAGAGTACTGTTGATATGCATATCGAAAATAAATCATATTGATTGCTTATGTATCATGCTGGAAAGAAAAGTAGCTTGAGCTCAGTTGGCGACCCAGGAGAAACTACAGGAGGGCAAAGAAGGATTTACAATTCTTTTCCGCTTAAATGACATCATCTGTGTGGAAGCATGCATTTTGATGGAGTACATTATAGAAGAATACTGTGAGGGCAAAGAAAAAAGCATGCTAGGAGATCCAGGCAGCAAAATCACGCTATTCTGAGCATCATAAAAAGGATGGCAGTGCTAGTTCATGTGGATTGCCTGCTACTTCTGGTCCCTAACTGAATCCCACTGCTGTACAATACTCAAGCCAAATTATTTATTATTTGCATTATATGTTATTTGCATTGCAGTATCCCCAGCAAGGCCTCCAGGAAATCCCGTAGGAATATTTTCATGTTTGGCTGATTAGTTTTGCATCTGCATAAAAATATTTGCCTTCTTGCCTGAAACCTTGACTTCATCATGGAAATGCACAAAAAAAAAAGCAGGAAGCAAAACTGATCATTCTGCTTTCCATTTCCAAGTTAATAGAATGCTTAAATAATTAACCTATAATAATTAAAGATGAAGTTAATAACATGAAGAAAGTCTGAAAGTTACATTCAGTGTGTCATATTTCTGAAAGCACTAAGTTCTACTAAAGCCCATAGTAGCTGAAAACCCATTGACTTGAGAGCACAAGCACCTGAGCCAGAGAGCCATTTACAATTCTGCTTAATATCTCTGTGGAATATGTTAAAAGAAAAATCAACTACAATGTGACACTATTGTGTACTGCTGTGATTTTACCATGTATGCAATAGAACGTACATGTGATGCACTCTCTGTGGGTAACAGTTGAAAAAAAAAGTGTAGATTTCTCCAGAAGAACTTAATAAGAATATCCAACATGCAGTGTTGGTTTTTCTAATAGAAGGTTATTGTAAGTGGAGATACTGCCTCTGCATACTGCGTGTTGGCACAACCACAACTTATTCTTTTGTAAATAATGTGGTATCTTTATAGAAATTGCAAATATGGCACTTACTTTTATTAATGAAAACAATGGATGGAATAGCAGCTACAGCAAAATTAGGATGGTAAATAGGTTAATTTTATTAACCTTTTCATGGGGCATACCTGGCAGTTTATTAAGCTATTGTTGGGAAACCGTACACTCAATGACTCTGCATGTGTTAGTTATCTTTATCAGACCAATTCCAACAGGGTGAAGGAGACTATGAGTAATTAAGCTTTATTATTTCCCTTGGGGGAACCTGAAAGATGGATTCCTAGACTTTGATGAATTTAAGCCAGGAAAACCAGATCACTGGATGAAGAAGTCATTCACACATGCAAGAAAGAATGGAATAGATTAACTCTTACCAGTCATTTGCTTTGATGAGCTTGAGCTAACAGGCATTACCTTATTCTGAAAAAAATTATGAAGGTTACTCCAAGAGTACTGCTTCCTGTTTCATTATGTTGGCCCACAATGTCAGAGGTTTGTCAGGACCTTTTGGACCAATATGTGGCTGAAGGTTAGTTTCCTGGATTGCATTATTAGTGGTGATAAGACAGAGTGTCACCACTAGAAGTCAGAGACAAAAGAGCAGTCCATGGAGTGGCAACATTTGAATTCCAATTCAAAGAAAAAGTTTGAGACAAAGTCTTCACTGGTTAAAATGATGTGCACTGTCTTTTGGGATAGGAAAGGATTTCCTGGAACCTGGACAAACCATCCACTCTGACCACTACATTGTGACACTGATTGAGCTGAAGTCTCAAACTTCCAGTGTCATGCTAGAGAAGAGGACAACCTTTCTCTTGCAGCATGATAACACCAGGTCCCATACCAGGAAGACCATGGAGCACACTGCCAATTTTGGCTGGATTGTCCTACCACACCCACTCTATAGTCCAGATTTGGTGCTTTCTGACTTCCATCTGTTTGGGCTGATGGAAGATGGACTGTGTGAGCAACATCCTCCTAGTAATGGTGCCATCATAGCAGCTGTGAAACAATGGGTCACTCACACCAGTGCAGATTTTTAGGAGTGCAATATGCAGACTCTCGTTCATTGCTGGCAAAAATGCTTAGCTAATGGTGGTGACTATGTTTCAAAGTAGTGTTTTGTAGCTGAGAATTTATCAAATAGTGTTATTGTGGTCTTTATATCTGCTATAGTTTCCATAGAAATAAGTAGGAGGCATTACTTTTGGAGCAACCTACACAGAAAGCTGCGGGTGGGAGTTGCCATTCAGAAAAAGTGAATGGCGTATCTGGGATCTGCTAGGCAGAATATATCTGGAAAAAAAAATTGATCCAAAATCCCAAAGTACAGAACATTTGTGCCATGATTAGCTTGCATTCATTCAAACCTTTTTCTGTGCTTTGTGCTTAGATTAGGTTGTGTACAGAACCTATTTTCTGTTTATGCAACATCTGCTCTGCTTTGAGATTGTGAGCAAGAACATTTCCAGGCTCCAAAGCAGGAAGGGATTACAAACCAGCAAACTGAGCTGGATAAAACAAGGATGGGCCCACAAGATTTAGGTTCAACTGAGATTATTTAAGATTCCAAAAATGTCTTCATTTCACTCTAACGTAAGTAATTTTCCACGTTTATACCTCCTTGCAGTTTCGAGGAGGAAGGGAAACAGTGCTTAATTAGTAGAAAGAAGTTCATCTAGTGCTGTTCTCTCACATGACCAGAGTGATAAATCTTGTGCATATCATGTGTAGTGCCATAATTAAACCTTCGGTCCTGATTATTTAGAACTCAAAAAATCATCAGTGCCTTGTCATCCAAATGCTGCAAAGCTCCCTTGTCACTGAGATAAAAAGGGGACTCCTGAGAGAAAGAGGACATCCAAGCACATACAGTGACAGTATGGAAAACTACTTCCTTATGGGAAGGCTTCAGAAACAGGGGAGGGGGGGCTGTAGTGCTGCGGAACAGGGAGAAGGTAGGAAGAGGTGCACAGAAGTCCCCATTCTGTGCTCCCCTGGAGCTCACCATGAAGTGAGGAGGAGGAGAAATGAGCAACAGTTGTAATAATGTCTGCAGTAAAATTAACACTGGCTCCCATGAAAATCATCTATGTGGGTCACAAGACCATGATCTGGTCTGCAGCAGCGAGATATGTAGGAGATGTGTTTGGGGGGGGGTTCTTTTCATAACAATAGATAGGAGATTAGAAGTCTGACTATAGTGACAACCTCAGGGCCCATCAACAGGACCACAGAACTCTTATCATTCTTCTGGACTCAGCTTCACTGTCCACAACTTGCAGTCACTGCACAGCGAGCATGAACTGAAAGTTCAGCAGCCCCATCAGCACTCAGGGAGCCCAGCTAACCCACCAAGAAACCCAGCTCAAATTCAGAGCTGCCCAGAAAGGTAGTGGTTTACCAGCTTGGTTATCCAAATACTTTCATACTTTCAGCTGGGCTCAGTAGAATAATAGTTCACTGATAGCCTGAAATTAAATAAATAAATACATAAAAATTTTTAATCCCTCTTTACTTGGCCGTGATTGAGGGTTTTTTCCTTCCTTGGAGGAGGCTGCAAGACAAGGAATGCCATTCAGCTAACAGGGTCTGGCTGCATCAAAAAGCAGCCAGGATTTCTCCCTCTTGCTATTCTTCCCCTCCCCAACACAATAGACCCGAAAACAAAAGGCAGATTATTAGGTTTAAGTGTGTAGCCCATTCTCCACATAACCCTTCCCCCCTACTCCCACCCTTCTTCGGCACATCTGGTAACCATGTGTGGCAAGTGCTAATGAAGACTTTCCTGAGCGAGCTACAATTAGTTCCGACTGCTGTTCGCCTCTCCCGGCTGTACTGAGGATAAAAAACCAAACCAAAACAAAATCTTCCCTTCACTGTTACTGAAACCTCCCCCTGCCCCTGGGATTCCCCCTCCTCATCACGCTGCTGAAATTAAAACAAAAAAGTGTAAGTAAATACTTTAAGGCTCTCTTCCGCCTGATTTTTTTTTTTTTTAAATCAGCATTTTATTCATTTTGATTGAACACGACAGGCAGGCAACAGTGTTCCTATGATCCTGTCTACAATAGAGAATTGTTAAACAGATGTCCATTTTTTTTTTTTTTTCCTTCCAGCCTGGCAATATTACACACATAGCAGTTTTATCTGCTTGAGCAGATCAAATTTGTGTGTGTGTGTGCGTGCGTGCGCGCTGCCATTTGGAGTGATTAGAATAAGCCGCACAGAGGCAAGACGCGTTGTGTACAATTAAGCCCATCTTTAGACCGCAAATTTCTGTTTACTCTCAGTCTCTTCTCCTCTCCCCAATCAAGCTCCTAATAGAGCTGTTTCAAGTTTCAACAAGGACCATATTAACTGCTGGTCTCCACATGAAACAGAATGCTAAACCCCAGCCTCTCTCGAAGATCTGAGCACGAGCCTCCCAATCCTGCTTTACATTTCTCTCTGAAACCGCTGTGGCCCTCACCTTCCAAACTCCTAATGATTCCCCGAGCAGACAGTCTCGGCACAACGCAGCGTTTCACAGTGTGAGGCTTCACATGTTCTTTGTCGTTTCTCCCGGCTATGTCACGCTCCGTGATTGCTGCTGACCAACCCCTGCTCGAAAGTATGTTCCCACTAAACAAACAATCTGGATAATTATTGTAGAAGTGATGATATCTGCATACATCATATTTGAATTATACCTTATTCACATAAAAATTGGGTATGACCCTCCTACGCCTTTTGAACAGTGCTGCATATTGAAATGCAAAAAACTAAGTTCCAAAAGCAGAACAAAAGCAAAACTGATTCTCTAAAGGAGTTATTCTCTTAAAATATACACGTATCTACTTGCCAAATGATTTCTCTGAGAAGATGATAGGCTGGAGTAATGCAGGGAGGGAGGAACAAAAGGGGTTTTAATCACGGTTCGGATTAAAGAGTTGTATAACAATTGCTCTCCCTCCAGGCATATATACTGTACACGCTCACTGTAAATGATCAGCATTTAAAGAAACAAAGTGCACCAGGCAGCACTTAATGTAAAGACAGCTGCATATATATTAACACTTTATTCATCAAAAGACACCGTGCATCTTGCTCAGCCTCAATAGGAGAAAACGGTACGCACAGCACTGACAGCCAAAGCCAGGCAGGAATGCAACTTCTCCCTACCCCCCTTTTTAAGCACATAAACCTTCCCATGCAAAAAAAGAAGAAAAAAAAAAGAAAAAAAAAAAAAGAAGAAGAAGAGGCTCTCTTTCTCATTCAACTGCCTCTTAATTTTGATGGCCTCTTTTTGGACAAAAATATCACTTTATCTCCATACAGTCTTGTTTTCATCCACACCAAGCAGGGAGTAGAGCAAAGCTGTTGCACTCCTAACAATATTTTTCTACAAAACATAAATTTTGCACTTTGAAAAAAGGCTAATTTTACTGGTAATGAATCCCAGTAATAACTTAATGAGTCACTGCAGTCCACACTTTAAGGAGGAGCTGGTGCTAATGCGTGAATAATTATTGACACAATTAAGTGCCCAACACCGGGCCTGTTAAACTGCTTCTGGCACGTGAGGGCTCCTTAATGGTCCCACGGTATTGTAACACGGCCCTGAAAGGTTTTAAAGTGCAGAGAGCTCCCCTCCGCTACTGCAAGGGATACTTGGACCTAAAATCAGCTCAGCGCCAGATAACATTGAATTGCCGGGGATTTATATCCTATGTGGGGCTTTGCCCTGTTGCCGAGCTGAATAATTAGCTATTTACAGATTCGGTAAACAGAAAGCTCACCCTTTGACCTGCCTTGGTGTAGACTGTCTGGTTCGTAACCCTGCGAGGGACTTCCGCCTGCCTAATGGGCTCTTTGTGAGCTGCTGCTGCTGCTGTAAATCAGGCAGCTCTGGAGTGTGGGACGGGACCGACCCTGCACAGGAACTCAGTCTTCAGCTCCGTGTCTTGGGCTCACCTACAGAAAAATAAAGTTTAAAAAAGAGCACTGGTACCAAATTAAAAAAAGATAGTTGCAGAGTGAAGTGTTTCTAAGCAATTTTGTTGCACCGCACACCCTCCTAGACACGCTGCCTGGAGCTCATCGTGATCACACAGCCCCTTTGCAGGGTGAGAAGGCTTCTCCCTTGCTCTATTTGACATCATGTGTGAACGTACAGATGTCCTAATTAAGCACAAACAAAATCTTGGACCCTGCCACACATTCCAGCCTTATCTCTGACAAGTTCAGCAGAATCACAGGAGATACCGGCAAGGCAACATTATCACTAGAATGGCCATAAAACAGTCACCTCTCACGAATAACTTTACTGTTTCACAACAGGGGCATTCACGTCCTCCGAATGGACGGAGCTGTCTCTTTAAATGGAACACTGTGCCAAGACGCCTCATCAGTTAGCTTGAGAAACACACGCACACAACGCAAAAACCGACCTTTTTTCTGTCATTCTGAACTCCCACTGACCTTCCCCAAGCGATTCCAACATGTGCACAGGTCAATTAGATAGATGGACAGATAGACAGATGGGCAAACAGACAGAGCGATCATAATATTTTATGTTAAATTCTACACAGCCCAAGTCCTGAATCTACAGTGTTATCACTGAAGGAGTCCCCAGGCCAGGGTTAATAGCAGCGTGTTCAAACATGTAACTCCCCGATTGTATGCTGGCTTCAAGGCAGCTATCATCCCTGCACAGGGAGAAAAGAACAACTCCTGATAGCATAACCTTGCCAGGCCTTCAAACATAGAGACACCATTAACGGGAGAGCAAGGCACCAAGAAAAATGACAAGGAAGTTCACAATCAAGTGTGTTATAACCTAATTCTGTATAACTATTCTGTGAAAAGTCTTTCACAGGCAAACAGCCAGCTAGTAACTAAAGCATGTGAGTCTCCAGATCTACTGTAGCGGCTGCTGGTGGGACAACTGCAGCATGAGGACAGGCAGACAGACAACCTGGACAGACAATGGAGAAGTCTCTCTCCCGCCTCAGCATTCCTGCCTGGCCCTAGTGAACCACTTGATTGCCCTGTGACTTCTCATCCAAATAAAGATACTAACTTCCCTGCAAAACATTTTAGGCACTTGTTCAGCTTAAATCCATGTGTTGTACTGCATATAACAAACAAGAACAGGACAAATAGGCTGATAGGAAAAACACATATTCTGAATTAGAAACCCCCCAAACACTCAATCTAACACAAGAGAAGATTTGGAAGGGTGATATTTCTATTAAAAATAGATGGCTTTATTCATTTCTGGGTTTGCTCAGCACAGAGCAGAGGAGCTGAGGGGAGGCCTGATGGCGGCTGCAGCTCCTCACAGGGAGCGGAGGGGCAGCGCTGAGCTCTGCTCTGTGTGACAGCAACAGGGCCCGAGGGAATGGTGTGGAGCTGTGTCAGGGGAGGGCAGCTGGGGGTGAGGGACAGGGTCTGCACCACAGCACGGTGGGCATGGAACGGGCTGCACAGGGCAGTGGGTACGGCCCCAAATGCCAGAGTTCAAGGGGTATTTGGACAATGCTCTCAGACATAGGGTTTGGACAGTCCTATGTGGAGCTGGGGGTTGGACTCAATGATCCCTGTGAATCCCTTCCAACTTGGGATATTCAATGGTTCTGTGAATCTGTGTTTCCTGACAGGCCAGGGTTCAGCTTCCTGCAACCTGGAACACAGCTACAGGTTGACCTTGGCCTAGGCAACAACACATTCCTACTGGTTCCAGAGTTCCCACACACCGAGGCTCTACCTGAACCACCAGAAATCCATTTGATCTGGGAAGATTTCCAGCACATACAATAAGCTTCTTAAAGCGCACAGAAAATAAATCAAGATTTATGGAGGAGGCACAGGAGAGAATATGGGCCCTGCACCATCTTAACACTTGCACACACTACGAGAGGAGCAGCCCCCTCAGCTGTATATCAAGTAGGCATTTCTCCACAACATGGGGAAACAACCAGGAAAGAGGCTCCTGTTGCCCAAAACTAAGGAGCCAAGAACCTACAAATCTGGGTTTTATAGACAACAAATTCCTTCCAAGGATTTACTGTTTATTTACTCTTGCTTGTAAATGCACTAAATCAGAAATAAGCACCTCTCAGCACCTCCAGTACATATTCAGGAGAAGGGCACAAATCGTCTTCCCACGGAAAGAGGTACTACAGTGCACTGAACATTTACAATACAATGCATCTTCAAATGTATTCCGCTTCTCCAAATAAGAGCCACATGAGTTATCTGAGGAAAAAAAACTCAGAATTTTTGTTCAAAGGTAAAAAGTTACTTAGTAGCAAAGCTGCAGGGAGATTTGTCATTTGGCAATCAATGAGCTACCAGGGAGAGCTTCACTCCTAGCTAAATCACGCCAGCATAATGGCACCAGATCCTTCATAAATGGCTCTTGACCTCTTGCCTTAACTTGCAGCAGAAGACAGCTGCTCTAATGAGAGCAATCCTGCAAAGCAAGCTTGGAAAAGTGTGTGTATCAATACTAGAGCAGGATTTCATCACTACTCTGCTGAGCTGCCTGCTGCCAGACCCAGCCCTAGGCAGCTTCCAGGTTGCCCTTTCTTTTCGGTAACAAATCAAATGTGCAACAAAATATTGCCACATCTCATGAGTATATTGACACAATTGGGACTTCAACCCCAATTTTGCTTTGTGTTTTTCAAACAGCTTTATTTATCTTCAGATAAAGCACGTGTACTTTACCGATACGCTTAAAGCCTGACAGGCCAGCCGTGGCAGGGAAGTGGAGTCAGTGGGTATACTGGGCAGTGGGTCGTGCGAGGACGGGTCCTGAGCTGAGGGCCAGTGGCTCGGCTTCAGCAGGAGCCCAAGAACTCTAAGACACTTGCCAACTTAGTCCCCCCCAAAAAAAAGAGATGATGCATTTTTTATTACTTGCAGCACTAAATGAATATTTTAAGTCAGCTAGCAAGAAAACTGCAGGGAAAATGAATCAAACTTTCAGCTGTTTGGTCATAGGTTTTTATAATGTGAAATAGAAAAAAACAGACATTGTGTTTGCATGCTATTTCTGGGCCTTTTAAGCTGTAACAGCATGAGTGGTATTTGCATCAGGAGTTACCATATATCATTGCAAGCAACATATGCATAGATGGAAAAAAGATGACGGCAGCAGCAGGTTCAGTGAAATCTCAGGATCTCTCTGTGATAGGGACCTGCTAAAGGTTTGGTTTTATTTAGCGTAGCTTAAAATGTCATTGGCATATGCGTTTCTCAATTAACACCAATTTAATACACTCCAGAAGTGTTCTATTCTGAGAATAGGCTTCAGAGTTTACAAAGGATCTAACCTGACATTTCAGTACAGGATATCCAGCCCCATTTACAATCAGGAAAGCACATTATGAAGGCTGGATTTTTTTCTTTGGCACTGTGTAACGTTGCCTCTAATGATAAATACAAAAGTCCGAAAATCCTAGTGAACAGTGCTATAGAATGGAAATTATGAGTCCCTCCAACCTCTGTGAGTCACTCATATTCCCAGATGAAATGGAGCATCTCAGCAAATGCACACATTCTGCAAGTGGATGCTTGATTTTCCTTCTTAGAGCCTCACCGATGCAGTATTTTTGCTAAACAATTTCTTCACTGATAAACTGCAATTCACCAGTAGAGCAGTTTATATATATTTAAAAGGAACAAAATGACAAGTAGCCAATGATCCTAGAAAGCCTGGGCTTCCTGTCAAAAATTGGAATGGAGAAAGATTTACTGGTGATGGTTTCCTAAATGATAAATACAGATGTTCAAGAGGATCCCAGTAACCAACTACCGAAAAGCTGAAGGATTATTTATTAACCAAAAGGATGAATAAAGAATAGAGTAGTATCATTTCATATGAACTTTACACAGACTATATGAATGTCTTCAACCTCTTTAAAAAGAGCACCTGGCATTATTAATATTGATTTTGGAATATAAGATTCATTAGATATAATGGGCCAAATTCAGCACTGATGAAACTGTGGAGCTTCAGAGAAGCTGAACAAGAGAAAAATATCTCTCTTTAAATGTACTGAAGTGTTTATTCTGAAATCAATAATAACAGAGTGTACATTCAAAAACACTAGAAAAAATGGTTAAAGTCAGGCATTTCCAAGCTAGGAAATATCAGTATTAAAGACTTGCCCATTCATTCTGTCCGGCTGTGTGTCCATTCTCTGCACTGAAGGTGGAAAATGAGTCCAGGTTCTTGCAATTGAAAAGTGTATCTCAGGGCATTCACACAAGAGGGCAGAAGTGTGATTGGAGGGACAACCTTAACCTGTCCCTAATTGTAAATGTTTGGCTTGGCAATTTGCTTTAAACATAGTTTCATCTCATGAACTTTCCTGTTTCTATAGGAAGACAGAAACAAAACAAAACAAAACAAAACAAAAAACCCTAAATATACTACAGACAATCACTGAAACTTTCCAAATCAAGCTTCTGTAGCCAGGCCTAAACTGACCCTCTTGCACAGAAGTCTACCATGTGAGCTTCATGGTATGAGCTGGAGTATGCAGCAAATTTATCACAGGATAAAGGTACATCCTGGTTTGCAGCCAAGAGACCTTAACATTTTATTTTTTTGTGTGTTTTCTAAGGGGAAAAATTGCTGGGGAAACTCCAGCAAATGTCAGTCTAGGGAGGGAGGGAAATGGGCAATTCAGTGTCCAGGGAGGAGGCTGTGAGTGTGCCTGCTCCCATTCTGTTGCGGCTGCTTGGGCAGATTGTAGGGCTCCTGGCACTGGGAGTCTTGCAGTGCTCCTGTTCCGTCCATGTCACGACACAGTGAGTCACGCTTTCCTAGACTATGACAGTAAAAGTGAAATGGTGATTTCCAGAGACTTCCATCAGCACCAGAAGTCCATGGCACAACAGTAGACCTGGTTATTTTTTTCCCTAATATTTTAAGGATGTTGAAAACAGAGACAATATTAATGAATACACATATTTGCAAAGACTTCACCCTGAGTACTGCTTGCTGGATCTCTGAAAAATTCTGATGTACAGTGAGTTAATACTTTAACAGATGTGTGCAATCAAAATGAGAATTTAATTCTTAATTAGATCAAGAATACATGTTGAACTCTGCTATAGGCAACACTGAAATTCAGAATTATTACCCAGCATCTTTCCTGGTTTTTAAATCAAAGGGAATCTTGTGCTTAGAGCATCAGATTCTTTGATTCCTGATTCAAGTGCAAGTGCAGGGCTTCTCACATTGTTCTGGTCTTTTGAAAACTGAACTCAAAGGATCATGATCTCTCCCCAGGCATCCAGGAGGGTACTCACTTCAGGCATCCCACTGGCCTGGCCACAGTCAATGAGGCTCCTAGCAAAGCTGCTCAGGACAGCCCATCTGTATGTATGAACTGTACACATGGCTTTGGCTCCTTCTTTATGTATCTAAATTTGATGAGGTTACATGGTGCAAAAATTTCATCCTCAAGCCCCATTGTGACATGCATGCATACACACAGGCAAGTCAGCCACAAGCTAACTCAGTCCCAAACGAGTGGGGTCTGAATTAAAAAAGGTTTTATCTAAAAATGGATCTAAGTGAGTGCAGGTCTAGATGCCATCAAGGCTGACTAAGGAAAGGTCCTATTTTAGATGCAAATCTCTTTGGTCTACCTACACCTTCTGCTGGAAATTTAGATTTGGATTATCTTTTTCTAAAACAAGCTATAAACCCAATGACTAAAAATTCCTTATTTGTTTGTACCAATGAACTGTCATGCTAAAGTACCTACTTTGGAGCATTCAAAAATAATTCATAATTACTGAACTACTATAACATACTTCACAAATGTCAGAGAACTTTACAGAGGTACAATCCCATACATGACATTTGCATATCACTCCCCAGTAAAGAGTTACTTCTCTTCCTTCTTCCCCCTCAGCTCACAGCACAGTATAGGGAGATGAGTCGACAAATGCATCCTGTTCCAGATGCAAAGCAAATTCTACCAGTACCACTGAGCTGTCATGCTGCATCAGGCAAAGGGCATGCCTAATTGTGAGCTTTGCACCTGTAGTGGATTCACAGCACCTGAAAGGGTTCAGGCAGCAAGAAGAGCACTCAGAAACACCCAGAAACAAGGATACCTGCAGGGCGTGCTCAGTTTGTTTTGAAGATGTGCTATTCTAACACAGTGCTTCCCTGGTTGAATATACTGCTATTTGATATCCTGCTAGACAACTCTGTGGCTGGAGTTCTGCAACAGATCAGTAAAGCTTTCTCTTAGGATGTTCGCTTCACTGAGGATCAAACCTAGGGTTTGTCTGCACAGGCAAGCCCACCATACACTCTGCAGGACGATCATAGGGTGCATTTGGACATTGCTTGCCCTTTCCCAGACACAAGCAGCCCCTCATCATCTGCGGCAGCAAGCTGTGCCCACCTGACTCCCATGCCATCTCTGCAGAGCAGCACATGCACAGGAACTTGACTGCTACATGTGCATGCACTGCTTACACTAGATTCTGACCTCAGTTTCTTCACCTCCAGATAGTCCCCTTCCCTTGTGTTCCCCTTTCCTGGGGGCTTTAATTTCATTTTTTTTATCAGTCATCAGGTGCATAAACGCCCTCCTCAAGCCATTCCCTAACCTCCTCCTAGCAGAAAGGAGATGGAGTCCCATCTTGCTGTTTACCTCTGGACCCATTCAGTCCAACTGAGTGATAATGCTTCCTCTCCACTTCTAAAAAAAGAACAAGAAGTTCTGGAGGGCTCACTAATCTCCCTCCTCTATACTGAATTCATCCAAGCACTTTACCAAAATCATTCAAACACAGTTCACAGATAGAAAACATTGCCTCTCAAATAGGTTGTCAAGACCCATTTTGAACTCTCAGCACTTACAACCAAGGTGCTCAAAGTTTATCTTTGTCCACAATACAACAACTACAGCTCTTTGCCTCCACTCTCCTCATAGTAAAAGATTTTTCTTCACATCCTAAACTAACCACATTTTCCTAACGACCTCCTGTGAGGGACTTATACAAAGCATTTCAACGCTTATATAAATCATATTCCCAGTTGCTCCCCAGCCACTATTTTGCTAACTGTTCCTAAGGAGGAAAAACAATCTAATTAGTTAATATTTGCAGAGTAATTTGAGAAGTGCTAGGTCTGTTTAAACATTATTGCAATATCTGGTGTGTTGCTTTCAGCTCCCCCCACAAACTGATCAGGATCCAATTGGAAACCCCCAAAGAGCCCTCGTGGGCAGCATCCCAAAGAGCCCCGGCTTCCCAACCTGTTAGGATGATCCACAGATGACATCACTCCCCACACACACACATCGATATCCTTTCCAGAAATAAAATCCAAAAAGACTCCAAATCCTAACTTTGTATCTTGGCTGCATCCTACAGACTTTTTTACATAAATAAACTCAATACATAAATACACTCAAAGCTCTAACTCATCTGAGGACAGACCCTGAAGCCTTTACTCATGGACTCATTCATACTCCCTTCCCTCAGCAGTGCTGGGCGAAGGACTCACTGCTGTGATAGCGGTGTCACATCACAAAGCTGATGTAACTTTGAATTTTTTGCTATTATGCAAACCAGCCCAAGAGTGATTAAAACAAAGCAAACCGAAACAAAAGCAGCAACAACTCCTAATCAGTGAGTCCTCTCAGCTTTGAAAGGGAATTTGGTACAGAAACAAGGAAGTGGGAATAAGATCAGCTCTCTAATTTACAACACAAAACATCAATTAAATAAAATAATTAAAGGACAATTAATATCTTGTACAGTAGCAGGAAATCCAGATGCCGCTTGTGCTGTGCAGGCAATGGGTTTGGACCCCATGGTGTGAGGTTTGTATTGTTAAGTAGCTGATATTATTTCTCTCTCATCCAATGGCTCTGCTTTTTGTTTTCTGTTTGCAAGCAAGGATTGTGGTAGTTCCTAATCCATATGTCTCTAGTTTTGAGTCGCGTGGTTTGCCCCCTCTGTCTCTCATCATTGCTCTTGGCCCAGTTTCTTGACAGGAAATGCGAGATTTATTTTATCTGGCCTGAACTACATTGTTCCTTCCTGACTACTGGTGTTACTTCACTCCAACTAACACAACTCCGTGCTCACTGCCTGCACGAGGTCAGAGCCCAAGGGTACCAGGCATAAATAAGGGCAACGGTGAAAGAAAGGGAGAAGGTTTGAGGGGAGGAGAGAATAAGAGGTAGAGGGAGGGAGAGAAGGAGAAAGAAATTAAGTTGTGATGCAATCAGTTTGGTTTGAAGGAGATCCTCCTTTTTTCTTCAGCCAGCAATAAGCTGAACTGAACTCCTGCTGCAAGCTAACTTCTGGGTTCTGCTTCAAGACAAGCCAGCAACTCCAATGCTATCAAATAAAGACGGACATGATTGGGTCATTCAGATTATAAATTCAAGGAGAAAAAGCAATTACCAAAATTGATACAAGAATTTCAAAGATATTGCTGAAGCATTTTCAGTCTTCCTCTAGTCACTTGCCAGAACAAGCAGTGCAGCAATGTGAAGTAATCCCTGGTTAAGAGGAAAGAAAGCTGAAGACATGTAAATGTATTAATGCTGAACAGCAAACACCAGTTTTTAAATAAATCATGGCTGAATTCATCTGGCACTTGTAGGCGGCTTTGTAAATCTTCACCCAGTATCACTAAGTACAGAGTGAACTAACTTGCAAAAGGTGGGACGAGGTCTGTGCTGGGCATTACAGCCCTGCAGACATCCATGGCACTTAAGCTCCCCAAGAGCACAGTACTGTTTGGCAGCTGCCAAACTGCTTTTTTTAAACTCATTAAAGGGCTAAATAAAATTTCTCTGCATTTACCTGACCTAAAATGAATCCGAAGGAACAGACACAGCTGTCAAGGCAGCAGAGACACTCTGCCAGCATCCCAACCTGTAGTGCATTCAATATAGTAGGGATTGCAACTTCAACCTGCCTGCTTAGAATCATAGAATCATAGAATTGCTCAGGTTGGAAAAGACCTTAAAGATCAAGCCCAACTGCAACCTAACCATACTACCCCAATTCTAACAACCCTCTGCTAAATCATGTCCCTAAGCACGACATCCAAACAGTTTTTCCAATAAGCGTAGGGGTGATGGGCACTTTTAAATACAACACACTCAAACACTAGAATAAGTACCTTTTCCCAATAGGATTCTATATTTTAGGCTGATCATGGAGGTTCAGAAGGAGCTCACATTCCTGCCAAAAGGCCTCAATCCCAGATCAGCTAGCAAGACTATGGAAGCATCTTTGGATAACTGCAGTGCCTGAGGCTTTTTTGACATTTTGCTGAAACCAGTCAAAACAAATTCTTCAGGACAAGTACATGACGTGGGAGGAGATGGGAAGGATTGCTCTTCAAACAGCCCAAATGGGCATTAATAAGACTGTAAGCAGTGAAGAGTGAGGCCTCTCCCTTCAGCAGGAGGAGGATGTTACATGGACCCAGCCACGTTCTGGTTCCACCACTGCATAACAAGGTGGGTAGAGATTGTCCTTTGCATTTTGGAAAGCTAATTAAATCACTTCCAAATCACCAGCCAAAGTGCCTAGGCATTGCTTTACTGAAGCACATGACACTAGCAGCAGCTACTTCCTCCTGCACCCTGAAGATGACCTCCTTTTCTATGCCATTTTTCTCCCAAATTGCTTATTCTTTTGAAACAGCAAGTCTCTGTGTTCTGGCTTAAAAACACATAATCAAACCTTATAGCTTTGTTTCCTTATCTTTTTGCTGAGGTCAGAAGACTGAAAAGTTTACTGAAACAAGAATGGCCATTTAGTAAAAATGGGATTAAAAATGGAATTAAAGTTGGCACGAGCTTTGCAACAGGGTGCCGAGGCAAACATGCCCAGCTTCCCAAAGCTCACCCCAGCATTCCTAGAGTGAGAGACTGAAACCTGCAGGTTGCCTTCTGCCATGCATTGTGCCCTTCAGAGCCTACTTACTTCACTGCAATTAGGTTTTAGTGGTGTTTAACGTTCCACGATTGCCCTACTTTACAGTCCCTTCATTTTCCTAGCTTAAAAAATAGCGATGTTGCAACACTGTAGTGTTTCTGTTGTGATTGTCATGATGGAAGCGGAGCCAATGCAATTTGCCTATGTTTTACTAACCGCCATCTGGCAGGGATATGGTGACATGCGAATCTTCACAGGACTCTTGTTTTTCGACTATCTGCTGGACAACTAAGGAGATCACCAGGCTGTTAGGATGAATGCCAGATGGGAGGCAGGTATGTTTATGAGTTTAAGATTCTTATTTTCTTTCAGTGCTTTCACATGCTGTTCATGGAGTGGCAGGAAAAGTGAAAAGGGGGAGGAGGGGATGAGTCAGTGACTAGACTACAACTGTTCAAAATCACTTTGAAGTTCTGCAAAACGTGAACATGCCGCAGTCCACCTCTCAGCTGCTCTTCTCTTGCCCTTGAGGTCTGGATGGCGTCTGGGGGGTTCTTCCTTTGCAGCGGTTTGCCTGGTGTCCCCAGTCTGGATGGCGAACACACCGCTGCACACACATGCAGCACTCAGTGAAACAGGCCACGTTGTACCTCTGCCTCCGTCTTGCAGCCCTGGTGAGCTCTGGGGTGACAGCAGGACATCATGTGCTGCCTTGCCAGCTGACACAGGGTCAGCACAGCAGCTCCATCTTGCACGGATATCTTAGAAATGCAGAGGTACAGTGGTTTTTAGTCAGACAGAAAGCACTCCGAGAAGAATCTTTGCTCATCCCCCCTTCTGCTACAACAGTAGAAACCACTGTGACAAGACGGAGATTGCCAGAGTCTTCTGGCATATAAGTACAAACATGACATAGAAAGACAGTGACTACATCAAAACTTTTACCTGTTTTGAAGCCCACCTAAAAATTCCACAAGAAAAAATAGTAACTTCTGATTGCTGGAAGGGCAACAACCATGGGCAGCGAAGAACTTTGTAGATCGCTGCTCCTCAGGTCATCCAGACTAAGTTAACTTTCTCTGGAACCTGCTAAGACCTTGGCCACGTGATGCCATTTAGCTTCACCTGCAGATCCCATGTCTCTGGGTCCCCTGAGGAGGCCCTGGTGCACTGCTGTGGGTCTTGGCTGATGAGATGGTACAGAGATCCCAGCCTGCTCGGCAGGAGGCAGTGCTTCTCCTGCTGACATTAAAATCAGCACCTTCAGGAAATTCATCTAACACCAGTACACACTAACCCAGTAACTCTGCAGTAAGTATTAACCCAATACAGCCGGAATGCTTACAGCTAACGTTTTGCTCTGCCTCACCTTCTCTCAGCCAAACCCAGAGCCTAGATTTAGCCACTGCAATAACTAACATTCATAATGAGTAATGAAGAGCTACAGCTGAAAACACAAGCTGCTTCAGCTCAATCTAAACAGCCAAGGCTCCCCAGCTAGGGCTGTGAGATTCATAGGCAGATCAAACGCAGAGGAGTATCTGTGGCACACTCACCAACGTGTCACATTAACAGAGCTACGTGCAATAAATTCTTATTACATCAGGCTCCTCACAACAAAGATTTCTGATGAGGGGGCTGGTTTGGAAGAACCCTGTGTTGCATCAATTAGGCAAAACAAACAACCCCTCACAAATTTTCCCCCAAACAAAAACTGGAGCAGAAACAAACAAAAAAATTCTTCACCTGTCACAGGTTAGAAAGCAACCCATGGCTAGAGCTGAGGGTCAAGGCAAGCGTACCTTTCCTTTTTTCCTCACCCTAGGTAAGGCAATTACTATGAAAATTATCTGCTCGACTATTAATTAAATATCTATATATTCACACACTCACAGACAGTCTTTCTCTCAATAGGTCTTGGCATAAGGGAGCACACAGAATTTTGGCAACAAGCTGAGAGTGGAATAGGCTGCACAACCTAGACATGCCCAAGCCTTCTTGACACGGGAACAGCTTCTCTTCCCTATGCCAGTGGTTCACTCGGTGCCAGCTCCAACGCACACCCCCCTTCCAGGAATGGCTCTCATCCATGCTGGCAAACAAAATGATAGAGAAGAAAATATGAAATTACTCTTCAGAATGTAAGTGGAAGGATGAGCACGGCGCCAAGTGAGAAGTATCCAAATGTGAGATCCCACACTGCTACATGTCAGTTGGAAATATGACACATATACAGAAAGTCAAGCAAACAGGTTCGTCCACAAAGGAAAGATAAAGGAGATCATTTGCATTTTGGATAATAAAATATTTAAAGCAGCACTGCAGAAATTATAAATAAAAACACTAACTGCAGTCACCAAGAACACAAGCACCCCATGTGGAAGCTGGCCAGCAAACCCCTTCGTTAAGTACAATATGATCAGAAGGAAATACAAAAGTGGCTACAGACCTCTGAAGGCCAGCAGGTAATGCAAGCCAATTGGTTATTCAGTTCTAATTAAGGGATACTTATTTTGGACAACTAACAGAAGAATAAAGCATGAGTTCGGGGTGAAGTAAAGTCTACTTTATTTAACAATCTGTGACTGATTACAAGGGAGCAGCAAGTTCCAGATGGGTGGGAGTGCTTACAGAAAACCTCTACTTTCCTACAACTTACAATCAGTGCTTTTAGTTTCCATGCATTGTAACACTCCATTTAATACTACAAGTATAGAAGACCGAAAATGCAAAACCAACTTTGCATCAAAATTCGGGGGATAAACAGGCCATGCTTTCCCACTCAATAAAGGTCGGAGTTCAAGCTTCTAATTTTAGCATCACTCAAGACAAGACTTGACTTAGACTGCTCCTTGGTCCAGCCCTTAGCTCTGACCTAACTCTAACAAACTGATTAATTCTGTTGAGTAGAATTTGCAAGCTTTGGGGGGCAGGGATCATGCCTGCTTCTGTGCTGTAGAAAAATAATCATGTGGGTAATATTTTAAAATACTATTCACTCCAGCTATTACTTATTTGAAACTATTTGTTTTTAAGAGCTACTGTCATTTTGAAATGAACAATCATTTCGCTTTTTAAATTCATCTTATTCATGTCCTTGTATTTATTACTGTAGTTGTGCAAATCACATGGAAGCATGGAAATCCCAACAGCTTGTGAAAAATGCAGACTCTTTTCTGTTATAATTGCAATTTCAAGAAACTGTTCATTTTTATGTTCAGAAAAGGCACTGTATGTTAACATTGTGATTCCCGTTATGTGCCTTTGCCTACCCCATACCTAATCCCCACAGTCTTGGCACAGCAGTGGAAAAGCAGCAGGACCATGAGTAATGATAAAAGCCTGGAACTCAGCAGCCTTAATTGATTCATATTCTGTGGAAAGAAAAGGCCTATGTTTGTCTCCTTGCAGAGCTCTGAAGCAAGCTCTGCTAGACAGAGTACGTGCATTAGGCTCACCACTCCTTCACAGTTCAACAGAGTTAGGTAAGAAAACACAGCACAACTTACACCCATGAGGACTTCCCTAGCAAGCTGCTGTAAAAGAGTTAACAACTGATGTTTCCATTAAATCCAAACTACCTCTCAGTTTTGCAGTAGTCTGAAATAATCCCTGTTTTGCACCCATTTACACGGATAAATGGAGCCACCCGATAACAAGTAACGCACAAACCCCACTCTGAAAAAAAGGTCAAGTCATTTTAAATGGATGTACACAGTATTATTTCTAGTTACTGTTAAAACAAACAAAACAAGCTAAAGCCTTCCCACGCACTGTACTACTACTTACTAAGAATTAAAAGCTCTGCATTCTGAACCTAATGGACACAGAATACACCTATAGGCATCCATGTGTACTTTGAACAGAAATCAATATTATCACACCACAACAGCCAGCCAGGATAATACGCAGCCTCCCTGAACTCAGCAACCCCAAAAGACAGTCATCTCAGTGCTAAACTTTCAAGGACCAGCTGTAGGCTCCTTAGCTGGGAATTCATTGTCTGATAAGAACAACAGCAACAATTAAAAGTCCTCAAAACCTTCTTCAGAAAGCTTCTCTTTTATCTACATGCTTATTAACCTCAACTCTGCATTTGTTTTTGACAGAGTAAGATTGAGGATGGATATCTCCAAGGATTGATTATAGGATGTGTATGACGTTGGTCAGCTCTTAGAACACAGTGAAGGTCAAAACAGGCCAAACAGTGGGGTAGGAGCTGATAATGGTAACACAAAACCACAGGTACTGAACTAACACAACAAAAAACACCTTTTTACAAATAAAAGCAGTTGGCCCTCACTCCAAAAGTCTCAGCTCAGAGACTAAGCATATTACTGCTAGGAGATGTCCCACCACGTTTGTGGCACCACTGGTTAGGCAGAATGGCTGTTCATTGGAAGGGTTAATGAAAAGATCCTAATGCTGAGCAGTGCATCAGTTCATACTCCAGCATATATTTACTACGTGTGTTTTAGGAGAGTTTAATACTAGCTTTGATATCAGAAATATTTTCTATAGATCTAAAAATATAGTTGCTCAAAAGCTGCCGTACTCTCCAGCCTTCTTAGGTAGGAGAGTATGGAACTTTCTGTTAGGATTTTTGGATGAAAAAAGTATTCACTAAATCAAACAGTTCAACATGAGAAATTGGACTGTTTCAAAATCTCGTAATGAAATTAAATATTTTGAGGCAAAATCAGGTCAGTTTAAAACCTTTCAGTATATTTCAGATCATCAGCTGTAGCTGATGGCATTTTTCCTAACGCATTTTTGCAAGCAAATGAAGCAAGTATGGCACAGTTAGTGTAGAACTTAAGGAGTACAAGGAAAGTATAAGTAAATAAATATATATATATGTATGATTTTTACAGAAATTAAAAACTGGGAACCATACATTTCAGTTTATCCTCAATTACCAGAAAATCTGGAATAAAAGGTCCAACTTTTTGTAAGCATTCGGACAAGGGGGTAAATAGTACACACATCAGCATTGGCGTGTCAATAAAATATCACGTGAAATGATTTCTAATTCTTTCTGTTGCTTATAGTTCTGTGCCCAATATGGAGGTAGTAGCTGCCAGACCTGCATTTTAGTTCAGTTTTTGAAACTGTCTGACATTACCTCCAGAGAAGTAAACCACATGATCTTCAAGAAACATGGCCTTGCTGGAATTATCGTAGGGGTAGACAGGAAAACCACATGTTGTTATAGATAATACATTATTAATTGTTCTGTTAAGTTGTTCTTTTCTCTCCTGGTGTATTAATAGCAGATAAAACATGTAATCAACTTGATCTTGCCTGGTTAAACAAATCAAGCTTTTTATCCTTTTTCATTACACAGACTCACTCTCAGTTCCACAGATTATTTTGGTAGCCACTTTTCAACTGCTTCCAGTCTAAATTAATCCCTTCAATACACAAGTAAACAGAGATGCACACAATATTCTAGATATTCTGTACAGTGACTTCCTTTCCTCTTTTGCTGGAAATACCAAAGTGGATACACTTCTACACTTTTATTGTCTTTTTCACATTGTCACAACTGATGCTCCAAAGGAATGCCATGACATGTCCAGGTTTTTCCCCTCAGTCTTTTGAACTGAGGAAATTAACAGATGTAGCAAACATTCTGATTGTTAGTTCTTAACTAAGTGACCTTCATGCTAACGCTGTGGAGCTTTGTCTGTTAATCCTCTGTTCCTCAAAGTTGTTTAATTCTTTATTGTGACATTGGGATCCTGCCCTATAATGACACAGCCTCTCGAATTTGTATGGTTGGTTTCTGCTTAAAAAGAAGCCATACGAGCAATTAAAGTTTATTCTTTATTGGTTCTCTTTTTCCCTTTTATTTAGGTTTATACAGAATAATGACAATCATGGTACAAATCACAATTTTAAAAAAGTGAACAGGAACAAAAACCAACAGCGTGAAGTTTTTAGTTATTAATTCTGTAACTGTCACAACCCAACCCTCTCACAGACTGGTGGGTTGTTTATTCCTTTTAACCCTCGTGAAAGGTTTATATTGATTGAACATGTTCAAAGCTGACAATGTAAGGCAAAAAAATAAAAAATAAAAAAAGAACTGAAAATTGCAGTTCCCAATCAGGCAATTGGATTTGCCAAAGGTCAGCTCTGTACAAGAGATCACAGTTTTAAAACGTACTTTATTTTATCTCTAAATAACCTGCAAGATACTATTCATCAACAACTTTACCAATGCTTCTCATAACGCTGTAAAACATACTCTTTTCTACACAGTAGGTTTCTCAAATGCATATTGGAACTGAGAGAATGATTCTAGGTTTGATGATAAAAAGACAATCTGAAATTGCATGGCCTGTTGCAAGTAGATCAGGCTAGACAACGTGATGGCTCCTTCTGGCTCTGCATGCATCTCTAGAAATCCTTATATCCAAATGATTAACACAGGGCCAATGCAATGTCCAAAAAAGATCAAACAAACAGCATTTGAAGCATAATGCCATTAATAAAAATGTTCCGGATGTTGGGCTACTTTAAAAATGCTTTGGGTTTTCTTTTTTTGTGGGCAGGAGAGCACATTTCAATAAAATAATAAGTGCGTGTGAAGGAAAAGGATAGAGCAGGTCAGGGCTGACTTGCATATTATAGATGCTCTTTCTTTACAGTCTTGTGATTTGAGCTCTTCCACGGTTTTCAGAAGCAAGAATTCCAGATCCAGCAGCCGCACAAGCCCAGTAACTAGTTCTCATCACAAGTTTCCTAAGGAGTCTCAGCAGACAGATGGAAATGATACACATGCGCAACAGGCACTGCAGCACAATAGGGCCACTGTATAGGGAATGTGGGAAATACAGCATCCTTCCATCCCTGAGCAGGCTTTAATGCACTGGATTGTAACAGCTCCAAAGAAGTGTTTGTGGTCTACTGAGTCAATCATCTGTACATTAAAAAGTCATAGCTGGCACTACTATCTCTTTGACACAACACTTGAAAAGTATCAGTTAAAAAAGGAAAAATAAAAGGGAGCAAACCAAAGCCACACAGAACTCGGAGCCATTTAGTTACTTGTGACCAGCAAAGCGCACAAACACATGCTTAGCTTGAGTCCAGCTAAGCGAAGAAAGGGTTTGCATCTTTTGCTGATCTTAGCACTGAGCATTTCCTAAAATTGCTCTGCTGTTGAACACGCTAGGTACATTCTTAGTTTAAAATTGATACCATGCCATCCATCCCACTATTGGCAATAATAGAGCAGCAGCATCCTGACATATTAAGATGCAGTTTCATATATTCCAATGACATACTTTTTTTTTTTTTTTAGAGGGAATCCCTCTTGTGGGTTGGGTGACGATGGAGCAGAGCTGCTGACCAGACCCGTTGCTTTCTGTGACGGTGTCGCTTTCATAGTAAGGTCCTGAGAAGTCCCTCACCCTGCAGAGACTGAGGAGGAGTTGAGAAACAGCCTGCAAAACCTGGGTGAAAATGCTGCACAGAATGAGCGGCAAGCACACTCAGAAGCAACCCTTCTCTGTAACGTTCAGGAACCTCTAGGAAATATTTAAACTGGTTATTTTTGAGGATGAGCAATGACTGCTCAGCTTGGTAGGGAGATTTTTTCCTGCTCCCAAATGTTGCTATAGGGCTGAATGAAGGAACTGGGGAGCTAACTAGCCTAGAATACTTGCATTTCAGGATTAAAAAAAAAAAACAACACAACAACAAACACAACAAAGAGAAGATCTATGGTAGAGAACAAGAAGATTTGTTCCTCCCATTAATCAGAGAAAAGGATATCACAGGAGAGAGAAGACTGAAAAATGAGAAAGCAAAAAAAGGAGTAATTTGGATGTCAGAGAAGCCAGGGTGTGGACCTCAAAAATACTCCATGCTGGGTGTCAGACTTCCATATACACGATGGCAACAGTAATTACGAAAACAAATAATCAGACAGAAGAGTTGACTTAATCCTTGCTCAAGCACTAGAAATATACAACTCTGAAGGCAAGTACAACATGATTATAAATAAGAGCTCTGGTCTGTCATTAAACAGCTATTTCAAGCTGCTACGAGAAGACAGCAACTCAGGAACTAACAGGACTGAAGCTGTTGCAATCCTACCAAACTTCAAGCAAAGTCTGTATCATACCTGAAGATTTTATTTTTACCTAATAAGACCAATTACTCCTTATTCCTTGAGTGCAGAAGGCACCTCAGGACATGCCTATACGTATCCGTGCCATGCAAAGCAGTTAGACATGTACTCAGAGAAGCATTTCTCTGAACTAGGGTCTCAGTTTCTCAAAGGAGAAGCTACCAGTGGCCACTGAAAACTGTGATTCTGGTAGAAATATGGGTAATGTGACAAATACCAAGCCTTAAAAACTTATCACTTGGTCAGTTTTTGGATTGTATACTTACATATCCAGTCAAGAACTGTAGCTGATACTTCAAATCTATGTGTAACAAGTAAAAAATAAATTCATTCTGAAATTATGAGTAAAATATCACTTGTTTTTGTGTTTTGTTCGTTTTTTTGTTTTGGTCCAAACATTCTGGTCCTATTCCACTTGAGACATCAAGACATTATTGCTAATCTCTTTTCCATTGAAAACCTTCATTACTTTGAAAAGGATGATTGCTCTAAGAGAGAACCAAGTGCTCTGAGAAAACTTCTGAGAATGAGTGCATTCTCTCTGTGCTAGGGTGAACACAGACCAATGTCGAGTGCCCCTATTTCTGCAGCAAGCAGCTGCTTCTGCAATTCAACAACTACATATTATGTACATATAGTAAGCTGGACATGAGCCAGCAGTGCGCCCTCGCAGCCTGGAAAACCAACCGTATCCTGGGCATCAAAAGAAGCGTGGCCACCAGGGTGAGGGAGGCGATCCTGCCCTTCTACTCTGTGCTGGTGAGACTTCACCTGGAGTACTGCATTCAGATGTGGAGTCCTCAACACAGGAGAGACATGGACCTACTGGACTGCGTCCAAAGAAGGGCCACAAAAATGATTCAAGGGATGGAACACCTTGCCTGTGAGGACTGGCTGAGAGAGCTGGGGCTGTTCAGCCTGGAGAAGAGAAGGCTCTGGGGAGACCTGATGGCAGTCTTTCAATATCTAAAGGGGGGCTATGAGAAAGAAGGAAACAGACTCTTTAGCAGGGTCTGCTGCGACAGGACAAGGTGAAATGGTTTCAAACTAAGAGAGGGGAGGTTTGAACTGATTATAAGAAAAAAGTCTTTTACAATAAGAGTGGTAAGGCACTGGCACAGGTTGCCCAGGAAGATGGTGGATGTCCTTGGAGACACTGAAGGTCAGGCTGCACGGCGCTCTGAGCAACCTTATCATGCTGTAGTTGTCCCTGTTCATTGCAGGGGGAGAGCTGGACTGGATGGCCTTTAATGGTCCCTTCAAATTCAGACAATTCTATGATTCTATGTGGGAAAAATGTTACTTTCAGAGCTTTGCCCTGCCCCAAACAAGTCAGAAAAGGAACTGTGCTCAACACAGTGAACTCAAGGCTTATTTTTGGAACCAGAGCTGCAGATCACTATGTGTCTGGAAAAGAGTAGATGAATTAAATGATATTATTAGAGAGGAACTGCAGAGGATCCCGATGCAGTAAAGATGGATTGTGCTCCAGATGTGGCATCAAGGTTATTTAAGTCCTCTTTATCAGATTGTGCAAACACACAGACACATATAATTGTTTACAGCTCAGCCAAAGATACCTGAGGCTTAGGATCCTGCAAAACATGGAGCAAGAAAGGTTCTTTATTGACTGAACAAGTGGTGACCTGTTACTGAATGTGTTTGTTAGCACTTCCAACGTGATCGTGTGTCTTGAGCCATGACAGGAAATAAAGGGCCCTTTCTGCTAAAGAAAACCCTTCTCTGTCCCAGAATTTGCAATAACACTTTCTTTCTGTGGTTAGGATTCATTACATCGGTCTGTTTTTTCCTAACCTTTTTCTGGCTCACTTAGTTGCAAGGATATAGTCGGGGTACTTTTGGCTCCTAAAGGAATCAAGTTTTTCTTTACATTTTGAAATGGGAATCAAGAAATTTTGAATAATTTGGTGATTTTTGATGACTGCAGCATAGAATCTGTTGCTTTGCTTCGTGAACTTATTCTGGATATATAGCATGGGGTTACCATGCTATCAAAGCACAAAGTACCAAACATACTATTTGCTAACGCCACGAGCTGTGATCTGTGGCACTGAAAGCCACTTAAGTGAGCTGAAATAGTGGCACGCACTTTGTGACAGACTATTGAGCCTGCAAAAGGGAAAGCTCCACTTATGTAACACGGCAGGCTTCTGCCTGTCATACACCACGTTAGTTTGGAGAACTGAAATTCTGGGTGATCCCTTAGCAGCTATGGAGAGCCTTTAGCATCCTCCTGCTCTTGCAGCGCTAACTTTTCCTTTCCAGTCCCTTTCGTCCTCTCTTCCACCTCAGTACTTTGCAACATGAAAAGGATAGAAGCAAAAGTTAACATGCTTTAGCAGTCCCCACAGGCTGCTTAAATAAACACTGTGATTGCAATTTAGACAATCTGGAGTCCATTCAATATTAAATCCCCATCCTGGGCTACAACTGCCAAACAAATAAAGGATTCATGGAGTACTTTAGACTGTCATTTACCACCACAACCATTGTCACTTGACAACCTAGAGGAGGAGCCTGCAAGCTCCGATAGGGCACCAGCTACATCTGTCAGCAAGAAGACAGAGAGCTCCGCTAAGCAAACAGCTTGATCCCGCTTTACACAGCCTGCCTTTGTCTTGCCCCAGCTGAGCCTCCTCTAATCTCCTCCGACTATCTTCAGCAGCACAAGCAAGAACTTCTGCAGGGACCAGGCACACAAAAGATGCCTTTCTTCATTGCTGTGTACTATTTAAATGTTTGTGCCACTCCACCTCTGTCCCCCCACCTTTATCCCACGTTCCCACCCACTACACAACTGGAATGGACGCATTATACTTTGTGACAGCAAATTATACCAGCGTTTGCCATGTCAAGGGGAAAAAAAACATCTCACCAAAAGCAGTATTATAAAAAAAAACAAAAAACAAAAAACAAAAACCTGTAGGTCTGGAGTGTGTTTCAACCCCAACTTTCCCCTTCTCTCCGCTGCACTTTATTTCAGTTACTCATTCTGAAGTGGCACCTCAACCAAACTCCCATTGTGCTCCTTCATGTCAGGAGCAGCTCATTTGGTCAGAGATCTCTCATCTGTCTCCCGCAGAAATCCACTGGCACCAGAAACAGTCACCACCTACAAGAGTTGAATCCACTTGGAGACATTTAAGTAAAAGAGATCAAGACGTATTACTCTAAATGTCCAGGTTGGAAAATACTAGCATTAGAAGCCTTGCATGGAGTAGGATTTTTTTCATAGCCAGTCATCTTAAATAGCTCATAAGCAGTGTCATCAGGTAAACCCACAGGACAGACTTCATCTCAAGGAAAACAAATGAATGCAAGATTTCCAGCTGTTTCAGCATCAGGAACTGCAATATTTATTCTGGAAGGAGCAAACAACAGATGTAGTTGGATAGCAAGAGTTCATCTGGTTTTCAACCACATTTAAAATAAAACTCAATTTGCCATTATCATGTCAAAAATGTTTGATAAATGCCAGGAATCTGGGGAAAGTCCTAATGTGTAAACCTCGGCTTCCAATTGCTTACCCAGGTCAGAAGGAGCCTCACAGGACAAAATCCTTTATCAACATCTGTTAAAGCAACTACTAACCAACAGTGGTTTCCTCAGCTTGTGAAATTCACATAAACTGCATTTGGAATTTTTTTCCCCTCACTCAGCGATGAGATTTTTCAACCTGTTCCCACCAGGGATGTGGGGTAAGCCTCTCACCAGAGAGGACAGCCTGGATCTGCATCAGTGATAGTTCTATAAGATCTGGAGAGGGCTGTTTGCATAAACAAAATGACAAAAAAATGGGAACATGCTGTGTCCCTTCAAGCAGGAGTGAATAGCAGTGGTTCAGAGGGCAGCATGTACCCCAGTGCTGTACCCAGGGTTACAGCACATGGCGGGGGATGCCCACTGTCAAGGGGCCACTTCTAAACCAGAGCCTTAGATATATTTTTGTCCCTTGCTCTGACGATTTCCTTCCAAAATGCAATGGAAGAGTGTGAAAAGTGATGCGTGACCCAGAGCCGTGGTTGAGTGACAACGACCCACCCGTACTGCAGGTCCTGGGGAATCAGCGTTTGTTAGCGATCAGACTGATGCAATATATTGGACCCAACTGGCAGCACGTTCTGCAGAGACACAAATGCGGAAAAAGAAAAACTGCTGGGTAAAACGTGACGTAAATGGGCCTGTGCCAGGAATGAATCTAGCTGTTAAATGTATATTAAAATCTGAATATCTCTCTCAATCTCTCATTTATCCTTCCACAAAAAGGAAGAAAAATTCCACTATCTCGTCCATAATTGCTGTCGGTAGCTTTATTCGCTGCTCGTGGGGCCCAAGCAGCCCTGTGCTCCCTCATCATAAAGCACACCAGTGACTTTACAACCAGCTCTGCTCAGCTGCATTGTGGTTACCATCCTTCTGCCGCATTTTCTTTGCTTCTGAGTGTACACTGCACAACACAAATGGATTTGATCCTTGCTTGTAGCCAAGCATAATTTCCTAACAAATAAATAATGCAGTATGACAATTTACCTGTACGCCCCTCATGCTGGCACTCTTACTTTTAAATCTTGCAGGCTTAAAGTAATCAGAAACACTTTTTTAAGGTTACAAATTCTCTACATTATGGGCAGACATTATTTCCTGTTCATTCTAAGTTTCTTGCCCCCGCTGCGCTTTGTGTCCTGTCCCTCATCTGAGGCATTTGTCACACATTTTTAAAGGTTCGTATCACACATTTGGGCCTTGGCAGGTTATGAGTTACAACCAGCAGACGGCATGACCTGTGCAAATCCACTTCTACCCCCATCTGATTCCTTTTCTTGTTGCTCTCCAAATACCATCTTGTCTGCCCCTGCTGAGATATCACAGAAATGTTCTTCATCAGCATACAGTGTCATCTAACACATGGAGCCTGCCAAGTTTTCATGTTGTTATATCAAGAAAATATCCCTCGGGGGCAAGGGGAGAGGAAGAGGTCATTTTTCATCTATGGAAGAGCGAGTAACCCTTTTCCTTTGGGACTAAGAGGGTCTTAATTTAACAAACCTTCTTTCCTGTCACAATGCTGCTGCTCACTTGCAGATCACAATAGACTGGGCAGCACCGCAGCCAGAGAATAAAGCATACTTGCAGGAAAGTAGCAGTTAAACTTGGCTTGGTATGCTGGAATTGGAAATAATTAAATGCAGAGTGGGAGAGAAGCCAAAAGCATAGGAGTTTCCAGCTCAGAGGAGGGAAATTTGTCTGGCTTCCAGGTGCGATGAGCAAACCTCAGAAAGCTCTCGTCAGTTCAAAGAAGGAAGCCCAAAATGCGGAGTCTGAGGCAACCTTCAGTCAAACCATACAAATCTCTGAAATCTTCAGAAAGATCCAGGCCTGGGGTTTGTTCTGAAACAGCCTTCTTCAGAAATGGAGTGTTTGTTGTTGTTGTTGTTTAAAGAAATAAACAAATAACAACTAAAAATAAAATATATCAAACTCCTTCGGTATTTTTTGTTGTGGGAAAAATGGTACTATCACAAAAAAGTTTTCCACAATTAAAATAAAATCTTTAAAAAGGATAAGTTGTTCTGCTCTCCCTCCCCTTCTTCCCCCCTGGCTCCAGTGGCAGTGACCAGAGGAGGATTCAGCAGATGAACAGAAGCTCAGTTGGCTGTGGATGTTTGCACTGGGACTGATACTTTAAGGGGCAGGTTTTCCTGAAGGCATGGGACACACAGCTGCAATCAGAAGTGCTTACACACAAAGTGAGCCTTCAGCTACCTCATGGAAAGCGGCTGCCAGTCTGCTTTGCTTTCAGAGGCATCTCTGATGACTCCATGGAAAACTCAAGCCCAGTGGCTGACATGATCCCATTACTCTTTGCTGGTGTAGTGAATGTGGATTATAGTTGAGATCAGCACAGGCTCATTTTCCAGCTCTGCTACAGATGAAGAAAAAGCTTCCCCAAACTGCAGAAATTTAATTAAAATTGGTATTCTTGATGCTCTTCAGTCAGCCTGAGTCAAAAATCCTGCTTTTTTCAGTTCAAAATCAGCACTACGCTTGTGGTACGCTAAACCTCCGGCTCTATCCAGACTTAAAATCATTCCCTTAGCTCATTTCTGTAGAAATGAAAAGAATAAAAGAGTACAGCCCTCCACACAAAGCACTTTTTTTTTTTTTTTCCCTACTAAGTATAAGGTAAAGAATAAACAAGAATTAACATGGTAAAAGGAGCACATGCACAAAACTTGCACATGCAACTCTATCTTCTCCTGTAATTTCTCTCTGCTCACGGAAACCTGTATCATCTGTGAGGAGGAGCAAACTAATCCAATCCAATCTGTTTGGATCCCCTGATGTTCCTTCAGTACCCTCACCCCAGTCACTCTACCCACGGTGTTTATTATTTCTTTTATTTATTTTTCTTTTTGTAAGACAAGAGCACTTGCAAATATGACAAAAGTTTGCATGGTGGCTAAAACGGCATAAGAGCAGATTTTCCTTCTTCTTTTACATAAATCATCCTCTTCCCTTCTGGCAACTTTTTCAGATATGTCAATCAGGGAAGAAAAGATATTAAGACGGCGGAAAGGCTCAATACGAGTTTTCTGGAGAGAATAACACAGCAATCAGGTTCAAGCTCTGTTGCACCTGCATGCCATTTTCCTGAAGTGTAGCTCACTGAAAAGCTTGACAGATTAGGGACCCTTGTCCCCAACTACAGCATCATCTGCCCTGAAAATGATTTCACAAACTCCACTCCATCTATTATCAAAATATCCTACCTGAGCTCTAATATAGAGGAATCACATCCTCTGCTTTTGTGCACGTTTTCCTTGCTTCTTTTAGAATAACCCATCGTCCTACTTTGCCTTCATCAGAGCAATCTCTACATAGGAAATGATTTTATGGGCAGACTCACACACTTTCAATTCAGTTCCATTTGGTGGTGTAGTAGTCCCCTCCACACACATTTGAGAAATGCAAACACACTTAACCTGAAGATTAATTCAAAATTCAAATCCCAGTCTTCAGATGGTCTTACTGCTTATTCCAAGCCGAACATATCATGACCACAACCAATGAAAGATAAGCAACAATTAATATCTCCTTTCAGATTAGATGAACAGACCAGTTATTCCATTTCACAAAAGTAGAATGGAACAGGTAATGGAAATGTGGTAATGGGGCCATTCCTCCAAAGCTGGTGCAAGATGAGTACAGGGGTGGCAACACGGCTGTTCACAGTGCTCAGCTCTCTACACTGAATGGAAAGTGTGTGTGCATTGTTTCCATGCTGGATGCAATCAACAACTACCAGATATTTTTAAAAATAATAAAAACAGTCTGAAACTTTTAGTCATATTCTCATGACAGAGGATGAGAACATGCTAAGATTTTGAGATATCCCTCCTATGCAAAGGGATGACCGAGACATTGAGATTTTCCACTTTGCCTCAACTTGCAGCCAGCACAGAAAGTGTTCTCTGTTGGATATCTGGTTGATGTCCTCCTGTCCCTGGAGAATTTCGAGGCGAGGCTGGATCAAGCCCTAGGCAACCTGATCTATCTGTGCATGTCCCTGTTCATTGCAGGGGAGTTGGACTCGACGGCCTTTAAAGGTCCCTTCCAACTCTAAGGACTATATGATTCCATGATTCTATGACAGTCTTTCTCATTTTGGAGGAACAAAAATAAAGAATATCTTTGCTTTCTTTTACATAAAGGATCTCCTTATCTTTTATTTACATTAAATTCACCATTTTGAAAAATGGTATTATACCTCAGGTGTTAAAACTAAACTAAAAAGGAACTAAAACCAAACAAAACCAGTCCCATATTAGCACTGGCAACACAAAAGAAATCACCATGCTCCTGGTACACAGAATACAATACGAACACTTAATTCTCTGAAAGTCCCACCTTTTAAAAATTATTTAATAAAACATCAAAGCCTCCTATTACTTCAGAAATCCACATCAGATTTGAGCCCTGATATGCAATTAAAAGAAAGAGCTAATTTCTGTATGGAGGTGCTCTACTTTTAAAGACATCTTTATGTAAGCAGTAATTTTTTCTTCCAAATTCAAACCGTAGCTCTGTGTTAAGTGAAGAGTAAAATCTCCAGCTTGGATTCAAAATGGCAATTTTAAGTCTTAATGACCTTCACATAGCACTTTTGAACATTACATTAGGAAGATAAGCCTTTGAAAACTTCAAAATGTGGGTAAGTAGGAAATATTTGAATAAGTAATTATGAAGGCTAAAGAAAAGAATGATATATATCATCACTAGGCTGTATTCATAGAAATATAATAGAACTTGGAGAATCAGTTATTTTTAAAAAGACTTGTATTTCTGTCTGTATGTTGCAGGTAACGAGACAGGCATATATACAAAATTTCTGTAATTCCCATAAGGAACATGCTCACATAGCAATAGGCTGCTAATGCCTCTGAACTAGCAAAGTGCTTTTGTTTCAGTATAAGCAACCATTTGACATCCTGCCTGAGTCAACCATCCCACTCCAGGAGCACTAGTGATAACAGCTACAAGTATCTCATACAGATGTCACTAGGGTCAAATCTGGTGTATATATATATATATGTATATATATATATAAAATGTATATAAATATTTGTTGTACATGAATATAAATATTAATATATACACATATATACACATAAATATAAGTTGACTTGCTACCTCTAGGGATTCAGGGTCTAGATAATAAGAAGCATTTTGGAAATAAGAAAGCAGTTCTTCACTGCTTGAATATAAGGAGCTGAGTTTTTCAGAGTTGCCTGCAGGATTATATATCTATATCCCATGTAATTCTAAAAAGGTCTCCAACTTCAGATATCTCAGATGACTCTGGAAATTTAGCCACAGTTCCTAGAAAAGTTGAAGTCAATAGCAGTATGGTTGGTTCGAAGGCACTGGGCACGCTGTGATTTGTTAGACTTGCACGCTGCAACTCCCTAAATTGAACAAAGGTAAACACACACGATATCCTCATAAATGGGATTAAACAACAGCCCCCGCTGAACAACATTACCATTCATAATTTAAGAGTGAAAAGGAAAGAGAAGAGATCCCTTTCTTTGGCAGTTCACAGCAGGAACAAATATTTATTTCAGTCCACAAGTTACTGTACTGTCTCAACAGCGTGTCATGAAAAACACACAAAAAAATGTTGCGCATTTCTCAGTTAGGGGGTCCTAAAGTACGCTTGGGTCCTTTTGGTGTTTGGTAACAGTAGATCTTTAATGGGGTTAACTAAATAATGTTTTAATCATGACCTTCAGGAACCCGTGCTACCTATCAGCATTTCCTGTAGGTCTTTTTTCTTTCCTTTTTCCTTCTACAAAGTTAACACTGTTCTGAAAATGATTAAAAAAAAAACAAAACAAGAACAATAAAAAAGGAGGAGAAGAAGGAAAAGTGCTGCATTTATGGTTAGTCAATACTTTCTGCAAGGGAAACAGGGAGTTCCTGCAATATTTATTTTGGGATGCAAAACATACAAAAGCAATCTAGACTCCTGAAAAACAGTAGTCTATTATCAGCTCATGTACTAACTTTATGCCTAAAATTCACATTTTCTACATCTTAAAAAATAAAAATAAATAAAGCCAAGCAGACAGAATTTCTCTAGTAACCTTAACAAGTTCTGAACATCTTTACAGCGTGGGCTTAATCTCCTATGCAAGGTCTGAGCTTTAAATAAAGTTTGGTTTGTTTTTGGTGGTAGAGATATAGCTGCATTGAGAGGGAGAACTATAGAAGAAAAACGTTTCACTTAATTTTAAAATGCAATGCATCAAATGCTTCTGATACAGCTTGTCTGACTTTATTTGGTGATCTGGGACACTGAATTATTTTATTATCTCATATTTTTTAAATTGTTGCCAAGAGCCAGACTCCCTTTATGGAGTGGGAGCTGTACCTATTTACACCAGCTAAGGAGTCTATCTAATAACATTTCTGAAGAGACGTGAATGAGCTGCACATGAAAAAGAATGCGAAGCAGTGAATATAAATTTTGCATGCAGGGACCTGGTTCCTCCATTTGAAGATATAACAACGTAACTTTACTCCCAGTGCTGGTAGTTAACAATTACAGTCCAGGCCAACTTCCAGGCGAGCCCTGCCAACACTTCTCAGCTATGGGGTTGTGGAGAGATTAAGCCTAGACTGAACCGAAATTTTGCAGTTTGGTTACTAATCAGCATATTAATTTGTTTCACCATTTAAAGCAAACCCAGCAGTGCTGCTGAAAATCCTAATGATAGAATCAACAAAAATGACAGCACGGTGGTTGACTCCCTCCGCCTGAGCCAAGCCACTAATGGCTTCTCCCACATCACCCCACTGGGCTGCCCAGGCCGCCCCTCAGCCCTCCCCTCTGCATATCTGGGGGTCACAGAGGTGAGGTCATTTCATCACTCTTCGGAGGGGGAAAAAAAAAAAGAAAAGAAAGAAAAAAAAGAGGGGGGAAAAGCAAAGCGTCTGCTAAAATCTGACTTCATTTGATTTACTCTCCAAGACTGTTTTTTATTAAATATGTTTGACTGCTATCTCTAATTAAATGTAGAATTAATTTTGGCAAACTAACCACAGATGCAGTTTATGTTCAATTTTATCAGACAGATTTATTTATAAGCTGTCAACTTCTTGAAAGACTTCATTTTGGAGCAGTTTTAAATTGCTAACAGTAGCTGTAAATGGGGCTACTGTTCTCCCGAAGACTAAAGAAGAAGTATGCTATAAATGTCCATTCCATCTGTGAGGAATCATAAAACAATCACATTCCTTTATATTTTTTTTTCCCTCCCTCTTAGGACCTTTATTAAATTAGTTCAACTCAATTAAAAATAACTTCAAAAACATTTCGGGGCCCTTTGTTTCAGGGAATACTTGGAACTCTCTGCACGGAACGTCACCCTTTTCACTAATCCCCTTTGCTGAAGGGAGGAGAATGGTGGCATTGTGACTTCAGACAGTGCTTTCAAGGGTCCCTACTGTACCGAATTGAGGTCACCGCCAGACAATGCCCCGCGCCCAGCAGCCATTCAGGCAGTCCTCACAACTCTATCAAACGTGTCTTTCTTCCTCGCGCGCGCTTTCTCTCGTGGCGAAGTCACAGGACAATGGAAAAAGCCTCCAGCGCCATTTATGGTCACCATATTTGCACATGACAAAGTCTATTCTTCCTGGTTCGCCAATTCCGCCTTGAAAAAGAATGAAGCCTGGATAGATTTTCCCACCATTACAGTTGTTCAAACTTAGTTTGGATTAAAAAAGGAAAACTCTAAAAACAACAAAAAGCCCGCCGAAGAACAGCAAGTGCTGCCTGAGAGAGTAACTACTCCAGTCCCTGCTATTTTGGTGCACGGAGAAAAGCAGCAGAGACAAGGAGAAGATTAAATACGCTACATTACAACCTGCCTATGCATGGCTGAGCGTAGAGTTTAGCGCAAAATGAAAATGAATGATAGAAGGGGAGCTGTTATTTCTCATCGCATTGTTTGCTGTTAGCAACGTTGCAAAATTCACTGTTGGAACAGCAACATGGAAGCTTGCGTGCACCGTTTAGTTTTCCTGGAAAAGGTTTAACAGCGTCCATCGCAGCAGCAGCAGCAAATCCATTGCTGCACCACTGCTGCTATTCCTGAAGACGTACCGCCAAAGTTTTATTCCTTTGAGCAGATGAAAAGCAGAGAGAGACAGAGTGAGAACACTGTGTTAGATTTGGCGAGCTTGCTGCCAGGAAGATTTTTTATTTTACATACGCGTTAGAGATACAGAATTCTTCACAAATATCTGAATGAAAATGTGCCGCTGCTTAAAGAGCGTTTATAACCAGTGCTTAACATGACATTTGCACGGCCTCACCCACGCACCTTCAAAACACACACATCTTTTTTTAGTTAATCGGGAATCGTGAACTCCCCGCTCCTGACAACAGGGAGCACAGCAACCTCACCTGCTGACAGTCAAATGCCATTAATCTCTTCGTTAGGGAATAATCACAGAGAAACCCTACAATGAGACTTCACTTTTTTCTTCATTTCTCTTCCTGACCCTTATGGCAAGAATTTGTTTCCCTTCATTTTGCACCACGCTGTTTTCACCAAGCTGCCACACACTCCCGTCTTCCTTCCCCAAAAACCACCTCCCAGCCTCATGCCATAATGCTGCCAGTCAGCCCTACTTGCAATATATGGGCACCCAGCAGAGAAAGCCACCACACAACAAGGGCATCAACTCCATGGCTGAGTTTTGTTTTATTATTATCGCTATTTTGACCAGGATCAAATATACTTAAAATGAATTACAATACTTAGTGTGCCTGGAGCAGTTTTCTCAAGGAACTAGCATGATGCTAGGGACAACATTCTGCTGTCACTCACAAGGAAAACAAACAAATACTTAATTCCAACTGACTTTAGGAAAGCCTGTAAGTATGGGCTTAATTTAAGAACCCTCACCAATATGAACAGTCATCTGAATCAGATGGGAAATGTGTAATTCATGCAGAAACTAACGGTGTATAACTGTAGGAGATTCTCAGGATCCATCAGGAATGAGTTACTCAGCTGGTAAATCTACTCGAGAACTATGGATGGAAAGTTCTATAGAATGATAAACCATATTGTTAATGTTAATATATTAAAAAAATCTATAGCATTTTATATTTAAACAGCAAAAATGTATGTGTTGGAGTACTGACTCATGGGTTCCAGACATGTGGAAAAGACAGCCAACATTTTAATACCACTAAGTTATTCCAAATTTGCTCCCCGCATTTCGATTGTACACAGACCCAGAAAAGGGTGAGTCAGTACCACCAGTGCATTCTTATCTGATAGAGTAAAACTTAGCGATCTGATTGTATGTGAGCGTCATCTGTAGGCTGGTGGCCAAGAATTTCTGCCTACAAATGGCAGCCCATGCCAAACTGAAGAAACAAATTAAAAGGTTGAAGAGAAGATTTCTTGAAAGTTTGCTCATCTACAGAATTATTTTTCTGTTAAAAGGAAAAAAAAAAAAGACATTAAGTAAGAGAGACTCTCCAACTAAGGAACACAAGAGTAGAAAACCTCTGAAAGCATGTGTTAACAATGTTTAATGCATGCATCTATTGTATTGAACAACACTTTGAAATTGCTCAGCAAGGCACATACACGTTCAGGTGTTTTCTTAATACATTTTTACTTGAGATTCCTTACTTTTTGCAATAAAAAAAGAACATATGTAAGTATGGTCCATCTCTTGAATTATACTTCTTGAAAACTTCATTTCTAGAGTTTCTAAATTAGGTTGTATTTTAAACAACACTAAGGGTTTTTGCTTGCTACCTAGGAAACAAATAGATTTTGAAATTTCTCCTGAATGCCAAATCACATGGCAAAACCATAATTACTTACCACTACTCCTTGTGATTTTATCTGTTTCCGAGTCTACTGTGCTTATGAGAAAGACATGATCTACTCCAGCAGGATAATCTAGGTCCTGAAAAAAACTTTTGCCTATAATGTAACTTCGACATTTGAAAATGTGGGCATGGAGGGGAGGATAGGGGAGGGGAAGAGAGGGGAAGAGAGGAGAAACAACCAGTCCTTTTACAATGAGCCATGGGCAACAGCTAAGTCTACCCCTGCTTGTTTTCAGTGCTGGAAGGTGAGCTGATACAACAGGTGAGAGATGCATATTTTCCTACCTATTGCTGCAGCTGTGCATGCTCTTTGCCCTGAAGATTGCTTCAGCATTCCAGGTGATAGCCTCTGGCTATGGCTTGACAAGTTGAAATGTTTCTCCCTGGAAAAACCCATCGCTGCATGGCACAAGGAAGCACCGCTCTCAAAGAAACTGCTGAATCTACTGGATCAGATATTATTTATCCTTAAAATCAAAAGTTAATGTGAACCACATTCATATTCAAATCACACATTTTAAAAAAATATGCAACAAATTAAAACCAATTACGACTGAACTAAATAAAGCATACAGCCCCTCAGCACTGCAACTGTTTTTAGATCTCAGATTTAAATTCTCTTGTTTCAGATTCAACTCTTCTCTCCATTATACAACAGCACTTAACAAGTGGGAGGAGACAGGAGGGAGAAGTCCAGCTTTACCTTCTGGTAGGAGATCTCCCTTTATGCTCAATTTTTTCCACCACCTGAAGTGCACATCATTAACTGTGCAACAGAACCGGCTGCTTGAATGAGCATCTGATGTGAGGACACAGGCACTGATGATCTTTAGGCCAAAATTTTTCAGGGCTTTCTGTAGCTGCACATATGCGAGCTAATTAAAGCATTGCTGGAATAATCCCTCCATCCTTTACAGCTCATCTCCTACAGCTATCTGAAGGATCGCAGGCTGGGTGCTTACTCGGTTGCGCTTCTTTGAAAAAGACTGGGCCTGGGCAGCAGCAAGGAGGGAAGGTCACTTTTGCCTCTCTTGCCCTTCCCTGCAGAGGAAAAGCAAGGGGGCAAGACAGAAGAGGGGGGACTGAGTATGTGTGTGCAGCTACTGGTGAGTCTCAAACAGAAGCAGCACCCTAGTTGGGCTCAGGAACTCAGATAATGCTCATCCAGATTCCTCGGGTGATGGAAAGTGGTTTATCCTGGTGTCTCAGGCTCAACTGTAGACAGTTTGCCACAAGAGAAGTCACAGGCTTTTCTGTGGTTGACAATAACAGTGGGTGAACTCTGATGCCCTTCAAGCAGGTACAATGTGTACAGGCACCCAGCTGATCTATAGCAGCACTGCAGTGAATGCTATTTATGCCTTGTGATTAAGGTTGCTCGATAGAACCACTGTAGGCCAATTGTTCATTTTGCAGTAGGGATCACTCACTGGAAGGAAAAAGGAGAGAAGAGCATGAACAGAAGAATAACCAAAAACATCTGAAAAACATATCCTATTTCAGATGTACAGGAAAGACTTTTTATAAAGGCATGTAGGATGAGGGGAAAAGGATTTAAATTGGAAGAGGACACATTTAGATGGTATCAGGAAGAAATTGTTTACTGTGAGGGTGGTAAGAGAGTGGAGAAGATTGTCCAGAGAGGTTGTGGATACCCCCTCCCTAAAAGCATTCAAGGCCAGGCTGGATGGGGCTTTGAACAACCTAGTCTAGAGGGAGGTGTTCCTGCCCAAAGTAAGGGGTTAGAACTAGATGATCTTAAAGGTCCCTTCCAACCCAAACCATTTTATGACTCTATGTAGGAACAGGTAGGAGAGGGGAGGACACCAGGAACTGAACTATATTTGAACTATATATGCTTGACAACAATACTCCCTTACACTGAACTCATAGGAGCTCCAAAGAGTAGTAGATCAGCCTTTGCTTAATCTGTATCAGTTCATTTTTTGGATCCTGAGGAGGTTTTTACTTATTTCTGGTTTGATGGCATCCAAAGAACTTTTGGACTCACTTTTATGTTTCTGGAAAGCATCTATTATGGGAGACCTTATAAATATAAATTAATGTGATCCCCTGTAGAGAAAACACATGAGATCTCAAGTCCCCTTAATAACACAAAAGGGATACCTGAACATAAGTATAAAGATATATTAGTGCTATGTTTTCTTTTTTATGAGAACAATTTAGTTTTCCCCTGTTCTTCCAGCCAGACTTGGCTTGTGTGATATTGAAAGAAGAATCATATACTTTCAGAATGGCTGACAGTCTGCTTTAGGCATTATATCTGAAAGCAAATCATCAGAAGCAAGGAAATTGACATTTAGAGAGAGAATAAATTACAGGGCATTGAAATATCTGTACTAGAGTTGTAAAAGAATGAAAAAAACCCACCAAAATAAAAAAAAAATCACCTGACCCTAGCAGTGGAGGTAAGAGGAAGATGGAAAGAAAGTTTTGTGTTATACACCATGCCTAGTCTAAAAAGACATAATAATACAAAATGCAAAGTACAACAAAGGCTTTGAAATTCAGATCTCAAAAGTTAAGGCATTCCAGAATATAACTGTCTATACAGCATCTATTTGGCTGCATTAGGTAGACAAATAACAATACAATAGTTACAGGACCACAGATTATTTTTCAGCAATATCTCTGTACTAGCACACAGAACAAATCTTGTTATGGAATGGAATTGAGTATTGGTTGTTACTTAAGATGCGTTTTGGGGGTTTTGATGGAGATTCTGAAGATGTGCTGTGAATGAGGCAAAGGATAGCAGGAAGGAAGTAAAATCTCACATTAGCAGACAGGTTGATCTTGCTTGGGAGGTTGGATCCTCTCCTTGGTATAACTTACACAAGGTTATCCATGTAAAGTGTCTTTCCCAGGTACTCCTAACTCTGTTTTCCTTCTTTTCTCTAATTTTCTGGATGTAGGACTCAAAACTGATATGCAAAACTACTGAACATTTGCATATGCAACCAACACCATTTGATATATTATTCTGAACGTAAGTACTAGATAAGATTCACTATTGAAAAGGAGTACACAAAATCAAGTGATTTTTAGAATCTTAAACTGCCCTGGATGCATCATGTTAGCAAAATCTGTGCTCTCTAACTTTCCATCTCTGAAATGAAGATATCCCCCTTCTTCAGCTCCCCAACACACCTATTGCGAGGGTAAGCCAAAAGTTTGCGAGATACTCTGACAGTCTCTAGAACAGTGCCATAAGCAGACCTATGAAAAAATTATTTTATCTTCAGAGCAAGAGTGATATGTGACTGAATGGTACAGTGCTATACTCTACAATAAGGAATAATACGATACTGAACAGTCACTCATTAAATGACCATCTTCATCCTGCATGCTGAATGGGGCCCCGTGCAGAAAAAAAATTGTGTACAATCATATAATTTCAGACTGTATCATATGTACAGACAGGATGAAATTACACAAGCAATAGTGTCAAGCAATGTAATTAGAGTGTTTGACTCTGCAAGCAATGTTATTTTAACACAGCTTTTGTGCGTCTAATTTCCTACGTTTCTCAAAAAGGCAAAGGGAGAAAACAGGGGATTCACCACATTTATCACACTGCCAACAACGTACTCATCCTCTGCTCCAGAACCTGCAGCTCTGTTCCTCCACCTCTACCTTCTGTTAACATCAGTGACCATAGGCCACAGCACATCTTCTGACAGAGTTCCAGAGGCATTTGATGGTAACAAAAGGAAGGAACCTATTCCAGGCTCCTGATAAAAGCGTGCTTGTCCTGCTCTATTCCTTAAAACCTTCCCACTTTATCTACCTCTATATTTTCTTTCTGCAATACTCTTTCAGTTCAGTCCTATCTGTCTTGTCCATTAAGATTAACACCATTCTCACTGTCCAAGTCCTAACCCTTCCCTTACTTCTCTACCTCAGCATATCTCAAAAGCACATGAACTAGATACATACAGGTATAGAGTGAAGGGCATGACAAAGGCACATCCCTGACTCAGAGATATCCACTTGGCAAATTTGAAGTCTTTGCTGCATCTCTGTGGGGTATTAAAACTGTAAGAATAAAGGAATATCACCTTCTCTCTCTCTCTTTTTTTTTTTTTTTTAATTTAAAATGGGTGAATAAAGTTGTGTTTTTGTTTTTTTTTTTTTCCCTCTCATATCATTCAATCTAAGAACAGTAAACAAACAAGAATGACTGTGAGGTCAGACCAAAGGTCCATTTTGCCCGGCATCTGCTCTACGAGAGTGACCAAAACAGATGTCTGGGGATCAGCAAATTTAAATAAATCAATATATCTGCCTGAGGCAGATATTCAACACTTTACAGTCTTAGAACAAGAAGTGTTTGACAACATCAAAAACATTTTTCTATTGCAGCCCCTATAAATCTTAGTTACATTCACAAAATTCCACTGAAGGGACCAAAATTGTGGAGACCAGATAATAATGTGCAACAGGAGAAAACAGACAGAATATGACCAACAACGCTTGTGGTACACCATCCCTCCATACTGTCATTTTCTCTGCTCTTGCAGAATATGCTGGTAAAAAGTCCACTTACGTGAGATCTTATGCTCTCCCTCCCCAAAACACACAGTCTTCCCTGTCATCTTTCTGCTCCCATATATTTGTCATACACACCTGGTCTTAGGGAAAAGACCTGTTCTCCAACAGAAGAGGCTTTGTTGTGGTTTTACATGATGTGTTCTTCTGTGGAAGACGCAAATTCACCCACGCTGGTAAAGCACTGTAATTGCAAGCTTGAGCAACTGCTGCTGTTAGACAGGTCCCAAAGGCCCCCAGATCTTGGTTAACCCAGACTGATTTCTGAATGACTCTGGCCTGTCACTTCTCTGTTGTTGCCAGTCTAGCCACAAAACACAAAAATTACCCAACAAAAATGAGTACTAGAAAGCAAAGCGACAAAGCTGGGAGAGGACAGCTGTTTCTTCACCTCAAATATTTTTCAACATTCTCCATAAACTATGAAATCTTCTTTAAAATCATCAGTAATAAGGAAAAAATCAAGTGAAAAGGAAGGTGATAAGGGGAAAAAAAAAAAAAAAGAAAAAAAAAAAGAGGAACTATAGATAAAATAAAACAGAGTGGTCAGAATCAAAATAAAGCATCTGTTGTCTCAGCAGCATTGCGCTCTCCTTCCCTGCAGCTGCTCATCCACTGGCACAGACTGCAAGCTCATGGCCTTTGTGAGATGTGGCACAGCAGCAGCACACCGGTGTTTGGTGTTATGCTGGCAAGCAGCAGCCGTACTGCTTTGGGTCCCAAAGGAGAGAAGGGCTAGAAATACTTGGACAAGAGGCTAAAAATGACAAAAAGCAGGTGTGCATAAAACAAGGGTGTCATCTAGCATCTATTTTGCTGTTAACACAATGTTTTTGAAGGCTGTGATCATCGTCTTACGGAAAAGGTGAAACATCCCCTGAAAAAGCAGCTTTGTTTCCACTTTCCTAAGCCTCCTACATGGGATATGTTGATATACAGTCCCAGGCTCTATTTTTTAGCAGAATTCAGGCTGCTGAGCTCCTATTCATGGCCGCAGTTCTCCCTGACATCATGGGTGCCCACCCAGCACAGAGCTGCTGTGGGTCTACGTTAGAGGACTACAACGACAATTAGGTGCCTGGAGTATCCCTCCTATGAAGAAAGGCTGGGATACCTGGCTCTGTTCAGCCTGGAGAAGACTGAGAGGAGATTTTATCAATGCTTATACATAATTAAAGAATGAGAGTCAAGCAAATGGGGCCAAGCTTTTATTGGTGGTGTCCAGCAATAGGATGTGGAGTAACAGGCACAAACTGGAGCACAAGAAATTCTAAACAAACATGAGAAAAACCTGATAGTGACAGAGCACTGGAACAGGCTGCCCAGAGAGGTTGCAAGTCTCCTTCTCTGGAGATATACAAGACACTCCTGGATGCTTTCCTCTGTAACCTACTGTATGGAACCTGCTTTAACAGGGGGTTGAACTTGATGACCTCCAGAGATCGCTTCCAAACCCCTGCGATCCTGTGATTCCATAATTACAAGCACTGTTCAGGCTTTGCAACTAACAAAGCTTCCTAAATTCATCACTGTAGAGCAGCACATTTTGGCCTATTATTTCAGGAAGCAATAGTACTGATTTCCTTACTAAATTATATATCACCCACTCCTGTAAGCTGGTGAGATTTTATTTTTTTTTTTTTAAATAAATATTATCCAAGCAGTTTCAGCAGCAAATTGCGTTGTATTCATTTTTAAAGCAGGAAAATCTGAAGGCTCTTCCATCAGGATCTGAATGAATGGCACCAGGGACTCTGAGTGTTTTGAGCCTGTTGTCTACAATACATCTTATGAAAGCAGAATCATGTTGTGTTTTATGTATCTGATATAGATTACAGTGTCATTATTATGCTAGTTAACTGCAAACAATTAATCAAAGGGAACTGACAAGGAGACAAACAGGAAATGAAGCAAGAGTAAAGATTATTTGTTGAAAACAATGACAGTGCCCTGGAGGGAACAGTAGAAAAGTTATTAATTGGAGAATGCCTACTCACTGTCTGAATCTAAGCCTGCAAAGCTTATCCTTTCCATGGCTGACATAGGATCGAAAGGGACAGTGGAAGCTCACAGCCTTAACAGATTGGAAGTCAAGAAGATATTGGAAGGAGATAGAGAAAAGTATTACTATGGGATTCCTGCTTCTCTCGGGGAAAACACAGGGATTGTAGGTCAGCTGTGCTTTACCTCAGACTTTTTAACATTTTTGTCTGCTTGTGTTTTACGTTTCCATGCAAATGCTTTTTAAAGGCTGTTCTGAGCCATTTAAGCAGAAACTACAGCTGGCAACATAGGGGCATGTAAACAAGACAGTTCCTTATTTAAAAGAGGTATCTGGACCTGTCAGTGAAGGATGTACTGAACAAAAACAAGCACAGGTCTTTCTGTGAAACTGAAATAAGAAAACTTCATTCCATAGATTTTCAAGGAGCCTACGCATACTTCTGTACATCCATATGCACAATAGCAAAAACACTGAGCAAATATAAACCCAAGCCTGACCCTTGTGGCTTTGTCCCATCCTTACAAACAAAACATGAAAGATCTGAGCAAGTTCTGTTTTATCTAATACAAAACCTGAGTTTTGTGATGTGAAGGTATGTCCCACGGTTCAGCTTGGCACCTGAACCAAATGAGTCAATCTTCAGAGGTCAGCTCTTCTCTGCCTTCCACAGTTTTGGTTGGTATTTCAAAACTAGCTGAGTCTCTTAGATACTATCTATCTGATAGTGGGCTGTATCTGCCAACTTTCTTTTATACAATCTCTCCCCATTTTTCCTATGTAAGAGTCTTAAATGAAGTTTGTTCCAGACTATTAACCTATGACAGAAGACTGCAGAGATAAGATTTCACTGACATATAGAACAAAGAAAAAAGAAAGGGTGTGAAAATTGCAATGACAGGGTTGCCTTGGTAGTTTGAGATGTATGAAATAAAATGAAATAAAATACCTGACAAATGTTTGGATAACACAGGTAGGGCACAATAAGCAAATCACTCTGGTTGACTCAATCAGAACCACATTTAATAGAAAGCACAAAGATTGTTACATTTAAGAACCCAACTCCTAAACTATAACTTCAAAAGTTTAGCCAGTACTGTGCTGCTCTGTAGAATGAATGACATAAGCCCTGCCACAAAAGCGTATATTTTCAAACGATGTGTCTAAAGCAGGCAAAACACTAAATTACCTGAAATAGTTTCAGATTCTATCTCTAACAGGAAAAGCCATGTCACTGGAAAAGCCACCTACGTAACATTTAAGCTCACTCTAATTTCATGGGTTACAGAGGATCGAGCTATGTTCCGAAGTGTACCAGAAACAATCTTTCTACTTTGGTTGGGCAAAAACTCTTAGTGTAATCTAGAGAGAAGATGGTTTTAAATGCAAGATACCACGATTCTGCAGAAAAAGAAAGAGGACTGAAATTAGAGCCAGACTGAAGGGGGTTGTTTTCATACTTACTGTTGCTGAGCAGGAGCAAAGTCCGCTGAGTGACATCTCTCTCTTCTGCCAGAGAGCAGATAGAGATCCTCAGAAGGACCTCCTGGGGCAGCACACACTAGGACCAATGAGACAATGAGAGATTTGCAGCCCTAAGGAGCACCAAGTTACCTGTACACTTGTTGAGTACACGAACTCCTATGTTTTACACTGTATGACCCAGGCTGCTATACAGTAAATATACATAACCTTATAGAAAAGTGTATGAAACAATAAACAACAAAGAAGCTGCCGTGCAAACAGGAGAAATACTACATTGTTTGTTTTTGTTAGAATCCAGAACATAGTCTTTTGCTTGGGGGAAAAAAAGAAAAAAAAGAAAAAGTCTAAATGAATGGGCCTTTTTTTTCCCATTGTTGTTTATGCCCATAATTTAGCAATGCATTTACTAGCTGCTGTAATCATCAAACAGGCCTTGACAATTAACAAAGAAACCATGAAAATTAAAGTAGTGAAATGGAAATGAATCACAGCTTCACCACAGCAGAAAACATCTTTCTGAAGAAAGACAGACTAGAATGAACACTACTCTAAGTAAATTACATATTAATTAAATGAATTAGCAGTGTTACTATTGTCCCACTTGGCTACTCACACACATTTTACAAAAGGACCCTTGCAGCTTTATGAGTTTCTCTCTTTTTGCCACATACTTGCATAATGTCTGTTTCCTAACTGAGATTCCTGTTTCCAGTATTGACAGATGATGGTAAATCACTCTATACATCCCACGGCAAACCAACCTCATGCAGACAATCTCCAGCAGTTATCCTGAACAGTGCCCTTCATTACACCAACTTATTTTTGGCAAAGGATCTCTGCACTCCTGCCTGTATGCTGGCCAGGATAATACGTTATGATAAACAATAAGAGCTTGTTCCCCCTGTGCTTCTGCAGGCTCCCTTGCCAAACACAGAAGTACAATACTGCAGTATTTTCTAAGGTATGACATAAAGTCCAGTTCACAATTCCACTGTCCAGCATAACTCTCAAGACTCCAGGCGTCCAATGGTTTCCCAGGGAGTCAGGGCAACATTTTAAACAGCTTTATATGTCTCCAAAGAACTAGTCGTCCAGAAATTATAGAATCACAGAATCACAGGGGTTGGAAGGGACCTGTGGAGATCAAGTTCAACCCCACTACTAGAGCAGGCACACTACAATAGGTCGCACAGACAGGTGCACCGTTTTGTCTTGAATATCTCCATAGAAGGAGACCCCACAACCTCTTTGGGCAACCTGTTCCAGTGCTCTGTCACCCTTACCATAAAGCATTTTTTCCACATGTTAGAACAGAATTTCCCATGTTCAAGTTTTAGGCCATTACTCCTTGTCCTACCACTACGCACCACTGAGAAGAGCCTGGCCACATACATTTGTCTTCCACCTCCCTTTAGATATTCATGAACATTTATCAGATCTCCTCTCAATCTTCTCCAGGCTGAACAGGCCCAGGTTACTCAGCCTTTCCTCATAGGCAAGATACTTCAGGCTCTTTATCATCTTTGTGGCCCTCTGCTGGACTACTTCTAGGACATCCCTGTCTTTTTTGAACTGAGGAACCCAGAATTGGACACAGTAGTCTAAAAGTGGCCTCACCAGAGCAGAGTAGAGGGGGAGTATCACCTCCCTCGACCTGCTGCCCATGCTCTTTTTAATGCACCCCAGGATACCATTGGCCTTCTTGGCCTTCAGGGCACACTGCTGGCTCACGGCCAACAGATAAACAGATGCCCAGTGGTGAAAAGAAAAGCCTGGTTTCCAGGCTTCCTTCCTACTTCAGAATGAGAATTCACACACAACGTGGTGAGCCAGGATAAGGCTACTGGGATGGATGCAAATTGTGGCTGTTGAAGGCACGCCAGGAAATAAAGCTGCCAGTGGCCATGGTAGATGGGCATGGACTGCTAAAGTGACAAACATGTTCTTTGCAGTCTTTAAATATGAGGTGTATTATACCTGACTTGAGGACTTCTGCACATGGCAAAAAATACATCTAAAAGAAATGACCTTACAGAAAACATAAGAAAACCTGAGGAACAAGTATAAGCTACAGCCTTATTTCCTTAGCATACATACTGTCAACAACAAAGGCAAAATCAAAACAGTATTTGGAGGAAAGAAATTAAACACAATTGATTTTGTAACTTAGGATAAATTTTCAGGCATTGTGGTTTAACAGTTGACAATTCTCAAAAGGAAATTGGCCTCCTGATGCTGAGGAAATCGGTGGTCCAATTACTAATCTACTCAAATTATTTTCTTTCCAAAATATTGTTCAAATTGCTGCCATAATGGAGCAAGCATCTAGCAGTAGATAACTTTGAGTAAAATCCCAGCAGCACAGAGATGCTTTCTCTGTCACAGACACAAGAAGCCTTGCCCTTTCAGATGTATATCCTACAAAAAATGCTAACAGTGGATGAGCTCTAATCAAGCCACAACATACTGACCTACCAGGCACTTAGCCCTTGCTTAAACCAAGCACATTTTGCACGTTATTATAGCAAGCAGCATTTCTCCTCATGGCCGTGTTCTTGGCAAAATGAAATCACAAATGACTACTGTTTAAAATTATTAAAGGTCTTTCTGCATCAGCATTATTATTAGGGCCTTGGTTAAATGAATACTCTGCCATTTGTCAGCTACAGTCAAACAAATGAGACTCTAGCTTCTACTGGGAAAGGAAACCTCACATTGTCTCACTTGAATAGAAGGCCAAACAGGCATTTTTGGCTCTGCCAGCTTTCCCTGACTTGATATACAAAATTCAAATGCCTACAAATTGATGTAAGAGCATAATGTATCAAAAGATTACTTGTGGGATGTTGACATTCAGATACGAACTTCACACCTTCACTTCATCCTCACGATGCAGCAAAATACAGTCCTACATCCTAAAGCTCAGCAAACTGGGGAAGCTCGATACAGCTTGTACTGTGCAGCTCAACAAAGCTATGCCATTTCTGCCTATTCCATATGAAGGAAATCTGTGCATAGACTGCATCTGTTTAAAACACTATGCGAGGTTGTGCTCTTGATGTATTTAACACGTAAAAAGGACTGTTATCTGTTTGTGGGTAGCAGAGCAGCAGATAGGTGGTCTTTGATAGAGTCACTGAGTCTCATTTCTCAACTTCAATTCTTGGTTGAAGTTGGTGATAGCAGAGAAAAATAATAAAATCCACCTTTCCTTCCAGGAAGAACAAAATATTTAGTAGCATTTTAGTATTGTCTTCCCCTTATACAACAGACAGCAAAAACTGCCAGAGGAGGAGTATTTACATGACGGACAAAATGATCGGAACTTCACGGACCATCTGACAAATTCAGTGTTTCTGTTTTACATTTCAATAGGAAAAATGCTAAGAAAAGAAACCATGTGCACTATATACAAAGCAATTCATAACCCCAAATGTAAATCTTGCCTCATCAGATAGCTTGGCTCTACAGTTAAAGTAATTATTTTTTTGAGTGCTGCGAATGTGTTAGAATGATGTATTTCATATGTATAAATTACCTCCTGCCTTGTAAGGTTATCATGAAAATGAGATCTTGCTCCAGCTCCAGCAAGCCCAGAGATAAAGGAGACAACAACAACAAAGAATATCAGTCCTTCCATCTCGCTGTATAAACAGTTTGAATAGCCTCATGCATTTCAAGGGTTCTTGTCACTGACGATCTTTAGGATCTTGTAGCCGAACTCTTCACTTCAGCAATGAGGACATCCAGTGGCAACCACCAGTTAACTTACGCAATACAAACGTTTTCTGAAAGTCTGATTTGGATATCTGAGACTATTTTTGTTTTACCTACACCTGCATGAAATGAATAAATATCCCTTTTCTTCTTTGGTGGCTGTTTCTCTCAAGCTAAATTGCCTATTGACTCTAGCCTGAAGCTAAGGAAAAAGGGCATATAATACAGCAGAAAGCATTAAATAATGTATTTTTGCCTATCATTAGCATGAATACCATGTGCGATTTCAATTCCCAAAGAGAAAACATAACAATCTCTAACATCGGCATACTGCAATTGCTGATGAAGACTGACTGCTCCGGCAGTATTCATCTTTATAAAACATCATCTGCATGAAAACACCCAAACGAGGCACAATTATTTTACACAACAGGTGAGTTGAAAAAGGAGGAAACTGAGGCAGAAAGTTGAGGCTGCTCTTTCAGTCAAGGGCTGAAGTGGGATAAAAAGGAAGGAGACTTCTTCCTCGAGCCAAATTCACCCTAGCCAGAGCTACCATGTTCGCTTAGCAACAATTGTGTTGTACTTAAGTGGTGCAAGGTGACAGGAGGTGGAAATACGCATGCCTACGCTTTGTAACTGTACACTTTCCATGAGCAAAGTCTGACTCAGTGCTGCCGCTGAGCCTGCTAAGAGAGAGGGCAAGACAAAACTTTCCCATCATAGCGGGAGCATTTGTCTCTCCGTACCCGCTAATGGAGAGCAGAGTTTAGTAACTCTGAAGCAGTCCCCAAAGGGAGCCTCTGCGAGGAGTCACTGCTGCTTTAGCCTAACCGGAGGCGAGACCTTGATAGGAGCGAAGGACAGAGCTGCGGCTGCTGGGGGGAGAAAAGAATTGAAAACAATTAGCGTGTTGATGTCAGCTTAAAGAGGGTCACCCGGAGATCAGCTTTCTCTGCATCTGTTCTTTAATTAAAAAAGAGAAAGGCGGCAGTGTCCACTGCTCATCACTATGGTAACATTAAAATACTGTGCAACTGGACCTGGCCGCCGAGTGGCACCAGCCGGGAGCAGAGCAGGTAGGGAAGCAGCGCAGGCCAAGGCAGCCCCTTGTCGGGGCATGGCAGTGGGAGCCCTCGGTGACATGGAAGTGGGGATGTCCTGCCAGAAGCAGGAGATGGGATGTGGGGAGGCAGGTTTCCATTCTGCCTGCTGCCCGCCACCCGCTGCCGGCTGCTGCCTTCCGCCGTCATTAGCACACAAACGCTGCCCCTGTGACGACGATTACTCCTAATCTTTATTGCTGATTTGAAGCGCTACAAAAATATTTGCCAAAACTATTGTTTGATTTGTTCTAATAATAGTTATTACATTATTCCTTCAATTAATTACAGACAGCTGCGCTCCCTGTATTTCCCACTTCCTCTTGAAGTACTTCTTGCATTATCAGCACTGAAAACAGTTTTGTCCACAGAGATGTGGGGCCTTTTCTATTACCCTACAGTTTCAGTAATTATTTGTGTGATTTCTTGCATCTTCTTCAAGCTGCAGTACTAAAATAACTGTATGCAAAGGACACCAGACTAAAATAAGATTAATTAGTGTTAAAAACTGCCTATATATGTTTTGTAATTAATCAACAGTCCTGCAGTTGAGACCCGTCAGATATCTTGTATTAGAATGAAAAAGATCTAGGCATTTTATTCCTTGAAAAATCTTTCTGAACATCACCCCTTGTCTCAGCTTGAGACCAACTGTATCAGAACCATCTACGCTGCATTTGGGCATTCAAAAGCCTCTATAGAGCCTCCATCATTTAGAGTCTGTGTGCTCAAGGAGTAGGAAATAAGACTCACTATATGCCAGGATTCTAGCAAGAATCCTTCCATTCTTGTATTTTCATACACAGTTTCAACATTTTGTCTTTTAAGAATGACAATATATCAACAACATTATGAGGCTTATTATATTATGTGAAGAAAATGAGAAAGATATCCCCTCCAAAAATAAGCTATTAAAAGCCCTTTTAACACTATGAGCAGAATCATGAAAAACAGAGTTAATGACTAAGTAAAATATAAAAGAAACATTTTCAGTTAGGCAATGAGATGTCCTATTAACGCAAATGTTTTAATGAGCTATTTTACTTGTACCTGGCCTCCTTCAGTTTAGATCTCTCTCAGATCTCCTGGTCATTTATTTCTGGTGCTCTAACAATCTCTTGGATATAAACCTTGCTTAGTTCACATTCCTTGGCTGTGGCTATTATAACAAATCCAGCTACCAAAAATAAGTCATTTAACTTTTAGTCAGTGTGTGTCACGCTGTGTTTGAAACATCTAACCTTCCAAACAAATTAGGATGCATCAGAAGCTGAAACACAACCTAGCCCAACAAATTTACTTTTATCTAATAGGCTGCACTAGCTATAAACCAGTGGTGCTGCTCTGACTACACACAAGTAGGTACATTAACAACACTAAGTAATCTGATAATTGTAGCCTACTGGCAAGGACTTAGGGAAGGAACTCAAAGGAGTTAGATACACAGTCTCCCTGATGAAGACAGTTTTTAGACTCCAGGTTCCTCCAAGAATTCCAGTCCTTGCTCAAAGAATCATAGAATCATAGAAGGACCTGGGTTGAAAAGGACCACAATGACCATCTAGTTTCAACCCCCTGCTATGTGCAGGGTCGCCAACCAGCAGACCAGGCTGCCCAGAGCCACATCCAGCCTGGCCGTGAATGCCTCCAGGGATGGGGCATCCACAACCTCTGGGCAACCTGTTTCACTGCGTCACCACCCTCTGTGTGAAAACCTTCCTACTAATATCTAACCTAAACCTCCTCTTTCTCAGTTTAAAACCATTCCCCCTTGTTTTATCACTATCCACCCTACAAATAAATAGGAGAAAGTATAAGGGTAATATAAAACACAACTTCTATCTCAACACATTAGATCACACTCAAGGTAAAAAGAAAGAGAAAATCTAGCTATCCCTTCTCAATTGACATCAACTGGAAAAAGGTCACTGTTTTCAGCAAGTCCAGGGGTCTATCTCCACTGAGAAACTATCAAGAGGATGATGAACGGAAATCTGATGACTCCCTTTGTATTTCAGGCATCAAGTATTGGTAGGGCTGACCTTCTGTGTAATAGTCCCCTGCCCTGACGGCCATCCAGCTGCTGAGCCAGTGAGTTCTACTCTTTAACTACATGTAGGAGAAGGGAGGGAAAAAAAGGGGGGTGGAGGGGGGAGACTCTTTATCCACAATGTGCTGGATCCTTTTTGTTGTCACCTAGTCTTATACTTGAAGAAAGTTTGAAGAAGCATTTCCTATTCACTATCTCTGGAGCCACTCCTGATTTTACAGACATCTACCAGTCCTCTCTGCTGATTTAACCATTTTGTACACAAAGATCAAATGATTTTTTCCCTTATGCATTACTTTACAGTTTATACACATGGATTTTTTTCACCTGCTATTTATCTATTCAAGTAGTCACTAAGGTGAGGCATTTCTCTGCAATCTGTTTTTAACTCTTTGAATAACCTATTAGCAGTTGCAACCTTTATTTATTTATTTATTTTTCCTCCAGGTGTTTTACAATATTTCAAGCAACAGATACCCTAGCAGCACAGACATCCTATGAGACTACAGTACGGGCTTCCCTACACTGTCCAAACTGTCTATTTATTCTTGCCCTTTGTTTCCTACCCTTTAGCCAATTATTTATCCATAGAGACTCTTGCTTCTTATCTCCTGACAGCTAAGTTTTTCCAGGAGCCTCTGTTGAGGGACCTGTTGAATGCCTTTTCAAATCAAAGGAGATGATAACACTGGGATCTCTCCCTGACTCCTCTACAGAACTGTAGCAATCTGTGAAACATGACTTCTGTTAACAGAAACCCCATTAACCCTTCAGCAATATAACATATTTATCTTTGTGTTTACTAACCCTGTTCTTCATCGTCGCCTCTTCCAAATGGTCTGTTATGGTGTCTATTTCCCATTTGAATTCTTTAGAACTTGAAGATGAATGCTGTCTAGTCCTGGCAATTCAATACTCCACATTTTGTTCATTCGCTCTGTCCTACCAGCACTTGAAGTTAAGTCAGCTCTCCTGACCTCCCCCCCATCCCTCATTTTCCCCAGTAAAGAAGAGCTACAGTTGACAACATCCAGGGTATTTTTGCCAGCAGTACAAGCAGGTCTGTGTCCATACGACCCTACTGTAGAGCCTGACTGGGTGCAACCCAGACACACCTGCATGAACTAAGTCCTTCCTCTATACAAACAAAACCAAACCTGACTGCTCAAAATCTAAGCCTAGGCATAAAAATTCAAATCTGAAAATGACTCCTGCTTTTTGAACAAGGCAAGCATGCTCTATGCAAGATATCAGCACTCACTGGAAAATCTTAAAACTCTGCAAGTTTTATCTTGCAGATCCTAGTTTGGTACTTCATACCAGCTCTACTTCACAAAGTTCCTTCGTTTTCAGCAGAGCACCTATTGCAAAATAACATTGAGCAGACTGTCTATTAAAAAGCCATCCCACGCATATTTATAACTAATTTATTCTTCATTTCTTCTGCATTGAATAACTAAATTACAACAGTGGCTCAGTAACCCCTTTTAGTTTAGGAAAGGGCAGCAGCTTCATTTGAGCAATATTTTAGCCCAATTAGTCCATTAGTCTCCAGTGGAGACCAGAGGAGAATGGAAACCAGTGAAACAAGAGTCCTGCAGGATTCCTTTTAAGTAACAGACCTCTGACTCATCTGATATCATCTGGCAGCCCTCACAATCTCTTCAAAGATATTTTGCATTTTCCAAGTGTTCCACAGAGACACTAAGCAGGCATTTGCAAGGAAGAAGTGATGTATTAACTTATGCTGTTGTTGATAAATCCAGCTTACACAAGAGTTCCAAACTATCAAAGTACTGAAGGAGCTTCAAAGTATCCAAGGAGTTGGACTTCTGCCCTTTTCCAAGCCCCACAGTGTGGTTCAGTCTCAGAAAATCACCTTGCCTTTCCAGAAAGATGTTGTCTGAGTAGACTTGCTGTGTGTAGCTCTGCAATTCTGATTTTGTGGAAAGCTCCATGGTAAAGTGGCAAAAAAAGAAAATATGTTTTTCATATGAAAATACAATAATTTTAAAACCTGTCTTAGACTCTGTGATGCAATATAAATGTGGCAGCTATGAGTTCATTTCAATACAGATTTGAAAGTATTCAAAGATTTTATCTTTCTATCAAAAATTCAGGCATCTGGAAGTTAGTGCCTAGCTCACACCAGTCAGCTCTTTAATAAATGGAGAAAGAGAGTGCATCCAAGAAAACAAGCCACCCAAAATAGACTGGAAAAACTGTTCACTTAATGCACTTGTCTATCTGCATCTGTTCACCATAAAGTAAGTTTCAATGACAAGCTTATCTCAAACACCTAAAATAGAATTGCTAAATCGAGAAAAGGTGAATCCCACCTGACAAATAATGACCACAGAACGGACATGGAGGTGGCACATCTCTGCATTTCTTTCACCTTAGAGCATCATAAACATAAGCCTAATAATATCTTCAGTTCATACAGGAGAGAATTTCCTGAAGTTGAAGAAATGATGCTTATCACTCTGCCATGTAGCATTTTCAGCAACCCCAAACACATAATGGAAAAAAGTCCCACAGCCCAAGCCATCTACTCCTAGAAAGGAACCTTAAGCCATCATGTACATAGATACATATATAAGGGCATATATATACATACAAAGACCATTCCAAACATAACGCCTCCTATTTTATTATGTTGGCTCACAGCACCAGAGGCAAATGTTGGTGGGATGGCAGTAGAGGTTCACACCAGTATTCTGTTACATGTTGTTGCCGTGCAACAGATGGCAGCAGAGGGGCAGCCTGACAGAATGACATGGAAGTGCATATGATGCAAAGGTGTGGCACTGAAGTCCTCCATATAGAAAAAAAATGACACACACTAACATTTATTGATGCTTTCTGAATGTTTATTGAGACCAACCAGTGGATACAGGCACTGGATGGAGGCACTGGAATGGGCTGTCCAGGGAGGTGGTAGAGTCACTGACCCTGGAGGTGTTCAAGGAACGTTTGGATGTTGTGTTGAGGGACATGGTTTAGTGAGAACTATTGGTGATCAGTGGACGTTCGGACCGGGTGATCCTGTGGGTCTTTTCCAACCTTGGTGATTCTGTGATTCTATGATGTGAGCACAGTGAAGCATGGGTGGTGTGTTTCAGCAGTGATGACAACAAGCTGAAAGACAAGCCATGCACAGCTATCACACCACAAAATGGAGTGCACCTCAATCAGTTCACCAGAAGGAATTGGCTAATGGTGGTGACTCTTTAGCAAAACAGTATTTCGTAGCCAAGCTGAGCACTTTGTAGCCCTATCAAAACAGTGTTATTGTTATCTTTGTTGTAGTTTCCATGGAAATAAACAGGAGGCATTATTTTTGGAGCAACAAACACATATTCCTTTAATCTTTTCACCTATGGTAACCTTTTCACCTGGAGCTTAATACTCCAGGACTGCCCTATATTCCCTTAGCACTTCTGAAAGAAAGTTGCCTCTTTATTCATCAGATTGCTGCCACACCAATACTATAACCAGTGCTGAAGTAATTAATATGAAGCTTGCTTGAAATAGGTACAGTGTTTCACCACAGTGACTGAAGAGCTGTCTTTGCACAGTTGTTCTCCATTTTTCTGCGTCTGTTTAAGTTAGATGTGCAGAGCTTAAACGAGCAGTCACTGGCAAAAGAATGCATTTCACAAAAGAAATGAATTTCCAATTGGTCTCATGTTTTATATATATAATTTAATATTACAGCATATCTTTCCATCTGAACAAATGTGAAGTCTTTTTGCAAATATATACAGCACATAGACAACCACTGAAATAAAATTCAACTAGTGTAAGGGAGAAAAGCTGTTAGTCCCCCAAATAAAAATCATCATTGTTAAAATATCAAGCTGCCTGGCATCAATGCACAGAAGATAGGACCTTGATTTATAACTCTCATCCAGAAGAAAGACAAGCAGTAGGCTGCATGCTACTCCATTTATCTGTCTCATAGGGATGAAAGGATAAGTCTATTCTGCTAGGATTTTCATGCAGAGTTTATTTACGACTTTCAAACAGCATTTTCACTGCATTTTTTTGGTATTTTTTTTTCTTACATTGTTGCTTGGCACGGCAAGCAATGAGATAAAGAGCAACTCCACAAACAAAATCACTGTAATAACTTATTTTTAGGTATTCACAAGCCTGAACTGCACTTGTGAAGTTTCTTTCCTGGATTCTTGACGTTACGTGACAGCACAAGAGGAAGAAAACACTCAGCCTTCATCTCCCATTGGACTAACAGGCACTGAATAGCGGCTTTAAGGAACAAAAACATTCATCAAGCTCCAGCCACCAGCCAGCCAGTGCAGGCGCTCCATGCCTGACGTTCCTCCATACACAGAATCGCTGCTCATTTTACTGACAGATACACATGTAGAAAGGACAGCTTCGATCTGAATTTCTTTAAGAACTTGACCCAAATCTCACTGAAGTTGAAATGCGACGCCTGCCTCTGTCAGTTATATTGGCATAGAGAACCACTTGTTTTACAGGCTTTAAAATGATAAAACTGCATCCCTCTATGTCACATGCTTATCCTAAAGAAATGCACAGTGCTTTGCAGCACTTTACATAACGATGGATAAGTTACTTCACCAATGCACTGAGAAGATGCCACTCTTCACAAGAGTACTGCTACATAAAACAGGAAGGTAACCTTCTATTGTAGGCGGCACAAAGTATAGAGATCACAGTCTAGAACTTCAGAAAAGAATGCTGAAATTAAGAACCAGTACCACAAAACCAGCAATGACCACAAGCAGGATCACAAAAGAGTGTAGTGTTCAATCGTATACAACTTAGAATGAATACCTGTATTATTTAGCAATAACCTCACTTGCATAGTAGCATTTGCCATCAAGTACAAACTAGAGAAAAACTTTTCTTCTGTATTCTCTGAGGGTTTGTGGAAAGTTATTGCAATATTTGTTCCTTGTTATGAAAGATGGTTTAAACTTATTTTTATGATTTATTTATTTTTACTCCATAAAGGAATGAAACCCATAGAGGGCTTCCTGCACCACATGAATACTGAACATTACAGATTTCCATATCACCTAGAAGCCTCTCAAAAATGAAACCTCACATCTGTTTTGGTAATATCCTTTGGCCAGTAGCTGGTCAGTATTTCAGGGGATGTGGGTGTGCCTGGTTTAAGGCAATGGGTAAATGAACAAGACAACAGCAATAAATTTGATGAGGCTGAATATACATAATTTACATTAGCTCTCCTTTCATGTACAGAATAGAATTAAATAAAAGAAAGAGAGACTAGCTGAAAAACAACGTTTCTTACAGACATAAAAGCCACGAGTATATTTCACATATGCTTCAGTATTTCCACGGAGGGATCCAGTGCACTCGATAGGAACGCTGAAATGAAATCTGACCCCACCGGAACGCGTTAGTCCTCATGGGTAAGCAGAGATAATGACCCAACCTGCACATTAGGTCGACATGAGATGCAGAAGAATACATTGGGTAGAAGAGGTGAGCAGGCATATGCACATGCACATTAAGGCACATGAATCCGTATATCAATAAGGTTTTTAAAATCAGATTAATTTCTACACAATTAACAAGGCTGTTGAAAGATCTGCTTTACAGCTGCTGCCGCTGCCAGGAGATGATGACAACTAAGGAAATGAAAATCAAAGGAGGAAACAATTACAACAATACTCACTGAAACTATTTAGAGGCAGAGAAACAAGTAATTGAAAGAATATATTTTATTGCTGATTAAAATAATTCTTAAATTAGGTCTTATTTTTGAAAAGAGATCAAATTAACAAATTGGTTCTTTTGCTCAAGTGAATGTGAGAGCTCAGTGCGTCCTGCTCATGATATCCCACTGCCCACAGGTCTGCTGGAGGGCAGCTGGGAGAGAGCAGGAATGAGAAGGAGGTAGGACATCATTAGGGACAAACGGAAAAGTGCCACAAGAGAACTATATATAAAGTGTTAACTAACATCCATATTGAAATCTAGGAAACCCACAACTCTGCTTTGCTTTCCTGAACGTTCAGTTGTACTGACTTAACCCGGCCTGCAACCATCATAAAAATGACACAGCTAAACACTTTTAAGCCCAACATCCAAGCCTATAGAACGAGGGAAGTTTTTTAAATAAAATGTTCTGTGTGTTTTATGAGCAGGAACATCATCAGTACACTCTTTAAACAACAACAGCAAATTCCATATATCCTTTTCCTTTCTGCTTTTAATACCACTGCATTTTATCTCTAGATATTATCATTGAGAGATAAGAAGACATAAAACAGTTAGAAAAGTAAGCTAGCCATGACTGCCATTTCTTTGAAATGAAGTAGGCTAACCTAGCTAGCTATTAAATTGCAGGAACGACAGGGGCCAGTGCAAATTTTCTCGTATGTTCTCTAAAAATTTCATATTCTGCCTCTGTATCAAAAACAAAAATGTAAACAGAACATGACAAGACTTTCAGTTTTGATAAAGAAAAGCAGTATTAATAAAAAAGATGAGTTTGGGCTTTAAAACAGTTTGTCATAACCTCAGAGTGTTTTGAAAAAGTCAGACATATAAAATTAATCACAAAAACACCAGCAAACATTTCACTTAAAGGGAAGGCAGAAAAAAAAACAAAAAAAAACATCAGAGCCTGGAAGGAAAGGTAGAAAGAGCTGTTAAAGGGTTAAAACGACTAAGATTAAGAAAGTGTATGTCAACTATTCTCAGAGACCTGATCTGCGCTAACAAAACCAAATCCTATGCTTTTGATGAGACACTCACAAATGATTTAGCAAGAGGTGCTTTTGAATTATACCAGTGCTTTTTGGCAATAAAATGACATCTTTTTTTTTTTTTCTTTTTCTTTTTTTGTGTGGTTTTTTTTGTTTTTTTTTTTTTTCGGGTTTTCATTTGTATCTGCCCTAAGCTGAAAACATCTTTTCTAGAAAATAAGATAGGAAATAAGCAAAAACAGGTTGAAGGTATTTTTAAAGCAAAATTCCCCTTAGAAGGGATTTATTGCAAATGTTAGCAAAAATTGATTAAAATAAATTTAAGAATTCAGGAAATACTAAATCTAAACAATCAAATACAATGCAAAATAGGCTCCAGATTTTAAGCTATTTAAATCAATATAACATGGCATGCATTTCAGCAGAGCTATGAAGCTTACGAAGGTCAAAGTTCTGCCTTTAGACTCTGTTAAATTCTGTGAATTAACTGCATTTTGTTTTGTTCTAACATAGCAATTCCAGAGTATAAAAATGCCCGTCTTAATATTCACATTAATTAAAGTTCAGTCTGTCTCTGACTATATATAAGCTTCAGTCAGGTTACAATTAATCACACTCAGTTCTGTTCTCTATTGTCAGTTAGCTGGCGTATTCTAAAGCCTACGATCCCAATGTGCTCTGTAAAACGGCATGATCTACAAAATTCACTTTGCACCATACAAGAGTGCAAAATTTACCCTCCTCAGGGAGAACAATGATGATTTTGCTGATTCTTGGGAGCCAAAAATTATTTTCCAAGAGCAAGGAACTTCTGCACAGTGGGGAGAAAGAAGGGAAGAGGGCTACAGACTGTGCTTTATCAAATTTTCCACAACAGAAAGCTATGGCAGCTTCACGTTAGTGTTAAAAGTCGTGATTTCAGAAGAAAGCAGTGCGTTTATCTTTCCACACATCAACAGCACTGAATCTATAATACACATCTCCATGGCATTAACAGCCAAGTTCCCATTTCTCTAGGCACCTCAAAATCTGGCCCCAAGCTGCTACTAAGTAGAGGTTGCATTCAAGGAACATCTTTTGCCCTGAAGAAATACTCATCTGACTAATATTCAGGTCCTACCACTGAAACCAAATGTCAAGAGACAGCAAAGTAATTCACAGGTATTCAAGAAAGATGCAGGTATGTGATACACCAGCACTGTGGCATTTATCCAGACAGGAAAAATGTCTTTTGAGTGAGTAAAAATGTTGCAGCATCCCACGCACTCTCTGGGAACATCCTGAATCTTTCCTCTATTTCATAAGACTGGCAAGTTTGAAAATACACTTCAAACTGAAAACAACTCAAATCAAGTGGATAGGGACTGGCTTCCACTAAAGTCAATCAAAAACTTCATTGGACTTCACAAGGAGTTCAGTTAAAGGAGGATGTAGGCTGCTCATGAGGAGAGAATAAGGATGTAAGGTAAACAGACAAGTACAGCATGACTATAAACCTAAACCAGAACACTTGAATAAATGTATTTGGGGGTAAGGAAAAAACAGGGAATGAAGTCATTCCCTAGCACCTCAAAATGTCAAAACATTGGCAAGGCACAAACACTGCATTGAAGGGCAAGAAAACCAAAAGTTAACCAAAGCTTGCTTTCATCGCTGGTTGTAATGGACAGGCATGATTTCACTCCACTGGCAAGGCCTGCCCTGCCAGATCACCACCAGCATGCCACCACATGGCCCAACAGAAACCCAAAGGCTCCATCCCACCACACCACAAGAGAGGCCGCCCCAGGAAAGGCACTGCCAGCCAGGGAACGTGTCGGTATACCCAACCCCTTTGGTGGGTCAAGACAATCAAGTCAAGAAATTAGCAGCGAGATGCTGGATCGTCCCGCTCGAAGGAAGCGGTTCCGTTCTGCAGGCTGTGCTCCTTGGAGAGCGGCTGTAACCGGCAGACACAAAGAAATCAGGAGCGAAGGGGGAAAAAAGACAGGGCGGGTTTCTTGCAAAAAACGTCGTACAGGATAATTGTTTTATTAATTGTGAAATGAGAAGACGTATTAAGTGCTGTGTGGCCCAGGAGTGAGAAATTCAAGAGTATCTCCTATATTTAGGAAGATAAAGAGGAGATGACTATGGTGTGAAATCAGGAGGAATAAGAAACCGGCTTCCCCTTTTAAGAGCAGCATCAATTAAACCCAGGGGAGGCGGGTGCAGTTTACTAGTTAATTAGTCCAGGGATGTGGTCCTTTCATGTGTAATTCAGAACAGGAACACCTGGTGTGCGGCACTTCAAAGCACGGGGGAGGAAAAAAGCCAAACAATGCAGGATAGGTCACAAAAGAAAGCAACAGCACAAGAACAAAAACTGTTTATATCTGACCTTCACCCTGCTGTAAATAAAGCAAGAGGAGAGGGCCCCCTCCTCCCAGCCCGGGGAGAACAAACAGCTCTGGGCGCACTGGGGGACTTGCAAAAAGAGAGGGGAAAGAGATCGAGAGAGACACGGTGGTAACTAATTGTTTTACAACCTAATTAAAAGGAAAACAGACAGCAAGATATAGATAGGGATATAATGATTAGAAGCACGTTCTGATATGCAGAACTGAAAGGCAGAGAAGGGAAAAGCAATCTGGGCAGTGTGGAGGCTCAGCGCAGAAACGCTGCCTACGGCTGAGGAGGAGTAGGGTGGGTTTGGTGTGCCAAAATCGTCAGCAGACCCAAATCTGCAGGCGTTTGAGCAGCACAATTCTGGTCAAGTTACAAGCTTCGGACTAGGAAGGAGCCAGGATTTTGCTTGCTGTTTCAATAGAAGAGGAGGCACACATCTGCTCCTCCAAGCCCGCACCGAGGACTACCAGCACATGCAAAAGTTTCTCAATAACTTCCCCACAACTGCTATCGCACAGCTCAGCTTCCCTCCAGCGTGCCCGACTCTCACTTAAACTGGAAGCAGATGCACCGTGATAAAACTTTTACAGTGTCTTACCTCATCAAACACAATACAACTCATTAAACTCCACACACCAAAGAAATAAGTGATATTTTCTGTTTTACAGAAGGAAAGCCAACACAGACAGAGATGAATTTAGCAGCCAAAAGCCACAGGACAATCAGTAGCCATGATCAACTGCATGCCCAGCTTCTCGAGCAATTTTGCTGCTCCATTAGCAAAACTACCAGAAGACAGCCAGATCCTGCAACACGAATCATGTTTTATTGGATGTTGTTAGTACAAGAACACCTCCAAAGGGGATAGCTCCAGAAGAGCTGGGGTTGGTGGTGTAAGCATCTCTGACAAGTGTAGCAACTTCCAAAAAAAATAAATAAATCCAGATTTATAACTGCGTTTTTGAACCAGATCCATTTATTATACTGGTGGATACTTTATTCACTCATCACTAAGCCCGATCTAGCACAGTGAGAAAAGATACTGTTATTTTCAAACACTGGACTGCAATTTAAGAAACATGATTTATTTCTTAATCTGCTGCAATCTTCCTGTGAGTCTTGGAGTAATTAAGTTCTCTGAGTCTCATTTTGCCATCTGTAAAAGAGAGAAGTGGTGCAGAGAAACTGGGTTGGTGGAAAATGCCCCACTGTAGGGTGATATTACTACAGATAAAAGTTCACTTATATTTAAATAGAAATTTCTTCACTATATGAACTATGAATAGTTACGAAGCCCCCACATCTCATTCTAAACCAGTGGTCTGTTCTCCATATCACTTAAATTCAAACAACAAAGGCTGTCACCACCACAGTTTTTCAAAATGTGCATTTATGAGACAAAGTTCTAGATAAAACAAATAATGTTTGAAAACTCTCTGGGTGCACAAAAAAGAACAGCACCATTTTATTATCAGGAGCAGAATAAATATCGCGCGGCTGATAGTTTGGGACGTTAGGCGAATAGAAGAAAAACAATCCTTATTCTTCCCTCTTTTCCTTTGAATTCTTTTTCTTTTTTATTGATCAAAGTGCATGACTACATTTCAAATTGGGTTTGATGGTGGCTGGGAATTAAATAGATGAGATCAAGCACACCTGATTCACCTTTGCCTACTTCTCCATCTTTTATTCCCAAACTGGAGGTAACAAGTGTGGAAGTATTTTCTAGAGTGAGCTTTGCAGAATGGCCTGGAGACTTCTCAAAGTATTTCTCCTCACTCATACTCAGTTGTGAAGGACAAGCTGCCCCAATTTAAAGAAAAAACATATCTTATATAATGAGCAGTGACCTCTCCAGAAACTGTATGTGCCTTACTGTAACAAGACCATCATTCAAGCTGGCATCTAGCAAGAGTTCAGTACTAAAATATGTTTTACTGTTATGTTTGGGGTATTTTTTTGTTAAGGTTGGAAAGAAAAACTGTCCAGTGAGAGACTCATGAGAGCTGTGGTAATGAGATAAAATCTAAGCTGACCAAGCTTTTATTAGGGTGGCATTACAAATGCTCTGTGGGCTCCAAATGCCCCCTGACAAATGAGGGCACAGCACAACCATTCTCTTTACACGTCTCTGGCAGTGCAGCCAGCACAATCTTCAGCCAAAGGGAAATCACAGAACCTGACACAGCCTCCTCATTCATCCCCAAAATGTGGAAAGAGTGCTAGAAGCAGGGCTGAGCTGTCACAGTAGTGCAGTGTGACACTGCATCTCTTTTCAAACGTGGCCAGACGGTGGACTCACCTACCAGCTGCTTCATCTCACTGATAAGAACTGTATAATATCATCTTCAAAATACCATAAGAAAACATTTTTTTTCTTTTTATGTACATCCTTCATATGAATGAATTTACAGACCTACAGTGGGAATATGTAGGACTAGGTGGAAAGCAGCTGGTCAGCTACAAGCTAGATGTGATCAAAAGTGTTCTTGCATTTGCATAGTTCACAGATATCCTTGGATAGTAGGTGTGAACCAGCAGAAACCAGTGCAAAATGCTTAGGATTAGATAACACGAATCCCATAGTGGTAGCCCAACATTTAATTCCACAGTAAGGAGTAAGAAGGGGAGGAAGAAATAAAAGATGAGGCCAGTGAAAACCGTAGAAAACAGTCACAGATCTTGGGATATTACTGAGACTCTTGAGTTCTCCACAACTTTGAACCTCTCTAGATGCTTCCTGGTAAGGCAAGAAGTCAATCAGCTACAGAAATGTATGTATGTACTGTGTAAATTCTACTTAGCCAATGAATAAGTATATCCAGCTGTTCAGACAGAATTGCAGCATTTGTTTTTTAAAATAATTTTCTGTTTCAAATTTGTAATTACAAGACCGCTGTTAAGGCTTACTGAATAAATCCAGACTTCGTATTACCATTAAATTTGTTTCTTGTTGTGGTTCAAAATTAACTGGAAGAAAACAGACAATCTCTTGGTACTCTTGCCTTCCTGAATGCAGTAGATCAGTACTGCACAAGAAGAACACATTTACCAGAAAGAGGTCTCAGCAGTCCCTTGCAAGCAGAAAAGAGTGAATGAAAGGGCTCAGAGTGATAGATAATAGTACTCAGGACAGCCTTCTTCAAAGCGGGACCGAACTGCAACCTTCGTAGTAGAGACAAACACAAAGACCTGAAGGCGTACCATGACAGCTGGATGGGTTCTTGACCAAGGGGTAATCCCCATACTAAGTTAGATTATTCTTGAGATTATTTATTACGCTTATTGTAAAAGAAATTATTCATGCAATTCTTGAAAAAAAAACACATTCACGGCTTCAAAAAAAGGAGGATGCATCTTCATGGGGAAGATTCAACTTCCTCTGTTCTCTCTGGTCCCTAAGGACAGAATCCATCCAATCTGTAGATTTCTGTAACATCGATTTTTCTGAGACAGTTAAAAAAAAAAAATCCATGCAGAGTTCAATGGTAGATGCATTTCTGGCATACAATTCACCTGGGCTATTCTAGCATCTAACACGGACAAGAAGAATTTGAGAATTGTTTTCCCCATTGAAAGTTCTGCCAGCCAGTTCAGAGTCAATGCTCCTGCTGCTGAATTTGGAAGAAAGGCACCAAGAATCCAGGGCATGAGAGGCCTGGAGTGTACTGCCAGCTCTGTTTTCCCAGGCTCACTGGTGAGCCCAGCAGTGAGCTTGCTGGGGAAGCAGTGCTCTCACTGTGCCAGCTGGGAAGCATTTGTCTCATTACCATCCCTAACTCCAGCTTTGGCTCAATGAGACCACTGTGCAGGTCTAAATGTAAAAAGCAATACGCAAAGAGTTCAGAATCTCTGGATGCAAATTGTTCTCAATTACATCTGATTTATACCACCTCTACTAAGAGCCTGTTACCTGGTATGTGATCTCCTTGGTCCCATTCATCCACAAAAAAAAACTCAAAGTCTCCCTAAAGCTACTTGCTGGAATGAAACCAGCTGCAATTTTCCACCACCTCCCAGTAGCTTCTTGATTCTAATGGAGCACCTCTTTTCTGCAGTGGCTTACAGAATCCTCCCACAGAGGTCCTGGGGTCTTACCAGGCCAAGGCGTGCACTCAATAAAAAGGGACTCTTGAGACCTTGAGAGTTCAGTTATTCTCTGGTTCTAGGCTAATGCCAACACTGAGAGGGTAGTGAGGTGCTGGAACAGGTCACCCACACAAGAAATGGATGTCCTGTCCCTGGAGATGCTCAAGGCCAGGCTGGATGGGGCCCTCAGCTGCCTGATCTGGTGGGTGGCAGCCCTTCCCACAGCAGGAGTTTGGAACTAGATGGCCTTTGAGGTCCCTTTCAGCTCAAGCTATTCTATGATTCTATGAAAACCAAGCAGCCTTGATCTTGAACCAAGCAGGCTTCTGCACTACTTATCTATCTTCAGCAATATCCTGGATTGTAACCAGGACATTTATCATAGTTAGCACTCTACATTTTGGAGAAATAAATATTCCTAAACCATGGTATCTTCATATACCAAGTACCAGCATCAACAAATCTCTTCAGTTTCCTAGAGGAAGGGGTACCACCTTCTAAACCATTAGCACCCTGCAAGCTAGTGCAACTATGATAAGTCACTGGGAATAAAAGTAAGCGCAGAGCTGTTTTATTTGTGGCACTTCTATTTCCTTTAATGTGTGTCTGATAAAACGTTTTCTAAGCGTTGCCGTTAGTATGTGTTTATCCCAAAGGGACCATTCCACGAGGACAAAAAATGCAGCACCCACTATTGCCAGGTTTGCCTTCAAAGTCATGAATACGTATTTCATTCACTTGAATAAATTTCATTTTTATCTAATATATCCAGTGGTGCTTCAGGCTTCTGCTTGATGAACATGCCCTACCTTTCAGGAGAAAGTCTGAAACAGAAGTGGAGTTAGCTAAGAACAAAGTCACCCTCGTGAAACTATCAGTTGTGAACACCCACATTTCAACAGGAGAGGTATTTTATTTTTTGAATATCCTCATTGTAAAATGCCACTAACTTTTTGAGGGGCCGTCCCCTGGTCACTGAGAGGTTCTAAGTGCCTTCAACAATTGTTTATTTTGGTGAGAAAGAGAATACTTCTGAACAGGAGAAGCCTGCCTGTGTGGCACTAAAAATCAACACTTTTCCTCCACCTGTATTTTCATTAAAGGGGAAAAAATAAGTGAAGCCAAAGACTACAGATAACATTACGGCACTTTCAGCTAGAACAATTTGCAAGTAATGCAGAGAATCCATTCCTCATCCTCTGACAGACCACAGTAATTCCCACCCTGTCTTCTGACACTGAGTCCACCGCTGCGTGCGCATCCCTAGCCAGGTAGCAGATTATACTCCCCGCTCCTTTAAAAATCACCCTGATAATACGCAGGGCTAAAATGTCAGAAGCTATTAGAAACTCTCAGACACACAATATATCTCCATCCCCACGTTTTCCCCTTACGCTGTGCAACAACAGACAACAGGCATGCAAACTGCTCAGCTGCAACTGTTCCAAGTCGAATAATTACAACTTGTCAGAAAGAATTAATTTTCCCATTTCTCATAAAGATGTGTAAAAATTACCATGTTATTATACACTGACACTCTCTGGAGGCAGACACAAAATTTAATTTTGAATTCTTTCCGCATATTAAATTAAATCCATAAATAAGAGTTTAGGCATTCACTCGGAAGCATATGTTCATTGGGAGCGAAAGCCAACACGAGCCTGGCTGTAATGGTTGTTGTAATGTTTTAATAGCTCGCTTCTTCTAAGCACCAATAAATTTACATGATCATAACAGTCGTGGGCATACAAGAAGCCCATTACTGTCTGGGCACAGGCAGCAGCGTTAACAGGATGGAAAAATGGAAAGGGGGGGTGGGGGGGGAAAGAACCCTTAAATAAAATTAGGCAACTGCACTTGTCAGCTGCTCCATGATTGAATTTTTAATATTGTGGTCAATTGGTCAAAACAAATAATGGGATAAAATATTTTAATGTATTTAAAACCTGCTTCTGCGGTTAACAGAGTTTATGTTTCTCGTTCTATATACGGCCTCATACTCATCAGGCTGCATTTCTGTACTGAAGCAGACCAGCACAAGCATCCCTGTGTCCTCTTTCCCCAGCTCCAGCTGGATGCCCACAGAGCACCCACCTGCCCTAGCCCTCAGCATGGGGATTGGGGCCGGGGCCCCCAGCCGCAGCCAACTCTGAAATGAAACATGTCAGTAGGGTGTAAGACAGGGATGGCAATTTCATCACTGCTGTCAGCAAGGCACTTGGCCTCGCAACCTCTGGGGAGGCTGTCCACTACGCCTCCATTTGCTCACTCAGGAAAAGTGAAGCAGTGCACGATGGCTCACCACCAACTTATCATATCACAAAGATCAAAACCAAACCAAACTGATCCTGGATCCCCTTGCAGGCTGGACCCATACGAATCTGACCTACGTACATGCTCTGTCAGCCAAGACTGTCTTCAAATTACAAGCATGCAAGTAAGATGAGTGCCTCCTTGGTGCTCTCTCTTTTCTATATTTCCAGTGATTTATCATTTAGATATGTTCAGAAGTGAAGCAGAGTTTCCCAACAGGGAATTTAAATGTTATAAAGGTTAGCCGTAAAGATGGACTCCAGGAACCAGTTTTTAAATATGGGCAATGAAAGATAACAGTTAACCTTCTCAGATTAAACTACCACACACTGACTCTGCCTTCTTTCCACACAGAGTCAGATGATTCTTTGCAATCTTAATTCATTTTTTTTTAAATCCCAGTTATCTTCAAACCTTTGTTCACTAACAGTGAAATTGAGAATATATCTATACATAGTATGTGTAAATATACGTATACATGCAAAGCCACACGCTTCCAATAAATCAGGCAGGATGGAAGGCAATCCAACTCTTCAAAAGACCTGGTACAGTACTTTAAAATAAATTTATGATGTAAATATTACCCATACCCTTACACACACCATAACATACAGTCACAAGCAGTCAACACTTACAAAGTGAAATCATACAGCATTTTGGAAACAGCGCTGAAAACCCATCTCCCACCAAAGTCAGCAGAAAATTCTCAGTGACTGCTGTGGGAATTGGATCTGTTCCTAAATTATCAATTATCTGCCTGATACTTCACTGATTTCCAGACCACCAGCCCCTAGTATTCAGGTCTGTGCAACCTGCTCGGGAATGAGCCAGCCCTGGAGCATGGCATCAGAGCGGGCAGCCATGATGCAGCAGGCAGGCAGTGTGTGCACCAGCACTGGCGCCTGGAATGGGTGAGATGAAGCCAGCAGCCAGCAAAACGCAGGCATCCTTCATCAGGAGCAGCACTTGGAGACTTGTGCTTCTCAGAAAGACGCTGAATCCAGCTTAGGTCAACTGTAAGCAAAAAAATATTGCACTCTGAAATCTGCCGGGTGACTTAACGGCACGCAATGCTAATTGGGGCTCAGTCTAATTTCTAGGAGCATCACCGTATACAGTATCTCAAGCAGACTGATACAGGTGTTACTCACACCGTTAGTGACTGCATGCTGCCTAGGCTTGTGGATAATCCCAATGTTCATATTTGCCAGAATTTCACTGCAGTAAGACTTTAATAGTAAGAGATATGTGGATAGGGTGAAGGAGAGTCCAGCAAAGTACTGGAGCTTTGGAAAGGTTTAAAAAAGCAGCAATAGCATTGTGATTAATAAAAAAAAGTCAGTCAATAACATTTTAAAAATAGCTCCTTGGAGGAGAAAAAATTGGGGGGTTTCAGCACTGTATTTTCACATTGTACCTTCAGTGCATTGGGCAGGAGACTAAAGCCTGAAACCAAAACTTTGGAGGAGCTTTTGAGAAGGTGTCTCCTGGTGGTGTGTCAGTGCCAGCCACAAAAACCAAGGCACAAGTTTTTTCATTTTTTGTTGCCTGCCACCAGCTGTGTAGCAGCTCCCCTGAAATGAATTTGCAACCTCAATCTAGAACCTAGTTGACAAAAAAAAAAAAAAAAAACCACAACACCCACCCAACCCAAAACCCCCTACAGTCCTCGGTATTAACTGGCCATCCTTGCTGGTGGTCTCAGGACAGAGGCTGTGGGCATGGAAAATGAACAAGCTCCTGACCTTCTTCTGATCCTCTCCACGAGGGCTGAGACAATGCCTGGGCTATGTGCTGCCATTTCCTATTTAATTAAATGACTAAATGAAAGATTTCCTCTGTGGCTAAATGGGAGGTTTCTTTTTCTAGTGCTCTCGGTCTACCAACTCTTGCAGTCACATAAGATGACGGTAACATTTAAAGGAAATAATTCCCCCCTTTGGTTTTCCTAGCACAAAGGAAAGAATACTGCAAGAGTGCTGCAGCTCAACTTATGGGGGAGAAAGATTTATACATTTGTCTTTCAATTTGCATGTTCTTTTCTTTTTAAAGGGATAATTCATGACATTATTTCCTCTAAGTATATGATACATTTACCTTTAATCCCATTATAGAGAGAACTTCTTAAAGGTGAGAAAAAGTTATTTCCATGTAAGATGTACAAACTTCAGCTACCTGATGGTGATGATATATGCACATTATATAATACATATATGTGGAAAACAGCCTTGATGTGACAGCTGAGTCCTGAGGCATCGTAGTAGTCGCTCTGCGTTTGAAAGACAGCTTCTCTACCAAACCACTCAAACAGTAAAATGAGCACAATATACTTTCCAGCTAGAACTATGCCCTTAAGCTTCAGTTGGAAGAGGAAAAGAAAACTTCTCATTGAAGTCTATTTTAATTAGGACTGCAGAGAACCAGTTTGAATGAAAGCCTGTATTTTTTTCCCCTTTCCTTTTTGAAACCCAAGCTAGATTTAAAAAAAAAAAAAAATCTTGGGTAGGGGTGAAAACCAAGTGAAAATGTGAAGTAAACTTGCATTTGAAGGTCCTACAGCAGAAGAAATTCCCTCTAAAAACTTGGATTTAGGGATGACAAAGAAAGGATGGGTTCTTATATTCAGTCTGCTTCTCCCATATGATCTGCAGACTGGCTCTGTCATAAAAGCTGCAAAACACTAAACAAGTTATACAGCATTTGCTTAACTGACAAAATATTCACTGATTATTATTGCCATTAGCCTGTTCTTTTTGATTTCCCTATGTATTTGTTTCTCAGCATTTTGGATGTTTAGAATCCTGACATGATGTGTCTCCAAAGCTTTGTCAGATGCTATCTTTCTAGATGAAATACATACAGAAGGGTATGCCTTGTATTTGCCTGTGACTGACAAGTGCCTTGTTTTTTAATGGACTTCCAGGAAGGTCACAGAACCTGTGTCCATCTGTTTACACGGTAATAGCTCTGCAGTATCTGATGGTCTCCACTGAGGCTAGATTGAATAATTACAAAAAGTTAGAATCATAGCACAAGATGCTGGAAAGCAGACGTCGTTTGCACCCACATGCCAGCACCCCTGGGTGCTGGAAAACTTTAGCCCCTCAAAGTGAGGGGGCTCTTCCCATCCCCCTGACACTATATCCAGCCAAACCCATGCCTCAGGGTCATATAGTATAATTCTAAATACACGGATCTTTGAGCAAAGATTTTGCTTCCAGGCTAGAGGAACACAAAACCTTTTTTAGCAGATGCAAAAATGATTTTGAAACAACAATGCTGCAGAAGCCAGCAAGGAAAGAAAACAACAGAGGTTCAGTACCAGCCCAGCATAGGCATAAGGAAACTGTAATCATATCTAATTAGAGTTAAAATAATGTTTCCCTTTGAAATGTTTAATTAGCTCTGTTTTATTACATAAACATTCTTGATGCAGAGCATACTGAGCTAGAAGAGTCTGATGAGTTAAACAGTGCAAAGTGCTCAGGCGCCCAGTGTGGGGCAAAACCTGACAAGGAGTGGCTGTTGTTACCAGATGTCTGGACCATCAGCGGAACCATGATGCTTGCTGCAAACAGCAGGCTATCGTTTCAACCTTTGTTGCCTCTACTGAAGCCTCCCATCGCGCTTTCAATTTAACAGCATCACAAGGAGACAAAGAAATTTCTTACAATATGCCTTTCAGTTCAGAGACAAATCCCATTTAAACTTGCTCAACCTCTCATAACGTATTAGTTATTGTTGCCAGTCTGCATGTCCTCTGGCAACACACTACTTGTTCTGGAGGAGGAAAGCTTTTTCTTTTTTTCCCTTTTTTTTTTTTTTTTTTTTTTAATTCTTGCCCTTCAGTTTGATAAAGCAAGACCAGATTTACTGGCAAACTTACAGCATGCTTGTCACAAGCTTGCAGCAAATTTAATTAACCTTATTACAAATATGGTTTTCTTGAAGATTACATCACAATCTGGTTTCGCATCGCCTGCTGCTGATTCAACATATTCTGTGCTTTGGAGAATATGTTCATTTTCTGAAAAAGGTCAAAATGTTAAAATATCTAAAACTTCACTATTTCTTCCGAGTTCCTGTTTAAAAGCTGTAGTGTCTTACAAGCAGTGTTGTTCTCTTGCCGTGTGCCAGTTTTAGACAAGTTTACTTCGCAACACAATTTAAATCCCTTTAACAACAGGGATGGCCAGAGAATGGAAAATTTGCTGATAGTTTAACCCCTCATTAGCACACAGGGATGAAATCACTGTAAAGGAATAATGAAAATGAGCTTTTGCCCAGCAACCTAGCAACAGATAAAAGTTACTAGCATAATTTGGAGTTTTGGCTGCACAAGGACTGAGTTAAAATAATATTTCTTCTCAAGAACACAAACAGTGAAGATGCATTCACTGGTTTACATTATTAATAAACTTTTGCAACCAGTACTAGTTTTTAAACCCTGAAATGTTTGGTTACAGTATTTTTCACTCTCAGTTTCCAGAAACTGGAACAAGAGATTTCCTGTGACAGAAAATTTTGGCATAAGATTTCTACCAGCATACTTCAAACTCCGAAGAACTGGATTAGAATATTCTTTGCTTTCTTGAGCTATCCCTGAATATAGAACCCTTACCTATTTGCACAGCCCTATTCAGTCTCCCTGAAAGCTTGTACTCTCAGCTAAAACTCTGGGAGAAAAACACTTCTTCACATGTTTATTTCTTCAATTAATTTCAAGAAGAGGAATGCCCTTGTCCATATTCATGTAATAACAAAGACTTCACAGGCTGAAATACTGTTATTGGCGTGGGAGGAGGCGGAGGAAAAAAAACAGCATCTGTACTAAAATCCTATTTCATAAAGCATAAAGAGAGAACAGAGTGTAAAACGGACACCTTTACTAATCACCAACTATGTAATTTTGTTGGCACACAGTTGTTATCAGATTAGTGGGCAATGGATGCAAAAAAAAGATTATGTTGGAAAAAAACAAAGCAAACATTAGTACAATAGCAGCAACCTAAAACCTTGGCATATTCAACAATGCTAAGACTCCCACACGCTATATGGATAAGGTGGTTGACCAACACAGCACAAGTACATCAAAGACACTGCATGAAAAGCAGCTATGCTCGGGAGAAGGTAATCTGCAGCGGCAGAGTTATTAGTAGAGGGTCTAACCATGTGGCTATTGTGAATCAGCTTTTGTAGGATACCAAGGTGCTGACTCCCACATGACAAAAGATGCTTTTTACATTTATGCCTGGATGTACATAATATATGTTTGATATTATTTTACTTCTATAAACTTAAACAGAGAGGTCTGAAAACTCAAGAGAGACTACTCATCAAAGAAAGACAAAAAGGGTCTGCCTACCAAGGTCATTTTTTTTCTCCCTGCAAGAGAAAAACTAAACAAAACAAAACTCTCCAATAACCAAAACCTTTCACACTGTTATGCTAAACTTAATTATCTGTCAGTCATTCTAGCACTGCCATGCATGGAGGTTGTGCCTTATTTTACTGATTCACTTTACAACAACTAACACAATGCAAATATTAAATTATTTAAACAGAACCAAAGTTCTTGATTCCCTTGGGAATGTACATACCGCTAGTGACATGTTTGGAAACTCTTTGCAAAATACCCGAAGAACTAATGGCGAAATGGACAAGCCAACTAGAGAAGATGCTCTGCATTAAGAAGAGACAGCGGAGGGAAACTCAAAGGCAGAGTAGCTGTTTGAAACTTCCCGATGCCAAGGGAACAAAGCCAGAGTTTTCTCAGAGCCTCACAAGAACATGACTGTAGGCAACGGGAATGCCAGCCAGATATGACTTTTGTTTGAAACAGGAAGAGGGCCAGATGCTGGTACTCAGAGTGGTTACGGAGTCTCCATACTTGGAGACATTCAAAACCCAAGTGGATCCAGTCCTGTTTAACCTGCTGCAGATGACCCTGCTTTGAGAAGGAAGTTGGACAAAGTAATCTCTAGGTGAGCCTAGATTACTCTATAATTCTGTTCTTGTACAAAATGTGAAACAGATTGGTCTTCTGCCACTTAAAGAGATTACGGAAATATTTCACATACAATTGTATTCTTTTAGGTTCTTTGCACAGTTCCTAATAGCTCCAAAAATGAGTGGTTTACCTGGCATATTTTTACTGCTATTTCCAATGAAGGTTAGACCACCTGATTATTTACTTGTATGTTAAATGACATATATGTGTACATCCTGGCAGATGTAAACCTGTATAGCATCCTAACACTTCAAAGTAATTTACTATTGTTTATTTATTGTCCAGGCAGGCTACATATTTGAAATCTTTCTTTGGGATTCCTTGCCTAAAAAGTGGCTGCTTACCAAAGCTTTTTTTTTCCTCCTTACACGCTTCCTTTTTTGAAAGCCCTTACACATCACAGGGGAGAATTCTGCTTTTCACAAGCATTAAATCCTGTTTAGATATATGGATGGTATTGAGAAAAAATATTTGCTGGAATGAGTGCTTCAGGCTTTTCCCTTCACGGTCCTTGCAAATCCACAAAGCTTTATGCAAACGGACTAGGGATAGGAAGGTGTCTGGAAACCTAAGAACACAAGGGATTCCACTACATTAATTCTGCTTCCTTCATGGAACTTTCTGAGACCTATCTCCACACCCTTGCTCTCTTCCAGGAAGTCTGATAAAGGGAAACATGACAGAGGGGAACTGAAGCAAATGGAATAAATTCACTACGTACTGACCAGAGACGGTGCTTACTGTGTATCTTGCTTTTTCATAATTAAACTTAAAATGAAGATACTGATTTTACCAAACAAGGGTTAACAACCCAGAAGGATGACAAAAGGCAGGGGCCATAATTAATTTTTATTCATCTCAGATTCTCGCTGTATTCTGTAGGTTGTCGTATGCTGCCAAATAGTTTCTGCTTTTACCCTCCAGCATAACAACTCTCCTTTGGAGAAGGAAATAATCACTGCCCAATGGTCTGTGCTTTGTTTTTTTCTTTATTTAATTTTATTTATGTCTTTGCTTTAAAATTTTGGAAGTGGAAGGGGAGGCAGAAAGGGACAGGGGAGGGAGTCTTTTTTCTATCTGTAAGTCTACACAGAGCTTTGGGATGCTATAGAATGAATGGTGCTATATGTAAAAGCTTGATATTAAGAAAACACTAATATTAAATCCAAAAGAAATACCTTAAGATTTATAAGACTTCTAAACTCCTCCTGGGACACAACTGGAGACCTCTAGACAACTTGCCCACTACAACTGCTACCAAAAATCCTACAAGAAAAGACATGACTGATACTGACTGCATATAAAATAGCAAGATCTGAAAGCTTTTTAGCAGCCAGCTCTCTTATCACAATCCTCCATGGACTAAACACCTGTTTATACTGGCAACAAATGAAAAAAGCACATCTCTCCTATTTAGTAGGTCCATGCATTACTACTGTACATAAAAAACCCGCATACAATTTTTCTCAAGATTCTCAAATGTAGCTGAGGAGGGAATAGTGTTCCCATGAAAAAACTGTGCTATTTCAAATTGCTTTCCAGTTTCAAAAAGGACAGTATCAGCACTATGCTGGTACAACGTACCTAAGCAAATGGGTAAATCAACAGCACTGACATTAGCACTTAGAGCATTTCACTTTGAAAGTAGGACACAAGCTTCAAATTCCTATACTAAACAATTTGGATGAAGTTTCTCACATGTTGCATGCTTCCCCATGTGCACTGAGACTCTTGGTCACTCCTGTTAAGCCAGGCAGCAAAACAAGTGAGGAGTAAAGGTTTTCAACTGTTGCAAAGGAAGCTGAGAAACAAGTCTTAAGATTTCATCAAGCAGAGTAAGAATTTGTTCAGATCAGAAAACTCACAAGTGAGTTCTCCCATCTTTAATTATGCTGATTTTTTTTCAGGGGAAGAGGAGTGGGCATGGAGCTGGGGAATCTGGTGTTGATGAGATCATGCAAGCTGGAGGTAAGAAACCTTTCTCCACATAAGTTTTGTTGAACTTGACATATTCCAACAAAAACGTACAGTTTCGTTAGAAAAATCCCAGGGGAAAATGTGTTTTAGAGATGAAAAATACGGTGACTGGCTCTAAACTTTAACCTTACACTGTGGTAAACACAGATGCTGCAGTGATGATATCCGCATCGATATACAGAAGAAATTAGAAGTGTTAAGTGATACGTAAGCAGTCTATCATAACTTGCTAAAAGCTACCGGAAAAGAAGGTGAGGAATGAGGCAAATTGTAATATTCAGGTGTGTATACAGCAAATTACAGAAGAATTATCCAATTTCATGATTACTATATTATGGACTATAATTAGATAGCGAAAGATGAAGCACTCCCTATGGCTACGTGCCTCAGTTGATACAAAAAAATCACTTAAAGCGTGACCAAAATTCAGAAGCAAAGTGGGAAAACATGTAATTCTGTCAAGCTAGAAAGTCTTTTGCCCCCAAATTTATCTTCTGAATCAGCACTGCTCAATTTTGCAGCTATGTAAGTGGCTGAGCCTTTTCCCATTAAGATCATGGGGCTATATGCCACAGGTCTCTTATGTTTCATGACACCTATCACCACTGCAATACCTCATTCAGTCCATAATCAGCTCAGCAATGAGGACCATGGATAACACAAATCGTCCTGGTAGGCTGTGTGTGCCCTTAGATAGGTTAACTCTGCTACTGACAGAGCAAAAATAGTCTGCAGTGTTCACCTGTAACTAGTTTTTTCATAATGCAAGCCGTAACAGCTCTACTATCCTGCTCAATAGTTTGGGAAATGCCTGCACAGTCTTAGAGGAGAGTTGTAAGTAAAGCTTTCTTTAGTTTCTTTTGCAGCACCTGCCTCTAGCACAAACATATATTGTTCTCATCATAATCTGGATGTTGCCTATCCTTGTGGCATTACTGATCATTTGAGCAACAAGAAAACATTAAAAACGAGGTTGGTGCTCCCTCTCCTCCTTTGGTCATCTCATGAGCCAGACAGTCTCAGACCCCACTGTTCTCTGAACAAGGTACCAGATCCCTTGTCAAAATTGGAAGTAGCAGCTCTGTCAACACAGACCATACAACAATCCAACATCTACTAAAACAGTAATTCAAAAGAAGTGCCCCACCACAATGTTATCTTCAGCAGCTTTTTCAGCAAATGAAATTAAACAAAAAGTGATTGGGTAGCTCCACAGAATTGCTTAAGTGATGTCTGTCTCACATGAAAACTGCAGGCTAAAACTGAAGGTAGAAAGAGAAAAAATAAAGATAAGCATTGCAAGATCAGTCTCTCAAAAATCAGGAAATAGTGCAATTTCATTTCATGTGGATGGTGTGCATAACCAAGAATAGTTCAGAAACAAGTGGAAGAGGTAAACAATTTGAATATTTTTAATTACTGCCTGGGAATTACATGTTTGCATTTTGGGTACTTTTTGGAATTTGCAGTGAGATTACTCATAATCTATTGTCCTTGGAGGCTGATCAGATTAAAATGTCATTTCTAGGACCTCTGCAAGACCTGGGCATGCATGCATTCACTGGAGATTGATCTTTAAAAATGGAAAATTTCAATGAATATTTCTAAATCAATTTTTGTAGGATGGTTAAATAGGAGTTATGAAATATGTTTAAATATGAATTGAAATGTTCGTATAATAGAAGAAAGAACATCCCTGACACAGAATCAACGCATCCATGCACAGACCCACAACTATTACATTTCAAGTTACTGGTAAGGATCACAACTATCCAAAGAAACAAAAACTTTCTAAAATGGAACACAGACAAATTATTTTTCCCTAGCCCTATTCTCCACAATATCTTGGGTGAACTTTTTAAAAGAACAGAACAAAACTGAGGTAGAACAGAAACATTTTTGCACAAAATTATAAATGATTTGGATTCCTATCATTCAAAACTTTGTAACATGAACAGCTAGAAAAAAAAAAAAATCAGCCAAAATGCACTTTACTCATCTCTACATGAAGAAAAACCATTTTTACTTTCCTTTCTCCACTTCCATCAGTGATTCCATCACACACACAAAAAAAAAACACCAAAAAACAAATTAAACTTTCTCTGAAAAACTAATGATTCTATTTTGACATTTCAACAAGAAAAATATTCCTCTAACAAAGACTGCCATTTTTAATGGCTTCTCATTTCTACATTCACATGAGAATAAGTAGTAATATGATTGAAATATACTGAAGAGGGTTATTTTCATAGTATGAATATGTAAACTGAGAGTGTTCTTTAAAAAGTGTTTTCAATAGTTCTAAGGGAAAAAAACTCATTTTTTCCAGCCCAGTTCTTTGGGACCATGAGATTTAAATAGCATAAAGAAGAGCTAGAGATCCTTCCAACCAACCAAAGCAGTGGTTGGAAATCAATGATATTACTATCTATTTGCAGCAGAGTTCAACACTCCTCATTAACATGGCAGTTACATCACTTGTGATTAACACTTTTTAAAATTAATTCTAATTGTTCCATTCATTGAATAGAAATTTAACATCAGTATTACTTCATACTATTATGACATCTTTCATTGCAAAGTTATTCTAACATGCTTTAAAAATATATCCATTATATATCTTTATCAGCTCAACAATGAAATAAGCCACCCACTGTGGGCAGGTGAACAGCTGAAGCACAACACATTAACAAAAAACAAGAAGGAAATTTTGCCTGGCATTAAAGTATGACCTCAATCTTACAGAATAGGCCAAGGATTTTTTTTTAAATCTTTAGAGAACTGAAGTGTCAGCCTTAAATCTGAGCACAGAGAAAGCAGAACAATTGAGTCCCAAATGTATAGATATATCACAAAGATGACTGTGGAATCTGGGCTTTGGATCCAAAGATTTTGGATCTTGCCGCATGATAAACTAGCACAAATTGATTCAACAAGAACAACAACAACAAAATAGAACTAATTAAAATAAAATAAAATAATTAACTCCTGCATTCTGTAACTGGTGTAAAAAAGTAGGAATGGGGAAGTGTTCCATGTACATCCCCAACATACAAGGCTTGCTGCAACAGTAACACGTAGCTGCACCACTCACTAATGTTGATAACCCTTTTGCTTTACAACCACTACTCAAAGCCAGAGACCAAGCATAACACAGAAGCTGAGAGGTTTGGATAAACCACTTCAGTGGTTACTCAATGCTAGGACAGCATTCAGCCCTTGCCGTGCGAGACACTGACAAAGGGAGGACCACATTACACAGATCACGGATACTGACAAACTCAACCATTTATGGCTCAAGGAGGATTTTTTTTTTTAAGGCTTTTTGTCTCTAATGTAGGCAAATGAGGTCTGCAAATATTCACTAGAGTCAGGCATGCTGTGAGTATCCTCTTAATGAGACCATAAGGATGCAAGCAGGAAGACCTATTTCAGCAAGTCTAAAAGGTAATACCCAACAGTTAGACTTCTTAATTTCACCTAAGTGTGAGAGGCTGAAAAGTAGAGACAGAAAGCATTTAAAATGAGGAACAAAGCAATACCATACCTGCCACCGTGGATTTAAAGAAGACAGAACCGCTTTCAAGACTGGACTGAATCAAGTGAAAAAAGCAAAACAAGAATTCCCAAAAAAGTCAGCCACTTTGCCCCTCTGCCTCTTTCTCTAACACACTGCCTTTAAAACAGTTTTCTCTGTTTAAGAAGCATATGAGTACTCCCATACACTCTACCAAACTCCACATTTAATATCTCTTAACAGACAGGAAACACTGTTATTTACTCCAGAAATTGTAACTGCTAGTCAGCACAATGAATAACTACAACAGTGACATTCTCTGAACAATTTCTTAAAGTTACAGACTTGAGATGCAGAAAAATAAATCCATACTGATGTTTCTAAAGAGTCTGTAGCACCACTCTAAGAATACCTTGGGCTGGAAGGGACGTCAGGAGGTCTTGGGCCAGCTACGAGAGCTCAGACAAGGCTGCTAAAATCCTCATCCTGTTGGGTCTTGCCCCCACGGATGAAAACTGCACAGCTTCTCTGCCCACTGCCTGATCACCCAGCACAAAAAGTGTTTTCTCATATCCAGTCTGAATCTCCCTGGCTTCCATTCATGCCCACTGCCTTTTTCTATCCTGCGGTGCCCTACCCTGAAGACAGGCCCTGTCTGGTTATGGTACTGAAGGGCCAGGCAGCTACTGTCAGTAACCCAAAGGCCCTCCTTCCTCAGGCAGGGCAAAGCTAGTTATAGGACAAGGTGCCCATCTGCCAATTCCCATTTCCATGAGTTAAAGACAGGATGATCTTCTCTCCAGGGATTGTGGCAGAATTTTGTTATAGAGTTTTCTACTGAAAGCAGCATTTTATTCAGCCTAAGAATGTCACGTTTTTATCAATATCCTTTCATAAATAGAGAAGAAATAGCATCACTATGTCTCTGCAGCCTAGATCCCAGTTACACTAAACAGATTGCTATTGGGTCAAAATGCGCAGTTATCACAGATGAAAAGAGCAGGTGCTTTCTGGGTGACTTAAAAAATATAAAGGAATACATGTAAATACATGTTTGTTTGTTTTTTAAGAAAAAGAACGACAAAAAGCACAATTTCTGAGGTATTTTTAAATGTCAGCTGAAAATGATGCACTGTCATTTGCAATGTCTAAAGGCTGTAAATCTGATGCTGTAGATAATTCTTGCAGTGATATGGAGGAGGGAAAGGAGGCAGCTAAATGCTTTTCCATGCAGGACTGACGTTGTATTCTTGCTGATGTCACTCAACATGGAAACAACAACTGCCTAGGAAGGCTGCTCTGCTATAGAGCTCATTTTCAACCTCGACACTAAGGAAATAATACTGTAGAAAAACATTAACTTTGTTTTCAATTCTGTAGACCTCCTGTAAGCTTTCAGATGACTACATCAATTAGCAAATAACAGTGTGGTAGAATACCTCTACGAAGCAGCACCTGCATTTCATGGTCAAATACACAAAACCTAGCGCGATCCCAAATGCACTGGCAGGCCCTTACAAAGCATTTACAGCTGTTCTTCTAAGTTAATTAACTTTACTAGTTTGAAAACAGAAATAGCAATTTTTATTTACTCTTTTAACCTAAGAATGACTAATTAGAAACAAATTATTCCAGCTCTAAACATCCAAATAAGAGAAGCCTGCAAAATTTGTTTCAAAAAGGTTTTCTCTTGCACCCTATTGACTGATTCTCACCACATGTGAAACTGTGTTTAGTTCTGAAAAGCTTCTTAATCATCATTAAAAATATTTCCTGCCTTCATCTTGGCACAACTTGGAACTGTATAAAGAGAAGAGAAGGAATTTTTATTTTCTGAATTTTAGCAAAATTAAAAAATAAAATTGAAAGTCCTCAAAAGTATTCTAGAAATTTCAGACTTACACAAAACAAAACCTATTACTATTTGATACACACATTAAATTGATTTGTTAAATGTTACTTTGATTAAAAAAAACCAAACCACTAACCAACACAAAAACAAACAAACCACCATATCTTCACTTTCAATACCACTGTCTCAAAGATAGGAGGTCAATGGTGAAAAGGGAACCATCAACCCCGGGCTTTGGCAACATTAAAATAAATAAAGCTCTCGGAAAGGCGTCTGTAAATCAAGCCTGGGACCTTCCCAGGGAGCAGCTTTATTCCATCGTTAGCCTGCACGGCACAAGGCTGTTAAGAGCAGCCCTTTACCACTTGTCGCTTCACCTTCTGCTTGAGCTGCTTACGTGCCTGTGAAAAAAAACACACGGGGAGGTTAACTAGGACTAGACAAAAGGCTGCGGAGCTCAATCAAGGCAGGCACGGATCGCTGTCTTCTCAATAACATCTCTCTTCCCCCCGCCCCGCCGCCCATCACTGCTGTCGCTGCGCGCACGCACGCGCCCCAGCTCCCAGCCATAAATCTTACAAAGTCACTCAACTGACAGCCTAATAACATGAAAGAGGTATCTGCAAACAAGATGGTTTCAAACCACTGCTGGTGACCCTGAACAAATCAGGGCCCAGTTTCTTTTGCAGCCTGCGTTTCTCCCCTTCAATCACTTAGCCGGGCAGATTGATGTGACACCACAGAAATAAAGTAAGCTCCTGCTTGTTCGCCCAGCTCGCCTGCTATCCAGCACTCACTAATGACTGGCTCTGGCTGCCCACATGCAGCCAAAGCCCAACACTCACAGTCATAGCAGTGGTAGAAACACAGCTTCTCAATGTCAGAAAACACCACAGACCCCATTTCTTGCTGTCTTTTGTGCTCCCATTCGTTACTATAGAGTTCCATCCTTAAAATGTGTATATAAAGCAAACATGAAACACGATGCAATATCTGTGAACGCAAGAGACTGAAACTTTGTGAAATCACGATTGCATACTGCACCCACTGGGAACATAGCCAAATTACTGTGGTATTTTGCACCAAGTCAGAGAGGGAAGCATTTGTTTTAATCCCTCAAAGCACCTCTTGTCTTGCCCCTCTTTTTCAAGCTGTGGTGGTACCTGAACCAGGCGCAGAAGTAAGAGTTGTGATTTTAGCCTCGCTGTATGGCTCTAAGTGACATAGACATCAAATGATTTAACACTGATTACACTTTTTTGAATGACTATCAATCCAGACATCCTGAGTACCAAGTTAATAACTTCTTTGAAGCAAGTGAAAGGAAAATTAGATGGTTGGCATGAAGAAGAGCAGATATAGACTCCAAAATAATCAACCAATGAGCTTCTAACTGCTATCCAATTCACACAGATTTCCTCAGGAAATTATTTAGAAGTACAGTATGAGTATGTAGAAATATACATATTTACTAATAATATTTTTGCATTCATGTAACATTTAAATATTTGCATTATTACTTTTGATCGCTTTTTTTTAAGTAGAAGCTAACCAGACAAATCACTTGAAGACTGCAAACTTTATAAGTAGCATCCATGACAAAAATGCTAAATAAAGAAAAAATGGGGAATTTATAATGTTACCATGATAGACTTCAGCCAGATGCCCTCTTGATTCCACCAAGCCTCTGCTTCTCATCGACTACTGTAACACTACTGCATGTGGGGAGCAGACTAATCTTGGATTTGGTCAGCACTAAGAAGCAGTGGCTTTAATGCCACACCTAGCAGTGAGATGTCTGGCCTTCTCTCCAAAACAATCTGATGGCCATATTTTTGAGGATTGAACCCACAGGGAAGCTTTATAGTGCATAAATGGTACTTTCTTTCCTTTCTTTCTTTCTTTTTTTTTTTTTTTTTTTTCAGAAAAGTGAAGAAGAAAGCATTCATAGAGATTATTTTTAACAACTTCTTGACAAGAAAATGACTAGCAGTGTAACCCTATATAAGAAACAAAACAAAACCTAAAACCATTGGACTCAACAGCTAACACCATAGGTCAAAAAACCATTCCAGTTAAGAATTACCACAGAGAGCAGCAGCATTAGGATCTGTCCAACTACATCCGGACAGATCAACCAGGCCTGGGCACTGCCTCATCACCTTACCAACAAGAGTAGCAACTGTTTAAACTGACAGCAAATTGCACACTTTCTCTTTTGTCTTACTTGCATGGCATTTCTATGATCTCTGTGGAAAGCTTGCCAGATAACAGGAACCAAAAACCTAAATACATGAGTAACCAGCAATTGGAATTTTATTTTATCACAGTGTTATCAGGAATCTCTAGAACACGATTTAAGATAGGTCTGACAAAGCCATAGGGGAAATACACGATTTAAGACAGGTCTGATAAAGCCAGAGGGGAAATAACCCTAATCTGTCCAAAGCAGCCAGCTCCAGAAAGATCCTCTAATAGTTTACAGTCCGCATACAAAGAATTATGAACAACAAAACCCCACTGTTATAAACCAAAGAAGGCTGACTCCAGAAAAGCCATTGCACACAGCTGCATTTGTAATCCAGGAGAACACAAACTAGGAGTGACATAAAATCAATTGAGAAGCCAGGCAAGCCAGGACAAGATGATCTTGTCAACCTTAAACTCCCAAATCTAGACATGAAAGTCTACACAACTAGTAGAGGGGTGCTAGGATTATGTTTCATGCTTGAATTAGTTATAATATTTTTTCCCAGTCTTACATATGAAAACTTGATGTTTAGGGGCTGGCATTAATGAAAGCTTAATGTTGGGAAGAAGTTATCTCTATGTAGTAGCTATTCAGTGGTTTGTAGCTGAGCTAGTTCTCATTGCTTCACCAAGGACTGGAAATGCTGATTTAATATTTCCTACTGAAAATTCTTAAGAATAATATTGGTTATAAAGCTCATATAACATCTTGAAATCCCTAAATCTAGTGCCTGAACCGTGTGACATTTCCATTAGAAGGTTTTCTAAATTTAGAGCTGATGTGATTTCTATGCAGCCCTTGCGCCAGTAGAGATTTGCACTTAAGAAAATCTGATGCAAGTTTGGAATATCTCTACTGATAAATATTTTAGAATCAGGAGTTTTCTCATCTACCTCTTTCCTTTTACCTGCTACAACAGAATTCACAACATATTGATACTTTTTCTCTAGAAGTTGTCAAACTTACTTTGCCCCTTAGAGTGTGATTTTGACCTGCTTATATACATTCTCACAGTTTTCCTCATACTGCTTCAGCTGAGTCACACAACTTGTTCCATGGCCCTGTTAGCACGTTACCAACATCCCAGCTAAGGGAGACTGTGGTATCTTTCCCCTTTTCCCATATTGTCCCAAGGCTGTTTCCCACGATCACCTGAAAAGAAAACAAAGCCCAGAGGAAGGTTATCAGGAGGAAATCAATGCCATTGTAAATAAGGATGTGAGCAGAAGAAATTTCCACTAGCTTGCAGTACACAAAAAATGCAAAGGAAATAGCTGAAGAACATATATGGCATATGTAGCTTGCTGAGAATGCTATTTTTCAAATGTCCTCAGTCTAGGATGGCCTATTTGCTGCTTTGAACTTATTTAATAACATTAAGCAAGAACACTTAACTATCTAAAAGAAGGATCAGCGGCATAAATCAGACATCATTTCACATATTTCAGGATCAAAGCTGTAAGGCAAAATGATTTGTGAGGACATTTGAACAGCTCTAATATATCACAGTTCCTTTTGAAGGATACTTAGGCATATTAGTTGCCCAAATGATGATTTCTTTGCGTAGTTGTAGCCAAAAAAGAAAAGAAAATTGAAACTTTTCATTCATGAATTGGTTTCGTCTATAACCTTGATTTATGTATAGCATCAAACAAAGCAGATGAAGAACACTGTGAATTTGAATTATCAAAATTAAAACTGGGAGAGTGAATTGATTTTTTTTCAAATGATCAAAGCTAATCGAAGTGACCAGCTCAGAAATAGCATAATCAGTAGCCCATATAAGTTAATAGGAGCTATATAACCAATGTTCGAGATTACACTCATATTTCTTTCAAACTTTCTAAATCCTGCATGGATGGAGCAATGCCTACAATACTGTTTAACTTGAAGACATGCACCAGCTGTAGTGGTCAATTTTACAGTACATTTTTCTTCATATGCACAACTTTTTGCCATGATGGTTTGCCCAAGAATCATCTCAGCTTAAAAATCTCTAATGAGAAAAACTGCAGTAGAAGCCTCCCCACAGACTAATAGTTATGATCAAATTCAAACTTTTCAGGCTGGTAGGCACTGGAGATCTAAAACAAATTTCAACCGATTTTGACTCTTTTCTCCACATCCTCCAACATAAAATAATAATAATTATAATAACAAAAGGTCAACTTCTTCTTTGGGCACCTAGCCTTGACAATACATGTCCAACAGATTGAAGTATATCAGTCCCTCTCATCATCTTTCTGCAGTGGTCTTTGGGGTTTAGGAAGAGCTAGCTACCAGGTTTTTGAAATTCAGCAAGATCCAGGTTCCCAGCTGCTGGGGTACCAATAAGGTCTCCATTATCACCAAGGATACAAGATTGCTTCAAACTCATTGCCAGCTGGATGCCTGATGCTGAATCAGTTGACATGGTGAACAGAACAGCTACTGCTCATGAGGATGTAAAACCCATGGCAGAGGGGAGCAGTATTGCTAAAACCAGACACTGGGGCAGTCTCAGAAGTCCCTGACTTCTGGTGCATAGAGGAACAATTATGACCAAGTCCAAATAATAGCAAGAGGGAGGCAAGAAAACCAAGGAGAAATACTTTAAGAAAACGTATTTAGTGTTCACAAAACATAATAACAATTAATGCTCTATGAAAGTCTGTTTAGCCAGCAATATTTCAATTAGCAAGTCTTGAGTGAGAGTTCTAATTCCCTGCGAAAAGGAATTCCACTTTTTTGTAGAAAAAAATAATCCCCCTACCCTACTCTTAAGATATACATATACACAACCTTAACATAAACAGCATTATTCAGTAATTACAGCAAAGAGGTTAAGAATCACAGAATCATAGAATCATAGAATCGCTCAGGTTGGAAAAGACCTTAAAGATCATCAAGTCCAACCACAATCTAACCATAGCACCCTAACAACCCTCCACTAAATCGTCTCCCTGAGCACCACATCCAAACGGTTTTTAAACACATCCAGGGATGGTGACTCAACCACCCCCCTGGGGAGCCTATTGCAGTGCTTAACAACCCTTTCTGTAAAGAAGTTTTTCCTGATATCCAACCTAAAATTACCCTGGCGCAACTTGAGGCCATTTCCCCACATCCTGTCACCTGATTTCATAACTGTTTGAAGGGAAAGCCAAAGGCCTTTCCAGTCCAGTGTCTTGCCTTTACCAGAATAGAGTAATGGCTGAGGATAAACTCAAAGTCCTATCTACAAGGCATGAAGGGATGTCTGATATGGGAACTTTCAAAACCGTGAGCTGTCTCTCCATACCTAACAGTACTTAACGGATTCTTGCAAGAATTTTTAATGCTTACAATATCCTGACATTAAGAGTACCAAATTCAAGGTAAGAGAAAACCTGGCACACCTAATAATTCTGAATGTTTCTGTAGACAACACACAAAAAAAAGGGAAATAGATGCATAGGGAAGCCTGATATACATGTTTAACAAAACAAGAATATTTGTTTTTGGTATTTGTAGAAATAATAATGTTTCAAAAAGCTTCACTCCCATAAGCTCTATAGATCACCTTTTGTTAAGCATCATATCTGGTAAAGGATCGTAGATCTTGGCTAGATGTTTAAAATATGCCTGACATATGGGAAAACTTTCCACAGAATAAATGATACTGGAAATAATGATGAAACACTGAGTCAGAAAATAAATAATGAGATACATGCATCCCCTCCATCACCCCCATTCCCCTTTCCCTTCAGCCATCCTAAGATGTTGTGTAAAGAACAGATAAATTGAACTATTCCATAGATCAGAAGAATTATAGAAAGGTCAGCTATCTGAAAAGAGAAATGATTCGCTGAGAAAGAACTGAAAGAGTGCATTGCTCTAACAGGGAAGTTAATACGTTATTTTACAGTAACTCAGAAATAGAGGAAACTTAACTTTATCATGAAATATAGCTCTTTGGATTCAAGTAAAATACTGAAAATGTCATCAGTTTTGGCTTTGTTTCTTTTTCAATGGGATTGTATCGGAGGACAGACAGTGACCCTGTTATCAAATATCTCAGCACATGAGCAGTCTCAGTTGGCGAGAATGTCTGTGATGTAAATTCCCTCTCAGGAAAGCATCTCTATTTGAGAAATCAGTTCAGCACATATGTAATGCTAATTGGTTATGAGTCAGGGCTCAGCGCAGAAAAAGGTAACCAAATCCACCCTTAAAGCTGTGAAGCTGTATGATAGTCCAAGAATGAAATGGTAGCACTAGTCAAAGGAATGGTATTGGAATGGTATTTTTGTTTTCAAAAAGACATTTTTGACAGATTTTAGGAGGTACACATAATAATGAAAACAGAAGGAGCTCGGGATCTTATTATATGAACTTTAGCAAATTAATTTGTTAGCATTAACAATACAAATTTGGAGACAGAAGTAGGCAAACATCAGGAAATATTGGAATCTTTGCAAATACAGCAAAGAGTAAACAAAAAATTTCAGCTGAAAAAAAAAGTATTAAAATTAATAAGACAGTTACTAGCTTGGTAGAAACAACAGTGGAATGAAGAGCTGGGGAGATATGAGGACAAGCCTGTAGAACCAGGACAGAGAAGGATTTCTGAGCTCTGGAGTAGAGGAGATAATTAACTCGAGCAGGTAATGCAGGGCTGCTGCAGGACAGTTGTGGGGGCAAACAGGAAATATGGAAAACTGACAGTCCAAAAGAGCATAAGGACAAGCTGGGATTGCCAACATCCACTAAAAAGCAACGACCAGAGTTGATTACTGGGGAAACACCATTAGGGAGGAAAACCATTAACAGTATGGATAAGCCATGAATTGCCTGGAGGAGATGGGAAACAGGGAAAATGGCTTTGGAAAAACCGGGAACATTCTAGGCAGCATTCTGACAGTTCTTCCCCCTTCACAGCATGATGTGAGGGAAGGAACCTGTAGTTACAGTCCTGTAGGCAGAGAAAGGCAGAAACCTGTGCAGCTGGACACGAGGTTCTCACGAGGACATCAAGGCATGTGGAGTCAGTAGAATGGACAGCACAGCACTTCTGGTGCCACCCCACTCCCCATAAACACTATTCAGGTTGCGAAGTAAAGAACCGAAAAAGAACTGCAGAATTCAAGTTGCATGCGTGCCTTGTGTATATGCATCACGGAAGTCCATAAATACACCACACCAGTCTTTTTGCCATAAAATGTCATCCACAGGATAAATTCAGCTTGCTTAATGAACAGTCATCTAATGTTTTGTTTACTTTCACGTTTGGTGTAAAAGCCTGGCCTCGTTTACTTTTATGTTATTCAGACCCTTCTCTCTGAAGAGGAAGGCTCTTCTGTAGTCTTCTAGTAGAATTATAATGCTCTATAAATACAGAAGTCTACCAACACTCATCACTACAACAGGATCAAACTCAGGTTTCACAGTTACTTTCATTCTTGCTTTTTTACCTCCAGTTCTCAGTATTTGGCTTTCTGTCTTCCTAGCACGATCAGCATTGCCTTTTGTGGTTGATACTTGAACGACACAGCACAAAAGACATGGCATCTCTAGTTTCTGTAAACTTTGTTTAAAATTAACACTGCATTGAGAAATGAAACAGAAAACACAAATAAATACAGAAATTCTCAGTTTTGCCTATATCGTTCCAATCTACATGTAAATAACATATTAGAACAATTATCACAGCTATTCAATGGCATAATAGTCTTTGGAACACATACCTACAAAAAATGTGAAAGCAGCAGTATATTTGACAGTTTAACAGTATAAACAGATTAGACTCACAAAGGATGAGAGGCAAACAGACAGAGAGGAAACCTAAGAAAAAAACAAACCCACACTTAGAACCCCCCATAGCAGGTCACTGCCAGAGTCTCATGTCCCAGTCCCACAGCTGTGTCGCTGGGACCATGAAGGTCTCCCTCTGAATCACAGCACGATCCTAAATTAATAATCTCTGAGGTTTTCAGGGAAAATCAGGAATACAAATCAAAGTCTCCTTTATTTTATTGTATCTGCAGTACTAAAATTCACTTTCCATTTAAATGTATTGGTATTAAACTTATCATTTTATCATTAAGATTATTGTTTTCCCTACGCATTTGCAATAGCATCCATCATGATAGTGTTGGAGAGCTTTCAACGTCTCAATTTCAGTTAAATGAATTGCATAAATTCCCCTATTTCTATAGAGGGAGAGAAGTGCAAGAGATAAGAGGTTCCTAGCAGTGCTTCTCTAAAGCTAAAGATACATGTATCTGCGGAGCTAAAGGCTCTGTCTGAATCTGATTCATTATTCTCAGTAATACACAGCAGCAAGTATTAATGTAAAATCTTTTTAAAAATCTTTACCAGCAAAGAGGAGTATGTAACGTTAGCTGTTTCTATGGATTTTAATTGATTTTTAATCTGCTGATGGTAGACTGTAAATAAATGCTCAAAGCACACACGAGTGCAAGTCAATAGGAAGTTTTATTAGTTTGCTTTCAGAGAATTATAGTAATGATCGACGGACTCTGAAGCACGCAGCGGCCTACAGGCTGAATGGCTTCTGTTCTCCTCACAGGCTGCTTGAACACCACCTCCATAAGGGCCCAATTCAGCAAGAATTTACATTTGACTTCCGCACTGTGGAAGCCCAGGATGGCTGCAAAGAAAGCGCTAACTTTTTTTTTTTATAGAATAGGGCCTAATTCATTGGCAAGGTAGCCAGTAAAAAGCCCTTGTATATAGCACACCTCATCTATAAATTATTTCAGAGTTCCAGAAAAGGCTTGAAACAAATAGAAGGTATTTTCCTCCTCTCCTGTAGCAAAAGAGAAGGAAAGGGTCTTGCACACAAAATGTACTTTTTTCCCTACCTCTTTTAATCCCTATAAGTACTCTGGTGTTAATACTTTAATACAGGCACTTTGCATGTGTTTCCAACATCATATTCACATACGCTTTTCTTCACATCAATTGTCTTGCACTATCTGTGTACAGTGAAAAATTAGGGCCCCTAAAATGTTATTCTCAACTGGCAACCGAACCTTCATCCTTTCCACATCCTCCTCATTTCATTCTGCCACTTGAAAAGAGGTCATCAAATAAAGTTTAAAAAAGCAAAGCTAAAAATGCCTTAGTTTTAGTTTAGTGTTTTAGTTTTAGTTCCAGCCTACCAAAGTAGGACAGAGCACACTTCTTCAGAATCAGGATGGTCAACATTGCTTCTACCTCTCCACCCCAACAATGTACTCAGTGACTAACAGCTCATAGCACCACATCTACTCCTGAGTTTTGGAGAAGCCCTGAGAAAAGTTTTCTCATGATTTCTTCTTAGTTCTACACCTTGACAATAGATAGTTATGTCTGACTCACCCAGGACTGGAAAGTAAGACGAAAGTGTGCAGCAGATACATGGCAGAACACAGAGTCCACCGACCACTGCAGCACTAAGCTTGCTTCAGCATTCGCCTACAATTTAAGCTGACTACCAAAGAATAGTTTGCCTATTAAACACAACAGCAACAACAGCAACACAACACACATACAGAAAAAGAACAGTCAGTTTTCTCAGCCAACCTGATAGTTTGTAAGCAGGGTAGTAGCATCGTCTTCTGCTCATCTGCCCACGTGGAAAAAAAGAAAAGAAAAAAAGAAAAAAAAGAAAAAAAGAAAAAAAGGAAAAGAGAAAAAAAGAAAAAGAGAAAAAAAGAAAAAAAAAAAAAAAAAAGGAAGCTCTTCACTTAAATTTAAAACTCGCAAAAGCTCAGCACAGGAGAATGAAAGGAAATGGCAAAAAAACAGTCATGAGGGTTACATACATACCAAACAGAGGACCATTCCTTGAAAGGACTTTGACAGTTATAAAACATATGCAGACATGACTCTGTCTGCATCCTTAAAATACAATCACAGCTCAACTTGATTCATGGGCCCTGTGCATTATCACATTTAAGGGATCAACTGTATGGTAGCCCAAAGATGACTGAAGTTACCCAGTTTTACTGGCACCGAGTGCATCACCAGTGACACAGTAATTATCTGATCATACTCCCCTTGCAGTGGTGAAACACAGATCACACTTTATCACACATTACAAAAGCACAAGATTCTTCAAGACCAAAAAGAAATAATGGAATTAAGGAAAAAACACTAAAAATAAAAACAGCAACTATTTAGATTACTCTTTTATCTTCTTTACCAAGATGTGTTACCCAACAATACAGACAGACAGCATGTTGATTTCATGCCTAATTTGAGGAAAAAATACTGAACATATACAAAATTCACAAAGATACATCCAGCCAGAATGCCATTAGGGTACCATGATGGTCTTAGTTTACTTCTAACAAGGAGAAACGCTAGTAATGTCAAATCAAATGTTCATCCTCGTGCACTTAGATAATTTGCCCTCTTTGGCCTCCTCAGAACATCTTTTTATTTGGTCAGTGTAATTGTCTATCTTGCATACAAAACTGAGCACACAGATTGCTCTCAAAAGTATTTACTCTAGCAATTAAGTATGTGCCACCATCAGTCAGTCACTGTTATTTTGGACTCATGAGTGGCTATCACATACTCTAAAGAAAAACATTGCATACAATGCCAGATACCTTCCAGGAAACCACTGAATGTGCCCAAATCCTCAACATCTTCAGGGAGAGGAGCTGTTGTGATGATCAGCAGGCAACTGCCCAAATCTTCTCAAATTGTGAGTTACTGGACCACACATTAGGAACCCAAACCCTTGGGACAAAATAACTTTCCAGTAATATTCTGCACTATCTGATTGTTTCAGGTTAATTCCTTGGATAGATTTGTACAGATAAAGATGTGTTTCAGCACAACAATTATTCTTCTGTTCTGTTTTGACTATAAAATAAATGGTTAAATCCACTGGTTACTGGCTCATAAAACAATTTGTTGGAATAATGAATTCAAATATACTAATAGGATACAGAGGTTCGCCATTAATTGTTTAATCCGTAGCTGCATAATATTGCACTAAATTATTTTCCCCCTTTTACCCCTTGCTAGGAACTGACACAAGTACAATAATTAAAATAAATTTGAACACAACCATTTGGAAAATTGCCAAAATTTTCAAGAACTTATAATTTTCTTTTCCCCCACACCCCTTCCCCAAGATAAAATACAGTTTTGACATCTCGGTGAAAAAACAGTTGCAAACTGTTACTTACAATTTAGGAAAAAATCACTGTTTTAATCATGACCTTTCATCTGTCCTTGATTTGGAGGGAAAGGGTGGGGGAAATAGGCCACTTACAGAAACAATCCTACTGGGCTTTCGTCTCACTGATTGACAGCCCCATGTGGCTAAATACATTCACAATTATAAATAAAAACTACCCCGCTCAAAATGGTAGAACTTATCCTCCATCAAGCAAGATGGAGCAAGTATAGCTTTTGAGTGTAGAAGGCTGAAATGACCTTTGAGATACGTGATAAATGTGAACTGCTCCATGTTGTCCATTTCCAGCCATGTTTGATAAAAGGATACCTCTGATTACTATTTACGCAACATCCAGAACACTTAAATACTTGGTGTGTTGTTGTTACAAGAATGAAAAACACGTTAATAAAAGCTAATGCTAATAGTAATGTATACCAATAGGCTCTCTTCAGTTTAAGTCTGTATCTGAATACAGGCTATTAGAAGAAAGGCACGGCTACGCTACCAGTTGCAGAGTCCTTGCAGATATTTTCACAATCTGACAGAACACTTGGTGTTTGTTTAAGACGATGCAAAAAAAACCCAGCATCTTGTTGGAATCTCTCACTAGGAAATCATTCTGGGAGCGAAATCAGCCAAAAATACTTCTCTGTTTCCCAAAGTCAGGTTTCTGCCAGTTTTACTTGCTGACCAGGCTCCTGATGAGGCAGGAGAGACCAATGCAGAGGGAAACTGCGAAAGCACAAGGCCAGGATAGAAGGGCAAAGGAGCAAAGCTGCCTCTTTCCTTACACAGCATATGTGGGTACAGACATCACCAAAATACACTCCAAAAGAAGTGGGCTGCATTCTGGGGAGAAATATCTTCTCACTCTGTTAATGGAACCTTCTGCAGTCTCCCCTTTGTGCCTTGATTTCTAGAGGCAAAAAAAGGTATATTGAACCACATTTATGTTTATAAAGTGCTCAGAGATCAATGAAACAACTAGTTCGAGTACCAATAAAACCTGACCTGGAACTGGATTATTAGCTCCCTGCTGAAGGCGCTGTTAGCAATGCCCTGAACATCATGCTACTCTGCCTCAGTGAATGCAGCACAACCTCTAGCTGCAAAGATGACTAAAAACTATTTCAAAATATTTCATTACACCTTTTTCTAACCACTTATTTCCAAAAAGTGAAACTCAAAACCAGAACAATGTAAGATGCTGCTTAATGATCACACGTCTTAGTCACTTCGAAGGGGGGAAAAGACCCACTCCTTCCCCTTCAGTGGACTCCTTTAACCACTTCTGCTTCTGTGCTGGAACCACACCCAAGCCACAGGAAGCACAGGAACTTCTCATATGCATCTATCATAAGCACTGGGACAGGCACCTTTTATATCAAACGGGCTTTATAAAACAATTGCTGACTTACTAATAACATCCCCATAAATACTTGTTGTTCAGGTATCCAATACAAGGTATGAGTTTAACTGCCTTGAAATATCCTCAGAAGCTTCACAAGCCTTCTGAAAAAAAGGTAGGGGTTTCCCTTCTCCCTCCAGCACACCATTTCCTGAAAACAGAAGACAAATTGAGCTGAGTAACTTGGACCAGAACCGGCAGCAGGAGGTTGGGTTGGGCAGGAAAGGCGCTTGTCTGTCTAGGTAGCATCCGTGCCAGTGCTCCCACTAAAATTAGAATGCAGGCGACAGCACCTTGGCTCCTGTCACTTGCTGGAGACAAATCTTTAGCTATCTCAGCAGCCAAGGGGTGGCATTTTGGTCTCTGCCTGCCAGTCCCAAATAGCAGTGCCACCTTGGTAGCAGAGCTCCCTGGCAGCAGCAGCTCCCATCCTGCAGCAACTCCAACAAAAGCTCAGTACTCATCCACCTTAGCACCAAAAGGTAATGTCAATCCCAACAACAGAAATAGAAGAAACCAAAGCAAAGGGCACATCTGCTAGAAATGGGGAGTAAGTTCAGAAGGCAGAACAACAATGCTCACTTGATTGAACCTCTAGTCAAACAGTAATATCAGTACAGAAGCAGACACTTTATAATTAATAAAAAATATACAGATATCATAGAATCAATCAGAATCAATCAAGGAACAGTTTGGTTGGAAAGACCTTTAAAGACCATCTAGTTCCAACCCCGCTGCTCCCCCTGGCAGATGTGGGAAAAGTAATCACTAGTGAAAAATTCTCATACTAGGAAGAAAGATATTCCCAAACTGACAGTAGAAGAGCTTCCAAAATACAACTACAAGGGTGGTACTTATAGAAGAGGAAATGAGGGAGAGAAGGACTGACCAAGCATTCCTGAAGCAAGAAGACAAAACCTCGGAAAATGAGGAACAATGTTTCTGCATAATGTGCTAGTAAACAATTTACAGTTTGCTGATGCAGAATCAGAAGAAACATAACCTCAAGATCAATTAGAGGTAATTTAAGCAAGGAAACATTAAGACCTTTGCATCAGTATCAAATGAATAATCCCATAAAAGAAGGGCAGGAAGAAAAGCTACAGCAAATTAAGGAAAGAAAAGGAGACAATATCTGAGACACATGTTAATATGAAGCTGAGGATCTTACAGGCACTTTTAAAAAGAAAAAAAAAAAAAACAAGCACACAAAAGAACAGGAGAGGAGAGGAAAGAAGAAATGGTATTTTGGACACAACAAAGGGAGGTACAGTGATACATGACAGGCCTCTTGTGAAGACAGAGCTCAGTCCTCGGAGCCTCTGGGAAACAGCAGTAGCCAGGAGAAGACGAATGGGGAGGTGCTGCTGGGAAGAGTGCTGTGGTGGCACAAGGACTGCGGTGACATCACTGAGCAACAGGCTGTGATGCCACCGAGCTTTGGGCGCTGGCAGGGCCTGGCCCACTCACTCTCGTGCCTGGACTCCTGCTGAGCAAGTGCGTGCGGCTTGGAGGTGGAGCGAGGATTTTAATTGTGTGTTGGGCTGTGCTTTGGGGACTGCTGGCAGCTGCTCTCAGTGCCCATACGTACAGCCACCACCTGTAATCCCCTGGCCTGCCTGGCTCAGGCAGCCGGGGCCCCACAGGGTGCACGTGCAGCAGCACAGGTGAGCTGGGTGGGGACACGTCCCCCAGGGTGGCCATGGGTGAGCTCTGAGTTGGGGGAACTGCCATGGCTGGGGCTGCAGTCCAACCCTGTGAGGGCGTGGGGCATAGGGCAGCACAGGTGTGGGGTCTGGAGGGTTTCCTGCTGAGGGAGCAGGACATTGCTTCCATCTGTCCCTGCAACAAGGAATGACCATGGCCTCCCTCTCTTGCAGTGCACAAATTTCACTGCTGAGGCGCTGGTGAGGGAGAGCAACTCATCTTCACTCCCCATCAGATCACAGCGTGAAGACCATGGCAGCAGAGGAGGCGTGGACATGTCCCATCTGCCGTGAGGTGCGAAAGGACATTGCCTACGCAGTGCCGTGCCGTCACGAGTTCTGCCTCGGCTGCATCCTGCGGTGGGCCAAGCAGAAAGAGACCTGCCCGCTCTGCAGGAGGATAATGACAGTGGTCAAGGTTGCTGAGTGGGATGACGACAACGACCTGGATTTCATCATCCGTCCCCCAGCACCACCTGTTCCTGCCTCCTTCCAGGCAGGCATCGCCCACATCTACAGCCCCCAGCACGATGCGCCATCCCCTCCACCCTTTCTGCTGCTGCCGGAGGAGCAGGAGGATGAAGAGGCAGAGGAGAGGCCTATGGTGGGCGGTCTCCTGATGGAGGTGTGGGCAGCCCTGTTCAGGCAGCACCAGGAGATGCTCGACCCTGTGCTGCCATGGCTGCGCCAGGAGCTGCGAAACATCTTCAGAGCGCAGTGGTGGGAGGCAATGGCGGTGGAGAACGTCATCCTGAACGCCCTGTGTCACATCGGGCTGGACCGCGAGGCCCTGATCCAGCTGCTGCGGCCTGCCCTGGGGGACAGAGCGGAGACACTCATCCAGGGCCTTGTGGACGCCCTCGTGAGCCAGTGGGGCGAGGAGGCACACGGGCAGCGCGGCCTCCAGGGCGTCCACGTGTCCGGAGGGCAGGAGGAGGGCCCTGCGGCCAGGGGGCAGGACAGTTCTATGGCCGCCCCTGGTCCTACAGCATCCCCACGAGGGGCTGTTACATCAATGCTGGGATCCAACAGCAACACTGAAAGTGCCAACAGAGAGGAGCAGCCCAGCACACCAGAGGCTGTCATCCGTGGGGATCTCAGTCACACCCCTGCTGCACACATCCCCAGGGAACTCGAGGAGCTCCATGAAGAGACGGAGCAGGCAGCAGCATCAGGCCCTTCTGCCCAGGGCAGCAGCCCCTCCACTCCTGGCCATTTGTCTGCGAGGGCCCGGCGGCCCCGTAAGAGGAGGGCTGGCAGTGACCCAGACCCACAGCTGCCCTGCAAGAAGCCACCTCCTCGCAAGCACTAGCAGGGATTGCACTTTAATTAAAAAATAAATAATAACTTTAAAAAAGACTCATGTCGTTTAAAAGGGTATATCTGGACTGAGCCCTGGGTTTTAAGATATTCTGGAAAGCACACACATGAAACACTCATCAGTACCCATCCATCCTGAGATCCTTTCAAAGTTTTATGCAATGGATTTAAATCAATGACAGCATACCTTCAAACAATCATTAAGAAAAAAGCACACAGATTTAAGACAGAACAACACTCAGTGTAGGCATCAATTCTGGAATTGCATTCTTTAAACAGACATACTATGGTCTGCTGATTCCTAGGAAACAAGAGAACAACATGGACAAATGTGAAGCATTCGGTCTTCACATGGAAGGAAAAAAAAAAAGTGATTGGTGGTCATATGATGTACTGACTCATACTTAATACTATTCTCTCTGTGCAAAGTTAGATTCAATAGCAGTACTCATAGAATGCTGTTCAGCATGAGAGCATCAAAACTGGTTCTGAAAAACAACTACGTGAAAGGTACTCAAATTTCCAGTAAGGAAGCCGTACTCCAAGAAATACTGAGCATGCTCTTCTCCCATTGACTTCTCCCCATGCACAGGAGCTGGCAACTTACCAAAGGTAGCCATATGATCAGGCAATACGTAACAAAAAAGCAGGAAAGTCAAGAAAATGGCTTTCCACCTGTGAACCAAATTCAGTGCGAAAGAGCTAGTTTCCCACAGTCACTGTGCTCTATCTGATACTGCAGGCACAAACATAAATTGAATATGGTGCATTCACCAATTGGAGATCTGGACTTTAAACATTAACCTTTCTCCTTAACAGTCAAATCCAATGTAATGCACCATAGGAAGCCAAAGCACTGGGCCTGATCCTACATTGTAAATCCACTACTCCTTTCTCCCCTATTCTCTCTCACTGCATTTTTTTTTTTTAAATGGAACTATTTGTGCAAATAAACATGGTGAGTATGGGCGCTCACCGCATTTTCTTTTCTAGCATCATTAGTGGCAGGCACAGGCTCAATTACACGAATATAACTGAGATCATCTTAACCAATCCCCTGCTATAGCACCTCTGCCTTTGTGGCCCTGAACTACTCCAACAATGAAAATTTGCGAACAGCTTTTGAAACATGACTCATACATCCTTCAATGTGAGGAAACTGGTGTGTGACACAACTGGCTTGCCTTTATTTTATTAGCATTATTACTGTTTGCTGCCTTTGGAGAGCTTTGAATCTCTCAAGACATTTCTTTAGCATCTCTGATTGCTTTCAATTTTCTTGCATTTTCTACCTTTGAAGCACTTGTGAACAGCAAGAACAGTAATGTAAACAAATGTATTCAAGTACAAGTAAATCCAGACAGTGAACTCAAGTTTAATGTTCTTCACTCTTTTCCTTCTTCCTCTACCACTGCCCCCCTAGCTCCCAAGTTTAAACCAAAGGTTTCAAATGAGCAAACCCTTAAGCCATTAGAGCTCCAAGTTCTCACTGCACCCGTCACAGCCTCCAGTACACACACACATACACAAAAGAAATATTCCTAGCTTGGCATTAACAACATTCATTCAATGCTCTTTACTTAAAGGAAGAAAACAATTAAGTGAAACCTTGAAGTAATCTTATTCTGCCTATTTAGCCTCTTCATCCCTCAATGTGTGGTTTGTAAGATATCACTTTTTAATCAAAAGATCTTAATCTCTTTCACATAAATTACCAACACTAAGCATCACAGCATTGCTGTGACAGCACAATGAATTATCATGTCCACTTTTAATAAAAGTATTTAAGTTGATTTATTTCCTATGTAAGCTACAGATATATACTTAACTCTGAAAATAATGCCTCCTATTTATTTTCATTGATATTACAACAGATAAAACAAGCATGATAACGCTATTTGATAGAACAAATTCTCAGCTACAAAACACTTTTGCAACATAGTCACCACCATTAGCTATGTATTTTTGCCAGTGATGACATGCTCATATAAATCTGCACCAGCAGAGACGACTCACTGTTTCACAGCTTCTACAGTGTTACTGCTAGGAAAATGTTGTCCACACAGACTATCTTTCAGATGGAAGTTAGAAAATGCCAAACTGAACTACACAGAGGGTGTGGTAGGACAGTCCAGCTAAGATTGGCAATGTGCTCCATGGTCTTCCAGTTAGCATGGGGCCTAGCATTATCCTGCTGCAAGAGAAAGGTTGTCTTCTTCCTGGAGCAGGTTCAAAGAAGGTCAACAAAGCTGGTGAGAGGTCTGGAGCACAGGCCTTATGAGGAGCAGCTGAGGGAGCTGGGATTGTTCAGTCTGGAGAAGAGGAGGCTCAGGGGAGACCTTATTGCTCTCTATAACTACCTGAAGGGAGGTTGCAGTGAGCTGGGGGTCAGCCTCTTCTCTCATGTTATAAGACTAGAGGTGATAAGACTAGAGGGAATGGCTTCAAGCTACACCAGGGGAGATTTAGGCTGGATGTTAGGAAAGACTACTTTTCTGAAAGAGTGGTCAGGCACTGGAATGGGCTGCCCAGGGAGGTGGTGGAGTCACCAAGGAGGAGGTGTTCAAGGAACATTTGGATTTTGTGTTGAGGGACATGGTTTAGTGAGAGCTATTGGTGATAGGTGGATGGTTGGACTGGATGATTTTGTAGGTCTCTTCCAACCTTGGTGTTTCTGTGATTCTGTGATTCTCCTCCAGCCTGACTCTGTAAGTTCCCGTCCTTAGCTTCATTAGTGTCACAATGTAGTGGTCACAGTTGGTGGTTTGTATGGTTTCCAGGAAATCCAGAAGGATCACCCCTTTCCTATCCCAAAAGACAGTGCACATGTGCAGCAACAGTACAAAAGTGTTTTGAATTTTTTCTTCAACGGAGAATTCACGTCTCTACTCCATTTTGGACTGTCATTTTGACTCTGGCTTCAAGTGGAGACATCATGTCTAATAATCAGTAATGATTCAATCCAGGAAGTTAACACCTTCAGCCACATATTATTTCAAGAAGTCTGGATAAACTCTGTGCTATTCCAACATTATCATCTTTTCCAACATGCTAAAGCCAATATTCATCTCTGTATACAGTTCCCTGGTCACAATCTGCTGATTTATAATCTACCGATCAAGACATTCTCCATTTTGTGGTGTGACAGCTGTGCACAGCCATTCATGGTTTGTCTTTCACATTGCTGTCACTACTGCTTAAACACACCACCCCACCCACTGCCTCACTGTGCTCACATCCACTGTTTGGTCCATCAGACTTTGATGAATGTCAGTGGGTGCCGTTTTTTCCACATGGAGGAATTCAATGCCACACATTTTGCCACACCTTTGCTTCATACGTGCTTCCAAGTCATAGAATCATAGAATCATAGAATCACTAAGGTTGGAAAAGACCCACAGGATCATCCAGTCCAACCATTCACCCATCACCAATGGTTCTCGCTAAACCATGTCCCTCAAAACAAAATCCAAACGTTCCTTGAACACCTCATTGGATATCACTGTGTCAAATCTCCCCTTTGCTGCCATCTGTCACATGGCAACAAGATGTAATGGAATATTGGTGGAAAGGTGCATCCTCTACTTCCATATCACCTTTGACATCATGGGGCAACATAATAAAATAGGAGGCATTACTTATAGAGCAGCCATCATGCTACTAATTTTGAACACATTCATCCTCACAAATCTTCTGTGAGATAGTGAAATAGTGAAATGCTATTTTCTCTATTTTGGGTAACTGGAAACTCTGGCCCAGACTGACTATAGCCACATGTAAGTAATCTAAAAATCTACCTAATTTCTGGGACTCCGCTTGCTACTGGCCAGGCATTTCTAAAGGCCATAGACATCTTGTAGGACAACAGTCAGTTGGGGCTTAGGTACAATTTAGGTCTGAATTTGGGCTGAAACTGTACTTAATGCATTCAGGTACCTTTCCTGCTACAACTCCTCACAGCAAAAACACCAGAGGTCTCTGAGCTGGAAGCCAGGTTGCAGCCCAGTAGTACAAGTGACAGCCACTCAGCAGCACAGTTTGAGCAACAACCCTAATTTCATTCGGAACTGAAAGAGAAAACATACAAATGTCCTTAATAGGAGTTAGAAGAAATAAAAATATTTTTGTTGAAACCAGATGGCAATCCTTCCAGTTGAAGATCAGATTCAGAGGCTGCTTTTTCAAGAGAACTTAGAAGTTGCTTTCCTCCTTTAGTCACTTCATCTTCCTTTTGGTAAACTACATATTTTGTATTTGAAAGGTTGGCACTACAGAATAATACTGGGAGAAAGAAAATACAAGTTTTTCACGTAATTTTTGAAAGCAAAAAATTTCACAGGTAAAAATAACACTCCTGCTTTTTCTGAGCTACATATGGGCTGAAGCACACAGTGTTTGGCTAAGTCTGCTTCTGCACTACGAAGTTCCCATGCTGCAGCAGTTGTTATTGACAGAGCTCTTCAAAGAATCGTGTTTCTGTCAACTGTGAATTGTGGCATGCTTACACAAAACAGAAAATAAGATGCTCCTCACCCTACTGTTTTAAGCTGGGCCAATAAATCAAGCCCGCAGTTTATGAAACTATCATTAGATGGTTATATTGCCATAAAATGTTGGAAAAGAAAATAGTGCTCACAGAAAATTATAGAAAACACATATTTATATATATACACTCAGGTCCCAGTTACCCTTATATTTGACACAAATGAAAATAAAACAGCATTTTAAGCTCCTGGAAATGACAATATCATGTTATCTAGATAAGTAACACAAAGCTATTATTGAAATTCTGATAGCATTTGCTATACTGTTAAAGGAAAATTACCTGTAATGCATAGTTTAAATAATTACTTTTAAACAAAAGCTTCTTTTCTGCATTGCTTATTTATCTTCCAAAACCAGCTCAGCAGGGCTATGTATTTTATTAAAATTGCCTTCAGACTGCTAATGGCGGGGTGTGTGTTAGCACAGGAGAAGTGATGGCTGTTTGACTCCTGTTTCTTAAACTGGGAGTCGGCCCAGACACTTAAAGAGCCAGAACTCTTCTGTACATTTGACTTTGTTAGCAACACTTTGCTTGCTAATGATACTGGTGGCAGCAGTAGAGTGGTGGGTCAGGCTTGAACTGGAAGGTTTCTAATTATGCTTACAACAACAGCAACAACAAACCCAACAATCCTGAAATCCCTTCTACACTATATATCAAGCCTTTGGAATGGAAGTCATTTGGTAAGCTTTTGACCAGCATTTCTTTCCTATTCTCTTGTGTTCAGCCTCAAAGAAAAGGGCCCATTCCACCACTCGATATTCCCTGTAGCATATCAGAGAATAGCACAACAGCAGCAAGCCACTCTGTGGTGATTTTATGGGCAGAAAACCCACATGAATCACCCAGATGATCTTCTGATAGATCTTGTTTCCCACAAAGGAAGCCACAGTCAAGGTGCACTAGGCTCCACAAAGCCTAAATGCTAAGAACTGACCTTCTCTGTCTGGAAGGACCTCAACAACCAAACACCCACAGCTGTCACTCCAGCCAAAGTCCCCAAAGCAGGTCCCTCCTGCTCTGCAGGGACAGGAGCATCGGCCATCGCTGGTGCCTCCTCTTTGCAGCCATGAAACCTTCTGCATAAAAACTGTTTGCCTATTGCACACACATATTAAGCAAACTAACTTGCATGATGAAATCATTCTAGGTTTATTCGCTTGGTTCAATTAATCTACGTTTAACATCTTTTTCTTTATTTGATTAAAACTCTAGATATGAATATCCATGATTTTTCACATTAAAATCAAATGCTACTTGCAAGTTCAGAACTGAATTTGGCAAATAAGGCAGCCTTCTCCCTTCATCAAACAGATAACTTGCTGGAAGCAGAAAGGGAGACCTGTTTACACCCTCCTCCCTGGAGTTTTACAAATGATCACAGTATAGGCTAGAACAGAAAGCAGAATTAATGCACTGCATTGATCCTGTATTTCAGAGAAAATCAGCAGCTCCATGAAGCTGGCACTTTTTGGAATTTTAACTAACTTTTTAATATGATGCTTAAGGAAAACTGAAGGATTTTCACTAGTTGATTTTCACAGGTTCTGAGGTGCCTGCACATCCATGTCAGCCACAAAAGGAGACCTACTCACCACTTCTGAAAAGCAGCCTGGACATACATTGCTTCCAGGTAAATTGGACTGACAGCAGAGACCAACATTATTAAACATATATGGAAAGCAAGACAGGCAGATAAAGTTCTTGACTCTTAGTTTTTCCTAAATAAAAGCATTTCTGCTTTTTCTTAAAAAAAAAAAAAAGAAAGAACACATCGACACCCACACCCACACGTAAGCCTCAAAGCCCAAGAAAAGCAAACCACCTCAGAAACCGTGTCCCACCAGGGCAAGCAGATACAAGTGCCAATGAAATAAATGAGCTTTTAAATATACTGCTTCACTTATTCCCCTTATCTGGTTTACAGAAATAAAATCATGCTCTTATCACAAAGTGTACCCATGCCTAGGACACAGAGGTTTAGAAAAAGCACACCACTTGTTCACAGGAGGAAGGCAGAGGAATAACTTCAGCTGCAACTTAGGAATGCTTTTATAATCACTGCATTTCTTTTCTTAGTCACTGGATTAATTTATTTCCTTTTTTAAAGTGTTTCTGTAAAGCAAGTAAATTTGCTACTAGGAAAGCAAATGGAGAGCAACACTCTCACCTGAACTAAAAAGGTTATCTAATAAGGAATCCAACTCTAGACATATAAAACCAAATCACTGATAGGAAGAAATAAAAAAGAGTGGTATAAACCACTGGATTACAATTTCAGATTCCAAGCAGGTTGTTCCAAGGCAACTCCAGTTTTATGACATTTCCTCAAGATCAATGCCACCATCTCATTCCCCTTTTCATCTAACCTGATCTAGCAGCACTGGTTTTAGACTGATGCCACATTTGATCACCATTAAGCCCAATGTTTCTTAGAGCCACGCGATTTTCTTTGCTCATAGTATTTAGACAAGAAATCACCAGCAGCCCTGCCTAATGTGATCCCCAAACCGATAAACATTGCTTTAAAAATCTGATCTTGGCTTCATGGGAAACCTTTTTTTAGAAGAAAACAATAGCTTCTGCTTTGCAGGAGGGGACACATGTAAGGAATGTTTCATGCACCACTTCTAGTGCCCTCAACTTCTTGTGCAGTTTTCTCTTTGGTCCCATTCTCACAGCTGTATCAATGGAGGACATACATGATTTCAACTTGTTGATTTGGAAAAGCCATCCACTAATTCCCAGCCACCTGGTTGACTGCCAGGTGCAAAATGAAGGTATAAGAAAAAACATTTTCTTGGATCCCTTCGGTGCAACAAAAGCACCTTCATTCCTCTTTAGGCAACACAGAGGCTCTTGCAGATGAAATCCTCAAGGATTTAACAGTAACCATCCTACACACAAACACACCAACAAAATATCACAATACAATTTGGGCCTACTTCTCTCATGTAAATATGATACTTTCTAGACCTGGTGGGTCACAGAGATACCCTCTCACCAGCAAGTCTCATTCATGAGCTTTAATAAAAACCAGTGCAAACCAAAAACTAAAGCCCTCCATGTAAATAAAAGATTCAGATCTCAAAGTTTCGGATGACATAGAAAACAAATGGTGCACAAGAACAGGAGCTTCCTCCCTCTCATACCCATGCTTAGAAATGCATGCAAATATTGTGAGTTTGCAGATTACCAATTTAGCAGTTGGTTTCATTCTGAGACATTTTTGGAGGGGAAGTAATACAGTAACAGCAATTCCTCCCAATTCACTCCCACCATTGCCACACAGACTCAGATTTTCAGGTTAACCAAAACCATAGCTCCAGATTAAAGTGGGATCAAGATGAGAATTTCCCCAAGCACACCTACATTATTTACCAAACCAGAAACAAACTCTGAGGCAAGCAAGCAATCTCAAAATAATTCCTTTTCATTGCTGCATGAAGTTACATTCTCCAGCCTACAACGACTGTTCCAATGGCAGACTGCAGCTTTAATGAAACTTACTACATCTGCATGGAGAGAGTTTCTGCAGCAATTCTATCCCCTTTTTCTCAAAAAAAATGAGGGAAAAGTCATAAAAAATATACTTTCTTTAGTAAAAAGGTTGAATAATTTGTTTTTAATGACTTTAAGACAATTCATTCAGAAAAAAATATTACCCTCTTAACCCCCTCTCGATTTCTGGCTGCTTTTCACTCTCATCAGTAAGACAGGTTCAGCCACATGGTTCAAATTTTTTTGAGATTATTTTTTCTACAGTCATATTTTTAATATGACAAAGAAAGGATGTTAAATTAAACTGCAGGAATAAACATGGATATATATATGTACTTTTATATGTACCTGAACATGATGTATTTGACAGCTGTCTTCTTCACCCTTTCCATGCCACTTGTTATCACATGCATTGCACTTTCTTTGTTTTAAGATCCAGGCATTTGTATTTCCTCACACTATACAGTCAAAAACTGATTAGCGTTTACAATAACAACATTTACATCCTCAGTAACTATAACAAGAAATCTACTTCTCCAGTTGCATGGATAAGCATATCTATGAAAATCAAAAGGAGCACGTGAAAAGGTAATTTATAAATATTTGAGTTGAATATACCCTGATCAAAGGCAGTGGAAACAGAGGCTGAGGCTGAAGAATTATCTGAAGTCTGCCATACTTTAACTACCAGCTCCTTACAGACATCTAAACTGTAATGAAGAAAGCACAGAAACTGATCCTTAATGCTAAACATATGACCCAGCATACACAGGGAGACAGCCTGATGCAGTACACTGGTTTGCTCTGAAATGATGTAACTTCACAGCAAAAACCAGATGCCATTATATGGTTTTGAAAATGTCAAGAAACCAAACCACTCACAAATTAAAGAAAAAAAAACAAACAACTGCAAAACACAACAAACAAACATCCAAACCCTGAAAATAAATTCTTCTAAACCAAACAATACAGGCCTAATCGTCTTCATGTACAGCCTGTTAGAGGCCTATTAATGACATCCACAATGAAAACACAAATACTTCATTCTCAGACCAAAACTTTTGCAACTAAATATCAGTCTTTATAATGCCGTAGTTTTCTCACAATCATTAGGGACCAAATTATTTCAAATAAGCAAATGATTTATTGAGATATTAATATGCACGACAGCTGCACAATGTATATATTAATATATGATATACAGGATGTATTTATCTGAATATTTTTGACCTCTGACTTTATGCCAAGCTTGCTCTCTGTGCTTGTGGGCTTCCACTCCCAGGAATGAGGCATTTTTCACATTATGTGTTCCTGGAAGCCTCCTCCAAAAATTTGCAGCATAGTGCTGCAACATATAGTGCTGTGCACAATAGAGGCAGAGGCACTTGCTGCCCACAGATCTTGTTATCCCTGCATCAGAGAAAGCAGGGTAGGTGGACCCAGCAGGGAATTTCAAACAGGGCAACAGTTGTTTTGGTGTTAGATGTCTAATATTAAAATTAAAATGTATTCTCACAGGTGTGTTGGGGGGAGGCAAACCAGAAATTCTTGCCACTGTGGGATATGCAGAAAAGGCATAAAAGCACAAATACTACACTCACTGCTTATTTAAGCTCTATCTTTTAAGACAGTCATAAAGCCAAAACCTCAAACTTCACTCAGGCAGATCTTACATATCAATAGCTTTGCCTCAGTAAGAACCCAGGAAAGAGTGCAGGACAATTTATGTAACTGACTGGAGCAGTAGCTACACCTGTTATTAAGATCACTTGACACAAGTGATTAAACAACTACCTGCAATTGTTCATACTCAGCCAATATTTTACCATTTTGTATGATTTATCTACGAAACATGATTGCCTCAGGCTGAATGTTTTGGAAATGGTAGCACTTTTTTCCAAGAACAAGGTTAAAGGATGTGATGCTTAAAATTCTTCGAGCTGGTTCTCTGTAAGAGCTCCAGCACTTGAAGCTTTGGAGGAAGGCTGGAGATCTGGCAGCTTGACTGGGTTTTTTTCAGGGACAACAGCTTTTTGTCCTCAGATCTGCCTGGAGTGAGCACTGACAGAACTGAGGTTCACCAAGACCTTGGCTTTCCAAAGTTGTTATCATGCTTTCAATACAACTTTTTATATGAAAAACATTGCATCTTGATTATACTGTATTTCACCTCCACTCTATTAAAAACCATGTAGAACAGGAAACGAGACTGAAGTAACCAAATGAGTCTTCCAGTAAGCAAATGCAATAAAGTTACAGATATCACAGAAGGAACTTACTAAAACATTTCTTAAAAGGCTTCAAACACAACTCTGTATGCCACACCATGCAGTTGTCACCTTTGACCCAGGCAACTCTGTCCAAGTACCTCTCATGCACCATCATCTATTGTAGCCTCTCATTAAACTTTTCTCCTTTCTCTCAATTACTCATAGCTCCCCAACCCACCCTCCTGATACAAGGAAGTGGTTCGGCCCCACTGCAGGTGAGGATCCAGCAAAACAAAGAGCTCACCCGCAGTAACACAAAGAAGCCTGCCAAGGAGCAGGAAGCTCAGTCCAAACTTTTGCAGGTCCTGGCCAGTCTCGTCTCTCGGGGCTGAGCCAACCTGCTGCCAGCTCTCAAAAGCACTTCCAGAGACACCCTTCCCAGCAAAGGCAAAACACACCTCTTACCTGCCAAGTCTCCCAGTTTAAAATCTCAGCTCCTCTTCTTTTTATTTTCTTCTACTTGCAACACTGAAGGGGAGAGAAAAGAAAAAAAATATCAAAGGAAGAACCACAATTATCTCTTTCAAAATCTTTCTTATACTTTATCCTCAGTAAAATTCTCAAAAAAGTAAGTCTTGCTTTGAGAGAAAGACTCACAGTATGTGGAAAAGAGGGGAATCTACCCAAATGGAAAAAAAAGCTGAAGGTCAATGGTGAAAAGATGGGGATTAGGACAACAGTACAGTGAGGTGCTTAGTTACAGAACTTCAGGAATGAATGCAATTCTAAGTTGTAGTGAGCTGAATAAAAACTCAGACAGGAACTTTCAGGGTCTACAGAAGGGAAAAAAGGAGAGGAGCAAGTAGGAAACTGAACCACTGTCCACTGAACTCGATAGAAAAAAGTGACAGTAAATTCAGACAACTTTGCATTGTACCTAAAGCAGGAGAAGAAAAAAAAGATACAGCAGGAATAGAGAGAACAAATGAGAGACTAGATTAATAAATCCAAAAAGTATTATTAAAGCAACTGAAGTATAGCTTGAGAATTTCAAGCAGAGGGTTAGATTCTGCTCTTTTGAGATCACAAACCCTTGCTTCTTCCATCAAAATCAATGGAGTAGTTTTAGATTTACATCCATGTAACTAGGAACAAAATCAAATTAAAGAGTGCAGAGTAACTGGAGAAAAACTAAGCATTATTGAGTGTTCCAACACTGGGAGGCACTCAGATACTATAGTGCTGAAGGCCACATTAGTAGATTGATTAAATGATTGATCTATCAGTAGGAGATTTATCCAATATGGAGAAGAAACAGAGCGCTCTAAGTCAAGACTACTAATCAGCTATTTTCTACACACTATAAACATACAAAGAAGATGCTGTATAGAATATGCAGTATTAATAATTCCCAATTATATCCCACACTCAATATGAGTTCTAATCCACACCTTCAACATTTTAAAGGTATTTTGTAAAAGGATTTTGGAAAAAAAAAGGAAAAAAAAAAGTTTCCCTAACGAAATCCCAGAACTTTCCTGTTCACTTGTATTTCTCTTCCTTTAAATCTGACAAACCAATACCTAATGGTACAAGATTATGCTCAGAACGATTTATACTAGAAGCCATGCAGTACTTTTCCTGGACCAACAACTGACACTTTCTCAACATGAGTTTTGCAAATGATGGTGTGAAAGTAGCAGTTTCTTTTCAGGTTTCATGCTCTCATAAATGAAGACTACTTTCTTTCAGACACCTCCTTTCACTAATGCATTGTCTTTACTTACAAATAGTGCATGTTGTCCATGTTCTGAAAACATAAACTTTGATAAAAATTAAAGCTCTGACCTGAGCTGACCTTTCTTACATTTTCTTTATTTATTTCTAGAATCACTGCAATTATCACATTGTGTATACATCATAACCACCATGATTTCAACTGACTTGAATATTATCAGTTTTTATTGTAAATAAAAATCAATTCCATCCACTTTCCCTTTAATTTCCACATTTATGCCACAAAGTCCCAGCATTTCTGATGATTCCTGCAGCAGAGCTAGTCACATTTTGTGACATCTTTGTTACCTACTTCTGCAGGCATTTTCTCACTTTTTAGTAGATGATCTCCAGGCACAGAGAAGGTAACACTACTCTAGTAACCCAGAGAAATCTATTTAATCTCAAACTGTAGAGATTTATGTTTATAAAAATGAAAGAAGAAGTTCTGTTCCTGCTCCCCAACGTAGACATTGATAATCATAACCTCAGTCTCTATATTCAAATTAGGAATCACACCATTTCAAGTCCAGAGAGAATTGGCTGGTGCAGTCACCAAGCCACTCTCAGTAGTATTTGAAAAGTCATGGCAGTCAGATTAAAAGTTCCTGGTGACTAGAAAAAAGGCAATATCACACTCATTTTTAAGAAGGGTAGAAAGGACAACCCAGGGAACTACTGACCTGTCTGCCTCACCTCTGTGTCAGCGAAGATCATGAAGCAGATCATCCTGGAAGCTATGCTAATGCACATGAAAGAGAGGGAGATTATATGAGACAACAAGCACGGCTTCACCAAGGGCAAATCCTTCCTGACCAACCTAGCGGCCTTCAGTGATGGCATAACTGCACCAGTGCATAAGGCAAGAGCCACTGATGACATCTATCTGAATTTCAGAAAGGCCTTTGACATTGTCCCCTACAACATCCTTCTCTCTGAATTGGAAAGATATGGGTGGAACTGCCCAATAGATGAGGAACTGGTTGCACAATCGTACCCAGAGTGTGGTGGTCAATGTCTCAATGTTTGGATGGAGATCAGCGTCCCTTAGAGTTCAGTAGTGGGACAGATGCTCTTTAGTATCTTCATCGATGATGCCAGCAGTGGGATCAAGTGCATCCTCAGCACTCCAAGTTTGTGGATGACACCAACTGGTGCTGTGAGGTGAGACCTTACCTGGAACACTGTGCCCAGATATGGAATTCTCAGTACAGGAACCTGGCAGAGCACATCCAGAGGAGGGACAGAACACCCTCATCATGACAACAGGCTGCTCAGCCTGGAGAAAAGAAGGCTCCAGGGAGACCTGATAGTGGCCTTTCAGTTTAGAGGTCATAAGAAAGACTTTTCAGCAGAATCAGCTGTGATAGATCAAGGGGAAATGGTTTCCGTCTCAAAATTGAAGATTTAGATTGGATGTATGGAAAAACATTTTTACAATATGGTTAGTGTTCTTGGATTCCCAGCAGCTGGCTGCAGAGGATATCACAATGATATGATTCAAAACACCATGTTCTCTTTGAGAGCTGGGATCTGCAAACCTGTGCAGAAGAGAGTGGGAGCTTCTGTAGGTTCTACCTGGATATTTCCTTAAGTGTGTTTGTTCTACTTCACTCAGAGATGAGACTCCTATCCATACTATAATCAGTTTCTTGCAGATTACAAATAAGTCAAAAGGCTACCAGTGGATCTACATATGACCATAAATCAGGCTCAGTTTCTTGGTCATAGCAGCATCTGTACTGGAAGGTTATCATCCGCTGCACAGAGGAAATTGAGCAGAAAACTTGCCTGCAAGCCACCATTTCCCTTTCTTCCATCTCCCAAAAATAAGCAAATTAAAAACATGAAAGGTTTACAGTAAGACCCATGCAAAACTTTCACCACAGAAATGTAAAAATCCCTCATGCTTCATTACAAATCTGAAAAACAAGAGTCTATCAGTGAACAACTTTCACACAATGATTAAGGGTGTTAAAAGAAAAACAGAAACTGAAGGAGAGTTCTGAGATGAAGAAAGAAGGATTTTAAGAAGAAATGTTTTCATATGCTGTGGCCAAAAGCCAAAGAAGATTAATATTTTCAGAAACTAAAAACCATCTTGATGGACAAGAAATCTTGCGAACCAGTTTTTAAAAAGTAATTTACATATTCTCTCTGACATCCCAATACTTGTTTTACAAGTGGTCTATCTTTATCTTCTGGTGCAAACAACTTGTCTTGACTGCTGAAAAACTTCATAATTCATGAGGATTTCACAGGGTTCTAGGAGTCTTTCAGGAATAGGCTAGACTTTACTACACATCAAAAAAGAAACAATAGGAAGCAAACCACCCTTATTAACCACCCAAAGAGACAGCATCAGGCTTCCTGGCTGTATTTCTGTGGTCAGCAACACTTTACTCTGAAAGCGGTCCCATTACTTCATTACTTCATTCATTGTTTTCCCCCCGAACAGTTCTGTGATTCTGATTCTGAATGTTCTGCAGGTCCTAGACAGTAAGCTCTCAAGGCAGGGGCTACTTTCATGTACCTTTTGCATGAAGTGGCCACTGAAGTGGATCTCCAGCTCCCATTGCAGATTTAGAAAGTATTAGGACATCTGAGATGCTGCAGCGTAACATATTACCAGCCCTCAAGCTTTTATCTTTTTCTTTGGCATTGACAATATGCATTCAAGGAAATAAAGTGCAAAGCTGGACACCTGAATCTACAAAAGAGGTGGAAGAGCACCTCAAGAGGCATAAACTGTTCTGCTCGCCTCAGCGAGGTGTCAATGCTGATAACTCAAGAATAACAATAAGATGATTGAAGTTCAAATTATTTCATAGATTATGTACAAGACAGTAGTTTGTACGGAGCACAATGACTTTTCATTCTGGCATGACATGTAACCATGTGGCATTAGCAAGATAGCCTATTTACCCTCCTTCCCACTGACAAGGAACCAGTCTAGCAAAGACTAAAGTAGTAAAATGATCACCTGAACACAAGAGGGATGAGTTCAAGGGTCTTGACAGAGTTCAGAAATAACATCCCACTCAAACAACTCAAATGAGTGGAGCTCATTTGTAGGCAACCTCTGAAGAGTATTTACACCCTTTTCTGCCCTTCCCTGCTCTAACTGAAATACTTGTACAGAACATTTCTTAAATCGAATGTGGCAGAACCACTAATAATCCATTTGCACTCTGGGTGAGCTTGGCTAATGAATTCAAATGAGAGCAGAAGCAAACCACAGACTGCCAGATTTTTAATATCCTCATACTTTATAGTAATGGTGTAATTGTAATTAATGTTTACTTTGTTGTGCATTTTATTGTTGAGTCTTTAAAGTCCTCTGGGATCCCTTTGGGATATACAGCACTAAATAATTGTAAGTTGTTATTATCAAATAACAATCACCGGCCATTTAAATTATAGAATAGCTACCTGATTATACTTAACCAAGTTAAAGCTCTAATAAAGAATGATTATATATAATCTAAATTAAAGATATTTTTTTCCCAGTTCAAAGACCCAAAGTTCTTTGCATTGAGTATGCAAGCTCTCTCCCACACCTGGAGCTTGAACCTGCAATAATGAAATCAGTAGGACTTCTGTTGGTGCTTTCAATGGAAAGGTGATATGACAGTTGGCAAAGAATTGCATATCTTGAGAAGTCTGTCCTTCTGAAGCATCAAAATTAAGTTTTGGGTTTTTTTTTCCCCAAAAAATTATTTGTAGGAGTCCTCATCCTCATCTCTTGACTGGTCTTGAAGTGTCTCTAAAAAACATTTTGGCTGCATCACAGATAATGGTTGCACTGTGCGCATATAAGAGGTTATTTCCACATAGCACAGGAGATACTTTGCACTGGTGCTAGAAATGAGGCACACAATAAATCTGAAGAAGATAACCCCCTCCTCTGCAGTCAGAAGTCCTTGCCTTGTCTTCTTCTATGACACATGCACAAGGACACGGTCTCCAAAATATTTACCTCAACTCTTGCATGTGAAAAAATTTTCACAACAGTAAGAAAAATGTTAGGGTGTAGTAGATTCAAAGCCCCAAAATAACACAATCAGGAATCATGTTCAATGACATTTTATACAAGAAATCTTGTGGAAGATTATTTACTTGGCTTTGGATTATTAAAAATCCCATTTTCAAGATTCGAGTCTACAGGGAAAGATCTAATTCAGCTGAAAGTCTAACATATAAAAACACAACACTGGGACTTCAGAGTAAAGAAAACTTCGCTTTTGTTCTCTCCTAATAATGTGAGACTGAAGGGGTAGGTAGGAGCAGAAACATGTCTTTTGTAGCTGATCTCTGTCAAGTCATTTCCCTTGCTTCAGGTTTCTCATCTGTGGAACAGGGGTAATGGCATTAACCTCGTTACTAATGAATAGCATTGTAGATGTGTCTACATTATATTAAAATGATAATAGATCATCTGGTGGATCTTTTAGTATCAGTAAAAAAATTCTTTCTAGTATGCATGATCTGTTAGCAAGTGGGGACTTAAGTTCAACTGCACAGGTTAAGAACACCATCAAGACTGAGAACCCTCTGGCAAAGATGAACAGTAAAGCCCTGATGGGGGCTGAATCATTTATAGTGAGAAACATCTCTCTGCACTGACTACAAAGAAAGGTTCAGATCACAGTCTTCATGATCGGGTGATCTCAGATAAGTGTCTAATGTTAGTTAGAAGGAACTCAGAGCTACAATCTTGATTTTGACCAGTACTGAATTCTTCCACAATTTCCTTGAAAAATCTAGAGCTTGATCTGAGCTTCCTTTTCTTGCATCTTCACAAAAATATTTTTTCAATTGAGAAGTGACAGAGGCTTAAATAAAAATTCTACTTAAATATATTAACTTCTGCAAATTTCCCCACCAGAAGTATCAGGGGAAAATATTTTGCTTCAAAGCTGATATGTAAAAACAAAAATATTCAATTTTGTTTGAAAATAATTCACTTTCATTTGATGAAAAATGAAATTAAGAGAAATCAATGAAGAACGACTGCATATCTGTGAGAGTTGGACTTTAATGGGGCTAACTTGCTGAAGATCCCTCTCTCCAGCAATGCAAATAACAACAACGATGATTTGCCATAGACCTCTCACATGCACTTAATGACTTCAGTGGAGCTCAGCCAGCTGCCACCAGCTGAGAATCTGGGACAGAAGCCGCAGCTGAAATCAGGACTCCCTTGCAGGAACCTCTCTGTACATGCAAAGCAGGAGACAGCCCTTGCAATACAGTTTGTAATTTAAAAGGACAGCCTAACAAAAAGGTGAGAAGTGGAGATAATTATTAAAGCAACAGCAAGTGTCTGTTGCAAAGCAACAAGGAAATGTGGCGACATAAAGCAGAAATGTCTTGAGTTCTGAGCTTCTTGAGACCGTTTCCTGCACTCAAGGTGAAAGTAAAAAAAAAAAAAATTAATAATAATAATAAACAGTACTATTTATGAACAGTAGCAACTGTATAATACCAAGGCCTCACATATATTCCCTGACTTTGATTGTGAAGGGTTACCCAGTGATCTCTCCTGCTCCCTGGAGCATGCTGCTGGTGCAGCTCCTGAACTGCAGATGGTGGATGCCAGTAACCGTGTGGCCACAGAGCTTCACCCGAAGCACAAGTCCTCCATCAGCACGGTGACTCCCTGAGCTGCTAGGAAGAGCTGCCTTTTGTTTGACATGCATCTCTTTGGAACATGTCAGGGGAAGAGCACTGAGTATTATCCATCAGCCAAGCCACAATACACTCTGACACAGCCGTTAGTGAGGAGTTAGAAGGCCAAGGCAGGAGTGATATCTTGAAGTGGGAAAAGGATCCGGGAGGTGTAGGAAGGAAAGGACAGAAAGGTGGGGGTGGTACAAGATCCACATTGTTGTTGCACTGGAAGGACACAGCATGTCATAACGAATTACTGTTAATTTGCACCAGCAGTACAGTTAGATTGAGACCAGCAAGCACCGATGACAAACAGCACTTGCAAGATCACATAATGAGGGGGCAAGGCTGCTTCACTGGAGCCGCTTCACTCAATTAGTGGACAAGGCTTTTAATGCTGCTATGCACAACCAAAGCAATTTTGATTACTTAGAGCTAAGTCTCCATTTAGAATGAGTCAGAAGCTGAAACAGGTTTTTTTTCTTTTAATATAATTTATCTACAAAGTATTCGAATGGTAATAAGCTATCTGAAAGCTAGACACATTAACCTCTGTTTGTGCCTAAGCAATGTTGAAACATACTTTTAAAAATAAGTTCAAATACTATCTATTCTATCCAGCAAAAGGATAGCAAGCAATCAAGACTATGCCAAAAGCGAGGACCAAATTTTGCTCTTATCTACTGATTTAACTCTGAAATTTCAGAAGGTGTTTTTGGTAGAACTGCAAGAGCTCCATAACAGTACACTTTCACATAGTGCTGAGACTCAGAGCAGCATGCCTGTCATTTTATTCTAGGTTTACACCTAAGGATTTGATGGATTCTGTCAGTCAAAGATCAAGAATGCATTATCTCCTGAGTAGTTTAGGAAGTTTTATTTCTTCTCTTTTTTAGTGCAGCATTTGGACAAAAGTTTAGGAAGTGTGATTTGATCCTGAGAACTTGGCAAAATCTGTTAAAGTTCATTAAATAATCTTGAACTATTTCTACTAGCTCAAGCTAAAGCTGCAGCTTTACTGTCAAAAATAGAGCTGCACAAACAAGTATGGCTTAAGGATACCTTTGGTGGGCAAGAGAAATCACTGCCAGCAGTCTGACAGTAAATCCTGTTTCCAAGGTCCTGCTGTCAAACTCTCCATCCCATTGCATTTTAGGAACTGATGTATTCAACAAGATATGGAGCAGCTCAATTTAAATTAAATGCGATTTAGAGCAAGGGTTTGCTCATGCACCATATCCTAAGCATCTGCCCTCAGCAGAGGTATATATCAAGATCTTCATAGAATCACAGAATGGCCAGGGTTGGACGGGACCTCAAGGATCATGAATCTCCAACCCCCCTGCCACATGCAGGGCCACCAACCTCCCCATTTAATACTAGACCAGGCTGCCCAGGGCCTCACCCAATCTGGCCTTGAACACCTCCAGGGACAGGGCATCCACAGCCTCTCTGGGCAGCCTGTTCCAGCACCCCACCACTCTCTCTGTGAAGAACTTCTTCCTGACATCTTCCTATCAGCCCTTCTAGTTGAAGCTCTCCACTAGCACTTACATATCCCTTGGCACAGGGAGTGGATCCCACTTACTAATTTTCACAGTGATCAGCTTGCTCACAAACCTACAGAATTATACTTTTCAACTTTAGCGAATGTGCATGCAAGAGTATATGTATGCATAGGTTAAGAATGGAATATGAAAGGAGGAAAAATTATGCTCAAGACCTTTTTTCAATTTGAAAAGAAAGGGGATAAGAACATTGACCTCCTGCATCCCTGTTAGCAGTCCTTGTCCCTAATCTGCTCAGTCACCCAGTCTTCTTGGAAATAGCAAGAAATCAAAATGTCTTGTTTTGTGCGTACTAGAATGAATAATTTTGATGTTCAGAAGTTTATTTTCATCTTTATTTTGGCTGAAATTACTCATCAGATTTGACCCAAATTTCTGAAGAACTTCATCTGCTTAAATGTATTCCTGTGGGTGAAAAAAAAAAAAAGAAAGAAAGAAAAAAAAAGACAAGGAAAAAAAGAGTGACTTCCCAAATATACCCCTTTTCAGTACTTCACCAGGATTTCTTACAAGTGGGTCAGGGAGAGTTAGGAGGTGGGGTGGAGGCACCTGAAAGAGAATCCTTGTCAAAGAATCAGCAAGAAATTATCGTCCAGACTTCTCCCTACAGCTGACTGACTGGCACAAAGCTGGATTTTTCCACTGGTCTCTGAAGCGCCAGCTACCGCCCAGTCCTTGTGGCAGGGTACCCAAACCAACAGACCAAACATCTAATGCACTGAGGACACAGAGTGGATATAGGCATTGCCTAAAGCACAGAACAGGAACATTTTAAACTGCTTCATTTCTCAGCTTCAGTACAGCTATGTATGTATAATTTATTTAAGATTTGACTCGGCAGGGTGGCTGCATGCAATCAGCATATTGTTTTTGTGAAGGTTCCCCCCTATTGCCCCTTAGACAGATTTTAACTGTCAGTATATTGGCCTTTTGAATTTTTGTTTTCATAATACCATAAGCTATTTGAACATACATTATTATATACTAATCACTGCTTGTCCAATTTTTCTGAGTCTTACAGGCGACAGCAGAGAACAAGAAATGCAATTTAGTTAGAACTTCAAAGTAACGTTTCGTTATCATCCAAACTGGGGCTCTTTTATGCTTCTCTCACTATTTGGTTTTAAAAGTGAAAGGAAACCAGTTGCTTAAATTTGTTCTTTCAGATTTCTGCTCACATCTTCCCTCTCCTAAAAGGAGGGGCTTCACAATAATAGATTGGCTGATCTTGAGATCAGTTACTGATTGATATATATTTACTGTCTTCAGATAGTCATAGTACTGCTGACATTCATATGAATTAAAGATTGCCTAAATCCTGCCTCTAAGCATTTCCAAACTTCAAGATAGCTATGAAATTCAAATACAGATCTCTATCTCACATCTCTATAGTGGGTTGAACAAAAATATCTGGTTCAATCACACCTGAGCTCTATAAAAATGGGATCTTTCAGGATTTGATCCTGTCCTGTGGGCCTGTCTACATAATGAACCAGCCTTGAAAAACGAATGCAGATCAGCTCCTCTCCCCAGTCATCCTTATTCCATTTCAGGAGAGCTTTTGTATGGTTTAGCTTTGTTTTGAAGTGGATTAAGCCAGACTCCATATGGCACTTCTAGTGGAGAAGAAAAGTACCCACAACAGAAACTAGTGCAGAATGCTATTGTGCTTTCAACACATATGCAAGCTTGTCAATAATATAATACAAGGTAAACCTGTATAATGCTTCATTATAACCAGGTGCTGGGTATTTGATGAAAAAATTATAGAGAAAAGTTCAACAGTTTGCAGAAGATCAGATTACTGTGCACGTTCAGTAAAAACTAATTTCAGTAAAAACTAGATTTAAATCCCACACTTAAAAAAAAAAAACATCCTACAGGTACACTGAACATAGAATGTTCTTGAAGAAAGCAGTATTTGCATGATGGACTTCCAGTAATGGATCTTCAACTCTTACCAGTGGTTCTGGTTCCTCCTTCTCCCTCATTCTATATACCCTTCCCTCTTCCTTTTAGGCCAAATAAACCAGCCTAAACACAAGGCAAAGTTTTTTAGAATCCATTTAGTCCCATGAAAAAAAAAAATAAAATAAACTCCCCCAAACAAAATTATAAAATTCAAATCCACAATGTCTTTGAGTCTTTGACATTTAACTAAGAAAGTCCATAAAAAATAGAATAAAATAAAAAAAAATTAAATTTTCACACAATAGGAAATGTTCAGCAGTGTAGAGCAATTGGTTGTGAAGCAGAGAACTAGAAGCTGAAAAGGTTAAGGTTTTTCGATATGAAAATGGTAACTCAAACACACACTCTGGGGGACAGTTCTACATATGTTTTTGAACTAAAACTCTAACCTGGCATGATTAATTTTGGCCTTAGTTTTGTCAAAATATTGGAGACCATATGGCACAAAGCAAATAATTTTACATTTTTGTTTTAAACCCCTGTGTGTTTTTCTTGTCTATTCCCTTCTCTTCCCCACCACACACACTGGCAGCCGCTACCACTACGCCAAATGCCAAATCAACCCTGCAAGCTGGCTGGCACAAGCACCCTACAATACTGGCATGGGCTTCCTTTTCGGGGGGATTCTCTCTGAAACCCTGTGGCACATCCAAGCATCCCTGTTTAGCAGCTGAGGACCCTGTCTACCCTAGGCATGTCAGCAACAGGGTGCCTTGACTACCAATGCACCAATCCATTTCATTATGCTTAAATCAAACAACAGCTCTTTGTATTGGTACATTGAATCTTCACCTCTCATCCCCAAAAAATCAATCAGAGCTTTATAATATCTTCAAATCAATCAGCAATGGAGAAGTATTGCTGCTGTGGAAAGGACAGGATGAGAATCACTGCAAAATGAGCAAGAACACAAAAGGAACATAGTCCATATGAGTGGAGCCAACACATGCACCGAAATTGGCTTCAGGGAACTGAGTTGTCTAGAGTGGAGCAAAAGCATGCCTCGTTCATCTCTTGTCCATAAAAGCTTCAGTGAGTTGGAGAGAAAACAGGAACATGGAAGGCTGTGCTGGCTGTCAGGATTCAACCTAGAGAGCTGGAGGCTCAAATATTAAAACATGGCCTTCGCTGCCCTTCCTGAAATATTTTTTCCTCTGTGTGTCGCTCTAACCCATGGCACAACTCCTTTTTTTTTAAATGTATTTTAAGATTTTAGTTAGACATTCATTCAGAGAATAAAGGCAGCAGGCTCCTTGAATGAGCAGACATGTATTACTATTTTTAGACAGAGAGCCAGAATGAGGGCTGGAAAAGTTAAGCATGATGAACAGATCTAAAGGTGCACATACCTTCTAGTTAGTGTTCTGTACATGTACATTAAGATCATGGTAAGTGGTGAATCCCGCCTCCCTGGGTGATACACATCCTCTGCAGTTGCAGGAACTGTGCCCAGGATCTTCAAAATGGCTCTGATGGTAAGATCAAAATAACACCCCTCTTTCACTGGTAGCAGAAAACGGTGAATCCCTTGTCTGTGACAGCCTCTGCTTCAAGGGCTTTCAAGAGCATTTCTCAGATTGTGAGCTGCTCTGCGCTGCAGTTGAGGGGCTAGCAGAGCCTTTTGGCGAACGCTGCACATCACAGTTGTTCAAGAGGTCCTGACGCGAGCCCAACAACAAGGAGTGGAGAAAGAGCCTGTGCACAGCTCTTCCTCTGAGACATGAGTGGACCAGTGGTATCCCATGATGCTGGGGACAGAGCCTGCAAGGTCTGGTGCCACCTGGGGCTCCTGAACTGCTGGAGGTTCATCACTCCCTGCCAGAGCGTAAAGGTCAGTCAAGACTGTTCTGCGGCAACATGCCTTCCAAGTTTCCCCTCCAATGGCCTTGTAGAGAGGTGGAAAATTTCAAAGTCTTGTATCTGCACAATACATCCACCAGACACTGGGCTGTATGCCTCTTCCCACACTGCGAAGTTTGTTGGAGCAGCAACTCTACCTAACAAATGTAACTTTAACAACAGTAAAACAACCTAATAGCTTTGCATGCCAGGGGGCTAATGTGGTGGGCCATTTAACGCTGCACTAAATAGCCCTGGTTTGATTCCCATTGCCAAGTGCTGAACTGAGAATTGCAACTGCAGGAGCAGTTCCTAATTCATTAGTTAAAGGGGGTCATTGCTCATAGGGTGGGGAAGAGGGAGGGGAAGCGAAAAGAGGGGGGAAAAACCATATCAGACAACTCCAAACATTCAAAGTCGACAGAAGGTTGCACTCCTGAGAGATGTAGTATTTAGTCGAAAGCCTCACAAAGCTCTGCAGCTGGGAGGCCTGTGGAGGTTTTACTCAACACTAAAAAAGTTGCCATAAGACATTTGTAACCTGTATAATAGGCTTGGTGGGAACGAGGAAGCAGGGAATGAAAGGAAGGTGAAAACATCTCGCTAATAACAGTGTGGTTCGTTTCAACTGGCCCTCAAAACTGCATGGCACACAGGCTGCCAGCACAGCAAAGCGGCAGCAAAACAAATAAACTGCCTTCCCAGCCACCCTTCCTAAAAACCGAACCCCTGAAAGAGACCTGACTGCATAGGAGATCACTTAAAGACTTAAAGTGATACAAGGAAACAAACAAGCCCAAATTTACAGGGCACCTCTGCAAAGGGAGAGCTTTATTCTGAATGTTAGAACCCTAAAACAACCATTTTCTCTAATTTCTGCCATCACTCAGATTGGCCTTGAATTACCTCCTGATAGGCCTCCCATGTGCTTGCAGATGAGAGAGTGTAATGGGGATCTGTTAATTAACTAGAAGCAAAGTTGCACGGTGGGGATCAAACACTGGATGCGTCCTAAAACTCCCACAGAGAAGATGAAATGCAGCGCAAACTTTAAAGACTTCCCGTCATTAGCCAAGACCTTGGCTGCTCCTGGCCCAGACCCCTCCTGTTTCAGAGAACAATGAGGACAGTGATGGCAGAAATGAAATAGTGCGGCAAGGAACAAAGGAATTAGCTATTTACCCACAGAGAAAGAAAGGAAAAGAGGGGCGGGAGGAGGGGAAGGGAACTTGCTTTTTTCTATGGTTTCTGTCTACTTTTAATTAATTTACGGCTGCCGGGGACTTGCACATGGAGCATGCCCAGGAGCATGGCGTTAATACACGTAAGATCTCATTTGCTCCTCAACAGCAAGGAGGAGTGTGGCAACAGGGCAGGAGAAGAGGACATGTTTCCTCTTCAAAGCCGCTCATGGGCAGAGAGGAGCCAAAGGTTATGCTGATCTGTGACTTTCATGAACTGATTTCCACTCCGGCTGTTATTCTTTGAGAGCTCCAGGTAGGATACAATGCTGTGGGTAGTAAGGCTCGCACTGGGTATGAAATTGAAAAGGGATGATGCGAGGGCAGAAAGAAATTGATGAGGTGACAGCAAGCACTAAACCAGCAGCTCGTCTGAAAGGGGAAGCCTGGGTTTGAAGGCTGGATTCCATGTCCATGTGTCAGGGACAGTACGACCACAGCTTGCTGCATTTCTGAAACACTCAGCCTGTAAGGCTGGACTCTTGCTGGGACAACTGGGCTAGGAAAAGAGCCACAACCAGACTAGCTGTGAGCTGGTCAGTGAGGAGCTAGGTCTTGCCATAGGTAAACAGTGCCGAAATCACAAAGAGCTGAAAATCCAGCTGTTGCTGAATTGTGCCCACCCCTCTGAAACAAGGGTATGGCTCCAGACTAGCACTTCACTGAAAAGGCAACTGGATGCAGGACAGGATACCCTGGAGCACCTAAGCTGCCTTTTATGTTTATGTTCACCGTACCTTCTTGTCAAATGGCTAGTTCCACAGAGCATAAATCCAGGATGCAAAGCAGCACTGCTTTTCCATTGTAAGACTTGAGAAGGCACAGAAGAGCCCTACTGAGCTCTACCCAAGACCCCAGATACCCCAGCAGTGGGTGAAGCACAAGAAACCAAAGGGAACAGAGCGAGTCTCCTTGTGAGAGCCTAACAAAGCCAGAGGCACCCTGTGGACATTTGCTTGGGCTTTTGTTTCTCTTGGAAAAGGAACAGAAGAAATGGAGGCTCCATTGAAAAATACAACTGTGTAGCTGATCAAATTTATTCTCAGCCTAGACAGCGGCCTTAGGCAGCAACAGTTTCAGCCCACATTTTGCACATCACTGCTCCTGATAGGGAATGGGAACAGGAACAGAGGCTAAAGGAGTCCTAAGGCTGGGTATGTGCCCCAGGTAAGGATGAAGCATTTACAGTATTTTCTGGTTGCTCAGAAGAATGATGAGGGAAGCTTTTCAAAGGTAAGATCAAACGATACTATTGTATGCATGTGCTTTAAAACTAAGATGCATAAACATTCGGTTTCTAGGCCACCTGTTCAGAAGGATCAGCATGTGTTTCACAGTTCAGCAAAAGAGACAAAGCCTTCCACGTTTAAAATTAACAAGAGCAAAACAACGGCTAAAGAGCCCATTGCACACCAGGCATGTTTAGCTACGTGGGAGAGAAGCACAGAAAACTCCTCTGTCATTCTGTGCAGGGCACCAAGCCCTGAATGGCTGCTACTCACTGTACAACAGGGACAAGGGACAGGGAGGGAAAGCCCTTTGGTATCATGGCCAGTGCCTCAGCAGTATCTCATGTTAGCGAAAACGAGCATAAACTAGAAGAAGGGTCTGGAAATTTTCCATCCTTTTTGGATGCATTATTAAGCCAGCTACATTTTCAAACGAGAAAGAAATGTCTTCTCTTCCAGACACGTCTCACTGCAGTGTTAGACAGCTGAATTTTCATGTCATGGAGGTATCAGTCCCATTGCTAAATGCAACTAAAACATCTAGGAGTGCATTTCTTTGCTCTTTCACTCTTCTCTCTTTCAGCAACTCATTTCTTGCCCCAAGAAGTGCTGCTCACTATCACTACCACAATTTGCTTGTCTGATTACACCATTTCCCACCATGAGGTGCAGACACCTACACCCCATGGGTAGCCAATGTCATTTGTGGCTCAGGCCACTACTGCAGCATTCTGGTTGCCTTGCTGAATCTAGTGATGCTCAGGAAAGCATAAAGGCTGACCAATAGCAGGAACTAAATGAGTTCCGTAGCAATGAGGCCAGAGCTAAAGCACACTGGAAGTGCAGCCAGCAGTAAACCTGCTTACAATTATCATCTTTTACAGGAAAACAAACATCAACGATTTTGAGAGCAACGCAACACAACCTAGAACCAAATCTTGCTAATCTTGCTCATCCAAACAGACCCATTTGGACCTTCTGAAATGGAAGAAAAATCTTTAAATTTTATAAAAAGAGCAAATAAAGGGAAATCCATAAGATATGCTCAAATCTCAGGCAGAATACTGATTTCTTTTTCAAAATAAAAGCTGCTTTAACAGGGTGAAAATATGCATGCTGCTCCAAAAGTAATGCCTCCTATTTATTTCCATGGAAACTGCAACAAAGAGCACAATAACACTAGAGCAAATTCTCAGGTGCAAAACACTGTTTTGCAACGTACCATCATTAGCTATGCATTTTCACCAGCAATGAACAAGAGCCTGCATGCTATACACATAAAGATCTGTTCCTGCTGTTTCACAGATGTTATGATGGTGCCATTCCTCACATAATGCTGCTCACACAGTTCATCTTTCTCTGATCCAAACAGATGGAAGTCAGAAGGCACCAAACCTGAACTATACACTGGGCGTGGTAGGACAGTCTGGCTGAGATTGGCAATGTGCTCCAGTTTTCCAGTTGATATGGAGCCTGGCGTTACCACGTTGCAAGAGAAAGGTTGTCTTCTTCTATGGCCTGACTCTGGAAGTTCAAACCTTCAGCTTAGACGGTGTTACAATGTAGTGGCCAGAGTTGATGGTTTGTCCAGCTTCCAGGAAATCCAGAAGGATCACTCCTTTCCTGTCCTAAAACACAGTGCACATCGCTCTACCCGCTGAGAACTGTGTCTTGAACTTCGTCAAAGGAGAATTCATGTCTCCACTCTTGGACTGCTGCTTTGACTTCAGCTTATATTGGTGACACCACGACTCATCATCAGTAACGATGTGATGCAGAAAACTGTCACCTTCAGCCTTGTATGGGTTTAGTAGGTCCTGACAAACTTGCAAAAGGTGTTCTTTTTCCTGTGTGAACATTCATGGGACCCATGAATGTTCGGCACAAACTCTGATATTGCCATGCTACCACCATCTTTCTCAATACAATGAAGCCAATATTTAGCTCTGTACTCAGTTCCCTGGTCACAATCTGCCAATTCACACAGATGAGCTGATTGAGATGGTCTTCATTTTGTGACAGCTGTGTGTTGCTGTCTGGAATATGGCTTGTCTTCCATGACATTGTTGCCACTGCTGAAGCACATCACATGCCACTTCAGTGTACTCACATTCACTGTTTAGTCTCCATAAACACTCAGAAAGAGTCAGTGAATGTCAATGGGTGCCTTTTTTTCTACATGGAGGACTTCAGTGACACATTTTTGCTCAAAATGCACTTCCATGTCAGACACCATTCTGTCAGACTGTCCCTCTGCTGCCATGCAACAGCATGGCAACAAAATCTAGTGGAATATTGATAGGCAGGTTTAACCTCTACTGCCATACCACCAACATCTGCCTCTGACATTGCTGGCCAACATCATAAAATAGGAGGCATTTCTTACAGAGCAGCACTTGTGCATCAGATTGATTCTTACAAAAAAAAATCAAAAGTATAAGATAACAGAGTCCAGGCTTCAAATTCTTCCCTTTTATATGTTCTGACAGTGAAATGACTGTGTTAGAATAAGTGATTTTTTTTTTTTTTTAAGTCTCTTATTAATTAATTTGGCTTATATCACAGACAGGAAATCATCCCATCACAAAATCTGCCAAGAGGTTCAGTTACTATTAGCCTCTACAGTGCAAGCTAATTGCTTACTATGATTTTCACCAAAACCAGCTGATATTTTGAGGTTCACAAAAAGGATACTGAACATGCTCAGAAATTTGCTGGTCCTGAAGATTTTTAATTACACTTTTGACATTAGTGCTCCCCAGTGCTAATTGTTAGGCATACATCTTCCAGAGACTTCAGCAAGTATGCAACTCTACGTACATCAGTAGTCACATTGAAGCTGAAATAACTATTTATACATATACAAACTTGCTAAGTCTTTGCTAACTCAGAGCCAAATGTTGTCTAAAACTAAATACAATTTTTAACAGAATATATTTGGCTGAAATTTTATGGGATAAGTGCTGGGTCTTTCTTGTTCCCCCCAAAAACTTACTGAAATAGATGGCCAAAGACTTTAGTACTGCAAAATCCCAATTGTTTAGTATTTCATTTGCTGCCTTGAACTTAATTCAAGCTGAGAATTAGACCAAAAATGTACAGTGAATTGACTTCTGCTATTTGAGGCTAACTCTCCGCTGCCATCACGATTTCTGGAGACAACAGCAACTTGATTCAGTGCATTTTTAAACAGCCCTTTGCCTGTTTTATTGTGGGAGCAGGAGGGAGAACAAGGCTTGATGCTAGGTCAAGGGCTGAAGGTAAGGTGTGTCCACACAGTGCATAGTCAAAAGAGCAGCCAAGCACATTCAAGCAAGAAGAGCAGCTCCAGTTGGCGGGTTGTGGTAGTGTGGTTTTCTTTCAGTTGTTGCTTTGTGGGGGGCTTTATGGTGGCTAGTGCTGTGGTTTTTTTTTCCACCCAAGTTTGACAAGTGTAAATGGATTAATTACTTCATTTTATCCCGACAGTTTGCCTCTTACAAAGACTTGTTGATAAGGAGTTCAAAGTGGCTACATGAGTACACTGTATCTCGTAATAAGAATATAAAGAAGAGCACACTAACATGGCCAGTTTTCCAAGGGAACAGCCTGGCACTTCTATTCTTATGGGGATGCTATGCAGTCTGATCACTTCCTTGAAGAAGCTGAGGAGCCAGCATTATTCCTGAGAACACAGGGGTGCTCAGCCAGCCTTTGCATTGGCTTGAGCAGTGAAAGAGGCATGCAAAGGAGTAATTGGAAGCTAATGAACCTCGTAGGTTTAGCAGTCTACAAATCTCCTTCACTCACATACCAAATCACTCAAATATTATACCAATGCTCTTCTCAAATTCAGAATTCTAGCCACAACAATTCTACCAAGCCTAGGGGAAATATTGTGCTGGCTATTTCAGAAGGAATTCAGACACTGTCCACTTTCTATCTCAATCACATAATTAAAAACAATGGGAGAGCACATTCTTGGGAAGTTTCACTAGAAGTGTGCAAACAACATTGCCAAATGACAGGTCTAGATTTGAGGCTAATAAGCAATTTCACTCTTCTTTCTCTCCCCCCCAAAAACCTTATTTCAAATCAGTGTTGTGCCACAATTTTGACAATTACACATTTACTTATAAAAATATTCAGTCTCTGACCATGCTAATGAATAGAACTGCCTACAAAGCAATAGCATGTATCTGCTTCAGCTGTGTGTGGGCCTCTAGCCAAAAACTTCTTTTTCAGAGTTGTCAGTGCCCACCACCTTGCACGCTTTTAAAACTGGGAAGAAAATGTACATGTTAGCATCGTGAACTACATGACACACACTATGTGCATTACATGTACAGAGTGAATATAATCAAGCACTGGATAACTTCAGTGATTTTTTTCAGAGCTTAATCTTAGCCTGTCTCATTTTTATAGGGCTGCTGAAACTAAAAAAAAAAAACCCACTTACAAGCACGGGGAGAGACTATTAAAGGCAGAGGTCTCTCATATAAGCACAACATGTGATCAGATAATATTGTCTGGATTAGCAGCTTTATAACCTAGCCAAGCCCCACAGCTACAATTATCTGGTTGCATTAAACTGAAATCACCTGCAAAACCTCACAGTGAATGAGTCTTTGGAAGTGTCTAATCTGCTGGTTCACACTTGTAAGTGAAAGCAAAATTCAGCAATGGCGAAGAGATGAACAAACATCACAGTGCAAGATCTTCTAACTAATTGTTTTAGCTCTGCCAAAAGGCAGGTCTTCCCATTGCTTTTGGCTCTTGCTTCAAATATCTTCCAAAGTTAATGTTATAATAAGCAAAAAATAAGGAGATAAAAGTCACAGTAATAACTAGTATGAAGCTGCGCCTGTACAATACTTTCAATTTCATTCATTTTGATAGAGAAAATTAGAGATCTATTTTTAAAAACTGCCATAGAAGGAAACCAGATTACATGCACTCCCTTTGGCCCCAGAATCTGTTAATAATCTGGAGGTTCTCAAACCACAATAGGACTTAAAGAGAAACTTGCCACAATAATGTACTTATTCATTCTTCCTTTACTTTCTCCTAGTCTTTCATTGATGTTACATAGACAGTTACTCCTGTTACAAAGACAATCACAAGCATTTATTTATCTAGTCCCCAAGGTGCTTGCCCAACTAAGTTTCTGCCGGCTTGTATCACGCTGAACAAAACAAAGGTGGTTTTAAACTCTCTAAGCTGCTCTCATTCCAGACATTTACTTCCGCACATCTGCAGTTCCTTCTGATAACACTGATGGACAAGAGGACAAGAAAAGTGCATACTAACAGCAGTTGTACCAGGAATGCTCCTAGTTAACTATGAAGTAGACAGAAATAATTACAATCAAGTTACATAGATAAAAACGAAAAGCACAGATGAGAATCTTTTGGAAACTACAGGTTGCCTAAAAGATTGTGAATACTCTGCTCTAGAAATGGCAATCACCCTGGGGCATGTAAAGAGTCCCATATTTCAGGATAAGGTACAGATAGTGAGATACCTGTCTAAGCCTTCTGCAGGTCTATTAGAAGATATTTTCATTTCTGTATATTTCTTACAAGAACATTTTTGTACAAATGTAAAATCACTATTAAAGTCATGGACATGACCATGGAATGGACATCTAGTGCTCATCTGGTAAGGGAGAGTGGTATGGTTTTATTACACATCGTGGTTCAAGCACAGTTCTGCTAAAAAACCATTAAGATGTAAAAACTTACCAAGAATGACATTTGAAGATCTACACAGGTACTACTGTGTGGGAATTCATCTTACTATTTTTATTGGCGATCTCTGCAAATCTGCAGCTCCTCTAGGCTGGAATATGCAAATGGCAAGAAACTTCTAACTAAATTAATTTTCATGCAAAGTTTAGAGACAATCTGGAAGATGTTCTTTAAAAAACCAACAATGAAATTTGAAAAAAAAAAAAAAGTGAAACTGAACTAATTGATTTTGGATTTTATCCATGTTGGAAGCTATTTTCTGATATAGTAGTGGTGGTGGTGAGAAATGTTTAACATGGATATGGCTGGTAAATGTTACTACACTCAAACTCTTACATTAAAACCTTTCTTTTTTGTTGTTGCTGTTTTTTTTTTTTTTTTTAATTAATTTTTTGCCTGAAAAGATTAAAACCATTTCCTTCAAAGGAGGTTTCACTAGAATGCCACTCTATTTCACCATCCAGTTGTGTATTTATGTCATGACTTGCAAAAGCTTTTCAAGGCTCTACACTAAATGTGCTTGGAACAGATGGGGAAAGGTAGTGTATGCCATTTTGTCAGCACCGACACACACTGATTCTGACGCAAAAAATGACATAGTAGTGTATTGATTTTACATACATTTCCATATGCCTAAATAATTTTAGACTTTGTGGTACCAAAGCAGTTATTTTTAAATAACACCATTTCGACTTAGTTTTTCCTTGTATCAGTTTGTTACCAATACCCACATCTCATTCAAAATATAGCTGGCTGGGTATGCAGAAAACAAAGAAAACTAGTCAACCTTCCCATTGCCTACTGCATTGACGGAAGAGATCATTCCTAAATGATATGAGATTTTCCCAGTGCAAACCAGAAAACTATCAAGATCGTTTTCTGGCTACTACAATCCACCTCACATCCTCCTCAGTCCTTGATATGCTAAGACTTCCTTCACCAGGACCGCCTACCACAAACTCCATTTCCTACTCCCCAGATGAGTATTACTTCCTCTCACCAGCCTTTCACTACCTCAGTGCAGGGTCACTGCCTGCCTGCAGAAGTGGAGGCCTCCAGCACTCCAGCAAATACCCCTGCCTGTTGCTTCAGAGAAGAGCCACGCTCCTAGTGCTGCAACAAGTTCCATCAGCAGATTTGTGTGCGTGCTCCCAAATATACCAAAAGCAAGAGTATCAACCTCTGCTTCTGCTAGGCACTTATTCCATCTTATTTCTTTTCTACAGTTCACTATTACTCTTTCTCTTTTACTCTCGCTGCATGACTGACCTGAACTTTAGGAGGAAAATAACACATCTCATCTAGACTAGAAAGAAGCAGTTCAGGTCAGGTCAAGCTTAGCTAGCAGAGATCCCCAGCTAACTGCAGCTCAAATGCAGCCCCAGTCAGAGCTCAGCTGGATAGCGTCGTGGCAACAGCATTATCCTCTGTATAAAGTGGGAAAAAGCCATGTAGTCAGATTGACTGACTTGATCTAGCTCTGCTCACCCACACTGGGTGAGCACCCGCCTGGTTCCAGTCCAGCAAGGAGGTCCCCAGGTTAGTTGAACAAGTTAAAAGAAATTGCTGGATACAAAAATCTGGCATTTTAGAGCCTTGTAACCTGAGAGCTGAGCTTCCTGCCAAGACAGTGAGAAGAATACTCTTAATAAAAAGCAAAACAAACTTATTTTTTTCTCTCATTTTTGGAACAGCTAAGTTATTTTGGCTGAAAATTCCTTTTAATTTTTTTTTTATTTTATTTTTTTTTAATGTCTGAAGCAATCACCCCAAATGGAAAATATCAGCCAAAGCTGAAATCATTTGGCAAAGCTAAAAACAGCTCAGAAGAATTTTAGGATGGAATGTGTTGAGCAACCTTCACTGCAGACACAACTCCCTGCACATCACTGCCAGCTTCCATACACTGCAACCATAGCCAGGTGCTGTGGGCACCCCGCCAAAATCACAGCTCAGGGCAAGAACAGCCCCGAGATGACAGGGCACATCTCACCCCAAAGCCCCATGCCATATGACACCGTAGGAGCTCTTGACCTGGGGTAAGTCAAAAAGAGAGAGCCAGAGACTTGAAGAAATGAGCAACAACTTCACATCTATGCCAATAAATAAAATCACAGGAAATTAATGAAGGTTATATGCTATCAATATCCCTGCTAGGAGGAAGAGCTTGACAACGCAGAAGGTTATTTCCAGGCCCAGGTTCTTAAAGAGCCATAAATATGTCAAGCCTTTTAAGAATGTCTTCTAACAGAAAGTATCCAAATGTATATGAAATGCTGCAGAGGATAAGCCAATATCAATTTGCTAAAGAGCAGCCCATCAGAGGACAGCCTGTTCTGGGCTCTGGGGTCTCCCTTGAAGCCACCTGATGCTGGATGCTGTTGAAAAAGGGCTGCTGAGCTCGACAGACACTGGCTGCAAGAAAGTACAGCAAAGCCCTTGGTACAAGCTGTCCAGGAACAGCAGCTGAACACCAACACTGTGGCCAGGATTCAGTTTCTTGAATCCTATCTTTATTTGCAACATGTATATGACTGTCATTGTTTGGGACAAGGAATACGCTTCATCTTTACAGGTAATTATTAGCCTTGAGCAACTGTAGCTTAAAATACTGGAGGAAAAGATTTGCTTTGGTAAATTAAAATCATGGGGTTATTTCACTAGAAATGCAAGGAAGCACAACACTGAAGAGATTAACAAGTAAATACATTATCTTTTTCGCTCCGTGACACAAAAGCTTCATTATAAAGACCCTTTATAAATATCAAATGACATTTCACAAGTGTACATGGTTAAGTTTTGAACAGAGAAGTATTTTGGGGTGCAAGCTACATAATACTTAATACTCTGTATTAAGAAAAAAGGAATTAAAAAAAAAAAAAAATTGACCATAACCTGAGGCCTTGGCTCCAGCCAAGTGCCTGTTGTTATGAAAGCAAGGTGCTCCACACGATCTAATCATAGCACTAAACCTTGTTACAAGCCCTTTTACAGCTCCAATATCTGGGTTACATGGAAACACGCTGGAGAGCCTCCTTGTACTATGAAATAAATGTCATTCTGACTGGCATCCTCTCTTCCAGCAAGTAATTTCCCTCCGCTGATAAATCGATACAGCAAAAACAAATGAGAGTGCACAATGGGCACATTGAGGATTACGTTTTTATTCATTTCAGAGCCCCTGCAGCAGAGTTTTTTAAACACAATAGCAGAAAATGATGCACTTGAACAGAGGGGGGGGAAGGAGAGAGTGCCTTAGAGAGGTAAAGAGAAGGAAAAGAGCAAGAAAGGAAGAAAAAGAGGAGGGAAAGAAGAAAAATAGTCCCAGTGTTTAGAATACAAGTCTACATTTGTAAGCCTCTGAAGTTCAGGGTGGTTTTGAGTTCAGCTAGAATTTAGTTTGGCTCATTTTTACGTTCTTACCATTTGTTGTATCTTTTCACATTTTGATCTTAATTATTCCAAGTTTTGTTTCAAGTTCTTTCCACACCTTCTGTCACAGCAGCTATGTTAATACAGAGAGGACACCACTTGCACTACCTACATCTATAACATACCATAATAAAATGGTCATGTCAGAAGGCCTACATTTGTAATAGCTGAGATGAAACTATAGGAAAATGCACCACAACATTCAGACGGCAGGGTTTCAACTCAGGGAACTGATCCAGCATCCAATGGGGCTAGGAGATGCATTTTCAGTGAGTTATGGCAGGCTCTGACTCAGCCTGCAGGTAAACGAGACCCAGTCTGGTCACCTTTAATTAGACATACACAGCTCTGAAACTCAAGGTTGGGATCCTTTCCGTCTGCCGTAGCAACAGAGCAGAAGTGAGAAGATCTGAACTGATTCTTCCCTCAAGGCCTGAGGGTGCGACCGTGGGCCTACTGAGGTGCAAACCCAGGGGCAGGAGGCCAAGGAGTTAAGAGACTACTTGGCAAGTCCAGACCTAAAGTGGGCAAAACAGGATGCCAGCGACATTTGTGAAACTCTCATGCTTCGGGTGCTTACCCACTGCCTGCAAAAGGTGAAATCCATGGCTTCAGAGACCTTGGAGCCCAGAGCCAGGAGAGAGGGTTGGGTTGAGTGCCCCACTTTACAGCTCAGTGTGACTTGAACAGGATCCAAGTGAGGGGCAAGAAAACCAGAGCTCGCACAGCCCTTGTCCCTGAAGAGGCACCATTAGCAAAGGCAAGTAAGGTTTTCATTTCATCGCTACGTGCCACTGGGAACCGCACTGAGGTGACAAAACAATGCACATTTACTGCCACGTGGCTGCTGGTTTGTGGCCACTTCCCATAGCACCCTGGTCTAGATCTGAACCAGCAACCTCAAGGTGAGAGGCTGTTGTATCTCATTACCGGTTCCCCATGCTTCATTAAATTTGCATTTATTTGGTTCTCAGTGTTGGTGGTTCTTACAATGACCAGCTAGGAATTACAGAGAAATGTGCCTCCTTTCTCTCTTCACACGTGGGGTTTTTTTTGGATTTTTTTTTTTTTGCTTTCTTTTTTTTTTTTTTTTTTTTTTATTAACTGAAAGGCCATAACACAACAGCAACATAATGCAAAGTGAAATCCTTTTACAACCCTGGGATGGCCAAGATGTGTGCCCAATAAATGTAAGCAGACATGATATCCTTTATAATCACAGCAAGATGAAGATGTGAACTGAATAAATGCTTTAAAAACATCATAGATTCTATTAGATGCAAAAGATTGAAGCGTTAGGCACCTTTTAGCTCAACTTTCATTTAATTTACTGCTTGCTGTACTGTAGTCTAAAGGGAGTGAAAAAATCCTCTCTCTAATTTTTTTTTCCTTTTCATGAGCTGACCAAGGAGATGAAATCTGGGTACTTTAATTACCATTCAGAGCCAAAGGCCTGGCCTTTGATATGGAAATCCCACTTCAACTCCAGCTTGCTGCTGCCTTTCCCTGTCCCCTTCTCCTTCCAATCTCCCAACATGAATTTTAAGCAGTCTTGTCAACACCTGACCGTGAAAGCTAACAGAAGCCTGTGCCGTTAAGTTGGTGCTGTCCGTTATTTATTTATTTTTTTTATTTTTCGTTTTTATTATTTATTTTAAGAGGGAGCGACTGAGGGGAGGTGAGAACTCAGCCAAAGCCAAGTGACCAGATCTCAGCGCCTTTTCCCTCCCTGTCAGCGCGCAGCGAGGCCTGGATGCATGCAGCAGCTCACATTAAAGGGTAAAAGAAAGAAAGGGGGGGGGGGGAGAACGGATGAAAGCTGTCATGTACAGTTACCCTGTTATTGTCATCTGCCTGCTGCATGACTCCCGGCTTTGCTATAATTATTAATTGCACTTGTCAACTGTCATTAATTCCTCTTTAGCATCCCTGTCTTGGAGTAATTAGACAGAACAGCCTCACTGCACTCATTGTTTTGAGAGGCCCCTGAAAGAGCCCAATGGGCTCTGCAGAGAGAAAACCATCATTAATACAATAGAGCACCTTGGCATTAACCCTTTTGAAGGCGCAGAATTTGAAGCCGTCAACCCTCCCGTCTCCCAGGTTGGCTCTGCTGGAGCCCTGGCCCTCCCAGCATGGAGGTTCCCAGCCCATGGCCCAGGAGCAGCCCTAGGGTGTTATCCCATAGGCACCCCAATGGAGATGTGCAGTGAGGCAGGAGCTCAGAAAGATGCAGAACACTTTTCTTACAGATACTGCTGAAACCTGCCTGTGAGACCCAAAAGCCCAGCTTCACTGGTACTGCCCCTCCTTGCTTACCTCACCCTACACCTCCAGTGATACTTCCCTTGACTGTATGGTGCAATACCGCTGTCCTGAAATTTTCCCAAACCCAGTAATCACCACCGCGGTGTCACAGGTATAAGTAACAACCTCAGCCTGGTTTATTCTTGGCTTTTTCTTAGCATCTGCACAAGACAATGCATGGCAGGGAGCAGACTGTTTAGTAGCTCAAATTTTCAGCTACAGAAAGAATACAAGCTTGTGTATGTGGAAAAAAAATACAGTAAAGAAGGCGCAACTCTGATTATGGGCAAGGGACAAGCAATCAACTGGTATGATAGCCTATCTGTATCACCAATCGTGACAGCTCCTTACATTGGAAACATAAAGCTGCTGCTGGAAAACAAAACAAAACATCAACAGAAGAATAAAATAACAAAATAGCAACAACAACAACAATAAAAAGAAAAGGAATTCAAATTCCTTTGCCTCTGGTATAACAGGGGTGGAGATTAAATAAATGGGAAGAACAGGAGTGACTTGTTGCTTGTAGCAGGGAAATAACTGCAGTTCTACTGCACGGGTTTACCAAACTGTTCCTCCACTTCCACTCTCTTTTCTAATCTTTCTATATTCAAATGCTGGAATACAATGTTCTTAAATTAAAAAGATAAACCAGCTAGACAACTGCTAGGTTTAATTTAATTGCTGCATGGGGAGATGCTGAGGAGGTGCAGGGCCACCACATAGACCTGTCTGCAGGTTTAGAGAGAGACAAAGCTGCAAAACATGCTTTTGGTCCCACACCTGGGAATGGAGGAAGCAGAGATCTTTGCTGTGAAAACCTGGGAAAAGTCTTGTATTCAAACTAGGCAAACAGTTTGGCAGAACTCAATCACATCAAGCAACATCTTCGGCAGCAGTATTTCTTAATTTATTTTAATTAGCAACTATATTTTCCTCATTTTAAACTGAAATCCAGACTACTGGGGAAAAAAAAAATACACATCAGGTTTTTTTTTCTCCTTGTCTGCTAGCCTATCTCAACAAGACAACTTTTTGAAAAGATTTTTTACCTCTTTTCAATGCTTACCCAATTGGGACCATCAAAGCCACAAAGTAATGAAACAAATATATTCTAAAAGAGAGTTTCAAGTCATAAAATGTTACAGAATTTTATTCAGAGCTTCACCTTCTTTGGATTTGGCTTAGTAGCTTGTGATTTACTGAAATAACAGAGAGCTCTGTATAAAGCCATGTGGAATATATTTATAGTACATATAGAACCAGAAAAATCTTTCGTAAGCATATGCATCAGATTTTTGGCACTGTGCATCTTGCATTAGAAGTAAGAATTTGGCCATAGATCTGATCAGCAAACACTTCTTTGCCTGTCTCTATTGTGGCTATAATCAACTAATGCAAAATATTATTAGAGTGAGTTTTTCCAAACAGAGTCCAGTTCAGCTGTTTGTTAAATATCACCACTGATAAAATCTTTTCTGTGCTTTCTTAAATGTTGATTTCAGTCTCTCTCAAATTTGGCACTTTTTTTTTTTTCCCAGTGAAAAGGTTTGCTAACTCACCTTTACACCTTACCCAAGGCCAGATTTAATACAGCACAAGCATATTATTACAAATTCCCAGATGACAGGTGACACTCATTGCTTATAGAACTAAACCAATTTTATTTTTCTCTGCTAATGCCAGATGTTTGCTTTCACCTCCTTATGTGACTGTGGGACGTACACAAAACAATCCTGAGTGTGGGCAGTGAAGGCACCCTGTGAGAAAGCTGCCTGAACTCCCTGGTAGTTTCAGGACTTGAGTAAGACCTGCTGAAACACTCCGGGGAACCCAAAAGAAGCTATGGCACTACCTCCAATTATTTCAAAAAGGTTAAAAAAAAAAGTGGTTAACCACCATTTCAGTGAGAATTCATGTGCTTTCTTCTGCAAAAGTCTGTCACCAGTATTTTGATGCACGGTTGGGAAGTTTTGCCAATTTAAAGAGCTGCTCACTGAGTTGTACTTCTATCAAAGGGATTCAGCTGCAAATCCATGCTTTCCTCTAACTGTTAATGCCTGACCCTGTGCTGCAGATATTCCCAAGTCACTCTGAGCCCACATTTTCTCCTCCCCCCTCTTTACAGATCACAGTAGCTAAAAAAGCAATTAACAGGAGTAAGGCACACACAGCGAGTGTGCAACCTTAAAACTATACCCATACCATGGGAGACAGTCAATTCTCTGTTTCGGTTTCTCCAAGGAAGAGTGTTCAGGTGATGATTACCCAACAAGCTAAGTGTCCAGCTGCTATCTCAGCCCATTTTGAATGCTTTTTTTCCCCCAAGGCAAACTAAAGCCCAAGATTAAAACCTCCCTCCCAAACGGATTAAAAACCCGGTTAAATGACCATCTTTGAGGTCATTACAGCAATAAGTAATATCTCTACATACACACATATTCTATATATATATATGTATGTATATATATAATAACCCTCAGACAATCCTTCTCCAGAGGATTACTTCACCACTTTTGACTTCAGAGAGATTGAAACTGATGCTCCCAAGCAAGCGGCTTTAACCTAAATCAAAACTCACCTCTCAGCCAATCAGAAATAGCCTTTTTCAAAAACTTATATTTCCTAATAGTTATATGGGCCTTAATCCTCTTGGAAACAGTTTTAGGTCATTATTCTGGGAGTTATTAGGTTGGAAAACAGCTTCTAGGCAAATGATGCTATTCACAAACCTTTTACACCAGAAATAATGGTTGGATTATTTCTGCCTCAAAAGTAGTCTGGAGGTCTGATTTCTGCTTTTCTTTATTTCTGGAGTTCCTGAGAAAAGACAGTGCTACTTGCTGTTAAATAATAATTATAAACAACTTAAACACATAAAAGTAATTCTGTAAGGATTAAAATGTAATGACAGCGAGTTTGGATTTTAAGACATTATTTTTGACTTGGACCTATCTCCCAACTTCCGTTTCTCACACGTGCTTCCAGGGGGACCTGAACACTGTGATGTCTTCCCAAAATATCAGTTTCAAAGGCCTTTCACAGATCCTCAGTTTCTTTCCTTCATGTCTTCTAAAGTGGTATTCCTTTCCCGCAGCCACTAGGGTCTCACAGCAATAGAGAAAAACGTGCTGTTCCTTGCACAACTGTTGAGAGAAGGGTGACTCTGGTCTGGGAACACATCTGTTTTCAGGACTTCTTCATGTCCCCAGCAGAACTTAGGCTTTGCCTTCTGCTGCCAATGCTTTGCCAGTAAGCTGAGCACAGAGTCAGCAAGGAGCTGAGCAGACAGAATCAGGCAATCAAAATACTCCTGTATTTTCAAATCCCAAAATTACCCATTCGGTTTTTCAATTTTTCTACCCCTGGGCATAGGATTGGAAACATGGAATTCATACTTCCCCTTCCCAAGACTGCTTCCTTCTTCTCTGAAAAAGCATATATATAGTATGTATATATATATATATATATATATATATATATATATATATAGTATATATCATAATGTTACACGTGGATTTTCACTAAGAAGAGACACATTTTAAAACATCATTAACAACAGAAGCCGACCTCCTTGTCACATAGGTTTTTCCTTTTCTGTAAACTGCTTCAACCCTTGCGCATCTGACAAAAAAATCCCCATGAATCTAGATCAGACCAGTTTTGCAATCCTGCTACCAGGTCAAGACCTTGTGCATACACATAACAGCCCACAATACTCCAGCCTGCAATGTCACAAGCCCTTTCAGAAGTCCCTCTACATCTCCTCTCCTGTTTTTGGGAATGATGCAGTGCACACAGACATCTTGAGGGTGTAGTCCCGAAGTTTTAGTATGCCTGATTCTTAAATATGGCTTTAACTATGTACAAAGAAAGAGTAAAAACAAAAATAAAATGTAAAATGTAATAATAAAACAAAAGAAAGAAGGGTGCAGACTCTTCAGCAGGGTCTGTCATGATAGAAAGGGAAATGGTTTCAAACTGTAAGAGGAGAGATTTAAACTCGATATAAGGAAGACGTTTTTAATGATGACAGTAGTAAAGCACTGCCACATGTTGCCCAGAGAAGTGGTGGATGCTCTGTCCCTGGAGACACTCAAGGTGAGGTTGGACCAGGCTCTGAGAAACCTGATTGAGCTTGTAGGTGTCCCTGCTCACTGCAGTGGAGTTGGACTAAGTGGCCTTTAAGGGTCCCTTCCAACTCAAATGATCCTCTAATTTTTGAAATACAGTACCAACCCCTAGATCTATTGTAAAAGTACAGGTTTTCTTGAATAGTTGGCCACTCCTCCATTTTGTAGGGGAAGTCAGATATAGAACAAAAAAACATCAATAACAAGACACATTAATTGATGTTACACTGCAAATTGGTCCCTTTGTTTAAGTCAAATACTGAAATCCCAGTGGTGGATTTTGACTGAAAAATGACCTTGGGATTTAGCCCCCTGCCACTTTTACATACAGCTGTATATGCAAGTCAAGTACCCACAGTTCCATTTTCCTCAAAGAAAATAATTGAATTAAAAACTTAACTGTTGGTAAATTGATGTCCATTAATTCTTACCCTCAAGACGGCAATTCTATTCTTTGCAGAACAAAGGAGTCACAGTGTGAGGTAAAACTTCAGCATCACAGAAAACACGAGCACAATATGGGAGCAGCAGCATCTCTCAGTAAATACTTCACAAAGGAAGTGATATCACACAATCTGGTGGCCAAAAGATTCACTGGTATAACTTTCTAAAGTATATTAAAAATATATTAATTTGCCTAGATGGCAACTTCATCATCACTGCCCAGGAAAAATCCAAAGCCTACAAGGAAAGGCCTTTTGAGGTAATCGAAAGTTAAAGAGATGAAACATAATTAAAAAGAAGAAAAGGAGAAAGAATTGTTGCATTTGTTCTCCTTAGTTATATTAGGAATAAAAACAAAACTAATGTAATAAGGTATCCCAGCAGTTCAAATCTTCTAATTTATGTAGAATGGATTATTACTTAGACAATCTGACCCTGGGCAAAACTTCCTCAGTTGAGAAGATTTACAATCTAATTATGCAGGAAGTTCTGCTGAGACAGTTTGGGTGCAGTGGTCTTCTATTACATTAAGCTTAGCTAAAATTGCAGCTTCTTCGCTTGCTTGGTGTTCCAAGTACTCATATGAAAACAGAGAATATTTCACTTGCATCCTTTATTTCCCTTTAGTTTTTCTCACCATTACTGTACGCAGTAACACTCATTCTCAACCACAAACAGCAGCGATGGGATTATGCTGTTAATGGCAAGCTACGAGTTGCCTTTCAGGCTTTTGCTTTGGCCCCCATTTAGTGAACTGACTTTAAAAAGGACCATCAAAGTGCTTTTCATAATTTTTACAATGATAGTTGCTGGGTTATTTCTCCCCTCCCTCACCACAAATGCCCCTCTAGAAAGCCTGAAGCTGAAATCTGTTTCTGTACTCTTTCATCATGCACACACAAAACTAGTTTATTTTTGTAGGGTGGCTCAGAGATGTTTTGCTCCCGTCTCAGACACCTGAATATTTTTAGCGATTTCATTAGATCAAAAAAAGATCTCTCAACACGTACAAAATCAGTCAGAGATTTATAAGCCCGCAGAGGAGAAGACGGGAAACTTGAGTCTAACAGATAATCCGAAGTGTCTTTTTCCCTAGATATATTACAGTGCACCGATACAGTTGAATATATAGACGTCCTATTTTAACATAGCTGGAGAAATTGGTGCCTTTTTTTTCTTTATAGTAAGTGTTTTGATTTCAAAAGGTCAATGGATCATGTCACGGCCTTCAGTCTTGGTAATTATCATGTGTAGTAATGCACATTTTTATCTACAGGTGGCAGACCTTTTAAAATCATCTTCAATCAAATTTATTATGATTTTTTTGTTGATAACCCCACCCACATCAAAAAGTAAGGATCTGCAGCTTAACGTTCTAATTAATGCCATTCGGTTTAGAGGACAAATTTGTCAACAAAGTGGCTCGTTCTCAAAGGCTGGTGACCCCTTCTCAGAATGAAAGCCTTAAAAAAACCGATCATTTGCTCAGTACGTGGAGAGCTTACATTATTTAAAATCGTTCAGCAACTCAGCAAAGAATTACTTTTTTTCCTCTCAAGTAGAAGTTTCACTTCCTTGATTATTAAGCATTGGTTGGTAAATTAGCGATTTCTTCTTTGATAATATTAGTTAGAAGAGGAAGAAATACATGAATGTCACAACTGACTTCTGGCAGTTAGAAAAGAGAAAAGTGAATCACAAAACTTTTTGGTGTTAAATCACTCATTTTAAAATGCCACAACTTGGATTGTCACCTCAGGTACATTCCTACGGCCTCTCTACAAAGCATAAAACTAATGATTTACACCAGAACATTATCAGTTATTCTCACAAGCCCACATTTGGAGTCAATTATAAATTCTGTCCCAACAAGAATCATGGAACAGCCCTCTGCAGGTGGACATATTATTCAAGAACATGCGACTACGACAGCAACGCGATCAGACTAGATGAAGCCTAACCCTAGGATAATCTCACTGCACTCAGAAGCATTTCACACGTTCCACTCTTCCCGACAGCAACATAAAGAACAACAAAACAAAACCAAAACACACCTTAAGGAGGTTCTTGACCATCAACCCGTAATTCTGCAAATATTTACTATTCATGGCAGCCAGGTAAAGCACAGAGTACTACGGGATGGAGGTGATGTTCTAACTGTGGAATTACCTGGAGCTGAAGCTCCTGTCAGGCCAACAGTAACATTTAACTGAATTCTCTTCCACCCACTCTCCCTAACTGAAAGGTATGTCATTTTATAAAGTGTTTCTAAAAAATCTAGTGCTTATATGTCTACTTAGGCATCAATACTAATGTTTTATATATATATATACACACACACATACATACACAAAAGTTTGTAATAATGTCGGGATTCTTTTTTTTTTAATCTCGCCAGTAAATTTCTAAGTGATACTCAATGCCTCTAAATCTTCTAAAATTATATTTTTTGAATACATTGAAATAGAACGACACTCCTTGCTTGAATGAGTAACAGTATAGATAAACTTTTAGCATCTATACTTGAAATATGCATCATGAGGAACAGTCTTTTTCATTTACAGATATGCCCACTCCTCCCCCTCCTCCCCAGTCCGAAAGAGTGGGTGAGAAAAATTGTGTACGCTAATGTCTTTTGTGGTAACCTAGTAACCTTCTCCTTTTTTTTCCCACAAGCTCTTCCTTCACACCCCACTCTTCCATATTGCCAGCCCTCCAGAGTAATTGCAGTATGTCTCTATAGGGTTTTGTTTTCCTACCCGATGCAGAGGAGTTGAGGTTATTTTCAGTCTTCGGAAGCTTATAAACAGGATCAAACAGGAACCCGGTCATCAGCAAGAGGAAGGCTAGAAAAATAAAAGCAAATGCATATCAACAATTTTATTTTAAAAAGAAAATGCATCCAAAACATGAAACAAAAGCCTGGGCTCTGCTAGACTTCCCCCTCCTCATTCCTTTTTGTTTAGTTTGTGAACTCTTTTTTGCAGAACAGAGACTGGTGTAAATTAATGTGTGACCCAAAATATATCACATGTAAAAGCTGCCATAGAAATATGTAATAGCAAAAGGAAAAAAAAAAAAAAGGAAAGAAAAGAAAACTAGACATTATTAGAACTCAAGTGGCACCTCTTCTCATGATAAATCAATACGAAGCTCAAACTAGAAGCAAGATAGAACTACATATTCCTGTTCTTCTGAAGTGTTTAAGCACCTAACCAACACTCGCTGATTCTGTTTTTATATCACCAGTATAAGATGCCTGCATGATTAGACTGTTTTGCATGGTTAGTGGTGCAAGGATGAGACTGGGAGCTCAAAGTCCTCTGCATTTGCCTTTACTTTGAGCTGTCACTCAGTGACTAGGAGGGTTATTCAAACACTATGGGTTACTCACACACTATGGGTCTCTGAGTCACACTTGAGCTTCCTGAGATGGCATCTTCCCCAAGTGTGACTGAAAGCCCAACACTTCAACCACTAAAGCTGGGCAGTGTGACATCCCAAACCCCACCTCATCCCTTGCAGCTCAGAGGCACGCTGCACCCCAGATGACTCCAAGCACCCGCCATAGCTGTGGCTGCTGCTGTGTTATTCTCAGGGAAGAAAGGACACAGACCTCCCAAGTGCACATCAGAACAGGGGTTTGAAAATACAGACTACTTGGAACTGCTGCTGTTTAATCAGATGACAAGAACACATTCACATCAGCCACTCTGAGACCATCTTTGCAACCAAAAGCATTCACATGAGCCAAGTCCAACCCACATGCCACTCAGGAGGCCAGGGCAGGGCAGTCAGGGCTTGCATTCTGAAGCCATCTTATAATTATTTATTAATATCAATCTAGATACAAGAACAGTTTTGGAATAAAAAACATTGATGAATAAAGTTTTAAAAAAGAAAAAAAAAAAACAAGCATCCAGAAACCCACAACCAAATTGTGAAGTCAGAAACCTCCAAATCTAAACCCAAGCACTTTCTTCTCTATTGGTTTAAGTGCATGTAATTACTTTGCAGCTCTGATGGCACTCAGGGAACACAAGAGGCACAAGGGTGGGTTGGTGGAAGATGTTTCAAAAGATGCCCATTCCTTGGTCAGGGCTGACTTCTGCACGCAGGAAGACTTTCTGAAGATAAATCTCCATTTCCTATTTTGTTTATGAGCAGTCAGACGAGCAAAACAAAAATGTTTTCTCAATGTTTTGCACAGAAGTTTCCTCAAACATGAATTTTGCTCTTGGTAAGATGAATATCTCTATGGGCTTTTCAAATAAATTATGTTAAAGAAGAGGGAGAAAAAAATCAGTCTTCAGTGAAGATAAGTCAGCAAAATTTTCTTTAAAAATAAATAAATAAATAAATAAATAAATATGTTTTTTTTTTTTTTTTAAAGAAAACAAGGATCTGCAGGACCTACCAGACAGCAGGCCCTACCAGCACCTCAGAGTACCAAAAGTAGGCCTAAGCACCTAAGCAGGCACAGATATGACAAAAAAACAATCAGTAGTAACAACTACCACCACTTTAACTGTAGAAAATAGTAATAATGTCCTGAGCTAGAATTTCAGATACAGCCAGGTTACTTTATAACAGTGTGAATCCTGCATCTCTTTCCACACAGTGCACTTAAGAATATTCTACTTGTTAATTTTATCTATGTTAATATTTCTAGTTTTGTCAAAAACCCATACTTCAAAGGGGTTATTTTATGACTGTTCAAAAAGAGAAAGTAAAACTGAGGCTAATGATAGACTGTGAGCCTTGATGTATAGCCAAAGAGCTTTTACAGGAGCAGAGCTGGGGATATCTGTATGGGAAAGGACCCTTTGTGGAGGGAAAAAAAACCCCACAAACTTGGAATAAGCCAAGTTCAATGTAAGTAATAATAAAAATCCGTTCATAAAGGTAAAAATACCATTTAATTATAGCAGAAGACGATTCAGCCCCAAATGCTTACAGAGACTTCAGAAACTTTGGTTGTTGATTATGGTTCTGAATGGAGTGACAGAACCAGCAAGAGGATCTGTCACCACGTAGAGAAATCTATATCCTACTCTGCAATTTTCATTTCACCGTAACTGTGGTTTCCATAGGAAGCACCCAGGAAGATTTATACTTCCAACCATTCCTTTGACTTTCTCTCTGTTTCCATAACATGTCTGACTGTACCTCTGTTTCTGCAACATGGTTTGGGCACTGTTATCTGGGATGACTGCAAGATTCTGCAGCATTCCAGAAAGAGGCAAGAGCTCTGTGCACAGGAGTTAAACATATCAAGAAACACAAACAGGAGACACAAGAACTGTCCTGATACAAGAGGAAACTGTTGGCATGAAGAAAACTAGAACAGAAGCGCACATTCTCAACAAAATCTTCTGTCATGGTTTTACAGTGCACTATATTGTATACTCTGTAATACATCCTATACTATGCTTTATTTTCCATATTATGTACTATTCATTTTTATCAAAAAACAACAACAAAAAACAACAACTGTTCCTGAACTTGGATAGTGATGAAAACAACACACTGACATAGCCTTCAAGGCTTGTGCCTCCAAGCCCAACCTCCAGAGATGCAGCTGGCAGGTTTCTGTGTCCTGTTCACCTCTTTGCAGCTTTAATGAAGCCATCAGGAAGATGCCACTCAAGAACAAATGTTGTGGTGGCTTTTCTGCAATGATGACTTTAGCTTGTGATAGGTCTTTAGGAAGCAAATAGAGCAAAGCCTCTGATCTGCCCTCAGCAGGAGTTTCTGAAAGCAGGAGCTGGAGGCAGGCAGTCCCACACTGATAACAGGTGGGATCTCATCTTATGTACCGTTCCCTCATCTGCATAGTCAGCCTGGTTATCTCATCATCTAACAGATAACTTCAGAAATAAAATACTGCCATCACAAACATCTACTGGATATTACTCAAAGGTAAAAAATCAAATGCCCAGGCCATCACACAAAGGCACAGAAAACACAACCATTTACAGTTACTGTGACTCACATCTCTCCATGTTTCACCCGTGGGGTGGATAAACCTGCTTCCAGTTATGCATGGTGTAATGCACTATAGAGAGCAGAACAAGAGAAACACAGGGGTTTTAGCATGTACTTTCATTTTCACATGAACTTCCTGAGGTTGAAGTCAATTAAGGGAGAAGCACAAGACTTTTGCTACAGCTCCTGAGCAACCTTTTGGCAAATGAGGCCTTCGGTATCTTGAGTTATAATCTGGCAAATTCTGGTGATGCAAACGTGGAAGAATCATAGGCTGGCCTCAGTCACTGTACCTACTCTAAACCAAAATGGTCAAAACTGGTTTAAGCAGAGTGAGTTTGAGGGTTGTTTTTGTGTTTGCGTGTGTTGGTGGTGGTGGTTTATTTTTTCCCAGGTTTTGTTATTATTTTTCTTAAGTTACATTTCTGCTAGAAAAATACCACCAGCAGGCTTATGCAACATTATCTCCTCAGTACCTACTACCTGTTACTACCTGTTCATATGGCTGAGGAATAAGAGAAGTCTAGAGGGGTGTTTTTTGTTGTTTTTTTTTTTTTTTTAATCTATTTGCCAACCAGAGTCATTTATCCCCTATTAGATAAAGTATAATAGACTATACCGAAAGGGTCACTGGCCTTCCATTTAATGATATTGCCGGCACCAATCTACATTTTCCCAACAGTGTCCCTCAACACAGAATAAATGGCTGATCTCTTCACAATAACAGCTGATTTCTATTTATTAAGCTAAAAAGGTCACCATTTTCTACGGCTGGGCCGCCCTGCACTATTGATAATTTTATGCATAAACAAATGGCAAATTTGTGCCACATAAATATGCATTAGCAATTACTTTTTCCTCGGGCAACGCTCGCCGCATGCAAATGTGTCCCTCACAGGGCCTGGTGGCTTTTGTTTTAGCTCTTGAAAAGCTAAACAAAAGAGCACAATAAACAGTTTAAAAATTGCCAATCAATGGGAGATGTAAATGCAAAGGTAAATGGCAAGAAACTTGCCCAAACAAATGAAACCAAACTAAAAAAAAAAAAAAAAAAAAAAAGCAAAACCAAAATCATATGAGGGGAAAAAAAAAAAAAATCAGTAGAAAGAGCTACTATGTTCCTGACACACTTAATATCTTCAACTCCACATTTTATCTCTTTTCTTTTTGCTCTAGAGATGGCTAAGATACTCTGACTCTGCAACAGTCAGACCGGTCCTAATGGAGACACCAGATGGGACTGCACACAATATAGGCACAAGTCAAGCAAGCTTCAGGCAACATACGTCCAAAGGAAGGAGGCAAAAGAAATAGCAAATCTGAGAAAAGTCCGAGTGGACCCCTGGTTTAGCTTTCTGTGATTTTACATTTCCACAGATAATCTTTTAAAAGCTACACATGAAGGAATCACCAAGAAAACATATCCTGCAAACATTAATTTGTGATTTTTCTACTGGAAGTGCCCTGAAAATACTGAATTATCAGTGCCTACATACAGTTGTCTGTAGTAGCAGCCTAATGAATGTTGTCACTTGAGAAAGTTGAACTACATATAATTTTCTTTACCCTTAGGACAGAAAGCTTGATTTTCCCTTGTCTTATTGTTGGACTACTCATTTCAGACAGCAAACCATGGTTGCATATAAGATGTAGGATAATGGAAAAATCAGACCCAGGCACTAAATTGGTATGAACGTGGAAACCAAAACCGACAATTTTAGGAGAACTGATGATTGCTTTGAATTTTCCCCTTCAACAGAGAAGCTTCAGTGCTTCAGAGAACCAAATGTGACACATACCGTGATTATTATCGTTTGTAGACAGGCTATTACACATGGACAAAGAAACCAGTTCAGTAATCCAGTAACAACACGTTGTGTGACAACACGCGCTAAGGACAGCTGCTTGACCCACTGAAGTGACCAGCTCTCTTTTTACATTACTTTCTGAGGCAGTAACTCTGCTTTTCACAGCTAGGATTGGGAAATGAAGAGAGGCATGAAATACAGTACATAAAGTTGTACTTTATCCTACAAACATTTATGACAAACTTAAAACACAGGAGCTTATCTTTTAGTGAAAACTAATTATTTCAACAGAAATTGAAGAGATTAGTCATATGCTTCAAGTGGTTTGCCAGATACGGGCCATAACACAACAGCAGAAACCACGCATAGGCATTTCCACGGTGTTAGCATCCAATGTTTTTAATACATATTTTAACGAAGGGGAATATTACTGTTGACATAAAAATTCAGCAACTTTCCTAAATTTTTCCCTACCCAATCACTGCCATAGAACAAAAATTTCTGTAAAATCAGTTCTATGACATATGCTAATCAGCTAACTGATAAATCTATTTTTTCCAGTTAACTGAGATAACTTCTTGCTTTTCACTCTCCTTGTTTTGTGGCTCACACAGTTTTATAACAACTCTTTAGACTAGAATTTTTTATTCTGATAGAAACAGATGCAGGTCATAGCAACAGTAGTACCAGTAATTGGTTTTAACCATGCTCATTCCAAGAGCTCTCCTGCAAATGGTCAAGTATGGGTGAAGCTACATCAAGCACAGGATGAAATATGTCCTCACAAAACAAAAAGTCCTCATTTTAGGCTTTTAGCCAACAGCACTCCCACATCAATAACAACCTTCAGCCACAAATCTGTATATTTCAGTTTCTCTAAATTACAACTGATAATTATTAAAACATGGTGAACTGTGAGATACATAAAATCTCCATGCCATCAACCCTCTTCTGCTCTATTTTTTTCTATTAGCATGCACGGAAAGTAGATATTGACAGCACCTCCCACTTTAGGTAAGCAAACCAAGGTAGATTTCCAACAGCTGCACACCCTTAAGAAACAGCATCCTCAGCTAAGTCACAGCTGCTTTCAGCAACCAGCCATGGAGCTGCTGGGCAGCTTCTACTTAAACAGAACCTTGCAGTCAAGGGGTATCCACCTGACCATGTACACACTGCAAATACCAAAGACTTCAGAAATAACACACTGCAGAAATTTGCATAGCTTTTCGTAAACTTAAATGTGATTGAAAGATCCACAATTATATACAGCATTCTCCTAAGGTCGACAACAGAGTAAAAAAAGGCATGAACAGATATGCAAAAGCAAGATCAAATAAATTGTTTAAATGTCACTGCAAAGGTAGTTCTCACGAATGTCTCCGTGGCCAGCCTGTTGCCATTAACACAGTTAGAAAATCTGTAATAGGAAGAAAATTATTACTACATAAAATATTACTGCATAGAGACGCTGCTACAGAATTGAAATGAAAAGATGTAGCTCAATCTGTTAATGCCCATCCCACATGTGTGAATATGATGAATAGCAGAGAATGAAATGACTGCTGAATCTTTGTTAGCAAGTGTATTTAAAATAGTATAGATGGATCTTTCTGTATTGGACCGTATCTTGTGCTCTGATGAGGGTACCCATGTTAATCCCCAAACCCACTATTATCAAAACAAAATGTGCAGAATATGGAGAGATGGCCAATTTCTCCAACACGGGTAGAGTTGTTTTTGTGAGAAGCACATAGCTCAAGAGGATGAGGTGGGTACAGAGAAGTTACTTTGTCAAAATCAAGCCTTCTCTCTCCTGCACTGAGCTCAGCTTCTACTCTTCTTTTCTAATCCTCATTTTCAATAAATAAAAAAAAAAAATTGTCCATAATGTCTAAATTGTCTCATTAAAAAAAAAAAAAAAGAAAAAGAAAAAGAAAAAGAAAGAAGCACTCACATAACTGCAATCTTCATAGAAGCATGCTTTTAATATCAGGGATTTCATTTTTTTCTCTGTTTTGTTTACAGCTTTCCTGAAAAGCTTCAAAACTAAAACTTTCTGATAAAAGTATCCTATTTTTTATGTGATTCCAAATGCAAGAATAATTTCCTTTAAGAACTGTAATGCTAAACAGAGCTGTCATTGATAGTGTCTTGAAACTCAATTTATATATTTTTACATGCTATATCCTCGAGAAAAGACAGCTGGACAATAATGCAGTGATGGCACATCAGCATGATAGGCTCAATTATTTCCATGATGCAATACATAGCATATATTATTAGATAATTAAATATGTGCACACCTACTAACCTATGAGGACCCTCAAAATACAAGTTACTGATTAATCTCACCTTTTTTTCCCCAGACTAAGTACTAACAAGCTGTGTTCTTCTAACAGAGCTTCACCCCTCCTCTTCGATTCTCTGTTCTTCTCCTTTCATTTGATTGCTTTCAGTTGTTTTGAATTGAGAGCCATCAAAAACTGCCAGCAAGAATTTAACATGAATTAGTATCAGAAAATTAGTGTTTTTCTTAATTAACACAAATACAATGTTTTTGTTCTCCCCATCTCCTCCTTCCTCTCCCCCTCATCAACAATAACCAAAACCAAAACTCTGCAATCAATCCAGCATCTGAAAAGCAAGCTGGATTTCTCTTTCCTGCCTTTTCACTACCAGTAATAACTCCATGATTAAGACTCAGCTGACAGTTCTCCTGGCACAGAAGCTGAGAAAAATCCAGCTCACTCCTCCAGTAGCTGAGTTGGTCCTTGAGGGAGGGGAGGGAACAGCTGGGGAGGGACAACTTTCACAAATCTTTCACATATCTGACCTGAAATCCTCAGTAAGAAACGCTCCCTATCAAAGCTACAAAAGCACCCACAGCAACCAAAAGCAACTACAGACTCTCAGCAGATAACAGATTTAAGTATTCTACTGAAAATAGTAAGAAAAATTCTGAAGGTTTCCATATGAACCCAGCAGAATTGACCAAATGTATCCATCTGTTCGCTTTCATATAAGCAATATGTATGCTGCCAGTATTGGACCTCATCTAGGGCAGGGCCCTGGGACTTAAATTACATCTGCCACTTCCCCAGTTTACAGCAGCCTCATCAGCAAAGCATGAATTTTTTTTAAAGCTTCAAAATAGCATCCTGAGGAAACATAAGAAAATGACTATTTCTACATTTCCTCCCTTTTCTACCTGATGACTTTGCCTCAGTACCTAATATTAATATCAAATGTGATGTTCTGAGCTGAGAAACATGGAAGCACTTCAAGAAAGCCTTTTAGTGTCTCATTTCCATCTCCTTAGCTCAGAAGGGACTATTTCATAAGCAAATTTGAACACCTTCAAGCAACTCATGATGAGAGCGTCCAGAATCAAATTAGTTACCTCGCCTCTATTAAAGCTGGCAAAGAAGCAAATCCTCATCCTTTCTCACAGTATATAATCACCAATACAACAGACTGACTAGAACCTCCAAATATGGCTGTATTGCACACCCTCAAAACTTGAATTATAGGAGTTTAATATGAATTATTTTGAAAACTGATACCGCTGATAATGTTGCTACATCTTGGCTTATTTCAAAAGCAACCATGAAAATCTGCTTCCTTGAATGCAAAGCAGTATTTCTTACTTTAGCAGCTGTGGTGCATACAGGCAGTCAGCCCAACTAGATCCATAGTACAAAATAAAGTAAAATCTGGAGTAATTCATTATGTCTCTATGATTGTCCTCACTGTAAAAGCCCTGTGATGTGGTTTGCATTTCTCTCCAAATACCTGTTCTAAGTATCAGCAGGAAGCATACTGCGACTTGATTTAAGCTTTACTATCATTTGAACAGAAATGCCCCACGCCTAAACGGGGATATCCTAATAAAATACATATTTTATATATAGTAAACATAGCAGCTAATATCACCACAATAGTGATGTGATGATTCAAATTAAAAATCTGAACTCCTTTGGCTACATGCAGTACTATTTATGACTTGAGACACATGCTTTTTTCTAGGTTGCCCTGGCTGTGAAGTGATGTAGTTTACACCACTGTTTACAGCACCGTTGTCCTTGAAACTTATCTCATGAATATGACATTTTCAAGACTTGCCCTTTGCTATCGCCCACCTGAACGATCTGTAAGTCTGAGGAAGACAAGGCTCTCATTTTGCACATCTGCAGAAAAGATCTGCTGAAAATCAGCATTAACAGAGGCATGAGCCTGTTACACTGGGCATCGATCCCTGTCATGCCAGACAACCTGCTTCACCCCAAAGGCTTCAAAAGCCTTTCCTCCAAATGCTCTTTCCAGCAAGTTCCCAGATGTTAGCAGTGGACCAGCACTAGGAAGACGGAAACTTCATGCCCCACTGCTTGGTTCCAAGTAGTAAAGACAGATGAAGCAATCTAACTTGATGAAAAGACCTAAAGCTCACACACACAAAAGAAAAAAAAATACTGAGAAAAAGGGAGCAGTGTGGTCAGCTGGAGCTGAGGAGCACAGGTGAAGAAGAAGAAAGCTAGTTCAGCGTGTGTGGCAGAATGGGTCAACACTGCCAGGGTACTCTATCCCCAGAGTCTGGAGTAAATGGTGGGTTTGTGGCCAGCACACTCCATTTTCTGCTGGGCAAAACTACTAACAGAAGCATCTCTTGGTGGCCGATGCTTGCGGCAGAAACAGCCTAGTAGCAGCAATTACTCCACCAGCTCAAGTGGCAGAGCTCTCTATTGAGTATCTGTAAGTAACAACTCTGTGATGACCTCAGTCAGGGGAAAGGGCAGAGGAGCTTCAATATTCTCATTTCCCAGTTTTACATTACAAAAATATTCTTGTTAAAAAAAGGCTAAATAAAAGTGAGCATTCAACAGTTGCAAAATACTAGACTTAAGATTGCACAATCATTCCTAATTTACTCATAAAAAGCATGAGCTTTCAGTCTTTCTGCATAAGCATCGCAGTACTCTCTAATTACATGATCACATTCCAATTTTTTCTAGAAGAGTATCACCCAAGAAGAGCCAGCTCTAGGAATAAACATGAATTGAATACTTAAAGTTGCCTGCCGGACCATTAACTCATTAATTTTAGGTACAGGAATGTGAGAATTGAAGAAAGCAGAGATTCACAAGCTAAATGAGGACGATTTTGCAGGAAACCAAAACCTTTGCAGGAAGCCTTTAGTCATGCATACCCCACTTTCTGACCTAATGCACCCGAACATATACTTGTAGATATGTTCACTTTTCTGGAGTGAACTGATGCAGTTACAATGAAGTGAAAAAAAAACACTTCAAAAATTCAAATCTGGCCAAGGTGTGATTAGCTTCCCCTCTACATCCAATGGAGGCAGAGTGGCAGGATGAATTCTGCTCAAACAAAACTGTTTCCTCTACACACTGACAGAACAGAGGCCTAGAATCAGAGAATATCCCAGGCAGGCGGGGACCCACCAAGTCCACTTCCTGGCTGTTCACAGGACCACCAAAAATTCAAAACTTGTGTCTGAAAGTGCTGTCCAAACATCCCTTGCAAAATTCCATCAGCTTGGGGCCTCATCCACCGCCCTGTGGTGCAGACCTGTCCCTCACCCCAGCTGCCCTCCCCTGACACAGCTCCACGCCGTTCCCTCGGGCCCTGTTGCTGTCACACAGAGCAGAGCTCAGCGCTGCCCCTCCGCTCCCTGTGAGGAGCTGCAGCCGCCATCAGGCCTCCCCTCAGCTCCTCTGCTCTGCGCTGAGCAAACCAAGAGAACTTCACCTCCAGCAAGGGTTCTTTCTACTTAGAACCTCCTCCTGTGCCTGTATCTAAATGGCATCAATCACCATGCTGAAAACTCAGTCCCTCCAAGAGCCTGGCATCTATAGCATTGCCAGGCCAGCTCAGACTCTGGCTTGCCTCTTGGCTCTTGCCATGCTGGACATACAGCAGTTCAGCTTCAGAAAATGCTTTCTTTCAGTGTTTCTACAGGCCAAGTGGGAAGGGCATTTTTCTGTGGTATGTGGGTTCAAACACTTTCAGGTGGTGGGGAAAACCCTGTGACAAATTAGAATATATACAGGTTGCTCCAAAAGTAATGCCTCCTATTTATTTCAACAGAAGCTACAACAAAAAGTACAGAAACACTGTTTGATAGAGCAAATTCTTGGCTACAAATCACAATTTTGCAACATAGTCACCACCATTAGCTATAGGTTTTGCTAGCAATGAACAACAGCCTATTCATGCAAGCCGTGCTTAGAAAAATCTTTATGGCTGTGCGGAACGTGGCTTGTCTTTCACGCTGCTGCAAATGCAGCACTTGTTGCCTCTCTGTGCTGATATGAACTGTTTTCTACAAACATTCAATGAGTGTCAATGAATGTCTGTGGGTGCTATTTTTTCTGCATGGAGGAATTCAATGACACACCTTTGCTTCATGCACTTCCCGCTTCACGTAGGAAGGTTCAACCACCACCGCTATACCACCAGCAGCCTCTTCTGACATGGGCCAATATCATAAAATAGGAGGCATTACTTTCAGAACAGTCCTCATAGATTAAAACAGACTAAGGTTGTCCACTGATTAAGAAATGAACTGGATTGCTGCGAGGGTTTGGGTCCATTGTAGCCAACTACATAGAACTTGAGCTAATTGAGTTGTTTTTATACCCTTCAAAATTTTTTTTCCTCCTATCTGTAAAATGGATCCAATACCACCAAGATAGATACCGTGAAAACCAATCAATATCTATATAACATTCAGGTAATACATTGATAAAAATCACACAGAAGTACTTCAGGAAGTTAGCAATTTTCACTTGTATTTATTATAAGCATTATATTACGGAATAGCTGTTTTAAAGACAGGGTTCGAATGCGAGCAGAATATGCCTGCCACAGGGCCACATGAACAATAACAATTAAAACAATATTGAATATTTTCTTATGTCAGCACCATCATTTCAGTGGTCTGATATGTGATCATGTAATTAAAGACTATCATAATGCATATGCACAAAGGGGCTGAATTAAGGTTGTGCAGGCAAATCTAATTCTGGCATTTCCCATGCTTTGAGTGCCTGACTTCACAATCTTAGTGTTCATTTAACAAACAGTTTCTGTATGTAATACCATACATCATACACGTGTCAGTAACAACTTCCATATTGCTGCATACTCTGATTCTGAAGGGTATGTTTATACACACATGAACAAACATACATACTGCTAAAACAGAATATTATGCAATCATGTTTCAACCATTTCCCTCTTCTCCTTGTGCAAAATATTCTTGCCATTATACTTCCCAACATCCAGAATAAGCTGCAAAAGTTGCCAGCAGTTAAAATGTTCTTTTAAGTACGCAGAGTATGTGTCAACACCTCCAGCTTCTTACCCACTGGTAAGAAACATTTTAAATAGCATCTGTGTATGAGCCATTTGTGGATTGGAGCATGCGTGCACAAATACGTGGTGCTCCTGCCCTGGGCCCTGAACAGAGGCTCTCCTGTTAGTAAGAGCTTGAGGGATGACCACTTCTTGGCATTTTAAGAAGGTGGGACTAGAGCAGATATTGCTTTTGACTTTGTCCTACACACATGTGCCAGAGATGACTTTGGCTTCTAGGGCTGTGCTAGGGAACTCTAAACTTGCTAACATGGCTTTCACTGATTTAACCACGAGTACAAATAAAATCCTTTGTTCTTCATGTTCTAGTTAAGTTTGTTTCATCCTTTGGAAAATACATTTTTATATTCCACTCCTGATTTCAATATTTTTTCTGCTTATTGAGCAGAACCTTCATTCCAGCCATTACAGATCGTGCAGAAGGAGCTATATTAAGACACTTTGCCATACATGCTCTGATGATGACTGTTTTGCCTACCAAGTGCTGGTCAGACACTAGCATGTATTTACTCAGTTATGGGATTTTCCACCTTTACATTTTATGTGCTCCTAATTCTCACAGTAGTGATTCCAACCAAGATCCTGGTGACGTGCATACAGTTTTGCCAGGAAAGCCCAGAGAGCAATGCTTCAGTCTCAGTCAGGAGATTTATGCCAACTCAGTGAATACCTATCATTTATTCTCCAGTCACTGTCCGTTGCTTTACAACACTGTTACCCACTATGTAAATGCATCTTTTGGAAGTGTCAATCTGCCTGGGGGTAGCGAGGCCCTACAGAGGGATCTGGACAGGTTGGATAGCTGGGCTGAAGCCCATGGGATGAGTTTCAACAAGGCCAAATGCTGGGTCCTGCACTTTGGCCACAGCAACCCCTGGCAATGCTACAGGCTTGGGGCAGAGTGGCTGGAAGACTGTTTAGAGGAAATGGACCTGGGTCTATTGATTGATGCTCGGCTGAACATGAGCCAGCAGTGTGCCCAGGTGGCCAAGAAGGCCAATGGCATCCTGGCTTGCATCCAAAATGGTGTTGCCTGCAGGAACAGGGAAGTGATTGTCCCCCTGTACTCAGCACTGGTGAGGCCGCACCTCCAGTACTGTGTCCAATTTTGGGCCCCTCACTGCAAGAAAGACATTGAGGCCCTGAAGTGGGTTCAAAGACGGGCAACAAAGTTGGTGAGGGTTCTGGAGCACAGGCCTTATGAGGAGCGGCTGAGGGAGCTGGGATTGTTCGGTCTGGAGAAGAGGAGGCTCAGGGGAGACCTTATTGCTCTCTATAACTACCTGAAGGGAGGTTGCAGTGAGCTGGGCGTCAGCCTCTTCTCTCATGTAACTGGTGATAAGACTAGAGGGAATGGCTTCAAGCTGCACCAAGAGAGATTTAGGCTGGATGTTAGGAAAGACTACTTTTCTGAAAGAGTGGTCAGGCGCTGGAATGGGCTGCCCAGGGAGGTGGTGGAGTCATCAAGGAGAAGGTGTTCAAGCAACGTTTGGATTTTGTGTAGAGGGACATGGTTTAATGAGAGCTATTGGTGATAGTTCAACTGGGTGGATGGTTGGACTGGATGATCTTGTAGGTCTTTTCCAACCTTGGTGTTTCTGTGATTTTGTGATATTTGGTCTAAAACAACAACAAAAAATAACACGCACACACACACGTAACACCAAACCCTACAATACATAACCTTGAAAGCCAACTACACACTGTGCAGCGTTACGCTATGTATGCACACTGGCAGACCGCTCTCAACCAGAGGTTCTCAGACACTGTCACTATAGCCATATGTCACAAAATGCATCATTTGGTCAGACTTTAACATATGTGCTCTGGTGTGTGATAAAAACAGTACTTTTAGACTTCACGAGGCAGGCGAGCATGCCCTCAATGAGGGGAGAAAAAAAAATCACACTGGTTTGTACTAATTATAGCCACAATGAACTCCAGGATTGAAATAATGGCAATTTCCTTATGCTCAGTTTCATAAAAACAATGCCAAGCATTCCCAGACACTAAAACCACCTTGAATCTAAGCTTCCTGTCTCACACAGTTAACAGTCTAGATCCTTTCCTCCTCCTCACACCAGTTCTCTCTCTTGATTTCATAGAATGCAACCTACAGTTGTCCTAGAATTTCAGAAAGTGATAATTTTCTGTAGAGGTAGTTTATCTGACATTGGGCTTATAGCATAGGAGGGCATTTGTAGCTTCTAATCATCCTCTCCATCTGTTCACTATAAGCAATGTTGATCTTCAAATTACACAACCTACACAATCCTGAAAGAGTCTTTTACTTTCCGGTAGGACAATCTGCTCCTTCCCTTTCCCCATTTATTGCAATCTGCAGGATCCTTGCACAGCCGCACATACGGAGAATGAGAACATATCAATCCACCCTAAATGACCTCGAAAGGCTGAATCAGTTAACAAAAATAGGCAGAAATTGCAGCATTCCAGTAGACTTCACCCATCACCACCTTGAAATGATTTGGAAATTCCTCTCTTTCAAATACAAATCCCACAGGAATACTCTGATTTTCAATGGTCTCAAAAGAATGCCAAAAGTTATCAGGTGTCTTTGCTGCTGTGGGGTTTTAAATACTATTCCTGCAGACCACACTAAGCCTCTCTTCCCAATGCAGGCTGGTCCTGCTTCACATACATATTCCAGCTCAGCATCTCACCATCTGCAGGGATGACGTGCCAGTTCCCCACCAAAAACATGGTTGCCACAATGCCTTGTTTCCATGCTACCATCACACATCTCGCCACAGCTCCAGTGTGGCAAATCCCAACCAGCAAGCTGAAGATGAGATATCAGCAAAATCTGAGATTGTTCACATATTTTTTATTAACCCTAACATTTTTAAGTCAGTCCTAGAATTATTTTAGTCAAGGCTCTTTTAAATTCTGTATTATTTGTATTCTAGTGTTAGTAGATTAGTAGATAGTATCTCTAAGTAATTTGAGACTTCAGGTATAAACATCCAAGGATATGGGGCACAAGTACGAAGGAATGTACAGCGATGTCTTGTCCCCATGTATGCCCCACTGCAGCACGAAGACCTGTAAGCATGGTGCTGACCTTTCCATGGCTCTCATTGTTGTTTGTTTACCGTAACACACCACAGAGTTTGTGGCTTCTTCTGCCTCCCAAATAGAGTTTCTATACACAGATCCATGCAGGAAACAAAACTTCCAAGACATTCTTGGGCAAGTTTTTCCCAAGCATCATAAGTAGTGTGATTCTTCCAAAACTGACGCAGGGATTAAGTTGTAGCCTAAGCTGCTGCCCCAGTGTTTGAAAGCTCGAATTCAACAAATATTGTAAGGAATATGGAACTGATGTTTTCCCTTCAAAATGTTTATCTGTCTGTATTGTTGTTACATAATAGCTCTGCCAGCTAAAGTGCTTGCAGATCCTCACAGATTACAACTGAATTTAGTTAGCAGCAGATTTGCAAACAAGAAGCCATATAGAATGCACACTTCATTATTTGTTACCTCATATACATAGATGTACTTTATGTATGTGATCAAAGGTGACTAAACCACTAGTAACTGTACTAGTAACTGTACAAAGCAATTCTAAAAGTATTTAAATCAGTATCAAGACTTTCAGTCTTTTGAACTTCGTATTTTCCTCTCCCTTCCTATTATTTTTTTTTTTTTTTTTTTAGTGTCAGTTGGGCTATAATTCATAAATACAGGGTGAAGGTGGATTTATTTTTTTGGGGTGACAGCACTGACAGCTCAAGTTGCCTTTAGAGGCAGAGATATGTGTACATCACACTTGCAATCATAGTCTAAACAGTAGTGCGTACAATGCAGTAACAGGGAAGAAGCAGAGGGTTGCAGCGAACCTCAGCTACAACAGAATGGTTTCCAACACAGCAACCTTTTCAGTCCTTTTCCTGGAAAAAATTATTGAAATTTTAAGATTTTAAGAAAGAAGAGAACATCATAAATGGACCCTTGCATGGGAAACACTCCAAAGGGCTAGTCATATTGACGATTTTAACTTTCAAGAGACAACACAGCTTTCTAGCACAGCTAACAAGAGAGCTGCTCACTCTGATGGCTTACAAGCCTTTTGACACCCCATTGCCTTCATAACACCCACTGCCACGGGCGTATTTTGGTGTTTCACGCTCAGTGATGCCGCTGACATCTCTGACTCCCTCTCAGCTCTTCAGGTGCACTCCAGCCACTCTAGGCAGTCTCTACCACCTGAATCAAGCAGAATCGTGCAACCAGGATACAAGCTCAGAAATAAGTGTAAGAAGCTTGAATATATAATGTACGTATATACATACATATACACAAACCAGAAGCCAACAAAGGATATTTGGCATATCTTCAGCCATACTGGAATGTGTCCATGTGCCAGGGAGGCTGGCAGTATGACTAATATCCCAGGTACAAAAGAACAAGGAGGTGGGTTCCAGTGCGTTTTCTAACTCAAGACCCTGGGGGGAAGGAATTAGTTCAAGGCTGGAACAAATCTCTGGAAATTAATGATAAATCAGACAGAAGGGTCAATGTACTATAAGGGACACATCTAAAGCCATTATTTTATAACAGCTGATGGCAATAGCTGCTTGGGAGGGAAAAAATAAAATGCTGATTTTACAGATATTCAGGGGGTGTGAATTAACACTCAAGGGAAAAAGAGCAGAAAAGATGGCAGGATACAAAGGTGCCCCAAGATTTATTGAAAACCAGAGGGGAAATGTAAGCTGAAGGAAATGAACATTCGGAGCACACAAAACAGACATTGCAAAGCATGCTAATTAGACAGAATACTGAAGTAGTTTCTTTCTTTAAAAAGAAAAAAGAAAATAAGAAGAAAAAGAGAGGGGAAAAAAAAAAAGGAAAAAAAGGAGCTCCCCAAGAAAACTAAAACTATCATTGAAGTCAAGGTGCACAGAGCAAGCAGCCCTGTGATCCCAATCACAGCTCAGTCATGATGACTGAACTATTCCCTCCTGCCTTTTTCTGTTTCTGGCTACCACTGGCTAGGTAATAGCTAACTTAATACATCTAGATTTATGATTAAAGAGTACTTACAAAAGATTGATTTGCCCTGCCCAACAGCCAACATGAATAGCTTAGGGGAAAAAAAAAAAAGAAAAAAAAAAGGAAATAAAGGGTTAGATATCACATGCTTCACAAGACACAAAAAGGTACAGAAGTGCTGGCCCCAGTAGATTTTATTTGAAAAATAAGTCCACCCCCAAACTTCAGATTACATACCCCTTTGTACCTGAGGCAGGATGATAAAGTGCTATGCAGAGTGATACCAACACGAATCTCGTCTAAGAAGAAATCCTTGCATGCATAAACTGCCACATCCTCACACGTCCTGCATCCTACATACTTTAAATACATGCATCAAAGCTAAGGAAACTTATGCCGAGCAGGTTAAAACGTGTTCAAATGGCACCATACACTATTATTTACTTGTCAAACACCACATTCACTCAAGAGGGCTTGCTTTCAGAGAAGTCAGATAACATTCAAGGTCTGGGCCTAGTTCATAATAAATGGTAGCTAAATGCAACAAGCCACTACATCACTAAGAATAAAAATTTCCTATTCAGCGCTAATCAAGATACATAAGAGGTACTAAAACTCGACACCTGAAGGAGGGATTAGTACGTTCCCTGAATGCAGGCTAAAGAGCCCTCTCACTAGTAGTGCTGGCGTCCAGTATGTCTCCAGCCCTCCTTGCATGATGAGGGCTGTGACAACACCCTGCTGGACTGCCATGTACCATCAAACACTGACCAGAAATGCAGGGAAGATGTCAGGTGTTTGCTGCTAGCCTGCTGCCCCCAAATAAAATCTGGTTCCTCTGTTGACAAGATAGGAAGCTCAGTCTCACATTTACAGAGTGCTTTTCAGTCTACTTGTGAACTGAGTACTGTGCTCGGAGCTCCACAACGCCCTACCTATCATGTCGGCAGCCAGCCAGGGCTTCATCCTCAGCAGCTGTCAAGTCGATACTTTCAAGAGCAACAAATTCATTAAAATTGTATAATTATGGCTGAAACTTTCCAAGATATCTAGGGCATTTAATCACACAGCTAGGATTCAAATTAACAGTCTCAAATACTCCAACCAGTCTTAGAATCCCAGGCTATACATAGATATATTTGTCAAATGCTGCAAATTATTCAGATTATTAAAAAAAAAAAGTCTTATCCTTAAATTACTCTTCTACTTCCAAAATTCAGCTCCCATAGTAACAAAACTTCGAGTGAAAAGAATTCAGAAGAACAAAATTAAAACGAATATATACAAGACCTACTGAATCTATCCAAATTAAGCATCTGATTCTTCTCTCAATTGTGGAAGGTGACAGAATATAATGCTGATTTTTTGAGAGAAAGCCGATGTTAAAACGTACACAATGTCTGGAACCAGTCATTGGTAAATAAAATTGAAACAAAACTCCCAGTAAAAGCCAGCAATACTCATTAGTACCTAACAGCAGAAATCATACAGACTACAAAAGGACATGACGAGGCACCGATCTCCTTAGTGGGCCAAAATCACAGAACACCAGACAGTAGAAGAAATTTATGATCTCTTCCTCAGATTCTCATTCAAATGATCATTCCAAGCAGATCTCCATTTCCTTGAGCCCTCTCTCACTTTTAACATGGGAACTTCCTGCAATCCTGCAGTACGCAACTCAGAAGCACAGAAATAGCCATAAACACACCTTGCTTCTGGTCTGTGAGCCACTTATATTTTAAACTGTATTCTCCTGAGCATCGGACTTATTAGTAGAAAAGCTGGTGGTAGCTCTCACTACTTACATGCTCTTAAACACAAGTAGAAGTCATTATGCAAAATTTCATATTTGGAAAGATTAAAACATATCTGAGGCAAGTTGGCATACAACAAACTGGTAGCAGCTCAGGGGTGTGTGAAATGTTAGGAAAAATACACAGCGGAGCTTAATGGGCAGAGTGAGGATGAGACTGCTGATGGTACATGAAAAATTATCATACAGCATTTGCAGTTTCTCTCATCATCATCTTCACTGTAGGGCACATGATATGTATGGGATTAAAAAGTGGTTTCTATCTCTCAGATTCTGTTTTTCACAACTCAACAACATAACTAAATTTTACTATGTCCCTTTCATTACTGTTGTCACAACTAACTGTATACAAACTAGACCGTTTATAGCAGTCATTCTGATGTCCCAGTGCTCCTCATGCAGGTTTTTCCCAGTGTAGAATTGGTTGCAGAACTTCCGTCGCTTTCCCTCCCCTTCTTCCTTGGGGAGCCTTTATCTTCAACTAAATTTTAAATAGAAACCACCAGCTTTTCCTTGCAATCTTATTATCAATTTGCACCTCAGCAAAGGAAGACTAGAACTCTATTGTTTTGTTAATTGACAATTTGCATCTTTGAAAGGTGTTAGGTATCTTCTTCTTTTGGCAGGTTAGGACTAATTCTGTATGTTAACATATATGTGGGTGCGGGTAAGAACATCTGCCTTTAGAACACAGCTCATTTAAAATGTGCTGCTTTATTATTTGTTTCTGTTAAGTTGCTTTATTTTCTTGGACAAATCTGGTTCAAAAGCTAGCAGGGATCATCCTGTCTAAAAAAGGCCTCAAAGGACAGATTTCCTTTTCCAGTGAGTACTTAAATAAACTCCTAAAAGTTACCGCAAAGTGTCAAAAATGAAAATATAGTTCTACTTTCCAGTTACAAAGAACTACAAACAAAGGAACTGGCAAAAGTTTATCTCCTCCTTTCAAAGGTAGCTGGGTAGTTGCGGGTATCATCTTTATGTGGGCATTCTTTAAGTGAGATACTGTTTTTAAAAGTAAGCATACTTTTAAAGAGTACATATGTAAAAATGACATAAAACAACTCAGCGAATGGTCTCCAGCAACCTCTACTGATATGGCTGCTCAGTGCCTGATATGGATCTGGTTTTGCCATCTAATTGCAAAAACTGGTCTGAGAGTCAAAACAACTATTTTTAATCCATAATGATTGGAGATGTGAGATTTTCAAATTCCAAGTTATGAAGAGCTGGCCAATCCCGTGGATAACAGGACAGGCCTCACCTCTGTCATTAAGGATACATATAACAGCACAACATATCAGTTTGGCAAGTCACAACTCAAAACAGAAATTTGAGTTCTACTTTGCAATGCAGAATAAATTTGCAAAATCCAAGCCATCAAACAAATAGCAGCATCCTGAAAAAAACAGACAGACAAAAAATGTTCTGAACAATGCTCGAGCAAAAAAAGAAAGCAGAAATCCCTGCTAATATAACACCAAGACAAGCCTTCTAGTTGAGACTGTAGTCTAAATACAAAAAATTTTAATCCAGTAACTAGAGAAATACTGAGCATCGAGAGAAAGCCTCAGTTTAAGTGCCTGTCTTGTTATCACATTCACTTAGAGCTGGATGAGCAGAGTGAAAGAGAGGAGGGAAATAATCATAAAATTATGTACTGCCTTCATACACTTACTAATGCCTCACTTCGCTAATTACGTGATGTCATATTATTTTCTTATTTTAGGACTGACCAGTGATAACTTTACCAGCCAACTTACTATAATGTTTTCAACTGAAGGTTAACAAAAAAAACAACAACAAAACAAATAAGATACGCCAAACCCTGTTAAGATGAAATATGAAACAAATTGAAAATTCTGACAATCAGATCTCTGGCAAGCCACAGATCTCACAGAGTGAGATCAAAAAGGAAGATTTCATGAGATTTCCATTACTAGTCCTTGAGAGATGCATTCAAGCTTTGATGACAAAAGTATCTCAAATAATAGGCTTCCATATAGTTTGACTCTAAGAATAATCTAAAGCCCTGATCTGCTTTGATTGATTACAACCTGCAGAATCTAGACTGCTCTAAGCTAGTTGTGCTCTCAACTCTGATTTCTCAAGAAATCTGGAAAGCAGGTTAAGACGAATTGGAACCCTGATAGTCTGTTAAAACCATATAAAGGAGCAGGAAAGCATTTTATTATCCACATCGGAAAACAGTTTTTAGTTTTAGAGACTTCTCTCAGCAAGCTGAGACTTGTTATAACGCCCACCAGCTGTATGTTTGTGAAGATCAAGGACATTTATGCCTAGCCTGCTAGAAGAAATGCAAACTAAATCATCCTAATTTACATATAAAAGTATGCCCAAAAGTTAAAGGACTGTGTAAATCTGAGCACTGGGTAGTTGTTTAGTGTTTTGTTCAAATTGCCTTGGTTCTGTTAGATCACTGAAAAAAATTTCAAAGTCTCATTATAGTCTTAAGTCAACCATTAAAAACTGAGGTTCTGAGACTGAGGTTGAAAGACCAGAAAACTGACTCCTTCATGAAATTTCTGAAACTTCCTGTTTTCAAATGATAGGAATGACAAAAGCAGTTTCCCATATAATCTTTGGGCAAGAGCGCAAAGCCAAACACTGGATTTGGACCTGGACTCCACCCCAGCATCAGGATTTGACATTGTCTTACTTTCTCAATTTCCAAATAAAGAAAGCTTAGAAAGCAGTTAAATACTGAAATCTGCCTGAAATCTATTAAAAAAAAAATAAAGAAAGAAAGCAAAAAGGTATGTAATGGAGGTCTTTAATGGATAGGTACAATCACGTGGACAGATCCAAGCAGACCATCTTGACAAAAAGACCTGCACATTTGGCAGCCTCATGACACTGAATATTGGTAAGAAATGGAGGGACTTTTAAAAGTCAAATTGGCTCACCCATCCCTTTCAGATGGGTAAGCAGCACAAGATACACACCAAACAGCCTGAAATTATGCATGAACAACCTTTACTACATAAGACAGAACTGAAAAACCGTTGTGGTTTTGGGGCTGTGAACATGAATTAAGAGGCTTAAAAGCTATTTTACCAGATGTCCAACTTGATAATGAAAATATTTTCCTGTTTGAGTCCTGGATGATCAGGGATAGCTTTGCTTTGGGTTTGACCTGAATTTATCTAAGTGTTGCAGCAACTTGAGAAGTTTCACATATACATGCTGAATTATCTCACCTATTCTCTGTGCTATAGCTTGACAAGAGGAAAAACTCAGCTGAATCTGGCACTCGGGCTGGTGGCATTCTCTACCATGGACAGTGCAACAAAAATCGAATGCCTTTTGCCAAAGTTCTGTTGTAGGGATTCTACAATAAATACCTTATGTGCCACAACAAATGAATATAGTAGACAATGCTGTAAAGCATACAGATAACAGACTGTACCTATTCACAAAGGCACAGTGGTCATAATTTTGTAAGACACGTCATGAAGTCTTTCAAATACTCCACAGATCATTCATGACTTCCAGTGGGCCACCTAAGTATCTGAGAATACATTTTTTGATTCAAAAGCTAAAGGATAGGCAGGAAATAGAAAAAAATAAATAAATCTAATCATAACCTGATGAGTACACCTCCCACCCCTCCATCCTCTGTAAAAATTTCAGTCTTCTTTCTTTTTCAGACTAACAATTCAAGTGAATTTTCGATCCTCTATAACATATTCCATGACCCATTCCATCTCAATGACTCCAGACTTCTTCTTGCACAGGCATGAAACTGCTCAGTAGACAGTTCCTGAGGACACAACTTCAGCAAACCTCTTTTGGCCTGGGTAAAATGGGAACAGCTGGCCTGACCCATCTACTGGAGGAGTCTCCATAGTCTTCTGAAAGGTGAAATTCTGATTTCCTCTCTGAAATGCAGCAATAGATTTCTAACAATTTCACTATGTCAAGAACATTATTAAAAAAAAATAGATCAAAAGATCAAATTTGCTCAAAGTCAAAGATTTTTATGTGGAGTGTTTTAGAAGTATCAGTATGCTGACAGATCAGAGGCAGGAGCAGTACTTGGCTGGAGGAGCACAAGCTCCCTGCAGCAGTAACTCCCTCTCTCATGTGCACACTTCATACTAGAGCAATACACTGATCTTCCTGACAACTCCGTAATGACAATAACCAGGACTGCAGGACTTCACTCTTCTGTCACGGTATATTTGAATCCAGTAAGAGGAAAAAGATAGGAGATGCAAACAGAAGAGCCACAGGAGTTTGAATATTCTGCTACACTGTCAGCACTGCACTGATTTTATATCAATGCAACTTTGTACAGCAGCTCTGTTCTACTACCTCTACTCCTGGTCCAGGCCAGAGAACCACCATCCATCATGACGTTCAGTGGAAGGAGACATTGTCAAGATCTGACAGAATGAGCTTAGAACAATACTGGGACAATCAGAGTGGTGGGTTTGGTTATTTTTCCCATTAACATTTTGTTCTGTGAATAACTCAGTTAAACCTTACTCTGATTATATCCCCTGCTAGAAATATTAACTTTTGCTGGCTTCAAAACAGCTTGTCAAAGCCAGTGGAAGCGCCTGCCAGAACATCACTTCCATCACTTCCTCTCAGAAGTGCATCAGTGTCCTGTTATTTGGTTTTCAGCTATTTTATGATATCCACGACCCATGTGTTTAAGTTAATTTTTTGCCAAACTCAGCATCGGGAAATTTTCAGTCTGTTCTTCTGATACATTCCCCACTTTAACTTCATCCTATTGTGTCCCAATTGCAGCCTAAGAATAGAAGCATTGCCACACGTCGCTGATTTATTACCCTGCTTCTGCTTCAGAGAAAGATGCAAAGAACCCTGTGCTAAACAGTTGAGTGTTTCTCTCACAGGTCCAGTCAGAACGTCAAAATCCCACGTGGTTCTGGGATGGGTGGACTAGTGGCAGACACCCCATTTTAAATAGGACGTACCTCTGACTGCTTCCTATGCTGTCCTGTCTTCCCAGTTTAATTCCCATCTTACAATTTGATGGCATCTGCCCATTGTATCTTAGCTGTGGAGGCCTCCACAATTTGATTCACCCTCCTTTCCCAAATCAGTGAAGTTTATTCAGAACCCAAATAGCTAGACAGGTACTTTGTATATTGGCTCTCTTCAATGACCACACTTTGCTTTTTACTTCTTGCTCCTTTCAAATGCTCATCCACTTGTCATATACTGTTCTTTAAGGAGACTGCCTGCAACTGTTTCTGCACTCCTGCTTGACAAAAGGGAGGTAAGCCCTGCCTTGAGGCAGCCCCCTCCAACAGAGATTTCGCATCTCTCCTTTCTCCACCTGGAGACTTTTGCTGGGGACTCTCAGGGCAGAGTGTGTTTCCACGGGAGTTCATCTAAAGAACAATCGGCTTAAGCAGTTGTATTCAAATAGTATTAATGTTTTCAAAGCGACTTCCTATTTTCCTACTGGAAAGCCTGCCAAACACACTCTTCAACAGACACTAAAATAATTTGGATAGTTGATATGCAATCCAAATTTTTAGTGGAAAACAGCCAGATTCGACATCTGTGAGAAAGTGGGTAATTTTTATTATCCGCAGAGAGCATGCACTCGGTCCGATATTTTCTACCTCTACACATCTCTTTCTACTGGAATTGCTTTATGGTTTTACATGATCAACGGGCTGCCAAAAATGATTTAACCCCTTTATGGCTACCAGAATCAAAGACTGCGCTGTTGCACTGTTCTAATGGTGTATCGATCTAGAGGGATATTGTAAAATATAGATTTTAAACAGCAGGATTTTATCTCTGAAGCCTCTGACCCCTCAGGTTACAGCAAATGAATATTTGCTGTTGTTTTTTTTTTTTCAGGTAGTGTCTTCTTGATCATTTGTTATCAGCTATGAGAAGAAGAATGTCTTGTAAGCCAAGAGTCACTTCCATGTTTCCTCTGGTCCCTTCCTCTGTTTGAGATGTGGTCTGGCAGAACAGCTGCCTGGGGAGGAATGGATGGGAAAATGCCTTTGGGAAGTCCACCTTCCCTGCTGAGGACCCAGCACAACTCTCAGCTGTTGAGGTGTTTTTTCCTTGCTTAGGTTTTGCTGAAGGTGCAACCTAATTTATTAATGGTAATAAATATTTGCTTCTGCTGCCACACCACCCACGAGGTAAGATCCTTGAGGCCACAGAACCACCATCCATACACACCATGCATGTGGAGTTACTCTGATCTGTACAGCACACAGTCTGAACTTCTACTCCAATTTTTATCTTAACATGAAGAAGCCTGACTAGTTAGCATCACTTCTGGGCAAGACTTCACTATTCCATTTGCAAGCAGTAGCACAAGCAGAATAAAAATTATATATTAAAAAAATAGGAGAGGATATACTGCAGACATTTTACTGTTGCTTTTTTTTTTTTTTCAAAACAAGCTCAAGACTTTCCGTTCAAAACTACCTGCTGAGGTTCCTTTAAATAAATGAAAACAAATATTTATTGACTGTCTTGTCTGCACTAAAGAAGGCCATTCTCTGAGTGATCAGTAGAGCTGAGACAGCTTATCTCCTTTACTGAAAAGATTACCTACGTTCACTTTGTAAATGCACATGTGTATTTTATTACTCAGCAATTACCAGTTTTCTACTTATTTGCACAATATCCTGTTGGGAACAGGTGGCAGAACTCCTGTCGCCAAAGCAATCTCAAAATCTACACTAAACAGGGATAAATTCTGTTGTTGTTTTAATAACCAGAAAGGAAGCTCCTCTTGGCAGGGTTTTTTTCTCTTTTTTTTTTCTTTTTTTTTTTTCCCCCTCTCCTCCCATTCCTGTAATTGAGGCCAAATCCAAAGCAAGTGAATGGGAACCCCTGCACCAGTAGACTTTTACTGGACCAGTGCCAGTGGAAAGGGTCACAGTGTCCAGACTCTGATACAGAAATCCGATCAGCACTAACAGCCACTCCAACAACCCAGAGCATCAGGCAGATCTACTGAGAGATTTGCAGCTGTACATCTTTTGATCTCTGGGTGTTTGGGCTTTTTTGTTGTTTTTGTTGTTGTTGCTCATTTGTTCTGTATTTTTCCTTTCCAGTTGCAGAAATGACCAGAATGCTGTAAAATTATGAGAGAAGTTGAGAATGTAAAGCATCCTATTGATGCAATTCCAGAGGACTGTACATATATATTTATATAGATATCCCCACACATTAAAAAAAAAAAAAATCCCTCTTCTTGTTGTGCTATGTCTGATTTAGACTATTCACAGCCAGGATCAAGAACTCTTCATTTGAATTTATCTTATGACCATAACACTGTGCAAATAGTAGTAATCCTTTATAGTTAACAGCTGGTTTCATCTGAGGATCTCCAAGGACTCAGCAAATCCCAGCATACCAGAGGTCTGGTTCAAACACGTAGAGAGGGACGAACAGTTCCCATCGACTTTAGTTCCTGGCAGGCTGTAAGTCTCCACCAAATTTGAAGATAAATACCGGCATTACAATTTTACAGATAGGTAAGTCAAGGGAAAAATAAATAACAGTGGTACTATAGCAGAATCAAAACAGGAAACTAAGAATCTGGATTCCTAGAGTAATGCTTGACTGAAAAAACTCTCGCAGCAGCTCCTGCTGAAGTTATTTGTTCAATAACACCCTTGAGGGAAGAATGTAGAGGGGCCTGAAAACAGTGGGCATAGCTGAAACCTAACATCATGGTGTTTCCAGAAAGGGTGATAATTGTAAGAATCCCTGTTCTCTGACCATACTTCCCTCCCTATCTGTAAAAAAAGCAATATGGTGTGAAAGTACAATGGTGTTAAAAGGTAAAAATGTCTCAGAATGGCAGATAATGAATCCAAAGCCCTCAGTAAATAAGTCATTTTAGAGAATGTAAAATTAAAAGAGGGTGTGCATTTGCCAGTATGTGATATACTTTTCATTTTGAATAGAAAGGACTGTGTATGAAATACAATTGACAAACTTAATTCCTAAGGCAAAAGAAATGAAAGCTTTCAGCACGAAATACTTAGAGGATAGGTTAGGATTTAGCCTATATGTAGACACAATGTCTCTCAGAAGACTGATATTTCAGCATTTTCCTATTGCACAAAATTATCCCCAGGTGCATCTAGATAAAAAATGAAAAAGGTTCTCTCACCTATGCTTTTTTCTTAATTCCATGAGAGTATATCCAAACAAGAGAAGTTATTCTCTCAGTAAACATATAATACTTCTATGTCAACAACCTGGGGATGTGGGCACAGTATCACAGTATTTGCCAAGAACTGCCTGTGCTCACCGCAGTGTTAGCTCGCTGACAGGGGATTTTGCCCTCTAAGCCCTCCAGCCTCGTTGCACTGAGCTGCTCTGACTTCGTAAAGTCCCACCCAGGCACCAAAACCTTTATTTACTTTGGAATTAATGGTATTCAGTTTCTGAAAGAGATGCCCAAATGCCACGCTGTAAATACCTAGATGCAACAATGCTCCTATGTTTTTTCCAGTTCAAGATCATATACTTGAGCATTATTACAGAGCCCAACATCTACTTCCAGGAAGGCTGTGAAGCCTATCAGAAACCCAGCAATTGTTAACAGTGCCTCAGCAATCACATGCATCCAGTGCAGACTAATGTACGCCCTGAGTACGCAGTTCTTTCTGTGTTGTTGCCATTTCATAAACACTTAAAAAAAAAAAAAAAAAGTCGTCTCTTTCCAAGAGAGTTGTTTGTACCCATACAAACAGCTCCTCAGTTAACATAGCTTAACATGAAAAAATATTTTGCCTATGTTTCACCATGCAGTTGTGGTGAAATATACCTACAATGCCCATTGAGAAAACAGACCATTTTACTACAAATCACAGAATATTTGCTTTTGCAGTGAATAGCATCATAAGAATCTCTGCTTTAACTGAATTAATACTTCAGCCTTACTAGTGCTTAGCACAGAGAAAGTTCTTGTTCCCAATTAAAAACAGAACCAGTAAGAGCTGTACTCTAGTACCCTTAAAAAAACAACTTATAAAGACAATAGAACATCAGTGTCACACAGCATTTCCTTACTTCTGAACGTCTCATTATGTAAGCACACAAGATTACCTATGAGCCTTTCTAAAACTACAGTTTCAGAAGCTATAGTTTTGAAACTATTACAACAGCGTCTTCAATTCACATTCTTCTATATACTAAAATAACTTCTCCCTATGAACATCTCCACATGTAGAACCCTATGCATTTGTATTCACCTTACTGTTACAACAGCCAACTATGTAAATGCTTAAAATATCACAAATAAATACTGTTTTTGGATTTACATACGCATAGCGTGTGTGTGTATGGATGAAGAACTTCAGTGATATGAGCAACAAACTGATCTACATTAATGACTTCTGTGCCCACACAAAGCTGCATTACCTTTAGGGGTGCTTCACATGATCTCTATTTTGTTCTTTCAACAATGTTTTTAAAATTACTTTACCAGATACCATCACCTTCATGCTACAGAAATAATGGAAAAGAACAGTAAGCACAATAAATACATCAGCTAATGGGTAGTAGTAGGCTGTACAGCTCTACAGAAAGATTATTACAGGCACAATGCCACAGATTTATTTATGGCTTAAAGCAGTGCATGTCATAAGCATACATAGTTTTAGTAGGTGGAGTCATCTGAACCAATCTGGCAGAGCTTTCACATGGGAATGGCAAGGACTCCTCATTATCCAGGAATTAATGCTTTTATTGGCAAAAATGTCTCCTATGTATATTGCTGAATGAGAACAATGTGAAGCAGTTTCCAGTGAAGCACATTAACTGTTTCCTTTAGAGAACAGGCTGACTAACCACGACTCTTCCTCTCCGAGTTCTTCAGTCCTTCCAGCCATACAAACCTGCACTCTGCAGTCATTTGTCTACTTAAGCACAGAACCTCAACACAAGGGTGAAACACAGCTATCAACTAACACTGAGCTCCTATGATAGCTTAGCATAGAAGGTTACTCAAATCTGCATCAAATCATATGTAAAATTTAAATATGCAGATAGAGTTGTCTTCATGTTCAGACAGATATTAGTAATGCTGCTACAGGTCTGAAATGAAGCATGCACTTTTTAAATGAAGCATGGATGTTCTGTCTTACTGGAAGCAGAGTCTCAGGGGCAGCTCAGCTCTCCCAGCACTGCAGGGCTGACCCAGCCAGGTTGCACACTGCTGAATCACTGCCCATCTGCCCTGAGTCACTGGAAACCCCTCACAGTCAGGTTTTGAGCAGATATTGTTCTCTTAACCTGCTCCATCTCTTGAGACCACAGTGCCTGGGGACATGATTGCACGAGTGCCAAGTAAGGCCCATGGGCTGGATCACAATTGCATTTTTTAAAAAGCATTACTTTATTTCACTGACAATGTTCCTGAAGTTTTTGGTCTAGGCCCTGGCTTCATCCTTTCAATTACTCCCATGACGATAAACAAGACCTCATTCTTAGGGTGCTAAACCAGAGCACTTCTAATACCATGAAGAGTTCAAATTGAGTCTCACTATAAAGCCATTAGAAACTTGATCTAAGGGCATGTGTTCATTAAAACACTCTTGTCCTTACCTGCTTGCCACAGCAGAAATCATTCTCATCCCTTTCCTTCCTTAACACATACCCAACCTTCCAATTTTCCCCTGGCACCCCTTCTCCATTGCATTGAACCCTTGCTGCTTGTCCTGAATCCCAAGACTCCCCTTCAGTGCAACACCACTGGATTTGACTTAGTCACTGCTCAACGGGCTCTATCACTCATTAACCATGATCAAAAACGTACACCAAGTGTTCCTGTGTTTCCAAAACTTGTAACCAAAAACTTCATGTAAAACTCCATAAACTTTATTCTCTTCCAAAGCTGCTCTTAAAACTCCACTCCAACAAAATGACTACAGAAAAAAATGGACAAATCTGTGACCATTAGCATAACAAAAACACTAGAATATGTTGGTAATAATTGCATCACTCTTTTCTTATTTTACCCATGCTTGATTGACTTAAGCAGATTTTTAAAAACAGCAGATAGGCAAAACAAATAATGACAGGATTAATCTGACTTTTGCTGAAATAATCAACAAGAATTGTGTGTTTGAGTAGAACACCCACAACACTTTACAACTATATTGTGCCAAAGAAAAATACATTTTTACCATGCCCAGATCAAAGTCATCCCTTACAGTGCTGCATGACATGATAATGGGTTCATGTGGAAGAGACTGTGGCCCTTTAACTCTACTGACACAAATAGGAAATACTCAGTGCTTCTCTCAAGATCACTACTATACATCCTGAGGCCTTACTCCAAATATCTATTTCCCTTCCTGATACAAGATCCAAGTTGAAGCACAATCACTGGAGCAAAGGGATGGCTTTGTTGCTTGGGAGTAAAGCCATAAACAAGGCACGTGCTCCCCACAGTGCCTTCTACAGCTTGTCCATCTACCGGCATGGGACATGTGCTGTCTGGGCTCCATACCTCTGAAACACGGTCTGGGAGCTGCTTCATCAGGCAGGGTGTGGAAAGCCAACTCCACCTTTTGTGGCAGCACCATAGTTCTATTCCTGCCAACCCATGTGCTTTAACAAGGCAGTGAAAAACTGTCGTCATTGAATAAAGCACAGGAACAGTTTGTGTTATCCTCCTCCCTGCAGTTGCTGAACCAAATATTCTTTGATGTACTAAAAAAAAAAAGTTACTCTGGTTCTGTTTCCATGCAATGAACATAATACATAATATTGGCTTCATCTTAAAAATACTTCTTTTATGAAAAGCATTCCATTTGTACTGACTTAAGTGGGTGTGTCAAAAGCAAGAATTAAGTCCCAAGACACTTATATCTCTCCCTATATTTAATAAAGTAACAATTCAAACCCTGTTTGTTTAAAAAAAAAAAAAAGTCCAGCTACAGACAGCTTGTAAAATGCTACAGAGAAATTGCTTGAATCTCAGTATTTCTGATTCTGGACAAGCCAACTCAAGCTCACTGTCTGGAACCCACTTGGGCAGGGTTTCATACCAGATTTAAATGCCGCGCTGGCTGCGGGCCCAAGTACTACTGCAACAAAATTAATGTTGCAAAATCAAGTTACCATGCTCGGCATACTGGGACATCCATTATCCCTACAGATTTCCTGGGGGGCTGGAGGGGAGAGGACGTCGGCGCTGACGGAGGTTGCTTGGACATCTGTGTACAAGCGAGCATTAAGCCCCAGCACCCTGCTAATCCTTCCCCATTCTCCTTTCTTCCAGCCTCCGCAGCACCTTTGTTTCTTTCCATTTATCCTCCTCCTCCCCTCCCTCCCTTCCCCTCACTCTCTCTTGGTGGCCATTAACTATGCTGACAGTTTGACAGGCTGAAATAAGGAAATAAAACACTTAAACATTGTTTCCTGATGTATGCATTCATCTCCTCTGCCAAACACAGATATTGAGGAGATACTTCACTCCTCCTGTCAGCTCGCTAAATTATAGCCCAGCTCGCACAGCAGCACAACTCTCAGGTCTCACACATTCACTTGAGCCGTCTCCCAGCCAGAAGGCCACGCCAGTGCCATTTCCACATCTTTAGGCAGGAACTTCTTATATTCTTAATACCACATTTTCATACGCCTAGGCTGGAATTTCTGCTCAAAAGAGACTCTCACGCTCCTTCCGCTGAATATGCTCACGTTATCGTGACAGCTCTACTTCTGGCCTGGATTACAATGGAACTACTTCAGGAATTAAACAAATTAGATTGCACTAAACTTCGTGTCACTCTCCGAAGCCATTACAGCAGCTGAGTAAACCAAAACCTGGCTTTGCTTTGACCAGGTTTATTAAGCTTCTTCATTTAAGCATTTTCTCCTAGTTGACAGCAAGCATGCTGCTGGAGACTCGAGGCATCCCACCCTTTATATAAAAACTCACTGCTTGCAGCGCTGGCTTATGGGAGCCAACGTTGCTTGGCTCCCCAGGGAGAAAGCAGCAGTGATACTGTCACTGCTCATTACCTCCAGTGGGTGCTGCTGTGAACAAGCCTATGGGAAAAAACTCAGGGTAAAAGAAAAAAGTACTACAGAAGCTCATAAACATGTCCCACATCTGGAAAGTTCGCCTGATCCATACAAACAGAAAAAAAACAAAGTTGGTCAGAAACTAAATCTTTGCACTGCCTTGCCATTTATGACCGTCTTCCATATCAGTTAGATAAACACAAATGCTTCCTTCTTCATCAGCTGTGCTGGTGTAAGGCTGTGATGGAGCCAAGCCTTCCTTTCGCAATTTCAGGCTGCTCCCAAGAGCCATGCAGTGCAGTGCAGTACAGTTCCTACAGCCTCCCAGGGATGCCTGGTGGCTGACAACCATCACAGGGCAGGCCAACCTCAAAGCTTCACCATCTCCAAGTCTCTGAGAAACTGTGATAAATAAAACACTAAAATCCCAGATCTGAGACCCTTCCTCTTGAAAATTTAATTGGAATTAGCATGGAAAATAACCACGACAAAAATATTCATGAGGAAAAGACTGTATAGGTGGTGATGTCAAGATTTCGTCCTTTTGGATCCCTTCAAACTTGGGATATTCTATGATTCTATGATATTTTTTCTGTTTCCAAGAGTTTCTGTTAAGAGGGAAAGAGGTTTCAAATTCAATCACCCTGAAGAGCTAGCAGAACCCAAGTGGAAAAGTAATCCATTTGTTCATCTGGAGATAGCGAGGGCTTTGCTGTTGCCTTGTGATATTGACTGTCCAAGTGCAGTATTTCAACTGGTTACACATTCCTTTCGTTATTCTCCAAACGTGCATTAATAAAAGCAACAGCCTGTTATTTGCCATTATTTAACTGAGAGGTTTTGAATTTCATGAATGAAAATGAAAGAAAACATCAATAAAGCAAGAGGAAACAAGTTCCTTACTACTTCCTTCACACAAGCATATAAAAGAGGCAGTCAACCACAAACTACTGTTAACTCTTTACTGACAACACGCATGGAACTTCCTAAAAATGCCAAAGACTGATTTATTTTCCAGTCATTGGATAGCATAAGCAGCTCCCAGCTCACTGACAAAAGGCGCCAACCTATTCCATATACTCTTGGAGAAGGAACGATTCCACCCACTTGACATCAGTACCAATCCAAAGATATTTTCTCAACTTTTTTTCAGTTGTTAGCAACTGATCTTTGCATATTGCTGAAGTTTCAGTTCAGCTAGCCACTACACTTCAAAATTTCCTGTCATTTCTCAGATGCATATGTTGTTACTTCACAGTTCCTAGTGCACAACAAGGTTTTCTACCCATAGTCTTGCATTTACCTGTATTTTACTGATAGAATAAAATAATCAAAAGTAATGGGTGGAAAAGAGATTAAATTAAGTTGTTTTTTTTTTTAAATGCAGCTTTTCAGACTAAGAAAAATTTCTACATTTGGTAAAAATTTTCAAATTATTACTTAGTATTGGAATATATTTAGTTTTCTGAATATCCATCTTTCTCTTCCTGCATTCATTTTTCCCTCTTGCTCTTTTCCCAGTAGAAGAAAGAAAAAGTTAAAAGCTGAAGAGAAACCATAAATGAAAATGAACATATTATACCAAAATTAACAAAAACATATATAGGAAGTGTGGGGGGGAAATCATTAAAGCACCAGTAAAATATTTTTGTTCAATAGTTTTTCTAAGGAACAACAACCATTGCTAATAAATAAAAATTGAAATTCTTGTACTGTATCCTTCTGCATGATACCACCAAACAAACTTGGGGTTTAGCCCATCATCCATTTTCCCCAAAGTTTCTTGAGCATAATACTCACTGGTACAGAAGCTTCAAAAGAGTGCAATGTACGCAAAAGGCTTCTAAAGTAACCCTGAGTCCTCCATTGTTTAAATTCAATTTGCATACTAGATATCAACATATGATTATCCTAAGTGGATAACACAAATAAATATTAAGCAGTGAGTACAGAAAAATAAGAGACAGAAAAATATCAGACATCAGGGAAAGAACGAAGGAAAAAAGAACATGCCTTTCATGTTCCTATTTTTGGAAAGTATCTTCAGGGGCAAAGTAATCAAATACAGCTGCTCTTCAGTCACCTGCAAATTACCAAACATGAGCTCAAGAAAAAACAATTGCTATCACTATGTTTCAAAGGTGATCTGAGAATGTAAAAAAGAATTGAGAACAGGAAGGTAGAAGTAACAAGGAGTTCCTTCCATCAGCATGGTAGACCACAGCTCAGAGCAGTGTCACAGACAAAAGAGAGACTAAAGCCACCCATAATAAATGATGCTCCATAGTGTCACCTATCCTGATGTTCACTGCCTATCTGGTAGCAGTTCATCACCAAAAGCTATTGCATAGTTGTCTCCTTGTGCGCAATACATCTACAATACATGCTGAGAAAAAGCCTAACTAAAGTCAATTTCTTCCATTTGATGCTGTGGTCAAGGAAGTGCTTTCAGATTATTTCTGTATCAACAGAAACAGGCACATTTCGAATGGTTCAGACCATCTTCTGTCTGTCTTTGCTTGTTTCAATCCTTCTACAGATGAACTATATAAAATAGCACCACTGTCTGAAAAAAATGGAACCACATCCAAAAGGGCATTATTAAAAAGAAACAGTCATTCTGTACAGAGGCCAGCTTATAGCAATGCTTTCTTTTTAACCTGAAGCATGTGCTTAACAGCTATCGTCCAGTAGTCACGATAAGCACGAAGTGACAGTCCTGCTCCCCTGCATGCACCAGCTCCCACTGCCTGCAAAGAAGCTTCTTACTTGGATTTATTATTTATGGAAGAATATTTGTTGCAAAAACTGTTCAAGCAGTTCCCAGCAATCTAGAAATCAATGGGATCTGTAAAAGAAAAAGCCCCAGAAACACATCCTCCAAATGGCAGAAAATCAAAAAAGTTAAACTTCAAAACACTTCCATAGCTTCTCAGCAAAGCTGTCATTTGCATTCCTCATGTTCTCAATTTCCTTTAAATGTTGGGATCCCTAAAGAGACTACACCTTCCACGATGCATCAAACTGTCATGTTTGCATTGTACAGGCTTTATAGAATGGCCCCATTCCATCTTCCTTCCCAGTTCTATCTTTCCATGGATAAGAACAAAAGACAGGCCACCAAAGGTAACTAAAAGCACTATAATCACCTGCTTAAGATTTGATTAGGAAGAGCTATACGAGTAAACTTTTCACAATAGCAAGTCATTTTGATACATCAAAACAATATTAAATTCAGAAAGAACCACTCCTAACAGCCAATAACTCAGAAAGGTTGATGTTCTCTAACCACTGCAAAAATGCTCTGCTTGCATTATGAATTCCAAATGAAATCAAAACAGTAAGCAAAATGAAACAAGGCATTACAATCCCTGCTGAAATTAGCATTACTTCTTGGAGCAACCGTTCACAGCATTAATCATAACTACTACTCCTGGAAGACCTGGAAGAACAAAACCCACACTGTTTGGGATATCAGTGCTCCAAAGTAAAACAGCTCTTAGAGGATGGAGTCTCTGAGCTTTTTTTTTTTTTTTGTGACCATAATTTCAATAACAAGCATGTATTTCTTTCACTAATTATATACGATTTTTCTCAACTCTATTTCATTCCTTCTTTCCACAGCTTACCCTTACCACTTCACACTCTTTCTTTCCCTTCTATTTACCTCAAGGCTGCTCAAACTGCTGATCAGGATTGAAAGAGTCAGGTTCGACCAGTCAGCTCCTTCTATTTTCTTCACATGGCAAAAGTTTTGAATAGAGGGAAGAAGCAAAGAGGTGAAGCCAATGTTTTCTGTCCCAGACCTCGGAGGTCACAGCAGCTGCTGGTGGGTATCCACTCATAAGTTGGTGCCTCTAGGGCTGCGGCACCTGGAGCAAGAGCTGCAACACCCATCCTGGGCATCACGAGCAGAGCTCTGCACAATGTGCTGCTGCAGAGACCTGCACACTTCTCAACTGATTATAAAATGGATAAAAACCCAGAGATGTAAAAAAAAAAAAAAAGTGTATATAGTAAACAACAACTAAAAAAGCCTCATGTTCAGAAGCCTGTTTTATGTGTTCACAAGTATTTAAATTAAAGCTTTTGCTGGAATAATGAGAACCAGGTAGATTATGGCACTTCTCTCTGACGCTAAGATAATTAAAAGGGCAAAGTATTAACTAGCTTTGAAAGGAAGAAAAAAAAAAAAAAAAAAAAAGCTAATATCAGTTGTTCTGGGGATTATGGTCCTGTCTTGATCCTACCTTCACTAATCATTGCACTTAGTCATTAGACACTATGCCTGTCCCTGGAATCCACGTCTGCTGATTACTGCTTGTTGATCCAACTCCTCATCCAGGATTTGAAACACAGGGATCGTGCTAAAATGCCCTTTAGAAAGGCCATATAATGCCCTTTCTGCTTTGCACTACAGGAAAGAGATTCTTTCACACACACTGGTGGCAGCTATACTTTCATCATCTTTTTAGTCATGTGTTCCTCACAGAGGAATGTTGCAGATCGGATTTTCCTGGTTGAACAAATATGTATTTGCTACTTATTTTTTTAAAAAATACCTGAGGAAACATGCCTCCTCCCCTCACAGTCTCCCCCCAAAATAATTTCTAAATTAAATCTTACACAACGATTGAAAACAAAGGCATGTTGTAAAGAAAGCACAAATCACAGAGTTATTATTGGTAAAACACATAATATTAGTGCACATCCATCTAGTTAATATATATCTTATTAGCATACATTTATCTGTGATGAAAAAACATGCTATATTTTATGCAAATCACATGCAGAGCTCAGGGCTTCTGGAAAACTGCCATTACAGCCTTCAGTATTGCAAAATTTAGATGGCCCTTTTCATAGCCACTATGTGCAATAATATGTCTGAACGTAAGCTTCTGGAGTAAACGAAGTTACATAAGTGATGCACCTAGCCTACAGCATTTAAAAGAAAGATAGCATGGCAGGCCTCTGCATTCCTACTGGTTACACTATATAAAATATATAGCCAGCTGCTGCATTTGTAGTAATACCATTTATGTATTGTATTACTCTATGAAAAATCGAATTTATAAAATGCCTATTGTGTATACACACAGAAGCTACCATAAATCCCGAACATTAAACACTGTCAATGGATGAAAACCCACTTTCCCACAATATTCCACATGCTGAACGCACTGTGCTTTAATGCAAAAGCAAGAGAAGGCTCCTCAGCATTCAGCCCTTTACTGATTTTGAAAACACGCACTTGTTTGAGTAATAGTGTCTGCAGCAAGGCTCCAAGAAGTTTAAATTTTCCTCATCATGAAAACATTTTTAAATTAACCTGAAAGCGTGGCAACCATCCAGAACTGTTTTCATTTTTAGCATTATACTTACTTATTCCCACAGAAGAACTAATTGAGGGGGAAAAATATATCCCCTTCTAGGGAGAATCCTATAGTATTTAATATCTTGCCAGTCTTTTGATGTACTGACAGGAAAGGTAGGTCAGTGGAAGAGAATATATTCTTGCCCTTCTCTGTCACCCTCAATTAGCAGCTTCAGAAAAAGGTCTCAGGAAAAAGTACAGACAGACAACTGCACACTCGAATGTGCAGCCTGTCCCCATGCAACCCAAATGCAGCAGTGCACAACAGACTTGGCTGTTCCAGCTGTCCTCATTTCTGCCCCCCATCAAGGGACTCAAAAGCCCCCAGCTCATAGCAAGCATGCAGCCACAATAAAACATGTTTCAAAAGTTGCAGCATTTGGCCCAAATGACCAAAACTTTGGCCCATATGACCAGAACTCTGCCCACAAAAATCTCATAGCCAAGACCAGGCCACGGCTGGAGACGGCCAGCCCTCCTGGGCACCGTACCCAAGGACGCAGCCACAGGCCAGGCTGGGACTCACTGGGCACTCGGGGTCTGCATGCCTCTCCGTTCCCAGAGGCTGAATTCAGAAAGACATATTTCTATCCCCCCTACAGCCCTTTCTTGGTATTTTCTCATTACACAATCTCAGCAAAGTTTTTAAGAGCCTGGTTCAGTTCCTCTGAGCAATTCAGGTTTTACGTGACCACCACTTGCTTACAAACTTAAATTCACGGCTGGACACAGCAGCTTTCTGCTCCCAGGCTTTCTGCAGAAGGCTGCCCATCCTTTCCCATAGTTCGCTCCACTATCACATCTTCCTAACAGAGGAGAGCTTCTAAGGACAAGCTCACTCTCAGGAGATTTCAAATATTCTCTCTTCGTTTCCAGGCAGAAACTGCATGAGAGGCTGCTATTGCCTCAAGTTAGCGTGACAGCTGCTCTCTTGGCCAACACACTGGGGACTGGGCCAGAGACCACTGCAAGCAGCCATGGATTGAGCAAAAGAGCCCAGAGTCCTTTGCATGAGGCTCTCCCTTCTCTCTGTCTTCTTTACGCAGCGCAGAGGGCAGGACCAACAGCATGCACTTAGCCCTGGGTTGCAATAGTTAAAGTAGTAATCAGTTCTAACTTTGACATCTTTTCTTCTGTTTCTGAAGACATTCAAATACAGAAGTATGTGTTAAAGTGAAAGGCCTGGAATTGTTTTTAACCTGATATTCTGGCCACATCATAAAGACTCAAGATACTGATTTAAACAAACCAGTTTGCCTACTTCTGGTTTTACACTATGCTTTCCTGTACCGGAGAAATATGTAATCTGTCAGTGAAGGAAGCATTGTGATGGAACATACGTGTAGTTTATAACAAAACATGTATTGCATAATGCACGTAGTCCTGTTCAGCAATGTGGTGAAGGGCAGCAACAAAAGTCAAGTTTTGAGAAGAACCTCAAGCGGTAAGAACCAAGGGCTAGGAAATGCAGGCAGGGTCAGGCTGCTACTTTCCTTATGAGTGTACCCTAAAATGCAAAGCTGGCCCCTCAGCGTTCTTAATGAAGATATTTCTATATCATGTCATTTGTTATTAATGAAACACTACAGACTTAAAGTGCCCAGGGAATAGCCAAAATGCAATCTAGCCTGCTCCGCTGTAACAGTGGACATAATCAGAAGGCAAGGACACCTTGAGGTCTGTTTGCAAACTTGAAACAAAATAACCACTGCTATTACACCCCTACTATGTGAGGGCTTTGTACTTCATAAGCAGTTAGAGATAAAATTATAACAAAGTCAAAGAGATTTAGGAACTCTGGTTGCAAGCTTACAGTCAGACTTGCATGCCTACGTCCCACTGTCTGGCTCAGGACAGTTTTCACTTTCTCAATCTGTAATACTCATCTCTCTTTTAAAAGCAAGTGATTAGCATCTGGAGACTAAAGAAATCATCCCAGATGCCACCTAATGAGACAATACAAGGAAAGCATTTGCAGAAGCATCACTCTTCAGTACATATTTGGCACATCCACACAGGCAAGTGCAAACAGTCTTGACACTATCATTGTTTGTACTTTAGTATGAGGTTGAGAGCAAAGGGAAGCAGAGAAAAACACGTCCACAAAACAGAATAAAAAAACTGGCAACGATAATGATACTATTTAGATCTTATATAACACTAGTGCTAAAGAAGATTTCTCTTGTGAATTCCTGAAACAATACTGTAAATGCAGATATGAAAAATAAAAGTTAAAAAAGATATGCTCTGCTTACCAGATCGAGTAGCTCGATCGAGTAGCTCTCCATCCAGTATCTATCCTTGCAGTAGTCAGAACCTGACAGCTCAGAAGTAGAAGGCATCGTGCAGACTATTGAAATGTAACAGCCTATCATATAGGAAATTTCTTTCAGACTGTAGGCAGCTAGTGGCTGGCATATTCCATGAAACACACACCTTATAAATCTCTGTCTAACATGATTTATGTGAATGTTTAATCCTTTCTTAATCTGGTCTACCCCTAAAAATACAGTACTTGTCCACATGGACCTCATTTTATTGAAGTGTTTTATATCTACATGTATATCATAAGGGCAGAGAAAAAGCCTTACTTACTATAAGAAATGTACCACTTAGTATGATGTTGCAACCTCTTAAAGCCTAAGGAGCTTATTGTGTCAATAATAAAACTACACACACTGATTGCTTCATACATAATATACAGAAAAGTTGACATCTGTATTTTATCCTTTTGTATTTAAACCTCTACTGTAAAAAGCAGTCGTTACAGTATTATTTTCAATATACTTCTCTTAATCAAACTATAGAAACTTCATTCAGTCATTCTACCCTTTCTTCCAGTTGTCCAATAAGCAGAGCGCCTCTCCAATCAGTAATGTTTTTTTTTACTTTGAATCTGTACTCCTTATGGGTGGCACAAAGCTGCCTTGCCCCAGGAAACCCAAGAAGGAGGAATTCTGATCCACATATTTTGAGTACTTCCCTGTTTTTCACTCCCTGCCAAGGAAGATATTTACTGCAGTTCTGAGTGAATGCAATTTACCATTCCCTAAATTTGATAGTTCCAGTAGGAAAAGGAAAAATTTGGTGCCACCTGTTTCTTCACAAAAGCAGCAGAGATCAGTATCGGGGCAGATCCTGCCAGCAGTCTCAGTGCAGCCAAGTGGGGAGGTCGCAGTCACGACAGTGGTAATGATGACGTGGCTTTAGTTTGTACTGGTTCAATAAACATTTTAAAAGTTGCACTGCATACACTCCATTCATGCAAGAAATCTAGATTTTGGCTTCAGTCGGTGCTTATTCTGGAAAAGTTGAATGCTCCTTACCATTGCTACGCCACAGTGCCTGCTTGCCTCAGGAAGAGATGTGGTTCAGGCCCCAAAGAGCATTCAGGCCTCTCACATGAGATTTAGGGGAAACTTAGCTATGGAAGCTAAAAGCTGAGCCCTGAAGGGCCCTGTTCATCCGCCACCCAACGCAGAAGGCACTCCAGGCAGAGCAACAACCTTTAGCAAGCCTGCCAGAACCTCTCTAGATGGTGTCCAGAAGGGGTACAGGCTCCCTCCCATTGGGCCAGCAAAACCCTAGCTCAGTGCAAGCACCATTGCACCAGATGGATGGCACCTGGCTTCTGCAAGAGGTAAGGACACATATCCCCTATGAACTTCCACAGTGAGCTGTGCTATTGCCCTTTGGGTAATTCTGTAAGAAAAATCACTGCATAACACATCACCCTTGGAATAGTGCTAATTTCTACTAAGCATCGACTGCATCTACTTTTCTTTGCCATGACAAATCTTTTGCTCCTATGAAAGAGAAACACTCCCCAACAAAGGATGGTTATGCCCCACACTGTCAGCATTACCTCACTGCAGACTGCTCCCTGCTCAGCAGCTCCTCTCCTGAGACAGTTCAGTCCCTGGGTGCTATCCTAGGGATGTGGGGTAACACTATGCTCACTGCACATCAGACTTCAAGGACCCTCTCAGAGCAGTTATTCTTGCACTAATGTCAGCAGTTGTCTTGACTGAGAAATCCAATTATCATCATATTTCTGAAAATAAAGTTTAATTATAGGCAAGTATGATGAATCTGTAAGTTATGCTGATTACCCAAATGAACAGTAGCATAACCAACAGCATTAAGAATATATCTGAATATTCTTAGAGGGCAGGGTTCAGGTCTCCGGAGTTTGTGAAAATATTTCTACAGATGTTAGAATTCTTTGGACTTTAATTAATAAAAAAAACGATGTCAAGTCATTCCTGCAATATAAATATTTTATTTATACCACTCTTAATACTATTAGTTTACTAAGGATTCAATGAATAAAAGCATTAAAACCAAGTAACCAGTCTAATTTAAGAAGTATATCAACATGACAACCTGACATCACAACATTCTGATAAAAAATATTCTGCAAAAACCAGAATTTCTTACTGTTGCTTACCTAATATTTTCCGTATTAATTTTCATACCAAGAAAACTGCAATGAAAAGAAGTCAATAAAATATTTAAATGTTAAACATTGACATTCTTTTTCTTTTTTAATATCGCTGTTGCTCTAAATTAGAGGCTTTCTTTTTATTTATTTATTTCTACAGCTTGACATTGCATTCCCATGCTGCTAGTGAAAACTTCTCCTGCCAAAAAAAAAAAAAAAAATCAGTTGAGATTTACTATCACTCTATTTATTCCCTGAAAGATAACTGTGATGTTTGCTGGACAAGGGAAAAAAAAAAAAAAAAAAAAACATCCCAAGGAAGGATCTGTCTTCTTATCTATGCTGTGTTAGCTAATGAGAAAATGTAACTGCGACTCCATTGAGGAGAGAAGAAGAGGCAGAAAGCTTCTCTCTTTCAATAAACTGTTTCACATAGTAAGACTAATAGTGCAGTGTCTCATAGTCATCATTAGGCTAGCTAGTAAGTAGTACATTATCTTTAGTTTTCTTTCTTTCTCCAGGGCACAGTCATGTAGTTACAGCTCCTCATTATCCTTGGAAGCTGTAAATTTAAGTGTAAACTCATTGTCTCTGCAGGGGTTGCAGGTGAGTGGTATGTAATATCATTTACTCCATTCTCTCTACTGAATTTTGTAGAACTGTACTTTAAAAAGATTTTTCCTGTCTTCTAAATCATCCTCGCTAACTGCTAAGTGCTTGAATCTGCTCTGTAACCCCCCTGGTTTGGCCAGGATGATCACTTGCTTCATCCAAGCAACCCACATCTGTGTGGTCCCCCAAAATGATGTGTGGTCACTGCAGAACCTTGTAATTTACACAGATGTGCTCCTGGGCAGTGGTGGGACAGCAGCCAGGCAGCTTCAGGCACCAGAGGAATGTATTCCATCCATTTTTATTACCAGTTGCTCCACCACTGCCTGCAGTTCCTCAATTATGGCTAGCAAGCCTACCTCAAAAGCTAACGAGGGAGGCATGTTCTTTCCTGCTTATGGGAGCTGCAAATACATCAAAAAACAAAAAAAGAAAATTGACCCTTTTATTAACTTGGATGCCAACTTTGCATTAAGCCTGAAGCTTCCAGTTCAGCTTCTTTGCTTGCTCTTATTCAATTATTTTTTTGTGGGTAGTCAGCAGAGACCCACATTAAAATATATACGGTGGAAGTAATTACGGCATTAGAACACAAGATGCAGAAATACATGGGACTGGACCACACCACGCAGCTCAGGAAGAACTTACAGTCCCCCATTTGATCAGTTCATGTCTAAGCTGCATACAGAAGTCCTGGGGGAAACAGAAGCTGGGCAGTGGTTGGGCAGCCTTCCATCTGCAGAGGTTGGTAGAACACAAGAGGGAAAGGGTCCCAGTGCAACTGAGCAAACGCAAAGACAGGTGTAAGTTACTAATGAATACAACTGAAGGTGGACCAAACAGAAGAGGAGGACACAAACTGCCCTACAGAAAAGACATGGCTAATGACTTGAAGTACAAAGGGCCTCCTGTGATATCACAGAAGACTTCAAGAGGAAACAAAGATCTGCTGCCTTGCAATGTGTGATGCACAAGATACAAACGAACTGAAAACAGAACAGTGACTTACTTAGTCACTAGCTAAATATAGTATGGACCAAAACTGAAGTACATCCATTACCTGCATTCCTAGGGGCAGAGAATGACAACAGAAACCAACCCTCCTTCCTCCCCTCTGAGGTGGCAGAAGTGCTGGTGACTCACAGAAAAAGAGTTTGTTTTGACTTTACATTTAATTCTGTAACAAGAATAGAGCACTAACCAGTTAACACGGGTATTTAAGTCTTCAGAGCAAAAAGTGTACCCACACCAAGAACAGCCCTATATCATATACTACTAATTTAAGAAAAGATACACATGCTTAAGGAATGGTAATGGGAAATCTCACGATCTTAAAAACACAATAATGGGAAAAAAATAATTAGTGCTATCAAAACACAGCAGCATTGTAGATGTAATTGATTGGGGCATATTTTGAGAAAGTAAAAAAAATATTGGCCTTTTTAATTACCAACATAGCTATTTCAAAATGATCACAACATTTATTTTATGTATTTATTCTACATCCTTTGATAAAATTGCATTTATTAAAAAAAAAAAAACAACAGTGAATTGCCTCAAAAAAGGTCAATAAAGAGTGAAAGCCATATACTTTTTTTGTACTATACTTTTTGTGCACTTTTCACCAGAGCAATCATTTTCATAATCATTCTCTTAGTTCAGATAGTTTTAAAGTCTTATTCCTTTACAGAGAAAACACTGACGTGGATAAAAACATCTAATTGTCTACATAAAGACTTCCACAGCATAAAGAGCAGTGTACGAACATAGTGCTTTGGAGAATACTTCAACATTTAAGAATATTTTAAAATATTGTTTTCCTTTTTAAAAAAATAATCAGGGCAGCATTCACTGAAATGTTGACGTTCGGCCTAGTAAGCATTAAGACTGTTCCTAAATAGACTGAACAAATGCTATAAAGGCTGTGAAGCATGAGTGTCAACCAATTGCCATTAGGAAACACTCTTATTAAAATGTAATACAGTAAATGGCTTACCCTGTTGTATTTTCAAGCTTTAATAGTCTTTCATATTTAGCTAAACTGATACAGTGTGCCTGGGAGAGCCCTATGTTTTGTAAATATCAGTCCTTCAGCGGATTCATTGGATTACCTGTATTTTATTATTCAGCACAGCCCAGCTGTGTGACATTTCACTTAAAACTGGCATTGCTAGTGAGGATGAGAAACGTAGCAACACTGACTTCTTACCTAATATTTCCTCACGTGGGTGCAAAGAAAGGAAAACAGCTGCAGGTCATATCAACTGGACAGATTACTGTGGGCAACCAAGAACTCCTATCACAGAAACTGCCAATATAGCTTAGTCTCAACTTATGTTCTCATAATCAACTGAACGCAGAGTGCTAAGATGCTCTTAAAGAGACTCCCAAATAATTAGATTGCATTCCTGTCTTGGCTAAGATGTTCAAATTGAAGAAATAATTCCAAACTCAATTTCTTATTTTAACCAAATGTCACATAGCTGCGCTTGTTAAACTTTGCATAATATTTGGACCGTTTCATGTGTAAATTCAATCAATCAATAAGACATCTCTACGAAGCTATACATGCATGCAGAAGTATACAACTTAGATCTAAGAGTCAGAGAGCCCACTGATTAGTATATTTATAATTTACTAATAGTTACTCCTTAAGATTGAGGCTTTCAGTCTTAAAATTTTGCAATAAAATTCACTACCAGTTACATTAATGTAGCATCAGCATTTTCCTCCTAAGAAATAATTAACTATAAGGAAAAAAAAAGTTGTGGTTTTTAAACATGAAGCTTCGCAGCACTGCATATGGAAGAGATACAACACTTTAGGTTGTGTATATAGTCAGACATTTACTTCAGAAATGTAAGGGAGAAGATTTTGAAAGGAACTATGAATGTCATTGACTTGAAGCATCAGAGATTGATGGGAACCCCACTGAAATGTAATTAGAGCTCATAAGCTTTCTCCACCCCAGTACCATCTTAGTGAAAGGACTGATGCTTTTCCAAACCTATCTGGATCTTGAAGTACCACAGCACTTACTATGATCCCCCACCAGAAGACCTATTGCTCAACAGATATCACAATCTTGGAATTACAACCTTTTCTCATCATATATCAGTAGCTTTCTTTCAAGAAACATAGATCAAGCAAAAACATTAGCTAAATGAAAAGCATTCACCCTGAAAATTTATAGTCTATGCAATAATATAAGGCCAGAGATACAGTACAAAAGATTACAAAGCACTTTTTTTTTTTTTAAACACATCCATGGTTTTCCAATGAGACACAGCTTCCCAAATTACTCCCAAGTTATTTTTGAAAATGAGTTCTGAATAGGGACTTGAAAAATTTCAGTCTTGGTTCCTCATCCAAATAATTCATCATTTGATTGAAGCAAATCGAAACAGAAGGGGAAGAAAAAGACAAGTACTTTGGGAAAGGGTCACTACTGGCAGCCCCAGTAGCAAGATTGTTAAGAAACTAAACTGTAGTTTGTCACCTTGTCAGCTCTCAGTGCTACACCTAACGTGCTTACAGGACAGAAGCGCACCTGAGTTTCTGTTTATCCACAGAGTCCCAACTTCTAAGGATGAAAGTTAACACTATAGTAACAAACTAAAATAGCTGTTTAGTTACTTCTCCTGGATTTTTATTTTTTTTTAATACCATCTTGTTAAGAAAAAACAAGGAAAGCTGTTTCTTCTCAACAATCTCCAATGATAATTTTGAATCCCTCGCTTGGATGAAATTTCTCCATATGTTTAGTTGCTGAATAAATGCTGAACAGTGACTCTCCTTAGATGAAGAGATGTGTAAAATTCTTCAAAGGCAAACCAGTTAAATGGCTGCAGAGGTTACAGAGATAATACCTGCTTTACCTTGGTCAAGGTGCACCAAGGAGTTTCCAGCTTTTCTCACAGCCCCAGCTCACAGTGCAATCCCAGAAGACAGCACTAGCATAGCAGCCATTGGTTTCCCCTTGGCTTTCTTCTCCTTATACCCCACCCACACAGACCTACAAAACACAGATCTATATAGAGGCAGCACATTTCACCTTCTTTATTCAAAACTAGATTGCAGAACTGAACTCAGGTGAAATACGTAGGTGGTGTCCTAGTATCTTCAGGGTATTAATTAAAACCCCTCATTTCTCAAATACCTTGTAACATCTGTGCCTTGTTCTTCCAGGGGAAAACTCATACCCGTATTTGACCACATCAAAGACCACATGCTCACTCCAAAGTTGAAAAGAGCATTGCTCCTGCTAGTGGAGGTTGCTCTCTTTGCACAGTGCTTATAGAAAGCAATCAGAAATGGGGACTTCTGAGTTCTTCCCCCAGCTCCATTTTCAAAATAGTTGCAGATGAGAAAAAGAACAGACCTCCATTAAAAATACCATGGTTTGGGTGCCACAGGGCATCTCTGAGAACTGCAGCTGCAAGTATTCAATATACTTTTGCAGAAGGAGGGCAAAGGAGGTCCCTGTCTCTGAGGGTACAAGACGCTTGACATCACAACACCAGAGTGCTCCAGGGACCCCAGATGAAAAGCCCTCAAGGGGGGCAAACCTCATCTTTGGCAAGCTCAACATCAGACTATGCTTCCAACCCCTTTTCGTTGGGAACAATATTTGCTGCCACTATTAGTTTAGGCAACGGTTAGAAAGAAAACCTTTTAAAAACATGTATGTGTGTGTGTATATATATATATATGTATGCATATATATATAGCACAGATAAAATTTGCAATTCAAATTGATATTTTTAATCTTAAAAGTATTTTGGTGGAATGAAGTGAAAAATAGAAAGAAGAACAAGTTCCATAAATCTGTCACTCGCATAGCGCATCACTCACAGCTCTCCCCAGCCCACCGAGGAGGAGAGCCATACAGCTTTAAAATGACTTCATTCCCATATTTACATATTTTTAATAGGGCCATGATGAATCTCCTTCCGCTTGACTCCTATTTTGAGCTGTGATATTTTAATCTCCATTCTTGCTGCAACTTAGCAGATGAATGTGCAGTGTGACAGTGCTCAGAGGAAATAGTATAAATAAAGCAAAGTGGAGCTATGACATCTCACATTTTATAGCTTTTTTATTGTAGCCTAAGCATAAACAGAGCACAGCTGTGTTATACTTACTGCTGTGAGCACTCCCCCAGCTCCAACCCCCTACTGCTTTTAAAGCGACACTGCCCCTTCTTGAGATCCTCGGGGTACACACACTGATGCTAAAGGCATCGCTAACAGGAGCAAAATGCCCCCACGTTGCTTCTCTCCCTCTGTTTTTACTTTTTCCCCTTTTACTGACTTGCTTTGCCTTCCTCTCCCCTCTCATCCCCGCGTGCCACAGGATGTGACCCCACAGTCCCCAGTGTGTACACACAGAAAGCGCTGCACTGCTACCTACTGAAGGATGCCTTTCCTCCCTCGCTGCTATAATTTGCTCTATTTAAGTACACACACACACGCAATGCACAGAAACAATTTGCAAAAACAACACTTTGATAAAAGACTTGTAACTAGCTGGAAGTACTCAAAATATTGCCATCCTTTAACGGTGGTATTTCACAGAAAGAGTTCGTGCGTTTCTCATCAATTCTTGATAGGTTTTTTCCCTACAGAAGTCAGTTCAAAAGGAGAAACACCAACTTTACTCCTGCCTATATAACAACATGCTATCAGGGAGCATTCCTAGGCAGCAAAACCCCTTTTCACCTCAGGAATTTATGAGATATCACAAAGGATCTCATCATAATCATCACCACACATTCAGCAGAAAAAAAAAGCTTCCATCTGAAGCTTTGGACCAGAAATTCACAATGCACCTGGACACTTCATGACTACATATGAAAAAAAAGGGTTTCAAAACTCAACAGCCAGCAATTTCCCCCATATAGTCCAACAATCCTGTTTACCCTTATGGCATGCTGGAAAAGTGCTTTTCCATTTCAGATTTCAATAGTATAAACACGAGCACATGTAACACGCAAATGTATCACACTCCTTCTGCTATCTATTTAGCAAATAAATAAAAATAAAGATCAAGACTCTGTAGTGATCGCTTTTGAGAGAAAGCTTGAGCATTGCATCCATCTCTCCCAAATCCAAGGCCAGAGGACACACAGGAAGTTTTTCTTTTTTTCTCAAGGAAGACCATGTTGCATATCTCACCCCATTGACAACTTCGGCTGCGAAGAACATTTCAGTGACCACCAGTGCCACGCTGTGAGCTACAACTTTGTTTTTGTTGCCATCCTCAGCACTCCTTCTTTGTCCCACTAATCCTTGAGAGTATTTCCTGCCTCACTGATTCTAGAAACCTTTTCTGCAGCCACTTTTGCCCCCACACGGGGCTCAGTAAGAATGAAATAAATCTATTCTAATATCTTAGATAGGTAGCAGCAAGCAATTCTCATGAAAGCAAAACCAGTAGTTAAAAATAGCAAAAAAAAACTATGTTAGACGTGTATCAACAATTGCACTGAACAACTGATAATAAATTTAATAAAAAAGAAAGTATGCTGAAGCCGTTTACATACAGAAAGCTGATTTAACAAACCAAGTTTCAAAACTGGGATTTCAATATTCCCAAGTCTGCCTGAAGTTGCCCCTCCACTAAACTCACGGCTTTTTAGCCACCAGACTGATTCAAAGGTCTACTTAGCAAACAGCACTTTAATATATATATATATATAATTTAATATATTTATATCTATCTATCTATATATGTAAGTGCGACCCTCAAGACTTACAAATCTATCCCCTAAAATTTCCTTGAGCCTTTCCATCTTATTCCCCCTATAACTTCATAAAACGTTGACATTACATGGCCATACTCAGCTATTCCCATGTGATGATGTAAATAAACTCAGATGTTTTTGGATGAGCACATAGTTTCTACTAAGCTGTCAGCACAGACATTAAGAGATCCCTCATCAGCCAGAGCCATGCTGCCCAGAAGGCACCACTGAAAGCCACACGTTAGAGATCTTCAACCTCTTCCAAGGCCCAGCAGGAAGGATACCTTGTCTCTCCTTGGACGCAGCATCTGAAGGCAGGCAGGAAGGTGCCAGGAAGCTGCCACTCAAGGCCCTTCCATAGGATGTGGAACTTTGCCGATCTTAGGAACTGATGTTGGGAAAAGAGCATGAAGGAGAATGGCCTCAAAGCTGGAAGCTCAAGAAGGCCCAGCAAAGCCACCACCAACAGACTGGTTACAGGTGTCCCACTTCTGCCAGCCCTTCAGGTAGGAAGCACATACTGCTAATCCCAAAACTAATCCCATTTAATGGTATTGTCAGCATCAGAATTTGCTTATTGTGAACGAGTGAAGAATGAAGGAGGTGGGCCACAGATTGCTATTTACTGGGGAGAAAAAATAGACAGGAGGAAAGGACAAAGGAAGAGACAAAGCTAGTGACATAGCCACAAAAAAAAAAAAAAAAAAAAAAAAAAAAAAAAAAAAGCGCATAATTCTCCATCACCTACTTCCTTTTTTGTTTGTTTTTTTTTAACTAAATCTTTTCAATGTCAATGACTTCCATAACAACAGTACCTCCAACATCCCTGTGGATGGCTCCTTAGTACTTTCCAGAGTTGCTGCAAAACTCTGCAAATACCTACAGCTGTGAAAAGCGCCAGTAAAAATCAGCAGTGTATTAGTACAATAAATATATATATTTTAAATAGAGACATTGCAGCTAAGCCAGAAAACTGACTTAAAAACCTTTACTCCTCCTTCTTCTCTACCTCAGATAGATCCAGAAGTTGTTCATAAGTGCAACAGTAAGCCTATCTTGAGTATGAAAAGTTTGACAATGTCACAGGAGAGATTTAATGACAAGAGTAGAACTGACTCCTTAGCTATAGTATCAACATCACTTCTGGCATGGATGCTCAATTTGGAAAGCTTAATCCAAGTCAAATAACGCACAGATAAAAAGACTCCCACTAGAATTGGTCTGCTGCAAAATTATAACCAGATTCAAGTTTTACAGGATAAAACCATTCACTAACTCTCAATTGGTACTGCTGCCCCCCAGATTCCTCTGCACAAACTTTCTGCCCATTGCTAGAAGTCCAACGAGCATGACTGAGGAAGCCTCAAACGCAAGCAAGCAGCCATGGCAAACACCATCACAGCACATGCAATGACGCAGTGTATCGACACATGCAAAAATGCCAAGACATCACCAGTTCATCTGCAGGCTGGTGCAGCACTAACTCATGACAACGTATTTCTCACCTAGTGACTTCAAAGGGTAAATACAGATACGACTGCAGTTCCTAGAGAAAACGTCGTATGCCCTGGAAGGCATTTATTTCCCTTGTAGGCCACCGCTCCTCTCGCCGCCAGCTTTCAGCTAACTGGCACGGAAGAGGCTGCAGGCAGGTGCTGTAGGGTACCTGCTCTAACAAACAAAGAGAGGTAGCAGTGGGCTTTTTTCCTTCTTGTTTAGTCTTCAGTCACAACAAATGAATGAAATGAACCAAAGAAAAGAACTAAGCTGAGAAAAAACAAAGTAAAATTAGTAACAGGCTAACAGCATATACCCGCTGCCTGGGGCAACATACGGCTGATGGATGATGACAGCCAACAGACGAATCTTCATTCCCTGTCTACTAAACAAATTAGTAATCTCATCAATATCGTCACTACATTCACCTTCTGCAGCAGCTGCTGCTGCAACATGACTGCTGTTAAGCTTTAGGGGGAAAGCTTGGCTTTGTCTTGCACTCTGCCAAGTCCTGTGGGCAGCCAGGGTTGCCACCCTTTGGAAAATGCAATTAACATGCCAACAAGATTTTTTATTTTATTTTATTTTATTATTTTTATTTTTTAAAAGGCCTGCAGAGCTGTGTATGACAGCGATTGTCACTCAGATGGCACACAATGAAGTCCTGCGATCCTACAGAACTTGCACCTTCGGGGCCTTAGCAGCTGTCAGGGTCTCCAATTAAAACGAGCTCAGAAACCTTAAGCTTGATGAAGACACCAGCACTTTGCCTCAGACTGGCTCTAAATTGCACTTCATCTTTATTCTTAAAATTTCTCTCTATTAAAGTAACTACAAACCACCTTGCTCCCCTCCATCACCACTCCAAACTGTCCTGAGCCCCACAGACCAGTGGTATTTCCAACACCATCAAAAAGAGACAACGCTATCGTTATCGCTTCCAAAACTCATCAGAAAAAAAAACATCCCGATTCAACCACACTCCAATCCAGAAAGATCAAATTTTAACAGCATTCAAGAAATCATCTCTTGTAAAAAGTGCAGATTTCAAAGTTTGCTAGCAACCGCCCCCCAATAACTTCTGCAAACTGTAGTATGACTTCACTTAAAAAGATGGAAAATTTAACCTATGCTGTAAAAACAGAAAAAAGATATATGCATGGTTGTTTACATTCACAGACAAACACGCTCTTCCTTTCTCCCACACAGTTCTTCAGAAAAGGAATTGAAACCTGCATAAAGTTCAATGTATTTCTCCTGAAGGTCTTCTATAATGTCAGCAGAATACATTACTTACCAATATCCTGTGTTAATAACTAAAATTATCTGTTATTTGTTTTGATCAATCAGTTTCCATTTGAAAACAGGCAGCATACAGACCAACCTATTTCTGAAGCCACGCATTGCGTGTACCTGGATACAAATGTGTTGTACATAGACTAATGACAGAAATTCATTAAGTATTCACAAGAAAACCTCATGGTTGCATTAGAATTTTTCTATCTATGTAAGTTCTTAAGGAGTAGTGCAAGGTAATGGCTGGCAATTAATCCCACTGACTCAGACATCATAGTTGTTAACAGCTGAGATCTTAAATGGATGTCAGGACTAGTGTCTCCTCCTAACTAAATGGACAGGACATATATTTGCTCCTGTTTGCCTCCATAAATGACTCTATGAAAAATTCACAGTGCTTCTTTGTGCTCAAGTAAGAACATATAACTTTGCTCTGTATCCTCTATAATAGATGAAACAAGGACATGTTCCTGGAACACACCGAGTCACAATTCTATGTTGTCTTCCAATTTCTATTTATGTTCTAATTTACTAGATCAAATGCATAATAAAGATTCTAGGAACAACATTTAAACACCAAAGAACCTTCGTCAGTCACACTGTATTATTTCACATCTTTAACCACAACACTCTCAATTTAATTATTTTCCAGCATTAAAAATCTTGCTGCCTAAGTAGCTGTTTACTTCAGCTTCTTCTCCTACATAAGGCAAACAAAACTTTCAAGTTCAAGTAAGAACAAAAATAAAATTTTGCTACTAGATGTAACATACTTATTCCCCTCCCCATAGTGTGTTTTCTGTTTGTTTGGTTTTTTTAAGAAATAATTATTTAATCGTATTGAAGGAATATTTCCTTTGGCACCTAACTGTCCGCAAAGAAAAAAAATGCTCTATTGCTTCATAAACTCCGTCACAATGAACATAATCCTTTAGTTAAGTGCCAATTAATTATTAAAAACATTCATTGAGGATTAACAATCATGAAATAGATACAGCTCTATTATGTAGTTGTTAATCCTCAATAAATCTACTTGTAATAGACAGCATTTTAGTATGAGAGCTAGCCTACTTAATCTAATGCTTTATATTTAATTAGATAATTATTGCATGTTAAAAAATACATTCATTATGTTTAATAACTATGTAATAAGCATACAACTAATGGACAGATTAGTAATCCTCAGAAAAGGACTTTTTTTTTTTTTAGTAATCACTTGTATTAACATCCAAGAGTGACTTTCCAACACAAAGGCCAGCACGTTACGCTCTCCTACCTGCAGAAATGCAGGCCAAAGAAGGGTTTAAGCTCCATGAATCACTCTCTTTGGCCCCACGGAGATGATGTGGGAGCCTGAAGAAGCTTGCTTGCCTTCAGCAGACATACTCCCTTGAAGCACCCAAGATTACGCCCCTGCAGAAAGGAGCTCAGCCTTCCTAACATCAACTACATGACATCGCCAAATAGCAGTCTTCTTTTCAAGACAGAAGATTTGGGCTGGAAGGTGTGAGGGCATGCCATACGATACATACATCACCCTGAGAACAAAGAACTCTCTGGAACTGCCTGTTCCCATGGAATAATGCTGAATACACATCAAGCTGTACAGAGATGCTTTTCTTACAATTTTATTTCTTATATATTCTCTCAGCACCTCTTTCAAAAAATGGTTATAGGGAGACATGCATCTCCCATTCATCTAACAGCCACCTCTAGTCAGCCACCAGACAAAGGCAGATAGTCATGATGCCTGTTTCTAGGGATAAAACTATAAGAGCTATTTATAGCACAAGGATCAAGCTCTGAGTGGCCTTTTTAGGAAGTAAAGTTAATAACATGATCACTAATCCTTCAGCTGAAGCAGTCTCATGAAACAGGAGTATCAACTCATGTTCTGCATGTCTGGAAATCTCTCATTCCAGCTGTTGGCCAGTAACGTTATGTAACAAAGGTGACTTGAGAGATGGTGGTTCAGATGACCCTAAAAAATCTCCATCAGCCATTTTCTGTCTCGTCTTTTTCCCTTGCACTTCAACAATGAGCTGATTTTAGTGACTGCTCTCTTCAAAAAAGTGTTAGCTCTTGAACCAATGCCAGTGCATTGCATCTCAAGAACAGTAGACCTTGTTTTTTGATGGTGTAAAGAATACATCTGTAATTCTGTAAGTCTGTGACTGCTTACGCTCCCTTCTGGAACTGAAAGTGAGGAAAAAGGAAAGATGGTAGTCAGACAGAATCAAAAAGCACAGATTTTGGCTACTATTTTAAGTCTTGTATTGACACCATAAGTGATCTGTGTTCTTTCTTTAAAGTGAAGCTACAGCAGCTCAAAGTTAACTACAGTATGTTTTAAAGAAAATAACTAGTGCCACATAAGTCCACTTAACTTAGCAACTGTAATTAGTCTTTAATATGAAAAAGGAACTGCTCAGGATTTCAGTTTTGGGATTGTACGTGCTGGACCTCTCGTATTTTCATGCAAATGTTCATCTTCATCAACTCAGTATCTTCCTACATTATAATAATTAAAAATCAGTAATAAAAGATTAAGTGATACTGTAAGTACCAGCATGTTCTGGTCTTCTTATATAGCAAATGTTCCAACAAGACAAAAAAATTATTTTGGCATCAATAACCTTTGTAAATTCTGCTGTTAACTCAATGATTGGAATTAAAATTTCTTCTTCAATTGAATAGACTATTGTCCCTCCTTAAATGAAAGGAGGGAATATATCTGTCTACATGGAGAACAAGACTGCATCCAAATACACCATCTTGCCCTGTTTCTCAAGGCTAACTGCAGGGTGTGATTAAGATCTAAGTACCCTATGATCATGCTGCTGAGCTCAACACATCACCAAATTATCCCACATTTCCTTTTTTATTTTTCTAAGATTAACTTCTAATTTGAAGATGGCAAAAACTGAAAAGAAAAAAAAAACAAAACATCCTGAATAATGTCTGCTTGAGCTACTGACAGCATAAAGTAGCTGTCAAGAAAAGTGAATTTCCAAATTCTTCCCAAAGGGGAATTGATACCTAGACCTTCTGTTCCACAGTGCCCTGCCTTCCCAGCTGAACAAGAGACTATGTGTGAACAGCAAGCCCAGGGGAAGGAGGAAAAGGAGAAGAAAGGAGGGAATAACAGGGCTGCCAGAGAGATTGGGGTGAAGAAGGTGCTCACCATCATATTCACACTGCTGCTTGGGCAGCTCCAGCTTCCACTGCAAGGGAGATAGAGAAGCAGAGCTCTTTCTTGGAGCAAGGTCAAGCCATCAGGGTGAAAAGATGTTGCACTTCTCCTGGCCTTAGCAACAATGAGCATCACACTAAACCAAACCCCCTCTCACACTGCCTTCCCTCACTGCATTATCTGCAGTTCTCAGAAAGGAGGCCTTTTCAAATGCTTGACAACACAATGAGGACTATGAATGCTTAAGTCTACCATTGGCATATTAAAAAAAACAAACAAAAAAACTAAATACACAACAACTTCTCTCCATACCTCCCCAACCCCTTTCTATTCCCACCCTCCTCTAATAAAAAACAAGAACAAAAAATGAAGATACTGTTGGAGTAAATGAAGCAGACTTGAAGCTACACAAGGATAAGAGGAGGACGAGCCCTCGATTTTGGGATAGAGCTCCCCAGTCAAGCTGAGAGCCATGAGCATTTACATCTTGAGAACATGTCCCTATAGGCAGCAGACAGTGTATTGGCCTCACTACCCCAAGCTGGAGCATAACCTTCCCTACCAGAAGCATCACAGCAGCGAGGTGGTCAGAGGCAGCATCTTCAGGTGGCATCCAGCAGCACACAGGTCTGCTCCCAGCAGCTGGGGTAAAACCAGGCTAGGCCCCCAGCTTCCTCTCAGCAGCATCTCCTCTCTTCTGCCTAAAAGTGGGAGCTCTTTGAGATGGGAGCAGAAGGAGGGCTTATCGGTTACAGCTGTTCAGAAGACCAGTAATTGCAGCTGGGGGTCCTTCATCTTGTGTCAGATCGAGTAGGAAAATGGGTCAGACATAATGCATTTGGTTAAGTATCTAAGCTGAAAAGGTACTATTTTCTTTTAAATTATATAGTCTTTACTGGAAGGAAGGTTACCGGTGCAAGGCTTTCTAGCTTTAAAATGTAACAGGGACATGCCCTCTGAGGGTCAGGCTTTCATTTGCTGATGTTAATTCTCAGCTGCCTGTTATTCGTCCTTCATTGTAGCCTCTGTCTTTGCTGGGCACGCTCCTGATTCCCTGCTATATCCAGACGGTCCATGTAAATAGTGTTTATGTTAAGGAAGTCATGTTCTGTGTGACTGGAGCACACAGAAACTGATGTTGTTGTCACTTTAGATTAAGCTCTCGTTTTAGCAAAGGAGGCAATTGGAGCAGGCAGCCGAGTGGCCGAATGAAATATTCAGCTCATTTCGTTTAAAGCTGCCCCGTCTCCATTGTTCGGCTGTGAGGCCGATTAACCCTTGTTGGTGCCTGCACAGCAGCTGCTCACTCGCCGGCCCTCTGCTCGCCCACAGACAAAGCCGAGGCCCGGAACGCTCAGGCGGATTTCAAAGGTCAGCCAGATGATAGTCACTGTATTTTCTCCAATTAGTAAACTTTAAGGATAACTGAAATCAACTCTCCATACTCTCACCACGTCTGCGCTTTGTAGAGAAGAGAAACAACACCCAGCAGTGGTCAAGGGTATTCCAAGTACTTCATGCAGGCGGGAACACAGCTCCTATTAACTACAGCCTGGCAGTTAATTCCTCACAACTCCGAAGCCCTTCCAACCTCAGGTTCACCCTGGGCGTTCTGTGAACTTCTGCTCATGGAGAATTATTCCCTCAGCCCCCCAAACTGCAGAAGTCTAGGTAAGGGAAAGAAATGGCCAGTAATGCTGCGAGTGCTGAGCTGTTACTGATGTGTGCAGACAGTCCATGGCTATCTAAAGCACTGCAGCCCAGAGCTGTGAGCACGCTGAAGCCACAGGGCAGCTCGCCTACAGCTATCCAGAAACCTACTTTGTGAACGTCTTAGCTGCTGTGCAGGGCTGATGCTGGCGGTCAGAGAACAACCCCCAGCAACCTTCTGTGGCAAATGGCCATTACAGGAGGAACGGTGAATCCTCAAGCACATGAGGCTCCATGCCCTCAAACGGGAGATGGGTGTAAGCTTCCAAATCAGGCTCCAGGTTTGCCATGGACACGCTGCAACGAGCCAAAGGGCCAAGGTTACCAAGTACAGCATGGAATTCCAATCAAGCTGTACAATATTCTTGGCAGAAGTACTGGTAACAGCTCAAAATACACTATTTGTTAAGTAGTACTGTTATGTAACCACAATATTGAGGGTAATAATGTTTTATTTTTAATGACATTCTTTGTTATTTTAAGACAACAGCTCAAGCGCAGGTGACAAGTTTTCTTATAATCACAGTGACAAGTACTGTACCAATTTCTGCCTTTGATCTGTGTTTTGTACTAAATTGCCCAAAGAAAAACTGCATCTATTAAAAACATCAGTAGTTATGCAAACTGCAGCGATATCCACAGAAGACAGACAACCAACAAAGCACTTCCACAGCTGAGGTCCTAACTCCAGGTCTTCCCCTGCTCCACCCCAGCAGACCAAACTGTACATAGGTACTAGCCTTTATCTACCCCTAAGGCATTTCTGTAGCACACGACAGAACTGAGAAGCACCGATACATAGATAAACCCTGTAAAGTAATATTTATATTACCTAAATGACTAATCGTGAATAGCCTTGCAGCAATGTTTTACTATGACATTCTACTGCACAGTTCATATGAGAATACTCTTTAAGAGCACTTGCACTAATACTCTTTACTTGCATATATAGGATGAAATGCCAGCAATCATTAATGATTTCAATAGTCAAAGTCTCATCAATTGCATTTACTTCACTAGTTATTTGGATAAATATCCAGCTATCTATAAATGGGTTATGAATGCAGATAAATTAACAGGAGAATGTAAACATTAAACATGATATCTCAAATGTAATCATTGTACACACAGCTTAATTGCTAACATTTTTTTCTCTTTTGATTTTCTCTCTTGCAGAGTATATTTAACTGACTCCAAAACACTGTTTGTTTAAAATTAAATCTCAATTCAAGAAGATCCTTGGATGTTATTTAATACATTAGGATCTGAATTCTCCAATAAATAATGTGTATCCGTCACAATGAAACAAAGTCCTACATGTTATGAGATCTATTTCTTTAAGATTAACCTCTTAAACCTCAGAAACAGTGCATGAAATACTCCTTTTAGCAATCTTTTTTTGATACTTCCCTGAACGAGAAGTCATGCAAGTAGTACACTGATGTCACCCAGCTCTTATCATCAGTCTAGATGTGAGTGGCTGTAAAACCAAGTTTACATTATGCACAAGCGCATATTTTAGGTCTATGTACTGGGAACAGTGAAGTGCTTGACATCTGGAGTTAGGCAGCAGTGAATTGCAGCATGCACACATTATACTTATCTGCATAAATATCTATTTTCAAAGTCACTGTGGCTCATAAATGCCCTCAGTCCTTCCACTAATTTAAAATCATAATTCCCTGGAACTATTAGAATAAGGCCAAACAGGTAAGTTACATCCAAAGCTCAGTTTAGGAAGTATGATGGTTCTGTAAGTTTCCCTCCTCTCTCACTTTTTTTTTTCCCCCTAGTAAAAAGCCACAGCACACAAACACACCCAGTTACCACAATACCTGACCCAACCACATCTCAGAGAGCAGCATCAGATGGGTCAGTATGGAATGGATGGTCACTGTAAAGGGGGGAAGCTCTTGCAGCAAGCATGGCTAATTCTCTACATAGCCCTCTTCCCACTGGGCTGCATGGTGTCGGTCAGCATGCCAGCACATTGCTGCAGGCACCCTGCAGGCAGAGGTGGTCGGCTCGGCACGGCAGTCTCAGAGGTCCTGAGGGCCACAGTCATTAAAACCACGGCACCTTTTGAAGGAATTGAGTTATTAACCTCAATGACCCCAGACAAATTTAAACCTGACTAACTGCAGATTTCTCTGAGGAATCGAGGCACGTGTTTGTAAATTGCTTGGATATTCAGTGTGATGAAAGATGTTACATAAATGACAGTTATTAATGTAATAGAGGCAAATGGGTCAGGAGGAGGATTTCAGCTCTGACTTAGGCTGTTGTTCCCACCTAACATCAAGGTGCGGATACTGATGTTTGGTAAAGAGTCGAATGCAATACTCACCTTTCCTAAACTGTAAATTCAGTCTGAATTATAAGATGTTTCTCTGGTTTGAAGAAAACAGTGGAGGTACAGCTTGTAACAGAGTTCAAATGAAAATGGTACTAATTCCCTACGTAAGGAACAGGCTAGGATTAAAGTTCTGACTTTGGACTGTAATGCTATCATATACTGAATTACTGCCAAAGAAATCCCCCAACAACACTACTAAAGCTATTTTTTTCCAGAACAAAGAGAAAAGGCCACCAGTGGATGCACGGCATCGCCACTGCTCAGAAAGATGTTGTGAAGAAATAAATTGGACTAACGTTTACTGAAAGAAAATAAATGCAACCTGAAATACACACCAATATTAAGCTTCCAGTTTAGAACCTGACTACATAGCATCCCACGGTCATATGTAGAGATGCAAAAAGAGAAGCTCCCATACGAATTAGCTGATATTTAACGAAGATCAGAGCTGTTGCACCCTGATGTTACTAGCTTCGTTAAGACCATTGCTTGGCCGAGTCCAACAGCTATATATAAACACACGCACATGAACATATGCATCCACAGACACAGAGGCTGACTTCCCTGCAATCCAAAGCACCCAGCAATTATTTACAGATTACAAATAGCCACCACTTCCCCCAGCTACTCAGAGGCAGCCCACTCCTAAAAAAGACCGTAACAACCCAGCAACAGCACCACTTCACAAGAAGAAATGAAGTGGAATTACTCCCAGATTGGAAGTCAAAGAAGATACAAAAAGTAAACAGTATATAATTACCCGAATGGCAACTTGCCAGAACGCAGCACAAACTGCCAGAGCCAGTGGCTCCCAAATCAGAGGTGAAGGCCCTGACAATTGGGGTCACAAGCCAAACCAAAACAAAATCAGAGAAGCTCAGCTCACAACCACAAGTGCAACTCCTCAGTCCAGCAGCAGTGTCAGCAAGGGGAACCTCTGTAAGCTGTATAAAGGTAAAAATCTGGATCTTACGGATCAAAGCATTCAACGTAGCTTGCAAGAAATACAGCAGTACCTAATTGTACACATAGGGAGTGCATTTCCATTTGTGCTCCTGGCAGAATGGTCATCCCAAAGTACCTACAGCTTGGCGACAATTGAAGGATGCACTTTGGGGAGAAGGGGGGAGTTCAAGCTCAAGTACCACGAGACTGATTCTCACTTGTCAAATTATAAAAATGAATTCCCAGATTATAAAACTGTTAATGTAAAAATGGGCTCCCAGAGATTAAAGTACTGCTGACGCTATGAACAACTCCAACAGCTATGCTATGTCCCTTAGGCTCCTCCCATGTTAAAAAAGAAAAAAAAAAAAACACACTACCTATGCCCAGAGGGACATTTAACACAATCTGCGTTTACAGCCCTTCCTGTCACAGAGGCATAGCAGGGTTTGTTTTTCTGTTTATTGTATTTCTTCACAAATCATGCAATAAAGAAAGATGCACTTCAGACAGATATTTCAGGGGAGGCTAAGCAATTTTGTAGGTCGAAACCAAAACCCTATGCCTCCAGAAGTCAGAGTATAGGGAAATCTAAGTCATCCAGGAACAGTTTTACAGAAAAATTCATTAAGGCTACAGTAACATTTAGGTGTATCCCGGCCAAATTTAGAGTGAACTTAGGTCAATTTATGGTTTTTGGTGGAAACTATGTAAAATGTAGTGGTTTCAGCTGAGTTTCGTTTAGGGGTTTGGGTTTTATTCATAGGCTGAACTCTAAGGGAAACTAAAGGGACATGAAACTACACAGCGTGAAACTGAAATAAGTTTTGCATGAACACTTACAAGAAGATGCCAGTTTTGTGAAGTGGGGAGAAGGACAAAAGCCCCAACAAATAAACAGGGGCAAAAAATTCACCATACTTATAATGCTAACTTAATTTTCTCTCTCAGTATCCCTGGCGAGTCATTCCTTATACTTTGCTCAGTTCAGAGAAATCTGAAGTTGATAAAAATTACTTTCCACTCATTATACCTTCCAGAATTTTAGTTGGAAGGACATTATCCTACACCATCTATAAATATTTTCAACCAGATGTTGAAATTAAAATAACAGCATTTTATTTATTCAGGTTACATCTACAAACTTTTATACCTTTACATATCTCCTCCCTTTGAGATGTACCAACATCTTTGGCTACACACAAAAACAATGCATCATGAATCTATAATAACATCTTCATTTGGTTTGCAGCATGGATTTTTATCTGGTTAAATGTCTAAATTACTCCCACTTATAGGTTATCCACATATGGACTGAGAGCTGAACCCATTTGAGAATTAGCTTTTAACAGCTGACCTGGTGCCTCAGCAAGTGTTTTGCACGGTCTCCTGGGAAAAAGCGTGATGATAAGCAAGCCTGGAATCACAAACTCTACACCAGAAGAGGCCAAGTGTGTTAATACTCGTCACACAGCGAGTTCAACTGCCCTACTGCTACAGCAGTGCTCAGTGGCCAACTGACAGAAGAACATTAAATATTATTTGCAGAGAGAGCCATCTGCCTGCCACCACACAAGAGGGTGAAATCACCCAACAGTAAGGGAGAGGGAAGATGGAGTTTAAAATGAAAAACACAGGGGGAGACAAGAGAGGGAAGCCAACAAAACCAGCAAAAAGTAAAACAAAATGAATTATTTAGAGTTGCATGTCAGCTTACTATTGGATCTATTAACATCACGTCCCAAATAATTATAGGGTTTCCCCGCTACCCTCGCACTCACTGCTACTGCATTCTTATAAATTGCTATGCTACATAAAATACTGTGTATTTTTAATGTCCCTGTAGTATCTGAGCAATTATATGCATTATAGTTCTGTATTTTCACACCATTGAGGAATGATGGCTTCAATTCACCACCTCTGTGCTGACGACTCCCACATCTCATTCCCAACCAATCTTGTTCTATCTAAACACAGTTCAGCCAGTTTTACTTCATCTTAAATCCGGTAAAACCTTTTTTCCGTCTGTTTCTGAAGACTCAACAGCAGTGACTTCAGACGTGCTGATGGGACATTTGGGGACTTTTTCTTTTTTTCTTCACTTGCCTTTGAAAAAGAGACAGACTATAAAATAGCTAATAGAATTGTTGGGTAGCAACAGCTAAAGGCACTAGAAAAGACCATAAAATCTGTTTGGGCACATGGACTCCTCAATACCAGATTCACAAAAAACAACATGGGTTTTAACATAAAAACAGTGAAATGCCACTCCTTCCACATAGATGTTAAAACTGCTGACAAGTTTGGTTTGTTATAGACCATGTTTACACCTGCTAGCAATAATGGTCATCAAATGGTATATAACAACCTTCAAGAAACCAACAGCAAGTTAAAACGAGGAAATCAACAATAAACTCAAGTACCTGCATAGGTCCTACAGCCACCTTCTCTACTGTTTTTCATATTCACCTCTCTGCTCCCCAAGGCACATACTTACTGGAAGACCTCGCCTCCCCCCTCAGTCTCATCCAGCTCTGGTGCCAGCCTGCAGCTCTCTCAGTAATTTCTAACTGCTTTCCTTGCTGTTCTCAATTTTTCCCAGGCTCACAGAGGCAACCACACAGAGGAATGTGGAGACTTGGTAAAGGTGGAGTTAAAAAAGTGGCATGGGTGCAGCCAGTTGCTGAAGCATATGTGGGAATGTGGGCCAAATATAGAATTTGTCTCTCCTTCCCTCTGATCTGACATGAGCATGGGAATTCATGGTTCCAGTTAGAGCAGTTACTGCCACCTGGCAAAAAAAGAAACGCAATCCCTTTTCTGGGTGGGATGCCCCAGCACTCCCAGTTGGGCCAGGGCTCCAGGGCCAGAAGATGGTCCTGTCTACCTAGTTATCCCATAGGATTTTCACACTGGCAGTACTAACCAAAGCATACTAAGTAGTCGCTTAAATTTCAATTCCTTTCTAAGGAATTCTTATTTTGTCCACTCCTCAGTTCTGCAGTATACAGCTTTCTGAAGCACTGTGACCTGTTCTCAACCTGTAACTGCAAGGGAAGAATACACTCAGTAAAGGTTTGGATGTTTTATTCAAATGGGCATAAAGCGAGAATTTAAGCTTCACACATATTATATGAACAGTCCAGAACTCCTTCTGGAAAAAAAAAAAACAGAAAGAAACCTAAAACTCCCTGGACTTTTCATTCTTCCAGCACTCCCGTCTGTTACACAGACTAGACATTTTACAGATTTCTTTGAGAACTTCCTGGCAACCACCAGCAATCACCAGGGCAGGATGCATATGTGTTAAAATGAAATTTTAAACAGAATCATCTTTTTAAGCTTCAAACTTTTTTTTTTTTTTTAAAACTGTGAATTCTGGAAAAATGGTTTCATATCATTTCACTGCAGCTAGTCCAACCATGACCCTTGTAAGGAGCAATGGTGAAGCAAAGGATTAGTGGCTGCCAAGTGGACATTTCATATGGCCCTTCCAGGAAGAAATTACACAAGTCCTCTTTTCTGAATATCCTGCTATTTTTATTATGGTGAATTTTCTTTTACACTATGCTGATGCAACTCGAATGTAAACTAAGATCACAGCTGTGGGATTTTGTTTTCAGGTACACCCAGCAAAGGGCAGAGTCTTCCTGATCAGTAAGTCAAACAACCTGGGGTCCATGAGGTCAATGGCTCAGTTTGTTTCAGAGCTGTTAATCAAACCAGAATTAATACACTGAGCATAGGAAAATTTGTCAGTTAAGAGTCAATAAAAGAACTTATCTCTTTGTGAACCCCTAGAAGCTTAACAGCTTTCTCTTGGATGGATGGCAGGTACCCGGGAATATCTACGTGTGACCTCACAGCACTGTTAATGTGTAGTCAGTTGTTTTTCTGTTCAGGGACATTGTGGAAGTTCACAGCTTTCACCAACATTTCTCCTTTACAAATGATATTGGCAGCACATGCAGAGGGAGTTATTGGTGGCATGAGGTATGGACAGGCAGTAACTTGTATCACACAGATGCCTCCCCTTTAGCAGGCATTAATTCAAAACTACTGTTTTTATTTCAGTATGAGAGGCACAAGTAAGGCGAAATATTTCAGTGTTGAAAGACCTAGAGACTTATCAAAGCACATTTTTGTAAAATTATACAGCATCACGTTACTAATTCATGAAACCAATCACCTTAAAAATCCTGATTAATGTATGTCTGCTAATCAATAAGTGCGCCCTCAGTATGCTGATGTTCACACCGTACTATAAGTAGGTATATAATGAGGTAATATCACTTCCATCAACTACCTATGAAGTAGGTAAAATTTAGATGCAATTACCTCCCACTTGTACTAAAGACAGAAAATTAGGGGAGATTAAGCTGCTGTCTGCTAGGAACCCGGGTGGTAATTCTGTGCCCTTACTGGTTGACTACACTCCTCTACCTTTCTTGGAAGTCAAGCATCGGGAAAAAAAATAAAGGCTGATAGTGTTAAAATTAAGTATAATTAAAAACAGGCTCCAGTACAGAGTGAACCAAAAAGGAAGAAAGCAAGAGTCACCATGAACTCATAGAGAAGAACACCAAGGGAGGCAATACAAAAGATTTTACAATGGAGTAACACACTATAATTACCTGAAATCCAACTGCTAAATCTTTCATTGCTTTCCAGAGTAAATTGCTGACAGAGGAAGTAACATTCTGGTCTGGTGAAGCAACACATCTGCACGGCTGATATAAACCGAAAACTGGGAGCAGTGAAGTCAGTGGGAGTTCCAAGTGTTCAGCACCTCCTAAGGGATGTGTACTCTGCCATCAGAAGTGTGACTGTAGCATGTCTAGGCAGAACTGTGCAAGGCTGGTCTGAACTTATACAGATAAACACAGCATTCACGGTGCAGCAATAGACTCTTCAGAAGGACTTTATGAGCACATTTTTTCCTACAGACAAAGTTTCTACAAATATTATGCATTACAAAGAAACTAATACAGTGAGACAAGAAAATTCCCTTCAGCAGCCCAATCTTAACTATTACCTCTAACAACCAGGGACAGAGCAAATACCATCAGGCCTCTGGCAGATCCAGTAACAAGAAAGACACTGACGCCCTGGAGCATGTCCAGAGAAGGGCAAAGAGGCTGGTGAAGGGTTTGAAGCATAAGACTTATGGCTGAGGGAACTGGAATTGTTCAGCTTGGAGGAGCTCAGGGGAGACCCAACTGCTCTCTATCCCTGAAAGGAGGCTGCAGTGAGGTGGGAATCAGCCCCTTCTCCCAGGTAACAGCAGTAGGAAAAGAGGTAATGGCCTTAAGTTGTACCAGGGGAGGTTCAGGTTGGATATTAGGAAAAAAAAAAAATTCTCAGTAGTAATGCATTAGAACAGACTGTTCGGGGAAGTGGTAAAGTCAATGGGTTGACGGTCAGACTCGATGATCTTAGTGGTCTTTTCCTTTTGTGATTCTGTGAGCATCTACCAGAGTCTCAAACTCATAAATGCAAATGCTAAGCGCTCCTCAGTTCCTCTTCAGGGCCAGTAACCTGCCAGTAAGTAAACTTTCCTAACTAATAGAAATCAACAACATCACAATAAGCTGCTCAGTTATTCTTCGCCAAAGGGAAAGAAGGATAAAAATAATTTATGTATATTCTCTGTGATTCTGCCATAAAGATCTCCAGTAAAATATACAAGTCATTATTTTATTTCAAAGAGGAGACAAAAAAGGTAATAATCACAGCTATTTGATCAAATTATTCCTAAAGGAATCCATAAGAGACTGGAAAATATACAAAACCCTCTACTTCCCATCTGCTACCTGGGGAGAACAAAAAACATTCTCATAGGAAACACGGACAAAAAAAATAATGAAATTAGCATCTCCAAAGTGTTTAAAAAAATTTAAAAAAATCTTCAGGTTGAAGAGAATCAACAGCATAGCTTTAAGGACAGATAAATGCCTGCCTCAAGGATCTGTCTTACCTCTTTTTTTTTTTTTTTTTTTTTTTAAGTAATACCTTCATTTGCATAGTAATAACCCAATTATTGTAAGATTAGGTGACAGAAATCTCATTATTACTGTTCCTACAAAACAGTCGATATTCCATTCAGTACTTTTTTAATGTTACACACCTTAAAACATAATTATTCCAATATATGCTCATTCATCTTTAATGCAATTTCTTTAATAATAATAAAAAAGACTCGTCCTGTAATTGTTACAGGGTTTTTTTTTTTGGTTGAATATATTAGTGTTAAAACATGATTTTTCTCATTCAGGCTGCTATAGAAACAAGCAAAGCCAACCAACTGCTTAGGGGCATGCTCCCTCCCCTCTTCCCAAGAGGGAGTCCACCAAGAGGCCTAAAGCACATATGTTAAAATATGTTGCAACAACTCTCTCTCCATCTCCCCCACTCCCTGCTTCTTCCCACGCTGAGAGCCGGTCACAAGACAAGCTTGCAAACAAAATCAAATGCACACTAGCATCAGGCTTCTGCGAATTATTTGGGCTTAGGGTTTGGTGTTACTGGGAGAGGGGGAAGGGTTGTGGTTTTAGGGCTGGGGGATGAAATCAGAGCAAGCACACACAGACGCAGGGCTTACCTGCCACAGGCTTTCTCAGTTTCAATTACAAAGATCATAAATGCGATAAGTGGTCAGTTACCAGAACAACAGCAGAAAGGAAGTGGGGGAAGGAGATAGGACTGGCTCCTGCAGAAGAACACAGCACCACATGGTATGCTTCAAAAGGATGTCATAAACTGTTAGGAGAGGGGAAACAGCAGCTACCCTTGCCAGTCTCATCTATCTCAGTGTACGCAAGGTGAGTCTACAGAGCTTCTTACTGGCAAGCCTTCAGTATCTCTGCTTCAAATCCAAGAGAGGTTGGAAGCAACGGAGCGCTGCCACCCCTGGGTACCTGACTGAAGCCTGTACAACGTCATTCAGTGCTGCAAGCCCTGCTCTTGGCAGCCAGTGCACTTCTCAGCCACTGGGGGAGGCCAGGCAGAAGAGGAGACGTGCAAAACCGTGCCCGTGGGAGGAACCCTTCTTCAAGCCTTCCCCAGGCATGCAGGGAAACTACGAGAGAAGTTGGGGATAGCTGTTCATTCATACACGTTCCAATTACTGATTTTCAGAGTATCGCTCACCCCAGCACCACTAAAAGCACTAAGTGCAAGGTGCAATTTCACATGAGTTACTTACTGTTTAATTTTTATGAAAGCCTTCTGTCTAAATGGCATGAAGGAGAAGTAATTTGGCCAAGTTCCGAGTTTTGAAGTACTGTCTGATCACTGAGCCATCACAAGTCCAGTGATAAAGGAGAGATGTGCATAGCTGGAAAACATTGCAAGGAAGAAGAATTCCAGAGTCTTTGTAGGGTTGGAAATACAGTGTGCGTATACTGGGGGCCAGGCACCCATCTCCCACCCCTAGTTGCTACAGGGCTGAATACAAGTGAGAGCTGTTGGGCTGTCTTTGCACGCTGTGCTGGATTGCACAGAGGGAAAATATCACACACCAGCACCCAAATCTGGCAGGGAAATGAACATCCCTGGTGCTGCCCTCATGCCTGCATGGAAGACAAGCTCCAATGCAGAATGTTTGGACCTTTTTTTCTGAAGATTTTGACCACTTGCCTAATATTCTGTTTTTGAAAAGTTTCCAATTATACAGAAAGTAAATTTAAATGACTGTTTATACTCAGAGAAAAAAATAAAAAGCAGTGAACATGTTAATGATTTTTCCTTACATTCTTATCATCTCATTTCATTCCTTTAAACAGAAAACCTTGTGAATCTTGCTATGAAAATTATCAACAAAGAAGAAACAGCCTTCCATCATACACCAAAACTTGGAGGGATGAGCTTATACCATCCTGACCATCTGACTGAAATTGAAAACTTTTCCTCTTCCATTAATAGCTTTTCCAATTCAGCAGTTCAAAGCTGCAATCCCTCACAGCCTATGCAAGGATTTGGGATCATTTTATAAATCTGTGTGGCAAATGAACATGAAAGAGAAACTCTTCTTATGGCTGGGAACTATCCTTTCGGGGGAAAAATGTTATTAGCTTTTTAGAGAGCATTTGCAAGGGTAATTTGCGCTACAGCATCTCCTTTTATTGGCCTTGCAAGCAAGTGTTGAAACAATTTGTTTTAGCATATGTGTTCACTTTGAATATAGACCTCATGTGAAATGCTTTACTTGAAGCAGGGAACAATAGGTTTGAAAAGCAAAACAAAAAGGTTTGGAGTACGGCAATAATTCATTTCGATAAAGAAATATTGAAAGTGGAAGGGAAAAGGAGAAAGGAAAGAGAAATGAAAATGGAAAGAAAAAGCTTCTGATTAAGTCTGTCATAACTTAAGGCAGCTATGCCAAAGCTCCCAGTTTGGTCCAACAATTTCACAGGTATTATAACAGGAGTGTAAATCAATACTCCTGGACGTCATTTGTATTTCATTACTTTTTAAGAGACCTCAGGCAAAACCGGAGCCCTACCACGTGAGACTCTGCACACACAATAAAGAAACACCACCATTCATGAACAGTTGACCAGACACAACTGTAAATCGGGATTATCATCACCAGTAAAGGCCAGTAGCACAGGGTTTGATTTAAGAAGCGCAGAAATTGGTCGAAATCTTCCAATGTGTTTTCACTCATGAAAAAGCTCAACCCCAGATCACGCCTGAAAAAAATGAGCTGTTCTCTTCCACTGAAACCTCCAAGTCATGCCACCTTGCTCTGCTCTTCTTCAACACAGATGACTCCAAGCAAAAGGAAATGATCTTTTTGATGCTGTGTTACAACAGAACACAGAGGATCGCTAATTCTGACAGTGGCACTTCACTCTGCTGGGGCAAACAACTTCCTTTTTTAAGGAGGAAAAAATTATTCTGCAAACAACTAGGATGCAACACTACATTTGCAGTGAAATTACATATCATTTGAACTGGAAAACCAGGGAAAATACTTCCTTCCAAATAAAATCAGTAACAAAAAAGTCTATGGAAGTGTAACAAGCAATAATAAAATCAAAGGTCACATGTTACATATGTTTCTAGTGCTGATTCTTCCCTACAGCAAAAATTCAATTTGCAGATGACAGCCCTGCAAGGCAGTTTGCTAGTGTAGATCCCAACCCCTTCTACTGAAGTTCAAAGGATTCCCAGTGGGTGTAAGAGTCCGCTCCTCACAGCCTAAAATGATTTACTTGTTCAGCTGCTGCTGTTCTTCCGTCTCTGCATTTTCTACACTAACCAGAATTTATCCAGCTGTAGTACTTATTCCAACTACTTCAGTTAAATGCATTTTAATTGAAAATGTTGTTAATGGAAACTGACTAGCTTCACTAGAAAGATTGCAGAAGTCCCTAATAACCGAGTTGAAGGAAACAGAATAAGCCAACCACCAAACATGCCACAGGCCAACAAAGCGATGCTCACCCAAGCTGTGAGTTCAAATCCCCGCCTCAGATCAGAGCCCTGAACTGCAATTCCACATGTCTGAAGGGAGCACCTTAACCTTGGGGCTATGAACTGCTCTGGAGTGCTGTCTTTCTCTCAAGGTTAGACTTGACTTCTAGGAGGGTGGGCTTTTTTGCTTTTTTTTTTCCTAAAGTGAAAATTTCTGAAAGCTTCTCTTTTCATTCTCATCAGAAAAAGACAAGAATGGTGGGCTGGTTTAGAAAGGTTACTGAAAAGTACAGTGGGCCAGCACTTCAACTTTCACAAATCAACACGCTGGCATTTAAATCAGCGTAACCCTCTTGACTTGGCTTGCTTTCAGCTTGACCCAACAGAAACAGAAATGATGTAAGGCTTTTTGCGTTCAATAAAAACTATGAAGTGAATCTGATGAACAAAAGAGAGCAATTCATTTCTCCAAAATTCTTGCCCTACATCAGAAAAAGGCAAAAAGTAAGTCCCCTGTAAAAAGCAGACATTCAATTCTTCAAAGCATTTGTCTGTGCAAAGCTATAGACATATCCCTAGCTAATTCTCATTGATTCATGAGATTTCTGTGATAGCTTTTCCACACCTACGAGGACATTTCACTGCATAAATACTGCATATGTTAGAACAGGTCAAACTCCGCTTCATTTGCTCATGACAGAATGCCACTTATCTACTCACAGTCATGAGGTAAGCATATTTGGCCTACTGTCACCAGCATGGAAGGCAGAGTACTATAAAACAACACACTGTCATCAAAATTAACTTCACAGGTAGAATTTGTCTCTTGTGAACCGTGCCATATAGAAAAAAAAAAATACTGAAATATTAAAAACATACAGTATGGGAAAAGACAGACCTACCAAATAAAATACATAAATAAACAATCCCGTAATCACACAGACTGTATATGGTTCTCACTAACGCTCTGCTCAGCACTGTGCACCATCATAAACTGAATAAAGCAATTTCGAGCAGCTCTGAGCAGCAATTTAAGTTCAAAGCTTACTTCCAATCCATGTAACAAGTCAAAATGAAGCATCAAAGAACACAACAACATTTTTAACCAAACCTGGGACAGGCTGCACTAAGCACACAAACTACTACTTCTCACCTAACACAGGCATAATCAATACCTGGGTTGGCTGCCAGCCGTGCTCCACAGTTTTCAAATGAAGATGCAGTTAATCAGATAGATGTTGCTACTGTACATGCAAATCCATTCTGCTTCCTGCCAGTATAACATACTTTTTAAATATTGCATTAGTATTTAATTTGACATAAACAGGCCCATATTCAGCAAGTGCCTAGTTGTAATCATTTGAGTAAGTGCTCAATAAAGTCCTTAAAAGTAGCCAGGTGTTTAAGTTGAATCAGGGCCAAATTCAGAATGAGTGTTGACATGGTATAATATAAACGTTTAATATTAAATGAATAATGAGGCCAATACAAAGCTCATTCAGCTGAGTTTTGCTGTCATTAAGCTACACACACACATATAATTCCCGGAGACATCCAATCTAACAGAACTCTAAGGTCAAGCAGAATGATTGTTCCCATCTATTTCAACGTGAGAAGAAAATTATTGGTTTTTGCATACAGAAGTTCTCTCAGGAGTAAAGATGTTTGAGATGGATTTGTCCACACATGTAACAAGGACTTATATCTTTATCTAGAAATTCTGAATTACAAAAAACAATAAACCTACCTACGACCCTGACAGATCTGTGATAAAAAGTGTAAAAGAATTCATAAAATTCTATTTAACACTTCATTTATATCTGCAAATGACATGATAATGATCTAGATATCTTTCGACTGTATCTGCCTTCTCAGATGACTTGATTACAAGAAAGCAAGAAAAAACCCTCTTCCTTAAATGTCTCAAACACAACTGAATGGTGACAGACTTTTTTCAACCTCCATAGCATCCAAAAGGTGTGTTTTAATATTACACTCTTTACATTTAACAACTAACACGTGGCGAGAACACTGGAAGTGCAGGTCTGCACCACGCTAAGACCAAGTGTTGATGCAATATATATTCTTACCAGCGTGTGGCTTACATTAAGGTCTGGGGAGTCTGCCATCACATGGTGTGTCACTTTATATAAAATAAAGTCTGGGAATTATTGAAGTCATTGTCATTTCCTATGACAAAAATATCAATGTTAAATGTGCCTTTAAAACATTTATCAGTCACGTGTGTCAAGAAGCAAGGGATGAGGAATATTTCATGTGAGTAAAATGCAGATAAGTTAACTTGACAAGAACATGTATTCACTTAAGGACAGGATATGTCCCTCTTGGCATGAACATCATACTGTACAGAATCTCCAAGAATTTAATTAGAGCTTGTAATATAGTAATTAACTACTGTATATTGAAACCTTTTGTAATTTTTTTTTTTAGTCGCGTGTATGGAAATGATCATACTCTAAAAAACAAAGGCATCGGGAAACAAAAGCTACTATAAATCCACAGGCTTTGAAGAGCATAGAGCAGGCTTTGTAAAGTCTTTGTCCTACCACTGACCTCACCTTGCACCTGACTACTTACGGCACCTTCTCTGAGTTACATAAATCATGCATTAAAGCTCTGATTTCTTTATGACAGCTCTCCAGAAATAATTCCACCTCTTTTAAGAGAGGCTGCTTTACGAAGCCAGTGGGGTAATTTCTCCCCCAGTTTTTAGAATGGTATCTTCCACAACATGTGGAAGAATTATTGATAAAAATCATTCCAAACCTTGGTCCAAACATAAAAACAAGATACTCAGAAGCACGGAAGGTACCTCCTTATATAACGCACATTTCACTTAGGGCCTTGTTTGTCTTCCACAAAGAGCAGGACTGAATCTTGTGCAGAGATTTCTAAGTAATCCAGACGAGGTCAGGAACTGGGAGTGGACCTAAGTAGAGTTTCTACCTCCACCATTTTTTCTCAGACCAAAAGCAGAGCCAAGAAAAAAAGGGGAAACATGGCATATGCTCCCACAGGCATGTTTCCCAATGGGGGAGAGGGAATATGGCAGATCGGACAAGGCGACGGGCCTATCTTCTCCTGTGAATCCACACTTGGACTCCGACACTTGGAGACCTCAAGGTTCAGCACTCCGAACAACCAGCAAATCCTCAACTTAATCCTTTACTAAGAACTCTTCAAAATTTCATGTTTTCAAAAATGATATTAAGATTCAATGGGCAACATACTGGACCCAGAGTAAAAGCATACACATATATTATTCCAGCTTGATCTTTGTTTGGGTGAGTGATCTTAACCTCTTCTATTGTCATGTTTCCACCCAGAAAATAGCAATAATCATAACTTACCTCTTTGATAAAGTACTTTGAAATCTGTGAGTAAAAAGCACTGAAATCCATGAGTAAAAAGCACTATGCAACAGCTGAATTTCATAATTAGGTGTTATTATAGTCTAAGTAGTATTTGGAAAAAAAAAATAAAGAGAATATAAAAGCATCCAAGCTCTGATTTATTGTTACATAGTTCTTGGGAATATTCTGTAAGACTATCTTTGCCTTCTTCACTCAGTTGTGCTATGCCTAAACCCAACATTACACAAAATGAATGTTAATGCACTCAGGATAAATGCATCTACAAAGCATTCACAGACATGATGGTAAGACAGACTTACTGCAGCTTCACGGTTTGCCATGCGCCAGCTGAGCTGTAACTTCCTGTGCGGATGCTCTCAGGCTGTTGCAATTGCTTTTGAAAATCTTTTAAACTATGGTAACTCAATCACTTCGAAAAACCAGCTCGTGCTTGTTTCCAAAGTCAGAATTGTCACTGATTGCAGAGACTTAATTCATGGTTCTTCTGGGATAGACACAATTCAGTCTCTACTTTGAAATGAAGTCAGGATAGATTTTTTTGTTGGTAGGTGAAGAGTTAAAATCAAAAAGCCTTCCACATTTCCCCATACCGCTTCCCAGGACTCTGCTTAGATTTCCCTGTGTTGGTTTCCCTGAGTCAGGAGACAGCAAGCAGCAAGGGGCGGAATGCCCACTCTCACCCCAAACTGGCTGCTTGGCCTCCTCAAGTGCTCTTCCCACTGGCATGGGGAAAGGACAGAAGCTGTCTGAGTGAGGACGGAGGAGCCATCTGTAGCCAGAACTGGCCCCGCCATGACTGGTAAACAGAGCCTGGGTTAGCAGCCATAGGGCTAAATTCTCCTTCCTGTCCTTCAGCAGGGCAGGATCACCAGGACCAGTACCTGGCCTGCCTGTGCTAACTCCCAAACCACTCCTAAGACCTGTTGGGGTAAAGCTGTTGACGCTCAGCCAAAACTATGCTACCAACCATCCCAACAATGTGCCAGAACAGAGAACAGCATGCCTGGCTCCATAGCTGCGGCACAGCCCTGGGCTCTCCATGCTGGCCACTGGCAGCTTCAAGATGTGCACATGAAGAAGGCTGAGAGTGTGAGGGAGGACCTGCTACTAATGTCATCTCACTCCCACCTTGCACATGAAACATTTCACCGGAGAGGTGATCACTGGAGGGAGTCTCACTCTTATGACCCTGTCCTTCCCAAATCCAAAAAATGTGGTATCTTGCCAACTTGGTTCCCCCTCCCTGTCATCTCCCTCTCCAAGTGGAGCAGGTAACATTTAACGAGTCCTGTAAAGAGACCTGCAGCCTACTAACCAGAAGTGTTTCAATGCGGGTCTTGGGAAGGAGCAAAATGCACAGAAGTCCCTGGAGAAGCTTTCCTGCACTGGCAGCAGCCCACTGCTCATCAGAGGACATCACCCCAAACCTGTGTTTGAGATTTCTTTATCCCCTCCTCTGGTTATCTGGAGGATAACAAGGACATCCCATGTTCAACGATTAGCATTCCAGGTAACTCAACTGACTCTGTTTAAACTCCAGCCCTCTGTCAGGTCTGTGCTAATGCATTAGCAACATTCAGCCTCTCGACATCACCCTCTGCCTTCCAACCTCTTCCATAACCTATCTTTCTTCCATATCAGGAAACAAACAAACAAACACAAACCTCTCTAATATGAAAAGCAGTCCATACAACTACAACAATGCATCTTTGATGCTTCCTCAAGGATCAGAACCACAGCTTCCCTCTCTCCTTCATATTAAAAGATAATCTTCCCACCTCCTCCTTGTACACATTCAAGTTCTCCAGCCTCTTCCTCATTACATAATGCACATGCATAATCCTTCTCCTCCCACAGAACATCTCAGAGAACACAGTCCTCCTCCTCCTCCTCTTCAATCACACGAAGTTTAATCCCAACATTGCTGACAATCAATTGCCATCACTGTAGGGACAACAAATGGAACGAAGCACGAACTCCGCACTGGCTTAAACTACACCATCCTGACTGATGACTTGCTTTCTACTCCACCTTCACAATCTGCTCCATACCTGCAATTAGAAACTATTTCTTTATATGAACTTTGTCTTTTTCTCTCTTTCCTTTTTTTTTTTTTTGTGAGGGTGAGAGAGAAACTTGAGTGTTGTTCTTTTATTAGTGAAAAGAGCATTTTGTTTTTGTTTTGTCAGTGGCATTTTATGGTCGTATTTTACAGACAAGTTCACAGTAAGTTCAGAGGAAAGAAATTTTCAAAGAAAATCTAGCACAAAGCATTGTGGGGAATGATATGGAAAGTTGACAAAATGATGATAAACAATAAAAAAAAGAAATAATTAAGTGTGTTGAAACACTGCATCGGTATTTATCACATTGTTAACTCTTCTTAGGCAAAATGCTTTATTGCCTGCAGTTTCAGAAAGAGATCTTAACCCAGGCTATGGAAGCAGAACGCTGCATATATAATGATTCTGAAACATAATTTTTATGTATATATATAAAAAAAAGAAAATGGCAAATATGTCCCTATGAGATAAGGCTTTCAGAACAAAATATAATACATGGAAATCCTCTCTTGAAGCGCTTTGTGGTCTTAAGGAGGTAGGAAACTTGAAACAGTAGAGCTGCAGAAAACACAAGTCTAAACAAGGTGTGAAAAATTGCGGCATGGGCAGAAACAAAAATTCTGAGGAAAGCAGCTAGGAGAAGTGAGGGAATAGCTCACTTGAGAGGGAGAGAGAAGTTACGTGGGCATGGCTAATCTATTTCCAGTTAATTTAAAATCCATTTAAAACTTCAGCTGCAAATAGAGAAGGTCTGTGCCCAGCATTCAGGAATGGTAGCAAGAAAATGAAGAATAAGTAGTGAGCTGGGCACTCAGAACTTGCTCTAATTCCAGTCTGCTCATGTCAAACTGGGCACTCTTTTAGACCAATAAGCTTAATGTCTAAATAAGAGATATTTTTTTCCTTTAACTAACTAAATTATGTTAAGTAAGGCTCTGTCCTCCTACAAATCCCCTACCAGGGGTCCTTCCTTGCCTTGGTGCCTACAGAGGATATACTGACAAAGGATATATTAACTACATGGCAGCTGGTGCACTAAGGAATGTGTTTCAGGTGTGTCTACATCAGCAAGCAATATAGTGCAACAAAAGTAGAATACCAGACCACAGCACTTTATGCTGGGGTACCCACACCTGGATTACCTGGGGTTCAGAGTTACTATCAACTGCATTCACCCTCGTCATCTGTACTCACTGTCCTCATCATTAATTAAAGTCAGTTTTAAGGGAAACAGCATTGGTTTAGACCATTTCATCTCCATTGATGTCCAGAGTACTTGCAGTTTGTTTCTGGAAGGGAAACTTCAATTTCCTCCAGCAGAATCTAGATCAACACAAACCAAATTGTTCTTCAATCCAAGCTAACATGGAAAGTAAAAGTGATCAGGCAGATCTGCTTCAAAATCTCACTTCTGCTCCAAACCAAAAGCCTAATGCATGTACAGCTAATGCAGACTACTGCCATCTTTCTCTCTCTCTCTTTTTTTTTTCTTCTTTTTTTGTGTGTGTGTGTGTCTGCATTTGCTCCATCTCCTTAGCCATAAGCTGTTGTGTTCTTTTTTTCCTAATCTTCCAATACACGTTCAAGCTTCACACCACATAAAGTTTTGTTGGTGAGGTCATTCTGTGAAGACTGCTCCAGGTTGGAGTTAACAAGGACTCAAAAGCAGCTATAATGACAGAAGCTAAAGTGGAAATACAGAAGGTGCAAAGGCAGAAAGAAGCATCAGCTGCTTGTCATTTTAAACCAGTTTTGTCATTTTAGTTTGGACTGGTCTAGGATGGTAAACTCCCTAGACAAGACTAAATGGTCAGGTCTTCCTCCATGATGTGGTTCCTGTCACAAGATCCTTAATCATACGGCAATACTACACTGAAGAATTTGGTTCAGAGTCTATACAGCAAAACTGATTTTGTCAACCATTATGCATCTAAATATTAGTGTTAATAATTTCTCTTTTTTTTGTCATTGTTTGTTAGTACATTTTATCTTCCAACTTATTATCCAAGAGAGGCCATTTTACCTACTGATATAAACTCTGCTGTAAGGCTTATCCTACCTTTTGAAGGAACAGATAACTTTTATAATTGTGTTGAGTACACTCAGCTACATTCTATATTGAATGTGAAACAATTATTTGGAAGTGACAATACGTTTGATAAGGACAACATTGAAAGTGTTTAGTAAGAACAAAAAAAGGCTAACATCTTGTTACAGGCCTAACAATACCATAATTAAGAAGACTTGAATTTTGTTGATACTGTTTGTTAAAAATGCAAGATTCTTTCAGACTTCTTCTGAAAAATCAACCAGTAATGAGGAGTATATTCACAAAAGTAACTTCAAGCACCAGGAAGCCAATCTTCTTTGTTAAGTGCTAACCAGTAGAGAGATAAAAGCTTATTCAAGGAATAATCCAGAGCACCTAAACTAAATGCTGTCTCTGAATCATCCTCTACTCACGTGCTTCCTCACTCAGAAAGGAACAGATGAAAGGTAGCCTTGAGCTCGCCTTTTTGAATAACTCATTTGTGAACAGTGTTCTCCTATACATAAACTCTTTAACCAGACGTTTAAAATATGTTGTTCTATTTTGATCCCAAATCTCAATTTTTAACATTTCATTTGGACTTGCCATCAAAAATGCTTTACTAATTCTGCAAAGTAGAAGCATTTCTGCTTTGGAAGGTATTGATTTGCATCCAATTGCAGAATATAATTTTTTTAAAAATATATATTCCTGCAGACTCCTGCTACTTATGCTCACTTAAAGCCTTTATATACTGAGTCTGCCTTCACTCATACCAAGAGAAATGACCAGTGGCTCTGTGCTGAAGAGGATAAGGACTTGCTCACTCAGCACACAAACACACCTAGTTATAACCAGACAGCAACAATACGCCTTGAATTCATGGAAATATTTTTTTTGTTTTGTTTTGCATTTTCTATGGAGCTGTTCTTGTAAATAACAATAAATAATAATATTTAATGTAGATATTAAGTTACCCACCACTGAACCCCTCCCCAGGACCCAAAAGGTCATAAAAAGCAGGAGTTTTAAAAGTAAGTAAATCTTTTACCATTGTATTTCTGAGTATCGTTGTTTTTCTGCTTGTAAAGTCAACCCAACTTTGATAACAATTGCTTGGGTTTTCAGAGTAAGTATTTGTAGAGACCAAAATCCATGTTACGACCCAAAAACATCACTACTTTCCAAAAATATAATGACATGCTAACCTACGAACGCAAACCTGATGCCTTGTGTCCTTCCCACTAAATCACACCAAAATGTTCTATTGAGAAAATGCCATTGAACAATGTTGCCAAACTGCCTTTATTGGAGACTATCACAAGAATTACTTTCAAGTAATATTTTTTTTCTTTTAATCTGCATGTTTGCACTAATTAAAATAGCTATTGGTTCTTCTGGGCACACCTTTCCAAACTATATTCACCTCAAGTAATATAGCGTCCAGCTGACTTCCAGGTATTCTATGAGACTCTTAGAAGAATATAGTTTTGCTAAATATAAGTAAGAACTGAAAAAACTTTGCCCTAGGTGTTCAGCTATGTACTTATCCCAAATGTATAAAACTTTCCCTCTTTTGAATTAATATCAGAGGTTAGCTTTTAATATATGGCCTTGGTTTGATTTATGAGTACATTTAAGGAATGTGAGGTCACACAAACTAGCAAACCAGCTGGCTTCTATGCAACAGAGAAAAACAAGAACTTTACACTAAAAACCTCACTGTAGTTGCTTCAAATAATGTATAAAATTATCTTCTACATTTTATTTAACATCCCAGAAAGATCTTTTGTTTTCTAAAATGCAGACTTGTTTTAGAATAGGTGGCAGCCGAAGATGCACCAAGGAAGTATTTGGCTTTTTTTCCCCAGTTCTGTCCCTGCATAGCAATCCCTACAATGTTGGTTACCTTCTTCTTAGGTAGTGTGAAAATTAATGTCTAAGGGAAGAGACGCCCTTTAAATTAAAAATGAATGGAACTTTGTCAATTATCTGCTGTAATCTGCCATTTGGAACGGAGGACCAAGCCTTCCCCAAAGCTAACACAGTATACAAAGACTTGAATGTTGCTGGCAGCAAGGCTTTAGTCAGGTGAATGCTGCATGAAGACTAAAGAGATGTGTGAAGTACACAAATTCCAATGCACCATTTTTCTGGTGATTCGGGAAAAAGCAGGGTTGATGTGGCAGACTTAGAGCAAGTCAGTCTTTATGAGCTCCTTCTGCACTCAGGGAAGAAAAAAAGAAACAACACAGAGGGAACATCAGTCTTCCACCTTCTTCAATTTATAGATACTTGAAATATTCCAGTGAAGTGCAGAAACCTTCCAGCAGTTTGCCTTTTCATGATACCCTCCTAAGACAACAGTAAGAGGCTGCCAGCTTTCTGGTAAATCAGCCATATTCCCGTCAGCCACTCTGGAGCTACATCACAATTCAGGGAGACAGAATAAAGATGACTGTTTTTCTCCAGGGAAAAAGTACTATAAAGATACAAGCACATTTACACAGAGCCAATGTTGTCAAATATTGTGATTTTATCATAAGATTCATAATTGGCATTTCTCTTAAAGTTCTGCTCTACTTCCTGAGGAAGATGAGCTCCAATTCAACAAAGACACAGAGCTACTAGCTCTTATGCTAAAATATATATATATATAAAAAAAGCAGCACCCTTGAAAGTGTGAACCCTGACAACTCAGCATGAAAAATACAGAGAGGATTTTTTTTTTTTTAATCTTACAATTTATAAATCACTTCGTGGCCTGCTTCAACTGGTAATATTCACACAGATGGGTTAAATGTCACTTAGCACTCTGAATTAACTTCCCTAAAATCTGTTATTAAAGCCTTGTCACTCACCTGAGTAATCCTACTGGTTTTAAATGGGCCTCCATAAGTGACCAGACTAGTCTACTTCTGCACGCTGCTGAGCGTTACGTAGGAGGTGCTGATACTCCCACATCCCTTTAAAAAGAAGATTAGGCACTAAGATAAGTGAAAACTTCTGTTCAAATTGGCTCAAATCCTTCTCCTATTTAAATTGGTGGCAGAACTCCCACTTACTTCAAAGGTCCAGGACAGGCACACTGTATTAATTAGGACAGTACAAAAACTCTCATCACAAAACCGAAGCATGTGATGCTCACCTGATTTAAAACAAAACCAAAAAAAACAGCCTTGGATTTGCATCTTTGTGAACAACGGGTGCTACAGAGTTTGATGCAGAAGTCCCGGGGGAATTTGGAGGTTGATCCAAAAACAGGCAATAATGAGATTCTTCTATTCATCCCTCATTTGCTATAAGCTTGAAAATAGGGCCTTACATTTGTAGGAACTCATGCAAATCAGAATAAAACTTGGCCAAACGATAAGTCACACTTGCTGTACTCCCATTGGAAAGGACGAAGGTTTTGTAATTTTAAATCAGCTGCAGCCTTTGCCCGCTCTCTGTTATTCTGTATATTTCAGCAGCAGCTCCCCCAGCGCTTAAGGCAAAGTGCCACATTAGCACTGTGCTGGACGCAAATCAGCACCGCCACGTCAGGCTTCTATCATAGCAAAGCAACAACGTGGGGCACCTAAGCTCCTTTTAATTCACCCTCCTGGCTCATCCCTTCTCCCTCCCAGATGGTGACAGCAGGTCAGCCTGTTTGAAATAGCCTCTCTGCTGCATCCATTAAACCCTCGAGCCACGGGCTGCAGCACGGCAGTAATTCCTGCTCAGTCCAGCAGTGCAGGGGCTGAGCCCCAACTTGTGCTCACCAGACCAATTGGTGATAGGTTTGCTCCAAATCACATTCAGCCTTTCTTTTAAAGGATTGAGGGGAGGAGGCCAATATCAGACTGAATATTTTTAATATTTATAATGAATAAAATTATATGCTTGGAATGCAACCTTCACCATAACAGCAGTAAAAACTAAATTTTTATTTGGATTATATTCATGGTAATAACAAGTAATGTAGGGTGGGTTTTTTTGTGACATAGGTTAAAAAGTCTGTAACCTCTAATTTGACAGGAACTCTATTATCGCTCTCTGGAAAATTAGACAAGATAGGATATTAAGACATCCAAAAACTGACACAAACAGAAAACTAGGTCTCTCACTTGCTCTTCTTTCTTTAAACAAGGAAGATGATTATATGCTGTTTGACATTCCATTTTCAGGGCAACTAAAGAGATGCCGGGAGTCACACTTCATTTATTCTTCCAAATGCCACCACTGAAAAAAAAAATGTGTTGGTATTTGAAGGCACCATACTCCCACAAACAGCGGTCGGAATTAACCTTGTCTTCCTGATGGTTTCATTTGTGAAGTCCCTCAGTTTAGTTTCTCAAGACGAAATTAAAAATACCCTTGTGGCTGAGCGTGAGCACTTAAAGCACACACACTACATGGTGGGCCGAAACTCCCCAGGGTGTAGCCTTACTGAACTCATTGTATTAGACAAGTCAAGGGGAAATATGCTCTTGTAGAGATTTCCAGCCTAAAGATATTTGGATGTGCTTAAGGTTAGCATCTGAACTTTTATGTAACTATCCAGACTGAACCTCAAGAATTTCTGAGGTTCGTGACCAGCTCTGAAACTACGAGCCAAAGAAATGATTTAAATAAGTCTTCCTTGAATTCCAGAGTAAGACATTTTGTCTTTCAGTACAAATAAAACCGTGTTGTTTTATATCCTGTCAAACGAGGGAACAAAGGCATAATGTTGCACACATTTTCCTAAATAAACAAACAACCCCTCCGTGCTTTCTGTTGGAATCGCATCAATCCAAAATTAAAAATTAAAAAAAAAAAAAAGATTTACCATTTTTTAAATCTACTCAAAACTGATAAGAAAAATTAGAGTCATTAGTGAGTTTTAGTCTGTTCTTACTCAGGCAAAAGTCCCACTGAAATGAAGCCAACATTACTTCAAAATCTGAATACTGTTTCATTCAGCTTTTCAGCACAAAGATGTAGCTTTAGTTACAACCATCTGTCATGGGTATAATCTCATAGCACTGATACCCATTTCTCTTAAATATAACCTTTCTTCATAAACTCCTTATTTACCTCTAGGGTATATACAAAGCTCAAAGAATACAAATGAAAAATCAGTATTTTCACCATTACTGTACATGAACAATAACAGTACCTTGCACTGTAATGAAAATTCATCCCAGATAGCTCAGCAAGGCTGAAACACACCCTAAAATACAGTATCTCAAAGACAAAGATTAAGAATTGTTTTGGCACATTTAAAAGAACGTATGAACCACTGGAATGGTGGAGAGAGTTGTATTTTACAATCTCAGCTTTCTCAAATGACGTTTCCCTCCACTACCATCACAAATCCACTATAGATGCATTATTGAATATTAATCAGAAGAAGTTTACAATGTGCTTTCAACAGGAAAACTACAGAGGACGTAAACAAGTATTATTACAATTATGCACAAAAATGAAACAATCATCCCTTGAACTTGAATTCCTCAGTATCCAAATATTTCACACTGGCCTTGGTAACGTAAGAAAGATTCAGAAGTACAGACAATACTGAGAAATAGGGGTTGATGATGACTGAAATGAGGAAACAGCACAGTCTGCTGGTTAAGGCATTGAACTGGGTATCAGACCACATGGGGCCGCATTTCTAATTCTGCTACTAAGGTGTTTCTTTTCCTTGGGCCAAGTACAAAGACAGTGAAGCCAAGCTGAAGACTGCAGGAATGCCCATTCAAGGTACGGACTGAGTCATTCCCCTGCTCCTGTCCAACTGAAATCCATGCCAGTCCATGTGGGCACACCTAGTGGGATGGCCTGCCCACCTTCAGAGAAGGGTACAATAACTCAGTCTCAGGGACACAGTGACTTAAGTTTCTGGAACTTCCAAACTGTCCTGACCTTGCCCTTCCCTGCAGCCATTCCCCATAGTAAAAAATGACAGAAATTTCCAAGCTGTGTAACATTAAGCATAACTGATTATTTTCACATCTCAAACTATAAATAACATATACTTCTTTCAAAGTGCTGACCCCAGAAAGTAATCACCAATTGTGCAAAACAAGAAAGCAAAGGAACAACGAGATCCATTACTTTTGCCATGCATCTAAGATTTCTTATTTGAGACAGATTATTGACATCATACTCATGATTTCTGAAGATGTGGAACATCAATACCATTATCAAAAGATTCCTTCAATCTTAAAGGCCTGTTTTTTCATTCCCAGTGACAACACAATTCCAAGTGTTTTCTGCAAGGAATCTAATTGAAAAACAGTCCAGATACTTCCAACTCTTGAATACAAGCAGTAGCAAAAAGCTAACCACAGAGACAGTGTTTTAATTTTAAAAGTCCATATTAGGCATTATATAAGTCTTGAGGATGCTGAGAAGCGCAGTTTCCTGGCTTATTCTTCTTTTGAAATAGAATAAATTTCAGACAAACCATCCAGCTATTTCTGTTGGTAAAAATGAGGTAGCTATTGCCTCTTGAAAATATCTCTACAACTGAAGGCAAGAAAAACAAGTGAGCCTATTCCTCTAGTGTAAACAGATTATTCCCTTGCTTAAAGTGATGAAGCTGTCTCTCCCTGTTGCACAAATATATAAAACAATATATCTTATCTATTTGCCAGGATACTGGGTAATGTCTCCAGGGCTGACTATCAGCTGGTTTAGTTGTAAGAGTTTTATGTTAGGCATAGGAAAGGGGAGTTTGGTAAGCATCGTGAAAGGGGTAGGAGAAGAAAATAGGTCAGACAGCTTACAAACATGCCAGAAACAGACTAATAGTTCTACTTTTTATTCTATAATAAAATTAATGTTGTCCCAGCAGCATGCTTTTTGGTACATCCATCTAATTTATTAAACAAACAAGACGACAAAGGATTTGCTGAAGATAGTACTCCCGTGTATTCGTGAACTAGTTTCTCATAATTAATAAAATTGATGATAAATATAATTACATTTTTACTTTCTCTTCTTTTTCGCCAACAAACACAATATTATATATCAGCTAGAATAAAATCTGCTAAACTGATTACAAAACTACCACTCTATGATTTATTTATATCTTAGTAGCAGCATTTTACCTTTGCTGGCTCCTTCACAGAGTAAAAAAGTGAGGCTAGAATAGGAGGATATGCACAATTTCACCCATCAGAATTTTACATTAAAACCCACAACGTGCTCACAGCCCAGCCTGCGTGTTCGCACACAGCAAAGCAAACAGTACAAAAACATAAAAGGGGAGAAACACTGGACAACTCCAAACAAAAGCAATCTCAAGTACAAAGACTCGAGATCTTTTTAAGATCTCTGCAAGCAGAAAGGAAAGTAAGTGGGGGCAACGTGAAAAGGGTTCTTTATAAACACAGACTCGGATCCTTCAGACATTAAAGACTCATAGACAAGCATTATAAACTCCCTCAAATCACATCTCTCTAAATGCTTGACTTAATTTTTCTGTTGTCATTGGGAATTGAGTTTACTTGCTCACTCAGATTTGCTCAATTCTGTGCAAGGTTTTAGCACAGCCTGTGGAAGCAGCTCTGCAGTACAGCGTCTTTGGAATTATGTTTATAACAGGAGACAGAGGTAAACAGACCTACTGCAGCACAGAGAGTCCTGCAGAGAGGAAACCCAACAAAAGATGTGTTATAATATTAACAATAAGAAAACGGCTCTATAATTTCCTCTTATTTTTAGTATTTATACTGGCTTGCTGCCTAAAAACCCTCGTAGTCCTCTTGCATCTCAAAATCTGAATGGAGAAGTCAAGAGACTACAGTTAAAATATTTTTGTCTGAAAATATTAATTCTGACATTTGCAAAATTTTCTTTTTTTTCTGCTTTGCCTCACAGGCATAGTGGACAAGTCTGTTCGGTTTGATTCCTGGATTTATCATATGTGCTTCAGTGACAGCATACTCAAATGATGACCGTAGCCAAGGTATCAGAGCTGATTCATATCTGCATGAAACTCAATCTTCAGTTCACAAAATTTTTCTTATCTTTTTTTCTAAGTTTGAGGTCTGATGGAATCTAAAAGCCCCAAGTGAAAAACTAACAGCATGCATCTATTCTAGGGCTGAGCTGGAAGAAGAAACTGAGAGTTCCACAGCTTTTCCCCAAAACAGTAACACATTCGGCTTTATTTATAGCTCTCACCTATTTTGGAAATTTTTAAGAACCTGGCCTTGCATTCAAATTAGTAATGTAACTTAAAACAAGGGGAGATTTCTCTTTTATGCCTCCATACAAATGTTTTGAGAAACGGTAAAAGCCAAGGTATTAATAGCAACCTGTGACATGAAAAAAGGGAATGTCACAAGGTAATTGTTAAACTCCAATGAGGAGAGGTAAAGGCAAAATTTACTATGAGCTGTTTCTATTAAGCAGCAAACAAACAGAAGACAAGAAAGATGAAGAGTTCTTAGATGCTAGGGTTTATAAAAGGTTCTGAAAACTGCAGTACGACTTTGGCATAGGTGACACAGGGCTGTGAATACTTCCAAGAAGGTCCCACCAGACCTCAGAGCTAACGATCCTTTTTCAAATCTGTCTCCCTCTTCCTTTTAATCTTCCTTTTTGCTTTTTTTACTTGAGAAAAAAAACAACAAGGAGCAATAATGTGGGAGAAATGCCAATACTCGGCTCCTGCTGAGAAGAAAAAAAAAAAGTGTTGGAGCTGGAGCTGCCGGATCCTGCTCACATTTAGCAATGGAATTAAACAGCCTCTCCTTCAGTGAGTAAATAGGACAAATACGGTTTATCTGAGTGGGACAGCATCTTTCACAGTGGCATAATGTAAAAACTCAGAATCAAATTAAGCTAGAGGTAGAAAACAACATATCAATTCATCTCTACTACTGCTCTGGACTTCTCCAAAGGAGGTGAGAATTGGTGGTTGGTGAGACCCTACACACCTGCCTCAGGAAGCAGCATCTGCATCACTCTCAGCCTGACCCATAGGCATGCTTCAGGTGACAGAAGGAGCATTATGGTTTTACACTCCAATAAAAATAAATATTTTATTTTTAAAAAAATATTTAAATGAATTAAAAAATAAAAAATCTTTTGGACAAAGATTTGAGTTATGGTATAAAAGGGATTTTCAGAATTGAGCTTCTAACTGTTGCACCTGCTTAATTTTATTTTATTTTTTTTTTACACACTGCTTATAACTGTGAGGATGACACAAAGGCACGTGAATGATGCTGTTTGGTGCTGTAGTGCCAAACCACTAAGAGCAAGAACCAGACACTCTATTTACTCATAAAACCATTTTACTCAAAAATACGTCATAAATAACAGCAAAAAATTAACAATACCAACACTGATCATTTACAAAGTGTTTTTGCACAGGAAATTAAGTACCACAATCCATATATAAGAACTGTGAATGCGTCCTCCCTGGAAGCACTCAAGGCCAACCTGGATGGGGCTTTGATCAACCTGGTCTAGATGGAGGTGTCCCTGCCTATAGCAGGTCAGTTGGAACGCTGATCTTAAAGGTCCCTTCCAACCCAAACCATACTGTGATTCTATGATTAAGACACCACAAAGAGAAACTGTCAAGTCTGTTCAGACAACACTTCATGCTTTAAGTATGTTTGAGATTTGGAGCTTTTGAAACATTTCTGCAGACAAACCCACCTTCTAGGGAAGTCTACAGTGTCTGCATTTATATTTTGAATATTGACACTATTCTTTTCAAAAGGAAAAGCTATCACCTCCCTTCTAAAACTGATGTCCTTTCCAAATAATGGCAAACTGAACAAGTGTCAGCAATACCTTGTCAAAAACATACGTACACAACTGAGAGCTAACACTGTCTCTTTCAAAGCCAGGCCAAAAGAATACAGTACTACCCAAGATGTGAGCTGGATCCTAGTGTCTGGGACACCTTGGCAGGCTCAAGCAGTGCCAAACTCTTTCTCCCTCTGTGGGCACAGTGACAAGTTGCATTGTTAAGCAAAAGTATTCAGTAGCTGCTGGATTTCACACCTGGTTTCCCTCCTTCACCTCCCATGTCCCAGGGCAAGGCCGCAGCAGAAAAGCAAGGAGGTCAGACAGCATCATCCTGCAGGCTACCAACTGGGCTACAGTGAGTTACTGCAGCTTTACCTTATGTTTTTTTCTCTCCTTTTTTTTTTTTTTTTTTTTTTTTTTTTTTTTTAATACAGAAAGTTGCTACTTTCTCTCCCTCCCTTCCTTCTCCTCTCACCTTTCAGCTTTTTGGAAGCAAGCAGAGAAGGAGTCAAAGTGACTGGGTGCTCGCAGGAGGAGAGAGTAGCTAATGCCCCCAGTGTGAGGCCTGTGCATCTCCCTTCTGGCAGGCACAGCCAGCTGATTTACTCCTTCCTCTTTACTGCTAATGAAGCTCTGAGCTTCAAGGCTGCCTGGTCAAGTCCTCCTCCTTCTCATGACACATATGGGTGCACAAAGAAGTATTTTCCTTCTGAAGTCTCCCCTTTAGGTCAGGCCCACTCTCCCTGTGAATGAACAAGAATGGATGCACGACCTCAGGCATTTGCACGCTCCCATGCCCAGCACTATTTACCACTGACAGGAAAACAGCTCCCTGAGAGGGTGGCCCTCATCCTAGGTGCTGAGTGGCATAGAGAAGAAAGCAGGCATAAGAAAAAGAAATGGAATATGACTGTATTCCCCTGATCTGAAGTGTGTGCCAATCACAGGTTGGGAGATTCTCCACACCTGCCCATACAGGGCTAGAGCTGCCTTCACACCAGCTGAGCCCTCCACTCCAAAAATGAGGGGACTTGGAGCTCTGCTCAGTCAGGACAAACAGTCATTTAGCTGACAAGTATTTTAAGCTACATACAGTACTTTTTTTTTTGGTTTTTCCTTGTATCATATACTCATACTCTGTGGCTGGACAAACATTTTCTTTCCCTTGCCTTCTGAGTGCCACAGCCTTACTACCCTAATTGCTCACACTCACACTGCCTGCTTTAACAAGTCACTGTTATATTCTTTCCTTCCCTCCCAGCTGTTTTAGTAATTCTGATTTATTCATATATATTTTTTTTAATTTCTATCCAACTGCACAAACTTTGAAATCCAGTAACAGAACTGTTTTTAGCTCTACTAAGATCAAAACAAAGTTTCTCAATGTTTTCAACATGAACATCAGATACATGATTCATAACAACCATAAGACTCTCAACCTCAAGTTTTGACCAAACTATGCAGGAGGATTCTTCACTTCAGATATCATACAATACGCACACTACAAGATGATATTCTAGCTGATGAAGCATGTGGCAGAAAACCTGGCTGAGAGCAGAAAGCCAGCTTGTTGGTGTGGTTTGTGTCCCTGGTATTACAGAGATGTATATGAAGGAGGTATCCTAGGCTCTGCAGTACCTAAACAAACATACTAGTTTATCTACGTCCTTGATAGCCCACGCAGTATGAAGCGGAGGTCTTAAGGCACACCAAGAGGAGGAACTCTGTATGAACATAGCACCATTTGTATATCCTCGTATTCAGCAGAAGGGCAGTATCACTTTCAAAGCAAAAATGCTTCCAACATTTCCTGATGAATACCATAATAGTGCTTATTTTGTTTGCCACTAACAGAATTACTTATTTTAGCAATCCCTGCTTCGGTCAAGGTGTACTTCCCTTCTGAACCTCCCATCCCAATGCATGCTTTTTTACACTTGTTGCTCACTCAGCAAATACCAAACAGACTCAAAAGAGCCCGTCCAAAGGGGAATCCTCTGAGTCCTGCTCACGCTAATTACCGGCCTCAAAGCAGTCAGCAGGAAGCTATTATACACCCCACAGATAACAGAGATTTTGAAAAAGAGACAGCTATCCTATGGTGGTTGGAGTTGGAAGGCACATTCATTGTTATTTATTCAGGGTGGGGGCATATGTCAGAAAGAAAAAAAAGGAAACAAATCCGTGGCTTTTTAAAGTGCTACAGTACCGGCATGAGGAAGCTGCAGGTTAGCATAGCTTCAAACTGTTGCTGCGTTAGTTTTGCTTTTTACTGCCGAGCACCGTGGGGTAAAACCTTATTCTTTCTCAGAAAAAAAAACCATCTGTATTGATATCAGAAAAGGGTGGGGGAAGAAAAATGACAGCCACTGGCCTGCCCTTTAACCTTTCTAACAGAGCTGGTGGCCGCAATGAAGCTTAATCAATGCAATGGAAGTGACATTTCGCAGTCAAATCAAATTAAATGGAAATGAAAGGAAAATCTGAGGTCCAACCTAAAGGCTGTTCCCTCTTGCACCGAGGTCATTGCCATGGCAACTAAATGCTACAAATGTGTAGAGTAAATCCTTAACAAATCTGTAGAAAGCATGTCCAATTGAATATGATAGTTCCTGTCACTGTACTTTGTACCTTTCTAAAAAAAGAGAGAAAATAAAACAAAACACATCTTACAGCCTGTGCAGCAAAGAAGTTCTGCCAGAAACTACACAGCACAACAGCACACTTAATCTTCCCGTTCTGCTTGGACGTGGAAAAACCTAACAGCTTTACTGTAAGACAGCAAGTGGGTAGCTACGGACAGAGACCATATTAAGCGAATTAGGGCATGCTGTGTTACATTTTTCAGTCTTGCTTCAACTGGAGGGCTGGTGGCTGCAAAATTTTTCCTGTATCACTGCAAATGCATTTAACCATGGCTGAGAGCAACTCCTAGTGCAGATTGCCAATGGCTTTGATCACCCTACCCAGCCTCAGCACACACCTCCTTCACTCCCTGCCTTTCTGTGAGGCAAGAGAATGAAGAGAATGATGCCTGAAATGGCAAAGGGCTGATCAGCCCTTTTGAAATAATAAAGGATGCTCCCACCTGCACGCGCACTGACCCTTGCAATGGGGTTGCCCAGGGCTGGGAGCTTCAGCACAGTGCTCCTATCAGCTACACCTCGGCCTACTCATGGAAAAAGAAGACAACAGAAACCCAGTTTGTCCACTGTGCACCCTGGCGTCACGGGCAGCTCTCATCCTCGTTCCCTCTCCTCCAGCTCCAACCAGTGTATGGACAAAAGCCTCACCTCCACATGCCCCTGTAGAGAATTAGAGATAATTAGTGATCTCGACCGCCACTCATGACGCATATTTCACTCCTCAGCTTAACAGCTTCTGACAATGAAGGGCAATTTAAGAACCACGTCCAAATAGTATAGCCGCACACTCACTCTGTTGAGTGCCCATTTCATCTTAATGTTTCCACCTGTGTAAGCAAAGAGAGCAGCAAAGGCACCAAGCAGAAAGTGGGATTCTACTTCCTCTCGCAAGATGTGGAAGACTTTACGCAGCGAGCAGTGACCTTCCACAGACTTGTCATTTATCTGAGCCGCATAAGGTGGCAACCATTATCCTCTCCTTGAACGCAGTCAAGTTTTGATTCAGCTGTAGCGATGCAGTCATTGTGCATTACAGAAGATCTCAAGAGATTGCATGCCCTGGGCCAGTACAGGCTGGGAGTATTACGAATCTGATAGGAGGTGACATTTTCTACTCAAATACATACAGCCGCAGGACATCACACACCTTCCTGCATGAATAGCAATACACACTAATGAACTAATTTCTAGGGGGAGATTGTTACTTCCCAAGTGGGTGGGGGAGGAGATTACTCTGCTACTTCAACCAGAAGGGACTGGGTTTTTCTTACAAGTTTTTGCTGCGTTTTCACCTTTTCCAACTTCACATGGCTATGACACACAGCATCGTCATAAATGGCAGGGGAGAGGGGAGCTGGGGGACATTTCCCACAAGGCACCCATGCAGGCACTGCAGAGCTAATAGGAAGGAGAGCTGCCTCTGCCAGGGGGGATGTGGGTGACCCTGCCTATATACAGCAGCACCTCAGTCATATGGAAGGGAATACATTTTCCTTGAGTTTACTCAGAGAAGCATGGCACTTGCTCGGTACTGCCGGACACTTTGGGCAGCCATGAGAAGGGTTGCTTTTTATCACACACAACAGTGATATTTACAGATCATTTCACATTGCCTTTACCCTTTAAGTGCTGCTGCATGCTCACTCACACATGCTTCCATTACTGGAAAACGCAAAACTTGGCAGGCAGTCCAGACAAGCTGCTCATGTTCTAAGGGCAGGAGGACAAATCCCAAAGCTTTGGCTCTGAAATACAAGAGGCCAAGCAAAACCGTGTTCAAGCGACTACTTTTGTGGCCTTTCTTGGGTTTTCATGGTGAAATAAACAGAACAAGTACTTCAGAGGGCAGGTTGATCAGGAAAAATTAAATAAATTGACTTCTAGATAGAGGAGATCTCAGCACAGAGCTGCAGGTGTAAGCACTGGCAGGTAGGACTGGTGTTTGACCCACGCAAGTGGTTTCCTCAACTTGTCAGTGTAAACCTCATGTATCTCTGTCACCCTAAACTTCAGAGCATTTCTCATTTGAAATCAAAGCATTCTCATAGCAGGCACCTGTGAAATGCAGCTGGGGTGGCTGTTAGGACAGTGTCACTCACACACCATCAGAATATATTATCAGGGTGTAATACCATATTTAACCCTAGGTCTTTAATGTTTGCTTTGGGTTAGAGAACACAACGCAGGCTGTAAACAGCATGGAACATTACAGAACAGATCCAGGATCAAAAAGAGAGGAAATGGGAAAAGCAATAACTGCATACAGAGATGAAACACTGGAAAATAGAGACCAGGATGTCTAATAGAGGAACATCACTTTTCCTCAGTCTTTCTTATCTGACAAAGAACCAAGGTCTCACAGAAAACTGCAGCTAATGATTAGTCTTTCTAAATTGTTTAGAATGACACCTAACACAAACACTGAACAAAACTGCACCTTTGTGACAGAATTCAGAATTAATAACAAAATTTTTCTAAGCATGTCCTGAACTTTTACATAAATGGTCTGTAGAATCTTATTTAATGTCTTGGTTTTGGCCACATGAATTAATGGAGTATTTAAAAAAGCAGAATCTGCAATGTGATGGGCAATGACAAACAAGCAAGGATTCTGAAACTATCTTCATGTATTTTTGCAATGCTGTTTAATATTTTTTCATGCATTTCTTTTATACTATTTTTGAGATCTAACAACTGCTTTTAATAAGCAACTGTTATTGCAAACATATAATTATACTAGGCCGCAATCCAGCAAAGCACTTAAGGGCACAGATTAAAGACACTGAAAACAATGGGATTATTCATGTGCTTAAGGTTAAGCATCTGCTGAAGAACTCCAATGGATCAAAGCTCCATTTCTATCACCTCTACGGAAAAAAATATTATATATGATAATTAAACGTAAAACATATGTAAATTAAGTACCACAGGAAAAATACACTTGCATCAATTTTTATACCTCTGTACAATTTGTATTAATAGAACATTCCAATTTACCAGTATGGAGAAGAACTGATAGTACCAGCCATTTCATCAAAAGGTAAAGAATTACTGGAACTGAACAATTATAAAATTATTTGTCTTAAGAGACTTCTCTTCAAAAAGAGTCTCCTAACTGAGTAGATCATGGCATAAATGATAAAATAAAGAGACAGAAAACACATCCATATCTTCACACTTCAAGCATTCGCATAGAAGCTTAATTAGTAAGCCTTGATTTTTATGAAAATAAATTTAATTGTATTAAAATAGATCCACAACTCATTCGCATTTAATGTCTAATATGCTTATTTTATCTACATTTCTTCCTTGTTCTTTTCAATGGCCAATCTCTTGTTCTTGAATTAAGGTTGATACAGTCAAAAAAGTTCCAAATAAGACTACTGTTGTAAATTACTGTTTAATTTATAGAGAACATTTTCAATAAATACACCAGTTTTCTCATTTCATTTTGAAATACATAAACAATCAAATGATGAAGTTGAAAATTTTCCATTTAAATCTTTAGCTCTGAAAACAAATTTGTTGTACAAAGATAAATTACTGTCTGAAAGTTTATTTTACCTGATGCTTCTCAGTGCTTTATAGCGCTAAAGCAGGAAAAGAATGCTTTATTTCAATACATTGTTTTCACTGACTCAAATAAAAAACTCTGTGAAAAGGTTTCTCCAAGTTTCTTTCATTTCTCTTTAATTTGGAAATTAAAAATGCAACAATTACAAAAAAAAAAAAGGAAAAAAAATAACATTTTTAGTACTTTCAATTTGTTTTCTTATCAACCTCCTTAAGTGTTTTTTTTTTTTCTCTTTTTGTCCTCAAGTCAATACAGACTGTCTAGTCCATGGAACTCCTATAATAGTAATTACATTTTCTTCAGTTTTGCTGTATGAAATCGTGTACGGCTTAATAGTCAAACATAACCACATGCAAAAGCACCGATTGTCTTACATATTTAAATTAAACATGCATTTTATGAGACTTATAATCAAGAATTACACATAATGCAAAGTTTTAAGTGAAAGCAAAACCTGTAAAATGATCTGATTACACCTTCTTATAAAGAAATTTATGCCAGCTCACTGACTTTGCTTATGACTTGACTTCAATTTTGATTTTCCCTATGCAAATAAGGATTTCACTCGAATCCTTCAATAATGACCAACAGATAAAAAGGCATAGAAATAATGACATACCTGAATAATCAGCTACTTTTAGAAATTCTAGGTCAGTTTAGGCCTTCTATCAGCACACAGAAAAAGTTAACATCAAAACGTTGCTAATGAAGCAACGGAAACTTCAGTGGTGGGGATATATACAGTCAAACAAAAGTAAGTTCCAGAAAATATATTGCAGTTCCCATTTCTCCCGTGGTGAAAAGAGCAGATGATCTCCTGAGCAAAATCCAGCATTTAGCCAGTTTTAGTCACTATTTCAACGACAATTGGAAGTTACAACACCAGATTAAAAAAAAAAAAAAAGACTTAAAATACCTGAAATGAATACCTTCCCTCCAAAAATAAAACAGTAATAAAAGAAAGAAGGCAAGCAAAACTCTCAAAATATCATTTCTTCCTTAAAATGTGATTTTTCTTCATTTCTAAGGACAAGCTGTCACTCACGCCAAGACTAGAGTTGGACAGGAGGCAAGCTATCCCAACTCACCTTCTGGAACCGTGTGTATTGTTGTGGTGATCACTCTTCAGATGTATGAAGGAATAGGAGGAAGCAACAGAGGGAAAAAGATATAGAACTGCCTGTACTCTCATTTTAAGAGATGATAACATCCAGTCTTCTCACAAGGACAACAGCATTACAAAGTTAGTGACTGAACATCTGAATGCAACCAGAAAAGTACATCCAAACTGTTTTGTGTACAACAGACACATTGTTTAATTAAGCCATCAAAAAAAAAAGGAAACAGAAAAAAGGGATACAAAAGAGATGGAAACTTCTTCAGCAAGTTAAAGCACTCTTAATAAGTAACAACATGACATTAGTCATTAAGAAACAAGAACTCTAAATACTGCATTCAGAACCTATAGATCTAAACCAAAAGATAACAAAGCCTCATAAATCTGTTTGTTCATTAAGTTAAAAAAAGCTAGACTTTGTGTTGCGATCATGTCAGCTGGCACCAAACTGTACGCAATTTAGTGCAACTACAAAGTGAAACCCATAGTCTACAATGGCAGGGTTTTTGATCACGCTAATTAACAGCCATTTTGTTTAAAATAAACAGATACGACTCTAATTGCCTTTTTTACATAAGAAAGGGAAGATCTTAAAAGTGAAAGCATGCCAACGGAAAGATCAGACAGTCGCCTTTCAGACTGATAAGCAAACTCTGTGTGAAACAAGCGCAAATGAAGTTTGAGACACTCTCTGGATTGACAGCAGGGAGACAGCAAAGCAGGGGAATGGATGTTTTCTGGAGGTGAGCAGGCACGGCTACAATTCAGCCCATTGGAAAAAACACTGTACTTCCTATCCTTGCTTTTTCCAGACTCTCCATCTCTGAGCATCTGCCTATGAGGAGGGAAGCTACATGTCTGGTCAGCCTAACCTTCATACTGGGGAAGGTCACAGAGCCAGGTTGTCAAGTGAGATCACACAGCATGTGCAGGACAACTAGGGAACCAGGTCCAGCTACCATGGATTCTTTCATGAAAGCCAGGTCTTGCTTAAACTACCTCATCTCCTTCTATGACCAGGTAACTAACCTGGTGGATGCACAAAAGGCTATGGATATAGTCTGCCTATACTTCAGTAAAGCCTTTGACACTGTCTCCAACACTACCATCCTGGAGAAAGTGGCAGCCCATAGCTTGGACAGATACAGTCTTTGCTGGGTGAAGAACTGGCTGGATAGCTGGGCCCAGAGAGCAGCAGAATGGAGTCATTAAATCCAGCTGGCAACTGGTCACATGCGGTGTTCCCCAGGGATCACTATTGGGGCTGGCCCTGTTCAGTATCTTTACTGATTACCTGGAGGAAGGAATTGAGTGCACTCTCAGTGAGTTTGCAGATGACATCAAGCTGGGAAGAAGCATTGATCTGCCTTAGAGTAGGAAGGCCCTACAAAGAACGTGGACAGGCTGGATCACTGAGCTAAGGTTCAACAAGACCAAGTGCCAGGTCCTGTGCTTTGGCCACAACAACCCCAGGCAATGCTACAACCTTGGGGCAGAGTGGATGCAAGACTGCAGAGCAAAAGGACCTGGGGTTATTAGTCAACAGCCCGCTGAACACGAGCCAGCAATGTGCCCAGGTGGCCAAGAAGGCCAATGGAATTCTGGCTTGTATTAGAAATAGTGTAATCAGCAGGACTAAGGAGGTGATCATTTCTCTATACTCAGCCATGGTGAGGCTGGACCATGGGTACTATGTTCAGTTTAGGTCCCTCTCAGAAGGATACTGAAAAATTTCTTCTCAGCAAGAGTGGTGATGCACTGGAACAGGCTGCCCAAGGAGGTGGTGAAGTCACTGTCCCTGCAGGTGTTCAAGAAACGTGGTTTGGTACGGTGCCCATATCACAGCTACTACCACCACATAGCAATGGTTGAAGTCTGAGTCTTCATCTAGCTATGAGCTCTGTAAAAATGGACCACAGAAGCATCATGGAGAACATACAGAAGCAGGTTACTGCTTTTTTTGTTTTTGGGGTTTTTTTTTACTGTTTTTTTGTTGTTTTGTTTGGTTGGTTTTTTTTGTTGTTCTTTTTTTTTTTTTTTTTTTTTTTTTTTTTTTTTTTTTACAAATCCCAATAACTCCTTTTCAAACAGAGCTTAAAAAATTGCTTTTTATTTGCATGAAAACACGTACCATTGCAGAACAAGGCAACAAAGCAAAAACATTCTCATTACATGAAAAAAAAAATAAAATTTAAGCTACAAGCAAGAAAACCATAATTCAAAAACACTTCCCTCCAATTCAAGTGTTTGATGTCCCCACACTCCTCTAAGTAAGTCCTCCAGCACAGCAAAATGCAGTATACTTCCTCAGAATCACAAACCACATGCTCTGACTCACCTCTGTCTTCCACAAAATTTCAGATACAAGACCAAGGTCCTTCAGGACACTAGACAGCACATTTCTATAATATTCAAATGCCATTTAAAATTCCAGGATCACAGTCAATTGTTCGAACTTTGCATCATGGTAATGCTATAAGCAGAAGGCAGGATTTTTACAGGAGCTGATCCATAATATGGCATCAGCTCTCAGTGGAATAAGGGTCTATGAAAAACTTCATAATTCTCATTCCACCTAATGAGTGAACTTTTCCAGCTTTCTTTCCCCAGTGTTAAATACTACAGATCACATATGTAAAACAAAGGACCCAAATACTTGCACTGGACTTGCAATATTCTTTTGGATACTACAAATGTAACAGGTGCTGGTCACACTGATGAATGTTCTGCTGAAAGAAATTTAGATTCTACAATGTGAAATACAGTACAGAGATGACAGAACAGCCTATATCTTCTCCAGTGATCATCTCCATGCTTAGTGCTGGCCCTACCTAAGTGTACTTAGGGAAGCACAGCAAAGCCCAGGCACAGACCCAGCAGGGTACAGTTTACCTAAAACTCCAGTGAGACACCACAGCAGCATCCACGTATAAAGATTTTCTTGTTTTCTGCTGAAACTGCAAAGCAAAAGTTATCCTGCATATATTTCTCAGAACCCAGCTTTCCAAAAATCAGTTGAAATGGAACATTTTCAGCCAGCTTTAATGATAACAACATCACAGAATAACTTCTTCACAAGAGCAATCTCTTTGGCCTTCAAATATTTTGTTAATATAACTCTGAACATCAGACATTCTCTATCAAAAACAAGCATCAGTATATACTTTAGGGGAATTTCATTACTACCAAAACAGTACCATGTATTGTGCTGCCGGCTGGGAATCTCAGTCTGAATGACTTCAGCTTTCAGATCAGCAGTTAGAACAGACTACAGCTGGGCTAATTCAATTTAGAAGAGGCCATATCATTGGTTTTCAAACATTAAAACCCCGTCCTGCCATAAAACAGCAATGGTGTTGTTGCCTGAAAAAGGACAAAGATGGAGCAGCTTTCCAAGAACTACAAGCCAAAGCCGCCAGAATATGCCTACAAGAATTATGCTGCGGGAAATAAGATATGAAAAGGATAATACGTCAGAAAAGCTGGATAGTAGCAGTAGCCTACTGCTAGCATCATGTCAGCAGCCACATCAGATAGCAGCAAGTGACATACGTGCAGCCGGATTATCAGCTCACTGTGGATAAGGGACATGTTTACATTCAGTCTGCACTTACGTATCACCAGGTTTTTTTGCTGATTTTTAAAAGGTGGCAATTACTTTAGTAACATGCCTGGTAAAATCTGCCATGACTTTTGTACCAAAAGATTACTCACACAGGGAAACAATAATTTGGCTTTCTTCTGGTCTGTATGAAAATTGTTTCAAACAGCTAAAATTACAACCATAGCTGTTAATTTTCAAAAGTAGCTGTTTGACTTCTGAATCTAGAACCTATTAACTTTACAATTTGAGTTTAGTTCCTCATGCCTAAGTCATATCAGACAAATATGTATTTATATTCCATCAAGTTTTAGCTCTTCAAAACAATCTCAGTATTTCGCATTACCTAAAGCAACAATTTTAGCAGAAAGAATCAAAGCCCATAAAATAAACACAACTTAAATCTAAACCCTCACGTATTCTCTCCTCTATTCCTGCCCCCGTTCCATACTCCTGTCTTCTAGGAGATGCTTTAAGGGACAGTTCTGCACTAAAAATAGATGTTAAATTCTAACTACTACTCCTGCCCTCCTGTTAGCTGAGTCGGTAGCAAGGCTTTCAGCAACATTTTTTACACAGCACAGATGATGTGAACAACTTTCCTTCAATGATCTGACTGCCCTTGTTAATTATCAGGCTCCTTCCAGAAGAAACATGTAAGTAACCTACCAACAAAATTATTTTTAAGAACTTTAGAATTGAAGCTCCAAGTAAGTAGTACTTCATTCTAATTCTGTCTTAGGAATTCTCCCTAAAACCAAATAAAAAACCTACCTTATTAAGAACAGCAGCAATAACTGGGAATAAAATCACAAGTAGGATGAGAGTAAGACAAACTAGAGGCAATAAATAACCAACAACGAATATCACAGTGTGGTGATGTGGTTTTTAACCAAAAGAATTCTTAAAGCAGCAGCAGAAATGCTCTTTGGCTACTTACAAAAGAGACTGTATAAATATGTTTGGAACATCACAGAAATTTCATATCCTGGAATTTGGAAGCTCTATAGAATACACTGGATCTTTCATATTTAATTTTTCTCCATTGGAAAAGACTTCGGTTTTAGTTTTCATCCAAATCCCAAAGTAATAAATTGTGTTTTCAATTCTAAAACCTAAATAAGAGCACTTTATTGAATGCAGAACAGTAAATGCAATTTTATGTGACTACGGCATTGTCCCTGTCAAGTTTTACATCATGACTTGCAAGACTGTGCCTATTTTTGTAATGGCCATTTTCATACAGTGCTTGAATAAATCCATCTGGATGACAAACTCTTCACAGTACAGTCTCAAGAAGAGGAATAAAACTAAATTAGTGCACCAATTTCTGTCATGAGGAAAACCTATTTTCATACCAGAAATACGGCCGGATGCTTACTGAGCCATGATGATCTATAACATATAAGTTATTAGTGCAGAGAGAAGTGCAGGAACGATACTTCCCATCTATCCAGCCTCCACATCTCGTATTCTGCATTCATCAACAGAAATACCTGAGTAATACTACGGCACAAAGCCAAGACACGCACTGTCACTAGCTATGGCTCTGCAGCAGAGAACAACCCCGCACAGACTCAAAACAGACCAAGCCATCCTTGTTGGATCGTATGAGCACCACCACATGGCATTAGGCATGCAGCCAGCCAAAGGGAACCTGTCCACAGCAGTGATCGAGTTCCTTCTTCACCTCTTACTAACCCTGCAGCTTACATCTGCCACTTACATTGCTGGTGGAAGTACACCTTATTGTACTGGCGATATTTGCTTTCATGAACACATGTTCTTTAGACTCACCATCCGTGCTATATTTTCCAGTAAGCGTGAGCTTCTGACAAAAGGACAAGAAAAGAAGCAGTGAGCTTCATATTCAATTCTTTCACTGTAACAGGGGCAGGACCAGCAACAGCAGGTTCCATTTGCAAACCACGGCATGCAGACCAGGGAGTTATGGAAGGGGCAATTTCATTGTAAATCCTCTACTGAGTTTACTTTCCAGCTCATGATTACTTAGTAAGCAGGCATTTTTTGGAAAAACAATTCAAAACAGTCTTCCATGAATCCCTTTGAAGACATCTTACACTGCAGGGCAGGGTCCTATCATAGCTGCACTCAAAAGCTCACATGCAGTATGTGAAGAAAAAGGAACAACAAAAACATATTTCTGGTAGCTAGATTCAGGAAAAAAAAAAAAAAAAAAAAAAAAGGTATCACTGAATCAAACCCAAACTCTACACTGTAAAAACAAGTTTAAATCACTGATAACTTTCCTTAGCTTTTACTGTTCTGAATTTTTAATAAGACACTAACTAGATTCCTCTCCAGTAGTTTCTCTCCACTGAGCTAACTAAACCAGCATTACTACAGCCGCTTTTGCTCAGTGTCCTTTCCACATCATGGTTCTCTCCAGCAGTTTGAATTACTTGAATATTGGTCTCCTGCTTTCCTGGAGATGTGGCTCTTTGCAAGTCAAGTTCAGTATGGAATTTTTCCTCCTATCATTCACTCAAGTGAAAAAAATCTGCAAATGGAATTGCTCCTGTAAACTGTTCTTTTCTGAAGAAAATAAAAAAAGAAAGAAATCAAAGTGCATAGTCAAGGAAATGTTCTTTGCCAAGAATACATCTCTGGGGCCTCGTCTAGCATCACAGGTGGCTTTAAGAGAGACTTTGGACAAAATACTGTATTTTTAGTGAAGAACAACAGGTTTAGCCTTGGGTTTTTCTGTTCATTGCAACTATGTAATTTTTTCTCAAATGAAGAATACTTATCCCTCTTACTCATATCATTTGGATGAGAATGCCTAAACATTTTGGCATTTCAGATATTCATCATTTGGATTAAAAAACTAAAATACAAACGTGAGAAGATTTATACCCATAGTCCTTAGAACACACCATAATGCTGCAGAATTAGATTCTATAGTTTCAGGATCTCTGCCTCACACAAAATAACCTCACTAAAATTACAAACACCAAAATAACACATCTCTGTCAGTGTGTATAAATATACATATATACACATATGTATGCACTGACAGAAATGCACATACTATACACACACAGGTTTTTGGACCACTGTCCCATGAGATGCTCACTAATTTCAGAAGCTGATTTACTTTTTAAAGATTTATTAAGAGGCGTAATCACAGTGCTCTAAAGTTCACCTGAACAGCACTCAGGCAAATTGAAAACTCATTCTTAACTCATTCTCTTCTTTGAAGAGAACCTGAACATACAACATAGGAGGAGACTCCAGCACGTGGAATAAGTGTGGAGCCTAATTTAATTTCCATACTTTCACCATACATGAAGCAATAGAAAAAGGCACCAACTTTTCAGTAGTGCTTCCTACCAAAGCTTTACAGACTGCTCTTTCTCCTGATTTCATTCCAGGCCATAATACGCATTGTATTAAAAAAAGAAAATATTTTAGGCTAAAAATTATTGATTGTATTTATATATACTCATCTCCCAGGTTGTAGAATTTTCATAGCGTTTCATCTCTGAAAATGCAGCCACTTCTAGAGAGGAATCCAGGAGCTGATCAACAGCACACAACAGTGTTACAGCACAGTTCACAGCAAGAAATTAACACATTAGATATAATTAAAAAATATTCACCAACTATAGAGACTCTAAGTCTACGTCCTCATCTCTGAAAACACAAGAGGCCTTAAAAGTAAGCATCCCGAGAAAGATAAAACACAGCCCACTTTATCTCATAAGGCTCTATGCCAGCAACGCTATGTGACCTCAGCATAGCCTCCAACAGATTTACGTGCACCTAAGAATGACGCTCCACGTTCTGCCCTTGAACATGCACATGCAGCTCCCACTGAAGCCAATGACAGCTGCTCCGGCACAGCTGAGGGCAGAATTCAACCTTCTGCACTGCTCATTATCAGAGAGATGAAGGAAGCTCTTTGAAAACTCAGCAAGTCTTGAAATCACGCAAGAAAGAGTTCCTCCCCCTGAGAGACTCCCCAACAAAAATTAAAGCTACAGAACTCACTGTTTAGTCATTTTAGTGGTGTTTCTGCAAGAAAAGAACATCAAAAGGAAGATGCAATGTCCATGTAGTTCATACTCTAGAAGTGTAACACATAGTACTGCACTTTATGTGCTTACGCATACACATGTACACATAAGTGTATTCTTCTGAGTGGGAGACACATTCAAGATGTTAACAGAGCCTGAACTCTAGAATTACTGACACTCAAAGGCTTACTTCAGACCCTGAATGCATTCAAGCACCATTTATTGTAGGCAGTATTACAGTGCACCATTTGTAAGAACAAAAAAAAAGAACAGCTTTTTCTTCTCATTCAAAACACAAAGCTAAAAATCTTTCTTCTGTCTTCTCTTTCTCCCTGTACTTATTTACTGTATTCACTTATTAATTACTTTTACTAGGTCTAAAGGGATGGTAGCCTCTTACAACTTGGCTACTGTGAATCAAGAATGGCAGGGCAAACGGGGTGTGAAAACACAGATGTTGCGATACCTTCATGCATGTTTTAGCCCACAGGAGACATTGCTAAGTATTACATGGCATACACAAGACATGCAACTGGTTCCTTCTTTATGCTTGCTCATTGCTAGCCAGCATCTCCCACACCTGGACTACCGGGCCATGGTCTCTCCATCTCCAGAAAGCCCTACGCAGTCTCCTTTGAGAGCATGGAAGACAGGCAAGGGGCAGAAGCTGCACATAAGCCAGAAGAGAGGTCCCCTGGCAAAGCCTTGCAGACAGGGCTTTCCTCCGTGAGCACCCCTTGCTTGCTGCTTACAGTGCACACCTGTCAGAGGACACAGCGTGAGAAACGCTCCTCTACCAAGCCTCCTTATTCCTGTCCGGAGAGGCAGACAGGCCTCTGCAGAGGCACACTGGGCTATCCCTTTCAACACTGTTAAACTGTAGTATCTGGAGAACAGCATTAGATGCTAACAGCTAGTATCAAATACTGTGACACCACATCACTCTTACTCACTTCAAACATCGTCCACAGATCTGCACAGGGCATGTGACATCCAGTTACTGAGTTTCACTGAAGTCTGTGGAACTAATATGATTTACATTAATTATGCATCTGGGTGGTTTTTTTTATTTTCCATTTCAATTATTAGCAAATGGTATTTCAGCTGTCAACATGAGGATAGCAGTAAGACTAATTGTGACACAATGGAAAACAAAGCAACAACAGCAGAGCAGCAAGGTCCTAGGCTACAAGAAATGAGAATTCGCTCACATACAGCAGCCACGGGCACAGAAATAAAGCAAAGAAGCTGCTTACCTTTGGAAGGCCTCAGATATGCAGGAACCTCCAGCAAGATACCCTCACCTTCACTGCCAACCCTTAAATGAGCTCTGGGAAGTGATAGATCCTGGCTCTGCCCCTTCTAATCATTCAGGTGCACTGTGTGCCCCTGAGGTCCCCTGAGCTGGCCCTGCCTTCCCATCAGGTTCTCAATCACTGGTTCAAGCCATGACTTAGAAATTCCACTACACTAGTATACTCAGAACTGACTGAGTGGTGACCTGTTGTCTTTAAACTAACATTAGGGTGTAGAAATAACACCCCTTTGAATACTGCAAGTTTTGAATGAATTTTAAAGATTTTCCTCTTATATTAGGTAATCAGTGTATTTATTTCTCTTAGGCAGGCCCCATGCTCAATGGAAAGCTTTTAAAAGGCATGCTCCTGATCTCCAGGACTTCTCTGGCACATCCTCTTCACTGCAAAGTTTTACTGACTCAGAAATAAAGTTTAGATAACTATAACAATGAACACCAGGCCCAGAACCTCCAGTGCTCAACACTGGGTTCTTGGAGGGGTCTGCACAGGCACTTAGATAAGGCTAAGATCTTCAATTCCTCTCTCTGCCCAAGAGTTCCATTGTGCACCTCTGCCCAAGTGCCTGGAGTGATGAAGACTCCATGCCTGAAAACATGCTTCTCAAATTCAGCCTCAGCACCGATGCCAGATTCCGCTCACAAGCAGGCCAAATTTAAGAACTGCAAATATCAGCCAAGGAGAGCTGAATGCCTTCAGTGTAGAACACTGTTAGCATATGTTGGCAAAGTTTCTACCTTTTCAACATATAAAAATTGTGTTGGTTTATCTGTACCATTACAGTGAAAGATACAAATTCCAGTATGTCCACTGATCTATTACTCACCTTCCTGCGAGTGCCGAAATGGCTTTGTTCACACAACTGTCTTCAGGCCAGCATTTGTAAGCTCAGTTTGTACAACCCCCCATGGCACTAGAACTTTTAGTCCATGGTAGTAGCTCTCATGTTGTATAACTGTACCAGGAAGATGCCACATGCTTATCTAGAATTGCAATACAAATATGAAAGCCAGGCATATCTTAAGCATACTGGAGAATCAGGTTGTGTTATGGGTAAGGAGTGAATCTATGCATGGTCCATTTCACTATCTTCCCCTCAAATTCTTCTTCAAGAAGGAGCAGTTTCTCTTCCTCTCTGTAATTAGATGTTTCTCCGGACAGAAGTCCATCACCCCTCTCCTACCTTGCCCTTTTGCTTATTTCTTGAAACAAAGACACAAGTTTCCAGTAAGTCCAGAGCAGAAGGGGCATGTGTGAGCCCGGCTCGCACTCTTCAGCTTCCTGTTTCGGTGCAGATTCTTGCAGGGCTATTCTGGGACTGCCAGAGCAGTGCAGCAGAAAATCATCAAACGTTCGGGGGAATCCCCCTCTGTCACTTTTATTATTCTGACAAAAAGATTAGCGATGATGTGTCTTCTTAGACACAGCAGGGCAGCAAGGTGTTCTCTATTTTAAGTAAAGGCAGGAAATGAGTAATAGATTTCCTCTGCAGCCAAACTGGGGCTTCAGCCTGCCTGGCTGATAGAGCTTTAGCCTCTCAGATCACCACCTTTGTGCTAAATGAGGAACAGCAACAATTCCCCACTACTAAAATTAAAAACCATTTGTGACCTGTGAACAGTATCCTGTATCTCAGTAAGGAGCAGCCTGACCTGGCCAGCTGGGAATGAGACACAAAGAAGGGTTTACACAGAGTGAGGACAAGGCCCCACCACTCTCACATGTGACACTGACTTGTCTCTAGCCATTCCCATCATTATTAAAGCCGGCTCTGTTCCCCCCAGCGGTAGAAATCATGGGATTGCTTATACATGTAGCTTTGTTCACAACAGGGCCAGATGCCCTTGTGATAAAATCCCCACACAGCCACCTGTGCTGTGTTTACATTAGGCCGCCTCCTACCACTACTCCCACTGATGTAGCTACACAACTGTTAATAAAGTTTTAGTGGGGGGAAGATGTTTTTGCAGACAAAGCAGCTGTTAGCTCATGGCATCAGCTCATGTTTAAGACTCTTCTCTACCTAGATGAGAGTAGCCCAGATTCTGTGCAAGTTTAATCTTTAAGCATTAGTGTCAGTGTTTTTGCTGAAGAGCCCTACTAGTTTATTTCTATAGGATAGACTTTCTACTGCAACTCTACTGAAACTGATACCTGCCAGCCTATACAGCAAGGCCATTCTGAAAGCTTTGCAGTTTCTGCCATACACTTCTGTGCTTTTGGAGGTCCTCACTACCTTTCCAATTTGGCACTACACTTAAACCAGGCAATGAGACCAGGTAGTATTACTGTCATGTTATCTACTTCCAATTTGGCCTCTTCAAAAGAAACATTTTTTTCTGTTTAAGCTAAGAAAAATACAAAATCTGGGAAACCCATTAGGCCAATTAATATTCTGATTTACTTCCTCTCAGAAGTGCAGCAGTTTCACTTTCCAACCTCTACATTCAAGGTGACAGTCCCATTTTTCACACTCATTCTATTTAATTCTGTGCCGACACAACCAAGTTGTGGCTGCAAGAACCAGATTTGCCTTATGTCCCTCAGAGCATAAACTCATGCTGGAGAACTGAGCTCTCTCTTGTCCTGAGTGCTCATAGTGGATTTTCTTGCTTCTGGCTTCCCTTTCCTCAAACTCAAGATTTTGATGCACTTCCAGTATTTCTACTGAACAAGTGTCATCAACTTTCAGTTTCTTCCCAAAATCAACGAAACCCCTGAAGCCTCTCAATGAACTTAAATCTTTTGACTCATAAGATTCCAACCTACCTTCCTACTACTGCTGTTCTCAAACTCCAGCTTACTCTAAGTACACCAACTGTACACCAAATAATTCACTCTGTAGATCACAGAAGTCCAACAACTCTAGCTGTGTTCCATGGTTTTGGTTCTCATCTTTCATAGACATCTTAGAAATTTAATAAACTAGAAGAAAGATTGCCCATGTTAATCTACGCTGTATAACTATTTTGTCTTACATTAATTGTTCAGTCTAGTTAAATAAGAAAACACAGTCATATGCATCACATCCCAGAACTATTCCCAGCAAAGCATTCTGTATCCATAGCCATGAAGCAGAGCAAAGGGCCACGCTATGGCCAGCTACATGGCTTCTGAGGCAAGGGGCATAACGCAAACTACTTGGCCAGAAGACTAAGAGCAAAGGCACATTTACCACTTTGCACATATGCAAACACACTGGGACTCCACTAAATTTAGAAACTGGGGCTATGTACACATTTTGCTCTGCTCTGAATGACTGCAGCAATTCTACAGAAGCAATGGAAAAATCAGTCCTCTGCAGATAGCTATACTTTATAACCAGTGTTTCACTATTTACCTATGATCTATTTCCTCCAGAAGAGGAGAATTTTCATTCATCTCGTGTTTCTCCTCAGCATTTCCCTCCTGCCCCCTCTTTCAGCTTCTCATCTGCTTGATGTATTCACACTGCCCGTATTCATGTGTTTCTTTTTCCTTAGGATTCTTGACACCGCTCTTGGTTTTAAATACTCAGCCACTTGGGTATTCCTGAGAATTACCTCTTCTTGCACTAGCAATGCTATTTCTTGCATCAGCTTCCTGGAGCTTAAACTTCAGTGGATCCTGCTACTCTAGGTCTGCTCAGAGGTTGAGCTGCCAGCCTATCATTTTTTATAGTACTTGAAAGAGATATCTGCTCCCCAAATTGACGGACAGAAGGAGATATGTTTTCTTCCTCCAAGTTTTCATTTATAAATCAAACTTATAAATGTGTCTGTTATGCCTACACCAATGTTTCTTTATTTATTCCTCATATACAAAAATGAATTTCAATATGCAGTACTTCAGCTCTGTTTAAAGCTTCCATAAACTTTTCATAAAACAGAATGAATATGGTTTTTACTTAATGTTACCCAGAACAACCAACTAAAATTGAGAGTTTGAAATAACTCATTAGTGATCTATAAGAAATGCAAGAATTCCAGGTTATAAGTAATATCACAGAGACAGAAAGATGAAGTTAATGAAAAGATATTCAAATGCAAAAATAACATGTTCTATAAAAAATAATTCCTAAGAACAAGAACTTATGACACAGAGACCCCAAACTCAAGACGACTTATTTGTCCAAGCAAGAACAGAACAGAATAACCCTTGAAATACCTGGCACAGACTTCATTTTTCACTAATTCAGCTGCAAAATACAAATGACATTAGCAAATTGGGCTTAGGATTATGACCCAGTATGTCATTAAAAGACAACTGACCAATACAGAAGCACTGGTTTGATGAGATCGTGGGGTGCTAATAAGAACAGTGACACATTTTCTGTTTGACTGCTGCTGGACCATTGACATAATAGTCAAAAACCACGTCCCTCTCCATATACAGTACTGGTAGGTAGAGAAAAAAAAAAGGAAAGAGTAGAGGGGAGTGAAAGCAGGGATCATTTTAGTTTTCCTTCGTATTATTTTCTTGTGAAAGAGAAATTTGCATAGCTGTGTCTCTACTTCAAAGAGCTCATCTGAAAATTCACATCTAAAACTCATTTAAAAAAGAAAGTTAGAAGTTACCAGTGAAGCAGAAATCCTCAGTCTCACCACCATGCTGGTGTCATTTCCCCATTTGTACTGCTGACCCAGGTCTGCCTTTTTTTTCTTTTAAACTTTTCCCCTTCTCACATAGAGAATGCTTGGCTGTGGTTGCTAGTCAGACATGTCCTCAAGGCTCCTAGTGTTGTTCTATAAAAGGATGAACAAAAGACAGATCAGCAAAACCCGCCTCAGGAGTTACACGAGGGCCAGTAAGATGACTATCCTGCTTTAACTGATTAATTTTCAGTAAAAATTAAAAGAAAAATAAACAAATGTGAGACTGAGAATTGCTAGAAGGAATTTTCAGTTTCTAGTAGTCTTGTCTAGTAAATAAATGGAACCCAGGTTTCCTAAACCAGAGCCCAGGCACATACAGTTGTAATGTCTCAAGAAAAATCACTCAAAAAGCCTTTTAAGGGCAAATTCTCTCTCGAGGCCAAAAACCAGAATGAAAAAGCAGACCGAACTTTCATCATTTCTTATCACAAGTGTAGCAAGATTGAGTCTTTTCCTCAGCTCTTTAGCTTCAAGTGTCACCTGATTGTATGGGAGTATCAGTTTCCATTAAAAGAAAAAAAACTGCCAATGACCTCTAAGTGTTTGTAGAACTAAGGCTACAGTTTCATATGAAATTTAAGCAATAACGGCCTTGTGTTGTCCCTTCAGAAGTAGGATGACATGAAAGTTTAGATATTACTAAGATCGTGTTTTTCAAAAGTATTTCCTTAAGTTCCACTCACTTTTACACTGCTGTATTTTTCTCCTATGTTTAAGTACAGAATCTTCAGCAGCCAGAAACATTAGTAATTCCTAAAAATAGATATCTTATTCTCCTTTCTAAAATTAGAAATATACAGTATTTCTCAGGGAAAAGGAGAAATGAAGTATTCACTAAAATAAAGGTGGAGTGTCCTATTTTTGCCTTTTTAGAAAGCCGTTTTTCCTCTTGACTCCCTCTTTCTTCTTCACGTCCTTAATCCTCATTTTCTCAATCTTATTTTTACTCTAGGAAGTAACTGCCACCAACACACTGTCCAACTCTTTTCAGTCCTCACTCATTTTCAATTCATCCCTTGATTCCTTCCACTTTAAGGTCCTTCTCCCCAGCTCAGCTTTCCCCTAATAAAACTGCCTTACAGCAGCACATTTCTCTAGCTCTAGTTAAGACCCACTTCAATGATCATAAAAGGGCATAAACATATAAGGAAAAAGTGAGATTATTACAGATGATGATTAAAAAAGGACAACTAATTTATGTGTAAAATCATATTCAGCTGTAAATCTAATAAAAAAAAAGAAGAAATACAAATTTCTGGAGATGCAAAAAATGCTATTGTATCTCCAGGTATTTCTTTTTTTTTTTTTATTTCCAAAGGCTTTTCTTAAAAGTACTTTACTAACCTATTCAGTAAGTTTGCAAAAGATTTAAGATCCTCAACACAAAGCATTCAATTTTGGTTCTGCTAAATAACTGCTGCTCAGCTGAAACAGATGATTTCTCCTTTCCAACCCCCTCAAAAAATCCTCCTCCAAAATATTTTTTATCTGGTGTGAAACAACTGTAATCCTCAAACTAATCAGCAAACTGAAAAATCTACCTTTGCATAAAGTGCTCTGGATTTCTTTAGGGTGAAGAGCCCTGTATCAACCCTAGAAATAATTAACCAGAATTTCAGGAATGTCAAACAAGCCTCTGCATTACACATTAGATCATCCCACCCTCTAAGCCCTACTAATGTTAAGGGAACTCTTTCTGTGACTGACAACTCATTCTTCTTTTTCTGAGTATTTCCTGACCACATTCAATGCCATCCTTTCATCATCTATTTTCCTACTACTAACATCTCCCTCCTTCAAGGGATTACTCGAGTGACAGTGACATCCTCTATGTTATCCTCTTGACAAAAACTTTACTCAGCTCCCCATAAGCATCTAATGCCTCCCTCCTTTCTGCACTACTTTAGGAAAACCACAGCACTGCACTGGACAGCTGATACGCTCATCTCTTTTCTCCTTTTCTCTCTCAAGGTGCTCTTCCCTTCCATGTACATACTGCAGACTTCTCTTCCTCGCACTTCACTGCCTGAGCAGAGAGTCGAGATGACCAAGCACAGTCTGAACATCCCTAGCAGACAACCTGGTGTTCTCATCCTCAGACAACTTACGACACATCTTCTGGTCCTTCAGTGAGTTCATAGTTTCATAATAACCCAGCTTGGAAACCTACCTCTCAAATAAAAAATGAGCAGAAGAATGATACTAGCCCTTCATTTCCCAGAAGAGAAGTCAGCATGCTCATGTCCATACCTCCTACCTTTACTGATGTAAATTGAGAAAATGTTATCTTCAATTTCCAGTCTCACAGCTCATTTTACATTATGCCAAAGCTCAGCCCAGCACTAGGTCTGAACTGTCTGCTCATTTGACTCCCTTTCCTCTGCTCTTACAGTAGGCACGCATTACCATGCTTGTTCGCTATGCCCCCCTTCATACACACATTTCATCCAGCTCACTTTGAGCAACGTGTACAAAATGCTATCCCTGAACAAAAAGAAATTTACTGTATAGTCAGATTTAACATTGAATATTACCAATCCCATAAACGGCAAATAAATCACTGCTATAAAATTAAAGCATGAAAATGCAGTCCTTTGTATGAAAGAAAGAAGGTGAAATTTCTAATCGAAAATTAAGGCAAGAAGCATGATAATAGCAAAGTATATTTATTGTGTTAACATACCATTTGTCTTCTAGGCAAGTTACTAAAGGTCATTTGTTCTTCATGGCAAGTGTTGAAAATAGTTTATGTTGTGGGTCTAACTTAAAGGAACAATGTCAAAACCCTCAGGCCCAAGACGACCTTTTTATGCCAACACTGAGATCTAAATCTCTTACTGAGGATAGTGGTGATGTTCGCATTTCACTCTCCCCCTCCCCTCAACCCCCTCCCTTCCAGATGCAATAGCTCACTCTACTCATGACACCCAACGTGAAAGACAAGCAGCTTGCCCTCTAAGCAACTGAAAGGTAGTGCCTTGTGAGAGGAGGAAGAAAAGGGAGGGAAGAGGGAGGGAAGATGTCAGAGCCACCCCTGTCTCCTGGAAGGAAAAAAACAGATGCTGCTGTGTGCTCTAGAAGACAGGACATAGCAGGGCAGATAGTTATTTCCAGAACCTACAACAATGCTGTCTTGCCTAAACAGAGCTTCTTGGGTCACATGTAGGTGCTTCTCTCAAAAGAACCTAGCTGTGGCTGGGGGAGGGTTGGTGCTGCTGGGGTACTGCAAGTGAAATTAAAATCACACACATAAAAGACACAGATTTGTAGACTGATTGGAAACTGAAGTTTAATGCATTGAATGGCTGCAGACTGGCAAAACACTTGGAGTCTCACTTGGCAATTTAAAACAGCCCACCTCTGCTAGAGCGCAGATGCTCTCCCTTAGGTGCTGGGACAGGATCAGTGCAGTGATCCTGTTCAGTGATGCTCGCTGTTATCACACTACCAAAACTCTTCAGCCAAAGCATATTGTGAGCTCCTGCAGATGTGGGACACAACTAGACACAAGACAGCACTTCAGAGAAGAATCAAGGATACAGACATTATGGAATCATGAACACCTTTTCAGTTTCAAGGAAATGATTCCATTGCATTGGGTGATGCTGTTCTGACCATGCAGAACAAAGGGCGTGATTTGTGACATACAATGCATCAACTACACGACATGCATGTGAGTACAGGGAACGTGCCATGAGCTCCAATGCCAGACACCTGACAAGGGGTTCCACGTAGAAGATGAGTATTTTACAGACTGAATCCCAAAGGTGCACATTTCCAGTGTACTAATGCTGAGCAGGCACAGCAGAGCCTTTCAGAAGGCACTCAGCACTTTACAGGATTTAAATGCGAAAGCCTCAAAAAGGCAAAGCTCATTTTCCTGAATTCCCAGCTCTGGCTGCCATTTGTGACAGACTTCACACATTTTTGTGCTGCCCTGTCACATTTGGGTGGCAAAGAATGGCAAAGTAGAGATGCCGTGACAAGTAGATAAGACATGTTTTTCCTCTTTAGTGTTCTTAGGCTCAGATTTCCCTTCAACAAATAGAGGAAGACAAAAAACCCCTGGGGCAGACAAAAACAGTTTAAGAGTTTAGTTACTTGGTAATCGTTAAAAGCATTTAAAAAAACAAAAATTAAAAGTTTATGAAATATAGAGCAACCTTGGCCTTCTTAAGTGGAAAATATCACACAAGTAGACTAAGGAAATGAATATACATATTAGAATGTGCCTGTGCATATTTTCATACAGAGACCATATGAGTTAAGTTCTTTATTAGATGCATGAACTACCTTATAGACTTTTCTGGATACCTATATAGATGTAATTCCTGTTTTGATTTTGGAGGCAGGTGTGAAAGTTACAAGAGAATTACGCAGCTCACAGTGGAGAATCTCCCAGGGCCCCCACTGCTTCTACAAGTCAATCATCAGATTCACCAGTTTTCTTTTGATTAGGCTGGCTTGCAAATATATGAAATACTGACTCTTAAAATACTTCATATGAATGAACATACAATCAAGTTTACAACTAGTTTACTACAAATCTGTATGTATGTTCATTCATATGCACATACCGTCTGCTGTGTCCTTTCTGCAATATATGTAGTTTAATTAGTCAAAATTAAGTATCCACAAAACAAGATGTAAAGTACCACTCAGACATGTAGCAGACTTTCCTTTAATGGGCTAACAGACTTTGATAAATTCTGTCCTATACAGCTGTAGTTAACACCAAGCATCTAATAGTAACTCTGACCTTAATCAACCTTCAGTATGGAAATTTTCTTCCATCTTAATCTCCTGTGTCTGTTTCAAAGCAGAATGTCCAAGTCAACTTATTTCCAGCTCTAGGATTTATCTTAAACTGTGAGTTATTAAGCATTCTAGTTAAAATCTGGACTCCTTTGAATTTCACAGGAAATACCCGACTGACTTCAACAGCACCAAGATTTTTACCATGGAGAACTGCCTGGAATTCAGCTTGCAAAGGTGAAACAAGAAAGCAATAAGAGTCTGAATCAACTCCCCCCAAATTCACAGAAAGTCTCCTATTCATATCAATGGAGAAGAGTGGCCTTTAAGTCTGTCTTGGCAGAGCTAGGAGCCATACCCTCACAGATAGTGAAAGAATTGTTGTAAATGCCAGACAGAATTAGGAAGTACAAGAACTCCCAGTACTTTATGCAGTGTTTTACAAGAAGTTTAAAGCTCTAAGCTGGACATAAAATTAAACAAACTGCAATTAGATTAAAAAACCAGTCATTTCATTGTATTAAATACCCAAGCTAAATTTGCCAGTAATCCTTAAAGCAGGCCCTGCAGAATAGCAATTTACTTAAACAGAAGTAAACCTGTGATAGAGACAAAACAGTATCATCTTAGTAAAAGAATAGATAAACAACCATAAAAAATACTAAACTACAGAAGTAACCCCAACTTTCAGTAACAGCCCTAAAATTTCATCTGTATTTTTGGTTTCTGTGTGCATCATAGTGAATAATGTATTGATACATGAAAAATGGTCACAACTGCATGAGGAAAGCATGATACACAGCTCACGGTGCCATGAAAAATGTTAACATGGGATTAGATCTCCAACCTTGGCCTACTAATTTCATTTAAACCACAGAAAAAGCTATCAAGATTGATTTTGCTTGCAAGAGTTTCCCTGTGCAAAGATAATTCTTCCATTGTATTATTCTGTGGGATCTGCTCTTTGATTATGATGGTAGGACTGCACTCAAAACTTACCAATCAAATGATCACATGCTTGGAATTCTTTTATTACTTATTATCCAACTCTCTCTCAACAAATGAAATGCTTTGAAACAAATACATCACAGACAGCAATGGCTATAGTACACAGTTAACATGATAGCAATGTAAGGAAAGCAAAAAGATATGTAGTAGAATGGATTGAAGACAGAGGGATAAATCACTAAGAATACCAAGTCCATCATTTGTATCTTGTTTGAAGCTATGTTAGGAAATAAACAGGTAAGTGCAAAGAATACATCTTCCAGAACATGGCTGTAAACTCCTCCAGCAAGGACCAGTACACTACTTAAAGACCACCGAGGGACTATAAACCCAAAGCAGCTCGGAAGGAGGTGTGCTCAGGGCTCCCACTCTCTGCACATGTACTGAACAGCGCTATCAAGTACCACAATGTGTAAAGAAGTTTTCTCTGGCAAACTTCTACCAGCAGCTCCAGTTAAGGCAAGGAACAACTTGGAACCTTGATTCTTCCGTAAGAGAAGAAGGAAACAAGACCCATTTCCCACTTAAAAGACAATATGCAGTACCCAAAGTGAGACAGACGTAGGCAGCCATGACTCCCATCTTAAGAAACCACAGAAGAACAAAAAATTTTAAATGCAGAATTCCATAAAAGGAATGTACCATGCTAACAAAATCAACCAGAAAGGGCATAGGGGAAATTTACACAGCGAAGAAAGAATCTGAAAAGTACATGTTTGGAGTGGTTAAAAAAAGAACAAAAAAGGATATGCCAGCCTTCAATTAGATTTAAATATTGAAAAACATTTCCTTCTCCCAGTGACAAAGCAAATTTCAAGAAACACGTTACTCTAATCATCTTGAATTTAAAAAAATTAAAAAAGCAGAAGGAAAAAGGAAAACTTAATTGAAAATGTAAAGAATTGAAAATTACAATCTTGCTTAAAATTTCAACCTCTGGACCTGAAGGAGAGTCCAAATGCATTTCATGATCATTTTTCAGAATACTGATATCCAGAGAAGGCAAGGAGGAGTTTTCCTCTGTCAAGTGCATTTGACAAAAAGAAATGAAGACAAAAGAAAACAAAACTCCTCCCCATGCATAATGGAAGAAGAAATGGTGTAGGAATAAGTCGCTTATTTGGGGACCTGCATCTTTTGAGCATCTTCCTGTCAGCTGCTGTACTCGCCACTTATATTCATGACTAACCTCTGCTAAGGCAGTAGATCGCACATGGAGCTCATCGTAAGACTTTCAAGCTGGGGATTTCCAGGCATTCAGCCTTTGGCACAGATCATCTGCTTCTGAGGTAAAAGAGAGCTGTAGTGTTTAATTCCATAGCAGCAGAGAAAATTTTTGTAAATTCTGGAGGAAAGAGAAGGTTGTGCTTTACACATCATACAGAATTGCTTTCTTAGCTTAAAACCAAAGTAAAATGAGGATGCATTAATTATTGATGCATTAATGAGGTTCAACACAGCAAAGTGCAAGGTTTTGTACTTGGGACAGAGGAATCCCAGGCATCTGGAAGGAGCAGTCCTTAAGAGCAGCCCTGCAGAGAAAGACCTGGGGGTCTTGATAGATGAAAAGCTTAACATGAGCCAGCAGTGTGCTCTTGCAGCTCAGAAAGCAAATGGTATCCTGGGCTCCATCAGAAGAGGGATGGCCAGCAGAGACAGGGAGGTGATTGTTCCTCTCTACTCTGCTCTTGTGAGGCCCCATCTGGAGTACTGCGTCCAAGTGTGGAGCCCCCAGTACAAAAAAGACAGGGAACTGTTGGAGAGGGACCAGTGGAAAGCCATGAAGATGATCAGGGGACTGGAGCACCTCCCCTATGAAGACAGGCTGAGGGAGCTGGGCTTGTTCAGCCTGGAGAAAAGAAGGCTGCAGGGTGACCTCATTGCAGCCTTTCAGTACCTAAAGGGAGCCTACAAACAGGAGGGAAATCAACTCTTTGAAAGGGTGAGTGACAGCAGGACAAGGGGAAATGGTTTTAAGCTGAGGGAAGGGAGATTTAGGTTGGACGTCAGGGGGAAATTCTTCACGGAGAGAGTGGTGAGGTACTGGAACAGGCTGCCCAGGGAGGTTGTGGATGCCCTGTCCCTGGAGGTGTTCAAGGCCAGGTTGGATGGGGCCCTGGGCAGCCTAGTCTAGTATTAAATGGGGAGGTTGGTGGCCCTGCATCTGGCAGGGGGGTAGGAGATTCACGATCCTTGAGGTCCCTTCCAACCCTGGCCATTCTGTGCTTCATTTTAACATCAGTACCCACTAGGTATATCTTTACGCCATACATGTTTTCTTTTAATGGTCCTATTTTCAAACTATACTTTTGCCATAACTAATGGAGGCAGAAATATCTTTCAAATTCATTAAAGGCAAGAAAGCAAATTCTGAGATAATGTTATCAAAAGCTGTCACAGCTGATTTAACTTTGCTGGCATGGAGGTCAATGGAGATTTCAATACCAACTGCAGACACTGGATTTCAATGGATGACAAGGACTTTTGAACAGTACATGAAACACCTACCCTTCTCCAAGCAGTCCTACAGGGGTTAGGGAGTTAACAGAGTGTGTTGCCATTCCATTTGTATTACAGTAGCACAGTCTGGCTCTGAGCAAATACTAAACAATTCCTGGTTCAGAATCCATTATACAGAAGGTTCAAAATAAATCAAAAGGAAAAAATGTCTAAATGTAGCCTTTTATGGTTGTGAATATTTAAAATCACATTTAGTAAAGCTGCATGGGTTAAAGCAAATAATAATAATACTACCAATTAAACTAATTAAAATTCATCAGCATGGAAAGAAAACAAATCCAAACTCTTGACAGCAACATAAAACCAGAATTCTGCCCACTCCCTTCATAATGGCTCTTCTATTGAGCTTCACTCTGACCTTTTATTACTTTTCCCAACATTGAAGAACACTGCCTTTCAACACTCATGTCTTCGCTACCCCCTGCCTTTATTCCTGCCTCTGTTGTTAAGAGCTGTTAGCTGCTGTTGTTCCAAGGTGCATAGTGGTGTTGTACCTTAAAAAAAAGAGGCAAGAACATCGGTACTTTTTGATGAAAGTGTAGAAACGTTTCCTGCTTTTCCTTCTAGAGAACAAAGTTACATTTGAGTATAAAATTAAATAATAAAGTAGCTAAATGAATAAATAATGGTTTAATAAATACCCCAAGAGACTGAAAAGCATGAAATCAATTTTGTGCTGGAAGGGATGAAAAAAGACACTTTTATATGACTTGACTGAGCTTAAATAGACGTTGTCCTGATCCTGTAATTGTTCCACGCTCAGAACATCTATTACATTCAATGGGAGCTCCAAAACCAGATCAATTAGAGGATCAGAGTTGTTTGGGAAAGGCCTGCCCATCACTTTGAGAAAACAAACCAGCGAGACACTGAAAAAGAATGTAAGCCCATAACTAGTCTATAAGATTATACAAGGCTATGCAAATTCTACAGTCCATAAAGAAGCACACAGGCAACTCTAATGATGCCTCTTAATCAGATCTTGCTCACAGAGAAGAAGGGTTTTGTTACCATCTTCAATGTGAGTATGAGCTATAATGCAAATACGACTAGGCTCCAGGAGGAAAAGTCCAAGTGCTAATACAACGTTAGGGTTACTAACTGATTTGCACTACAGGTCTTAGATTCTGGATCCACACAGAGCAGCCCTTTGCATGAGAAGAGAGTGTGTCAGAGCACAGCCCAGCCCTGAAACAGAGGTGAAACCAGGGCTCCAATCCAGGGCAGCTCAGAGCAGCACACAAGCAGTAGCAGCATCCAGGCCTGCAGCTGCGTCTCAGTGGACAAAGCTCCGTGCTGCCATGGAACCCTGTTGCTCTGGGTTCTGCAAAGGCACAGAGACCTCAGTGCAAGGCTCAGACCCACGATTCCTAATAAATATCGTAAGAACTGTTTTAAAATAAGGATCGTAAAGGAGAATTTATTTTTAAAAGCGTTTCGCTTTTTTCCTTGTCATTTACAAATTGCATCTCAACCCACATCATTAATCCTTTGTCAGTATTCCCTGGCTCTCTGTTAGTCTTGCGTGTCAGCTTTACACAGTAGGAGAGCCTCGTGAAGCCTCACCTAGTGTTTGTGAAGGTCTCAGAGGAACAGTTCTCACACAACACAACCTGCACACACTTCAGTACAACAGTCAGCAGACAATGTAGGATGGATGCATGCTAAAGCAGGCTCTAAGTTCAGCAGTGATGATCTCTATTAACTTTATGATGACTGTCATTCCTGCAAGCAGAAGCCTAATAATAAAATACAATGATGATATTTAGCACATTTATTTATTTTTTTAATGGCAATGCAAGTTATCAGGTAGCTCAAAGCTTGTTCATCTTTAAGAGGCATATTCTCATCATGTAGAACATCAGCAGTTCAGCTACACTCTGTATTTCACACAGCTATGTGAAACAGATTTAAAAAAAAACTTCAAGGGGCTGCATGAAGAGTCATACGAAAGCTGAGAAAGGGCCCATCTATTCCCCATCCTCTGGTGATAACTGGGAGGCCATACCTAGAAAGCAACTACAGAAGAGTTAAATATAGTGTGTTGTCCAGTGTAGATTCCCAGCTTCTTACAACCTATAGCTCGCAGACTTTGCAAGTGTCCCAAAATAGAGCTTGTCTGCATCTGACTATTCAACAGCCCTGAGGGACTTTTCTTCCATTCACTTGTATTACAAAACAATAAAACATTCTATATCCATATCCTTCTGCAGCACAGTATTTCACAATCATGTAAAAAAATTCTTGCCCCTAAGGGGCTTCAAAGTAGGCAACTACATCTGTGCCATTAGAGACAGAATAAGCTCCCTTAATGGTGCTTCCCGAAAGTCTCATCTTTGTATGTCAGCCCAAGAGCTGGCACTCACAGCTCCTGCTAGGCAGTTCCTCCCACGGCCACCACCTACAGGCTCCACATACTCCTCATCAGCCACTAAGATGCGCAAAGCCAGTGCACACATGTGGCTGCCTTTCCCAGGAACTGAATCCTACAGCCAGAACCCAAGTTTCCATCCAACTGACTTCCAAACAAAAATGTCTCCTCCAGTTACCTCACACACTGGAATTAGGAAAAAAAAACAACTCATAACTAAGGTATTTAATAAAGACACTTCATTTCCACAATTCCTTCCATAGGATCACAGAGAAATTCCAGTCAAAAGAAATGCAGCAGGTCACTGGTCCCAACACCTGCTCAAGCAGGGTAGCTCAGACCAAAGCAAGGCAAGCAGGGACCCACAGCAAAAGCCAGTATTCCTGAATGAGTTTATTCCTTTTGAACCTCAGCCTCATGTTCTTTCTAAGTCTTTAGGACAGTTATTGATACTTGTGTGACAGGACATGCCAATGAAAAGTAAACTAAGCTGCAGCCAGCTCAGTGCTTTGCTCTGGCTCTCCATCCAACCATCAAGCACTAGAAAGGAGGTGTGACCACCGTACACACCATAACAGCCCACTGTGCTGCCACTCTGAGGTCATTACACAGGCACTGTTTGAATCCTCCCTTTCATTTCATTGATTCTAAGACAGATTAGTAGTTGGCAACTATGTTATGACATTGCTGCTTTGTAGAAATCTTACAAATTCCCAATAAAAACAAACCTCAGGATAACTAATTTACTTACTTTTCACTGCTACCATACACAGACTCTTGGAGTAGTCCACAACCATTGAGTATTATCAGTTGAAAACACTGGAATAACAACTCCCATAACAAAGCCATACCTTGGTAAAACAGAACAGACAGATCTTCCCATCAGATCTTCAGTGGATTGAGTCAATAATGATGCATTAAGCCCCCTGTTTTAAGAAGTGCTTGCCAGGGAGTTGCACCGATGATTACTCCGTCTTAAAATGATTAAATCAGGAGGAACCTTTTTCCTCTTACCTCCATGCTCAGAAGCATGAAATATTTTTACATGACATTCTGATAAAAATGCTCTGCAGTTCATAGAGGGCATTGCTGAGAAATGGTAAATGATGCAGAGATCATTTGCTGATGTTTACTTCTTTTTCCTATTGCAAGACATTCAGTTAAGCGGCATATAACATTTAGAACACTTTTTCAAGAAATATAAAAAGATCCAAACACTCTGTAACATATAATTAACATAAGAAACCATCTAAAAGAGCTTGGCAGCATTTGAAAAGATTAATGAGTGTGTGGATGAGTACATCCATATTTGCATTAAAAATAAAGTCTTCTCCTACAAGTAAGACCACTCATTTCAGTTGTGGAGCCTGTACTCCGTGAAGCCTCTTCAGAGGCCAGGTACCAGTGGCCATCAGCCACTCAGCACTGTGAGATCGGATGCAGGAGGTTCTTGGTCCTTATACAGAAGGAGCAGGGAGCACCCAGCCTGTCTACATACCTCTGGCCACCACTGAGCCCTCTGGCCAGGGCCTTGATGTGAGGGGTGGGTATGGAAGTGCATGTGGCCAAGCTACATGGAAGAAATTTGTACAACCACACTTTACTAGCTTGGTGCCTAATTCTCATAGGATCTTGGTGTGACTCATGACTTGAGCAACTGGATTTAACTTCAAAACAAGATCTGACTTCAAAGCCAGTCAGTCTTTTCAGTACAGAGTTGTGCCACATGCCCTGCACAGGTCCCTAACATACTGTGTGATCCTATGAGGAAGCAAAAAAAAAAAAGACTGTTAAAGCAAAAAAAAAACAACAATGTATTCCACATGTTGATGTGTAGTACTGAACGATTAATGATTGAAATGTTTGTGACCCATTCTTGTATCTGCACCAAAATAGTTATTCCCAAATGTCATCTTAGTGAACATTCACAGGTATTCACAGAAATAAATTAAAGGAATAGAAGTACTGGGGGGAACAATACGAGATCACACAAGGCAGCTTTGTACCTATTAAAGCAAGTAAGAAGTAAAAAAACAAAACCTTTTATTGATAAATAGGCACACTGGACCACAATTCCTTACAATACTATCAGATACAGAACAGTGGAACAATAAAGATATTCTTCAAAAAACAGACAGTTCCAAAATGGACCAGCTTATTTTTACCCCTCTCTCATTACCACTGCTTAACAGCAGGAATTTGGTTTCCAGTATAAGAAAAACAGTGAAATCCCTCCAGAAACATAGCTGGAGTTACGTTTCTCTGAATTGGCATCCACCTCGTTGAGTGAAATACAAACCCAAGCAAACTGAGCATAGGCTATTCAAAATGCAGTGGAATTACAAAATAGCTAACCATCACTGCTGTTCCTCTCACTTTTTTCATTTTGCATTGAGGATAAGCTTAGGTGCAGGTGAGAAAGTCACAAGTTTGTTATTTTTCCCTATTATTTAAAGTATTAACCTCCAGCACAGCAACTTGCAGAATACATATGCTCCTGAGGATGATTAATAGTGCCACCAGTAAGAAAGGGGTGAAAAAGAAAGGGAAATAAAAAAATGGAAGCAGAGTATCATTTGTAAACATCTGGTACGCAATTACTGTGGTCATCAATGGCTCTATGTCCAGCTGGAGACTGGTAACGAGCGGCGTCCCCCAGGGGTCTGTCTTGGGACCGGTGCTCTTTAACATCTTTATCAATGACATCGATGACGGAATCGAGTGCACCCTCAGCAATTTGCTGACGACACCAAGCTGAGTGGTGCGGTTGACACGGTTGAAGGACGGGATGCCATTCAGAGGGACCTCGAGAGGCTAGAAAGGTGGGCCCGGGTGAACCTGATGAGGTTCAACATGGCAAAGTGCAGAGTTTTGCACTTGGGCCGGAGGAATCCCAGGCATCCCTACAGACTGGAAGGAGAGGTCCTTGAGAGCAGCCCTGTGGAGAAGGACCTGGGGGTCTTGATAGACGAAAAACTTAACATGAGCCAGCAGTGTGCCCTTGCGGCTCGGAAAGCAAATGGGATCCTGGGCTCCATCAAAAGAGGGGTGGCCAGCAGGGACAGGGAGGTGATTGTTCCCCTCTACTCTGCTCTTGTGAGACCCCATCTGGAATACTGCTTCCAGGTCTGGAGCCCCCAGTACAAGAAAGACAGGGAGCTGTTGGAGAGGGTCCAGAGGAGGGCCACAAAGATGATCAGGGGACTGGAGCACCTCCCCTATGAAGACAGGCTGAAAGAGCTGGGCTTGTTCAGCCTGGAGAAAAGAAGGCTGCGGGGTGACCTCATTGCAGCCTTTCAGTACCTAAAGGGAGCCTACAAACAGGAGGGAAATCAACTCTTTGAAAGGGTGAGTGACAGCAGGACAAGGGGAAATGGTTTTAAGCTGAGGGAAGGGAGATTTAGGTTGGACGTCAGGGGGAAATTCTTCACGGAGAGAGTGGTGAGGTACTGGAACAGGCTGCCCAGGGAGGTTGTGGATGCCCTGTCCCTGGAGGTGTTCAAGGCCAGATTGGATGGGGCCCTGGGCAGCCTGGTCTAGCATTAGGTGGGATGGTTGGTGGCCCTGCGTATGGCAGGGGGGTTGGAGATTTGTGATCCTTGAGGTCCCTTCCAACCCTGGCAATTCTGTGATTCTGTGATCATCTAAAGTTACTATTGAGTACTTTAGATCCTTAAAGTTTTAGTATTTGTTGCACACATTACTAGAATAAAATGCACATACCCATAAAAAGCATTTCACAGAATACTACCTTAGGTCAGTAGCTGAATACTACCTGTAGCAGGCTAGACCTGAGCTCAAATGCTCCTGAACTGTGGAAAACGGAAGATGCGTATAGCACAGAAAGGACACAGGGAAGCAGAGGATGCAGAGAAGCAGCTATGCAAGTGAGGAGCCAGGGCAAAGAAATTGCTGGTTGCCAACATCACTGTGAAGCTAGCTGCCATCCCAAGGATCACAGGCAAAACACAAGTAGTGCTGCCTTCATGGCAAGCCAGCAGTGACCAACACATCACATGCTCTCAGATACCATGCAAAACACAGAGCACCCCAAGTTCCTTCCCCTTACATTTGTCACTACTCACTTGCTACAACCTTGTAATACCTAGCATATGAAAATCTACCACATGATGTACTGGAACCATATGTGGTCCAGCCCCACTTGCCAGGATCAACTATGTTCCAGTGATGTAGAATACGCACAACTAATAAGTCATCCTCTTTCAAAAACAAACAATTTCTTTCTAGCTTTCCCTTGTTTAGTAACAGCCAGTGCTTATGCTAAATTTAAGACAGACCAGAAAAAAAAACAGACTATCTATCAGCCAAAGCAGACTTTAATGGTAAACTTATTGACTTGAGAATTTAAGAAGAGCCACGAACCGCAGCAATATGCCTGATTTTTGTTTTAGTTTGTGGAATCTTTCAAGCGATGCAACTTTTTACATTTTTCTCATTTTAAATAAGGATCATTAAATCATTATGAAATATAATTACGTAGTACCAAAAAACTCTATACCCAACATAAGCTATGCGCAGTGGTGTTAAATATTTTAGCTTATTGTCAGCTTACAACAAAAGAATTTTAACCTCTAGCTGATCTACTCTCACACTGGTTACCCACTGTGGTGCATAGCAAGAAGGCTCCCCTGTGCTCCACTTTTTGCTCTAAGCAGCGTGCCTCAGGCTCTCCCTCAACTCCTTGGCCGTCTTCAATAAGACAAATGCACAAGGCTGCTCCCAAATCCTCAGAAGTCAACAGCCAGCACAGAGGAATACAAGCCTCATCACTTTAAGGCTTCAGCCCCAACAGTGTTAGTGTGGTTTTCGCTTTAATCGGGCGTTTTGGTTTAAATCCTACTTTCTGACTGATGAATTTTTCAATTAATGCAACTCATTTTCAGCTTGGTATTTTGCCTAGTTTCCTTCAAATTGAGGCAATTATAGAAAAAATTAAGTGCTCCAATAATTTTAAACCTCTCTACGCTCTGCAGTATTATCAGTGTACTTCACTTTTTTTTTTTTTAAAGGTGCAAGCTCTTCAGAAGTGCTTACTATTCAAGCATGCACAGTCTACGAACTGATTAAATACCAGACAATTTAAAATCTTTATGAAAGCTTTGCCTTTCCGACACTGAAAGCAAATGCTGTGCTAAACTCCGATGACACTATGACATGGTATGCTCCAAACAAAAGAAATACCAAAATTATTTTCAAACAAAAGACCATCTCTGGCTTTATGTATACACATCAGCTGAAAAAAATAGCCTCTTCCCATTTGAAGGATGAACACTTTCTCAGATCACGAGCCAGGGAACTCTGGCCACAGTCCTGCCAGACACATGTACAGACCGCCGCATGCAAAGCCTCATCAGCTTCCACACTGTTTAAAGAGCAGGCATAAAGGTCCTCTTGCAGAAAAATCTGCACAATTGGTATTTAATGAATGAGTATTTCACTTTGAGTAAAAAAATAAATAAATAAATACCACACCACAGGTAGAAAACAGAAGCAACTCTGACATGACTGCTGCCTTTGCCATATAGAAGGCTTCTGCCACTCTCCTTACACCAAGAGCTCATGTGAATGATTGAATGAGCAGGAAGTTCTCATCTCACAGACTTCAATAATGTCTTAAGGAGTCCACTCTTATAAATCTACTGCACTTCATTGTGATTTCAGCGCTCTTTATATGTAGGGATTTCAGAGTAGGTAAGGATTTGAGTGGGTACAAAGGAGATAAACCTACACATGTAAACCTCATAATTTCTTACTAACAAGAAATTGAGGCAAAGAGCGAGTTTGTTTTGGCTGGTGTTATTAAAAGAATATAAACCAGGAAAATATACACATCAGTGAAATCAATGAAAGGCTCAATTTCTTCATGCTATACCATAGCTATAATTTAAAAAAAAAAAAATACTGCGTTGCATGCACTGGTACACAACTGCTGAACAATAGGGTAACTGCATCCCTGAGTTTATGTGCACCAAGACTATTCTCTCGATTTTTTTAAACCACCCAATTGAAAATCAACAACTTAAGTATAACATACTCTTTACAGCACTGAACAGTTATTTTTTTTTTGCCTAAGAGAGGGGGAACAGCACAGGTTATCTTTCTTTTTGTGTGTGTTAAATACCAGAAGAGCATATTACCAGAAGGGTAAATTTTTCATTGCTCAACATGTGCCATTACATTCCACAAAGATTTCTCCTGATTGACCTAAAAAGCAGCCCCCTGGAGATGGGACAAAGGCTGATTGCCTTAATCAGTTTTTGACCCATAAACTCCCAGCTTTTCCCCCACATACCACAAGAACACCACTATCACAGCATATGAGAGCACATTCCAACATGTGGCAATGCCTGCAGAGGTAACTCCTAACCTCAGCCTTAGTCATCTAACTACAAGATTTCCCATTACTTAAATAAAATCACATTTAAAGTCAACACTTCTCCTGTTATATGAATTCTTACTGTTGTATGTTTCAATACTTACGAGTAGTTTGGGATAGGGGAATCAAAAATGATGGCAGGAGAGGAATGACGAGATTACAAATCAGCATTTCCAGATGTGCATTTTGTGAGTGCACTCTGCACCCATTTTCAAACCTGTTCTTCCCTCCTTTGCTCCTTGGAGTCATCTTTCAACATTGGCCTTAGCAGAGTGAGAGATTAACCTGCTGTGCTAGAGTAAGGTAAGGCTCAGGCCTGAACAGCCCTTCCACATGCTACATATTGGTCATTTGAGCCAATCAGCATCAGACACATGGATCAACAAAGATCAGACATCACAGTGCAAAGCCTCCATTGTGAACCAGCCTATCAAATTGCTGTAGGGAAAAAACATACTCTATGTCCCACACCAAACACATGAATGTATAAGGGGTAGCAGGCTTCAGCTGGCCAACACAGAAGAATCCAAAGGGCAAAAGCCTCCCTATTTACAGCAAATCAGGAGCTAATCAGTGGAACTGCACTGGATTTTGTTTCAGGGAGGGTGGGCTTTATCAATGACCCTTGTGAAGCAGAGAGGCTCAAAGTATCGGCTTTGATACTAGAAATCTAGTCAAATCCATAACATTAATTAACAGCAGTCTCAAGACCTACAGCTGCCCTCAAAGCCTTTCTTCGAGTCACTGTAGTTTCACAGCCACAACTTGTTGTCTTAAGTGCTATTTTTTTCCTCCTTGATCTGTTCAAGACCCACAGAAATATCAGGGAAAACAATTGAAACTGCCTGTACACCAGGGATTTTAAAAAAAGCACTTAACATCAGCCTCATTCCACTCCTATTGACGTCAGCTACAAAATTCCCATTGCCTTCCTGGAAGCCAAGAGATACCACTGCTGATCTCTTGTGAAAACAGAAATCCAAGAGCAGTCAGATACAACATTATATTGGTTTGCTGTCTCTTCCATTCCTCACCTGATGATTCTACTTAGTTTTATTTAACTGTACTCCATAATCTGCATGCTATTTCAAGTAGGAGTTCCCTAGACTATATGGAGAGATAAAGATCCTTCGCAAGGTAGGCTTAAATTGATGCCATTTCTCTCAAGTCAGCTTATCCATTTAGTCCTCACCATGTACATGTACATACACACACCCTTACAGCTGACTGACTTCACCTCCTATTTCACTCCTGCATTGAGGTGCCCTCATCATCAACACTGCTCAAAACATTTTCTCCCTCATTTTCTTCTACAACAAAACTGAGGTCCCCTCTAGGAGGGAACTGTCAGGCACACCATGCATGCATGCTAAACAAAGAGTATGTCTACGTGTAATGCCCAATTTGTCTCCTTCAGTCTTTCTAGTAGACATTTCATCCTCAAGCACCCAAAAAACCCAACAATCTAGCATATGAAATACAACCCTAATGCTACATTATGCAAGGAAGCATCACGCCACCTCTCAAGTCCACCATGCTATCTCCTCAGTATTTCCAGCATGTGATTGAAAGTAATAACTTAGTTCAAAATAGGACAAAATAATTCTTAACCACATGTATACAACAGCCCAAGTGGGTACCGAGCATTTAATTGGCATTTTAGACAGCGTCCTTCTTATTTATCCCTCCATCCCTCTCACTATACCAAAGGCAAATGGTTTTACCAATGAAACTTTACAGTTTCATAGTTTTTTTGACAAGCCATCAATACATTCTGCCTGATTCCTTAACTACCTCAGGCGGAGCTGTAACAGAACAGCATGAAAACATGACATCTAGCCATGCATCTTAACACTATGAAACAGCATTTTAAGAAGTAAGAAGGTTGTAAACATTTAAAATTGCTACATGTTCCTTTATTGGATCCAATTACAAAGAGCATATTAAGATGGTTAAGGAAAGAGAGCAAAACCTCCAATAGGAATGGAACAGAGCAGATCTCACCTCAAGTATAGATCTCCAGAACCACATAACTCAGCTACACTTGAGCTTAGCCAGGTCTACAGAAGTACTCAGTCACACACAGTAAGTCCTCCAGAACAGAAAAAAAGAACACAAGCCCCAGTGTCAACGGACTCTTTGGAAATAAAGCACTCAAATCCCAAGATTCAAAGAATACTCATACGAATTCATTTACAGTGTGTCTAGACCGCTCACATGCTTTGGCAAGACCAAGACATTTCGTTCCTTCCAGAATTACAGATCTGGACAAGGCAGCCAGGGCATGTCTGGTTCTGGAAGCTTTTTCCAGTATAATTAACAGTTGACATAAGAATTGACATCTAAGTCAGCTTCTTAATGTTTACTTTTTAATTCACTGTCTCAAAGCTTACTTAGATGAGACAAATCCTCAGTTCATGTGCGTGCGTCAACAAGAAAAGGCTCAGACCTAGAATCCTCCATAATGTGGAGAGATCCTGCTGAAGCTAGGAGGCATGTGGATGATGAGGGCTGTAGAGACAGGACTGCAGCTACTGTCATGTACTGATCTCTGTAATTAGCTAACTGATTAGAGCATCTTTCACACTGCCATACAGTTTCTTGCAGGTTCTCTCATGCTCAGAGTAAAAAAAAAAAAATATGGATAAGAAAAAAATCTTTACTCATCTTCAGGAAGAGAAAGAACTAACTGTAATCCAGGCCAAATCTTTTCAAATACTGATAGCTTAAACCCAGTTTATTCAACAACAGACCACTGAACTCCTAAAAGAAAAAAACAGTGAGCAGGGGGGAAAGGGAAGAAGGGTAAAAAGTCATTATACTAAATACTTTTACAATACATTTCTCATCTTTCATTCCCTCTCTCTTCCCTTCTCTTAAAAATGGGAAAAAAAAAAAAAAGTGCGTGGAGACATCACACATTATTTATATGTGGTATTATTTTATGGAATTTTTCAAGGTGTTAATTGAAAGTTTTAATGAATGTTAATCATCTGTCATTTTCATTGGCAATCTCAGCTCTGCCATATGCTTAACTTTTACACCTGTACAGATTTTCCAACCACTTATTTCAAATTGTTTTACTTTTTTAGTGTAGTATTAGTATTAATATTTAGGAAACAAGCCAGCTGCAAAACAAGACTGCAATTGTCTGCAGTTTATTTACTGCATGTAATCTCTAGTTTTGGTGAACATCAGCAATACATTGTCACTGTACCAGCACTAGTTTGGAAATATTTGTTGCAAGTCAGTACATAAAATGTTGGACAAACAGCCATGAAGACAAAAATACTACATGCAGGGCAGGTGCAGTGTTCAGAACATCCATAGGAGCTTCCCAATACAATATCCTAATTTCTACCTCCCTCCCCATCTTCTTCCTGACTCTAACTTCTACATCAACAGGCAATAGACGCAGACTCCAGCAGTCATGTTTCAGTTCTGTTCTTTTTAAGTAATGTGGAGATTTGTTTCTGGACTAAGGAAGCACAAGCATGCAAGTTATGAGTTCTATTTTTGACTTGACTACAAATATTCTGTGTGAACCAAGTCACCCTCAGCACACATGGCACATTTAAAATGTACATACCTACTAGGCGTCTCAGCTTTTACCCTTCTTAAAAGGGCTCGTCTTCCCTATTCAGTAAAGGGGGCTGATCTTCAAAAGAGAACTGAAACCTTTCCTTGCATATTTTAATCAACAATAATACTAGTATTTATCATCAAGATTTAGTACTAAAATAACACAGACACGAATGAATGCAGCTCTGAAGTCTCATCTTTGCTTCTTCCTTTGCAGCTATTAAAAACAGTCTGAACACTCAACTGCATCAGTAAGAACAGATCAGCACCACTGCTGTAAAACTAGCAAAAGTGAGAAAATGGTGAAAAGCAACTTCAGAATTTTAAGATCAGGAACAAATAACAGGCATGCTACTGTACGCCTTGCTAACTGGACTGAGGATGAGATGCAGTAGAGGGGAAGGAACAGCGTGGCAACAAGTTCTAGCCTGAATTCAAGGTTATACTAGCAATAACCTGAAAACACAACAAAACAAAGCAGTCATTTGATGGTATTATCTCTAGAAGAAATTTGCATGCACACACCAAAAACACCAGATGAAACTACTTCTGAACAGTTACATCAAAGACCAGAGTATTTTAGGTTGGTAACAAAACCCAGCACACACAAGATGATGCCTTGTCCACCCTGGGAGCTGAAATACTGGCTGAGCATGGCTGACTTGCACAGCTCTTGTAAAGAAGGAGAGGACAAAATAGAAAACCTTAACCTCCTGATGATACAAACAATGAAGCAAACAGTTGTGGAAAGGTCCTGTGATGAGCACTGCTCCTTTGCAAGGTCATCAGAACAAGGCAAAGATGCCAAGCACAGAATTGTGTGCAAATCCATAGCTCTTCTTCAATGGTACTTTAGGGAAAAAAAATATTCCTTCAGTAGTTCTGCCTACAGCAAGAAAAAACATCTGGTAACACCAACTTCCCTAAATGCCTGCTTCCATTGGTCTCAGCATTATTCCTCCACTCCTACTCTACTGTGTGGGGACCAGAGTCTGAGAGAGACAGTCTTAACTTTTTTCTTTGGATATTACATTTCCCATGAAGCATCACAATGTGAGAGATCTTCTGTGCAGTTGGAGCATGCAACCAGAGTCTTTGTGGCCCTTTTCAATCATATGTACCAAGAAGCTCCAGGGTTGCAAATACCCTGGAATTTTCTCTTTTGTCTTGGAATCCCCGATGTTCTCCTTAAAGCCTTATCTCCCACGATCACATGAAAATTTTAGATTCTTTTTTAAAGCACCAAATCATATTGTTTCAAAGTTACAGATTCTGAACTAGAAAGGCTGATAAAAGAAAAATCAAAATTCACTATTTTTGAAATTCCATGATGAGAGAATTCTATCAGCAGATTTTTTTAATGTGATGGATAGACAGAAATACTTTGCAGATTATTTTGGACAAAAGACAGCCAATTCCAAGGGAATAAAGCAGAGAACGATGTCAGATAACTGGACAGGCCATCTTTCTTACTGGAGAAAAGAATCAAAAGTCAAAACACACAACATTTCTATCTGCAAAATGGAGTACCAATGTGGTAAGTAACCCACCAAAAACTCTTTAAAATCTATCCATTTAAATAACTACTTCCATAGCATAATTTTAATAAAGGTAATATAGTACTTGAAGAGTCTTGAATTGAAGCCTGCTATGGAGGTACTCTGTCCAGCAAGTTACTAACAGGAAGGCACAGAGATACCACAATACAAGTAAACTCTTCTCGCCATTCTTCATGAGTCTGGCTAACATACAGTGCTCATTACTCTAGCTCCTACCTAAATGGTTGTTTATTGAAGAAAGACCATTTGTAACGTGATGAAAAGCAACAAAAGCAGAGCAGCAAGGTTGTAGGCTGCAGCAAGCAAAGATTTACTCAAATACAGTAGCCATGGGCACAGAAAATAAGGAAAGAAGCTGCTTACCTTCAGAAGGCCCCAGGTACACAGGAATCTCTAGCAAAACACTTACCTCCACTGCAAACCCTAAAATGAGTTCTGGGAAGGGAGTGGATCCTGTCTCCGTCCCTTCTGGTCACTCAGGTACACTGCATGTAGCTGAGCTCCACTGGGTTGGCCCTGCCTTCCACCAGCTGCTCAATCACTGTTTCAGGCCATGACTTAGCATTTCTGCTACACCGTTTAAAATCATTTACAAAAATAAAACCATATATTGCAAATATTAAATAAAGCTGCTCAGAGTTTCCTAGAAATTTCATAAAACAGTTGGAAGCAAGCTCTTCATTTTCCACACTGTAAGCCTAATAACAATAAAAAAAACATGTTCATTGCACTACTACACATCTTACAGTAGGAATATAGATTTCTCAAGAGAAGAATACAAGGAGCAGAACTGCAAAATGCTCTGGAGATCATGGTGTCATAGACACAGCACTGTATTCTGAGCTTAGATGAGCTAAAAGGCATGTTCTACTCATTTTCCAGAAGCAGCTCCCAGAGTATCAAAAATGGCAATGAATTTGCTGAAATGCAAATGGTATTTGTGAAAACAATAAAAGAAAATGCCAGAAGTTCAGCATACAGAGCATATTTGTCAGTCTGAAAGGGGCATTTTGATGTCTTGTTTTTCAAGCACTACTTAAGTTCTCATTTCCTTCATTTGTAATGGGAAAAAATATGTTCACACAGGTCTCAGATCCTTGCATCCAACCAATGAGATGGATCAACAGTGTTAGTGCTGTAAGTATGAATCAGGGACCAAACTAATAATCTCTTTTGCATATATTTATTTGGGTTTTATGTTGGAGCTTTCAGAGCACAGCAAGGAAGAAAGGGTGTAGCAGAGAAGTGCCAGGGCAGCACCAAGGGCTGGGGAGGAGAGGGAATAGGAGAGTACAAAGAAGGAGAGCTTAGGACTCGAGGGAGATGATATGAAAAACTTGAGCACTAAGCTAAGGGAAATCTGGATTTCATTACCATAACTTCTGTCTTTCTTTTCTATCCCTCGCCCCACGTATGCACCAGTAACACAAGCTGCTTAGATGGAAGGGCAGCTTTGCTCTCCTGGACAGAAAGCCGTTTGGCAATGGTTCCAGCAACGTTCACTCCCAAAGCAATATGGTTACCACTTCTACAGTGATTGCTTTTATACTGCCATATTCACAGAGCAGAATTCCACCGTGCTACATCTTGTATAAAAGAAAAAGAAACATGTTGCTTCTATGCAACAAGACTTAAACATCTTGAAGTGTCAATTGCTAAGGAAAAGGAACAAGTAACAGGAATGGCATGCTGCAAGATACGTATTTATAAACAAACTGAAAATTCTCAATTGTGAAAACTTCTGATCGAATACTGGCTATCCCTTCTGATCAAAAAGGCAATGAAACGAGTATATTTAAGATCCTATTTCACCACAAACTCAACAGTCACTTTTGGACCAAAGGATAAGTTCCCAGTTTGCTGGACACAGCAAAGACTCTATTGTTCCTTCAGGGCATGTGTGTACGAACACTGCCTAAAGGTAAACAGGAAAACCGACTGGAAAAAAAAGTAAATATAAATACTTCAAGAGCTTGAAATCATTTTATCCCAAATTCCCGACTTTGCCATAACACTCACCTGTGTTTAGCCAATGATAGGAAAAACCCTCTCAGTCTTTCGTGATATTAGGACTGTTTGCTTTAATTATTTTGATAAGCATTGGCTTTTTATCAAGCATTACAACATTTGGGAAAAAAGCTACACAGAAAGGCATGCAATGTCCTTCAGCACTGTATATATCTCAGCTTGGAAAACTACTTTTGCCCATTGTGTGCTTGGCTTCTGAGACATGGATCTCACCATCTACCCTTTTGTTGTCATCTGTAGAACTCGGTAGCACAGCCCTGAAAAAGAGATTGAAGGCTTACATTCACTGCACAGGGGCTGCTTTTCAAAAGACAGCGGGCATGCAAAAGATGCTGCAAGATCTTGGCTTTTGCCCTGGCTTGAAAACTACCATCCTTTTATTTCTTTTTGCTGTCCGCAGTTTCCTCTACACAGCCTGGCAGTTGGAAATATTTTTATGGTCCCCAAACTGGAAGACACTTCATAGTAATGATCTCTTAAAGATTCTGCACTAAGAAAGTAATCCATATATCTCCACAGCTTCACTCCTTGAACCCCCAAAAATGCAGTTTTCTTGCAATAACAAAATTATCCAAAGGAATATTTTTTGTCAGCATTGACAGGGTACCAAAGGAGTAAATCTGTGCAGACCGTTACTACAGAGGACTTCAAGGAGTACCATTTCTGTCATTTCTGTGTAACAGCTGAGGAAACTAGTGCAGAAGTATGCTTAGGAACATGTCTGGGCTATTCTAGATCTCTTCTAAAGAGGAGATCAGATCAATAACCACAGTGTAATGGCAGCTGAGGAAAAGTGAAAAGATAAGAGCTCCAACACTCCAAATGCCAGGAAGAGAATTAATCTTCTGATGTGGTGTTTTGTTGATTCCTTCGTCTTGTCATGTACAGCAGAAAGAATGTTTGTAGGATTAGAGCAAACTCCGAGCAAACAACTCTTACTATTATTAAGCATCTCAGCTTCAATTTGATGCTTCATCATCTGCCAACTTTCCACATCAAAAATGATATTTGTATGTATTTGAAACAAAACAAAAACAAAATATCAGCCCAGAATTTAAAACACCTCTTCAACATGTTAGAAAAGTAAATTCAAAACGTCACTGAAAATAAAGAGAAAAAAAAAAACACAAAAACAACTGTCCATTGCTCATACACAATAATTAATTTCCATCAGGGTCCTTATTACACATTAGTTTTTATGGAGCAACAAAACACAACTGCATTCTATTCTTTAAGCACATTTTCTGCATATTCTAGAACAGCAAAGGCTGCAAATATGTGTAAAGCATAATACACAAAATGTAGCTAAATGTATTCTATATTATGGATCCATAATACAGAATGCAAATGATTCTGACTAAGCATTCACAGGAGACAGTCTTTAGGGTGCATGCTGTGAATGTATATTATGAATAATGCATACAACTGGGCTAAATCTTAATGAGTCCATTGACATCCTATGGGGTCCACAGGAGCTTCAGATCCCAAAGCATGTCAGTGGCATATTACTCTCCTCTCTCACTTCATTTAAGAAAAAAAATACTTTATTAAAACAAAGGAAATTTTAAAAATAAAATAAGAATAAAAGTAAAAAGAAAAAAAAAAAAAAAACCAAACACTTAGGTCTTATTTAACCCTCTTATGACAGCAAATGCAGATACGGGCACGAACTCTGACTTCCTTTGCCTTCCTGCACATAGATGTTCCACACTAAACCAGTGCTCTGCATAACATTTCCAGCATCGCATCAGGTGCAAGACATGACTTGGTCCTCTTTCCCAAATCAATATACGAAGGGGCTTCCCCACATATACACACGAAAGAGGATAAGAGGTGACAAGCTTCCCAATTATATTTTGTCTCCATTCTCCTTCCTGAATCCCCAGATACCTAAAATGCAATAATTAATGTATAAGGAGACTGCAGAACACATGGGAGAAAAAAAAAAACCACACATTTTTACTGTTTACTAGTCAGAGCTACTCCACAGAAATGCTAAAGGACATTGGCAATGCATGCAGTTGTGAGGACCAAATAATCTAACCCACGAAAAGCGCCTGGTATTTACAGCTTATAAATACAAAAATGCAGAAGAAAAAATTTCCACCTCTTGAGTGAAACTGTAAGGTTGCACCGTTCTATATGAGTGTACAAGTATACCAGATTCACTAGGAAAAAAAAGTGTTGGCACTGAGCCCCAGCTCCACTTAGAAGTGTGAAAATAGTTTCTGTGTGTCATGCGCTTGGAAATAAATTAGTAGGTTTCTCCTATAGCACAAATATGAAGAAAAAAATAACTGATTAAGCTCCTGTTTACTTAGGGTTATAAGTCTTTGAAATCGTGCAAATAGCTATTAATTAATTTTTGCAACACCCATGTGCAATGGTAAGATTGTATGGCCTTGAACACAAGAGAACTGAGGAAGAAAGGGTCGCAGGACTTGCCCAGGCTGTGGCAGAGCACGACCACAGCTCACACCTGCCATGCTCTCCGCCATGCATTCACTCCTCTAAGCTCAGGGTGGTGAGCACTGTTTGCTTAATGACTACTTCTGGCCTCAGCCAGGCAACCGAGGGCCAAAGCCAATACAGCCCAACAGGAGCGTCGCTGAAATCAATGGGATAAACCCTATTGGGAGGTAGAGCACTCTGCTATCCACATGGCTGACCAGGTCCATGTTTTGGCACCTGAGTCTGCCAGACACAAGGAGCCAGGAGCACCAGAAACTCCCATGGGGCAGGTGGAGGAGGACAGGTTTGAGACAAGCTCCACACAAAAAAAATTCCGTACAGAAAAAGCAGGGGAAAATAGCAACTGCTTGGAAAGTGTGAAACATGAGCATTTTTCAGGTTTTGTTAAAATCTGTCCTCTCCTCTCATATGCGTTCCCAATGAAAAATCAATACTAAATAGGAAGAAACTATCCGGGCGCTCAGTAAGAATTTCTGATTTCCAAAACCTTTTCATTTTAGAAAACAGCTTTTGTTTTCCCTGTTTGCACTTCTTACAGCAAAGAAACAAAAATGCAAACATAACTTTCTGTATATGAAAACATTCAACAAACAAATTCTTGAGGAAAGCAACTGATGAAAACAGTTCAACTGGATCCGCAGCAGAATCTGGCATGAAACGTGCACAGAGAGAGCAGGGACACATGCACGCCGATCCCTGAACGTTGCTGCCTGCACACTGAAGCAGGAAAAAACGCTCTCATTTTACTCAATATTCTTTTCTTTTAATGACAGGTGAAAGTTTTGTGCAGTTACAAAATGCAACTGGTTTCTTGTTGATCTGTAAACTGCCCCATAAATGAAGAAGCACACACGCACGCATACGTATTTGACAAACAGCAAGGGTCAGGCTCTCACAGGAACAATACCCTCTAACTGTTTTACTTTTGCAGCCCACCCTGGCACTATTTACACTTACTGCTAGAGATATCAGCAATTGTTTCCTTGCCTCCTCACCCCTCCCGGACACCAGAAGAATAACAGAGAACGATGTCTCTCAGTAGCACTTTCCTTCTCAGCAGGAAGCTCAGAGGTTTGTGATATCCATTTTGATACAAAACCTAAATTAGGCCTCTGGAAATAGGTAATGCATAAAAAGAAGCATTTTTGTGCCACAAGATTATTATTATAGGTTACCGTTAACCCTTGGGAGATGGAGGTGAGTCCTGCAGTTCCCCACTGGGCTGAACATTTGCTGAGAAATCACAAGCACTGCCTAAGCAGATATTTCAGGTGTGCCTCACGATAAGAGAACGATCCTGTTGACCCATCATACCCTGATAGCTAGTTTGAGTGTAAAAGCATTGCCAGTTAAACAAAAAGGATCAGCACAGCATGTGCATACTGCAACCCTCTTGTGCTGGGGTAAGGTTTAAAGGGGGGCTGAATACAAGGACAACTGTGGAATTCCTAATGAAAAGATCAAAAAAATACTAATCAGCGTTATATCTGGGAGCTACCTAACAGACATTCTGTCTCATGGTTCCCTAAAAGTCTGCCCTGTCGCAAAGTTTCCACTGGGTCACCTATTAGCAAAAAGAAGCAATTTGTAGTTTGGAAGTTCTAAATCACTGCAAATGAAAGTACTGGGGAAACCAGCCCACTTTATCTCAGCTTTATGCTTGTGAATCACAAAGTTATACAAACCACAGATTAACTTTCTACCTTCCACCACCATCCCCGAAAGTCAGAAGAACCGGTTCATCGTTCAGATTCAGCAAACTCTGCTGCCTCGCACTACACCACCTCCTGTTACGATACGAGTCGGCCCAGCATTACTCATTGCTTGACTTACTTCCTTAGCGAAACGAGCCGTACCACAAATTCAATCTGTTATCAGCCTACACAATTTAATTCAAGTTCAGCTTATCCTTAAGCACTCCTTTTCCCTTCAAACATAATGACTTCAAAGGGCTATAAACCATGATCTTATATGCAAAAGCAACTGCATGTCACTAAGTTTCCCCTAAACTGAAATAAATATTTTAGTAAACTATGGTCGCTGTGAGATAAGCCTGACAAAAGCTGAACCTTGCCATATCCTGGAAGACAAATAGGATCTCAGAGCTTCACACATTCTCCCATGCAAATCCACACATACTGCACACCTGTATGGACACGGAAGGGAAGCGTTCCAGTAACTTTATGTCCTGGCAAGGCGGACTGAGGCTCTCCTAATAAACGTTAAACTTCATAGCACCTCCACTCAAAATGCCCAACATCACACAGACACTGCACATCCAAGAGGAAGCCCCATGGGACAGGTGTCACTCACAAGATGATTCCTGAACTGATAACAAGAGTGCAAACTTTTGTGCCCAGGTGGGCAACCAGTCCCACAAACACCCCGTATCAACAGCACGGTTTGCACGAGCTGCAACACGCTACTGTGCATAAGGAGCTTGCAGTCTGCCCCGGAGATTTACCTACGGCCACGCAGAAGCACAAGGAAGAAAAGAAGGCACAAGTCCTCACCGCTGCTTCTCCACTCTGCCATTAGGTCTGGCATTGCTTTTCCTAGACAGCCTTCTTTGTTTTAGCTGTCCCGACATCTGCACATTGCATTTGCAGTGTTGTGCAAGCACAACTATTTCCTAAGAGATAAACAGAGATCACCAAGCTCACAGAGCCTGACACAAACAGAATTCAGATTTGAGCCTCCCTAGGTAGCTCAGACCATCCTTTTCACTTGCAGATTTAAAGGGAACTCTGTGAGACATGAAGGGGAAAAGAAGGAAATAATCTTTGTAAAGGAATGGAAATGAAAAATCTCCCTCGCTCTCCAGAGCACTTTTTTGAAAAAGAGCTATTTGAATCACTTCTGCTTATAGACAGCCCCATTTCTTCAGCAATGGAAAAGCAATACAAGCTTTTTGTCATTCGATCCCCCCAAACATTTTGTAATTTCATGTGAGAGGCTCCTCACTGGGCTCACAGACAAAAGTTTGCCCACATGCCTTTTAAAGTACATACCTGATTTCTCCTTTGTCTCCTAAGTTCCTTTCGAAGCTGCATTCCCATGAAAATGTTTCATGCCCACCTTCCCCTGTTGTCTCTACAGTCTGCTCAGAGTGGATTCATTGCTGGGTTTCAGCAGTTACATTTCTTCCTCAATTCATGCTTCTTTTTATTTATTCTGAAGTTTTCAATGTAAAACAAACAGGAATACCACCTCCCTAAAATTACCACTATCCCACTGTCCTCCAAGGTAACATTAACAAGAGGCAATATTCTCTAAAGCTATGAAGCATATACTGTCCTAAATTACATTGCAGTTGCTGCCCTGAGCTCACACATTTTTGAACAGGAAGGCTCCCAGGGATCTCTCTCTCTGTTCTGACTGCATTTACTGCTTTAAAATATTTTTAACCCAGACACTGAAGTGCCAGCCTAGCAGCCCTTCATGCTAATCCTAGCCTGGGTGGCTGTTCTTAAGGGAAAGCATTCAAAAATTGTAGCAGTGCATCAACTTTGACCCTTTTCACTTAAAACATGAGACTTTTTTTTTTTAAGGGAAAAAAAAAATTAGATTCCAGAGGGAATCACTGAACTCTGACCTGCTTAAAATTAGTTTTGTTTTAGTGCCTGCGTGGTGACTCAACAGGCCAATTTTCCAGACACTTAAGACTTTTCTGCTCCTGAAGATTCCAGTTCAAGTCCTGGACTCGCTCGCTGGGGTCGGATCAGAACACTTTGTTCCATGGCTTCAAGCAGCAAATTCCCAGATCGCCCTACCCTTGCCAGATGCTGGCATGCTTGGTAATAAGTAGGGCTGTAACCAAGCTAATTATTTCTTTTCTAAGCTGCGAAGAGTTTTGCTTGCGATACATATGTTAGACCAAAAGAATTTCCCTTCAAAATTCAGCAGTCAAGAAATGTTTATATGGCTCTGATAAACATTTCATGATAAGCTGGATTCTTTCGGGGGGGAAGGGGAAGATGCGTACTTTGGTCTTAACAGTGCTGCAAGGAACTCTCAAATAGGGTCTGGCTGAGTGTATCCGTCTCACTGGGAATAACTGATTCGATTTTTTTAATCTGTCACAGGCATTACAAACACTAAATGAGTCACTGAAGACTCCTATGCTGTAAAAAATAGCATCACAACGCTTCATTTGCTCTTCAACAGGACTGCAAGTATGGTGCCATGTATCCAAAAGCCTTGTCAATTAACAAATTTAAAAAAAAATGAAAGCCCTATGCAGTCTCAGATCACGTTATTTCTTGCAGAAAGTTAGCACTTGTATGGGAGTAACAATCATCAGACAGAGCACAATTGTTCTGTTTAATCTTGTCCTTAATGCTATTGCATTTCATACCTTTCAACAAAAGCTATCAAACTATTTAACAAACAGCCTCAGATATCTTCTGTAAAGTAAGAAACTATTACCTCCACTTTCAGGTAGTAAGGAATTAAAGACACTACAAAACTTTGGCCACAAAGCTGTAAAAGGCCAGACCCCGAAACAGAACCTAGGTGCTGGTCCATATTAAATGGCATCTGTTACATTTCTATCCCTGTTTCACAGTGATTATGGAAAAAAAGCTTTGCCAACATCTATAATCACTTATTTGACAGCTGCTAACCCAATGAACATGAAAGCAATTTATACACAGTGCCCTAATCTTCCTGAATCTGATCATGTATGAACACAGCCCTTGTACTTGTTCCAGTATCGTTTCGGGTTCTTTCTCAGTAAGAATGTAGTCTTCTTCCTTTTTCGGAAAGAAAACAAGCCACTAAAAGACAGAGTTTTAACACACAGCCATCAATATGTTGTTCTTACAAATACAAAAATGTAAAACAGTAACAGTCATGCCTACTGTTCTGTGTCAACAAAATGACTTTGTCTTATGCCCAAAAATCTAACTTTCAGCCTCCCCAAGTCAGATAGTCCTGGCCTTACACTCACAGGATACCCACTGGGACAGCCAAAGAAAAAGAATTCCCAAAGAAAACAGAAAATAACCCTGCTTTCTCAGCATCCTCCACATCCTTAACCTCAAGATCCACGAATCTCTGGTGATCACAAATAACACAGGACTATGGAAACCTCCAGCAAGATTAACATTTGCGAGTCTACTGCACCAAAAGCCAGCCTTCTGAACCATATTAAACGGTAGCGTCTAATGTGAAGAACTTCCAATAAAGGCTAGATAATGCTAGTGCACAGGAGTCCACTGCACCAGTTGACTGTGGCTCCTCAGGCTGAGGAAACCTACCAAACCACCAGAGCACTTCAGCACTGAGCCTTCTGAGAGTGGAACATGAGGACATTACAAATTCCCACTGTGCTTTCAACAAAGGAGAGCTGGCACTGGGTTTAAACAATGTGAGCTAACTAGGTTGCTCATCACCTGGAAAAAAAATATGTTGCTCAGAGCTTTTTGGATACAATGGCAAAAGTGAGGAAGGTTTTCTTCACTTCCTACACAGCCTGGGCTCAATGCTGCAAAGAAACTTTGCGACACAGTCAGACTCAATGTCGGATTTTTGCCAGCTGAGCTCCCTCGTACTTCCTCAGTTTCAGGTCATCTGAATACCTTGACAACCTGCGAGGATAAATCAAGCACAGAAGGTGTTTAAGAACTAAACATACACGTCAGGTGTTTCTACAAAACCTGCACCAAGTTACATCAAAGTATCCCAAATTCCAGATCCCTGACAAATGCATCACACCGTTTGGAAATGGTGGGCAGAGACTTAAAACACAGCCGTGCAGGCTATAAAAAAACAAAAGAGACGGAGTGAATCTGGGAGGAAAGTGGGGGAGAATGCACACACTGATCATCTTTGCAGCCTCCATTCATCTGATCAGGGTCCACTCACCGAGTAGCTCTAATCTTAAGAAACTGCACAGCAGCATATTAATGCTGGCAATGGCGATCTCAAGGCTACAAAGAATTACCATTACAACCTCCTAGTGAAGCTTCGCACCTGACAGAAGCCTCAGAGCCTCAGCAATTCCTGCGACATGTACGTACCTTCAGATATAGCATAAATGAAAGGCCAGGAACCGCCACAATGACCAGGCTGAGATGCAGGCCCTGGTCCTTGCTTTGCAGCAAGCCCATCAGTGATGATGGAGGTTTGGCCTCCCACCTGCTTCAGGCGCAGCCAGGAGAGCCTTGGGCTCTTACCACACACAGCCCCTGGTTCTGCCACCAGATAAAATGCACTGCTGTGTTACTTGGAAACAGCTCCCAGCGACTGATTGCTTTTTTTTTTTTTTTTTAAGAAATTATTTACACTGGCTCTTTGATCTTTCTCTGCACTAGCAAAAAACGAGGCTCCCATTCGGCGAAGGCCTGAAGGCGTGTGCCAAATCTGAAGCACAGAAGGAGGCCCGTTGGCTACAGCAAGACTCAAGCGCTTCAAGTCAGGCACACTCATAACCACGTCAGGGCCAAAATCCTTGAGCAGCCATAGAAATGCATCCAAGGCCTGCGCTTGCTTCTGGAAACTTTATTCTCACTTTACATATAGTCAAAACCTGACAAGAGCTCACTGTTGGATTATGCAGGAAATCTGCAAGTTTCACCAAGGTGTGATCTTATGCTTTTTCACACATTATTGTATCATGCCGCGCCAGAACACTAACGTATGCACAGTTCTAAAATAGCTTGCATTATTACAGCACAGCATTGAGAAATGTACTAAAAATCCAACAAGCAGACCTCCAGAGATTTGCTCCTCAGTCACTTGCAAACTGATAAGGGGTCACAATCACCCTTCTTAACAAGAAAAAAAAGAAAACAAAACAAGCTCAGCATTCTATAGCCTTTTTCCCCATTTCTCTCTCTTTTAGATTAAAACTGCCAATTGTCAGATTTGTCTTTGGTCATGTTGGGGTGGGAGAGTGGGATTTAATAACATTTAGCTGACTTGCTATCAAGAAGGAAACATATTTTTCTTCTCTCAAATTTGAAACAGACACTTTCTGTTTTTTTTTTTTCTGTTGGCCTACTTTCTTTTAAGTTGCTTTTCAATTATTTATGAAAATGCAATAATGCATTACTTTGCTGTGCAAATGTTTAGAAGAAGAAGATAGTGTCTTTCAAGTGAAAAAAAAAAAAAAAAAAAAAACATACATAGTTATATAGGGGTTTATTTAAAAGCACTTTGCAGGTGATATTTTATTAAAAAAAAACCAACATACTTTCATTTCCCCCCCCACACGCATGCCCATTTTCTTTAAGTGATACATTTCATTCGATTAAAAAAAAGTCTGCAGCTCCACAGAAACACCCCACTTGTTCCTCTCCAAAGCATGAGAGGGGAAGAGAGCTGGAAGAAACATAAGCTCCAAATGGGAAACTGCACAGCAGGCTGAACCAAAACCTATTAAGACACTGAAAGGACTCCACACTTTCTGAATAGCAAAACCAGGGCAAAATCTTATACCTCTAGATAAAGGAAATTAATAGCAAGACCACCAGTGTTTTACTCAGATTTGTAAAAGGTGCTTTTTCGAAGCAGCTGGTTTTTTGGAACAGCTGTGTTCCCAAGCCCATTAAACACCAGAGAAGGCTGACTGCTGAACTTCCTTCCACTTCTCTTGAGGTCCCACATGGACACATGCTCAAGTGGATGTACCTTCCAAAGGGTCACCACCTCTAGGTTTTAGCATCAGCCATCTAAAACAAATAGCATAGTCTGCTCTGACGGCAGCAGGTACAGAACCAGGCCCATAATGCTTACCTCCTACGTCCTAATCTCTACAATGTAAGTATCCATATTATTGTCCTGGTATTGAATCAGGAAAAAAAAAGCCTAGAAGCATTAAAAAACAAATGCATGTATTCAACAGCAACATAACACAAACTGAAATGCAATTAGAGACAGACGACACACCAGAACAACCCAAAAGCTGTGTGGAGAGGCTGTGGCACCTCCATTCCTGAAGGCTTTCAATCGTCAGCTAGATGAAGCCCCATCTGGCCTGATCTGCTGTACAAGGGATAGGGGGAGCCCATCTCTGCCCACAGTATCACTGCTCAGAACTGAAACCCATTTTGCACTCTCTGAAACTTCTGAAGAGCATCTCTAACACACACTTTTCACAGTCTACACGGGTTTTTAGAACAGGGATTTAATGTTTAAGAATGCAGAGAGAACTTAGGAAACAAACTTTTTTTCCTTTTTTCCCTTCATATGAATGACTTCAGCACCTCAATCACCCAGAAGGTCAATAGGGTACCTACCATCCAAGCTACCTTCAAAGCAGGATTCTGGCTGCACTGAAATCTGAGTTTTCTAACCAAGCACTGCATTTATGCAAATACATTCTGCAGAGTTTAAATGAACTAAGCCATATTCCTCAAGTTAAGTATAGACATACATACTCTTCCTCATTGGGGCCACTGGAGACAGCTCTCCAATTCAAATATTCTGAGTGAATTAGAAAAGGGAAAGGAAAAGACAAAGACATTTCCAAGCACCTTAAGATCAGAAGGAGCAAGACTTAGTGTTGTGATAAAATTAATTATATGAAGCTGTATGGTTACAGGTAAAATTTTCCTTCTTATACATAAAAACATAGTTTAAGACCAAGGAAGGCAGAAAGTAAAATACTGTATGAATTCCTAAATCTTTGCACAATTGTGCAACAGTTATAACCTCTTTCTGCTGCTTTCTTACGCTGTATTTGTGTGCACTGCAGGGGTGCTCAGGTGCCAGACTGCTGCTGGTATTTGTGCTGTTTTGTCTGCAGTGGAGCACCTTAACCTCCAATACATTTTTAAGGATCAGAGTCTCTTGGTTTCTCCATTTCCCTCCTCATTTCAGCTTGATACTTCTCACTAGGAACCACTTTCTGTACCAGCACAATGCACCAGACATTAAAAGAACAGGGAAAAACACAATAGAAGGTGTAAGGCTGCGTCTTACTCTTCCTCTGCCCTATTTCTTTTAGTAAAAACATGGATATTGCTACCCTGTCTCAGTAAGCGAGACATTGGCCTAATGGCATTTAATGACAGGGGCAAGCATCCCCCTAGTCAATCACTGCTCTGATGGAGAGAGGCCTTTGGTTTCACAACTGTCAGTTGCCCTTCTCACACTTTAAATTCACATGTGCATAGTTGTAAACGTTCATCAGCATTTACTCATTTGCAGTCTCTCATGAGAATTAATATTATTCATCTACACTTACAAAACTTCCGTCATTCCATCCACACCATTACTTACCTACGGCAACCCTTTCTGGAGGAATGCCTCCTTATATTTCAGGTGTCATCTGGAAACTGTTTCACAGAAGAAGTGACAAGCAGTTCAGTCATTTCTGTTCCAGCTCTGCCATTTCCAACTACCAGCAGAAGGCACGAAGCCGATGGCAGCAACAGGTTCCAGGGAGAATTACAAAACTCTCCCTACACGTGTGAGTACTGATTGAGTAATCTATGCTTGGCTTGCAAACCTGAACTAATTAATTGTCCCAGATCTGTTAATCTCAACCACAACGCACTTAACGCGCCGTGGTGCCACAATGCAAACGCTCGGTTGCAGGAATCAGAACAAATCATTTATTTTGCTCAGAATCAGACTGCCTTGCTTCTGGCGGCCAGCTGCATATAACGACAAACAGAAAATCAATCAGAAGCACAGAAAAGAGCTCAGTCTCTCATATAAAACACAAACTTCTCCCACACTTGAATCGAGAACCAGAATATTGCATTAACACACCCACTTTCCTGTGGTTCCACAAACTTAGATCTCTATTTTGCATATCCTTCAGAGCAGATGCGTCCACTCTGTCATTGCGTGGAAGTGTCATCGACGCATATATTTCATTTTTTCTTATCATCTATGCATTTGCCTCTATTTTGGCATGAAAAGCCTCATCTTTAACACCATGGCATAAGGAAATATCCTATTTCAGGGAAAACACACTCGCATTTTACTGGCTATATGTGCACAGAAGGCACGTGGAATGGCCACAATGGGTGTCCTTGCGTGGAACCTTCCTGTCCCCAAGCTCCCTATGGAGCAGGTGCAGGAGAGATTCCATCAGTGTGAGCTGCTGGATGAATCGCTGCTACAGAACAGGTATTTTCTCTGTGCTTTTAAATAGTTTTTCAATACGGAAGTCAGTATCTACTTTTAATCCAGGCTGCTCTGAAACATATTGCACTTCCCGAAAACTATTCCACTTCTCATTTTCTTCTGATTTCTAATGGTTTCTGATTTTTTCTCCGTATAAACCTGTTCCATTAGGCCTAATCTCCTGCAAAGTTGGTTGTGACATGAAAATGGTGTTGCTGGCTAAGAGAAGCAGCTCTTCTCCATCCACTGACCAGAGACATAACTTTAGCCCCGCAACTCTTGTTTTGCCTTATTTTCTTTTTTAAACAGACTATAAAATTAACTTGTAGTTCCTTACTAAGTATTTAATTGGTTAGTTGAGGATCACAACTGTGTCCCCCAGCCCTCGTCATGAAGCTAAAAGCTTACTCATACAGAAAGATTTTATAGCAGTGTAAAAGGATGACTCCACAGCCCTAGTTTAGAGTTTGAACCAGTTTAATTAAATATGTGTTTAGACAGACTGCAAAAAGACCCAGCATGGCGCTCAGTTGAATTTGAACCTGTACTATACATTCATCCCCTATAGCAACCACAAACCCTATTTGTATCTGTTTGACAGCCAGCTCAAGGCATTCAAGCAGCATGAGTAAAACTGAATTTTGCCCCCACTCCTCAAAGATGTTAACAAAACAGCTTCTCGAAGCAGGCAGAGCAATCACTGCTCTGCTATAAGCAGGCAGCTTCACTTTGACCCACCTGTTCTCCTATTGCTGAGGTTTAGAATTAAACTGAAGTTTTAAATTAAACTGAATAGATTAAAATTACCTATATTAAGAGAGAGACCCGGAAAACAATTTTACTAATAGTCCATCATACTTTAAGCATTTCCCTGGGAACGAACCAGGAGGGGCAAGTATACTAGGCAGCAAACCTAAGCCTAATGAAGAGCCTTCCAAGAGCCTTTAGACTCATTTCAAGTAGAACCTGGACCACTTCTCCATAGACCAGCAGAGTACAAAATGGAAATCACCTCCCCCAAGGGATGTGGTTTTATTTGGGTTGTGTGCTGTGAATTAGTGATACTCACAATATCACAGTGCAATGGACAGTTGAGCCTGCTCGGTTTCGAGCAGGACACACTCACAACCAAAAAAAAGGCAGGTGTTAAGTGTTCAGTGTGTCCTTTATCAGACTATTAACAGAGCATTAACACAGTACAGGCTTCCCCCTATATTTCAACTAAAACTATTTGAAGGATTGAGCACTCATGCATAGAAGTATGATTTTAAACTGTATGAGATTTTTTTTTGCTTGAGGAAGCTGTGCAGTAGTGAAGAGTACTGCCTTTATAAAATCACTTTGACCTGTAGTTTTCAGGCAATTCTTTTCCTTGAAATATAGGTAAATACTCTTTTTTGAAAAACAATAATCAGAGAATACACGTTAGCTTTGTCACCAGGATTTCTTTTTATTTAAAAGAACAACAGGAAATGGGACAAGGGAAAAAAAAGACTTCTGTTAAAGGACAATTCTCTGAAGGGTCTTTTAGCTGGCAATTGTCAGCATTGCTCAGGGCCAATGGATCAAATTTAAGTCTAAAAAGTGCTGATGGTTGTATGAGTCATCACAGTAGGAGCTGGCGCTCCGGGCCACTCAAGTTCAATTTTTGGTGTTACCACGGGGTGTAGGAACTGGAATCTTGGTGAGCAAAGATTTACTTGGTATTTGATGCACTGGGTAAGTGGTATTCTTAAAATCACCAGCCTCCCAAGCAGCTAGTAAGCCAGCAGGAGGTTAGTAGGAAGAGAAAGTAATTGTCCTTTGTGCCTCTGAAAATAGCCAACATTAAAGGATCCTCTCATGTATTACCTGAGTCTCAATTTACGTTTGCAGCTCAAAGAGAAAGGAAAAGGCTGAAGTGGACGGAAAATAAAGCTGTCAGAAATATTAGAGGAGACCCTCCTCAAGCTGTCATGAAGCATACAGTCTCCTCATCTGGAAATGTGTGCAACTACAAAGGATGTGCACTCTACAAGCAATAAAAACTCGTTTGAACAACACACTTCCATTTACAGAATGTACTGCGTGCGTGCCTTGTGTCCACTATGTTCCTGAAGAGGCCAGAAACACTGGCAAACGGTCTGCAAGAATGACAGTCTTACACTTCTTCAAGATGTCCATCACCAGAGCAAGCATCATGCAAACTCGAGCTACTTTAACAGACTGCACACACGCACTCTGAAATCCACTGTATCTGCAGCTGCCACTCTCCACAAAATGCCAATGAGGGAGTAATTGCATCATAATGACAAGCAGGAGGTGACTGCAGAGCTTTGGTCTTGACCTGAATATTCTTATCTGTTGTTAAATTTCACAAACGGAAACAGCTCTTGCTTTAAATTCCCACAGTCCCACAGTTTGGTCACGGATCTAAAAGGAAGTTTTCCTATCTGGACTAAGCGTGCCATAAAAGACAAAAAAAGCTCCCAAAAGCACAAAACGCTTCAGCACAACCAGGCAGGACTGTGTTCTTGTTTCAGGCTTACGTTAGTACACTGCCTAAACCAGATCTGGATCTGGATAACGGATCCTGATTACTTAGACCATCCCTAATGTCTTGAATAAATGTGAGTATCAACAAAACTGAAATTATAAAAAAAAGAGTTTCTAGGACAGGAGACTTCATAGACCCCACAAAGGCCACTCTTGCGGCCTAAGGCCCCACTGCCCGCTTTCTTCACTGGCAACTTCTCCACTGCCTTCAGTGCAAGTTGGGCTGTGCCCCTTCAAAGATCAGCAGAGGATTTTTACGTAGAGAACAGTGAAAAATCTTCTTTGCTAACGGGAAAAAATCCTTACAGTAATAATATTTGAAGTATCTGTTTACAATGGTCAAAAAAAAATGACAGCCTACAACGGCATCACAGCAGTGCTCTGGCAATACTGCAGCAGACTGTTGTATTTTTAGAAGGACTGTTCATTTACTTTCTCCTAAATGCCGGAATTCTTGTTTTTCACCAAATGCCCTGTTTGTCAGCGCATCCGTATGCCAACATCTCAGTGTGCATCCCAGGGTAAGGAAGAGCAGCAGGCAGAGACGGGGCTCCTGCACACACGTTACACACAGCAGCGCCGGCAGAGATGCCAAGTCTCCATCTCCTCCTGTGCTTCATGTGGTGACAGTTAGCTGCGCCACTCACAAACCTTCCCGCAGAGTAGCAGCGTATTTTCACCATGACTAACAGAAAGCTGCTGCTCCTGAGCACCAAGGAACTACCCCACTGCACACAATGCAGAGCTTAATGGGATTGCTCCACCTAACCGGTTTTGGCAGGCAGCACGCAGGGCAGAGGCACACAGCAAGATGCATGTTTAAGCCCTCCTGTATATTCTCACCATACTGACACTTGAAATGGATCTTACCATTTCTTAACTCACGAGCAAAGTACCTGCCCACCTAACAGGGCAGCAGCGAGCTGCTACCACAGGATCACAGCAGCACAGCTGCAGTCCTTAAGAGCCCCTACAGCTGGAGCTCGGGCAGATGCTGACAGAACTCGCATGCTTTTCTTTCTAAAAAGCACACATAGCTTCCATCCCTTATAAAAACACGGAGTAGGCAAAAAGAGATACATGTGCACACACATGTTAATTGAATTAACTTGAGGCAGTCGATACATCCCGAACGTCCATCTGTTTACAAAAGACACTTGTGGCTTTCAAGTCTTGTGCTCCTTCTAGTGTAATTCTCAACCAAAACAGTTTACGTTCAACCGGAAGGCTCTGCTGCAGGGTTTCCACACATAATGGCCACGTGTTTATCGGGTTCTCGTGTTTGAGTTATGTCAGAATAGCCGCGCTACCCATTCACGGAATGCACCGAATCGATGCCAGCCTTCCCCGCTTCAGCCGGAAAGCCTCATGAAGCAAAGCTGGGAACGGCCTTGTCAAATGGGATAGCTAACAGTAACAAAAAGCTCCCGGTCCCGCAGCTGTGAACTGTATTTTCAGGCCAAAGAGTCCACTTCCGCAGCAGTACCATACTTCTCAGCACCGGGTGGGACCGAGGGGATACAGAGCAGCAGCGGGAGCATGCAGCTGCTCTCAGGTGCCTCCAGGTGATAAAGGCTGCGAAGAACTTGGCACAGCCCCTCGTGTGAGAGAAACTGCCTTCTAACCTGAGAGATTCACTTCGGCTGGGCTGCGGGCTGCCAGCTTTCTTTGCATGGGGACGAGGGAAGCCGGGACACACCGCCTTACTTTATTCCAGTAGCACAACCGGAATAAAACTTCACGTTTTTCCAGCTGACTTCAGCTTCGTACTCCATTCTTTGACAGAGATGGAGCAGAGCGCGTCTCTGCAGCTCGATCCCTCTTCCCCCTCTCACCGCGGGATATTCCTGGCGCTGCGCGGGGGTCGCCCGCCCCGGAGCGGCGCTCCCCCGTGCCCGGCGCTCCCGCCCGCCCCACCGCACCGCTGCCGTGCGGATGGCTGCGATGTCGGACGCCTACAGATCTCCCACGTGCCTATTTCGTTGGCCTGCTGGCTTATAAAAAAATAAATAAATAAATAAATAATGCCTAGGGGCCATTATTCATCAGCAGCAAGAAAACAAATCGCTCTTAGACCTACTCCTCTCGCAGATTCCCACACTTATTACTCAAAATCCCACAGCTTCCCATTGGTTCTACCCCTGACCAAAGTACAGCGCCGCGCAGCATGCCATCCCCGGGGAAAAGCCGGTCACGTTCCTCCCGACGGACGGCTCCGCTCACTCCGGGCTCAAAACGAACCCCGTAACTTTCCCGACGCGCGGGGCTCGCTCCCCCCGCCCCGCTCTACCCCCGTCCGGGCTGCCGACTCCCAGCCTCAGCCGCCGGGCACGGGCGGGACGAGTTGCGCCCAACTTCGGGCACGAGGAGCGGGGCCGCGCTGACAGCCGCCCCCCGCCCGCGCCGCCCGCCCGGCCCCGCCGGCAGCCCCGGGTTGCAGCGGCGCTGGGCGCGCACCTACCCGCGGTCCGCCGAATGTCCTCCGGGCGCGGCTGGGACCGGGGGACGGGCGCTCGGCCGCGCGCTGCCCTCCTTCCCCCCGCGCTCCTTCCCCCCCTTCCCTCGCTCTGTGTGTGTCTCTCTCTCTCAAGGACGAGGTGAAATCCCTTTGCTGGTCATGAGGCGGCTTCAGAGACAAACAACACAATGCGAGTGCCAATAACAAAAGGCAAAAAAAAAAAAAAAGAAAAAAAGAAAAAAGAAGAGAGAGACCGGGAACAATGGGGGAGGAGAAGCTCTCGGCGCGGTGTCTGGCCGCCCCCGGCACCCCGAGGAGGAGAAGGAGGAGGAGGAGGCAGGCGGCGGTCCCGCCGCACGCCGGGGCTCCCTCGCAGCCGCCCCGCGCCCCCTCCCCGCGCGGCCGCCGGAGTGACGCGCGCCGTCCCCCCGCTCGCGGCCGCCGCCGTCCCCATCCCTCGGGCGGGGGGCGGGCGGAGCGCGGCGCCTCGGAGCCTCCCCCGCCCCGGGAAGTTCGCACGGAGCTACCGGAGACCCGCGCGCGGCGGGAGCCTCGGGGGTGCCCGCCGGCCGCCTCGCCCCGCTGCCCGCTCGCGGCTTCCTCCCCCGGTTTCCGGCATCCCGCGCCGGGCGCACGTGCGGGCCGAGCGCCGGGGAACGGAGCGGAGCCCGAACTTCGGGGCCGCTCCGAACGGCTTCCTCTGACGGCCGCCGCCGGGGTCCCGCAGCGCCCCCCGCGCTGCCCCGCAGCTCCGCGTTACCTCTTGGCCGCCTTCTCCCCCCGCCGCTCCTCGCGGGGCCCGTCCCGCCGCCCTCGGGGCTCCGCGCTCTCCTCCCCGCCGCCTCTCCGTTCGGACCGCCGCGGGGAAGCGGCCCCGCTGGGCTCGAGAGCGGGGCTCGCCCCTCGATACCTGCGGCCGCCCGCGGCGGCCCGTGCGCAGCGGGGAGAGCGGGGCTGCGTTCATCTCCGCGAGGGCGGCCTTATCTCCTACAAATATGTGATCCTGGGACACGTCCAGTAATTAACGGGAACAATCAAACAATCTCGCTGCCTTCTCGGGGATTTAAAAAGTCATCATCTGGAATTCATGAGCGTTACAACCTTTTTTTTTTTTTTTTTTTTTTTTTCCTGCTTGGATGCGTTGCTGTGTGTGATCTTTCCACTGTGTGCGTGTGTCCCTCGGTGATTTTTTACCCTTTGATGCAAAAAGATGCAAACCATTAACGGCAGAGAGATTCCTCCCAAGTGCTGATTCAGGGAGACCTCAGACTTCTCCGTAGGCGTGGAGAGGGCAGGAACTTTGAGGGGGAGAAAAGAAGAGGGATCGCTGTGATGTTTTGGAATGCTCGGTGAGGCAGGCCAGGCTGCGTCAGCACACCGTGCCCCCAGCACCGCCCCAAACCTGCCCCACCTGCACCAGGATCAGACAGGAGAAAGGTACCTGAATGGCAAAGTTCTGCCCCGCGCTGGCCCCTTTGCTCTCATATGGCTCTGTGAGTGCCTTGTACCGAGTCCCCTCTGCTTTCTGCCAGCCCCCCCTGTGACGGTGGCACCCCCCGCCACTGACACCGGCAGTCACATCTGCTTGATCGCCACTGGCAGCCAGGCTGGCAGAGGTAGCTGTGTCCTGCCCACACCTTTCAGAACACTTCCCTGTTGCAATGGATCCCACTGATAAGCGCTGCCCCCCTCCCTCCGTGCTCTGTGCCAGCTCCTCCCTACATCACACCGAAGTTGCTTGCAGTTCAGCACAAGAAAGGAATGAGGGTGGTTGGGTCCAAAACTAATCTGGAGCGGAGAGAAAAAGCTCAATGTGGGTGCATTTTATTTAAGATCAAAAGCACAATGGTGTGAGATTGTATTATGCTCTCCACAGGAGCTGTGTTTTTCTACTTCTACAATAGGATTAAGGTGTTCAGTGGGAAAGAGAATTACAAAAAAAAAAAAAAAAAAAAAAAAAAAAAGCCCCATTGGCCCGATACCAGCTCGATTTGAGGTTTCCTTAAATGAGGAGGATGTTTCAGCCCTCGAGGAGTCTATCATCCCATTTCAAACCACTTTTAAAAACAGTAATTGTGAATGCCAATAATCCTTTTTTTTTTCTAACTCTCCTTTACTATTTATTGTTGAAGAAACGTTCTGCTGTTCACTTTATTTCTTTTTTAAATAAAGGAAGGATGTTACCGTCTCCGTATTGACTCATTTCAAAATTGTCAGTCAACCAAATGCTTTTCAGTAGAACCCAAAGACATACCCTTATTTAGCTGTGCGTAGCTGAGAACGCAAGATGTTGAATGTTAGTGCACGCGGGTTGGACACAGCTGGGAGCACAGCTTCAAGCCACTGTTCCACCCTGAATAACTGCAGAAAGCACAAAAGAACATTTTCGGCGTGACTTACCCAACGAGAGGGAACTACCGTACAAAGGCTGCTACGGATTGTCGATGGGAAATTTGCACAGCTCCAGCTAACTTCTGCTTTCCGAACGCCAGGGAAGCACAGCTGGAGTCTGGGCCTGTTCTAGCTGAACTCATGGAACGCAGCTGTGTTTAAATAACAGGTATCGCCTGTCTGTACAACAAGCGGTGTGCACCAATAAATCAATTTGTGCCTTCTTAGTGATGCTGGTTTGTACTCAGGTCCCCTTTCACTAACTTACCCCCAACCCCTGTGCTTGGAAGGTTATCAGTTATATCTTTAGTGCTGACTCCGTCAGGAAAAAACACGGAGGTAGATCTCTGCTTGTGCTGAGCAGTCTCCGGTTCCTCCTGGCTTCATATCTTTGCTACCATTCTCTGCAAGCTGCCACACATGCCTTCAAGCCCCAGCCTCCTTAGGAAACTCAGACAATTCCCACATTCTCATACAGTGAGTCTTAGCTCGCTCATTTTCACAAGAACTGATGTAAACTGCAACTTTTCTCCTGTGGAAATTTGTCACCGCTGCTCACATGTATACATGACTGCTCCAATGCCCACGTCCTACAAAACAATGTTATCCTTGTGCCAAATTAATCAAATTATTGAGCAACTGTGATAATGGTGAAGCCCTATCAAAATGAAGAAACCACTTTGGAACTTAAAAACATCTGTTTCTGTGTCAGAGCGTGTCAGCCCTAGAACACCCTTCTGTGGCCCTTATCAAAGCATCACTGTTATCTTTGACTTTGGGGTGGTTTGTCTGCACTCTGTACCACAATCAGGGTGTTACCTGCACTGATTTCCGCCAGAAGGAAGAGCTTCTGCCAGTGACATAGAAGCAATCTGCTTCTCTGCGGGTCCCAACTCCTTTCCCCAGAGACAACAGAGAGTCCCAGTCATGATATTTCATAAAGACATCCAAGAGTTTCCCAGGGAGCATGGAGTGTGCTGTTGTGGTGTCCCTCCATGGGGCTCTATACGTTTTCTAGTCAGCTGGTTCCTCAATCTAAAAATGATGGATTTGTGCTTAAACAAGATTTGGATGCCACATTTAGATCTTACCAACGAAATGAGGAATATGTTAATTTTTAGTAGAAGGTGGATACAAAATCCAAAAGAAACAGGAAATGTTGATTAAGTTAAATGTTGATTAGGTCTTCTGTAATTTAAACTGTAGCAGGTACATGAAATAAAAAGATAAAAAGAAGCCAGTGGGAAAAGGCAAGGCACTTGCTTTTAGTTGTCCATGCTGAGCAAAAATTAAATGTTAAAAGAATTCTGTTTCAAAAAGAGAAGAGCTGCCCAAGCAACCCTCATCTTTCATTCTACCATCAGTAACTCTTAGATTTCAGCGAGATCACTCACATATATAAAAATAAGCATAATCTCCCAGGACACACAGATGAATAAAGGCGGTCACAAGGATGGATTTAAGAAGCAGGCTGGAACTTCATTAACAAAATATTCTCACATGTCAAGCAGTTAACTGGGCCCGGTGCAGGGATTACAGAGCTCTAATTTAGGGCAGATCCTCCCGAATCCCTCCCGAATGAGCTCGCATCTCAACCTTTCCCCCAGAATAGGAAGGAGGACCTAAACCCCCAAACATTTCGTTTAGATTTGCTTCTTTCCTAGTCACAAACACAGTTGCAAAGTTCCTGATTTCTTATTCCAACTTTAGTTTTCTTTCATACTGGAAATGATCTTAATTTTCCCTTAAATTCCAACAGATTAGTAAATGCATACAGCGTCAGATATTCCATTTCCAAACCCATAGTATATTCAATTTCCAAACCCAACTTTTCAGTCTACCTGTGCCTCCATACTGCTACAAAGACCAGGAAAGAATCTTATGCCTCCTCCAACCACAGCAGAATTGAAAATTAGACCTTTCTTGGCACTGCGACCAAGTAATAGGATCCCTAGACCATAGTTTGTATGCTGTGGTGCAAAGGGAGAAGAAATACTGTACCTTAAGGCACAGAGATCCCCATACCTTCAGCTTCATCTCTGTGCCTACCAAAGCCAGAGAACCAGCCCAGGATGCCAGCTGGCATTCTCACACATACATACTTCAGCTGCCACCTTTCTTCCATGGCTGTTTTCCCCACCACAACGATAATTAATAGTGTTTTCCATTCAGCTTCCACTGGAGGTGGAGAAAGCTAATGCAGGGTGAGAAACCATGTGACGATGCTTACTGATGTCTGGGCACCACTAGGAGTGTGTCTTGTGCAGCTCAGGGGGTCATTTAGTACTAATCAGTGAGGGCAGACCATTAGGGCAGTGCAAGTGTGGTACTTGCAGCACCCCAAACAATGCAGCGACACCAGTGCTGTGCACAGTGTGCACAAGTAAGGACAGTGACATGAAGTCTTCAAGGTGATTAGCATTTTGGGATTGAGGAAAGCTCTCCAAGTTTGAGGAAACAGTGGTACCTCAGATGGCACAGAGTTTTCCAAGGGCAGATGTACTTGTTTTTTTTAAACATAGCCCCATTTTCTAAAACTGATGATCAATTGAAGAAAGGAGGTAATCAGAGTCATTCGTGACTTCTGAAAATAGAGGCCAGTTCCTGTAAGGAAGATTTAGCAGGACTGAGTGTTTAGTGTCTTCTCATTAGTGCAGGAACAGGAATTTATATATACTGTTTTATGAAGATTCGTATCTCTACAGTTCTTCTTACATGAAAACAAAAGAAATATGCTGGAAAAGGACAGAAAAATGACTCAATTTCCAGTTACTGCCAAAAGTCACTAATTTTGAACACAATCAACTGCTGCAAGAAAAAGGATTTTTTTTTTTTCCCCTCTATTAATGTGCAGTAATTAATAGTAAAATAAATCTCAAAAACACGGTGTGATCCTTTTTAAAAGCAGCACGGTTGCCATAGGTTTATGATCCAGCATGTAAATAGCACCCTCGAGAAAAGCAAACAAATATAAAAATAAAATAAAATAAGGAGGTGGCAAATTCCCCAGCCAAGGATGCTGAATGAATGCAAAGTTCATTCTGTTAATCTGTGATGATTGGTTGAAAACTCGTAGAGCACGGACCATTTTTGTTACAACATTTTTAATGCAAAGCCGTTTTCTTGCATTCCCATCCTTCATAGAGTAACACAGCTTCTGATATTACTGAATTACTATCATAAAAACAAAGAGGAGAGGAGGCTGAAATGCAATGAGATGTCGTTTGTATTTGGAACGGGGCAATCGTTGATTTAAAATTGCTGTTGAAACTCCTATTCTGAAATGATTACTAGGTTAGGAAAACAACACTTTAAACCAACAAACAACATCTGAATTTCTGGAGAAAGGCTCAGGTTTAGTACTTGTCATAAGCTGTGTTTTGACTATAAGACCTGCACATTTTTAAACGTGCCCATGTTCTGTTGCTCTCAAACTGTCCTACAGTAATGCTCACAAGGTTGCTGTCCAGAAGGCTCATACTCCTCTATATTTTACCAGCAAAGAGAACAAACAGTTGTACAATTCCTCAGAAATGGAATTCTCTCAGGAGCTTGAAGCCTGTCTTACTTCGTATGCGGAGAAGGGTAAGGAGTGCAAAATATTTTGTATTCTGGCTTTACAGTGTGTAAGCATTCGGGCTGCTCACTACAAATGACTGCACAAGGTGAGAAGCACAGGAGAATCAGGCCCCAAAGATTTTCTATACTGGATCAGATCGCTGGTGCATTAAGTGTGTCACCTCACAGCTGGATGCTCCAAAATGAACCGAGCTAGCTGGGTAGTACTGTCAGAACTGCTCTGGTAGTCAGCTTGCATCCAGAAGAGGAGACTGGTTTTTGTCTTTCCTTTTCTTAGTGTGTCTAATCAGAACTGTCCTCAGCTGTGATCAAATTGTTCAGACTTCCTTACCATTTCAACAAGAGTGTCTGACTGGTTGGGGAACAGGGTGTAGAAGGTGGCATTAGAAATTACAAATAATGGCATGAGAAACAAACAAACAAACAAGCAAACAAACAAAAACATTACTTTCTTACTGTTTTCAAGCACTTCTGTGGTACAAGCAAATAGTCCACAGTATAAGAAACACATGATAATTATGCTGTAATTTACGTCGTGGCATTTTACACCGCAGAGCTACTTTGTGGGACTTAACAGCTTTTGTAATGATCCGTTTAAGTCAGAAATGTAACATAATGTACGTAAACAATAATTATATACAATATGCAAATACCATCTAGCTATAGGAAGTGCCAGATATCAGCAACACAAGGTAGCAAAAACATATAAACATACAAAGCTATCCAAATCATTTACAGGTTTCCCATACCGAACTTCAATGAGAATCGGAGCGCAGCTAATTAAATCAAAGGGTATTCCTAAAACATTTCAGCATTCTAATTTTAGCATCAAAAACATCTCAACCCTTCTGTCTGAAGGAGAGCAAAACTTTCAGTGCACGCATTGAAAAGACAGATCCTAATTGTCACAAGGCTGATGCAACTGCTCAAAAGCAGTTACATACCTGCTATCTGACTGAAAGCAATGGAACTCCTATGTGTCCCTAAATAACTTCAGTCAAAAAAAAACCCAAACCTGCCAACCACCCACAAACAAAACATACATGCAGTCGTAAAAATATCCTTACACTATTGTATATCTTTTATTAAGAAAAAAAAAGGTTTGTTTCAGCAGTATTTTTCACCATATACTGTATGACTGCTGGTCCTGCTTCCAGCATGTAGAAGCTTTCAAGGAGAGCATGTGTCCCATCAGCCATTTACTCCTAGTTATTCTAACGCTTATGTCTCAATTGCAAGTCTACTGTTAAAAAAATTAAGGCCAGTAAGCAAAGTGTTGGGAGTTTTTTATCTTTTTTTTTTTTTTAATTCATGTAGAACTATTTATCTCCAATAATAATGAAGTAAAGAGGAAAATAAACCAATGCTCTATTACCAAAAATGTTTATGTGAAAAACTGTTATTGACAACCTGACAATGAATGAAAAAGAGAGCTCTTGTTTTGGATTGGTTTAAATGAACTTATTTTCTCTTCTGACAGTGTAATTGAAATGCCTGATGGGGAAGGTGAGGAGTTTGTTCTATTTATTTATTTATTTTTTAACTGACTTCAGAGCAAACCAAAAAGTTTGGGACAAACAGGATTTCTCTTTGGAAAATGGTCTGCAAAAATGTACCGCTCCAAGCCAGAAGCAGGGCTGTTACTTGTCAACCCAAAGCTGGGATTAGAAACCAGGCTTGTAGACAAAGAGAAAATCCAAGAGTTTTTAGCAAGGACTCTCCAAACATAATATTTCTGTAGTCCTTCCCACCCAGAATCCAGCTATTTAAATCTGGAATATTCTTTTGTCTTTCTTAAATAACAGAGACACTTTAATAGCAAAGGCCTTCATAGTACCATAGATTCATAAAATCATTAAGATTGGAAAAGACCACTAAGATCAAATCCAATCATCAGCTCATCCTTACCGTGCCTACTCAAAGAACCATGGAATCACTAAAGGTTGAAAAGACCTCTAAGATCATCCAGTCCAACCATCAGCCCATACCCAGCATGCCCACTAAGCACGTCCCTCAGTGCCACATCTCCATGTTTCTTGAACACCTGAGGGATGGTGACTCCACCACCTCCCTGCTCAGTCTGCACAGTTCCAATGCATCCCCACTCTTTCTGAGAAGATGATTTTCCTAATATCCAACCTGATATCCAAGCAGAGTTGACTTACCTCCAGCATTTTACCCCAGGCACCCACCGCTGATTAATTCAATTTCCTCCTGGGGCAAGAAGGCTTGCAAAGACAAAGGTGACTGTGAGATAAACAGCAACTATAGGGAAGCAGAGACTGAATAGGGAGGAAAAAAAAGAGGCTGGCAAAATCCCTGGAACGAGAGGAAAGAGGTCTCAGAAGTAAGTTTGGAGGAGCCTCAAACAGGCTCCTTAAAAGCAAAAAACTTTCACTCTACTTGCGGTAGTTAGAATCTTCCCAATCTTTTGGAGCTTTGAAAGGCTCATGGCTTTCAGGATAATTAGATAATTAATATTTCGTTTATAGCAGGTTACTGTGTTTTACACTGGAGCAGACAGCATCTCTGGAAGCATGCAGGAGCTGGAAACGCTATCTTTTCCTATTTCGGTTCCCTTTGTTCAGAGTTACAATCTATTTAGTTGTTGAATTGTTGGAATGACAGTGAAAGCTAATCACCCTTCCTACTCTCATGTTACCTTCTACTACAACCTGTTTACCCTCCTCACCCGCTGTTTTCCTAAAAAGCATCTCTGCTAAGTGGCAGAATTACCATTTCAGTGGTGACACAGCTCAGCAGAGAAGAGTGCACGCAGATGAACGTTATTTTTGCAGGGAGAGGAACGATGGGTTTTGGACAGATTTATTCAACAGAGATGATAAGTGCAATCCTGCTTGTTACTGTAATTTACCAGCTCATATCTTCACCCTCTTGGCCTAATCAATTCCCTGTTGATCAGTTCCCGACCATTGCTCATGTGTGCGTGTGAGTGTATCAGCAACAAGTGTGCAACAGAGTGCTTGCGTTCCCCCTGTTCTGGGAAGCATGTGAGCATCCTATGACTGAAAATATGCTCCCTGCATAATCCTGAGATTAGCAAATATCTGGTAAAAGATGTCAGACAGAAATGGGAGGAGAGAAACTGCTTAAGTTAAGCACAGAGGAAAACCCAGCATATGAAACTAAGCAGTTCAGGATTCATGCCCACTTCCAGATGCATCCCTATCACTGATTCCCATGTGATCTGGAGAGAGGCTTGTCAGCTCCCCCCGCTTCAACATCCCTGCTTCAAAAAAGGAGAACAGAAGTAGGTGAAGCTATTTTAAAGATCCTTGGCTGGTTAGCAAATGTGCTGTAAGAGTGCCAATTGATTATGATCATCTTATGGCAGATAGGGGAGAGAAGGACAGCAGATCAGAAAATATGCTCCTCTCAAACTGTAGCATTCATTAAAAAATGTCACTGGTTGAAAATGATTATCATTCTGGCAGCTGTGATCAGTGGGGTCTGATGCAAAGCAGCTAGGAGTGCTGATGGGCCTTTCTCAGGTATTGGCCACTGGTATTTGTAATGCTGGAGGGAGTAGTTCTCCCAAGAAGCCTGTTCAGGAGGCTGCTGGGGGCATGTGGAAATGCCACATGTCCACAGTTAGGGCGGCAGGATGGCAGCTGGGCTTTCTACATGCTTGTGCATCTCCTCACTTGTAACACATGCTCCGTGCAAATGAGAAGCTTCTAGGTAGGATGAGGCAGTGGCTGCTGGAGGCAGTACACCGCCAAACTGTACCTACTGTAAACTCAGTCCGTAGGTCGAGTCCTTGTATCTCTGACTGAGAGACAAAGTATAGCTGTCTGGTTTCTTTTTTTAATGAAAGGTTCCTAAGCTTAGAGGTTACAGAGGAAAGTAAGCACACACACGATCATGTGGTAATTTGCTTTATCATTAACACACCCTTTCTGACAAAACCAACTGAAATGTCTATAAAAGAACAGTCAAGAGGCTTTAAGGTTCTGGTACTGTTAAAATAATTTTAGTTAAACTATGCGTTTCCATGTGGGAGCAGCCAATGTATATTTCTATCTATACAATAAAATCTACAATTAGAGCTGCCCAAAGCGACCTTCATTGATTCCCAAAGTGAAAGCAACCTGATACAGAACTTGGACTGAAGATATGATCAAAATCACAAACCTGGATATGCTGGTATGAAAAGCAGGGCTCTGTGGCTATTATCATTGTTTGGGTCGGTTTGATTTCTGGAGGCAAGCCAGTTCACTACTGAGGTTCTTCTGTCCATGTAAAGCAAGAAAATCGTTTCTACTCGGTACAGCTACCTGTCTGCTGTCTGTAAGTCCAGATGGTTCACTGATGTCTAACTGGCCAAATCTTTCTCTTCGTGATTAACCATATTTTTGGTTGGAGGGAGAGGGAAGGAAGGCAAGCAGAAGCAACCAAGAGAAAACACAAGCACACAAAGCATTGCCCAGATGGGGTTGCCACTGCCTCCTCCCCAGCCCGTTGCTCTGTTGCACCTTGCTCAGCCTCCCTAGTTTGGGTAGCGAGGACTGTGTGGCATCTGTGTGGGGCTCACTGCTGCCGCTGCATTAGCTTGGCACAAACTCCCCTGGGTACCTGGCAACACACCAGAAGCCATTCTAGTCTGTAGCAAAGACTTTTTTTCCCCATGATGTTTTGAATCGTTTCTTCAATCCTTTGTCAGCTGCACTTGGAAGAACTCCAGGCAGCCCAGAAGACAAAACAATGTAATAATTCAAAAAACACAGTTCATTTGCGTGCCAGTAAGGGTTTGTGTACACATTCCATGAAGGTACGGGGTGGTTTCTTTCAATGCAGTACTGCTTTCCTCCCATCTTGCCTTGCTTCTTTGCAACAAGGTGTAACCGAGATCATCATCTACAGTGGTTACGTAAACACAGTATCCCTGAATTCATTATAAGCAGGGCAAGGAAAAGAATCAAAAAGTCAAGAAAGGATGTCGAATATGTACATATTCAAACTTCTTGTCTACCTCCATTTATATACGTGGATAAAGAACACTATATTTACAGACAAAAGTATAGAAATGCACAAGATTATTTAACGCCGTGTTGCTAATATGTATAATTTTGGTTTGTTGTCTAGCTGAAGTGCTCATGGCTGGAAATCCCCATTGTCACAACTGTCTGGGCCCCAGCGATCCCTCTCCTCAATCAAGTTGCTCACTGCAAAAATAAATTACTCCATATCATTTTCTTAAAAGATTATTAAAAGACTTCCTCGTAGCATTCAGGTTGCCAATTTGCACTGGGAGGCAAATGCAAGGTGGCAAAGTAATTAGCACCTCAGAAATCTAACAGATTAGAAATGAGTATTTCTGTCTCAATTTGAACTCAGACACAATGGATCTGTAAATTCAACTCCAGCTTGGAAGTTGTTGGGGATGTGTTCTGCTGAGAATTAATGACAACCGGAAAAGATGGAGAAATCCTTGCAATGAAAGGTGAAACACAGCGCAGAGCAGAAAGCCAAGAGGGCGACAAATTTTGAAGATCAGGTGGAAACTAGGGATAGAAATCCTTACAAACAAAACAAGCAAAAACCACACACGCAAACAAGCAAACAAAAAAACAAAGGGGCCCAAACAGCAGGAAGTTCTGTTTCTATATAGATAGTGGAAGCTTTAGTTTTCCTTGAAAATGAGCTACTACAAATTAAATCTCATTGCATAAGAGAAAGGCTTTACATTACCCGTGAAAATGCCACAAGCCATGGGAATTATTTTCACTAAGTAAATATTTCACGAAAGATCTGACTCTGCTAAGTAGTTGTCTGGGAAGTATTACTGCCACACAGAACCCCAAAGATACAAGGATAGTCTGCACTGCAAGAATCTATATTGAACCATACCGTACTCCACCCAGACAAGGGAGGTGGAAGAAGCAAAGCGAGTACAATCCACCTCAGAGACCTCAAAACATAGAGCCAGAAGTGTTCATACCTCTGCTGTTGAAGATTAGACTGTCCATACTCCCAAAATTCAGAAAGTTAGCAGAAATGGTTAAAATAGGAAATCAAACTTTGCATAGCAGTTTTCCCCCTCTCTCTTTGATAGTCTCCCATCAGCACAGCTCCTCTGGCTTGAACGCAGTTACTTCACTTATTTCCAATTTGCCATACAAGAGTAGAGGCAGTCAGGAGAGTTCATGTGTTCACGTGCACTTGTACACATGCGTGCATCGATATATCATACATAATTTCTCAAAGTAAATATATAGTGATTAATTTAATATAAGAAATAATTGCAAACAGCACAGGGGGTCATGGGTGACAAATCTAATCATTTACTGAGAGTAATGTATGCAGAAATAAACAAGATATAGCTTATAAGCAGTGTGTGGGAAGTTAGCTATGATTCAGGCAAGCATTCGGATTTCTTTTTTGTGGACAGAAGGTTGCAAATTCAAGCACTTAACAGACACCTCTCTAATTTCCTTGTAATTAAAGATTTCTTTAATGGTTATTAAGGTCTCGAGTCCTAGTGCTGCCAGCTCATTATTGTATTTATGAGGTAACTATCAGCTAAAAAATATAGGTGGGCAAGAGGCAGCTCTATCTTATCCGGGGTTGTCGTAGCGCTCCGAGTCAGAACATGTAACCCCCTCTAGTGGGAAAAGGGAAAAACTGTGCCTCAAAAGAATTGCCCACGGTGAGCCAAGGGCATCCCCACTCCCTCTGTGCCTGATAAAGGAAAATTTCTTTGATCGCGCATCCCTGCGAGTGCCTCGTGCTGGAAGAGATGCAGTGTTGCTGATCTTTGTACTGCAGGAGGCAGGAAAGTGCTGGTAACAGAACACAGTGAAATGAAGGAAATCAGGTTTGGGCCAAGCATCCTGTTCTACTCTAACAAGAACACAATTCAGCTGTGCCACCCTAAGAGGTTTCCTTTCAATAAACAGCCACTTCAGTAAGGAAGTTTTTTAGAAAGTGGGTTCTGAAACAACATAATTAACAGAAAGAAAAAAAAAAGGATGACAGGTACAAGCCTAGCCTACCTTTCTGTTTTATGACAGATCTTCTAATGATATGCACTCCTGTTCTGGGAAATGGGACAATTTGTTTGTTTGTTTGGATGATCTTGTTCCCCTCCACAAAGGGGAACGAGCTGAAACGTGTTCGTGTTGCACAGTGCTGCAGTGGCGCAGTGTGAGCATAGGCCTGTAAGCCTTGTGCTCCTGGTCAAACCAGGACTTCCCTCTTCAGGCAAGCCCCTGGCTTTCTCCCATCTCAATTTCCCCATCTTCAAAATAGTGAAAATACTTACCCTCGGAGTTCCTCAAAGGTGAAGTGCATACTCAGCAGCAAGGGAAATTGATTAAGTATATATACACAGCATGAGTGTATAAGCACACAGCACTGGCCACCTCAGTTCCCAGCGTCCCCTCCTTGGCACGCAGATGAAAACTGCCCTGAGTACACGGAGCAGTGGCTGCTTACTCATGTGTGCTCCTTGTCCTGGGCAGGAGTCCCCGTGTTGCCAAGACAGCTGCTCTTTCAATATTTTGCCACTTCCACAGCTAAATGAAAACAGGCAGTCACTTTTTAAGCACGCTACTGAAAGGTGTCTGAAGGTCCAAAAGATGTCATTTGTATTTTGATGAGGGCTCAAAAAGGTATTTTTTCTTTCATTTGGCAAAAAGTATATCGTCAAAGACCACTCTGCAAGTCAGGTTAATTATGTAGTGCCTATACATGTCTCTAACAAAGCTAGATTTAGCTGGTAGACAGAAATGCTGCAACTTTGTCACAGGCTTCTTTCACGAGAAAACTGAAGTGCCCTCGCAGCTGAGTTCCTCAAATCTTCAGAAAGTTCCTGAACCTCCTCCCTTTCCCTTTGCATTACAGTGCAGACTTACTGAGTTTTAGGGTGGAATGACGGATGCGTACTGAAAATGGAAATGGAAATACAGCCCAGAGCTGGACAACTGCCCGGAGGGGGGAGCAGAAAGCCCGGTCCTCTTCCATGTTCAAAAGGCTGAGGAGAAGCAGAAAATGTTTCTCTCTTCTGAAAGTCCATCTTGTACATTTTCTGTTCTCACATAAGCTGAGGGTAGCATTTTTCTTTTACATTTGCTCAGAATTGTTTTCTCATCTTGGGAGATTAATATCAGCAGTCAAGATGGTAGTTTTGTATATGTAATTCTACATTCTTCACTTAGTGCATAATGTCAAAACTATTGATTTCCAGGGTTTTGGAGTGCTGTCTGCACTATACATGTGATACATACATATAACACGGGTGATTTGTTGCTTTGTTTTGTTTTTTAATTTAAACATTCACGTTTACAGGTAATTTTCCAGTAGTCAGAAAACGTGGTAAAAGTAGAAGTGTGAAACAGTTTAAGATGCTAGAAAGTATGTGCCAAATTCTAGAAAAGTTTCTCGGAATCAGCACATCTGGCCAGGAAACACCCCCAGCAGCCCTGCATGCAACAACGCTTGGTTAGCTTTTCAAAAGAGGGGGAGGTTAAGAGGTTTCATTTTAATGTTTTAATGCTGCAGCAGATTACAACGCCTTACCGTAATCAAACCTTAAAACTGATTAATTCTGAAGATGTGCTAAAGGGTTTGCTGTTTTATAAAAAGAAGAAAAAAGGGGATTTTACCAGTTTATTATCTGCATGATGATTGAGGACTTCCCTCAGTTGAGTGCTTGCTAATTTGCAAGACAAAAAAAAAAATCACTTTCAATACGCACCTAGTTAAGTCCTAGTGGAAACCCATAGCTGAGACTTCTCTGTGAATGTTTGCATTTAGCTGAATCTGTACTTTCATAGCAGTGAAGTGCTACTACTCAGATTTTCAAGGCAGTCTGTTAAGCAGAGTGGAATTTTCATATGTGAATCTCTACTTTATTTTGAGAACTTAAGAGGAAGTACAGGTGCAAATAAATAGAGCTTATGTTAATATAACTCTAGCTAAAAGTTAAAGAACCGATACAAAATAATCTAATTAGAAGTCATAAATCAAATGCCTGTTATCTAGTGTTTAAATGTTCAGCAAAAAGCAGAACTGTGTGATTTCTTAATGACTTTTAAATAGCACGCACAAAAACTCATACCTTGCTGGTGTCACTCACTGCCTCACATTAAAATAAAACTAATCATGTGGGAAACAACCACTTGATCCTACTCTCAGATCCCTGCTCGGCACTCGAAGATCAAACCAAGGAGGCAGTGCTCACTGCCCTCTCAAGGAATTCCTTCTCAGAATCAAAGCTGGCACCCAATGACAGAAAATCACCGAGGTTGAAGACCCAAGTCTGCTCTGCATCAAGCGCTATCCTGCTTGTGCACAGGACGGGCCCTTTCTGTACCCAGATGCATTTTTAGCACGAGCAGACTTCCTACGTTTCCCACCAGTAGCCATGCCCACTATTTCAACTACATTTTCCTGTGCTTGGAAGCTTGAATGTTTTGGCAGACTTTACAAATAAATGTGCTGCTTTTGACCTCCGGGCATTATCCGAGTCTGCAGCAGACATTTATCAGCCTGAACATAGCGTTAGTTTTATGAACGTTTCCGCTATTGATTCCTGTTAGTTTCCAGCCTGCCCAGTTCTCTTTTCTGATTGGATGAACACCTGCTGGTCTCAGGGCTGAGCAGCCCATGCTGAGCACTTGCTCACCAGAGCAGACACACAGCCTGTGGCCCACAGCACAGCAAAGCTCCACAGGGCCATCACAGAACAGCTATCAACGCAGGAGCCACACAAAGCTTGTGCCAGCACCTGAAGAGGTGAGAAAAATAAGTGTGTAAATGCAAAAGGCACTGTGCCCAGCCAGCTGCAGTCCACCCTGTTTACATGTGGAAGAGGGCAGGCAACATCCAACATCCGGAAGAAAAAGCGAGGTTGTTAACATAGCTGGTCAAAGCAAGGCCAGCATTACTTATTTTTCAGCAAACACCATTGAGCACCTCTGGTGCTGAAGGATCTACAACAACGTGTGCAGAACTATATAGACTTAAGCAAGCTCAGTGCATGTTTTACAAGCTCTAGCTATTGGTCTGTCTATAAAACCTGAGAACTTTGTTATGTGCCTGAGTGTTGTGCTGCAAGAAGCTAGCTGCACTTACAGCGCAGCTGTACTGCCTGTTCCTTCAAAGAACAAGTTAACTTGCTTCTTTCTCATCTCACCTCAGGTGTGAGCTGATTTGACTGAAAAATACCTAGATGTGTATTTAACGCCTTCCCCATTCTGTCACCATTAGGGTGTTTCAGAATGACCTCCTTGTACACACACATACAGTGAGCTCCCAGCTGCAGCCTTCCCAGGCATAGTCAGTTGTGTCATCCACTCCAGAGGAACAGGATATTTAACTCTGAGAAGAGGTCCCTGGACGTTCACGAGTGAAACATTGCAGTTTACTACATGGGATAATGTCTCTCTCTAGTGGCTAGGTACAGTCAGTATAGCAGCCTGCTCCACTTGCAGCTTTAATGACATTTTCTAGTTAAATAATCACTGCCATAGTCAAATCCTGTGCTAGATCCCAAGTTTAAGCACTTTATTGAGCACATCAATGTGCAGTCCTGACTTCACTGCATCTGATTAGCAAATGTTCATTTTGTAGGCACTGTTAGCTGTTTAATTTCACAGAAATAATATTGCTTGGTAAAGAGAAAGCTGGTGAATACAGCCCATGTTTGAGAATTTATTTCTGGTTATGTACATCTCAACCGAACTCGTTTGGCACTGGGAGTTTCAGGAGACTTCTGAAATCTCAAGAATATATAGCATTTAGACAGAGGGTGAAAAAAAGCTTTTCCTTCAACTCCTGACGTATTCCAACTTCTCACTCTCCTAAAAGCCAACAGAATGTTCAAGTGTGGTAAATTCTAATAAAAAAGGGGTGATACTCGAGTGTTAAGAGGCTGCTGACTAGATATAGATTCTCTCTTTCTCTCCACTTGCTCAAAAGTGCAGTTCAGCTTTAGTGATTGGCGATTAAAGGACAAGTAAGTTTTCAGAGGTAACTAGGTGCAAAAAAAGACCAGTTAAGCCCCTGTGTTAGAAGGGTGTTCTAAAAACTCTCATTGCACATGCGGAGAAAATTCCATAACACACCCTGTGGAAAACCCTGCTACACACTCAGCTTTCTTAAAATAACAAATGTCCTTTACCATTAATGATATGCAATGATGGTCTGGTAAAAAAAAAAAAAAAAAAAAAAAAAAAGCAGAGTTTTCCAATCCAGCCTCTAGTGTCCAACAACCACCAGGGTCATTGATGTTGACCACTGTGAGACCTTGTTAAGCAAGGCATTAAAGGGAGGTCTGTACTGCCCCCATCAAGATTATGTACACAATTAAATACACAATTACACAACTACAAGGAGCTTTCATCCCCAACGCTGCCTGCCTTGCAACAGTAGTCAGTAATGCCTCAAGACTGAAAACCTTGTGATGATGTTTTTAAGCATGCTGGTCCAGTTATGTCAGCACAGAGTACACGCTAAATGTAATCAACTTTGGATATTCTTGCCAGAGCATCTTTCCCCAAAGCAGCAGGGCAGCTGTTGGGAGATGGAGCACCCAGGTTTTTGGATGTACTGCAAACTCTATTGGCACTTGCTCCCAACAGCACTCAGATAGAGAGAGCAGCAAGACGGCATCTGGGAACAAGTCCACCTTCTGCCCTTGCTCCTCCCATTGCAGTGCAACTTTGCTACTTTGAATGGGAAACACGGGAGCTGCAGGACGGAAAGAAATGCTGGCTACATGGGGGAGATATTCCTGTGCTAGCAAAACCCACTGTGTTTTCATGTGGCTAAGTCAACTAGAAGGAAAACCTGGGGACAGATACAGGAGTGAAAGCTTTTCCAGCAAATTATAGACAAGTAATTGGGGCCGGAGAAATAAGATCTTAATATTTTCCCAAAGCTGCAAACACATGAATGACAGAAAAGAAAGCTCTAAAATCTCTTTGCAGTTTTCCAGTCCCATAGTGCATCTCCTAGACCATCCTACTTTTTTACCTAAGGGAAAGTAAACAAACAAGAAAATCCAAATGAGAAGAGATCTTAATCTGAGATCTGAACTATAGGCTTGCTATTTGAAAGTTAACACGTTGCTTGCTGCATCTTCTATGTGCCAGCACTGCACTAACCAGTGACAAGTAGTGTTTTGCCTTTGTAAGCCGAGTGAAATGGCACAGTCAGAACTTCTGGAACTGCCTAGAAGTTTCAGCCCAGGCTGAAGTGGTCTGCTACTCATCTCACAGGCCACAGGAGAGGTGATGGAAGCAACCCTCACGCTGGAGAAGAGTCTGTGGCTTCGAAAACAAGATGCACCTCAAGAGAGCGCAGCCAGCTCCAGTCTGGCCTGAGGACCATTGAGGGATCTGGCCTCAGCAGGTTGAGACCTGCTGAAGTGAGGGGTGCATGTCAGCAGGGAATGGGGCTTGTGAGTTGCAGCTGTACATGAATATTGATAACAGCCGCCAAATACTTCTCTTTCCATCTCTCCTCCCAGGAGGAGCGAAGTGCTTTCTCAGCAAGGGTGGGACAGTGCTTCCAGAGAGGCAGGAAGGGGAAAACATCTCCTGTTTCTGCTGCCTTAGGGCTCGTTAATGCTTACAAGAAAATTAGCAGTGTAGCTGCCATTTACTTTGGAGGAGGCAGGATAAGGCTCTCATTTCCCTGCCAGACAACACACCCTCGTAATTATGTATTCACACCATATTTTGATAATGGTTCCTTACAGACTAATTAATATGAATGTTTAAGAAGTCTAGTTTTAATATGTTAGTACTGAAGGAGAGACTGTAGTCCTGTGGGAGATAATACATATTTCCCACTGGTGAGTACCTTAGATCTTAATGTGTACAGAGAAATGGGAGCATATGAACCTACAGAGCAAAATACAGATATTTCTGTTACAGGATGGATTTCATACAATTAAAAATTAGGGCTTTTTTTTTCCTTCTTTTTTTTTTTTTTTTTTCTGATAGCAGAAAGATTATTTTTTGTTTCCAATGGATGTGTCTCTGTTTGACGTCTAATAACACGCAAACTCTGAAGCTTTTTCTGTCATCGGGAGGTGTGGATTTTCTGGTGACTAATAGAGGGTTGCCTTTCTGGCCTTCACAGCACTAACAGGGCCTGTTTCTCCCATCCAGCCACTCATTTTCATGGAGCTTGCACGGACATAGCAACTTTGAAATTGCTGTCTTTCTACTAAACCTTGTTAATGGGCATGAAAGTTCCTGAGAGGGAAAAGGAAGAGAGAAGCAAAGATCATCACTGTATGAGTCCTATTTCCCTAGGACGGCAGCTTAAAAAACAACAACAACAACACAATGAAGATATCCCCTCTTCTTAAATCACCAGCAAGAGCAATGAAAATGGAAATCAGTGATAATGATCTCACTCAGGCTCACATGGGTCTCATCATTAACAGGAACTGACTCATTGCATTTGTAAGGAATTGCCATGATGCTATTTTATCTGCCCTCTGGGTCTTGGGAGCAGAGCTAAAGAAGCTTACCCCAAGCACAGACCGTGGTAGGCTTGGCTGGTCTCTGCCAAAAGGATTTGGTTGTAGTGGAGAAGCTGTATTTGGCTTTTTACACACTTGATTTAAAGATGTTCTTGATCTGAATGCATATTACCATGAGAGTTAAGGCACACTGAAAGTCCTGGAGGTTATCACAAATACCTGTATTAGTTCAAAGATAGTTGTGATCACCTGACTGGCTGGACTTTTAGCTCTGTGGGGCAGAGTGCTTCCTGCTACAGATGAAAACATATATATCTCTGTTTTCATCCTTTATGTTGCTTGAGGCACAGTCTGCAATGTGTCTGATGTTCTGAGCTGTAAATACATAGATAAATAGCACATGATACTAGTATGTGGTACCATGGTACATTAGTGTCTACTACAGGACACTGCAGTCAAGGAGCAAACCTCAGCAAGGCATCTCTGAAAGTGAGGTACTACCAGGTCATACACACCCTGGCTCATGCTCCTCTGCCAGCTCTCTCCTTCCATGACAGCCACTGCCAGCCAGGCTGGTTCGCCAGCCATGGCATTGATCCTGTGTTGAGATGCAGACAACCAGGGTATTGAGGACCGTAGGTTTGTAAAAAGATGGAATCAGGAGGCAAGAACAGGATTATTTCTGATCCTTCTTTCTGCTTACACAGAAGTAGAGCTCAAGTCATGGTTAGTCATTTTTTCTAGTCCATTTTACCATCTGCTATTCTGTCCTTTGTAGCAGCTGACAACAGTGAAAGTACATGAGAGCTCCCATTTGACAGTTGTTTAAAAACAGAGAGACTATACTCTGTAGCCAAATATTTGTATTAATAAAGAAGTCATGAGCCTATACCATGGCTGAGAATCCATTGGTTCAGGTGCTACAAGAGCAGAACCAAAGGATGGTATATGATAGCAGTATTTTTTTAAAAAAGCTAAATATGTTTCCAAAGACAAAATATAAGGGAATAAAAGAACGTGGTAAGACAACTTATCACAGAATCACAGAATTTCCAGGGTTGGAAGGGACCTCAAGGATCATGAATCTCCAACCCCCCTGCCACATGCAGGGCCACCAACCTTCCCACCTAATGCTAGACCAGGCTGCCCAGGGCCCCATCCAATCTGGCCTTGAACACTTCCAGTGATGGGGCATCCACAACCTCTCTGGGCAGCCTGTTCCAGCACCTCACCACTCTCTGTGTAAAGAATTTCCCCCTGACATCCAAATTTCCTCCTGATGTCCAAGGGGAAATTTAACACGTCTTATTTAACTTTATAACAAAGTAGAAGTCGCCTAAGCACAGCTGGAAAAAGACAAAGAGGTAATTATATGGTTATTTCAAGGGTGATCCCTCATCACCCACCAAGTCTCTGCAGGGCCACTAGGGGTCCATGGGAAAAGAAGAGGTAAAGAAGGTGACATCACGGATTGTTTGGAGTAGAAAGACTGCCCACTGGTTGTAGTTGGCTAACAGCTATAGTGCAGCTGATGACAATCATCAGATGCTTCTCTTATCTGAAAGCACTTCAAATCAGTCAACACCACAGAAATTTGGGTTCTTGCTCTGCATTCAGCTCACCTAGCTGGTGGTAGAGGGCACTAGCACAGCAGTCCCTAGAGAAAGGGGCAGTGTCAAGTAAAAGTGGAAAATTAACTCCTTTTCCCACCTCTCAAGGTAATCCTGGCAGATCAAAGCTGAAGCACAACAGAAGGCAGCTTGAGGAAATTTAAACTCCTTTACTACTTATCTTTTACTTCTGCGGCTGAGATCTGGGCTGCTGGCAGAGAATTCCCCATGAACACCACTTCCCTTTGAAATGTGTGCCCTCAGTTAATCTGAGGGAGTCCAGATCTGCAGACAGTCTTAAAAGGTCCATCTTTTGAAGGGATATCTTTAGAAGGGCAACATTGCCTGAAAAATGAGAATTAATACAGGAATAAACCTTCCTTTAGCTTTTTGCTGCAGTTAGAGTAGAAAGAACTTCCATATAACACATGAGGTTTTGTTTAATTTCTAGCTGTACCATCAATTTTCCATGCGCCTTAGGCAAAGCACAACTTTTCTTCATACAGTTAATTGTACATACAATTATGTAACATTTATGCTGTTTATATGTATCATACCATATATATTATTCAGTTCATGCTTCCTATATGTATATTCATGTACATTCCTCTCATCCATTGTCTTATCTATGTCGCCCATAATCTCATGAAGTTGAAATTCACGAAGATATCCTTACCACCGGAATTTTTGGTATTGACAGTAAAAATGAAAGCAGCTGCTCCTGGCTCTGTGCTGCGAATGTCCCAAAACCCACCTTATCAATAGCTGTAATGTAGAACATTTAATCTCTGTGAACTGTATGCTGGAGAAGATGTATCTGTGACTAATTTTGCTGTTCCTTTTCCCCAAAATAGAGCCCACCTCCACAGGACTGACCTACTTGCCCCTTGACTCAGAGCTCCATAGTCAGGATGGATTAGCCTATCTAGAGGGAAGTCCCAGCCAGTAAACAACAGAACTCAGAGCTGCTGTGCCTGCTGTCTGACACAGCTGTACCACTGCCAGCTTCTTCATTTTATTCAGTTCCAAAACTTGTCTGCCTTCAGACAGGTAACTGCAGATGAGCAAGTGCCAGACTCAACCAAAAACCATGCGTACATAAGAATGGGTAGGAATTCTTCCATTTTATTTTTATTCTTGTGGATTTTATGCATGTTCAGGAGTAATAAACATGCATGAGATACTCATTTGGAGTTGATAAGCTAAAGAAAATCAATCCTACAAAAAAAAGCCTTTTTTTCTTCAAAAAGCCTCAATCTTCATGTGTGTTTTAACAGTACATGTTAAAAAAAAAACAAGATTATTTTGAAAGCTGTCATGAGAAACTGAGGAGGAAGAAACTACCCAAAGCCTACAAGCAGAGCATGGAGTTCAACCAAATGCAGCACTGAATTTATCATCACTCACTTCAGAGACCTTTGAAAAGTCTATTCATAGGGAATGATTTTGTGGCAGCATACTAGTATGTAAATCAAAAGTTCTTTTTTTAACTCATTGTATTTCATCTAGTTATAAAATAAAAGGGACCAAGTGGAAGAAAACTACAGCTTCAGAGAGAAGTTTTAGTAACTCAGGAAAGACGGAAAGTGTTTTCCTTCCACGGATGAGCACCAGAGACCAACGGCTCTATTTTATGAACTGAATGATCAGGTAAAACTGGTGCACCCCTCTTGCCTCACATCTGCTTCTGTTGGTGACATCTGGCCTAAAATGAAAACAACCTGAAAAGCCATCAAAGAAGGTGCTTCTAGTAGAGGATTCCTAGTGATGAACAAAATACCCTCCAGCAGCCATTTACTACTATCGTCTTCATATTTTCCTGAAATGAAGGCTGGAGAAAAATACCCCAGTATTTCAGAGGCAAAATATATATTTTTATAAGTTTTTCAGAATACGAAAATACTGATGGCACTACATAATTCAGCAGTTTAGTAGAGAGACCTCAGGATGTTCCTATTGCAAGGTGACTGATGGACATCCCTTTTCACAGTAGAATGGGTCTAAACAAAATATTTTCTATGAGCAACATAGTTAGAACTGTAGCAATATACTAAGGATTTTTTTTATTTTCACATGTGCGTTAGCTATGTAGACTAGATAATTATGCCAAGTTCCTCCAAAACACTTCGGTATGAACTTACTTAGAATAATTTCAATGTAAAGTTAGTTGGAATGACCAAGTGACCAAATTGCAGCTGTCCACTGGTTCTCTTTTGGGCAACATAAAGTCAAGTCAAGGATTTCACTGCAGGTATCAATACTGCTACAAAGAAAAGAAATTCTGTGGACTGAAGGAAAATTATTTTTCATATTTATGGATAGATATTTTATTTTTTAATATAGATGTTAGCTTCATCCCTATTGCTTGATAATTTTTTTTTCTTTTTGTAGTATGACAAGTGTACTGTAATAGTTTATTGTATCTAAAAATGTATTGAGGGAATGTTTTAGTTTTTATTGTCGAATTGCTAGCGTACACAACTATGACGTGAGATAAACAAAACAACAAGCAAAATTCCAGTCCTTTAAGCCAATAAACCCCCTTTTCAGTAGTGCACATCTCTAAGTAAAATTTCTGCTCTCTTTGCACACGTGGTATTGTACAGTTCTCATATCAGGATCAATATGTGGAGGATTTTTAGGCTGATACCTCACAGATAAACTACTCTGAAACAAACCAACAACAACCACCACCCACCACAGTGGTCAAAAAATTTGATATCCTTTTAAGCAATAAAGTGGAATGAACCTGGAATTTATTTTACATTCAGCTTTCTTCTACTTTATGTGATGAAGGATGTCTCTGCAAGAGCCAGTTGTAACTACCATAGTTGTGTATTCACCTAACAAACTCCAAATCAAATAAGAATTCTGAATGATACCAGTATGTCAAACTGGATAACTCATTTTCATCTGCAGATATGCTCAAGCATGGGCAACCTTTAGGAAAAAATGTTGAACAAAAAGCCCATCATCCCAAATTTTATAAATATTTTTCTTCTGATGTCCTTTTTCCTTCTAGCAGGCAGCCTTCCTTAAAGGCTAAAAGAAACCTCTTCTGTTTGAGAGCTTAAAATCATTTGATGATGAAATGTTTTGATAAAATTCTAGGATAGAACTTTTAGGGATTTATCCATGAAATGGGTACCCTTTCATTACATCATTTCAGCTACATTTGTACCTTGTATCCTAGTCTTTTGGTTATCTCTATCTTCATCTCATTTGCTGAAACCTTCCCTTTCACATCTCAAACAGCTGTACGTACTCACAAAATTAATAAATATATCCTCTTGTTGTTAAGAATATGGGAAATGAAGCATGCAAAATTGAAGGCCTTCTTTCTTCCTGAAATCAGTTTCATATATTGAATATATAATACTTGGATATATTAGAGAAATCTCACTGAAGTGAGTTGGGTCATCCAAAAAGCATATACTTAGCAGTTTGCAAGATGAAACCTGTATGAGGACATAGAAAAAAATTATGGGCAGTATGGAGAACGGAATCCATTTTTTCCTTCTTTAATCATCCGTGACATTTTCTGAATCACTCATTTGTTCTGTACAACATAAATAATGACACAGCCATTTTTCAGATATGCTGTGCAATGTGCCCAAGTCTTTGAAATACTGGATATGGTGCCGTAGTATCCATCACCTCTCCTAGGATGCAGCTTACTTATGTGTAGGTTCAACAATGCACAATTTACAGAGTCTCTGTTTATCTCTGCATCTTTTTCTTCCAAATGACTAAACCAAAATTAAATAAGAAAGGAGAAAAAAATGAAATGTTAAATTCTTTTCCTGTTAATGGGTAGCAAAACATAGAGGTACAACTCTGAACTGGAAGAAAAATATATTCATAGAAAGCAGTTTCAAAATATTAAGTGTTGGATAATGCATCACAGAAAAAAGACGATTTTTTTTTATTATTTTACAACCTGAATTGCCATTCTTTTCATAGCAGTGAAGGCACTGTACTGTTGTGTATGCCTTTCTTCCTTCCCCCTTGAGAGATGTGCATTCAGGTCTTCGGATACAACAATCAGTTTATTGTTTTTAATGCCTTTAAAAGTGTTAATTTTTTAGGTTCAGTGTAACTGTTAGTTTTCAGAAGGTTCTTTAAAGCTCTTGTCACGAACTGAACTGCTTGGAAAAAACGCGAGCTGGTTCACTGCTTCAGAGTAAGGTAGATTTCCATAAGTACTCTGCCATCTCTTTTTGCAGGCTCATTTTTAGAGCAGTTGACAAACACTTTGGACATATCTTGTCCTGTAATCATCCCATGAATTCGTGTTCTTCTGCTGAGCATCCAGTGCTTCAGATAAAAGAATTGCATCCAGGGGGACAGAGCCACATCTCTAGCACGTACCACTGATCTTCACATAGTGTAGTACTTACTGTATCACTTGTAAATAATTCTTTTGCACGCAGTTACGGAAAACTGCTGCTGATAGAGCATTTCATGTCATTCTTCCACTAACCTTGCTTGTAGGAGCTAATGCCATGTAACTTTTGTACCAAATCTTCCGGATTTTAAAATAAGCATACCAACAGTCCACAGAGATGTAAGTGGGATTTGCTCATTCCATATATCTAAGAACAAGCCCCAGCAAGCTCTTACAATGGAATTCTCTTAGCCATGATCAAATGGGTGGCAGCAAGGCCACTAAGTGTTATTTAGATCATTGTCACTTGAGACTCACACATCCACTCAAAATACAGTGGGGATCCCTACCCAAGGTAAGCATCATGTAGGTGTTTTCATATATTACAGCATACTCCTTTTACTGTGTACACCACCAAAGGCGTGACCTCTTACAGTCACAGTGTACTCATGTCAGAAATTATTGGCCAGCTGCATTCTGCATGTTCACACACTTCTAAAACAACCTTTTTGGTTTGACCTTTGTAAAACACATCAGCAGATCATTCTCCCTGATGTTTCAAAGGTAAAGGGGCCTAGAGAAATATATAAAATCGTGCTAGTCCATCGACTGACCTAAAAGGAGATCATCTCCACCTAAAAGATGAATAAGCTTCATTTTTCTAACTCCTTCACTACATGGAAAAGTTGTATTTCTTTGACTGCTGTAGTATGAGAGAAGGAATACATGCACTGACAGCTGCAGTTATATACTGCTGGTGTTGAGCAGAGAGATGGAGAGCACAACTGGCACCTTTTTATTTGGAAAAAGCATAAAGAACAAACGAGACTTGGAGTGAAGCAGAAGAAAGAATAGGGACCTCTACCACCATTAACATTAACTCCTTAGCACACAGAAACACAAGAATAGCAAGTGAACCGTATGGCTCACAGGGCTTGCCATACTATCACAGCAAACTCTGAACCTTGGGCACTTCCATTCACCCAAAGTCAAAGGCAGATTGAAGATCATTCACTGCTCATTTTTTATTCTCTGATGTCAGAGCTTGCAGTTACATCTAGTCACAGCTGCTAATAAATTGAAATGCAATGTGCTGGTAAAAGTCTTCTGATTGCATTTGCTCAGCACCTAGAGAATATTCCTAGAAAAGGTTTCCTGGCAGAATTACAATACAAGGTGAGCTACTTCAGGAACACTAGGCTTAAAAATAAATGTATTGTGATTGCAATGCACTTGCACTTTCAGTATTTAAAGACTAACTGGTGTGAATAATAATAATTGCAAATTTCCCCCTACTTCTCAAGTCCTCACATTTAACTCAGTGCTACTATGTACCTTCAACATGTTTGTTCTTCTTGCCAGTACTTTTCCTTCCACAGGACACAAACCTAAAAATATGAACATTTTCCTAACAAGCCCTTTTTATTTTTATACTCATGAACTGAAGTGTGAAGTAAGTCTAATACCTTCCCTATTTACTTCACTTATGTCATTAATTCCATTACATAAATACTGCAAAATAGACAGACAATGATAAAGAGGAAAAAAAGTACAGCGATGATCAAGTTTATAGTATGATGTCACTGTGAATAAACTTGTTTCTTCTATATATCTTTGTATAAAGTGGCATCTTAGAAATATGAAAACATTTTATATAAAGACTAGTATCTGAAAACACATTTGCTTAACTTTTGATTGAAAGTCTGCAGAAAGGGAGGAAAATAAGTATGTTGAGCAAGGATTTGAAGGCAGTGAAGGTACTTGCTAGAAAATTTTGTGCATTTTTTCAGGCATTATTGCCTTGTGATATTTTCCTAATGTTCATGGAAAAGCAAGTTGTCCTGGTTGCTTAGTAGATGCATGCTTCATATCATGTGATTTTTCCTTTCAGTTGAACACACATGTTTCCTGAAAGGAAGAGATCACTGTGTGTACTGAAGTTTATCACCTGTAAGAGAATCCCTCTATTCTATGGTGAAGCTTCTGTTTTCTGGGCCTGACAACATTTACAAGCAGTCAGCTCTACACTTGTTTTCATTTACGTGTATGTCCTCCAGTAGCTCAGTGCACTGACCAGTAAGGCTGTACACTTATCCCTCAGGCAGTGCTGCCCACCTCAGCAAGTGCCCTCCTCTTCTGTTGTCCACATGAAGAGCTGAAGGATTTTGCAGGGAGGGTACACAGCCCTGGATGCTGCTTTGGCTTTGTTCTGGAGAAAGTTCGGTGGCCAAGATGAGCCCTGTGATGACTTGAAGTCATTGAAACTTCGTGTCTTTGCCCAGTCCAAGATGATGACCAATGAGAGCTTAATTGGTTTAGGGTCAAGTTCTACTTCTGCCCAAGGAGAAAAGTTATTGATTTGGTTATTTACCTTGGAGCTTCTGGCAGTCTCTCCAACAGGTCAAGCTCAGATTTCAGACAAAAAGTTGAGAGCAAGATCCTGAATTTGATTTGGTATCCTGCAGTAGACTGGGTAGAGCAGAGAATAGGCTTGATGAATTTGAGGTGGCAAAAACTATCAAATCAACATGAACTACAGCAAGATTCCTCTTTTTAATTCTTGGGAAGCCTAGACACATATAGCCACAATTGTGTACAGTTGTGTAGATTGTTAATTTACTGAATGCCTATCCATGTAGCTCAACCACTTGGAATTCAAGAAGTAAAGCTCAAGACTGAATTTATATATTTCATAATACATAAACATTGTACTTGAACTTTTAGTTTCATGAGAGTCATGAAGTCACTGTAGCAGTTTGAAGTAATCTCCATTTCTGGTAAGGAGACCCAACATCCATGCACTGACTCCTTTCTCTTTGTGTTTGTGTGTTTGCATGGTGAGTTCTCTTTAGTCCATGCTCACATTTTTCTGTTTACATCACTGCTTCTTTCTTCATCTTTCATCCTAAATGTCTTGCACAGTGGTAAATTTGCTGGGAGAGATGCTTCTCATAGTCTGACACAAGAATATTTCTTTGACCTCCTTGCCTCCATAAACATTATCTCGAATCATAGCATGCTTTGCAGCCTAGCATGAAGGCAAAATTATTCAGTTGACAGTACAAGTTATGTGTCTCAGGATCTGCATTAGTGAGACTGCAGCTAGCAGGTCAAGTGATATGGTCATTCTCTTCTACTTGGTGTTTGTGAAATAGCTGAGATTTGGTGTTCCTGCTTTGGGTACCAACAGCAGGAGAAAATCACCAAAGGACCCCCAGGGTGGTCATGTCCTGGAACACCTGCCCTGTGAGGAGAGGCTGAGAGAGTTGGGCTGGTTTAGAGCTCCTAATAGCAGGCTATTAGGAAATCAAGAAGAGATTCCTGGAGGCACGCAGAAAAGAAAGGCTAGAGGCAATGGATAGCAAGTGGCAGCAAGGAACTAAAGGAAAAACATCTCCCTTATGAAGGTGGTGCAGAACTGGGAGAGGTGCAGAGGAACTGTAAAAGCTCCATCGTTGGAGATTTTCAAAACTTATTTACGTTCCTGAAAACATGACCAAGCTGGCCTTGCACTGAGCAGGAGATCAAACTAAATGACCTCCAGAGGTCCCTTATAACCTCATTTATTCCAATTCTTTTTCTCCGGTCTGCCCAAGAATATCTGTCCTGATTTCCACTCAAGCATGCAACAGTTCCAACATCCTATGCATTGCTTCCAGTCTGACTAAAACACCTCAGTGAATGGTATCCCTGACATCTCTAGAAGTTACAAAGTACTCATCACAATGTTTTTAGAGCTACTTCAGAGCCACTTCATCCACATGCACTGAAACATTACTCCCATGGTCCACTAACTTGTTTTTAATCTTCGTTAAGAACCAAAATTCAGAGTAAGACAGGAAGAGGACAATGGAGGACACTTTTCAGGTGACTGTACATAAAGATGTCTCTGCTTCATATAACTGTGGGGTGGATATGTAAATTGAATAAGTAGGAAAGGTTGTCAGAGGCAGATTCAATGGTCAGTTGTTCTAACCTGAGTTAAACTAAAGAGAGTCATAAGTAACCACTGGAATTCTGGAACACGAGTAAAGGTTCTTTATTTTATCATGTATGTTAAATTCCTTTATGCGTGGAGGGGAAAGTCAATTTTATTTTTCAAGTCAGTTGAAAAGAAAGGATGACCTTCAATCAGTGAAAAAAGCTTCGATAGCTGTTATTCCCTAACAGCAGGCATCTGGATGTTTGCTTTTAAACAGAAGTCCAATTGTTATTTCCACTTGTTTTAATGATGACATTTTACTTCTGAGCTTCAGTCTTTAGTCCCAGACAACAAGAGTTCAGCACCTCCCCAGAATTTTGTACTGTATCATTTCTTATGGGCCCTAATGGTACCAAGGTAATATTTAACTGCAAGGGGAGGGAAGAGCCAGAGGCCTAGTTTGCTAAATGCATGAATTAGAACAAATGCAACACCCTCGAATGTAACAGCTTTCATTTAGAATCTGCATGTAGCTTTGATTATGAAGGCCTGACCAACTATACCTCTTTTACTCAAACAAAACCTCTTACTCTATATAAGAAGAAGAACACTGATGTGTGGGGCATACCATACGAAGCAGAGTAGATCTTTTCACTCTGAGTGGGCTATTTGGTTTTGGTTTTATTACTTTATTTTACAGATTACACCACAGCAGATGAGCTGCTTTTTTACCTCTGCCAAGTTGCAGAATGTGTGCCCTGCCATATCAGTACATGGGGTGGCACAAGGTAATCTTTTAGGCATGCTGATCACCAGATAACATACAAAATATTCTTCCTTTGCATCCCTCTTGTCCAAGGATACTTGGCAACTCTGACAGCTGCTTCTGCTTTGGCTGGAGTGGAGCAGGGATGTGACACACTCTGGTTCTGCTGGTACTACAAATAGCAGATTCCTGACAGGAAAATTGAGTTACATTATCTGTAATTACAGCTTCTGGAATTCCATACCAGGCAATTGAGAGCGGCTGGTATTGCATGCGAGGGATCTGTTTCCCAGCCACCCAAACAGGAGACAGACACCACACGGTTTCTTGTCAGTCCTTATAAACAAGCAAATACCTAACACAACTCGGAGAAGCAAGGCAGTCTGCATATCACGGCTCTCTGTCATTGACTGGCTGGAAGTTAATTGCAGAAGCTTCCTAGGTTTGTTGTTGCGAACCCTTATACTGCACTGCTTCTGTATGTCTACATAGAAAGCTTTGCATAAACATCCAGCACCAGTATGGTTCCTGTGTTTGCTTTGACATGTGGCTTCATATTTTCAAGTATTTTGATGCATCCTTCTCTATCTACTCTCCACTATTGAAATTGTCATGCACACATTTCCACTCCTCATTCACTTATAGATACAAATGTGTTGGAAGTCCAGGGATTCCCCATACTGCTATAAATTGATTATCTGCTACAAAGAAAACCTTTAGATTTGTTAATCTTCTAAGGATACTTTAAGAACATATGCTGACATAAGAGCATATGCTGACAATTTGAATCATGAAGTCACTGTCTGATGCTCTGTGGGTACAAGAAGCAATGATAACTTACTTTCTGATATTTCAGAAATTGCAACACAAAGACAGTGACAATATGACAAGTTTGAAATCTTGACAACCTGCATATGGTGCCATCCAAAAAGTCAAAAACAATGCCTGGAGAACTGCTACATATGTTTTTTGTTCCTGAAGTGCAGTTCTACTGTCTTGTGGAAAATATTGCAAAATTAACTGTTATAAGTGGATTGCTTTGATGTAATACTGCTGATGTTAGTGATATAATGAATGTTTACTGCTCTTTTACTGATATCTGAAAACAACTTATTACTTTGGACTTTAGATTCCAAAGACCACCTAGATTTGTCAGCCTGTGAAGGTGATTGGAGACTCTGAAGAGAGGAACCCTACTGCAGCATTGAAGTTAGTACCTAAGTGTGAGGCAAATTCCATGGCGAAGATCATGGACAGAAAAGGTTTGTTAAGAAGTCCAAGAGTTTAAATCCGTCAAAGCCAAAATTGCACTTCGTGGCATTTGAAGTGCCAGCAAGTTGATAGCTGGGAGTTAGGGTTTGGGTTTTGTTTTTTTTCCAAGCCATTTAGGCTTCGAATCATTCCTATTAATTGCATTTACTGGATATCTCTCTTGCTCTCAGTTCCCCTCCTTGCTTGCTTTGGTTTGGTTTGGTATACTTAAATATAAATTTCCCAGGCACAAAAATCTTTAACACAGTTATCTTAGCTACCATGAGTTTGACAGATCAGGGAAAAAACTGAGGACCTTCTGAGCTGTTACAACTTCATGAAAAGAGCCCTGTCTCCTTAGCTAGGGCTGCAACAACTTATTAGATCAGTACATATGGTACCCCGGGAGTCTGATTACATGAGGCTATCATGGTGAACGCCACTGTCATTTTCAAGAAATATTCTGCACATAGACATTTTTCAACAACATTCATGCACAACTCCTTTAGAGTTTCACATCAGAGAATTTTTGCTCCTGAAGAATGTAACAGTGTAAATACAACTGTCTGAGTACAGATGGGAATTCAGAAGATCATGAAAAAAATGTGTTTCCTTTAAACGAGTTTTACCTGCCAGGAATCTTTAGTGAATATATTAAAAGAAACCTTTATTCGGTAATTCTTGGTTTCCCCTTGCCCTGTTTTAAAGGAAAGATTTTTTTTCCCCCTCAAAAGAAAAGGCCAGTTTGTAAAACAGAGTTCTAAAAGTTTAAAACTTTGTGGAGCAACGTATTAATATTTATAACTGGTTTACTGCATTTATTTAAACCACAGACTATTAGTAATACAGTCTATGGGGAGAAAACTTCCTTATAAATAACCCCTTTATGCGTTCATTTTCCAGCTCTCTCTTTAAAAGGAAATTTCTTGTTGTCTGATGGTTGTTTCAGTTTCACTTCAGACTTGATTTCCAATTTGTACTTCCTAGACAAATGCCTCAACCTTTGAAAAACATACATCGTGATCTCGTTATTTGTTCCTTCCTTTAGGACAATAGATTGAAACTGGTAATGGTCGTTTGCATTGTACTGCTCACCACTTGCTGACATTCTAAGTCCCATTTTGATGAATAGTAGACAAACGGTGCAGTTCAATTTTATGTTATCTTGTACAATTTTATCAAACTAGAGGTATAGCTATTTCTTGAGTGCAGAAAGCATGTTAGGTCACAGAATTAGTGAACCTGAGTACTGAAGAAACTGTTATGACTAAAACTTACTTTTCCGTGCTGTATTTTTTTTATCCCTAGTCCATAGTACTTAAGAATGGTCTAACACTTTCTGTATACGTCTGTTTAGCACTTCATCTCTCTAGAATGTGGCCCTTATTTTCCCTCAGAAGTAGCTAATTATATTCTATCTGCATTTTTGTATAGAATAAGATAAGATGAAGGAGCATGTCCTGACGACACAATTCATGACTATGGTAATATCTCCTTCCCATTTGCAACCCACCATAATGTATTTGCTGAAATACACTGTCTTTTGTACTACACAAAGACTTATAATCAATGAGAAAGCAAATCTTGGACTCTGGTCAATTGTTTAAGAGCCAGATAGACAACCCTTTTTTCTTGAAACTGTCCAGAAAAATGAAAGGTGAAAGCAGCCTATATCAATCTCTCCATGTACAATATCTGTTGGATTTACAAACATAGCGCGTTATATAAATATATATAGATACCAAGACTACTTTATTTCTGACAATGACTGGTTCTGAAAAAAAAAACAAAAAACAAAAAAACTGCATTAGAGGCATTTGAATATTGCATTCTGATTTAATCTACATGTGTCTTAGAACAAGGTATAAAACAGGAGTAGGGATAGATCAGTCTGTAAATGATGCAGGGCTGAAGGGTAGGTGTGAGATGATAGATTAAGAACTCCTGCTCGCTTAAGAGAGACTGTTGGAAATCCTTGAAGTATAGAAAACCTTAACAGAACAACCGTACGTTGCTGTGTGAAGAGCAAGGTTAATAGCAAGGTGCACAGAATATGTGGCCATCATTTTAAGGTCTTGTGGATGAAATTTATGTTACCTCTTCAGTAGACTTCATGGAAAATACAAAATGCAGGAAAAAAAAAAGAAAAAAAACCCACAGACCTAGGCAGAAAGGCATGACTACATGCCAAGATACTTCCTGGCATTTGTAACTGCACTGGACTGTCTTTTTATTAATGTCAGCAAACTGAGTGGGACTCAAAGGTGACAAACACAGGCCAGCTGGCTTTCAGGAATTCTTTGTATAAGCAGGAGTTAAACCATCAACTTACCCTTCACTAAAATTTTAAAGCAAATGGAAGTTTGGTAATTTTACACTAAATACAAGAAAGTGAGCCAGTTGAACATCATGACCTCAAACTGCCGACTGACAGAAAAGATGGAAAATTGAAATACCTGGGCATTGGCAGGAATGGTCCTATCTCCATGCATTTTATGACTGATAAAGATGGAAGAGAAAGAATACGCATGCTGCAAGGTGCACTTAGAAGAATGTATGTCTGATAAATAGAGGCGATGTTACGCTTCTGAGGTGACTTCTTGGAAGACAGAGCAAAAACAAACAGCATCCTGCAGCACAAGTTGCTGGAAAGACAGGTTAAAAAGAACTGGATATGCTCACTGTGAGGAGTGAGAGAACAAATAGGAACTGAGAAGGTAAACTCCCTGGCTTTCACAGCTGTGAAAAAATGAAATCTTTCAGGTATGGGTAGGCCGAAAAGAATTATATAAATATATTTAAAGAAGGGAACATTCTCTACTACCTATAAGGGGAAAAGCTTCTGAACAGTTGTCCAATGCCAAATATTTTCCTGTGCTGAAAATGTCAGTGAGGTTCTGGCAGGTGCCTTGGAAAAACACAGCCCTCTTTTATGTATGCTCAGCATCCCCAGTGGGAGACACCATTTCCTCAGGCTGCACTGGGGTTGTGTTTGGCACCTGAGGTGTTTCACAGGAAACGACAACAGGCTTTTGATGGTATAGAGGATACTGTAGTCTAAATGAATGTTTTAGCATGAGGCGGGTGGGGGCGAGAGGAGAGCCTCTGTGCAGGTTTAGATAGAGTCACAGACCTCCTGGTGTAACCCTAAAAGGAAAAATAAATTCCGGGTAAGAAATTGTCATAGGAGGAAGAAAAACGAAAATATGTATGATATGCAGAAGTAACCAACAAGCCTGAACCCTTCATCAGCATGCCTGCTCCATCACAAAAGGCTGCAAGACACTGTCATGTAATCGTGAGTTACTTCAGGAAAATTGTCTTCTGCTATTTCTCAAACCTTTTAAAGACTCCAGCCCTAACACTGTGTTACACTAAGTGCAAAACAAACACACAGGGGAGACTGGCAACAGTTTGAGGTACCTTACTCATGAGGCAAGTCTCCCATACAGAATGGAAAGAGAAGCCTTCATTTCCTATCTCTACCTAGACAGTAATCGCTCCATAATTAGTTATGACTCATTTACCCCATCCTAATGCTAAAATAGTACCACAGGAGATATACGTTGCCTGTATAAAATCATAAATTATACCGCTATCAATTCAATTAATTTACTCTCAGAGAAGAAATGAACTGGCAAATTACAACCTACCATCCTGGCATTTCACAAATCAGCAAGTGCGTACAGGTGCTTTCTGGAATGTTTCCAAAGAGGGGAAAGCTGCTACAATGCGTGAGAAGTACAGAAATTATTTGTATAAAAAGAAACCTGTGCACTGCCAAATCTAGGGAAACTTTGCTTTTGTTAAAGCAAATATTTAATTTTAAGCATGAGAGATGGATGTTGAAATGGGGCAAATACACCTGGGCCCATGAAAAAACAGGACTGTCTATATGAAGTTGGGAGAACCCCTCTGAGAAGTGCAGCTCAGCTAGTGACTTGGGCAGAACAGATGCCTAGCAGCATGATGGCACCAAAACTTTCATCAGGGATCTGCTCTTCAATAAAGGTCTCTTTGGTGACGGTACTCTAGTTTTTCCAGGACTACAAGAACATGCCAGAAAACCTTGACCCACATATTTGTAACCATAATTGCTGATTGGCAGTCTTGGATTTATTAAATTCATAGTAACAAATGAGCAAGAACAATGAACACCCTCAAGAAAAAGGAGAGATTACATGTAGAAATCCAAGCATCAGTGACACAAAGCATTCATGCACAAAGGCAGTGCTAACCATGCATGAATTGGATGCAGCTGGGATTGTCAACCCCAGACCACTGTGGCTGCTGTTAATTAAGGTGATTTTCATCTAAAGATATTCAACATCTTCCTCCAGTTGAGTCATACTGTCTTTCTCATCTCCTGTGGAGAAATCCCACCTACACTCATACCTATCAATTCTTTGGTGTGTGCATCTGAGTGGGTTCCACTACAAACCATGCTGCTGAAAGTATTTGAAATTAGTTGTGATCCAATATTAAGACTATGAAAGATCTCTGTTTTTCTAGTTTAGAAACTTCCCCTTTTCAATCTGTATTTTTGATTGTGTGTGTGAAATTAATGGCTTTTAACTGTTTTTCCCCTTCTGTTCAGCTTCTGAATTCATTTGGAATGTACTTACCACAGCCACCAAAACAATACCATGACAACCCTTGATACATGCCTATATTTAAGGTCAAACCTTGTTTGTAAGCTTGTAGTTTGTCATCACTGCACAATAGGACTATTAGTGTGTTAAAAGATAGGTAGGCACACAGGCATTTGGAGGAGAGATGTAATTTCTAAATGGGACAATGTTCCCTGGCTACATCTGTGTTAGTAAATTTAGCAGTGCCTGGGAACTTTCCCAAGCCCGGGAATGTGATCATCTCTGCTATTAAACTAAAAGAGTGGTGATTTCAGCCCATTCCAGCTGGCATTCAACCAGACAATTCCTGGCCGCATTCTGGGAGCTAGCATGGACCAGGGACCATTCCCAGTAGGCACTTTGCATAGAGACACCCTGTTTTTGGAAGCTTCTCTTGAAGCACAGGCAGAACCCATTATCTGCCAGGTGCTCTCAGTGCCCAAGTACGAGCAGACAAATGTAACTTAGAATTATAGACATAGGTTTTGCGTCCTTAGGGATCACTTACCACACCACGAAGATAAACATAAATTTATAATACTGTTCTGAGTTCAAATGATTTAAACGGATTTCCATACCAGTTTGTTGTAACTCGGAGTCGTTCTAAGCTTATCATTCTTCTTCTTTATTCATTTATTATTTTAAAAAAGGAACTCAAGTCTAACCACATCATCTACGTTTATTGGCTTAAGTGAGTAATTTTTCAGCTTCGAGTTAAAATCAAGGGGAGAATCAATATGGGCATCGCTGTAATTGAAAACCAGTGGGTGATAATTCTGTACTGAAAACAAGATAATAAGAATAGAGATGAAACACTGGTAGGGGAAAAGAAGAAAAGATTAAAGATAGGATCTCAATTAAATACCAACTATTATTAACATTATATTAAAAACTTCCCCATGTTCTTTTCATATGCTGTAATTTTTTTTCTTTTTTCCTCTAATGGATGTTAAAGGAAAGAATAAATGAAGTTATGTGAAAATATTATAAAACAAATTCAGACAAAATCAATCAAGTGTATCTTTAGCTGGTAATTTATTCCTAATATCATTGAATTTACCCTGAAACATGAATATTTATATCCAAATCATCTTTTTTACTACTCTCTTTACATAGCCTTCCCTTCTACCTACAGCTATTCTAGCAAGAAGGAATTATCTTTCCATTGCTCACAATGAATGAAAAAAAGAGAGGATTCAGATTTATTCCTTTACTCCTAACTTCTAACAGACCTGATGGCTCCAGCTCTGAACCTTCATACTCAGGAGAAAGGGAGAATTCAATCTCTAAATAAATAGCAAACAGGACACCAAAACTATTTTGTCTTTAGTCTAATCTCTATTTCAAACAACTCAGTGCTGACAGTTCAAGGGAAGCTATTCCGCTTTCAAACCTTTCTTATTCAAAGCTATATTAAAGATGAGCTTCTTAAAGCTCCCCGAGTACAGACGATGATCAGTTCTGAAAATTAGATTTATTGAAAATAATAAAAAAAAAATCTAAAACTTGTCACCACAATGAATACTATAATTCAACTTTTAAGTGGCTGACTTCTAGAGAAAGAAGAATATCATTTATTTCTCACTACTTCTTTTAATATATATGACAACAAAAGTAGAAAGCCATGAAAAGAACAGTTTAATTATTTAATGAAGGAGGACAGTGGATGATGAAAGGCTGACACATTCTCATGTCTTTCCTTGTTCCCATTTTCATACAAAAGGTTAGTCATGAAAAAATACTCCACAAAATTAATATTAATAATAGAATAAGGATAAAGATTGGAATATCAAAGAAAAAAATAAAAGAACATTTAGGTAAGTTACAGAATTGAAGCCAGTTCTGCAGGTGAAGTTTCCTGTGATACACTCAAGGTAGATGTTGCCACAGTGAGCTCCTTAGAGAGCTTGTGGGGAAAAGGAAGAAAGAAAGAGGTTGCAGATGGTTAAAGAAGGGCTGTTTTCTGTTATCTAAATTGCAAAACATTAAGGAGAGGTTAATCCTCCATTCTTCTGCATATATAACACACAATGAAATCATGAAAAGCTTATCGGCAGCACTGTTGAATTTACACTGTTGCTCGAATGGTTCCTAATTCCTTTTGAAGGGCACACATTTTGGTTATCAAGTGCCTTTCATCCTCGGGCAGCTCCAGGTGTGTCACTGACAGTTCAGTATAATGACACCAGCAGACTGCTTTTGCAAGAAGAGTTTGTCATTCAGTCCTGAGCAGGAGAACAATTCCCCAAATCCCCGTCTAGCCACACTGCCTACCAACATATTGTGTGAGTTACAGTGGAAAATGCAGATATTGTTCTTTTCTTTTGTGCCTTTGCACATGAATGGAGATGAAGAGGAATTTGCTCACACCACACTTGCCAAGGGAACCATAGACAGGCAGGGGGAAGTAAACTGCACCTTTATTATGTTTTCTCTGGACCAAGAGAGGAGAATGGAATGGTATTGTGACTGAGACACATTTCTTTGCCAGCATGTCTCCTGGGATGGTACAATGGCATATCGTCCCACATGCAGCATTCAGCCTGCAGACAGGGAAGCTAGCCTTGAACAGGGATGGTCATTAAAGAAGACAATCACAGAATCAATCACAGAATGGTGTGGTTGGAAAGGACCTTTAAAGACCATCTAGTTCCAACCCCTCTGCTCCCCTTGAGAGATATAAGAAGAGTGATTACCAGTGAAAACTACTCATCTAGGAAGAAAGATATTCCCAAACTGACAGAGTGAAAGATTAAAAAAACAAAAAAACAAAAAAAACAAAAAAACAAAAAAAACAAAACCCAGCAACACAAGGCTGATGCTTGCAAGACAGGGAATGAGAAAAGAATTTCCCAAACATTCCCAAAGCAAGAAAACAAAAACTTCTATAAAGAGGAAAAGTTTTTCCACGTAACATATTAGTGAAAAATTTACAGTTTGCTGATGCAGAATCAGAAGAAACATAACATCAAGACCAGAGGTAATTTAATCAGGGAAAAAATAAGATCTGTGCACCAATATCAAATGAATAGTCCAATAAAAGGAGGGCAGGAAGAAAAGGTAGAGCAAATAAAGGAAAGAAAAAGAGGCAATATCTGAAAAACACGTTAATATGAAGTAGAGTACCTTACAAATATGTTTAAAAAGAAAAAAAAAGGGGGAGAGGGGAAGGGGAAGAAGTGGTATTTTGGAAATGACAAAGGGAGGTAGGACAATACGTGACAGGCCTCTGGAAGACACAGCTAAGTGCTTGGAGACTCCAGGAAACAGCTGTACGCAGGAGAAGACGAATGGGAAGGTGCTGCTAGGAAGAGTGCTGTGGTGGCACAAGGACTGCGGTGACATCACTGAGCAACAGGCTGTGATGCCACCGAGCTTTGGGCACTGGCAGGGCCTGGCCCACTCACTCTCGTGCCTGGACTCCTGCCGAGCGAGTGCGTGCGGCTTGGAGGTGGAGCGAGGATTTTAATTGTGTGTTCGGCTGTGCTTTGGGGACTGCTGGCAGCTGCTCTCAGTGCCCATACGTACAGCCACCACCTGTAATCCCCTGGCCTGCCTGGCTCAGGCAGCTGGGGCCCCACGGGGTGCACGTGCAGCAGCACAGGTGAGCTGGGTGGGGACACGTCCCCCAGGGTGGCCATGGGGTGAGCTCTGAGCTGGGGGAACTGCCAGAGCCAGGGCTGCAGTCCCACCCTGTGAGGGCGTGGGGCATAGGGCAGCACAGGTGTGGGGTCTGGAGGGTTTCCTGCTGAGGGAGCAGGACGTTTCTTCTGTCTCTCCCTAGGACAGGGAATGACCATGGCCTCCCTTTCTTGCAGTGCACAAATTTCACTGCTGAGGCGCTGGTGAGGGAGAGCGGCTCATCTTCACTCCCCATCAGGCCACGGCGTGAAGACCATGGCAGCAGAGGAGGCGTGGACATGTCCCATCTGCCGTGACGTGCGAAAGGACATTGCCTACGCAGTGCCGTGCCGTCACGAGTTCTGCCTCGGCTGCATCCTGCGGTGGGCCAAGCAGAAAGAGACCTGCCCGCTCTGCAGGAGGATAATGACAGTGGTCAAGGTTGCTGAGTGGGATGACGACAATGACCTGGATTTCATCATCCGTCCCCCAGCACCACCAGTTCCTGCCTCCTTCCAGGCAGGCATCGCCCACATCTACAGCCCCCAGCATGATGCGCCATCCCCTCCACCCTTTCTGCTGCTGCCGGAGGAGCAGGAGGATGTGGAGGCAGAGGAAAGGCCTATGGTGGGCGGTCTCCTGACGGAGGTGTGGGCAGCCCTGTTCAGGCAGCACCAGGAGATGCTCGACCCTGTGCTGCCATGGCTGCGCCAGGAGCTGCGAGACATCTTCGGAGCGCAGTGGTGGGAGGCAATGGCGGTGCAGAACCTCATCCTTAACGCCCTGTGTCACATCGAGCTGGACCGCGAGGCCCTGATCCAGCTGCTGCGGCCTGCCCTGGGGGACAGAGCGGAGACGCTCATCCAGGGCCTTGTGGACGCCCTTGTGAGCCAGTGGGGCGAGGAGGCACACGGGCAGCGCGGCCTCCAGGGCGTCCACGTGTCCGGAGGGCAGGAGGAGGGCCCTGCGGCCAGGGGGCAGGACAGTTCTATGGCTGCCTCTGGTCCTACAGCATCCCCACAAGGGGCTGTTACATCAATGCTGGGATCCAACAGCAACACTGAAAGTGCCAACAGAGAGGAGCAGCCCAGCACACCAGAGGCTGTCATCCGTGGGGATCTCAGTCACACCCCTGCTGCACACATCCCCAGGGAACTCGAGGAGCCCCACGAGGAGACGGAGCAGGCAGCAGCATCAGGCCCTTCTGCCCAGGGCAGCAGCCCCTCCACTCCTGGCCATTTGTTTGCGAGGGCCCGGCAGCCCCGTAAGAGGAGGGCTGGCAGTGACCCAGACCCACAGCTGCCCTGCAAGAAACCTCCCCCTCGCAAGCACTAGCAGGGATTGCACTTCTCTTTAATTAATATTTATTAAAAAGAGAAGAAAAAAACTAATGTCATTGAGTATATTGCAATCTATTTTACAATACTGATATCGATGTATCTGAATATGTTCTTAGGTACTAAATGAAGAAAATAATCTCTTGAATTGAGCTCAGAATTTTAAAACACACAGTCCATATTACTGATTTTAATTATTGATCCTTTGAAGTTTCTTTCAGTCACTTAGGGTAATCTGTGCCTTTAGAATTCTAGAGACCTATCTCTTCAAAAATTACTGACAGGAGTGCTATTGGAAGTGCAATCGGCTTTTTAATTTTTCCATGTTTTTTTCAAAACAGTTTAAGGATGTTTTAATTTATGAGGGTTACCTTTACTCTTGCTCCTACAGCAATGACACAAAGTTGAGTGTCAGTGCTGGTATCACGGGAAAATCTGGATGCGCAAGCATGAATCTAACAGAAGTACAGCGAGCAGCTTCATGAATCTCCTGTTAAGATTCTGAGTATGCCCAGGGTAGATGGAAGACTTACAGTAACTCAGCTGAGCAGTACACTGAGACCTAATGGAGTAAATTAAAATGCTATACCTTCTCACTAAACAAACTGATTACTGAGTATTAACTATGGTGTAATTGTAGCATCAAAGTCCAGCGATAACACTCAATGCAGCTTGCGAGATGAGATAATCTATCTTTTCAGACCAACTAATAACTGTCAAGTCTACAATTCCTTGTTCAGCTTTACAGTACATCACTGAAATCCTTTTCTGAATTATTGCTCAAAAAAGAATTGCCAGTCATGCTAACCTGAAGAGACAAGTATTCCTTCCCATGCAAGGAACATGTGCAAAGTGTAGAGATACAATTTCACTTCCATCTAAGCTCTTTGCTAATGTGTCAGAGTACTCAGAGCACTGTAGAGGTTTCTGATTTACATTACCTCACTAACAACAAATAATCTTTTCAGAAATTGTGACTGGAACTTCTGACGTAACTGCAAGAGTATCCTCAGTGCCTTCATCCTTACAATGTTTACTGACACACTGGTGAATAGTATTTCTTCTCTACAAGTGGGAAATGGAGGCCTGAAGTGACCTTGTGGCCAAGAAAGAGTAGCTGCATGAACTGCCAGTGGCACAGACACTATAGCAGTTCATGGTATACCCCATCTGGGGAAGAGTTGCAACTTCAGGTGCTTATTGGGAGGCACTCAGACAGGACTAACATTCACTTCGAGGACACCGGGTTTCAGCACAGAGCACTCTGAGCAAGACTAAGCAGCAGCAACCAGCTGGCACCACTGCTGCCCTCTGCAACTTGAACAGCAGGAGAAGAGATGGTTGGGAGTCCTGCCAAGTGGAAAAGCTACAAGGAGATTCTCCGCAAAATGGCAGATTCCCAGCTGATTTTCAGGCCAGGTCCTGCCTTATTCCTCCAGACTGTACAGTCAAACCGTACCTCCAGTCTCATTACTCTTAAACGTAATGGTAGGAAACTCATAGATTACTTCATATTAAATGGACTTATTATTTGTCTTGTTTCATAAAAAAAACTATAAGTTAATACACATTTCTACCATTAATAGCAAAACTTCAAGACTTAGTGAAAATTATCTTTCAGAACTTTGTATTGTTAACATTTCTTACTGATGCAAAGCTCTCTTCTGAACAACTTTTGCTATAATCTAGATGAAAAACATGCTTATAAATAATTTGCTAAAAAAGTATTTTAGCAATCCTGTGCTAGATAATTACTGCTTCCAACAGGACTATTGCTATAAGCCAATCTCTTAACGCCTCCCAGTAGTTTTTGTCCCTGCTAATGATATTTGACTATTAACCCTTTCTTAACCATTTATAAACACACTTAAATATTACATTATAGAATAGATTTTTTTTGCTGACAGAATAGTGTTGAATTAAGGTACAATGTTTTAGAGGTTTTTTTCTGCTAGAAAGATCTCATTAATATGGATACAGTTGTACCTGCATAAAGACACTTGTGTTGATACAGCTTTCTCTCTCACATTTGCTTCTTAAAACTGGAATAAGTAATTCAAGCAATAAGTTATTTAACTACTATAAGATTTCCTCTATGCTGTGTGACAGTTGGGGCACAGCTGCATTTTTTCCAGGTAAAACTAACCTTCATATATACCCAGGAACAGGTAAAATATATCCACATCTGAAATATCACTCATGGCCTACAGAACTATTGTGTTCTGCCATGTCCCCAGCAATTAATTTCAGTGTGTACTCACATGGTTTGGAGCCAGACAGATCATTATGGATGTATACCCTCAGGAGTATCGTGCAAATGGAAACTTATTTCAATAAGCTTACCTTGCACACCCCACGTTTTTCTTTCATTTTTTTGAGCGAGAGGGGGGCTTAAACTGATATTGATTGTTTTTAAGTGCCTAATTATCTTTATATAAATGGCACAATATCATCCTTGAAGTGTTGTTCTTGGTGCCCTGCTCTGTTTGTTATTTTGCATTACAATTATCATGCAAAGCACAGAAGGTGACTTTAAGCAGCTCATTTAAAGCGCTCTTTTCTTAAACACAATATCTTTTTGAGGCTATTTATCTAGATTTTTATCTCCTGGTTCTAAGAAAAATAAGTCCAATTATAACTACACAAAAGTTTTTATTACGAGTTTAATCTTGAAACGTAAATGGGCTATTGTAAAATCCATGCTGAAATTTTAATTTGCACTTTTATTTGTATCTGTGGACTAACAAACCATCCTGCATTGAAATTAATTATACAGATACACAAAATAATGTGATAGCAGAGCATATGTGGCAAAATAGTTCAGAGGTTTGAAGAACTGAAAGTTCTTTTGACCTATTTATCATGGCTGCTGAATAGAAAGGCTTGCCCACTGCCCAAAAACAACAAGAAGACAATATTGTGCAGCGGGTATGTATTCCATTTAATGTTGCTTTTGGTTGCCATGGCTATGATAGCCTTAATATTGTAGGCTCACAGCAAGGTTGCAATTAGTATTTGGATTTAGAAGAGGGAAGATAATGATTTCATATCAAAACTTCTTGTTTAATACTCTTATGGACATAAAACTGCTTGCAGGTTTCAGATCAACTATTCCTATGCTAAGAAAAAACCGAAACAAAAGAATCTGCAGCACTTGGCTCTGAATTCAGTATTTCACAGTGTTATGTGGCATAGCATCTGTACAACTTGTCTACAGTTCAGTTCACTCATACATGCATATATATAAAGAGAGACATATACATGCTTGTATATATATACACACATTTTCCCACACATAATGGAAGTCTGTAATTTTATTCATTTATCCTACCATAGTCCAGCCATGAAGCACTTGACAGTCCAGGAAGTGTCTCTACCTTGTCCTTACTAATCCCTCCTCTTGAAGAGTGGTATACTTCTCACTGCCTTGAAGTATTCTGAGTCAGGGTAAAAGGGCTTGAAAATTCTTCCTCCAAACAGGAAGTACTCATCTCCCAGGCCAAAGTGAGTCCAGTTGATTCAAACTGACAGTTTAAGTCCTGTCTAGATGGCAGACAGATGTGCAAACTGACAATAAGCTCTAATGAAGAAGAAAGACCTAAACCTTCTAATGGAAACTTAAGTAGACTCTTTGGATAAAACTAGATTACCTTACTCTTTAAATGCTTACAACTACTCAGCCTTCATGGTTCTGTTTTACTAGTTCTGTTTTGTTTTCTGATGCTTGCATCACAAGCTGTCTTAAGACATTCTGCTGGGTTTTAGCTTCATAACTGCCTGGTGAGCTGACAGTGATGCCTCTTCTGCCACCTCTGACAGCAGTCATACTTTAAAGCTTCAAAGGAAAGAGCAAGGAAACCCTTGTGGACAATTACAAGATTTACCCCAAAGAGAAACGTCTGCCCGATTCTATCAATTTGTGCTTAGATTTCATCTTCACAACTCTGAGTGCAACACTCTGTGGCTCTGTTTTAAATCTTTTAATCTTCCCATCCCTTCAAATATACACACATCTCTTTCTCAAAATCTATTAAAATTCAGGGCTGATAGGTATCCCAGAGCAATGACTCCCATCAGTTGGCTGAGTTACATTAAAACTAGCATTTCCTCTTCTCTTTTTACCATCATTGAAAGAGGTCATAGATATTCTCCCTAATATGATGAGAAAAAAAAGCAGTCTATTAATCTTCCTGTATTGTCCTTCCAAACTAAACACTGAAGGAAAGGATTTGTGAGTATAGGGGATCTAGCAACAGAGGTCTTGCATCTATCCTGGTGCTGTAGGAATTGTGCTTGATTGGGGTTAATAGAGTTTGTGGTTGAGGTTGATTCACATGAAGATCTCCACAGGAGTTTATAATAAACATCATAATACCAAAGGAGAAATCCTACTCCCAGCTTGTTTGCTAGGCTGCTGTGTACACTGGGCTGGGATTCTCAGACCTGATTTTCCTCAGTGATAAACACGCACATTTTGGGACAGATTGAAGCATAAAATACATTTTACTTTTTTTGCCCAGGCAGCAAATGACCATTTTATTTGAATTGTTTTACTAGTTCTGTTTTAGTAAACATAGGCCTTAATTTTCTTCTTTCCCACCCTCTCCTTCCCTGGCATAAAAACCCGTAAAAATTCTCCAGTGTGAAATGGCAACAAGCTGAAGTTCAGACACTACTGCAGCCGCTCCATAGCCAGGCAGCTACAGCCCACCACAGGTTTCCCTGTGAGTCATTTGCATAGGGCACCATTCAAAGGTATCTTTTGATTGATAGAATGTTGTTCATGTCTTCAGCACTGGTAAATTAATGGAAAACTATGACATCCTGAGAACATATCAGCAATGCCTTCTGTACAGCTGAGTTCAAACTACAAGCTGGAGGAACCTGCTAGTGTGTATAGATCCTCTCCTGCAGATCTCTAGGACCGCTTCTCAGGTAGGCCCAGTGCTTGTAATCCTCCCTTCTCAACATGCCACAATGTGATGAGGTCTTGTTTTTCAGTGACTAGCTATAACATCCCACAAATATTCTAAGTATTATTATTCATATTGTAACTACATGTTCTTTCTGCATGACATCAGGTTCTCCATCTTTTCCCTAGTAGCCTAGAACTAGTTAGCTTCATTTCATGTGTTATCTTGTCCCTCACCTTTCTAGAAATGAGCATTTGAGTTGGGTCTCAGATCCAAAGCTCAGCACTATCACACATCTTTGCAGATGGCTGTGTAGGAGTCTCTTGCTTCTGCCTATGCACTAACTCTTGTGGAATTGAGACTTTCCAGAAGTCATCTTGGAGGGGAAGTCAGAGGTAGATGGCTATCCATTTGTGTAGGAGACAGAGTGTGAGAGCAAAAACAAATCTTGCTGCACTTCACAGACACTGAATATATTCTAAGGGGTCCAAAAATATACTCAGGCTTTCTCTGAACTTATTAAACAGATGTTGCTGGTAGTAATAGATGTAGAAGCTCAAAGCATATCTCAGACTGCAAAACCCACCACAAGCTCATGTTGACACCCGGGCACTCCATGTTACACACTGCTCCTGAGGAGCAGGATGTGAAACTGTCTCTCTGAACACTCCCTCTTTTGAGCAGTCTTACAAACATCTTGTCCGTGAAAAAAAATACATGAGCAACTGCTTATATATTTCCATTAGCTACGATTGGTAGAAGCTTCTGGCCAGTCATTCTCAAAGCTCTTGACCCTCTCTCTCTTTTGGGAGAGGCTTTGAAATTCTTCTCTAGATGCACGATTTTTCCACTAACTGCACCTCAGTAAGTAGTATCACATTTGCTTTTATTTTTGCTTCATCCAGCTTGAAACAGCATGTAGCTAGGCAGCAGCCTTGTTCGGATAAGCAGCTGGACTTCCGCTGCATTCAGTAGCTGATGGGCAGTAGCCACCTATTTAACTCCTGCAGTCAAAGCATACGTCTTCCACTCTTGCTGTTTTCCAGGGATCACTAATGTTGGATCCTTTGTCTGTGGTCAGTGTCTCCAGACACACACTGGCACCACTTGAGAGGTAGCTCCCCACCCTGGGGATTCTAATTGTTGCTAATTGTGACCTTACTGCATTAGCAAATTTTAATTCCTCTTATGTGGCCTCCCCCTATTCAGACAATTCCATTTCTAATAGCCTTTGCCTCCACATTTTCTGCAAATGTCATCTGGCCTGTGATTCCTGGGAAACAGTCTCTCTCATCTGACCCATGGGACACCCTTGCACAGTTGGAACTTGGGTTGCTTCCAATTTACATTTTTTTTCCTCTCTAATCCACATCACTAGCGATTGTTTTTTTGAAATACTGCATCTGTTATAAAGGAGTCACCCAGAGGCTGGGAACGAACAGCTGATGCTTGTCAAAAAGATGCATAGTCTGATCCACAGGTTATCACTATCTTTGATTCAATCAGCTGTGCCTGTCTCCAAATATGATTCTTCCCATGGCTCTCACTAGGCACAGGTCCTTATCTGCCTCTTCCAGGGCCAAGTTTAGATTTGGCATAGCAGATTCTCCCTCACTTGAGCTATGTCCAAGGTACACGATGGAATGAAAGCCTTCATAAACAGTCTCCTCAAGGCTGTTCCTCCCCCCACTACCATCTGATTTGCTATCTCTGCCATTATTTTAAGAGGGTAAATCTTCCCTCAGTGTCTGTTGGAATGGTTATTAAAATTAAAAATAAACACACGCATTCATACATATATAGCACAAAAGAAAAAAGAAAAATGAGGTATACACACACAAGTACCTATAAGTCTCTAAATCTGCAGGTGGTAATTGTTGGCAAAGGTGCTTTGGTGTCTAGATAACAGGCACCACCAGATACCAATGCTTCATTATCAGTTCAGCCGTTTACACCAAAAGAAGTGCCCAGAGCCCATCCTCTGCCCACAGATTCCAGACCTTTCCTGAACAAAGCTACTAAATTTTTCCTCCACCAAATACACTTTTGCCATCTTATGTCTGCTTCTACCAGCTGCAGTACTTGTCTGTGGATTTCAAAGAGTGAAACTTTGCAAATAATACATGCCATTTCCTTCTCTAACTTTTTAAAATGAAATGAAAGACATTCATGAAGAAAAATTAGATAGCAGTACTGTTTTCCTAGGTAAAGGCTATCTATCTGTTCTGCTCCATATACACTATGAAGTGCATGCCTAATCCAAAACACACCTATCCTTGGGATCTTCAACTGAAGGGAGAGGCAGAAATTAAACAGCCTATTAAAACTCCCCCTTGTCTGTACTGACACTGCAGTAGTGATAGGTACCCAGGTCAAATTCTTGCACAAAGAATGCTACAGTTTCAACACAAAGAAATATTTTTTTGCAATTATTTGGCAAAATAACTTTGCAAAAGCAAACAACTGAAATAAAGCTTTGATATATTTGCAGACGTTTTATGAAACAAAAGAACATGTAAATTCTTTGATTAAATCATACGTAATGAATTATTCATCCAGCCCTTTTCTGCACTAATCAGTTAAAACAAGGTGATAACATGACTTTAGAAAAAATAAAAACAAATCTAAGGAACTGTAAGGAAGTAAGCAGAATCTGAAATGTGAACAAGAACAGAGCATGCATAGTGAGATAAAGAAGATTCCTTTTAAGATGGGGGAAAGAGGCAAATCCAGTACATCTTTTGAACAAAGAACAACAAATCCATCTTTCAAAACATTGATCATCCTGATTCCAGATGAGACAGTTTTTGCTGGAGGCACAGAGAAACCAGAGATGTCTAAGGTTGTCTGAGGAGTTAATCTCCCTATACTCTACTCACAGACCTTGCACTTCATCCTTTGATCCTGTGCCTAGAAAGAAGGACTCAGCACTGAGACTGCCCATTTTTTCCCCCATTTTCAAATAAAATATGGTCTAGCTACTCACAACAGAACATCCTATCTGCTTTACAGGAAGGCAGATTGGACTGAAAAAGACTTAAACTTTGAGCTAGTCATACTCTTCCAAGGTTGTGAACCATCACCATTAGAACAGAGAAGGAGCAAGCTTTGCTCATTTTGAGACAGCTCTGACCCAGATCAATGCAGCAGACCCCAGTGCACCAATACATGTGTGGAACTGGGAGAATTGGGACTAGCTACCATTAAAATCTGTTCCACGAATGCGGAAAATACAACTAGTCAATATTTTTCAGACACATGGAAGCTGCTAACATGAGAAGAAGGAACTGCATCTAAAGAAGGGTGCATCAAAAGAAAGGTGGCCAGAAGAGTGAAGGAAATGACTGTTCCTCTGTACTCTGCCCATGTAAAACCCCATCTGGAGTACTTCATCCAGAACTGGGCCCCCTGCACAAGAAGGACATGGAGCTGTTGGAACAAGTCCAGTGGAGGACCACAAAGATTATGAGAGGGCTGGAGCACCTCTCCTATAAAGAAAGGCTGAGGGTGCTGGGTTTAGAGAGGTCTTCCAGTCTTATACAAGTTCTTACAGCTTATAAGCAGGAGGGGGAACCAACATTATACATAGTGTGATAGTGATAGGACAATGGGAAACGGTTTTAAACTAAAAGATGGCAAATTTAGTTTAGATCTTAGGACGAAAATCTTTACTCAGAGGGTGAGGAGGCACTGACACAGGCTGCCCAGAGAAGCTGTAGTTGCCCTATTCCTGGAGGTGCTCAAGACCACTTTGGATCAGGCAGCCTGATCTAGTGGTTGGCAACCCTGCCCACGGTAGGGGTTGGTGGAACTAGGGGATCTTTAATGTCCCTTTCAACCCAGGCCATTCTGTGATCCTTTGAAGAAGGTGTAAATAGAATAGAAATACTCACATAGAAGACAGAGCAAGCTTAAACCCAAGCTTACTGCTAAAGCAGACATACAACCATACACAAGTATGAAAATGATTCATCACAGCAGTACTGAGGCTTCAGCATTAGCTGGCACAGCAATGTCCTATGCAGCATGACAAAACTTATATGCCATTTAGATCAAGGCTGTTTCTATTCTGGGGCAAAAATTCACAGTATTAGAATCCCTTTTGGAAGTTTGGAGCAACATAGCATTGTGGAAGCCCCCTCCACCATCTACTGGCATGCTTTGGTGAGCCAAGCCCTACTCCTGAGCAATGATGCAGGTGCTGTGCTCCAAAGACACAACTCCCTGTAAGGCCAATACAACATTGCTAATTACATTAGCAATAAAAATCAGTGTTAGCACAATGTTCATCATGCAGTTTCTTTCTCAGAAAAATCAATATTTATCTCTACAGAAAACAGTAATAGATGTGTTTAATTGAAGTTGTATTTACTAAAATTACCAACAAAATCTCAAAAGAAATCTAAATTTTTCTCATTTATCATAACAAAATTCTACATATGCATTTCTCTCTCACTATATTCATATTTCCTTAGGAAGAATACAAACCGTGCTTTCATGGAATTTACCATATTGGTGAATATTTATCAAGAGCATTCTGTGATTTTTCCACACTCACTTTCCCTTGACCCCTAAATGTCTCAGCTTGAGCCTGCATGAAATAAATGCATACAAAAATATAAAGGGACTCCAAAGACAGAAAGAGAAGTGGCATTTGGAATGCCAACCTGCTGAGAAATATTTACTCTTACTTCACTTGACTTAAAAGTAGCTGAAGGGAGTTGCTCTGAACAGTAATTTTATGCCTTGTAAAAGCTATCAAAGTTGCACACAGATGCATTTTACAGAGACTCGAAGGAATGCTCACACTTCTTGGCAGGTGAGTTAAGCCCATGGCACTGTCTGGAGACAAGGTTGCAAGGGTGAATCAAGTGGTCCTGAAGATCCAAATCATTACATGAATTTAAACATTTTCTCAGCATCTGTATTCCCTGAGCCACAAGCGTGCTTTTGTCGGTTAAACCTTTCAAAATGCTAATGCTCTCTGAATGGCTACAGCTCTAAATCCTGTGGTGCCCAAATGAGCTCTAACACAAGCTAGTCCGCATACCTAACTAGTCCTGTTTGTGGACTAAGCAAAGGCAGGTGATTCCTCTCAGTAAGGTATTAGCCTAAGACCTAGAGTATTATTTCCGGAGACTAGACAGGAAATATGCTAAAGAGCTGCATCTACTTTTCAGAGGAAAAAAAAAAAAGAATAAAATAAACAAAACTTAATATCCTTTAAGAAGGTGGTAGCTGTTGCTTTGTTAAATTTCTACAGCCCGCAAATACAGTCTGCTAGATTGATACAAACGTAGTACAAAGCAATGAAGATGCAAGGCTTGAAAAATCATAGCAGCCACACTCCTACCTAATCAGACTATTTTACTGTTTTAACTTTAAATTCATAGCTCCTGCCACTGCTAATCCTCCCCCCAAATCAAAATAAATAACTATTAGTTGCTTGAAATGGATTTGAATGCATTCACTGAGAGATGTTGTGAATTCTTCCATCAGAAATTATGTACTGTGCCTTCTTTCCTGCCACCTTTGCCCTTCAGTTTCGGCTTTTCAACTTATGCTGCAAGAGTTTATTTTATCTCATGCAGTATTATTTTGTGCTTTATTTCTCTGCTCTCCAGAGGTCAAAATTAACCTATAGCAAGAGAAATAAAATGAATATATGTCAGTCCATTGATTGGATGACCAAGTAAGAACATCACAATAAAATCTGAAGGCCAAGATTTTTCAAAAGCAGAAAGAAATGAGATTTTTTTGCATAGATTCCAGTTATTGTAAGAAATCATCACTGTAGTGCCTGCAGTCAATTCTAACCTTGAATTTACATTACGAATAAATAAATAACAGCAAGCCCAACAATAAGACTTGCATAAATGTCTATATTTAATATAAAACAGTCCCTACAAAAAGGTGGATGGACAGTAGTAAGTTTCCAGGGAGGCAGAACTAAAAATAACACTCTTGAAACTTGTGAATCTAACGATCATTGTGTAAAAGAATCAAACAGGTCACTGAAGACCCTTTGTAATTAGATGACTGACTCCCAGTAATATCCACAGGAATTCCAAGACCAACTGGCAGCACAAATTAATAGGAAATGTTTCTTCAAAATCCCCTTTTCATTTTCTAAGACATTAGCCAGGCCCTCCTATGCCCAGCTGCATTGCAGATGATTGGTTATTCTTTCATAATTATCAATCCATCTGAAGATTATAGTTTGTTTTATAATCGCATTATATGCGATGATCACATTCCAAAAGGAAGAAAATAAAGGTAAGTGGGGCTACAGTTCTTCAGTTTTACCCCTCAAAAATGATGCATCTATGAATGCAGCCAGAGTTAAACAGCATACTACAGGGCTGTTGTTCATGCTCAGGGCAGGAACAGGAGCATCGCTCGGCTCAGCAGGCTTGGAGCTCCTGGCCTCCACCAGCTCCTTACTTTCCCACATCTTATTTGAGGTAGGAAGAGGGTTGTACCATTGCCTGAATACTAACCAGCAGCAAACCCTGTAGGTTGGGTCTCCCCTGAATGAGGCAGCAGAAAATCTGATGGGATTCTTCATCAGGCAAAGCTTTGAACTACATCTTTCTGGTCTTTCCTTAGTGAGATCCCTAAAGATGACCAAATTAAAAAAAAAAAAAAAAAAAAAAAAAAGGCCAAATTTAATTAGGTTATAAACTAATTAGCTACCAGTAAATGGAGAAAGCTTAAAAGAGACTAGGTAAAACAGAACAGAAATAAGAGGTTCACACCCAAGCCTTCCCCTGCTAGCTGTATTCTTACAAGTAGGTCATTGCTACCAGGGCTGAATTCAAACAAATTAACAGCTGTTTTGCAGCACACTACACAAGTTAATGTATTACTCTCCAGTACCCAGGAACTACTAATTCCCACCACCAGAGACCTGGCTGTAGGCTTTACACCTTGCTCTCTACAGCAGCGTCTTTGACCCACGCTCACCTTTCTTCTATCAGATCACCATGGGTTAGAAGCTTCTTCTCCCTCCCACGTTCAGCTGTTCACTCTAGCAGAAGCAGCACCACCTGAATCAATTTTAGCTAAAGGATAAAAACACCAGCTGGATGCAAAACAGTCAGATGTTACTTGTAAGTCTTTACTTCGTGGTCTTTGTAAACTCAGCCTCTTTAATGGCTGGCTCTATCTAACTGATGTAGCTGCTCATATGGACGTGGGTATTTTCCAGACTCAAGAACGTTACTGTAACATGCTTTTAGTGCAAAAGGAGTCTTTTGGGGCTAGTTTCTGCTATTTGAAATAATGCTTTATTTTTTCTGCTCAATGTCTTTGATTACATTTGGAGAAGATACAGTTGAGAAAAGAAGGGACTTGACAAGAACTAATGAAAACAAAATGTTAGTCAGAGCTGCTTCTTCGGTGCCCGATAATATAGCTAGCCCACAACTTGCAGAAGAGCACTGTCCTTCCTCCACTTGGGCGTGCCAGAAAATACCATCAGAAATTACTGATTCCTCTCATTTAACTGACACCATAAGGCGCTCATCCTGCTTTTGTATTGTTCCTTGTTAATTAGAAGTGTCTACCGTGTACTACGGAAATGCAGGCTGGGGAATATAAGCCCACCAAGCACACCAAGGCAGATTCCTGACTAAATCTCACACTGAAGTCACAGAGAATACTGCATTTGCTTCTTCACTGAGGTAAACTTGAAAGTTTTCAATTTGTTTCCAATCACTTTCTTTTGAAAACCAGGAATGTCCTCAGCCATACAATATAGATAATAGCTGCTGAATTTGAGTGGTCAACTGAGACTTGAAGAGTCTTGGATTTTCATCCTTCCTCTGTATTATTAAATCCAGGTGCTTGTTTTTGGATTTCTCCCATCCTGGAGGAGAATTTTAATGAGGTACCTCTTGATAGACTGTGGTTATATCTGTTATGGCATATGGATGCAGAACTACAGGCAGAAGCAAAGCTAGAAAAAGGAATACTTGGTTTTCCTTTTGAAATTGTGGCAGGTTTCCCCATAATTATAGAAACATTAATAACATCAGAGACTTGATCTTGTATGTCCAAAGTACCCCTCACTCCTGAAATATAGTCAGTTACTCATTGAGAAAAGGAGTTATAATCTGATGAATTTAAATACGGCATGGTAAAATAACAGCAGTAGAGAGGGATGCAGGAGTGCAAATATTGGAAATACTGGAGAGGTTCCAAATACTTAGCATAAGGGGGTGGGAAAGAGATCCACATGGCATAGCAAGATAAAGCCTCTTCCCTATGTTAGGAAAACATATTTTTTCAAAGTTGCTTTCAGCTATAAAGCTAAAACCTAAGAGCACTGGAGGATACCAGATCTGTCAGTCCTAGCATGATCACACCTATTTTTGTGAGACAGCTTTGAGGGGCAGCTGCTGCAGAGGTCTGGTTGTAGATTCCTTTTAAGAGCCATGTGAATCTACCATGTCTTGCTGAATTGTCCTCAGTACCTACAGCTTTGTGGAGGAACTGCAATACTTCAATGAAAGTGAAACCATTTAATTGCTTTATGTGACATTCTGACTGGTAGATACTAGGAAGAACAGCACAAATTGGAAGTCTCCACTCTAGTATCAATTTTCCATTTCCTTATCTATATTGACTGTGGCAAGGAAGCTTGGGATTTTATGTTTTGGTTGTCCTGTTATCTGTTATGTGAGTACTTTCTGTGGGGTTCCAATTCCATCAAAGTTATGCCATGATAATGGTGATTCTCTTGCAAATCACGTAACAGAGATAATATCTTATATGATGTTTATCTTCTTAACATACATTTTCTGTTTTTACATAGGTTAAAACTCTTAACCATAACAACTGTATTATTCTGGAGTACATCAGGTTAAGCAGAGGAATTCTTCCTAAACATGCCTCTTGTGTTTTTTGAAAAAAGCAAAGAAACAAAACAAAAACAACCTGAAATTCTGCAATGTAGCTCAGATAAATTTGCCCTTGGAAATTTGGAGATGTTGAATTATGCTTATGTTAAGAGTTAATCATACAAGTAGAGATCCAAAATATATAAGAAGGATTTGCAACAGTCACAAAAATTAAGCTACAAGTGACAAAAAGGGAAAGTGAATTAAAAGGTCTGTCACCTTATGGGTAGAGTACAATGTTTTAGAAGATTTCAGAATGACCTCCAAAAAAATACTTTTATCTAATATGCATCCTCAGCACCTACCTGTAAAGGTAGCTGTTTTAACTACAACCAGAGGGACTGGTTCCACCATCTCCTTCATGTGTAGCCTTCTCATATGGCTTTCTCATTGAGAGTTATGGCCCCTGATAATTATAAGACAGAATGTGGCCATTCTTCTGCAAGTAGTAGCATAGACACCGTAATAGAATGAGTCTGGGAACTCTGAACTACCTCTAAGACTGAGTTTTAATCTCACCACACTCCGTGACACTTTTAATTTCCTTCAGGAGAATTCTTTAAGCCCTATCTTTGGACCAGAATCTGGAAGACAAAACACTACATAGGTTTTTACATATTTCTTTCCTACTTTTTTTTCTGTGAACTTTACAAACCGATGCCAGAATCTGGAGTGCTGCTTCTACTACAGAATCAGCGTGAAATAATTTTTAGTCTCCTCACTTAAGCTTACAGAAATAGATAAGGGGTAGATCTAAAGATCTGTGAGGGGAAAATGAAGGAAAACATTTTTTTCTCTCTGACATGAGAGTTGCTGGATCAGGAAGATAACAATTACCTTGAGACTTGCAAATATTGAACGGGTACCATATACTGCTAATATTATGTTTGCAATAAGATGTTACTCCTTGGTACCTAAAAAAAAATATCTTCTCATGATGTACTTCATAGCATCTTTGTCCTAATACTGCAAAGTGTGAATCATAGCCCCAGATAATGAGTGTCCTTTGTGGAGAAGCACAGTGGCTGGAGACTGTGGTACTATTTGTATTAACAGAAGTGCTTAATCCATTTGTTTAAAAATAAAACTCTAAGCTACTTGTCTCAGTATCATCCCACAGCAGCCAGTGTTTGCGTACTTGCTCAGCTGTACTCCCTGCACTTCTTTAACAGGAATCTAAGTATGAAGGGGGGGAGAAAGAGAATGTCTATAAAGAATTGATATGGAACTGGCAGCAAGATCAACAGGAAAAATACTGACATGAAAGGACTGAGTATCATCCGTACTTAGATTTTTTGCTGTAAAATAGTCAGAGGAGATACAGACACATCAGAAGGTATGATGGCAAGATTTCTTCCATTAGGAAGGAATGTTTAGTTTCTTTAATTTGGCAAAGTTAAAATTGAACATTTAAAAGGCAGTCCTTATAGCAGCTTTTGTAGCTGGATTATACAGTGGAAAGTATAGACTATGTAAGCTTGTTGTCAAAGACACAACTTGCTAACATACGATCCCTGTCGTTTTCCAAGGTGACAAAAATAGCCCTACTGAGGTAGTTGTAAGGCTACTTCTTGCTCAGATTTATACTAGCTGAACTGTCCAGTTGGCTGCCTTGGAATATGAACATTTGGAAAAGTGTTCTCAAATAAAAGCAAAGTCTCTGCATATTTCAGAGATTATTTAATTTATCTGTCAAGTGAGCTGCTTTATTTTTTCAAACTAGACAGCTTTTCTCAGCACTGTAAATGAATTACGAACGTTATTACAAGGAAACAACAGTAATGCTGAAGAATGTTCTACGACTACATACAACGTCTTCAGCGTTTCAGCACAAAACTACAGCAAGACAAACTTATCCTTATTTTCTAGAAGAAAATCCTGTAAGGTACTTGCTCTTGATTAGCCAATGGGAGACAAGTATTCTTATTCTTTAAATACAATAGCACTCACATTAAACCCAAGCTAATTTTAAAAGAGTTTGTCTTTCCCTATCAGAACAAAGCCATATTTCTGATAGATTGTGGGTTATGTGCATCTTTGCTGGCACACGTGAGGAGGGAGGAGGATGCTGTTCCTCTGCTAAGTGGTTTTAATACCATATGTGTTAATTTTTACACAGGGAGTGCTGACTGGAGTTTGTCAGCATAGTTAAACGTAGGACGTAAGAGAGGGCTTTGACCTTGCTACTGGTAAATTGGAGGCGAGTACTGTGTGTGCAGGGGCTTGGGCTGCGTGCCAAACATCTGCCCGATGTCCCTCCAGCATCACAGCCCTGGGACCTGAGAGCTAGGTGGCAGTTTCACTTAAATTTGCCTTTCAGGGATTTAGCTTTCCTCTGCATTCTTCTCCTATGTGTATTTAAAAAGAGCAAATGTAAAAAGACAGAACAAGCGTCATCCAAAATTCCTTGCTTTTCACTCAGAAAATCAAGAGTTAGGCCTAAGTGTGTCAGCAGCTCCAGGCTGAGCAAATATTGGCCTCTTTCTACAGACCAACTTGAACAAGACCCGTTTTGCCTCGAAGCCACACGCTGCACAGCTTTACCACTTCCTAGGCATGTCTTGGAGTAAGTTATTTAAATTTCTCATCAAAATTTGGAGAAACAAAAGTAAATGTCAAAGTATGCATCTTATCTCATTTGCAATGTTGCGCTAGTTTATTTTTAAAGTCTTGCAACCATGGAACGAAAAGAATGCCATGTTCTCTTTGTAGCAAATGTAAAGTGCACACATTAAAAAATACTCTGAGTTTTCGCTAAGAATTATTCACTGAAAAGTTAGCAAAAGACTTTGGTATTTTGAAAATTGTTCAGTTTAGCAGGGACAAGTAATTAAAAGGGAATGAGAAAGAATTACACATCAATGGGCACTCACTATTTTTCACCTCTAGTATGGAGCCTTTAAAGCTGTAGTCTTATTTCTGTGACATCTATATATAGCACAATAGCCAATAATATGTAGTTCTACAAGAAACTGGTGCCTCAAACCATATATAGCTTAAAAAAACCCACTGCTAGACATCAGAGCCTAGAATTTATTGGGTTTATAATATTGATTGAGCTTATCCTTAAAAATTTACCACTTCATTTGAAAAGTGTCACTTCAAGGCTTAATACTTGCCCTTACAAGACATCTATATAGCAACATAAATGTGCAAAACCTCTGAAATAGCCATTTGAGCAGTTAAAATTAAATGTCAGTGCAGAAGGCATTAAAAAAAATGTTAATAGTTCTGAGTGCCCATTGCTTTTGTCTCAGGACAAGGAAAGATGAGCCTGTTTCCCAGGGGACAGTGTCTCATGCATGTTGGCTTTGGCTGGGTGTTTTTGGCAGGACTTGGAGTGCAGACAAAGGAGCTCACACTCCAAGTGACTGCTTAGAGCTCATCTTGGAAAGAGTAGTAGGGATTCAGCTTCAGCATTACACAGTCCAGACCTCCAGCAAGACAAGCAAGTGCTCCCTCTGAACCCAAATGCCACCAGAGAAAAGCTATGCAGAGACTAACGTGTATCAATGAAATGATATATTTTGACAAAGTTTTGCTTCTTCAAAATTCTCCAGATGGCTCTATGGAAGCATTAAGGGATGAAAAGAGGTAATGCTCCAGGGAGGTGGAGGATATGTTGGGCAGAAAGGAGCTGCTTCCTTTTTCCTCCACTAAGTGACGTGACTGGTGCCACACTATCAGAAATGCAGCAGAGCCCCCAAACTCCCACTCCTGTGTTTTAACTGGCGCATACCACTTAAAGATTAGGCTCCCTTCAAGTCCTTTCCTTTTGTAGTGCACAATTTAGCCATGAGTATCCACTAAATCTAGCATGTCAGTTTGAGATAGAACAGCCAGGGCTCTGCACATTTCTTCTTCAAACAACTTAAGGCCGTGCTCCTAAAGGACTGATGGACGGAGCATTAAAGAAGCTCCTCTACCCTAATAAACTTGTTAAAAATCCAAAGAAATGTATTCCTGTATTACTTTGGCCAAGAGCTCTGAGCTCTGTGAAGAGTTGTTTCCCACCCCTACTGAGATGTAGGCAAGAAAAAAAAGCAGTTAGAAAGAATAGCTTTACAGAGTTGTCGCACTAATCTTAACATTTTCCTATAACGCAGTCAAATTCAAATTCATATAGGTTTTGATCCTGGCTGTTGGGAACCCAACTGTGGAACTTTCTTCTCCCATAAGAAATTCCTTAATTACACTTTTAAGAGAAATAAAAGAGAAAAAAAAAAAAATCAGAGCCTTTATCCTGCCATGCAAGCCACCTCTTTTTGGAGCTGTATTTCCCCACCTCTCTTCACAGAAACAATAAATACATTCTTTCATGCCAGGAGTTAAGAAGTGCATTATTTATTGTAGTCAGTAGTTCCTTTCTCAGTATCCTGGATATGAGCTCATGCCATATCAACAACCAACAATAGCTATTGTTCCTGGAGTTTTAAGGAAGTTTCTGTACCCTGTTTCCTGAACACAGTATGTAAACTAATACATACAAAAAAGGTGTTTCATATTATTCCAGGTACATTGGGCCCCCTCAATGTCAGCCTGTTAGCAATCTTTTCCCCAGTGTTGGAAGAGTAAATGCATACTTGTGCTTATCCATTTGTGAATGGAAACAGGTACTTGCATTGCAAACTGTATGGAAACAGAACACAAAGATACACAGCCATCTATTTGGCTCGAAAAGAGCATTTTCTAGCTGTTTAATATTACATCTGCCTGCCCTGATGGGTTAGTTACTCAGATACATCTAGTAGTTAACAGTACCTTCATGTCCTTCTGTGATGTACTCAGTTCAGAAGACTAAAGGCCTCCATGTTCATATATGTCAGGAGGGATGGTGTGTGCTATCACATCACAACAATGTACCCCAGCAAAGAAGATGTTGACTGAACTGGGTAACCAAGTGTTAACTGATTTCTCCACAGAAACCTCTGGTCTGATACTCATATACATGCAATACACATGCAATGTGCATATGTCTTCTTTTTCCATAAAATTTGCAATTGTGCTGGAAAGAGAAGGGCAAATATCTTCATGGTGCATGAAACATGTGCACCTTCTCAGAATGCAGAGCCAGAGAATCCCAGTGTGAACAAACACAGAAGACCTACCATGCAACATTACCACTTGCAATAATGCTGCCTTGCAGTATTAGCTATTTCTGCCAGTGAAGGCAAAATCTGTCGGACTTTTCCTCACTGTCATGCAGGCTGCTGTTTATCTTCTGGAGGAGCGAAAAGGTGCCCTACTTGCATCACTGTATCTGCAAATGGTTAGTGTTAATGTCATTTACTTAATGTCCCAGAATGCTAACCAGCATTAACCAGCTAGCACACTGCCCATTCCCCCATCACATTCATCTTGGCCACTGTTCTTCTGGAGCACCACAGTGAGATCAGTTAGAAGAAGAAGAATAAAGGAAAGTCCTACAGCATGAGGATGTGTATAACACCACAGATGCAAGTCCCTCTCAGTGATATTCCTATCTTGACTTTGGGGAACTTCCCTCAGAGCCCCCAGAGCCCTTCCAGGTACTGGCACCCCACCCTCAGGGCTCCTAGTTTAATCACTGCTGCGTTTACAATGCAGTGCTCTAGGAAAGGAGGCTGTTTTCTGGTGAGGACTGATGACCGTGATCTGAACCTTGAAATGGGACAAGAAATAAAGATTTGATAAAGACATTAACAATGTATGGTTTAATATATTAAGGCTGGGCAAGCCAATTAGGACTGAATAGAAAGTAAGCTAAATCTTTTCCTACAACTTTAATCCTTTCAGTAGGATTTGAAAGAGAATAAAAAGCTGCTACTGCTTTAAAAGTTACTTTCATGGCCATTTTTATGTTTTTGTACTAATACTCATGTTCCTGCCAGGAGCAGAAATGAAAGTGCTGTAACACCCCACGGCCTTTCCTGTGAGATTTACAGACTAATTTTACAGATCTAACGAGTTTGAATTATTGGGATAGGATTCAAATAAGCTTCTAAATTTGGGAGTACCTCTCTGAATCCAGCATGAGATCTTAATATTTGCATTTCCCTCAGCCCTATACGAGCCACTGTATATTGTTGTGTTTTTACTGCACGTCCTATTTAACGGTTTAATGCTGGCTCTTATATCTTTTACTTCCAGGCAATCTGTTCAATTAAGTAACAGCGTCCAGTTGGCCCCTTTGACTGCTGCTGTGCTCAGAGCAAGAAAGAGGAAACGAATTTGGAAGAGCAGAGTGAGGATGACAGAGGTATGTACATCCCAGTTGAGTTTGGGACTGTGTGTGCTTCAGCTGCCCTTCCATTTAAGATCTCAAAGAACTTCAGTAACAGTCCACTGGTGAGAGTACCTAAACAAAAATGATCAAGGGGAGAATAAAGCAGCAAGATCAGACTGATCACCACCAGCAGCTTCTTCAGTGCTGTATAGCAGATCCCCTCCTCTCAAACACTGGTGCAGAAAGGACTAACTACAGTTAGGACTGCAGTTCCTACAGCAACTCAGGAAAGAGATTGTAGCCTAAAAAATGACTTTCCCCAGTGTCTATAAATTATGCCAACGATCTGCCCATTCCTCCTACAAAACTGGAAGAACAAAAGACTACTTCAAGCCTCCTTTATGCTTGAACTCAACTTTGTTCATCTGGATAGTGCTGAATTTTAAATAAACTATTTAATTGTCCATTTTCTCAATTCACTCAAAAGTAGAAGGGAAAAAATCATCAGCATTAATAATCAAAACCTACACAAAGAGAAAGTTTAATACATATATATGAATTGTGCCCTTGTAGACAAGGTTGCTGCTACCAATTGCTCCCTGGCAGTGAGTAACAAATTAACCTTCTGATGATCATCAGATATGATTCTATTCTGTCCCTGCCATTAATCCTGTTCCCAAAGTCAGTGGGGATCTAGTCCTGAAAACATTATGAACACTTCAAATTTTGTCTTCAAAATTTAGGGCATTCAATGAAACACACTTTAACATATATTGCTTAAACTCTATGAGTCCATCCGATCTGAGAGTACCTTTAATGGACTAGGTTTAGAATATTCGCAAATGTGAGTACTTGTAGAATGTATGTTTTAAAAAATAAAGTAAAAAATATATGTATTTCTCAAGTGTAAATCTAGAAATAAAGGAAAATTATTGTAAAAAATCTTAGAAATGTGAAGGAACAGATAATACTTCCCATTTTTCTTAATGCATCCTTTTCACTGTAGGCTTTAAAAAACAAAAATCTCAAACTTATTAACTTATATCTCTTGTCATTAGCAAATATATATATATAAAATTATTATAAAAATCAAGAACAAATGAAAGGAAGAATAAAGAAAAAAAAATCTTCTGGGGGCCTAAACTTAGAACCCATATTTTTACATAGACTTTGAAAAGCAACATCTGAAAACAGTCCAAAGAAAAAAGGTTAATGACTAAGTGACTTCTCCAGTTTTTCTGTACTTCCACAAGCCTCATCACAACGCAAAAACAGACGTGTGTGCACGCACACACACACATGGAGTTTAAGGAAGGATTGACTGGCAGCTGAAAGCAGGTTTTCCATAAAAGCATCATTACAATATAACCTACAGAAGAGAAGAATGCTAGTGAACTACAGCTTTGGACTTAGAAAGGCATTTTAAAATACTTTCCATTCAGCTATTAATATTATATTAAAAAAATAATAGTTTTAGCTCAAATTCCCATGTTTCAAAGCTCACACAGCTCTAACACTGAGGTTATCTTGTTTGGCATGAGAACAGCTCATGTCTACATTAAAGCTGGAAGCTTAGAAGTGACATAAACAGGCCTTTTTCTATAAAGATAAAAGGCTAAGCTTTAAAGAATTTTATATTTATAGATAAACGTTTCCATAGTAATCATTACAGTGAAACTTGCTGGTGTCAGCAATCCTTTGCATACAAAAATGGCTTATATTCAAATTAGCAGGAATCGCAGCATCTGATCCTTCTTCTATCTGAAAGAAGGGCTTGCAGGAAAGCCTGAATGGAGAGCTCTGGGTGGGCAATTGCCCTCATTTTGTTCTAATTTTTGTTCTTTTTCTGACTTGTACAGTCACATAAAACAGAAAATATGCTGTAGGAGACAACTTTGCAATGACAAAAAAGCAACTAGAATGGCCCAGGTATCCCTTTCCATCCCTAATTTGTAAGCCTCTATGATATAAATATAGACAAGTGAAAAGATAAGCAACAAGCACAAAGCTGGGGCAGATGTCAGTGGTTTTCTCCCCACATATTCCCTGCATCTTGGATTCTTTTACAGTACAGTACAAACTCAAATCCCACTTTGGGAAGATGCCCATTTCTTGATACTTAAGGTGAAATCTTATTATCCAAGCATTCAGTGAAGCAGAATTCCTCACCCAGTGCTCAGCTGAGGTCTATCTAAATGCTGTCCCATTGATGTACCTTGCTGGATTAGGGCTGCCTCCATGTCACACCCCCTGCAACAGGCAGACTAGCATTTCAAATGATGGAAGTTACTTAAAACAACAAGGCTGCAGGAATCATGTAAGATAAGACTCATACTGCACATTTCTGGAGATTTCTACAATGCCCTGAAGTCAATTAGGTTTTAATTAAAAAAAAAAAAAAAATGTCGTGAAAGCTTTCTGTCTATGAATTTTTAAAGTGCCACTAGTTAATTAATAAAAGGAAGGAAAATATCACACTCCCTCATTTACAGGTGGCAAGATGAAGGATAAAAGAGGTGAGGTGACTTATTCAGGGAAAGCATGGTAAGTCAGTAGTGCCTGGCACAGAACCAAGCCTCCTCACTCTGAGACTACATCCTACTCGCTCCTTGAAGTCCTGAAGAAGGGAAAAGAAAAATAGCTAAGAGAGCTGTTCTAGCTTTGAAATGAGAACGCTGTGTGTGTGAGCCCACAGGCGTATGAACATATGCCATGGGAGAGATGCAGTAATACTCCCTGATCAGCAATAATAAAAACTTCCCTCCTCCACCTTTTTCTTGAAAATAAATAAATAAGAAAAAAATTTTTTTAAAAGCAAAACAAGGTGGGGGATGGAGAGAGGAGTTTGCAATTAATGTAAATTAACATACAAATGTTTCCATTGTAATCAATGCACTAATACCTGTCAGTGTCAGCACCTCTTTCCAGAGAAGGCTCTCTCTGTTTCCTTTGGCAGACAGGACTCTGGCACTCACAAGAGATTACATTCACAACGTGCTCTGTATGCAGACTCAATAGCCATATTGCCCAAGCTTTTATGGTACCTTTGGAGACATACATCCAGTTGTTTGGCTCTGGTAAAGCTAACGAAGTCTGGGACTCAGCTGCCAGAAAAGCTGCCCCCAATAAATAACGCAACTCGCTTGGCCAGGGCGATGTTTGCCTTAACACCTCGCAGAAGGGCGGGAAGGGGCTGGGAGGAGCAGCTGCACCTTGCAGAGGTTCTCCTGGCAGGCCAGGGTCTGGCGAGTGCTGCGGCAGTGCCAGTGCTTGGGGCCAGGCCCTGGGCACAGCCCTGGTGGCTGGGCCTCGCTCAGAGGTGGTGTGATCAAGCATCGCTGCCTGCACTGACACAGTTATCATGGAATCACAGAATCATTAAGGTTGGGAAAGATCACGAAGATCACCTAGTCCAATTGTCAATCCATCACCTCCATGCTCACTAAACCATGGCCTTAATTATCACATCTCCATGTTTTTGGAACACGTCTGCATACAGTGACTCCACCACCTCCCTGGACAGCCTGTTCCAGTGCATCACCACACCTTCTGAGAAGAAATTTTTCCTAATATCCAACCTGAACCTCCCCTGGTGCAATATGAGGCCATTAACTCTTGTGTCCTATCACTGTTACGTGGGAGAAGAGGCTGACCTCCCCCTCACCACAACCTCCTTTCAGGGAGCCATAGAGAGCAAAAGGTTTCCCCCTGTGTTCAAATCCATTCTGGCACACAGCTTTTTGTGACACAGCTTAGATTTTTCTCCTAGTTAGAAGTGTCTTAATGGAGATACGTAGCAAGCTGCACAGACAACCGTCAGCCCCAACCATATCCAACATTTTCCTACAAGATGTTCAGCAGCACAGCTCAAAGCCTCGTTATCTCCCTGTGTAACTTGGGGTCAGACACCCAGAGAGGCAGCTCGGCCTTGCGGCACTGCAGTGCAGTTTAGCATTCAAAAATGATTTGACCTGTGCCAGATTTCAGCAAGCCAGTGGGCTTTGGATCAAGCTCTAGAGATAACTCAAAGCTCCAACACTGGGCAGCTTATTTATTTTTTTTTGCATTACCGTCGCACGGTAATGTGCATGGAAAGTTTTACAAACATCATTGAAAACTCACAAGTTTCTAGAGAGGAGGTAAATCAGCAACTTCACAGAGATGGACAGAATGCTATAGTAGATCTTTTGCTATATGCTTCTCAGGAGATTATAAAGAGAAATCTGGAATTCTCAGTCCTTACCGTACTCCCACTCTCAGCAGCCATCTCTTATGCAAACCCACAGTGGGCATCAAAGCAGTTCTCCCTGAAGCCATTCCCCCAGAACACATGTTCTGGGAGTTGCCTATCTTTCTGGCTCTGCCCATGGGTATATATCTATCTGTGTGGCTTCCAAATTCACCCTGCAGATGCAGCTGCATACCACCTCTGTGAGTATATGCACACACACTCTGAAGGTTAAAAAATAGATCCTGTTAGCTAACCACTATTTATCACACAGTAGGGTCTGACAGTCCCCTGTTTCCCTCGCTTGCTCTGAAATATATGCTCTAATATGAAAATGGCTTGCCCTGTTTGTTAGCAAATTGTGTTTTTTGCATCGTTGTAATAGATCTCTATGCGTGTGAATATGTGTGTGTGTCAGAGGGACATAAATCTGGAGAAGAGTAGGCACTTCAGTTAAATACTCTCAGATTCCACTCTAATCTCTTGTTACTGTGAGTCTTATGAAACGGATTCCGCACTTAAATTTTCCATGTGTGGTCTCAGTGAAAGGTAACATCTATAAAGTTTGGTCTTAAGTCTGCATCACGATTTCATGTTGTGAGAATAGGATGGAAAACACTTTTGCTGTAAGTTTCAAATGTCATTTTCTAAGAAATGTCTGGAGTTAGAAACTTCAGACTCCATTTCCTTCAGTTCTTATAGTCCTCAATGAAAAAACAAGGTGATGCAAATTGGCCAACGGGTTCTTAAATGGCCAACTTCGTTACTACAACAACAAAAAAATATGTCATCCACGCTTCAGAATATTTCAGAACTCTTGGACAACATTGCATGGAGTTAAAAAGATACATTTCACCATTTGTGAAGGAGCAATACATAGCTAGGGACAGGATAACAAAATGCTTGCAGCCTCTGAAATGCCATCTTAAATGATTTGAATAAGAGGTGAGCCAATATATAACTTCACACAGCACTTCATAGTGGCAGAAATGCCAAGAGTATCCCACTCAGCTATAGGGAAAGATGCAATTCCCCCTTATGTTCTATTTCTTGATTTTTCCAGCCCTGTTTTTTTCCCTCCCCATGAATTGCCTGTCGCCCCCACCAGCCTCCTTCACCTTCCCACACAGATCCTTTTTTGTAAGCAACCGTGGAACGCTCCAGCTATGCTTTAAGCTAATGCAGTGCGATAGAGGGAGAGGCAACATCAGGGAGTCAGAGTTCTGAAAAGTTAAGGGCTGAGTCTCTGGCTCCAGTTCAATCATTAATCGCTGTGCATCTGGCCCCACATTACTCCTGCACAATTAACTCAGACACATTGCACATACTTTGTCTTTTACATTAATGTGTAAAAAGCGCGTTTACCCTTTCCTCTGCTACGTCTTGATTGTACAGTATGGTGAAAATGTCAAGCTGATGTCCATATAGTCAAGGAGATATCCAGTACATTAGGGTCCAAAGAGAACCTGAGTTACAAAGCTTTAATTTGCAGTGCACCTTGAGATCAGCTAACAGTTGTAGTAGGATCCTTTTTTTCCCTCGTACAACAGCCTGGATCTCTGCTGGGAGGCAAATGTCTATAGACAATAAGGTTGACATATCTACATAGACATATCTACAAAATAGACATAGACATACCTACAAAATAAGAAGTGGAGATTGTGTGGTGCTACATGGCTTCATGTGCTGTCACTTTAAGAAATCAATGGTTCAGATGCACCAGTTCCAGCCTGCATACCAGATTCCATAACTGCATAGCAATTTCAGTTGATTACTAGTAAGTACTTTTCTCTCACCCTAAGGAAGACTACAGCCCTTACAACAAGTGAAGGCTTTGATACAGAGGTGCTTTACGTTGTTCCAAGTCATACCCCATGCTCAAGGAGCTTGCTATTGTTTTACAGCACTTGGGGTATATTGGAAGAGCTTCAGCTAGTTGGTGTTTGTAGCACATTTTATTGCATACCCTGTGTTAACTATGATAGCTGCCATGGTTCATAATGGTAACTACCTTTTTTGCTACCAATTATAGGCTAAAAGCTTCGAAAGCCTTGCAGATATATCCCAAAAGCAGGCCTGAAGTACTGAAAATGAATACACATATACATACATGCAGCTATCCTGGTTCTGACTTTCCCTCACTTAATTCCTCCTTTGCCATTCTCTGCTACAGTTCTGCCATAAATCCAAAGGCAAAGGCACACTTCACCTTACTTCCTACATTCTCATTAGATTGCTAGTACTTTAGAGACAGTTGTCATCTTGTATCCATCTCAACAAATACTTTAATGGCCCTTCTCTGAATTTGTTCCTCATTGAATGTCCCTGTACACGTTGCCAAATCATGCAGGGGAGAGCAGAGCAAGAAAAGGCAAGCTGAGAAGCTTTTAACCACAATGATCTTTCACTTTTCTGCCCAGACCAAAAGCAATTTTTTCATCTAATTTTACATTCCAGGAATTTTATTCTACCTGAAGAAGTCTTGCACTTGGATTTGTTGAGATAATTGTTTTTTAAAATTATAAATGTATGTAAAATGTAACAAACAAAGCATAGCATTTCAAATAAAAATGTCAAAACGTTTCTTCTGGAATTTCAAAATCTCAATTTTTTGACAGATTTGTGATGTTGTTTCTTCTGGAGCTAAATATACAGAGCTGGAAAGAAGCTGTACTGCAAAAAATTCTGCCTGGCTCTGAAAAGCCACGTTGCGCTTGCCTGCATTTTTGCATGGCAAGAGGGTCCATTTAGCAAGCTCGGACACTGCAGAGAGCTGCCAGCACTGCCCCTCTTGGCTGCCAATGTTGGCTACTGTCTGCTGCCTGATTGGAATCACTTTGCTGGGGATCATATGATCTCCTAGCATCATTGCCAGGGTCCCCAAGGCTTAGGGGTCTAGAGTTCAATATTGACATGAAACGTTGCTCTTACTCAGTTTGCACTACTCAGGAGCAGCAGTATCCTTCACACAGAAAAGGAAAATGCTTACAGATTGAGTAATAGTCCAGCAAATTCCCATTAGCTTCATTTCTCTCCCCACTCCTCAAATAAATGAAACCAAACAGAAATTGCTGTTGATCACCATGTGTTCAGAGTCATGAGCCACTCTCTCAGCTGGGCTGCAGCACAGTTTTCCTGGCTCTCAGTGTAATGATGCTGATTTATACAAGTAAGGCACATGACCCACAGTCTATGCTACACATCCATAACGCCATGTAGTCTCAATTTGGCTTTTCAAAGCCTACAGAAATCCACAAATTAACACCTCTTAACATTATTCACTTCAGTTTTGCCCTTTTTTTTTCTTTTTTCTTTTTTTTTTCAGTAATCAATTAACAGTTATTTTTGAGTTAGGGTTTGTCTCTTGTTGGTGGGTATACTTATGACACATGGTTACACCTACAAGAATACATTAAAAGTCTTTTCATCAACTTGGAGCTACAAAAGCAAACCAGTGACTTGTGTTTGCTGAGATTTTTGAAGACCGCATTTACCAAAATCAAGCAAGAGAGTTCTGTTTTCCACGACTAAAGGAATCCAGGGTAAACTTTTAGAGAAGCTGAGACAACACAAATTACTTCAAAGTATACTTTTGAAATGTTCAGCAGCATTAGCAGAGCAGCATGCATAAAACTTTTACCTGTGTATCTCCCCTCGATTAACTTCTTTTTGAAAGAGAGAGAGAATGTCGTTTCTTGTATAGCATCTGGTTGAACAAAGGAGTAACAGAGACTGAACTGCTTGCTCTGGGCACCAGAATCTTGTGCAACTCACTTTCATCTTGTAGCTTATCTGGTAGGCAGGCCCACCAGAGGCATGAATTCCTAAGGATAAGTTATATTATATAGCATGTGACTGGATTCAGCCAACTCACCAGTGATGAATTTGCCTTTCCTTTCAGAGTTTTACTTGCTTTTAAGCAGAAACCTTCCCAAACGGAATTAGTCTGTCAGTGTAATCTTTACCACAGTGAGACATGCTGCAAAAAAAAAAAAAAAAAAAAAAAAAGATATAAATATGCAAGATACAGATTCTCAGTCCTGCCTGAATGTTATACTAGACAAAAGTGAATGTATTCACGTTTATTGTATACGCATGCATAAAACAAGCGTGACAAGAGTGATCCTATCTTTAAAGGCACGGGGCTATGTCTCTAGAAAATAGAATTTGATTCCCAGCCTTGCTACTGAATTCTTCTGTGACTGGAGATAATACATGTAATAGCCTAGTCTCTCATTCACTTACATAGACAAAACAGTCCTTTGGGGTCAAGGACTATCTTCACTGTGTGTTTGTATGTTGCCTAATAAAATAGCTCTGATGCAATTTTTTCATGTTACAATTAGTTACTGATAGCTCTTTTTTTATGCCAAACATAGATCACAATGAAGGCAGTGTTGGGCAAATTCTATAATTAAGGAAAACATGTTTCTAGTTTCATTTTCTCCTGTTGTAATAAATACGCAAACCACTTGTCTTACAGCACCAGTTCAAAGCTTTCCAGGTTGCAGTCAGCTACTTCTCTGTTTGTGGGATATCAATATAATATATGCTGGTACTTCATAAGGGCGTTCTTCAGACAGGCAGAAATTTGAGACAGAATTCATCAACACCTTTTCTCCGACTGCCAACGCAGAGCCGTGGCAGGGAGATGTGAAATATTCTGTAGCAGCTAAGGAACAGAGGACCTAACTAAGGAAAGCAATGAAAACAGTGCTCCCCACGTGGCAGTGCATGGGCTATGGAGCCTATACCCAATTCACACCAGCCAGTGTTTGTCCATGTTGCGTCAGAGTCGTGTGGCATTATTTTAATATATCTTCTGGAAAGGGAGCACCTTTTAAAAACGTGATACTGCACATTATCCACCATCACTCTCGTTCATCATCCTCCTCTAGGAAACACCCACGTCCCCCACGTTACAGAAAGCTGCTGAGCTAAAGACCCCGGTTGCCCATTAACTGCTGAGAAGAGACCAAGCACTGCTTTCCAAACTCTGTGTCGTGATTATTTACCGCACAGACCTCTGCTTTTAAATATGTGTTTTAATTTCCTATAATCCCAGCTCCTACCATGATTATGTGGAATTCCATTTATTCTATTTGTTCTATTTTAAAAGGGATGAAGTCATCTGTGCTGGAAACTATGACCTGATTGAAGGAACTGAAATGCTGCAATGTCTCAGACACAGCTCTGGCACATGAAGAAGTATAAATTAAACTCTTCTGCAGACATTTGATCTCTTGCTATGAAAAGGGATATTGTGCTTCCTCTGTTTAAAAGTGTTCTCTGTCCACTGTGAAAAGAACCCTGTTTGCAATTTTTTTTTTTTAAGTGTGGCATTTTTTCCACTCTAAATAGGATTGCAAATTAAGCTTCGGCATGTATACACACTGAGTCTATATATTACTGACTGCTGTGAACTAAAGGATGCCAATGCCAGATCTCACAGATTCATTAACTCACTGATTCAATCGTTACCAGCGCATCTAAAGCTTCTGAGCTCCAGGACTGTATATATCACAACATTCCACAATTGCAAACCATTTTTGGTCATCAGTAACAGCAAAAGACAAGGCAGCATGTTAACCCAGTCAACAATCATTGTTTATGGTTATCCACAAAAATTCCAGCAGAGATACAAACTCTGCCCTTCTAAGCATAAGGTCAGACACCATAGAGATAATACCTTAACTACTTCTACCATTTCTTTATTCATAACTCTTAATTATATGTCCCTCACAAACTCTTAAAATTGTTCTGCTTGCTCTAGTATTTTAAATAAATATGTGTAAAGCTGGGCTCATGCAACAAGAGCTATTATTTAGGATGCTGTACTGTAAAGTAATTCAGTAAAGTTAGCCATCTCATGTTATATATTTGTTCCAGAATTAGCTCAGATTGCCTACTCGCCTCTAGAGCTAGGCAAGCCTAAAGTGAGAATAGCCATGCCAAAAAATAGTACTTGAGTTGTTGCGGGGTTAGCGACAGATGAGGTGTGTGAACTACAGCAAATTCCCCCTCTCTTCCACAATCAGCCAGACAACTCATATTAATAGCTAAGAAGCCTTTTGTGTCAGTAAGATTCATGTTAGGGGCAGTAGTCTTGTTAATACTTTGGTAAAAACAGACACTTAACGATTTCTTTACCAAATGCTTTCATCTTTCAATGATACTGAACAAGATCTCCAGATGCTCAATACTGACCGGCCTTTGATCCCATGAAAATTGGGAAGGAAAAAATTCACTCTATGCAGGCAGTGGAAGCAGACTAAAACCAACAAAAATATCTCTTTTTGTAAATCTCAGTAGTAGATTTTTTTAACCTATTAACCCTCCAAAAATCAGCCTTTCTGTTGAGAGCTGAGCTATTTCTATGCCATCTGAGGCCACCATCAGCAACAGCACTATCCAGCGTGGATTGTTTTGGAATAAAGTGTCCAGGATAATGCAGTCAGGTTGTTCATTCTGGGCAGGATTTGATCTGGGATGTGTCTTATTTCCTTTCAACCTGCAGGAGACCAGAAAAGGGAAAATAACCTTCCTCATCTTTTCCTAAACCTCCCAGGTTACTTCCTCTTTCTGGGAATTTATCCATCCCATTGAGATCAGTTTTAAGACCCTCTCTTCCAGCTGATGGTTGATCAAGCTAGTGTCAGAAACAACACAGTCTCCTGTCCCTGCCTTAGGACAATAGCAAGTCTTTAAATAGCTGAAAGATTTCCACTGAAATGTTTGTTAGAAGATTGATTTTTTGCTAGTCATCATTTGCAATAGAGTTATCTTTCCTTAAAAAACACTGAACCCTGTTGAGACAAAACACTTGAGTTTTTAAGCCACAAATGTTTTGATATTACCTCTACTTAATAGATTCTATCATCTGTACTTTTCCCTAAGTTTTCCATTGCCAATGGAGTCTTGCAGGAAAAACAAACAAACAAACAAACAAAAGCTCTTCACTACCTATCCCCTTCTTCTTTTATTTCACAATAATATGATGCTCAGTCATTGCTCTTTGATGTTCCTTTGTGCTGGGATTTTCAAAGGAAATTTGCTTCCAAAATACAGTGACATTCAGCAGCAGCAGATTAGTGTCTAACTTCAGTTGGTAGCACTGAGAATTCAATTTCAAGAATACATATCTTTTCAGTACGCATGGTTTTTTTTGAGTACACATGTTTTTTTCAGTACTGTGAAAATAATTGCCACCTGTGACCTAGAGATTGACATCTTCTGTGGAATTTAGTCATTTTAGAGATTTGTGGTGCAGTGAAAGAAATCAACATCCACTGGAAAACTGAAAAACTTCCGTAGAAAGCACCTTAGATTTTGTTGTTTGTTTCTTTTTGTTGTTATCATTTTTTGCGTTTTCTTTGCTTGTTTTTTGTCAAAAGTTCTTATGTCATCTGTGGATGCTTCAATGCTAATAAAATCAAAATAGCATAATCTTCATTGGCTGTGCAACTTCTGCATCATATTTGCAGGTTGTTTTACCAGGTTTTGAACTATATATTTCAGTGTTTTATTGCTCTTCTGGAACAGACTTCAGAAATTGTTTGAGTGCCTTTGGCGTTAATGGATTTGTTTTGCTCTGGTAAAGAAAAGCATTTTCAGTGAGTTAATGTCTTAGCAACTGGGCAGTTGCTCAAGAGAGAGGAGAGCTAGGATTTGGTCCCACTAATGGACAATGTTTTACATGCAGTGATCAGGTGAGGAAAAGGACTGTCATTCAGAAGGAAGTGGAAACAGGTATGCTAATCAATAGGCTGTGATGTGTGAAACAAAAAGGTGGGTGACAGACATCTCTAAAGACAAGCTCAGACAACTTTTCAAGAAGCCCAAGAAGACAGTGGGTGGGTGTATGGCAAGGATCTGATCTGAGAGCACCCAGCAGGCTGGGCTCCTTTTGGGATTAAACCAGGCTTTCCTGCAAAAGAGATGTTCAACTGCTCAACTTGAAGCGCCTCTAAAAATACACATGTTCTGAAATATTGTTCTTGGAATTTAAATAAAAATAGCAGAAGATACCACCACAAGAGAAAAATCTGGCAGGATTGCAACTGTGGCTTTATGCCTCACTTCAAATCATACCTTAAGGATGTTAAGCCTTCAAGGCAGATGCATACGGGAATGGAAGATTTCGCTGCTGTTCCTACTAACTGTCCCAATTTGTCAAACAATGTCCCACTGACACCGGTTACTCCGTTTCCCAGTAATGCCTTCTGGAAGCAACACAAGACAAACCAGAGCTGTTTTGCCTCTTGTTCCAAGATTTCAAGTAGCTCCCACAGGCTTCTTATGAGAACGGTTGCAGCAGTGTAAAGCTCATCTGGATGGAGCACTTGGAGCTTGTGTCATGGATTTTCTGAAGTCACTGAAATCCCGTGGAGCCACCAAGGTTGTCAGGAATATACTGCACCATTGTACAGTTAATGATCTTTGGGTGTGACAGCAGTTTCCTAGCATCTGTATTTCTTTCAAACTAAAATCAGAGTCCAGCTTCCCTGGCAACTTTTCTGTATGTGGCTGGTATACAAGTGGCTTTCGCAGAGCACTGCAGAAAAGGACGAGGAATAGTTTGCCACCAGCTGAAAATATATTTTCACTAGGAGTATGGGCCTTTATGAGCTGTAAATTCCTAACTGAAATTTAATAAATTGAATTAAAAGATTTCTCCCTCCCTCCCCCTCAGTGTTCTAACAGCTCTACTTGCTGAAGACTCTTCCCTTTGTTTATATATTTGTAATTAGCCATCTAGTCCCCAAGACTATCAGAATAACAGCGTATTGAATCAAGCCCACTGCGTATTTCAGAGTCAGAGACTCTCTCTGAGCACCTCTTTTCTTCCAACATCCAGGATATTTTTGAGACCTTATGGATATTCTCCAACAAACAGTTTTCCAATTCTTACAGCTATATCTAGTTAGACCATCCTTGTCTCAATCCTGGTATAGTGATGTAGCTAGCATCCCAGCTGTGTCCTCTTTACTGCTTATGTCTTGGAGACAGGCTGGGGTGTAGTATGCCCATTTTTGACAGCCTCTTATTGAAGTTTACCTGGGATCCGAGAAGGAAAACATGCTGCAGTGGCATCTCCTGTAAATGCCTATGGAGGAGAAGCATGTGTCTTCATAGCTGAGAACATACTCACTCTATTTTTCCAGCAGTTCATTGTTCAGTGCCTTAAAATAGTTTTAGCAATCCAGGGTACAGAGCTGCACGAACTTCCCAGAGGTACATCACTCCTGCTAACCAGGCAGAGCATCATGCACCTCTGCATAAGGATGAGGAAAAAGAAGTAGCCAAGTCTCCTCACCAAAGCTATTTGGATTCAGTGCTGCTGAAGACTTCACAGCTTCCTGAGCTGGAAAGCTACAATAATTTATCTGAATTTCATTGGTATTTATCATACATGATGATTCACTCCTTCAAACCAGCATAATAAAGCACTGTGACAGCAGGTATTTTCTGATGTCTTGAAAACCCATGTTGTGAATGTAGCTTTAGTCTATATATGGCCACATGAGTGACAAAGGGACCACATTTCTCCAGAGTAGATATTCTCAAGAAAAAAAACTAGCAAAAAGCTGCAGTAGGTCAGACCATCTGGCTCACAGTCCTGTTTCCAACTGTGGCCAGAAGTTGAATGCCTGGGAAAGAGTATAAAAATAGAGCAAGAAAGGGATATTTCTCCATAATGCTCTCCCAGCTTCCAACAATTTTTTACTCAGAAACTTCCTGCTCTGATGAAACTATGTCCTCTCTTCCAAAAAAGCCATCTCTTGGTCCTTTCTTCACACTGTAAAGCTAACAATGAGCCTAACAGTTTGTCTCTTCTGCTTCTTAAAGCAAACTACTTGCGTATAAACATGCTCCTACCAAAGTCTTCCCATATATATCTGACTTCCCTCCAGGCATGCTACTGACCATTAGAACAAGATGCTGGAGGCAGAGCCATCCAGCATCCACTGATGTTTGTAGCTGTTCTTATCTCAAGTTACCTTTCAAAAGGAAGAAGAGACATTGCATCAAAAGAAAGCCAAGGATGTTGTTTCCTCCCATTTCCCTCCCTTCTCAGGAATGACATGGCAGTAAGGTTAGCTTTGCCCAGAAATATCAAGAAGTTATTAACAATATATCAGTATTCCTCAGTGTTTTTCCACTATCCCAGCAAAGCTGCTCTTGAGAAGATTAAAAAAAAATATATCATAAAACTAAGAGAAAAATGTGTAGTATCTTTGTAGTATCTCTTCTGGACATAAAAAAGCACTAAACAGTTTTCATCAAAACCTTCTGTAAACACTTCATTTGTCTTGATATTTGAACTGTGATAATCAAAGTTCAAGCTGTGCTTATTATGCACTTGTTTTCTAAGGAGGGGAATGGGTAAAGTCACATGGTATTTTTTCTGTTCCTTGATTGGCTTTTATAACCAAGTTTCTGGTGCAAAAAGCCCCAAAAGAAAAAAAATATAATATACTCTGGTTAAGAAATCACACATCCAAGCTTAGGATTCATTTCCTATGAATGCTTATTAAAATTCAACTCCATGAATGTCCATGAAAAGAGTTCAGAGTGGACACAAACTCTGGCAGTGTGAATTAAAGTTTCAAATGAATATTAGCCATTCTTTTAACAGCATTCATTAAACCCTGTTTTACAGTATTAATCATAAAGACCTCTGAGAGATGTCTTTAAGCTCGGTAATGAAATTAACCCATTAATTTATGATGGAATATTTACCTTTAGACAAAAATGTAATATTACAACTATTATTATAATAGCCATTATTACTTTCTTTAAAAAAAATAAAAATAAAAAAAATTGTTGTACCTTTTAGAGGCACTTCAGTAACTATGTTGTTCCAGGATACAAAGGGCCATAGAGCATTGCCCACTCTGACTAGTCCTCTGAATGGGGCCTTTGTTTCATGTGCTGTTTTGGTAGGAAATGGTTGCTATTTAGGTCTCCAAGAGGGAATATAAAACTATGCTCACCTAATCAAACAGGCCAGTAAATACAGCAGTTAATCTGACAACTTCAAATTCCTGAATTGCATTTGGAGAAACAATTTAATACAAACAATCATGTAAAACCTGCATTAATCATCTACCTTGGGTTACTAAGATGCATAATTTGTTTTAATTATTGCAAATTCATGGTTCTAAGTGACATTTCTAGCAGTTGAATGTTTTATTAAAACCAAAGGAGGGAAAAGGTACTGCTAATCTTTTTGCATCAACAGAGCTGTAAAATAAAAGCAGTGTTATCATACATATCAGAAGATAAATGTATCATAAATCTGCCTAAAAGAAAGTAACTGTCCTATGTATTCAACATTAAAACAAAACAATTGCTTGTGGACTAAATCAACTGTTTTCACCCTGGTGGCAAAATGTTCCTTTCTGGATAACTCAGCATGGTGAATGTGAATCTGGATGTATGGCTTGTTTTGCTTGAATTATTAACATGGACTCACACTTACCTTGAACAGGTTCAGCGGGCACTTCAGAAACAAAAGGGAGAAAGGGAAAAGTGCATGCAACAAAAATTTCCACCTGCTGTTCCAGAGCAACGTGGAAAGGCACTTGAGAACAACAACAGAAAAAGGCTTTCTCATTTGGATACAGTCAAATACAAGGATATAAGTATTATATTTATGTCTTGCATCTTTCAGAACAATAGCAATGTTTTGCATGCCTGTCCTTGCAGTGTAACAAGGTATTCTGGCCGAAGCTGGCCTTGTTTTTAAAGCATTGCACAAATTCTTTCTTCTCTCTTAAAAAATAAAAATAAAACCAAAAAATCCTACCTTTTAAAGGAGCCATTTTCACTTCTGGCTGAATGTTTATTTTACTGTCCCCTGTAAAGCAGAGGGCATTTTACCTATAAAGAACAATTATATAGTGCTGGGACAATTTGAATACTTGAATCAATGCTAGTTAAAGCTCAGTTAAACAGACTTTTACAGTCCCAGGACTCTTAATCTCCATGGAAATTATTGTTAGTTTATTGAATGAACAATCTTGGAACAATAAATTATGATGTCTTTTGTCTTACTAAGACTATCTTGCAGCATGTTTAAAAGCACAGCTTTATGAATATTGCAACAGGATAGGGGGAATCTTCCAACGAAGGCTATGTGTCTGTCCCATTATGAGAAAGATTAGACTGTAAAAATGAAATGAACCAACAGCAGCAAAAACCCAAACAACAACAAAAGGCAAAGAGAACAAACAAACAAAAAAAGGTCAAACTTGAAGGTGCAGAGACACTGAAAAAACCCCAATCTTAAATACAGAAATTTCCAGGGTTGTAACTCAGCATTTTTCTGAGGGGAGCTTTTTCATTTAATTCCTTCATTAATATCAGTGCCTCATTATTTTATTTTACACTAAGTGTGGAACACCTGCTTTATAAGAAGTCAGACATTCTAAAATACAGGAGCAGAGATTGATCTCTACTGCAGCCAAAATTTGGAATAGCTCTACTAACTTTAGCAGCATAATTCTGGGTCTGCATCAATGTAGCAGTGATCACAGCCTTACCCAACAACTGAAAACGTATTTTCTTTAGAAAAAAAATCACTCAAAATGATACCAGTGGAATTAACTTAACCTTTGGAAAAGAGCACATTCAGGCTTTTGGATATCATGTAGATAATATCCACTGCCCCATAACCTTTTCCTACTCTATATTTTTGCAATACTTATTGTAAAATACCCTAATCCATTGCTGTTAAGATGGCAGAGTAATATGATTAATTTTATTACAGTCTGGACATATGAAAATGCTCTGTGTACCTAAACCTCACTGAATCCAGTTTGTATCAGTTCCATCAATGAATCAGACATCTTCTTGTGAGAACTGGCTGTTTCTGCTTACCTTTTCCAGATAAGTGAGTTGGAGCAGGAACCACAGCGTGTTCTGACAGGGACAGATTCATGGCAGGAACAGAAGCACACTGTAGTGGCAGTTCTTGACTTTGAAGAGTTGGCTGTTCTGGAGTAAGATGGGGGCTTATCTGGTGGTAATGAGGAAATTCCCCCTCACTTTAATGTGCCAAAATTTCATCCTAGGTTGTTTTCTTTCTTTCTTTTTTTTTTTTTTTTTTTTTCTGACTAGTTAGTCTCAAGGTTTCAATACTGGGACCCTTCCTGATGAGAAGCCAGACCTGTAGCAGGATGTAAATTACCTGAACTAGATAGGAATTAATGATTCTACACAGATTTGAATCAGCCTAGCACTTAGCCCAAAGACAGCTAAATCTGTATCCACGCTGAAAGAAGGCAACTGCATGAGTTGTTATCTCACTTCTGATCTCCTATTTTTGATGAAGGTTTTTGAAGCTGGAGCCACAGTGCCTAGCTTATGTAAGCTTTGCTTATTACACAATGCACTAAACATAAGTAAAAGTAGGCTGAATCATATGGGGATGAAAACCTGGCCAAAACCCCCAGAAATCACTGAGGTGGGTGTGAGGAAAATCAGCTGCTGTAATTATGATGGTGGTTGTGGGGGATAAAGGAGCAGCCAGATTTGGCTGAGTTTGAAGCAGTACTTTTTGATTTACAGACAAGTGTATTTTGACTTGTTGTCAGATTGTTAATTTTTAACTCTAGCTGTTTGCAAGTTTGCCAGTGGCCAGGCGGGAAGCATTCCTTCAAATTCTGCCTATATCACCAGGCAGCATCCAATCACAGATCATTTCAGGATGACTCTCTTAGTCAATGGAGACTGTAGCCATTTTGTTTTGCTATCTCTAATCCTGTTTTCACCTCTTTCTCTGCAGCCTGCTGTAAGTCTCTAGTATGCCGCAGCTTGAAGGTCCACAGCATTATGCCTTTTTATTCAAATTATACATTTTTACAGACCTTTTGTTTTGATTTATTACATCAAATCCAAAGGAAGAATCTCTATGGAAGAGTTCTACCATGCACCTGACATGTCTGCCTGTCTTTTTTTCACTACGTTTTATGTTTAGACTTAAGAATATGCTTGTAGAGCTGAATTTGGCTCATGAAGCTTAGGACAGCTCAGGAATATTTGGATTTTAAAAAACAACAACTACTTGCTGAAAGCCATTTCAGTGCATCTATTATTCAGGGACTTCAGATTGCACAATTAAAATCTATGGAAATTTTGTCCTTTATTTAATCAAGAAGAAGCTGATAGTTTAAAATCTACATCTAAAATCTAAATATCTATAACTTTGTAGTAAAATATATCAGACAATGCACATTTTCAGTAATATCTGCAGAAAAGAATTCACACCATAAGTGATGATACAGAGCTACTTTTCTAAATTTTTCTTACACTTCAGATTAAGCTCCTCTACTGTCTTTGCAGCAACTGTATACAATTATCTTCTCTCAAATAGCATCCCTAAAGCAGATGTAATTAGGGATCTTTGGAGTCAACATATGCATATCTTAATTACAGAACCAATATGGGATACTATTTGTTCCAACATTTACTGAAAAAAACTCCAACCTAACAAAAACAACAAAAAAACAATCCTCAAAAGTCAGGAACATCTAACTTAATAGAAAGTTATTTTTATGCTAACACTGATTAGAATGTACTCAGCTAAAGCAACTACTCTGTGACACTGAATTATTATCAAGGTGGACTGTCATCCATTCCTTAGCAGTGCTGGGAGGAGACAAGATCTGATTTTCACTACAGTAATCACCTAAAACTGAAAAAAGTCACTATCTAAATACTACTAGATCAGAGTTTTCCATGAACTCATAGCAGTTGTAAATGGCTAAGATGCTAAGTAAGTGATAAGCAAATCCTAAACATGAAAAAATTAAATTAACCCCTTGGCTTCTTGACTTTCAAAATGTTTTCAAGTTTGGTTAGCCTTAGGGTATTACTTGAGAGGGAAAGAGAAAAAAAAAAACAAAACAAAGAAAAACTGTTTCTGGGGTGCTAAGATCCCAAACTTTTCTCATGACTCAAGAAACTAAAATTAGAGATCAGAAATTATTGAAGCATTTCGTACATTCATGAGATTGGATCAATATCTATGAACAAAGCAAAATGTGGAAAATACTGGATGTGTAACTACTTACTGCTTACAGCATCTGTGAATTTTTTCTTTGAACTATCATCTGTGACTTCTCAGGAAAGCTTTTAGCATCCCATATTTTCTGTACAGGCAAGGACAGCTTCACTGGATGGGCTAAGGCCTACAGAAAAAGAAAAAGGAAATAGAAATGCTTGGTTTTCAGTCTCCATTCTGAAACTAATCCCCTCAGTCTCCATTTCTCCCATTGAAATTGGGAAATTTTAACACTTACTTTCCTCAGCGGGTGGGGTTTGTAATTCCAGAGTGATAATATGCTTCACAACTGCCTAATAAATTTTAAAAATAATTCATAGATAAAGTGGGCTCCTATGCGATAGTTATAGTGAGTTAATAATAATTATTCTCAATTAATTCTTTCTTAGAATAAATAAAGACATTATAATTGATGCTAACAATCCCCTTAGTTTCTACGGACACTGAATATAGCTCATTCTTTAATGGTAGAAATGTACTTAAGTGTAAAGACAAGAGGTCTGCACTAGAATGATTTTCACAAGTAGATATGACACAGGGATTGGTGTATTTCTTTTATCCTAGTTTAATTAACTGTAGGCTGTGGAGGACAAAGAAGACAGCAGCTCCACTTACGAGATGAACCACTAAATGCTTTTTGGCAGGGACTGAATCTATCCAGGTTTCTTGGGTTGGGAATGTAATATGGCAACTTAAGCAAGTCCTGAAGCCCAAATAATCAGCTTACCAACAACAGTTTTTCAATCGCATGATGTCATTTCATGAGGAAAATACCGATATTCAAAGAGATATGCTAAGTGGTCAAACTCAGCTAAACTAGGTCAATCTTTTCACCTTTTAAAATACCTTGATTAATTTTATGATTTCATGTGGTGGGTTTTTATTTATTTATTTTAATCTGACAAGGTGAGTGAAGTTTTTTCTTATGGAAACTGCATGAACTTGAATTACTGCTGCCCACACTTTACTAGGGCACTGAGTCAACAGTTAAGAGTAAGGCTTGGGATATTTCACTTCAATAACAGTGACTCAGCAGAAGAAAAAAAATGGACATGAGAACTACAAATGTTTATAAACAAAGTAGATGTGACAAGAATAATTAACACAAGCAATGTATCCCCAAATCCTGAGACACTTACTGTTTATAACATATATGCTTGTGATAGGTATTAAAGAACAAGAGTTAAATTCAAAAAATATATTGCAGTTTTGAAATTCAGAGCTACAGATATAGAGCCATATTTTTTCTCTCCTGCTTGTACAAAGCAGAGTAAGACTCCAGAGAAACCTAAGGTCACCTACCAAGAGTACTCAAAAACCACAGCTGGGAGCCACGAGCACAAACCTGTGTCTGAAATCAAACAATGACAGCAATTGCACTGACTGCTCAGCATTTTGCATCTCCAAAAGCAGATACAAACCAAAATTAAGTACTGTGACTGATCTCTAGAAGGCCATGGCTAAATGTCCAGTAAGCATATCTCATCATTCAGAGGGCAAGCTGCTGACAGGAGAGTACTTAAGGGAAAGATGATTCCTCCATTGATGGGGAACAACTGCAGTAACAGTGAAAACAGTTTTACTGCACTCGAGTTCACTGCCAGTTCTTAATCAAAGCCTCAGGGCATTATTGAAATAGAAGGATTAAATAACACTAAGCAATAATGAAGGAATGAAAGACAATTAGGATCACAAATGATTTCCCTCCAACAGTGAAGGCAATGCATGTCCCTCAGGTACCCACCTTGTCACTCCTGACTGGCACTTTGAAACAATCCATGTAAATACAGATCATATCCAGCATCTGAGTGCTTTTAGGCATTTTTAGTCAGATAACAACTGCAATCCTCCTCTCTTTTTACCACTTTAGTAAGTTTAGTTGGCTTGGAGATGGTTTTTCTATGGTTTGTCTTCATAAGGCCCTCGGCACAGCATACACATACTTAAAGCTTTCCAGTATTATCTGAGTGAGAAGGACTTTCAACACAGTGCAGGTGCTTCACATTGACCTGAACGTGGTGGGACCAGCACCTGGGGAGGCTGCCTTATCTTGGTCAGTGGGTTCCCCATCTCAAGCTCCTGCCTCAACAAGATCTTGCCCTCAGGTGGCAGTTTCATCATTCAGATAACAGACATATCCTGTGGCATGTTGGATGAAGAAACATCTCAGGTACTTCACCAGGCATTTACATACTAGGACTGAGAACTGAGCAGCAGTGCCAGATGTTTCTCTTCTGTCTTTTTTTTTTGATGCTGTCAGGCCGAGATATTCTTAATTTATTTATCAGCCACAGAAGGTTCTCAGGGTTCTCACAGATCAGCGTGCAGAGTACACTTCTGGTGCACTGAAAGTTCAAAAGCCAGTGAATGGACAACAAGTTTGTCGCCTTCCCACCAAAGCTGCTGCATCCCTGAATGGATTTTTGCCATTTTGCTTGCAAAGGATGATGAGCTGGGCCATTGGAGAGGAAGAGCCATTTCCCTCAGGGCTCTCCCTCAGGCCCTGTGCAGCCTGCTCAGCACTCTCTTCAACCCCTATCACAGACAGAGGTTGTCTCCAGCCTCTCCTCAAAACTGCTGTTGCTGCCTGCAGAAGGCCAGAGGGCCAGGTATGCCAAAGAGCTGCTGGTGGCAGGCTTCTGGCCCTTGTGACAGGCTTCTAGCACTGCAATGCAGTGCAGGGGAATTCCACTGCTCCCTCACTGCTATGCCCGGCCTAAAGGCAGCCCCAGCACAAGTTCTTACTATCTTTCATCCTGACACATCAGACTTTCCTCTCTAAACCACTAGACAGGGTCTTGTTTTCAATACAGCCTTACAGAAGGGGAGTGGGCTAATACACAGGAGATCGTGGTGATATTTCTTTCTTACTGTAATTATACTAATTCCTTGTTTGTCCTACAGCTGAATCATCCCTGCCTCCCCTGGGTCATGGTTCCAGCTGCTGTGAAACCCAGTGGTGAAGGCAGGGCTGATTAACTGTGGGCTCCCCTGCTGCAGAGGCCTGCCAGCAAGCCATGTATGGTCCATTTCCCCAGCAAAATTTGCCTATTTGTTGAAAACTTTAGAGGGATTTCCTCCTGCCTTCCTTCCCTCCCTCCCTCTCTGCTATGGGGAAGGCTCGCATGCCAGGGTGCTCTTTGGTACCAGGGAAAGCAACAGCAGGAGCAAGGTTCAGCCTGCACCCTGCAAGAGGTGCTGCAAGGGTGTAGGGTAAGGGAGGAAGAAGGATACATGTCACACATGCAGCCCTCATACATGAGGGATACATTTGAAACTGCTGAGGGAAGAGCTCAAAGGCAGCCTGTTAAAATCTAGCTGGTCTGGAGAAGGACAAAACACATTGCTGAAGTGATGACTAGTGGAGAGGCACAGAGGCCACAAGCAGTTGGCCCTGAGACACACCGAGTTCAGTCACTGAGTATGGATGACTGATCAGATTGCTCAGCACTGAAAAAAAAAACAACCCAAAACCTTACAGATTGCAGCTTGATGACTACTCACAAACTCTTCCTTCCTGTACAGGACAAAAAATATCCATGTGATGAAATTGTTTTGCTTTGGCTTTGCCAGCTGGTAGCGTAGTGAGCTTCCTTATTCATGCAGGCTGCCAAAGATGGTAGTGACCTGTGCTGGTCATACAGGAGACTGGGGATTGCTCTATTACTGGGCTATTCAAGAAGGTCCATTTTATTGCTACAGACAGCCTAGAGATTGCTTTGAAATCTGACTGATCCATTGACACAATTGCCCATTAGCGGCCTTTCAAATATTCAGTCTATTGGTTTTTGAGGCTGGACTTGCCTGCTGAGGAGAAGTGAGGAGCAGCCTCAGATCAGGAGGAGGTTACTGCAGCTCTGCAACAGTCATTATTTTCAGCTGTCTCAGATTCATGCAGACCAAACACCAGGTCAAGAACACAGCCAGCCACATTGGGAAAACTCTGTACCTACCAAAGACAGTTTGAACTTCATCACAGTAGGAAAGTAATGGAGAATCAGGTCAGGGAAATCAGTACCAACGCAGGTAACTGTGTAGAAAAGCTGCTGGATTATTTTATTCTGAAGGCCTTTTTGATATTAAAAAAATACTTTTTTTTTCATTAAAAACATGACTGTTTTGCAAATAAGTGTCATCTCCTTTTAAATTTCTTCACTTTTACAATTTAGTGTTTTCTTTTATCTGTTTGATTTTTCCCTTTCTTTTTCTTCACATTTTTTTTCTTTTTTTTTTTTTGTACTGAAAACGAAAAATGTCAACTAAAATGGACAAACATCTCCTATTTCTTTTTGTTTGTCTGTTTGTTTCAAAAAGTAACAAATTTAAGAAATAAATGAAGGAAAATATGACTGAATTTCAACCAGCTGTACTTCAGAGTACTGAATGAAATGGTCTAATACCAAACTAGTGCACTCTTTTGAAGCTGGCAAAAGGTCCTTTCCAAAGTCTGATATCTTGTTTCTTGAACAGTATAGTATTTATCCAGCTCTTTGCCAGAACTGGATCTAAAAAGAACCCAGTACTACTAAACTAGAACAAGTGAAGAAGGTTTAAGTAATGGAAAGCTGTAATGGCTCTTTCCTTTTAATTACATAGGTTTACATACAAGCATAGATGTTACACTAAGCTATCTATCTTGTTTGATATTAATGAACACCATAACAAATATATGCCTATCCAGGAGCTTCTTCTTGGTATACAACTGTGCCAGAGCAGCTGGTGACAGGGTGCATAGGTCTCCTTTTTAAGGACAGTGTTTGGCAGAGATTGGCTGCTGGTGATCAGCCATTTCAGGGCAGTGCACACAGGACATGTGCATAAGTACAGGATAAAGTTAAATATTCATGAACCTGTCCACTGAAGGCAATTGTGTTTCATGTTTACTAGGATATTATGAAAGGGTTGCTCTGAAAGTAATGCCTCCTACATTATTATGTTGGCCCATGACGTAAGAGTTGGATGTTGATGGTATGGTAGGAGAGGTTGAACCTTCCCACCAATATCCCATTACGTTTTGTTGCCATGTGACAGATGGCAGCAGTCTGATAAAATGACATCTAACGTGGAAGTGTGTATGAAGCAAAGGTGTGTCACTGAATTCCTCCATGTGGAAAAAAAATTGCAACAATGAATTAGCGTTCACTGATGTTTGCTGAACATTTATAGAGACCAACTGGATATGAGCATAGAGAAATTTCATAGAATCATAGAATCACAGAATCATCAAGGTTGGAAAAGACCTATAAGATCATCCAGTCCAACTGTCCACCTATCATCAATAATTCTCTATTAACCATATCCCTCAACACACCCACAACATCTAAATATTCCCTGAAATTTGGACTGCATGGGCAACATTTTCCTAACAATGATGCCATCATAGCAGCTGTGAAACAGTGTGTCATCTCTGCTCTCATTTTTACAAGTGTGTCATGCAGGCTCTTGTTCATCACAGGTGAAAATGCATAACTGATGGTGGAGATTGTTGCAAAATAGTGTTTTATAGCTGAGAATTTGCTCTATCAGTGTTACTGTGCTCTTTGTATCTGTTGTAGTTTCCATGGAAATAAATAGCAGGCATTACTTTCAGAGCAACGTACATTATTCAACATAATTTTTATTTCCAATACACTTAATTATAGAAATTTTCTTTTTAATATGATAGCACCAAATAGCCATGACAGCTGCTCTTCTTGTAGGCTGAAAATGCCACATCAGCCAGTCTACTGAGCCAGATCCTCTGGAAATAACCAGTGAAACTGAAAAGCTGGTGTAGTGTTGGGCCTCAGCATCTAAGCTGCCATTGCTCAGCTGATGCACAGCAGCTTGTTGATCCCCAGTAAATGTGGATGTGTGTATGAACTGTTGCAATCAAGGCTCAGTCAGGGTTCAGGGTCTAACTGATGGGCACTGGAATCACATAACTAAGCAGGTGAATGTCTGACCCACCAATAATGCTCATTATTTCCCTGGGAGTAACGATTTGTGAGGTCTGTAACAGGCAAAAAGAAAGGTGAGGTCCCTATCTCAAAACCCCAAATCTAATTTCATGGCAAGACAATAGGAGACCACTGAGAAAAATTTGCAGGATAAAAATGGCTAGAAAAGAGGAATGAGGATCCACTCATTTCTGTTCACGTCCCTGGTGTGACTTTCTCTGTGATTCCTGGACAACTAAGCTTCTCTGGCATAATTCTGTGTTTTCAAAACGGGAACAAAATCTTAAATCATAGAGCTATTTGATAACGTTTGCAAAGTGCTTTTAGTTAGAGGGAAAATCTTGGCTGCAGAAAGGAACTATAATAAACCCAAGTTGACTGTTCAGGGTTTCCCTACTGTGACATAACCTCTGTGGGTGTAGGTGGCTCTTGTTCACACCGATGCCCCTCAGCACTGACAGAATGCTGCCTGGGGAGCTTCTGGAGCATTGCTGTGACCGAGCAGTTTGGCTCAGAGAGTCCATAATGCCTCAGACACATAACAAGTCACCAACAGCTCCAGATACCCTGCAAGTAGAGCAGTGGCAGAGGCACCTCGCTCCTTAGGCTCAGGCTGAGTGCAATCAGATCTGCGGGGCTGGAGTCCAAAGACAGGAATTTGTAAGTGTTGTGGTCACAGGGAGTTCTCTATCACTGTGGCAGAGAAGTCCGAGTTCATCTCCACTGGATCTGTGGTAGAGGCCCTTTGTATTTTGTACGGAGGGAGGGTGAAGGTTTTATTCACAGGACCTTTCAATGTTGCTGTGGCCACAGGAAATTGAGAAGTTTAAATGGAGGCCAACAGGAAAAGCAAAGTGTGGCGTGCTGTATGCTTATTCAAAGCCAGTGAAGATTGAGAACAACAGTTCTATACAAAAGGCTGTTTATATCAACCAACGCTTAATTTTAAATTTCCTGCATGAGTCACGTTTTTGGTATCTTTTTGTCCTATCTCTCTTTGTCTCTTCAGTCTCCACTGGACTGAAAAACACAAGCACCATAATGTTAAAAAATATTTTTTCCTTTTTAAGGAAATCCTAACAGATCTGGATCCTTGTGGAGCACCACCAAGACTCACCACTGGCACGCTGACCACCAGCAGCTGACGGTGACCGCTCTCACAGGGAGAAGGGTAAATAACTCATCCAGGTTTGTGGAAAATAAGGGACTGGCTTGGAAAAGTAGCTTAACTGAACCCTCTTTCCCCTACTTTAAGGTGCCACCTTTAGGAACATTTCATGGTTTAACGTGCAGAACTGTTGAGCATCCAAACCCAGCAGCCCAACTCTAGCAGGAGCAGAATTCGTCTCCTCTGAACACTGAACTCCACATCAGTCACTTCACCCACACAGTGCTCCACATCCCTCTGATCACTGAAAGCAGCACCAGTCTGTGATGCCTCCCCTGTGAGGAAGGAGCCTCAGGAGTGCACTCCTGAAGGCAAGCAGTGCACAACAGTCTGAGCAAACTGGTCTTCCCCCTCTACCTGCAGAGAACAGCTCTACATCAAGGTGCTGCCTTCACCCCCTAAGAAAGCCCACAGAGAATTTGTGTGCTCAGGGTTAATGGCTTTCCTAAAAAAAGTCGAGGTTCTTGCCTTAGCACACAATGAAAATGCATGTTTTTCTTCTTAAACACATTTCAGCTTTTGTGTGCATGTGTGAAAAGAGCCCATTATTAAGCCTGAGTTATTTAAGCAATATTGGAAATGCCCCTGCCCTTTTGTTAATTTGCTTGGCTTGGTGCACACATGGCATTTGTTTTATATCATGTGTGGAACTCGCTTCTTTAAAAAGTCTGCAGGTTTCAAATTCCTTCGCTTTTGATAGATGTACTGTATGTACTGCTAGGTTAAAAAAAAAAAAGTTACAGGTGGCCGCTATTTTTCCCAAATCGGTCCACAAAAGCCCCTTTATTAAAAGAAGTCCTTAACGAAAAAGAAAAGTAGGGCTACTGTATGTGAGGTTGCAAAGATCTCTGGTGGAAATATTTGGTGTTTACATTTTGCTGAACTATTTATACTGCGGACACATATTACACTAAAGGCTCTCTTTTCCCCACATAATAGAAATCCTTGTGACTGGATTCTATATACTTAGTATGGTTTACATTTTTTATCCAGCCTTACCACATTTTATTCCACCCTGCTTTCTACACAGTGCTGAGTGTCTCGAAGAGAGCTGTGTAACAGCAACACCTCCTGGAGGCCGGAGAGCACTGGAGAACCATTGCTGCCTGTGCAGCTTGTTGCTCTCACCCGCCAGAGTGCATTACTAATAATGCTGAAGTTTGGAATAATAATTAAGATACATCACTAACTGTGCGTGCATTTATTGCTTCATTTAGCAGTAATTGAAAACTGTGCTTTTTTTAAAAAAAATAACTCTTTCGGAGTCTTTTTTGCTCACACTGCTTTTAACGGTTAACATTTAGTATTTTAATTACACCGGATTTATGGGTCTTAGTCTCCGCTCTATACACCCTTTGTCTGAGGATATGAAAAAGCAGAGGAGCACCCTGCTGCTCAGTGGCTCAGCTGCCTCTTGTCCCCTCTGAGTAGCACGAGCCGCCAGCGCCCAGAGCAGCGCTCCTAATCCTGATGCTGAAGTAGAGCTCCCAGAGCCACAGGCAGGCAGCCCAAGAGCATCGGCCTTCACTTGCAGTCAGCTGAGTGCCTGCAGTTTTCTTCATTTTAAACAGAAGCATAGAATCATAGAATATTCTGAGTTGGAAGAATCATAAGAATCATCAAGTCCAGCTCCTGACTCCACTCATGACCACCCACAGCCTTCCTGTAAACAAATCCCTTGATGCTGGAGAGGCTTTAAGGACCTTTTGCACTGGGGCTTCTAAGGTTTTGCCAAAGAAGACAGGAGAGTCTTTCCACAGGCTGCTGCAGGACGGTTTTGTGAGTGCAGACAGGAAGCTGTGCTAATGGCAGGAGGACTCATTTAACTCTCTGGCCTCAGTTTCTGGCAATATTTTCCTTGACAAAGTATCTCAGAGAGCTACTGCCTAGTAATAACAATAATAATAATACTTCTAACTAGGTCTTTGAACAGAGATGCAACCAATCATTTTCACACCACTGTTGCAAGGTACTGCTGTACTGCTAGAACAGAGAGAGAGAACTGAAGCCCTGAGTGAAGGAATCTGAGAAGATGTGGGTAGATGGATGCCCAGATGCCCTATCCCTGGAAGTGTTCAAGGCCAGGTTGCCTGAGGCCCTGGGCAGCCTTATCTAGTGAATGGCAGCCCTGCCCACAGCAGGAGGTTGGAACTGGATGATCTTCAAGGTTCCTTCGAACCCAAGCCATTCTCTGGTTCTATGACTCTTTGATCTACTGAGGGACAAGAGGCAAAGGTAGGAGCAGAGCACAGCACTGGCTTCCATGTTCAACCCTCTGGGCTACACATTGCAAGCATCAGATTCACTATGCATATATAGGCTTTTATGGTGCAAAAGTGGTGAACAGTCACATTCTAAACAAGTAGGCATTATTTAGGAAGAGGACTCTTAGATCTTGAAGCATGCAAGTGTCTGGAAAGATGCAGGATTGAGTCCAGATGAGCTTCGTAAACTTTTTCCTTGTGTAAAAACAAGTCACATTCTGAATGGCTGGGCTGCAAAAGTGGGTGCTCTTCTTGAGGTGCCACTGCATTGAGAATCAGATCTGACCAATTCTGATTATTTTGCAAAGTTGATAGGCTTCCATTTTTTGCTTTTCATTTTAAAATAACAAAAACAGGGGAGCCAAAAGCTTCCTCATTTAGTACCAGTATATCTCCAAGAAAAATGTGTCCATGTTCTTTGCTCTGTCTCTGCATCTTTCATTCCCGATTCACATCCTTGGTCAGGATTTTATTTGTGGGGCTTTTCCTTTTCTTTCTGCACACCTTCACTTGTGTTGTCTCCAGCAGTGCCAGCCCTTGCCCTCCTCATAAAGAAGCAAGCATACCACAAGGTGTGCATTCAGTGCACCCATCATCCACAAAACTCTATTGTACAAAACAGCTTTGAGGAGAAGCCATCTGAGAAATGCAGGAAGAGATTATCTGTCACAGGAGGAAAAATAATAATAATAATAAGGAAAGAAGGAAAGAAAAAAAAAGAAAAAAAGCCCTGCAAGTTATGCTTAGGTGTGTCTGTGAGGGAAAAGCTGTTTAGGAAAACAAGTTTGTGAGCAGTCTTTGTGATATGCGTCACTGGGAAAGCACTGAAGGCTAATGACACCCACAGGTGCCCAGTAGCGTGTGATATGTACTCCTCCCAAGTAAGCAGGGCAAACACCCCTCCTCTCCCTAATCCACTCTTCACTAAGTAACATCACATCTGCACTTTAAAAAGGCAAGGCTCTCGACTTGATTCTGCACGAGGGCAGCCTGAGCAGCAGGAAGAAAGCCTTGGGGGGCCGCAGGCAGCTGCTCGGAGTGGCCAGGTGAGGATAGCAAACCGAGCAGTATGGAAAAGGCCATATGGCACCAGCTGTGCTCCAGCTCCCAGCAGGACAACCTCTTTTCCTATGAATCTCATTTCCACAGTGTGCATGAGAGTGAATTGCTATTGCAGTATGCTGTCCTGTCCTTTTCCTCACCTGTACCTGCCCCCTCCAAGATGCTGGACTGTCATACAAAAGAAATTAACAGTGCAATGAAAACTGCAAGCACCGAGCCTCACACTCAGGGGTGTGTTCCCTGCTATCTCCAGAAAAGGAGTGCAAAATTCCATAGGGAAGCCTCTTTCTTCTCCCATTTGCTTCAAGCAAGAAACAACTTCACCTCTTCCCCACTCCTCACCAGAAGCCATACGTGGAGAGCCAGCAGAACTGCCAGAGAGTTCCCTAAGTCCTTCCCTCTGGTCCTGCAGCATGGCCTCACTCCAAGAGACATTGCTGAGACACGACCTGAGTGCTGTGGGTGGGTTAATCCCAGAACCAGAGGGCTTGTGGCAAGCCACCCACTGGACTGATAATCTCTAGTGGGATTTTAATACTTCTGGCCCGGGATCCTCAATCACTGATAATGACAGGCATTACCTGACCCAGCCAGCAAGAGGATCGCAATAGCTGTTCTCAAGAATTTGCAAATCGTTCTCCAGTTCCTGGCTCCTTCCCTTTGACTATCTTGGCAGCCTGTTCTGGCAGCCAGACTATCTCACCTAAGACTTCTCCAGCTGGTGAAGCATCTTGGCGCTCCTGCCTCTCTATGCCCACACACTTTCATCAACTTCAGCAGTAACCCTTTTAAGTGTTATCTTGCAGGCCTAATTACTTCAAATACATTTTCTGGCTGACAGCGTTGGACAGGTGGAAATTTAGCGCCATCTATCGTTAGCTAATGAAACACTAGTATAGTGAGAAAGCTTGATAGGCCCTTTCCTGACGGTAGCCTTGTCAGTAGGATTTCAGTAACGCAGCCAAAGCATCCCTCGTGTCCACCAGGAGCTCTTCTGCTTTGAACCGATAGGTGAAGCTTTGTAGTTCTCTTGAAAAGGCGTCCATAGGTCTGGGCTGTGACCCTTTTACATTTCTTCATTTGGAGATCTACTGTGAGAGCCAGCTTTCTTGTAGCTTTCTAAGATTTCTTGATTAAAACTTGTCATGAAATACTATGACATTCATGTCTTTCTCCATCTATTATCCCATGTGTACCTTGGTAAAAATCCTCTGCCCTGCACATCTACCACAGACAACCAACAAAGCTGGGCTCTGCTCAGTTTGCAGGCCCCAACCCTTGGTAACATGGCCTCTATCACCTGTCCTACTAAGACACGCAACGTAAAGGGACCAAGCCCAAGTGCTCAGCATTGCTGGCTGGTGAGGAGAGGACCTTGCTTCTGAAGAGTCATTAATGAAGCTAATAGTCTTTTTTTCAGAGATTTTGAGACTTCTACTTGCATGGGATTTACAAATGCATATCCCTAATAAGACAAGAACCCTGACAAATCCTATAGAGAAACAACAGTTAGAGACTAGAGTGTGTCAATTTCCATGGCAGGAGCAGAGTCTTTTCATGGTGCCATATGTAACTTTTGAAAACATCTGAATTGATGTGTGTTAGCTGCATGACATGTTAGCACCAAGTTACAATGCTGCTAATCTCTGCTTCTCGCTGTAATCAATGAATCACATTGTGACGTTTTTCACAAAAAAAAAAAAAAAAAAAAAAAAAAAAAAAAAAAAAAAAAAAAGAAGCAGTAAAGGCTGTTCACAGTAATGACAATTCAAGTCAGGGGGATGGATGGGTAGACATTTGAAAACACTAAGCCAAGGTTCTGCTATATATCACCTGCAAATACAAGAAGTGTGTAGTCTGGCTGTTGTCTTCAATAGATACGGCTATGAAAATTACTGAGAAAAGAATCAGAGTCACATAATTGGGTTAGAAAGGACTTCAAGAAACATCAAGTTCCAACCCCTCTCTGTCAACCCCACAGGCAGGGTTGACAACTGCTTGATCAAGTGCTAGATCGGATTGGCAGGGTCCTATCCAACCCAACCTTAAATCACTGAAGCAACACTGCTCCAGAGGGTCTGCAGCCATAAAGGCAATGGCAACAATCAGGTTGGCTCATCAGCACTGCCAGAAGAAGGGAAAAATGAAACTAACTTTTGATTAGCCCTGAAGTGGTCAGGCAGTTGACTCGATGGCCTCTCAGGGGAACTGTTCTGTCCTGTCCTGTCCTGTCCTATCCTATCCTATCCTATCCTATCCTATCCTATCCTATCCTATCCTATCCTATCCTATCCTATCCTATCCTATCCCATGCCATTCCATTCCATTCCATTCCCATTCATAAGTGGACAGTGATGATTGTGGTCCATTCTCCATTAGGCTCTCTCAAACACTCCCTTTTGTACATTATTTCAGCATAAGAGGAATTTTATTTCAGTTTTTGCTTGATTTGGAAGAAACATAGTACTAAATATTTCAAATTAGTACAAAATGGATTAATACTGTTGTTTTTGTTGGCAGGATGGATGTAGACGGTTTCATGTTTAAATACACTCTGTAGCTCTGTTCTGTGTTTTTGCTTTTTGCTTTTTGCTTTTTTTTTTTTTTTTTTTTTTTTTCCTTTGCAGGAGGGTACTGAATGGCAGGGGAAAAAGAGAATGCTCTTTTGTCTGGAAGGTTATTTTTTTTTTTTCCTGCACAAGATTTAAAGCCACAAAGGTAACAGTAACAAGATCCAGTTTTCCAATCCATTGGCAAACTTCTTTTATCAGGTAAAATAGAGAAAAAGAAAAGCGGTTCTGAGTCAAAATTGTTACAGATTATCTCCTGGAGAGGACAATATACAAATCTGCTCCTGTAGATAATCGTTACAGGTGAAGAAGGGATATTCTAGTCTAAACAAATCACATTGCATTACAAAAGCTCTGCAAAAGCCTGTTCTAGCTCATACAAGCTTCCTGGGCTGTAAAGAAAACACCAAAGACCTAAGCCTCCTGGGATCAGTAAGTTTAAAGGCAATCTGTTCTTCCTGAGCTATGAGAGTCCTGTGAGACTACAACTCTGTTCCAAACTTCTGCTACCAGCAATGCCAACTAGGAGCATGGTGAATTGTGATTTCCCCAGCAGGGCTGTGCCAGCCAAAGCCCGAAATGACTCTGTTGTTCTTGCAGAAGTATGCTTTTCTCGGTATAGCTTTTCCTGTGTGGGGTTGTGGCCAGGTATGGGCTTACAGTATAAACAAAAATTGCAGCTTTAGAGTAGAGCTGTGGCTGTATGCCTACACTGATAAAATGCACCTAAACATAGACATAAGAGCACAGTATATCATACGTAGGTTGTAACCAGGCTTGGAGGTTGATTATGCATAGCGTGTCTAAAAACCCACTGCTACCTCACAGAGGGTTTACTGTTCTCTTTTGCAGCACCATGTTTACTCAGAGGAAGCTACTGAGAACAGAAAACATGCCAGGCAATTTTCTTTCCTCCTTTCCTTCTGTCCTTCTTTCTCTCTTCCTTTCTTTCTTTTCTTTTTTCTTTCTTTCTTTTTCTTTTTCTTTTTCTTTTTCTTTTTCTTTTTCTTTTTCTTTTTCTTTTTCTTTTTCTTTTTCTTTTTCTTTTTCTTTTTCTTTTTCTTTTTCTTTTTCTTTTTCTTTTTCTTTTTCTTTCCTTCCTTCCTTCCTTCCTTCCTTCCTTCCTTCCTTCCTTCCTTCCTTCCTTCCTTCCTTCCTTCCCTTCTTTCTTCCTTCCCTTCTTTCTTCCTCTCTTCTCTTCTCTTCTCTTCTCTTCTCTTCTCTTCTCTTCTCTTCTCTTCTCTTCTCTTCTCTTCTCTTCTCTTCTCTTCTCTTTTCTCTTCCCTTCCCTTCCCTTCCCTTCCCTTCCCTTCCCTTCCCTTCCCTTCCCTTCCCTTCCCTTCCCTTCCCTTCCCTTCCCTTCCCTTCCCTTCCCTTCCCTTCCCTTCCCTTCCCTTCCCTTCCCTTCCCTTCCCTTCCCTTCCCTTCCCTTCCCTTCTCCCCTTCCCCTTCCCCTTCCCCTTCCCCTTCCCCTTCCCCTTCCCCTTCCCCTTCTCCACCATGAAAGTCAATACTGCTTCTTGCACTCCCCAACAGTTTTCAGAGCAGGGGGAGGTTGCACTTACCTCTTGATCTACATCTTTCTTCTGGAAGAAAGCAAAATCCAATAATGTATGTCAAGTTAAAATAATAATTTGCCCTGGAAGTTGAAATTGTGACAAAACAAACTAGAGCTATTATGCCAGTGGAAATCAGAGGGGTCACAGCCTGATCTCTGGAGACAATGTAAGTTTTAGGCACAAGTTAAATGAAGAAAAGTTGGGAGCTCTGTGTTTTATCAGAGAACAAATCAGAGTTCAGGCATCTGAAAATTGAGTTAACCTGGAAGAGCCAAAGCATGGACATGATACAGACATGAACATAACAGATGCTGACTACTGGGCTGCCAGGGCAAATGTCAGCTCTTACTTCTACAGTGGAGGTCATGGAAAAGGCTTTTTGGTAACAAGTTCTTCACTTTTTCTTCTTCTTCTTCTTCTTTTTCTTTTTTCTTTTTCTTTTTTTTTTTTTTTTAGTAGGACTACAGTGTGAGTTTAAATATCAAAAATAGTTCCCTTGCGGGCAAGAAAGAAGAGGCCAAACATTGGTCTTACTTTCTCCATGTCAGCCACCTTACCTCATCTTTAACGCCCAGAGATGCTGTGGTCAGCTAAATAAAGGAATCACACAAAGGAGCCAGAAGGCAGTGGCAGAATGGGCTCCTTGTTGGGGGGACTGTGCTGCAGGTACAGATGCAGCGCCAGCCTGACCGCATCCTGCATGGCCTGGCTCGGCGGCCAGCCACAATGCTTCATTCTTCCCTAAAATACACAGGCACCAAAGGGCTCTTGCGGCTACAGACTGGACTGCACATGCAGTCAGGCAATTTTGGTCCAGAAAGGTCTTGGTTAAGTCACTGAACTGCAACTTCAGTCCATCTTTTCTCTCCTAAGCAATAAGCAATTTTTTCCACAGATGGCCATGGGGTTTCCGAGTTCTGTGGGCTTGGGTGAAGATCACAAAAATAAACATAGTAAATGTTTCAAGTCTCAGCTGTGTAGAACCTTTTACTCTATGCTGGTTAACTATCCTTGCAAAACAGCTGGTCCTCAGTTTAAAACCGTATATGCAAAAATATACGGCCACTGAACAAGTAGGCACAGAAAGACTTTCCTCTTGCAACCTGCTTCTGTCCACTGAGGTCCAGGTTATGTTTGGTCTACATGAAAAAAGAAGTGGCCAAGCAAAGCATCCTTTCACAAAGACAAGCAACTGTGCTTGGATACTCCTAGTCACTATAAATTGCTACTGGACACTCATAATCCCTTGGGATTCAGAGCAGAGCATTTAGGTGAAGCAGACTGTTCCAGGGTTAGGTGACAAGGAGCTGGGTGCTTATTTGTTTAAACAAGAATCAATACCAGATACTGACAAGGCCTGGAATTGTACAAGGTTTGGCCATGCATAAGCTTGGTTTTCTAGCATTTAAATTTCCCTGTCAGCTGTAGGCAGCGTTCCAGCTTGTGAAGTTTCGCTGAAATTGGAAGCAACACCAAGCTTGGCAGAAATGTGATTGTAAGGTTTAATTGAAAGAGTAAGCTCGCTATTACAAATTAATGTGGAGAAGGCAGCCATGGTGGAATCTGTCTTCGGTTCCATATGGCCCTCCACTGCTCATTGATCACACAGCCTGCTCTCATGCATTTATCCTCACAGGAATCTCTTCACTTGCTGAGAACTATTACCCCCTTCTTACAGCTGGAAAATAGGAGATCAGAGAGTTACTTGCCTTGCTCAGAGGCACTGAAAGGAATTGATCATGGATAACCACTAATCTTTTCTTCCTTTCCAGATTGCTTATAATTTTTCCCTAACGAAAAATCACTTCTTATCTGATAAACTTACATTATGCACTGCAGAGGAAACCAAAAGCAGCAGTGTCATTTAAAAATAAATCGTTAAAAGCCAACATGGTTTTAGCAATTTACCATAATTCAGTTTGATTTTCAGTTTTCCTGCAAAAAGGTCTCAAACATAATCTTATGAGTGAATGAAGCAGTAATTGTTAAAACAGACTTGGTTGATTACTGATGATCTGTGAGTTATAATTCTCCTTTTTCCATAGAAAATAGCTTTTCTTTTTTTCCCCACAAAATCACAAGATTATTTTCTTCCTGACAGTGTGTGTCTTATCATCAGAGAGGAAAAAGACAATGACATAGCAGTTAAGGCAGGTTAAGCATCTCCACAGCAGAAGAATTTTGCCCCGAACTTCACAGATGACTTCATTATAGCTTCCCTGGGTTAGATGACGTTGGCTCTTCTTCCTGCTGCTGCAGTCACCATCACAGATAATAAACCCTTGTTCATGTCACTCTCTCTTTCCAGGAAAAAGTTTCCACTAGGAGGCTGCAAGGTCTGGCAGAGATATGTGCATGTTCAGAAAATAAAACTTGTGTTTAAATATTATTCTATACTGTAAAATTTTTGGAATTTCCATAAAGATGTTCCCAAAATTTGGACTTTTGGACAAATGTTCTTATCAACATCTGTCTCAGATGCTGATTTGATGTTGTCCTACTATTGGAAAAGCCTACGAATAGTACATGTTGGTTTTTGTTGCTGTTGTTGTTGCTGAAATGTGAAATTAAATATGGAATAATACCTCTTTTGTGCCAGGTTCATGTTGCAGCACATGGATTAACAAAGAGAATCCTTCCAAGGGACTCTGAGAGTCAAGCAGCTGTAAAAAGTGCAACCAAGCTCTTAGGATTCACCTTAGCAGAGGTAAGGAGTGATAAGGGAGGAACACAGCAACACTGATCTTACAAACACAGAACATCCACCTGACCTAGAAAAGTCTGCGGATTGGTTACACTCTGTGTGATAAAGCCAGCAGCAGTTGCAAGGCTTTCCAACATAAACCATTCCATAAAACTGCCTGGACTGATGGGCTGTAGTCTGGTCTCCCTGAAGTCAAACAAGTAAATAAACAAAGTAATGCTTTGCTTCCTTGGAGGTCATACTGCCCAAGGGTGAAAGTCCAGCATCATCTGGGATCTCTCCAGATTCCTTCCATGATAGTGAAAAACGGGGAATCAATTAGGTAACGTTACTTCTTTACTTTGTTTATTTGTTAAAAATAAAGTGTGACCAAACTGCAGAAAGTTAGGTCATCACTCAGGAATCCTTGCCATGAAAATCACATTCTCCAAACTGTCCGCTCCTTCAGAAAAGCATACGTACTGTTATCTTTATCTGCTTTCCACCTTAACACAACACACAGGCAACAAGCTCTGCAGTCTGAAAAGCTCTTGGCACGGCCACCGATAAATCTGAAGACCTTGAGATTAATGACTCACCTGATAGCAGCTATTAGTACTTCCCAGCCCAACACTATCACCACTGGTAGATTAAGATACTGAAACAGAGCGCGAGAAAATGTAATTTCTCTCAGCAAGGCAATTTATCATAGATAACCAACTCTCGTCTCACCTACCCAATACTCATAATGACTTTGCAAGCCTGTATAATATAGGATTGCTGCCACCTGATAACTAAGTAAATATTTTAGTACAACAAGGTCATTACAGATAAGGCCTCTCCTCGACTGTGAGTCACTGACCCTACCCCTTCAGGGGCAGAACGCTCTGTAAAAATGACTGGCAGCAGGGATTAGGAAGGATCTATAACCCCGAGTCAAGCTCAAGTTCAAGCACAACAGTTTTTCCTCAAGAGCCATAAAATATTCCACATGTAATGGAGAGAATACCAAAGGGATCTGCTGCTATGAGTGATGCTTAGTGGCTGATGTCTGTGGGAGGGCATTTTCAGACACGAATAGCAGCTGATAAAGCACTCGGGTTTTCCATTATTTGCGTGGTATATTAGAAATAACATACCCTGCTGTGGAAGAAGGTAATGATGTTTATAAGCACTTGGGAGCAATGTGAGTCCTAGCTGGTTGGATCCGAGAAATAGGGTGGTCAGAGCTCCATCAGCAGTCTGAGCTGTAGATTTTTTCTTACTTCACATTTTCAGGCATTTAGATTTACCAAAAAGACTGAAGTGTTTTTTACTGTTTGTTCTAATTAGTTTTCATCCATACCTTTATGATGAAGACATAACATCTTCAGAATTTCATTTCGTTTCCAACCTGGAACCTCACAGTAAAGCAAATATTACAGTCCTTGCTCTGGAATAAGGCTTGCATGAGCTAACGAGACAAAAAAAGCGAACATAGAATTCAGCAATGACTTAAGCAAGGTCTGGTGCATAAAAGTTTAAGAGCCATAATAAAAGTAGCTTGCACCTGGAAGATAATCAAGTCCTAATATTTCATATGGGTATGGCTTTTTAACAGACTTTGGCCCCTTAGAAACTCTGCCAAGGCTAAAGGGCAGTCCTGCTCTTCCCATAGGTGGATTCTGTGCACATGCCTCCCTTTCTGTGGTCAGACTGCAACTGCTTCAGTGGCAATACTGCCAAAGAGGGAAAACCAGGCATTGAGCAGCAAGAAATAGGAAGAGCCATCCTCATTAGCAGCTCAAAGCACGTCAAGTCAGGGTCCGAGCCAGTACAGTTGAATAGAATGGTACTGTTTCCACTGGCTTTGCCTGGTGATGGGCTACGTAAAAGGCAAGTCAGTCAGTCTTGGTTTTCTTCTCAGGTGCAGTACATCAGATTCATTTCCTCTTTGTAAAAAGTGAGAATCAGAACAGCCCTAGCTGTTGTAGGGTGATAGTGTTTTTGCTGGTGACATCCTCCCAGCATGTTATTTACTTTGTACATCCTCACCGTGTGCTGAGGATGACTGACCTGCCTGCTAAGGACATAAAAAATCCCTACTTCGTCAGTATTGCCACGTATCACATCAGTGTCAACTTGAACAGTTTCTTCTTCTAAAGTCACTCGTTTTGTAAACCACAAGTATGCACGTGTGCTTTGGATATGTGATTGATATCTCACTCAATCAGAAGATTATTTAAAATATGTCATTATCAAGTCCCTTTGATATGTAAAGTGTCTAAAATTAAAGGTGGATGTATTTAACACAGTGGTTAGAACTGATCGATATAAAACATTAGCTTTCCTGCTTATCCTTTATAGTCAGGTATTTATCACATGAACACTGAGTTTAGTTAGATATTTTACTTGTATAGGATTCCCTTTACCTCATTCTATCAAAAATGATGGCCTACACTGCCACCAAAGTAGAGTAATTTCCTATAAGTTACTAATAGTACAAATTAGTCAAGAAATTAAGCTTTGAAAAGAGTTGTTGCATGAGCAGGACAAAAAAAAATAAATCACAAAACAGAGGTTGTCTGACGTTATTTTCAAATCACAATTTCTTTGAATGACAACACTCATGAGTTACGACAAACGGTTTTGTCTTGTATAGCCTGGCACTTGCACTGCTGAGAACTTAGTATCTTAAATTTAATATCCTAAATGTATAGAATTCAGGAGAAACATTTTCTTACCTAGCACTGCAAATCACACCCTCAGGTTAGTGGGAAGCAGACGCTTCCCACATTTTTTGTCTTTTATTTATTCCTCTCTGGAGAAGCACCCAGTATACCAAAGGTACTACTACAGAACATGTTGCTCTTTATGGCAACAGAGTAATTCTTCAGCAGCTCCATCAGGAATAGCATTTTAATGATATGATATCAAAAAACGGAGCAAAAGGAAGGAAAAAACACAACCTTGAAATTTAAAATTTGTCACAGGACTGTAGGGGCTGGAAGGGACCACTAGAGATCATCTAGTCCCACCCCTCTGACAAAGCAGGCACCCTCGACCAGGTTGCACAGGTTTTCATTGATATACCCTTTAAATTAGCCTGTTTATTATATTGTCTGCCCTTGCTGGAATCTCTAACCTGGATTCTTTGTCCTGTTCTGTACATACAGAATGCAGTTTTTGCTTCATCCTTCCCCTGTAATACTTTAAAACTTCTTTTAGTTGCATCGGCTTTACAAGAGACTATCACAGGTCAGCATCCTCGGAATCAATCAATACTCTCCGTCTGCATGAGTGCAGTACCGGTGATGGTACTGCAATAAGTGTTTTATTAAATAAAACAATTGTCAATTACTTGGACTTTTCAAAAGGGGTAGAAAAAGGGATCGTCCAAGTTTTACCTAAAAATGTGGGTCTGTCTGTGCCTGAAGCCCACTCAGCCCCTTTCAGGATCAGTTCTCAAATTATTACTACTTGGTAAAAGTGAATTTTGGAATTTTAGTGAAGCTCAAGTTTACAGTTATGAAAGGGTCCCTTAGAATGGAAGTGGAGAGGTCAAAATACAGGAATAAAGTTTGATTCTGACATGTTAGGCTCATTCTCCCAGCAGTAATTAACAACTCTTAGTACTTACCTGTCTACAGCTTCTTCAAAGTGTCCTGTATCCATGCCAGCCTTCTCTGAAATCACAGAACCAGCCAGATGGAAAATTTACCCTGATGTGTATTTTACCACGGCATAGATCAGTACTACCTTTAATCACAGTATTCCCTGCATTGAAAAGAGGGGAATACGTCAAGTATTTTGGTAAATATAGCTACTACACATGGCAAATGTCAAGATTTTAATGACACACTTTTCAGTGCTTTCCACCTTCAAAGGGCTTCCCACTGGTTGACATGCTTTAGAGTAATGACTATCAAAACTGCCTTGTGAAGTAAGTGCTCCAAGTATTAAGTTGTTTTCTGGCTTTCTTCCCTCACTTGTGTTCCAACGCCCGAAAACCCTTAGAATGGGGGCTGTATTCAATCACTGCTACATAGTCCTGACATGTTATAAGCTGTTTCATGACAACATGGCTGGTGGGTAGGTAATTTTGCCACTTGATTTGTCCAACATTTTACTCTAGTGAAACAACCGTCTCAACCTCAAGGCTTGGCAGGGTACGTGGATGCCTGCCATTATTATGGCTTCATTCCTTCCTCTGAGTGCCATACCCGAGGACTTCAGTGGAAGCCAGAAGCCAGAACACAGGCTTTGCATTTTGACCATAGACTTAGCTTATCTCTCACCACTTGCATCTTGCTCGGCTGTTCTTAAAGGCCACACTTCATTCAGTAATCCTTTTTTCTTTCAATCCAGCCTTCAGGAGATGCATTCCACAACTGCTCCTGTCTACCAGATAATTATGCTTAGTTAGCTGTACTCAACAATGATGATTTCATAACGTGCTACAAACAGGTGCCCATTAAATTCCTTTATTGGAGACAGAAACATTGCATAATTACAGATTTGATGAGGAAAACTGCAAATAGTATAGACTGTTTCTACTGCCAGCAAAATACAGTTATTACAGGATTTATAGACATACAAATATAAAGTGTTTCTTTCATGCCAGATGGTCTGTATGTAACAATGCCGTTAGGAGTGTTTAATTGTGCTTCTACAAAACCTTTAGAGAAGAATGAGGTAGAGTTTCCTTTAGTTTATCCAGTATTTTCTCACACATCTGTCCTTTACTGCTTTTATATGCTCAGATCCTTGTAAAATACCCTGTTAACTTTAACATTTAAAACAACAGAGACCCTTCAGAGGTGTTTACTTCTCACCCTTATGTTGCTAATTTCCCACTGCTTACATGCTACATTCCAAGAACTACTACTGCATCCTTCTAAATGCCTTGAAGGTCAGGTAGACTGGGACTTTTATCTTTCCAAATGTACTGGCCTGACAGAAATAGTTTAAAATAGCTTCAAGTCTCCATCATGGCAAAGAACATCTGACATTCTGCCACTTTTTACTGTAGACACCAGCTAGCATAAAAGCCATCTTCCAGGAGACAGAAGGAATAGGTTCATTCTTTGTCAACATCCTCATCTATGGGACAGAAATAATATATTGGTCTCCTACTCGTAGGTCTTGTCAGCTATTAGGCCATTAGAAGAGAAACTGAAATTACAGGAACAAAATAGGCCACTGACATGTAGAAAACAGTGTCTCAGTTTTATATGGTCTGGAGCACTACCTGTTTGTTTTAATCTATTATTTTATGGTTTCATGGCATACAGAAGCATGTTGCAGGTTTCAGCTATGCTACGAGGGGTAAAATTATGAAAATATAGGCACAGATGTAAGCATTTAAGCAACTGAATAGGAGCATTCATGAACAGAAATCTACCATGCTGCTAGGCATTTGGTATACCTGGGTAGTCTCTGTTTTGGACTCAATGAGAATGGTAATTATATTCTTCTGAATTCCCATTTTGACTGAAGTAAGGAGATAGATAGATAATTTTATAATTCCTAGCACATCTGCTCTGGAGACAGAAGACTTTCACTTCACTTTTTGCTCTGGTATTTGCTGCCAGTACTTTAAACTTATCAAAATAATCCAGCAGGCACTAAAACTGGATAGTAGAAGAAAAAAAAAACAAAACACAAGTCTGGTAATTCACCTGAAAAGACCACAATTCTAGCAGAGACCAAATCATAATGAAGAAAAGATTTGGCATAAAGGAAGGTGATCACATAAAGAAAAGGAACACTTGCATTCTTCTTGTAATCTCTTGAGATATAATAGTGTAATAGTTCAGTGACACTTCGTCACAGCCCTAAAATGAAAAGCAATTTTTAATTAAAAAGATGCAAAATTCTTATCGTTCATATCTTGATCACTGTGATCATAAAGTGAAAACAGATCTGCTCCCTCATGACAGTACTGCCTGAGATAACTTCTGAGCTCTTCCATTTCACACCTAAAATGACTGCTACAAGCATGAGAAAATCGAGTCCTAAAGAGTTAGCAAAATCAAGAGAACCAGCTCTTAGAAACTTTCCCAACTCTTGCTTGGGAGAAAAAAAGCACTAAGCTTATTTTATCTACTTCCCCCTGTGCACCTCTTTGGTCAATAACAAAAGAGATCCTGGAAAAGAGGATGAAACATAATGTGAGGGACTCCAAAGCATTGGAAAATCATTCGGTACACTATAGTGTATACTTATTTCTATAAAGTCATCTTCTCCTACCTTAACTTTATCCAGAAGATATTTTAAAGAGTTTCAAAATTCTTTACAAAAGGTCTTAAATTCTCCTAACATCCTCCTGTTCACGTGAAACGCTTTTTTTGTTTTAAAGCATGGCATGAGAATTCGGAATTGTGCTAGAAATAAGACACAATAAATTAAGTTTTGTGATAAGCAAAAATGGTGTAAGTTCATGTTCAAAGGCAGGCACGAAGATTTAGCTATACTGTTTCTACTAGTAACTTTAAACACCACTATTTTTAGAAATGTTGGGTATGGTAAACCTTGCTAGTGTGGTCAAAGATATTTATTTCTATCTCAGCTACTACTGCCATAATTTTGTTACACGTCTAAGGCTTGACAACTCTAATTCAGTGTTGTTGCACACCTGCTAGATCCTAATGTACTTGACTGTTCAAGCTCAAAATAATGCAGAAGTTTTGTTAATGGAGTTAGACATATTTGCCAATTTTACCATAGACAGCACTAAGATTTTGCATGGTTAAGAGAAAACAGTTCCAAGTAACTATTAGGCTTAAAGCAAGGCATAAGCAGAATGACAGCTGCAAGATGGTTTTCCACCAATGCAACACTGGTAATCTATTTTGCTATTATGACTACAACTACAGATATATTTATTCAGAAGTGACTCAGCTCAACAATGACTCAAGACTTATAAATTATTTTTCCAAATTTTGAGGGTAGCAATAAAACATAGTAAAACAGAGGCTATACATCTCCCAATTGCTAAAGAATGCAATTCACAAAATTTGCAGCCGAGATAATTAAAGAAGTCTGTCTCAATGCTACATGACAAGGTGTCCCTTCAGAACACTTGCAGTTTAATGATTCCACATTAGAAGTACTGTACTGTATTTGGCATCATTCTCTGCTGCTCAGAAAGCTTTCTGGGAAGCTTATTTGTTCTGTAACAAAATAACTTTGGATTAGAGTTAAAAGCAATATGACTGGTATTACTACTACTCTGCACTTACAAAGAAATTAGAACTTCTTTGTTCAGGGTCACAAAGTCAGTGTCAGTCTGTTCAGTCATTACATATTCAGATCCCAATTCTGATCCCTGACCACACCTGCAAGATGAATACAACACTTTTATTTTTTTTTAGTAAATTGTCATCACTGCTAAAATCAAAACTAATGAATAATTTGCTTAAATTATAACCATGAAACTATGTGACACCACGATAGGACAGTAAGGGGAAAAGGGTTTGCAAATCTATGTGGAAAGGAGAGAAAGACAGAAAAGAATGGTTGACCTCAGGGTGTACTCAGCCAACATTTATATGCCTGCCCAACTCTCACTATACAAGCCTGCCACTGGGACATTACAACTACTAGTAGGGTGATTCCCACACAGAGAGAAAAGTCTGGCATAGCCATAGTCTTAAAGACTGGGATACCATCTTTGTGATTTACTTTGCAGCTGGGCACTATCCAGAGACAGTTCACTGTAAGCAATCTGCTGAGATTCTGTAGATTGTTTTGGAGAGGACACTGAATTCAAGAGAGTTTCTCCTTTAAACAGGCTAAACACTTTGTGATCCCAGCTGTTTCTATCTCTCCATGGAAATCTATGTATTACACAGATATTTCAAAGAACTCACATTCCAAATCACCCTTTCAAATACCCATTTTTTCCAAACCACCACTGTTTGTGCCTGTGGAAAAGTAAGTATATGGGAGTGATCAATTTATGTCTCCCTACTGAATTAGGTACACCCTAGACAAGAGTTTATCTAAGAAAGAGCAATGGAGGACAATTCCTTTTAGGCTTGAGATAGTTGGACAAGCGTAAACTAGCTGGGTAGAGAGATCTCTCACTGTCGTGGCTTTTGTCTTGTCAGATTTCCTTCTACATCCCAGAAAAGTCATTTTTGCTTTGCACCATTATGGGCTGAACAGATTATCTATTCTAAGCAGGGACCTTTATTAATGCTCTAGTTAAGTAACACTAGTTGCTGATACCATAACTCTTGGCATCAGAACGGCCTGTATGAAATGCCAATTTTATGAAATGTTCTCTCATTTGAAGGACTTCTTTCCCAAGCATAAATCATGCTCACCAAACTGAAAAATAAGGACACTCTGAATACTGAAAATAATAACCAAAACAATGAAGGGGAAAGAAAGATGAAAATTAGAGTTCATCATTATCATTTTAAAGGATCAGAATTTGTAAAGCACAAATGTGAAAAGGCTGAGTCTCAATTATTAATCCATCTAGACATTAAATAATTGCAACCAATTATGCAAATATCAGACAACAATATGAATTTGTTGATCTTCTTTGAACAATCTCAAATTCTAATGTTAGACTATCTTAAGTCTTAAACGATCAATTAACAGAACCATAACTAACTGAGTAAGAATGGATAATTGCCTAGTTATGATGTACAATTCACTTTCTATGTAAATTCGCTGCAATTAAACAAATAGGGCACATGGAAGAGAGATGTGCAGATGTTCTTTTGCAATCTATTACTAGCTCAGGGAATACCACAGTTCCCTCCTAAATCTTACAGGCAAAAATAGGAAGAACACAATACCAAACACAATTATTTACACATATTATTTCTTTCCTTTGGTTAACAGGATAAAAAACAGTGGCAGAACGTGGGATAGGACAGCATGCAAGATCAGAAGAATTTCCTGCATGATGCTGACCTGACATCTCCCTTTATTTAGGCTTTAAAGTTTAAAATCTAGAATCTATCCACTTGGATTTAGCAACAACCACAATGCTGAGTTGACAGCCAGACTAAAGCAAGTAACCAAATGATAAGAACAGTTGATTATACATACGCTATGTTTTTATTCTTGCAGCTAGAAAAGCCTGTGCATTTCTGTGGGTAGTTCCAGGTTCAACTTTATAATTCTGAAGTCTCCATCGGTTCAGTATGTACAACAAAAGGAGAGATGTCTCCCTGGTCAGCACAGGCAGCAGTGCAAACCAAATAAATGAAACTATTTTGTTTCCTCACATTAAATTATTTGCATTCAACTTAAGAAGAGATTTACATAACTTTCAAGTTCTGCACCACAGTAAAATAATTCTTCAAACAAGTCCTTACTCATTCTGAATAGATTAACCTTGGTATACTCATGCCTTCATGGGGATTTCTGATACGAGATACCCATCAACTCTAACAAGATTTTGTGATGTGCAGGTATCATACATCCAATTTTTCATGCATCTGAAGTTAGATTATTACAACTTTTCCTTATGCTGCTGAATTCAAAATGAATATAAGGGTTTGGACTGTATACTTTAGTAACAGAAAGCTCCATGCCATGCTTTAGTTAAAGGCACTCTTTAGTTACGATACTTGCCTCATTGGATAAAACTCCCTACCCCACTCTGCACCTTGACATATTCTTCCACCCATCTTCTTAAAGAAAAATGGAAGACTACTAGCAGCTTGTAGCACATATTACGATACTGAACAAAGACCAGCACACTATACTGATTCAGATGGTCAGAAAGTGAACACACAGTACTATTGCTACTGTGAAACAAAATTTTGTGCTTGCAGTTGTATTCTAAAGAGAAAACTGTTCAACAATTTAACAGTAGTTACATTACCAGAGAGAACTTCCAACTGCTCTTCATTAAAAAAAATCAGATTGGGTCACAGTGAAAGACAGTAAAAGTCATGATTCGAGGAAGCAAAGTAACTGATGGCTAAGTATGGGTTGTCTTTAACCCCCACCAAAAAATCTAAACATAAAAGCCATACATTATGATCCTACAACAGCTGTAATAAGGCATGGGTGGTCTATTAGAAATTATGTTTTGCCTTTTAAAATTATGTTAATGAATGTCAGTAATTACAAAGAACTTATAAAGCATGAGAGAAACTGTTGAATCTTATTTAAAAAGAAGTAAAATAAAGTGCTAAGAATTTCCCTTAATACCGGTGCATCCCTACTGCAAAGCATGGAAATAAATGTTTTACCTTCACTTCTCATAGAACTCTGTTACTGTCAGTGAAGTTCCACCAGTTTTACATTGAAGTAGCACTTTGGAATATTGATACAGAACATAGCGATCTTTTTGGCTAGAGATATTCTAAAGCTATTTGACAAATCTGTGTGCAAAAAAAGAAAGCTAATAAATATTACAGGCTATTTCTTAGTGAACCCTTGCAGAAGTTAATTCCCTCACTGCTGAAGTAATATAGAGCATGTAGCCCAAATAGCAGCAGAATACGAATAACTTCATACTTAATCAAAATGAAAAACAGAGTTTGAATTAAATCCCTTTCCTCCTTGAGCTAGTCAATTTCTGCTGACAACATGACTTGTTCCTTAAACAGAAAGGCCCTGTGAGTGGTGAAGGGAACAAGAAAACTTTTTGCTGATCTAAATCATGTTGGCAACCAATCCAAAGGCTTGGTTGCTCTCGCTTCAACCAAATGAAGAGTGGTTCAACTTCTACAACCACAGTTGTTTAATTGTGTTTTTAACGCGCTCACCCAGAAGGCGACGCTATGTCAGCAGCTCCCAGATCTCTGCTTTGCCAGACAAAGGGCAATTCTGGTGTCAGCATGGTCTGGCTCAGCCCTGGACATTGTATACTGAAGGATGTATTCAACTGCTAGTGAGGTATGTCCTGCCCTACCAGTCTTTGCTTATCTCCACAGAGGTAAAAGTAGCAGTCCAACAAGTAGATGTTGCTTGCTAGATCCATGCTAAGCATCTGGGCTACAGGATGGAGTCATTATCTGACAGAATATGGATGAAGGAATCTGTGAGGCTACGAAAATTCAGGAATTCTCATACAAGCAGGTTAGAAAAGGACAGAGCATGTGGTTAAACGTAATTATTTTTTGAACACAGAGCAAAAGGCAGAATAATGGCAATAGAACCTTGTGGACAACTAATAGGCAATTTCTCTGCTTTATACAACTTGCTCTGCTGGCGATGGCAATTAAAATAAACCAAACAAACTGAAGAGCAGTTGAAGAGCATTTTACAAGTTTTTAGACTGTACATAAGACACAAGGAGGCACTAAGAAAACCATCAGGAAAGTTCTATTGCTAACATTTAGCACCTCTACCAAGAAGACAGGCTTCTACTAACAAGATTACAGTAGAAAACAAAATGATTGTGTTCATATTCACTGGATTGTGGAAACAATCATCCCAGGGAGCAAACTGATGCAGAAACTAGGCTACGCACAGGCAGCTACAGAAGTTATCATTATTTGTGTTTATTCTGTCTGGAGGGTCTGAACTCTTCCACCTTCATGACACCAGCACTGTCCAATCGCTGTCTTCTCTTCCATACTGAAAGAAACCAAAAAAGGAGTTTTAGAAGTTAAAAGTAGTAGTACACAATAATGATGATAACTTGGGCCTCCAGGACATGAAAGACATTGAACTGTTGGAGCAGGTCTAGAAGAAGCCATAAAGATGATCAGAGGACTGGAGCACCTCTCCTACGAAGAAATGCTGAGGGAGCTGGGCTTGATCAGACTAGAGACGAGAAAGCTCCAGGGAGAACTCACTGCAGTTCCTAAAAGGAGCTTATAAACAGGAACAAGACTGACTTTTTACGCAGGCAGATAGTGATAGGACAAAGAGGGACTGGTTTTAAAAACACAAAGAAGGAAAGTTCAGAATAGAAGTTAGGAGGAAATTCTTTACTCAGAGGGTGGTGAGGCATTGGCACAGGCTGCGCAGAGAAGCTGTGGATGCCCCATCCCCAGAGGTGTTCAAGGTCAGCTTGGATGGGGCCCTGGGCAGCCTGAGCTGTTGGGTGGCAGTCCTGCCCTCAGCAGGGAGTTGGAATTGGGTGGGTCTCTTCCCTCTAAGCCATTCCATGATTCTATGAACTTCTTAAATCTATCTTCAGAAAGATTCACACCCACCACCCTAATAGTTTACATTATTTTTTATGCCTTTTGTCTTTTATTTCAGAAAAGCTTAAAGGTACCTTGCAGCTTTATACATCTTCCAATGAGTGAACTAGAAATACACAACTAGGGATGACAGAGAATAGTCCTGCTTTGTTAAAGCTTTCTATCAATTTAATACAGTTATTCCCAGAGGTCAGTTCACTAATTTATTCCTAACTATGCCCCTGCTCAAGCTCCAGTAAACAGACACATTTGTTTTTTCTTTCTTTTTATTTTTAAGGTGGCTTTTTATTACATTCTGACTGAATGTAAAATAAAACCAATCACAAATACCACAGAGTGCAGTTAGAGAGAATTGCAACCCAAATAAAACAAGTTGTCTTCCCATACACGAGGCAGAATAGAAGGTGACCTACTACATGAAGCTGTTTCACTTCCATCTAAGAATAAAGTCCCAAGGAACCACTTGGAATCATGGAATTGGCGCTGTGTTCTAAAGCTCTTTGTCACCAGTCCTATACACAACACTCCAGAGAGCCCCAAAAATGCACATATGGCTCATGTATTTAAGTAAAGCAGAGGTGGACAGACTAGCAGCAGACGTAGGTTGGGAGCCCTTCACCTTTTATAGCACCATGTTCAGTGAGCTTGAAAACACTTCCAAGCAAAGAATAAAGTACTGTTTTTAGAGGCTTCACGTAGGCTGAAAATACCACTTGATGATAATCCCTCCAAGTGACAATAAGAGGAATTTCCTCCAAATTCATGTTATATATCAGCAGGAAAGGAGAAAAACGCACATTAGAGCAGGCAAAAGAGAACATCTCCAAATCAAAACGAGTCAGAAAAAAACAATTCTAGATCCACAAAATGACATTCAGCTTACTTGTGTTTTGCTCTTTAGTCCAGCAAGTAAACCCTCTAAAAGACCTCTGCATGTATCACTGATACTGCTTTTCTAGTTTTGCAGTCTGTGATGTATTTTATTAAACACTGCTATGGTGCTACTGAGGACTTTAGATAAAATTACTTGCTGAAAGGATCACCAGCTTATGTTCCCAGGTATCAGTGTGGTAGCCCTGTGAACTGTACTAAGAAGAAGTAGACGTATCAGTAGTTTAACACAAAGCACTGGATTACCCTAATGTGAGGCAATTTTGATGTGGATGACAGTAAATGGAGAAAAAAAGAGATGTCTTTGACCTTCACGTCATTCCTTCTCAGTCATTCTCCCAGTCCTCATAAATCAGAAAACAGAGAAAGGCTAGCAGATTACTTGGAAGTTTTGATGGCTTTAGGTACTACCATATCTTGCTCTGATGAAAATTTCAGAAATTGCAAGGGGTGGTCTAAGTTGCCATTTGACAATAGCTTGAACACAATTCCAGAACGAAAGAGAGAATGAAGATGCTCTGATCACTGTCAAGATGCTTTTGTTTTCGAAATAAAAGAAGATTTAATTTCCTTTTCTGATGCTGTCAAAGATAGAAATTAACACATCCATTACTGTTCTTTGGCTGTTTTCCTCTGGCCTATCCATTTAGATGATGCAACTTGAAAAAGATTATGTTTTTTGACTAAATCTTAGTTCACTGCTATGTTTGACTATGGTTTTTAATTGAGTTATATCTCACGTAGTATAAACAGTACACTTTATCTTCTATCCACTCTTTCTAAGTTACATCATGATCTCTGCTTTAAAGACTACAGAAAACATCTGTTTATTCTCAAAGTATGGAATGCAAAATCACAAAAACACTGGACTGGTATTTCAGTGGGTTTATTCCTAGAGAAAAGAATCTCTTCTCTACATCTTCTAACTCAGCCAGTTGCAGAAGACAATGTTCTATGACAAAATCATTCATAAACACACTATTAGTTAAGACAATGTAATTATTTAATCTAAAATTTTTATCAGCCTAAGTAATCATGATTTCCACTTGATGACAGGAAAGTAAATGTACATCACAGTATGACTACTGTCTCTCTCAACTGGCATGAGAAATGAAATCAGTTCTGCCCATGAGTTTCTAATTTGTCACTCTAGCTCTAGTTGCCACTGAACAGCTGTGCATATCCAGAGAAATCCTGTTGAACATGGGAGACTTACAAATGAAAAATGAGCAGCACGAAAACAGACTTAAAAACACCATAATTGAGATAATCTGAAAATGTTGAACAAGTATGCATTGTATACAAGAGAATCAGTAAAATGACATTGGACATGGATCCCTGCACCTCCTGGTCACGTGCAAATGCATGACAGTGTTGGTACTAATAGTTAGCACTGTCTCACAAATGCCCATTGTCCAACATGAAATGGATACTTTGCCTTAGTTTAGGCAAGACCATGGTACAGAGACCAAAGTTCTGTCTGACTGTAATTTCCATGGCATTTAATTTTTCTGAACCTGCACATTCTTTGGAATAAGAGCCAAATGATATGACAATAGTCCTGTGATGCTGCAAAGAGATTTTTGTTTCCCCCTGTCCTGGTGGAATATGTAAAATATCTTTCACAAAGATCCTCAAAAATCTCTTGAGATTTTAGGAATATGATATACTCCATTCTATGTGTTACAGAAACTTTTTTTCTGTAATTTATTTTCTGAATAAGAATCTGAAGTCCACTTGGATATAAGATATAATTCATCTCTCCACAAACAGGGAAGTGCAGATATGCAACCAGCAAATACTGATTGACTATTAGAGGGAAGCAGCTGTGATTTCCTTTAAAACAAAGTTTCTAACAGTGTTCAGATTCTCCTGAGCTTTTTAAAGAAGCAGACACAGAAATATATGTAAAATATATGTACATCTCTGTATGTAATAACCCAGCAGAATTCAGGAGTGATAGATTTACCGTTAATGAACACATGTTAATACATTCAATTCTGCATGCACAGCTATAAGGTGTAAAGATCCAAGGAACATAATGGTTAGAAGCAATATACACTGCAGCCTCCTCCCGAATCTTGAGGGAATGCGGGACAGATGTGGGAAGAGGAGGAGCTGAGAAGGAAGGCAGCCTCTGGGAACAGGCTGCATAAATACGTCTTGATAGTCCTCTCACTATCTATTGGCCGAGGGAGAAAGACCCACATTCCAGTGCAGTCTTACAAAACAATTCTGGATTTTCAAAAGCCATTTTTTCTACTGAAGGCACTTACTTGTCTTGTAATACAAACTGCTAAGTACCTACCCTGTCACACAAGACATTCAAGAATATGCTAGAACTGACTTCAACTCTTTTTGATGCTGAGCTGTTCAGGACTGCAATTAGAAATGATCTGTGGCGACTCAAACTAACCATGTATTGCTCAAGGCCCTAACACAGATTTCAGAAGCATCACTTAGACATCAGAAGGTAACATAAGAATTATACAAGTGCTTTTAAAGATAGATTCTTGACATAATAACGAAAATGTCTTTAACACAGAGCACAGCGCTATGGAAACTGTGATTGCTTTGTATCACAGTGAAAAGTATATTGATAGAACTGGTATATAGCCTGTCTATTGACATAAAACTGGACAAATGACAATACATAAAGTGATGGGCACCAACAGAGATTTTAGACGTGATGTATCTGGCATTTGAGGATAAGAAAGATGAAACAGAACCGTGGTACATGTGGGATTCTAGAGCATAACTATTGTATATCTCACGTAGTAAGATGATAACGTTTCATGTAATTTACCTGGGAACATGGAGTACTAAGCCCCTTCCTCCCCTCAACAAATAATAGAAGTTAGAACCAAAGATCTCTATGTTTCTTCCTAGAGAAAGGTCCAGATCTCAAGCCACTAAGTCAGCACAGCTGAAAGACAAATGTGCAGGAGTGGTGCTGCTTTCTGCCCCTGTGAAAGTTGACTCAGCCACCAACACAAAGGTAACAGAAGAATATTAGGACTTATTTTCTCCCTGAGTTGCAGCCAGTAACATCCAATATTAAAATAAGGAATAAAGGACACCGATTTTGTGTTATCTTCCTAGTGAAGAATAGTCAGCTGCATAATTTGAGATACCAATATTAGGAAAAAAAGTATTATATAAGTTAAAATACAGTTGTGCTGGAAACCAACACTTATGAATGTTAAAATTATGTAGAAAAGCAAGATATGTAGAACCACAGAATCTTAAGATTGGAAAAGGCCTCTGAGATCATCCAGTCCAACCATTCAGCTACTGCCAATATCACTCAGTAAACCATGTTCCTTAGTACCACATTTACATGTTTTTTAAACACCAGCCTGAACTCTCAGTAGAGGGTAATAGTCAGAGGGTGGAACCAGGCCAGGAAGTCGAGCTGAGACTTATTTCCATTCCTCCCCATCTCTTAGTCTCCTTCCTGTTTGATGGCAACAGGGTGTACAGACTGAGAGAAGAACTAAGTGAGAGCAGCCCTGAGGAGAAGGACTTGGGAGTCCTGGAGGTTTGAAAAGCTGGACATGAGCCAGCAGTGTGCATCTGTAGCACAGAAGGCCAACTGCAACCTGGACTGCATCAAAGGAGGGGCAGCCAGCAAGGAGAGGGAGGTGACTGTCCCCCTCTGCTCTCTTTTTGTGAAGTCCCATCTGGAGTACTGTATCCAGGCCTGGGGGCACTCAGCACAAGAAAGACATGGTGGAGCTGTTGAAGTGGGTCCAGAGGAGGTCACAAAGATGATCAGAGGGCTGAAGCACCTCTCCTATGAAGAAAGACTGTTCAGCTTGGAGAAGAGAAGGCTGTGGGGAGACCCAATTGTGGCCTTCCAGTACCTAAAAAGAGCTTAGAAATAGGAGGCAGACAGACTCTTTATATAGTCTGATAATGACAGGGTAAGGGGGAAAGGTTTTAAACTTAAAAAGAGGAGACTGAGATTAGATATCACCATTCAGAGAATGCTGTGGCACTGGCACATGCTGCCCAGAAAAGTTATAGATGCCCCATCCCTGGAGGTGTTCAAGATCAGGTTGGATGTGGCCCTGGGCAACAACCTTTGTCCAATTTAGTGGTTGGCAACCCCGCCCACAGCAGGGAGATTGGAACTAGGTGGTCTTTAAGATTCCTTCCATCTACATCATTCTATGATTCTATGATGAGGAAAATAGTATTGTGCCTACTGAATGTTTATGTTTATCTTTATTGATTAGCCCACATTCATTTATGATTGTGGTTATTAAGACATTTCATCTATTTATTTATTTCCCTTAAAAAGGGACTTGTAACAATGCTATCCAGTTTGGAAGATGAACAAGGAAAAAATCTGCATCACATTTTTTCAAGATAATGAAAAAAATGAATAGATTAACCACACCAAGCAAAGGCATAATATTATCTACAGTAACATTATTAAAAAAATACTTGTTTTCAAGGTTTTCACATTGTCACCATTTATTATTATATCTGATTAAGGAAGATAAAATATCTTACCTGGATATCAGTCAGCTTATTCAGGATTCGGGTGGTTAACTGAGGTCCATTTTCCATAGTTGGAATGTGCAAATGCTGACATTGAATGAAGGAGAGGAGGTCAGGGGGAGCGGGGATGAAAAGAGAGAGAGAGAGAGAGAGAAAGAGAGAGACAGAGAGATGAAATAACATATAACTTTATATACATATATATAAATACCACAGGGACAACAGGGATTTTAATAAGTATTGATCAAGTTTTCTAGTCCTCCTCACAAGTTTGTTGTAATGTTTTTATAGGAGAGCATGCTCAGCCAGTGAAAAGTTAAATTAGCTGTACTGTTTTGCTGCTTTCAAAGGCCAATCCAAGCTCTACAAAAGACTGTCTAAGACAGACAATAAATTGTACAAACCAGAGCAGAACTCCTATACGTATTATTTCATTTCAGAGTATTTTGTGCAGAAATGCAACAAGTACATTTATAGTTGATAAGATTAGTACCTGGATGTCTTTCATATTATCTTAGCACATAATATCAGTACATTTATTCCATCTTATTAATTCAAGAACTATCACTTTACATACTTCTACTGTACATGTCATATTTGATGCAACAAAACACCTATGTATCCACCTGAAATTCTCCAGGCTTATGAATTAACTTTGTGCTGATTTAATAGCATCAATTCTGCCTAACAGGCTAAAGAAATGCCTGTGAAATTCCATCTGTACAGGAGAAATCTCCCATATGGCGCATAATACGTAGAAGCAGATGTGCATTCTCCTGACACAACTCCTCTACCACAGCTGGGTTCCCTGCACTGAGGGGTGAAAAACAGATACATCTAAAGAAAAATGAATGCAGTGGCTCAGAAATTTGCTTCCAGACAGAAGTCTTTCCTCTCTTGCCTATCCTGGAAGCCTTGTATTTTTGAAAAAACTTTCAATAAAAGAAAGGTAGAAAAATGTATTTTTCTGTATTTCCAATCAGGCTGGGAACTATTACACACATTTTCAGGAACTGAGATTTTGTGACTTTGCTTAGTTATAAGCAGGAAAAAAAAAAAAAAGATCAGAAGATGAGAGGGAGTCTTCTCTTCTGCCAATATACCAGCAACTCACTTAGCAAACAACATACTTGTGCTTTCCCATGATCCTCAGGCAGTACTCCTTTTCTATCTCACTGGTATGGTGGTTTTTGCTGTTGTTGCTGTTTGTTTGTCTGTTTTTCCAGCAGCAAACAATTAAGAGAAAAATTCTAGAGAGGAAGGGAAAGTGATATTATCTTACCTTGCCCTTATACAAAATTCTGGAGATAGGACATACAATGCAAGCTGTTCCAGCCCCAAACATCTCCTTCACTCTGTTCTCTTCCAAGGCAGCTGTCAGGTCACTCATAGTGATGTAACGCTCAGACACTTTAAATTCTCCCTGCACAAGAAGAATATAAAAAAAAAATACTTAAATGTTTAAAAAAATAAATGTGTTTTTGTTTGTTTTTTATTGTTGAAACATCTCTGACAAAACTACCTAGTATTTTACTTAGCCCAATTGAAATCAGTCAAATTTTGGCTGTGATCTTGTGATCTTTCAAACCTCACAGTATCATTTAAGATAGACTAATGAAAAAAATGGCCTTCGAGAAAGCCAGTGGTTTGCTAGGTATAGTGCTGATGATGCTGATGATTAAGCAGCACTTCCCACTGACTTGATACAGAATATCAATACTGTATTACGGAATAATACAGCTTAATTTGTCATGGATTATGTGACATAAGACCTGACAACTCCTGGTCTCCAGCACTGTGAAGTTTGACTCGATTTTGTATAAGAACTTTGCATTATACTCTTGGACAATTCCTAAGCAAAATACATTTTTTAATTTTACCTGTAATGCCAGCTAGATGCACGCCTGTATGCAGCTGTCATCTACAAAACTTAACTGTACAGTAGGTATTAGTAAAGCAATTCACATGGGACGCAGTCTCTTGAAAGGAAATGTTTTACTTTCTGTAACTGCTGAAGAATGAATATCAACTGACTGAGGAGAAGCTTTTAAAGAACAACAGTAAACACTGAACTTTCAATTTCATGGTTTTATGTAGACTTCATTGTCCTAGCAGGCCAAACTAAAGCTTAGCCCCTGCTTTACATGCACACTTTTAAATATGGAACAGAGGTGCTTAAGAGAACAAAAAAATATTATTAGTGCTGGATAGAAGAGCATTTGGAGAGAAGGGCTGGGACACCAGACACCATGTAAGAAGGGTTTCAGGTAGGTGAGGAAATACAAGTCAGGAAGACAATAGAAAAACTAGGAGACAAGTAACTATTCAAGAGTTCTAGCAACTGGGAACAACTGTCTATCTTGTAAGGGAGAAATGACTGAGAATTGCATATGCATACGCATATCTACATATCTTTTATTCCAGACCACAGGAGTACTAGTATGAGTAAAGATGATAACAGTTCAATGCAGATGAACAAGTGGCAAATGCACCTACCCCATGCAGCATAGGCACTGGAACAGGCTGCCCAGGGAGGTGGTGGAGTCACTGACCCTGGAGGTGTTCAAGGACTATTTGGACGTTGTGTTGAGGGACATGGTTTAGTGAGAACTATTGGTGATGGGTGATCCTGTCAGTCTTTTCCAACCGTGGTGATTCTATGTATGTCTATGTATTCTATGCTTAACTCTGTTCATTATGAGTTGGATTTAAATGACATAACTATGAACTGTGTTTCAGGAAGTCCTTCAGCTTTCATGTGGTTGAAAGCTTAGAGAATACCAGAGGAAAAGTATAACAACATGCCTTATTCCTGTTATTCATTTCCGAACATAACTCTGAATGAAACCATGAGAAATCAGTGGAGATATAGGGTGCTGATGAATAAAGTACAGTTGTGATCATACATGGTAATCATTTATACCCTTGCTTTATGTTAGTGGTGATAGTAGACTTAAGCAGAATGTTCATGTTAAATACTATACAGAACTAACAAGTTCAGTATTGTTGGGTTTTCTGATGATGATGCCCAGAATCTATGAATCAATGGGCTCCTTAATTCTCATTTAGGCTAGGGGCTTTGACCATATCAGTTGAACTTTTGGATAAAGAGCAGCAGGAATGCTTACTTTAGTAGATTTTATGAGAGTTGAAATACTACTGGCATTGTCAAAGCACTCACCCAGTTGCATGCCAAATCCAAAATGCTTTGTCTTGTCACTCCTGGAAGGATGATGCCATCTAAAGGTGGAGTTGCCAGTTCATCTTCTGTCACATACAAGAGAAATAAAGCAAAATAAACAACTATTAGAAAATCAACATTAAAATCTTAACTCCGTAATATGAAAAATTCTCAGAGTTCTATATGAACAAAAATCATACAAATTCAACTACAGTAAATTGTTTCTGAGTGTTTGGAACCTTTCAAATACATCTGACTGAATGGTGAAGAAATATATTTAATTAATCAATAAATATATAGCTAAAGCCTGGTAGCAGTATTTATTCCTCAGTGTATGGATTCACTGTGCAGTTATCGGGAACAGCTCAGTCTTCAAATTCAGACTACAGAGACACAAAAGAAAGTCATACCTAATAATGCCAGGGCAGATGATGACTCTCTCTGAAATGCTTTACTTTATTTAGGTATATGCGGTTCAGTATTTCTACTTCCAAACATTAAAATGAAACATCTGCAGGGAATTTTAAGGCTTATTTACTGAACTAGCAAAGCAGTGAAAACTTTGGTAAATGCTTCTTGAGAAGACACCTCCTTAATGATCTTTCCTCTTGGTCTAGATGTCTTTTTTTTCCTCCTAATTTTGTCTTTACTCAAAAAGAGCAGTCCCAATAAAATTCCAAAATCACCAGCAACTAAAACCGTTCAGCTAGTTTGGTTTGTTAGCTTGTTCTTTCTTTCAAGACAAAGAACATTACATAAATGTTGATCCAACACTTACTAATTACTAGCAGTAATACACAGTGATACATACTAGGTAAATACTGAAATTCACATTCAGTGGGTCTTTCAATAATACTCTTCATAATTTTTTTTCTAACCATTTTCTCTTCCCAGTAAGAATCCACTATCTTTTTTATTCTCATAAAGATATTAAGCTCTTTATAGAATTTACAAGCCATGAAGGCTTTTTATATCACCTAGGTGAGATCAAATCAAAAAAGAGGATATGCATCTTCATGTTGTCATTATGATCCTTACTCCTCCCAACAACCAATCATTGAATCCAGGCCTGTCTGAACCAAGATTGAAGAAGCAGCAGTCTGTAGGTTGGGGAAATGAGAAGGGAGAAACATGCTGTTCATCCTTGCACTGAGAGAGATCAAGTTGAACTTAGCAGCTGAGGACTCTGTTTCAACTGTCAGATAGATAATCTGCACAAACACTGCCTGGCAGCCACTGCATATACAGGTTAAGGACAACTGGGCTCTCTCCTTAGGACTTCAGGAGCTGGAGTGAAATAGGAGAAACAAAGGATAATAAATACAATTGTTCACTATATTTGTTACTTATTATTCATTCTCTTGGAAAAATCTGTTAGTTTTAATGCAACCAGTCATGGATTTATTATAACTACAAGATTCTCTGACTTATGTTTCCATGTCCCTTATATGCATATATGTAATAGACAAACTATCATGCCAAAATGTCTAAGTGAGCTGCTCTAGAACGAGCTATATATTCTACTCTGGTTTGACTCACCAATAATGTCATTCTCAAGCCTATCCCAAATTCCTAAGTACAGCAGCTGTCTCTTATTTCTCATACAGTCAAGAGCAACACAAAGTTCTTCACTCCTAATCAGGATGCCTATCATGTCCTATTTTAACACAGCTATCAAGTGAAGAGGACATTTAAAATTCAGTAAGACACAGCCCTCAGTTCTGAAGCCTAGAAAGCTGATGCTCTGCAGCTCACCAGCTATGGACTCTGCAGACACAGCCACATATGAGTATTCCTCTAGCAGAAAGCTTAAAATAACACGGACCTTAATGCCAAAGTTTGTACCTACACACCTTATAACATTCTGTTTGTGGTGACTTTGCCACAAATCTTAGCCAGAACCTGTTTAAGCTCAACAACATATATTCAGTGATGTGAGCTACTTTGAAAAGGTGCCAGGACAAACCAGCCCCTAAACAGCACTGAGCAGACAGGATGCAGGAGTCTTAATGTTTCAGATAGTCTGCTCTGCCTAATTTTGTCAAGCCCACATATGATGCCTACCAGCCTGGGGCCACGCAAGGAACATCTGCTTCCCCTGGTACCCAGCAGAGATGATAATACTACTAAAAAACATCACATGCCAAAAAGCTCGTTCTCTCTGTGAATTGATGCCAAAGCAGTCTCCATATGACATCAGATTGTCCATCTCCAGGAAAACAGACTGTGAGCTCACAGACTCAATTTGCCTTCTGAGTTATTTTGATGGGCTAAACGCCTAAAAATTTATAGCAACAAGAAAAGGGAAAAAAGGAATCTGAAGGAAAACGCTGAGGTTTCTCTTCACTTGACTACTGTTATTACTTGTTACAGTATCAGAAGTAATAGCACTTCTCAGTCCGATGTCCCATTGCACCAGGTATGGTATAGGCACGCATATGGGAACTTCCAAGTCATGGCCTGAACCAGTGATTGAGCACCTGGGGAAAGGACCTGGTCAGCCCTAGGAGCACAGGTGAAAGCAGTTCATCTGTGTGACCGGAAGAGGTGGAGCCTGGCTGCACCTCTTAGACCTCATTTAAGGGCTGACTGCCACTAAGGAAGGATCTCTTTTTGGAGATCCTTTCCTGGTGGAGCTTTCCTCTGCAAACCTGCAATCTTCTGATATGAGTAAGCAATCTTTTCCCCTTCTCTTATAGCACCTTTCTATGATATTGATTCTTCCATCATATTAAAGTGCCCAATTACTACAGCATGCAATAACTAAGAATCTCCCTCAGAGGGCTCAAAGGTACTTTTAAAATGAAGATTTTCATTTTACAAAGCTTCTATTTTTATACACTTTCATTTATGAACGTGTGAGATAATATTCCAAACGTAAGAAGATTTCAGTACTAGTCACACCACAACAATGCAGAGAAATACACCATAATATATTTTACCAAAATTATAACAGATACCAAGTGATCTTCAGGGTCAAAGAGAACCCAGGAAACCCTGATTTCACTACTACAAACGGCTGATTTCTGTTCCCAATTTGTTCCGGCCCTTTCTATTTCTGTCTCCTCCTTGTTTTTCCCTTAGGCTTTTCTTCTACTCTCCCCTCATGAAATCACTTCATCTTTGCTTCTTAGCTGATACACATTCTTCAATTACTTTTCCTTCCATTCTTCTGTCTAGCACCTTATTCAAGCTGCTCTCTCCACTATGCTTTTGCTATTAGCTTCTAATGCAGCAGAAGGCACAATAATTACTTTCTTTATAGCCTACCTGATAATGGGAACAGGTTGCTCAGAGAGATGGTGGATTCCCCATCTTTTAGATGGGAATTCAAGGACAGCCTGGACAGGATTCTGTGCAACCTGACTGAGCTGTAGGTGTTCCCGTTCACTACAGGGGAGTTGGTCTAGAAGACATTTAAGTGTCCCTTCCAACTCAAAAAATTCTATGATCCTAACGCGTTCTTGCAGTAGAAATAATCCTTTAACTACTAAAAATAAAAATCAAGTTGCCTGGTATTTTAACTGAGTGTTCTAGAGAATCCTTTAGAACATTTAACTTAATGTGTGCTATTTTGAAGTGAGCACTGTTTCTCGCCATTTTAATAGCAGCACAAAAACATTAAATAATACTTGAATGCTATTCACGTTCTTATCAGTAAAGCTAGAAGTAGAGTCCAGATGGCTCCAAATCATTCTTAAGAAATTCAATTTTTGGAAAATGCAGAACTTTTCTAATTAGCAACCTTCAGGTTAGACATATGTTTAAATTCTACATTTTTTCACAAAGTCAAACCCAAATTCTAGGCAGAAGAATTGATATTATTAAAGGAAACAGGAGTTTCAATGTTGACAGCTTCCTGGGATTGTTATGTGCTCTGAAGAGGCAGGTGGAAAGCACAGTTGGGTGACTAAAATTTTCATTTTGTGAACATAAACCGTAAACAGTCACTGATGAGTGGAATATCATGCTCCTTTATTTATGGAACAGTAGAAAGCCTCAGCCTGAGGAGCAGTGGGCATATACATAGCACAGAGCATGGCATACTGTTTTACAAGAGTAGTTTCCTCTAACTGCCTCCACAATGTTATAAATGAGACATTTTTTTTCAGGTTCCTCTGCTATCAAAAACAACTTGTCATGTTTAGAGGCAATGCTGAAAATATACAGCAATTGCTTACAAGAAAAGCCTGCTGTCATTGGAAGTATGGAGGTTCCTTAGTTTGGACTTTACTAAGCTGGATACTTGGTTTGTTACAACACCACATAGAGCACATTCAGACTATCCTGCAGTGACCCTTGAACACACAAACAAGAGCATTTTCCTTTTGATGATCATTTGCAATTTCTGCCTCACTATTTTTGTGTTAGATCACTCTCTCAGCTGCAGAATTTGCATAACAAAACAAATGCACTGCCTAAGTATCTGTTGCAAAGTAAGAGAAAATAATGGTAAATGCTCTTTAAATCACAATGTAAGGCTATAAGCAGGTATATGATGGCACACATTGTCAGCAGGAGTGATTTTTCAACCAAAGATATCCCAAATTAAGCATTAATCACCACACTGAAAGACTGCAAACTGTTCCAACGATGCTAATGACCATGTCGCATGAAATGGCAGGTTTGCCAGTATACAGTTAGCTTGGGAGGCATGAATTACAAGTTGTTTGTTACAGCCACCTCACAATGGCACTATTCAGTTGTACACTGGTAACACAGTGATTGGCAGATCTTTGGAAAAGAACGGTGCTGCAGCTGGGTAATTCCAGCATATTCCTGGTTTAAGTACAATAAGAACACTGAATTCTAATCATGTACCCCCTTCACTGTCCTTTCCCTGGGTAGAATGAGCCAGAATCTATTTTTGTGTCTCTCTAGCAAAGTTACACAAGGCATCTAAATACACTGACAAGTCCACTGCTACTATAACAACAAGATTTCTCATATTTCAAGTTTCATTCACAAGACTTCACAGACTCATTCAGCATGGAGGGAACATAATTTCTCTTCCTGCAGAAATGTTAAAGATTTTGCAGAAGAACAAGAAAAGAAACTGGGCATGAGAGTCAGGTAGCAGGATTCCCATGAACACTGTCAGAAAAGTGTCAATTTTCAAAGCTAGCCATGGCACTCTGGTTAAATCAGAAACTAAACTCTGCATATGGTGCCATGCAAAAATTCATTAACAATTTTCATGGAGGGCAAGCACTCATGGAAGTCAGGAGGCATCCTTCCATTCACTACCAGATAAACTGGCTCAGTCCTCCAAAGATTCAAACTCATGTAGTCTTCTGAACCAGCACTTCTGAACCACTGTGGGTGTTTCTGCGATGCCGAACTCTGAGACAACAAAATAAATGGCTCCTCATTAACTAGACAGTTTTCTAAGCAACATGTACAATACTCACAGGTGACTGGGGATGCAAAAATGTAAAAATATATTTAAGAATGATAGCATATCTTTAAAGTATCAATGGAATGCTAGTGATGCGGAATGCCGATTGATATATTTCTGTCTGCCTCCACTGGACATGCAAATTCTTTAAAGAAAGAGCTTAGTGCTTTATCAGTCAGATGCTGAAACACTTTTGGTTATGCTTCAGGGACATATCACTTGCTGGAAAGTGATAATGGGAACCATTCATGCGAAAGGGACAGTCTGGAGAGTTGCACAACCATAAGGCATCTTTAGCATGGCTGCACTGTTTCTGACATGACATCACCAAGATGAAACATCATCTAAAATTGACAGCAAATTGCAGTGTGATCCTTTGTATGACTACACTCTCCCCTGAACATGTGGACTGCTTCAGCAGATTAGTATGTTATCAATATGCTTTGCTCACAGCTGCTCAGAGATCATCTCTTTTACAATGGTATGATTAACAGTCACCTACCAGTTTTCAGAACAGAATAGACATTCGTTTTGTTAAACCATTTTCATTAAAAATTTTATGATCTGCACTCGTAACAATCATTTCATGAATTATGGGAGAAGGTAACTATCCCACTACCACAAAAATACTACCACAGTATTTGGGGGGTCAAATTCACTTCTAGAAGCCTTGTACACATAATATGAATAAATGCACTCCCAACTGGTCCCAACTGTCTATTCTATTAGAGTTTTCATTTTGTGTGTTACTGTACCTCCATCTTCATTTATCCAGTAGAGAAATAGATTCATTGTTCCAACTTCGGTTATTTGGTGATCTTCTCCATACAGCCACAGAACCTGCTGGCAGCCTAATTCCAGGGCTTCTTGCTGAGCACAAATAGAAGAACCATAATTCCTTTCAGAAACAAAAAGAAAGAGCAAACAGATAATGAGTGTCTGGATGAATATTCATTTATTTCTATGGATGGTTCAGTACAAATCTGCTTTATGAGCAAGTGCTCTGCTTAATCACTGCTTCTCTCTTAGATACTTTATTGGAAGTACTTTCCTGGTATTTTACTAAATCATTTTGCATTTACAAGGCAAGCATACATAATGAAGTCACTTTATCTAACAATATCCAAGTTGCTTGCTCTGCTCAAGTCCTAAGCAGCTTCATTCAGACAACTTAAGTACTTGGACATTAACCATTATGTAAGTGGTGCTTTGGCCTAGTTTAGCAGAAAACTGCCAGACCATTGTCATGTACACACAGATAACTGTCTCTTGATTTTCCACAGACACCTGTATATCCCCAGCTTACTGTAGATGGCTTGTCAAAGACAGTCTGCTAAGGCAGAAGTTCAACAGTCAACATTGCTGACTGCCCAGCTGGCAGCAGGTTGCTATACTGAATGCTTTATCACAGAAGTTGTATCTTCAGTGTCAACTTCTGCAAGGGAAGCAGTCAGAGTATTATATGGATAATTTGCAGGCCCAGTTTCTCAACTTGAGATGATGTATAATTCTCTCTCCAAAAAGTCCAAAGAAAAAATATGCAATTGAATTGTGTAAGAAATATTAAGAAAATACAGTTTTGAAATCCTTGTCACAGTACATTGTTTGCTTAACTGCTATATCTAATACCTCTATTTTTGCTGGCTTAGATTCATCACTAGAAAAATGAATCACTTTTTTGAAGAATATGAAGATTCCATACAAATGCAGAATCATTTACCCTCCCAGTTTGCAGTCTCCTGTTCCTCCTTTCCAGGCTCTTACATATTTTGGATCTGCCCACAATGATATTGGATCAAAGCATTCACTTGAAAAGTAAGCACCCACAGGGCTCAGTATGACATACAGTAGGGCTTTAGTTGGCTTCTTCACTCCAAGAGAAGGCTAAAAATAAAGAATATAAGCAAGTTACTGGTGAACTTCACTCCAAACATCAGATGATGTATAATTAGCTTTGGAAACACTTTCAGTGAACCACAACAGGGAGTGCTTTTACCAGAACAACGTGAAGTTCTGCAATGAAGAGGAAATATTTACCTAAATTCCTTCCCAGTCGAAGTAATATAGCCCTAATTTTACATGCTGTCACCATTCACTTATGGCTTTTTTATTTATTTATATATTAATCTTGAACCTATTTAAGAATTCAGAAATTACCTCAAAAAACCACTATGTAATTTTATGAATTAATCAGAGTAGTGGCATGTGAAGCCATATGAGGACAGATGGAAGGATCACCATTAGCAATAACAACAGTGGAGAAATCACAATCAGCTGTATTAGTGACGAGAATTAGCCAATACCTATTAGAACTGGAACTGCTGGAGAGTCAAGTGGTGGCTCTGTGCAGTGTGAGTCTAAAATGATTTTTCTATTGTAAATGGTTCACACAGCAGGACAGGAGATAACCTGCTTTCTGCACCACCTCTGGCAGATGGCTTCTCACACTTCAGGTCATCATCATCATCAACATTTAAAGATGAAGGTGTAAAGTCTGACATAGGTCAAAGTCAAAATTCTCTTTAGCTGTATGATTCTTAGCAAAGCTCTAGATCATGTGTCTAACCCATTTAGTTTTCTACTCCTGTTGCAGGTTATATAAAAAAATAAAAGAAGTTTTGCTACTTACATACATTAACTGTATTATATATTTTGTATGCAGCCCAAGACAATTCCTCTTCAACTCAGCGTGGCTTAGGCAAGCCAAAAAGTTGGACACCCATGCCTGAGTCTAACCTGGCTACAAAATGGCTTAGGTTGGAATGAACTTCTGGAGGTCATGCACTACATGCAATTCTTGGGATCTTGTATGCAGCTAAATGGGCTACTTACTATTTTCTCTCCTCTCAGAGGAACTAGTCCCCTGGAAACTACAAGCTCATCCTTGGTTTCTTAGGTTAGGTCTCCACTAAAACAAAAAATGTTATTTAACAGGACCAAAACTAAGCAAATACTCTGCACGAAGTACATGAAGCTAGTCTGGGAGGTGAAATAATAGTGTAAACATGGAACTACTGGAAAATTCAAATAAGCCTTCCTCAGTTGTAGAGAGGGTGCTTTTGACTTCTGTCCACCTTACGCTCCCAACAAAAGTTTTAACAAGAGAAATATTAAACAGTTGAGAACTGCCTCATTCTAATGCAACTATTCAGTAGCTATAATGATTAGTTTTCCCAGCTGGGTTAATTTGAAAAATATTTAGCAAAGTATTTCAACTCAGAGACAACATGACACTGTAGAAAGACCAGCTGGCTAACTTGAAAGAATGCTCAACAGCAAAAGAACTTCCAAAACAAAACAGGAAAAAAATATCAATTTTTAACATTAATACAGTTGCTGAATGGTGATCTATGTGAAAATCTGCAACTACTTAACAGAGATTAAATTAATGAAGTCCTGAAGCACGTGTGAAATGCATAATGCTAAAGTAGGCTAGCCATGTATAGATACAGATATTGCAGAAGAATGACCTGCTTAGTTGGAAATCATATATTCTTTAGTAGCTTTTTCCTACACTCTTCTATTATAGCTTTCTCTCTTTCTACTAAGAAAACCGTAAAGTTTTAATTAAAATAAATTGTTTCTAATTAACTTTATAAATACCATGCGCTTCACTTATATTCACATACAGCTCACAGAGCACATGCTAATATCTAGCTGCTAAGAAGTCTCAGCTAAAGTCATTTTCATCTGGATTCAAGAACAAATTAACACTGTTAATCCTGCTAAGAGTTTCTTGTAAAAGAATCATAATTTATTGTACAACATCTTCCAAATCTGTACAGAGCACATTTCTGTTCTCTCACATATTCCCCAGGCTACCAGTATTTTAAAGGCATATATTAACATTTAAAATTTAAAAGGCTTTTGTTTTTTTAGTATAAAAATGAAGTTTATTTAAATTTTACTGTAATTGCTTAGATTCAAACACTTTGCTCTGTGTTCTGAACCAGTATGTCCACTAGGTGGTGGTGTGGTCAACATTAATTTGCTAAGGAGCACTACAGGTGACTAACTCAGGTAAAAACATAAAATAATTTGTTCCCTGACTGTAATACTCTTGCCTACTGACTGCTGTATATTTTCCTATATGGATGAAGGCTTTTGCCTAATGATTAAATACACTAAATTTAAAAATAAAAAAAAAAAGAAAGTTTAAACCTCAGTTCCAATTAAGGTAGGGCGGATATACAGGCTAGCAGCAGTTGAGTATGGGACCCACTCCTTTTCCACTTCCACAAGTTTCCGGATGCACTCTAACAGCTCATTCTGGTCAAAGCACTGGGAAGGAAAAGAGAAAGGAAAAAAAATCTAATTAAGAAATACAACCCAAACACTGTCATCTTGATAGATCCATATGTTATGTTGAACACCTCATCAGCCCATAGGTTTTTGCAGGACCACAGTACCTTCCTTGAATTAATTTCTTAAAAGATTTAAGATCCCACTGTCTTTGACACTGTTCCTTTTTATACACTATCCTTAATGTTCTCCTGATGCTACAAAGCATCCTCCTGAGGTAGAAAAAAGGAGCCACTGATACTTCTTGCCTTCGAAGTACATGGAGAGAACTCCCTGTGCAGCCAACTCCTTCACTTCCCAGGGAGCGCTGTGAGCTCCAGAACCCACTCTTCTGCAAAAAGGAGAATCCCTTGGGTTATGGCTCCAATGGGCACATTAAGACTCACAGATTTACTGCAAAGCTAGTAAGCGTAGGAGGAAATTAATTGGCCAATATACAACTTCTAAAAGCAGCATCAAATTCCAGCATGAACAAAAAAGAAGGCAATCAGATGTGAAAGGGTTTAACTGAGATAAAAAGAAAAGTAACAACAGTCATGACAGAGGCAATTTAATCAGTAGTCTGCATGCAAGTACCTACAGAACAATAGTCATCCCTCAGAAAAAAAGACTGTATTTATCTGAGGCACAATGGAGAAAGGAAAACACTGTTTTTAACAGAAAAAATAATTTGAAACCATTCACTGAATAGGATCTCTTAAAGTTTAAGAGAACCATTCAAGAGTTAGTGTAGTTCAGAAGTGTTACGCTACCATAAAATTTAGGAGATTTGCAATCTGAAAATAAAAATATGCTCCGACTTAAGGAGAGTACAATGCCTTAGCTACGTACTGGCAGAGTCATTCGTCTTGCTGATCGTGCCATCCTGTCCATGTTGAGGCCTGGCCGGAACAGGCGGATTTTGCCATCCACTCCACGGTAGGCCTTCAATCCTTCAAACAACTACCAAGCCAAAAAGGAGGGAAAAGAAATCAAATAGTAATTGAGGCATGCTATCCCATGATGACCTGAGTAAAAGTAAGACATGCTTTTTGGAAACGAACAAACTTCACTTTCCTGCTCACAGTACTCAAAGCATAAATGCTAACCACTTAATCTTTGCAACACACTCCTGTGAAGTAGCATTATGATGTTTGTATAAAAAAGATGACCTATCCATGCTTCTCATACATCCTCCTGTCGGGGAACTTACTGATAACCTCGTAATTTGGTTACCACCATTAAAATTTGTAGCATGTGTTTGACTTAACTGTGCCCTCATAGCTTGACGGATACTAAAGGCAGAAGTACAATAACATTCTTTGCTATAGAAAAGTTCTGTTGCAGTTCTTAGTGTAGCTGCAGCAAAATCTTGGTCACTTATTTCCCCCATATGTCCCTATGTTGTAGAATGGGGTTTAGTTAGCACGTGAGATAGGTGCACCAGCTTTGTACTAGAGGAAGAATGCAGGTGAATGCTTTTTCTCTACTTTAAAGGAAACTTTGACATAATTAACCCCTCAAACTGTAGAATGTAGACGGTTAGCACTGACAGTAAGTTCACCAGAAACTCATCCCAAAACTGCCCTCCCAGTAGAATACTCTACAGTGTATCCAAGCAACAGCAAAGGTACCCAATGCCCACAGAATATCCAGAGTTATTTGCAGTTATAGACTGATAATTTACAGTTTTAGTTATAGGTAGATCACCCATGCATTACATAATTTCACACTGTTACATAATTATGTAAAATTACAAATTATGTAAAATTACTATTTAGATTAAGATTGAAGGGTCATTCATGCTTACAGATTTTAGATTTTTAGAGCTTATTTTCTGAAGCACTTCTTTGTACAGTAAATTTCACTAGAAGTTCCATAAATTTAATTGCATCACTTCTATTCTTTTATTTCCCCCAAAATGGCTCGAAATACATTCTATATGGTTGGAAGACTGCATATGCAGTTTTTTGATTCTGGAAAAAGAACTCTATATTTTTGTATAAGTACTTTTTAATACAACACTCATGGCTTCATTATTTTCAAATTCTACAACATTTTCCCATTAGGACCACTGAAATGCAGTGTTCAGAACACTTTTGTATGGTCCCATGACAGAGTTAGGTCTTTCCACATGACAAATTTTAATTGGGCTGTAACTGGGTTGCAGGAATCCTGGCAATTCTCCTTAGGTACATACAGTTATGCAGCAGAACTAGAATTAGAACCCAGAACTTTTTGTCCTCAATATGTACCTTATTCCTATCTCAATGCCAACCTTACTAAAAGTTTTGTACATTGTTTTGAAATTTAAGCAGTTCCTAAGATTGCAGCTACAAGAAAAATAATAAAATAAAACAAAATAAAACAAATATCTATCTTAGTAAGCAATGGCATAGCTGGTGTAACGGTTGATACCTGGATATGATTTTTATTGTGTCATTAGCTAATATCACATCTCTGTAATGCTACATGTTCTTATCACAGAACAGTTGTTTCCCCCCACCCTTCTTCCAAAGACATTTATAGAACTTGTAATGAAAGGGAAAAGGAAGGAATGTTACTACTAAGATTTGATCAGTGGTTTGAGAGAAATAAGAATTACTTCATTACTGAAACGCAAAGTCTTCTCAAGCTGTTAAATTTTTTGTTCCAAAAAGTTTTAACCTTCCAGAGCTCAGCAAAACCTCTTGCTCATTACAAAGGGAGACAGTGATGTGCTCCAGAAATGCCTAACGTGAATAAAAGCAACTGTTACAGTTGCTTGATGTTTAGTTACTACAGTAGTGTGCAAACAATACTGTCTGACATCTGTACATCACAGGAGCTGGATCTGAAGTTCAGCAGATCCAGTCTATCACACTGCGTCATGAAGGGCAAGGAAAAAGGGGAGGGAATGCCAAATTCATCATTTTTATTATACCCACTGCGTATTCATTGAGCCACAGCATTGGCACCAGATTCTCCTCTGTCTGTCCTCTTGTCTAGAGGAAACGTGATGCAGTAAGGGTAAAAGAATAAAAAAATGGAAAAAAATAAGAGCATATTCATATTAGCAATGATTTCAAACTGGGCCAGAGGCCAAGCATTAAAGTAATATGCTACTAAGAGTGAAATATAGATTTGGGACTCCAGCGTGGTTTCTTGCTCCTTGGGCAGATCAAGAGCTGCAGCATTAATGCCATTAATGCCTATTATAATTGACATAAGACTTTTGGAGACTTGGTGACTAGGTGGGAAAAAACAGCAAACACAAAAAACAGTGAAGGTAGGAGCTCAAACAAGAAGGGAAAGAAGGGAAATGCTTGATCCTTCCCTTCCATTACCGGTTTAAAAAAAATAATAACAATTAAAAAAAAAAAAAAGAAAGAGAAAATAATAAAGATGCATAAGAACTTCCACTAACATCAGACTCCCACCTACTCATAGGTGGAAGAAGAAGCAGGCTTCCATTTCTACTCTATGCTCACATGTAGGTCAGTGTATCCTTGCAAGGCTCTCACAAGATGTGAGTATAGCCGAAGCTGCTCCGGAGACACAAAAGGCAGCTTTAGACAGTAAGCAGCTAAGCATGGAAACTATTAACCACGCTGGTTTCCGAGTCAACATTTCATTTTCCAAAGTTCCTTGTTGAATATTTTCTGCTTGAATATAGCTGGATATGCTGAATGCCTCAGATCTTGTCTGGAGCTCTCCAGACCTGTTTGGAAACAAGCATCTGTATAGTCTATTCTACAATCCAAGCCATGAACCTTCAAAACAGCTTAAAATAAGCTTCACAAAATGCACATTCAGTCCCCAAATTAAAGCTGCTCTTAGAATCTCAACAGTTTTATCCAGGGTTTCACTAAGTTACATCAATGACAGCAGCTAGACTGATCCTCTGACAGTGAGGTCGAATGCCTTGTCAAATGAATTCGACACCAGGTAAGAAAGTGCTCACCTTCAAGTGAGCTATGAAATTAAGTGAGCTGGAACCCACACACCAGAGCCAAATCTGAATTTTATCAACATAAACATAATCCTATCATAAATAAGGAAATATTCTGGAAGGACATCAGCTAACAGCTCAAAACGTACCTGGATACTAAGGGATTAACTGTCCGTGTATTACAAAGCTATGGTTTCAGAAACTAATGAAACAAAATAGAGGTTTCCAAGAGGTCTCAGTACTCACTTCAGTAGCATAATGCAGAGATGAACAGGCTGGATGCAAGGAGAGGTTCTGAAGTGGTCTAATACAAGGTTTCTCCCATCCTGAAGCTGAGGACCATTCAATTGTCAGCATATTATCAGTGAACACAGTTCCAAATACCAAACCACTGGGCTCTGGTTTTTCCTTGAAAGTCGTAGCTGGGGTGATAATCAAGTCTGAAGCCTGGAAGAACATGAAACCAAAATGTATACAAAATAATGAAATCAGACCTATTTAAAAATGAGCCCACATCAGTCAACATGGACAAATATAATATTTCAAATCTGCAAATATATTAATTGATAGAACTGTTAACGGTGGTTACCTCTAGGTAACTGGTAAAGTATTTCTGTGTATGAACACATGGAGTGTTGGTCAGACTGGAAGGTGTTAGCATTATCTGAAGCACTCTTAATTAGAGGAAGCAGTACAAGGTAAAGTAAAATCAACAAAACACACAGACAAATAGAAAATTCCCAGACAAAAATTTCTATGACAATTAGATAACATGTCTACAGAAGCTCCAGAAGCTCTCACTTGCTTTGTATTACAAACAGATCATCAGAACCTAATCCCCCTCATAACTAAGCAGGCATGTTACATGGATTTTTCTCTAAAGTGTAAAACAGGTGTGAGATCAGAGTCAGCAGATTGCTTGGGACATGCTAGCACGTCTGCCACCTTTGTATTTTCCTAGAAAGAAGGCTGCTTGTTTCCCTGCATGAACAGCAGCGACTTTCCCTTGCAAGCCGTGACTAGCCGCAGAAATACATCATAGATTTTTGTAACTGGTTTTGGTGGGGAGACAGGTAATGTTTTTTGTAGAAGCTCGGATGGTGTTAGTCATTGTAGAGAACAACGGGAAGAAGGAAAGCAAGATCTCTAGCAAGTCACTCCCCCTCATACACGAAAAGGGGTAAAACGATTGGAGAAGGCTAGGAAGTACACAGATCTTGATCCACTTTCTCCCTTCTCATTTCTACAGTATCTAAATATTTAAGCTGTTCCAGTCAGAGAGCAAGGAAGAATTCAAGAAACAGTCCCAGTGAAGCTCCATTTTCTTTCCTAACAAGACTCAGAACACATTGCAGATCCCCACAAGAAACCTTACTCTTCTGTGTTCATACAGAATAGACTAGAATGCAAGTTACCAGATTCTTGTTCAAATACTTGCATGAGCACTAAAAAAAAAAGGGTCTGCCAGAGATACCACTGATTTTGATATTTCAGACCCAGCACACATTTTACAAAATGCAAAACGATTAGTCTCAAACTTTTGATAAAGAGCACACACACACTCGTCTCTGTAAATAACCTGATTTTCAAGAGGTCTTTAATGAACAGTGGCCTGTTTCATATTGGCAGTATTTGTTGCTGTTGTTCTCCCTAATAGCTTAGATGTGAAATTAACTTAGAGCCGGAGCACATGAGTAGCTAAAAGCTTGTTTCAAACTATCTCCAATTACAGGACTTGTCTGGATATTACAGTGCATTAGCCTGGCTGAACTAATGCATAAACTGAGGAAACAACAAATACTCTTAAAACTCTTGAGAGTACCCTTTATCCTGCAGACAGTCAATGCTCCAATGGGAAACGCAGGAAATAATGATGCCTTGAAAATAAAAATGAATTGTACCTGACAACCTCTTATTATGCACTCTGAAAAAAATATCACAGAACACTGTGAATGAAAATTAAAGCCACAAAAGAGTGTTTGCGGTTTTACACAATGCACTTTTGTGTTGAGGAAAACACTTATGGAGGAGTAGGTTGTTGATGGGGCTTAAGTAAGGAATTAGAACACAATTACATCATTGGCTTCATCTCAGGGCAGAAATGTTTGAATCTCACCTTAAAAAGAATTCATACTGCCAATGCAATTGACAGTACTCCCTGAAGTCAGGGCTCCCGTCTAAGCTCAGGTCACTTTCATTAAGGTGATTATCTTTAAACTGAACTGGGGAGGATGTGAATTATCATATGCAGTCTGGACCCTTTAGAGATCCCATCCATGTGCTGATTTTTGCCACAGTTTGTCATCCTTATTTGAGGCACCACAGCCAGTTGTAACACAGCTCTTTATACAGCTTGATAAGCTTAACTGCATTAACAAGTATCTTTTAAGGACAATGAAGGATTTTAATGTGGTTCTTCTAACAGGCCCACAAGAACACACAGAGGGAACAGCAAGCTGCAGCCAAAAGCACAGACATCCTTCTGTGGGTGCATTCGGTATTTATTTGACCCAGTTTTGTCACCAAAGATACTCCTCCAGCTTGATGGACCTGGAGTTCAACAGATCCCTAGAAAGAGTCTCTGTTGAGTGATAATAAAATCATGCCAATCAATCAAAATCAAACCAGTTAGAGTGGGAGTGGTTGGAGAGCCCATCCTTAGGGGTATCCCTTCCTCGCACAGTGCAGCCTCAGTCTCTTATCTCAGAAGCACCTGCTGATACCAACATGACTTCCAGAGCAAAGCTTTAGCCCAAACAATGAAGATGTATTACAACCTCCTGAAACTAAAATTCATCATTTGATCAAAGCACATCTTGCAAATTATGAGCTAAGTCAAATTAACTTGACATGCTGATCAGTGTCAATTTTACCCAAAGCTGTAGCAAGATATTCTTGTGCCCATAGCTAAATGTCACTTTGGTGTTCATTCTATCCAGCCTCTGCAATGGGCATAGGAGGATTTGGAGCTGACAGCAGCCTCTGGACAGTCCAGAGTTGTTATGCCCATTACTAAACTCTACCTTTTTTACCCTACAGAGATGTCCAGGGTGAGAGATTGTTTATTTCATCCTACTCCTTCCCAAATGTCATTAGGTGTGTCTGTTTTCACCACACTGAAACTACTAGACCATAAGCAGCATATTGAGGAGCAGTATATTGAGAATAATGGGGAATTCACTTCACATACCTGAACTTTTCAAAGCACTATTCTGGGCCAAACATTTCTGTCATTTACTTGAGTTACAAACAGAACTAACAGTCTCAGCTGTAATGCAGCTTACACGTTACCTAACCCTAACAGCAAGTATCAGCAGACATCCTCAAAACATTAACGTACACACCATGAGACTGACTGTAATCTCAGGAAACAGGTAACTTCTCTGACTGCTAGTCAAAGTGAATCATTCAAAATCAAAATGCAACTGTAATTATTCATTAGTTACGCTGAGTTTTTAAGCATATCTTAGGAAAGATTAGGGCCTTCTGATGCAGTAACAGATACGGAAGCATAGACAAAATTGAGTAACTTGTTTTGGCTATGCTCTTGTGAATGTGGCTGCAAACATGGAGCAGATTTTGAGGAAGAGATTACAAAGAACACAGGGAGTTTTTGTAGAGGGAAGAGGCAACAAAGTGTAGCTGGAAGAGCTGAGCAGAACCAGGCTGGGACAAAATGGGATGGTTGAGGAGGAGGGTACCAGAGCTGAGGATGTCGTTTTCCTGTCCTTCAGCCCTTCTGGCTGCTGCACCTTCATCATTGCATTTGGACCCTTCCTGAGACACACACCTCTGTTTTGGGAATCCATTCTTCCCGCTGGAATCCATTCCATTCCCTCAATACCTTCTTCCCTCAATACCTTCTGCCTGTCCACCTTACCACGAGGCTCCCTCTGTGTGGCAAGCTAACGAGAGGAGGCTTGCACTGCATGGAAAAGCAGTGCTGGGGAAGCAGGCAGGGATACTAAGTAGGTGAAGTAACAAGCCACTTTCCACAACCTCAGGAATCTGAAATACTCTCTTATCTTAGCAAGTTTTTTTTTGGCCTTGCTGTGTCAAGGAGCAGATGGCTACCTTTATTCTGTAGCTCACTCAGCTCCTTCTCCTTCAATATGTCAAGGTGCAGGTGGCAGAAGATTGCCCATATTTCTTGCTGACCTAAGCAATTTTCTCAGCAGGCTGAGAAAGCTCATCCATTAGATACTCGCAGAATTACAGAGTTGTAGGGGTTAGAAGGGACCTCTGGAAATCATCCAGCACAACTCCTCTGCTAAAGCAGGTTCCCTACAGCAGGTTGTACAGAAAAGTGTCCAGGTGGTTCTGAATATCTCTAGAGAAGAGTCCACGGCCTCTTTGAGCAGCCTGTTCCAGTACTCTGTCACCCTCACAGTAATGACATCCTTCCTCGTGTTCAGATGGAACTTCCTATGTTCCAGTTTGTATCCATTGCCTCTTGTTCTGTCACTGGGCACCAGCCCAGCAGTCTCCTGTGGCAGGGTTCAGGCTAACGTGGAAGCACAGAAGTGCTTCCACAGAGCAGCTTCTCTGAGCACCACAGAGAACAGCAACCTGATCCAGAAGAGTGCTCATCACATAGTCCTACTTTCTGTAGGCTGATGTTGTGAATCATGTTTAATAGCCAGTACTGAACAAACAAGCTATGCTTGTGCCAAGCCATTGCCAAACTTGAGAAATCAGGGATGACATGCCAGCTCTTCCATCAGGGCATTGGACCAGACAGCCGCAGTGCTGCTGCAGGAAGTGGGAAAAGGTCACAAGGGCTGTGCATCTTTTTAGGGTAACCAGTTATTTTCTCCTCCACTGGGACAAAACAAACACTAAATTGTTTGCCTATTCCTAAGTCCTGCCTTAGAAATAGAAACACTGAATACTGCTCTACTGGATGCAACCTCTTCTTGCAGTTCTTATTTTGCTTTCAATTTGCCATACTTACTGACTCTCAGCTCTATCCACTAGTCACTAGCAGACACCACAGCAGCACAGTCTACTTAAGCAAAAAATGAGAGATTTCTGTGCTGATCTTGGGCAAACCATTGCCCTTTGCTTTTGTTTATTTTCTCATGTCACATTCTTTAAAAAAGACTGCTTGTTTTCTGGGGCAGAGACCATCACTTTCTGTACAGAGCTAAGACCAGTACGACTCTGATCACAGTAATGAAGTCTACAGAATAAACAATAAGATCAATAATGATGATATTAACTCTAAACAGAATAAGACAATTAAATAAATTCTTAGAAATTTATTACTAGTTTACAAGTATAAACAGTAAAATAAGCTATCCTGCAATCCCTTTACTGTCATTACTATTTTAAATTATTGCAGAGCCTGAGGCTTGAAAATGGAAATTATGCCAAGCAGGAAGAAAATTCTAATTTTCCTGTTATAAAAAGAAAGAGAGAGAGAGAGAGAAAGAGAAAGAAACAAAATATAAAACTATATTCTGCAGCCTCAGGGAGAATACCCAGAAATTTTTCAACATAAGGCTTCCATGAAACTCCATTTGGGAATACTCGTTAGCACATGCAATTGGACTAGGGCCTGGAAACATTGCATCAGGTTGACAGTACGCTGGGTAATAAAAAACAGAACAAGTGACAAACCAAAAGGGAGACAAGGCTCTGAATCACTTGTGAATCAATCGTGGAAGCAACCAAAAATATGGCCAGAAGGACTTTGTCTAGCTTTGTCTGGACGCCATCCTCTGCAAGGCATGTATCTAAACTATTCATAAGAGGTACTTATCAAATATTTGTCAAACTAAAGGATGAGCTTCTGCTGCACCCCTCAAGCAACAGGAAGAAAGGGAGGAGAGAACAGCACATTGCTGACTTCTTTAACCTTTCCCCTCACCTGATGGATGCACCATCCCTGATTCAGGAATGTCTGATTTGCAATAGTAGGCAGGCAGCACAAAAAACTGTCTAGCTCTAGTGATGTAACAGATACGTGGTTGGAACTGACTTAAACTTCTTGCCTTGGAGGATGAAAAGGGCACGCAGCACAGCTCAAAATGCAATCTGAAGCTCCCACAATGCACCAGAAGTTACATAAAAGGGCTGGAAAGCTACAATCAGGCTAGCTTGTAGAGAAAGCACAGGAAAAAAAAAGGCCTACAAAATACACAAGCACATGGATACAGCAAAATACAATTGATTTCAATGACAGTAATTACATTTTGAGTTTTTCCATATTTACTCAAATGTTGTCCTGCACCAACTCTCCTTGATCTGATCCAAAGGTCATTTAAGCTAATCAATGCCCTTTCCTCCATCCTTGCAGAAGTTTGGATTATAAGGGAGGCAAAACTACTGAATCTTAACAACCACACCCACTTCTATTCCTTTGGTTAACTTAAATGGATTAGTAATCCTTTCTTGTTTATTTTTTGTTGTTGTTTGTTCATCGTAGTTTTTGTTACAGTCTTTGTCCCTTGCTCATTAGTTTGTTCTCCACTGATATAAGTTTCAGAAGTCTATTTTTAAAGAAAGATGAAGAAAAGGAACTTCTGCAGATCATAAAGAAATCTTCTGCTTGATATCAAGGTAATCTTAAAGAAAACTCTTATTTCATTTTAACTGGGTCTATCTCCCCTACTCCAGCTAATGGTATTTTTGGATCTACTAAAAACAATCATCTAGTATCTCATTTTTCAAAGAATTACATAAAACATTTAAAATATGACTAGTACCTAAAAAGTAAACCACAACGTTGGGCCATTAATTAAGGTAACAAAAATGAGACAGTGATAGAGACAGTTATTACATTTTGGTCATGTTAACTACTACTATTTACTAATAGTTGTCAGTTGGCAGGAAGGAAGGATGAGCAGGCTTTAATGCAGTCTAGACTGAAAGACCACTTGCTGCAGCTCATTGCAACTGCTGGTCAGCTTAGTTACAAAAAAATCCTCTTTGGCACTTACAGCACTTCATGTCTGCAATGTAGATACACCAGAGGTTTTAGCTCAGAAAGAAGCAATTTCATATAGAATGATAAGTGAAATCACAGTCAGCAATTCCGTAATAGCCTGATTCCTTCCACAGGAAGTCCTCTCAGATTCATAATCAAACATTTCCACAAATAAATGACTAGGGCCCTATCCTACTAAAAGAGCACATTAACTACTTACACTATTCATGTTATTTACTATTAGTATGTACTGCTCTCTCAGAACCTCTGGCAATTTGGTTAACATTATTACTGGTGCTGTGCTTATTTGCTTGCTTACAACTGCTGTATTTCTGCATTGTAGCATAAACACAATGTTCCATTTTTAGAACATTTGCCTAGAAGAAGGCTTGAGTCTAACACAAGCTGAGGCCTGTGACACATAACTGGAATAGCAAGATCTGTGATATTTCACTAATACCACAATTTTGTATAGCAGTGCAGTGCTTTAGATGTTTGAATAATGCTGTATGAAAAATATAGAAGTATAAATTTGGTGCACAAAAATTAGAGATGTTACTGTTCCTGAGTTGTGGAAATACGTAATTTCTATTTCACACATTATTAGTTTTAAGAAGCCCTACTGATAGAAGAAATGAATTGCAAACCTAAATTTCAGACAAAGAAGTTGGAAATATTTGGCCTAAGTGACCTGGCCACTCACAAACATGTTATGTGGTCAGCCAAGAATAGAATCATAATCTCACATGCCCAAGTAATGGGCAGTTACAATTAAATCTTCTTACCCCTAGTTTAATAAGATTGCAAACATGCAGGGAGGTGGATTTATGGAAAGGAGGCATTCAGAATTTTCCACGGAATATCCCAAGCTGAAAAGGAACTACAAGGATCATTTCCTATGGAATTTCAAAAAAAAAAAACAAACCTCTTTTGGGAATATAAAGTACTTCCACGATACAGTCTCTTCTGCTGCATCGTGTAATTATTAAAGGAATAATTGTAAAATCTCAGTTAACCATACCTGTCTTTTTCTCTTACTCCATCTCTCTCATGCTGGTAGGCAGAAGGTAAGTTTTATAAATTGCCATAAATCTCACAGTTTGATCTGCCACAGAAACTGCCCTGTTTTGCCAATTCCTTCTATTCAGTATTTCCCTACAAAGAGGTACTACGTGTGAGATTAAGATAACATTCTTTTAGCCTTGTAGGCCATTAGTTCACGAGAGGTAGATTATAGGGATGATTTCAGAAGCAAGCAAAAAGGCCAACAGAGTCCAATAGAAAAGAAAAACAGAAAACTAAATTCTGTTCCTAAATCTCAGTTCCTGTTTATATGTGTTCAACAATGAAAACATCGCATGTTAGACCAGGGGACTTCATAACACAGTGAGATTTGGGGAAAATAAAGACTTCTTGGAAACGAGTACGAACAACACACATTGTATACATTTCATAGTTATATATAAGGAATCCCTGCTAAAATTTTGCATTTTAAAAACTATTGTTCACACCTTGGGAAAAAATAAGTACAGAAAAAAACACAAACAAAAAGAATTATCTAAGAGCCTTGCACAATCTCCGTGCTCTTAAGGTCCTACTTAAAAGAAGATAAAGTATCACTTTCTTTGTGCTGTAACTTAACTGAGCAAAACTGTTCTTTGGCTGTTTTTCCAGCATTTTTCTTTTATCTTTGCTAAAAGCTCCTGTTATTTCCTGAAGACAATTCGCTTTATTTGCAAATCCTGCAACTTCAGATAATGGGAATATCTGTTTCTCTATTACAGCTCAGAAAACCTATTTGCTTTTGCCTGTAGCGATTAGGGGGCCATTACACATCTGAAGACAAATACAGAACTCCTTCATGCCACCAAGACAAAACTGAATAAAGCTGTGGCAGCTGTCAAGTGCTGCCATAGAGATGGGCTCAAACCCCATAGCAAAAAAAAAAAACCTAACTGTAGACTGTTGGGAAATCATTCCTCAGCCTATCACGAAGAAATCCTGGTGAATTATACTTGCCATTGCTCAGCAGCATTTCTTGGCTACTATGGTGACACTATCTACTGCTACCACTGGATGACAACAGTCTTGATTTAAAAAAATCAATCTGCCTTAAAATGACAACAGCAATACTGACCAACATTAGTGCATCCTCTACCTGTGCACAGAGTCTGCGCTGCCCAGTGACTATCAGCTTTGTGCAATGTCTGTGTGGATGCAGAATGTCAGAAACCATTTGGTACTTAATCTTCTCTCTGCTGTAGCTGGTTTTCTGCTTGGCAGGTGAAAGTGAAGGACATATATTTGATCGTAAATCTCCTGGAGAAATTCTGCAGCACATATACCCTCTGCTAGGGTGCATAAACAATCATTAAGAAACTGCAGTCTAATAATATTATTACAATCCAATAGTTTCAATCCAACACGTGAAAAAAAGCAAACATTATTTCCAGTGATGGAAGGCTAAGTCAGCAGATTCAAGATAAAATCAGATGGACCTTTTCTAAACCAATGGCCAGGTCACAAACACTGAATACTGCTACAAAACTAAATACTGCTACAACAACAGATCTGGCATTTAGCTTGGTAACCTGATCAACAGTGGCTAAAGCTGTGTACTGCCACAGAAATTACACAGACATGACCTAGCCTACAGTAACTGATAGAGCTTCAGCTTAGGAGGTTCAGACTGGTCATGAAAAAAACTCACATTTTTTTAGAGAAGGGCAGCAGGGCACTAAGCAGATAAATCACAGTTCCAGTGCTGTGACAGTCCCACTGTGAGTGGGAAAATGGACTAGCTGACATGTTGTTCTAAGAAACACTATATGACATATTGGGTTTCATCTGATCAATTAACATTCAAAATGAGATTTAATATATAAAAAATGGAAACATGGGGCATTTAAAAAAAAATAAAAAGTAACAGAAAAATCAACAACTGCAACACAATGAAAAGCGTCATTGAGTGCCCATATGCTTTGACAGGTAAATAATTCATTGATTTCAGCAGAACATGACAAATTGAAAACAAGGGAGAGAGGAAAAGAAATAAAAATTATATGTACACTACGTAAAACTGCTTTGTATTTGTTAGCCTTACGCATGATCTGCTAACTACAATGCATGTATGTCTTAAGTCCAAAAACTTTTCAGCATTCTCCTGATCCATATGCTCACTTAAAATAAAAACAAGAGAATAAAAGTGCTATGTTCTTCCCAACCTCTTGAAGAAGTGGAACTTTCACAATGTCGCAGTGTTATGTCACCATGACACAGCCAGTTAGTTCAGAATTTATACAGATGTTTCATCAAACTAGACAATTTTAAACGTTACATTTTATGCTTGTAATTGCTGCATTAGAAGGGAAGGAAGAAAATTTGGCAGAGAAACATTTTTCTTTAAACAACAACAGCCTTGGAGAATTGCTTATTCTTTATTTGTCAGCAACATTTTCATAAAGGCAATGTTTTTCTAAAAAAAAAAAAAAAAAAGCTTAACTGCTTGGTATGGCAGAATAGATGGGTCACTCTTATTTCCAGAATAAGGAATCCTGCATGCAGTCATATTTGGCAGGAGTTATAGGCAACTTGAGTTTCAGTGGTGTAATCATGGCAGTGAATTACAACAAATAATGAAGTCTAATTAATACAAACATAGGAAATGCTACTGTTAGGGAGGTTTCCACTGAAATATAGTTTTGAAAATAGGGCTATCTTCCTCTGCAAGAAAAAAAAAGAATGTTTCCAACTCTTCTTGACATATAGTACTTAAGAAGAAATGCTGCATAATGCAGTAATATATAACCTAAATCTCAACTGCCTGGATTTGTCCTGTAATATGACTTTATTTACAATTTTAATATATTTCCAGAGGAAGATACAGCCTTTATCTTCAATGCTATTATATTATTTGTCGAGAATGGGAAACAAGGCAGAGAAACAGAATCAGCACAGTGTTTTGCACAAAGCCATCCAAGCTCACAGTCATTCAGTGAAAGGCTACGTCTTTCAAAACATGCAGCTGAAGGTCCTGTATTACAAGGAACAGCTACATCTGTGTTAAGAGCCCTGTAAAAAAAAAATCAATTTACACAAAGCTTTAATTGGCAGTGTCTGCCTTCTGTGGAATTACATTTTCATTTTCTTCATATTTCAAAGGTAAAATACATTACAGCTTTAGATCTCTGTGGAAAAAACTGTCAATGATTTTGACTATTTATCTGCAGGCTATACCTACAGTGAGGAAATAATCTTCATGCTGTAAGTTGTGAAATATTTAGCACAACAACAGTTAGATCACAGCTTGGGCTCTAAAATGTCACAGCAATGAAAGAAATAAATACTAAGACATACATCATCACAGCAAATTTACTCTATCTGCTGTCTTGCATAGTTAGACACCAGCTCGTGTCAAACTGGAAGCCGTGCAAACATATTAGCATAGCACTGTTCTCAGCCTAGCAAATCCAAGATCTCAGCAGGGATTATATGAGCCCAGCACTGTCCTGGCTGGCCCACATAGCTTCAGTTTGCCACGGACTCGCATCCCACTGGCATGGAGCCTGGGACTGGCTCTGCCTACAGGGACCGTGCATGAACGCTCGTAGTTACTTGGAGTAGCATGAGGAGCCATTCATTCACACACAGAAACTCCACTTACATATATTTCATTCCACTGCCACAACTCCTAAGATTAGCAAATCAATCCAGATCCACTCATGAAGTACAGCTACTTCATTCTGCTTTGGCACAGCCAGTATTCCCTGGAAGGTCTGTGCCATCTTGCTTTTAAAAATTAAAAGAGTTGATTTGCACCATTAAGATTTCCAGCTAATTTTAAATTGCTTCAGATAATCAAAATAAGGAAAAACAGACTATAGAATATGTCCTGACAGTATTTCATGTATCAGTTTCCCAAAGAGAAAAGGCATTCCATGACAGTTGCATAAAACGAAGATTATCTTTCCTTTGTAGGGATTGACAACATGAGAGAAAGAAAAGGCAATCAAAGATGCTTTTGGTATTATGAATTCAAACTCAGAGCTAATACACATATTGAGAGAAAGCAAATTAGAATGAGTGTGGAAACACAGCATTGTGTTACTCATACAACATTCTCTGCCTTGTGGTAATACAATGAGAAGAATGAATGCACTGAAGAGCTTATCAAATTTTGAATCACCAACACGAAGTGCCTTAGAAATGGCTGTTTCAAGGTACTACTGAATACAAAACGGTGTACAGTAGCAAAACCAGATATGTGCATTTCTCGGATCAACATTCTGAAATACAGAGGATGACTACACGTTCAGTTAGAGGCTTCAGATGCTCCTCCTAGAAGTGCTCACAATGCACAAAACCTTCAAGTATAGCTTCTTACATTACAGTCACAAACCACAGCCAGTTTACATATATATTTTCACATTTGTACTATTTTCATACATGCGAAAGGAGAGAGGAAGATTTCACCCTAGTGGAAGGAAGGAGCTGGGCAGGTAACTCCTGGAGATTTAATGTTTTATACAATACAGGAAACTGTAGCACAAATGCTGTTTCCTTCAACATTTTTTATCTGTTCCAGGATCACTGCTCATATGTCAACTCTAATATCTTGGAAATCACAGAGCAGTCCAGATTAGACTTTTAACTGGAAAAGTGAGTCAACTTAAGGAATTACTGTTGCAGTTAATACAAACAAAGCCAGTTCTGACCTACTGACTTAATAGAAGTCTATGAGAATTGAAAACAGTGATCCACTGCCATAGTGACTCTTTGCTCCCTAGATCCTGTATGTTACATTCCTTCCTTCCTTTACAAATATATAGGGACACTGTGAGTCCACCTTTTAAAGTCAGATAGAAACTACAGTAAAAGTCAAAAAAGCTCACTCTACATAGAAAGCACAGCACTGCATTCTAAAAAGAAATGAAGGATAATCTGGTATTCCAACACTAGCATCATCCACTTTAAATAGTATGTTTTATATAAGCACAAAACAATACAATACCCTCTTAACTGCATTTCCATTCTCACAAACTTGGATTATCTAAGTTAGTGGCACAAAATTGCAGCTTACTTTAGCACAGTCAGCCTCATGGGCCAACTTGATTCTTTTGAAATATCACTATGTATCGTTTGTTTAATTGTAAACAACCTTCTTTCCCAGATGTGCTTGTGAAATTCCCTAGAATTAATGCAGGCTATTTTGTTATTGTCTAATGTTACTTTTCCTTTTTCTTTATAATCTGATGATGAAATTAAAGAGTCCGCAAACAATTCCGTATGACATGGCAATCAGCTGCAATAGTCCCTAACTTTCACACACACGTGCCCTGCGGTACAATATTTTCTGAAAAACTGCACCCCTTTCTGGTGACTGCAGCTAATCTGCAGAAACACAGCCAGAAGGCAGGAATGGACTTACAAATTAGACTTCAGCCTAGGCCAGCTGTTTTTCTAGCTTTATTCCCTTTATGACCATCTGTCCCACCTGCTAGTATATACTTCCCCTCACACAGGATACTAAAATGATTTGCTGTGCTGGCTGACATACAAGTATAGATGGAAACTGAACTGGATTAAATCCAACTTTGTGCCACTCAATATTTGGAGCTTTGGAAAAGGACCTTCTTGACTGGCAGTAAAATTTAAATCTGTCTCAAGTCTACTTTAATTTATGCCCACTTCACCTATGACCCAAACGCTAGCAGAGATTGTTGTCACTCTGTCTATGCTCCTTCTGGACTCTGCCAACCACTGAGAGGAAACAGTAGAGTTACACAAGACTCTCCTTTCTGTAAAGCAACTTTTGTCTTTTAAATACACTAGTACACTCTGCTGAATGAATCTATTGAGATCTATCTTGTCTGTTTGCTAAAGGCAAATCCACAAAATTCTGCACTCTATACAGGTGCAATCTTGGGGTTTCGAAACTAGATGGATGCCTGTTTATGTTAACATTTTCCAAAGCAGATATTTGGGCTAACAAGTCATGTTAAAACACCAACCTTGTGCAAATCTCCCAGAGAGACACAATACAAAGAAATGAGGAAGCGAGGAACTGGGAAGGGTTGAGAAAAGGGGAAAAAAATTAGATGGCACGTTGCTGCATGCCCAAATCCTGTAGTCATGGGCTCTAAAGTTTTCTTTGCTGTTTTTGATGAGATTAGCAGCAGAATAAATCTTATCAAGGAGGTCAACACGTATTCTGCAGCATTTATTTTCCATACTGGCTAAAGCACGACAGCTAAAAGGGAAATAACTACTTAAGCATAATTCAGAAGACCACACAGCATGACACTGCCCAAAAAATCAGGAAGAATGTTACAGTTACAAAGTGTATTGTTAGAATTTCATCTCATGTACTGCTGACAATAACAGGAATAACAGGAAAGGAACTGCTGAAAAGGCACAAGAGAGGTCAACAGTTTTGGAGTATTATTTTTAAACACATGCAAAAGATAGATCAGGCTTTTAAAGGACTGTAGAGCAGACAAAGCAAGGGGACGAAAAATTACATGTGTGATGCAAGGAATAAAGACGAGAAGTATAAATGAGAGGAGGGAATAAAGATGAGAAGTATAAATGAGAGAACAAAAGGGAATGAGGAATAAGGTAGAATTCAGAAGGACAAGTTGATGGACTTTATGTTTCCAACAGAAAATTGTAAATTGACATCTGTGTCCATACACTGTCTAAAATTAATTGTTAGTTAACAGCACTACATTCAGTAAGGAGGCAAAGGAAAACCATGGTATCTTAACTGAGCCCAGTTTTAAGCATAAGATTAAAGAAAAATAGATTCATTTTTACATCAGTTCCTGGCAGCTGCTCAGCATTCCTTACTGTCATAGCACTGTTTGCTAGCTGAGTGCTGAAAACATGCCAGAGCTGTGGTGTGTTTTACTGTCCTTCTGAGATCCTTAGGTCTGCAATTTTGAGACCAGATGGAAAAAACCTACTTTTGAAAACTGTTTATAATGCTAAAGTTTAACAAATAATAAAGTGTTACATAGACTTTGTCTCGGGGAAAAAAAAAACAAAACAAAACCACGAAAAAACTTACAGAATTTCTTACAGAACTATAATATTTAAAAAAAAAAAACAACAGCAAAAAACACCTGCAAAACAGTCACAGCCACATTGTGGATGCTCTCTGACACCATCAATTGAAATCCCCCAGGTATTCAAGTTCTAGCAAACAACGTACCTTGAAAGATTCAGTCATGTGCTTTGTTGCTTCCTCTGAACATCCTCCAGCCATGCACTTGTTCTGACAGCCCTAGAAGGAACACAAATCAAATTCAGTGTGTGTTGCAGAAAGGTTGATACACATTCAATTAATTCTTTTTAAGAGAGACTGTATTGAATGAGTTATCAGTAAATATATTAGAAAGATCATTCTTTGTAGTTTCTTAGCATAAGTTTCCATCATCCAGGTTTACAGTCTTACTTCAGTTGTGTTACTTTGCTGTATTTCAGAGTTTTAGTAGGAGTGACAACATCTTAGATTGGATTATTAACCTGAAGTGCAGTAAGGCTATAGACAATATCATGCACCTTTCATTCAATGCTGAGTAAATACATTGTGTTTTTACACATTTTCATTGCACTGCACTGCCTCTACTAAGGCATCCATCCCAGAAGATTTGGTTTTCCTTTTTCTCAGAAAAGCCTGACCAGGAGAACAGAAGAGAGAGGAGAAAGGTTTTATTAAATGAAGGCAGTGATAAGGAACGCTCATCTATAAGAATACGTATTTTGAATTACCTATTATGTTGAACTTCACTGTCCTGCCACTGATCACATTAAAATAAAAAACTGCAAGAAAAGAAGTGACAGTTGTTCCGTTCAGCAACAGAAGGCTAAGAAGGAGAGGTGCAAGCCATCTATCCCATCCATCTACAACAAAAACCCTGTTTTCACAGCATCAGGCTTTGTGGGCCCTCCTGCACAAGGACCACCTTCCTTGCCAGTGGTATTAAAACCAACAGCATGCACAGAAGGAGACAAATAAAGCTTGACAGCATTTCTTGTTTCTGAGCAGCTTCTTTGACATCTGGGGGATGGGCCACAACGGGAAGGTGGAGAATGGCTAGAGGGAAGTGCCACTGATGAGATGGAGAGGGTGGCAGAAGGATGAGCTAGATGCTGAGATGTGGCAGGGATGGGTGGGCATGGGGACAGTCAGGCTGGTCACAGGGCTGTCTGAAAGAGTGAGGAAGGACAGAGGCGCTAAGGGATGGTGATGCCAAGGCTGACACACATCAGCCCTGCAATAAAAGGGTCTGGGCTCCTCATCACTTGGTAGCTGCCTCAGACAGCCTCACCCCTCAGCTGCGTTGTGCCTCAGCTGGGAAGCCCCAGCCCAGGAAGCCCCATGTCAAAAGTTCATTTCTTTAAAGGAAAAGCACACTGGAAACCTGTGGTCAGTCTGAGATCGGTGCCCCAAGGGCTTTCCAGGGAGCAGACTTCACTCCAAGGGTGCACGGTGGGTGGCAGTGCCAGGGAGACCTGGTCCCCAGAATCTTCAGCAGCCACCACATCCTGGGAGCTGTAGCTGCATGGGATGCAAAGCAGGACACGCATAAAACAAACTGCATGATTTTCTCCCTTTTTGCAGATCGTAGGAGTTTGGCAGACAGAAGAAAAGAGCGGTATCAAATTCCCAGCTACAGATCTCACTTCCTTCTCTGTCTGTCCCCAAAATCCCAGAGAGGCCATAATGTCCCTCCTGACTTTTCACATCATCAGCTTCATCCCTTTCGTTCCTCTGTTGTTGTTCTTTTTTGTTTTTCCCACCCAACCTTCTACAGTGAGGCATGCAATCACAACTTCAGAGTTCTCTTTATTAACTAAAGGAAAATCTGCTGAAAGAAATCATAAATGCTTTTATGATGTACCAACATAATTTCTGCTAAAACCTTAAAAAAAAGAAGAAAGAAAAAAAAAAAAAGATAAAAAAAAGTTTCATTTGCCATAGAATCATAGAATCATAGAATCACAAGGTTGGAAACGACCTATAAGATCATCTAGTCCAACCGTCTTCACACTACCACTGCTACCACAAGCACTAACCCATATCTCGCAGCTCCTCGTCCAGACGCCTCTTGAACACTGCCAGAGATGGCGACTCCACCACCTCCCTTGGCAGGCCATTCCAGTGCCTGACCACTCTCCGAGAGAAGAAGTTCTTCCTTAAGTCTAACCTAAACCTCTTCTGGTACAACTTGCAGCCATTTCCCTGGGTCCTGTTTGTTGCCTGGGAGAAGAGGCCAAACCCCTCTTCACTACAACCTCCCTTCAGGAGGTTGTAGAGTGCAATGAGGTCTCCCCTGAGCCTCCTCTTCTCCAAACTAAACAATCCCAGCTCCCTCAGCCGCTCCTCATAAGACTTGTGCTCCAGACCCCTCACCAGTTTCGTTGCCCTTCTCTGGACACGCTCCAGGGCCTCAATGTCTTTTTTGTAGTGAGGGGCCCAAAACTGAAAAGCATAAAGGTGATTCTCCAGAAAGGCAGGCCTTTTTGGTAGAGTCCGCTCAACGGCATTTAGAGTTGGACTGTTTTATAACTAAAGTATTACTCACATTCAGGACAGTCTGAACTAAGCACTGTATTAACAGGTCCTTAACATCCCCCTGTTTCTTCACATACCTCCAAATTCAGTGGTATAGTCACAGTAGACTTCCACAGTACCACCAGTTTATAACAGCTACATATTCTGCTGATCGGTTAGATTAGAACAGTTTCATTGGAAAGAGAAACTTAATCTGTATAGATTCACCAAAACACAATGTGACTGCAAAAGATCTCCATTTCTGAATCTCTGCAAGGAAAACATATTTGCTGCTCACAGATGGATACATTAGTGGCTCCACACACAAACCTACTCAGTATTCAGGTGGGAAGGGTGGAGTTGCAATAAGATAAGCCTTGGTAATAGAGGAGATGAGGATGACAGTCCATGTTTTGATCTTTATTTCTTTCTCTGGTTGTTTTCAAGTATTTTAGAGGTAGCATTGCTAAGTAGTAGAAACACGGATAAAACGGGTTTGAGTTATATTCAAGTTTGAATGCATGGAACAGAAAGATAAATTGGGATATTATGAGCTTATTTATTACAATAAATTTGCAACATATCTTGTTTCAGTCAGCCTAAGCTGTAGGATTAAACTGACTGACGGACCTTTTTAATACACAAGTTGGTCTTCAGAAGAGTCTTAGTTCCTAGATCTTACCGTCCTTTAATCCCATATTGATAGCAACTAACTCTTCTCTTTCACATTTTTAGTTACTTTTCTACTATCACCCATGCTTCAAAAGAGGTGGTCCTCAACCACTTGAACATGGCAAGCAAAGAGTAGCCCTGAAGAGATAAGAGGTGCCCTGCAGGGAGATTTGAAGTATACAGCCACTTGAGGAGCAGACCAGGTACCAATCCTTGCAGAGAGCAGCTGCTGAGCAAGAGAAAAGCCTGCTGGCAAAGGCAAAGGAAGAAAGCACAGAGACAGTGGCACTGAAGCACCATGAGGAAGCCACCACCCAATCCAGCACTGCTCCAACCCTGCCATACCCTGCTGCAGCAGCAGAAAGGATAGAGTGCCATATTGTGGCCCCATCCCTCCTGCCACCAAGTAGCAGCCAGACCTTGGGTGCAATTCTGTGCTCCTCCATCTTACACAGTACCCAATTTTACAATTGGCCCACCGCAGCAGGAATCTCCTGGCACTCACAAGCACCAAAGCTGCATGCTCCTTGAGCCCTGCCTCTCCTTACCTCATCCTTTGCAACAGCAACACTGGCAAGCCATGCTGATTGTCACCTTATGGGCAGTCCCATACTGCCCAAATTGCACCTGCAGCTCTCACAGGGCATGTGCAGATGATGGGCTGGGCACCCTAGCACAGAACCCACTGCAGACAGCGGGAACAGCAGCACCACTTACAGGGTTCATAAGTTGAGAGGTCATAGATAGTTCTGGAAAGATGTTTGAGTAATAAACTTTCTCTGTTGTCAGGTTTTTATTTATTTAACGGCTTTGGAAATCAAATGTTTTAATAATAAACCTTTTTAGTTGTCATGTTCTTTTAGTCATTCATTCACTTATTCTAATGGTGAAATCTCAGATTGAATTTTATCTCTCAAAAGGAAGTAGAAGCAATGGTTCTAATATCAATTTATTGATTTTCTGCAAGAACCAAGCTCTAGATTCTTATCTGTAGAGATACATAAATAACAACAAAATATCAACTATTAATTTCAAGAAATACCCTCTTGTTCCTCCAGGAATTCAACAGCACCTCCGAGATCAGTGTCATCATCCAACTTCCTGAGAATGCACTTCATTTCTGCATACAGATCACTGATAAAAATGTTGAACAGGACTGGCTCTAGAACATCTTGGTGAACCACCACCAAGCAGATGCAGCCCCATTCACTACAATCCTCTGAGCTCTACCATTCAGCCAGCTGATCACCCAGCATGGTGTGAGCTTGTTCATGAGCTCTCCTAGATGGACAATTTGTCAAGAAAGATGCATGAATACTATCAAAGACCTCATTAAAATCCAGAAAGATTACATCTACAGCCTTCCATTAATCCATTAAGCAGGTGACCTTATCATAGGAGATCAAACTATTAAGATGGGACTTACTACTAAGATAGGACTAATTAAGCCAACTGAATTTTATTTGCGCTGCAGTGAATCAGAATGGAGGCTGTGCTTACATCAACTGCCAGCAGGATAAGCACATACTTCTCCAGTAGCCTTAGCTTCATTTGTGACATCTGTCTAATATCTAGTACATAAAATTGGATTTTCTAATAATTATCGGCAATAGCAATCATGGACAAGTACTCAGTCCTGATTTTTCAGTTTCTTCCCATCTCTGCTTCACAAAGTCACCTTCACAGAAGGGACAGCAACTGCATGTTGTGTCATCTTCTCTTTTATCTTTGAAAATATACAAAGCTTGTAGGTGAATTTCAAGCGTGGATTGCCTATGGGAATGGTCTGCAGGGGCTCAGTCTTTAAGGTGCCATTTAGTTCACAGCTCTCACTGAACTCAATGAAGTCAACAGCTCATTTTTTGAGCATGTGCCATGGGGCCAATCCCATTTTCCATTAAGTCATTCTGTTTCACAGATTTAACTTACATTTAAAGCAAGTAGCTAATTGCCTTTGTTAACCACACTGAGATTATATTGAGTTAATCCCACAGTAGTAGAAAGGCATACCACAATTGCTTTCTAATAGATGGAGTCATATTTTAATGGCTCTATGCATGGCTTTTAAATATAAAACATGTTGTTAAATACAATAGAGAAAATTGCTCCCTGGTTTAGTGCCAACATTGCCAAGAGAGATGTGCCAAGCATAAATTTGCCCTTTGTGTTTAATAGCATGGTAAATTTAAAACTGCATCCCTTACAACACTGATGTTATCCTAAAGATACATTTAAACCACTGGGTCAATGTCTCCTCAAAAGTGATTCAGCTCTGTAAAACCTGTATCAGCCCAAAGTATCAAGGCATTACACAAGGATGAAGGTACTTCCTCAGGTGTCACATAAAATTGTAGAGCTGAACACAGCTGGCAACATTTTCTTCATGCCATATGTAGTTGTTCTTTTAAACTAAAAGAAAGGGAAATTTAGGTTGGATGTTGGGAAGAAATTTTTTACTCAGAGGGTGGTGAGATCCTGTCACAGGCTACTCGGTGAAGCTGTGGATGTCTCATCCCTGGAGGTGCTCAAGGTCAGGTTGGATGGGGCCCTGGGCAGCCTGAACTGGTGGATGGCAGTCCTGCCCATGGCAGGGAGGTTGAACTGGATGATCTTAGTGGTCCCTTCCAACACAAGACATTGCATGATTCTATGATTATAGGCATTAGTCTCATTCCAACATGCAAAGAACTGTTGTTCCTGTGTAACACTTATCAGCATTTTTCATACTCAAAAGTTTTCACCTGTTAGATCGTCTCCAAACCCAAACATTCACTCCTTGCATTTGGTCCTCAGACCGCATCACACATAAGAGTTTCCAATATCTTTTAGCATTAGGATGTTCCAATCAAAGCCTCTCAGCTGTTACAGACATGAGACCCTGTAACCAAAATACTGACTTGCAATCAACTTCACTATTTCAATTTTTCCATGTCTCTAGTTATGCTCATCTTTTATGGTGTCCTCCTGCTACTCATGGCTTCTTCAAATCTGAGAATCTACTTTTTTTATGCAGTCAGGTTACCAGACTTCTAGCTGAAAGGATCTTCTGCCTAAACACTCCTAGACCCAGACCACATGAGTCCAAGTTCCTCCTACTCCCTCACACTAGGTGGCTTTTGAGACCCAGTGGTAGAATCTATGACAACATTCTCATTTAGGATCACTTTATAAACTGGGGTGGTATCAAACTGTTGTTCTTAGGATTTAGCTATCCCCTTATCCCATAGTCTAGTTCTCAGTTATGAAATAAGAACTGAAGATGACGAGAAGCCTCTTCACTTTCAACTCAAGCTGCAAATAGCACTTCCTTAGCCTGCAGTGTATTACACATCATTTAATTAAAAAACTGGCACTCGTTCACCAAAAAAAAAAAAAAAAAAAAAAAAAAAAAAAAAATTGCCTCAATATGTACTTTATCTTTTTTTGAAAGAAACAGGATTCTTTTCTCGGTACTGTGCTTATTTTTCCATGATGTTTGCTAACTCTTCTCACCACTGGGGAAGAGAAAACTTTCCTAAGTGGAAGGCAGGAGCAAATAAATATATTGCTTGCAACTTCTATAAAGTTCACATTTTCAGCTAGGAAATTCTTACTGGCAGCTTTTGCAAACAGCTCAAGACCTGCAGTTTCATAAACTCTTTCATCATCTTTTTGGTTCCACCTCCCCACTGAGCTCATGTGTTGCCAATCTTCATCACTGTTCATTTCTGTCTTCAGCAGTGTTCTCAGAGCTACTAGTCTTTCCCCAGAATTACAAAAATGGAAGATACCAAGAATTAGATCAGCTTTCTTGATAAAATGATTGCAAGCATTTAATCTCAAATTCTGTGCAAAAACCACTGTAAATATCGACAAATCAACTCAGCGTGTCCAAGTCAGCCCACAGGCAACTCCAACATCTCTGCAGGGTCAGAATTTCATCAACAGCACCAGCCTCCAGGACAGAGGACTGCCAGGGACAAGGACACCAGAAACCGAACATGCTGCTGCCTAGGAAGTAACTGGAGGTAGTCATTTGTTGGCAGCTCTTGGCTCATCATGGAAGGCAAGAAGACAAAGAAGCAAATAAGCCAGTGATACACAGCTGCAGCTGTGTCCAGTTCCTTCTGCAAAGGTGACCCCATCTCCTGCCATGCAGGGAAATTCAGAAGCAAGTACAGTCCTGTACTGTCATCAGGCCCCAGTGAAGATGGAAAAGAACATTCTTCTCAGTCAAATGTCATATGAGAAACAGTTTTCAATAAAGACCTTTCTGAGACATTTCTCCAAGCTAAAACATTGTCTGATTGCTTTTCCCCTTGCTTGCTTCTGGTTATTAAGTGTCTAAGAAATCTTTCATGCTCTGATTTACACAGTGAGAACAATGAAATTAAAATACTTATCAGATTCCAGAAATCTAGTAGATCAATAAATTTAATGCAAGGCAAGCCAAATCAAGCATCTGATGACAGGTACTCCTGCATTCAGAGCTATAAACATTGGAGTTTTCCTTCCATTCCAGATGTAAAAGAGTCCAACACACAGAAATGACACACATTCTGTGTATTGCTACAGTCATACAGTGTGTCTCTGTCTCTTTAAAACTGTTTTCATCTACCCCCAGGAAATGCTAACATGATTTGGCAGCCACAACACACAGAAGATGAATTTGCAGGGAAATAAAACCCCAAAACAACAACAAACAACATTAACGATGCTCATAGCTCTGAACAAAAGATCCATTCACTTTCAGATAGAGAAATTCTGGATAATACTGTAGGACTGAGTCACATAATACCATTTTTAATATCAACTAAAAAGATATTTACTTAATGACCATGATTAAAGACTTCCAGAGCATGGGGATGCTCATTCATGGAATCTAACAGCCAGGCATGTTTACCTCAGCTGTCATAAGACAGCTGCATGATATAAAAATATTTTTTAAGTGTCTTTATGTCTTATGTATGTACGTGAACATGCACAGGTGTGTGTTACTAGGCTAGTATCACCATGTAGGTTCATCAGGCTGAGTCATTTACATGATAGCATATCTTACTACATGCTACCATAGAGAAGCTTTTTCTCGCAACTTCTTTTAAATCTACACTTTTCAAAATCAACAAGACAGAAGGAGCAAGAAGACTAATTCTTAACCACATATCAAGCCAAACAGATACCTTTGAGGTATCTTAGATTGGAGCATTCTTGGCTTGACAGTCTTCAATAATGTATTCAAAGAACACATACAGCACAAATCCCAGAGCAGCTCCATTGATGTGTCTCAAGCAAAAAAAACCAAAACAAACAAACAAAAAAAAACCCACTAAAATCCAACCAAACAAAAAATCAGACAATTCAGCATGGGCAATTTCAGTGCTTAGCTTTTTACTTAGTTAACCAAGAATTCCTGTTTGCGTTGCTTTCTGCACTTCCAAGTAAAGGAATGGAAAAGGAGTATTCTTATCTGACATATCTGCACTGATGTCTTGTTAGCTGAGTGTTATCACTTCACCATTGCTGCTTTCAATCCTACTCCTTGAGCTGGCACTAATGTTGGTAACACAGTGTAATAACATTGGATACGAGGCATCCAGTAGAGCAGAAGAATAAAGCTTCCACACAATTTAATGATGATCTTTATGATTTTGCATTAGTGTGAGAGTATCAGAACTTAGAACGTACAAGTATTTTTTTTTAATCAAGACAGCTGCACTATACAAATTAAGGTTGAATTTAAATACATTATCATTAAAGTACTCCAAAAGACTATGCAGGCGCTTATCTTCTGGCTTGAGTATTTTGTTTGCTTTAATAGAAAGTATTTTAAGTAGCTTAAATAAACTGAAATGTGTTTCTCTCAAAACAAGTGCCACTGTTTTTATTATGTTTAAATAAAATAATTGGGATTGTTTGAACACAACTTATTGGCTAGAAAAACCTAAAAACAGTGACCAGAAAACAATGGAAATATTTGGATAATCTATCCAAGAGTCATATTTAGTAACATTACTAACTATGTCACAATTCTAAAAGCAGATTAATTTGGTGTCATGAGATTAAATAAAAGCAAGAGTATGTTGCCAATGTAGAGTCACTGCTGTCAGCACTTTCAGGAGAAACCTGTCTAGGAGAGAATGCCAGTTCTTTGACTCAGTGCTTAAATTAATATTTGGATGAGCTCAGTAATGCCCAGTTCATTGTACAAGAAAGTTTGCATCTGTTCACCTGAAAGGCAGGAAGACTACCCAAGGTGAAGGAGAACTACTTCTGCAGCTCCAAAAAAATGCATGCTTGACAAACTGGTTTATCAAGAAGGCTAGTGGAAAGAAAAGAGTTCAACTGAAATACAAAATAACTTGTAAATTAATATAATCTATAAACTCACAGATTAGATAGCAGAACCTGAGTAGGGATCTATTAATCTTCAGGATAAAATTACCACATACTTCAGAAAATTAACAAAATGAGCTGTAAATTATGCAACACGGAGTGATCATTCCTGTTTGGGAAGTATGGAAAGCCTACCATCAACACAATTCAATACAGAACACAAAGCTGCTGTACATCTGTGTTCAGTGACCCTTTTTCAGTGGTTAGTGCTGTCCTGATACATGATCTGCACACCCTACAATCCTACTTTCTTTACAGAAACAGGTAAGCACTCAAAAGAAATCCTCTTTGCAAATAACCTCCAAATGCAATCTGCTTTAACCTTGTTTTCTAAGCCCAACCCATCCTTGCTGGTTTTCCTTCCTGTGACCCTCCTGTTGCTATCGGTCTTCAGAACCATTTCCTCTTCTCCGTCTCCTCACCCCCTTTCTCAGTTCACTACCTTCTTCTGATTGCAGAAAACAGCCCTATTCTCCTGTTATGAGAATAGGCAGATGACCTAATGGATCTCTTCCATCTCTAACTCCTATGAACAGTGCCTCTAAGTGCCTCTTTTGTTGGTTTGTTTGCCTGCTCTAGCATTAATTAGGTTTTTAACGAGTGCATTGTTTGCTAGAATGGCATAAGGAAAAGCATATTAAAGCAGCCAGCTGGATCTTTTTGGCCTTATACTCTTCGCTACCACAGTTGAAGAGCTTTGCTCTTAACCACGAAGAAACTTGTGTTAATTAACTTTCCTCTAGTATTCTCCTTTAATCATCTCTCCACACCGCCAGGTATTAAATTAGCGCCATAAGATTTAATAGTAATACTGATCGGATCTATGGGATATATTAACTACACTGTTATACTAGCAAAGATGAGCCTAAGCATACTGAAATTTATTCTGCTTATTTTCCTCAGGGATCCAGCATAAATTGTACTGCCCATGTTTTGTATACTCGTACAGCTGTAAAGGTCAAGTACAGCTCTGATTTAAAGATGCATGAAATACAGCTTAAAATCTATTTATGAGTTCTCTGATGGTAGAAAATACACACAGATCTTGCAGCTGATTACCAGAGCAAGTGGCTTGATGTAATTACCAAACGATAATGTGAATAAGATGAATGCATTCACAGAGGAAACAAACAAATTCATTGTCTGAAGAGCTACTGAGGGTACAGGACTGGAAACAGATAATTTAGTGGGGGAGACCAAAGCTTCTGCGACTTGAAAATAAATCATTGTAGACTGTAAGGGTGGAAAAACAAGCGACCAAAAAAAAAAAAAAGAAGAAAAAAAGAAAAAAAAAAAAAAAAACACACAGCAGATACAGCAATGAATTCCAATATGAGAACTGACATGATTAAAGAAAAATCCAGCAGACGAAATCCTGTTCTTAAGGTCACGATCCTGTTTTTCCAGGCTGCATATAACTACCGAGGAATCAAAAGAAATACAGGGTCTGGCCTGAATCGCTGGCCTGTATAAGGGTCATTTGTAGCTATTCTCTGAGTGCTTAGACCGTGTCCCATTTAAGTCCATTTTGCACTGGAATAAAGGTTTATGTAAGACACTGAGCAATGATGAATACCACACTGAAAACAGAAGCTTTGGGGAAATAATTAAAAAAAAAACAAACAAAACTCTTGGAGCAACTTTTTAAATACTGCATACACTCCCACTAGAAATAATAAACCAGTAACTTATGCAGCTGGCTTTTGAGTAACTCTAAGCACAATAAAATGTTATGCAACAGCGCGTGTGGTTGCTGGTCTGTAAAGGGCAGACATATGCTGGCTTGATATCACATCTTGCCCTGATAACTTTGCACAGCCTATTTAATTCATCACCGAGTATCGAATACCACCGGTGCAAAAGCATGAGAAGCATGATTTCTGAATTGCATTAACCTTGTGGTGCAGTTGTTACCCATTCCTTGTTCCCCAAGCAGTTTGTTTAGCTGTTGTATGTCCAGCAGATGAAGCTGATAAAGCATAGCAGCAGCTATCTCACCTGGGATCTGAATGAGTTCAAAACCACACATCTAGTCAGAGGAGAATTTGTTATTACTCTGCCTCCTTAGGCACCTGAGTGGTCTTTTGAAATAGCTGAGCAGAGGCCCTGGTTTGGGCTTGCAGGCAGAACTGCAAACACCTGCATCTCTGCTCTGCCACATGCTGCAGGAAGACCCTGGATTGAAATGTCAAAGCTTGCAGTGGATTGAGGTATGCGAGATGCACAATGAAAGCTAAACCTCAGAACCCCCGAAAAACTGAAAAAGAGAAATCCAGCAGACTTTGGCTTAAGATGTTTCAAATACTGTGCTTTTTCCTGAATTCTGATGGTGGGCTAGTCTCCACAACGCCTCCAATTATTCTATGCTTGTTCCAGAGAAAGAACACAGACTAACAAAAGAATAGTGGTTTCATAGCCAGAACACTTAAATGAAGGAAATCTCTCTCTTATACAGGTAGAAAATTTAGACATAGCTTGCCCTGTTGGCACACCTCAACACGTGCTGGCGATTGCTTCAGAGAATTCCTGGGGAGGCTGACAGATGACGGCACAGGGCGTGCACAGCTCCCCAGGAACTGAATCCACAGCTCCTCTTCCTTAAGCAGACATACCCATCACATCCATTGCAGCTCTTCCCAGGGAAGAACAAGCAGAAGTTATTGATGTGGTTTTGGCTGTGCACTCCTCACTTGAAGCTAATGCTTCTTGCGTAAGAGCACACAGGTAATGGCTGCTGACATCCTGTCTCTACTAGTACAGATGGGTTTCAAACAGGGCATAACTGGTTTGTAGGAATGGGAGATCTCTCTTTGGCTATTCACAAAGCCTGGGTTATATCTTTGTGATTGTCCTCTGCTGTGTGTTCAAACACTGACTAAATTTTCAATTATCAGGACAAAACAAAATGGAAAGAAAGTTGAAGCCTTTCTTTTCGCATGAAGGGCACTAGGAACAGAGTTAACCTACAGAGAAGTCCTGGGAACATGCTTAAAGACAGTATCTATGCTGATGTTTGCTTTCTTATTCAAATCAACAACAACCTGCAGAGTGGGAATGTGTGTTTGCACGATAGGCACCCAGCTCAGAATATGCTCCGAACTTCTCTTGTTCTACAGTCTTTGAGTTCAGTAAGAGGCAGTAGGTGTAGCCCACCGCACTAAGCAAATGTAAATTGTCATACAGAAGATTATAACAATCCGGAAAAGGCAAAACTACAGTGCTTGAACGTGGAAAAACACAAAATGAACACCATAAGAAAGCCACAAAAAGATGATTTCATTGATGATGTCAGCTCAAAAGAAGTAAAAATCTTCTCGACTAGAGAGAAGTCAGATACTCCACCTGTTAAGTACATATTCCTCTGTGTAACAACTCAAAGACATGGAAGAATCTTGCTTCATAGCACTAGCTGTAATGCTTTAGCAACAAGGTTACCCTACATGTCCTTTCTAAACACCCTCTGAGCAAGTACTTCATCTGAAATCACTTATTATTTTTTGACAGTGCCCAGAGCAAACTGGATTGTGCCCAGAGAAACTCGAGAACAAAATAACACTCAGCACATTAAAAGTGTCCTTGAAACAGTCTGGTCACAGATGAGGTATTAGTAGAGGTGTCAGCATTAAGCTCACATTAGGAACACAAAGCAACCAGCCCTTTGCCAAAACTATGGCATGGTCATCACAAGTTGAGAGTGATAAAGCTTCTATTAGAAAAAATAACTTTAGTACTAGTTCCATTTCTTAATATTTCAAAGGTAAGAAGACTTATTCTTTTTATTGGAATTATTTTAGGCTTGTCCTCTTATGATCTGTAACATTTGTATCAACAATCGATTTCCCATGCTATAAATTGATAAATGACTTATTATAACAACTCCTGGAAACAAGGATTTTGTCCAACCTACATCAGTATCAGTGCTCTTGACTTGGAATGTCTCCATTACTTCTGAATTTATGAAAGTCAAAGGTATCTTAAAAGACTTTCAAAATGGGATCTGATTTGTCCTGCTGGAATCCAGCTCACTTAGGAATGGCAGAACAGAACATTAATTTCATGCATCTTTCACAATAAGTATTTTGGCCAACTGACAAGAGGAAAACATCACTGGCTGTGTGAGAACCACTTAAAAGAGGAACTGAAAGGAACCAATTGTAAATGCAGCATTTTCAGTTCAGTGGAGAACTAGAAATGAACGCTGATGTTACTGATCTGTTTCCGGGTTCAAGAAGAGCATCAACCTATAAATGTTCAAATCATCTACTGGCACAGACACTTGTTAATACAAAAAAGGCAAAGACTGCAGAAGTTGGCTTTGCATTCAGCAGAGCCCTGTGAAATGCTGAGAACTAAGCTATGGCCACGGACTGGGCCACAGCACAGGATCACATTTAGAAAAAAACACAGATTCAGAAAAAGTTAGGAAGATATGGAAAGAAGAGTTGAACCGAACCCAATACAGCTGAGCAACAGAACGGACTTCCCTTACACTTACAGAAACAAGAGACTTCCTAGGATGGAAAAATTACTTCCGCTTGTCTCCCAAACTGCACTGCTGCTAAGACAGAGGGGGATCTGCTGTAAAGACAGTTAATCCAGTTTACGGTAGTCTGCAATTTAGTTCCCATGTACATCTAAATAGGTAATTAGCAATAGGTAATTAGCAACAAAGCAAATGCTATATACATGACACATAAGTGTCTCTAATATATAAGCATGCATATACAACAACTTTTTTTTTTTTTCTGTGTGCATGGATCTGTACGGCTGTGGCAGAAATCAGGCCTGTGCAGTCACTGTGTGCTGTAACGCCCTATGTGGCAACTGCTGCATTCTATGGAAGAAGTAAACTTGGCTCACGTTACACTCACAACATTACACAACCACAGTATTCCTTTCACCACTATGCTTCAGGCAATACTTTTTAGCAGCTTTAAGGGGTTTTTTGGTTTTGTTCTCCAAGTTTAATGCCACAGCATAGGGCCGGATTCAGAAAGACTGACTTTTGACTAAAGCTAGCTATTGTTTTACTGTTTTGATTTGGATGAGAAACTCCACACTTCAACAGGAACTATACTATTACTGCTACTTTCAAGTGAACTTCATGCAATTTTCTACATATTGTATAATGATGGGCAGTTTTATAAAGCCTTGTGAATTAATTATGTTGTTGTAAAAGAATGCAATTTTATATGGCATATTTTTGTATTATATTTAAGATCTAATAGCTTAAATTTCATACTCTGAAGAACCCAAGGTCTCTTAATCTTTCAAGTGCTTCACATAATTTGGTCATTATTTTATTTTCAACAAGAAGTTACATTTAAAAAGCCAGCAGCAATAAATCAATCAATCAGCCACAAGAGGAAGACCTTTGAATCTTTTAGCTGTTCCCATAACATTAGTACCAGCTTTCCTGGAAGTTTTGCCATACTTCTTCCCTTCTTATGGCCATTTCCTACAATGATTCTTTCTTACAGAATTGCTGCAATAAAAAAGCATCTAGCAAAAACAGAATTTATTCTGCTTATATGAAAAAGTACTACCTTGGCTATTCAAAGTTGATGGAGGAAAAAATTACAGTAATTTGAGGAAAGGTGTTAGGAATATAAGAGAGAGGTACATTCCTCTTCCCTGGTTCAGTGGCAGGCACTTATCAATTGTACCATGGATCCTAAAATTAAACTAATAAGACCCTTGGGGGAAAAAAAAAGGTCCAAATAAGGCAGCAATCTTGTGAAGAGAATAGAAGTATTAAAGAAGAACAAATTATTACTACTGTGTTGACATGTTAAAGAAATGACCTTTTGAAAAAAAATCTGTCTATATTGGTGACTTTCAAGACCATCTATGTGCAGAGATAAACGATGAAAAGGCTAGCAAGTAGAGCCCTGGAGAAACATGTACTGACCTGAACTACTGTGTGAAAGACTAAGACTGGATTAAAAAATATATGTATCTCTCAGTTCATAAGCTTTTCTACTGAGGAACTCCTTCCAGAGCCCAACATCACAGCAAGACCTGATTATAGAGATCGCTTGTCCAACGCTCCCAGAATTGACTCTGCTCTGAGCTCACATGAGTGTTCTCAGGGCTTTAGCTAGCTGGGTTTTGAGAGACCCAAGGATGGAGACCATAGTTCTCTTGGCAACCCATTCTACTGCTTGACTCTCATTATGGGCAGAGTATTTTCTATCCCAAGTCTCTTTTGTTTCAGTTTAAGCTGTAGTCACTTGTTCTCCTGCCATCTATCATTGCTGAGCCCAGCTCCATCTCTTCACTTCCTTAGAGATTCTGAAAGGGAGCTGTTAGGTCTTCCCAAAGTCTCTTCTTCTGACTGAAGAAGTTCAGTCCTCTCAGCCCTTCAACATCAAAGTTTAAAAAGGTAATTCTCTGTAAGGATAACACAAATTCAAGTATTTATTACAGAAGTGATGACCTGTAAGACAACAACCTAATAATTAAACAAGCATATATGGTTTGTGTGGCCTTGATCTCAGTGAACGTTAGCACCTGATGGAATTAAACCTCACTCATAAGCCAGAAAAAAACAGTCTATCTTCTGTGCTTACAGTGAGCGCTTTTTCAAATGGTGTTTGAAATGCTCTACCAAGGAAACTGAATAAGCAGTAGCTGTGTACCTACCAAGAAATCACATGGTGCACTTCATTAATGCATGGGGTATATTCCAAAATAAAACTTGGATCAAACTTCAGTCCTCAAGGGAAGAAAAGTAAATGAGCAACTCTCTTGTAGGGCATTATGACATTAGTTTGTAGAAACAATAATAAACTATGGGCCAAGATGTACAAAAAGCAGATAGGTAAAACTTCTTGATTGTGTTAAGGGCAACATGAATTAAACAACTGAAACCAACTCCTTCAGATTATTTAGTACACACCAACGGGCAACATTAAATGCCTTCCCATAAGCATAACACTGGATTTTCATTTGCAGGAGCATATGGTAACATTTGCTAAATTGTCATTCTACAACAGGTGCTCTTTTCTATGAGGTAACGCTACCTGCCCTTTTAATGGACAAAGTCATAAAGTAATAAAATTGTTTCCAAGGTAAATGGGACCACCCATTCATTTAACCGCAATGTAAAACGTAGAGATATCAAATTGCAGGCGTATCAGTGACTAACAAATTATGGTCACGCACTACTTTGATTTATGCCTAAGTATCGCCAGAATTTAGACATTTAAGGAAAAGGTCACACATTTAATCTCTACATCACAGCCATCGAGACAGTTGAGAACCCATGATTTATTATCAGATGTCACAATCAGTATGGAGTGGCTTGAATGCTTGGTGCATGGCTTGCATGCGGCTGGCTCGTGGCCTGTGTGTGTGGCTCACATGTGGACTAAATATATACATACAATTTTTATTTATTTATTTATTTATTTTTTACCAAAGAAGGAAGGGATGACATCCAAAGGGACGTGGACTAGCTTGAGAAGTGAGCCCAGGAGAACCTAATGAGGTTCAAAAAGGCCAAGTGCAAGGTATTGCACTTGGGTTGCTACAATCCCATCTATGTGTATAGACTGGGAGAAAAACTCATTGAGGCAGCCCTGAGAAGGACTTGGGGCTCCTGGTGGTCGAAAAGTTGGACTGGAGCCAGCAGTGCACACCTGCATCACAGAAGGCCAACTGTGTCCTAGGCTGCATCAAAAGAAGGGTGGCCAGCAGGGAGAGGGAGGTGATTGTTGCTGTCTGCTCTGTCCTCATGAGGCCTCATCTGGAGTACTTCATTCAGGCCTGGGGCACTCAGCACAAGAAAGACGTGGAGTTGTTGGAGCAGGTCCTGGGGAGGCTGCAAAGATGATCAGAGGGCTGGAGCACCTCTCCTGTGAAGAAAGGCTGAAGGAGCTGGGCTTGTTCAGTCAGGAGACGGCTTTAAGGACACTTTGTGGTGGCCTTCCACTACTTACAGGGAGCTTAGGAACAAGATGGAGACCAACTTTTTACAATGGCAGATAGTGACAGGACAAGGGGGAATGGTTTTAAGAAAGAGATGAGATTTAGATTAGATGTTAGTGGGAAACTCCTCACTGTGAGGGTGGTGAGGAACTGGAACAGGTTCCCAGAAAGGCTGCGGATGTCCCATCCCTGGATGCATTAAAGGCCAGGCTGGATGGGTCTCTTGATAGCCTGGTCTGGTGGTTGGCAGCCCTGCTCATGGCAAGGGGTTGGAACTGAATGGTCTTTAAGGGCCCATCCAACTTGAATCATTCTATGGTTCTGTGAGACTATCTAGCATTGTAGGATGCACGGTATGTCACTGTAGTGACATGAAGACACCAGTTCCCAGGAGCATGGCCTACGAAGGCAAATTGTGCAAATTCTGTAAACAGAGCTAACCCTTTAGTTCCTTCATTCTATCATCAGCAATAGAGGTCCTTGCTTCAAACCTACTACTCACCCACAATTTAGCAAGATAACAACTGTGTTAAAGCTGTCCTCTAATTTTGTAATCTTCTGTTTTGCATGTGACTTTGTAGCAGATTTCAACACTCAGTTTCTATGGAAAAAATCAGAGCATCCACTGGATTGCACAGTGCTAGGAGAACTAGGCCTGTCAGCAACAATCAGTGCAATAAGTGGACAAGGCAGCGCTGCAGAAACCATCAGCACAGTTCATTTCTTATACATAAGATTCCTTCAAGCAGGACTGAAAGAGAGAGTTAAGGATGGAAATGGAGAAAGGAATGGATGGGACTAAAGAAAGGAAATGATAAATAAGGAGGCGAAAGGATTAGCAGTTGTAATAATGCTGTTGTTTACTGGTACCTTTATAAATGTACTGGGTTGGGTTTTTTCAGTTTTCTTTTTCAAGAACCAAGAACATACTAATAGTCAAATGGTAATTTTCTGCACCTTTGATGTATGCTTTACAAATACACACTGACAGCCATAGCCCTGAAGAGCTTGCAGTCTGAACAGACGAGGCAAATAAAGGGTAAAGGGCTCAGACAGAGCTGACTTGCCCAAGGCTACACGACTTGAGAGTGATGGACTGTACAAATCTTTTTCTGCTGTGGCTGTTGCTTCACATTGTATTTTCCACAGTAAAAATACATAGCACAGTTAGCACTGCTGTGAAAAAGCAAGCAGGTCTATGGCTTGTTTGCTACTTGTTTTTTTGCATGGGTGTGCCATTAACATTACTGTCAGGTGCTGGATAATGCCCCAAAAAAACAGGATCAATCCCTCTTTCCTCGACACACAGCAAGTGCAACAACACAAGAGGTATAAAATGTGACATGTCTCACTCTTTGGCAGGCTTGTATTCTGGCCCAGCACATTCTGGCAGGGAGAAGCTACTTGGGAGTTTTCCCTGAGCAGTTCCAGATCACTTTTCTGCTACCATTGGTCCACCACTCTCTCCAATTGCAGAAAGTGGGACTCATCAGGGCTTCTCAGGTTCCTCCAAAGCACTCACCTGCTCCAGACCTGCCATTGTTGGTAGGTTGCATCACTGCCAGAACCACCCATGGAAGAGCAATGCTAGCAAGCCCTCAGGTGGGATGAGAGTGACGCCTGTCAGCAGCAGCAAAACAGAGCTGGAGATCCCTGCTAGTCACATACCTGTTGTACCCACATTCCATCTGTTAGAGCTAACCAAGGACAGCAAATAAGCCAGTCTTGTTCTCCTCACCTGCTAACTTTGGGAGCAGGCTGCAGCTGTGAAGTTCACAGTCAGCCCAGCACAGACCTCCTTCAAAACCCAAGGACTTCCGTTGGTGAAGCTGCCCCGCAGGATGTAAAGGAGCTGTGATGTTCCCTGGGTGTGGGAAGCACCCTGCCACCTCCATGCCCTTTGCCTTGACAAGCAAGGCTTCCATTTAATCTTCAGATCAGCCTCGCTAAGCAGAACATAAGCATGACTGGTAAAAGAAGAGTTCCCACAGATTCTCATCTCTCACGTTAGCGTTCACTCCCAACAGCTCTTCCGTTATCTGAAGCCGTCCCCGAAATTACTCAAAACCTCTGAACACGTCACTGGGTTTTACCCGTGCTCTATTTTAGTACCAGGGCAGACCCGAGACCCATAAAGACCTCGTGGGCATACGAAGGCGCAGTGCCTGCCGGCAGATCGTGCCCTCGATGGTTCTCTTATTTTCAGTCATTAAGCGTCCCACGGTACAAATAAAGTGTAAGGAATACCCCGGAGGAATGACACGCTCTCCCTCCCCCTCTCCTTACTCGGTATTTCTTTTCCACGTACGCTGCCCGCAATGAAACAGCGCGGAAAGCGAGCCACGCCGCATCCTGCCGCCGAGTCTCCAACGATCAATCTCGGGGACAGAATTCTCCTCCGCAAAGCAACATCAGAGCGTCAGAAACGTAAAACCACCGCTTCCTTTGTTCGCCGAGGAAAGTCCCTCTGCCACTCCGTATCTCCCGCAGGATGGACGGAGGGATCGCGGAGAAGCGGTCCCGCTTACCTTCATGGTGCCGCCGAACGGCGCCGCTCCCCGCGCGATGCGATGCGATGCGGACCGCGCGCCGCCCGATCCCCACACGATCTCCGCCGGGGCCGGGACTGCTGCTGCTGCCGGGGCCGCCGCCGCCGCTCGCGGGCTCCGATTGCATCAGCGGGCGGAGGGAGGGAGGGAGGCGCGCGCGGCGGCGGGCGCTGGAGAGCGGCGAGGGGCCGCGACCGCCCCGCCTCGCTGCCGCCTCAGGCGCGCACACCTCCCGGCCGCCCCGCCCGGCCCGGTCCCGCGGCGCTCACCGAGGGCAGGCAGCCGAGCGGCGGGATGGACGCGTGTGCCGAGGGCAGCGCCGTCGTTTTGTCCCTTCTCCCTTAGCAAGCACTGAGAAATTCGCGCTCTGAGTCATTTCCTCCCGCTCGCGCTGACAACGAGCACCTCGCAGCCGGCATCGCGCGGCAGCTCCCCCGGCCTTCCGCTTCCCACCGGCGGGGAACCCCGCAAAGAGCCACGGGCCCGCCTTGGTTGCAGCCAGACGGCATCGCCACGCGTCCCAGGGTGCGCCCTGCGGCCTCCTCCTGCCGCCCCGAGCCTCGCTACAGCTCTACCAGCGCTGCCCTTTCTGCTCGGGCACCCGTCAGGCAGGTCGCCAGCAGCTGCGGGCAGGGCAGCGAAACGGCAGAAGGCCGACCTACTGCTAGGGCACCTGTACTACGGGGTGTTTTTGAGAGAAAACCCCAGCGTAATGTTCACAGTGTGCTTCCTTTCATCTCTACTGATCTTGCAGTTCAGTCTTTTCATGCATTACTGTTTTCATAAACATTTTCTCCCTCTGATCTGCCTGAGAGTAGTTGTAGAATGCTGTTCCGTTTCAGTTCTGCTGTCAGAAGTGTCAGGTTCTGCCCAGTGATGTATGGGAATTCTCTCTTGTGTGGTGCTGGAGACCGGTTATAAAAACAGCAGTAAATCTTATATCTACCACTTTTTTTTCAGCCAGGTAAGAAAGTGCCATTCAACAGAATTACAATCATTTTTGATTCCAAAGAAACACAGGTAAATGATGCCACCCAAAATAAAAGCTCATGGGAACAGTGATGGCTGTTTAGGAAAGAAGAAAGATGAAATAAAGGATGCAAGGCAGAAAGGTGAAGCAGTAAGGAAGCATCAAACAGATGCGTATCGTCCAGTGGAGGGCCACAAAAATGACCCAAGGGATGGCACACCTCCCCCGTGAGGACAGGCTGAGAGCTGGGGCTGTGCAGCCTGGAGAGGAGAAGGGTCTGGGGAGAATTTTCAGTATCTCAGGGAAGGCTTTGAGAAAGAAAAGGACAGACTATTTAGCAGGGTCTGTTGGGATAGGGCAAAGGAAATGATTTCAAGATAAAAAGAGGGGAGATTTGGATTGGATTGAACAAAAAAGGTTTTTACAATAAGGGTAGTGAAGCACTGGCACAGGTTGCCCAGAGACGTGGTGGATCTCCACCCATGGAGATGCTCAAGGTCAGGCTGGAGGGGGTTCTGAGCAGACTGATCTGCTACAGGTATCCCTGTTCACTGCAGGGGAGTTGGACTGGATGGCCTTTGAAAGTCCCTTCCAACTCAAACGATTCTATGATTCTGTGATAACTGTTGTTCAGTGCTCATGAGGCAATTCAATCCATTCACCATCAATTAACTTCAGATTCCAAGCACGACGTAAAAACAGCAATACTGTGACAGTCCAAAAGTGCGTTTAACCCAGTATGCTGCCTCTGGTGATGCGCAGGATCAAGGCCTACAGAAGCTACATGAACAGAACAGGCAACTAGGGGTATTTCCTGATAGTCTCCTAGCCTCAAGATGTTTGTGCCACAGCAGTTTTCTAAAAGACGGATTCATGCTTAATGGTTGCACATGGGTTTTCCTTCTGTTAATTTATCCATTTTTCTTTGAACACATGTAAATTTTGATATCTACGATATCTAGTGTTAATGAGTTTCACAGCTTACCTCTGTTCTGTGGAAAAAAATACCTCATTTTGCTTTGTTTTCAACTACCCACTGGAAAATTTCACATGAAAAATTCCCTTCTCCCTTCTGATATTGTGAGAAATACTATCAACAGAAAAGAAGCTGAAAATATTCATTTGCTCGGTGCCATTTGTGATTTTACAGACTGCTCTTGAATCCACTGTTAGTCATCTCTTTTCCCAGATGAAGTGTCCCAATCATTTTAGTCTAAATATAAGAATAGTTACATGCCTTTGATCTTTCCTTAGGTTGGGCACATGAACTAGATGCAAATTGAAATTGCAGGTCACCAGGTTTCCTCTTCACATTTTCCTTTCTATTTATTTTCCTAATAGTGCCTGATGTTCTGTTTCCTAATCCAACTGTTCCTGAGCACTGAGCTGAACTGATATTTTTACAAAAATAATTCCAAGGTCATCTAAGATCATTCATAATCCATCACTGTTTCTATAAACTTAGCTTTTGCTTTTCTTTTTTTTTTTTTAAACTATGTGCATCCTTTTATATCCTTACTTCCTTTGTATCCTTATATCCTTTTGTTATATCTTTGGATACAAGGAAGAAGTCTTTAACAGTGAGGGCAGTGAGGCACTGGAACATGTTGCCCAAAGATGTGGTTGGTGCCCCACCCCTGGAGACTTTCAAGGCAAGGCTGGATCAGACCTTGGACAACCTGATCTAGCTGTGGGTGTCCCTGTTCACTGCAGGGGAGTTGGACTAGATGACCTTTAAAGGTCCCTTGCAACTCTAAGGATTCTATGATTCCGTGATATTTACAGACATAATTACCTGCTATTTTGACATACCTGTACTCAGCTCCAGAAAGTCCTGTATCTCTTTGCAAATAAATCTTGTCTTGTTGAATTCTTTAAGACTATTAACCTGAAGGATTTAATTTCATCAGCAAACGTTGTTTCTACTCTATTTGCCTCCATTTCCATATCATTTTCTCAATCGTACCTTTTCATCTATTTCTCATCTTTTAACCAATCAACGAGGGGAGCCACTAGAGCATCCTTTTCCTGAGAGCTTATCTTCCTGAATGCTTTGGTAAGGATCCTTGTCAAGTCTTTTGTAAATTCAACCAATGAGACCTCTACTGTCTGCACACTCATGGAACCTTTTAAAGAAATTCCTGGACTAGCTAGGCAGGACTTCCTTTTACACAAGTCACACTGAGTTTGCCCTTCGATGTGTATTTACCCAAACATCTTTTTCCATTCCTTATTACAACTTCTACTGTTCCTCCAGAAAATAAAGGGAAAAGATAAATGTTATCTGAGCTGCAGACAGTGTTTGCTACTGCAAAGTCAAAACATCAAATTCTTCAGACTATATGATGAAAAAGTGTTATTTTTATTTATAGTTGAGATGGCCCTGAACTGAAATAAAAATCAGAAAAATGAGACCAAAACACAGAGAAGCTATACAGCTTCCCTCAAACATCGATTGAGGACATTGTTCATTTCTATGCTAGATTTTCCATTAACGCAAAGCATTCTGTGAATGCATGACAGTGCTGTTAAACTTTAGAAGTTTTAATGAATAAGTTGTTCACAGCTATGATAGAATTCAGTAATTTATATGCTTCCATTCCAAAGAGTTTTCACAAGTTCGAGACATCCACAAGGTGAACATGAGCTATGAGACCTGGGTCCCTACGTGCAGATGATGTATGTAGAACAGCCACAAAACCCTGCAATTAGTACATCCCACTTATTTTGTTGGTGGGCAGATGAGCACAGCATTCCTCCTGTTTGCTTTGGGTTCATGAGTAGATTTTGTTTTGCAGTTGGCCAAAGGGGTTTCACTCATGCACATTATTTAAATGAGAACTGAATAAACTTACATTTTAGACACAGAAATATGAGGAACTACTGTCTGGAAAATGAAAAAGCTTTATAAAAACCATATGGGAAAATCTGAAAGAGGCAGCTTATGTAATTGCATAGTTCTACAATGAATGAAGAGCAGAAACCCATAGCCTGATACATTCTCAAAGGTTTCCTTTTATAACTCATGTCTGCCCAAAGAAGATAGGGTACAGATGGGTAGAAATTGTGGTTTTTTCATTTAACAGAATTCTGGGATTCTGTGTTTTTTTGTTTTTTTTTGGTGTTTGTTTTTTTTTTCTTCCTTTTGAGATGGAATGAGAGCAAAAGATTTTAAAAATTTCTATGGTAAAGTGTGGGGAAATTATTATCCAATCAAAAGGTGTAATTTTGACAAAATCACTGTTTCAATTTGAATTTGAACTTCTTCAATTTTGGAAGGTTTTTTTGTTTTTTTGTTTTTGTTTTTGTTTTTTGTAAATTAAGCTCTTTTGAAATATGTTCCAAAGCTATTCCAAATGCCAAAATGCATCACTTTCAAAAATACCAGAATGATATATTTTGATCTTTCTAAATACTTTTCTTCTGCTTAGCTGTTCTAATAAAGCTTCCTCAGTTTCTGTAGTTGCAGGAAAGTCCCTCTACTGCTTCTCACTACTTCCCTCCCCCCCCCAATAATCTTCCATCTAAAATATATGTGTCAGGGAAGATCTATGGCTGATTTCAGTCACAAAACTAAATCCATTAAGATTTAAGCGAGTAACTGCAGGACGCAGTTTCAGTATAGCTACCTTGCAGGACTGTAAGTATGGCTCTGGAAAGCTCTTAAAATTCTGAAGTTACTGAGGGAAAGACAAACCTCTGGATGCAAATAAGGCTGGTGCTGCAGAAGTTTCCTAGCAGAAAACAACCATGTATTATACAAATTGTAATTTGTGTGTGTGCACGTGTGAATGTTTGCATATATACAAGACATTAGAGTAAAAAATTTTGTTGGTTAAATTAGATAGGTTGCACCAGAAGTAATGCCTCCTATTTATTTCTGTCTGACACTACAATAGATACAAAGTGCACAATAAAACTATTTGATAGAACAAATTCTCAGCTACAAGATGCTATTTTTCCACACAGTCACCACCATTAGGTATGCATTTTGGCCACTGATGAACAAGAGCTCTTCATTTTGTGGTGTGACAACTATGCATTTCCATCCAGAATGTTTCTTGTCTTTCACTACTCTGTCACCACTGCTGAAATGCACCACCCACTGTCTCACTATGTTTGCAGCCACTGTTTGGTCTCCATTAATGTTCAGTAAGTGTGAAGGAATGTCAGTAGGTGCCGTTTTTTGCATGCAGAGGAATTCAGTGCCACACTTTTTCTTCATATGCACTTCCATGTCAGATGCCATACTGTCAGACTGCCTCTTTGCTGCCATCTTTCACACAGCAACAAAATGCAATGGGATATTGGTGGGAAGGTTCAACTTCCATTGCCATACCACCAGTATCTGCCTCTGACATCATGGACTAACATAATAAAATAGGAGGCATTCCTTTCAGAGCAGTCCTTGTATTTCAGTGGATAGGTTGTTTAGTATCTTGGGCATACAATCAAATAAGAAGAGAAGCTGAAATAATAAACAGAAGAAACAGGTGGTACCAACTCCTGGTCTCCATTTTGGAAAAGAAACAAACAGGGTTCTTGAGAAGATGAAGGCACAGGAGCCTCTCTCAGTTACAAGCTTATGTCACCACTCTGAAGAAGTGCTTGAGTGAGATGTAAGGTTTCAGCGTAATCTGCAGAGAAGATCTATTTGTAGTAGCACCTTTCCCCAGTGCTTGCTTCCTCGTGCCTATCCTCATGTCGTTCTGCCACCTCGTCAGATGCACCAACTTGACTGTGTGTGGGCTGTGTTGTGTAAAATGGATTACTGGTGCGATCTGGGTTTAAAAAATCCCTGATAAAAAGCGTAGGAGGAGGAAGTAATTGTTGTAGGTGCTGAAGGGTGAAAAGTGCTTAAGCTGGCATCACAGTAAAGGACTACAGATTGCACAATCAATTCAGAGAGAGAAACATCTAAAAATACCATGAAAAAAGATGAAGGGGAACATGGTAACAGAGCACCTGACAACCAGGAGAACACCAAGAAAAAGGCTGAAGGAGAAAGGTTTTTATGTGCAAGGGTAATGGAAATTGGGAACAAACACGATGCCTCCTGCTGCTTCATTCCCACCCATTGGGAAAACAGCATTTTTACACAATAAGCACTTTGTGAGCCTGTCACTTATTTCTACTCTGAGAGGCAAGAAAAACAACCCAAGAGTTAATCAGGAACAGAGTTTGCTCCCAAAGTTGATTTCAGCTCATTTTACAGCCACTCACCTTCCTGCCTCTCTCTTCACAGCCTCCCCAGCCATGGCTATGATGGCTTGCAGGTTCCTCCTGCCTCTTCCAGAAGGTTCTGACCACCCTGCCTAAGCTGCTGCCTGCCATGCGGCTTTGCTGGCTGGGGCCAGCACCCTCCACACCTTAGGAGAGAAAATGTCCACAATGCTGATGGACTGAGGGCTTCAAGGAAACTTTTTGGTGGAGGTTAGGTGTTACTGGAGGCAGAAAGCTTGGTGTGGGAGCAGCTGCAAGCTGTGCAGTGGGGCAGAGGCCCAGCATGCAGCAGAACCCACCTCATCTGGTTCCACTGAATGCATCCTTACCAAGTGATTCCAGAGCGTTTGTCAAAACTGATCCACTCTTCCACCTTTTCAGAGAAGGGAGATGATTCCCTGTCAGCTCATTTTCCTCTATCTGATGTAATTCCTAAGATGCCACAACTGCTGAGCTGCTTCTTCCCTTGCCACGGCTGCTGGAAGAAATGGAAGAAGGGAAACGAAGCTATTGTCTTTTTATTTTGTGAGGTTGGGAAAGAAGGGAGGCTGCAATTTTAGGATCATCTTTTACATACACTAGATAGTTCAACATAAAAGCCAGACAGCCAGGCCACAGGAAGACTCAGTAGTTCCTGCATTTCCTGATACTAGAGGGACAGGATTAAGGGATATTATAATGCTGGTGCCTTTGATAAGCTCAAGAACATGGGGATTCGATTGCTGTCGCTTGTCTGCTGGAACCCAGCTTGGTTCCCCCTGGAGACCTGGATGTCTCTGTCCCACACTTATAGGTGCAAGTGCAGCTCCCACCTTTCCAAGTTCAGCCGGTAGCAAGGCATGACATATGTCCCATGGAGACACGTGTGCACATCCTCATGCATGCACACAACAGTGATGCTGATACAGCAGTGTGCTCGTATGGCTAAGAATACCAGTGGTATCCTGGGGTGCCTTGAAAAGAGTGTGGCCAGCAGGTCAAGGGAGGCCCTCCCCCTCTATGATACTGCTGAGGCCATGTCTGAAGTCCAGTTCTGGACTCCCCTGTTCAAGAAAAACAGGGAACTGCTGGGGAGAGTCCAGGGGAGAGCCACAAAGATCATGAGGAGCCTGGATCATCTGCTTTTGAGGAAAGGCTGAGAGACCTGGGGCTGTTCAGACTGGAGAAGACAGAGAAGGGGATTTTATCAATGCTTACAAATATCTAATGGGTGGGAGTCAGGTGAATAGAGCCAGGCTCTTGGTGGTGGCCAGTGACGGGACAAGGGGCAATGGGCACAAACTGGAACAGAAGAAGTTTCAGCTGAGCACGAGTAAGAAATTCTTTACTTTGAGGATGACAGAGCACTGGAACAGGCTGCCCAAAGAGGTAGTGGGATCATCTTCTCTGGAGAAAGTCTAAATCCTCCTGGACAGTTTCCTGTGCAATCTACGGTAGGGAACCTTTTTTTGCAGAGGGTTTGTGCTGGATGATCTCCAGAAATACCTTCTAACCAATTCTGTGATTCTGTTTGAAGAGGAAAATGATGCATACTTTTAAAGACAGACATAATGAGATGGAAGGAGGGGGACATTTTTTTTTTTTTTAACCAAAAATGTCTTTTACACTAAAGCAGTATAAACAGTAAATCTTGCTTTTCCTGATTTTAGGGGAAGAGCTTTTGAATGACTGGAGAAAGGAAGACGGTCAGGCAACTGCATTGTCGCAAATTGAATGCTGACTGTCCTCATTCATCCTTGAATTTCAGCATGACTGCTTTGAATGCAGGCCAGCTCCACGCATTTCACAGTGAGTGGCTCTCTGTAAAAAGTTCAACACTTATTTGGTGGTTTAAAACTACAAGGCAGTTCACCAGTCTCAATTAAAATTTACAGAGACTCTGCAGAAGTAGAAAACAACCTGACCGAAAATTTCCAAGAAGGGCTTCTGGGAAGCGCTCCCCGATGTTTCTCTTCCTCGCAGCTCCCCCTGGCGGCCCCGCTGCCGGGTGGCAGGTACACAGCTTTCAGCGAGCAGACTTCCAGGCGTGCAGGTAAATTAGATGCTAACGACAGCTCTATCACACGCATGCATCTTGGAGATATTTCTCAAGATCTATTTACAAATCCCGACTTTGGCATCATGAATTTCACACTAAATTACTCCGCATCACTTCCGTCATTTTTATTTCCTGCAAATTGTCACATAATTGAGGAGGATGCATTAGCATATTGAAAATGTGTTGAAATTTGCTTGGAGGAGGATTACGGTATCTTCAGAATCCGCATTAGACTAAGCACGAGTTGCAAGTTTTCTGAAAGATGTTTTAATGTGCCAAGACCAATACTACAGGGGTAAAGCTGAGAACAATAGGGGGCCACAAAAGCCAAAACTGTTTATTAAGAAAGACTGGAAACGACACACTGGTGCTGTCAGAGCTGATAATGGTAACATGAAGAGTAGAAGTAATAGCCAAAGGAAGCCAGGACACAGCAGCCAGAGAGATGAAGACCAAGGGCTGGTAGCAACATATCGAAAGGGACTGCAGGGAAACCTACAGTCATCATAGGCATCCCTACAGACTGGAAGGAGCGGTCCTTGAGAGCAGCCCTGTGGAGAAGGACCTGGGGGTCTTGATAGACAAAAAACTTAACATGAGCCAGCAGTGTGCCCTTGCAGCTCAGAAGGCAAACGGGATCCTAGGCTCCATCAAAAGAGGGGTGGCCAGCAGGGACAGGGAGGTGATTGTTCCCCTCTACTCTGCTCTTGTGAGGCCCCATCAGGAATACTGCGTCCAAGTCTGGAGCCCCCAGTACAAAAAAGACAGGGAGCTGTTGGAGAGGGTCCAGAGGAGGGCCACAAAGATGATCAGGGGACTGGAGCACCTCCCCTATGAGGACAGGCTGAAAGAGCTGGGCTTGTTCAGCCTGGAGAAAAGAAGGCTGCGGGGTGACCTCATTGCAGCCTTTCAGTACCTAAAGGGAGCCTACAAACAGGAGGGAAATCAACTCTTTGAAAGGGTGAGTGACAGTAGGACAAGGGGAAATGGTTTTAAGCTGAGGGAAGGGAGATTTAGGTTGGATGTCAGGGGGAAATTCTTTATAGAGAGAGTGGTGAGGTACTGGAACAGGCTGCCCAGGGAGGTTGTGGATGCCCCATCCCTGGAGGTGTTCAAGGCCAGATTGGATGGGGCCCTGGGCAGTCTGGTCTAGCATTAGGTGGAATGGTTGGTGGCCCTGCGTGTGGCGGGGGTTGGAGATTCATGATCCTTGAGGTCCCTTCCAACCCTGGCAATTCTGTGAACTTCTCTTTTTCAGCTTTATAATTAAGCAAACCAGAAAGTGGCAGCTAAAATAGCCTATATCTTGAAATTAGCTTGAAACTTGGCAAGGAGATTGCAGCAGACATCGCAAGGCAAGACTTTGATTACTTTAAAGCAGAGATGCCTTTTATAACCTTGCTGACAGTCTCTTAAAATAGCGGTATCATACTGTGAGCAATAACAATGTCTAAGTATTCTTGGTTAATAAATGGCAACAGTTCCCCAGAAATAACTGGCCATAAACTATACGCAGATTTAGATTATATCTCTCACAGTTTAGCAGATACAACTAGGTGTACTCAGATTTTTTTTTTCTTTTTTAAACCAGGAAGCATTAACTCCTTGGATTTCTTTGGATATAACCAACTTTACAAAAGCTAGTAGAAAGGCTACAACTTCAGGCAAAAGAAGTTTTTAGAGCACTACCTAGTACTTAGAACAAACACACCTCAACAACAAATTTAAATTCCTGCTTTGGTGTTCTACTTTCTCTATGAAAATCCATAGCAGTGCGATGCAAGCTTGCACATCACCAACAGAATAACAAGTCTGTTATCAGGCCACTCTCTGGGATACAGCAAAGATCCTTGTGTCCTTGAAATGGAGGGATCAGAACCTGCTCTAAGTTCTAGACATGTCTTTTTTCTCCTAAACTTTCACTTATTTCCTCGTTTCTTGCATGAAGAGGATGTGGTAGTTTAGCAAAGTTTCCAACCTAATTGTGATTTTCACATTGTGATGTTGGAAACTAGAACATGAAAAACATGCTGAGATCGTGACTCCGGTCGTAGCTCTTGTCTTCAGAAACAGATTTTGACCAAAGTATTAAAGTTCAAGATGCTCAGGATTACACAGTAGTGAGCAACAAAGCAATGGAAAGCATCATACACTATAATTGAGAATGTCCTATTCACCTGGAAGTTATGCATTGTCAGTGGATTGCCCTTGGGATCAAGCAGCACCCTATTATGTACAGGAAGATGCCTACAAAAGCAAGAGGCAGATACTTATGTAAAAGAATGCTTATTGTAAGAGACAAACTTTTAAATTAAAATTAATCAAAGACTATTCACTATGAAAGTAAAATCACCATAAGACAGAAAAGCACATAGTCCTTAACCTTTGGAAAGGAAAACTTGCCAAAACGCTTTCTCAGCATTCAGGTGTAAAGAGACACAAAGACAAATTATAGAAAAAGGTACCCATTTATTCAAGATATGACAAGTGTATTTACAGTATCCATTTGCTCAGAATGAAATCCACCCTTACAATTTTTTTTTAAAGCAGCAATTATAAATTACATTTAAAAGAAGAAACGTTCCAAATATGTTTCTGTTAGAGATTTTTTTTTTTTTTTTTTAACAACAGAAACATTTAAGGCTAAGTAGTTCAGACCATTGCTGCCACCCACATTTACCTTAGCAAAACCATCTTAAAGACAACATTACCTTGAGGGATTAAGACTCTGTGAAACTCAGCATACCCTTTTGTTCCCTCAGATGCATTTCACAACAGTTCAAAACTGACAAAAATGACTTTTCATTTAAAACAAAGAATTAAACAGGAGCAAGATGAACTGCCTACATCTCGGTTCCAGAGGGCTAAAAGATAATATACAGTAATGCATTCATTACCACTGAAAGACGTCAGATTTCTTGTCGATGAAAGAACTTCAGCTTTCCAAGCTATTTGCTTTCAGTTAGAGCTCCAGTCACGTGGTGTAATCCACTTGTCCCATCAGCTTACTTTTCAAAAGACAAGAAAAATCTTCAGGTAGCTGACTTGTAATGTAAATGATGAACACTGCTTTAAACAGCACTTGATTCCCACAGTACAGACACTACTGCTCTACCAAAGCAAACATGATGAGTTTGCTAAACAGCTGTAGTGTTATTTCTAGTCATTTAACACACAACAGATCTGCAGGAACAGTTAAAACTGGTTCATCTCTTGAGGTAGGAGCCACAAGTCATATTTAGTCCATATGTAACACATGCTATCAGGCAAACATAGTCAATTTTTTCATATAAACATTCAAGAAAACACTGATGTGTCTTCTCAGATACTGTTCATTCTAACTGTCATGGCATTTTTCCCCCCAGTGAATCATTTTGTGCCTGTTTGAGAAGGAAACTAATTAAATATGGGAGTTAGAAATACTAGGTCACAGCCATTAACTTAGTTGCAATGAGAAAACACTCATGCCTTATACAAAAAGCTTTGTAGCAACTTCCAAAACAGTATCTGAGAATTCTTAAAAGATATTTTGAAAAGATACCAATTTTAACTGCATAAGAATAAAATCAGTCATTAGGCCTTAAAGACTACGTAGCTAGTTGAAATACTATCATTGCATTTCAGTAAGTTTTTAGGATTACATTTGAAGGGAAAAAGAACATTAAAACAGAAAACCCTGTAACCTTCACAAATACAGTTTTCTTAATGATCACTTTTTGTTAGTTATCTATAGCTGTATCTATTGAAAGTACACAATGTTTAACATTCCAAGAGAAGCAGAAATGTGACCTTTCCATTAGCGGGGGACATATACTCCAGGCAACAGCTAAGTTGTTGTTATGACAGATACAAGTTTTGAGTTACTTGAAGGTTTGAAGATAACCCAAGGAACAAGTTATGTAACACTGAGATTGGCACTTGATCGTTAATTAGCCCATTTACTAGATTTGCTCCCCAGAGACTCACATACACAGAGTTTTAAGTTTTCATTTTATTACTGTAAAAAATAAACGTCAACTTGTAGTTCCAGAATAAACAAAGAAACCTTAGCTTCAAACCATTTAAAAACAAAAGGTTCATATTTTGATAAGATACATTTCACAAGATTCATATCAGCACCGTAACCAAGTGCATTTTTTTTTTTTTTTTTTAAACCAAACACGTTTTGAAGTTTTCACATTAGTGTGAAGGGGCTACATTCTCACCTGGATGCAGACATAACATGACTCAAGAAGAACAAACTGGAAGGAGTGTAAGTCAGTTTCTAGAGTTCCCTCTTGAACTCTACATGTTGGAACCAACACTTAAAACTGAAGTTACTGAAGACTGACCTTCAGCATATTCCAAAATGGAAGGCAAATACAATCAACTTACATTTGGCTTTGAAACATTACCTTAATGTTTTATTTCAATCACATATTTACAGAAAAGCATACAACAGAAGGGTGCAGGATTTCCTTTTTAGTCATAATATACTTAGAGATGAATAGTCATCTCAACTTTCATGCAAAGGTGCATCTCTTGTTACACAAGAAGTTTTCTGTACTTTGCTTTTTTTTTTGTTTGTTTTGCATTCTGAGGGTAACAAGAAGAAGGTTGGATAAGTTGGAGTGACCTTAGAAATGGAGGCCTGTTTGCTCTACTGCACCTTCACAATAAGGAGGTAAAGTACAGGCACCTTTAAATCCAGAAGGGTTCATTACCTTTTCCAAAACCAACAAACACAGTCTTGAACAGTTGTGATGTGAGTTATTCCATGACTTTCACCTCTTCAGTTTACTTCCTGAACTCTGGAGTTACTTTTCCTAGAAGCATACTTGCCAAGCTTCTAATGTATATTGTCGACTATACAATTTAATTTAAACTGTTATGTAAAGAATGTTACAAGCCTTTCCTTTTTACACAACTTAATCTTTGTGCTGAGTATTCTTCAAAAGGATTTTATAAATAATACAATAAGTTTAGAATCAGTCTTCTGCCCTCTTGTCATTATACCATGTTGTTGCTTTCTCCAACTTTATCTACAAGCTGTAAGAAAGAAACAAAAGTAGTTTTAAGCTACAATACATTTATGTATGATTTAATTAGTCTCAAATGCAACTTGCTGTTTGCACAGTTGGTATGTGACTGAAAAATGAGTAGTACTCACCAAGGTTTCATGATTTAAATTTGTGAAATTAAAAATCTTGCATTGCAATTGTGTTTCTACATGACATGTTTTCTTATATAAGACGTTAACAGTGCAACATGAAGATGCAAGAAAATGAAAAAGGAAATAGAAGAATACAGATACCACTGCTAGCTTAATGATTAAAACAAAACAATGCGGTATCAGCCACACATGCATTAGTAGACCAAGTAAGATATTTCAACTGACCATTACTGTGGATTCTCTTCTGAGCCTACGTAGGCTTTGAATAAAACATTAACAATTATCTTTTTAAAACAAGATTTAACCCCATTATGATCAAATTAAATGTGAGTAGACAAGATCAATTGACAAGTAAAACATTCAATTGATCATGAACGATGAGCCAGAACATGGCCTAAGCTGTACAATTGGAACAGATGATCTTGAAAACTAATTTTTAAAATACAGACTGATATATCTCGTAGTTATGTCCCCTATTAATTTTTAAGCAGTAGCTATTAAAACTGTAGCTTTCAAAACCAGGGTTAAAAACATTTGTGTTAAAATACATACAGAAATTATCACAGTAAAAGCAGTTGACCAAAATACCCTACCTAGATTACCATCTTTCTGGCACCCATTTATTGCCTTCATATCCTTGGCTACTTAGTTAAGAAAATAGAAAACTGCATTTGAAGAAGTACAAAGCTTAGTAAATAGCCACGAATCAATCTGTTACAGCAGGCCTGAATAAATGTTGTACTTGATGAATGATTACGCATGATGAGAGTTTCTGGATTCACCATGCAAGCTGCAAATTAACACTGCGCAAACCTCTTTGTTACTACAGGCCATTTCCTTAGATACATCCAGATACTGCACAAAGAAGAGAAATGCCTCTCTCATCTGACAGGCAGAAGAGGCACAGAACAATGGCATGGTTTGCCTATCTGTGGTCACCTAAGGCCAGGAGTGAGACAGGAACCAGTATTCATAGTCACAATCCTGAGTCACAATCCAGGCCTCTTTCCCCTTTACAAGGCTTAAGCAGGGGCAGCTTCTACAAAAGTGTTGTTTCTTTTACATTTAAAAGTCTCTCACTGGGAACAAGGGTTATTTGTATGGTGCAGAAACTATGCAGTAATACACTCAAATTCACTGTTCTAAAAAGCTGTATCTGATTTACTTCCAATGCATTTCTGCTACTGCAATAGTAATGAAATAAGAAAAACAGCAAAAGCCTTACATTTTACATTAAGCACCAAACACTTACCGAGCTTATACCAGGTAAATTCAAGAGAGAACCAAGGACTGGAACTCTTCTAATAAAGCCAATCACCACAGGAAAGAACCCCCTTTAGGTTAGATAAAAATATTGTATTAGTTTTATAAACAAACTATTTTAATGTTGCTCTGAAGAACTGGAAATTCAAGTCCTGTAATTCCTTCGCTGAAAATTACTTCACCAAATACATGAACAGACATTTAGCAAAGAAAAAAAAACAAAGAAATATTATTTTAAATTGATGTAAACATTTTTCTCATAGTTGGCAACCCTCAGAATCAGCTGTTCAAAGAATTAACTAAGGGATGAATACCCAACTTAGTCAAGAGAACTGATGTTCCCATTTACTTTCTCAAAATTATTATAAACATTGAGATAACATTTTTTTAACCTTATAGGAAATACATTCTTGCAGTATCACTCATCTTCCTATGCCCAATGTAAAAACACTGGAAAGGTAATTCTAGTAATCCCCTTTGAAACCAGATATGGCAATGTTTAATCGACTAAAGAAAATTAAGCACAACATGTTTGTGCACTCACGTAGTTGACAAATACATGTAATGTCAGAAATTCAAATAACGAGCCAGGAGTTGCTGCCTTTTATAGCTGGCATGGTTTAGCCCCTGCACTGCCAGTTTGTCTCTGCAGTAGGAAAAAGGATTTTCCGTGGCAGTATCTCAGCTGTCTGAAGTCAACCGCAGCAATTCAGCTGGTACTGGCAGTCTAGGTTCTCTTGCTGGGCTACACACTTCCCAGCATAGAATAAGGACTGGCATGTAAATCCACCTGTCATGTCTGATCAGAGGAATTTCATTATTCACCATCCTCTTGCTGGTAAAAACGATTTGGTGGATCATATCAATACCAGGAAGTTCCCCCAACTCCCGCACTCCCTGGGCTATTTATTTTATTTTTTTTAAAGACCAATCATTGCACTGAACTTACACACTGTGATGCAGGGTACACAAACCACTTTTAACAGACAGACATAATTGGTGTAACCAAGAATGCAAAATAGTCATTATAGTTCAGATAGCATCTTTAACAAGAACTTCAGGTATCTTTGATCTGAACAAGGCTCTGAGAGCAGTTTAGACTATGATAAAAGAGACTGTATTGTAATAGCTGTCTCCAGGGAATGCAATTTGAATGTGTAAAGGCAAAGAACTGAACCTTTGATAGGAAACTTCTGGCAGTACGCTAAATAAGGGGATTGACATTCTAGATATAATCCAGAGTAAAATCACAGCTACATCTCTCTCACTGCAGTTAAACGTGTATTAAGTAAAAATCTCTGCTATTATTATTAGCAGTTTAAGTGTTTCTGGCTACCAGTACCTAAAACTTTTGCTTTGTGGACAACGGGGTCTCTTCTAGAGTATGAAAGATGACTTCATACTAGAAGTCCAACTGTACAAGAGAACTGTCTACACAAATAAATAAATAAAGAGACTGAATAAAGTATAATACAGTGCACCTGCCACATAAAAAGTTGCCAAAAAACATAATTATAGTTGATATTGACAAATCTGAAGCAAAACGAAGAGATTTGCTTGAAATAGTAACTTGCTAGCACTGTAACATGAGACACAAATCTTAGCAAGTATTAAGAAGTAGAAAAAGTTGTTTAGAGACAGGTTTAAAAGATTCATTTAGAATTATTTATCAGCTGTTGACACTTTCCAGGGTAAGATGTAGAAAATTCAGTGTGCCTTATGTTAAATAAATAAGTATTAGATGGAATTTTGTCTTCAAAATAGAAGTCCAGGAACCAAAAAAAGCTTCCCTTCTTACTTATACTAACACACTTTCTACTTCGTTTTCTGAAGTATGCAACTTCAACCACAGAAATAAATGGTATGTTGCAACAACCCAGGTTCTTTCACCCTTACAATTAATTATAAAGTTAAATGACATGTTGTAACAGATGCAAAATATCTGTTGTAATGTTATAAAATATGCAGCATCTACATAGAGGAGAAACAAATGTTTAAGTCATTTCAGACATCAGTAACCAGCATCTCATACGTTGCAAACAGGGCACAAGTATAACAACACATCATAGAAGCCACCTCCTCACCGAGGCTACCATGGAAATCAAACAGAAGACTGTGAGGCTAAAATGTTTCTAAGCACATATTGTGCCTCATTTATTAATCCAAAGAACAAAATCCCCACCAAAACAGCTGAACGACCAACAACTCAACCACCAAACCAAGACAATATAGGCATTTTAGTTTTCTTTTATATGGAAATACTTAAAACTTGGCACTTGTAACACAATTTGATCTCCCAAATATTTTGAAGCTGTACAGTTATTTGATTAGATATAAGCTACACTGCCAAAAGTCAGTTTGATATCTGCCTCACCAACATCAGCAAATTTGAGTCTTGGAACCTTTTTGCCTCTTGCAAATGTAACCCAACACCTTTAAACAAAAATCTATCAAAAGTGAACACTCAAAGAATGTTTTCCCAGTTGTAATACAGTACGCTAAACAAGTACATGTGCTCCTCAATACATCAACATAGAAAGCAATTTTGAAGCAAGTCTTACCTGAATAATAGGAAGAACCCATAAATTTCAAGAATCATTCCTATTAAAGGCCAACCAATCAGAACTATGAGCACACCACCCAGGAAAAAGCCCGTTGCTTTCATTTTGTGTTTTTGGAAGAAGAATCTAAATGTTCTTTCTAAACCAATAACAAAAGCCAAGCCAGCCACAAATAAAACCTAGAAAAGACAAAAACCAACCAAATAAAGAACACAGCTAAATACATTCCTAAGTTTAGAATGCAAGCACATATTATTAATTCACAACATTAGACTGCATTTTTGCACAACTTATTTTAATATCAAGATTGAGAAAACTTATTAGTGATTTTAAGAGTCTATCTTCGTGGTCTCTAACAAGCATAATCATGTCAGAAGACCTGGTGACAACAGCTGTCTTTCCTGTAACATAAATACAGTTGTTACCTGCAGTCAGTACTAAAGTTTAGTACCACTAACAACTAAGATTCCTAAAACTGGGAACAGACATGCTACAGAAGCACCCCATAAAGGTCATCTTTAATAGCTTCTGCTGATCATTGCAAAGGCAAAACAAGAAAAAAGCTGAAGGGCATTATCAACTATCTTCCTTAATTTTGTCTGTGTAACAGGCTACTACTATTCACTAGTTCCAGTGTAGGCTGAACATCACAGCAGTGCAGCCTAGCTAAAACTGTTTTGAGTATCCTTCAGCAGCAAAGCATTACTTCATTCTTTAAGCATACATCTGGGCAACATCTTTTCTGGAAAGAGATTATACCTTAGATTTTACTCATAACTAATAGATGAAATTCAAGTTCATGTCATGTAAAAAAAACAAAAAAAACACAAACGTGAAGCTACTTCCTTACCACATTTTACCCCTTGTCTTCTCTTTTATAATTAAGCTTTCCTCTAATGATATAGTAACTTCTCTTGCGTTATCTTTGGTTACCACATTGCCTTTCACTGTCTCTTCCTACCTACATTCTCATTATTTTCCCCAAACTGGATCTTGCATTTCCATCTTATCCTAGAAAAAAGACAACATAAGCACTGTTTTCTTCTGTACTCTTTCAGTGTGCACCCAAATTCAAAGAAAATTTGCAGAGTTTCCATCCAGCAAACCTCAGTATTTGATGCTGCTGTCATAGAATGACACTGGTCCATTGTGACCACAGACTTTTGGTTATCAAAGGAGGACACAAATCTCTATCAAGCTGTGCTGTCTGGCTGGCAAAGCTGAGAACAGCTGGGGCACAGCAATATCAGATTTAGAAAATGCAATGTTATTTTACTTTGTTATTTTATGTACCTGCCCTAGGATTTATTTTCTATCCTGCTTAAGCAAAAACTTCAATTTGGTAAAAACTCAAGATATTTCAGCTTTCTGTTGTGGTGATTTGCCCTCCTAAGCCATTACCAGCAACTCATGCTTCTCTCCATCCTAATAAGGCACAGCAAAACTGCATTTAACATAATGCACTGAACACACCATCAGCATTCTTATCCAAATAGATACCTAGCTTTCACAGTTACCTTACAAGATCATAAAAAAAAAGTGTTAGTAATAATAGCTGATCTAGAAATCTTATTTGCATCAGCATAACTGTAGGACAAGCTGCTGCTTGTCAGACCAATATACCACAGGCCTGACCTGGAGGTACAACATTAAGATTGATGTGAGCTGCTCTAATGTTAATCAGGGAAAATGATTCACTCAGATCACTGCGCATAACTCTTCCTTTACACTAAGTTACCACAGTACCTTTTATGACCCAATTTCTATTTGAAAATATATTGTTTTTTACGTTTATTTTTAACATATTATATACTTAATTTTAAGCAGAGCAGAATTTAAGACCAAAAGGTACACACTTACATTTCCAATAGCAAGAAGAGCTTTGTCAAAGAAGAGTATCATTCCAAAGAAAAGGAAAAACACTCCAAAACCTGTTAAACCCATTCCGATCTCTGCAAGGAGAAATAAAATTAAGTATATTACATAACATGGTAACAGGAAAAACTCACGCTTAGAAATTGATACAAACTTGGAACGTGCAACACATAGAAAGTTTAAATTCGTAGACAAGCTCCTAGACTATTTCATGACTACTTAAAAAACTTCCCTGAACTACAAATAAAACTAGTCCTGTATAAAGCAGTTATTTCAATACCAGAAAAAGAGATGTTTGGGAACTGCTTATCATAAAAAGAATCAACTTAACAACGTACTGAAATTGAATGCAACAAAAGCATGTATGGATATACACATATGGCAAACATCCCTTTTGATTTACTGCTAGCAAGGATTATTTTGGGAACAGATAATAAAACCTTGTTTTCTATTTGCAACTCTTATCCCATAATGCTTATTGCAAACACGCAAGTACCTCGTCCTCCTGAGACCTCACATTCCATATTACACGCATGGCAATCCCATTTTCCCAACTTCCGGATTAAATACAACACAGATTAATGCTGCAGGCTCCTTCCATGTAACACATGCTGATGACTGTTAAACATTAGCTTGGGTCTCCTGCCAGCTGTCAGTTTTCACAGAACTCGTAGATGGTATCTATCTCTGAGTTCTGCCTGTCGGTAAAGGTTGTTCAAGAAATATTGGATGGGCAAGAGCAGGATGGAAGATTTGTTTGTCTGGAAATGTCAGGCTATGATTAAAACTACCATTTGACAATAGTCTCTGAGGTATTTTGAAGAACATACACAGAAGTACATCACACCTTTTAAATTAAACGTCTATGGCCTTCCTGTGACTCTCACACAGACTGCATACAAGAAATAACCAGAACAGGAGCAATCTTAGTTGTAAAAGCTTTGGTGTTTATCTGCGCACTCACCAGCTTATGACTGGAGAACTTAGACATCTGCAGGACATAAACACATAGCTAGCAAAAACAGCACTATTACTACAGGCAGGCTGGCAAGCCAGTATACTTTGAAGATGTCAGTATTTTTGTGTGGCCTAACAAACAAAAAGCCCTTCGCTGATACTGTTAGCCAAATTAAATCTGGAAGAGATATCTAAATGTATTTTATTTGCTCTTTTGACTGCAACACAGATCTACTTGATCATTTAACTTTGCTTGAAGAGCTCAGGAATGAAGGAGCATAACAGTGTCCATTTCAGATGCTTAATTTACAACAAAAAATTCCCAAACAGCTCAGAGTAAAGAGATTTGTTACAGCAACGTTCAGATTCCCCAACTTCTCCTTTCAGCAAGGTTGCTGACCACATGGTGTTAACTCATGGTATTAAGTCTGCCACATTAAAGCTTTACTATGAGCATTTTAACTACTCTGTATTAAAACTACTACCAGACATTTACTGTACCTTCTTACAATGAACCACAATGAACAACGAATTGCAAATTGCATCTCCACTGAATCAACTGACTGAAACTAACGTAGGAATTGTAGTCTGCCCTTTCTTCTAGTGCTCTTTACTTTAGAAGAGCAAAAACAATCTGTATTCTGGAAAGAAAAAACACTCTGAGGCAGGATTCCAAAGGAATTACCAGCTGCCAATAAGATAAATATGCTGCCACGGGAAGTGAGTATTCATTCCTTCTTCAGACACAGCACAAAGTGGGGTGCGAGCAAGAAACAGAGGCTGACTCCCAACAGCTGCTGCAATTACAGCTCTAACACTTCTGTATTCACTTGAAAAACATTTGTAACCACTTACTGCCACAGCGGGTTCAGTTTCTCTTTAGAAATCAACCATACTCTCTGGTTAGCACAGGAAAAAAAACGCCCGCCATTCTCATCCCAAAGTTACGCTGAAAGCAGATGAGATACTGGCAACAGAGGGTAGTAGTTCTGGACTCATTTCAAGTAAATGTTACCAACCCAATCACATCAGAACTGTGTTGGTTGTTTTTTTTTTTTTTTTCCTCTGAAGAGCACCAAGTCAACTGTGTCTGGCCTTGTCCTTTTGTAGTCTTGGCAAACAATAAGCAAGGAAGTTTTATGAGGGGCATAAACTATTGTTAGAATGCTTTCTCCCATACCATAAAAGTCTGCCTATATATCACTCAAATACAACTTTTTCAGTCTCTAGAAATGCAGATACACATCCTAGCCATGTGATAGTTTTTCTTTAATAGCTGCAATTCGCAGAGGGGAGGGGATCAACACATTCTCAGTGTTCCTACAAAAACCCCATGAATTGTATGAATAGTGCAGCAAAGCATCAAAATCTCTTAGCAAACACTAAGTTTTAAGATAGACTGGTTATGAAAGTTAAGGGAGGAAACTACACATCCTCTATCTTTTTTACAAAAATAAGTATGCATTGCAGTCCAGAAGAAAAAAGGTTGATGCACTTTTTTTGTGTGTTACAATTATGTATTTTCCCAAACAGAAGCGAGTGTCAAAACATCTGAAGAAATATCTTAGAAAAATGTGAAATTCAAAAGCCTCACACTGCACATCATTTTATCTACTACTCTCAGCTCTGAATCAAAGCCAACAGAGTCAGCAGGAGGAGGAGTTAGCTCAATGTCTCAAAAAGAAACTAAGACAAGTACAAACAGTGAACAGATCTCTTTTTCCCAATGAATACTTTGGATGGGACAATAGGGGAATGGGCAAAAGCGAAGCCCACAAGGCTTTAACACATTATATACCTAAGAATTAGCCCTAGGATTTAACAACCATTCCAGTAGCAGAGCATAGCACCTGAATTTCTCAGAAAGTCATTAACCTTGTGCGCTGCTAATTCACTTTACTGCCCATTTACACCCTTTGCCTCAGTTGGCTCACCAATGTTTTCAGTGCTCTGCTATCAAGTTAAACTTCTTTTCCCTACAGCTTTCACACTTGTCCTCCTTCAAGCAACATTACAACACTTAAAACTCATTTCCTTTTATGATAACTATACTGAGAATGTATCGTGCATGATACATTAACTTAAATAAAAGAATGACGTTCTCCTTTTCTTTGCAGTTTCAATGTCTACAAACCCTCTGATTTCTTTTAATTTCCCCTTTCAGCATCTTTAATCCCAGCCGTTCCTAGTGAGGAAAAGCAAAACTACTGTCAGGTCCAAGCTGTTCTTTGTTTGCTTCAGACTGAGTTCCTGCTGCTCACCTTAAAGCCCTTTCTATGCCACCTGCAAACACTCCATTCAGTAACAAAGTTAACAGTAAAGACGCAGACACGTATTTACTCAAAACCATTAATGCCACGATTAATGCATACGATTTAACAGACATCTGCCAATTCTCACTTCTGTGTACCACTCAGCTTTCATTCATTCTCTTCTCGCCATTACCGTCAGGTAGCGACACCACCACCGGGAAACACCTCGCATCCCAAAGCACACGCCGGCAGCAGCAGCGCTGTCGACCAACGCCCACCTGAAGACGCTGGGCGGGCCGCGACAAGCTCTATTCTAAGCTGACACCCCCCTCACTTCCAGCTTTACCCCACGAGCCCCACCAGCACCGCTGCCGCAAGGTACGAGCGCATCCATAGCATCCCCCGAAGCACGGCGATGGGGACAGCGGCAGCTGAGCTCCCCCTCTGTCCGCACACCCCTACCGCCGGTACGCACCGTCTGAGCCGGACCCTCCCCAGCGACCCCCACCGCCCCGCCCGGCCCCGCGCCCGCACTCCGAAAGCGAGAAGCGCGAACAAAGGGCGCGGCCGGGTCCGTCACGTGCGGCCCTTCACCGGGCTCGTCCAGCCCTCCCGTCAGCGATTACCGACAGGCACCCCTCCGCGGCGGGAGACCCGCGTTCCCCTCCCACCGGGAAGCAACGGGGTGAGGGCGCGGCGCGGCGCTCACTCTGCGTGTCCGAGAGGGAGATCATGGTGGCAGCGGGGCAACAACGGGGAAGGAGAAAGAGCCGAACGGCAGCGGCAGAGCGACAACGGCCACGTCTTCCGGAAACACGCAGCCCCCTTCGCCTCGCCGCCGGCTGAAAGGACAGCGCCGATTGGCGGGGCGGCGCCCAATTAGCAGCCGCCTTGTTCGAGTGGCTCCGCCCCTCCGCTTTCGTTCCGCCGAGCGGGAGGCTCGTAACGTCGGCGCGGATTGGGGAAGAGGGCAGCACGTGGTAACACTCGCGCTCGTCTCGCTGTAGACGATTGGCTGAGGGGAGCCGGCAGCGGAAGTAGGGGACAGAGGAGGGGCGGAGCTTGGGAGCCGGCTGGCAGATGGGAGGGCGCGGCAGCGTGGGGTGTGTGCGGCCGCGTGGGAGCGGGGCGTAGCGAGGCGCGGCCAGAGGTTGCGCGCGTGGTCGCTGCGGTTCCGTCACGGGCCTCGGGAGGTGCGGGACTCGCTACGCTGAGGTGGGCGCCACCCGAGGGTCTGCGGAATGCTCTGCCCGCAGGTGGTGCGTGCTTCTCCCTGTGAGTTCAGGTATCTTTCTGTTTATTTACTTATTTTTCTCTCAGTGAGAGGTCGTAGGCGTACGTGTTGGGGTTTTATTGCTGAGTGACGGAGCTATCTCTAAGGAGAAGCGTTACTATGGGTTTTATTCCCTTAGTATTTGTAACCACAGAGTGCTTTGGGCTGGAACGGCCGTTAAAGCTCGCTCAGTTCCAACCCCTGTCACGAACAGGGCTGCCGCCCAGCAGCTCAGGCTGCCCAGGGCCCCATCCAGTCTGGCCTTGAACACCTTTAGGGATGGCACGTCCACTCTGGGCAGCCTCAGCACCTCACCACTCTCTCTGTAAAGAACTTCCCCCTGACACCCATCCTAATTCTTCCCTCCTTCAACTTAAAACCATTTCCCCTTGTCCTGCTGTTATCTACCCTTGTAAAGAGTCAATTCCCATCCTGTTTGTAGGCTCCCTTTAGGTACTGAAAGGCTGCAATGAGGTCACCCCGCAGTCTTCTTTTCTCCAGGCTGAACAAGCCCAGCTCCCTCAGCTTTTCTTCATAGGAGAGGTGCTCCAGCCCTCTCATCATCTTCATGGTCTCCTCTGAACCTGTTCCAGCAGCTCTGCATCTTTCTTGTGCTGGGGGCCCTGAGCCTCGATGCAGTATTCCATATGTGGCCTCATGAGGGCAGAGTAGAGGAGAACAGTAATAGAATGTTAGAATATCTGAGTTGGAAGGGACCCATAGGGTTCATTGACTCAAACTCAATTGATCCAGCGTGGTGGATCCAATGCTCAAACACAGACTTGCACTATTTCTGTCAGTGATTGCATATACCAGGTGTGAATTAAATTTATTTCTTACTTAAAGAAGAGGTGTACGGGGAGGTGAATGAGTTCTGAAAGACACGGTTTATTCTTTTCCCCTCTAACAAGAAACTGGACCAGAGCACACCAAAAATGCCACTGCTGTGCCCGAGCCCTACATTCACTGCAGCTGCAAGCTGAGTGAGAAACAGTTTTCTTCCCATCTTTTTTTGTTATAGTTAATAATAATATTGTTATTAATAGTATTATAATACATCATTATTATTATCTTTTAGAGCAGATCTGCTATTTCTGTGATAAGGAGATCCCTTTACAGAGCTCATCTGGGTACTTATATGTGTATGCATGAGAAAATACATGCATGTCTTTGTTTGATTCTTATTGGTTTTGTGAGTACAAAGGAAGGGGAGAAGGGACAGAGCCCCACTATGGAGCACAGCAGGTTCTGGGGGCTGCAGCCCCGGCACCATCCTTAACTCTGGCGGATGTGTGGGTGGGAGGATTGGAGCTCTGTCCTGTTCTTATTTCCATCCCTAGCTCCAACACAACCCCATCTCCATTTCCATTGCTATCCATACCCTAAAGTCATGCTCGGCCCCATGCTCATCCCCCAGCCTCGTGGGGCTCATGTAGAGCCTCAATCCATGCACAGCCCCATCTCATGCACAGTGCCATTCCCAACAGAAGCTTTACTCCATCCCTGTTCCATGTACAGCTCAGTGTTCAAACAATCCCCTCCCTTGCTCTGCTGGCCACCCCTCTTTTGATGCAGCCCAAGGTAACTGTAAGGATGCTTTCCTTGATCACGGCCTGTTAGCATTGCTCTCATTAGAGTTGGACTGAGGAGCTTTTATTTGAGGCTGCATAGAAGGTGAGGTAGGAAAGCTGCCAGTAGTGGGACACTGATTTAAATCTTCAGGGCCACAAGTGACACACATCACTAACGTGCCGCTTAGCAGCCTTTCTCCTGTCCTGAGGGCTGCTTAAGAAAGGGTATAATGGGATGATTGCAGTAATTTTACTGTTTTTACAGTAGGGTACAACTGCCTACAGGGTAGAATGCTTCCACTTGTGTTTTGTCCGCTTATGAGGTATGAGTTTGTCTTTATTCATTGTCTTAAGAGCTGCATATTTGAGAGTCAAATGAGTTCTTTGCTGGCAGTGTTGGTACAGAATCAATTATAAGGTATACTGAATGCTTCTTTTAGAGGCAGGAACTGAACTAAAGACTTGTAAAGCTTTAGCAGCAGAAGGGGTTACTTTCGTAGGTCACTTTCATTCATTTCCCACTCTTTTGATAAGAAAATGTTTTATGCTTAATGAGCTATCAGCATAGCGGTTTGTGATGATTGCATTTATTTTTGGAGAATAGAAGTATATTACATTTATGGTGTGTCAGTTCCGTACTTATTTTCTGCATGTCCCTCCTTGCTCTGTGCTTGGAAGAAGCTAACATTTCCAGATACTTTTGTGCAAGTGGCAGGTGATGGAGAGAGAATTGTATGACTTGGATTTTATAGGAGATGTGGACACACTGCTGAATTATGCTGTCAGCTTCTCTCTGAAGCGTGGACCTTCAACTTCTTCTAAAATACAACATCATCTGACAAATTCAATCCTTTATTTGCATATTTTTTTTAAATACATTTTTGTTCTATTTGTAGGAACCGAGTAAAATATCTCGTGCTTTAGGATTAGCTTTAGTGAAGGTCTTCTGATTTCTGTTTCACCTTCCCTCAGATTTGACTTCTGCACATACAATAAATCGTTGAGAATTACCCAAGGTTTAGAGAATATTAAGCTTCTTCAGATTTATATTACTAGCATATACTACAGCAAAGAGTGTCATTCAGAAGTTAAGCCAGCAATTAGTTTGTCTCATTGATGATCTAATCTCTCTCCTCTGAACCAAATTGTCTTTCTACTTCCTCCTGTAAGTTCCTCAAGGTGTTATTGTGGGTATTTTTCTAATGGATGCACTGCAATTTGTTCTGACTTTCTGTAAAGTAGTCTTCAAACAGAACTGAAATAAGGATAGTTCTAATGTGGGTGAATGACTTGTCTAAATTACACCATGCATCTGTTAAAGGGATGAGAAAGACTTCCATAAAGTTTAAGTCTTGGTCAAAAATCTTTTGATTCCATTTGGAAGATCTTTATAGCCTAAGGCTCTGTGTAACCTTAAGAGCTGTTTATAACTTCACACCTATGCAAAGTCCCCTACACCTTTAGTAGGGGAAAAAGTGTGTTGTCATATAGTTGGAGATGTTTATTATAGTTGGGTTAAATGTACCAGTGCTTAACCTGTTATACTAGCACCTCATATATTGACAAATTGCTTGCAGTAAATATGTTCTAACTTTAGAAGGATTACTAATGAAACTTTTCTTCTTTGTTTTATTCTTAGTGACAGTTACTTGGTTAAGTAAAATCTCCTGAGGATAGCCCTCTGTATTCTCTAGAGATGACAGCTGTGGAAGGTAATCCAAAATTAGCACTGTGTGTGTTCATTTTGTTGTCTTTTGGTTAACGGACATGATCACCTGATTTATTGATTGTTATTTATATGCAGAAAAGAGTATCAGTTCTATGTTGTTATACTTCAGATTTGAAGAAAAAGATGTCTTCATAGAGTAATAGAATGGTTTGGGAAGGGACCTTTCAAGATCATCTGTTCCAACCATCCTGCCATGTTTGTGTTTTTTGTTGGTTTCTTGTTTTTAAACTGCATAATGTTTTTGTTTCTTAGATTAAAAACTAAAATTGAAGTTGATTTTTCAAGAAAATTACTTGGCTTTCAGTGTATTGAAAATATGCTTAATATTATAAGACACTTTCAGCTCATTCCTGCTGAATAACAGTGGGCTTTTTGGAAGACAAATATCTTCATTTTGTGCCATTTGTAAAGAAGGTAGCTTTTTGAATGGGAAACATTTTTCTTCCTTAAGCAATTTATCATATCTGCTATGTTTGGACCAAACCTAGTATTTTGGAAGAAAAAAAAAGCTATTTTTCATGCTTTTCTAGCCTGGCTTGAAAATGATGGTACATGATTGACATACTGTGTTATTACTTTTCCATCTTATGGGGTTGAGTTATAGACCACAGCCCATATAATTGCTCAGGTTGGAAAAGACCTTGAAAATCATCAAGTCCAACCACAACCTAACCATACTACCCTAACTCTAATAACCCTCCACTAAATTGTGTCCCTGAGCACCACATCCAAATGGTTTTTAAACACATGCAGGAATGGTGACTCAACCACCCCCCTGGGGAGCCTATTCCAGTGCTTAACAACCCCTTCTGTAAAGCAGTTTTTCCTGATATCCAAACTAAACTTCCCCTGGCGCAACTTGAGGCCATTTCCCCTCGTCCTGTCACCAGTGAGAAGTGACCAACCTCACTCTTGCTGTAAGCACCTTTCAGATATTGGAAGAGAGCAATAAGGTCTCTCCTCAGCCTCCTTTTCTTCAGACTGAACAGCCCCAGTTATTTCACTTGCTCCTTCACAAGCCTTGTTGGCCTTCTTCGGACCTGCTCCAGCATCTCGATGTCCTTTCTGTACTGAGGTGCCCAAAACTGAATGGAGAACTCAAAGTGAGGCTTCACCAGTGCCAAGTACAGGGGCAGGATGACTTCCCTAGTGCTGCTCGCCACACCATTCCTGATACAAGCTATAATTCACATAGAGGCACATAAGGATGTATAGAGGCAAATCTAAGTCAGGCATTTGGGGACTGTTTGCTTCAGCACTTTTCAGATCTGAAGAATGGCTTGTGTTCACAAAAAGCTTTTGTCCTCCACATTCAAACCTTGACATTTAGCAAATGCTCTGGATCTGCACAAAAGATAAGATGTGAGTGCATGAAACATAGCTTCCTGCTAATGTTTCTATTTCCATCTTCAGAGGACTTTTGTTTGCTGAGGTTAAAGTTGATTCTTACATGTAAATGCAGTCTACTAAAAATGTTTTAGTAGTGAGCTCACATTGTAACTGGCTGGAGTACTCCTTTTGTGTTCGTTGTAACTCTTTCAGCTTTAATATCAGGCAGATGCAATTTGTTTTTCATTTCCCAACCTACATCTGCAGAAAAAAAACCAATGGCAAGTATTTCTCTAGAGAGACTTCACTTCTGAGAAACAAGATTGTGATGTATTTTTTCTCTATTAATCAATATAGTCAGTGCCAGTGTTGCATATCTCATACACTGTATCAGAGGTGACAATGTAGAGTACGTAAGTGCTTTCATACAACCTACTAATATATGCAATACCTCATTAAGCACTGTGACATATTTTTACATGGTACATACAAAAATTAAGATGTTGTAATCTTACCAGTGCTATCTTTTTCTTTAGATGCTCTTGGTTTGTGTTTAATTTTGATTGTTCTCAATCAACATGTGAAATACATTATTCATATTAATATTTTTGCCTTTGCCTTGTTTTTGTCATCAGTGCTAGAGGATGAGCTGCTTTCCATTGAAAATGAGCTGCAGGCAGTGGAGATGCAGATTCAGGAGCTGCTGGATAAACAGCAAGAACTCATTCAAAAGAAGACGACATTAAAAAAGCTGATAAAGCAGTCCTCAGGAGAGTCAGCAGCAGGGGGAAGTAAAGAGACTGAAACTTCAGTTGAGGCATGGAACAAAACAGGTTTGCAAATATTCTATTCATTTAATTTAGTAGGGGTAAAATGTGTTTGTACAGAGTTCTGTTTGGATAGTGATATTGTTTCATTCTATTTTGTTCAGCTGGGTGGCCTACCATCTTACACAGGATAATTTTGTGCTTACTTTGCTGGGCATTTAACACTAATGTGAGTTCTTCTAGGCTGAGTTTTTCTAGTCTATAAAAATGGCCTTTTCTAACTATTGTCCTGGTTTCAGCTGGGTCAGAGTTGTTGGTTTTTTTTTTTTTTTTTCCCATGTCTGGTAGGATGCTATGTTTTGTCTTTGGAAGAAAAACAATGTTGATAACTCACCAGTGTTTTAGCTGTTGCTGAACAGTGCTATAAACAGCCAAGGGGGTTTCACTTCTTATATTGTCCTGCCAGGGAAGGGGGCTGAAGCTGCACAAGGAGCTGGGAGGGGACAGAATCAGGGCAGCTGACCAAAGGGATATTCCATACCACATCATGTGAGGAAATTATAAAACTGAGGAAAGTTGGCTGGGTGGGGGTGCTGCTGTTCAGGGGTTGGCTGCACTGCTGTTGGCAGATGGTGAGCAGTTGTTTTGTGAATCACTTGTTTCGTAAATATGTATTACATTATTATCATTTCTATTATAATTCTCCTTTTCTATTCCTTTTCTTCTTAGTAAATAGTTTTTATCTCAACCCACAAGTTCTACTTTGTTTTTTTTTCTTGATGCAAAGTCACAGCTTAATTGTATTTGCAATAATAATCCACGAGTAATTCTGGATATGTTGCAGTGCTTATTTTTTGATAAAAAATAAATAGGAAATAATTACTCTGGATATTTTCAGGTTTTATTGATAACAATCTTGCATTCTTAAAGTTGCTTCTTACTGTCTCTGTTTCTTCTTGCTTGAATGGTAGGACACCAATGGTTTTAGTGTGGGTGATGTAGCCCCACTATCTTGCCTAATGATGCAAATTTGATAGATGCTGACTTAAAATATTGTAAAAAATGTTAGTACTGTAGGCTTAGTTCAAGTTGCAAATATCCCATGGTGGTGTGAGGGCTGCTGTTCTTTTGGAAGTGCCGTTTTCCTAGTGAACATTAATTGAAAACCTGGATAGCTGGTTGGTTTGGACCATGTTATGACTGGCAAATTCAATTAGATCTTTTTACTATCATTTTCCTCCTCTTTAACTCACTTTTATAACTGATGATGTGTAATTTCAGATCAGTGCTATTGAACAAAATGATGTATTTTGGGTGTCTTTTCTCCTGTGCTTTAAAACTTAACTTTTTTTTTTTTTCAATCAAGTGCTGCATTTGTATGTACTGAATAAGAAATAAAGCAAAATCTGTTCTCAGTGTAGAGCCCATTGAAATCAATGGGAGGCTTTCCTTGTTCTCACAGAGCCCTGGGACTTGGCTGTGATCTCTGTAAATTAGGAAGCAATGCTACCTCAAGTCCCAAAGCTTATTATCTCTGGAATATATGGAACAAATGATAAACCTGCCTTCATTATCTTACTTGCAATGACTGCATTTGTATGAAGGAGGCATTTGGACAACCGTGTAGTAAGGCTGCTATAGGACTCCATGTCTGTTTTTATTTATTTTCAGGATGGGCTTCTTGTTTCCCTTTAATTTTGTACTAACCAATTGACTTAATCGTTAGCATTTTAAAGTGCTTGATCTGTTTGTGAGTTTTTAGCATTAGTATGTAAATGAAAGCCCTTAGTCTGGAGGTGGATCATGTTTGCATTTACACAGGATTGTCAAAGGTACTAATAGGTTCAATAGAATCTACTAGAAATTAGATTATACAGACTTGGTTTTTGTGCCCTTATTCAATCTTTGAAAGCTCTTGCATCAAAAAGTGTGTCAATTTCTATTCTAGTTACTGTATATGCAAGTTACTCCTATAGTTTAAGAAAATGGGTAAAAATGCTTTTTTTTTTTTTTTTGTCCTTAACAGACTTTCCATGGTATGAGAAGATAAAAACTGCATTGCAAAACAAGTTTAAACTCCAGAAGTTTAGATCCTTGCAACTTGAAACAGTGAATGCTACAATGGCAGGAAAGGATATATTTCTTGTCATGCCTACAGGTGGTGGAAAGAGCCTTTGTTATCAGTTACCAGCTGTCTGTTCTGATGGTATGTTTGAGGAGGAGGGGCCATACATAAACAACTGAATTTAGCTTCCCCCTTATGAAGTTCTTTGGAGAATGCACGTTGCATTGGTGTCTAATCATAGAATCATTAATGTTGGAAAAGACTGCAAAGATCATCTAGTCCAGCCATCAGCCCAACCCCACTGTGCCCTCTAACCACGTCTCTCAGTGCCACATCTACATGGCTCTTGAACTCTTCCAGGGATGGTGACTCCACCACCTCCCTGGGCAGCCTGTGCCAATGCATCACCACTCTTCCTGAGAAGAAATTTTTCCTAATATCCAACCTGACCCTCCCCTGATACCCTGATACCTGACATTAAGCAAGAGAAAAAAGAGCAAAGATAAGAGAGAGATTTACTAGAAATATTTGCGTAGTTCTTTTTTCTTTCTTTCTTTCTTTCTTTTTTTTAAGGAGCAATAGCAGCCTTCAAATAGATGAGCCTTTTAGATGTGAGTTAAATCATTTGCATACATTCCTGTCATTACTTCATATTTTTAAACACTGGAAGAAGTTTTTTAAAAGTTTGTCACTATATTTTTTTCTTAAGCTTTTAATTTAATATACAGATAATAAATTATTCAAATATCGATAACTGTTATTTTTCTGTATTTTAGCTCCAGGTTATTTGAGAGGCTTTGTGCATTTGTTTAAAAAAAAAAAAAAAGTATCCAGCTATAGTTTTTAAACTTCTTTTGGAAAAAATAATGCCTCTGACTGCATGGAAGTTTCTTTATTTACAAAGATCAAGCCTATCAGTATCTAGCGTTGTTAGTTATGCTTAGATATGTGTCACCTCATTACACACCTATGAATCTTACTTGCTTTGTTTTGTATATTAGTCCTTATACTCTGCTTTTTACAGCTTAGTTCTAGATTTTAAGACAACATGCATGTCATAGTCAGTTGATTAAATGTCCCTCTGTGACCTTGCACTCATCTAGGAGAGGAATCAGCTACTAAGTATATAAAGTTTAAGCTCAAATTGGGAAGTTCTAACAGAACAGGATTGATGCATTATTTAAAAAAAAAAAAAGTATTAGAAGTGACAGCGTGCAAACTTAATGGTTCAGATGTCACAGATAATTTATTATTACAGGTTTTACACTTGTGATATGTCCTTTGATATCACTTATGGAAGATCAGCTCATGGTTTTGGAACAGCTTGGCATTTCTGCAACTTTATTAAATGCTTCAAGCAGTAAGGTATGTATATCTGTGAAGATTTTATGCCCAAGCTTGCATCTTGTCTCTGTTTATGTTATTTATGAACACTGAATGGCACAGTTTTAGCAGCTAATGCTATCAGCAGAACCTTGTGAGCTGTGTGCTGTGGTATGGGTAACATGAATGAATTTATAGCATTCTTGTTTTAATAACAAGGGCACATTTAGACCAACAGCTTTCATGAAATAGGTAGATTACGTGGGGCTATTTAAAGGGTGTGAAGTACCTTGGCTGGTGTTTTTTTCTGTCTACTGCATTTCTAGATATGAAAGAAGATTGGAGGAGGTGATTTTGTCTGCTAGTGACTTCTTAAGCAGAGCAGGCTTTCACATTCAGCATTTTGTCTTCCCTTGGGATGGTAAATGTTTAATACCAAGGGCAAGAAGTATTTTATTTCACAGTCTGTTATTAGTCAATTACTTTTTGCAGTGATTCTTTTTTTTTTTTTTTTTTTCTCCTGACTGCCAGGAGGCCGTGGTCATTAAATTGCACATGACAATGGATTTGATAGCTTAGTGACCTGATGCTATTTGCCAGACTTGCAGCCAGTTTTCAGGTATAACATATTGAAAATACAGTAATACACCTTACAGCTGGGAGTACTGGTTGCTTATAAATAATTATTTTATACTTGTAGTATCACAGACTTGCTTGATACATTATAGTTTAATGGGGAAATACTGACAACAAATGCTAAAGCAAAAACAAAAATTGAATAGTTTTGTTTTTCAGACTTATGTGAAAGATTTCCAAGTATTAAAATTTAGTGTTTTACATATTGTGGTCTTTTGCAAAGCCTTGCAGTAGTGGTAAATACTGTGTGTAAATACAGTTTATCTGTCTGTTGGTTACCTCCTATGAACTGTCAATAACCTCTTAAGAATCCTAGCAGTAAACGACTTCAGTGTGTTGTCCTGGTTTCCTCACGCCTGATTTCTCCTTTTGTTTTGAACAGGAACATGTCAAGTGGGTTCATACGCAGATGCTAGACAGAAATTCACAACTGAAGCTCCTTTATGTGACCCCAGAGAAGATTGCAAAGAGCAAAATGTTCATGTCAAAGCTAGAGAAAGCTTATCAAGCAGGATGTCTTGCTCGCATTGCTGTAGATGAGGTCCACTGTTGCAGTCAGTGGGGCCATGACTTCAGGCCAGGTATACTCTTTAGAAACCCAATTTGCAGGGTTATTCAGGCATCAATAAATAATAAGTTAGGCCTGAAATAAAATTAAGTGCTTTCTTCATATGTTAAGTAAATAGTTCCGTAGTTAGGTATGACAGGAATGTCTGTTAGCTCAAGAACTTCTGTTCATAAATGACTCTATCCTTGTCCAGTAGCTAGATTCATTCAAGTTGGAGCTATTTCAATGTCCTTTTCGGTATTCTGAAAAAACTGCTATTGAAACCGTTTTTGGATATCATCTTTAATAAAGCCCTTGCAGTCATCTCTAGTCTTCTGCTACAGGAACAGTGTGCAGTTTTGTATACCAGTCTTTAGCACTCTAGGTGAGGTAAAGGATCTCAGTCTGGGATGCAAAGTCTCGTGATCTGTTAAGATAGTAGGTGATGATAATGCCTTTGGAATTGATAAAATACATTTTAATTGCTCATAAAGAAATTTGAGGTGAAAGTCCATGATTTTCAGGAAAGATAAAGTTGCTTCAGATTGTTTCAGATTTTATTGTAGAAAACTAACCTATTGTTTCTTTACAATTGAAAGAATGTGACTGTAAAGTGCTTTTAAAATCTTTCATTAGTGTACTCTGTTCTGTTTATCCAAATTCCACATTACTTGTTTATTAGCGAAGCTGTGTTTACAAAAACAAAACAAAACCCAACCAACAGGTTTTAAAAACACCTGCAAAGTAATCTGTATGTTGTTGAATGCAATGTAATAATATTTTTATATTCTTTTTATATTCTTGCTCAGACTACAAATCCCTTGGCATCTTGAAAAGACAGTTTCCCCTTGCTCCTTTGATTGGATTAACTGCAACTGCTACAAATCATGTTTTAAAAGATGCTCAGAATATTTTACATGTTCAGAAATGCATTACCTTTACTGCGTCTTTCAACCGGCCTAATCTTTACTATGAGGTATGTCTGCTGCATCACAGCCATATTATCTTCTGTAAGTTACAGCTGATGAATTTCAGGATAGATTGTCAGTTACACATTAATAATAGCTAGCCTGCAACTGAGCGGCAGTGCTCTTTAATGACTTCATCTGAATCTACTGTCATTTGCATAGGAACATAGGCTGCCCTGATCTTTCTGAGCAAGGCTTAGCAAATAGGACTGTATACAGGGGAGGGGTGGACGAGCAGGCTCAGGCTGCTGCAATCTGTTGGGAAATGTCCTATCATCACAAGGCGTGAATTAGTGTGTTGTACTGCATTGTATGACAGTAACTTACTGTTTTTCTTGGGTTCTTAGTTTTCCTTTTCATCCTGTGGGCTTTTCAAATGTAATCTGACTCTTAGTAATGAGAGTGTAGCCATTTTGCTTAAATGACTTGTAAAGTACAGTATTTACTGTACTTGGAGAAGTGGGATAAAAGCATTGTTTTAACAGATTGCTTGCCAACTTCAAGAATTCTCTGGCATGCATGTATTATGTTTTTGAGGTTCGGCATAAACCTTCAAATAATGAAGATTTCATTGAGGACATTGTTAAGATCATTAATGGAAGATACAAAGGGCTTTCAGGTAAATGATATAAAACCGTACTATTATAAATAGCATTTAGCATTACGTGAATTGTTTCAAGTGATCCTTAAACTTACAGAGAAATTCCAAATTTAGTAAGATTTGTACCTTGAGTAATTACTTGTTCCATTCAATACTGTTTAATTTTTCTTACAATTTATATCTGTTTTAATACTTCAGAAGATCCAGTGTTGATGTATGTAGAACAGTGCTTACGCAGGTAGGAATAATACCAATTTTTAAGACTGCAAAACAAGTCAGAAAAGAGGCTCTCTCTATGCATTTAATTCCTACATTTTCAGTGTATTATCTGTGTTAATATACTTACTAACAATTTAACAGCTCTTCTTTGTATTTGATCATAAGATTCATGTATTACTCAGTGCCCAGGATGGATGGATGAATGGTGAATTGTGCTTGTGATATAGGCAGAACCGTAAAAGCTGGACTTTCTGCATTCAGTAAATTATGAAGGCTGCTCCAGAAATAATGCCTCCTATTTTATTACGTTGCCCATGACATCTGAGGCATTGGTGGTATGGCAGCTAAAGTTGAACCTTCCCACCAGTATCTTGTTACATTTTATTGCCTTACAGCAGATGGCAGCAGAGGGGCAGTCTGACAGAATGGTGTCTGACTTGGAAGTATGTATAAAGCAAAGGCACTGAATTCCTCCACGTGGAAAAAATGGCACCTGTTGACATTCGTCAATGCTTGCTGAACATTTATTGAGACCAAACAGTGGATGTGAGCACAGTGGAGGTGGTGGGTGGTGTGTTTCAGCAGTGGTGACAGTGACACAGACAAACCACGTTCTGAATGACTGTGCACACTTTTATGAGTGCGGCATCCAGGTTCTTGTTCAACACTGGAGAAAATGCACAGCTAATGGTGAGGACTATGTTGAAAAATAGTGTTTTGTATTTGAGAATTTGACCTATCAAATAGTGTTATTGTGCTCTTTATATCTGTTGTAGTTTCCATGGAAATAAGTAGGAGAAATTACTTCTGGAGCACCCTACATGTATACTGCAAATCAAAAGTGCTATATTACAAGAGCAACAGATCCCATTTTTCTGGAGCAGCAGTCTTTGCTTGTCCTTGATGTACAGCTTTGCATCTGTGTATACAGGGCAGCTCCCTGTATGCAGAATTGTACTAAGATGATTAAAAACTGCATGAGTTTGTGTATAATCTTAGATTTAGTCCGGATTGACAAGAAGTTGATTTATCTGAAATCTCAGGTGAGATGTTGGATGCTATAGGAGACTTAATGAGCCCCTTTAGTAAAGGACTACTTCACATAAGGACTAAAAAGCATTGTCTATCTTGATCGTAATCACTGCCATGATTATGCAGATTGGAATCCTTTTTTTCCTCTTTAGTCTATAAGCTAAAGCTGTAAGTTGAACTGTTTTTCTATACGGTAGGAAAAAGCCCCAAAAGGTAGGTAAGCCATTTTTTTTTCCAAAATTTAAGCAGCTTGATAGGAGAACTTCTGTGTTGCTTTTGACCTATTCTGTCTTTTTCAGATTGATCATTGAAATACCTCCCATGGCTACCAATACTGCATACTGAATAGGCACACAGACTATTTACTGACTAGTTATTTGTAAATTAACAAAACTTTCACAATTTTTTCTTCTTAAGCATTGGGGATTGTAGGGTGTGTTTTTTGGGTTTCTTTTTTTTTATGGCATTACAATAAGGCATCTTTTCTTTTATGCAGGAATTGTTTACTGTTTTTCTCAGAAGGACTCTGAGCAAGTTACTGTAAGTTTGCAGAAACTAGGAATCAAGGCAGGAACTTACCATGCAAACATGGATGCTAAATATAAGACCAAAGTTCATAAAGGATGGGCAGCAAATCAAATTCAGGTTAAACAGATATTTCTCACAGATTTCTGTCTCATTAAAACAAATTGTAACTTGGTACCTTGATGGTTTCTTAACTTTATTTCAGGTTGTAGTGGCTACTGTTGCTTTCGGCATGGGAATTGATAAACCTGATGTGAGGTTTGTTATTCATCATTCAATGAGCAAGTCAATGGAGAATTACTACCAAGAGAGTGGACGTGCAGGTACTGTAGGAAACAGCATTTGCAAAGCATCCATTAACATCTGTTTGGCTAATAAAATTATTCATTTCAGACCTACATGCAGTATCTTGTCTTTGAGTTGAGTTCCAAAGTATGAATGCCCTCCATAAAGATGTTGTAAAGCAGATAAAAACTACGTTCATGGATCTCAGGCCTCTGTACTGCAGTGTAGCAAAAATAGCTGAGTGTCCAGCCCTTTACTCAGAATTGTTTTGAGTTACTTGATTTTTCTGGCATCTGTGGCTTACCAGAACAACATGACATTGATCAGACTTGTCGTACAGGGTTGTTTTTTTTCTTTCTTAGCACAGCAACTAGGATGTGTAATCTGCTCAGATTGTCTAGATGATGTGTGATCTCTGTCTGAATTTTGCTGGCCACAGAAATACAAGTGGAACAGGGGGCCTGGGGCAGTGAATTTTAAGGATTAATCACTGTACATCAGCATTAAATAGCTGGAATAGCTTTATAAAAGTGCTTTTTGGTTTGTTTGTTTCCTGTTTAGTTATTAGCTTATGTTCTTTTTCAAAAACAGATTTCAGTGTATGTAGAGGAAAGTTGTGTGTTTTTTTTTCCTAAGGACTCAAAAGGGCAGTTGGTTGAGATTTTAACTCTCTCTATGCTTGAACATGTCTGCTGGCTTGAAAGATAAGAGCCATCAAAGTTTGTATCTGCTTACACTAGAACCTGTTTCATTCTAGATAGCGCAGGAGTTAATATGAATTATAAATACTGCTAAGTCAGAGGTCTTACAGGTGCTGAGTAGTTATTTCAGTCTTTACCAGCTTAGGGTGATGACAGCAGGCTTTTGTATGTTTTCCATTCCTTAATTTAAATGGGATTTTTCTGAGGGGGATTCATTAATTACTGCTCCTCATTTGCCTCAACATATCACTTAGTTTATGAAACTTTCCTTTTCCCTCAGAATCACAGAATGGCCGGGGTTGGAAGGGACCTCAAAGATCATGAATCTCCAACCCCCCTGCCACATGCAGGGCCACCAATGTCCCCATTTAATACTAGACCAGGTTGCCCATGGCCCCATCCAATCTGGTCTTGAATAGTTCCAGGGATGGGGCATCCATTCCCTCCCAGTTGGCTACCCAAGTGAAGTAGTTCCTCTCTTTTTTTTTTTTTTTTATGTTAACCTCTTATCAAGTGTAGGTTCTTTAGACCCTTTCTGCTCTTTGGATCTCACAAACAGTAGGAGAGTACCCATCGCATCATCAGGAGAGGTGGCCAACAGAAAGAGACTATCTGAGTTCAGCTGTAGAAGTCACAGTTAGTTTCAAATGGAATATTTTGTTTAATTGTAATTCTCAATTCATTATGAATACCTAATAAGGTATTTGAAGGTCACAGTATCTTTTAATAGAGTATGAATTAAGCTTCAGAATATATTTGGATAGGATTTTCCAAGAGATGTAGGGTGAGAAAATGGTGATTACATTCAATTTCTGTATCACATTAGTGTTATTTTTAATAGTTAAGAGTCAGAATCTTCCTTCCACAGACTTTTCAGTTTGCTTGATTGCGTAGCTATAAACGACTGTTGTGTTCTATTGGCTGATGTAACCGTAGTAGTCTGTTAATGTCTATATGAGGCTACAAAAGCCAATGAAGGTGTGAATAGAATTTGTATTGGACTATGCTTAAAGTCTACACCTTTTGTTTGTTTTAATGTATTGCAGGTAGGGATGACCAAAAAGCTGACTGCATCTTGTATTATGGTTTTGGTGATATATTCAGAATCAGCACAATGGTAGTGATGGAAAATGTGGGGCAAGAGAAGCTGTATGATATGGTGTCTTACTGCCAGAATATGAACAAGTAAGTTACTTCAGTTGTTTGGTCGTTTTGTTTTTAAACAGCATTCAGAGCAACCTTTGTTGGGGTCAGTAGAATGAGCTTATATTAAAAGATTTATTTCATTCTATTGGAATTACAAATCATACTTATTCTCCTGCTTCAACCATGCTGTTTACAGAGTAGTTTTTGGTATTAGTGAAAGCTAATTACTTCTCTTAGTGTAACTTACACAGAATACCGTGTTGTGGTATTTACCTTCTGATTTTCATGAGACACTTATTTATGCTTGCTTTGAGATAAAAGCTTACCAGGATAATTTCTTTTCACTACTTCCATGATTTGTAACACTTACATATAAATTTGTATTCTATAGCCTCTCTTTGCTCTTCTGTTCTCTCAGGTGCCGCCGGGTGCTCATAGCCCGTCATTTTGATGAAGTATGGGAGTCTGCAAATTGCAATAGAATGTGTGATAACTGCTGTAGAGAAAACTGTAAGTAATTTGTTTTTACAAATAAAGACACCACATGGAAAAGGTGGGCTTAAAAAATAATCTAGTTTAGAGTGACTGTGAGCAACTTCTGTAAAGTATGCTTGATATATTGCCTGTTACCCAGTTATGGAAATCAGTTTTCATTGACTTTCTGTTAAAATTACGGAGTATTTAGCAGGATACATCATTGTACAGCTTTTTGCCTGAGATATCTTTCAGGCTTAGCAGTTCATCTGCTTCCAGAAGTGAATATGAGATATAGAGGTGATCGGTTTGGGTCCTATTTTGTTTAAGGGTTTTCTTTGGGGTGTGAAAGCTGCATTTCCAGGAGTTCTCCTGCTCCTTCCCTGTCAACCTGTTCACGCTTAGGCTCTGAGAAGGCACAGCTTGCACTTTTACAACTTGTCTGGTAAAATCTCTAAGGATTTCAGTACCGCATGCTCATGAGTCCTGCCTGTACCAAAACTGTGCATATGACAATTCAGCACACTAATGTAGCAAAATCCTAAATGTCAGCCCTAATAGCACAGTGTGTGTTTGGAGTATGCTTTTCCTTTGGAGGGAAGTTGGGTTTAAAAGTGGGACCATACGGGCCAGATGTATGGGAGCTTGGTAGAGAAGCTGAAACAAATCCTGCAGTGTGGTAAAAGAGGATGGCTTCAGTAGAAGGCAGTTCTGGTACTTAATTTCTTTTATTGCTTTGCCAGCAAGCATTCTGAGCACTATTGGGTAGCTAGCTTAAAATTACATTTCAAAAAACAAAGCATTGAAAGCATTGGGATTATATGGCACATAGATACATGTATTTATAGATATCTTTTTATATAGAAGTACTTTATATATATATATATATATATATATATGTACCTATTTTACATATGGAAACTAACTATAAATGATTTGCATTTTAAATACTATTGATTTTTGTAGCACTTGAGCAAAAGGATATCACAGAATACTGCAGGGATCTAATCAAGATACTTGAGCAAGCAGAAAACATGAGTGAGAAGCTCACTCCGCTGAAGTTAATTGATGCTTGGTCTGGAAAAGGTTTATCAAAACTCAGGGTGGCTGAAGTAACCCCACCAAAGCTCCCTCGAGAGGAACTGGAGAGAATTATTGCCCATTTACTGCTGCAGCAGTATTTGAGGTATGAAGATTATTACTTACTTTCTTCTCTTACAATTATCATAGCCATTTTTTGTTATTGTCATGTTGCTTCCATATAATATTAATGAATGTTCTATCATCTTCAGAATCATTTAATGTGTTTAAAAAACAAACAGGGGATTCTGTATTTCTATTTGAGTAAGTTAAAACAGAAATTGTAGGAACATTTGAAACACTGCGTCTCTCTCAATTTTAAAAAAAGCTGGGAGCTTCTGCAGTTGTGTAAGTGGAACCTTTAGATCTGCAGGAAGCTTTGCATTGGAGAAATCTGCTATTTATAGTCAGTCTTATTTATATGCCATGGATAAGCAAAGTAAGTGGGGTTACCACATAGTATTCAAGATAGGATAGGCTGATTAATGTGGAAAGTGGCACTTTAATTTTAAGAAAGCATAATGAAAAAGTGCTGCTTCTTTAACATGGCTTTCTGTGGTGTATGTTTTGTCTTCTGATATAGTTTCAGAAATATGCATGAAGTCAGGTACTTAATCTCATTATTTATAACTTTTTTTTTTGCATTCTCTTACACAGAAAGTTTTTATAGTCTGGAGAGGGTAAGCAGCTGAGTGATTGTATTTTTTCTTTATTTTCCTGCATTTATTCCAAAAGATTGAAAAGCATGTTTGTGTATGTATGAAAGTCCACAAACTAAACTATGTTAACTGCTGACCAGATTAAGGACAATCTACTTGGCTAAGTGAAGCAGAATCAAGCTGCTGCCACCTTGAACATCAATCAGAACAATTACTATACGTGTCTTATTTTTTCCCTGCATGCTGACTTTGTCTCCAACCTTCTCAAATGAAACCAATTTCATTTACTTAGGGAAGACTTCAGCTTCACAGCATTTGCTACAATATCCTACCTGAAGATAGGACCAAAAGCAGGTCTGCTGAAAAATGAGGCACACATCATCACAATACAAGGGACAACCAGCAAGAAAAGCATTTACAGGGTATTTATATCTGTACTTTACATAGAGTTTATTTTAAGAGGTTGGCATCTGTTCAATTTATTTAAAATGCTATCATCTCTTTTGTATGAGAACACTAGAAAAGAAGAAAATAGTTATAATTTTAATAGGATTGTTTATGACTTACAGAACAAACCATCTGAGTCTTCAAATTCAGAAGGAAGCAGTGAAAATGCTCAGACGGTTTCAAAGACTACCCAAGATTCAGTGGTGAAGAAGTCGCAAGAACGTAAGCGGCATAACTGTGGAACTAACTTAAAAGCAAAGAAGCCTAAGCTTCAAGCAGGGGGAGATGACCAACCTGTAGTTCTTGACTGAGTAACACAAACTGCATTTAGGATCTCATTATGTTTACTTCTCCATGGACAGTCCAGCATGTAAGCTCAGTTTGTATTTTAGTAACAGTTTTTTATTGATTTTTTTTTTTTAATAATTTAAGTTATAGGGAACCAAGTATCCTTAAAATCCTCAAATCTAGCAAAAATCTTCTGGTCAAGAGAAAAATGCTTGATATCCAATAACGGGTGTGTATCTTACAATACAGCAACAGCTATAATATGTAAGTATTTATCATGTTGCCTTTCTTAACTCTTTAGAAAATGTAGCTCATAGTAACTACTGTAGTAAACGTTGCAGAATCACACACGTTGGAAGGGGACTTCCAGCTTGTCCAATGCAACTTCACTGCTCAAAATCAGTTCTCTAAGAACAGTACTCTGGGCTACGTCTTACTGAGTTTCATTTCTCCCCAAGGATGGAGGTATCACAATCCTTCTCAGCACTTGTTCTGGTGTTTTACTAACTCACAAAAACAACAAATAAAAAACAAAGATGGAAATTTCTTAGAGTTTTTCTTTCCTATTGTGACTTGTCTCTTGCCTCATGTCCTACCTCTTCCTGTGCTCAAGCTGGGCCTCATTGCTTCTGTGCTCTACCATGAGATAGTTAAAGGCAGCAGCAAGATGACAACACTCCCATGCCATCTAGCCTTTTTCTCTTCTTAATGTGGAACAAATCTAATTATCTCCCAAGCTACGAGAAAGCTTAGAAGCATTTTGCTGGACTCAGTATATTGCATCAGTTTCTTTTACAAGAGTCTAAAAATGAACCCAGAACTCTAGCTTTCATATCAAAAGGATTGTACTGCTCCTCTTTATTCTGCAGCTACTGTTTAAGAACTACACCCTGTATTTATTGGAAGATTACTGCCTTGTTTCAAAGTTTTAAAAGCTTCAGTGAACAGGTAACCTAGAATGTTCACTTAGAGATAATGACTGAAAAGTAGAATCATAGAATCCAGAATTGTTTGAGTTGGAAGGGACCCTTTAAAGTAGTTCAACTCCCCTGCAATGAACAGAGATGCTCCAGCTCAGTCAAGTTGCTCAGAGTCTGTTCCAGCCTGACCCTGAATGTCTCCAGGGCAAGGACATCCACCACCTCTCTAAACAACCTGTTGAGTCCCTCACCACTGTAATTGTGTGGAGAAAAAAAAAAGCTTCATTTTATCTAATCTAAATCCCCTCTTTTAGTTTGAAACCATTTCCCCTTGTCCTATTCCAACAGACCTTGCTAAAGAGCGTCCCCTTTATTCTTATAATCCCCTTTTAGAGGCCTTTCAGTGTCAGTCTCCCCCAAGCCTTCTCTTCTCCAGGCTGAATAGCCCCATCTCTTTCTGCCTCACCTCACAGGGGAGGGGTTCCATCCCTTTGATTATTTTTGTGGCCCCTTCCTGGACAAACCCCTACAGGTCTATGTTTCTTCTGTAATGAGATCTTCACATCTGGACACAGTACTCCAGCTGAGGTCTCACCAGTGCAGGGGGGCAGGATTGCTTCCCTCACCCTGCTGGCCATGATTCTTATGATGCAGCCCAGGATACAGCTGGCTTTCTGGGCTGTAAGGGCACATTGCTAGCTCATGCCCATCTCACCATCTGCCAGAGCCCCAAGTTTCTATCCTCACACCACCCAGCTTGTACTGGTGGCAGAGGTTACCACAACTCAGGTGCAACAGCTTATAATTGGATTTGTTGAACCTCAAAAAAGATTACCTGGGCCTACTGCTTGAGTTTCTCAGAATGGCATCCCATCCCTCAGGCATATCAACTGTACCCCACAGCTTGGTGTCATCTACAAACTTGCTGAGGGTGCACTCGATGCCCCTGTTGATGACACTGAGAAGATGTTAAAAAGAAGCCTCAGCACAGATCCCTGCAGGACACCACTCATCTCCATCTATCTGGACATTGAGCCACTGACCACCACGCTCTAGGTACAATTTCAGAACCAGTTCCTCACCCATCAAATAGTCCATCTATCAAATTCTTTCCAAGTTGAAAGATGTTTTGGAGGACCTTGTCAAAAGCCTTACTACAGCCCAGACAGATGACACCAGATGACTCGTCCATTGACTCAGTTATGCCATCAGAAAAAGCCATAAGGGTGGTCAGGCAGGACCTACCCTTAGTGAAGCCATGCTAATTATCCTATATAATCTCCATCTCCTCCATGTGCCTTCACATGGTTTCCAGGAAGATCTGTTCCATGATCTTCCCTGGGACAGAGGTGAAGCTAACAGGTGGTATTTCCCTGGGTCATCCTTTCTTCTCCCCTTCTTAAAAATGGGTGTGACATTGCCTTTTTTTCAGACACCTGGAGGACTTCACCTGAGCAAGTAAATAAGTAAACGCTATGCTCCCACAAGGTTGTAAACCTTGGCACTCAGCTTTTTTCAAGTGAAATTTAGTCCTTTCTTTCAATAAAGGTTCTAGATTTCCCCCTTCTCCTAAACTAGAACATAAATGTACACTGACCTAATGTATGTAGGGTGCTCCAAAAGTAATGCCTACTGTTTATTTTCATACAAATCATGATAGATACAAACAGCACACTAACACTGTTTGATAATGCGAATTCTCAGTTACAAAACACTATTTTTCAACATAGTCCCCACAATTAGCTATTCATTTTTTCCAGCACTGAACAAGAGCCTGAATGCCATTCTTGTGAAGAATTGCACCAGCCCTTGTGACCTGCTGTTGCCACTGCTGAAATGCACCACCCACCACCTCCCTGTGTTCACAGCCCTGTTTGGTCTCTGTAGACATTCAGAAAGCATCAATGGATGTCAATGGATACCAATTTTTTTTCCACATGGTGGAATTCAGTGACACACCTTGGCTTCACATGCACTTCCATGTCAGATGCTTCCATCTGCTGCTATCTGTCGCACTGGAACAAAATGTAACAGAATACTGGGGGGAAGGTTCAACTTCTACTACCATACCACCAATATCTGTCTCTGACATCATAGGCCAATATACAGAAAGCCTTACTTTTACAGCAGACCTCTACACTGACTCGCTAATATCAGGATTACAAATTGCTGCTGGATAAATTCGATAACCAGAATATTACTTCAATCAACTCTTTTGAGACTGAACTCAACCTAGAGCCAAATGACCATTCTCCTCTTACCTGTATTTAAGGAAACCTACAGCAGCTGGCCTTTCACAAGCTTTTATGCCTTAGGCTGAACCATGCTTACAGCTTTGATCACAAATTTCTGTTTTTCTGCTGGTTTCAATTGCAAGTGGTCTCCATACAGGTACGTTGTTGCCACCAGCAATATCTGGTTTGAAAAACAACATTCAGCTTAACTTCTCATTTAGAGCTGTTTCCTTATAAAGCTAGTCATAGCATTTGCAATCTCTTTCTTACCAAACAAACCCTATCCTTAAACTGTTATCAGTGAACGCTTTGCCACCTACTTAGTAAAATTAGCTGAAAATAAAGATGTGCAGCTTCCTAACAAATTATTTAAATCTATTTCACCAAAGCCTCATGGAGGAGCTGCTGTTAAACAAAACATTCTTGCTATACTACTATTTACATCTGACTAATTGCCATAAATTTGGGGAAGGTTCATTTTCATACACTAAGTGAAGATGAGGAAAGTAATACTCCTTTCCAAACAAGAAGCAAAACCTGTAGCTTAGCATTGTTTCACAGACATGAAATAGCTCTTGAAGAAAAAAAACTGATGCTGTTTAGCACAGACAAGTGTTGGGGTATGTTAAGAGCTTCAGTTATTTCTGCAGAGGTGGGCTTACTACAAGCCTTCTTTCCTTTTCTACTTTCCTCAGTCCTGAATGATGCGTATTTATATAGCAATCTTCTGAATTTGATTATTTCAAGTGTGTCAATATTGTTCTATTTGCTTAACTCTACCTTCTTTGTTATATATTTGAGTGCAAGGAAGCTTTTTTCTTTTCAAGCCTAACTTCGCCATAACATGGGAATGCAATGACCTGTATGACCCTCCTGGCTCAACTGTGGCATTCTGTTATGGGTCACGATCTCTCCTCAGCAATCCCTATGGACTTGAGGAAATTTTCAGCTACAGGATCTTTTTGCTTCCCTCACAGAGGAGCTGAAGAATATATGTATTTCTACTGCACATACAGTTAAATATAGAAAGAGTTGGCTTCCTTAGATGCACATGTACACCAGTATTTTCAGAAAAATGTAACTGTGCTACCACAGGGGGAAAGACACAGCTACTACTGACTACAAGAGCTAGTTAGGCACGTAGCTGTTTGAATACTTGATCTGCTACATTTTTGTAGGCACTCAGCTGTGTATCAACTTAAAATTCCACACACAAAAGATACCCTGTATTATTCAAATAAAGCTCTTCACCTTTATTTTTTCTGATAGAATTCCGTGACTGAAAGCTTAGAGTTTTCATGCATCAATTAATTAAAAGCTTTGCCAAAAATAGAATTAATTCATTTAATTAAACAGTCATTCTCTTCAAAATAATTAGAGTGGTTTTCTGGGAGAAGTCCCAGTATGTAATGCCAACTTTGTACAAAGAAACACTACCAGATTAACCCTAAATAGTAACTCTCAACTGCAGATCAAAATCAAGTATGAAACAATTTGTGTCCATGAATGATGCTATAGAATACAAAGACAATATTAAGAAATAGCTTAAATAGTTGGATTTTATCACTAGGAAATGAGGCACTTGGTGTAATTATTATTACTAGTAAGAAAGAAAGTAACATGTGCAAACCTGTGCGTATGTATCATGACAACTACAGCGTGCCTTACATAACTAAACATATATCCAGTATTATGACTCAAGACTTACATTTAAAATAACTTAAATAAAAAAATATATCTTAAAACATACTATTAAGTTGCAAAAAGGGGGCTTATTATTAGTTATCAGAAGTCAAATTTGAATTTCTTACCTCCAAAAATTTCTTCTTGGAACGAACATGCATGACTGTAAGCAAGGAGAGGGCAGAAAGTAGAGAGGACAAAGAACCTCCTGAACGACTTCTTTATCTGACTGCAACAGTTGTCTGCTTGAACCCCATCAGCATAATAGAAATTACACAGAAGTGTAAGAAAAATCTTTAAAACACACAGTAAAACAACTAGTATTGAGACTGCAAAACTTCCAGTATCAGCTTTGTGCATAGGGCCACACTCTTTCCAGCAGTCAGAATGGCACCCAGTACCATCTACCTAATGAACTACATCCAGCAGTCTGCTCCACAGATCTGATAAGATCTCTGCAGGTGACAGCCACCAGTGGTGTTGTGCCAACCCTTCCTTGGAGCGGCTTCACATTGCTCCTGTTGAAAATCACACAGGATGGCATCAGTTCAGCTTTACCACAATAGCTGAAACAAACATAAAGCATCCAGTTTATTCTGTATGTGCAAACTACACTGCAGATGGCAAGAGCTCTAAGTGCCAGCTTGAAAGTGATGGTGCTGTTAGCTGGAACAGACTTAGAACCTGAGCCAAGTACTTGAAGTTATTAGCAGCAGAAGGATGCAAGTGGAATGGATTGTAGAACATTACACATGGTTCTTCCCCCAGTAGGAAGGCACTGGATTTAAAACGTATTATGTAGTGCTTTATTTATGTTCTTTCCAACAGTGAAGACCACCCTGAACTGAATGCAGTGCTATCTTAATAGCACAGCAAAGCCTGCTTTTTGGGAATGCAATAGCCCTGCTTCCATATTCTCATCTAATCTAGATCAAATCACTGCTAACATTAATCAATTTGCTTTTGCTGCTGCATTTCTACACAGATTAAGCTTATTTGCCTTTCACTAATTTGACAACATCAACTCAAAGATCTTAATAAAGAATTGCACTTCTCCCTGTTTTCTGGTAAACCCCAGAAGACATTTCATAAGACATCAGTCAGTATTAAAACTGTATACAAAATAGAAATTGGTTTTCATTCAATCAAAATAATCTTCTATATCAATATCTGGATTCAGGAGATCTTCACCATAAGCTGAAAGGTCCATTTGATTTAAAATCAAGTTCTCAAAAGTTTCTTCTAAGTCTGTTTCACCGATCAACACTGCTCCCATCATTCGTCCATTCTGCATCACCACTTTAACATACTCTTGTCCCTTGGTACATCTCAGCATTAGTTCATGGTCTAAACCCAAGCCTTGAGCATTGAATTTTCCCAAAACCACCACCTAGCAGAAGAAAAAAGAAAAACGATTCATAAGAACATTGCAGTGGCTTCTAGTGTTTTCACCATTAACATTCTAAGCTTCAAAAGAAAAATGTAAACAGGGATTTGCCCCTAGAGTAAAAAGAAAATCCGCCTCCCGTTGGGTCTGGGAGCCACAGTGTAATTAAAAACCTTCACCTTGAAATATGACAAGCTAAAAGCAATATGAGCTAATTCCCCTGCTGAATTGTATTGAATTTCTTCATGAACAGAATCTTAATGAAATAAAACGGATACCTTTGTCCCTTTCAGTTTCAGCATTCAGCCAGCATGAACAGAGAAAATCTAAACTAATTATACAGAGAACACTGTTTCATCAATATTAAAGTATCTGTTCAGCATTAGCAATTGAATATAAACAAGCAATGTGTGTTACTCAGTAATTGAAAACAGATAGAGTATACTTACCTTGTAATTGAAGAATTTTGTTACATGAGCAAACAATTCAAAGCAGAAATCCTGATCAACAGACTCTCCTGAAGAGTCTGCTGCCATGCATTTTGCTGCATACCATCCCATCTGCCTAGCCTGAGTCCACAGTCTCATCTGAAAACAAAAAGGTACACAATACGTGTCAGCGTGCGATGAAAGCATACCGTGTATTTTCTTCATAGTCAAAAAGATGAACAGCTTGGCTTTCAGCCACACAGATAAAGTTATCTGTTATCAGCACGCCTACAGTTATCTACTAACTCAATGGTTTCCTGTTCAGTAACACTTTTCCTCACATCTAAGTAACTGTGTATTTTACTTTGTCGATTACCACTGAGCACACAACTGTACCGTTTGTTTTACCTGATGCCACACAGGGCTGGGTTCCCACGCCGCCGTGCAGATATCCCCAGCTGCATAGATATCTGGCAGGGATGTGTGCATGTGTTTATCTACTTTAAGGCCTCCATCTTCACCTATAGCAAACTAAGGATTTGCATAGATCAGCACAGAAGAATAACAGTAATTTGAACAGAGTAATTTCTTTTATCCATCTTAGGTGGCCACCTCATTTGCTACTTTTTCATGGCAGACTCTCCTTTAAAATTTCTGCTTAATCATTTGAAGACAGCGATTAATACTCATCAAGATGCTATTCTGGACTCCATTTAACAACAGAGAAAAGCTAATTCAGTGTAAACAACTTATGGCTATTCACTCTCATCACTCAATTAGAGAATGATTAAAAGGCAGAAACACATTCAAACATCCCAATCTTAAGGCAACTTTGTTTTTAAGGGAATAAAACAGATTTCCCTGAAGAGTGTCAGAACAAAATACTTTTTGCAATCACTTACACATACAAAATTACCATGCCATATTATAATGCAACCCAACCCCCTGCTGAACTTATCTTGAATCTTGTCAAACCCTTCAAATGAGCAATAACAAAGTTAGCAAAAGTAGAATTTCTTAGCAACCCACGCTTTCTTCTCACTATGTTTAAGAACAGATCAGTACTGCATTTCAGAATTCAGCATACTGGCCTTATTTTGAAATGCTGTACATCAATATTTCACATCAAGAGAAGCATAAAGCATTTGAAAGAACTCATCTTCCTGTACAAATAAAGGAGGAAAAAAACCCACCAAAACCAAACAGCTCAAACTTTGAAGTAAATCGGTAAATACTTACATTATTGCTATCAAGAAATGGTTTCACATTTGGCACAACTCCAGTTGCACTGACAATGAAATTGCATCCATAAATTTTTCCATTAGTTAATTCCACATATACAGGCCACAGAACTGAAAAAGGGGAAAAATTTGCCCTGAGAATATAACCAACAGAAGATATTTTAATAATGTCTTATTATAGGATGTGAAATGAAAAGAAAATAATTTGAGATATCTGGTTGATTAGATAGGAAAAAATATTTTCCAAATATATAGATTACCTATAAAACCTTTTCATTTCATTTGGGACCAAAAAAAATGAGATCTGGAGCTGAGCCAGTCACACTAGCAGCTTTCTCTGAATTCTCCTGAATCAAATCCTTTATCAAACCACAGGAACAAATATTTTACACACAATATTTAGGTGACTCTGTTGAAAAATAAGTCTGTTTCATAGCATTTTGTAATGTAAATATAGCCCAATAAACCTCAACTCCTACAAATGGGGCACTCAAGGCCAGGCTGGATGAGGCTTTGAGCAACCTGGTCTAGAGGGAGGTGTCCCTGACTATAGCAGGGGGTTAGAACAAGGTGATCTTAAAGGTCCCTTCCAACCCAAACCATTCTATGGTTCTACGAAAACTGCTAGAACACCATTCAATTTAGAGAAATAAAGCTCTGTTCTTTCAAATCTGCATTTTCTTTAGAACAAAGCATTCAAGCTCAAACATGCTCCAACATGCTTTCCTAATCAGCACTGGCACCACTTTTTTTTCTTGGTCACACCTACCTTCCTCTGGTTCTACATTCTTCTCCTTCTTAGGAAAAGCCAAGGAAATCTGTTGCAGTTGTATAAATTCTTGCTGTGAGTGTATTTTCTTCACTTCACATAGTATTTCAATATGTATTTTATGAGAAAACTAAGGAAAGATTGTCAAAATTTTTAATTAATTAGCAATATTATAGCAAATAATAGACTTTCATTCAAAGGTGTTACTAAACAAAAAAATAATCACCATATATCCCATCCCATCACATGGCATATTAGCCAGCCAGACCACAGCCTGAACAGGTGACTAATCTGTTACCTTGGGAATGCAAGTAATCTGCCTCTACCTTCTGCATGTAGCTAGAAGAAATGTGTTTGTGAGAAACTGCTGTGCAGCTGTAAAGGTCTCCTTGCCTTCTGTTCATTCTGATACACAGTGCTTTATTGTCTCCTGCTATTATATATATGGCCACAGTACTAAGGGAGTTAAGTGACCAGTAGCAGCCTGCTGGTGAGATGTTATCTGCTGGAGTAACTCCAGGGCAGACACTCTATCGGCCAGCCGTCCCCCATTGATGTCAGTACCTCTATTAAATAGATGAATATTAGCTTGCCTCTGCATACTTTATTCAGGATCAGAAAGCCTTACACAGAAGTACTGGTGCTTTTGCATTACAAGAGGGAAATACAAAACTTAATAAAACAGAAAGAAAATTCTCTGTTACAATCAAAAGGTCACAGTGGAAGGGCGATATAGGAGTGTCGTAACAAAGGGACTGGTGTAAATGGAATGGTGTTACAAAGAAAAGGAAAGGTGCTCACCTATCTCTGAAGATCTAGGATCACAGGGAAAACTCCACAAGGGAGGAATCTTTAAGAAGAGATCCTCCCCCAGTCAGCCCTTACATGGGGTCTCAGAGAGGTGCAGCCAGGCTCCACCCCTTCCAGTCACACAGGTGAATTGCTTTCACCTGTGCTCCCAGGGCTGACCCAGTCCTTTCTCCAGGTGATCAACCAGTGGTTCAGACTATGACATAACAGTTACCTTACACTGTCTTGCAGAATTTTAAGTCCTTCCACTTTCTATCATAATTTATGATAAAGATAATAACCCTATACCTCTGTACAAGTTATACTGTCCTATTTTTCACATAGGAAAATATATCTAAAGCAGCTAGAAGTAAGAAAGTGGAGGTATTACTGCTTCTGTTTAATGCTAGGATTGATACCAGTCCTGGAGAGATGTGCAAACCATCATTTATATTTCAATCTGAATAGGAAATTGATGAAACCATGTCAGTGGATCTGATTTGCCACCTTCTTCTTGTAAAAGAAAACAATTTGATTTCTGTTAACACATTTTTCTCTGTAATTCTGATAAGTGAACCAGTTCAAACACATTTCATTTTTCTCATCCTAATAATCCCAAAAGTTACATTTCATCACCATAAGTTCTGTAATGCTATCACCATAAAACAACAATTAAACAAATGCAAACAAAAACACAAACATACCTCTTTGGTTCCTCTCAGCTGTAGGCCTTCATGCCAGTCAGGGCCCAAAGCACTGCCCAGTTTGTCAGATGCTCCTGTGGCCCTTTCTTTCTTCTCGCTTTCTGATGACAGAGAGATGGAGAATATCAGATTTAGCACACATACTACACTGCCTGCAGAATTCAGACCAACGTTTATGAATCAAGAGAAATATGATCTGGTTACAAAAAGAGGGGGAGAAACATGTAACAAACAAGGTAAGGTAAGGCAAAGTCCCAAACATCATTAATTTGCAGACAAATCATAGAACCATAGAATGGCCTGTGTTGAAAAGGACCACAATGATCATCTTGTTTCAACCCCCTGCTATGTGCAGGGTCACCAACCACCAGACCAGGCTGCCCAGAGCCACATCCAGCCTGGCCTTGAATGCCTCCAGGGATGGGGCATCCACAGCCTCCTTGGGCAACCTGTTCCACTGCGTCACCACCCTCTGTGTGAAAAACTTCCTCCCAATATCTAAATAATACCTAAATCACAACCAAACAAGTATTTATCAACTTTCAGTGTTATGCCTTTTATTACTGCACTTGCCTCTGAAACAACCATGCCACTGCTAGGCATCAGCATGGGCTCTTAAGAGCTAGACAGACTGCAATAGCTTATAATAGTACACCATACTTATAGCCTGATAAATTAACTATTTTCAGGGCTATTTTTAATATTAAATGCTGCTGAAGTGCTAGGGGACTGAAACACAATACCTTCCATTGCATATTTGGTTCTTTTACATTCAATTGGAGTCTCTTGTTTTTCAGCAGTCAGTTTTGGAATAAGAAATTCAGCTGCTCCTGCATCAAAAAAAGTGTTTCCAATGGCTTTGTCTTTGATAGCCCAGATTACTTCACAGCCTTCAATTTCATACCTGTGGGCATTTAAACAATGGATAAAATCAGAGAGTACTCAAAAAAGGATCTATAACTCTCAGTAACTCAACAAGAAGTCTGCAAAGTTCTATTCCAGAAGCTAGAAATAAGGAACAAGACTTCTAAACCTATCAAATTCACTACAGCTTTTATATATTTACATGAGGAAGCCACAAAAGAAAGAAGACACACCTTTCTTCTTTTACTTTCTCATGACTACAAGCTCAACTGTTGTTATGGCAGGAGTAAAAAAGGTAGATCAAGTTTGTAGTAATAATGCTTAGTATTTCCTGTTTCTCGCAATGAAAAAAAAGCAGTCATTTTGTCCAAACTGCCCACTGCTGACAACTGGTATTTGGAACTGTTCCTGTCCATCAAAGATGCTATCAGATGGAACACAGACTGGAATGCAGAGGACAATTTACAGAACCATAGCATCATGTAGGTTGGAAAACCTTCAAGATCATCAAGTCCAACCAGCATCAAGTTTGTCTCTGTCCAAAACCAGTTCCCTACAATGCAAAGGAAGACTACATAATTGTATAATACAAATGGTTTCACAGTCTATCAGACTGTATGACCACACAGCTCAGTATCTTCCTTATAACAAAAGCCATATCAGACAGTTCAGAAGCTCTACTAACTTAAATCACGCTGGCTGCAATAACAGCTGTTCCATTGTTATGTCTCCTATCTCTAGAAGGTAGAGAAGTTTTGTAACATAATTATCACTGTTAATAGCATAAACAGAAACCTGTTGGTGCCAAATTAGAAAAATGCTGTATATTCTTCATATAAAACAAAGTCAAAGCTTCTCATATTTTCTGAATTTTGTTTGACAATACCCTTCACTATGTGGTGAAAAACAATTCTTAAGGCATTTAGTAGAAAAACCAATTAAGAGCTATAATTTTATAAGTCAACCTTCTTACAAACTAACGCACACAAGATTGTAGCATCAAACTATTAAAGATTTTATCTGCATATGTAAATTTATAACTTAGTTGTTGACTTACACTAATTCAAGTGCAATCCCACCATTACCAACCACTACTATTCTCTCAGCTCGAGCCAAATTCTTCTGAAAAGCCTGTGTCAGAAAAGAAAACAATTGAAGGAATACTGATAAAATATATCCTTTCCGATACTTTCAGTGGTTTTAGTTTCATTTTCTCAAACTACTGATAAACTTATGCTAAGAAACTGTTAAAGAAGCCAATGAAACCCATGAAGTTCTATCACATTAAGGGATGAAATTATTTCTGCAGCATTATAAGTCTCAAGCTGAGCAAGGAGAAAGTAATTACATTTAAGCCAAACCGAACCCATAATAGAATCCACAAAAACTTAATGTCCCAGAGACCATTAGCATTGTATTATCTCTTAATCAAATTTTATCACAGTCTGTATAATTTTCGAGGTAATCTTTGCAACATTAAGAGAGCAAAGATACAGACATTTAGGAAAGTAACAATTCCTGATTAGAATTCAGGAACAAAATAAACGATCTGTAGAAAATCTGAGAAACGATTTTTATTTGCTCCCATAAATCTTTAGAAAGAAATAAGTCTCCAAATCCAATCTTAGTGGTGAGAGAAATAAAAGAAATACAAGCCAATACAACTTCTATTTTTAGTTCTCTTCTTCATTTTGTAACCTCAGGTAAAGTTTTAATATCCAAAACAAATAGCAACACACAAAAACATCTTGTAGTCCACATCCTGGATTACAATAGTAATTCTTTTCTGTACAACCAAAAGAAGTCCACCCACTGTTGCTTCTCAGTATGAAGCAGCCCTTCACACAATGTACTGGATGCACCTTTTCAGGAAAGTTCCTACTTCCTGGCTGCCTGGTTGGCTTCTGCCCAGAGGGCAAAAGAACACCTTTCTTTCTGGACTCTTATGTTACAAACACAATGTATGAACCATTTATAATCTTAACAGATTTAGTCACTAATTATTTAATGTTTCTGAAGGCTTTTTCTGCTACTGAAAACATTGTATTTGAGGACATAAAATAATAAACAGCATTTGATGTTCCTCTATTTCACCCTGCAACCATTTTTAGCAACTCCCATCAGAAAGATGATTATATTACACACATACAAGTCCAAAGTGCATTTACCTGTGCGCTGTCAGTATCCCGAATTCCTAATACATATGGGTTTCCTTCAAAAATTAATTTAGGTTTTGCTCCAGCACACAGGCAAAGTTTCTCATACGTATATTCTCTCCCATCTTCAGTGAAAATTTTCTGTTAAAAATTAAGAGGAAAAAAGAAATAACTTATTAACTAATATGGAGACATATAAAACAACACTGGATTCTTTTTCTCTTGATGTCACAGTATTTTGCAGGTATTAAAAGGTTGCACTGGCTTCTTAAAAACAAGCAAGCTTTCCCTTTCTCATTAGGAGGTATTTCATTTGTGCTATGCTCACCATAGATTTACAGGTCTAAATATGTGATATGGTATAACTGATGAAATGGAACACTTACACTTAAAACAGATGAAATCTAAATATTACCTCTTGGTGGCACCCTGTACTTACCATCTGTGTTGAAAGAATCAGTTTTCTATCTGTTAGTGTCCCCCCACCCCAACAACAGATGTAGACCTGTGCACTACTCTATATTAGCAATTAAGAATCCCATTCATAACACTTCTAGATAGTAGTAAGGTAAGAGCAAAACACTGTTCAATCCAGACCTTTTATTAGGAAACAATAAGTATGGCTTTATGACACCAACACATGTTTGGGTCTTTTATGATTTTTAATAGATGAATAATTACACACACAATTGGAGACTGACACTAAACTCTTTGATTTCTCCTACCTTCAGTAACTGCAGACTTGTATTAACTAGGTGCTACCCAGAATAAAGTTTAGAAAGATTGCAAATTTAGTTCTTTGCTGAAGACAAAGGGTAGGTGCTAAACAAGCTACATCACTCTGCAACAAAGCCACATTAAATTTAAAGTACTGTTTGATGCTTTCCAAACTAGAAGCCAAATAGTTTACAGTGGTTTCACACAAAGGGAGGTTTTAAAGATTTTCAGATAACAGAGGAAAAAGATCCTTCAAAATCCATATACATGAGCTACTGGAATCCACTTAGACTAAACTAAAACCATGTAGTGGTGAAGCTACAAGTCAACAGTTTGGGTCGAAATATAAGCAGCCTTATAATCTAATTGAAGTCACAGCTCTGCAACTTAAAATGAGCACATGAATTTCTGATAATCATTGAGTTATAATAAAGCAAGCACATCAAGCTGACTTGGACAGTAAAGAGGATATGTATGTACTGTACATTGCTCCTGCTTGCAACATTTCTTTTGTTAAAAAGAACAAAGGAAAGGTAGAAATGCTGCTTCTTTTGAGAATTAGTTTTTTATACATCATAAAGTTGTTAAAATTTTGGCCTTTGTAGCAACAAGTTGTAATTCAGGAATCACAAAGACACACAGTTACGGGTTACAGAACTTTTCTGACACCTACACTGATAAACTACATAGATTTAATTGACTGTTTTCCCTCCTGTTCCAACCAGGTATTCAATGCCACAAATCCAAGGTATCGAAAATATAAATCAAAAGGGCATAGTTTGTTGATTAACAACTAAATTTTGATCTATAATCCTTTAACAAGCAGCCACAGTCTACTAGAACACCACTATAAATAACTGATTAAGTGAAAGAGTTTATAATGCGATGAAAAGTACAGTGATAATAGCAGGCTGACAGTCTTCAGCTGCAGCAAATGAGGACAAACTCAAATGCAGCAATTGTAGACACAAAAACAAAGGAAAAAAGCTGCTTATCTTTGGGATGCCTCAAGCAGGCAGGGATCTCCAGTAAGAGACCCTTACTTTCACTTCCAACCCTTAAATGAGGTCTGGGAAGGGATGGATCCTGGCTCCACCTCTTCCAGTCACTCAGGTGCACTGCATATACCTGAGCTCCCCTGGGTTGGCCCTGCCTTCCCACCAGGTGCTCAAACACGGGTTCAGGCTGTGACTTTACATTTCTACTACAGAGATGTTCTTTTGTAATTTTTAGTAAATTATGTTTTAATAACCAGAATGTTGCTGAACAGAATTTCATGCCAAAATTATTCAACGGTTTCTCAGATTTTTGTTTTTTTTTTTACCTCCAAAAACATGTGTAAGTTAAAAAGAGAAAACATTATCTTACATGCTCATCACTTTTCAACTGTTTTACAGCAGAGTGGATAACTTTAATATTGGGATATCGTTGTTCTAATAGAGAACTTGGTTGCTCTTCTACATCAAATTCCTCAAGTGTTTTTGAGACCTGGAAGAAGCAGAAAGAGATTTAAAAATATGAATAATCTATCCATTTTAATTTCTGAATTAAAAAAAAAAAAAAGTATTAAGTAAATTTCTAATAAAGAAGTCACAATATAAAGCCCATATTGTCTTGAATCATGTTACTGTGTCACTGCCAAAAGTATGTTTTTATGTATGAAAAGCTTTTGTGCATGTCCTTGGTAAAAGATCAAAGTAATACAGCAAATTGTATTTCTAAAGCTATTTACCCTGATTAACTGCTATAATGTTTTATTTCCTATATATATAATACTAGACTTAGCAACATTGCATTTTTAATCTACTGGATGTGTTTCTAAGACCCTGTTGACCTGTTTGGTAAAACTCTCACATAGTAACTCAGTGATGTTACATGGTCCCCCATACAAGCATCTTTCTTAAGTACCCTGGATGAAGAATGCTTTGTTCAAAATAGCACAGAGAATCATTCATTCTAGACAAAAGGCCATCTATGCTTTTCCCCTCTTAAAAAATAAGTACCCAGTGACATTTTCTTCTAACATTTAGCAGTTCAACCTCATGTTGCAGGTACTTGGTCCTTATGTCAGGAAAAGTGCTTACTTTTGTCCAACAAAAAGCAAGGTGTGTAAGGTGAATGTTTATGCAAAACAGATTCAAGATCTCCTCAGAACATTTATTCAGCAGCACATATGTAGTCACTATCAGATATTTCAGAGACTAGTGAAAAAACAAACAAACAAACAACTTGGAAAACACCCAAGTAAGTTACGTTGAACTGAGGTTTGTTCCAGAAGGAAACAGCTGCATAGGAACCTTCAGGCCTTCTACTTTGTAGGGTATTCAAACAGTCTGGTGCACAGCTAGGAACTGGACACCTCTGCAATTCAAAGAGAACTTAAGGTATACATGTCCAAAACTTAGATGCTGCTGCCTTCAAACACTGTTTAGTTATTCCCTTACTCTTCACTTGCCAAAACTTCTGCTGATATGCATTACAGACTTCACTTCTCTGCAATATGTAAATGTCTGTCCTGGATACCCACGACCACCAGGGTCAGCATTCTGAAACTCAGAATCATAGAATGGTTTGGGTTGGAAGGAACCTTTAAGATCATCTGGTTCCAATCCCCTGCTATAGGCAGGGACACTTCCCTCTAGACCAGGTTGCTCAAAGCCCCATCCAGCCAGGCCTTTAACATTTCCTGGGAGAGGGCATTCACAACCACAGTGTGTAACTTGTTCCAGTCTCTCCACCTTCATAGTAAATAATTTTTTCCTAATATCTAATCTAAATCTACTCTCTTCCATTTTAAAGTCATTTTCCCTCATCCTGTTGCTACATGCCCTTATAAAAGGTCCCTCCCCAGCTTTCTATAGGCCCCCTTCATGTAATGAAAGGCTGCTATAAAGTGTCTCAGAGCCTTCTCTTTTCCAGGCTGAAAAGCCCCAGCTCTCTCAGCCTGTCCTTATAAGGGAAGTACTCCAGCCCTCTGATCATCCTCACAGCCCTCCTCTAAACCCGCTCTGACAGCTTTATGTTCTTTTTGTGTTGGAGGTCCCAGAACTGGACACAGTACTTCAGGTGGGGTCTCATGAGAGCAGAGTAGACGGGCAGAATCCCCTCCCTCAAGCAGCAGATCACTCTTCTTTTGATGCAACCCAGGATAAGGTTGGCCTTCTGGGCTGCAAGCACACATTCATGTTGAATCTTTCATCAACTGACACTCCCACATCCTTCGCCCCAGGGCTGCTCTTAAGCCATTCTCTGCCCAATCTGTATCTGTGTTTGAGATTCATTAGTTGGGTGTTACCTTGCATTCTCACAAAGAGCCCTCAGATGCTGGCAGCAAGTTACAGCTACTAAAAGCAAAAACTTTTGTTTAAATCTCTGTGCCTTATTTTCCACCTTCAGAAATTTGAATATAAACATTAATACATCAGGAAAATGATGATTTTGATCTGATTCTGAGACCTGCAGACCTAAAAGGATTAAAACCTTTTTTTTACTAGTCCTAAGATATACCTGTGCTATGATACATTTGTATTATGTACCGTTTCTCAGAAAAACAGTGATGAACACAAATACAAGCAGAAGGCTGGTAACTTTCCCCGAGTAGTAAAACCCAACTTCCTATGGACTAGTTGAAGTGGCTTGCAGCTTTGCATCCTGAATTCTGGGCAATCCAAGCACAACTCTTCCCATGACTGACTGTAAAATCTATTCCCAAATGGCAGGAAAAGGAGCTGTGCCTTGTAAGGTCTGAGTACCTCTGGCTAATGAACCTACAAGCCAGAAATCTGAACTCGAGTATGGAATTATTTTATTTTTAAAAGTAGCAGCAAAGAATCACCAGTTACTGGAAGATGAAATTGAGCACTGTTTCACAGAAGGATATTCCTTTTCTGTTACATGTCAGAAGCCTGATTCTGCCTGAGATTCTAACATACTACTACTATAAAAACGGTGGGGAATCTGAGATCCACTAGCAAGACTAAATTTCTTAAATAATTTATTCCAAAGATATCATTTTGGAGTTTAAGATGGAGCATTCCCATTAGCAAAGTAGTGAAATGATGCTTCACTAGAAATGTATTAAACGCTTAAATCATGTAAATACCCAATTTAATCTTTGGTCATTTACTAATATTGTGAGTATATTCATTGAGTACTTAGTAATGATTATGAATCATTTATGAATCACTACAAAATAACACACAGTCATAATCACTTTCAAGATTAGACTCTAAAGTTATCTGTACAAATACAGACTTCTGAAGATGTCTTAATGTAACATAAATTAAAGCTTTCCTACCTGTTTGAAATTTGTTACAGCTTTTATAACTGGAGAAGCTGTCACTAAAAAAATGTCTTCTGACGGGAAGTCCATGGCCAGCTTGTAAAGAAAGAGAAAATATGATGAGCAAGTAGTCACCAACAGAATTTGAATTAAACACTATAAAATTACTGGAGTAAAGTAACATATGTTACTATATTACATAAATCTGGATCAGGTAAAGACTCTTTCAAGGCTATAGAAGAATAATACAGGAAATAACTGAAATTAATCAAATTGGGAAAGCCAAGACTTATGTCATACAAATTTAACAACTGCAGCCACTGTAAGAAAGACTACTCAAAAGAACATCTTCACAGTATTCTAAAGGCTGGCTGTTGGAAGACTCTGATCACACAATTTATGGAGATTCCCTGCATTTTTGTTACAATTTTTAACAGACTTCATTTTGACAGAGGAAATACTGATTCCTATTGGTTAATTTAAATGTAATTTAGTAAACTGATAAGTGAATCATCTTCCGAATGCTGTTAAGCAGTACAAGATTCTTACAGGCTGCAAGCAACTGAAGAATTTCCACCTTAAGTGCTGCATTGCTCAGCCACAGTAGAACCCAGGTTCCTTATCAGCAGTAACCTACAGATGAACAAGATGGTTGTAAAAACCACCAGGAAGCATGTTCTGTCTTATACATGAGCAACTGAGCATTTATGATGGTACTTCAGATGGGAAGAACCTGAAGGTCAAAGTACCAAGACTTTGTTGCTGGTTTAAGGGAGATCCACATAGCCACACTTGTGGCATAAAGTACAAATGCATTTAATGAGAATATATGAAAAATGTCATGTAATACACACTTTATAGCATGACTCCCTAATATGTATGTCATACCCATTGTAGCTGTATGCTTTATGTTGACAGAAGAGAAGAATGGTTGACATGTTCATGCAACAGAGCAGCACAGTGTGCCCCTGCAGCTGCTCCCAGGTGTACCTTATAAAGTCTCCAAAAACTACAGAATGCCATAGAAAGCATGGGATCAGGTAATAACCATCAGATGTATTTAAGACTTTTTTACACCAACATCACATACTTTGTACCACTTACACACACTCTAATGTTTATTCCTCTCTTTTTATTAAGACTGAATGGTTTGAAATGTTCGTTCAGTCCTCTTGAGGTTGTTCCACTCCTTTATCTTTTTAAGTACTAGAAATCTGCCACATAAGATATTAAGTTCATCCAAACATATGGACATGGGTGTAAAGAAAAACACAAACCTGAAAATGACAAACCTGAAAGAAACATTGCAACTAAATAGGGAAGGTTGAAATTAGGTTGAAACATGAAACATTTCATGACATAGAAAATAAATTTAACCTTAAAAAAGAAAAAAGAAAAAAGGTATTCAGTCAGGTTGTTTTAAATGTACTTGAAAATTACCTGACTGTGCATTTTTTTTAAGTTAGAGCTGAAGCAATGGTTGCTCTCGGAGAGCAGCTTGAGAAGCCCAAAGTACATACCCAAAATGCAGTATGGTGGACAAGGTGTTTATTCCAGGGAATTCTACCCTTAGTCTCAAGACCGAGAAAGACTGTATTCAATGTTCCTGATTTATTATTTCATGCATGCCAGCAGCTACACATGTAGAGCACAGCACAGAAACTCCTCCAGAACACAAGGCTGTTTTTGATGGGGTTAATGAATACACTAATATGGCTATGAAGGTGCTGCTCTCTGAAAAGACCCTTTCCAGACATGTACACAAAACACTGTACATGAGGATGGAATTACACGTGGCACTCAGTGAAAACTTGCACTAAATCTTAACCCTTGCAATACTGCCTGGAAGGAGGACATTGTCCTAAAAGTCTGTATGAGAAAGCATCAGGGTTGTAGCTTCTTCACTGTCAGAGGGATGGAGTACAGGCTGCCCAGAGAGGCCGTGGAGTGTCCTTCTCTGGAGATATTCAACACCTGTCTGGGTGCCTACCTGTGCAACCTGCTGTGGAGATGAGTTTTAGCACAGGGTTGCACCTGATGATCTCTAGAGATCCCTTCCAACCCCTGCAACTCCGTGATTCCGTGAATTAAAACACATGCTATTGGACTGCTAATACTCATTCCAACTGTGTTTCCGGTGCTGCTGGGAAATAGAATCACAGAACGGTTTGTGTTGGAAAGGACCTCAAAGATCATCAAGTTCCATCTCCTTGCTGCGGGAAGAATGAGAAAAAGCAGCGAGTCTCAGTCAGTGTGTAAGAACCTGATCGGGAAACACGTATCAATGAAAAAGAGGCACTCGCTGTGAGATGTGGAAGAAAATATCAGGAAATTTTGATCTCTTTTAAAGCAATCTTAAAGATCATAAACGTTAATTGTGAAACGGGGCCATAGCAGCTACATATAGTTCTATTTCAGGCAGATAGTCTCCTGGAATATAACACGGACTCAAATCCCCTCTCGGCGCTGACCGCAAGGAACGCACGGCCCGCCAGCCGGCGGGGGGCGCGCATGCGCCCGGCGGGCAGCGGCCTCACAGCCCGTACCTTCTCGGCGCAGGTAACTCCGGCGATGCCTCCGCCCACCACCACAAAGCGGCTCCGCGCGACACCGGAGGCTGCCGCCATTTTCCCGCCTCTCCCGAGAGCGCCAGGGAGGGGGAAAAGCTCTGCCGCTTCCTCGCCCAGACACGGAAGGCAGCGGCGGCGGCGGCGGCGGCGGCGGCGGCGCTCTGCCTACGGTGTGCGATGGCACCCAAACTTCCTCAGGTGGCGCAGCTCGGCTCTGGCTTCCGCTTTTGTCCGGGTTCTGAAGGACTTTGTCAGCGGATCATAGAGAGTAGAGGGCAATTAAGACAAAGAGTAAAAAACAAAACAAACGAACAAACACCCAAGCCTCTCTTCATTTCTTAACCAGAAAGCAGGAAGATGAAAGTGTGAGAATTTCTTTTCAAAGTCTCACATTTTTGTTGGTAACTGTCAGAGAGAGGTTGAATGGGATAAAGTCATTAATTTAGGAAGAGTTTTGTGGTTGTGTAGTAAGGAATTCAGAGGGCATTCTAAAGCCTTTCTGAACTGCTTGATTAGCTTATAACTGCTAGAAAGAACTGTGCTATTAAAATAGGCTTGATTGAAACACAGTACTGACTTTGAGTGAATACAGGTCATATTTATTAATTGAATCTATTCTGTGGGGCTTCTGAAGTCCGGTTGAAGGAACTGGGGCTGTGCAGTCTGGGGAAAAGGAGGCTGAGGGGACACCTTGTTGCTCTCTTCCAATATCTCAGAGGTGCTTACAGCGAGAGCGGGGTTGGTCTCTTCTCACTGGTGACAGGTGACAGGACGAGGGGAAATGGCCTCAAGTTGAGCCAGGGTAAGTTTAGTTCGGATATCAGGGAAAACTTCTTTACAGAAAGGGTTGTGAAACACTGGAATAGGCTCCCCAGGGCGGTGGTTGAGTCACCATTCCTGGATGTGTTTAAAAACCATTTGGATGTGGTGCTCAGGGACATGATTTAGCAGAGGGTTGTTGGAGTTAGGGTGCTATGGCTAGATCGTGGTTGGACTTGATGATCTTTAAGATCTTTTCCAACCTGAGCAATTCTATGATTCTATGATTCTTTCTCTTGTAGGTTACCTCCAGTAGCATATCAAAAGCAGGACATTACCTCAGTGCTCTCAGACACGTGGTCTGACTTTTGAATGGTCCCCTGTGGAGGCCAGAGTTGACTCAATGATCCTTATGGGCCCCTTCCAACTCAGAATATTCTGCGATTCTTTGATTCTATGTATTTCTAAGGGATAGGAAAGAAAGCATAACAAGCAGTTAGAGAGCTATTTAACATTTTTGAGACACTTATGTCCCCATATAGGACTCTCAGATGAAGGCCAACCAGTCCAAACATGCAGCAGTGCTGCAGTATATGGTGCTTCCTCTGCAGGCATCCACTGCTGCTCAGAAAGGAGACAGCTAGAAGGGGGCTGGTGGGAGTAAACTTGCAGTTTGCTCTCTGGAGATCAGAGCAGTTGACTTTGGTTTTCTTTGCTATTTTTTTTTTTATTTTTATTTTTGGTCAGGTAAACTGCCAGCAATGCCAATTGTTGTATATAATTTACTTAGAATGAATTCAAGCTTATACAATCCAGTTTATCTTGGACTTTTCAGCATATAAGTCTGTTTTTCATTTTAATACAAGTTTGCAATACTTATTTTTTTCCCTCTTGGAAGAAAAGACGAGACTACTAATTGTGTACACCACAGAAGTGACACTGTTTCAAAGCTGCTGCCTTTTCAGGCATTCTGTTTCTATCGGGATGTCAATCAGTCCTCCAAACAGTGACTTCCTGATGGTAGTTAGTTACAAATACTTTCATTTTGTCTTTTTAAAAAAGACACTTTTACGTGGCACTGGAGGTAATTTCATAGCCCAGACAATTGCTGACCATTTTGGTCACAGACTAGATTTTGTTCTCTGAATACATCCCATTCCACTATGAATTACTTGAATAAATGACCTGACCCAAACAGTGCAGAAAAAAAATTGGACAGACTTGCGTCACCAAGTAAAAGAATACCCTCCAAGGATTTCATTTCCAGTTTCGATAAATGACAAGATAACTCATTTTACTTAGAGCATTTGCTTGAGCAAACTAAGAAAAGTTATTGCTTCTGTTCATGAAAAAATGTAAAAAGCCATTTTCAGACAATGAGGCAAATTAGGACTGAAAAGATTTGTTTACAATTAGTGAACAAGTCCTTAGTTTCTAACTGATAGAACATGTAAGTTAAACGCAGAAAACTTTTTGAGATGTGTTAGTATTGAATTTATATAGGGAATACAATGAATTTGTCTTTAGTATCAGTAGCATATTGCAAATGCATTCATGCGACTTCTTGCCAAGCTTCTTAGTGCATATGTGTAAGAGGAGTAGCAGAGGATGTAAGACCATGCAAGTAGATGACTGCTATTAAGCAGGTGTCATTATTTATCAAAATAGGACTCCTAATATTCTGAGGAGTCACTGTGCACCCATTACGTGCCCATGTCACTGCATAAGTCTTCACAAAGAGTGGCTGCACTTGGAAAGAACCTCTGTGTCCATCTGATCCAAACTGCTGCTCAAGAAAGCAGAAACCGAGAGCAGGTTGTTCAGAACCATGTCCAGACAGGTTCTAAAGGTCTCAAATGATATGACTCCACAGCCTCTCTGAACAACTTACGCCAGTGCTCCATCACCCACATAGCACAGAAGTGTTTCCTGGTGTTCAAAGCCAATCTTCTGCATTCCAGCTTGTGCTCTCCCTTCAGGTATTTAACACATCCATGATATCTCCCCTGAGCCATCTCTTATTTTGGCTGAAGTTCCAGATCTCTCAGCCTTCCTTTATGGATGAGATGCACCCCTTAATCATCTTCATTGCCCTTTGTCGGACTCTTCCCAGAGTGTTCATGTCTTTGTTGTGCTGGGGTGCCCAAAACTGGATGCAAGACTCCAGATACAGTTTCACCAGTGCTGAAGGGGAAGGATTACTTCCCTCAATCTGCTGGCAATACTTTGCATAGTGCAGCTTCAAATACCTTTGGTCTTCTTTGTGGCAAAGGCATTCTGCTGGCTCATGTTCAATTTGGTGTTCTCTAGGATCCCCAGATCCTTTTCTGCAAAGCTTCTTTCCATCTGGGTCACCTCCAGCATTTCTTGTTACCTGGAGTTGTTCCTACCCAGGTGCAGGACACTGTACTTGCTGGCCTTCATGAAATTGCTGTCAGCCTATGTTACTAGCCTGTTAACATGTCTCTGGATGGCACCACAACCCTCTGATGTATCGGCTTCTCCTCCCAGTCTCACGTCATCAGAAAATTTGCTGAGAGTATGCTCTGTCCCATCATCCAGATGAACAGAGATGTTGAATATGAAATAAAAGCAGGGGGCAGTAGTCAGACAAGCTTTGGCAGTCTGTCCACCATATCCCTGGTCTGGTACCCTAACAGACAGCACAGACTTCTAGTTGATAGATCAAGTCAACAGGTGGAGGTGCCTGTGCACCCTGTGCATATCCACTGCACATGGAGGTGTCTGTGCACACCCTCTGCAATAACCTGCTCTTTATTCCTGAAGGTTTTGCATGTTGTAGAGTTAAATGGACCAGATCTTCGCTTATAGACACATCTGACTCCTTTTCAGCTTTGAAGACTGTGAACCTATTCTATAGATGCAAGCAACTTAAGTGGGACAGGAGCCTTTCTCACCAACTCCCATCTTTCCCCTTCTCCAGAGGTTGTGCTTACTTGAATAGTGGGGCTGGGCACTATAAACTTCTCTCCAGTGCATAAATGGATAAGTTATTAACATGGAGGAGTCTGTAAAAAAAATGGAAGAAATCCATTTGTCTGTAAAGCAAAATGGTTTTTCTATATCCCTATTTTCTATAAAATGACATGCAGTTACAGGTTGACTGGGTCACTGCTACCCTGTGTCCTTGCTAAATTGCCACCACGCTTTGGAACAGTGCAAGTCCATCCATCACAGCTCTAATTGTGAAAAGCAGACTGTGCTGCCTGCCAGTGGGGATGCATTTCGTTTTTCCATCATCTGCCCTTTTCTGTAAGTGTGTTTGGGCACCTCAGGTATGTAGGCTTTTCTCAATTTAGACAGGTTTTGTCAGGGGATATGACTAATGTACCAGTCACAAATAATGAATTAAGGTATGGATCATGACAGTAAAATCTTGATAGCACTAAATGCTATAAGGAATTATTTTCTTTCATTGTCTTCAGTTCCTCAAACAGATGGAAAGGTTGTTCAGAGTGCAACAGCAGAGGGAGGCAAGAAGCACTCAGTCTACTGACAGAATGATAAAGATGAACTGAAAATCACACACATTATTTGAGTGGCCTTCGGTAGGGAATCAGAGAAGTGATAAAGCCGTAAGAGAGCACAAAACATTTTATAGGCTCAGTGACATTAAAGATTCCAAGAGAATTTTTTTGTCAGTTAGTATTTGCTTCACATGAAAGACAGAAGATATTATTTTTGAAATAATAATACCGTAAATCTGAATGATTTTTAAAACTATAGACTTGCTTCTGGGAAAACATCTGAATGTTTTGGCACCAGGAGGTGCTGGTTCATTATGATTCTAGTAGCAAAGGCACTCAGGCTCTGTAAAGTATGACTTGAAATGCCATTTATTGGAGCTAACACTATAAGGAAACAAAGGATAGAATAGAAAATCTTAGAACATCTCTCCAGTAGAATCCCAAAGCTGTGCAGTATTAGATGGGTCTTCTGTGAAGGCTCATCATACTGTTGGCCTTCCAGGCTGCAAATGCACATTTCTGGCTCATGTCCAGCTTTTCATCCATCAGGATCCCCAAATTCTTCTCCACAGGGCTGCTCACAATGAGCTCTTCTAGTCTGTATCATATCTGGAACTGCCCCACCCAAGTTTTCTGTGTTAGGAAAGTTTTAACTGTTTTCTCAGTTCATAGTGACCACTGCCTGTTTTGTGTCATGAAACTGCTGCAAGTGCATTTATTAGGCAGCTTTTTATTGGTTTCTACCCTGATGTGAGCTAAAGCCTTCAGAACCAGTTGCTGCTGGTGCACGTTACAAAACTGTAGCCACAGCTAATCCCCAGTGGAGACACCAAGGGTGGGGTCCCAAAACATTATTTTCCACCTCTCTGTTACAAGATATCCAAGTTTAATATGTTTTCTTTATTTTTTTAAATGATTACTACTATAATTTTCTTCCAGGAAATGCTTTTGTGCCAAGCATTATCATTTTGACCCATTATACTCAAAAATAAATTAATACTACAGTAATATGTCCAGGACCAGTCCCATTCATGGCAATTGCTGTAACTGCAGTTATTGGAAAACAATAACTGGTTAAATGTGCACAGCTGCTTGGATGCATGCACTGCATATGGCACCTGCATGATTACAGCTTGCTGTGTTTTGCACGGTGTATGGCAAGTGGAAAACAAACCCAGTGGGTGGAATTCTTCTAGCAAACTGCATGCTGGAGACAGATGCCAGTCAAGTGTTACTGTATAGCTGCTCATTAACCCGCATGGCAGAAGAACTCCTCTGCAGTAGATTATGTAGCTCCAACTACTGCACTGTTTCATTCACTCTTTCCTTTGGAGGTGCACCTACGCCATCAAGTGCCTGCAGGACAAAGAAAAGTGGACATTACAGTGATAGAAAAGTGTTGACACCGCAGTGAAAGGCATGAAGTGGAAGAACAGGAGCATGAGTCCCATGTTTTTCATGAGTCTTGACATGGCTGAGAGGACCCGTGATCCTGATGGTGTCTTTAATTAATTCCCAAACAGAGAATGCTTCTGTTATCAATAATGCCCTAGAGTCCTGAGAGAGATGGGTTGTAGTGCACTGCATACTCATGCATGCCAGATAAAGCCCTTTTAATGCCTTGTTTGTTAGGTGCTTGTAGCTAATTTGGAGTATGAAACACCGTGAGAGCTTTTGTACTGTTTTGCAAGGCGTATTTTTTGTTCTTTAAGTAGACAGTGTACTTATTTTTAAGCTTCTGGTATGAAGGAGCTGCTGATCTGCATGGGGAATATTTTACTTCATTAATAGTATGATTTGTTCTGGGGTAGGGATTGATGTATTTGCCAAATAAAATATTAATATAACACCCTATGGGTGACTGGGTTATTGTTTCTTGGCCTTGTGCAAATGCTAGCTTTTAAAAATGAAAACTCGGCAGCTTCCCAGTTTTTTAGAACTGATTGGACAACAGGAAATGATCCAAGGGTTGGAACACCTCCCCTGTGAGGACAGCCTGAGAGAGCTGGAGAAGAGAATGCACTGGGGAGACTGATAGCAACCATTCAGTACATAAAGGGAGGTTTTAAAAAAGAAGGGGACAGATTCTTTAGTAGGGTCTGATGGGATAGGACAAAAGGAAATGACTTCAAACTAGAAGAGGGGAGATTTATGTTGGAAATAAGGAAAAAGTTCCTTACAATAATGGTTTTGAGGCACTGGCTCAGGTTGCCCAGAGAAGCAGTGGATGCCCTGTCCTTGGAGACATTCAAGGTCAGGTTGGATGGGGCTCTGAGCAGCCTGGTGTGCTGCAGGTATTCCTGTTCATTGCAGGGGGGTTGGACTGGATGACCTTTAAGGATTCCTTCCAACTTCCATGATTTCTATGGAATACCTAAGCAAATAGAATTTCTTAATGTAAGAGGAGAAACATGAACACTATAACTGGAGTTACTGACTGCTAGAGGCAGACAGTATTCCTTCTTATCCTCTACCAAGCATTCTTGAAACTTGTAACCTGCATAATGAGAAAATAGGGGGCTTTCTGCTGGTTCATCATCTTTTCTCCTTATTACCTTTTCTTGTACTTATGGTTGAATAATGCAGTGGTTAATCATTTGTCCCTGTAGTTTTTGAGAGAAATGCAAGTGAATTCACGAATTCTCAGACAGTGTGTGAGTTCTGATGGTACAAACTGGAATTACCAAATTTCTGTCATGGCTTAGTGAAGATCAAGAAGAGTTGCAAGAGACATGTGAACATCTGTCTTCCCATACATACACAGTCACCCTCACCAGTGCTTGGTCTAGTCAGCACTGGCATGGACCCTTTCCTCAGGAGGAAATTATACCTTTTTATCAGGGCATAAACCCTGCTAGAACTGTAATACTGTGATTTACTTTTCATTTGTGAGGCCTAAAACCTACCTCTTACTGTCACCACCAGCAATCCATGCATTTGGCAGCTCAGCCAACTGCATACCAGAAACATCCTTGACTTGGCAGAGCAGGGATGAGCTGCATTCTGAACCTGGTTACAGACTACCTCTGGTCTGTAACAATCTATTGGTTAAGCTACCAAATGCTTGGGTAGTAGAAGACAGATAGGAAAGCATATACTGGAGTCAAAGAAGATCCAGATACAGTGAACTCCCTGAATGCTGTTGAAGGACTATCCAAGTCTTGTAGTGCCCAGCCACCTTGTAAACACTTGGTGAAACAACTGTGTTGAGGGTGAAATAATAGTTGGGATGCCCATATACCTAGATATCACTTGTGTCAGACAGGATCCATACAAGGAAAAGAGCACAGAGGTGTAAACAGTGTATGCACAATGAAATAGCATAGCACAAGAATACAAGCCCAAATGTTTGTGTGGGTAATTTACAATATAGCTGTAACTTAATATTTTTTGTTATTCTTAGATATAATACTTTTTCTCTCTTGCACTGTGTGTGGTTAAAGCTTTCTTCTACCTCAAACCTCCTGAAATAGAAATGACATCATTTATCACTGCACCGGAAAACACTCTGACAGTTCTGTTACCTCATTATCAGATCACAGTTGTGTCACTTCACATTAATTATAAGTGTAAGGCTGGATTAGTTCTGTAGGGCCAATTTACAGTATCAGAGGTTGTGACGTTGCTCTGCTGACAACCACCGGCATCTGTTTGTCACCTGCACTGCCCCTGGACAGAGTGTGATGGCTGAGGGGAAGGCTGTTTCCAGCTAGGTCAAGAACAGCACCACCTCAGCAAATTGTTTGGCTTGTAATTTAGCTTTGGGAAATGATTTTCTTTCAGGAAAGAAAATTTATTTTTTTTCCATAGCATTATTTTTGTATGTGTTTATCCCTCCCTCTCCTGCTTTCTAGCAGTGGCTAGACAGCAAATATCACAAATATCACTCACTGTTTTCTGGTGTCCTGAGCCCTTAAAAATAATGTTTTCAGAACAATGCTTTATCTGAACTTTTTTTGTTGGTTTTTTTTTTGTTTTTAAAAACTAGTCCTGTCAAAGCTGACGGAAGTACTTGAGCAGCAAGTCAGCAGCAAAGTATTGAATGAGATCTCATGGGAGACCACAGGTAGGCTTTTCTCTCACCCACAGGCACAGCTCTACAAGACCGTCACTGTGGAGAGGCTGTCTAGGAGTGGTAATGAGCCAGGTCCATTCAGGCAGTCCATGCATGTCCATCATGAGACGTGACTGCAGCAGAAACCTGAGAATCAGTCAGGAACCAGGTACAACAAAACCCAGGCAATAGTGTGCAGAGGATGTCCCAGGTGAGGCCAGTCATGTAAATTAAGCCTGACAGAAATATTAGTACAACCAATCTGCATGTTTTAGTTCATTCTCAGTTCCTCCCACCTCTTACTCATTTCCTGGTCCTCTGGTTGTCTGTTGTGTTAAGGTTAATTTCCTTCTGGGCTGCCTTTTGGAGTCAGGCAATGAGTTTCTGCTGAAGCCAAGTCCAGGTGCAGTGCTGAAATTAGCTTGCTGCTGGGACTGATGAACAAAGGATGTGAGCTGACCTTCCAATGAGTTTGCAGCTTTCTTTTGACAAAGTCCACTAGTGTCAATCCAGGAGGCTACTGGTAGATTATAGGCATTCAGAGATGCCCATTTATTCCTTCTGCCCATAGATCAATTCTTTTTTTTCACTTTGTTGATCTGGAAGAAATGATAAATAATATGTAGGTTAATTCTGTGGATAATACTTAACCAGGTGTTTTGAACATTTTGCTTCCACAGATCAGTTTCAGGTGTCCATCCTAGCAGTATTGCTGCAACTGGTCCTAGCATTGGTCTTCTGTTGATGTGACCAGACAGCTAAGCATATCAACAGAATATACATAAGATGTTCACCGGTGATTTAGTCCTGTACAAATGATTCTCCCCAGGGTGATTTTCATCTGTGATAAAGATTTAACCTTTAATTTTTGAAGGTTTTTTCTATTCCCTGGCTTGTCTTAGAGGCAGAAGATAATGGCAAATAACTTCTATCCATGCTGTGTCTAAACAGTGTTTTAATAATAGCTTAAAACAACCAGTTTTTGATTCTATCTTTACAAGCCTGTGACATTGCTAGTGGTTCTGACAGTAACAAGTTTTGATAGCTAAAACAAAATAACATTTGGTAACATTTAACTTAATAGTTCCTTTAATGTAGTCTTGTCATGGAGCTAAACTTGTTTGTTGAGAAATGGAACCATCGGAGACAGACGTTTCTTCTGTGAACTGCTTTAGTTTTAATCATTTCTTCAGGGCCTTATGATGAACAACTATAGCGTATACTGTATATTGTATTTATTTCCAGCTTTGCTTTCACAGACACCTTGCCTTTACTAATTTAATCTGGTGCATAATTTCTATGTGGTATTTTAGAACACTGAAATATTAAATTTGGTACAAAGCAGAAACATGTGATGTGTGATGTCTGTAAAGTATAGCAAATTGGGGTATGTGCAGGTAATTCTATGTATATGGTTGTTTTTAAAACTCTGACTGTAAGTTTAAAAATATCCTGTGCAACAGAAATAAAATCCAGTGTACTTCCTCTGTGTGTGTACGTGTTCAGTAATACAGTCTTGGATCAAAGGCTCTTCCAGTGTCTGAAAATAACATAAACTTAGAAAGGACACGAAGTGAATTTCCTTGGGAACATTCTTCCAGGCTCTCACGGTCTCTGGTTAAGAATCTTACAGAGATAATGTTTACAATCTAAACTATTTAGTAGGTTCACGAGTGTAAAATAGATTTACTTTAAGTTCCTTTACTTAACCTGTTTATTTTTCTGCTTTTTACAGTGTTCTGTGTCTGTTATTTTGTGGTATATTGTAACCATTTTCAGGTTCTCCATATGCTTTACACATTTTCACGGGTGGACAGGTGATGGCAAGTCACACTGTGATTTGTAGTTCTGGAAATGGAGGTTGGTCATCCTAAGTCTTCAGACTAGGGAGTTGAAAAAGATAATATCCTGTTATTTTGTGTGTGACTTTCTTTCCATCTGTACAGAAATTGTAAGATTATTTCAACTTGCTGTAATGGAGGACTTTGTGAAATTGATACCACATGCTTTGGACTGTCTGCAGAGATGATAGAAATATTCTTTAGTGGCTATAGATTTTTTTTTTCACAGTTACAGAACACGTTATTCTTTACTTAAAGGGCTCAACTCTTGAATTCCGGAAAAGAAAATTGGTTTTGGACTGTTTCTTTCTTTTTTTTTTTTTCTTTTTGCATGCTTTGTTTTGCCAACATGTAGCTCTGGATAAATTTGAAGCTTGCACCTGAAAAAACAGTGCTGGCTGATGCTGGATGCAAAGCAGACTGAATAAATGTTGCCACGAAGAGGGAATTGCTCTTACTCCCTAAGTAGATATATATGTTTTCCTTTAATATCCAAAACTTCAACGACATTTGGTCATCCTTTCTGAGGGCTGATCTTCCTTCTCTGACCATGATTTCTGACAGCAATGGCAGTTGTAAAGGCTGAGCAATTGAGAAGTTTTTAAGACAGGATGTGAAACCTCTGCAAGTGTCATGTGCAGCTCAAATCTCATTCTTCTGGGAGAATAGAGTAACCTCAGAAATAACCCTTTGTGGAAATAAATGAAATTGCAGGAGATATAAATCACTATTTTTACACATGCAGGCCAAGAGATTACTCATCAGATGTACTGGTTGAGTGATCTTTGCAGCTAGAAATAAATTCCACTTACCTCCCTTACATCTTTGGAACTATGGGCTAAGAAAAATCTAGCATTTTAACTATAAATTGTAGGAAATACCTGGAGGCTTTAATTGCTTTAATGGACGGGCTGTAACTTACTGGTAACAACTTTGTCTTTAGCACAGAGATCCCAATAGAAAAATTGTATGCTCTCACACATAAAATAAAAACATCCCATTACTTTAAAAACATTCCATTCCATTAAGTCTTACAAATGATTCCAGCAGCACAAGACTGAGGCTGCAAGGAAAATTAGGCTGAGTAACTTCATAAAATATTTAGAAAAAACTTCTTATTAAAATTTTGACTTTCAGAATTCTGTATTGTATAAATGTCTAGACTAGTGTGTATTTCCTTTAGCAAGTCAAGCACATCCTCCTTCTTGTGCTCTGCAAGTTCTGCTGTTAACTCTGAGATTTCTTCCATGCTAGGCCTTAAGGGTCTGCTTTTCTTCCTGTTATTTTATTGTGCTACCATGTAGCATTAATTCCAGTATGAATAAGGGCAGAGGAATGGTGACCATTTGGGTGTATGATGTCTCTCGCTCATCTGATGCAGAGGAAAATGTCAAGTGTATCTTTGGTGCTTGTGGGAAGACTTTTAGAGTCTTAGATGACCTATACTTAACTAATCTCAGAAATGTATTTATAGTATTAAGTTGGGACAAATATTGTGAATGTTGCATCACTTTTTGTACAACTCTGCAATAATCCATATAACAAGCAATATTTCATTTTCTGAGCAGGGATAGTCAGTATACAACTACCTATCAAAAAGCCAATAAGCCTGCTTCCTGTCTTCTGGCCTCTCATTTTCCAACTGCAGAGCTTTCTAACTTCTTATCTTTTTTTTTTCCCCTCCCTAAGATTAGATTTATGAATCATTTGCAGAAGGAGAAACTCTTCTGCAATGTTTTTTACATTGGTCCCTTTTGATGATTCATTTTAACACAGATGCTGTCATTTAACTCTGCTGGTGCATCAGAGGCTCAAGATGTAATTTTTTTCTAATAGTAGAAAGCTATCAGAATTGGTTTCTCCTTTGTCACATAATTTCTTTGAAAAGGTCAGCATGGTCCTATCTTCTGGGTAGAATTTATAGAATTTTAAATTTAGTGGTCAAGGTTTAAAAGCAAATCCTTTTTTGATAGAATAACCATGATCTTAACAGTCATTTTATTGGGACCAGAAAACGGAGCTTTATGTAAGTAAAGATAATAAGGACATTACCTTCAAAAATCCACATATGACCAGCATCTTTCAAGATACGTTCTGTTTGTTGGTTTTTGTTGTTGTTGTTGTTGTTTTTTTTTTCCTTTTTCCTTTTTTAATACTTTTGGAATTTTTTCTTAAGTAAATACAGAATCCCTGTGCATTCACTTGTGACTGAACCAGGAGCGTGAATCAGCACAGTTCTTTTGACTTTAAGCCATCTTAGTTTACAAAGTCAAGGAGCAGATTTCTTGTTTAAAAAGATCCATAATAATACATCTCTATTTTTATATACATATGATTTTACAAGATGTAGGAAAAGTTGAGGGAGCTGGGCTTGTTTAGCTTGAAGAAAGAGAAGGCTCTGGCACCTCATTGCAACCTTCCAGTACATGAGGAGAGCTTATAAGGAGGAGGGAAATGAATTTCTTGCAGTTTAATAGTGATAGGACAAGGGGAAATGGCTTCAAACTGTAAGAGAGGGATTTAGGTTAGGTGATAGGAAGAAATTTTTTACTGAAGGGCAGTGAGGCACCGGCACAGCCTGCCCAGAGAAGCTGTGGGTGCCCCATCCCTGGAGGTGCTCAAGGCCAGGTTGGATGGGGCCCTGGGCAGCCTGAGCCTGTGGGTGGCAGCCCTTGCCCAGGGCAACCCCTGCCCTGCATGGGGTTGGAACTGGATTATAGAATCATGGAATGACCTGGGTTGAAAAGGACCACAATAATCATTTTCAATCCTCCTGCTATGTGCAGGGTTGCCAACCATTAGTCTAGGCTTTAAGGTCCCTTACAACCCAAGGCACTATATAATTCTGTAATATATAACACATTTCCTGGCCAGATTCTGACATTGTTTACTATGTAAAGTAGCATTTACATTTGCCCAAATAAAACTGGGAAAAACTGTCTTATCATCATAGAATTGTTTAAGTTGGAAGAGATCTTTAAAGTTGGAAGAGACCTTTAAAGGTCATTAAATCCAATTCCCTGAAGTTCCCTAATCTTTTTCTCTTTTCATTCATAAATAAGCCTTTCTCCTTACGGTATTTTAACAACAACAAAACAACAAAAAAGTGCCTATTCATATACTCCAGCATTTCTTGTTGAACATTTACTAAGTTGACAAAGCAAGCAAGTCTTTTTTAGTGTTAACAGTGTAACTAAAGAGAACAGCAAGATAATATTTTGCATTAAATGATTTAAGAGTCTCTAGTCTGCACTAATGGGCACTGTAAGGCCCTTGCTAATAAACACATTTTTCCAAGCAGGATTTCATCACATTCTGTAAAAGATTTGTCACATTGCAATAATCTATTAAATCTACATCAATTCAGAATTCAGATATACCGAAGCATACATTCACAGAATTACTTTTTTAAGTAGTGTGTCAGAGAAAATAAGCAATAAAGACAGATATTTATTCCAGTAAATGAATAAATGAAACATTTACATTATTACATTATTAAAGCCAATGATTGTTTATTGCTGACCACATGGACTTGAAGGTTATAATTTCAGGTGTATCTCTGGTAATAAGAGTTTACTCAAAGGTAACTATGATCAAACAAGCAGTGTAATGAATTCAGTAATGAAAATTTAGCTTTTACTCTCCTGCAGCATGCCTGGCTATACGAATCCTGCTCAAAATCTCAGGCAGGAAAGAGTATTTCTAGCTGTAAATGACACTGCAGTGTTACAAAATTTGCAGCACTGTTTATGCATCATGTAGCTCTTTCAAGTTTTGGAGATAAAAAAGGAGGCAAGCACACCTAGTAAAGTAGGATCTACTGTGATTGGCAAGAAGAGTTGAAGAAGAATGCCTTTAATTTGTTGTTAATTTTAACTTTTCTTTCTGTTTTGCTCTTGTGGACCAGAAAAACCCTCAACTCTAATTTTCAAATAAGATCTGTGAAGTTCATACTGATAACAAGTGTATAGGAAGAAATACATAGCAGGGCCCAAATTCAGCTGAATCTACCAATGCTTAAATAGGGAGCAGATATGTAGTTATGTGAATCTTATATATCTATTGGCTGTTCAGCTTAAATTGGAAGAAAACTGGAGGAATGTGAGTATAAAGCTGACAGCTGAGAGGATTCCCTAGGAATGACAGGTGGAAAGCTCAGAGGTTTGGCTTACCTTCTGTAAGCACAGAGGGAAATGAGTTTCTCCCTTCTGTGAATAGGAGTTGAGTTTTAGCTAGTTGATCTGGTGTTAGGGTTAGCTAATGCTGCAAGATTCCTTCAAAGGTTGTTTTAGCACCAAAGGCATGGCTGTTCAGTTTCATTACTTTGTTCTGACTAATATTTTTGTATCTTTTCCAGCAAATTCAGCCAGTTAGTGAACTCTAGAAATAATGTTAGGAGCATTCTCATTTCTCAATTTCCTTAATTAAAGGCATTTTGTTAAAAAAAAAAAAAAGAAAAAAGAAACAAATTGTTACTGTTTTGGTTAATATGTAATTATAATTACACTGCCATCTGTTATCTATCTCACCTGATGTTTGAGTGTTTGGTGTAAAATTTTGACTCAATAGCACTTCATGAGATTGTTAGTGGGATGCAGTAGTTTTTGCCTTCTGTTTTTCCCCAAGTGACACAGAAGTTTGTTGAAGGTTGGAGCTAGCCTGTGAATAGTAAGAAAATTCATGCCCACAAGCAAATTCTAGGTTGGTCAAAAAGAAATCCTTTGGTACTTCTAAACTGCCCATCTCTTGTCTCAAAGCTGAAGGACTGCACCATTATTCCTACATTCCTATAAAAAGGCTTCAGTGTAGAGGAGTGGAAAATAACAGCTTCATTTAATTTGTTGTTGTTGTTGTTGTTCTGTGTGCTTTTCCTTTTTAGCCAAGTAAAAGTTAAAGATAGAATCACATGCAGACTTCAACATGTATGGGAAAACATGCAACAGGGAGTGGCATTGAGGATGAGGAAAGACAAGGAGCATCAGGGCTGGTAAGGTTGTAGCTGAAACAGAACTGAATGCAGAATGAATATGGGAGAAATCTCGACCTCTCAGAAGCACATGTTGACTTTAACCATGTGGGTAATTGGCCCATGTTAAAGAGAGTGAATTATTAATTTCTTAAGGGATATGCAATTTTTAATATATTGCACATTTTTCTGGGAGGTGCCTAGCATCCACATCTCCTGTGAATTTCTGTTGTGAATTTAGCAGTATCTGGGATTTTTCACCTTAGTTTTTCCTTTGAGCAGAAAACAAAGCCATTGTCACTGCTCACTTTTTCATTTAATGCCTCAATGAAACTGTCATAAGCACTACACCTCAAATACGAGCAGTTAATATTAATGTGCCAAGTAATTAAAAGTAGAGTCCAAGTGACTATGTTTAGGGGCAGGAAAAATTTCATCTTAAATTATCAGTCACAGTGACCATGGTTCATTATCATCTTTTGTAAAAGATTTAGAACATTTTCTGTTTTGACAGTTTCCTCCAACAGCTGGATGGAACAGAAGTTCAACATGCGTTATGAATGTGTGAAGTTTCTATGTGGCTGAAGGGCATAAGATGCATTAAGCACTGAAATTGTCAGCTTTGAAGAGATTTATTTCTTGGCCAAGTACTGAAGAAGACATCCTTCTCTCCAAATTGGAAAGATAAGGATTTGATTGGTGGACTGTTTGATGGACAAGAAACTGGTTACAGGATCACATTTAGAGACTAATGGTCAGTGACTCAATGACTGGATGGAGATTAGTGATGAGTGGTGTCCCTCATGGGTGAGTACCAGGACAAGTGTTCTTTAACATCTTCATCAATGACATGGACAGGGGGATTGAGTGCACCCTCTTCATGTTTGTGGATAACACCAAGCAGTTGACATGCCCAAGGGATGGGATGCCATCTAGAGATACCTAGACAGGATTAAGCAGTAGGCCTAGGAGATCCTCATGAGTTTCAACAAATCCAAGTGCAAGGTGTTGCAACTGGGTCATGGTTACCTCTGCCATCACTACAAATGAGGGGATGTAAAGACAGAGTACAGCCCTGCTGAAAGAAACTTGAGGTTACTGGTGGATGCCAAAGTGCTCTCCAGGAAGAGGGAAGCAGGCAAGGGAGAGTGGGATTCATTGCACTCTGGCCATTGAACAGCATGCGAGAGCACACTTTACTCTCTGCTTTGTCATTTATGTTGTAGTTTTCAGAGGTTTCATAGCATGCAATGAAATGCTGCCAGCTGCAATACTGCCATCAGCTGAAATTCTCATGTGAAAGAGGTGGCTAAGCAGGCTTCTCTATCTCCTTTTTCACCACTTTTGGGGTGATCTCAGTAAGGCCTGCTCTCCAAGTAGCTGGTCCTTGTCTTCTCTATTTTGCAAAAGTTTTATTCTGTAAAAGTGCCCTTTGGCTGACTTGCAAGAGTCACCTGTGGACATTATTGCAATTGGGCCAGATGCATACGTATCTGTCTGTGTGTATGTATGAGCTCATTCACAATCTCAGGTCTGCCTCTGTGGAACTTATTTATTTAAAAACGGACCTTTACCTTCTTTGCTGACCCTGGGTTTATAGAGGCTGTAACTCTACTAATTCTATGGGGATTCCTGTGTAAAGAAACTACTTGTCTCTTTAACAGACTATCTTAACAAGAGTGAACCTTAACTCATCAATATGGTGTTTTTTCCTTGACAATATGCATGTTCTTGCATTAGTAGTTTCCTTATTTGTGATAAATTAAGGAGCAAAACAAAACAAACCACCAAATCTTCACATAGGATTGTGAAAACAGCGTTTTATTGCCCAGCTTCTGCAGTTTCCAAATAATAAAAGGACAGTGAATATTTTTTTCCTTAGGAGTCTTCTGTTCCTTTTGTCTTTCGCCTCGTATGACCACCTGCTTTCAAGGGCAAACAAACTTGGCTGTCTTCCTGGACTTGCAGCTGCTTTTGTAAGTTTTCTTTGAAAGACAAGAGAGCAGCTTGAACACAGAACTTGGATGTTGCTGCTCTGCTGGAGAGGGTAGACTTGGGTGGGGGAGCAGAGACAAACTCTGCAGCTCTGGGGCTGTTAGGAGTCAGCGTGGGGCTGCTTCTCTTGAGCTGACAGCTCTCACACATCTATAACGTGCAGCCTGGACCAAAGGTGAGTGGGGATGGTGATCAATACCCTATGGCTTGCCATTGAGGAACTGTCTGTGTGCTAATGATATGGAGGTAAAAGGGAGGAAGGGATCCATTCTGGTAGAGGGGGTACAACGAGGGCATTGGGTCCTTTTGCACTGCCATCAGAACTGGTTTTCATATTCTTATCATAATGTAGACTTGGAGCAGTCTTTCCTTATCTGATCATAACTTAGTCTCATCTGTGGAAATTGCTCCTATTCTGTACTTCACTAGAGGCACTGGTAATTGTTTTTGTTTTGGTTTGTTAAGGTATAACAAGTTTTTTTTTGTTGTATGGCTTCAGCCTAACTGTGCTCATGTACGCAGCCGCTTCTGTTTTATTTTGATTTCTTAGGTAATAGTATCAGATTGCAGCAGAATCCTGTTCTCAGTAGCAGTGATTTCCATCTTTCAAGTACCCTACCTGTGCTCAATTACAGCATAGTAGGATAGCTGCCAGAAGCCTCTCGAACAACCTGGTGGCTATGAGGCAGGAGAGACAGCCAGCTCAGAATGTGGGAGGAGGGTGACATGTCTAGAAGAGTTTACGATGTGATTTAATACTATTAGTTGCAAACTGGGGAAAGATAACTGCACAAGGAGAGTTGTGTGCCTTCATCAATACTCTTTAATACACTGAAAAGTAAAAGCTTTACACAGAAGGTGTGGAAAAATCCAGGGGCTTAAAGAGTGCATCTGTAAGTGAGTAACACAAGCAGGTACAACAAGAAGTTAAACAGAAAATGATACTGGGTGACAATGAGTGATATATCCTTAGAAAATATAATAATGATTTACTTTATGGCTGTGCATTTGGGTTTTATTGAGACATATTTTGTGCTGAAGTTTCATCTGGTATGTGATGTACCTGAGTTTTGTTTCTAAGGCCTTCTAAGTTTAGCTTTACTTTGAAAAATTGGTCAGGCTAAGTAACACCCCTGTAGACTTGCATGGATATGAGTATCAAACTTACACTGTTTGCAAAGGAGAAATCCACAATACGTTGACAATCCAAATTGCTAATTATACCATTTTTTTTTTCCCAAATGAAATGGTTTTATCAACAGATCAGCAGACCACCAGTGTGATTTTCAGGTCTACTCACTTGCCAGCCTTTAGCTGCAGTGAAACAGCATTCATGTATGAGCAGTGTTTATGTTTCAGAGCAAACCACAATGGAAAATGGTAGGGCAAATACATGCTTTTTTTATGCCTCTGTCAGTCCAAAATAACAGGCAATTGTTTGAAGAGATATCTAATAGTTTTTGAGGCACAGGACACCATGCACCCCGCATGTAAAATGAGTGCACACACTGTGCCAGCTCATTTGGTGAGTATTTCAATTTCAGTGATAAGACATTATGCAAACTTCGAGGAAAAAAAAGGAAATAGAAAAGCTTCTGTTACAGTGATTTGTGCTAGTTCTGTAGTTCTAATGGTAATGCAGCCCAACAAACTAAATCTTATTTTGGGCAATGAATATGCATTGAATGCTGTTGTCTGGATTAAAAAAAGTCCAGACTGCTTTTGATTAGAACTGTTCTTCAAATTATTAGAATGTGATGGATGTGTTTAGATGAGGAAGAAGCTCACAGTTAGATTTAGATTTCTTCTCTGAGCAATTTATCACCCTAGCATTAGTCAGATACCCAATCTCCAGTCCCTTTCAGGATATATAAATAAATAAAGTATAATAACAGAGCAGTAAAATTTATGATTATGATTGATCTTGCAAGAGATTCCTGTTTGCATTTCTACACAGAGGGCACAGAGCAGAATTTCTTAAGGCATACACAATCTTGGTTCTTTTCACAGGCATGCATTTGCGGTAGGTTAAATCCTGGAGTCTTTATGCAGTAAAATCTGTTGCTTAATATGATGATTAAATGAAGAAACTGGGTTTCAGCTCTAGCATGAAACTAGCTCTTGTGTGGAAGAGCTCTCCAACTTATCATTTTCTTTGAGTCCTGAGAGTCAGATAAAATTGTTTAGTTCCTGTGTTGACATGATTCTGTAGGAATGCATTTTGATCTCTGGAGATGCAAAAAGTTAGTTCTATCGCCTCTATGGTTCCCTTCACCATAACTGTTTTCTATTTATACTTACACCTCTGAGATTTCCATTTCTTTTTTCTCTTGACTGCTCATTACTTACCTCCTGAGTTTCAGCATGCTATCCTTATCTTTTTTCAGACTTTACCTACAAAGCCAGCAAACACAATACTACTAATTCATGCTTTCTAAATCATTCTTCCCCACTTCCCAGACCATGTAATAATGTGTGTTGATTTCAAGCTCTTGATATTTGTATCTTTTTTACATTTGTCATAAAGAATTTTGACAAAATAAATTATCAGAAAGATAAGAATTGATATTAGTTCTGGCAATACTGTTATAAATGAGTATCATAGAATGATTTGGATTGGAAAGGACATTTAAGACCATCTGATTCCAACCCCCTGCTATAGGCAGAGACACCTTTCTCTTGACCAAGTTTCTCAAAGCCCCATCCAGCCAGGCCTTGAATGCTTCCAAGGAGAGGTCATTCACAACCTCTCTGGGCAGCATGTTCCAGTGTCTCTTCACCTTCACAGTGAATAATTTCTTCCTAATATCTAGTCTAAACCTATGCTCTTCCAGTTTAAAGCCATTTCCCCTCATCCTGTCACTGCGTGCCCTAATAAAAAGTCCCTCCCAATTTTCCTGTAGGTCTCCTTCAGGTACTCGAAGGCCCCTATAAGGTCCCTCCTTCTCTTGTCCAGACTGAAGAGCCCCAGCTCTCTCAGCTGGTCCTTGCAGGGGAGATGTTCCAGCCCTCAAATAATGAAATGCTGAAACTAAGCAGAAATTGGGAAATTTGGTGTTTTATCCCACAGCCGAAAACTGCAAAGGAAATACCCATTTACGTGAAATTGCAGAATTTTTCTCTGTGCTGTATTTGTATGTGTGCATGTGTGCGTCTACATAGTGTCAATGAAATGATCTGTGTGCCAAGGCTCCTTGCTGCAGAGCTTCCACAGAATTTCCACTTTGTTTTTATAGTAAAGGAAATGATGTGAAATCTCAAATACAGACATTCTTCTTATTCTCTTTTGAAAAGGTCTGAAATTGACTCGAGATATTTCCTAGTTTATTAGTATTTCTTCTTGTAGTCAAATTTTGTCTTGCCAGACCTGGAATTGATTTTAACATGAAAGATAACTTTGTGGAAAATGACATCAGAAATGAGATGTGCCCATAATTTGCTGATGTTTTATAAAACTAGTCACCAGAATGTGGGATGGAATATTTTTGAAGAAGAATACAGGTACATTAAAGTTGATGGCTTCAATAGAAGTCTATGAAATTTTTGTGAATTCTGGGCAAAAGTTATTATTTTAAGCAACAATAATGTATTCACCATTTTATTTCAAGATTTCAGTTTTACCTTAATGTTGGAAATCTCTGCTTCTTTCTCCTGTTACCTTGTGTGGTCATTGAATGAATCTGCATTTTTTCTGCACAGCCACTTGGGCCATACATTCAAATCAGTTTTCTGACTGATAAGTTATTGTATGTTTGAAGTGGTGTCTGCCTACAACCTCAAAAAAACATCCAAATATCTCTTCCTCAAGATGGTTTTGCTGACTGCTGTACTGTTTCTAAAGCTGTAGTTAGTTATTTACTGATCTTCCTTCTTTCTTTCATTCCCATTTATTCTATAAGAAGAAACTGAATAAAATTATTTTTATATCTGCTGGACTGAGACCTGAACACAAGCACACACTTCAAGAGATAGAATGATTTCTCTTTTGATTTTATGGAGCAAGTTTTGCAGCATGCTGTTCTGGAAAACCACAGTCTCACCCATTACTGTTGAGTTGGACAATGCCTAGTTACATGGCTACTTATGTTAGCTTCCTTTCAGATGCTAAAGCTGACCCAGCTGAAAATGATACTGAGGGTGATGGTGACTGTAATCATCTGTGGAGTCATCTGTCTCCAGTACCAATTGTTCAATGTCGAAAGTGTGGAAAGAGTTGTTTTTAAATTAGTTTGCTGCTTGGAGTGGTGATTCACAGAAGTTATATCGCTAAGGTGTGGAATGAAGAGGATGAATATTAGGATGAAATATGCTTCTTCAGTCATTTAATTCCAAATATCATGGTCTAGTGGCTTTACATTACATCACTCAGTGTGTACATGGTTACGAGCTTGTATTAATGTCGTCATTGCTGTGCTTCATTTGCCTGAATTTGATTTGGGAAAACACTTTGGGAATTATTGGGAATAAATAATGAGAAAAATTATTGGGAATAAATAATGAGAAAAACATAAACTTCTTCCTTTCCAGAAATGAATTGAGGCACTGTGCTAGGTTTATTTACTGTTTATACTCTCATGTAATGATACTTTGATTAGGTCTTTTCCAAACATATCTGGTCTGTTTATTAGCTGTACATTATCTGGTGGAACGCACACAAAGCCTCTCATTGGGTCCCAATGAGATTCATTTCAGAATCCTGAGGGAATTGACTGATGTAGTCACCAAGTCACTCTCAATGACATTTGAAAAGACACAGCAGTCAGGTACAGTACCTTGTGACTGGAAAAAAGTCATTATCACGCCCATTTTTTAAGAAGGGTAGAAAGGATGACCCAAGGAACTACTCACCTATTAGCCTCACTTCTGTGCCAGGGAACATCATGGAGTACATCCTCCTGGAAAGTATGTTAAGGCACATGGAAGTGATATGGGGTAAGCAACATGGCTTCACCAAGGTCAGTGACCAACCTTGCGGGTTTTTATGAGTCAGTGGACAAGGGAAGAACCACTTACATCATCTGTCTGGACTTTAGTAAGGTCTTTGACATGATCACATAACATCCTTCTCTCCAAATTAGAAAGATGTTAATTTGACAGATGGACTGTTTGAAGGATGAGGAACTGGTTACAAGATCATACCAGAAAGTGGTGGTCAATGACTCAGTGTCCAAATATTGATTAGTGATGAGGGATCTGTACCGAAACACATGGTTCTTTTTAACATCTTAATCAATGACATCAACAGTGGGATTGAGTGCACCCTCAGCAAGTTTATGGATGACACCAAGCTGTGTGGTGTGGTCAACACACCTAAGGGACGAGATGCCATCCAGAGAGACCCAGGCAGGCTCAAGTGGTGGGCCCAAGTGAATCTCATGAAATTCAACAAATCCAAGTGTAAAGTGTTGCACCTGGGTCATGGTAAGTTCTGCTATCAGTAAAAACTGGGATAGAGCACAGCCTGGCCAAGAAGGACTTGGAGGTACTGGTGGATGACAAGCTGGGTGTGAGCCAGCAGTGTGCCCTCACAGCCCAGAAAGCCAACCTTATCCTGGACTGCGTCAAAAGAAGTGTGGCCAGTCAGGTGAGTGAGGTGATCCTGCCCCTCTACTCTGTGCTGGTGAGGCCTCACCTGGAGTACTGTGTCCAGATGTGGAGTCTTCAAGTACAGAATAGACATGGACCTGTTGGAGTGAGTCCAGAGAGGGGCCACAAAAATGATCCAAGGGAATTACAGATTACTTGTGCTGTGTTTACTCGGGCCTTAGGGTCTGCTAGCCCTGTTGTGCATGCTTCTACCTCCTCCTGCAGTTATGAGCAGCCTCAATGCCTCCTGGAAACCAAACCTGCAGTGTGCCTGAGCCTGTTTAACAGAAATAGACTGAGGGAAATTGCTACATGCAGATGCTTTAAGCGCTAGTTTCTGGGGAGCAGCCTGATTTTATGTGGCAGGTTAAGAAGTTAGTGGATATCAGGAAGTACATAGATGGCCACCTGCTCCAACAGCATCCTTCAAGATACAGTTCCAGAACAAGTCCAGAACATGGTGGTCCTGCTAACTTTCTCTGGAAACGTGGAAATCTTTGTTACAGTCGAGGTAGTCACTTCTGTTCTCTTTTTCACTATTTTGTGTTCATCCTGAAATCTGAATCTGTGCTGGGATCAGTGAAACAGCCTTTCCAACTAAGATCCACTTGAGCATCTCCCACTCTCATGCACTACTTGGAATCTGCTATTTCTGTGAAAGACAGAATATAATGTCCCATGACCTTCATTTTTCTCTCTTTCCTGTGTTGTAAGAATGCAGGCAAATTAAAAATAAAAATTGTCATCATAGAATCACAGAATGACTTGGGTTAGAAGGGACCTCAAGGATCATCAAGCTCCAACCCTCCATCACATGCAGGGCCACTAACCTCCATATCAAATGCTAGACCAGGCCCAGGGCCCCATCTAACCTGGCCTTGAACACCTCCAGGGACAGGGCACCCACAAGCTCTCTGGGCAGCCTGTTCCAGCACCTCACCACTCTCTTGGTAAAGAACTTCCCCCTCATATCCAACCTATATCTTCCCTCCCTCAAATTAAAGCCATTTCCCCTTGTCCTGCAGTTATTTACCTTTATTTACCCTGTAAAGAGTTGGTTCCCGTCCTGTTTGTAGGCTCCCTTTAGGTATTCAAAGGCTGCAATTAGGTCACCCCACAGCCTTCTTTTCTCCAGGCTGAACAAACCCAGCTCCCTCAGCCTGTCTTCATAGGGGAGGTGCTCCAGCCCCCTGATCGTCTTTGTGGCCCTCCTCTGGAACCTCTCCAACAGCTCCCTGTCTTTCTTGTACTGGTGGCTCCAGACCTGGACGCAGTACTCCAGATGGGGAGTCATGAGGGCAGAGTAGAGAGGGACAATCACTTCCCTGTCCGTGTTGGCCACTCCTCTTTTGATGGAGCCCAGGATACCATTTGCTTCCCAAGCTGCAAGAGCACACTGCTGACTCGTTAAGTTTTTCATCCACCAGGACCCCCAGGTCCTTCTCTGCAGGGCTGCTCTCAAGGACTGCTCCTTCCAGTCTGTATGGATGCCTGGGATTCCTCCAGCCCAAGTGCAAAACCTTGCCCTTGGCTCTGTAGAACCTCATTAGATAATATCTACCAGTTGACATTTAAAACATTTTTTCTTCTTTTTTTTTAATCCTCTACTCTGTGGCAAGTTCCATATACAACATAAGTAATGTGCTCATCCAATAAAAGTGTTTAAAAATGACCTATATTCTGACAGTTGAGTACCTCCACTTCTTCAGTGCTGGACTGACAATTATAGACTGATTAAATTCTTACACAATTCCCTGAAGGGAGGTCCCACCTTGACCTCTTCCACAGGGGCTGCTTATTGAATGAGAAACGATCCTGTTTGACTACCATGATCTGCTTCTGTTGGCAGTGTAAATAAAGGAGCTTCTGCTGGTTTTAATTATTATATTAACTATATTGAGCAACATTTAATTTCAATATTATTTCCATCTGTTTCAATTCACATAAATAAAAATCTATTCTTGCAGATGCTTTAGGGTAGATAACTATACTTTAACGCAATTATTTTAATACATTCCAGTATTTTAATTCCTTTTGAGAACAGCAACAACTGTGACAAAAATACAATGCAGTCCGTAAATTATACCCTAATCAAAACTTGGGAATGAACAAATGTAACCAGATTCCATCAACCTTGCTGTCATCAGTTGTTCTGCACTGGTCTCAGGCTGTCTGTTCAGTAATCTTTTATGCTAAGAACACTGTAAAATACATGGTAAGAAACAGTTTCAATATTTCTAATGCTAGATCAAACCAAGTATTTTAATATAGAGGTAAAAATGTTATTAAAGAAGAAATAGGTTCAAGATCCTTAATTAGAAATTAGTTACTTTATGGTATAGTTGTTTTTTAGATCAAGCCTATTGTTAGGAACTAAATACATGTAAATGTGTTCTTTCAGTTCCATTTTTTTCAGCATTCAAGGTGAAAATTTGTGGTATAAAAAAGAGCAGTTTTAAGTATTGTCTCATCACCATTGTCTTATTCTTTGGCCAGCTTCTGATGTCATGAGTTTCAACTTTTGATGGCATGCATAATGTGAATTCATAGTTTGAGAATTATTTTTAACAATTTTATTCAAAAACAGTTTTTAGTTAGAGAAACACTTCTTTAATTGACCGAATTAAGAATATCTGATTTTTGTTGCAGTTGAAGCTGGAAACCAATTTATATAGTTCTTAGAATCCAGATTTTGAGAGAATTTGTTCTTAAACTGAAGCCTAGTTTAAACTGTGGGTTTCAGGTCTGTGTTTGAGTCTGGTTATTGAAGCATACAAGGACCTCAAAAATAATTCAAATGTATTTTATTTTTCTGTAGAGTTTTTGGTTTTATTTCTTCTTATCAGGTGTGGAAAAATAGAAGTAACTGTAAGATGTTTGAAACAGAAGTTGTCATTTCCCTAAGGAAACTTCTATTTCAAGTTACTTCAACCATTATTTTTATATTCAGTATACATCAAGATGTGTCATACATAACTACAGCTTTTTGCTAGTTGCATTGTAAAAGCCATGTAGAGCAGTCCTTTCTCTATGTGATAATGAAGCTAGACAGCAAAAGTTCTTTATCTTGTTACTCCAAAGAAAAGGATTCTACCATAACTATCAAGCTATATTGGTATGTGAGCTGCTTAAATTAAATCCAGCACAAGTCTAGAAAATGAAGACAACAGCTACTGAAGATGTTCAATAGTGCATTACAGGAAATGGATTTTACTCATACTGTTGATGTACGAACCTCTAAATAGTTTTAGAAAATCATTCAATAAAATCCGAATGGCTTGCTAATCACACTGTCCCATTGGAAGTGAATGGAAGCTTTGCCAACACAATGTTTGAAGTTATCTCCAAGATTATGTATATGAAATTACTGATATTTTCTAAATGCGAATTGAATCTAATCATCCAAAAGTTATTATTCAATAGAAGTGAATTTTATGTTGCACAAATATCATGTGCTTTCTTAACTTTCGAAGACAAATCAAGTTCTTACTCAATTCATCATTAAAAATGATGAATCTACCTTTTATGAAACTGTCATATTTCCTTAGAAATATTAGCCTCTAAGGGATATTTCATCATTTAATACTTTCCTGATATTCATATAATCTTTTTTTTTCTTAACGTTGCTTTTTCTTGTTTGATGATTTTTATTATTCCCCCTCTAATTTAATGAGAATAAATACTATCTTCCTATTCTATTTATTTTAAGGAGAACTCAGCAGGAGCTACTATAAAGCAGATATCTAATACTTTTATTTTTTAACCGGAAAATAACCTTATTTGTCACATAATTTACATTCTTGATTTTCATCTTTTATGATTTTTCTTTTTTTGCCTCTTCTCTGAAAGCCGTGGAGGGTCCAGATGAACTGAAAAAGAGCAAAAGTCACAGAAGACTTGATTCTCAGCAAATATTTATCTTCTGAGAGGTCCAGATGAAAGTATTTAGAGGAATTTTTTTGGTGGATTTTTTTTTGTTGTTGTTGTTATTTAGACTTCACCCAACAGTCTTCATGTTCTGCAGTGTCTGAAATTATGCTGTTCAGGGGCTTTATGATTACGTGCATTTTTTTTTTCCTTTTTAAATCCATCTCTTGTATTGACTTAATCTCTAACTATTGTGCTAAGTATTTTATCCAGGCTTACCATGATCAGATCCTTCTTCTTTAACTACTCTAGGTGGTAACTACGCAGGAGCAGGAAGGGTAGCAGAGTTGCATTCTCAAAGATATGTATGAGGATACAACTCTGTAGGCAGTTCCTCAAGATGCTCCAAATGGATGAATTTATTACTTTAGTTCAGAATGGAAAATTTGATCACTCTGATGATTTGGAGCCTGAAAGTTCTTTTGTGTTTCACTGTACCAAACTTTTTTTTTAAGTTGAACTGTTCATACCAGCTGAAGGTTGGATTCATGCCATCTAACTGCAGTCATCTTAAAGTACCCATTTTAGTTAATTGTCTAGACACTTTCTATTGTCACTGAAGAAACAGAGGCTCTTCAAGAGCATGATTCATCCCATCCTAAAATAGGTGTCTAAGCTGAGATAAATTGGAAGTAGCTATCTTTCTCCACCAAGTAGCAGGAGAGTGCCAACAACGGGTTAGTTGAAGTTATGTGAGACGGTTCATTGGTTTGGGAGATGAGTAATGTTTTTAAATATTTTGTCAAATGGAAGCAAACATGATAAATAGATTTTATTATTGAACCTTTCAGGTTTGGAAGGGCACAGGGCAGAAGGTAATGTATACACTTCCCCTGCAACTAAGCATAGATAGTCTGTGCTTTTTTTGTTATATGGCAGCTTGAAGAGCCAAAGTTGATGCATAACGCACCGCGGATATTTCAGGCTGCGATTAGCCTAGAAATCAGCACCCACTTGCAGTAAGGATTGCTAGTTACTCCTCTGTACAAACAATGTCATGGTGACACTTGAGAGCTATCCTGTCATTTTGTTTGCTTACTGGAAAGTGAATATTCTAGCTGAAAAACAATTTAAACCCACTGCCTAACATATTTCAAAAATAGCTTGAATGGAAAGAGTTTCAAGCTGGTAGAAATATGATAGAAGTTTGATACCATCTGAATGATTTTCTCAGTAACTTTTAGAATAAATATTCATTGCTGAAGATTGAAACTTTTCTCAACAGTGTAATCGGTAACAGTTTTACAGCAGAAAAATTGTTCAGTAATTTTTATTCCCATGTGTTACTTGTGGAGTGAAGGAAAAGTATCATGTAATATTAAACTCTGAAACGTTTCTTTTGTATTTTGAGGCATTCTTTATGACAGAGGCAAATGAACCAATGACAATTAAGATTTCACTTGCTTCTACTGAGCTTCTACTGAATGTTTTTTCATAACTGAACAGTCATATTTTCCATCTGATAGCGAAGTCTCCACTGAGAAAGTACTGGATGAAACAACCATTGATGTTATGTTATCTCTGTGAAAGTTCACTTAGCATTTTAAAGGAACAAATATGGTTACTTAGCATGTGCTGATACTGGACTGTGGTAAGAGGAAATGACAGTGTCAGAATTCCATTAAGATCTGCCCATCTCTAGTTTTCTTGAATGTTGGTAGAAATTTTTGTATGTCAGAAGGCAGATTTACTTTACATCTATGATACGTTTTGATACTTGAATTGCCATTTGTTTTTTTCTGTTCTTTTTATTACTTAAGTTCAAGGAAAGGAATACTCAAAGAGAGGTATTTCTACCAGCTTAATTAATGATTTTCTTTTATTCATATTTGAAATGAAGATACGCTCATAATGCTTACCTTTTGCTGATACCATCTTATAGTAAGAGTAATAAACTCTTAAACTCCTATCCTCATTGTGTATGGAAGCCTATACTGCAAGACTACTTCTGCTATTTTCAGGCTCATAATGGTGTAGGGAGACAAGGCAGTTAACTAGTCTAATAATCAGACTGTACAACCATAATATCTCATCTAATTGTTCTTTCAGTTGGGAAAAAAAAGACTCTGTAGCTATTTCCAAACCAGAAGATTCTTCTGTTTTACCTAAATTAGGAAATAACTTCTTCTAGCATTCTGTTTTTTGTTGGTCTTAATTAAGATGAATGGTTTCTTCTCACCAAACCGTGACTATAAAGACATACACATCATGTTTATTTTTTAGCCTTTTAATAATAATAATTAAAAAAAAAAAAAAAAGTTGTAATTGTTCTGCCATTTATTATAATTTTTTGTTTTTTGTTTTTTACAAAGAAATTTGACAAGCAGATTTCTGGAGTTCTTAAAGGATTTGAAACAATAGCCTATGCATGATGTTATACATGCATAAATTACATACACGTACACAAAGAAAACAAGGCACTGTTAAGACTGTACAAGTAATAAATGACCAAAAGATTATTGATACATTAGAAACTGAGCTCCTAATTAAAACTGTATTGATAGTCATTATATAACACTCTAAAGCTTTGTAGTGTTTTGGGATTTTCTGCTTAAAAGCCCAGCTGTGTCCCTCTTTCCATACGTATTGGACCCCACATTAGTAGGTGCATAAATTGCTCCAATGTTGCTGCTGGAACGAACTAAGAAGTCAGCCAAGCGTTGTGTCACACATGTAGCAGTGTTGCACTTCCGTTTCTCCAGGTGGTGACTACTAATGTAAAAGAAAAAGAACCGAGATGAGGTCATGAAGTCAAATGATGAGCAATCAGGTGTGCTGCTTCTAAAAGGCTTTTGAACTGTGCTAATGTGAGAGTTCTTTTAATATGTGCACAAATACAGGAACATTACAATCTTCCTTCCACCTACTTTGTGCCTGAATTTTTCTTTTTTGCACTGTATGCTATTATCACTTTTAATGATGGGGGTTATTTAAATGCAAAGACATTAACAGTCATATGTCATTTTTATTGATATTCAGAATAGCAGTTTATTACATCTAGAAAACCTGTAATGATAGTATAGTTAAGACAGTGAGTGAAAACAATGACTAATTGTTTACCTTTAAGCTGAACTTCTAAGTCTATTTAGAGCTCTTGCTGATATCATGAGGATTACTAACGTAATGGCAACCACTAACATTTATTTAGTTCTCTTCTTCCCACCAAATCATACCCTGCTCTCACCAAACAGTGATCTTTCAGTCCATGTTAAATGGATTGAGCCAAAAGACTCTCCCAACTGTGCCATCTATCACGAGAGGTGACAGGTGTTGCCAACCGCTGCTGGCTTCAGTACCACTGAAGATTTAGTTCTCTCTAAATAGGGATTTCTTCAATAACGAAAAGGGGCAACATCTTTGTTAAAACATCTGCAGCTGTTGTGTAGGAGGTAACCATTTTCTGGATAGGGCTTTAAAGAGTTCCCGTGGAAGAGTCCTTATCTAAAAATAATATTTAATGCTCTGAACCAGCCATTTACAGACACTGTGTAGGACTTAAGCAGCATTAGATTTTTGTTTTAAACACAATACAATGATTGGCTTGAAAGAGCACGGGCTTTACAACTTCTTCTGAAACTACTCTGCTTCTGCTCTACACCAAAATACTTGATTGCCACTTGCTTATAGAATTATTGTTAATTTTCTTTGGTTTCTTCACACTAATGTGGCATAGAGTAGACTGCAGTTTTCAGTAGAAATTCACTGTGAAGAGTTCCAATTTTAGTTTCAAATTCTGAGCAATTACCAATGAATACTTTTTCCTATTGATTGACTAAATCCATTATCTCAAATGTCATCTATTCTTTTAGAGTTAGTTGTGCTAATCTAAGAATGCAAATGGAATAGCAATTATGAGAGAAATGTCTGTAGTATACCAGCTTTGATCAGCAAATAGGCAGCAATTTTTAAGCAATCAATATTTTAACTAAATGTTTGCATAGGTTTGGTATAGCTCCTCTTAGATTTTTCTTGGTATTTCTATTATTTAAAAAGAGTTTAACGAAGCCCTTAACATATGGGGTTCAAACAGCAACTCTTTGTAATGAAAATCCTCATTTGTTAGTGGAGGCAGAATTCTCCTGTTCTTTAATGGTACCAAATCAGACCCTGTCACCCCAAGTTTAAAACCCCAGTTCTTACAGGAAGTTACCAGATTTCTAAACAGTGTCAAGACTGATTATTATTTTGGAAGGTAACCAAATTGTTATATGATAATATTTATTGAAATTGAGAGAGAAAGAAACAGATAACTCTACATATATTTACTGAGTCTGTCTATAGCAGAACTCTCATTGAAAGAGTATTGTTCAAAAGGCAAAATTGAGCATTCAGTGCTGTTTATCATTTAGCAGAAATTGCAAGTACTTTTTGAAATGTTATTTTATAGTCAAAACATTACCTGAAATTGGATTTAGGGCTCTATAAACGTTAATGTATGTATTTCAGACTACTTAAACTCTACCAGAGCCAATTTCTTTTCTTCATTCTTCCCATGATTAAATTGGCATGTAACACTAATGAAATATTATTTAATTTCAGGAAGTAGTAAATTTTAAAAGCATTCTATTCTGTCAAAGCACTTGTGTTATTAAGTAGGATATGTTTTCTTTTTATTTCTCCTTTAGGCTTGGAGATTTGACATTTAAATTAAAAAAACCTCTTACAATAGTCTTTACTTGTCAAGGTAATGTAGTATTTGCAAGCTTTTTCATTTATGAAAGGGCTGTAATTGTGAAGTAACAAATGATGTGCAACTTTTTTCTCTGGATTTACTTTTTATCCTGCTTACGGAGTGGCTCTGTTTACAAGAAGAGTATTTTATGAGAAATGACAACAGGCATGAAGAATCTCAACAGAATCTCACTGGCTTAAATTTTACTTCATTTTACTTGTGACACATCAAGAAGAAGCATGAGAAATCAATACCTTTTTGTCTTTGCTGCTGGCTGTTCCGGCATTTCCTCACTAAGTCCTGAGAGTGTGTTCTGTGACATTATGGGCAGTATCCACTCTTGCCTCTTGGAAGTCCCATCAGAGAGATCATCACTCACAGATAATAATCTTTAAACAATAAAATACTCTGTGATACCGAATAGCTTTATTTCTGCTCATGTTATTTTAGACATGAAAGTAAAAACAATTCATGCAATAATCGAAAAGTTACCCCTATACAGAAATAAATATGATTACTTATTACTCACTTCTCAATAGACGTAGCTTCCAAACAGCTCAGTGTGACAGAAAGTACGATGAAGAAAACTGACAGCTTTTGGTTGCACATCTTTGCTTCCAAACTTTCTGAAAAGAAAAATGATTGAGAATTGAGAGCAGTGCCAAATACTCCACAGCCTGTCCTGTGACTGATGACCATTCTGTCCTAAATCAACAGCAGCTGGTCTTTTTCATAGGCTAGAGTGAAAAAATGATTCCCGCAAGTTTAGTGACAGGCAGATTCAGACAGAAAGCTCTCAACAGTAAGCATTCATTTTTCATCTAATAGTGTCAATCCTTCCCCATATCTCCAGTTTGCATTTCCTGGCATGTCCTGATCTCAAATTTTGGTCCCAGGTGCAATTTACCTTGAAGTCATTTTAGCCTTTTCCTGAAAAAAATGCTGTTTATTAATCATGGGAACACGTTTTCCTAAAAGCACATCTATTGCATTGCATCTTAAATAAGAAAAAAGGGAAAATGTTTACCTTGTAATGGTCAGGGAGCTAATTGGAGAAGCACGCCTGCGTTAGCGAGAAGGGTGCATGCCACAGTTCCACGCTTGCACCTAGCTCTGGAGTATCCCTTTTCCCCCCTTCCTTGCTGACAAGTAATACAGCTCTTATATACCCTTCACACCTTTCTCAGCTCTGACATCAGGCAGCAGAGAGAAACTGTCATTAATTCCCATCCGTTTCGATAGAAGGTGCCCCAGAGAGGAGCAGAGGCAGCTTGGTCATCGTTACATTAGCACATTGGTAAATATTAGCCTAGTATATGCAGGATGCCTTCCTGAAGATAATAGCATATTGCACATCAGAATCATAGCTTCAGCTTTAGAGTTGTGATAAGATGCTGAGGTAATATTCCCCGTGGGTGTTTTCAAGGGCTAAATAAGGTAACATAAGTTATAGGGAAAGCTGGAGTAAATGAGACATCGGATCACTGAAATATAAGAAAACAGACTTATTAGAAAACAGACAATGTTGAAGAGGTTGCTTGTAGAAGGATACGATGATCAAAATAGAAAAACGTTTGAAGGGATGAAAGCTAAGTGAAGCATAAGAAAAGAGGGGAAATGGTTTAAATTGACAGATAGCGTGAGCATTCAGGGTTACAACATAGAGATCATGTTCATTTTTTGGTTAACTATGAATATGAATGAAAATTCTCTCGTTAATGTAAAATCTTTTGTTAGCACTGGTAGATTCATTGTTTCAGATGGTATTCTTAGGAAGGTAAAGACTAATATTAAAAAGCTAGGAAATGTCGAAACAAAGGCTGCCTGTGTACATTTATTTCTAGTGTCCCCAGAGTACTGTTCAGAGAAAAAAATATACAGTTTTTAAGAGACTAGGTTTATTTTTTTTTCTTTTAGATAATGAAAAATAAAATAATTACCTGACTGCATATTTTTCAGTGAGAGTTAGGCAGGTGACAATGATTGTCTTCAGGTGTACCTTTAGGTGCCCAAATGCATTTGGAAAATTGGTCTTTCAGTTACTTATGGGGGTTAAGATGTTGACAAAGAAGCACAGCTGAAGTTTTCTGTGCTAGGAAGTTGTCACATGCATCTTCTGTACTGCCAGACAACAGGAGTTAATTCCTAACTGCCTCAGTGCCAAGTGCATTGCCTTAACTGGAAGCCACCTTTGTCAGTTTAGTCTGCAACAGCAGATTTTGTACTGAAATAACCAAAGTTCCACTGTTGCCTCTCTTTGGTCATCTGTGCTACTTGGGCTGAATGCAGAAAGGATATTTAGCCAGGATACAATCCTCTCACAGTGAATATAGTAGCTAGTCTGTCAATAAGATTTTTGCAAGTGACAAAATGTTGTTATAAAAAGTGGGATTCTGCTCTTGAATATTTTGCTGTCTGTTTTTAATGATATGATCACGTACTTTCTTTTTTTTTTCCCCCTAGGTTCCTCTCCTTCCGTCCTGGATGGACGCAAGTATGCAAGAAGTAAGAATAGTTCTGCTATGTCTTCACCATGACAGTGTGTCCTGTGCAACTCAGAGACAAGTTTATCTCTCCGTGGAGTTCTTATTGATGTTTTCACTATAGCATTTGACTGGAATGAAAAAACATTCTGCTGTCATTTTCACTGTGGCATTTTGTATCACTGAAGTCATTTCACTCCCCTGAACTGAAAACATAATTAGACCCATTTTATAGAGATAGAACTGTGCCAAAAAATAATTGCGCCAATAATCTGGCTGATAATTAACAGCAGCTCATATTCACAGCTTCAACATTGAACTTGAATACCTTAGTGCACTTCTTCTGGAGCGGGAAGAGGTTCGGGTCCTGCTGGCTCTCAGGAGTGGCTTACATGCTCAGTGCTTGTGAAAAAGCAGCCACAGGTTATTCCAGCTCCTGAAAAGCTGTGGATATATCAGATGCAGTTCCGATCTGAGATGTTAGAAGATTGGTTTCATTATTCAGAATCAGTTACTTTTTAAGGCATGTAAGGGATGTACCAAGACTGAATCAAGCTATGGGACATAAGAAAAGTTAAACAAGATTTTCAAAGAAGCATTAAATCTCAGATCCCAATTCCAGCTGTCATGGGGAGCACCTAATGTTTTATGGAAAGGAGGTATTCTTGATTGCATTGTAGAAATGAAGCTGTGCTCATGATGCCCCTTACATTTTCTCCTGGGTCGGATTGCATTTCGCCAGAATTAGCGACAAGTCTCTCCAGCTTTTTGTTCAGGTGTAATGTTGACAAAACAAAGACATTACTTCTTCTGTTGCACATTCTTTGAAGCAGAAGTAGTGCTTTTGCACACAAACAAGAATGAAATCTGAAATCATAGAATATCTCTTAGAGCAGAAATATTCATGTCTGAAATGTCAAGAACCTGGCCCAAAGTACCATGCAGTTACTACCATTCAATTGAAGTGGTTTCAAAACTATCTTTAACACTGATGAAGTTCAATAACCCTGATCTCAAAACAAAACACCACCTTAATTACTGGACATAACAAATGTTATCTTGCTAAGGGAAAGTATTGAGTATTCTTAGAAAAGAAACACAGGACAGACTCTATCCTGGGTGCTTACATGATAATTGTATGTATTTGTACTGGCATTTAAATCCACATAAAAATAATTGTCTAAAATACTGTGCCTATATGAGGGTAAGAGAACACCAGATTTGAGATTTACAGAGAATCCAGAGGATATGCTATGTCAATACTCCAATCCTTTCTGGAAACTTCCTGTGTAAAATATCTTGACTTGCAAGAGGATGAACCTGCTCCGCGATGTAGTGCACTGGCAGCAGAGGAACAGGGAGTCAGTCTTGTCTCAAGTGTTTGCTGCTCTTATGTACTGGGGAGTGAGATTTTTCTAACTAAATGTATAGAGCTGTATAGAGAGTGCTCTAGTATGTGTTTCTAATGTGGGAGTCTAAAACAGCTCAGATTTGTGCCTGTTTCTTCTTGTTGACTATCAGCACAGCCTTGCTCCTTTGTAGATGTTTACATCAGAGGTGTATAAAGGTATGTGAAAGGAGTTCCATCATGGTTCTTTAACTTCCTAAGTCCCCAGTAACCTGACATTTAAGGTTGTCTGCCTCTTTTTCTCATTTACTGCTTTTCTTTGGCCATTCTTGACACCTTCTGGACAGCCATTTTCCACTTTTAATGACTGCTTTTTAATTTCTGCATTTCATATTTGCTTACTAATTTTAATGGCACTCTTACAGTCTTTTCATAGTGAATGTCCCTTTTCTATTTGTGAGAGTCAGAAAAAACCTTATTAGCTGTTACATGCACTTTTCCAGATGTCGTTCTGCTGTATAAGTTGGCTGTCTTCAGTAAATTACACTGTTGCTCAGTTACCAGGAACTAGACATGAATGAATAACTCACAGTTTAGTTTGTCTATTGTATTAAAACAAAAAATGAAGAACTTTAGGCATTAGTCTGAAGTTAACATTTGTTATTCCTTCTTGGTATGGGCCATTTAAGCAATGACAGAAAATCAAACAGCTCTTCTTGTTGATCCCTAAACTGGAGTTAACTCTGTTGAAGAGTTCAGGAAGCAGCAGCAGCAGAAGAGCTAATGGAGACAAAGTTAATCGTAGAATCATAGAATCACAGAATCACCAAGCTTGGAAAAGAACTCTAAAATCATCCAACCACCCACCTGAGGTAATTCAGAAATGGTGGCCATTCATGGAACTGACTAGCAAATGGAATGAAGTAATTTGGATAGGTAACAGCACCTTAAATCTGGCCTTTGTGTTATGCTACTAAGCTCACATCATGGACAGAACAATGATGTAGCTACAAAGGCTGTTGCAAATGACTGCTCAGAGTGTAAGTTCAGGAGAGTTTGTGCTGAATCAGTTCCTATAGTTGGGAATTTTCCAACCAAGCAGAATGAATCCTGTGTTTAGATCAGAAAAGTCAGAATTGACAGCACAACGATTGGTGAGTTATATTTCCTAATGCCAGTCCTGCTTAGATTTTATAGAGCTTTAGTTGCAGGGCTCCTACTGGCTTGCGTCTAACAACTCACCTTTGAATACAACAAATAGTTTAAATTCTTGACATTTTTTTCTCTGTCTTGCAACTCATTTCCAGAAACAGAAGAAAAAGCTGAGCTCTCCTTTGGTTATCAATGTTACTTACTAGGGCTCTAGACAGTACTAAGGGTGACTAGGTAACATGAAATATTACTGCCCTTCTTCCTTTCTCTAAATCTAAGCTGTCCATTGCTATCTGTTACAGCCATTAACTAGCTGTCTATAAGAATTCATCTATAGAAAGCTATTCAGCTTTTGGATATATTGCTGTAATATGGTACATACCACCAGTACAATAGTATATGGATTCTTATTAATAGGCAAACTTGCATGTGCACCTCAAAAAAGATTAAGGAATTAGGTCTGTGAAGAAGTACTGTTTCTGATTTACTAAGTGTTACAGTGAGAAATCCCAATCTCTCTTCTCCACCCCAACAACTTAGCATAGGCATCTGTAGAAGATTCTGTGAGACCAGGAGCTACCCTCCATACCTAAAAAGTACAGAGCAAATGGAGTAAGAGACACTGATGGTTTTCAAAGAAAATCTACACAGAATCACATCAACCCTTCTTACCTGATTCAGTGCATAAGTTTAAACTAAGTTCTCTTTTCCATTATTTCACTTTCAACAATCAGACTCTTTTTTCCTCCCTCTGCAAGCTGCAGCAAGAGATTGACAATTTGGCTTTGTCTTGAAACACTCTGAGTCTTTCAGATGATGCTGTCTTGACAGCTCTGCCATTAATAGTGGCATTTTTTCTCCTGTTTTAAGGAGCGAGTTGTGCTGAACTGGGAATCAGTCATGTAAGTAATAATTTTTTTGTAGGGGCAAATGCAGCATACTAGTTTACGTAGGAGGATTTTCGTTGACAACAGTATGAAACATAAATTAACTTATTTATGGTATGTCAACACATGTAGCTGTAAAAGAAGATAGCCCTCCTTCAAAGAGAAGTGCAGTAAGGCTGCATTTACTGTATTCTTGCATTGTTGTATATGTGAGCAGAAGACCTGACCTTTTCATTATACTTGGAGATGAGAAAAGATTTTGATATGCACAGGGAACATGAATCAGTACATTAAATTGTCTCTCTACCAAAAGAAGTTATTAAAAATTCATTAGTAATTCAGCATATGTACCAGGATTAGTGCATTTTGGCTCTTCTATAGTCATGTCTTTTACACCAAATACTGCTTGTTTCCATCTGATTACCCACCATTCCATTTTTGGCTGAGATCTGCCCTGACAACAGAAGACATACCACAAGTGTTGTGGCTGATTCAAAAAGTGATGCTTTCTGCAAGAAACTGGAACAAGTACCCAGTGCAGAACTGAACGCACTATATTACTGCAAGAAAATTAGGCTCTGGAAATTTTATGTTGTCAACACATTAAAATAATTTCATATTAACGCTTATTGTGCCAACAAATGCTACAGTTTTCATGGGACTAAGATGAAAATACACATTTTCATAGCATTTGATACGAAAAAGAACACTGTGCAGAACAGCAGAGAAGCACACAATTAAGAATTTGAAATCTTTCAAATCCATGAGTGTCGAGTACTTACTAAACATTATTTAGAATGGATAGCATGAGCTCTTCTTTTGGGTTCAGAGCCTTTTGTATTGTGTAAGCTGTTGCCTAGATTGGTGGTCTTCATAGCCAGTGATAAACTTCTGGCTACGTCTATGATCCTAGTGACTGTGGGCTTCCTTTTTTTACCCTTCTCAGAAGCACTACAGCCCTTCCTGATGCATTTCTCCAGGCTGGAAATCACTAATTTCATTTCCAGAAACTTTCAAATTGCCACATTGTTCATGCTTATTGATATTGTGTGAAAAAATTAGGAACTTTAGCAGCTTTATATGTAATTCCACATCAACATAACATAACAGTTCATATAATTTCACGTCAACAAAAGTTCGAGACATTCTTAAAGTGTTTAATAAGCAGTAGTCATAAACTCTCATAGTATTCTCCACAGTTGTAATGAATCATTACAGACTACTACTCTAGGTTATGTGTTGTCCTGTTGCCTTTTATAATGCTTGCAATAGTTTGCAGTGGTTGATTAAACAACTGTTAAAAGAACCATAAATAAGTGGCCACCATGGAGGTGAAGTATTTTTTTAATGATGAAATCTGAAAAATAGTTTTCTGAAGTCAGTTAATTTTCCTTGTCAAAAGAGGAGGTATAATTAATGCAACTTAAACCTTTCTGAGCAAGAAAGGGAGATCCTATGAAAATTGCCCATATAAAAGAAACGAGGTGTCAGTAGTTAGAAAGTTGTGCTCAAAGGTAGGTGCAAAGCTATGTGCCCTATTCCCAGAAATGTCACCCATATTCCTCGAGTTTCCCGTCTTAGATGAGGATATTTCTCACCTTTTAAGACTGAGGTCCACATTCAGAGTTCTCTTAGAAAGGCCAGAAGTATCACCTTTAAGCATTTTCTAGTAACTGCTATATAACCAGCTGTGTGATGGTATCTCTGCACACAAAGAGTATTATCACATACCAAGAAACTTGGGGACTTGATGGATAGCAAAAGTGAAATGCTTTCAGGTTACATAAGCCACTGATTGATGAATCATAGTTAATGTCATTTTTTTTAGAGGAAAAGGCTCCAGAGAGTCTTTGAAGCCTTTGAACTGCCAGTCAACCTACAGTACATTTGTTCCTTTAACTTCTCTTAAAGCACGTTCATGAGCCAGTATGCCTTGTTAGTGGAAAGCTGACAACCTGAACACACAACAAATCCATCTGTACTTTTAAAAGGAGGTACTGCCCAAAAGCATATTATTAGCTATTCAACATCTTGTTTTAAGTAGTTAATTTATTCTGAAAAGCTGTTTTGACAGTTGGAACATTTATGTTTTCTAACATTTAAAAATAGAAGTTTGTATAACAGAATGTCTTCCAGCCTTGTGGCAGATTTTCTGGAGAATGAAGAATTTTATGTCCTTTTAAAGTTTGCCGCAAGCCTGAAAGACCTGAGCCTGTTTTGCTCAACCAAAACCAAGAAACAACGCATTCATATGTGTGGAAATCAATGTGGTAAACTGTTTTCTTAAGAAAGAAACAGTATTATGACAGTATTGTTAGTTTAAATAAATATAGTTCATTATGAAAACAAACAACCATTAGCGTTTTGCACATCGACAGTGTTATCTCCATGTAGGTATCAATGCATGCTATAAATGACTTCTTTGTGTTGTTCTTGTGTTACAGGGGAAAAAACTGAGATGATGTTGATTTTAAGAGGAATGCACAGAGTCGATGTTAGAGTCAAGAATGAAAGGCAGATCTGAATCTTCACCTAGTCTTGTAGCTGACAAATGTACTCTGATGAGGTGAGAGAAAAGAAAATGCCATATTATGTTTAAACTAATTCTGACTTTAGGTACAAAATGAACAGAAGGACTTGTACATTTCTGTATTTCTGCATTTGCAGAGAGAAAAAAAAAAGCTCCACTTTTTAAACAGAGCTGGGTTCTTTTCTGCCTAGCTTGGATAAATCAAGCTCTCATTTGTAGATCTCTTCATTGGCCAGTGCAATTCTCATTCTCCTTTGGCTTCCCATAGTATATCTCAGTCTAGTATATCCACTACTAGAATAAATACATTGTTAATTAAAGAATGCACTAAGTTATTATATCTTTCTTTATTTTTGCATTCTTCATCTCTATCTTCTGAGAAAGTAGGTTCCCAAAATACTGGGAGAAGATTTATTTGGTTTGAGCAGATGTTGTGACCTGTGTGAGCAACTGAAAGCAAAAACAACATTTTGAAAGGTCATGAGGTTTTCAGATTCAGTTTGGATGTTCTGTTCAAAGGTTTAATTTTGCAATGAAGCTTTTGGAGTGTGCACCAAGACCAGAGGACAACAAAGAAAATCCCACGTTCTCCCTGTTAGAAGTTGTCTCTATTAGCCTCCGTTTGAATGAAAATAGCATGGCTATGCAACTAGAACAGTGCTAGATGGCCAGTGTCCCAGTCAGTACAAGTGAGGACTAACATTTTAAGCTCTACTGTGTCTCCTGATAAGCCTGCAATAGGGAAGAAGATCTCAGGAGACACAACTGAGAAAGGCATTGTTTGGATTTAGTCCAGCTCAGAGCTGGTGGGGGACATGACCAGAAAAATAATGTGTCACCACATCCTTACCTGGCTTGCTATACTATATCCTGTAGGATGTGAAACCCACGATTGCTCTGGTATTTAGTTCTGTAGAGACATAGCTCATATGTCTTGCTTTTCCCAAATAAGATCTGACTGTGGTTGGATACTACCACACTGCTAGAAAAGAGCAATTTAGTCCTCAGTGTTTCCAAAATGATGTGTCATGTTTAGATTGGGGCCAAAAGTCACGTGTGTATCCTGAGTAGATAATTAATCGTTATTTATAAAATTGGTTTAAGACCAATAGTTGTTCTTGCTTTTTAATCGAAAATTTAGAGCAAATCTGAATTTTCAATTGAGCTCCACAAGCAATTGTAAAGGGGATCTGACCTTAGGGAGCTACTCGCTGGCAGCCTTTTTTGTTCCTTGGCCAAGACAAGTAAGTCTAGAATGACATAAGGAGCAGAGAGATCAAGGATAGGCGTCATTTGACCTGATTTTTACTTGTCTAAAAGTTAGTTACCTAGACTAAGCTAGTTCTTCAGGCTTTCAAATCAAAAGGAAGCACCTCCAGAGGCCATTTCCTCCCACTCATTTTAGACAGCTGTCTCAAGATAAGATAAATTGCTCTCTAGAAATATCTGTCTCTACTACTTATCGAGAGAGTCTATATGAGGATTTTCAACAAAACTACTTGCTAAGAATAGAGTATACCTGATTCTATACAAATATTTTACTCTCTCAAGGTATTTTCCTTTTATTGAAGCACTGGAATGACAAGTGTCCCTCAAACAAGATCTGTCCACAGATACAAGGATATATGTAAATTCTCAATTTCTCAAGTGGTAGACGAATAGTGCAGGAAGGAGTGAACTCAGTGCAAATGAGATAGGGGTAGATGAAAATTCAATACTCCAGGACATCAGAGATGCTCTATAATACTGCATTATCTGTAAATTAGTCACAGTAGAGAAAAATACTGAATTCCATGCTTACTGAATTTTACATGAACTCAGTGAATATTAAACAACGTACATTTACAAACTCATGTGAATTTCAAATTTCTGCTCTGATCATTTTTGGAGTCGAATTTAATGTGTGCGTGTTGCTGACACCTGGGAAAGAACTGGGAGTGACTTCTCACCTTCAGACAGAGTCTCAGTCCCCCCACTGAATCCTCTGAGGTGAAATAAAAGCAAGTTATAAAGGTCAAGATATGCACAGTGAGTGCCTCCCAGTGGCACCTAAGCACATCCAACCACTGAAAATGTTCAGAAACTGAAGGAGTCCATCCACCAAACTGCTCAAGTATGGCCCCTAGAGATGTGTCACTTCAGGCTCGTTTTTATACCCGTAGACCATATAAAGTAGGCTTCAATTATCTACTTTAAAACTGAGAATGTGCACTTGCCATAAAATGTTCCCTTGATATCCTTCAGCTTTCAAAATGCTTGAGAAAATATAAAAGCTCTGTAGCACTCACAGGTAGCTAAAAATCAAAAAAATAAATATATTTTTAGTCTATTTTTCTTTTCTGGGAAAACACTATTTTCAGTAGAATAATTTATTTGGTTTTCTGAGTAAAAGGCACTTGCCTTCCTCTAGGGCTGTAGAGCTAATAATATGGATATATAGCATTTGTTGATTTGTAAGCAGCAGTCTCTAAGATCTTTGGTCTATGAAGCCAGGATTCATATCATTCAGTAAGTACTTCCCTTCTCATGGTGCCACAGAAAAACAGAACACTACCAAAGAGAAAGTTTGTATTAATCTTTCATGAATGCAAACTGTTCTTGGTAAGACTCATTAGTGTATGTGCACATGTGCACATGTACCTATCCAGAAGATTATGCCTTTGAAACATCTATCTCTTAATTTTTCACATAAATATAAGCTCAATTCATACCCAATCACATCAGTAAGTTAAATTTCTTTGACTTTTTAGAAGGTTCAGCACATAGGTCCCTATTTTAAAGCTCTTTGCAAGTATGTTAGTTTGAACTGATCTAATTGGGTAGTACATACAAGAAGAAATCTTCTGGAATGGGCAATATCAATATTAGAAAATGTGAATCGTTAAACTACAACAGTCAATTGAGATAAAGTATGCAGTAATTAAAGCTATCATCATGAGGAGTACTTCGGCTTTTGACAAGATAGTATTTTCTTCTGCTGCTTTATCTTTTTTTTTTTATTATTTCTAAAGGAAAGAGAGCACTTGTCACCTCGATACTTTTAAATAGGTGTGATGGATAACATGATTGGAAAATAGGGATCTCTGTAGTCAAAATCATGACGACTTTATTCTCTGCAAACAACGTTGCTTAAACTATAAAATATATGTAGAATATATCCTACCAATATATATAAGATTAAATATTTAAAAATGGATGGAATCAGAGAGGGAAGAAAGGAATACTAACCTTTGTAATAGCTAAGTATGGGGGAAAGATCAGCTAAAATGAGATCTAATGTTCTGCTTTCCAATCAATTACAATAAATAGGTATCAAGTTCTAAGTGCACTTTCCTAACCAATTCTCTTGGTTACTGGCAGTCAGATTTTTATAGCTAATTATTCCAATTAGACTACTGAGGTTTTGGTATTTTTAATGTAAAAGCAGGAGTAATGCTTTAATGATGCCAGGACTTCTGTTTTACATAAAATGAGACATAGCCACAAACAGAGGGCTTCTGCACCCAGTGATGATATAAGAGAGAACTCACTTTGCAGCTGAACGAATACTACAAAGTCATTGACTTACACTGTTGAAGAACTTTTCTTTTGGTGGGCAGTGTCCTCATCCTTCATCACCTTTAGATGCTGTATTAGGGAAGCAAGGATGATCATACTGAGTTAAGGCAGATTTATACTCAGCCATTTTCTACTTCTGTTCAGTCTTGCTTTTTCATTGTACTTTGTTCTGCAAACAAAAAGGAGTATTTTCCATTGGAAGCAATAGGTATGTGAGGAAAATATAAAATACAAGAAAACCTTCAAAATATCTTAATGGGAAATAATATTTTACCTCAGATTTTGGTTTAAGGAAATGAATGGTAGAAACAGAATTTTGAATTTTAGTTATGCTATATAAGCAAAATTTCAGTACAGATAGTCATCAGGTATAATTTGGAGGCCATCATGAAGAAAGAACAGAAAGCAGGGCTGTAACTCTTGCGAAATGTATGTCTTCTGAGGGAGAATGAAGGTTTTCTCACACTGGAAGAATGTTAAAAGGTTTTTTCTTGAGATGTTTTCTAGTGTGTGACAACTGAGAAGGTATGCACTCAGTAATTTACCTTTGTCAGTTTTTATTCTAAGAAACAATGGAGAACAGTGCCTCACCTCTTGCTGTGGTGCCGCACTGAGCAGACTGGGGTTCTCAGTCACTGCTGGTCTCTAGGTCATCAGCAGAACTTCTAAAAAACGACCATATAGTGCTGAAGGCCTAGATGGCCTAAAGGCTAGTAACTTGAATTAAAGCGTTTTTCAGTACAGCAGTATACTTCTAAGTACATGAGACTTTGCTGGTCTGCTATTTCCCCACTTCAAGCTGACAAACCTTAAGGGCATACTGTATTCCAGGGTGCAAAGCTGGGTGCTCCTTCAGCTAGAAAAAAGCTGAGAAGCCTTGTCCAAGGATGTTGCACTCAGAGCCAGGGGCTCATTAATCCCAATCCCACCCTCACCAAACTTTGTAGACCTTGCATTTAGGCTTTTTCATGTGTATTCGTGTGTGAGAAACATACACGACTATATGCCATCAAGATACTTAGGGCCACAGGTGAAGCATGCTTCAGCACCAGTAGATGAGGGTCCCATGTCTGATGTCTTCCTGCTTTGATCACAGTCACATGACCTTCCACTCTTTGGTTTCGTAACATCCACTAATCAATAACTAGCAGCACCCAGCGTGCAGCACTGCCCCAGCGGTGTGTGACCACGGGCAGCTTTTGTACCTCTCTTCTGCACAGTGCACTGACATCACCCAACTACTGTCCTGAAAGCGAGGGTGACCCTACTGGATATTGCAGTGCCTAGTTATTAGGATCTTTGCCCATTTTTAGAACTGACAACACTTACATTATTGAGTATGTAGTTAAAGTTAAATACTTCAAAAATTGATCCAGGAAGATTAGTTATACTAAGGAGAAACACAAAAGACCTGCAGCTGGAGATGCTGGGGAGAGTGATATTATATACTGTTCTTCAGAGCAAGTCCTTTATGCCGCCTGGAAAGAGCTACCAAATCTCTTCCAAATAATTCCGAGAAATCAAAACATAGCCAGTGATTATGCTTGTTCTGCTTTCCATCTAGTAACTCAGCTTAAACAACCTCCCTAAATGTGAGAAACTTAGACTCACTTCTGTCTTTCAGTCTGACCTCTCGTCATCCTTTGCTCGGACATTGCCTCATCCTGTAAATGTACATAGTTCTGTACACTCTTTAAGCCTGTGTCTTTTGTATCTATGTGGATTCTCTGAAATGTACATCTGTAAGTGCCAAAAGAAAAAATTCTGCAGTAAATTATACTTGGGTTAATTTTTAACTGTTCAGAATAAAAGCCAAAGTCTAAGTGTGCAATATCAGTCATTTCTTCCTAAGATCTTCTCAAAACTGTAAGTATCTGATTGTTTCGCCCTGAGAATCTTTTCCTTTCCTTTGTTTCAATCCAGCATTTACATTTGGGTAACAGTTTGAACTGTGATTAGTTTTAAAGTGGTTTTTGCAGCTACTAAGATAAATTAGTTAAAAGTCCTGACAGATACTCTATTTGCCCTCTGCTAGTAATTAGTTACCTCATTATTTTTAATCCTACTTGTAAAAAAGATGTGAATTTATCTGTTTACCCAAATGACTAAACTGACTTAAATGAAGGATGTGTTTCACACTGAAAATAAGATGGTCCGCTAGGACTCAGGGAAGGCAACTGGCAGAATATTGCTTCCAAGACTTTGAAGTCCACATGTATCCTTTTTTATTTGTTATTATTTGTTAATTAAGGTGAAATGTTGTTTAAAACTGTAACATGGTTATGGATTTAGTGTAGTACAAATTCCCACCTCTCAACTGTAGCCTGTCTGCTGTTAGGCACACAGCCTTATGCCTACTCTGATCCACACAAGATGTATGCTTTTATATTTTAGGCTAAATTATATCCACTGTCCTTCATACATTTAGTTTATAAATGCAGCCTGTAGCGAAACCATCTGCATTGTGCTCTTTAGCTCTTCATGCAAGTGTCTGCCTTCTGTAGATGGGCTTTCTGATTTCTGTTGGTCTTTCTGGTTGCTTGTGATGAGAGAAAGGACATTCAGTTCTGTAGTGGAGGTGGCTGGAAAAGTTGTGATGTTACTGCTAATGTCTTAGCCTGATAAATGTATTCCAAACTCAGTGCAGAAAAGGAAGGAGTAAGTTCTTGTAAAAGGGATTTTATTGACCTCTTCCCTGAAAGTTCAGCAGATATTGCAGACTTATGAGTAGAATTCAGGTGCAGGTTTTTACATTATAGCTGGTAGGTGAATTGGAACCTGAGGGCAAACTTTTGGATAAATACAGTCTCACCTGGCTCATGCAAACTTTCCAAGCAATTTGTTGTAACAAAATTTAGCCCCTGTGTGAATATCCTTGCTGCATAAGCTGTCTCTCGTCTTGCTGTTGGCTAAAGAAATGCTGATGGATGCTCACTGAAGGAGATAATTTCCTTACAAATGTGATGATTCTAGGGTTGTGTTCAGGGCTGGCCTGGGCAGCTAAGGTTAGAGCTTGCGGTCATTCCTCTACAAATATTTGAGGTGACATAATGCATCACTGGTGCTCAGATAGGCACTCTTCACCCTTTCATACTTTGCTTTCATCCTCACTTTCTGCTCTCTTCTCGAGTTCTTTGTTCCACATTCCTACTCTTTCTTGACACTTGTTGAACCACTCGGTGGGCCAAGTCAGTTCACTACCTGGAAACCAGTTTTTTGTTTTTTTTTCCTGCCTATTTAACAAGCTAGAGATTTGCAGAAGACCCAGGAATTAAAAAATAAGCAATGGGAGTGCAAAGCAGAGAGATGGGAGACAGGATAGAGAACACTATTGGCTCATCTTTAGTCACAGAAACTGCAGTGTGGGTTGTAAAGTGGTTTTAAACTGTAATAGAAATGCACCTAAACTGAATGAGTTACACGTTTATATCTCTTTGATGTAGAATCTTGGACTATGTTGCCTTCAGTTCTGTTTGACCAAATGTGACAAAAAATATTTTAAAGCTGAGGAAAGCAACCTCAGGAACGCAACTGGTATTCATCATTCTGTTTATTTTGTTAGTCAGTTCACACAGTTAATAATCTTCCCAGTCAAATAGAAATCAAAGTGATTTTTTTTTTCTGCAATAATTCATGCTTTGAAGGGAGGTAATAATAAGTGAAAGCAAACATTGCTATTCTATCTTTGGTAATCAAATGATAGGCAGTGTGATGTTTCTGACGCTCCAAGTGAAGGAAATAACTCAGGACCAGTAACTTTAGCACCAGAAGAAAAACCTGTAAAGCCAGATGATGTGTCCCATAAACACTAGTGAAATGCAGGGACTGGTACAATAAACAACAGAATCCTATTGGCAACTCTGAGGAGCAGAAGAAGACAGATATAGGGACTGCATTCTTTGTCTGCTGCTCATCTTTTGACATGTCATGTGTACTACAGTCTGAATAAAGCACATTAATATTAAGAAAAGGCATAAAAGATTCATTGGGATATAAAGTCTTATGCAGAATTTCTGAGAAAATGCAAAGCTGTATAAGCATATTTTGCTGTAAAATCATCAAATCACTAAGGTTGGAAAAGACCTCTAAAATCATTTAGTCAACCTGCAGCCACCATGCCCACTAAACCATGCCCCTCGATTCCACACTCTTTTTGAACACTCTCAGGAACAGTGACTCCACCACTTCCCTAAACTGCCCACTCCAGTGCTCAACTTCTCTTTCTGAGAATAACTTTAAAATGTCTGAACAGAGCCTCCTCTGGTGCAACTTAAGGCCATTACCTCTCTTCCTATCACCAATTACCTACGAGAACCCCCACCTCACTATAACCTCCTTTTAGGCAGTTGCAGAGAGTAATAATGTCTCCCTTGAGCCTCCTCTTCTCCAGACTGAACGATCCTGGTTCACAGGACTTGCACTCCAGACCCTTCACCATCTTTATTGTTCTTCTCTGGACATGCTCCAGGGCCTAAGTGTCTTTTTTGCAGTGATGGGGCCCAAAAGTGAACACAGTACTCAAGGTGTGGCCTCACCAGGGCTGAGTACAGAGGAACTATCACCTCCTTGCTCCTGGTGGCTGCACATGATACATACATTCAAGCCAGGATGCCATTGGTCTTCTTGGCCACTTGGGCACATCACTGGCTCTTGTTCAGCTGGCTGTTGTCTAATACCCCAGGCAGTCTGCCTGAAACCTGTATTGCTGCATGGAACCAAAGTGCGGGACCCAATACTTGGTCTTGTTGAAGCTCATCCCATTGGCCTCAGCCCATTGATCCAGACTGTCCATATCCCTCTGTAGGGCTTTCCTACCCCATGGAAGATCAACACTTGCTCCCAGCTTGGTGTCATTTGCGAACTTACTGAGGGTGCATCCAATTCCCTTATCCAGGTCACCAATAAAGAACTTAAACAGGACCAGCCCCAGTACTGACCCGTGGGAAGCACCACTTGTGACTGGTTGCCAGTTGGATTTAACTCTATTCAACACCATTTTCTGGGCCCAGCCATCCAGCCAGTTCTTTATCCAGCAAAGACTGTACCTGCCCAACCTATGGGCTGCCAGCTTCTCCAGGAGAATACTGTGGAAGACAGGGTACAAAGGCTTTGCTGAAGTTTAGGTAGACTACATACACAGACTTTCCCTCACCCAGAAGGCAGTTACTTGTTCACAGAAGGAAATGAGGTTGGTCAAGCAGGACCAGTCTTTCATGGATATGTATGGGCTAGGCCTTATTCCCTGCTTGTTCCACAAACATTTTGATACTGATGACAGAACACAGCATGAGTAAACACCCTTAAACATAGCAGAAATACAAACTATAAAACAGAATCAATTGTCTAAGTTGCTGATCAGCTACACTTAATTTTAAATTAAGTATTTCCAGGAACAGTACAATAATGTGTTACTATTTTAAAGACTGGAAATGTAAGGGTGGCTATGAAAAGCGTTCATGCCCATGAATTTGCCAGGAATCAAGTTAATGAAGAAATACATTTGAGAGGATTAACATTGTTGTAGAAATTAGTGTGTGAAGAGATTGGCTGAGAGGGTGTTGAGCTGAAGAATGTGAAAGGGCAATTGAGTTCTATTGGCAGACTTGTCAAGGACAGCTTACTTCCTAGCCGTGAAGTGAACACATTGAGAAGAGCAAGTGCTGCAAGGTAGAACTTTGAAAGCGCATCTAAGAGGAAAAAGGGGAAATGGGCCTTTATCTGTCCCAGCAGTGAGGTAGGGCTCTGACTTGCTCTGGTTTTCTTCAGCTTACATCATCAGGCAGTAGGGAACTGTAGTGAATAACTGGATTTAATGAACTCTTTCTGGTAGTCCTTAGGATCCTTTGACTGATGTTCTTTATGTTAAACTCTCCATGGAAAGCAGCAGATGTGGAGGGGCTTTTAGAGGTCAGTATATTCCTAGTCTCTGTGATCTGTTGCTCCTTCTTTAGATAATGTTTTGGGAAATATGTAAAATGTGTAAGAAAACGTATGGCTTAGCAGTATGAGAAGCTCTAACCATCAACCTAAGGTAGAGATGACTAAATGTAGGCAGGGAGGAATTTTTTTGCATAACTTGGGATAAATTATTACGGTGTAGTTGTTGGTTTTTTGTATATGTGTGTGTGTGTGATTTTCTGTTGTTCTGCTTTTAATGCCAAGAAACTAGACTTCAGTCCACTTTATATTAAAATTAATGAACTTACATTGGTTCCAGTGGAAGAGCTGATAACAGAAAGTGCAGAACAGAACTAAATGTCCTTTGTATGGCTAGCAGGGACAGGGATAGTGCTAAAGACCACAGAAGACAGGTATGTGTCAGCCAGGCATACAAATGTTCAGAGTGTTGCCTCCCACAGTGTTCAATCCAAATGCTTGTGAACAAGACTGAAAAGCAGTACAGACAGTTACAAACTACTTTGCCTTCAGAAGGTTTCTTTTCTCCATTCTTTACCTTCCGGTTGGCCTGTGGCCATTTTTCACCATTTTTATACAGTTTCATGCGTCTCATTGATCTTCTCATACTTTTACCTTCCTTCAGGTGTCATCTTACCATACTATGAGTTCATCATTACCTGCTGTGAGACAATGCTGAAACTATAGTGCTGATAGCATTGAGCATCTGATGTGAAATAGTTTGCTCTGTCTCTGTTATGTCAATTTTTTTTGTGTGTGTGTCAAATTTTCTCAATTAGAAAATGTACATGCATATGCTTATAGGTTCTGTTGGAGTCCACTGTTGTTAGACTGGTTTGCAATTATTTAAGGAATATAATCATATATCAGGTATCTCAAGAGAAATACTGTTTTTTATTTTTTGCAAATGTAGGCCAATTTTTTTTTTCCTTTTGTCTTTTTCAACACTATAAAGGGATCAGTAGACAGATTCACACATCAGGATTGACTCAAAAAGGCAACATGAAAGAAACTCGGAAACCACGTGCAGACGACAAATTCTGCGGCATTTCCAGGCTTACGGTACAGAAATATTTTACCAATTTTGTATGAGCAGAGCCACAGTTACTTGCACTTACACTCATTCAGCAGGAGTTAAAATCTCGAATAAATGAATGAACAGTCTGTTTCTTATCGTTAATGCTTTGAACACTGAGGTCATGCAAACTTGAAACCAAATATGTTGCTTTTTATGTCCCTGAACTCTGTGATGTGTTTTTATGCCTGATTGCTCCTTTGAATTTCCACCTCTGAACTTGTGTGATCCCTGTAGTCTGGCATGATTACCATTTGTTTATAGATTTGTGAAATGAGCCATTTGTGACATGGAAGTAAAAAATGGCTGTGGTTGTAAACCCAGATTATTCAAGTTGTCAAGAAGCACTATAAAGAGTTAAAAAAATAGCTTGATTTAAGAGGGATTCAAAGCCCAAAAACATTACCCATGCTTTTTAGCTATCGTAGTAGATGTATTTAAAAATACTATTGATTTTATTTCATAAATAGTGTTTACTAATAACCCTAAAATTTAAAGCGTTTGAATGCTGCATCATATATATATATATAATTTTTTTCTCTCTCTTTTGTTTTTTTTTTTTCTTATTGTCACTTACTACCAGATTCTTGTCAGAAAGGAGACACTTTTTACTTGCTTATGTTTGAAATTGGCTCGTGACATCTACTGATGAGACAGAACAGCTACTTAATCCAGTAATTCTGTCAAAGGCAACAATCTTAATTCTGCAAGAATCCTATCAACTGCTGAGATAAGCATAGTGCCAAGAACCTTGCACCCAGCACAGGAAGCTTTATTCCCTCAGGCTGCAGGTGTTCCACAGTCCTGCAGATGGAAATCTTGCAGCAGGGTCCCGCTGGGTGAAGCTGTGCTGCACCTGACTTGGCTGGGCAAGTGGGGATTAAGGTTTCTGGAGATAGTCTTGGTAACTGGGAGCAGGTGAAGAACAAATTCTGTCCTCATTTTCCTTTTTGGTTCAGTGAAGCCATAACTCTGTGGACAAAGCTAACTAATGGGATTTGAGCTTCTGTTTACATTGTATTCCTCTATGAGTAAATCAGAAAGTATTCAACTGTTTTACTTAGAAGCACATTTCTGGTGGGAAAACAACCATGTAAATTCCTAAATATATAATTTTGAATTCATACAATCTACTCTTCCCTTCTTAGTTATTTCTGCTGGCGCTGTCACTTGCATTTATTGGTAAAACGATGACTGGTGCTTACTTGAACAGCATGTACACACAGATAGAGAAGCAATTCAATATTCCAGCATCTTTAGTGGGGATCATTAATGGAAGCTTTGAAATTGGTAATTACTCATTTTAATATTTCTTTTTCTTTGAAAACATAAAATGTTGGCTCATTATGTATTAATGACTCTCATGTCCATCAGCAATCTGTCAGTGTGTGTTTGCAACAGTAGAGTGACCAACTTTCTTCTACTGCCTGTGTTAGTACTTATATATGAGCGTCTTGGAAAATAACACAACAACTTATATGAGGATGTTTAGGATTAGAGGTTGGTTTAGCTAACTTGTACACTCTCACACTCTCACACAGAGCAACTAACAAACCAGAACTATTTAATAAGCTTTATACTAAATAAATAAATAACAAAACAGAATGACCCAGTTTGAATGTAAGTTCATATTAGTATTTTTACTAATTCTTTTTAATCAGTGACCTCAAAGTTGGTTGGAGTGGATTGTCTCCTTACTCAAACTCAATAGTATTTTAAGTTTTCACACCCATGTAACTTTAAATAAGGTTTCTACTGTTAGTGCCCCTCAAATGTGTCAGTAAGCTTCACTGCCCAGTGACAGGCTTAAGTCTTGCCATTGCCACAAAAGCTAAACAAAAGACTTAAGAGCTTTAGACCCAATTCAGAGGAGATCATCAAAGCATGTTTTATGCTCTTAAAACTGGAGTCTGGATCTTTATGATCCCTGGCTCAACTGAGGAAATGACCTGCATAGGCTAGTACACACTAGTGAGTAGGAGACACAACGCCCTTTTCAGCATAATCAAGTTGGAGAAACTGTTTGTGACACCATGCTGCTGCCTGCAAAGCAGTCTTATTGGGCACCTCAGTGTTATGACAGAGACTGAATTCCCAGAATGTATTCTTGCTTTTGATAAGGAGAGTTTAAGAAATATTAAATTGCTGAGATTAACTATATAAAAATATGATCAATGAAGTAAAAACCTTATTATTTTAAATAGATCATCTTTTTGTACACACTTCTCTATAGCAAGTTGTGGTGTTCATATTTCCGGGAATGTAAAGTAACTACGAATCATCATATTAATATTTAAAATGATTAAGGATCAGTGTATGTGCCAGGCATGAAGTATTTATTAAGACTGTGCAAGTGTAGGTATAGAATCTTATTAGGACTGTACAAATACATGTATTCAAGTTTCATTCAAGCTAGTGGTTCAGTGCAGTCAGTCTAGCAATCACACATAAAAAAAGATGCTGTTTTCTTTCAGAACATTATGCTCACCAGTCATAGATAAGGTTTTGTTGTTTTGACAAAACGATCACAAAATTAGAAGTTGAACAGTTAGCAAATTTTTTACTGTTGCAGGACTTAATTCATGGTATGAGACTTCAGACATCGCATAGTTGCACTGTGAAAGTAGAGGAGAAGACATTCCAGTTTTTTTTATCTCATTTGAATTTTTAAATGGCACTTGTTACAAAATCTTTTTATTCCTCTTAAACTATTACTAAAATTAATATCAATTTATTATTCCTCTTTTCTTGGAATGTCATCTCGTTTACTGTTTTCAGTACAGAAACACTTGAATATATACTTCTGAATATATACTTTCCCACACATTACTAAATAGAGCATCCCAGGAGAGTAATTTCCCAAAGCAGCTCTTATTTTGTAGTCCTGGGCCTAATCTCTACATAAAGTTGTGAGAAATTTCTTCTCTACATAGGTGTGATCAAAAACCTCCTCTTCCACCATAATCTCTTTTCTATTCTGCCTCCTGTTTTCAAGTTCTTCTCATGTGGTGTAAGTCTTTCAGAAGAATATCACAGATTGAAGGGTATTACTGCACCACTTAACCAGTTCCCTGTCTAGTTACAGTGTTTGTAGGTTTATAGAAGAAGTAATGGATGTTGAGCTAACAACATACAATGAGAATTGCTCTTGGATTTAAAAGGTAAAAGAATGCCTTTGTTTGTAAATACAAACCAGGTTCTTTTTGCAGGTAACCTGCTGCTGATAGCATTTGTGAGTTACTTTGGAGGAAAATTTCACAGACCCAAAGTAATTGCTTTGGGCTGCACTGTTTTTGCATTTGGCTGTCTTTTGACATCATTTCCTCATTTCCTATTTGGAAGGTGAGTATTTTGGTATACTGGGCTCATGGGGCAAGGTTTTGTTAGCAGAGGGAGGGCTGCAGGGTGGCCTCTGTGAGAACATAACAGGAGCTGCCCCATCTTAGACAGCTCCAGTTGCTCCAAAAGGGACCTGCCACTGCCAGAGCTGAGCCAGGAATTAACTCTAGTTGTGTCCTTGAGGGAGCAGAGTTAAGGATAGGGAAAACTGCTGTGCAACAGCAGCTGGGAAAGAGGAGTGAGAAGTGGGAGAGAAGCATCCCTACAGGCATAAAGGAGGGTGGGAGGTGGTTGAGATCAGGAGCAGAAGCTCCCTACAGCCCAGTAGAGGCCCACTGTGGAGTAGGCAATCTCCCTGAAGCCTATAGGCACCAAGGAGCAGGTTTGCCCATGCAACCATGGAGCAGACTGTGGTGAAGCACAGGATGAGGTCTGAAGGAGCTGCAGCCCTTAGAGAGCCCTTAGGGAGCAGCTCTGGGCTGGAGCTGCCATGTTTTTTAAATCACAACAGCTTCTTGTGATCCTTACATGCTTTAATATGCAACTCCCCCTACTGGAATGTGATTGCTTAACGAGTGAGGAATTGCTGAGCGTGAGTGTGATAAAACAGTTGCAGAGCAACTTTGATTGTTTTGCTTATGAGATGGCTTCAAAAGTCAGCCATCATTTCTGAGCACTGTCACCACTCTGCTGGGCATCTTGCCTTGTCTTGCCTTGCTGTGCCTTGTCTTACTTCTTGTACTACCACTTGCGTGGACTTTCTGAAGATACAATGCAGTCACACTGCACTACTACATTTTATCTGCTTGAATATGCAATACAAGATGATTTTTCAGATGCCTTTGGTCTGGACCCTGGCTGAGAGATCAAACTTGAACGCTGCATTGGCAAGGCCTTTACGGATCATAATGACTTTTTAACCCTTTTCTCACTTTTTTTCTTCTTGGCTTAACAAAATAATCATTTAGGCTTGTCTAATTTCTAATCAGTGAGATTTATTTTTGAGAAAAGAAGGTCCTCTACTCCTGTTACACCCAATGTGGTATGGCTCTGACAGCCCTGGTGGCACCCTCTGCTTAAGGTGTAAATTGGATTAGAATGTAGGGAGAAGAGGGGAAAAGATGATATGAGGGACTTCGTTAAGGTATTTCAACATCTTCTCTGTGACATCTGTTACACAATTATGTCAGAGACTAGATAACTGTCCGGATCAAACACTGCACTGGTTTCTTTTGTTCCTAGTCTGATTTGTTATAAATTCTGAGTTAATTTTTGAAGTGGATTTCCTTCTTGCTATAGCTGCATGCTCCTCTTTCAGGTAGCTTCATGAAACAGATTTTGAGATTCCTCACTCATATATTTGTTTTCAATCTATATGTGTTTTACTTTGATTCAAACAGGTACCATATTGAAAGCAGCGTTTCACCACAGGAGAATTCTTCAGTCGTGCCTCTGTGCCATGTTAACCAAAGCTTGTTCTCTTTACCTACAGAGGAACCATCAACAGGTATGACTTTTCCTATGTCTACTACTACTTCTCCCTCAGTTTTTACAGTATTTAAGTAAATAGTATTTTTTTATTAGCTCACTTTTATTTATTTATTTATTTATTGCCTTGTTCTCTCTTAGCCTGTGACTCCACAGCTGTAGCTCCCTTTCATGCATTTTCCACAGCATCCAAACAGCTTGGTTAATATCCTTATTATTCCACTTCAGGGACATATAACATGAGATTATTCTCAGAAATATTCCTTTTTTAAAACTCGAAATACTATGACACTGTAAGGAGGTGGGAAACTATTAATTGGACAATGGGTAGAATGAACAAGGTTCCTTTTTTTTTTTTACTGTACCACACAAGATATAAAGTAATGAAAAATAGAGGTAGAACAAAAAAAGGAGCTCCCAAATCTTTTTAAAGAAAAGATAAAACAACATAAACTAGGCTGAAACTTATCTGGGTGACTAAAACATGCATGTTCACTGGCAGTAGTATATGCATAAAAATAACTGCTGTGAAGTCAAAAGAGACAGAGATGACATGAAATCCTCACACTGAGGGTGGAATTAATCTCTCTGGTATTCAACTACCTCAGAGGGAAGCATTTAGTCTCAACTGCCTGGGCTTCCTTGGGAGCTTGTCTAGGGAGGCTACTAAGGCTTTGCTAAATTCTCAGAGGAATTTATTCTCTATATGCTTTTCTGGAGGCTTATCAACTTCAGAAAATTAGAAGCAATCAATTGGAATCCAGCTATCAGTTTGAAAGAAGACAAAGAAGCTAGAAAGTTCAGGAATTTTGTTTAATGCAAGAGTAGAACAACACTACTTCTGCACTGCTCTCACTTACTTGGAAGCAAATGGTGGCACCTCACTGTGAAGTGAGGACGTTGTTTGCCTTTTATTACTTGGTATGAATTTTCATACAGTAGTCAAACAGTAGTGTATGGCTTTTATGCAACAATTACCTGAATCTGTAAAAAAGACTACTCAGTATTCTCCTGGAGAAGCTGGCAGCCCATGGCTTGGACAGGTACACTCTTTGCTGGGTAAAGAACTGGCTGGATGGCTGGGTGCAGAGAGTGGTGTTGAATGGAGTTAAATCCAGCTGGCAACCAGTCACAAGTGGTGATTCCCATGGGTCAGTACTGGGGCAGGTCCTTTTTAAAATATATTTATTGATGACCTGGACAAGGGAATCGAATGTACCCTCAGTACGTTTGCAAATGACACCAAGCTGGGAGGAAGTGCTGATCTTCCATGGGGTAGGAAAGCCCTACAGAGGGATCTGGACAGGCTGGATTGATGGGGTGAGTCCAATGGGATGAGCTTCAGCAAGACCAATTGTCGGGTCCTGCACTTTGTTCACAACAACCCTGTGCAATGCTTGGGGCAGAATGTCTGGAAAGCTGTGTGAAGGAGAAGGACCTGGGGGTGCTAGTCAGTGCTCAGCTGAACATGAGACAGGAGTGTGCCCAGATGGCCAAGGCTACAACAACCTGAAAGAAGGTTGTAGTGAGGTAGGGTTTGGCTTCTTCTCCCATGTAACTACTGATAGGATGAGAGGTAATGGCCTTAAGTTGCACCAGGGCAGGCTCTGTTTGGATATTAGGAATAGCCTGTTTTCAAAAAGATAGGTCAGGCACTGGAACAGGGAGACCTCTCATAGAATATAATTCTATCCTAAGGGAGACCACTGAAAGCTTGGTCTTTCCTGCATCACTAATGATGGCATAAACTATAAACTTGAAGAAAGTTGAAAAACCTTTCCTTGGAATATTGTGGAAGAATATGAAAAGGAATGCATTCTTACTGTTCTTTCTTTCTTTCTTTCTTTCTTTTTAAGTAAACTGTTCTTATTTAAGAAATCAATTCTAGCAATTTATTATTTTTTTAATTAAAAAAGTTGAAACAAAGCGTTTTATTTCCAGTATCCTAAACATGTCCCATATGAGATCTCAGCAGTTTGACCATAGTAAATAGATACATGCAGAGCCATGCTATGAACTGGCAAGAAAACCCTTTAAAAACAGCTTTTTTCTAGATGAAAAATGCAGGTATAAGTGTCCATGTTGCTGTTTAATTTGATATGAAAACATATGGCATAATATTAGTGTAAGATAAATATAGCAGTTTTACCAAGCAAATATAAAATATTTTTGCCATTCCAAGAATTTGCTTGCATTGCATTAAATTTCTGGAGACCTGCCTCACTCTAAGGCAGGTTAGATTAGTCTTGAAACAGAAAAGGATGCGGGAAAGACCTCCATCTCTAAGACAAGATAAATTTATCCCTACATAACTGTTGTTCAGGGGTATTTTTCTTTCAACTGACAGAGAAATGGTAGCTTTGATGAGGGAGATGAGTACAGGAAGAGTCCTACTTTATGCAGTAATTGGACTGGCAGATGTTTAGACAAGATGTGGCATGGAGACAGGAGGGATTTGAACTCTACTCCAGCAAGTGCAATAGCTTCTTTTTATTCTGGAGCCTTTTGAGTATAGCAACTATTTATATCCATGTTTTACAGGATTGATCTACTAATCACAGTTTAAACTGTCAGTCAGTTGTTTGTCTGCATCTCTAGAACAGAACTGGTAGAATCAAAGCATTAATTCTGGCTTCTTATTCTATTCACAGAGTGTGAAAAGGAGCCTGGGTCATTGCTGTGGATATTTGTGATGGTTGGAAACTTAATACGAGGAATGGGTGAAACTCCCATTGTGCCTTTAGGCATTTCATATTTGGAGGATTTTGCCAAAACAGAGAATTCACCTTTCTACCAGGGTAAACCTATCCTATCATGCTAATTTCCCTCCCCCAAACAAACATGAAAGTAAACTAAAGTAAAGAAGAGAGAAAAAGACATTACCGCATTTAAACAATACAGTTTGAATTAAATTGAATTGAAACAGTAGTAGTGTAGAACTTGTAATTTAACTATTTGTTGAAATAATGTCATTTTTTGCTCTAAATGTTTATTTAGTAAAGCTATCCTAAGCATCTAGAATTATTTCAAGAAAATATTTATGTCTGTGTTTTGATTTTGTATGTTTTCTCCTTTCATATTCTAGGTTGTCTACATACAGCAACAGTAATTGGCCCCTTTCTTGGTTTCTTGTTGGCATCATTCTGTGCAAAACTGTTTGTTGATCTGGAAACTGTAGATGCAGGTGATGGATTAATATGTAAAATCTTACACTGAATATACAAAATCTTTTATGTAAACCAGTAGGCATAATGGTCTATCAACCAGCAACATGAAGTGCTGAATTAACTTCAAATATGAAGTGTATTCATTTTAATTTGCTGGTATTTCTTTTAGAATGGAAAAAGCCAATGTGATATTCAATCCAATAGAAGCCCTGAGCCCGTGAATGAATCTGCATATAAATTATTTGATGAATGATTGCATCATCTGGGTTAAGACAGGAAAAGGCTAAAATTAATGTAGCACAAACGGCTGAAATGATGAAATTTGCTAGATGAATAAGTAGAAGATTGGAGAATATTTGTTCTCTTTTATCAGTTTCAGTTTAAACGTTTAAAGTGCTTTTAATAAATTACATCAGAGGTGATCAGAAAAACAAAGAATGAAAGAAAAATTATTTATAAACTAACTGAGATGCCATTGCTTTTATTTGTTTGTTTGTTTTGTTTTGTTTTGTTTCCTTTTTAGGGGAGCTAACTATAACACCTACTGATGTCCGCTGGGTTGGAGCGTGGTGGCTGGGCATTTTGATTTGTGGATTAGTGAATTTTCTTGCAGGACTACCTTTTTGGTTTTTGCCCAGGTCACTTGTGAAGGAAGGGGAACCAGATGAGTCTGAGACATGTAAAAAGGAAGGAGTACTACTAGAAGAAAATGAACAGAAGGAAACCAAACAGACCATGTATGAAATTGCTAAAGGCAAGTTATACCATCTTTTATTTTTGTCTTAGATTTGTTCTTAAGGTGTGAACAATATGCATTTTTTTAAAAACAAATATGTCCAAGGTATGAAATGCATTCTATGATTTTCTACTCTCTGTAGTACAAAGAATTTGAGCAAGCTTTTAGAATGTCTCTTCACAGAGGCAGAAGGTTTCATAGGTTTCATAGGATTCAGGATCTGAATTCACCCCTTTCTCCCTGCGGCATTTCAGATGTATGTAGATTTGTAGCTTTTCTTCCTGCTGGCATTAATGCACTGAAATCTGATTAAGAATACTACACCTCAGTGAGCTTTGGACCAGTTGCAGATATTAGATACTCATACCTCACATTCACTGGGTAGCAAAGCTGGAAAGCAGCACAAGGCTTGTGCATTTCTTGAGTCCAACTTAATGCCACAAAGGGAATAGACAGGTGCTTAGGAGTCTCCTAAACATTTAATGACTGTTAAACAAAAATCTATTTCATTTACATTTATTCATGTTACTGTTAGCTTCATGTTACTGTTAGCTATGTTCACATCTGTGGTTTTTCAGATCTATAAACCTGGGAAACTATATATCTGCAGGAAGCTTTTTATAAAATTGTTGTGCTAGTTGGAAATATAAGTGCATAGATGAACTGTCACTGTTGTACAGAAATTCATGTTTTCCTGTAGTTTCCTGATGTCAGCAAAGCACATTAGTTGATAGAGAACATTAGAAAAAGATGGGTTGTTTTGTTTTTTTTTTTGTATTTTCTTGTTTCAATAATTAACAGACATTGCATGTAGAAAAAAAAATTGCAAGTATAAATTAGTTTCTCAGTGTTGTACTTAGCTTAAGACTAGAAAGTGCAGACTTTGAGCATTTGATGGGAATGACAGGCACTTCCCTTTTCATGCCTTTTCTGCCACACTGCTAATAGTTGTAATAACCAAAGTCAGTAATTACGTGTCTGGCGCATGCAATCATAGGTGCCTACCCCTCCCTCTTTGTACCCCCTTTGCCTGGCAGGTGCAGAAAAAGGATTTTGGTGAATGCTTTAGGGCATGGGCTAAGGTAAGTAGTTGGAAAGGTAGTGGAGTAGCTGCTGCTGTCAGGCCTCAAGTGGAAAGTTCAGACACTGAAAAGCTAAAAAGTCTCCTGAAACTTTCATGATGAAATTATCACTGTGATTTTCATAAGCAGTAACCTTACCGGGGATAAGTGTATGAGAGGCTATTTCTGTGTAGGAGAAACGTGGCAGGGTAGCCTGGACTAACCAATAAATCTTTGAGATATGATGTCTGGCAAAGCACAAGAATTATCCTGATCCAGTTAAGAACCACTGTCCTCTCTTTTTCCTCTTAGCAACACTGAACAACGTATGATTCATTTCATAAAGCATCACGCTAACCTCGTTACATTATTTCATTTCAGATTTCTTCCCATTCCTCAAGGCTTTACTTCGCAACCCAGTTTATATGTTATTTATAGTTATAAGTGTGCTACAGTTCAGCGCCTTCATTGGCATGATATCCTTCATGCCTAAATATTTGGAACAGCAATTTGGAAAATCTGCATCAGATGCCATCTTTTTAATTGGTAAAGTTGCTTCATTCTGTTCTACCACATCTCTTATCTCTGTTAAAACTCTGTGTGTATATATATATACACATATATGTATATTAATATGTGTATGCACACATATACATACTGGAAAATGCTTCTATAAATGACAGATTCCACACTACAAAACATTTCTAAATAGCTATGCATTTTCTGCTAAGAATTTCCTAATTTTCTGTCAAGAATTTAATAATCCCCTTTCCACTGGTTGAATTGTGCCAGAAAGATGATCTTGTAGGTCCTTTCCAACCTTGTGATTCTATGATTCTATTGTTCAAGAGGCTGGATGAGAAGCTACAAGATATGGTTTAGTAGCTTAGTGGTAGTAATAGTGTTAGGAGGATGCTTGGACTAGATGATCTTGTGGGTCCTTTCCAACCTTGTGAATCTATGATCCTATGAAAGCTCAGCTGATGTAAAACTTAAACCACTGGTTTCAGAGAGGTTATTTTAATTTACACTAAGAATGTGAGGGTGACCAATGCTTATATCATCTTTGTTTAAAAATAATTCTTTAAAGTAGACGGTGTATTTCATGTTCATGGAAACAACACTCTTAACACTCTTAAGACACAGATGGGTTGAATGTATGTGTAGTTAAAATTGCCAGTGATCTTCAACACTTTCCATCATCTCTGTTCTTCACATGTTCTTGAGCCTTCTGAAACCAATAGATCCTCTTTCACATGCAGAACTCCATGGGAAGAAAGCACTGACCAAATGCATGTCTTTATATCTCTTTCTGAGCTTGTCTTTTTTTTCTATGAGCAAGGACAAGAAGGTGGTGTACATTTGGAAACAGTAATCGCAAGCAGTTGTAACACAAAGCAAATACTCTGAAAGTGTCAGAGCCTTCTTATAGTTCCTCTTTTTCAATTTTTAAATTCTCAGTGTTCTCTTGTTCTCTTAAGCTCTGGCTTAATTACATTAGAATTTATTGAATCACCACAGAAGGAAAATCTTAAAATACATGTAGCCATACTTCTGTTCCTTAATTCGGTGCTTATCTCCACAGCAGCCACATAATTTCTTTAATCCCAGGAACACAGAATGTCCCGGACTTCATGAGTATTACTATAGTTTTCTGTTGCCAGTGTTTTGAAATTGTTCATTCAAAGGCATGTAAATATCATCCTTTCTTTTTTGTGCAGACATTACATTGTTGGATTTTTTTTTTTTAAAGACAAGCTGCTTTCTGTATCTAAGCACACAGTACTTTGAGAAAATGCTCTGTCACATTCAATAGTCTTCCCCTTTCCTCGCGTCCTTCATGCCCACTGATAGTCAAGAATTGTTAGAGAACCAACACTGCCTTGAGCAATGCCAACAAAACCATATGGTGATGATGTAAAACTAGTTCCTGAATATCCTTCAGTCACTATTTTCCTCTAACAGCTGAGAAGAGTGAGAGCCCATTCAACAATCTCATACAGAAATTTAATGTCTGTTCCTTATTTCCATGATGCTCAGCGTGCTTCAAGACCTGCTCCTACTGGGTTTCTCTCACAATTAGGAAGGCTGTACCAAAACTCTGTTTTGTATGTGTACTGGAATTACATTGCAACTGCAGACAGCAATTTTTCACTGAATCATTTTAGTCCTATCCTCTCCTAGCAGTTCACAGCTGCTGTTGGCTTCCGTAGATGTTTTGGGTGTGCAGGAGAACTACTAGAGCATCATTTCCGACTTTAGTTAAACCACTCAGTCACAGGAGCTATATGAGTCATTGCAAAACAGTCATCCTTTACAAGTAGCTTTGATGTTCTCCTTCTTTGTTTTAACATGGACGTTTTACTTTTTAAAATAGGTGTTTACAACATACCAATTATATGCCTTGGGTACTTTTTTGGAGGCTTATTTATGAAGAAATTCAAGATAAATACCTACCAGGCTGCACATATAGCATGTTGGGTAACTTTTCTGGATTACCTCCTATACTTTATTGCCTTTTGGACTATCTGTGACACTTCACCAGTTGCCGGCCTAACGGTTTCCTATGAAGGGTACGTTCTTTAAGGTGCAACCTGGATTTTTCTTGCCAAGAATTAGCCAGGGACTCCACAGTTTTGAAAAACAGAGCCAGGTACATTATAGTTTCCACTCTCATACAGCACCACATTCAAATTAATTCTTTGACTAATTTCATTACACATTCAAGCCAAGTAACAGCAGGTTAAATAAAGATGTTCGTCAAATCAAATATACATCAATGCAGTTTCAGAATTACAGAGGGAAACAATATCTTTCTTTAACTTAACTGGACTTTTACTTCTAACAAATTGTAAGAGGGTATCTTACCTGCAGTTTCTTGATTTGAAGCCTGCTGTTAATCATTATGGGTGAATCATGTGTCTGGAAAATGAACGTGCACTTTTATTTAATACTTAAAGACAGTAAAGAACATACATGTCACAGATGAGAAAAAATCTGTAGCTTATGCATACCCACCTATTAACAGGTAGCATAAGATAATGTAATATGAAATACTGTGACTAATATAATATGAAATAACAGCCAGTGGAAAGACAGAAAGGTATAATTCTGCATTCAGAGTCCAGGACAGAAGCATATAGGATTGTGTATCTTGGTTCAACCCTCAAGCTAGAATAGAATAATAATAGAATAGAATAAAACTTCAAAGGGTTATATAGTTATTTCATTACTAAAATATTTCCTCATTTTCTAAATGTATTTCAGAATAGATCAATTGTCATATGCAGAAAATACTCTACTTGCTGACTGCAACAGAGATTGTAATTGCACGCTTAAAGTATGGGACCCAGTTTGTGCGAACAATGGAATCACTTATGTGTCATCTTGTCTGGCTGGGTGTAAGGCTTCAACAGGAACTGGAAAAAGTGTGGTAAAGCATCATTTCTATTATGGTGTAGCTATGAAACACAGTAGGTGAGAAATAGCCATATCAGTTTAAGGGGATGTACTTTTACTTGGATTTGTAAGGTAATAAGTAGAGTTGGACAAATTCATCGGATAGAATCAGAAATTCCAAATAGAATATGAAAATTGTATTAAATGTAAATTAAAGAATATAGTGAAGACTCCTTTTTTTTTTTTTTTTTTTTTTTTTTTTTTTTTTACAACTGAAGGGATCTTAAAATAGCATGAGAAATTGTTTTCAAAGTATGGCAAATTGGAATCTTGAGTGCACAAGAACATTTTGTTCAAAATGAAAGTCTGAAAGTCTATAGCATGGATTTAATTCTCTTTTCTCCTATAAATAAAAAAAAAAAAAGACAAATATTGGTTATGAAAAAGAGAATCAGATCTAATGGCAGTGGAAGAACCTTGTAAGCAGGCAGTGCTGGAAATACAATAGCTCATTTGATCATGGCATTCTTGAGGAAGTGTAGTGCCAGCTATGTAAAAATAACACAGATCCCTCCCTGCCTCTAACCCCACACACCACAAGTTGGACCTGTGCCTGGCAGACTGGTTAAGAGGCCACAGCACAGTGCTGCATGCATGCAAAATACTCAGGAGCAGGAAGAGTGAGCTAGGTGCCAAATGCATGAATGTCATTCTCAATGTGTGAGTTTTGACAAGCCTGTGTGATTAAAACACTCTTTTGGCAGGTATTTGAAAATTGCACCTGTGTTGCAGCTTCAGAATTTCCATTTCAAAATGCCTCTGCAGTTCTGGGCCAATGTGACAAAGGAAAAAACTGTGACAAGATGCTTCAATATTTTTTAATACTGCAATTAGTTGGAAGCTTCATTTTTTCCTTAGCAGCAATGCCTGGGTTCATGGTCTTAATAAGGTACAGTATAATGTTCTTACCTTAGAAAACCTACAGAACTTTTCACTCTTAGTCAGATACCCCCAGGAAATAAAAGGTTTTGGTATGTGCACAGAGGGAGGAAGAAAAGAAAGCTATTATGTCATTTCTGTGTTTTATTAAGGTTTTGTTGTGCTAAATTTGGTCAGTTTTACTCTGATGTTACTTTTGGCTATCAGCTGTACCCTGAATGAATGTAGGGGTGTGTAATACCAATTTCTTTATTGATTATGTCAACATGATGTTGATAAAGCTACTGTACATTCTTGGACTTCATGCTGGCTTCTGTCCAAGTGAATGATACTGGGAAAATGGCTTTTCCTTTTGTGACTTGGCAGTCCTAGTTAACGAATTTCATCTAATGAAGATAATGAACTCTTTCAAACTCTCATCGAATATGAATGGTTTGGACCTAATTCAATGAAGGTTTTGATTGAAGAGAAAAGAAAAATATTGAAGTATTTATATTTTTAAGGTCACCTCTGTTAATCTATTTGCAATATAATTACAATACAGGTCTCTGAAGCCTGAAGAAAAGTCATTTGGAGTGGGTGTCCATGAACTAGCTGCAAGAGTATTTGGTAAGAGAAGCTCTAACACACTTCAGAAGCATAGTTAGGTCTGCAGCACCTATATGGATCACACCAGGACCCATAAGAGCATGACACAGGAGTATACTTCACTATAGTGCCTTTGAACAGGAAATGTTTTTTTTCTTTTTTATGGATTTAGGCAACATTGGAAATGAGAACAGTCATTTATTTACATAGATAGTTCCATAAGTAGTGCCTCCTATGTATTTCCATAGAAACTACAACAGATCCAAAGAATACAGTAACACTGATAGAGCAAATTCTCAAATACAGAACACTGTTTTTCAACCTAGTCATCACTGTTAACTATGCCTTTTCACCAGCGATGAACAAGAGCCTGCACACCATGCTCGTAAACATCTGCATGGCCATTTGGAACATAACTTGTCTTTCACATTTCACATCTGTCACCATTGCTGAAATGTGCTGATCACCACCTCACTGTGCTCACATCCACTCTGCTCTCTATAAATGTGCAGCAGGAGTCAGTGAATGTCAATGGGTGCCATTTTTTCCACATGGAAGAATTCAGTGACACAGCGTTGCTTCATGCACTTCCATGTCAGACATCATTTTGTCAGACTGCCCCTCTGCTGCTATCTGTCACACAGCAGTAAAATCTAAAGGAATACTGGTAGGACGGTTCAGTCTCTACTGCCATACCACCAGCATCCAGCTCTAGCTTTGTGGGCCAACAGAATAAAATAGGAGGCATTATTTTCAGAGCAGCCTTCATATACTGGGGAATAGGCTGTCTAGATCTGGCACTCATCTGAAAGTCATCTACGTTTTTTTTGCTCTTACCAAGTATTCACTGAACATAGCAGTGTGGTCACTGATGAGAGAAACTACTGAGTTTTGTTCTTAGTCACAGTCCATATTTTAATGAATACACTGGATAACATGCAACAGGAAATATAATCTTTTGTTCAGGATAGGTGAATAAGGAAGAAAAAGGAACATAAGGAATATAGAAAACATGGTTCATACTGGAAGATGACAGGGTAGATGGAGTAGATAAGAAACAGAGTAGGATCTTTGGTGCATTTGCTAATCAGAAAAAAAAAATGCTATTCACTAAAACATTGCTAATATCCTTTCTAGCTGGAATTCCATCTCCCATTTTTTTTGGAGCTTTGATAGATACCACATGCATGAAATGGGGTACTAAGTCTTGTGGCGGAGAGGGAGCGTGTAGGATATACGACATAGTCAAATACAGGTATATTTTCTACTTCATACTATTTTCTCCTCCTTGCTATATTATTAAATGCATATAGGTGCAATTGTGTGTTCTCCTTATTTTTCTAGTAGACAAACTGTTCCTTTGTTATAAATTTGACACATTTCTTTGGTGTTGGCTTCATTTGTTGAGTGCTGCCTTTGTCACAGATGCTGGAATATCCTTTAGCCAGGAATTCTCTGGAACCAAAATTACATTCACTCACAATCTTCCAGGAGAACAAACCTAAAAATGCTAAATTCTGATGAAAAGATCTAAAAGCAGTAAACTCTTGTGGGAAAAATGTCAGACATTTATTGTCTCTTTATACCGTGTATTTGAAAAAAAAAAAAACACAACACAGTTGAAATAATACTTGAATTCACTTCTAGGGGAAATGTAGATGTTATACAGTTACACAAGTTGGAATTTGATCTAAAAGACTACATTTCATACCTTTAGTCCTTCAAGAAACGCTGCAGGAATTGTTCAACTAATGTCTCAGACTGGTTCTGTATAATACTACGTAGAGAGGTTGGTTTTGAAAGAAGGCTGACACATGACTACCCAGAAGTTTTGCTCTTGTCTAAGCTGCCCTTTTCAGGTCTCTCTCTCTTTTTCCCTACAGAGAAAGCTGTAAGGAGACAAAGTGGCTGACTTACCTAGTTAAATTAGTTGCCTGAAACTGAGTGAAATAAATAGCCACTTCACTGACACTGATATATTCTTTTTTATAGTATTGGTTCATCTTCCTTGAGATCCAGGATCAGGGCACCAGCTTTAGAGCATCTGGGCAATTGTCACAATAACACATATGCTGACCAATTCAGCTATTTTTTTCATGAATACTCATATTTCACAAAGCGCATCTTTTATTTCAGGTGGATCTACCTTGGCCTGCCAGCATTGTTACGTGGAATGTCCTTTATCCCAGGTTTAATAACTCTCTTTATTTTAAAGAAGCAACTTACATCTGAAAGGAATGTCTCATCAAATGCACCAGTAGAATTGCAGGATAAAGGACAATAAGCATTGAGATAGCATTTCAAAGCACGATATATTGTGAAAAAACCTCACAATGTAAATTTTGGACATATCTTTGTAAAAGATTTTTTATTTTAATTAGTGAACTTCTGGACAGAGATTAATAGATTTTCACAAAGTTACATCCTAATTATATTCTCATATTATTATCAGTTCATAAACAGGAGTTACAGGAAAAATGTGTTTGGTGCAAAGGTACAAAGAGTAGAAATATGACGAGATGCCAGATTTGATTCATCTGAGCAAAGGAGTACAAAGCAGAAGCATACAGTTTCAATCCTCGTTTCGCTGAAGGTAGTGAGAGTTTTGCAACTGACTCCAGTGATGCTAGATTTTGTCTAGGAATTCTTCAATGACTTCTGCCACAATTTCTCTTGTTGACTGTAGACAAGATGTGAAGCTTTATTGGGCCTGAGTTTTTCATGAACTTAAGTTGTCAGTCTTTTCAAGCAAGGACTGTATGGTATTCTACACAGTGTAGGTGGTCAATATACTGGGAACTTAGTTTATGTCATGTGCTGCAGTAATAACAACAAATACAAATAAAAAACTTAATTAAAAAAAAATGCTGTACTATGGTGATATTTTAAATTTTGCATAGAGAATGGACAAGGAAAAGTTACCAGGATTTGTCACTTCAGTTGCATTCACTTTAGTAGATAACTTGTGTGTAGAGAGTAAAAAATGATACTTGAAAGTATCTTGCCCATCACACTGATGTCTGCTAAATCTCATACCTTCTAGTCAAATTATTACCTGAATGATACAAAGCAGTAGTTGTCTTTCTTCAACTTTTATTTCTGTCAGATCAGATGCTATAATGAATGTAGTACCCATTTGGTGTTTAGCATCAGCAAGCCATTGCCTTGAGTAATCTTAAATATCTCAAGAGTAAATCCATTTGGAAGATCTTGCTGCAGGACATATGTCACACTATGTGTATATTTGGTTGACATGTGTACATGTTTAGCTGAATGTTTGGTCCAGTGGGAGGGGAGGGGAGGGGAGGGGAGGGGAGGGGAGGGGAGGGGAGGGGAGGGGAGGGGAGGGGAGGGGAGGGGAGGGGAGGGGAGGGGAGGGGAGGGGAGGGGAGGAGAGGAGAGGAGAGGAGAGGAGAGGAGAGGAGAGGAGAGGAGAGGAGAGGAGAGGAGAGGAGAGGAGAGGAGAGGAGAGGAGAGGAGAGGAGAGGAGAGGAGAGGAGAGGAGAGGAGAGGAGAGGAGAGGAGAGGAGAGGAGAGGAGAGGAGAGGAGAGGGTTCATCTGGAAGTGACTTTAACACATCATCAAGTCCAATTGTACTTCAGTGCTAGTCAAAAGCTAATATTATCCAAATACCTCTTAAACATTGAGCATCAACCACCTCTCTGGGGAGCCTGTTCTAGTATTTGACTGCCCTCACAGTAAAGAACATCTTCCCCTATGTGCAGTCTGACCGTGTTGTGGGGCAGCTATGTGCTGTTCCCCTCCTGTTATCAGTACCAGGAACAGGGCCTGGAACCTCCCTCTACTTCCCCTCCTCAGGGAACTGCAGAGAGCAATGAGATTTCTCTCAGTCCTCTGGACTGGATAACCCCAACAGGGTAACCTGAGGAAGGGGAATGGAACGAAAAAGAAAAATGTGATGCAATTTGTGACAGAGCAAAGAGTGTAGACCTCGGTTATGCCCAGGACTTTCAGAGGCCTCTTGAGCACAGCTGATTTTAAGCATTGCTCTTGCTGCTCTGGAGAATTCACTGAAAGCCATAATTCAACTTGTATTGGGTATTATATTCCCTCAAATCTGCAGTTAAAAGTATTTTGCAGTCATTGGCATGGTTTAGTGCCAAGGTAACCTGGGAAACTGGAAAGATACAATGCACTGAGGTTTCACAGCTGTAGCAAACAAAAGGGCCTTGTTAGGTAGACAAACCTGTGCTACTGAAATTGTCTGTGCCAAAGAGTCAGGCCTAGTTAACTCACTGTGCTTTGAAATGGAAGGAAGCAGATAAGAAAGTCTCCAATTTAGTTTTTCAGTACATGCGTTTATTTTCCTTTTAATTGTTCCAACTCATTTGCCTGAGAATGTGGCAGTGTTACAGGCCACCTTCCCCAGGTGCTTTGAAATCATTAGCCTGCTATTTGATCTGTTTATCAGCTTAGCAGGTGCTGGCTGAGTGATGGCATGGCAGAGAGGTTTCTTGGAATAAGTGAAAGGTGGGAGCATCACTTCTGCAGGGCAAAACCAGGAAATGGAGAGTACAAGACGTTCTAAAGTAATTGTAAGAAAACTTTATGATATACTGTCTGGTATAACAGATATTCCCAGGATTAGACTAGGAGGTTAGAAGACTATTCCTGGAGCTATTTCTTCAAATGTAAATCCAAAACTTGGGCTTGATCCTTCCAAGTTCTGAGCATTCAGGAAGCATATTTGTGTGTGTTTGATATAAAAATGAATGGCCTCGTTAAGATTTATTGTTTAAGTAGGTGATGTTGGAGATTTAAAGGCTGACCCCCAGCTGTCATTGTGATGCACCTCTGAACTCAAGCCACTTACTCTGTGAGCTGCAATGGAAACTCAGATGGTATATATACCCTGTGCTTTTAAGTTTGGGCACTGTGGATAACACAAGCCACAAATGACAATAATGCCAATAAGAAGCTGTGTGAAATTAATTTTTTTGTTTGTTTGCTATTTTGCTTTGTCTTGTTGTTTTTTATAAAATAGTAGAATATGAAAGTTTGAGTTGATTAAGTCCCATATCAAATTAATGAAAATAGGCAGTATGTTTCTTTTCCAAGTGCCTGGGAACTGGAAAAATGGATTTCACAACCAACAAAGTTTCAGCTCAGTGAAGACTGCTTATGAGGTGAATTTTGTCCTTAAACCCATCAGGTGGAAGATGAGGTGCTGGCTACCAATGCTACTAGACTCTGAAAAATATACGCTTGATGTTTTTCTGGCACTATGACCAATATAACTTGGAGATATTTTTAAGACAACAATACAGAAACTGTATGCATATCATCTATTTGTCTAGCATTTTGCACTCATTGCCTTTTGTAATTCCTGATGTTCCATTGCTTTTATCTTTTGGATCATGACTGGGTGCTCAGCTGACATTTCTAAAGAAGAAACCACAAAGGTGCCAGTGTCTTACTGAAAAACATCAGCCACAGCATACCTCTGTGCTTGTGCAGGGTATGCTATTGGGCTTTTAATTTTTTTTTTTTTTTCATATTGACATTGTTACTTCTACATCAACTTTTGATTTTGTCAGCTATTTTATCTCCAAGTGTCAGCATTTTACAAGATGTTATTAAGTTTTACATATATTTTGGAAAATTTTGTCTGTATAAATTTCATCGTCTCCCCATTATTTCTGTCTTGTAAGAATTGAAACCTCCTATTTATACACAATTTAAAATTGCTATTGATGTATTCTGTTGAAGCTATATATATATATATATATATATATATATTTTTTTTTTTTTTTTTTTTTGAGAAGAAGTTTCTCATTTAGAAGGTAAAAATGTTATCTGGCAAGTTGGTTTTAATTGATGAGAGTAAGGGAGGTGTGGTGACCAAAGCTGCATCCTTGCACAATAATTTTGTTGAGGACATGGCCTTCCAATTTATGATATGAATGTTAGCTTTGTGCTTGTGATGCAAACATTCAGTGTTAATATGCATTGCTTCTGAATATACGAGCATTACAGTTTTGGATAAATCTTGCTGGCAGTTCAAATTCACTTTCTTTTTTCAGACATTTAATCTACAGCAAACGGTAGGTTGCTTCTTTATTCTTTCCGTAGCAGGTTTTTAGCAGATAGCTCCTCCCTACAGATTCTTTTAATACAGGTAAACCTCACAGAACCCAGAACTAATTCAGTCTGTGGAGGTGGAGAGAGGAACACTCTGATCACAGCTGAGGTGTGATCTGGAACACAAAAACTCTAAATTACTTTTTATTTTATTTAAATTTGGTCACATGATAAAAACTGGATATATCCAGCAGCAGGTTCTTGGTTACCCTTGCTTTTTCATTTCTACAGAATTATTGTTAGTTTATTCCATTCTTAATTAGGCATAAAGTGTTCCCAGTTAATGCTGGTTAGGGTTTTGAACTTTCATTGTGTTTAGGGCTTTCTTTGAGAATGTGAAAAATTACCAGGTAATTGCCTCTCCCTCGCTTTGTTCAGGGAAGCGGTGCCATAGATTGGTTATAAGGGATTTAAAGAACAGGGAAAAAAATAAGTAGATCCCACTCAAAGGTGAAATATTAGGCACTGTAATGTCTAATGTCTCCTGAGGATGAGCCTGGCTGGAAGTGTGATATATGATTGCTCATTTCCAAGAGAAGTGCTTAGAGAATGCAAACAGCAGATGGTAGGAGACAAGTAGGCGTGTCTGCATGTACTACAGATGGTGTCTTGCTGGATCCTTAAGCCTGCACAGTGTGAGGGGAAGGTCTTCACCAAAGGGGTAGAAAGCCCCGTATGGTAGTGCAAAAGAAAAAGTTGATTACAAAGGCTTGTTTTTGTGAGTGGTATTTCACAAAGGCTGTCCACCTTTATAATGTTATTATTTAAACAGCTCTGAGATGGGTTTGAAAAAAAACAAAGTTATTTAAGATGAATGGAAAACAAAGTGGTCCAGTTCATTCTGTACCTTTGCTGTTACTATTGTTTCAAGGCAGCTTTCTGGAAGGCTGGAGTGCAGGCAGCTGCTTGCTGTCTGGCACACAGTTTTTTTTTTTCTTCTGTAGGTAGTAAACTGATCTCAAGAAAACTTTCTGGAATGAAGACAGCAGGAGATTTTTAAAAATCTTAAGTTTTAGCAGAAACCTCTGGAATTTCAAAAGATTGCTAAGCAGGCATGATCCCCGCTGTTGATATATTTATTTATGTATTTGCTTTAGTTTTCAACCTAGTACTGTGTCGTAACTCTCATCATTCCTCCTGGTGGATTTGAATCATTGGATGCTAGAAAAGAAAGTGCAGTGGGTGCACAGCCTCGGCATGTTTATTTACACAAATAGTTTCATTAAAAAAAAAAAAAAATTAGGTAGTGAGAGGGAATAGGCAAGAAAGGAGTGCTGGATTTACATTGCAGGATCAGGCCCAGTGCTTTGGCTTTCTATGGAGCTTTACACTGGATATGACTGTTAAGGAGAAACGTTAATATTTAACGTCCAGATCTCCAATTGGTGAATGCACCATATTCAATTTATGTTTGTGCCAGCAGGATCAGATAGAGCACAGTGATTGTGGGAAACTAACAATTTCTGAGTTGTTTCATCCATCTAGAGAGCTGGATGACTGGGGGAAGTGCTTGTGTGGAAGAGTTAATGTTTCTGCGTAGTGTGGTAAGCCAGTGGTAATCATAGCAAGCTGCCCAGATACAGAGCTGCTGTTCTGACTCTGGCATGGGATGCACAGAGCAGCAGCGCTCTTCTTGCTTGTCTGAATTCTCAGTGTGCTGTGCCTGTTCTGTGCAGGATTCTCTAAGAATGCAATGAAGAAGCCTCTAGATAAATTAGGCAAGAGTACAACCTCCAAAAGAGAAAAACGTTCCATGTAAGAGCTTCTTTCTATGTTTGGAAGTGTAAATTGATTCCCAACTTACTTTTTTAAATGAGCCTGAAAAGAACAGGCTATCTATTCAAACTTCCATAGAAATATATGTACAATTTGGAAACAAAAGCAAACATACAAATCTATAGGTTTGGCATGCACTTGGCACAGAGAAGCATGAAAAATTCTACTTTCCATCCTCAGTCGTGTCAGCACAGGATTCACACTGAATTAGGTTCACAGGTTGAAAGCCGTTTTCTTGACTTTCCTGCACTTTTCTTACATATTCCCTGAACCTGTTTCAGCTACTTCTGTAAGGTTGCCAGCTCCTATGCACAGGGGGAAGTCAATGGGAGAAGAGATGCTCAGCATTTGTTGGAGTATGGCTTCCTTACTGGCAATTCGAGTACGTTCCACATAGTTGTTTTTCAGAACCAGTTTTGATGTTTTCACACTGAATAACATTCTGCAAGTACTGCTATTGAATCAAACTTTGCACAGAGAGAATAGTATTAAGTAAGAGTAAGCACATCAGAAAGTGACCAACAATCTCTTATTTTTGTGAGGTTTTTTTTTCCATGTGAAGACTAAATGCTTCATATTTGTCTCCTTTGTTCTCTTTCTTTCCTAGAAATCTCTGCAGACCAAAGTATGTCTGTTTAGCAGATGCAATTCCAGAATTGACACCTACTTGAAATGTTGTTCTGTGTCTTAAATCTGCGTGCTTCTTTTTTAATGATAGTTTGAAAGTTCACTGTTGCTGATTTACAGCTATCACATTATACTTCTAAAGGGCTCCAGAATGAATGGGTACCCACATGTTTCTTATGTGTGTTTCAAATAACACTGTAAAAACCAGTGCCCAGTCCAAATTAACCATCCAAATCCAATACCTATTCTAAAGACACTGGTAATTAGAATGGGTGTATTTGTGAGTGCCGCTAAAATTTGCTTCTTTTTCTGCTGGAGGATAAAGTTCATCATTAATCTATTCAAAACCTCTCCATAGAAAAACCCAACCATTTATGTGCTCTATAATCCTTTGTCACGGGGTTATCCCTAGATGTAAGTCCTTGATGGGGGGGCACAAGCCCTGGGAAAAAGGAAAAAATAAAAATAAAAAATAAGGGGGTACTAAAGGTTTGCCAGGAGACCTGGCCAGCCCTGGGCCACTTGGGTGCGGGGAGAGGGGGAAGGACAGAGAGCTAGCAGATTGTTTTAACAAAGAGAAAACACAATGGCAATGATCTGAGGAGGTAATTAACTAAATTAACCAAATCAAACAAAAGGGGAGACACAGGAGCATTCAAATGTCAGTCAAAACACAAAAGTTGGAGGGAAGCATGTGCTTTTCTCCATGGATGGCTGAGACAGATGAGACAGGGACAAAAGGAAGAGGCTGGGGTCCTCCAGAGATGGCGACCCTCCCCTCACATCGAGATACTCACAGTGCCCACAAGGGCCAGTAAAGGGGACAAGAACATTAACTCATTAACACCCACTGGTCCACATGATGTTTATGCGGAATAATGAAAACAAAAAATCACAAAACCACAAGGTTCTTAAAGAAAACTAATTTCCATAAACATGATGATATGTTATTGATGATAGAATGCCAGAAGGGGAGAAAGCAGCAAACTGAATATAGGAGTCCCAGATGTGTTCTGAATATATCCAAGACATTGTGGAAAAGAATTCAAAAAAAAACAAAACAAAAAACAGGCCCCGCTAGTGCTTCTGAGGGGGTGGCTTCATTCAGGGCTGCGGTGGGTCCGGGTCGGGGAGGCTGCGGGGCCAGGGCCGGCCACCACGCTGTCCTCCTGCCCCCTGGCCGCAGGGCCCTCCTCCTGCCCTCCGGACACGTGGACGCCCTGGAGGCCGCGCTGCCCGTGTGCCTCCTCGCCCCACTGGCTCACGAGGGCGTCCACAAGGCCCTGGATGAGTGTCTCCGCTCTGTCCCCCAGGGCAGGCCGCAGCAGCTGGATCAGGGCCTCGCGGTCCAGCCCGATGTGACACAGGGCGTTCAGGATGAGGTTCTCCACCGCCATTGCCTCCCACCACTGCGCTCCAAAGACGTCTCGCAGCTCCTGGCGCAGCCATGGCAGCACAGGGTCGAGCATCTCCTGGTGCTGCCTGAACAGGGCTGCCCAGACCTCCATCAGGAGACCGCCCACCATAGGCCGCTCGCCTGCCTCCACATCCTCCTGCTCCTCCGGCAGCAGCAGAAAGGGTGGAGGGGATGGCGCATCGTGCTGGGGGCTGTAGATGTGGGCGATGCCTGCCTGGAAGCAGGCAGGAACTGGTGGTGCTGGGGGACGGATGATGAAATCCAGGTCGTTGTCGTCATCCCACTCAGCAACCTTGACCACTGTCATTATCTTCCTGCAGAGCGGGCAGGTCTCTTTCTGCTTGGCCCACCGCAGGATGCAGCCGAGGCAGAACTCGTGACGGCACGGCACTGCGTAGGCAATGTCCTTTCGCACCTCACGGCAGATGGGACATGTCCACACCTCCTCTGCTGCCATGGTCTTCACGCCGTGGCCTGATGGGGAGTGAAGATGAGCCGCTCTCCCTCTCCAGCACCTCAGCAGTGGAAGATGAGCACTGCAAGAGGGAGAGAGGCCACCATAGTCATTCCCTGTCCCAGGGAGAGACAGAAGAAATGTCCTGCTCCCTCAGCAGGAAACCCTCCAGACCCCACACCTGTGCTGCCCTATGCCCCACGCCCTCACAGGGTCGGACTGCAGCCCCGGCCATGGCAGTTCCCCCAACTCAGAGCTCACCCCATGGCCACCCTGGGGGACGTGTCCCCACCCAGCTCACCTGTGCTGCTGCACGTGCACCCCGTGGGGCCCCGGCTGCCTGAGCCAGGCAGGCCAGGGGATTACAGGTGGTGGCTGTACGTATGGGCACTGAGAGCAGCTGCCAGCAGTCCCCAAAGCACGGCCCAACACACAGGCAAAATCCTCGCTCCACCTCCAAGCCGCACGCACTCGCTCGGCAGGAGTCCAGGCACGAGAGTGACTGGGCCAGGCCCTGCCAGCGCCCAAAGCTCGGTGGCATCACAACCTGTTGCTCAGTGATGTCACCGCAGACCTTGTGCCATCGCAGCACTCGCCCCAGCAGCACTGCATTCATGTGTCTGCACGTGGGGAGCTGCACTTTGCATTCATATGTCTGCACGTGGACATCCTCATCGCTCACATGAGGAAAGGATAAGGGACCTGGGACTCCTCAGCACTGAGAAGACTGAGGGGGAATCTTGTTACTGCTTATGAATACGCAAGGGAAGAGAGTCAAGTGGGTGTGGCCAGTCTTCATTCTGTGGTTCCCAGTGAGAGAACAAGGGGCAATGGGCATCAAATGGAACGTAGGAAGTTCCATCTGAACACGAGGAAAAACTTTTTAATGTGTGGATTACAGAACAATGGAAGAGGCTGTCCAGAGAGGTTGTGGGGAGTGATGTCTCCTTCCCTGGAGATACCCAGAACTTGCCTGGACATCTTTCAGTGAAACCTACTTTAGGACGAGGGTGGGGTTGGACGTGATGGTCTCTGTAGAGGTCCCCGCCAACCCATAAAATCCTGAAGCTCTGTGTCATCTTTTTTTTTTCCCACTTTATTTTTTTGATTAAAGAGAAGTGCAATGCCCGCTAGTGCTTTCGAGGGGGTGGCTTCATTCAGGGCTGCGGTGGGTCCGGGTCACTGCCAGCCATCCTCTTATGGGGCCGCCGGGCCCTCGCAGGCGAGTGGCCAGGAGCGGAGGGGCTGCTGCCCTGGGCAGAGGGGCCTGCTGCTGCCGCCTGCTCCGTCTCCTCGTGGGGCTCCTCGAGTTCCCTGGGGATGTGTGCAGCAGGGGTGTGACTGAGATCCCCAGGAACGACAGCCTGTGGCGTGCTGGGCTGCTCCACTCTGTTGGGACATTCGGCGCTGCCGTTAGGTCCATTGGGTGCAGGCCTCGATGTAACGGCCCCTGGTGGGGAGGCTGCGGGGCCAGGGCCGGCCACCACGCTGTCCTCCTGCCCCCTGGCCGCAGGGCCCTCCTCCTGCCCTCCGGACACGTGGACGCCCTGGAGGCCGCGCTGCCCGTGTGCCTCCTCGCCCCACTGGCTCACGAGGGCGTCCACAAGGCCCTGGATGAGTGTCTCCGCTCTGTCCCCCAGGGCAGGCCGCAGCAGCTGGATCAGGGCCTCGCGGTCCAGCCCGATGTGACACAGGGCGTTCAGGATGAGGTTCTCCACCGCCATTGCCTCCCACCACTGCGCTCCAAAGACGTCTCGCAGCTCCTGGCGCAGCCATGGCAGCACAGGGTCGAGCATCTCCTGGTGCTGCCTGAACAGGGCTGCCCAGACCTCCATCAGGAGACCGCCCACCATAGGCCGCTCGCCTGCCTCCACATCCTCCTGCTCCTCCGGCAGCAGCAGAAAGGGTGGAGGGGATGGCGCATCGTGCTGGGGGCTGTAGATGTGGGCGATGCCTGCCTGGAAGCAGGCAGGAACTGGTGGTGCTGGGGGACGGATGATGAAATCCAGGTCGTTGTCGTCATCCCACTCAGCAACCTTGACCACTGTCATTATCTTCCTGCAGAGCGGGCAGGTCTCTTTCTGCTTGGCCCACCGCAGGATGCAGCCGAGGCAGAACTCGTGACGGCACGGCACTGCGTAGGCAATGTCCTTTCGCACCTCACGGCAGATGGGACATGTCCACACCTCCTCTGCTGCCATGGTCTTCACGCCGTGGCCTGATGGGGAGTGAAGATGAGCCGCTCTCCCTCTCCAGCACCTCAGCAGTGGAAGATGAGCACTGCAAGAGGGAGAGAGGCCACCATAGTCATTCCCTGTCCCAGGGAGAGACAGAAGAAATGTCCTGCTCCCTCAGCAGGAAACCCTCCAGACCCCACACCTGTGCTGCCCTATGCCCCACGCCCTCACAGGGTCGGACTGCAGCCCCGGCCATGGCAGTTCCCCCAACTCAGAGCTCACCCCATGGCCACCCTGGGGGACGTGTCCCCACCCAGCTCACCTGTGCTGCTGCACGTGCACCCCGTGGGGCCCCGGCTGCCTGAGCCAGGCAGGCCAGGGGATTACAGGTGGTGGCTGTACGTATGGGCACTGAGAGCAGCTGCCAGCAGTCCCCAAAGCACGGCCCAACACACAGGCAAAATCCTCGCTCCACCTCCAAGCCGCACGCACTCGCTCGGCAGGAGTCCAGGCACGAGAGTGACTGGGCCAGGCCCTGCCAGCGCCCAAAGCTCGGTGGCATCACAACCTGTTGCTCAGTGATGTCACCGCAGACCTTGTGCCATCGCAGCACTCGCCCCAGCAGCACTGCATTCATGTGTCTGCACGTGGGGAGCTGCACTTTGCATTCATATGTCTGCACGTGGACATCCTCATCGCTCACATGAGGAAAGGATAAGGGACCTGGGACTCCTCAGCACTGAGAAGACTGAGGGGGAATCTTGTTACTGCTTATGAATACGCAAGGGAAGAGAGTCAAGTGGGTGTGGCCAGTCTTCATTCTGTGGTTCCCAGTGAGAGAACAAGGGGCAATGGGCATCAAATGGAACGTAGGAAGTTCCATCTGAACACGAGGAAAAACTTTTTAATGTGTGGATTACAGAACAATGGAAGAGGCTGTCCAGAGAGGTTGTGGGGAGTGATGTCTCCTTCCCTGGAGATACCCAGAACTTGCCTGGACATCTTTCAGTGAAACCTACTTTAGGACGAGGGTGGGGTTGGACGTGATGGTCTCTGTAGAGGTCCCCGCCAACCCATAAAATCCTGAAGCTCTGTGTCATCTTTTTTTTTTCCCACTTTATTTTTTTGATTAAAGAGAAGTGCAATCCCCGCTAGTGCTTTCGAGGGGGTGGCTTCATTCAGGGCTGCGGTGGGTCCGGGTCACTGCCAGCCATCCTCTTATGGGGCCGCCGGGCCCTCGCAGGCGAGTGGCCAGGAGTGGAGGGGCTGCTGCCCTGGGCAGAGGGGCCTGCTGCTGCCGCCTGCTCCGTCTCCTCGTGGGGCTCCTCGAGTTCCCTGGGGATGTGTGCAGCAGGGGTGTGACTGAGATCCCCAGGAACGACAGCCTGTGGCGTGCTGGGCTGCTCCACTCTGTTGGGACATTCGGCGCTGCCGTTAGGTCCATTGGGTGCAGGCCTCGATGTAACGGCCCCTGGTGGGGAGGCTGCGGGGCCAGGGCCGGCCACCACGCTGTCCTCCTGCCCCCTGGCCGCAGGGCCCTCCTCCTGCCCTCCGGACACGTGGACGCCCTGGAGGCCGCGCTGCCCGTGTGCCTCCTCGCCCCACTGGCTCACGAGGGCGTCCACAAGGCCCTGGATGAGTGTCTCCGCTCTGTCCCCCAGGGCAGGCCGCAGCAGCTGGATCAGGGCCTCGCGGTCCAGCCCGATGTGACACAGGGCGTTCAGGATGAGGTTCTCCACCGCCATTGCCTCCCACCACTGCGCTCCAAAGACGTCTCGCAGCTCCTGGCGCAGCCATGGCAGCACAGGGTCGAGCATCTCCTGGTGCTGCCTGAACAGGGCTGCCCAGACCTCCATCAGGAGACCGCCCACCATAGGCCGCTCGCCTGCCTCCACATCCTCCTGCTCCTCCGGCAGCAGCAGAAAGGGTGGAGGGGATGGCGCATCGTGCTGGGGGCTGTAGATGTGGGCGATGCCTGCCTGGAAGCAGGCAGGAACTGGTGGTGCTGGGGGACGGATGATGAAATCCAGGTCGTTGTCGTCATCCCACTCAGCAACCTTGACCACTGTCATTATCTTCCTGCAGAGCGGGCAGGTCTCTTTCTGCTTGGCCCACCGCAGGATGCAGCCGAGGCAGAACTCGTGACGGCACGGCACTGCGTAGGCAATGTCCTTTCGCACCTCACGGCAGATGGGACATGTCCACGCCTCCTCTGCTGCCATGGTCTTCACGCCGTGGCCTGATGGGGAGTGAAGATGAGCCGCTCTCCCTCTCCAGCACCTCAGCAGTGGAAGATGAGCACTGCAAGAGGGAGAGAGGCCACCATAGTCATTCCCTGTCCCAGGGAGAGACAGAAGAAATGTCCTGCTCCCTCAGCAGGAAACCCTCCAGACCCCACACCTGTGCTGCCCTATGCCCCACGCCCTCACAGGGTCGGACTGCAGCCCCGGCCATGGCAGTTCCCCCAACTCAGAGCTCACCCCATGGCCACCCTGGGGGACGTGTCCCCACCCAGCTCACCTGTGCTGCTGCACGTGCACCCCGTGGGGCCCCGGCTGCCTGAGCCAGGCAGGCCAGGGGATTACAGGTGGTGGCTGTACGTATGGGCACTGAGAGCAGCTGCCAGCAGTCCCCAAAGCACGGCCCAACACACAGGCAAAATCCTCGCTCCACCTCCAAGCCGCACGCACTCGCTCGGCAGGAGTCCAGGCACGAGAGTGACTGGGCCAGGCCCTGCCAGCGCCCAAAGCTCGGTGGCATCACAACCTGTTGCTCAGTGATGTCACCGCAGACCTTGTGCCATCGCAGCACTCGCCCCAGCAGCACTGCATTCATGTGTCTGCACGTGGGGAGCTGCACTTTGCATTCATATGTCTGCACGTGGACATCCTCATCGCTCACATGAGGAAAGGATAAGGGACCTGGGACTCCTCAGCACTGAGAAGACTGAGGGGGAATCTTGTTACTGCTTATGAATACGCAAGGGAAGAGAGTCAAGTGGGTGTGGCCAGTCTTCATTCTGTGGTTCCCAGTGAGAGAACAAGGGGCAATGGGCATCAAATGGAACGTAGGAAGTTCCATCTGAACACGAGGAAAAACTTTTTAATGTGTGGATTACAGAACAATGGAAGAGGCTGTCCAGAGAGGTTGTGGGGAGTGATGTCTCCTTCCCTGGAGATACCCAGAACTTGCCTGGACATCTTTCAGTGAAACCTACTTTAGGACGAGGGTGGGGTTGGACGTGATGGTCTCTGTAGAGGTCCCCGCCAACCCATAAAATCCTGAAGCTCTGTGTCATCTTTTTTTTTTCCCACTTTATTTTTTTGATTAAAGAGAAGTGCAATCCCCGCTAGTGCTTTCGAGGGGGTGGCTTCATTCAGGGCTGCGGTGGGTCCGGGTCACTGCCAGCCATCCTCTTATGGGGCCGCCGGGCCCTCGCAGGCGAGTGGCCAGGAGCGGAGGGGCTGCTGCCCTGGGCAGAGGGGCCTGCTGCTGCCGCCTGCTCCGTCTCCTCGTGGGGCTCCTCGAGTTCCCTGGGGATGTGTGCAGCAGGGGTGTGACTGAGATCCCCAGGAACGACAGCCTGTGGCGTGCTGGGCTGCTCCACTCTGTTGGGACATTCGGCGCTGCCGTTAGGTCCATTGGGTGCAGGCCTCGATGTAACGGCCCCTGGTGGGGAGGCTGCGGGGCCAGGGCCGGCCACCACGCTGTCCTCCTGCCCCCTGGCCGCAGGGCCCTCCTCCTGCCCTCCGGACACGTGGACGCCCTGGAGGCCGCGCTGCCCGTGTGCCTCCTCGCCCCACTGGCTCACGAGGGCGTCCACAAGGCCCTGGATGAGTGTCTCCGCTCTGTCCCCCAGGGCAGGCCGCAGCAGCTGGATCAGGGCCTCGCGGTCCAGCCCGATGTGACACAGGGCGTTCAGGATGAGGTTCTCCACCGCCATTGCCTCCCACCACTGCGCTCCAAAGACGTCTCGCAGCTCCTGGCGCAGCCATGGCAGCACAGGGTCGAGCATCTCCTGGTGCTGCCTGAACAGGGCTGCCCAGACCTCCATCAGGAGACCGCCCACCATAGGCCGCTCGCCTGCCTCCACATCCTCCTGCTCCTCCGGCAGCAGCAGAAAGGGTGGAGGGGATGGCGCATCGTGCTGGGGGCTGTAGATACGGGCGATGCCTGCCTGGAAGCAGTTCTCCCGGAATGCATGCTCTTTATATTGGTGTATATATTTTGTCATACACGTTGCAATAAACTCAAGTTACTAGATTAATTGTCCCATAAATTTGTAATCTGTGCATGAGATTGAGGTTGGTCAAAGCAGAGAAGGAGGAATGTCATTTCCTAGGGAATTCCTGAAGAGACATCGGGAAGGCCTGGCATCCACCCCCCCCCCCCCTTCCCTGTGATCTTTGTTTACTAATACTTTGAAGAAAATCACCATATCAATACCATTGCGACATCTTGGAGACAACAGGATGGCTACTGACTGGCACCAGATAACTCACCAATTTACAAATATAAACCTCTGACAAGATTGTGAACCTGGAGTCCCAGCCAATGGGGAAACATTGGAGCAGGATAGGCAAAATATGAAAAAAGGTACATAAAGCTGTCATTGTGTCTGGAGCGGTGCTCCTGCTTGTGGGACGCCCGCCATTGCAATGACGAATAAAATTTGCTTTTATCACAGATACCGTCGTGACAGAATGATTCGGATATTTCCAACAATTCGTGGGCTTATTGTTCAGGATTTTTATCGTATCTGTGGGAGTCCCCCTACTGCTCTGAACAGGATAGGTGCACTCCGCTGATTTTAGCTTCCCTGTCTGGGTGGTTTGGTGACTCCTTGGGACCGCCGAGAAGAAACCAACACTGTTACATAAAGGACGGTTTCTGTGAAAGCCAAGGGGCAGGTAGGCACTGTAATGACCACTGCAGACCTGGTAACTTCCTGCACGGACCAAGGTAAGGGAATCTAATTCTTGCCTTGGGGGTCGGTGGAGACTTGGGTGAGTCTCGGCAGGGAGCTGTTGCTGTGCGGTAACCTGTGCACTTTACGAAGTGGCAGCAGTACACCCCTATTAATCCGGGAATCGGAGCGAGGTGCTCCGGAGGGATTGGCCCTAAATCCGAGAATCGGAGTGTCGTAACCTGTGAGCTGGGGAGTTCACAGCAGCATTCCGGAGGGATGGGGAATAGAAGCTCCCAAGAACAGGGGAAAAGGGTCTCCAGATTCATGCCTAAAGATAGCCCCTTGGGAAAGAAGCTTCAGAATTGGAAAATAATCCCCAAACTAGGGACAAGAACAGGAAAAAGATGTTTAAATCCTGTATAAAGACATAGCCTAGAGAACCACTACAAGGAAAGTCATTATTTTGATCAAAATTAGGGTCTGACGAGTATTGGGCCTGTCAGACTTTGAATTTACATGTACACAGTAAGTCTCCTTTCTCTCAAACAGAATTCGTTTATGTCACTTAATGGGTGCAAGAAGTAAAAAGTTCCTCACAAGAAGGAGTTGAAGTTCAAAAGAAAAAGGAAAGAGAAGCAGAAAGATCACAAATGGGATCCCCTAGATACCTTTCCCCCAACCCTCCCTTCAATTTCTAAAGCAATGCAAGCGACAGTGACCTCTTCAGAGAAGGGGAGCGGCCGTGCTGCAGATTCTGTGCAGGGTCCTAGAGAGAGTATGCACTCTTGATTACTGAGAGAATTGGAGCAATGTGAATGGGACCTGGGGAGTTTTCCGTTCTCTAACACTAACCTTACTTCATCCTCTAAGGGAAGTCTCCTTAGGTCAAAGGGAAATAGGGTATGCTAATGCCTGCTGTTTTTACTAGCAGAAAGGTTAGGAGCTTCAAAAAGGAAATGAATTCCTTAATTGAGGATCCTACAAGAGTAGCAGAACAATTAGATCAATTTCTAAGGCCTAATTTCTACTCATGGATGGAAATGATGTTTATCATGGATATGTTGTTTACTGGCGAAGAAAGAGGTGTGATAACGTGGGCAGCTAAGCAAGTGTGGGAAAGGAATATAGAGAGAAGTTTGGGCCCTGGAGGGAGGCAGAGAGAGGAAGGATCCTGAGGATAAATTGTACTGATTATTGTCACTGCCTTTGTGGTTGTTAAATGTTTATGTTGTGAAAGTGTTTACCTAAGAGGCTGTTACAGAACAAGGGGTCTCTAAAATGATACCAAGAAGACCCCTTGGGATGTATTATTTTGGCTCACTGGAGAAACGTTGCTGGTGAGCCAGGGGGAATACTGGATAAGAAAGCAGGAACATAAATGGAGTAATGGGACCAGTTTTATAGTTGAGTAGCATAATCACGAGATGAAATGCTGGGTGTTTGTGGAAGTTCAAGAATTGTATTGTTTGATTTGTGGATTTTGAAGGGAGAGGGAGAAACTGTTTTGGTGGTACATGGAAGTGCAATTGTTCATGGTATATGGAAGTGCAGTTGTTCATGGTACATGGAAGTGTAACTGAGGGTACAAAATCTGGAATTGTGAGGGGAAAAAAAAACAAACAAGCAGAAACCAAAAACAAACGGCAAAAGGGTTACGGAAAACATTGAGTGTGTGTGGGTATTAGAGTTTGTGCCGGCATGAAAACACATCCCCCGCGCTACCTCTCCCTCCCCCCCCCTCCCCCCCGGGCTTGTAAGAAAACTCAGTGAGAAAGAGCTGGGGGGGCAGAGACTCCTCCTGTAACTGTAAACGGCGTATTACTTGCGAATGGAGATTGGTCTGAACACTGGAAGTGAAAATAGCCTTCATCTGCAAAGATGTGAGGAAACCTGATATCCCAGTGTAAGCACTGGAAGCTGGGGAGGGGAGAGGGTGAAACTGAAATATGATGTTAGTAATTTCTGTAATGATGAAAGTCTGGAAAGTGAAAAGGGTTTGGGAAAAACACAGGCTGAGAAAGGCAAAGTTGAGCAGGGATATAACAGGGATGTTCTTACGGGAAAGAGAGGTGAGGAATCTGGAAAAATTGATTGAGAAACAGACATAGCAGGGAAGTAAGGAAATTGAGAAGAACAATAGCAGCTGTTACTGTTGCTGCACTAGAACAGGGCCCGAGGACCCAGAGATTCCCTCAGGCAAGAGGTAAGGGGGAGCCTGGAAGGGCTCAGGGAGAGTTTCACTCCCACTGGACTGAAAGAAGCTGGGGATGCAGGGTAAAGAGGTTTATTTTCTGATATGGGTGCCTCTTACTCTGTGCTACATCAAGAATTATTACTCTTAGATGATTTTTGTAATAGTTGTATGAGCTATTGGCAAGAGAAGCTTACTTTTTGGGGACCAATTAAATACAGGCTAGGAGAACAAATGGAAATACATAAATTCTTGTACATGCCAGGTTCTCCAAAACCATTACTTGGGCATGATGTATTAGAACAGTTGAATGTAGAAATTAAATTCATTAAAGAATTGGCGCTAAGTGTCAAGCAAGACCAGTTGACTGAAAATTGTGTCTGGCTTTAGCACAAACTGGGAAAAGCAATGTTGTACCCCTAGAAGTTACGTAAATTCTACATCAGGTTTAAACAGAGGCATCAGGAATATCTGGCAGAGCCAAAAATACAGCCCAATAGAAGTTAAGTTAAAGATGGAGCCAGCCCAGTCAGGGTAAAGCAATGCCCTTTGAGGATATGAGATTGTAGGAGAATAAAAGAAATAATAAATAACTTCTTGGATTTTGGATTATTAAGTGGATAGGAATCCAAATACAACACCCCAATCTTGCTAATGAAAAATTGGATAGCAAGAGCTATAGTTTGGTACAAGATTTGAGGGCAATGATTGAAGATATACAACCCATGATTGCAGATCCATACACTTCATTAGCCAAGTTAAGGAATGAGTAGGTGGGTTTGCTGTTCTGGATTTGAAGGACACCTTTTTCTGCCTGTTTTTTTTCCAAAGAAAGTCTAAAATTATTTGTCTTTGAATAGGAAAACCCCAGTACAAGGGGAGAATAAATAATAAATAAAAATTCAGTTAACCTGGACAGTGTTACCCAGGGTTGTGAGAACAGCCCAATGATTTTTGAGAACTGGTCAGTTCGTGAGCCTGAGACTTGAGTTCCTCCATCCCAAGGTGGAACTTTACTGCAGTACACAGATACCACAGAAACAAAAGAGGACTGTGAACAATGGACTGTGAGTTTGCTGAATTTCTTGGTTTCAATGGTTATCAGGTTTCTTGACAGAAGGCTCAACTGATCAAAGAGAAGGAAGGAAGCAATTTGCTTAACGCCCAGGGCAGCAATGCAGAGCTACCTTCAAACCAGCAGAGTGTGACTGCATGGAGACTGTCTGTGCCAGTCAGCCAGACCTACAGGAGGAACCATTGGATGATGCGGAAGATTCCTGGATTCATCTACAGAAGCAGTTTTGTGAGACAAAGAAACTGTAAGGCAGGATATGCAGTAACTGCTACTGACAAGGTAACTGAAGCAAAACGTGTGGGGACTTCCACTCAGAAGGCTGAAATAACTACCTTGTCAAGAATCTTAAATATATGGACAGATGCTTAGTATGTTTTTGGGATGGTACCCACTCATGGTACTATCTGGAAAGAGTGAGGATTGCTTACACACAAGGAAAACAAATTCAGCACGATGTAAATTTACTAAAGAGTGTGGCTGCTATACATTGTAAAAGGCATCAGAAGAATGATACTGTACAGGAAACTGGAAATATGATGGTGGATCAGGTGGCAAAACAGGCAGCTGAAGGAAAAGAAATTGGTGAACTGGTTTTAATTCCTGACGGTAATCTTAAAATCTCTGAACCTTAATCAGAACCTATAAGGTATTCTAGAGAGGATAGGAATCTAATTAATGATTAAAAGGGAAGAGAGCAAGCTGACAGATGGGTGCATGCCCAGATGGACAACTGGTTGTAGGAACTAGAGCCCAAGGCCTTAACAACTCAATACATAATATTTTACCAGAAAATTATATGTATATACTAGATCTCTTTCAGATTTGCCCCTGGAACCAAGGTGGGTAGGTCTGTTCCAGGTGCTGCTAACATCCCACACAACAGTAAAAACTGAAGAACAAGCATTGTGAATACATCATACTAGAGTTAAGAAGGTCTCTTGAACACAATGGGAACCGAAGTCATCTGGACCTTTAAAATTGTGAATCCAAAGACAGTAATATGGACTGTTCTACTTGTTAAAAATGTTAATTTGATAAGTGCAGCGTTTGATGTAAATGCTTATGTATCTCTTGTGAAAAACATCATTGCAAAGTATACTAATATCAGTAATTGCTTGGTATGTGGGCAAGCTGGTGATTTTTCTTGGAGTCTCTGATGAATTTAAGGCGAGAAATCAAATTGTTGTAGAGTTTGAATCACTGTCCTGATCAGTGATGAGCAAAAAGAATGTAAAATGGATTAACTATATTTATCATAATCAACAGAGACTTATAAATTATACAAAGAGTGCAATAAAGGGAATTGCAGAACAGTTAGATGCCACAAGTAGGATGGCCTGGGAAAATAGGATTGCCCAAGATATGATGCTAGCTGAAAAAGGGGGTGTTTGTGTAATGCCGTTGTTGCACCTTCATCCCCAACAGCACAGCTCTGGATGGCATAATGACTAAGGCATTGCAAGGGCTTACCACCCTTACCAATGAACTGGCAGAAAAATCAGGAATAGGTACTTCTAACACTGGATGGTTGGAGTCCTGGTTTGGTAATGGAAGGGGGTGACTGTATCCACATTTACTTCTTTGATTATAGTAGCAGGAGCCCTGATGGCCACTGGTTACTGTGTGAGGGGACTGGTACAGTGAATAACTGAGACAGCACTATTGAAGCAAACACCAGTGGAGTCACCACCATATTTGGATAAAATGGTGGTATTAGAGGAGATGGAAAATAAATAAAGTGAGTAGGAGGGAGATGTCTATAAAAGTGAACCTTAAAAAAAAAAAAAAGAATTGCAGAAATCAACAACGTATAAAAAAATAAAAGGTGGGAATTGTGGGAATCAAATGTTGTTTCTGCATTAGAATTAGATAATAATTTTTTTTTTATTTCATGGTCTCCACTGCCATAGTACTTTTTGGGAGTCTTTCTACTTTAACTGGAGGGTGGGAGGGGAAGGAGGGGGTTCTGATAGTTTACATCATTTATCGTCTAGATGAACCTTCTCCAGGAACGCACGCTCTGTATACAGGTGTATATACTTTGTCATAATACGTTGCAAGACTATCGTGCACGAGATTAATCAAACCAGATAACGAGTCATGGCATGCCCAAGGAAGTGCCTGAAGAGACATCCGGAAGGCCTGGCATCCACCAACCCCCCTCTTCCCTGTGCTCTTTGTTTAATAAATACTTTGAAGAAAATCACCATATCAATACCACTGAGACATCTTGGAGACAACAGGATGGCTACTGACTGACACCAGATAACACACCAATTTACAAATGTAAACCTCTGACAAGATTGTGAACCTGCAGTCCCAGTCAATGGGGAAACATTGGAGGGGGATAGGCAAAATGTGAAAAAAGGTACAAAAAGCTGTCATTGTGTCCGGAGCGGTGCTCCTGCTTGTGGGACGCCCGCCATTGCAATGGCGAATAAAATCTGCTTTTATCACAGATACCATCATGACAGAATGATTCGGATATTTCCAACAACAGGGTGTTCAGGATGACGTTCTCTGCTGCCATTGCCTCCCACCACTGTGCCCCAAGGCAGCACCTTGTGCCACCACAGCACCTCCCTTTTTGTTTTCTCCTGCGTACAGCTGTTTCTGAGAAACTCCATGACCGACTTGCATCTTCCCAAAGATTTGTCATGCGTCCTTGGGTCCTTAGTCCTCCTTTTATAATGTCCAAAATACCAACTGAGCTTGTCTAAAAATGTTTTTAAAGTTTCAGTGAACACTAGATATTTCTTCCCCCTCCCCACCTCTCCTACCCTCCCCCCCCCCCCCCCCTTTTCTTTTTCCTATTTTCCATTTTAAACATGCCAGCAAAGGCCTTTGTTTCATATTTACAATGTTTTGGATATTGTCTGGTTTTATATCCTTTATTTGCTGTACCTTTCCTTTTCTTCCTTCCCTCCTTTTCTGGGACAACTCATTTGGCATTCATGCACAGGTCTTATTTTTTCCCTGATTAAATTATCTCAAATTGATCTTGAGGTTGTTTCCTCAGCTTCTGCATCAGCAAAGTGTAAATTTTTCACTGACATGTTTTGCAGAAACTGCGTCCACTTTTAAGTTTTATAAGTTTTTGTCTTCTTGCTTCAGGAATGCTTGATCACTCTTTCCCTCATACTCTGATACATCTGGCCTGTGTGTAAGAATTGTACTGCAGGCAGCAGACCCCCCCAGCTGCCAAATGTCATAGACACTACTGTCTTTTTACAAGGTTCTCACACTGCAGAAGGCAGGCTGTAGTGATTGGAGCAATGTAGTGCCTGTATCTCATTTCACTCTTAATTGTGTTGGTGTAGCTCTTCTGATTTTATAAATTGAGAACATAAAATCAATTACATTCTTGATCGAAAGTAAGATAATATTTCTTGGCAAATATTTAGTAATGTTTGTCAAGTCCAATTTAATAATGTTGGTGGCATGACTTCCATTACTTCTCTAGAGATCTGTTTGTAGTCTGCTAATTTTATTATCTTGGAACTTTCCCCAGTATGTCACAGCCACTTTGTTGTGTTCATTTTATCTCTTAATACAGGTTTTTTCATCCAAGTGAATTGTTTGATTTTTTTATTTTTTTAATGTGCTTCAGATATTTTATTTATTTATTTATTTATTTATTTTTGCTTGATGGAGAGTTTATCTCTTGTGCTCTGTGGAATTGTTGGCCTTTTGTTCATGAGGGCACTACAGCACATGGCAGTCTTGCTCCCTTCTTAGACAGAGGTCACACCTCCTCATTCTCTGGCTCAGGCACATTTTGTTTTCCCACTGAGAGGGTGCATGCCGTGGGCAGATCCCACTCTGAGCTGAAGCTTATAGAGATCGCAGTTTGACCATGCATTGCTACTGACAGATTCTGTCATAATCTTCCATAGAGTTACTTTACTTTCTTTATAATACAGACTTCCTATAGCAAACAAAAAGGGGGGGAGTTAGTTTATTAGGCCTATTTTTAATATAAAAAAATACTTGTAAAAGGTGATTTTACAGTGACATACAATGAAGTTGTGCATCCTTTTGAAGACTGTCAGTGGTTGTGTTCTACTTCAGAAATTTTGAAAGGATCCCCAGTACATTTTTTTGGGTTGGCCAAAAGCCATGATATTTTTCTGTAAGCGTGGAATACAGCTGATCAGTGATTCCCTTACTGAGGTGAAAGCATTGATGCAGTAGCTGCTGGAGACTTGGGCTAGAAGTCACTCGTTAACGCTTACTAGCCTGACAAAACATTGGCAAAAAACTGATTTTTTTGAGATAACCTCTTATTTTTCAGAAGACAAAATAATTCAAGCACAGCTAGTGGCACAAGCTAGATCTAAATTCAGAGGCACACACAGCACGTAATGCTATAAATTGTATGACTTGACATGATTTTTTGTGTCTGTTCCTCCAAAATTAATACTGTTGTTTCCAGCATGATCACAGACATAATATAATTTGCAGCAATCGGTAACACTACCCATCCACTGCTATTGTGAGGACTGCTCTGAAAGTAGTGTCTCATTTTATGATGCTGGCACACAACATCAGAGCAAGGTTTTATATGAGGGTTAGGGAGAAAATTCTTGGATTGCATTATTAGGTTGCACTCATTTTGCAGGTGGCCTGAGAACAGTTACCTAATAATGTTTTACAGGAGAATATTCTCATAGAAGAGCACTCTGAAGTGATTTTACTGCTTGAATCTTTGCCTTTTATTATTTCTCTTCGGACCTGAAGGAGCTAGAATTACTAAAATAATATCACACAGTAGCTTAGCATAGCAGGCTCAAATACTTTGTGCTCATTTCTGGAGATGAAAAATTGGCATCAACAGCAAGACTGAACGTTTTACACAAAACCACAGAACTGTAGGGGTTGGAGATCATCTAGTACAACTCCTTACTAAAGCAGATTCCCTACAGTAGATTGCATAGGAAAGTGTTTGGGTATGTCTTGAATATCTCCAAAGAAGGAGACTCCACGACCTCTCTGGGCAGCCTGTTCCAGTGCTCCATCACCTTCACAGTAAAGTTCTTCTTTATGTTTGGATGGAACTTCCTATATCGCAGTTTGTGCCTATGCAGGGGCTTCAGTGTGGACCTAACCTTATCTCTGTGTCTTTTTCATCCAGCTTTTTTTTTTTTCTTCTCACTTGACTGGTCACATCAAGTCCTGCAGGTGTCATGTAGTGCAGTTGGTTCTGCACATGGAGACCTGAAGAGAACAAAATGAACTGAAGAGCCAAGACAGTACAGTGTGGTCCATTAGGCCAGATTTGGACATTTTTAAGGGCAGAGTTTTGGCAGACATCCTCCCTAGTATGTGAATGTTTGGCATGTTCTTCAATGATTGTGAATGAAGCACTTTTTTAAACCTTTATGTGAATGCTTAAACCAGATCCTCTAGATTCATTGCTAGTAGCTGTAAAGTATTATGTAAAGATGGATACTTAATTACCATGTTCTGCTTTTTTCTCCATGCTATGTGCTGCACTCATGTCTTTTAATATCTTGATGATGACTTGAATGTACTGAGATTTTAAAATGAACTGTTTTCTAAATTATAATTTTAGATCTCATTGGTTTGGGGTTTGTAAAATGAATCATGCTGCTTTAAAAAACCAAAGTCAGAATTACTTCATTTTTGTTCTTTATTTTAACTGTAGATATTCTGCATTTAGGACCTTTTTTATTTTTCCTTTTTTTTTTCTTCTATTTTTCTTTTTTTTTCTTCATGCCAAGTGTTTTTCATAGGGTCATGAAATGGATGAACTTTTTCATTTCAACCTTGTATAATAGCTAGGAAGTCTGACTGTACCCAGGGGTGCATCATGCCCAGCACTGACACTGGGAAAAGGATGGAGCTCTGTCAGAGGAGAGTCAGGTGGAAGTTAGGAAAAGGTTCTTCAACAGAGTGTGGTGGGCATGGAACAGGCTGCCCAGGGCATAGCCCCAGCCTGCCAGAGTTCAAGCAGCATTTGGATAACGCTCTCAGAAATATGGTCTGATTTTTAGGTGGTCCTGCATGGAGCCAGAAGTTGGAGATGATGATCCTTGGGTCCCTTCCAACTCAGGTGATCTATGATTCTATGATTGCCCCTTGACTTGTTGCTAAGTACCACTGAAAGGAACCTGGCCCCATCCCATTTGGCTTGTGGGCTGAGTTCTCTAAGCCTGGGCCTTGCAGCCGTGTCAACCCAGAGATGGCATCACCATACCATCTCTTAGCTGCTAGCCTGGCTCCTGGCTCATGCCACTTCAATCCAAAGCTGTTCTGGCAGTCCATCTCAGTTGGTGTTGCTGGGTGCATTTAACATGGAGACAAGCAATGTCTGCTCACACAATGCTTTCTTGGTGATGGGCAAGGTACAGCTTTGAACCTAGAGCCTCCTGAGTGGAGCTGCCATTTAGTTCAGCCCTGCATGGCAAGAGGCCAACCCTACACTTCTGCAGGTCTGTGCATGACTGCCCACAAACCAGCCTCCTAGGGAAACCTGCCAGCTGAACCTGGGAATGTACAAACACCTGATCTCAATGTCCTTTCTTGTGCTTAGCCCTAGAATATCTTGCTCCCATAGTCACAGTTCACAGCACACCAAGGGTGTCAATGTGCAGCTATGTTCAGCCAGGCACATCATGCCAGGAATACCATGTCCTGCTCTGGGACTATGGCAGGTGGCCTTAGGCAGTGCAGCACCGTGGGACTAAGCGAGCAGTTCCCACTGCTAAAGCCACACCTTGAACTGAGTGCCGGGGACTCCTCCATCTACCTCTGATGCCCACCACTCTTATGGCTGCAGCTGGCTGTCACTGGGTCAGGCAGTGAGCAGCTGTTGAGTTCCTGTGTCCCTGTGTGCCTTGCCAAACAGGTTCCCAGGGCTGGACTGAGGTGCAGCCAGCTGTCAGGCTTAACAGCCCACATCAGGGCAGGTGTGTACTGCTGATGTGCTCTGCCAGCACGTGCAGTGGGCTGGCCAGAGCCAGCTGTGGCTCACCTCACTGAACTGCCTGTCTGTAACAAGGGCCCAGTTCCTCCCATGTCTCTTTGCAGCCACCACCTCAGGATGGAGCTGTGCTGACAGGCACGATGACAAACGCTGGCTCAGGCGCCAAAGTTCAGTTTGCAAAAGCCACAGAAGACAATTTCTAGAGCAGTGCTGAACTTTTCTATGGTGGGATTCATCTCCTGACTTTCTGCTGTCAAAATCTGATCTTGCTGCCTTGCTTCACAGCCACATCTGGAGTTCATTTCATCTCACTCTGAAGTAAGTATCTAAAATAGAGCAAAGAATTCAGCTCTGGAAATACTTCTTTTTCCTCCTGTGACTGACTGGCTCATCCCAAGGGGTCTGCACTGAATTCATGTTGTGCTGCCACTCCTGTGGATTCTATAATTTGTGTGTGACAATCACAAGAAATGACATACCCTCTATACATAAAACTCTTCGTATTCAATTTTAAAATACACTTACAGAAGCACTGATGGGAAATTTCTGAGTGTCTCACTTTAAGAAATGTGCTCTGCTTTCTCTCCTCATATACAAAGGGCTTGCAGTTATATTTCCAACAGACCTCTGTTCTTCCACCTGGTTGCAAGCTGATGGTAATGAAAATAGGGGACTGCTGCCAAAGTTTATATATGGCTTTCCTCAAACTTTGCAATGTGCTGATAGTTAAAAGCTGTCTAAATGTAGATTGCAATATGTGCAGCTTCAAATTATCAGATGAAGCCAATTCTAATTTATTCTGATGAATGATTCTAAGAAATTATTATTTTTTCAGTAATAATTAAAGCACAAAGCACAAGGAAAAGATAACTCTTAATCTAAATAGAAGTATGATATCAGTTTATCTGTAGTCTAGGTTTGATTGCACTTCCTGTATTCCAATCTCTTTTAGGAGAAGAAATTTCAATTTATACATTCTTTCCTCATGTTAAAACTGAGAGTTAATTGAGAAATTTATTGTTAAGAGTCTAATGAGGAAACACTGCAATTGAAACTACTGTAAGTAACATTTTCTGTGTTGCATATCTTGTAATTCAAAGGCAGAAGTGGATTGAATTTTAATCTGTTGATTGAGTATCTGTGACATGCTAAAAGGTAGAGTCCTACTGACAAAATGGGAAAATGAAAACTTTAAATGAATAAAACCAAGACCCATGATAAATCAATAAATATATAATCATTACCATAAAGAAAATCATACTAATTCAATAGCAAGTGTGAATATATCAGTTAAGATGATTGCATTTAACCACTAAGCTTCAAGGGAAAACAAAACCTTGTTCATTTAAGAGTTCTTGAGAATATGTTGCTAAAGCCTGGAAAGACTACCTAGATCAGATTTTTTCCTTTGTGTTGTACAGTTCTGCTTTAATGAAGAAAATGATGTGACAGTTTTGCGCTTTGTATGAGCTCTGCTAGACATGAGAACTGATTCTGTGTGTGTGGTTGGTTAGCAGGTGAGAATTGGGCTAGTTCATTTTTTCTGTGTGGTCAGTCTGCAGCCAGTTTGTCATCCTATATTTCCTGTTGGCACGTGCAGGAACTGCCTATAGCTATGTCAGGTATTCTTGATTTCTAGTAGGCAGGCAGTCTACAATGGGAAGCTGTGATATCCTGAGGGAATTCACCTCTCATTCGGGCACCATGAGGGCAGCCCTCTTGCACTTCTGCATCAGGGTCATGACAATCAAGGGCCCATACCAAAAGCTGTCTGATGTAAACATGCAGTTCATTTCCTCTTGAAGAGCTAATTCATCTTTTAGTATCTCTGCTGACCCTCATCAAAAGCACCAATAGCTGCATGTCAGTGCGGTTGCAAGATACAGCCTCCCTCTCAGAGCTCTTCTACATGAGCTAAGCCCCTCCATGGTTAGGTGGTAGAGAGTCACCTTTGGAGAGGTGCTTAAGCAGCATTAATGTTTAGGCTTTTAAAGAAAAAAAAAAAAAGTGAGAAAACAAGTTGTTCCTCCTGGTAGAGGCTGGCACAAGTAGCATGCAGGCGGGTAGGCTGCCAAAGGAATGATAGCACAAGAAACCCGCCTTCTTTTGCAAAGCTGTGGGAAGCTTTTGAAATCACCTTAAGAAGGAAATCCAAGGTTTAAAAAAATGTTTTGGAGTTCCTCTGAGTAGGCAGTGCTTTTGCTGTGACGTTGCACTGGCTTCAAGCCTGAGAGCCCTAGGGTGCAGGAAAGAAACAGCCTGACGCAGAAGTGACACACAGTAAGTTCTCTCTCTGCCTCTCCCTCCCTCTGTCTCTCTTGCTGTGTGTCTCCTTTCTCTCATTTCCTTCTTCTGTTTGTTTGCTTGCTTAATTGCTAAGCATTATTGCACTGCAGACAAACTAGGATTTGTGTACATCTTGGAGTCACTAGGCTTGAAAGAGATTACATAAAGTGCAACAACAGAACTCTGCAAATTAGACTTTTTAAAAGGATAAGCATGGTGGACTGTGGGTTGCTTTATCCCTTTGTAATAAAATTCTTAATTACAATTAATTATTATTTTTAAACAGACGTTTCTATAATTCTTCTGGCCTCATTTAATTTTAAACAATGCTAGTGTCAATGATTCACTCTTTTGTCAAAGTTCAGATTTTTATCAGGTGGGCATGGAAACTGTTCTTTCATTAGGCATAAGAGAAGATGTGTTTATGCAGTTTAAGATTTGCTTAAAGTAGATTATTAGCTGGCAGTATAACATTAAATATTGTGAAAATAAAACCACGTCACTGATTTAAATATTGTTTATTTAATGGAGATAGGTCTTTCACAAAGTTAATCATCAGCAAAATATAAGTCAATAAAGAACGTGTTTGGTATAGAGAAACTTGTCTTTCAGCTACCGCCCTCTAACAACTGAATTAAGCCTGAATTCACCATACATAAATTATCTAAAACTTCTTTTTCAATGCTTTTTGATTTGCAAGCTGGTAAAAATGATCTAAGATCAACTTTCATATAAATGATCCCTTTCATATAACATGGATCATTCTGAAATTTACGTGTTTGATTTCTACAGTCATTTCTGGTGGATCCTCCTGGATTAGGATTTAGAATTAAAAGCTACAAAATTCAAATGAGAATGTTCCCAAGGCTTTATATCTCTGTATTAGACAGTAGTGCCTATTTGCCATCAGTAGGAGTAATTTTGGGGGGAGACCTTGGGTGGCTAAAAGAATTTTTACTTTTCTGCACATCTGTGGACTTTCTTATGGAATCCAAACTACTCCTGGATGTCTCATCTGGGAAGACTGCACAGGCCAGTTGAATAATTTCTGTAGGTCAGCTCCAGGAAAACTGCCATGGCCCTGCAGCCCACAGTCTAAAAGCCCTCAGGACAGCCAAATGGCTTCCACTCAGGGCTCAGCTGGCCTCCAGGACCATGAGGAGGAGATCTCTGATAAGTTCCTAGAGGAATCAAACAGACTGGAATATCTAAGGTATCAGCGTCCAAGATATCATAGTGATATTCTTCCAAACAGGAAGATCAAGAGATCAGATCTACAGGAGGGAAACCATGGACAAGATAATCACCACTGGCAAATTTAAGGACAAGCCACCTTTCCGGGACAGCAGTAGCGCTGTCGTTCCTGCCAAGGTTATGTGCCATAACTGTTCAAAACTAAAGGTATGAAAAGGAACCCTCACTATGTATTTTCTTTAGAATACTGAAATTGCCAAAGTTCAATAAATTCAGTATGGTAATGTTTTATACTACGTGATTTGGAAACAATGCTCTAGTATGTGATTCCTCAGTAAAGGAGAGACATACACCTGTTGGAGCACATCCAGAGGAGGGCCACAAAAATGATCCCAGGGATGGAACACCCTTCCTATGAGGACAGGCTGAAAGTACTAGGGCTGTTCAGCCTGGAGGAGAGAAGGCTGCGAGGTGACTTGACAGCAGCCCTTCATTCTCTAAAGGGGAGCTACAGGAAAGAAGGGGACAAACTCTTTAACAGGGTCTGTGGTGATTGAACAAGCGGAAGTGACTTCAATCTTAAAGAGGGTAGACTTAGGTTGGATATAAGAAAAAAGTTTTTTGCAGTTAGGCTGGTGAGGCACTGGAACATGTTGCCTAGAGATGTGGTTGATGCCCCGTCCCTGGAGACTTTAAAGGCGAGGCTGGATAAAGCCCTGGGCAAACTGATCTAGCGGTGCATGTCCCTGTTTATGGCATGGGAGGTGGACTAGATGACCTTTAAAGGTCTCTTCCAACTCTAAGAATTCTATGATTCCAGACATATAGAAATCAATAAGTGTTTTCAACAGTTAAAAGATAAGGTTATGTTTTACTAGCAACTCAATTACATATGTGCTATAAGCAAAACAATAGCTATTTAAGCATCTTTTTGTACATATTTTTCAGAATAGGAGAAGTAGGGCTAATTAAAACATTCCATAATCATAACACCAATAATAAACAGCTTTTTGCTGCAAATTTTCCTAAGGAAGAAAATACCTAAAACAGTACGTGGTAAAAACGTAGCAGGTGCATGCCAACTTTTATTTTCATTGTAATTGAAGAGGTTTTGCAAGCAGTCCTGAAAGTGAAAGTAAAGTCTTCCGTTTTAATAAAAAAAATGGCAAGGACTTTTTCATTACAAAATTAAAAAACAATGCACTTCTTTTTTTCTGCTGTTGAGGAATGTATTGTTTTCTAAACTCAATTATTTTCTCTCTTCAGATATTTCTTGGAGCTCTAGCTTTTTCCTTTTTTGCAAAAGGATTTTCTGGAAGCTACATGAAGAGCATGTCCAGTCAAATTGAAAGGAGATTTGAAATCTCATCATCAATATTTGGCATTATTGATGGCAGCTTTGAGTTAGGTATGTGTACTGTTTTTGAAAATGGAAAAATAATACTTCTTAACATATTTTACCCCTTAAAGTCTACTGATAATCTCTCCTGATGATGCAGGTAACTTAATGGTAATGGTACTGGTGAGCTATCTTGGTCCAAGAGTTCATCGACCGAAAGTAATTGCTGTTGGATGTCTCATCATGTCATTAGGAGCATTTTTGTCAGTGATGCCTCAGTTCCTAATGGGACGGTAAATATGGAGAGTTTTCATATTGTGTGTGAATTCACCTCAATGATATAAAGGGTTTGCTTAATCACACATCTGAGTTGAGAATCATGGTTTCTTCTGGATGTGTCAGTGAATTGTGGTGAGATCTTGGTGGAAGAGGTTTCTTCCTCCATCACATGTTTATTATTCTCCACTGAATTCAGGAAGATTAAATATCTAAATACCCTTTCAGATCTAAGCTGCTGTACTTACATAGCTATCAAAATCAGTTCATAACTCTAATCCTTCAACATCCTCCGTGAATACTGGTTGAAAATATAGCTCCTCTGTCCCTCAAAAAATAAAATCATTTCCCCGTGCTTTTAATTTATCTGTTCTTTAGCTCCAAGACCTGTATCTGTTATAAGGAGGTCATGAAAAGAATTATATTTTTGGAGCATTGTTCAGAAAGCAGCCATGGTCACTACTCTGTGAAGTAGCAGAAAACTGTACTGGGATAGCAAAACTGCAAGGGAGAGCATGGTCCAGAAGCAGATCAAAGGAAATTTCTGATTTAGCCCAAACCTGTAATCAAATTCTGAAGATTGCCCACTTTCTACAACACTGAGCAAAACACGGTGCTCATGGATGGCTAGCTGTCATCTGTCAAAATATTAACGCTTAGAATTCAATTACAGAGCCAGATAGCATATCAACTCCCCATTTATCCCAGTGCAGAATGAATATACTCAAGCTGGTTTCAATTTAATTTCCTCTAGTAGGGACTACTTAAATACAAACTGGCACATAGAGATTTTGTGGCCTGCATTAATCTCTTTATAGACAAAGACTGATTAGTATTGCATCCTGAACAGACTAGTTTTAAACTAACACAGATATCTCTATGTTACCCATCCGTCACATAGGTAAGAAACCCAGGTGCCAATATTGAAAGATCAACACTACTGTATGTAGACAAATGTGGACAGACTTTGAATCTGTCCTTCAGCATAAAAGAATGATCTCTTAAGCCAAGGAATAAGCTCTTCAACTTGAGAAAATACTGGTCACAGTATTTCAAAAAGGTGTGAAGATACCCTTTTTTTTCAGTGAAAACGCTAGAAGTGAGCGGCCTCTCCACTCTGCCTCTGTGTGGCAGGAACCCCATGAATGCAAGGCTTATACATGCTTTCTGCAAAACATAGTCTTTGATATGTCAGTTGTATTTTACACAGTTGTTTTCCAGTTATAATTATGAAAGGATAGCTGTTACTGTGGACAACTCATCTTCAAGTGTATCAGCTTGCTCCCCAGCACCCTCTGTGGGCCATTCAGTCTCAGACGCTACGGAAACACCCAGCACAATGAAAAATTCAGGTAAGCTAAAGCTCTAATGTTGGATTCTCCATTTTATGCCCCCTCTTTTTTTGGATTCCCTTCCTCTACTTGTCCCCACTTAATACAATTATTATTATTATTTTTTTAAATTGAAAAATGTAATAGCAAAGCCCTTGCTAGAAATCATGACATATACAAACCCACACAATTATGAATGTATGTGAATATGAAAAACATTTTTATGTTTTTTTTCTGTTGCAATAATGTACTTTCAGAATTACGCTCACAGAAATGTAAATATTTATGGCCTGCAGGATGTGAGAAAACATCTAATTCCTATCTTTGGCTCTTTGTGTTGATGGGGAACCTTTTACGTGGAATTGGGGAAGCACCAGTTATGCCACTGGGGGTTTCATACATTGATGATTTTTCTAAAGAAGAAAACTCGGCATTTTACATAGGTAATATGTGTATGAATGATTTTTATGCTCAGCATTCTTTTCTCTAACATTTTTTAGCCAAAAAAATACAAAAAAAAAAAAAAAATCTGTCTCTCTGATGTGTCCTAGATAATTTGTGTTGAATAGGGACAAAAAAAGCAATGAAAAACAGATCTCATCTTTATCTTTGAAGAATATTTACCAAACTCTCCTTTTGCTTTCCTTGAGTGGCTGCTACTAAATGTGCTACTTTTGTCTGTGATGAAAAGAAACATAGTCAAATACTAATTCCTCCAAAGCGAAATCATACCTTCCTTAGCTGGCACCTCATTTTCAGCACCACAGCTTCAGAGAATAAATTCTTCCTAATGGTGAGAGAATTATCTTTCATCACAGTAATGAAAGCATAAAGTGTTTCAGAAGTTTTTATCTGACTTTTTGAAATTTACAAGGAATACATTTGCTAATGGAAGCCTTTTATAGTCACTAGTTACCTGAGGAAAAAATAAAAACTTAGATAGGGTGTTGTAACAAATTCCTTCTGATGAACATTTTGTTGTTGTTTTGATGAAAGATAATTTATTGCTCAAGACAGAAATATTTACACCCAAGCTAATTTATTTATTGCCAAATCGATTTCATATCTTGGTATTTGCATGTGACTGAGGGAGCACAAAACTGCTGCCTGAAATAAGCTTGGTGAAGCTGGACCAGTCATAGAGATAACAAGACAGTTTCAGGAAGAGCTCAGTGAGAAGTACTACTGGGTTAGGTCACTGCAGATGTTTTTAGGGGGAGAGGATATATAGGTTGCCCAAGGAGGCTGTGGAGTCCCCGTCCCTGGATGCATTCAAGTCCAGACTGGATATGGCTCTGGGCAGCCTGTTCTAGTGGTTATCAACCCTGCCCATGGCAGGGGGGAAAAGGGGGGATTGAAACTAGATGATCTTTGAGGTCCTTTTCAACCCAGGCCATTCTATAATTCTATGATTCTATGAAAATGGAAACATTGTGAAGGAACTCGACAAACCAGAAGTTCCACTCAACAGTTATCAAAAATACTTCTAATTGCCTCTGTGCTTCTGATTAAATGTATTTTTAAAACTTCAGCTGAAATTGACAATTGACAGTAATAAAACCAGACTTGCTATAGAAGCGCAAACAAAAGTACAGATTATGCTTTTTAGAGCTGTTTTACAGAATTTAGCAGAGATTATAGCTTGGGTGTAGAAATCTCTGAGACAGGAAATTGATTTTTTTTTTCCCCCAGGAAATCCTATGATTTTCAGATTGAATTTTACCGAACTCTTTGAATGCATGTAGTTCTACCAGGTTACCAACATAGTCCTGAGGTGGTATAATATGTTCTGTATCTCACCGAGTCCTGCTCAGTATGACTATGAGATACAATTATCCTTGCCTATGTGCTACTGGCTTTCAACGGGAGGCAGTAGTATTGGATTACTTTGTCCAGAGTGTCACTTTTGGTGGAGTGATCTTTTAGGCTCACTGCTCTGATGGAGTGATTGCTTCCACACACTAAGCACCTAACTTATTCAAGTATTTTAAGATTTCTGGATATTTCACTTCTGCTTAGGTACCTAAAGAATTGCCAACATATATGTACAAAGATCTGGCCTATACCAATAAAGTTTCATTAGCCATTTTTATAAATGAATTTTTAAGTTTATTTGAAACTTAGTATGATTAATTAAGGGCAGTAGCAGAGTTCAAGATGAAAATATAGTCATATTGTTGAATTCACTTTCATTGATTTCCCACTGACACAGAAGGTTTGAATGAAGGGAATTTCATCAGTGAGTTGAGAACCAGAAGATAAACCTGTATCTGTTGAGCCTATAATTTCAGTAAAATTATATATGAGGCCAAACATATGCTACAAGTTTTAAAACTGGTTATATTATTCATCAATAAAAGGACTTGACTAAGCTATGTAAATATATGGTGAATGACTAACTGATATGTCTGAGTGATTTACTATTTAGTCTGTAATTAATTATAAAGGGTAAATACAAAAATGTGATAAGAAAATATCTCAGTGAACTAATTTGGCTTTGTGTTATCACAGTACAAGCATATTAACTTAGTGAAGTTATTCTTGAATTTAAAGATTATGCGAGTGTAATTAATCTAAAAGCTTCAGACGTATGCAAAATAATTGCATGTATGCCTCTTAGTTTATGTTAGCTTATAGTATCTTAAAGAAAAACACTGCACAACACTTGGCCAGGCCATTGGTATGGATGTGCTGTTTTTTTAATCTGTTTATTTTAGTAATTTGTCACTGGGTATTTATTTGAATTTTGGAGATTGCTTAAATACTTCTGAATAGTAAGATCTTCCTTAGACTAAAGGATAAACATAGGATAAACATAAAGAGCTAATTCCAGGCTTCTGGTGTCATATTCCTTTTTCCACTGAGGTCAGTAACTTCGGTTGCACCAGAATTTAATCTAAAAGGCCAGATCTTCCAATGAAGTTAAATGAGAGATGTAAATGAAATCAATTTGCAATTGGAGCAATGAAGCAAAGAGGAAATACTGTACCGTTAAATTATATACTAAAAATGTGTTATCCAATTCCTTCATCACAAGCTGAGCAATCACTGCATTCAGAAGAAAGTTTGCAAAACAGGAGAAAAATCTCTGCAGTAGAAAACACAGGAGGATTTACAAGGCATGTTGCCAAACATGGGCAAGAGCTAACAAGCAGGTTAAGAGTTCCTTGTTTTTCAGAATAAAATTAAGCCTTCTGAAACTTCTAATATCTCCCAAGTGGCAATGCTTCTCTAGAATTCAAAAATCTGAATAACTGAGTGTTGTTTGAAAGCATTACCACCTCATAGCCAATCTTCAGCTGATCAACATAAGCAGTGAGGACCTATGCTTAAATTACTTTGAGGATGTTTTTATTTTCTCTTGATTGCCTGGGTGGCTATATGGCAGGGTATTTGCATACCCTATCTTCAAAATGCAACCCTAGCTTCATAGGTGTGTGCTAACCTTTGCAGCTTATTCAATTGCTTCCAGGTACAACTATCTTTTTCTCCTGACCCTGGGATATCCTCTCTCTAAGCAGAGGCAGAGAGGGAAACAGGAACCCCAGTGAGGCCAGCAGCAATGCTGAAAGCTGATTTTAAACAGGTCATGACCTGATCACTAGATTTGTTGATATTTTTAGAGCTGTCTAAGTACCTCTTAGCACAACTGTTAGCTGATTTGTTCATTCTGGTGCTTCATGAATCAACAAGATGCTGCCTAATGGACTTTGTGGAAACACAAGTCTACTGATATTTACTTGTTGTGTTGCCTGATGAAAATTTTCTCAGGATCTGGTGTCTAATCCCATGCTCATGCACTCGTAGTGTTCCTCCCATATGAATGTGACTCCCAACTGCAAAAATATGTGCCTTATACACACATAATCAGAGCAAGTACTGTTATTTAAAATTAAACCAAGGACAGAACAAAGAGAACAGGAAAAAGCTTGAATTCTACAATGAAAGAACATCATCAGGATGCAAATATAGTTGCAAATATGCTTATGATACCTCCGGCACACCTAGAACTGCATGTTCATTAATTAATGGTCATAAACTGAACGATGCCACTGTGAAAATCTGAAATTAGAGAGGAATAGGGATAAGAGTGTTGTTCTCTTTCTTTCTGTTTCTTCTACAACCCTCGTCTTGCCTGGTTCTTCACTGCAGCTTATGAGTTTGGCCACTCATGGTTCATTTTCCTACCTGTCACTTATCATTTTACAGTGAGTTTCCCCTCACAACCTGTACCTGCCTCTTTTGCCTCTCCTCTCTTCCAAGTGTGTGTACCCACCATGCGTTCTCCTCACTCTCCTGCACTGCTCCCTTCTGTTTCAGGTCTGGTGAGGTCCTCAGGAATGTTTGGGCCGACCTTGGGTTTCCTGCTTGGATCTTTCTGTGCCAGTCTCTGGGTAGATATTGGTGTTGTGGATATCGGTAAGAAATGGTGAAGTGGTGCATTAGAGATATGCAGGAACCTGCATGCTAGGAAGCATGTTCCCAGTTTACTGCTCCATAAAGGGGAGCTCTCTCTCATAAAGGGAGAGTTTTTCTACTCAAAAATGCATGTTATTTCCACTGTAGTATGTGCAGCACTGCAGTGTGACCCTTACTTTAAGCCCCCTACCGCCACTGTAGAAACACTGTGAGCCTCTTTATACACTTGTAAAAGCCCTTGCAGCACCCTTGCTGCACAACTGACAACAAATGGGCAAATTTTCTCTGTGCTTACATTTTTGATGGCAAAGAAGTATATTCTAAAAAACACACAGTAAGAATGGATATGAAACCTCATTTCTTTGTCTAAATCACTTTCATGTCCCTAATCCTAATGAAAATTTGAGGAACTTCAAGGAAAGCTATTAAGCTTGGGGATGGGAGAAGGAGGGAACAGAAGGAGATTGAGAAAGGGAGGTTCTCTTTTGGTTGTGAAGGGCTCTGTTGCTGTCATTTGTCCCACAGAAAGTGCTCAAAACATCTGTACTTGCACAAGTACATAGAGTGGAGCAAAGAAATGCCATCGTGTGTGTAGGTGAAGATACTGGCATGTCTTATGACTGTCTGTAATAGATTTGATACAAGCTGTATTTCAGTTCCTCATGTTCTTCATGTGAAACACAAATGCCTTTATTTTTAAATAGCATATAAAAGGATGTGTATAAACAGTTTAATTATTCTGCATGATATTTAATCTCTTCTTCCTGTCTTCCCACACTTTACAGATGCTATTAACATAAATCCCAAGGATACTCGATGGGTTGGTGCCTGGTGGCTTGGATTGCTCATCTGTGGAGCAGTGAACTTCATTGCTTCGTTACCTTTTTTTTTTCTGCCTTACTCCTTAACAAAAGAAGGAGAGGATGAGAATCCAAAGAAGATCAGTCATCTGCCTGTTCAAGGAGATCACTGTAAAACAGACCCCCCAGCTCAGCCACAGTTAAAGTTCTCTGAGGCAGTAAAAGGTGAAAGATTATTGCCCAAAAGTCTGCATGTGAATTCTCTCTCAGGGGGTTCATTTTGAGCAAAGCATAAGTTTGTAAAACTTCAGCAAAATGCAAATTTTTGTAATGCAAATGGTGGACAGGAATGACTTCTCTCAATTGTTATGTTATTGCAATATTAATTATTAGTATTATTAATTGCTAAGGATGTGTTTCAGTCACAGATGAAATCTGTTCTTATGTCAGACAGCTAGAAAAAGTTCATACTGTTGCTTTGGGCATATTCTTAGTTCAATCCAATAGCTCTCATACAGCTATAATCCTAAGAATGACAAAGTGAAAAACATCCTGTCATTTATGAGCTGGCGGGATATTGTTTACCTGTGGCCAGCATATTGGAGGGAAACAAAGGGGGATAACCAGGTGGTCATGCCCAGCCAGCATGCGTTCATGAAAGGCAGGTCCTGCCTGATCAACAACATCTCCTTCAATCAAACAACATCTCCTTCATCACCAGGTGACCCGACTGTGGACAAAGGGAAGGCTTTTGACATAGTCTGTGAGAACTTTAGCAAAGCCTTTGACATTGCCTCTCCCGTAGTATTCTCCTGGGGAAGCTGGCAGCTTGAGGCTTGGACAAGTATACACTTTGCTGGGTAAAGATCTGGCTGGAGGGCCAGGCCCAGTGAGTGATGGTGAACGGAGTTAAATCCAACTGGCGACTGGTCACAAGTGGTGTTCCCCAGGGGTCAGTATTGGAACTGGCCCAGTTTGATATCTTTATTGGTGATTTGGATGAGGGGATTTGAGCGCACCCTCAGTAAGTTTGCAGACTATACCAAGCTGGGAGAAGATGTTGATCTGCCTAAGTATGGAAGGGCCCTACAGAGGGACCTGCACAGGCTGGATCAATGACTGGAGGCCAATGGAATGAGCTTCAAAAGACCAAGTGTTGGATCCTGCACTTTGGTCACAACAACCCCATCCAACACTGCAAACCTGGGGCAGAGTGGTGGAAAGTTGCACGGAAGAAGAAGATTTAGGAGTGTTGGTTGATGCTCTGCTGAATGTGAGCCAGCAGTTTGATGGAGGTGACAAGAAGGCTTGAATCAGAAATAACGTAGCCAGCAGGACCAGGGAGGTGCTCATCCCCCTGCACTCAGCCAGCCCTGGTGCATTCATACCTTGAGTACTGTGTTCAGTTTTGGGCCCCTCACTACAAGAAAGGTGCTGAGGCCCTGACCTATTTCCAGAGAAAGGCAACAAAGTTGATGAAGGTTCTGGAACACAAGTCTTACAGTGAGTGGCTGAAGAAACTGGGATTGTTCAGTCTAGAGAAGAGGAGGCTCAAGGGCGGCCTTATTGCTCTCTACAATTCTCCTAAATGATTTTATGGCGAGGTAGTGGTTGGTCTCTTTGCCCAAGTGTCAGTGATAAGATGGGAGGTAGTAGTCTTGAGGTGTGCCAGGGGAAGTTCAGGCTATATATTAGGAAAAAAATCTTCAAAAAAAGAGTGGTTAGGCATTCAAACAGGCTGTCCAGGGAAATGGTGGAGCCACCATCTCTGTAGGTGTTTGAGGAAAGGGTAGATACAGTACTTAGAGACATGGTTTAGCAGACAATACTGGTGGTAAGTGGGTGGTTAGAATAGATAATCGTAGAGATAATTCTTAAACATTCTGTGATTCTAAGGATGTAAGTAATACAGTTGGAGGAATTTCACTGAATTCATGGCTTCTGTGTATGACCTCAGTGATGCCGAGTTAATTTAGTACATGCCAAATCAGGTCCAACTACTCATGGCTGTACTCAGTCCCCTATGGCTTTAATTGGATGCATGCATGTGTAAGGGAGAGGCAGGACATTTCCTGGTAAAGAGCCTTCAAGTGTGATTTATAGATGATAGACTATAAGCTCAATGCAGGTTTTTATCTTCACTGTCTTAATTTTATTGACATGAATGCTCCAATCAAGGATCTCAGCAAATTTTCTAGCCTTTGCTTGGGCCATGTACTCACTCCCTTTTTCTGAATATCAGCTGCTTGCAGGGAGTTGGACTAGATGACCTTTTAAAGGTCCCTTCCAAGTCTAAGAATTCTATGATTCTATAATCTAGGATTTCTCTTGCCCAATCCAGCATCCACCATACCACTGAGTCTTGATATGTCATGCAGTAATAGCGCTGTAGGTCAAGTGCTGGCAAGGGGAAACTCTCACTTGAGCAAGTTTTGATTGCCAAAGAATTATAGTTTACAGTGCAGACATTAATTAAATCAAGCTTAGTTTTATAGTCCAAAGGATGCCAAAACAACTCTTCTCTGTGTTTAGCAGGGTGTACAGCATGTACCTCTCCATTGCAGATTTCCTACCAACTTTGAAGAAATTGTTTGGAAATCCAGTTTTCCTGGTGTATGTGTTCCTCACCATTCTGCAGTATAATTCTCTTGTTGGATTGATAACATATGAGACAAAGTTTATGGAGCAGCAATTTAATGTATCAGTGGCAAAAGCCATCTTTCTAGTTGGTAGGTACATGTCCTTATTTTAATTTCCAATTTTGGAAAGGAAGTTTTCTTTGTATTTTGTATCCTTTTCTATGATGATCTTCTGTGAAGTTTTTGGTAAAAAAAAAAAAAAAATAAGTATGTAGAGATTTATTATTTTTCCACTGTTTTTTGAAACTAATGTTAATTTTATTGCTAATTTTCCTGGTCTACCTAATTTAGACAACTAGAGGATTATTAGCACTGGATGGATCTTTTTGGCTGATGCTTTTTAAAAAGACTGAGATTGGGATTATGTCTGTTTCTGTGAACAAACAATCCCGCACAAACTACAACAACGTAAGAACTGAAAGACCAAAACTGAGAAAATGTCTAGTGACATGTCTGATTTTCCTTTATAGAATAAAACTCTGCTATAAGCATTCTTCTGTTTTGGTCACAAATACACATGTTATATGCAATGAGAAACTGAAATGTAAAATGTCAAGTCATTCAGCTCAAAGCTCTTTCTCTATTTGCTGGTTCCCTCAAAAATAAGTTCTTTGTGGTGTTCTTAAAAAAACAACAACAATAACAAAAAAAAAAAAACAAAACAGCAAACCAGTGTTGATGTGATATTAATCTGACAGAGACAGATTAGCATGGTTTCATAATCTGGCAGTAAGATCAGGGTATTTGAGGACATTGCAGAATTTTATTCCATTATTTTAATGTGAAGGCAGTTTCCTTCACTGTGGGTCAGATACAAAAGTAGGAAGAACTTCCTTTTTCCTACTATTTTTTTGATTACATAAACAAACCCCTCACAATTAAACCTTGCAAAAGCTGTCTATTTTGCATGTGAGTATCGAGACTGGAGTTTGTGAAGTGCTGAACTGATTAGATCTAAATGCAGATCTTTACATAATTCACTCTTGAAGCAAAATGGAACCCATACGTTAAGACACTTCTCTCATTTACTCGAGTTTCTGATAGGCAGCTGTTTGGGTATTCTTGCTTCAGTATGCACGCAAACAACAGTGTAATAAAAAGGTAGGAAATATTGAGGTGAACATTTTTTAAAGCCATAATAGGACTTGAATGCAAATGGAGAAGTAATCTGAATTATGTAAAGGTAATAAAAATTCTTAGAACTTCAAACAATCTGTCAAAAAATAGTATCTGATATTTTAGAAAGTACTAATACTAGATATTTCTTCTAAAAAAATGGTCTATTCAAGCAGTAGCAGTTAACACCTTTCTGTTACCTTTTATTTGCAGGTGTGATACTTTTACCCATTACAATCCTGGGGATGTTTCTAGGAGGCTATCTGATCAAGAAATTCAAACTTCATGTAACTGGAATGGCAAAGTTTGCATGCATCTCCTTTATAGTAGCATATCTGTTAAACCTCTTGTACTTTATGTGCAATTGTGAGGTGCTCCAGCTGGCTGGTCTCACAGTGCCTTACTCTGGGTTTGTATTCCCCTGGATTTGTGTTTGTTGCTCCCTGTGTCATGCAGAGCGTGTGGCATGTACTTGTCTTCCTCTATTCTCATAAAGTAATTAGAGTTTGTAGTCTCATCTGGACTATAAACCTTCTAACTTAGGGAAAATTTGAATTTGGATGAGTTCCAAAACATTACCTGTGTGTGTAATATATACGTCTCTTATATATGTCTGTTTAAGAGAATGAATTTTCATTCTAAGTGAAGGTCTTCCACTTGTGTCAATCATTGTGTTTTCCGCTACAGTGGAGCTACTGTGATTATACTAGTCTTGTTCCTTTGCAGGTGAAATGAGAAAATCCTAGATAGTGAAATAGACTTGTCAAGATGGAAGGATACTTAGTACCTAGTACCTAGGGCTGTGCAGAGTGCTCTGATTTTGTTTTTCAAATTTAATTTGAGTTGGACAATTCCTTGTCAAAATTGTTTATTGCCAGATGTTGGAAATATAGAAGACACGGACACAGAAGGCACAGAATTGTTCAGGTTGGAAGGGACCTTTAGAGATCATCAGGTTCAACCTCCCTGCAAAGCAGGCTCTGTACATCAGGTTGCACAAGTAGGCGTCCAGGCGGGTCTTGAATATCTCCAGAGAAGGAGAATCCACAACCTCCCTGGGCAGCCTGTTCCAGTGCTCCGTCACCCTTACTGTGAAGAAGTTCCTTCACATTATTGGGGCAGAACTTCCTGTGCTCCAGTTCATGGCCATTTCCCCATGAACCACTGAAAAGAGATTGGCCATTTCCCTTTGACTCCCACGCTTAAGACATTTGTAAACATTAATAAGATCACCTCTCAGTCTTAAGGCTGAACAGGTCACCTAGCCTTTCTTCATAGGGGAGATACTCTAGGCCCTTTGTTGTCTTTGTGGCCCTCTGCTGGAGTGTCTCCCTGTCTTTTTTGTAGCAGAGAGCCCAGAAGTGGGTTCCAGGTGTGGTACTCCAGGCAATGCCTGACTAGGGCAGAGGTGGAAGACCACCTCCCTTGACCTGCTGGCCATGGTCCTTTTAATGCATCCCAGGATCCCGCTGGCCTTCTTGGCCACCAGGGCATTCTGCTAGCTCATGGCCAACCTGTCATCACCAGGATACCCAGATCCTTCTCTGAAGAGCTCCTTTCCAGCAGGTCATGTCCTAACTGTACTGATACTTGCAGTTATTCCTTCCCAGGTGCAACACACTACACTTGCTTTTGTTAAACCTTGTCTGGTTTCTAGTTGCGCAGCTCTCCAGTCTGTCCAGGTCTTGCTGAATGGCAGCACAGCCTTCCAGAGTTTCAGCCACTCCTCCCAATATACTCTTAGACTCAATATACTCTTGTATGCTAACAGATGACTAATTAAATTCATCATAGACAGTTGAAATTTTTATACTCTATTTAAAAGCTTTAATTTAAAGCTTGTCCTTGCTTCCGTATAGGGAGTAGGAGATAAAAAGATTGTGGAAAGTGGCTTTCCCAATGTCCCCTGTAGTAGCTTTGCCTCTAGAATGCACCATCCTCTAGATGAGCAGTTGCCAACCAGCATGGGTAGTTAGTTGCCAGCCTTTCTTGGTACTTGGGGCTGCTGACCTGCCTGAGTTCATCTTTTCAGCTGGGAGGTGGAAAGTGACACTGCCAGGATATGGTGAGCACACAAATATTTCCCCTCCCTTACCAGGACCATGGCTATGCATCTGCATTTTTCTGACTCTAGCAGCCTACCACAATTGCCTACTGTTTAAAGTTAATTCAGTCAGGTCCAACAAATTTCAAGGGATTTTAAAGGATTAAACTGATTCCAGCAGAGCTTGTTAGATTTTCAGTTTAGACAGAAACTCAGGGCTGTGTTTTGTTTTGTTTTTGAAATGGAGTCTATGTTCAGAAGAATATCTAGGTGTTTTGCAAAACCTAAAACCCAGTTCAGCTCTGAGGCTAGTTACATAAAAGATATCAGATATTTGTCCAGCAGAGATACCTCTGGTTGAACACATAATCCAATATTGTTATTTTACTTTCCAAAATATTTAGGATAAATGTTGCTCACTTGAGAAGTGTTTTGGATAGAGAGATAGGTAGAAAGAAAAGGCAAAAGGCAAAGAAAAAGTGTTGAAACTTTTTCTTTAAATGGGGAAACTCTTCAAAGCAGAGGTGATTTGCGGGTAGTAAGCTCCCAATGCTTTCTGAAAGTTGTGCTCTTCCATCATGTTCTCAGTATTTCACTTTTTACATTCTTGATTCTAGTTGTCTTCCAGTTAGTTTGGGTTGTTCCAGCTGCTGAACAAAGTCAAAACTGAGATGGAGGCAGCTATTCCCTTTCAGACTAGTGCAACTTTCATTGCCACTAGCCAGCTCTGATTCAGTGAATGACTATCAAGAGTATCTTGCTGCTGTGTTTTTATATGGTTTTTTATTATCATTTCCAGTACTTGGATACAGTATGATCTTCCCTATTGCTAGGAGCAAGCATAGTCTACATGTGATAAGAGATTTTAAGTACAATGATTTCTGAAATTTACAATTTCAGATGAGATTTCAAATGAAAAAGTAACATCTAGTAATTTCTTCTAGCCAAAAATACCTGTTGTATGAGTTCCATACCTTTTCAGCAACAATCTGTAAAAATATTAACAGATGATGAAAAATATCAAGAGCAGTTTGGTTTGGTCAAAATTAGCTGTGTCTCCATACAGTAAATTTGCTCTTCTAGATGATAGCAGATACCTGTCCATACTTATTGTTTCACATTGTCATCATTTCTCCTGCCTACTCTCCTGTATTTAGTTTAAATATTTAATTTTACTATTCAATTATTTTATTTCTTGCTCTTTTTCTCCAGGTTTAAACAACTTTCCTCCCCTAAAAACAGTTTCATGGCCAGTTGCAATGCTGACTGCAGCTGCAAGATGGACCAGTGGGATCCTGTATGTGGGGACAACGGGATCACTTACATGACGGCCTGCTTTGCGGGATGTAAATCATCAACTGGGATGGGAAAGAATATGGTAAATGTAAAGATAAATAATTGTACAGGCAATTGGATTTCTCAATACATTGATTTTTTGGCCTTCTGATTAAGAAATCCTGTAGATACATGTCCATGTTTTACTGTTCAGTTTTGTAGTAGAAATTGAATGATTGAATTTTTGCAGGTTTTAAAAAAAATTTTGGTGAGGTAAGTGAGCAACTTAGGCAAAACATGAAACATGAGGCTTTTGCCTTATATTTCTTGATCTTTTTAAAAACTAATTTTCTTCTCAGCAGTATAACTGTGAATTTGGCTTTGTGTTTCTTGATAGATCTTTTACTATGTCCATGTCTTCTGGCAGATGCAGAATTGTCTTAATAAAACAACATTGAAAAGACAGGCAGTATTTTCAAACAACATACTTTTGCATTTATAGACATCTTCTCTTGCTTCATTCATTTCGGGGCAATTTGGCTTTCAAACTCATGTCTCCTGCTAACTTCAAAAGCTATGAAACAGCTCGCACTCAATTCAGCATCAAATGCTCTTTTGGGTACATAGATACCCTGATTTTTAGTGTTCATTATTGTGTTCATATCGACATATTTTTTATTGTTACTTATGTACTTTATAGGATCCCTGAGCAGAATGGATGGATAACTGTTCACATCTGAATTTTATAGCTTTTACCCATCTTCACTTTACACAGAGTGCCTTCATTCCTAGCACTGGAATGGCTGGAACAAGAATCACAGTTGCTTTGTGTCTCTGGAGCAGTGCAAAGTGACTGGAGCATACTAATGAATTTGGCCATCAGTCTGCAGAAATTACTAGGAAGGTCTTCTCACTGTAAACAACAGACTGCCTGTTACAGAGAGTGAAAAATCTAGCTACTAAAATCATCTTGAGTCACTGAATTCTGATTAAATGGCTTCTCATCTTCTCCTTTCAGGTGTTTCACAATTGCAGCTGTGTGGAAGGACATGAGCATGGACATGGCAATGCATCTGCAGTTTTGGGACAGTGCCAAAGAGAGAGCTGTACCAAAGCATTTCCCTATTTTTTAGCATTACAGACTGCATGTGCATTTATTTTAGCCTTAGGAGGCACTCCTACATACATGATTATGTTTAGGTGAAATACTTTACCTTACCTTGACCATAAAGCTTGGGGAAAGAGAAAAGGAATATACCATTTGATTGATTAAGGAAAATACCATTTGTTTCCTATTGTGAGGAATGTCATGTTGACCACACTGGGGCTTTGTATCTTTCCCTAATTCCAATTTAAGGCTGAGTTGATACTTTGGTAATGGAGTGGGTAAGCCTTGTGCTGACATTTCACTTCCGATGACAGGGATGTGTTTAACAGAGCAATGAACCCAAAACGAGTGTGGTGTTAAGTCATGTCCAAGGTGACTATGCTGTTCACATTACCCCAGAGAAAAGCATTCACCTCTCTAAAGCCTTGTTGGCTCAGAATGTTTTATGTGTTGTGAGAAACCCAGTACTCCCATTTTATATCAAGACAGACATGAACAGCTTACAAACAGAACAATGTCAGCAGCAATAATTTTTTATTTTTATTTCTTCAGTTGTAATGCAGCACTGCTATTTTACTCTCAGAAGAAAAGACAATGTTCTGTACTTTTGCATGACAATTTCTTTCAGTTATGCTTATGGGTGAATTGCAGTCATCAGCAGTCTGTGCACATGGTTAGTTAACTGTCTTTCCTAAGCTGCTGATTCTTTTGCAATACTTCTGGGTCCAGACGTTCTGCTTGCCTGGTTTATGGACAAGGCTGGGCAAAGTTTCCAGAATGCTAATGTGTATAATGAGAAGCCATTAATGTTACTGTTGAAAAGATGATGAACTGCTGTAGTGAAAATTCCTGTTCAGCCTGGCCATGGCAAGCCCCCTGCCTGCTCCTGTGCCAGCTCAGTACTCTCTGCTGCTTTTTGTGAATTTTTCTAATTCCTCTGATGGACACAGTCTGTATCTCCGCTGGTAGCAATGAGATGCTCTTATAGCCAGGTAACTCACTTTCACTTACAAAAGCAGAAAGCTAGCAGGGATTGCACAACCTCATTATTGCTGTCTGTTTGCCACTGTCTGGTACAGCCCCTTCAAAAGAAAAGGCAGTTTCTTGCAGCTGAACTTATGGAACAAACCAACTACTTCTAGTTGGTTCACTTCAGTTTTCCCGTGCATCCTCTCTCAAAAAATCATTGTAATTTTCTCTCCTTTGGCTTAAGAGTAGTTTCTGTAAATACTCCCAACTATTTTGATGGGAGTTTATCCACTGAAATCAACAGAAGGAGGCTCAAGATCTGATTTATAACTTTGGTGAACATTTTCAATTGGTGTTGAGTAAGTTCTGCAAAGTTAGCCACATTACTCTTGCAGTGGTGCACATGCAGATGTTCACAGCATAGCCATCAGTTTAGCTGCATCACTCTGTTGCTCCTCAGAATGTCAAAACAGTGTGTTATTTTTCTTTCCTTTTTAGATCTGTTTCACCAGACCTGAAATCCTTTGCTGTCGGGATCGAGACTTTAGGTGGTAGAATACTAGGTAAAACTTCATTTCCTTGTGTCATTCAAGTAGGCAAAGAAAGAGATAGACCAAAACTAGGCAGTGCAAACTCCTTGCTCTGAAGGAGAGCAAATTTTGAAGAACTTTAATTGTAAGCAGAAAATACATTTCAGAACGTTTGGAAGAGCTAGCTATATGTTTCCTGGCATGCGATTATGTATTACGATTATCTCACCAGATCTTTTTCTGTGCAATGAAGGAATTAATCAAAGAAAAAAAAGTGTATTGAACTCCTACTTGTTTTTTTGGACGCGTCTATCTAACCATGATTAGTCTGGATATCCTGACTTTTGAAATCTCCCCAGTGAAGAAACACCTAAGTAGTCATTTGAATCTTTCAGCTGAATGCTGCAGGGAATCAATTTTGTGCTTTCATAAAAAAGTTTTCATAACAAATCACATTATAACTGGAATCTTACTGATTGTGTTTAAGCATCATAGCTATCTAATAGGGAATCTTTCAGTGCTGCATAAGTAACACACACTGCATGACTGGTTTTGATCAAGAGTATAATTGGAGCTCTTGGCACTGTGCCAGCCATTTTTTATTTGCAAACTGACCAAATAGATACATTAATGTACACAGATATTAATGTATGATGACATGTAATTTCCATACCAGGGACTGAAAATTTATTTATATTATTTCTTTACATAATTCTAATAAAATATCATTGAAGTGGAATTAGCAACATTCTCCCTCTCTCCCCCTCACCCCTGTATATAATCTTCTTTAGATACTTGTTTAAAAATTTTCAGAAGTCTTTTGCTCTCAAAGCCAAGGCAGGATTTTTTATCCTATTCTGGGTTATCTATATCTATATCTATATCATCTATATCTATATCTATATCTATATCTATATCTATATCTATATCTGTATATCTATAATTCAGAAACTCTGCAATTAATTTTTTCCTTTCTCTACCATAATGTTAATGAGATCTGCAAATCTGAGATCATGTAATAAAAATTTTCTTTGCAGGTGGACTCCCAGCCCCTATTTATTTTGGTGCCTTGATAGATGAGACCTGCTTGAAATGGGGGACAAAAAGCTGTGGTGGATCTGGGTCTTGCCGGATATATGACACAAAAGCATTCAGGTAAGCTAAAGTCTTCAGTAAGTCATTAGGAGATTGGCTTCTGAGGCAACTTTGACCAGTAAGAACTGAAATGCATTCTGCACACAATAATTTTTTAATAAGCAGATTAGGATACTGAGCACCAAAATTATGTATTTTAAATAATCACTGATAGATCAAATAAGCCATATACATTTGAAAACCAATAGAATCATATTTCAGCCTGGGTTGAAAAAGACCATAATAATCATCTAGTTTCAACTCCCCTGCCATATGCAGTCGCTAACCACTAGACCAGGCTGCCCAGATCTATATCCAGCCTTGCAAATCTAATGTATGACATTGCTGTGAACTCCCTTACATCACCAGAAATAGTTCCTTCAATGAAGACTGAGTAATTCTGCAGTGCTTTGAGTTTGTGAGAGACCAAGGAACAGTACAGTAGTTATAGCACCAAGGATACTTTTCCTCAACAGTCATTTCTCTGGTTCCTAATGTGTAAGACACTTCATCAAACTCACCTGGGGTTGGGGGAAGGTTGGGTGAGCAGGCAGAACTCACCATCTGCTGAACCCTTCAGACAGGATACATTTCCTGAAAGAGTGTAGGACCAGGTTAGGGCCTGTCTGAGACTGAAAATTATGGGATTGTTTGGTTTTTGCTTGTCATTTCCCAAGACGTGGAAAGATACCTGGCTGGGAATAAATGATTTGGGTATGTTTTTTTGTTTGTTTGTTTTGTTTTGTTTTGTTTTTCCCACTCAGAAGTGGCAAATATTAATATAAATGTATTTTGTCACCTTTTTTTTTTTTTCTAGAAATGTCTATCTTGGCCTCATTGCAGGACTACGGGCAGGGTGCTGTGTCTTATACATGGTGCTCTGTGTTTTAATCATGAGACGCTTCAAAAGAGATGACAAAGAGATAACAGATATTAAAAATGCAGAAGAAACAATCAACAAAGAATCAGTTACAGTGAACAAAAAAGAAGTTCTTCCAGGTGCAAAAACCTCAGAAGAAAGTGAAGAAACTTATATGTAAAAAGGAAACACGACTTTTTCTTAACTCTGCCTAGTTTTCAATTTTTCTAAGCATAACAGGGGTCTACCTGACTTCAACAGCCAGTCTACATTTGGAGGTTCAAAAAATACCTTCGAAACATTGACTTTTAAGTTGTTTCATCCTATTCTCTTCTTCTCCTTATCTGAAAAAAATAGGGGGAAAAGGTTTTCAAAATTTAGGGGGTCTCTTCCATCCTTGTATTCCCAGTCCTTTTCTAGCTTGCCTGTAGGACTGATCAGGTTTTTTCAGTGTCATCATTTTGATTATAATTGAAAAATTAAAAAGATGAAATCTACAATGAACTTATTTCCATCTTTAACATCTTTATTCCTAGTCCAAAGTCTCTGGGGCTTCTGTGGTGTGATTCCTTGTTACAGACTTGGTCCTACAGTCCTTGCTCAGGTGAGAACCCTATGGCTGCCAGTGGTCATATGAACAAGAACTGCACAGAAACTCTAGGGTTTGGCTTGAACACGTTTACAATCAAAATGGATTGCAAACAAAAGAAAGTAGTGTATTAATTTTGCAGCACACCTCAGTGCTGAGTTTGAGTAAACTTAATGTGAACTGATGCAATAAATTGATAGGTATTAAAATTATATTGCTTTATTGGGTTTTTTTGTTTGCTTGTTTGTTTGTTTGTTTGCATGTGTGTTTGTAAAGGCATTTTTATGCCAGTAGCCACTGCATTTATACCACAGGTATGTAGATTTCCTTCCTTGTTTAAAGAACTACCAGCAAGTCTTGAAATATAGTGCTGAAAGCTTGCAGTTTCACAGAATTCAATAGGTAGATTAGTTCAGGGATTCTGCACATGACATGGCTCGCTCATCTTTCATGAACCATCAGCCCTGTATAAATGCAAGCACAGAAATTGGGGAAGGCTGATTTAGTACTCGCTGAAAGTGAGTTCTTCAGATCTTGTCCCTGGAGATGAAGTTGCATGCATTTTTTTGCTATAAGGCAATGACCAGCACATTTAGACCTTGTGTCTTATGTAATCAGAACTCTGATTGCAAACTGCCAACAAAAATGGAGAAGTAGTGTGCATTTTAAGAAAAGGGGAACGAAAACTTCTCTAGTATAGATGATACAAACACTCTGTCTACGTTTGGAAATAATTAAAGAAAAATCTAAGTTCTAGAAACCTCAGGAATTTTTCAGACAGAAAATAACTGTGCACCTCTCTCTTTCTACAAACAATGTTTTAACATTGAACAAATATATTGGCAGTTCCAGAAATACTCCTGATCTGCACTAGGCAAATAGACTCAGTCAGGTGACTCATACTAACATCATCTTCTTTGTACTTTTGTTGTTTGGATATTTATTTTTGTACACTGTTTGTTGTTTTTTTTTTTTTTATTTTATATAGACAGTCTTTAAATATATATATATATATATATGAAAGCTTTTTTGCACCAATTGCTTGATTTTGCCAGGAAGAAATGAAGAAATGTCTTGGAAAGCATGCATTGACAATTGATGTCAGACTAGAAATGAGATTTTGGTCAGATTCGATGATTCATATCCAGATATTTACCCCAGCTGCAACCTGATGCTGTGACTTTTTTAGATAAATGGGACTTATCACTCTCCTTAAAAATCCTACCATCAGTAATAGCATAAATGCTACCACTGGTAGTATTAAATGAGCTTTTGGCTTAGTAGGCTCCCAGCTCCAAGGCTGTATCACTTGCCTACTTTCTGATATGCACTGATTTTTAAGTGCTACTCTAAGCACTGTACTGTGAAGAGCAGGCAGAAGTTTCTTCAGGGAAAGAATTTGTTCATCAGTATGCAACTAGCATAGAACATATAAAAATTATGTAGAAGCTCAACAGTGTGACATTTTCTACGAGCATTTCTCCCACTTGCCTCTTACATTTGGGGAGAAATAAAGGCATTGTCCATTTTAAGTCTTCCTGCTCCAAAGGCAAGGAATAGAGCACTGTGAAGAATGCACTGAATGGAGAAGTGAAGAAGTCCTTGGGACTTTATTGAGAAACTTGACTTGAGTAAAAAGCTCTGCTACTGATGCTAGAGTCTTCCTGATAAATTGCTGTTGGTTGTCCATCCCGTAGTGATGCTAAGGAATGGACTGGTCCTTCATTTTTGTAAATTGTCACCTTTTGATTTTCACCATTGTTCTTAGGTTTTTATACCTATTCATATCAATTCCTCATCCTCTAGCTATAGGTGGGTCAGAAGTTACAGTTCTCATTGTGTTTTCCCATTTTTTTTATTTTAGACAGGTAAATCTCATGTTCTTCTTCAAAGCTCGACAAGAGGTAGCTTTTTTGTTATTGTTATTTTGTTTTTTGTTTTTGTTTTTTTTTCTTTTTTTCTTCACGATGTCACACAGCCATGCTGCAGCAAAACTTGTCAGTTTTGCTGGAACACAGTCAGCTGAGCCCTGGGTCTGAGGGTTTCATGTCACTGACCTTATCCTCAAATGGCCCCTTCAAAAAACTAATACCACAGCAAGCCCAAAATGAGGAAGGCTGGACCTCCATCTGCTAGGGCATTCAAGGCCAAGCTGGATCCTGGGCAGCCTGTCTAGTGTTGGCAACTCTGTCCATGGCCTGGCACACTCATCTCTCGTGGCTCAGTGCTCTCAGGTGTGATCAGATATGCTTTCATGCCATGTATGCCTCTTCTCAGAAAATTGCTTTGTCAAAGACTAATTGATGACTGAACAAATTACCTTCCTTGCTGACAAAATCTCCCTAGTGTTCTCCAAAGAGAAAGAGAAAACATTATATGTGGTAAGATAAAGTGTTTAACAGGAAAACTGTGCTAAAGGCATTTTAATTTGCAGCTACAGGCATGCTTTTGAGTAGATACCACAAATCAGGTAGTTAAGAGACCATTACAGATGGCTAGGTGGGCTGCTAGTTACAGTAGTTCTACTGAAATCAATGGCGAGGTAACTGAACAGGTGGATTTTTATCTGACTGTGGAAGGTTTAAGGGCACAAGCCTAGAGTTTACTCAACTTTTGTTTGAGTTTATCATAAAGCCCTTTACTGGCATTATCAAAGTCCTTCTGTCAGAATAGTTACAGAAGATAGAGCCTTATCCAAGAAGCCAATGCATTTGTTATTTGGCATTTCCTTACTTCTAGGTACATAATCAAGCAGACATAATGACCTATGGCTCCTTTTGTAATGATATTTTTAAGTTGTTCATCAAAAAAATAAAAACACCAGAACCACAACAAACCAGCAGCTCTAAACTCACACTTTTCTGTATGCATTAGGATCACGTACCCTATAAAGAGCAAACCCTCCTACAGGTTTTGTGTCCTCATTTTCAAGAAGGCTTGTCTATCATGGAACAAAAATAAATTGGGACTAGAGTACTAGCTGTCACAAAATAAACAGAAAATACTTCAAACTGTCAAAATAAATTTAAAACATTTCAAATATTTTAACAAAAAAAGCAGTAATGTTAGATTTAGTCTACAAGTTTTTCACTGTGGAATATGTTGTCATTTTTCCAACCTCTTGCTTGCAATATGGTCAAAATTTTTTCTAGCTGAAACCGTTAATACAGGTCTGAATCACACGTTATTTTCTCCAGTGATGCATATATATCTTACTCTTTAATTAATTCATAGCTTTATTCCATGCTACTAAACTGTAATTCACAGTTCAAGTCAGCCAAAAAAAACCAAAACAAAACAACTTCTTTCTACAGACACACCTGAATTTTGAGGCTGAGCAGGTTCATCCAGGAGACCCCTCTGCCCCGATATTAGGTTGGTCTGTAGGGCCAGAGAGGTTGTTTTTTAAAGAAAGTATTGATTATTTTGTGTATGGCCATGGATGAGGTGGGGAGTGGGTGGATACAGGAAAAATGAAAGACAATGAAAATATACAGGTATGCTGTGTGTAACCTAAGAAGGTGTTTGTCCATCTCTTTGACCAGACTGTGGTCTAGCTGGATCTTTGACACTGGGTCTTGTCTAATGCATTGGCAGAGCCCCACAGGAGCATGTGATCCTCTCTTAGGTCTAAAATCCCTGTGTCAGTGTGTCTGGTTTAGAAAATAAGGGCATCGTTTGTCTCTTGTGTGCGCAGAACTCTTTTAAGGATCAAGCAAAATCCAGGCTTTGCATCCATGACATGACCAGGAGCAGCACAATGGTGTTGTTGTGTGGGTTCAAATTCACATGCAGTGGATTTGATCTCCTCTGAGACCGCTGTGATGTCATTGCACTTACATTCCTGCATCAGTTCCTGGGACTTGTTCCTCCTTCTTGGGACAAGCTGCTTGCTTGTGGGGATTTCCACTATCACAGATGGAACAAAGAAAGACGGGTAATACTGGAAAGCCCACGAGGTTGAAGCTGATGGTTAAGAGCTTCCTACGCAGCCACCCACTCATGCTTGGCTCTGGGAGTGTTCCTGCCCAACCCACCTGTTGTACACAGCAGCTTCAGTCATCACAGAGTAGAGGGAAAACAAGCACTTGCCCTGACCCAACCACTCCATGGAACTCAGGCGGCCTATCCCAGTCATCAGCTGTGGCCTCTCAGCTGGGATGCCTGCACAGGCCTGCAGTCATCCATGAGAAGCTGCTGGACACCAGAAGGCTGGTCCAAGCAAAGCCCTAGCGTAGGCTTCGGCCAGACACGCTTTATGAGTGTCGCTAGCACATAGCCTGATGGGACTGAAGTATGTTTTTTTTTACCTAGGTCTTCTGAACATGCCATAATGTGATTATCATATATAGTGAGAAATGAGGTGGTAGTTCTCGAGTGATCATGATTACCAGGATTTAACAGATTTCAGAAGATCAGTGGAATAAAGTTGTGAGGCCTTATAGAAATGGTTATGAAAAAATACAGATGGACAAAATGTATTCAAGAGGAAACGTAGAGATTTGTCAGAAAGAAAAAAACTTACATAGTGCAATCTGAGAAGTATTTCTATAACTATTGGAACAGATATGAATCTTAAACCAGAGACATTCTGAGTCATTGTCTATCATATCTAAATAATTCATCTCTTCAGCTGCATTACACTAGAAGGGCATTTAAATAAAAATTTTCTTCTCTAAACTCAACAAGAAATCATCAAAAGAGTGAAACTGTTTCTCAGTTGGACATTGTTGCTGAAATGAATAAGTGCTCTTCCTTATGTGCAAAAACAGTAAACAAGTTTGTCTCATTTGAATGCATATTTATTATGTTATCATCTCTTTGAGGGGATGCTGATGTTGTATGTTTGTATTTACTAAATCTGCATTACACTTTGTCTCATGCTTGCATTTCATATTAGCAAATTCTGCCACTCCCATAGTTCAGAATGCATTTCCAGAGGAGAGAGATTAACGCAGCCTCAGACAAGGCCAGAAAGCATGCTCCAAGCACCCCTTCCAGATGCCTCAGTAGATCCTCCGGCATGGTTATTGAGCTACCCTATGGAGGGGTCATATGCAGCTCTTTGGGAGGGAGCTTTTTCCTTGTGGCCTGATTGGCTGAGACCCACAGTTAGTGCCCCTGATAGAAGAATTGGGTTGTTGCTTTAGCTTGCTTACGCAGGGTCATTGCTCTCTGGTGTGAGGTGGCTCTATCATAGAATCATAGAATGGCCTGGGTTGAAAAAGACCTCAAAGATTATCTAGTTTCAACCCCTCTGCCACAGGCAAGGTCACCAACCACTACAGTGGTCACCTACCACTATGTTGTCTGCTGACTAACACCAAGAAGTGTGGCTCTGCTGGCTCTTCTACTGAGTTGCTCCTCTTTCCCACAGCCTGTGGACTCCCTGCCATTGCTGTGAGTCATGACTTGAGCTGGTTGTGTCTGTATGGCTTTTCAGAGCAGGGCCTCTACCACTGCTGGAGTGCCCTTCCCAGAAGAAGTAGGCAGTTGTGGTCCCTCAAACTAGAACAAGGCCAATACATATTAATGATGTATTGTCATACAGTTTGTGCTCGACTCCAGACCTCACACGGCTAGACCAACGAAACCTGAAATATTACTCTAGTGCTACTAATGGGTTATTATTTTAATAGTGGTGAAGTTACCTGAAATACCTGAGAGATCCTATTGGGTGGCAGCTCTCCTTGCCCTACTAATATTTGGACCACCCAAAGAACTAGCTGAAAAGTGATGATGCCATCGTTGTAGCATCCATTCTAGATCAGAAGTGGAATTTAAAGAGGAGTCAAAAGTTGGAATAAAGGCAGTTATGAGCCCGGGAGGGCAAAAGCATTTATTACTCTCCATAATGCTTCTTCTCAACCAACTCACTGCATTCCTAAAGTCAATGAAAACAACAAATTAAATCCCCTGTATTTAAATGAGGATTAAAAAAAGACTAGTGGGCTGAAATTAATAGTGACTCATAAATGAATCAGCTATTGAACGCTCATTCAAAATCTGTTTTCAATAAGAAAAAAATAGCATGAATAATTGGAAATTAAGGAGATTTTGCAAGTAAATTCTTGCAGCTATTTAGTGAGTGGAAGTAAGGAATTCCAGAAAGTGTGAAAAAGAGAGTGCACTAAGAAAATCAGTTAGTGCTGTTACTGACCACTAGCATGTACATTTGAGAAAAGGTAAGATATCAGACGAATGTAAGAAAGAATTTGACATTCACTTTTTGAATGTCTTGAGAGATCCAACTGCGTATGAGACATTTGTCCTTGAAGTAAGTAGAACATCTCGGTTGTCCACTGCTGGTCAGGCTTGTGACCTTCCAATTGGTCTCTCACTGCATGCATGCACTGTCCTGTATAGCATCCTTTGTGTTTTCACAGTGTTCAAGGATGTTTTACACTGATACATTAAATGCTTCTCATGCACCAAGGGCTCTCAGGACACAAAATGTACAGGGAACAGAAATTACAGAGTTTTATCATAAGGAGAAATATAGTGTCTGATTTGCTTTGATTCCACCTTTGGTCCAGGACTTCTGCTTTTTATTTATTTATTTATTTTCTGATGATGGAGGAAAGAACACCAAGGCTAGCACCAAAACAGTGTTACTGTCCCTGTCTCTCATTCACTTGCGTGTGCTAAGCCAATGTAACACCTAAAGGCAGAGGGGAATAGCAGTTTATCTCTTGCTGGAACCATTTTTTTCCCTGGAAAGGGAAAGAAAACCCCCCAAATAAGCAGGTTATTATGATCTTGTGCAAGCCTTTGTTTGTGCATCCAAAGAGGCGAGTCAATCAACACCCTCTTTACCCTACCAGCCTGCAGTAACAGCTTCCTAAGTCTGCTACAGGCTGTAACCCTTTATTCTGGCATTGTTGATTACTCATGCATAATTCTCATAATTTGCCATCTGAAATTAACTCTTGTTCCCAATTTACACTGGTATGCTTTTTCATATATAATATGTTTTCAAAGGTTTCAAATTTGAGGTTAAAAGTGTCTCACCCAAAACTCTGGCCATAGTCACCGCAGGAAAATATATATGCACCAAGATGTGTGAATAAAATATTATCTGGACAAAGCAGCTGAAAGAAAAGAACTAAGCAGTTTCATTAATTTACCTTGCCAAAACTCACTTCCAATTTCAACAGCTGGATAAGGTGGTTTGCTCATCCGGGTCCCACAAGTCATTCTTGTGACTCGGTATGAGTCATTCTTGTGACCTGGATGCATTAAACATCTGCAAATGCAATTTGACCAAGGGAAGAGTCACATCAATTCTGCTAGACAGCAAATCATTGCCTCCAGTAAGTATCACTGAAATTTATAAACATGCTGCTGCATGACAGACAACATAGAACAGTTCAGCATTTCACTCAGTATGCCTTTTTTAGCTAACATGTATATTAACCATAACCCACTGAACGTTAAACGTCTGTTTTAAAGTATCATCCAGAGAATTGAATCACTGCTGTGATATGGTACACAAGTATACATCTTTTTATTTGAAGTAGTAACAATTGCCGAGCTCTGAGGGATGCAAATATAATGAACTCAAACCAAGAGACATACAAAAGTGACCTTGAAAAGAGGAGCTTAAGTCTTGGTCTGAAAAAGTTTTAAGGTGCATGAGAATACAGCTGAATGTTCTGCCTACCTGTCGATGAACTTTTCCCAAAACGATAAAGCCTGAACATGACAGATACACCCTATGCAGTAGTCAGAGGTGTACTGTTATTGTTTGAGTGTCCTCTGCTGGACATATTGCTGCATAGCAATAAAGCCACGAACATGCGTTGAATTTTGCTTAGAAAAGAACAGAATTACAAAATTCAAAATAGTTCCTACATTTCATACTCACTTAACTAAAAAAAAAAAAAAAAAAAAAAAAAATCTTTTAATAAAATGCTACAACTTCTGAGATTTAAAAAAATAACTATTTACTCTATGGTATAATTTTTTTTCTGCTGAACTAAGAGAAAAATGCTTATTGGAAAAATACTGCTGTTGTCAGTTTTGCAGTGGCAAAAGGTTGCAATGACTCACTTAGATAAGGAGGAAGAATTTTGCTCAAGGGCCTTGTTTTTCTTTTGAATTCCAATTGAACTTGATGAAATCAGAATGCTGTTGTGAGACTGCTGCTTGCCATTCCAGCACCACTTCACACATCTGCACATGGAATCATCCCCATGTTTGGTGGGACTCTGGGATGTGGCTGTTCTGTCAGCACTCATCTTTGACCCCATTCAAAAACTGTTGACTAGCTCTGCTGTGAACACCATGGGAGACTTTTTGTTACCTTTTGAGAACTTGGTTTGGTTCAAGTAATTTATTTGGTCTGTTACCTGTAGCCAAATACATATGAGGTCATAACCTGCCAGTACGATTTCCTTTTTGTTGACCATAGGTTTACTATTTCTTTGCCTTTCTGAACTTTCTAAGCTATTAGTTAGTTAGTTATTCATGACATTGTTAAAGTTGTTTTTAAAAGAAGCTGTCTTGATTCATATTACACTATTCCAGATGGCGTTCTAAGTATGCGATTCCTTTTCTGCCTCAGAAGAACTTGCCAAATGTTCACTGTTTTTGCAGTTATCTTCTTTGTTCATAGGAACATCTTCTCCATTTTCTGCAAGCTTGGAGTTCTTATTTTGAATGTTTTTCTTTATCAATATAAAGAAAAGGATCGCAAGCAAGTAGGAAGGAGCTCTCAACATCGCTGATAAACCAAGGTAGACATATCTGTCAGATAGAGAATAAAAGACAGTGTTAACTTCAAGTTAAAGAAAATCACTTTTAAAGACTTTCAAGGCTCACACAGGTATAAAAATCAGATAGAAGAGCTCAGGGAAGGCAATTCTAAAACTCAATCTTTGTGAATGGTACCACAAAGTAGACATTTTGACAACTATAATCATCTGTTAAAGAATTTAAAGATTTTTATTTGCTGATGAAAGTTGTTACAGAGGTAGATTTATGTACCTTCCCTCTCACTGGTAAATCATGTAGCCCTTGGTTTTTTTAAATTGACTTAAAGGATATTAGAACAGATATTCCATTCCAGAAAGTTCCTGTCATTTATATTAAAGAATTTTTGCACAATGTAAAAACTGAGTGAAGAGCCAAGAATTTAATATTTTATCTTAAAATTTCTCAATTTCCGGAATTCTGAGATGACCAAAATCTGAGTTGAAACCATTATATTTGATCAGTGGTCTCACATATTACAATATGACAGATCAAGAAGGGTCTGTATAGACAAAATGCTTGGGACTTCTGGTGCTATACTTTGCCTTACCTGAATGCATTGGAGTCATATAGCCTGCAAGCCCCTCGCTGCCCACATCTCGTGCTTGCCCATTTCAAGCATGTTTTGTCAATCAGTGCCCCAAAATAAACTGGTGCAGGGATCCCAGCTGCAAGGGAATAAGCAAAAATGTCTCAAGATATCACAGAAAAAGACACATTTTTTTAAGTTAGCATTATATTTTCTTAGAGGCAAATCATTTGCTGCAATAGCAGCAGTACGTGAGTTGGTCTTTGAGGACCTTCCCTTTATCAAAATAACTGTAAGCTGTGCCATAGGGTTTGTCAGCCTCAAGGAATGTGGTCTGATGGTGGAGATTTGGCCAAGCTTGTAGCATGTATGCTGCTTCTTCCATCATAATGGTTTCTTGAGCACGGCATCCAGTGCACACTGGACTGAAGAGAAGCTGGACCGATTGTCTGCAGCACTGAACAGATGCAGAGGCCACATTTCCACACACAGCTTAAATTAAATGTGCTGGCTCTTCTCTTCATCTCTGTCAGATAGCAGCTGATAGTGCCTTCCATCTGAAGGGACAGCACCAGGTATACATGACTAGAGGTACTGAATATGCTTTTCAAAAATGTCTATGAGTGTAGAACGATCAAAAACCTGGCATGACTTGGCCAGATATGAGCTTATGCTTTACTGGAAAAGATGGCAGACACAAGACAGAATCTTACCGTTGCTGAATCAAAGTTGAGTATTCAGATAAATGCAGGTTTCAGTGTGGACAGGACCATGTTTCACATTAGTTTTGCTTCTACATGGGTTTCTTGCATTCTTACATAGGAAGTAATTTATTTCGTAGGAATAGGTATGTTCTCAGCCTGTTGTACCCTAGGTTTCTTGTGACAGAGTGAACTCAATAAGTTGCCTATAAAGGCCTGTAAATTATGATCATTAAGCTGTGGCCAAGGTATGATGGGAGAAATGCTGTTTTGGGGCTGTTCCTTAGAGAATGAAGAGGGGAGTATGCCAGATTTGATCTACATGTCTGAAGAGAAATGTTGGCTTTCATGAATCAGTGACTACAGCTCTGCACTTTCATACAGTGGAAAGAACACACTCTCTCAAAGGGCTGAAAAAAAAAAAAAAGCTTATAGAAAGGGGGACGTTCTTTTCTTGTGATGTTTTTCTTTCCTTATGGCCAGAAAAGCTTCCAGAATCCCATTGCCTTTGCTAGTCCTGAGTGATGGAGAAATTCTGCCCGAACAGTATATGACAAAGAAAATAAAAAAGGACAAAATGTATGTACCTTGCTGTCTCCAAAGGTCTCATCACAATCAGGACTAGAGACTACAGCCCAAATTTGTAAGTTACTGTCAATTTTTTAGGCATCGTAGCAAATCCATGTAGTTTGATTCTTCACACACATTTCTCCATACTTATGACAAACTATTCCAATTGTGTCGATAAAGAGAATATAAGAAAACACAGAGGTGCTTTCTTGCTCATCTAGGCACCTTAATCAACAGTCTCATTAACAACCTCAAATAAAAAAGGAAAAAGAGAAGAGCACTGTCTCGTGCTTATAGGAAAATGAAATTTAATCATCCCAGGAAAGCAAATTTTGAATGCGGAGAAAACAGTCTGTTACGAGCAGAGTTGTATTAGTGTTGAATGAAAAGCATTTCTTTTTGGTCTTGCATCACTGTGTCTCAGTTAGCCATCAGGTGAATGATAAGTTTGAGACTTTACAGAATTATTTAGAAATTCAAGACAGTATTTTAATTTTGCTCAGAAACTCTGCCCATTTTGAAATGCCAAGCTCCCAAAGTGCAATATCATTTAATCAGCAAGTCAGAGCTTTTCAAAATTGCGTTAGCTGACTTCTCAGTGAACTCTACACTGTATTTTGGACCTTCAGAAACAACCCAGAATTTTCGGGTATTTCAAGTATGCAGCTGGTTTATGGATGGTTGTTATATTCTTGTCATTTAAAGCCAAGCAAGTGGGTACCTTTGTTAGTCAGAAGGATGTCTCTTACCTAGCATTCTCATAACAAGAGTGTACAGACCAACTGCAAGAGATTTCAACTCTGGCTGAACACATCTGAAAGAGAGATGAATGAATAACAAGTGTTTAAACATATCTATTGCTGTTAATTTCACCCAACATATCTATTGCTGTTAATTTCACCCAACGCTCAGAAAATGACATAAAACTAAGCTTTTGGAAGGAGAGTGCTTCCTATGTCTGCTGAGAAGGTACAAAGTGGTATGAAAATGGGGAATTAATCTATTGTTTTCTATCACATATCTCCTGGGAAGTCCATTCACTAGGTATAGTTAAGTAAGAATTTTTAAAGGCATAGTCATGGTCTAAACTAGTGTTAATGAAATAGGTTTCTAAACTGGCTTGGTTCCCTGGCATACATGTTCTTTGCCTAATGGGAAATACCTTACTCACTTGTTGGAAATATCATATTGTCCTAGGACAAAAATTTTGCAAGAAACAGCACTAATGCAGCACCTTTTTATATACACGTCAGCACATCCTGAACTACCCAATGCCCATCTGTCTCATGGCAAACCACATTTCAAACATCCAGACTGTTCACTGATCTTGAGTTGTTATATATCCAGTTTCTGATATCTCCTTACAAATATTAATATGGTCAGCCCTCAGAAAAATGTTTCACAGAGGTGAGTTCACTTTCTGTTTTTCATGTTCATTAAGGATGACATAATGCCCATAGGACTTCCACTAAATTTGCCACTGACTGAAAATTCTCTTTAGGTTACTGAAAAGTAGATTCTAAATTGTATACTTTGTTCTGAAGCACATCCTGGTGTGCCTGCACCTGTATATTTCAACAGACATGAGCACCAGAGCCTCAAACTGAACCATAAGAGGTTCTGAATACCCTAACATCTGAAGAGCCCAATATGTCAGATGATTCCACATCCAAAAATCCTGACAAATGCATGCTATTTTAAATCCACACAGACAAAATATGCAAGCAGGGAAAGAGGATGTGTTCTGGAAAGCTAGTCATAAGAAAAAACATTATGTAGTTTTTGGAAGCAACACACTAGAACCAACTTATTGGCAGTGGCCAAGTAAGGTTTGATATTAACAGCTGTAGATATAAGCAGAATGACAAAACATTAGATATGAATGAAAAACATTGGATAAATCATATTATAGTGCAAGAGAGATGCCTTCTCTCAAAGAAAAGAGAAAAAAAAAAAAAAAGAGATGACTTTGATCACCTCACTGTAAAGCCTGAGCCATCATTACACAGTTTAACTTACCTGTACATAATCAAATATGCTGGAGTGCCTCCCAGTGCATAGCAAAAACCACTTATGACTTGTATTACTGTATAATAAATAAACATCATTGAACAATTATCACTTTTTGGACATTGCCCCAAGGTGACAGAGTTATTTCCTGACCACGAACTGCTGGCTTCAAGACAGCTGCAGTTATGGAAGACCTGGAAGACACAAAACAGACTTGGTAGGACGTTTCTCAGGCAATGAGGAATCCTGCCTTCAGACACAGGCAGAGTCTGAAGCCTTACTATTTTCTTGTTTGCCTATCCTCGAGGCAGTGGGCAGCAGCTTCTTTTCTTTACTACAAACTGCGCTCAGATTAGGAAGGGATATTCAAGTATGCTCCTAGCACTGGACACAACATCAATTTTTGGAAGATGTGTGTAGTATCTGCAGGAGTTCTGAACCTGTCTTTATGTCCCTGGAGGGCTGCTAGAGGGGAAAAGCGAGGTTGAGGGGGTGTGCTTTTAGTTGCTAGTTGTCTTTGCCTGTTAATGGCTTTTTCTGTGGAAAGCACCTGGATCCCAGGTGCCCCTCTTCTAAAGCTGATCCACCAGCTGATCCACCAGAATTACCTCAGAGCAGAAAGCAGCAGCTGCCTGTCAAGATGCAGCTTATGCAGACTGCCTGAGAACAGCAGCAGGTGTACAGATAGCACAAAAGCAATAGCTTTTAATCAGGATTTCAAGGCAAGAGGATCTACTAATATAAGGGGATCTGTGGGCCATGAATCTCAACCTCTACAGAGAAAGACTTTTATGCTGGACCACAGTCTCAGTCTCATAGACTTAGACATGTCTATTAAACTGCTATCACATTAATGATGTGCATCATAGAGGATGCTTTGATATGTTAGCATCCTGCAACTACTGACTAAAAACTTCAGGGCAGCCAAATTGTGGTTTATAAAAGGCAGACTACAAATAAACTTCAGAAAGCATGTAAATATTTTGAACTGTTATTTTCCCCTTCTTACATTCAATCCACAAAATTCTGTAGCCAGAAGGCATAAATACCTTAGTGACAGTTCCCCAGCAAATGTGTTTTCTACTAAACACATTATGCTACTCAAAACCCCTGATGCTAAATAGAAAGCAAGCTAGTAAAAGCTACAAAACTTGAGCATGCTCTTACCGTGTTCTTCCCATGTCCCTCTGAAATCGTGCATCCAGCCAGACATGCTGAAATGTATGTCAGCCCGTTGCTTCCACACACGGGATCCCACACATTGGTGGCACATTTGCAGCCAGAATTGCAGTCAGAAGATATGGCATTTTCATGATACGGAATGGGTTTGCTTGGGAGTTAAGTTGAGACAAGAGCAAGAACAACTTTTAATTCAGCACTGAGATCAGTGCAGTCCCTTCTGTGTGACAGTGTCTTTGTTCTCATAAGACCAGGGCATACATTTTAATATTTGAACATCTAAAATATTGATCTTTCTGCTTCACATTTCATCTCACTCAGGCTGATATTAAAATGATCACTAGATTATTAATAATGCTAGGACAAAATTTGCTACTACTGATTTTAACTCCCAGGCATATACAGAAAATTAAAAACTGAAACTGTTTGAGAGGTCAGCTCAGTACCTAGAGCCTTATCAGGTACCTCTTCAGCTGTTGGCAAAAATGCACCAATAGAAACTAGACTGCTGAGAACATATGCCAATCCAAATGCAAGGGTTTTTCTGGGTGCCTTGGAAAACCACCTCCTAATGCACAGCTCTGTTCTGGTATCTTTGTTTGCTCAAGGAACTAATAATAGCTTCTAACTTTTGAATATTTGTTCTGTCTTGACAGGAGAGAATGTCTTCGTTAGGCATTAAAGCTTCATTTTATTTAACAGCAGGCTGAGAGTCTGATGTGTTGCAGTCTTTCCATATCCATGCAGGATGTGCTACCAATGTACAATGTACATATTCTTTATCTTTTTACTAGGTCTGAATAAACTTTGCAAGAAAATTATTTCTGATGTAGAGATGGCACAGGGTGAAATAGAAGTATCACTCCCACAACAGCCAAAATTCCTGCATTAGTAATGATGTGATTTTGATAATGTGATTCTGATTGAACTTTTACCAGTGCTGCACATTGTCAAGCTACCCTCTGCTGATCAACAGAATTATGACAATGACACTTCATACTTTTTGGTTCCTCTAAGCATTGCAAAAGCATGTTTGTCTTTTAGCTTTCATGTCCTTGTACAGTATTTGCACTATTGCTGCTGTACAGAAAAATCTTCTCTTCATTTTATACTCACCCATCATATGATGCTGTAATTCCTGCTACCACCTGGTTCTCACAGCCAACAACAAAGTGCAAGAGAGTGAAGGAATAGGCAAAAAAAGACATGGTAAATGCAAACTTGGTTGCTCCAATGATGCTCATTTTATACTTTTTCATTATTATTCCTCCCAGGAAAATTCCAATTCCAACAGGTGGTAAAGTTGTCAATCCTGAAAGAGATTATTGAAGAGGAATGTTAAAATAAGTTAGTCACACTGGGTTTAAGAGTCAAACTTCATTCTTTAGTTGATGTCCCTGGCAGTGGTATGTTGTATGACACCCAGCCTAATCTTTGGGTTGCATATACTATTTTGAAGTTATTACATTTCAAAACAGACTGTATGCTAGCTAGCTAGCTGACAGTGATTTGTCCTCTCTTGAAGCAAGGTATCCCTCAATCAGATGGTAGAGAATTTAAAACTCCCCTGACCCTATTACTGGCATATTTTGAGTACCCTTGCTAGAATATAATGCTATTAATACTACATGATATAAATATCATAATGTAGTATTTTAATCATAATTAAACATAAACATAAATAATCTAATAGGATATAATTATTTATTCTGTCCCCATAGATACTAAAACTAGCTTATATGCTGCTTTCATATAATTAAATTTAGGAAAGATACGTCCTAGAAGAAGGTGGCCAGAACTTCTCCCCGTTCAACCATTATATAATAAATTGTCATTGCAGTGTAACTTACCAATTAGAAAGTTAGATTTAGATGCAGATTGTCCATACTGCTGTTCCATGTACTTTGGCTTGTAAGTCAAGAAACCGATAAAGCTACTGAACTGTAACAGTGAGCTACACAAAAATGTAACATACATTCGATTACTCAGTATTTTTTTCAGAGAGGTATAGAAATCTGAAAGAAAGAGATAAATGAGTTAGTTTTAAAACTATATGAAATAATTACAGGTGAGTAATCCATGAAATTTAGGGAAAAATCCTTCTTTTAACTGTCCAAGGGCAAATTGTACTGATCTTCATTTGCTAGTGAGTACCTGAAAGCAAAACCAGGCTATTGGAAAACTCTAGATGTTGAAGTAGGAGGAGAGAAACTTAATGGAAGTGTGAATTGCAGGTTAAGGCCTGAGTTCTGTGCATGTGAAGACAAAAAGGCTCCACGCAGCAAAGACTACTTTCAGCTTGCAAGTTTCAAGGCTAAGTGACTGGTGCCTTTGTAGGGAAGCACGTCTTCCATTGGGATCTGAACTTAGGAGGAATTTTTGGTGATAAAAAACATCTCTGCCCTTCACCTTTCCTCCCCTTTTATAGTGTAAGGTCTGTACAATCAGAATTCAAGCCTGCTGTGTTTTCCTCAGGCAGCAATTAGTTTCAAAATCTTCACAAGCTCTGTGATGACCAGAAAAATGATTTGGTTTTCCAGAATGCAAAAGGAAACTTCTAATATTTTCTTTAGGTCTTGATGCAGAAATGATGTTTCCTCTACTCCAATTTCTATTGCAGATTTTCTGAAGTAGGTGCCATATTGGTAATCATGAATGCCTCACAGTCTTGAAGAAGCTCTTTGACTTCTCATAATATTTATTGGATAACTCCTTTCCTGGGGATAGCTAACTCATTTACTCGTTTAATTGTACGTAAGTGTACATTTACTCATGTAAGTGTAGGGGAAGTAAAATATTCTGCAGAAGTATCGCATCTTTACTGTACATTTGCTTTCCATAATTACCTGATACACATAACACTTGCCTTTCAGCATTGTTGACCACTTTATTGGCTTAGATTTTGCAGAAGGAAGTGTCTTCCTCATGGCTCCCATATTTTCCAGGAGACCAGGTGAAGTTTGGTCCGTATTGGCTTTCAGAGGCTTTTTCAGACTCTTTGGCAGGAAGCAAAATGGAATAGCAGCTAGGAAACTGATCACTCCACCTATTAAAAAACCAAGCCACCATGCACCCACCCAGCGAGAGTCCTGTGGAGTGATAGCAATTTTTCCTGTAATCAAATGAAACAGAACCGAGTTAATTGAGAAGATGAAACTTCCCACGCTTAATTTGCTAAAAAAGCTGTATTTGTACAGTGGTTGAATTTCAGCAGTAACAATGAACACTGAATAAGAGAACTTTTAAGCAGTGAAGGCATCAGAACTCATATCCTCTGCTGTGGGGGGGATCATCTAGTTGGAAATATGTGATTTTAAAATCCCTTCCAACCCAAGTCAGTCTGTGATTTTATGATGCACAAAAACTGTAAAACTAATGTGCTAGCAGAATCTTCTCATTAAGATTGCAACTTAACTTAGAAAAAATTCTTTAGTCTCTGAGCATTCTTGCTACTAAATTCTAAGATTAAACACATTTTTTAATCCTTAAAACCTAGAAAAAGGTTCTAAAATGTTCCTTGTCTAATTCAGCTTTCACCCCAAAAGCTTCCAGTAATTTAATAAAATTATAACAAAGTATAAAATGCAGTTAAATAATAATGTATATATATATGTTGATAATCATATGATATAATTAAGGTAAATTAAATAGAATTAAGTTAATACAATTAGTTTTTAAAATACTCTTGTGCAAGTATGTAGATGAACCTGTTAGCAACAAGTATTAACTTACTTTCACTTTGCCTATTTTGCTTACCTAAATCCACAAATCCAACATCCACATAGAGTCTGGCACATAAGGATCCCAGCAGGAAACCAAACATTGGGCCGAACATGGCTATTGTGTGCAAACATGCTGAAAATATAATGAAGCAGATGATAGTACATTTTAATGGGTGAATGTTTTCTCCTGCAGAGGATAATCGACCTCTTATATTAAGAACCTCTCCGTTTATTTTATGTTGACGTTACCTACATATACAGGAACATTCTCTTCTTTAGCAAAATCATCAAGATAGGAGATGCCCAGTGGTGTTATTGGAGTCTCACCAATTCCACGTAACATGTTTCCCAATAAGATATATATCCACATATATGATGATGGTTCTTTCTCACAGGCTGTAGATAATGAGATGTTAGATTTTCATTATGGAATAGTTTAAGGGGAGATATAGTGACAGATCACAGGAAATTCAGCACGTTAGTATTTAAGGGTTGAACAGCATTCTCCTTAAAGAAGATCAGTGAGAGGCTGTCAACCTCCTTATATCTTTTAATAATCTTTATAAATCACATTCCTCCACCTTCACTGTATTTGATTCCTAAAGGTACAGGTAAGTATCACCTGTCAGAAAAAAAAAAAAAGTCCATGTGGAAAAAAAAAAGGCAGATCGATATTATCATTACTGTGTTATCTGGCATATAAAATGAGAAGTTTGAGATGGTTAGTGTGTACAGTTTGACTCTCTCTCTACCCATTTCCCATGCAAAGCAACTTTCTATAACAGCTGTATTCAATGTTGTAAGTAAGATCAGAGAAATCTCAACTTACTTCCAGTTGACTCTGTACAACTTCTCTTCCCCTCTTGCCATCTCTTCCTCCAAACCTGAGTAACTGAAACCCTTCAGAAATCTCTTTGCAAACAGACTCAGCATCTCCTTTAGAGTTAGGGTCATTTTATAGAAAATTGGACTGTGAACATAGAAAAACTCTGATCTGGGTCCTAGTATTTGCTGGATGTTTCTTCTCCAGACAAAATGCACAAAGTGCACTGAAGTATTTGTAATGTTCTCAGGAAGCTAGAGATTGAAGTTAGAAACCTAACTGAGCATCTTGCACTGGACAATGATTTACTCCACATCTAACCAAAGGAAAAACAAACTCCTATATTTATATTTACACGTAGAGTTCCTTACCAGACTGGGAGGTGTCCAAAAAGGTTTCATTCAAGTCTTGATGTGGAGAGCAGGGCTTTATGCTTGAAGTTGAGTTGGCTGAAGATCTTGTGTCTGATGCTGTTTCATACTTGTAACTGAAAACATTTAACAGTAGTTTTAGAAGAAAGGCTCCATATGGAAATGCTAGTATAGTAGGCCAGGAATCGCTTGAATGCTATTTCCCTAAAGGTATTTTCATTTAAGTATCAATCCAAAATGCTACTGAAGGAGTAAGAAGAAAGTTTACTTAAGAATATTTTAAAAATATGGAATATCAGAAGTGAACAGCAAATAAATGTTAGAAATGCTCATCTGGAAGTTATAATATTTTAAGCTGGAAATTACTTTTGAAAGTAATTCAGGCAGGACTGAATTTTTGCTGTCAACATTTAGGGTCTGGTCCAAGTTAGGTCCCTATACTGACCATGTTACCAGGGAGAAAAAGAACAATCTATGGAGTCTGAATCTCCCTTTCTATCTTGGATAAACATTTCTGTGAGGATAGGGAAGAAGCAAGGAAGGCAGATGTGAGCCTTGCTGAGGAGCATGTGCAAAGAGCTTCTGCGTAACAACACAGTAAAGCACACAGTCTGGTTCTAGGAACTAGGCTGGCTCTATTTGGTTAGGAAAGCTTATTTTTCAGGTTGAAACAAAGAGTGTTCATCGTAGAAAAAAAGTGCAGAATAGTTTCCTCATAAAAATTCAGGCAGAGATCCATGAGACACTTTATGAGTTACAATGTGCAGATGAGCTAGATGCTCAGCTTCACTTAAGCAGTGGAAAATATAAGTCTGATGCTAGTGCAAGATCTACCATCACAAAAAAATATATTCTTTAAGTTCCTCTGAACCTAGCGAAGACAAAGAGACATTAGTTTTAGCGGATGTGAACATGACATGCAAGGATGCAACAAGGAAGGCTAAGGCTCGCTAGGAATTAAATCTGGTGAGGAAGGTCAAGGAATACAGGAAGGACTTCTTTAATTGTATCAAAAGCAAAAGGAAGACTAGGGAAAATGTGGGCCCACTACTGAATGAGATGGGTGGTCTGGTAATGGGAGACACTGAGAAGATGGAGTTACTGAATGCCTTGCCTTCTTTGCATCAGTCTTTACTGGTAAGGCTGCCCCTCAGAAATCCCAGACCTTGGAATTAGGAAGTCTGGTAAAAGGAAGACTTCTCCTTGGTCAAGGAAGATCTGGTCAGAGATCCTCTAGGCAAACTTAATGCACATAAATCCATGGGACCCAATGGTATGCACCTGTGAGTACTGAGGGAGCTGACAGATGTGACTGCCATACTGCTCTCTATCATCTATGAAAGGTCATGGAGAATGGGAGAGGTGCCTGAGCACTGGAGGAAATCCAGTGTCACTCCAGTCTTCAGAAAGGGCAAGAAGGAGGAGACAGGAAACCACTGGCCAGTCAATCTCTGTCCCTGAGGAAGTGACAGGCCTAGTCATCTCTGTCCCTGAGGAAGTGATATAAAAGCTTATTCTGAAATTCATCTTTAAGCACGTGGAAGAAAAGGAGGTTATCAAAAGGAGTCAGCATGCATGATTGATCAGGTAGCCATGAGTGGTTGGGCAGTATATGTTGTCTACATTGACTTCAGAAAAGCTTTTGTCACCCTCAACTTCCTTGTAATGAAGCTTAAGAAGACAGGACAGTGAGGTAGCCTGAGAATGGCCAACAGTCAGAACTGAGAGAGTTGTGATCAGTGGTGCAGCACCTAATTGGAGGCCTGTAATTAGTGATGTTACACAAGGGTTGGTACTGGGTGTGGTCCTGTTCAGTATCTTCATCAGTGACCTGGATGAAGATACAGAGCCTACCCTCAGCAAGTTTGCTGATGATATGGAGCAGGGAAGAGTGTCTGACACACCTGAAGGCTGTGTTGCCGTTCAGGAAGATCTGGACAGGCTGTAGAACTGAGTGAAGAGGAACCTGGTTAGGTTCAACAAGGACAAGCGTAGGGTCCTACACCTTGGAAGGAATAACAGTACGCATCAGTACAGATTAGGGGCTAACTTGCTGGAGAAGAGCTCTGAAAGGAAAGAGCTGAGAGTCCTGCACGACAATAGTTTAATCATGAGCCAGCAGTGCACCCTTGTGCTCAAGAAGACCAGTGTTATCCTGGGATGCATTAAAAAGAGCATCGAAGCAGGTAATTCTCCACCTCTACTCTGCCCTGGTGAGGCCAGGTGAGGAGTACTGTGTCCAGTTCTGGAAAACTCATTTCAAAAAAGATAGGGAACCTTTAGAGAGAGTCCGGTGGAGGGCTACAAAAATGATGAGGGGCCTGAAGCTTCTTCCTTCTGAGGAAAGGCTGAGAAACCTGAGACTGTTCAGACTGGAGAAGACTAAGAAAGGATCTTGTCAGCATTAAATGGTGAGTGTGAAGAGGATGGGACCACATTCGTTTTGTTGGTGCTGATTGACAGAACAAGGCACAAACTAGAAGACAGAAAGTTCTATCTGAACATGAGGAAAACTTCTTAACTTCAAGGTGACAGAGCACTGAAACAGGCTGTCCAGAGAGGTTGTGGACTCTTTTTCTCTGGAGATATTCAGAACCAGCCCAGACACCTTCCTGTGCAACCTACTCAAAAAGATCTGCTTCAGCAGGAGATTGGACTAAACAATCTCCAGGGGTCTCTTGTAACACTATGACTCTGTGATTCTGTGATTTGGAATAGAAAATGAACCAGGACAATTTCTATGAGCACCAGGACATCTGCTGGTTCTGAAACTGAAAGCTGCCTTTGTAAGGATCTGCTACAGGAGAGCACAATTTGTTTCACAAATATACCATCTTACACAAGTTTCTAGTTCACTCAAGTCCAATGCTATGTTACCTCTAATCAGTCTTGATCTATACTTACTATCCCATGAAGAAATGAGGCATTGCTGTTAAAACACTTCCCAAAGCCATAGTAAAGCATCCAACAGCAATTACTTTGGGCCTATGAAGTTTAGCTCCAAAGTAGCTTACAAATGCAATCACCAGCAAATTACCTGGAAAGTAATGAACAAAATTAATACTAGATGCCTTGTCTCATATTTCTCTGAACAGTTTTCTGCATATTATGGAATATTATTACCCATCTCGAAGCTTCCATCAATGAAACCAACAGTAGAGGATGGAAGGTCAAATCTTCGTTCAATTTGTGTGATGGAACTTTTCATAATTGTACCAGACAAAGCTTTACTGAAGTAGCTGAATGATAAAGCAGCAAGAAACACCTGAGGGAAGATAGAAAATTGGAGGTAGGGGCAAGGGAAGATGTCACATAGAAATCAAAATATTTTTGAAACTGTGTGGAGCAATCATCATGGTGTATGCTTGTTACTCAAATTACACTGACAACACTGTGTTTGAATTTTCTGTACTCTGGTTATGAGTGGTGCCAGGATGTAATCATTGATGTTTGCTCACCACTCAGCTTCTCCCTGCTGGAAAGGGCTGGAGCTAGGTGCTGCACTGAAAGCTCCCACTTGCTTTACTTACGTTCAGGGTTGCAACAGCCATCTTAGTGACCAGAAAGCCTGATCTGACCTGTGTTGTAAGCCAGAGGTGGCCCAAAGCAGAAATCCCGAGTCAAGAAACTGGGGACTGCTTGCCTTGCTGACATCCTGTGGTTACAGCTGAGGCCCATGTTGGGCAGTAAAAATAGTGAGATTTCTAGATGTTGCAGAAATGTAGATTTTGTCATATACATACCTCATCAAGACTGATTTAATGAAACTAGTCTCACCTACAAATAATCTCAGCTCCAATTGTTTTCTGTTTGGGTCTCATGACACTTATTTTATGCCAGTTCATAACTGTTTCTAACTCAAACATATTGGTAGCCATGACACCAAAATAAAGTCTTTGCACAAGATTCTGTAACGTCTCTGGAAATAGTACAGGCTGATTTGTTCATCACTGTCTCAAATATATTGAGATATGTGCATTTTGTCTGTGTCACTTGTATATCATATATCTGACAACAAAAAGCTTGACATTCTTTTTAATTTTATAGTTGCTTCCACTAAACACACATTTTGACTTTGCAAATAAAAATGTATTTGATAAGAAGTTAAACTAAGTTTGTTTAAAGATTGTCTAACTATTTCAACATAATCTAAAAACAAATAGACTTATTGCTCAGTGGGTAAAAGTTCCAATACAACACAAGTAAAGTAAACAAAGGTAAATATAGGCTTAGACTTTGCAGTTCTATCTAATGTAAGAAATGCAGTCAACGACACGTTTGAAAATAGGTATATTTATTTTCTTTTGGTCTAGGAATGAAGATAAAATCTCACAAGCACAGACTTTGTCCTGATGTTTTAGATCTCCTGAGCTCAACTGGCAAAAAAAAAAAGGACTGTAAGAATCTGGAGCACTGAAAGCAGTGCTCTCCTGGATGTTTTGGCTGAGATCACAAACTGCTGATAAGCACGAACACACAAACAATGACTTAGATATTAAAAGTTTGAAAGTGCAATCCCCATGTAAGCATAAAATATTTGACAAGATGAAGAGGTTGAAGACCAGTTTGTCTTGTACCACCAAAAACTGTGTTCACTGAAGCCTAATTGCCATAAAGTCATTCACAGGAACATACAGACATAGATCCACAGACTTGCAGCATTGCCTGTGCATATAATAGTGAAGGTTGTCCTGTGAGTCTTCCAGAGAGCTCAGATTCTGTATCTGTGGTGTATATGGGAGGTATCTCTGAGTCAGATAAAATAAAAAATATAACAAACTTCACCTGATACTCAGTCCAAATTACTCCAGATGTATAAGAAGCTTTCAACTGCCTATTTTTTTTTCATTAATCTTTCATTTATATATATATATATATATATATATATATATATATATAAAATATATATTTTATATATAGAACTTTTTGTAGGGATGAATGTGTTCTAGCTCCACAGAGTCAGTGGAATTTAATCCGAGATAAAACTGGCTGAAGAACTAGTCGAAGTATAAACCCAAACACATTGGTATCACAAAAAATCTTGCCCAGGTAGTATTTACACCTCAGCCAGAAGTAATAAATACTAAAAGCTTTAACATGAAAGCAAAATTCTCTTTGGTTCACCATCTCTGTTCAATCTATTCTTCCTGTGTGCTCCATTTCGGCCCTAAAAATGAGTGTTGACAGCAAGCTTCAGACATCAGTGTATAATAGCCATAGTTTGAGGATGCCTCATGTCCTCCATTGGAGACTGCTATCTCTGCTCAGTAACAAAATTAGGACCTAACTGTGAATAACTTGAGAGTAAGTATGTTAGGTCTGCACTTATTTTTGTTAGGACAAAGATAAGATCCAGCCCTCCCCTGCACTCCTGGTGTGTATTTAGATCCAGAAGCAATACTGGGGAAAAGGAGGTACTCTATAATGTCAGACCTTGAACAGCATTCCTTAATATACAACAGTGGTAATTTGTAGTGATATTAGTAAGCACCAAACCTTCAAGCCTGTGCAACAGGAGGCCTTCTTTTTGACTGGTAGATTTTCACTTGTTTCATTGTCCAAAAGCTGGGAAGGTTTTGCTTCCTGGCTTGAGTCATCGATATTGGTGGATTCAGTTTCTGCTGTCATGGTTGACTTCTCTGCTGAGTGATCTGAACCCAAGAGAAAATGATAACAGATATAAAAACACACATGCCAAAATAGAGTTGTCTGAGAATATCTCCGATGAAACAGTAGTCATGGGAAAGCACTGAGATGATGAAACTGAATTTTCCATTGGAAATATTTTGTTTTAATGGCTTAGGTATTTAAATTCTGAATTACTTTGTTTGGACATCTTATATTTATTTAGATGAAATATTTCTTCACACACCCCTCAGCAACATGGGGGTTTTCTATGCCTAGAGTGACTTTTAATACTAAAATGACTAAGATGAGTAAGAGAAAAAGTAAACCAGAGGGGTCAATATGACATCAGTACAAGCTCTGCACTTGTGGGCCACGTTGCTTAAGACTCAATCAGCATTTTGGGAAGTCTTATGTAATAACACTCTGACATTCAACCAGCCCTTTTGCACCAATTTGCTGGCAACAATTCCTGGCAACAAAGAATTAGTTACTTTATCTATCTGACCTCATTTAGGGAGCTTGCATGTTTTTTCTTCTCGCAACACTATACAGGCCCCTTCTGTCTACAGAATTCTAGCTATATTCACTGACGCTTCAAATCCTTTGCAAATCAGAAATTCAGGAGAACTGCAGCAGTTCCACTGGGAAGAGCACACCTTGTATTCAAAGAGGACAAATTATTTTCTCCTGTGAATTATTATTTTTTGTTTAATGTTGAAAGATTTGTCGCACAATTAAGTTGAATTTGGTTTTATTGCAATGAATACTACATACTTCACCTTTCTCTTTTCTCATTTTTTTCTTTTTTTAAATTTATTTTACGTTTGAGAGATATAAGCAAATAGAAAGGAGAATGCTTCAGTGAAATGCTATAAGGGAGCTCTACATATCTATTTGCAAAATTCATTTAAAGAAGGAAAGCACTTGCCCGTTTGTGCATCTCCAACCACAAACAGAAAAGATTTCTGAAGAAAGATCCAGATGACACTGAAGAGCCTCGTGGAAAAAAAGGAATTGCTTGAGAGAGAGCCTTCTTCAGATCCGCAGATTTTGACACTCGGAGGAGATAAGAGTATTGGCAATAATGACCCCAAATCATAGCTGACTGGAACTGATTTATTTCACCTTTCACAGTACCCTCCTCATTTCAGAAAAGAGTGAGAATGATAGAGAGGGAAGGAAACTCATACAAAGAGAGGTTTTCTATGGTTGAATGGAGCTGAAAAAAGTTGGATGAACTTTTTCAGTGCTGGAAAATGTCCATCTGCATTTGCAAATTGCTCTGCTACAGTCTGCATAGCAGAGCAAAACTTTCCAGAGCATTTAAAGGGTAGGTGTTTTTCTAATGCCTGATGATGAAGAATATTTCCTCCCATTTAAATGGAGCAAGGTTAAGATGTAAGGATATTTAAAACAAGTATACACAAAGAGTTTTCTTTGCTGAAGTTTATGAGCATATCCTTAGGTACTAATGCTGGCATAAACAATACCTTTCCTTTCCCACTGCATCCCACAGTCTTGACTCATGCAGATACCTCTGCTTCTGTGGCTGTGCTGTAAGTCTGGGTCAGAACACAGGTCCACAAATAAACCTTAAAACCTATCCTGCTCCTTGGCTCCTCAGAAAGATAGGATCAAGAAGCAGAGGAAAGGGTCTCCTCATGCCTGCACAACTACCAGGCAGAAATGATTGTGAAATAAGATTCTTAGTGCTTGAGGAGTAGGCAAATACTTATGAGCACCTTGTCCTCTGAAATGTAGCTGTTTCTGTGTAATGTGAAGATAGTAGCTTCTTTCTCTCATAAAGACAGCCAAAGGACTACAGTAAGATGCTGGAAAAAATCATTGATGGTAACAAGTCTATGGAAGTCGGATTTTTTAGAGAGACTGAAGGTGCAACATAATTTAGAATCTGAATATGAAGAGAGAAGGAGTGAAGATGGAGAAACATAAGAAGAAATATGAGATAAAATAGAGAAAAGACAAAGGCAACTAGATATCTAGAAATGTAACTGAGTATATCCAGACATTATCAGCCCATTCTGGTAAATGTTTCAGCGAGAGGTAGTGAAGGAATGGGAATGGAGGACTGAAGTAAAAGTGGTAAATATCAGAGGAAAGGTTAAAAATTTAGAGGTAAATAGTTTTTAAAAAGGTATCCACATATAAATGTTAGAGTATCAGGCAAGATCAAGTAAGATAAAGAAAAATAAAGTAAAATTCAACTTCTGGTTGCAAAAGCTGCCTGATGCATACAGAAAAGTATGAAGACTGCTCGGTGATGGTTGCTAGTTCCTCTACAGATCCAGGGAAGGTCTCTCAGGCAAGAACAAGGATGACCAACTCCTGTCAGCAGAGAATAGATCACCACTACTTTGCAAAGGTACTACTAAAAAACGTGCTGCTTTTGCTGGAGAAGAGTGGGAGCATGGGAAGGAAGTAAAAAGATGGTGCAGCCTGTGATGGAGAGATGTCAGAGTGAGCCATGTGCAAAGATCAGCAGTTGGAGATGCTGGCAACATCTCCTGCTGTCCTCAGTTGACCTTGACCTACAAGCTGCTACATGGGCTGGGAAAATGCCATGCCACAAGAAGATAAGAAAAAATATATATGTAAAAGGTTAATTTGTTATTGATAACAACAAAAATTAGCTGTTGAGCCTAACAGTTTCAAGTACTGATGAAGTTCGTGTTCTAGATATACCTAGTGCTTTTTTTTTCCCCCCATCTTTAATTAATAAAGGAGCTGGTTACAAGCAGAGGATAAGTATGAAGCTTTCCACATCAAATATAGTCATTCAGTTATATGACTTTTCTAAAACTATTAAACTTTACTTGCACAAGCCATTCTGCTGTAGTACTAGCTTGAGACATTTGCATTTGCAGACGGGAAAGATCAGTCAAACAATATTAAAAATAATACGATCAAGATTTCATTGAATACCTTATGGAAGTGTACTGATTTACACTAGCTGCAGTGTAAATCCAGTCACCTTGTTGATTCATAAAGACATCACAGTTTCATAATAATACCTTTGAAGTCAAGGTAATACGACAAACAAACATCATAGTGCCATGCAGGCCTAAAGCTGCTTGCATTGTTCATGATATATGATGTTTACTTTTCAGAAAGACACATAGAGATTCTAACATCATCACTAAAATGTTAATATTTACAACATGAATGTTAGCAGTGTAGTTGTTCAAAGGAAACAGAGACAGAACCACACAGGTAATGTTCATTAGCTACAAACACTAAAGGACATTTTGAGGTTAAGACAAACAAAAAGAATATTAAAGCGGTTCCTACCTAGGTTCTGTATCCACAACAAGAGAAGTTATACTACCACACAAATGCTCAAAAGCAAGAATATTCTCTCCTTAAGCAAGGCTGTGTTGGTACTTGGTAGAGGAATCATTAACTTCTAACACAAACTATGGTATAAGCAGTTTTAATCTTGTCTCCTCCCAGTTCTGCCCTCTGTTAAAGGTCCCAAAATACATGTTTATCTACAGTGGTCAAAAATTAATTGGGAAGAAAATGTGCAAGTGTGTTCTATTTGCACCCTTTTGTGAAATACCTGCTTTCCCAAGCTTATTCAGTTTATAAATTCAAGTCATTCACACCACCCTGATGTTTAAAAATGGGGTATCCTGACTTCAGAGGTGTTCCTGATTACTAATAGCTAAAATGTATTTGAATAAGATGTTTTATTTTCCTAGTCTGTGGTTGATGTCCATTCATCTAAGATTGATAGAGCCAGCCAAGGACATATGGAAGGAGAAAATATCATGAATTAGGTGTATTGAACAAATTGGCTGTTCAAGAAACAGTAGTGCTTTGAAGAATGTTCAGAGTTATATCTTCAATGCTACTGACAACATAGGCAAAACCAACCTGAAAGAGTACAGGGGCTATGTGTACTTTGGATCAGCCCTTTGCCTGCTTACAGCTCTAGTTCAAGGAATCCTGTACTGGGTTCCTGGCAAGTATTTTATTTGATCATGCTGTTATTGTGGATTGCAGTTTATCCCTAAGAGTAATTATAGTTAAAAGAGAATTCCACTTTACAGCATGTGAACAATGACTACTGTCTGCCTAGACGTTACGCCAAAACGTGCCATTCCTTGCAGCTTCTGTACTCTGTGCTGCCATGACAATAACCTCACCCATTCTTTTACTTGCCATGAACAACTGTAGACTACTTAATAATGCTGACCTTTGGCTAGCCTTCAGTACTGTTATCAGAGTTATACTGCACTGCTCTTTGCTTTTATTTCTGACACTTACTTACAGTAAGTGTAAAGTAATGGAAAGTAATAGACCTTTCCATTTCTAGAATAAGAGACAACAATATCAAGGAAATGGTAGTCTAAGCTGGAATGTCATACATTATATATTTAGAAATCAATAATGAAAACTCAAAAGGCAGACTTACACTCAACTAAGAACACTAAAATTAATGGGTCTTAATTGTTGTCTTCATCTTCATCAAAGTTTAGGATGCTTTCAAAAATAATTTCATCTTAGAAAAATGTCTTAAAGCACAATTTAGATTGGAACAAATCTCTGGAGCTCACCTGGTTCAATTCTCTGTGCTAAAAGTAGGAATAACTTCAAAGCTTTGTAAGATTGGTCAGGTCTTGTCAAGTCAAGATTTGGATGGAGGTTGCATAGCATCCCTTGGCGCCTGGTTCTATGTATGACCTCTCTCATCTGTATATATGTATGTTTATGTATATATAATCAAAATCCCCTTTGTTGCTACTTGTGTCTATTGCCTCTCACCTTATTGTGCAAGAGAGACTTTGGAATTGTTTTCTGTATGAGCTCCTATTGGATAGCTAAAGAAAGTAATCAAATGCATCATCCACTCCCCTTGATTCAGTTTGCCAGTGTCTTTCTTATTTTGGATAGACTCAAATAAAACACAATATTCCAAATGCAGTTCAACAAATGATGAACAGGCAGAAAGAATCACTTTTTCAGTATTTTGTATCTTTTGTAATCATAACCCAATATGCAGTTAGTCCTGTAGGCTCAAAGGTGCACCGCTGTCTCATTTTTAACTCACTATCCACTAGGACAGAAAGGTTCTTTTCTGCAAAGCTGCTTTTTGTCTAGTTGGCTGCTATATTCCCAGTATACTCCCTTGTGTAGCTTTTTCCTACCCAATCACTGTTCTATTGCCACTCCACTGTGTACCTATCAGTGGCTTCAAGGATAACTTGGTCCGTAATCTTCCATAAATCTCCCTTCGTATTTTATGGATTTCTTTTAATTGTAGCCAAATGACACATCCATACGTCTCTTAAATACCACTAGGGATGGCGACTCCACCACTTCCCTGTGCAACCTGATGTAATGCCTGACCATCTTCCCCATGAAGAAATTCTTCCTGATATCCAGTCTAAACTTCCCCTGGCAAAACCTGAGGCCATTTCCTATGTCCTACCACTTCTCACCTAACTGAAAAGACTGATACCCTCCACACTGCAGCCTCCTTTCAAGTAGTTGTATAGAGAGATGAGGTCTCCTCTCAGCTTACTATTCTCCAGATTGAACAACTCCAGTTCCCTCAGTCACTCATCACGTCTTTTCCCAGTCCTTCTGTCAGTTTCCTTGACTCAAAATCTTTCTGTTAGTAAGTGACAAAATGGAGGCCAGTACTTGAGGTGTAATCTCACCACTGCCCAGTACACATATTGCCATTGTCCTGCTGGCCACACCATTTCTGATGCAGACAAGGAAGCCTTTGGTCTTCTTGGCTATGCTGCTGGATCACGCTCAGTGCTGTCACCCAGCATCCCCAGATCCTCGTCTGATAGGCAACTTTCTAGCCTGTCTTGCCCAAGCCTACACCGCTGCATGGAGTTGTTACGACCAGAGTGCAGCACCCAACATTTAGCCTTGTTGAATGCCATGTGATTGAACCCAGCCTGTTGATCCAGTCTTCCTAACTTCAAGCAGATCAGCATTCTCACCTGACTTGGTGTCATCTGCAAACTTACTGAGGGTGCACTTGATCCACCCATCAACATGGAGAACACCACTTTTGATCAGCCACTAATCACGTTTAACTCCATTCATGTATAGCAGGATTGACTTTTTCTATTCACAGTGCAGGCATCTTGGCCCTGGTCTTTTGATCTTCATTAAAAGACCTACGGCAACTGTTGTATGGAACATAAAAACAAACAGCTGTTTCCTCATCTTTCCTTGATACTGTGTCACAAGCTCTGTTGTTATGCTCTGACTGTGTCAAGATAAGTACTCTCTCTTGTTTCATGGTTTTTTCCATGGAGTTTCTGTTCCCATGGTTTTATTTTCAGACTGCCTTCAAATGTATTAACAGATCTACTCAAGGTTGGGTTTTTTTGTTTGTTTGTTTGTTTTTTTGCCTTTTCATCCGAAAAACATAAAAAAAACCCCACTGAGTTAAATGCACTGTTGATTAAAATACCAGAATTGGAAATGGTAAAGTATTGAATTTGGATCCAGGGCTACAGCCTCATACCTGAAAAAAGCATATCTCATCCTCTTTTTTTTTTTTCTTTCTTTCTTTTTTTTTTCTTCATCCAAGCTACAACTATAACTTATGCTCATGGGTAATAACTGAATTATGATAGCAAAAACATCTTAATAAAAACACCAAAATATCAGTGATCACTGATTACTCTCTGGAATAGAATCAATCCGTACAGAAGCCACACTAAACATCCTTTAAAGCAGGAGCTGGTTGCAGTCTCCTTCAGGCAGAGGATGGCAGCAGACTCCCAGCAGAAGTAGCTGCTAAGCCACCCATTTGCAAGGCGTGAGTTGGCAGTAGCTGGGAGCAGCCAAGCAGGGGCCAACTACAGTAAGTAACTCGATTAGAGGCCTTTTTAATCGTGGGGCACTAATCACTTAAAGAAAACCACTGGATTTTAAATTTTAACTCTTACTTAACCAACTAGAATAGCATGTAGCTCAGCAAATACTAAGCTACTACAGAATTCCTGAGAATGTGAAAACCTTTATAATAACATAAAGAGTTTCTGGAGTTTCTGTTCCAGTGCATCTAGTTCAGCTCATTGTTGTAAAGCTACCAAAAAATAAAAACATACTATCAAACTGATTTGGTGTTATCAAAATCTGTCTCCATTTCAGCTGTTGTCTGGGACTTGTTCCTTCTGCTATTCTGTGGAGCTTTTGTTTTCATAAGGACTCACAGATAATTTCGTCATTGATTCATATCGTATACCTTTCTGGTGAAAAGTAGAACTGGTAGCTCTATTTTAACAGTATTGATTATTTTTTACTTGAAAGAAATAGAGTAGTCCATCAGGTTGATTGTGTATCTTCTCTTTGCAGTCAGTCTTCACCAGTATCTTGTTGGAAGTTGTTATCATAAACAGAATTGAAAGTGTGCAAGTCACTGGCAAGTGAGAGAACCTAGGCTTTTTTGGGATCTAGTTCATATATGCGTTGCATTACAGCATAGCAGCAATGGAAACATGAATTTGTAGGTGAGGTAAGACCCCCATAACTTTCATATAGTCTAGCATATTATTTGTGATACAAGGATTAGAAAGATTTTATGGCTCAAGAAATTTAAAATCTGGCATAATATATAAAATCTCTTCACTAAGCTGTTCGTCTGGCTTGCTACTCTAGAGCAGCTGTTTCACAAGAATAGTCAGTTATTGATCTAATAACTGCAGATAACAGAAAATCCTGAAGACAGTTGTTCTAGTGAAAAAAAAGAAAAAAGTATCTCATTTCTAATCCAGTTCTGTACTTTAATTTCCAGACACTGGAACATAGTCTACCATTATCTGCTAAATTAAATAACCCTTCTTATTAGAAATCTTCACATATGAAATTTGGACACAAAATGCATTTTCTCAACAGGCTATTAATCTCTTCCTCTGTGTCAGATTCTTCCTGACTGCACAGCACCTTCACTGCTTTTTTCTATACCAGTCCCTATTTTTCAGCTGCTCCCTTCACAAGTTTCAAATTCACAGGATCAAGAAGAGGGGTGTTTTTACCACCTGTATGATAGCCCTTCATTCAAATTCACCTCGCTCAACAGCCGTGAGAAGAAGTTTACTGACCTGGTTACCATCACGCTGTGTTATTGTGTTCTGTTTACTCTAAATCCTCTTCTCTCTTCAAAATTCAGTGAAGTGTCTTAATCTGTGATGTGCCATAGGTTAATACACCTCCTGGTGATATTAACCACAAGTTGTTTAATGAGCAGTCTTAATCACCACTGAAAGACCCCGCCTTTGAACTACTTTTATCTTTTTTTTTTTTTAATGGCAACTGTGGATTTTATTTGTTCCAGAGATTTATTAGCACCAGTGAGGAAGAATTTCTTCTGCAACGCTTGGTTAGCAATGACTCCATGTTACCAGTAGAGGGGATCAACCTGAGTGAGACCTCACTCCTCTAGCCTAAAGGCTCATCCTAACTGGGGCTGCTCCATGAGGGGGCAAGAGCTGGGAGCTGAGAGTAAGCTCCTGATGACCTGTACTCCCAGCACCTGATTAGGGTGAGCAGCAAGTCACTGGTCACAGCCTCAGTTCAGTGACAATCAACTCAAGGCAAGGTATGAAGTCAGACCCTAGAAAAATCCTGGAAAACCAGACAATAACTCAGGAAGAGCAAATAGGAGGGCAGAATACAGGCACACATCTGAAATGGCTCAGGGTAGGACCAGTGCTTCTTATGAGAGGAAGATGTATTAATAATGTTTTCACATGGCATGTAGCCCATAGGTTCTTCTTAACAAGGCAGTGAGTTGTACTCTGTCCTCGGAGATTGACAGCAGTGGTTAGGAAATCTAAGGAAATTATTTTAACAGTCTCACCCTTGGAAATGAAAGGTATTTGCTTTCTTGCAGTCTTTCAAGCATGTTTAATATTGCTAATTCTAAAAAGTAATGATAACAAAATCCCTAAATTTGTTGACCTTTGTGATACGTTACCAGTTGTAGATTTAGTTTAAGGCAAGGAATTATGGTAGGAAGAATCTGTCAGGCTCAAATTAGTAATGAAACTATTTGTTCATCAATGATAAACAATCCAGAACTTGAATCTCTGATCAGACATCCATCCGTGTTTTCACTTAAATACCTGAAATACTGAAGTAAAGTAGCAGACTTGGAAATATTTCGAAGTGAAAATGGAGTATATCTGCTTGGTAACTTACAGTATGATCATTGCTGAAGACTGAGAGAAAAAGAGTCCTCATTTTTAAACCATAAAAAAAATAAGAGTTGCTGAAGTACATAACTTTATAGTGCTCTTTTTCCTTTTACGTGTAAAGAAAGTGACTCATGCAAGTAAAACCCATCCTTCAGAATCATCATCCACCAAATACAGACTTACATACATAAACTTAGATCATAACTCAAAATGTTTTGTTTTTTTTTTCCCCATTTCTTTCTTAATTAGAGTAGGATACACTTATTTCCCTTAATTTCTTTTCTTTCCCTGCTCATGTAATAGTATGATTTCTTCCCTTTCCCTCGATTTTCTTTAAATTTCTGAAAATGTACTGATTTCTGTTTGGCACTAAGTTTCGCAAGTCTTGGATATCTGCTGAAGTTTGCATTGTCTGAGACTGGGAATAAACCAAGATAGAGTTTTAGTTACCTTGAGACCTGATGGTGTGAAGTATCTCTCTTAATCCTCAATACTGATGCAGCTGGGTATTTTTGTTGTTTTTATAAAAGTATGTTATGAATAAGACCTGAGATTGGGATGCCAATCGTAGTGATTCACCTTAGCCAGAATGCTTCAGATAGCCCCATACTCTAAAAGCTTTCTCATTATTTTGTTTGGTTGGTTCAGTACCCAGCCATGAAAGTCTAAGAGACCAGACACAGTCCTCCAGTGCCTCGTTGCCTGCAACCACTGATGCTCATTTGGCTGGACACCTGAGAGTTCCTGTCTCAACTCTCCTGTATTCAGACTCACTGCCTAAAAGACTCACTCACATGGCAAACAGCAGGCTGCATCAGTCCTTCCTCTATCAACCGCATCATATGAAGTGATGGATTTAAATCCTTATCAACTGCTGAGACAGGTGCTTAAGCAACACTTCTCTTCTAAGTATACCTATCTGTGAAAAGATCAGGTAGTTCCCTAGTGGCACGCTGTAAACGTGTATCATTAATAAAGCTCAGTAAGTCCTATTCTTCTGCCTCTGATCCCTTCCACGCATCACACAGAAGACACTCAGCATTTACCTCTGGTCTGCAAACTCAGCAAGGCAGCATGGTACTTGCAGTCACTGCTGAGATGCAAGTGATGCAGAGCAAGATTGTTTTGCCAGTATTATGATGAAGGGTAAAACCTACCTTTCATCACACACAACAAAGTATTAATTCCTTTAACAGATGTAATCTGCAGTGGTGCTGTCATCATCTTGTTCAGTGCAAGCATTCTTGAGGTTTTGTTCCATATTAAGCAACACTTCCTTGTACTCCCCACCTTAAATTCATTTCATACCAAACATTATCAAACTGCAAAATGTACGTACAAAAGAGTAGTATGACACACCTTAGTTTCAGCTAGCAAATGTAATAAATTAGAAAGGAAAGCCCCAAATCACTTTGTCTTTAAATTCATTTTATTCTTCTGAAGCTGTCTTGTCATAGCTTTTTTAAAAATTAATCATTTGTATCTCATATCCGGGTGTTATTACATTGCATAGAATGCATGGAATTATTCAGTTCACTGAGTACTAGCTAGAAACAAGAAACTGCTGGAGACTAAAGAAGCTTGATTTTGCAATTTCCTTCGGATAATACTCCTGCGGAATTGTCAACTGAAATGACAATGTTTCTTGCTGTTATTGCTGGTCTGTAGCAGATTATACTTGAAAAGAAATTCCTAACCACAACATTTGATGGCCTAAATGCTGTGGATTGAATGCAGGTGATGCCCAGAGTCTGTAGCTGATTTGTCCTTCCAGCAAACCCCTGTCTTCCTGCTCCACACTGGAGAGCTATGTGCAAGAACTGATGCAGAATACCCCTGTACTTTGCAGGCTGCCAAGTCAGGCTAGTAGTATGGCTGAAAGCTGCATTTCAGCCACCCCTTGTAAGCAGAAGCTAGAAAAGGGGCAGCAGCAGCTGTTGCAGCTTGGCAAGGAGGGATGGAACTCTCAACAGCCACAAAACGTGCTTGTAGAAATCTGCATCTCCCCTGCCATAACAAGTCCCCTCACTTGAGTGCTGTTGACTCTGCAGGACAAATGGTGAGCGGTGTTTTCAGAGTTGGACATGTGCTAAAATATCTGTATTCTTTGCTTTTCATATTTATGGTGAAAATTACAGGAAGGTCAACATTATTCAGGGTGAATACTAAAATACTGCTTCACTGATGACAAATTTTTGCCTGAAACACCACTCACTGGATAACGTCACGATGGAGATCTGCCTTCCTAAAGTCTAGTCTCCTTTTCTGGCCAGTAAGTTGTTTGAATTAAATGATCACTATTGACAAAATTATCTTTCCTGCTCTTTGTCACACAGGTGTCTCTTTCCCCATTGGCTGAGAGGGTTTCATCTTGCAGAGCAGACTTCTTCCGGAGAACCCATAGGACAGCAATACTGAAGAAAATGGACACAGTGCCCAACACCAGTGTCAGCCCCAGGTACATGTATCTGAGAGAAAAACAATCTGTCAGAGCCTATCTCAAAAGCAAGGCACAACTAGAAGGCAGTAAGGACACATTTATATTTCCATGTGATAAGTTAGGAATGTGTTCAAGAAAAGTGGTAAGGAGATGACGCTGGAGCTCACCCAGCTCACTGCATAGGCTGTGACCAAAAAGGGTCTCAGGCATTGTCTGACTTCTTCCTTTTCGATGTACATCAGTAAGAAGAATGCTAACGTTTCCAGGGCAATTAATTTTTTGCTTGTCTCATAAACAGTACCAGTTATACCAAAAGCATTCGGTGGTTGTTTTGCTTTACAAACGTAATGACAGTTGCAATATCAACAGCAATAACAGTGTCATTGTTCTTTGTTAGGAATGAGTCCCAAATGATCTTTTGTTCTTTTCTTCAAATTTCCAAACCATGATGTGCCCCTCATTTTTTAATTTTATTTAATTTAATTTTATTTTTGTTTATTTATTTGTTTTCCTGGCATTGAAACCTCAGCAGCTGACTTATTCTCTCTTTTCCCTTTTATCATTGTTATTGTATCATTGTATCACCAGAATGGAGCAGTGATGAGGTTCAGCAGCCCTTCCACATATACACACAGAAGACTTGCTAAGAAAATTTGGGGAAGGCTCAGTAGAAAATTGAGATTTTAACTGATTTTTTTTCCTGAATATTTAGTGACTTCCACTAATATTGAAATATAGCATGGACTAAAAAAAGCCTAAACCAGAAGAGAATGCTAAAAACAAAGCATTCTTGCTATTTCTTCTGGCCAAATTCTATCATTCAAGATCATTTTTTAACCGAAATTTTCTGATAAAAATTCTACCAGTGCTGGCTGTACATGTACTTAAAGAAAGCAAATTAAAGAATGGGTGGAGAAGAGCTGTTACCTGAGTGCACTGGAGTCGTAGAGTCTGCATGCTCCTCTTCCCCCACATCTTTTGCTTCCCCATTTCAGGCAAGTAGTATCTATTGCCACTCCAAAATATACTGGAGCTGGAATCCCAGCTGGGTGTATTTAACAAAAAAACAGAGGCAAGATTACTTTTCAGGGTGACCAGTTCTGATCTAGACAGGCACTAACATAGAACATTAAGTGACACATTCAAATAGCAATGACACTTTCACACTTTTTACTAATTTAAGAAGTCACGACTTGTGTTGCCCAAATGAACACTTTCTTCCCTATGAAAAATCAGGATTGAGTCAGAAATGAAACTGATCATTAGAAAGCCTGCTGAAGTCAGCAAGCATCTTTACCAAAGATGGTAGTGAACTCTGACCTATAGTACACCTATACTTAGATTAGTTCCCTCAGTGACTCATAAAAATACACCTGAAAAATTATTATTATGAATTCTCAGCCTTATCTCTTCTGTCATGCTTGATGTTGAATAAAGAGAGACAGAAAGTAGTTTTTGTGTTGGCTTCATAGTACAAAGGATCACTTGCCACCTCTATATGTGTTAGCAGGGTACATTTTTACTATAACTATTTCACAGCAAGAGGATTTACAAAGTCACAGAATCACAACATGTTTAAGGCTGGTAGGGACCTCTGGGTCCATCTGCTCCAACTTCTGCTCATTCAGAGACACCCAGAGCAGGGTGTACAAGAGCACATCCTGGTAGCTTTTGAAGATCTCCAAAAAAGACTCTCCATAGCCTCTCTGGGCAACCCATGCCAGTGCTCTATCATCCACACAGCACAGATGTTCTCTGTGATGTTCTGAGGGACCCTTCTGTGCTTCAGTTTGTGCCCAGTGCCTCTGGTCTTGGCACTGGGCACCACTGAAAAGAGTCTAGCTCCATCTTCTTTGCAACCTCCCTTCAGGTATTTATACACATCAGTGAGATCCCTCCTGAACACCTCTGAATGGAACAGTTCCAGCTCTCTCAACCTCTCCTCGCAGGAGAGGTGCTCCAGTTTTACAGATATAAATTTGCACCTCCTTTCCAATCCTTCTCCTATATTTTTTAAAGTCATGTAATGTTAACTTGTCAATTAGAAGTTGCTCTTTCAAACAATCCAAGTTTAATTCTAGGACAAGTAATTAGTGAAGACATTAAAATACATCCAAGAATACGTCTGGACTTACCAAGTACTCTTACTGCCAATGTGTAGATACCAAGTGCAAATGATTTCAAGTGTGGTTTAATGCATCTAAAAACAAAATGTTAAGTAGAAATATAGAATTGATTGTAAATAATTTGAATCAAATTAGAAATGAAGGAGGAAATAAATGTTACTTTTCTTTCCTTGATGGTATCAACTTCAACAGAATCACAGAAATATATAAATAATATGATAAAATCATAACAGCAGCAAGGGATTCTAAACATCTATATTCAATACCCCATTTCAAGGTGGGACCCTTTCAGATAAGACCAGCACTTTGGAGTTACTTATACAAGACAAGAACACTGTGTAAAATCATGCATCATAATAATCCTTTACAATTAAAAATATCTGAAATCATGGCTAATAACCTGAATTAGTAAAAGGTATTTAGGCACAATATTGTCCTTACCCTGTGTCTAGGAGCAAGATCAAACTTCCTGTAAAAGTAAATCATTCAAACCACTGTCAGGCCATTTACAGCTAGACATTTCTGAGTTTGTATAGGGGCCCAGAACAGATATCAGTGCTTTTGGCTTGAGAACAGCTCTGCTCCAGCCTTGGGCAGGTGGCTCACCCAGAAAAGTGGGAGTGGTAGGGCTGAGGACAGCTACTCTTCCTATTCATGCTATATGGAACTAATCTAAGTGTGCTGTTTCACCCAGTTTGGCTATTACAAAACCTAATCTAGCTAGAGTCTGTGCGCATTGATGGTCCCAGTCACCCGACTGAAATGGGTGCTTAATATGTGTGGTGACTAACAGAGGTGCCTCATTGTGCTACTTGATAAAATTCCCTACTGTTTCAGTCATTTCTTTCACTATGAAAAATAGGCTGAAATTCAGTTGTTACTATGAATTAGCAGGTATGGCTAATGTTCTCTGAAAGGGGATAGGCTCAGTTTCTGTAGAAATTCATGAACATCCCTGAAAGACATTGTAGAACTAGCTCTTTTGCTCCCCATAAGTTTTGCCTAGTTTTGTTTTTTCCCAATGTAGTTGCCAGACAGCAGTAAGAACCCATATTATTGACTGTACTTGGGTCATCCTCCCATGATTTTGGGACATTGCAAAATGGCATGAAGGTTATGTATGGAAGACAAAATCGAAGCATAGACAGTTTAAAAAAAAAACAGCATTGTATGCTTCTCTTGTGATTCAAGTGTTTTGTTCTCTGATGACCTGATCGTGGTGTATCATCATACTGTCTGTTACTCATGGTTTATACAGGCATTGGCATCTATGCAGAACTGAGTGCAGTAATCTTTGTTTTGACCTCAATTATATATGCTACACTAGCAGGCTTCAGTCTAAAAGTTCTTTTAATCAAGTATAAGGACATGGAAAGCCAAGGATGGAAGATAAAAATTCAATATTTATTATGTGTTCTGTTGGATTTATATCCTTCTCTTTCAGATGGAAAAAAAAATAATTGTTTGAGCATTTGTAATACCTTTTCACAGAAAAGGTAGTTGTCTGAGATCGTGAAAGCCAAATCTTTCAGGAGACCTGAGTCTTCTTTTTCACTCCTAATCACATTCCATTAATAGCTTGTGCTTAAACAACAGCTATCTGAAGAACAGGGTTTATTTCCTCCACAACTTCAGGGCTTTCCCAAGTTCCCTGGTAATTGTAATTAGCATAATACCTCTAAAAAAGACATTTCAGCAAATGACTGTCACCAGCTACAAGTGTATTTCAGTGATTTCAGTCTTGTAAACCCCTGAAGTACATGTCAATAAATCTTACAGGCTTTTAGGGATTTAGCAGTATTTGTGCTTCATGGCAGCGGCAACAATGGCTGCTCATCTAAAACCATAAGATTGCTTAAGTGCTGGAATATTATCAGAGATGACAATACTGAATAATCTTACAAACAGGTAACTTGTTAAAAAAAAAAACCACACCAAAAAAACCAAACTTAAATGAAGTCTGCAGCTTGACCTTGGGATTGCTTCTGAAGAGCATTTGTTGCTGGTTTTTTTGGTTTTTTTTTTTTTTTTTTTTGTTTGTTTGTTTGTTTGTTTGTTTTTTTTTTTTCTGGGAACAGAAGCACACTTTCGGTTCAGACAGATTTTCAGGGAAAGCAGTCAGTGATGGATTTCAGAAAAGCAAGCACGAGCTTAAAGTGGAATTGTGCCCGCAGGTCACTTACAAGGAACAAAACAAAGGGATTGAACTTAATGAATTCTGTTTTATTTAGCTGTGCTTTGGATTCTGACACCTTCAGTTCAGCAGAAAAACACTTAACTCCTCAGTTTCAATTAACTTGTATCTCAAAGTAAAATAATTTTCAACAGGAACAAAAGCTACTGGAGCAGAACCAATAAAGCCTTTTTTTTTTTTTTTTTGCTTTTATATGCAATTTTTTAGGACTGATATTGAAAAAGCCCTCCAAGATTTTCTAAATACATCCACTAAGCTGTAAGTCCCCTGGGAGCAAGTGGTTGGGGCTGCAAGGTGCAAGCATCTCTGTGCAATTCAAGCTCAGTTTCAGCTTCGTGTGGTGGAGACAAGATGGAGATCTGGAGGCTAAGCATGACAGAGATTGTGCAAAGGCCCTGTGTGATATCACAGCTGTACATTTTCACCCACATGCTTCATGGATATAAGGTAAAAAACATGTGGAGGGATATGGGAAGGAAACTGCATCCTTACCACTTTTTATTCAACAGAAAATCTCGCCTTAATAGGGGCAACACAACTTCTGAACTTGTCAGTTATCCTCCTCTTGGGGCACAGTGAGTGGGGAAAGCTATGCACTATGCACAGGTTAAGGTGCAGATCTCACTGTCAGTGCCTGTGGAGATCAGTGGAGAAGTATCCTCACCTCAACCATTTCTGTAAGCCTCTGTATGAGCATTACTTCTGGCTCAAGGGTTGTGCTGGAATCACAGCTGAAGTTACATTTCCTTATTTAGGCTTTTCCCTATAGTCTATATACAGCCAGTTCTAACACTAGCTTTTTCCATGTGGCATAAAAACACTGTCCCATTCCAGAAAGTTTCATTCAAAAGCAAAGAAAATTTGGGTGTAAGAAAAAACAAAAATAATAAATCTTAGTTAGAGAGTATTTAGTGTTGTTTTGTTTGAGAAGTAGAACGTACACATCTGGAAATAATTTGGAAAAAGGAACTGAGAAAGAAAGCCTTCCAAGGCAGAGTGGAGCAGCACTTACTTAGAATCCAAAAATTGCAAGAAGCTGACAAAAACCCAGATTAATCACTGGAAGTATTATGTTCCTTTTGCACTTTCTAAAATTAGTTTAGAAGCTTATACTCGGTGATGGACAAACAGTCCCAGCAGTTAAGTACATAGTGGAACAATCCTTTGGGACTAACTTTTAATAAACTCATGATTGTTACAACAGAAAAAACTCCAAAATAAAAAAACAGCTCATGCAAAATCTTTTTTATTATTATTATTATTTGAAGAGGGAAATGTAGGATATAACAATGATATGGAACAATACAACAGACTTGAGAAGAGAAGAGCTGAGGGTATGTAGATGGTTTGCATTAGGTCACTTGGGTGTATGTGTATACTGGTATACATAGGATGGAGGGAAAGCTGACTACCTATAAGCATATACATGCACACAGTGGTATGTGTAAAGCACATTTCCATTCAAACCATGGCTGTTTAACTCTGTTCTGGTGGAGTAAAAGATATTAAGTGAAGCAGAACCTGACATAAATGATAGCTAGGCATCCTATATTATGTTTAAAATCAGAAACATATAGCATGTATCTGTAACTATAAACACACTGTTGTATCAATGGTAGAATGCCTGTTAATAAATGAAAAAAAATAGTTTGAAAGCTATCTCACATTTTACAATATTAGGGAATAGAAGGAGACCCAGTTTCACACATCAAAACATCTTGAAAACATTTGCCAACGTTAGCAGAAATAATGATTGCTTACCTTAGAAGAAGTATGTATCCTGGTGTGCCACCTACTGACAAAGTATATGAAGTGATAACTGATATTACCAGAAAGTACAGAAACATTTTCGGACACTCATTTCCTTTTTGACATGGTCCCATCACAGCTGAGGAGCTTCTTGATGGAGATTCCAGAATCCCTACACAGCTGCAGTTAAAGAATACCTGTAAGACAGCAGGTAAAAGTGTGTGATAACCAGAGTAGCAAGAAAGTGCTCAGGAATTGCACATCATGCTTTTCTGGTTAGCCAAAATTTTAAATCCTAACTGGAAAAGGTTTTTCCACAGGAAAAGGCTTGTTAGTTGAGGAAAATTTTATATCTCTTCTTGGAATTTCTAATGGAAACAGCAGTTGAGAGAGTTTTAAATGTGGGTGGCAGATCGCTAAAAACCTCAGGAGTTTCTGGTTGGAGAAGACATGCCTTACTCATTTTTAATTCACTCACTCTCACAGAACTGGGCTATGAGGAAATCATGTATGGAAATGAAAGGCTCTCACAGTGTTTTTCCCACTGCCGTTGGATGCCTGGCAGCCGGCAAGACATGCAGAAATGTAGGTGATGCCATTCTCTCCACAGATAGGATCCCAGTCATTCTGGGAGCACATGCAGCCCAAGTTGCACTCTGACAACAGGCCTTGCTCATAATCAACCTTCTGCTTGGTCCTGCAGGAAAAAGAGGAACAGCAGTGATATTTTCTGACAGATGTGGAGAAAATTGTTATCAGCTCACGGGGTTTGTGTCTTTAGGCCATTCAGGTGTAGTCTCTTCCTATCAGTACAGCAGGGTAGATTCTTATTTCTCTGTTGTCGAGAGGATTTCACAATATCAGAAAGGGATTTCATAGAATCACAGAATCACAGAATGGCCTGGGTTGAAAAGGACCACAGTGAACATTTAGTTTCAACTCCCTGCTATGTGCAGGGTTGCCAACCACCAGACCAGGCTGCCCAGAGCCACATCCAGCCTGGCCTTGAATGCCTCCAGGGATGGGGCATCCACAGCCTCCTTGGGCAACCTGTTCCAGTGTGTCACCATCCTCTGTGTGAAAAACTTCCTCCTCATATCCAACCTAAACCTCCCCTAGTTTAGTTTAAAACCATTCCCCCTTGTCCTATCACCATCCACCCTTGTAGCCATTTCCCTTCCTGTTGATACGCTCCCTTCAAGTACTGGAAGGACACAGTGAGGTTTTCCCAGAGCCTTCTTTTCTCCAAGCTAACCAAGCCCAGTTCCCTCAACCTTTCCTCATAGGGGAAGTGCTCCAGCCCTCTGATCATCTTAGTGGCCCTCCTCTGGATCTGCTCCAAGAGCTCCACATTCTTCTTGTACTGGGGACCCCAGGCCTGGATGCAGTACTCCAGATGGGGCCTCACAAGAACTGAGTAGAGGCGGACAATCACCTCCCTCTTCCTGCTGGCCACTCCTAATGCAGCCCAGAATATAGTTGGCCTTCATGGGCTGCAAGCACACACTGCTGGCTCATGTCCAGCTTCTCATCCACCAGGACCCCCAAGTCCTTCTCAGCAGGGCTGCTCTCAAGGGGTTCTTCTCCCAGTTTGTATAAATAACCTGGGATTGCCCTGACCCAAGTGCATTTATCCAAACTGAGGAAACTACCTTGCAAGACAACTCTATCTACACCTTCATCTAGCTGCTGATGAACACAACCACCATGCAGTTCCTGGGGCTGTAATAGCAGGGCTTGGACCAAGTGTACCTCACAGCTAACACCATGGTTAACTCATGGTTAATTCATTAAACCTTCAGTTTTGGGTTCAGAGGCTATTAAACACCATGCTCAGCAGCACACAGAGACAAGGAACAACTAATTGAATCTCACTCCCCTACTGAACTCTTCACATTTCCTGGAATCCCTGTGTTCAAATGATGGGTCCCATGGCAATAATAATTAAAAAATAATCAGAAAAATAATCTGCACTTGTGGCACAAAACCCAAAGAGCTGAAGGCAGCAGTCACAAACAGGTTGTGACACAATGCCCACTGGAATAGACAGAATGGTTTCCACTGCTTTGAATCACACTTCTGAGAAACATATTTAGGTCACTTTTTCAACAACATATACTTTCTGGAATACAACAATCAAGGAGTTTTCTTCACAATAGCACTTTATGCTGAAGTTTGCCCTTCCCAGCATACCCATGGTAAGATATGGTCAGTCCAGCTATATCTGAGTTCTCACAGCCCATGGCAAACAATGAGAGCAACAGAAGGTAACCAAAAAAAGATGATCCTAGGGAGATTTTTGCAGCCCCTAAAACATTGATTCTGAATTTCTTCATGATCAGTCCGCCAGAGAATATGCCAAAGGCCACAGCAGGAATGTTGATAAGACCTGAAATCAAACAGAAAAATTTATATTATTGAAAACTAGCTCAGTGGACTATCCTCCACAGCAACTAAAGCAGCAGCACTAATAACATAAAGCAGTAAAATATAAATCTTCTTCAAGTTGGGCATTTTATTTGTCCAAATTTCTGTAAATGTGCTGGGACTGCTTTTAACTTGCTCCTAGGGAAATGCTTTATTGGTAGGTCTTTGAAAGCTTAGTATCAGCAATACCTTTGTTAAGATCTAGATAACAACATTCTAATTTCTCAAGCTAGGTGGTTTTCTGCGCTATAAGTTTGTCAGAGGAGGGATCATTATAGTGTTGATTCAAATATTCCTAGTGCTGTTCCTCATGAATGGTGCTCTAGGCTTAGAGAAGTTGCCTGGGACATTGGGCTGCTATGGACAGCCAGGGTCCTGTGGGGTTCTGGCACCCTCCCTATGTCTCTATTCATGTCCTTCACCACAGAGCAACAGAAGGAGCAGCAGAGGCCATGCTCCTGCAGGGCTGTGCTGCCTGAGGAATCATAGAATCACAAAATGGCTTGGGTTGGAAGGGACCTTAATGGTCATCCAGTTCCAATTCCCTGCCATGGGCAGGGTTGTCACCCTCTAGATCAGACTGCACAGGGCAGCAACCTGGCCTTGAACATCCCTCCAGGGATGGGGCAGCTTCTCTCCTTCCCTTTTGCACTGACAACAAGAGCCCAAACTGTAATTCTCAGGGGCATATTCAGTTTTACCCAGTGTTACAAAGCCTGGAGAAAGACCTGCTCCTTCTGTCTTTATTGAGCCATAAAACTAATGATTCCCCAAAGAAGCCTCAGACAGGGAGAGAGCAAGCGATATGCCATCACAGTCACACACAGGAGATTTATGTAATTTCTTCAGTTTTGGTTGTTGGAAATGCTCCCCTAGCTGAGTTTTGTATCCCTAAAAAATACATATAAGCCATGAGCACCCTTTTTGTAATAGGCTTCAGGCAAACAAGTGGAAGAGCAGTGAAGGAAATATGTAATATTGTGTGACCACTGACTCCTACTGGAATAGTTCTGCTCAAAGCTGTGTCCATATTGATAGATATGGACAAGATAAAAAAAATTCTGTGCAGTACAGATCTATTTACATCCAAAAGATGTAAATAGAGACCACCATAAAAGAATCTGCACAATCAAGCAAGGTACACTTTTCTGGATTTCATAGTTACTGAAAATGATTTTCCCAGCTTTACCAGCTAGCTTCAGAACATTAAATTCTAGTTTGCACAGAGTTCTGTATTTGTTTTGCAGCTTTTATTTCATGCTGACATCTAGTGGTGCTGAGCTGAGCGAGTGTACAAAACAAAAGGAAGTACAAAAGCATCCATGCCCTCAAACATATGATGAAGTTTCTGAAGTTTATTCAGATTTCAAGCGACTTGATGAAAAACACATATTCATGTTGGCATCTGATCTCCCTACTAGGAAGTACACTGGGATCTCTTGAATTTCTGGCTTGAGTATGTGTTAAATCCATCTGCATGCATGGAAAAAGCAGTGCTGCATGCATGGAAAAAGCAGTGCTGAGCATTGATGCTAGAAGTATGCTTGATGTTATAAAGAGAATTATTCCATCTGGCAAAAGCATAAGTCAGTACTTTGGCAAGTATGATAGCCCCATTCAGTTACTGCTGAGTTTCAAGAGACTTCACTGGGTGGCATTTTTCATCTGCATTCATGTGAAAATTATATTTCAGGGGATTTCAGAAGTAGCACCCAAAGCGCAGCATACGTAAATGTAGAGTCACAACAATCTCTTGTGGGTGCCCTGTCCAAACACTTTGAAGCTGCAGCTTTTCCTGTTCTCTTTTTCTTGGGGAGATTGGGACTGAGTGTGAGAGCTGCATGATGTACCAGAAAGCACACACACCATGCTTGCCCATTCCTGTGCACCTCTTTTATTCATACATATGTTTTATGGCCTTACAGATCAATCTATGACTTGACACTGGCATGTCCATATGACATCATGGAAAACAATACTGTGCATATATTTATGGAAAATAATACATATACACCCTTTTTCTCTCTAGCATGTTCACTAGTTTGTGACTATTGAAAAATATCTTCTTCTAGCCTCCAGCATGCTTTGTTATTGATGTTACAGTGCTTCAAATTGCTCTGACAATTCAGATGTCCTTCAAATATATGGCAACATAAATATATGGCAATAGAAATAGAAAACAAAGAAATAGAAAAAGATTGAAGAGGAAAGGAAAGAGAAATAGACACTGTTAGTACAAGCAAGCCCTCAGATTTCTTAGCAAGAGCGGATTGAAAGAGGAAGACAAGGGAGAAAAGGGGAAAACCCCTTGTTGTAGTGATGATCACTTGGCCAGGACCCTTCCCTAGCTAAGCTGTCACATTTTCTCTGGTGGATGCTTTGTGAAATCAAATGGATCTTAATCCTCACTCAGTTTGCACATACCTGAAAGCTTAGCTCCAGAAAATCTGTAAATACAATGAGAAGTACTGTGCTGAATGCAGGGATTGTTTTCAAGACTTTCTCTGGCGATTGCCTATGCCTGAAGATTTCTCCTTGCTTGTAGGGGTGTTGTGCCAGGAAATTCCAGCCTCTGTCTTTAAGGAATTAACATAGCACAATGGATCACTACAGCTTTTCTGCATATATATACTTTGTTGCTGTGCAACTAAAGCTGCTCTCAAATACGGCAGATCCCTCTGTATTGAACAGACGTAAACCTCTTTTCTGTCTAATGCTGTTGAGTCACTGTACCTCAGAAACTGAGGCTGAGTAGGTTCAACAAAGTGGACAGTGAAGTTCACCATCCTGAAGGCATTCTCAAAAAGCAGCCATCTCAATACTCAATGCTGCCCCTGCAGCTAAATGAGAAAGGTATCTTCTTCCTATGAGTCCGGCAGAGCAGAAGCTCAGTGGTGCCAGCAGAACCAACACTGCCCACTCTCAAGCTGTCCATACAGTCTGGGGTGACTAACTCTTTCTTAGATAGAGTTAGGGCAAAAATACTTTATTTCCCTTCACCTACATTGCACTGACATAATGTTAATTTTAATTCATATGTTATATGATCATTTATATGACTTTAACTTCCTCTTACTTAACATCAACCTCTTTGGAAAGTAAGAAAGAAATATCACAGCCACTTTATGGTCAGTCCTTTAGCATGCACTGAGTTGATCTTCATTTTGTTGAAATAAGTGGGAAGCCAGCAAGGAAACAAATTTATGTCAAGTATTTTAAAATAAATTATTTTTCAATTTTTCTAGAAGAACTGGAAATGAAGTATCAAATTGTGCAATCTTTTACAGATAAACTATGAGCTACCAAGTGCTAAAGCAGAAATAAAGTAACTTAATTTCTACAAGCAACTACTTAAAAGCCAGATAAGGAAGGAAGGGAGAAAAAAAACATAGCCTCAAGAGCAATTTTCCCTTTATGTATGCATACGCCACTCCTAAAATGTCCATTTTTTAAGGAATCAAGAAGCAGATATAGCATTACCTATAACAAAATTAGTTTTTGAAGATGTTTGCCCATACTGTTGTTCAATATATTTTGGCTTATATGTCACCATGCCAATTAAAGAATTGAAGTGAAGGATACTTGCACACAAATAGAGACTGTAAACTGGATTTCCAAAGAGGTTCTTCAGTGATGGCAAGAAGTCTGTAAGACAAAACAGTAGAAATGACAACCAGACCAGAGAGGGAATAACTGCTGTGAAATATGTTTTGTAATCTGTGTCTTCCAGAGGAGAAATGCAGGACATTTTGGGGGGAACAGAGTCCCACTATGTAAGAGATGCACTCCTGGATGGTGGGAATGGTGGACTAAAGTACTAAGAATCAGCTTTCCAGAACAGCCATCTTGATTTAGGTATCTTCTTTTGATCAGAAAACAGGGCTCAGCTGTTACTCTGTGTCCTCAACAGCTACAGCATCTTTCAGCTGAAATTAGGAGCAGATGGTGCTATGCACAACTGACAGTAAGCACAGACATTGAGTTACAGATTGAAGTATTGAGGGAAAATACTTTTGGCAAAGTAGAGCCAAGGAAATGCAGTTGTACAAAAAAAAGCACTTTTGTTAAAATAGAGATAGTCTCCTGAAGTACTGTACCTGGTATGTTCCTATCCTTATTCTGATCAGCCATTGTATGCATTTTATGGATGACTATAAAGAAAAAGAAGGTTTACTAGAAACTGAGATTTTTAGTTTTTGACACCCCACATCTGCAACAGCCAAATTCTGTGAATGACAAACTTTTACAGTTTTGTTATATTTGCTGTACCACTAGCATAATTTTAAAACTCTCAGCTGGATAAATTCTACACGCAAGAGCAGGTCTACAGAACAATTAAGAGACCCTTTTTGTGCATTCAAATTATGTGGAAACTGACATCTGAGGGAAAAAAAATACTTCTGAGGTTGTTAAAAAGTTTGAAAGCTAGTGAGAAAAAGACTCAGCAGTCAGGACAGAAGCTCTGAAGACTTGCCTTTTGCCATCTCAGCAAACTTCATTTGTGGTTGATAAGATTTTTGTTGCTCTTTGTTATCCTGAGTGATGAACTTAGACTGCTCAGAGGAGGTGCTGGAGTCCTTTCTGCTCTCTGGTTTTGGGAGGTGCTTGGGCAGGAACCAGAATGGAATACCAGCCAGAACACTGATAACACCTGCTATTAGGTAACCCAGCCACCAGGCTCCCACCCATTGCACATCCTTGTGAGTTATTGTTATGCTGTCTGGAGAAAGTCAAGAAGAAGAAGAAAAAAAAAAAGTTGTTTAAGGAATGTTTGCTGATAGCAATGAGGATAATTTTGTGGGAACTTTTCTCCAGAGAAGTCCATTCTCCTCCCACCAGATTTAGCTGTGCCATGTGTCTCTGTGGATAATATAAGAGCAATTTAGCAATTTCAGGGAAGTGACAAGACTTGCTGATTCCTGTGTCACACTGGTGTCCCGTTCCTGACACCAGAGTGTCCCAAAACTCTGCTCACATATTCCCAAAGATGCTACGAGGATCAGGATACAGAGTGGTCCAGTTAAAAACACTGCTGCCCCAACTATGCTGTTCTGTTTAAGGGTCACAAGCCCAGCTAGAAGAAAGATGTTGTATCAGGAAGAACTTAGTTAAGATCTGTTGCATGCATTGCAATACCTGCTTTCTAGGCAATGGTGGTCTATTGGAAAATGAAAAAGGAATTCTCTTGGCAGGAGCCTCAGTCCTGTCACTTCCTGGTGCCTACCGTATGCCCATAGCTACTCACCAGCACAACTCCTGAGGGCACCAGAGCTGAGGCTGTGCTGGGGCTGAGGGAGCATTGGGCCTCCTATTTCTTCCATACTTGGCCTTATGGATAGATTTTACTGCATGAGGCACTGCATTGCAGTCATCCATTTTATCTCGGAGAGTAGCTGCTCTGCCCTCATTAGCCTTTTATCTATAAAAGCTAACTTAATAGCTCTTTAACTGGAACACATGCCTAAAACAGGCATACTGGAACTTAAGTGATTTTTTTAAACTTGATTTTTCTGACTTACCAAGGTCTACAAAGCCAATGTCAACATAAAGTTTGGCACACAGAGATCCAAGAAGAAAGCCAAATATTGGACCTATAATTGCAAGTGTCTGTACGCAGCCTGTAATGGAAACCAGGGGATTGTTACTCTTCTGAGTGAAAGTGAACATCAACTCTTGCTGCACAAAAAACAGTATAACGTGACAGGTAACAAGTGAGACAGTCTTAAAATACTAATCCACCTTTGCTCTCTTGTGCATCAGTTACTCAAATTAGCACTTTTGCAAGAAGGAAAAAAACACAATAAAATTTCACACACTTCAACGTCACTTTGATATTTTGTTGTTAAAGAACAATTAAAAACCAAAATTCAGCCCAACATAATAAATCAGGGAATTAGATAGCCTAAACTTAATAATGGCACCAATCTATAATTACTATAAACTCTTTAGCTGGCTAGATTAAAGTAATTGGAGAACAAATATCATTTACCAAAATAAACTTCGAATTGTGGTAGACAATGAGCAGGCAGAAAAATCACTTTGCTTGGTATCCAATCTTAACATATTTAAAAACTCCTTAAGCTAAACATTCCATATTTTGAATGTTCAAAACTGATCTGGAAATCTGGAAAGACTGAATCTTTTAAACAGAGATCCTGAGGTTTTTCCAAGCTGGAAACTGTGAGAAGAGATGTTGATGGTGAAAGACCTTTCGGTAATATTTTAGGTGAATACTCAGAGCTCTTCACACAATGAATACAAGAAGAAAAAGGTGATCCAGTTTTTCAAGCCTCAATTACTATTGGTTGTAATCCTGTTTCAGTCTGAAGGGGAAGTCATGAGTGCCTGCTGAAATTCTATTTTAAGTGCTTAAAATAACACGTTTTTATCACTTTCCAGAGAACTAAATGTGCACAGAGGCTCAGCAGTCTCCATTCAGAAGAATTAGGAAGATTAGAGTAACAGCAGGAACCCTAGGACAAATTCTTTCCTCAAATTAAGATAATGGAACTGTGCTAGTGTAATTAAAGGGGAACTTGGAACCCTTAATGTATATGATTGTTAAATAAACTTTAATATTGGAAATAATGCAAGTAAAACAATCAGGGCAAGTTAATTCAACAACAGTTACTCCATTAGTAAAAATGACTATATTTTCTCTAAGGAAAAATCCGTTAGGAAAAAAAATGTGAATTATTTACTTTACCAATGTATAAGGCAGCATTTTCTTCAATGGCATAATCATCAATGTATGTAATTCCCAGAGGCTGGATGGGAGTTTCACCTATTCCACGCAAAAGATTTCCCAGTAAAACATAGATCCACATGGAAGAGCCTGCTTCTTTTTCACATCCTGGATATATCACAAGAGAGACAACAATGTGTTTTTATCACAACAATTTTACAATGAATGCGCAGGACTTCTAAAATGCTTTTAACGTGGGAAAAGCAGTGGGAAAACTGTAAAAAGTTTTTTGGGGCCAAAGGTGGTGGTAGCAGTTTTAACCCCATGAGACTGAGGAGGACACAGAATCACAGAATTGCCAGGGTTGGAAGGGACCTCAAGGATCATGAATCTCCAACCCCCCTGCCACATGCAGGGCCACCACCATTCCACCTAATGCTAGACCAGGCTGCCCAGGGCCCCATCCAATCTGGCCTTGAACACCTCCAGGGACGGGGCATCCACAACCTCCCTGGGCAGCCTGTTCCAGTACCTCACACGTCTAGCAAGAACTACTCCAGGTAATTAGTAAAACGTATTAAGAGTTGGCCAGTTTTATAAATATCTTAGCACCACAGAACATCCACAGTTGGACCCACAAGGATCTTCTAGTCCACCTCCTGGCTGCATGCAGGACCACCCAAAATTCAAACGCTGCATCTGAGAGCACTGTGCAAATTCTCCTTGAACTCCGGCACCTGGGGCCGTGCTCACTGTCCTGTGCAGCCTGTTCCATGCCCACCGCCCTGTGGTGCAGACCTGTCCCTCACCCCCAGCTGCCCTCCCCTGACACAGCTCCATGCCGTTCCCTCGGGCCCTGTCGCTGTCACACAGAGCAGAGCTCAGCGCTGCCCCTCCGCTCCCTGTGAGGAGCTGCAGCCGCCATCAGGCCTCCCCTCAGCTCCTCTGCTCTGCGCTGAGCACACCTCAGAGGGGAGGCAGCTTCTGGCTGTGCAGAACAGAGGGCAGTGGGCAGGAAGAGAAATGAGGAAGTGGGTCTGCAGTCTGGAAGGCCTAATCTGCTGTTTCCAGCAGGACAAGCACTCAAATGCTCATTTCCTGACAGAGATAAGACCAAAGCTTTCCAAGGGTCCTGTGTGAGTTTGGGGTTTCTGCAAGCCATGATGCTGCAGAAAGTTGCTGGAGAAGAGGTGGCAGCCTGAAAAGACATCTGAAAAGGCATCCTGAAAAGACTATGAGTAGTGGCAAATGTTCATTTGCCTTTAAAAAATTTGTCTCGCTAGGAAGATCTGGCTTTTCTAGGGGACGGATCCTTCTGATTCCAATTTTTTTTTTTTCATTCTAATAAAGTCAGCGTTTGTGAGCCTTCTGGTATGTTCTAGGGTGCTCACCACAGTATGTAAAATAGATTGCTCTCACCTGCATTTATTTTGGCTTGAGATTTTTCCAGGGCCGAGAGTGGAGTTTGGCTTTTCTCCTGCAGACATGGAGAGATGCTAACAGTTGAATTGATGGTGGAAGGAAATCTTTCATACTGATATCTGTTTACAAACCAAAGTTGTTTTTTACTCTCCCAACTTAGAAGAAAAAAGAAACAAACAAATCTCTTGCCACCATGGAGGAGAGCACTTAAATACAGCACTTGAATGCAGATTTTATCTGCATCTATAATTACAAATGATCTGTTTGTAGTGAATAAATGACACTTGGTTTATACTGTAGTAGTGTGTGAATATTCCCCATTTGGTTCTGTCTGTCACAGTGATGCATTTCAGTTTAACAAGAAATCTGCTGTACTGTGATACATTAATCTGTACTAAAGAGTATCAGACAGTGGGTGCACACACTGACTCTTGTTTGATACTCAGATTGTCTTCATGATTTGTCATCTCTTCACCAAATCTTTAATAATTCTTAAACCATGTCAACATATGGCTGATATTTGAGCTCATAGGCTAATAGAACTTAAGTTGATTAAAACTTAGGGTGGCATGTGTGTTAAAATATTAGCTCTGCTGTAATAAAATAAGTCTTTGTAATAAATATTAGATTGAATATCCACATCTGTATACAACTATTTTTGTGGACCTTTTCACAGTCATTGCTTACATATCTCAGTGAACTAGCATCCAGCATGCATCGCCCAGTTGGAAAATACCAATCACTTTGCGCTTACCGTCCCATGAAGAACTGGGGCATTGCAATTAGGAATGTTCCAGCTGACATAATTAAGCAGCCTGCTCCAATTATTCTTGGCCTGTGAAGCTTCGCTCCAAAGTAGCTTACAAAAACTATGATTAGGAGGTTCCCTTAGAGAGTACAAAAGGAAAACTAAGTTTAATGGCTTGTTGATAAAACACCCCCTAGTAATATTATTCACAATGTATGCAGCCATTTCAGGGGAGAGGGTTGACTGCATGTGGTTGGTACTTCAACCTCTTCCCAGGCATCTTTACAGGAGCCCAGTACTTTTCATGATAAGAAAACATTTGGAAAAACAACTGGAAAAGATAACTATGTCCAATGGTAGAGCAACAATGCTTTATATACCAACTAAGATTTCATTCCCATGAATACCACAACTCACTGAACAGCCAAGAGACAAAGCCAGTAATTTGCAATAGTAAGAAATGATTTCATAGTCCTAATCTTAGTGCAAGGCTGGACAATGAACACAGATTACACAGAATTTTGTACCCCTACTGAAGGAGAAAGAAGGCTAAAATTTTTTCAAGTTGTTGAATTCTCATTTTTCTGTTAGCATGTCTATTAGTATTAATTAAATAGCAGATAAGTATATCAAATCACAAAATATTTAGGACTATGTTGATTTGCTTGTGTTAGCAACCATATCCTATCCAGTGTAATCACATTGATAGTCATAATGATTACTACTAAATAAACCTTGCTCAGTTTTAATAGTCAGAGAAGATGCATACAAACATTTTTTCATAGCAAATTGCATCATATTTTTTTCTGAAAGCAAAAATGAATTTATACAGCACGTACCAATTTCAAAACTGCCATCAATAACACCAACCAAAGAGGAAGGGATATCAAATCTTCTTTCTATTTGCGTGATAGTACTTTTTAGATAACTTCCTGACAGTGCTTTAGCAAAATAAACAAAAGATAATGCACCAAGAAATATCTGTGAAAGAAATTGACAGTGATTAAAATCAGGCAGATTGCTTTACTTTATGAGTTATTTCTAAGCTGCTTCATATCTGCTTTAATGTCCTAGTCTGACTCAGGATTGGGCTTTGGAAATGAAATTCTTGACCCCAGTGCTTCACACTACAAACAAACAGAATAAATTCCTTCCAAAATAGTTAAAGTGGAAGATGCACTCCAGAAGGGCACTATAACAACTAAGGGCTCTTCAGTCTGTGGGACAGGATTATATCAAGCCTGAAATAACTCCCCATACTGAAATGCATGTAGGATGGTCCTCAGAACCAGCTGTTCCACTCCTACAGTGCTATTGCTTAATGTAAACACAGCTTTACTAAATTTACTAGTTCCAGGGATACTCACACACCATGAGCTTGATGTTGGAAACCACAAGTTTGCCTTCTACCTTCAAATATAAGCAGCATTAATTGAATATATATGGCTGCTCTTTGCAAAAAGCGTCAAAAACTTTAAACAAAAAATTAAAATACACAGTTTTGTATGATATACAGAGAGACCAAGACTCTTGTCCTTCTCCTTCGGTCTGACTTCTAGGCAATCAGACTGGAAGCTTTTCCAGCATGCTGGAACCTTGCCAGCGCAACACTCGTTACGACATCACTTTTGACAAGGCACATTCGTAGTAATATTGACATCACTGTTGGATGCCAGTTCTCATGTCAAGGTTCAGAAATAGCTCTGTGTCACATTCATTGCATTTTTTCTTTATACAGAGCTGGTTATTTCTCTTTCAGAAGCACTTTTGTTTAAATGAACAGCATCTTGTTCTTATTTCCCATGATGAAGGCTCTCAAAAATCTCTCTATTAAAAATACTGCCTTAATCTCTTACATTTTCTGTGTGTTTATGCTCTTGGATCTTAAATAGCAATGTGAAAGCAACTATGGTTTTCCACAAGAAAATCATATAGGTGAAATTAGAACTGTCTAATTTCTCTGTCCCTCTGGTACACCTTTTTCTAGTGTGTTTGGAGCTGTTCCTGCAGAGGGATGGAGAACATGTGCAACAGTGGAAAAATACTCCTGATTTAGATCTGGGACAGAGAGGTGCACAGGATTTCACTTTCTTCAGTGGTCTGTAAATGACTGTAAGTAAAATATCTAATCCTATCTTTTCTGTTTATGAAGGTAATTTTGAAACACAGGAATGCTGGTAATTAGTTAAAAACAAAACAAAACAAAAAGAAACAAATCACCACCACCACCACCACATTATTATTATTATTATTATTTTTAGTCTAAAGGTTAATCACAACGTTTTGGTTCTCAGAAGAAAAAAAAAAAAAAAAAAAAATCTGGACCAGAAAAAATCTGAGCTGCAATATTATTTCTTTTCTATTTTTGGATCTAATAAGCTGATTCCTAACTGGCTAATCTATGATTGGAGTTTTATTCAGTGAAAGGATTGGATTATTTTAGAGCAAATGGAAGAACAATGATAAGATTACTATTGTGCTACAAATTTAATTAATACAGCTCATGTTCTGTTTCAAGGCAGGATCCCAATTCCGGGCCTTTACAGGAGCAGGTAAAATCGGGAAGAATATTGAGGAAATAAAATGTTGATAGCAGTTATTAGACTCATTAACATGCCTATATCTGAACTGCTTTGCTTAATTTGTAGACTTCAGTTAAATAGGCATTGGTCTTGGTGACTTAATTGGAAGCTGAACCAGGATCTGTGAATAAATTGCCTGTATCTTCGTTCATTTGGAAGAACAAAAATTAAAAAAAATATGCAATCTGTAAAAAGCTAGGGAAGGCTGATGAATCATTTTCCATGTAACTCAAATAATCTTTCTCACTGTTGTATGGTGATTTATTGAGACCTCACCCAGGAGTCTCAGCATTTCACAACTTGGCTTTGGAAAGTGGGTAGAGATGACATGCAAAGCATCATATTGTCTTCTGTACCCCAGGTGTCCCAGAAAGTGGGGAATCCTCTTCCAAGGGGCAGTGACCTGAGGTATAGCCTTGCTGTAAGGCAGGGGGCTTCCGTTGCATCAGTGTAGTACTGTGGGGTACCAGGAATGCTGATAAAGCAGAGATACTTCAATTCAAAGTGCTTTCATAGAAAGTTTTCTTGAATCAAGAATCTTACAATAACATTGGACTCAGAACACACAGATCATAATACAAATAATATTTCCCAGTGCTCGGAAGGCTACAATCTTAAAAATGCCATCTGTACTAACATCTGTCTGTCTGACTGTAGTATCTGGCTTCTTATACTCTGTTCTTAACTTCACGAAAATAGCATGGTGCAAGAAGGAGGATATAACTGACCCTTCAGGATGAAGATCTCATAACATGCAAGCCTCAATCAACATATTATATTTGAATATTGCCAAATGTTAGGCAAATACAGATCAGAGGCAGATATTATTGTGGCTTTAAAGTGTCTTTAATAGTTTTGTACTGACTCACCAACACATAATCACAACTTACAAAGGGTTAGTTTAGGAAAAAAAAAAAAAAAAAGTTTTTTAAGCCCCTACCAGAATATTTGAAAGTTCTTACACTACCTTTATACCTCCACAACATGATTGCTTTTCTTTGGAAGTAGAAGATTCAGATTTGAATGAAGATCGGTCAACAGGCAGGATTGTGTTGTTCAAGAATAACTGAGCATTTTCTTTTGAAGAAATCTCCATGATGATATCCCCTGCCTCTAAACCAGAAAACACGAAGAACATTTTTAAAGGGCATCCTTTCAGCTCAGCCTCAAAAGTTTGTCATGTGACAGCAACGCCCTCTTGTACTATTTTCCCTACAACAGCAATTATCAAACTTTACAACAGAATCTGACCAGTGCACTGGATGTTTAATTAAGGAAATTTGCAATCCACTTGCCTATCATAATGAAGATTAAATCGTACTCAGTAAACAATCTTCATCTGCATTCTCGTGCTATCATCAATGTGATTTCATTGAACATTTGGCCAAGCATCATCAGCAGACTAAGTGAGGCTCATTAACATTTTAAATCACATTTCTGGAACCTATATGTAAGTTCACATTTCTAGATGTGACCATGTCTGCAGAGATTTCTCAGAGCTGATCTCTGAATTTCCCACATATGTGGGACATTGAGTAATTAGATCAAAGGAAATCTAGTCTTGTTAATGAGGGACTTGAATTGTTTTAGATTGAAACATTAGCTCTAATCGCCTGATGTTAGCTAATGAGTTACACAAGAATAAAGAGGTTTAGCTCCCTTTACCATTTCAGATAGGGCCTTAGGGCTCAGTGGTTTTGTCAATTGTTACAGGAAAAATGTGAATTTGCTTCTTTGCAGGTAAATACAAAGAAGTAAAGAAAACCTAAATGCTGCACTTTGGGAACAGAAGGTATCAGTAATTCTTAAATCTCTACTTACATAGTACAGTACTTGGTTCTTAGTTTCAATCTCTCTAAATCAGATCTGTAAATATTTATGAAATCAGCTTCTGTGTTCACATTTGAGCAGCACTGTTTTATAGAACCGCTGGCCGAAAATAGAGGTTTTATTCTTTTGTTTGTCTAAAACAGAGATCTTACACAAATGAAAGACATAGAAGGTTTTAAGAATATGTATGTTTGTATGTATATCCACTCATATTTGTGAATTTCAAGGATCTTGTGCTTGCAGAAAACTTACAGCCTTCTCCCTCTGTTGTGGTCTTGGGAAACGTCACACTGCATGCCACACTCCCAAACTTGTACAGTGGGGAATGACTGCATGTACCTCACAGCACTCACATGGGGGTAAATTCATTCAAACATATGAATACGGGTGTGAGTCATAGCGTGCTGCCACGGAAGCACATGAAATAAGCCTTTATTTTACAGAAACATAAAGGATAACATCTGAAACACAGACGAAGATCATTTTCCTTATTTTTGAGCAAAGCAGTGTCCAGTTTGGGAAGGTCTAGCAGGGCGGCAGAGACATGCATGGTTTCCTCCATTGCACCCCATATGCAGAGCTGATGAAAAATGTGCCATGGAGTTGCTGAGATGGAATAAGACACACTTAACTGCATCGTACAAGTTAATGTCTGGTGCTTGAATGCATCATGCCACACTGAGTACAATTTGTGAAAGGAAAGAGGATCAACAACAGTGCTCAAACAACTCTTATACTTGTCAGTACAAGCACATCTCTTCAGATGTGCAGGCAATGTCTCTGAAGGAAGCTGTTAAGACAGACAATAGAACACCATGCCCAGGGTACCATAGACCACTGCATTGTTAGCTCTAGCCTTTCCTTTTTTGTGCAACAAGTATAAATATGGGTGTTTCTCTGACCACAAACTGCTGTCGCTCAAAGGTCTTTTTGGTTCCATTGGGAGAACTTGTAATGCAATTCCAGCTGTGCTGGGGGGTCAGAGAAATCAGACCAGGGAGTTACTCATGGAGTCTGACCCGGCTGGTTGGGGACCTGGGTGTAGCAACAACCTTAGCTTTTTGCCCTGTCATCCTGGGCACCACTTTTCTCCCGTTAGCCATGAAACATGAGAATAGAGAGCCTGTACTGGCTCTTCCATCCCAGACATGGCAGGAATGTTGGCAAAGAATAATCCAAAGCAGTGGTACAGCATTTCCTTGAGGCCAGGTTACTGGACCAGGTAGGCTGATAACTGTAACAAAGAACTAGATTTTTATCAACATCTGTGTGACTGCAGAAGGGCTTAGGCATGGAGGCATATACATATACACAAAAATTTCTTAACGTTGTCTCTTTTAGACAAACTGCTAACTGCACTAACAATTACTTTGAACAAGATTTAGATTTGCTTGTTGTTTTAAGGACATATCTTTACCATGTAATATTTGTAATGATAAAAACATATTTCTTGATTTTAGCAGTCCTTATTGCTAAGCCTGTATACAATGCAGGTTTTCTGGCAGTGAAGATATTCAGCTCTTACATAAGCAAGTAACCATATGGTGAGAAAAAAACCAAGTATACCAAAGCATAAACAGTTAAATGTGTACACACAGACAAAACATTTTCTCTTCCTTCAATCAAATGCCATCTAAGAAGAATTTCCTAACTACAAGTAGTATCCTTGGAAGCTTACATTGCACTCTGAAGATATTAGACATCTTCCATGGGTTAGTCCTTCTAAATCCGTTTTGTAACTTTTATTAGAAATTAAGAATGCACTGTATAAGGCTGTTTTCTGTCTTAAAAAAAATTCTTTCCGTATTTAAAGCTGCTCTTCTCCATAATAGTCAAGGAAGAGTAGGTGCATAAGTGAGAGCATTGCCTAATTCTGCCAGTGCGTTCTGTAATACTAATTGTGAAATAGCAGAAGTTCTCTTGAACATAGCTAAGCAGGAGCCATCAAAACCAGAGACATTCTCGTCTCTGTGAGGATAAAGGAGGGAAAAATGTGGTGTTTTACCACACTTAGGAAGAATAAAATCAAACCTAATCCTACTTTAACATTGCCTTTTGAGGGAGTACTGAAATAAATAAATTGGGCAGAATGCAAAAGCCACCACATCCACTCCACCTATGCACATCTGGGCTGGTGACACTGCCTGGAGGACAGCTACTGGCCACGATCACAGCATCTCCCTGCCTATTGCCCGGGCCCTCAGCCAGGTGCCAGCCCATGCTAACTAACAGTATTGTCTCTGTCCCATTGTGAACGGGCCCCCTTCTCACCTGTGGCACTGCAGGGGCAGCAGCAGTGTGTGCCTTCCCCAGGGCTGGCATGTGGGGCCAGCCAGACGGTCAGGTCCGGGGAAGGGCCCGTCTCCGAACATGCATGCGGTGGGCTGAGGCTCCACCAGGCAGCTCCTGGAGTGCCTCTCTGCTCATTCAAAGCCCAGGCAATGAAAAAGTCCTTCCCCCAGTGGAAACACGTCTGCTCTGCAATAAGCCTCCTTAGACATGCCTTTGTTATGTGGCAGCCCACAGGCGTGGAAGCTGCACTTGCTAGACTAAGAGGAAACGGCAAACCAGGACAGAAACATCATCTTGAAAAGACAGCTCAACAAGGAGAAGAAAACCCAACTCTTACCTGGCAGCAGAAACCCCCAGATGATGCCTACCTGTTGGTAAGCTCCCTCTATCGCTTATGCTTACCCATACATGCACTCACGGTCTCTGGTCCCAACATAGAAGCGGGAAAAGTTGGAGGGGAAGACCACCTCATAAACAGTACCCAGCCTAGGGATGGTCCATCTTATATTGGAGGTAGAGAAAGGAATAAACATAGGGGTGGAGGAACTGCTGTCCCTTGTTCTGCCTGAGCACTTGGTATTCGTCTCCCCCATCCTCCTCCCACACCTCCTCACTTTTTTCCTCCTTTCTCCCCTCCTATCAACTCTAGGTATATGGGCATGCAACAATGCTGGGTACCCTAGCTACAAAGTTTGAAGAGCACCTAAGCCTTCCCAGGGGTATTTTTATTTGCAATATGCTGCAAGTTTGATGGGGCATGTGACAAAGATTTTTTTTTTGAGAGAAAAAATAATCCCGATCATCTTAATTGCTCATTCTCAGGAAACAAAAGACTTAAGGGGTAAATGGGCCAGAAAAAGAAAAGAGAGAGTGGGTGGGAGAAGATAGGATATGGGCTGAAGAGATTCTGCACTGAGCTTTCCAAACCTTTCCAATATGCCCAGTGCTCCCTGTTTCCCCAAAGCCCCGGAGCAAAGTCCCTGATGAAGTGATGGTAAACCAGCAGGAAAAGAAGTATTAAAGGAGAGAACTACGTGGGAGAATCACTCAAGTTTTTTGCCAAAATCAAAGGAAAATCATGCAAACTTCATTCCAGCCCTGTGTTTCTCCTGTGCAAGGTCTATGGCTGTTGAGATGGCAACTTTTATTTTCAAATTTGTGCAATGGCAAGGGACACAGCTAATTCTCAGCGCACTCGCTTGAACTGAGGAAGGTTATAGAGCCTGCTAACCTATTCTGCTACTTGTGCGATTTCATTACACAGACAGAGAAAGCATTAATACAAGTTCTTCTTCCTTCTCCCTACCTGCCCTCCCCCACCCTCTGCATAAAGTCTGTTGCCATGGCAGCTAAAACCCCACTGGTACTCCAAAGTGGGAGGTACCAAACACCAACAGTTGGAGCAAATTCCTGTTTTCCTAGGTTTACTACAAATGATTATCCATTCCTTCATTATATCTCCATTTTGGGTTCTTAACACGGCTGGAAATTTATTATATGGCACGTAATTCACATTTTCTACTTTAATATGTCTTACATCCTTATTTGGCCGGTTTGGAAACTTGGAAATCTCTTTTCCTCTTTTCTACAAGATATCAGGGTGCCTAGTAGTCTGCAGGAATTAATGATTAGGAGAATTAAGAGTTCTTTCAGCCTCTTTCTTAGAGCAGCTTACAGCCCGTTTCCTTCAATTATTAGGAAAGCTGAGTTTACACAATACAGGATCTGTATTAGTTGTGCCTGATCTTAAATTTTTCTTGCTGGCCTTGTCTCCTCCAATGATTCTGACAAACTCCAGCTTTTCTGCCACTGGTAGCCTTCACCACACTGTCATTTGAGATAGGTGAGGCTCCTATTCAGAATCCCAGATTTGTTATAGAAATCTCTTTCACATAAATCATCCAAGACCTCATTGTGCTACAGATTGTATTGATGAACACTTAGGCATAGTCCTCTAAGGCAAAAATATCTAAAGAAAGGTTTAAGATGAAGTAACGCTTTGAAGAATCAGGTCTGCCAGGGTTATTGCAGTATTCTCATTGTTTCTGGATTTTGGTTCACTGTAAATCCTCAGCATCAGCTTTTTATCACAGGTATGTTTTTACTGGAATTTCATTATAGATCTTTCTCTGACTTCCTCATAGGTATAGATAACATCTTAACTGGAACTTTACCCAAACAATCCTGAGGGAGATATTTTCCATTATGGAAAGTTTTCTTACATCTTCCAAATGAGCATCACCATTCCACTAGGAGCTAATTATAGCAGTTCCTCAGAAACAGTCATATTTATGTTTTGTACTTGGAGATGCTTGGAAAAAATGAACCAAAGATCCTCACTAAAACTAACTCAGTGAGTTCATTAGACAAAGAGGAAATTCTTTAGGCAGGAACATATCAGTCTAATGGGCCTTCCATACTATGGATATTGCATAGGAAGGCAGTGCAGTAGATTGCCTACTTCAATTTACTGACAAGAACTGGGGCATGGGAGACAAATGACTACCAGTCATGAAGCAGGACGTGCCACCTCCTGTGGCAATGACCATCCTGTTTTCTTTTTTCATTGCCTCCCACAGCAGAGTGCTGCCTAAGTGAGTGACACAAAACCCGCTGGAAGCTCGCTAGGCAGTCTATCAAAGAACGCTTTTGCTTTCCCATAGTCCTAAAAGAAATTGCTTACTTACATATACTTATTCTATAATAGAAACAAAGCCTTGGAAGCAGATACAGGACAAAGGACCAGACTGAAGGCTGTTCCTTGAGGTTCGTTTCCATTGTCTTTGCATTCCTACCTTGTATTACTTACAGGAAATTAGAAGCCTGACCACCTTCATTTCTAAAGAACAGGGTTAAATTAATTACATTTACAAAGCCTAGTCTAGCCGAATAGTGAATAGCTGGGACAAGAGCAATGTTAATTCATAGCCATATCAATACACCCATCACACAGTGGGTTTGTGGGTCAGTCTTTAAATCATCTGACAACAGCAAGTCTCTGAGGTGCAGCTCCAGGGAGCTGCTCCTTCGAGTGCACGTCTTGAACAAACACTAACCTTGTAAAGTCTCAAAGAAACAGTGTTGTGAAGCATTAAGGTTTTTTCTTTGTAAGAGACTTTTTGATAAAATATATTCTAACACATTTAAATCATAAGGTCTTGCCTGCAAATATAAACTTTACACTGCAGCCTAAAGACAAACAAGAACACTGCAAAGAAACTTTCAGTTTTTTCTGACATAAGGAAAGTTTTGATTTTTTTTTTAAAGAAAACAAAAAATATATATATAAAAAATAGACCACATTTTTCTTATTTTTTTCTATGATCTGACAGAGAACACATTCCCAAGCCTTACTATTTCACTGGAAAGTAAAGCTGTGTACAGACTTTCAGCAGAATGAATCTTTAACTGCTTAGCTTGACACTTGGCCAGTTATTATTGTATTTATGCTAAAATGTAAATACCCTGACTCTGAGCTGCCTTGCTGTGCCTGGAACAACTCATGCAGAAGGAGAAACAGGTATGGCCCAGAGTCCTTGTACTGCAGTGATCTCCTAAATCTTCAGCGAGGGCAGTGCTGAGGAGAAGATGCAGTGGGCAAGACCCAGAAAACTGGCTAGTAAGTAATAATTACTTTTGAAGGAGAGGATTTGAAATCATTCATGTTTACTGAAGGCCATGCAGGAAGCCTGCACAGAGCTCAGGAACAAAAAAGCAGAAAGATCCATCTCTCTTAAATCCTTGCCCAGAGAGCAGTGAGCTCAAGGCATCCTGCCATTGTTGAGTCTGGAAAAACAGCTGCCAGAATAAAAGTAACAGCATGATGATAGCCTGGAAGCAGCTATTTGTTTCCAATGAATGTCTCTAAGTACTTGAATTTTAGTATAATTTAACATTATTAAATTATATTTTCTCTTTCTGTGATATTTAGGAAAACAGCCTGGAGTCAGCAACACGCAGATACAACCAAGACGTTTACATTTAACAAATAAAGCAGTACAGTTTCACTCTCTGCATAATTTCTATTGCTTTAGCCATGCTCATCTATTGCTATGGATTCATTTTTTCTCATTATCAACTTTCCCTTTCATTGCAGTCAAAAGAAATTCTTGTTAGGTGCATAAATGAATAGGAAAATCACTCTCAGAAGAAACCTTTCAAGTCCCTTTCACATCAGAGATCTAGAGACAAAAAATACACATTGGTTGTTAGAAGCAATAGCAGTTAGGTGCAGTTTAGTACTTCCTGCAGCCTTACCATGGAATGATACCCCCTTTACCACTTATGTTCTCTGTGCTTGGTGCCTAGGATAACATACAGAAGTGTATACTCAATGGCTCTAGATTATCTTGAAAACAGCTGCAGAAGGTAACCTTGTAAAAGATCAAGTAAAAGAGGTAGGAGGTTGTCCTTCTTGAATGATGAGTAAAACAAAGCGTTATCAATTATTATATATACCTATGTAGAATCAAGTTTTGCAAAGATCCCAGCTCTGACACAGACATGACACAGCTGTCAAGGCAGGAAGCATTTTTACCCATTGGAGCTCTGGGAAGAATTTTAGTTTAGAAGAACAGAATAAGAGAAACTGGAATTTGGCCAACCACTAAAGATTAACACCATCAATCTTAATAAAATCCTAGAGCACTTTCTGTTATGCAAGTTCTTTGAACTAGGTTTAAACACAAAGATTTGGGCTAAAAATGTAGGAAGAAAAAGTGTAAAGAATTTAACAGAAGAGTTTATTACACTGAAGGTGTTGAGTTTGTTGAATTCAGTGCCTTTGGCAAGCACAATAATAAACAAATGCCATGTGCAAAAGCTTGTGAAGGGAAGTAATTTACCAGCAACGACAACAAAAATCACTGTAAGTGAAGTCATCATGCAGATCAAACAGGACTTTGTTCTTTCTGGCTGAGGATAAGCAGATGTTGCAGCAACCTTTTATCCGCATCAGACATCCAAATCACTACAGCTGTGTCTGTCCCGTGTTATTTGGTGATGACAACCAGCAGGCTGGCCTGAATGCAACACAAATCATGAAAGCCTTAGGTACAACTTTAAACTTGCATGTTTTCTCTTGTGGCTCATGAACAAAGGCAATGTTGGTATCAGCTTCTGACTGTGAAGTTGACCAACAAAGCAGCTGACTTTAATGTTTTTTTTCCTGAACGTGCCACTTTTTGAGATCCCAGTGCAGAGTGTTTAAAATCTTCCTTGAGATGGTGTGAGGTGGCTGTCCCAGAGCTACTCACTCCATCAGCCAGGGCAACACCCAGAAGTTGGGCAGCTGACCATTAGAGTCCTTTGCTGCTGTACCTCTTTAGAGTAAGAGAAGAGTAAGATGAAATCTAGAGAGCCCAGGGTGGCATGAGGGATAATGCCTATTGCCACAGGATTTGGGTGAGAGAATTGAAGGGAGGAAAAAAATAAAGAAAGCACTGTTAAGCAGAGTGCCAGCAGTTCCCTGAGCTTTCTATTTTTAGTGAAACACTTTAAGTGGGTTTTAGAAAAGTGGATTTGCTTGAGCAATTGAGAGTAATTTGAACACCTGGAAAACGCAGCATTTAATTGAGCTTCTACTGACTGTGCGTCACAGTCTCCTTTATGTTTTATCAGAGCAGTGGGAGAGCTATGCTCCTGTGTGGTCTCATTAGCAGATTGACTGCTTCTGCTTTGTGTTTTGTTGCTCATCCCTTCCCATGGGAACCTCTTGCTGTTTGAAGAGCTCCAGAGAGAGTTCTGTGATTTCTAAAGACAAGTGCATTCTTACCTTGGTAGGCCTGTCTTTGTGATGAGAAGCACTGAATGAAAAGAGCTTTTCTCTGTCACTCCAGCAGTGTGCTTTTTGGTCAGCAGCTGTGAATCTCTGGATTAAATAATTCCATACCATGAAGTTATTAAATGCCTGAGACAGACCAGCTGCAGCCTTATGAGCACTTCAGTTAAAATAGAGATAACTCTATTTTTCTTTCATATCAAGACCATTCCCAACTAATACCTTCCTAATCACTGCCTGGTGCACATTTCCTTACATTTTGCTGTTCCAAATTTAAGCCAGAGGACAAATAAGCTGGTGGGACTTAAAAACTGGCAGCCAGGTTTGTGGCTGATGTTTTTTCCATACTTTGAAAATTGGAATTTTTAAGTTATGAGAAAAGAGGCTTTGACTACATAGCTGATCCAGAAAATCTGTACACAGCCATTTCAAACAACTTGGCTAAAAAGCTCAGCAGATCTTTCATGAAAGTAGGTAATAAAACTTAAGACAAAAAATAGGAAAAGTTTTAGATAGCTGTAAAATGTTTTTTTTTTTGAAAAGTATAAACAGTGATCCAAGAAACCAGCTAGATATCAATAGTAATATGTGCCATGGACTACTAAAATCTGTCACTGAAGAATGACATTATATTTGTCAATTGTCAATCAGCACGGTCCATATTGGACTGAAAAGCAGACAGATAACAGATATTGAAATACTGGTCTTTATCAAAGAAGGATGTTTATAATGAGGCCTTCCACAGATTAGTTGAGTCACACAGCAGTTAATATGGGATTTATTAGTGAAATATAGCACAGAATTCTGCTGGTGAAGCTACAGATAATCAGGTACCAATAAACGTGAGCATGGGGCACAAACACACATGAAAGAAAGCTGGCAGATTAAATGGTGATTAAACATATATCTGCTTTATCGTACAGACAAACACTTCAGAAGAAGGCCTGTATGGTATGTGTGCACCCACATAGCCCTGCCATACCCAAACTGGAGAAAAAAAATGAGATGGAGAAAGGGTAAAATACCTCTTCCACATTGGCAGGTCACACAGTGGCTGCATTTCCAGGCAGGTGCTGGCCAGCTGGTGGGGCCTGTTTCAAACCATGCTCAAATCCTCCCACAGCCTGAGTGGGTGAGAGTCTGGAGAGGTGATGGTCACCCCTGCCTGGCCTGTCAGCAAAAAGCTGAGCACTGAGAGCGAGTTTGTTTGATAAAGGAAAAAGAAACACAGCAAACAGGATACCACAGAATTATATTTATGTTGTACGTTTGTCTTCACATTGCAACATCCACATTGTTCATTTTGTGACAAGTATTTCTAATAATTTTGAATACATATTTACTGTATAATACATTTTACCAAGAGGCACTTCCAGTAATTCTGGCAAAAAGGAGCTTCATTATAGTGTCTAACTTACAAAACAGTAAAAATAAATAATGTTTATCTAAAAGATTTTTTTTTCCTGTACAGAATCTATTTTGTACAAAACATTGATCAGCCATTAACTAAATCACTTAACAAATACTTGTGAAGAGAATATATTAGGTATTGCTACATGTATTGAGTGCAAGATACTAGTGAAAGGAAAAAAATTACTCCATTTATGAAAATCACCTAAAAATACAAGGCCTTGTTCCTGAAGTGTTTAAAAAGGAGAAGCTCGGTTACAACAATATTGACAAGATATAAATACAAATTAACGTATGCAGTACTTAGTGAAAGGAACACTGTGTTAAAAACTGGCGTGTACAAATCCTGAACGAGATGGCATTTCTCTGCATTGCCACTTTGGTCGGCAGTTCTTTTTCTAAATATTGCTGCAAAGGAATTACAAAGATACCCAAAGCCTTCTCAAATACAGCCGTATATCAAAGCTGTATACGTAAATAGACATATTTCCCCCCTCTTTCTCTCACCTTCCGAAGTGAACGATTCTGGGAAGGGTTCATTTGGAACTATGCTGGATCTGAGTGAGCATCACAAAGCCAGCCTGAGCCTCGGCACCCAGAGCAGCAGCGCAGGAGCCAATGCCTGTGGGTTGGGACAGGAGAGGGCTGAATCCCTTGGGGCCTTCTCAACTCAAAGGCCTCGGTAGGCCTCTGAGGAATTCAGAAATACAAGACTTGAATGACCGGCCCCAATGTTTAGTGGGCCACTGAGTACTTCATACACATCCACACACTTCACATTTTCATTCAGGAAGTGTTTTGACCTCGCTGAACTGATTTCTTAATTACTTTGATTTCTTTTCTTTCTTTCTTTCTTTCTTTTTTTTTCTTTTTTTTTTGGAAGTATAGCTTGTATTTGATGTACATACTTGCACGTTTTTACCCAGATGGCAAAATTGTATTAGAAAGTCGTTTTTTTTAAAGGCCCCACTCCTGCTGGAGTTGCTGAGGCAAAGGTTTCAGAATGTGATTCTGCTGGAAAACACCCTCGATGTTCTATTGAAAGCATTAACAAAAAATAAGCTGCCACCCCTCTGTGAAAATGTTATCTGATGAACAAACGTAGCCTACAGCACGAATCACATTTTTTAAAAAAAGTGAACTTAAATTACTTTCTGTCATGCAGACATCTTACATCGATTACTCAAGAAAAGAGCACTTAACTTCAGAAAAGTAACGACCAAACGTACGCCGACATGGCTGAAATATTAAAAACACCATCAATGCCACAGAGCAGCTCCAAATGCCGCCTTTGATCCTTTAGATACCATCTGCAGTACTGTATTTGGGTTTATAAACGCCTAAAATGAAAACTTTGCGTTCAAATACAGCTTTTCATTGTGTGTCAGAATCAGGAGGGAACTTCAGAAAGGAAAGGCAGCTTGAACAGATGACAGACTTCTATCTAGAGAAGTATGGACAGGTATGATGATCCCTAACTGTTTTCTCTCTGAAACTATTTTTCTTTGTATAAAAGCACGGGGGCAAAATTGTTGGGATCAATGGAAAAAAAAAATAAAAACCAAATCTCTTTTAAATAAATATTTTAAAGCAATGAGCATGGTCTCTTTCTAAATATTTGCTGTGGTGAAGAAAGACAGTCGAAAAGCAAAGCCTCTAAGCCCACAGTGCTGAACCAGCCACAGCCAGCTGGGCAAGGGATGGGATTGCATCACTGCAGGCATTTCTCTAGCTGCTCTGACAACAGCCAGCTGACACCCAACATCTGCTCCTCCCCATGCCTCATACTGTGCTGCTCATCCTCCATGAGAGAGGAGGCGATGGCAGCCTTGCTGGCGTGACTCGTGCTGCCCCTTGCTTGTTTGAGCTGATTTTTGTAGCTCTTCAACCAGCACTGGAGATTTCAGTCATAAAGGATACACAGCTCATGGCTGTGATAAAGTCTTTTTTCTCTGCTCTATGCTTCCACACAGCTGGAAAGCAGGAGCGCTTGCACTTTCTCATCCAGTTCACTGCTGGGAACAGCACTTCCCACGCCTGCAAATTCCAGTGTGCTCCTCAGCGCCCAGATCTCACACACTACTATAACTAGCACAAGTCTCACCTCTTGTCCAGTTGACGTACTGGACTTGCACACTCTAGCCACCTGAAAATCTCAATTGAAATAAATGCTATAATTGTTCTCCTCCCCTAGCACCAAGAAAAGGTTTTTTTAGATGACAGAACACTGAAAAACTAAAACCCTCCTTGGCTTACTTCATACTTCAGCTCAACAGCCCGTCAACACAGCCCGCTGGTTACGCCCAACCCCATCACCTTGATGAAAGGATCCTTTCACATGTGCACGGACTCAGGACTTGCTGCACACATCTCACATGCTGCTGGCAGGCTTTCAAGCTGCACTGTGCTTACTGTTGCTTCAGATTTCTCAAAGAAGTACTGTGAACTGGCTCAAGCTTTTGCTCTGTTGTCACTGTGGGAAAGGGTTCTCCAGAGATGTGCCAGCACTCTGCTGCCTGCTGGCTCCGAGGGGCTTCCATAGCCCCAAGGCTTCAGGCAGGGCTGCATGGGGGTGACATGTGCACCCTGCTGAGGAGGCGTGATGTGTTTTTCATCCAAAATCACCTGCCTGCCAGGCAAATCACATTAAAAGCCTCTGAATAAATCATAATTGGAAAGTAAATGGAGGGTAACTCTCACACTGCTGCCTGTGATGCTGGGATTCAATAACCACCACAGCATGGGCTAAAGCCCTGCTTTGATTTACCTCCAGAGGAATGTTGTTTTGCTGAATGAAAGCGATGAAATTCAAAGAAAGATTTATCATATTCAGTTGTTCTCAAATGTACTGTTGCCATTTTGCTCTAATTCAAGGTTTGCCTTCAATAATCAATATTTTTGCTAACTCTTCCAATGACTGCTTAAAATAGCTGTCACCTCGATTTCAATTATTCCCCCATACATTCAGTAACACTTAAACAGGTGCAGTTTCCTCAGGAGGCCCGTAAACTGAGAACGCATCAAAGATGCATTTCATCTTTCCTTTCAAATTTCCAGGCTTTAACTCCACTAACATTAGAAAATACTAAAATAAATAAAAGCCATTCAGATGTCAAAGGATGGTTTATTTGTTGGGCTACTTAAAAAAAATAATAATAATAAAAAAATTCATTCGCCCTAATTGCTGGAAACAGTTCCCTTTAATGCTGCCACCATTTTGACTAACACTGCAACATCAAACTGATTAAAACCCCAGAAAACCTAGGCTTACTTCACTCCATGGGGCTGCATTTGATTTTGAAAGAAAAGTTAGCACGTTGCACGAAGTTTGTTTCATACTGTATTATATTTTTCTTTTCTCTTTCCCTTTCTCTGCCTCTCTCCCTGTTTGCCACAACTCAAGGACTAAATACAGCACTGCTGAGCTGAGGAACCTCCATAACCTCTGACCAATATCCAGGTCTGAGCCTTGCATTGCCTGCCAGCTGCAGCAGATAGGAGATGCAGGCAGCTGATTTTATCTGCCCATATGGCAGAGGGATGCTTGGGACTCTCTTGCTCATGCTTATATTGAACCTCTTCTGCTTCAAACAGTGACGCAGAAACATCTCAACCATAACAGTGGTCGAAAAAGCAATTGAAACTATTATATCTTTTATGAATCTTAGATTTTCCAGCAGGCAAAAGCCTCTGCTTTCTGAGAAAGAAAACCCACAAACTCATTGCTGCCATCCCAAAACCTACTGAGCACTACTTCTCTTTGATGTTTCCTCTCCAGCACGAGCTGGAGAACATCTGTACTGCCTCTCCCACACGTGGACCATTGGGTGCATCCCACTGGGGCGATGGCTGATCAAGCACCCGATGCTTTCTCTGGGTCGCAGCCAAGCATAACCAGGTTTGTTTTGAAAATTGATAGTCACCCCACACCTACTCAGTTCATTGCTCAGCATGGATGCAGTACTGGATGTGGAGGACAACTGGACAACTGTCATGGACTGTACCACAAACCAGTGCTCAGTTTGGCAGGAAAGGATGGATAGATGGATGGATGGATGGATGGATGGATGGATGGATGGATGGATGGATGGATGGAAAGAAGGAAGGAAGGAAGGAAGGAAGGAAGGAAGGAAGGAAGGAAGGAAGGAAGGAAGGAAGGAAGGAAGGGCCAGACTGCTTCTAAATCAGCAGACAGGACTTGAGGAAAACTTTCTGAAGAAAACAAATGATTTTAAAGTCCAAAAGGGAAAGCATGAAAAAGGATTTGGGAATGGAACTTGATTAGAACTCAGATGATATTTTTAGAAGTACCTATCTGAAACATTATAGACTTATCTTCCTTCCTCATTCAGACAGTCAGAACATTCAGAGCTTCTGACAGTAGAACATTAAGAGTATAAGCCCCCAAACCACCAGTCAAAAGGTTCTGAGCAAATTCTACTGTGTTCTGGGATTATAACTTGATGATGTAGAGATGTTCACACATTATATCAGGGTAAAAACTGATGACTAACTATACCTGCATTGGTGAAAAGTGCATTCTTTGATCACAACTGCCTGGAAACCACCCACACCCTGAACGTGACAGGCATTTACTCTGAGAGCCAGCACGAGTTTGCAGGCATTAGTGATGCATAGCCAATTCTCCAGCTTTCTGTAAGGGACTTTGTTCACAGAATAAGCTAAAATTAAAATGCTCCAAGGAGCACTGGAGAATTCCTTTGTCATAGTAAATTCCCACAACTTATTTCTCATATAAGGCTCACGTTATTTTTTAACTGCAAACACTAGATAGCGCTTTCTCTAGCATTTAACCAACCCCTCTGCATAACATACATTACAGAAACTCATATTAACATTTAAAATAGCCTACCTGAAATCTGAATGCTTTGATGAAAGAATACAATTTTCTTTTCCAAAAATATTGCACAGGTTGTGGTTTATTTGCACTACCAAAGGACTGCACAAAGTGGGAAACCATCAAGGTCTAGCCTCAGAAACATTGCTGCAACTGCAGCTCAGAAGTTTTGCCTCCTTTGGACTAGAAGCTAGTACATAAAAAAACACAAGAACTCCAACCACTGAAAAATAACCTGCTTCACTAGTTACTAAAACAAAACAAAACAAAAAAATAAAGTAAAAAACTGTTTTCACACATTTGATACAAAATCTCTCTGGCATTTCTTTGTGTTATATGTGAATCAACCTTGGGAATTCCCTGATTGTTTCCTGCCAGAAATGCAGATTGATAAAGAGTGAACACTGCAGAAATTGGATTCTACCAGTAACTATATGGAGTGCAAAAAAATGTTACCTCTTACCCAGTTAACCAGTCCCAGCTACTTCTGATTCCTTGCAGGCACTGCTTCCAGTTGGGATAAAATCAAAGATCATCTGATTTTAGGCCTGTCAGTAATCCTTCACTGTAAAAGACCTGAGTTAATAAAACTGCACTGTGAAATGGTGCAAGCTGGATCTGGGAGAGATTTGCTGGGATCTTGGAGAATACGTGAGTTGTCTCTTTCTTTTGAATGAACTCTATCCTTTCAGTTTAAAATAATAGTTCAGTTTGGACCTTTGCTTTTCGGATTTCATTGAAAACCACTGTCTAAATCTTTCCGCTGATAAGAGCATCCAGAGCCATACTCTAGAGTCATTCTGTCCAAATGCAAACATCTCTACTGGTGAGAAATCAAACTCCTCTCTTCCAGCAAATCTCACTCTATCAGAAATGCAAAGCAGAGAGATTCTCTGAAGTGACAACTTGCTTTGGCAGAGAATGTTTTGGGGAAGGTATCAATAGGACCATGAAGTAGAGTGAATGCATAACAAAATGGCAAAAAATGATGGATGCAATGTCAGCTATTTAACATAGAAAGGACTTCTCCTACAAACTCTTCCTTTCACAAGCCTTTTTACTCCCACAAGCAATCCTCTTCTTGACAAGGGGCTACAGGATTTGGATAAAAGAGAATACATAGTCTAATCATTTTTGAGAGATACTGAGCTTTATATATATATATATAAATATATATATAGCTCTTCTTGTGGGGAAAAAAGAAATAACAAAATGCTCTAAATGTTGTGGTACTGGATGGTGTTGCCAGTCCCAAAGAGCATTAATATGTAAAAGCCATGACCCTGCAGACCAGTGGCTTTCCAGAAGGGTCTGTACATATTACTTAACACCTTTTTGTTGGGTTTGAAAATGGCTACACTATATAAAAATGCCTTTGTATTCATTTTTAAAAAATTAGCTTTACAAAAAAAACTTTTCCCTTTTTTTCTTTTTTCTTTTTTTCTTTTTCTTAAAGATATCATTATCTACAGGAACTCATAAAAATTTTTCCATATTTACATCTAGATAGCTAATCATTGACAAATACAATATCGTGAAATAAAATATTGAAAGTGAATATTCAACCTTTTAAATAGACATTTGGCTCACAGCATAAACAACAGAGAAAAAACAAACAGAACAAAACAAAAAGATCTGCTCTTCTACAGGAGCGATCTTTTCCTCTCACTTGAAAAAGAAAAATAAAAAGAAAAAACCATTAAGTATACTGGTGGGATCAAACACGCTGCTTCTAGGCAGAACACCAGCAACAAACTGCTCCCAGCCAGCACCTTGCACTGAAATCCAAGCTCTCCGAAGCTCCTGTGAGTGGTTGCTGAGACATCCTCAGGACTGGCACCATTCTCCAACCCTTCTCCTAATGCATCGTCCACATTTTATTCTGAGAAGGGGCATGATCTCCATGCTCCCCTTCTTTTGCTCTCAAGAGATGGTGCTTAGCTTCGCTCTTATATGGTATATTTGGCCACTGATGTGTGGAGGCATAAGGTCTGGGTGGAAAGATGGCAGTGTTGCCTCTAGTTTCTGCATACGCACACACGTTTGCTCTTTTCTGCTTCCTGCTCAAACATATATGCCATTCTTGCACTCAGAGGCAGACAGAGGGTCGGGGCCTTTCACAGGCAGCATGCTGCACAATCCCTCGTAACCCAACTGGAATAAGTGCCCTGGCACATCCCTTTGCCAGCAGTTTGGGAGGTGCTGGAGGAGGAGGAGGAAGAGAAGGAAGAAGAGCTGAAGTCACAAAGCCAGCATGCAGCCCAGTCCTCACAGGAGGATGGGAATACAGAGCTCCTCAAAAGGGCTCCTCATGGGCACGAATTCTTAAAATTTAGGCCTCCTGTTCTTTGTTGTGTATTGGGATGTGCTACAGCTAGTCTCAAACTCTGCTATATGACATTATATCCACCCACACACATGAGCACTCCCCTCATACACATATATGTTGGCAGGACACATGTAAAGCTTTGGAACTTTTATCCCTCAGTATTAAGAGCAAAAGCTACTTAACTGGTACCTCGCTGTTAACTGCAAATGTGCTTTAGAAACAGCATTTCTTTAGATAACTTCCTTCTGTAAATATCACAGTGACCATAATATATCATTAAATGTATTTTGCTGAAGTGCACAGCCAAAAACCCTGGCTATATATATATATATATATATTTATATAAATCCACTCCCCACCCCCACCCCAAATCTCTTTAAAGAAAGTCTGTAAAAGCCGGTGTAGCAGTGTGAAAGCTTCCTTGAGCACAGGAGTTTAAACAATGTACCTCACCATAAAAAGGAAAGAGAAACAAATTAAACAGCTGTAGGCGCATAATCCCATACTTCTACAGTGTGGTGTCTAAATGCTGTGCTGGCTTGAGAAAGAGTCTGTGCACGAGTCAATCTGTCTTAAAATACTGCTGTAAATATTGTCATTGGTTCGGTTCTACAGTTGTGTTCTCTTCTTCGTCTCTCTTGGGCTTCCCCTTCTCTTCCTCCTCTTCCCTGATGGCCTGAATTTGTTCTGAAGATGGGTGCAGTGTGGATTGCTCCGCGCCTTGCTTCTCTGTCCCAGCTAACCTCTCCTCATCCTCAATTACTTTCTTCCACATTTTATGGTTCTGAAGCAGGTGCTGAGTGATCTGACAGTAGATTTTCCTCCTCTTGAACTTCTTCTTTCCTGTAAAATACCATGTGATATTAGTGTACTGATTTCTGTGAAGGAAGAAGAAGAATGGATTGAAGGTGTAGGAAGTAGACAGGGTGCATGATAGGGAACAATAGATTTTTAAAACTGTCAACATAAACACTCCTAAAAACTCAGACAGCCATGTCTCCCCAGACCTCTGGGAAAAAATGCTGATTTCCCACACTGATTGAACCCCAGCCTTCTCCTGCCATAGTCTGACCGTTCAGCTCACAGAGACATCTAGTGCCTGAATGTTTGTGCACAACAAAGGTCTTTGAGCTGTTTCCACTCACTTTCTTGGAATCAAGAGCTTCAAAACATTGGGCAACTTACTCTATACACCCACATTAATCCCCCATCCCCAAATGGATCTCTGCTCACTGCTCTGGGAAAATATTCTTGATTTTGTTTTCTCACATTTTACCTTTGGTCTGATCAGGAGGTAAACTAATGAGCATTAGTACTCAATGGATGGAACATGTTCCTGTGTTGTCTTTTCAAAGACAGAGATTTACTGCAGCATCACTGCAATAGAGATTACCTTAAAGCTTTTGCACAACACTGCTCCAGTGGCAGAGTTTGACCGCTGATGAAGTGGTCATACAGCTGAATACTAGCAGGGAGCTTGCTTATCACTGGTTTTGAAGCAGTCTCCTCTTGTTAATCTACAGAATGCTTTTGCCACTGTTAGTTCTCAAAAACCCTGACACAACTGCACCACAAGTGTTCTGCTGTCTGAAGTGTTTTCATAGCCTGCCCAACACAATATACCTCACTACAAAAAGAGAAGTGTTTTTTTTTTTCAGTGTCTCTATAGCTTGTCCAACACAACACACCCCAAAAATGAAAGAGAAGATTCTTAGCTCAAACTACAAAGCTTGAAAAGTTTTCCTGATCATTAACATTGGCAAAGGTGGTCATAGAACTGAAATAATAACCTCTCCAAAGACAACTGCTGATTTCTTTTTTTTAAAGAAAGTGACGTAGAGGAATGTTTTGTACCAAATAAATTTGCGTGGATTAGTATTTGCAGGTTGCCTAAAGTATGCCTGTGTCAGGGTCCAAAACGTTTAGCCCTTGAAGCTTTTGAACTGGAAACAAAGAGCTTTTCACTGAGCACAGACCAAATCCAACTCAATCCTTCATTAGAAAGCCCTTGGTTCTCTGTAGGAAACCTTCAGGTTTAGCACTAATAAGAAGCCCCTGCTCTGCCAATGCCACAGCAGGACATTCTCTCCTTCGTTTCCCGGGTGACCCCGCATCTTGCTGCTCCCTCAGAGACTGGTGAGAACTTGCGTGTGGTGCTAAAATTTGCCTGAATAACCAAAGAATGAGTCTGTTTAATTTGCGTCCTTGCAACAGAAATTTGGGAAAATTACATGTTCGTGTATAGTGGTAAAAGCAATAACCCATTTTAAGCTACCTTAAGTTTTATAACTCTAAATTTAACTGAGCTTCTTCGGGGAATTATCAGGACCTACGTTTTCTGCAAAAACTATATTTCCATCTACCTAAATGACACTTCCATCAAGAAAAAGATCTCCACCAACGCAACGCTTAATATCTACGCAACTTACATCTCAACCTTTTATTTTGTTTCACAGAGAAAAATTTATAACATCTAAAACTGTGTTGATCATGGGAAAAAATTTCCAATGACTATACCCACACAAAAGATCCTGTAGATACGTAATTAACATCCATACAGTTACAGAAAATGCAGGGAATGAGAGAAAAGCAGATTTTAACATGTATGTATGACTGAAATCAGCATCTCACATTCAGTAAAAAGGAAGGAGGAAGAATTTGTTGAGATATTTCAAACCTTTTGATATATTTATTTTTAGGGTTTTGAAAAAGATACAGAACCTAAAAGCAACCTAAAAGCATGAATAATAACTATTATCACAGGGTAGAACATGGAAAAGAAAACAGAAGATGACTAAAAAATGGTCTGTTCTCAAAGTGACAAGTGTTAATGTTCTGTGCTTTTAACTTAAAAGCAGCATTGTTTAACTTGTAGAGATACAAAAGAGAATACAGCAATGAGGCAAATGGTGACTAAGGGTTTAAAAGTAAGGCAAGACCTTAGAATGGATAAGTGAGGAGAACATCCTTAATCTTCCTTTTTAATATGGCAACATTAGTTCCAGTGCTTTGGTGTCTGTTGGTTATCAATCTCACAACTTTCCCCTGATAATCAACTCCATAAGCCTGAATCTGCCATAGAAATGTGTAGTCCTGCCTTCTATCACAGAGATGATCCTGATAGATCACAAGGTGTTAAAATAAACCAGTGCATGCTTATTTAATGCTTGCTGTTTAATTTTGTGCACACTCTCCTGTTAAAGTTAAAATATATGCCTGTGTGTGTGTATGTTTGTGTGTGTGTGTGTTAATAAGAACAACATCTGAATCCTACTAGAGAATAAAGGTCACATCAGGAGACCAATATTTTAATTTTTGGTCCTAATATGGCTTATAGCAATTACCAATTTTTTTTCACTTCTCAGCTTTCCCAACAGAAAATGGAGATGAGATTCAGTAGGCCAGGGAAGGGTGTAGGAAAGAAGAGAAAAGGTGAGGTTGTTAGAGAAAAGGCTGCATATTAGTGTTTCACTAGGGCAATGAAGGCTGATGTTTTCTAGACATAAGATGTGATATAGGAGAGGGAGTGCCAATGTGACTGACTTTGTGATGATTTCACCAAGGACAGCACTGAATCTCTCTAACTTTGGAGTGGTTCACCTGGAACCTGATCTGTGCTTCTACAATTTGACTGTTTAGTTTTTGATCACTGTATGGAACTTCTGTTGGAAAAAAAAGAAAATAAAAGGAAAAGTGTGAGCAACTTACTGGATTCAGCATTTTCACAAGTTTCCATTTCTGCTGCTTCTTCCTCTTCATGCTCATCGGTGTCTCCTGATTCATCACTATCTTCTATCCATTTTCCTGGCATCAACCCCGCAGAGTCATAGGAGTTACATAGTGGTCCCACAATGTGAGTGATGAAGGATTCCTGGAGATGTGCCAGCTGAGGAGCAGAGCGATCCATGAAAGGGCTGATAGGCAGGCCCAGGCTAGCCTCTTCATCACCCTGGAGATGAAAAATAGCAGTAATTTCTCTGAAGTGAACGGAAGAAAAAACATGACACAAAAAGGAGCACTGCACACCAAGCCAATTAAAAATGAGGAAAGATAAATAGTCCTACTAGAATGCCACTTCCATAGCATGCCAGCATGACATTATGACAGTACCATTACGTCAAATGCTTAATTGAATTACAGCTCTACTCTTGCAAGAGGATTCACTATCAATAGTTTGAATTTAACAAGAATGTTAGTTGATAACTATTCAAAATGATGTCCACTACTGACCTGCACTTTACACTGAGTGTGAAGGTTGGAAAACCAATGTTTACTTTCTTTCTTCACATTATTTTCTGGAATGTTTTCTGATTTTGGTTAGCTCATTCTCCTTGTAGTCAGTCCTCTGTTTGCAGGGGACAAGACTGAACAACCTACTTGGGGCTACAAGCCCCAGCCACCTCATTGACCTTGTTTTCTTGTGGATTTTGTCCTTATTATTACACATATCTTTAAACAAAGAATTCCTTTTGGTTTTTACATTATAATTAACTGTTTCCTGGGAATATTGGAATGATCTCCATCAAAGCAGGCATTACTTGGAAGCAGTAAATCTTTCCCAGAAAGCTTTTTGCTAGCTTTTCTTGGGAAGAGAGGGCACGGGGAAGGGGAGGTATAGGAAGACTTTTATCTCTGTCTTCCTATGACAGAAAAGAAAACTGAACTTTCTTGCAGTACAAAGTCTGCAAGTCACCCCTATAACATAAAAACCTCTGGTAATATCAGTGAGTGCTCAGCTGAGCAGAAATGTCAAGATTAAATGTTACCTCAGTTAAAAAAAATCCCCTTAACCAATCTTGTTATGCAAATTAATGCATTAATGCAACACAGGCATCTATATTTGAGTGTACAGATTAGAATCTGGACAGACAGTTTCAATTTCCACGAAGATATCTATTGCCTGAGTTTACCTCCTGGCAAACTCAATATTCCAAAAGCCAAAGACAATGTTACCTGGTCAAAAACTTGTTGGTGTCTTGAAAGGCCAACAAACGTAAGTTCAATTTTGAAGCACAGACAAAAGATATCTCACTTCCATGTGTTGTTTTTGTTCTATTGATTTTTATAACAATCTTCACCAAAATGTTATACTTTGCGGACACATCAGAAGCTTCAGTGCCAAATGACACTGAAAGTCACTGATTCAGCAAAAGGGTTGCCTAGTTGAACTCTAAGCAACTCCATCAGACCTGTTCTCTGCAATTTCACTCAGCACCAATACTAGCATACTGCAGGACTGTTCAGCATACAACATGCAACCAGAAGATATTACCTGGACATGCATTTATTTACCTGTTCATAAAACTCATTGACAATGCCCTCTGTCCACTGTAGATGCAAGTCTTTGCATTTTGCAGGCCCATTTATGTCAGCCAGTTTGATACACATTTGGCAAACCAGTAAGCGGTCATTCTCGTTAGTCCAGTCAATCCCAACATCATCGTTCACCTAGCAGATAGAGAAAGGAAAAGTATGACAGTAATCCTGGGTAAGAATGCATTCACAGATAAAATTCTGCCTTGGGATATCTTGCTGTTCAGCTGCTTAACAAAACCATGAGTGCAAGCAGATAAGCTAAGCTGAGGCTGGAATTTACAATTATCTGTACAATGATCTGCAGATGAATCTGTAAAATGAAAAATAAGTGAAAAACAATGAATGTTGAGATATATTATGACGAACTAATATTTAGCAAATAATGTCTCAGTCTGAAAGCATTACTAGGAAAATAGACAAATACAACCTTTCCCTAACATTTTCCAAAAAGTTACTAGCTAATTAGTGTACAAAGATAAATTACCATCAAATGCCATGGTGATTTTCTTACAGCATGAAGATGGATGTAACAGACCTACTTCCCTATTTGATCTAGGTTTTTTTGGAATGGATTCACTTTTTTATCCTTTTTATTTTTTCCTATACCTCCCCACAATAAAATGTGCTATGTACTATCAACTTCTCTAAAGCCAAAGAATCTCAGAAAGGTTGAGGCTGGAAAGCACCTCTCAAATTCATCTTGTCCACTCCTTTTGCTCACATCTGGGTCAATCAGAGCAGGCTGCTCAGGACTGTGTCTAGTTGGGTTTTGAGGATCTCCAGCAATCTCTCTGAGTAACTTTTTACCAGCATATGATCCCTCTCACAGGAAGCAAATCCATTCCTGTTCTTAAATGGTATTTCCTGCATTTCACTTTGGGCTGTTGTCACTTGTCCCATCACAAGATAACAACAAGCAGAGTTTGGCTCCATCTACTTCATTCTCTCCACCAAGCAGTTATACACATGGCTGCATCCTATCAACTCCCATGGACTTGTGTATGTCAGTTTGTGTGACCTGATCCCATTCACTGAGGACAAGCCTTAATTGCCCCAGACTTTCTGGCACATCTCAGGGATATGGATTTCCTGAAGCTACATTTTACCTGAAAAGACTGAGGCAAAAAAAAACAAAGTGAAGACTTCAGCCTTTTCCATCTCTGAATAGTTAGTAATATCAACCTTTGCTATTGTTAGTCACTTTTTCCCACCTCAGATTTTTCATCTAGTTTATTTCCGAGTGGGGAGGGATTTATTTTACTATCAATTTTTTAAACTCAAATCCCTCCTTGTAACATAGCTTTAATTTTCAAGCTTGCAATAGTTGAAAATGGATAGAAAGTTGTGCTATAACTAAATGAAACTTAAGTGTTTCCAGTCACCAGGTCCCCTGTTCCATAGAGCAGTGGGTTCTCAATGGTGAGGGTTTTGCCATTGGTACAGACACTGACATAACTAGTGTCAGAAGTAACCTCTCCAATACATTAATATCATGAAAGTGACAGACAGCGACCTTCCTTCATTACTTCTTGTTGCTATTTTCCAGACTGCAAGCTTTCATGGTAGGAGGATGCTTACATTACATAAGTTTACACTGACTTCTACAGTCTCCCTGGCTGTGGTCCCAGTACAATGAACTGCAGTTCAGCTACTCAATCAATAACACAATCATTTAGAGCTCAGTTTATCATAGTTGCAGCACCTCCACACAAAGAAATGTGTGAGGTCTGCTGTCTGAGAACACTCTGGTGTTTTCTAACAAACCACAAATAATCTCTTTTAAGGCAGTGATTACTCACAGAAAGCTAGGGTTGGCCACAAACACTGGTTTTATTTTAACTTTCTCCTCCACTTTTTATTCCAAGTGTGGCCATTTGGTTATTCAAGTAATCAGGACAAAGAAGAAGGTAAATATCTGTCCTTACAAATCTATAGTGAGTTAGCACGACGTGATACATCAAACTGTTCTCTTATTTACCTTCAGTGTCTCAGGTATCACCATGCTTGGTTACACAGTGATCATGTCTATTGTTGTCCTGATAGATTTAACACAAATATAGTTTTCAGCAGTCTTAATCAACGCTTTTTACTCTGCATTTACTGCTCGTCAAGCTTGTCCTCTTCTACAGTTAAGACAGTTTATACCTCTGTCAAGGTTTAGCTTATTTGTTGTATTTTCTTTGTTGGTGGTGGTTTTTGTTTGTTTTCATTCTTTGCTTACGTTCACAGAAATGAATTATTTTGTCCAAACTGTCAAAACCAAATATATATCCATATATCCAGACAGCCTAAATTCTCTGTGCTTTATTGTCATTGTAGCCCTGACAGATGAGAATGTGCTGGAAAGCTCAATACTTAAAGACAAAATTAGTCAGGTGAAAATGGCCAAGGGGTTTAAAAGACAAAGAGAATCTCCTCTAATATCACCAGGAGGATCTGGAACATGAGGAACAGAAGTACAGAGGGAGTTAAGATGTTTATAGATCTCCAAATAAGTTCTCTCTCTACCCTGAACCATAATTTAACTTTTACACCTTCTTGGAGCCTAACAAAGAGAAATGTTACAGGATAATGAAAAACAAAACCAGTCACACATTTGCAGGCTTCTAACTTTCAGGTCCAGTCTAAGCAATACCGCAAGAAAACTTTATAGGTATGTCACTAAATCAGCTAGGAAGTCCTAATTGGGGACAGGAAACACGCTGTGCTTGGTTTTATTCAAGGAATGAGAAGGAAATACCAGCTCCCAAGCAGATACTATTTAGGTAATGTACTTACAGTTCGGATGAGCGATGGAGATTATTAAAGTGACCTGACAAGTGACTATTTCCAATAAACTGAAATTAGATTGAAACTATATAACAATTTTAAAGATATATTCCCAGAGTTGTGATTTTATATTCCCTGAACAGAGTGTAAAGGAAAGGTCTCCAGTGATGTCCTTCTCAGGGGGATACCCGTTTGGACTAAAGTAAGAGAGAAGGATCATCCTTTCACTGCATTCAAATTAGAATTTCAAAATCATTATGACTTCTGTATTTTGCTAACATAGGATTAAACAGATAAAAATAACATTAAGTATTCAGATACTATGGAAACTTGGTAATACCTCTGATTATTTTCCCTCAATGCTACTATGTATAAAATGTTCACGAGCAAACAAACAATGCTGAAAAGTGGGATGTAAGTGGGATTTTCATGAAATTGTCCCATATTGCATAATATCCTCAACAGGGTAAATTAGCCTTTCATTATGTCATTCTGTATGTTATCAACAGAGCCTACTTCTAGGAAAAACTAAAACAAAAAAACAAAAACAAAAACAAAAAAACAAAACACCAAACAACTGACCATAAGAAGGAAGCTATGGCACTAAATTGAAATGATCTAAAAATGACAACAGAAGTGCTAGATTAATATTCATCAGAATGCTTTATAGTAGCTGAAAGGAAATTCAGAAGAAAAAGCAACACAGCAAGCTTTTGAGTCATTGTGACGCTAACAAGCCCCAGAAAGTTTTCTGACAATCCACCAGAAATCCAAATGGATCTTGTTACCTTGGCATTGAATTTGGCAACAAAATCAAAGTGTTTCTTCAGGTCAGTAGCCAAGATTGCCTCGATGACAAGGAAGCGGAAATGCTTGAACTCCACATGGTCGAGGTTGACCAAGAAGTTGTATTCTGGCCTTGACATGAAAAGGTTCCAAGCAGCAGCAGCATGATGGTTCTCCAGGACGGAGCGGTCATTGTACAGCACTGCCTGTGAAAGCAATAGGGGAAACAGCTCAGCAAAAGAAACATTGCGATTACAGAAATAAAAATGATGTGGGTGTAAGGAATGAAGGATGTTCAGGCTTGATTGATCTTAACTTTGTAAAGAATATCCCGAGTTTTCATAGTACAGTTTTTGCAGAATTAGAAGCAGACAGCTGATCTACTGTGATAGCTCAAATCTATTTTAAAATCTGGATTTTTCATGCTTAAGAGTCTTTGGTTCCATACTAAACCACATCACCTGACAGTGAATATCTAATATGCTTTTTCATTCATTGGTTTTTAACACATATAAGCCTTATCAATATTATCACGTTGCACTTCCCTGTTTTCTAGAGCCAGTCTTAGTATTAGCAGAGATTACTGTCTTTTGTGTTTGTATCTGACAATTTTGTCAATATTAGACTTACTCCAAACTCAGAAGAAAAAAAAAAATAAGGAAGAAACTCCAATTTGAAACTCAACATTGCACAACACTCTAAAACTGGTTAAATATTTAAAAGCCAAGATGCATATATCTCATTGTGATAGCAGTTTCACTCAGAAATGAGATTAAAAAAAGATGTAGAAAGTGGACTTCGTAGGACAACAGCAATCTAGGAAGTCTCTTCACTTCAGCAGCATTCAGTCTCTTGACTATTTCCTTTATGGAAATATGTTTCTGTGTAAAGTTTTCTACTTTACAGAAATATAAAAATGTATCTTCCAGTGCTAAGGCTTCCTTCATTACTTTTCATTTAAATTATATTTTGCTATCTAGAAGTAAAAAAATTCTACCTTATCCTGAAGAATAAAATCTATTATTTCTCACAGAGATTGGTTTGCTGAAGCAATGCAGGTTTACAGTCTATCTTGTCTAACTACACAGTAATAATTTAATGTACATATATTTTGCTGCCCAGACCCCACTCCTCAAGGCATATTTTTTGTCCAGCAGCACTTCAGCTTTACTGAAAGCTCATACAGCTTGTGGTGAAATATATATATATAAATTATATGTACATACATATGTACAAAACAGATTCTGAAAAAAATTCTGTCCAAAATTTCATGTGACACTGGATTAAAACCAAACAAAATAAAACAACAAAAGAACACAAAAACCAAGAAGGTTTTGAACTTTGTCCATTAATTTCTTCTCAAACTATAGGCAATACATCAAAGCTAATTATCTAACTTCTTTAACTTTTAAAAATGAGTTCAGTAATAGCATGTTTCCCATCAGGCTATTTATCCAGCAAGAGCATCAGAGTTATTGATCACAGAAACATGTTGCAAAGATGAAGAGCATTACTATAAGTTTATAGACAGAAGCTGGCACAAAGCATGGCCAGATGATTTGCCCTAGGTGAAAAAGAAGTCTGGATCCAAGCTAGCGAGTAGATACAGAACTTCTGCATCCGTACCCAACTTTGCACCATAACACCACCTTTCTTTGTTTCTTTGTGGACAGAATTATCTTTCAGCACAGTATGCTGAAGCCAAGCAGGTCAGCTATGTAAAGTAAATAAAGATGATCTCGTAATTAAGCCAATAAACAGCGACTCAGAATTACTGAATTTCACTGCCAGCGTTGGCAGCAATTTCCATGTAACCTTAGGTAAATCTCAATAACTCATTTGTAAAAATAAGATGATCTTTTTCCCCGATAGAGGCATACAGTAAAGATACATTCATAAAAGATCGCCGCTGTTCGTATACTGCAGGATCAATAGAAAATATTTGTTATGATTGTGCAGAAACTTACTTGTCTGGTGCATGTGGCAACTACGCAGGTGGTGGTTTATGTTCGTTTTACTGACTTTTTTTTGTTTGTTTGTTTCTTTTTATCCTTCTGTGCCTTACTGTGCAGAATAATATTTCCTTTATTTCCCAGTTACAAACTGTGTCAGTCTTCTCCTTCACCATGATGTTTTATCTACACCTTTCTTAACAGTACCAGTAATAGAATGTGGTGAGGGTGTGTAAAGAGACTTACTGGCAATCCCCAAGGTAAGTGTTTATTTTTGTCACTTTGATAAGCTACTCTGGTATTCGGTAGAATTGTGCTTAATGCAAGCTGCAGGCACCAGTGACAACTGAAATCTGTCACGTTCTGAACAGTAGTGTCTTAATTACCTGAGGAGCACTTGTTGCCACCAAAAAGGCATTAGTCCTTCCTGGATGATCGTAATCATGCATGGCTGCAGCTACATAAAGAGCCATCAACTCAAGAGCTGGGATGTTGCCAGCTAGGCATCCGTAGCTGTCATCTGTAGGTGTGTATGTCTTCGAAAACACATAACCCATATGGCCATGAGTGATTCCACTGTCAGAATCTGAACAGAAATAAATACATTTAGAAAATTCCTGACCATTTTTTTTTTTTCCTTCAGAGACTTACTGAAACATATGGGAACAGCAAAGCAGAAGGAGTGGAGAATTCACAGTAGCTAACTGAAGAGTAAACGTGTTCTGACCTGAATGCTTTCCGATGCATACCTGACCTGGTGCAGTAAGGCAAGCAATTGGAAAGGTACAATTTCAGATCCCCCCAGGGATGTTCCTCCAGCAGAGGCTGCTCTCAAACTACAAAAAGTACTGACAATAATACTGACACGCTGGAGCTTTGTGGGTAACTCGATCTTTCCAACACCTTCATCTAATTGCTTCACCATAAAGATTAGTCTTTGAAATACTGTCTGTTCTTAAAGTAGTAGAATAGCATTTATGAATTCAGTAGGTGTAGATGCAGGTTTTCCAATCCAAGTCTAGACTTCTTTGCTGCTAATCCTCTTAGCAGCCTCTTTTAGAAACAGCTTGAATGTGTCTCTCTCAGTGGCAGATTTTGAGATGCATTGAATGAATTCATATGCAGCTGAACAGCACTGAACTGCAGGGTGACCTCACTGCGACCTTCCTGTACCTAAAGGGAGGCTACAAACAGGAGGGGAGTCAACTCTCTGAAAGGGTAGATAATGGCAGGACAAGGGGAAATGGTTTTAAGTCAAAGGAGGGAAGATTCAGGTTGGGTGTCAGAGGGAGGTTCTTTACCAAAAGAACGGTGAGGTGCTGGAACAGGCTGCCCAGAGAGGCTGTGGATGCCCCGTTCCTGGAGGTGTTCAAGGCCAGATTGGATGGGGCCCTGGGCAGCCTGGTCTAATATTAGATATGGAGGTTGGTGACCCTGCCTGCAGAGGAGGGGTGTTGGAGCTTGATGATCTTTGAGGTCGCTTCCAACCCAAGCCATTCTATGATTCTGTGATTATATTTCAAATAACAAACACCAAAATCCCCAAACCTCAATCCCTTTCATTTCACCCATTTCCCCTGATCTACAATTGGAGGCTGTTATGAAACCCCCTGATGGTATGATAACTAACAACATTTTCCAGGAATAGCAACCCTTTGCACCACCAAAACATTCTGAAGAGTTTCACAAATGGCACACGTGTGCCACAAAAACACCAGCAAAAAAACCTTTAAGTAGAAATGTTCCCTGTGGAACAAACTCTTGCCTTAACAGCAAATCCCTCAGAACACCCACAGAATACAGACAGGCCCCCTAGTTGCTATACCTCAAGCTGAGAAGTTAATACAAAGGTGCAATAAGAAAATCTGCTTGTAAGAAGCAATCATAAGACAGCAGATGGATGGTCTTGCAAGGTAGTAGCAAGTCTCTTTCTTTGGGTACAGTGAGGAATGGCAAAGGGACACTTTACAACCACCAAGAAGCAACAGTGCATGCCTCCACTTGTGTGTTCCTGTGCCTTCATAATAGCAAAATAATGCAGGGTTTGAAGACTTAAAGATTTACATCTCTCGAAGGAGCAATAGAAAGCACTGCTAATACAGTTTCTTAGAAGAAAACCTATTGTAAAATTCAAATGGTCATAAACACCTGTTATTAAGAGCAAGGTTTGCATTCACACACTGAATATAAAATATTAGGTTTTGGAAGACCAATTCCATTCTCTTCTAAGTTATACAAACATACATTCAGCATCCAATGTGCTACTGTTTATAACAAGTACTGTACTCATTCCTCAATTGTTGGCTTTCTTCCAGCAAATTTTGTCAAAAGCTTTAAAAATACAATATATATACTTGTATATTTAAATATACCTGAATCACTCGCTGACCCGTGATCATTAATCACAGTTGGGAGTCCCGGAATGGGCTGAGTAGTAAGGTACCACACGGCATGCAGAACATCAGTTGCGTGGATTCGATTGTGATCTGTGATACAAAACAAATGACCTCACAATTAAGCATGAATATTTCTGACAGAGGGAAATCAGCACCATCTAGTGGGTACTGCATGGCAGTCAATTGAGCCAGAGACAAATCCAATGTTATCACAACCATGAAAAACAGCTGTATTTTGTAAATGCTCAGCTTTTCTTTTACCATAGATGAAGCAAATTCAATTCTAAGTCTTCATATGAGTCCTGAAAGAGAAAAATAGAAGCAGAGCAGTTTGCAGAAACTTTGCAAAGAAAGTATTAAACAATGAGTTTTCTAGCTCTATTACTCCAGTGGCTGCCTTTTGCTAGTTAAATGCCACTGATCTGAATATTCACTGCTAACCTCTGATTCCAATGAAATCAGTTGAAAAAGCTCATTCTCTTCAGTAGCCAGATTTCAACCTACTTGCTAATGATAGCTCCACAAAATCAAGCTCAGGATATGTGCACGTTGCACAGTTAAACCAGGTTCTTTCTGTGGTTTGCTGACTACAGATTAAGAGCTCAGGCCCCAGCTCCTGTAATCTGGCTTGCTACAAGTCCTCTTTGCAGAAATGAGAGGTAAGTCATTTCAAGGCTTTTCCCACAAATCCTTCAAAGCCAGATAAACAATCCTACAATCAACACAAGTAACTGAAAAAAGAATTGCATGCTACTTCACCAAAGAGCATCATGTAAATATACACTGGCAAGAGCAAACATGATGCTTGAAGAGGAGTAATACTGCTGCACCACAACCATAGCTTACATCTGGGGTTGAATCACTGAACGACAAGTATTTCAACTTGCAATTTAGGCTAATTTGAGGCAGTATAGTGATTAGATGACACTCTTAGAAATCTGCTTTTCCAAATTATGACCTGTGCTTATGCTACCTCTACTGGAATTCTGGACAAATGCATAGCAGGGAGCAAAGCAGAAAAATATAGGGATTGCATCCCTATAAGTCAGAGGAGCTGGCTATATCTCCAGGTAATCATTCACTTTAATTAAGGGAGACACCTTGATAATGCTCATCAGCCATGTGTGTCTCATAATCAAACTAAACTGGCTGCCCGTGGGCTGGACAGATATACTCTTCTTTGGGTAAAGAACTGGTTAGAGGGCTGTGCCCAACAGGTAGTGGTTAATGGAGTTAAGTCCAGCTGGCGACCCCATTACAAGTGGTGTCCCCCACGCACTGGGTACTCAGTACTGGGGCCTATCTTGTTTGATATCTTTATTGATGACCTAGATGAAGGGATTGAGTGTACCCTCAGTAAGTTTGCAGATGACACCAAGTTAGGAGGTGGTGTCAATCTGCCTGAGGGTAGGGAGGACCTTCAGAGGGATTTAGATAAGCTGGATTGCTGGGCTGAGGTGAATGGGATGAGGTTCAACAAGGCCAAGTGCTGGGTCCTGCAGTTTGGCCACAACAACCCCATGCAGCTCTATAGGCTTGGGGATGAGTGTCTGGATGACTGTGAAGAGGAAAGGGACCTGGGAGTGTTGGTGGATGCTCAGCTGAACATGAGCCGACAGTGTGCCCAGGTGGCCAAGAGGGCCAGTGCCATCCTGGCCTGAATTAGGAACTCTGTGGCCAGCAGGAGCAGGGAGGTAATCATCCCCCTGTACTCAGCACTGGTCAGTCCGCACCTTGAGTCCTGTGTTCAGTTTTGGGCCTCTCACTACAAAAAAGACATTGAGGCCCTGGAGCGTGTCCAGAGAAGGGCAACGAAAATGGTGAGGGGTCTGGAGCACAAGTCTTATGAGGAGCGGCTGAGGGAGCTGGGATTGTTTAGTCTAGAGAAGAGGAGGCTGAGAAGAGATCTTATTGCACTCTACAACTTCCTGAAGAGAGGTTGTGATGAGGAGGGGTTTGGTCTCTTCTCCCAAGCAACAAACAGGACTCGAGGAAATGGCCGCAAGTTGTACCAGAGGAGGTTTAGGTTAGACATAAGGAAGAACTTTTTCTCTCAGAGAGTGGTCAGGCACTGCAGGGGCCTACCCAGGGAGGTGGTGGAGTCGCCGTCCCTGGCAGTGTTCAAGAGGCGTCTGGATGAGCTACGAGATATGGGTTAGTGCTTGTGGTAGCAGTGGTTAACGGTTGGACTAGATGATCTTGCAGGTTGTTTCCAACCTTGAGATTCTATGATGCTATGATTCAATAAAGTCAGCCTAGAATTCTATCTGCCAAGGGCAGATGGATGTAATACACAAATGCTTATTATATTTACAGTTTGCAGTGACTTTGCTCACTAAATGTGGGCATAATGTCATGCCACTTGATCCTAGTATTTACCCCTCACTTTCCTCTCTTGCTCTCCTGTGATCTTCCCCTTTAAATATTTGTTAGTGATCATTAGCTAATTCTTTAATTATTTTTTTAACAACAAAACAATAAGCAGCATAGGAATGGATATATTTTTGAAATAAAAAAGGAAAATAAGGAAGAGATCTCCTTCCTGACTTTCTTGAAGTACTAATCTCCTCATGCAAAACTGAGTTCTGCACAGGGCTCTAAAGCTGGATGAACATCTTGTGAAACCTGTACTAATTTAATCCAACTGGAATAGTCATCATTTTTCAGTTCAGAAACCAGACAAAAATTAATCAAAGCAAGTTGTTTTGTTTTCTACTCCTTCACAGCAATGAAAAGTTGAAAGGAAAATTAGTTATGTATTAGACAAAATATTTGGCTAGCTATAAAATGAAATACACATAAGAAAAGCCACAGAAATGGAAGGCTAGATTCACAAAAATTCCTGAGCCCCCCTGAGTAGAGAAGCGTTGAAAGTTGTTGAAAACAAAGAGGAAAGACTGCCAGACATTCATATACAAGGCCTCAGGCTATAATCTACTGTTTATAATCCCTCTTAGATTCAAACACAAGGAAAGATTTGAAATTTGTTGTCCCACTTTCTCAACAGAGAGTCCAAACCAGCTGGCTGGAGGGCATTCTGAGCTTGCTTTCAGTTCTTCACTGTTTAGCTGTTCCAATTTATATTTAATATTTTAAGAGTGAGACTACATGACTTATACCAATTTTTCAGACATTTTTCTGGGAGGGAGTAAACAGGGTGTCCTATATTTCTCAGCACAGGGTTTATTTGCCAGCTAACAGGGCGATAACCCCCTCTCTTCTCCGGAGAGAAAAACAGTCTTCACAGTTGAAGTGGTTCGTTAAGTTAGATTTGAATTAGCAAATACTTTGGGGATCACTGACAGCAGGCTTTTCAGTGAATAAATGATTCACACTGAAAAATACTAGCCTAGCTATAGGTGAGGAAGAGCAGGAGGCACCCAACTACTTCATCTACCTTTTCTGCTTTACAAAGCATGTCTATTTTGATAACATAGCACTACTTCTGTAAATAGTAAAAAATCCAAATCTCTCACGGGAGGGAATGTTTCAGTGAACTCCAGCTAGCACAGTGGTATGCTTGCATCATCAGAAAACATGTCATCAGAAAACTATTCTTTGTATATATGGTAGTTCCATGTGGTTGCAAGCTTGCAAAAAATATTTCCCATGAATTATAATTAAACAACATGAAACAGCAAATGCAATGAAAGAGAATGAGTGAGGCTATCGAATAAAACAGCCTCTGACTAAAGAGCTGTCTATTTGTCAGTGATGCAGCAGTAGTCAGGAAAAATATTCCTCTCTTAGTAATCAAGAAAGCATGAATGATTTCATGCATACAGTATGGTCAGCTATTGCTATTGAGCTTTTTAGTCACCCTTTTCTGTTATTTATTTGTGTTAGACATTGCACAATTGTCTTCTGAAACAATGTGCAGTGGTAACTGTAAGTAATATATGCATGGAGAATGTATGATCTCAGTCAACATATAAGAAGGTTCATGAAAAAGGGCATCTTGTTTAAAAAAAGAAGTACCTGGTGTAATAAGAGAAAAAATACTCCTGGTGTAATAAGAGAAAAAATGCTTCAATAATTAAGTGTATGGAAAATACCCAAAGCTTTAAGGAAGCGCCATTATCTGCTGGGAATGTTTACTTACAAGGTATCTCTCGGTATCCACATTCCAAGGCATGGAAATAGTTCATAAATTCCCTCACTGGAATTTTAAAGGTTTCAAACAACCCCATGTCTTCAAAAAGCCGGTATGATACCTGGAAAAAAGAAGAAAAAAAAACACCAAATAAAACATTAGCATTCTGCTAAGTCACCCGGAAGGAATCTAAAAATTACATATAAAAATCATTCTGCCCAATCGTCCCACAGAAATCTGCTATCTTGGTAGTATTTTGTCGAGCACATAATCTGATCCAGCAATAGCAGCAGCTACTTGCATTTCCGTAGCACAGACAAACAGACAACTTATCATTTCAAAACTGTTCCCCTTGTTCCTTCAATACATCCTTCCAGAGGTTCTTCTCTTCCTTTCAGGCACATGGATCTCCCACATTCTGCAAGCACCTCAGAAGCATACACACAGACAGATAGCCAGAGCTCCTTAGTGTTTTGGGAAAATTTCCCCACAAACTTCTTCAAGAAGTATTTGTGAGTCAATTCATTTCCCAGAAAAAGAGGGAGTAAGTGAAAGAATGAGAAACAGGACAGAATGATTCGGATTCTCAGCATCATCTCCTTCCTTTATTTCCCATTTTGGCAATAAAATGGGAAAAATGACTTTAGGATTTCAGAGGCAGCAAGCAGCTTAGAGTTGCTGTAGACATCCAAGAGAGGATATATAATTGTCAAGAGCGGTGGCCAGCAGGGACAGGGAGGTGATTGTCCCCCTCTACTCTGCTCTTGTGAGGCCCCATCAGGAATACTGCGTCCAGGTCTGGAGCCCCCAGTACAGGAAGGAGAGGGAGTTGTTGGAGAGGGTCCAGAGGAGAGCCATGAAGATGATCAGGGGACTGGAGCACCTCCCGTATGAAGACAGGCTGAGGGAGCTGGGCTTGTTCAGCCTGGAGAAAAGAAGGCTGTGGGGTGTCCTCATTGCAGCCTTTCAATACCTAAAGGGAGCCTACAGACAAGATGGGAATCAACTCTTTGAAAGGGTAGATAACTGCAGGACAAGGAGAAATGGTTTTAAGTTGAGGGAGGGAAGATTTAGGTTGGATGTCAAGGGGAAATTCTTTACAGAGAGAGTGGTGAGGTGCTGGAACAGGCTGCCCAGAGAGGTTGTGGATGCCCCATCCCTGGAGATGTTCAAGGCCAGACTGGATGGGGCCCTGGGCAGCCTGGTCTAGTATTAAATGGGGATGTTGGTGGCCCTGTATGTGGCAGGGGGGTTGGAGATTCATGATCTTTGAAGTCCCTTCCAACCCTGGCCATTCTGTGATTCTGTGATATCAAAAAGGAGAATGTGATGGCTGAGTGAGGGTGTGTTCAGGAGAGACGCAAGTTCAGAAATGCAGACAGGAGCCACTACAAAATGGACAAAATGCACAATAAGCTCGAGCATAGAAAATAATGGTGCATTTTAAAATTACTGTATCACTTCACTTCTTTCACAGATCACACCCCGAAGTCTGTCAGCTTCTTTATTTATTTACTGCTGTTAGCTAAATATTGTCCTTTTCATGTCATTTATCAGGTAATGGTCTGTCTAGAGCTAAACAACTTAAGACACATTTGAAAGGATGAGTGCTGTACTGATAAGAAATTATTACAAATTCTGCTCTGAGTTTCACACCCTAACGTGAACCAAATGGCTATCCACAGCTATTTTCTACTGTACACCACATATATAAACTGTGACCTGTGAGCAGTTCCTTCTGAAAGTTTAAGCAATGGATCTTCCCCCTCTAGTCTGTGCTGGCGAGGCCACATCTGGAATACAGTGCCCAGTTCTGGGCTCCTCAGTTCAGAAAAAAGTGATCTCCTAGAAAAAATCCTGCAAAGGGCCGTAAAGATGATTAGGGACCTGCAGCATCTCCCAGATGAGGAAAGGCCTGGGATGCTTCGACCTAGAGAAGAGAGGGCTGAGAGAGGATCTCATCACTGTTTATGAATATCTAAAGTGCAGGAGTCAAGTTGATGGGGACAGACTTTCTGGAGGTGAGCAACAATGGAACAAGGGGCAATGGGCACACACCGGAACACAGGAAGTTCCATACAAACACAAGGAAGAACTTCTTTATTTTGAGGGGGACAGCACTGGAACAGGCTGCCCATAGAGGCTGTGATATCTCCCTCTCTGGAGATATTCAAGATCTATCAGCACACCATTCTGTGTGACCTGCAGTAAGGAACATGCTTTAGCAGTGGGTTGGACTTGATGATGTCTAGAGGTCCCTTCCAACCCATACAATTCTGTGATTTCCAATGTTCTGTATTTAAATGGATGCAGTCTACAAAGGAGGGAGACAGCCCAGGTGAAAACCAGTAGTGTCATTTCATAGTAGGAAAAGAAAATGTGGGGCTGTGAAAGGCAAAACTGGGATCCTGCTCTACTGAGGCAGAACACAGAGACTATGTGTAATTTGGATTAGAAGGCACATAGAATCCTCCTAATCTATCTGGAATGGTGGTTGAAGTTAATTAGTCCTGATTCAACCTTTCTGATACATCGAAATAATGTATTTCACACACCGGTCTTAGATCACTGAATGATGAGCTCCATGTTTCATGCTAAATGTCTCTGTCCTCAAAGGGGAAGGATAAAGAAATATTAACCTGCAAGACCAAACTTTACAGTGTTACACCACCAACACTGAACAGGGTCCTTAAGTAAAACACGTAATAAAAGCATGTTTTTTTCCCTCCCCTTGGATTTTCTGGGGAGAACTCTGCAGCTGGTGAGAAAGTAAGCAGGTTGTGATGGATATGAATGGTAACTCTTCCCCATGACTCAGAGTGAAATGGCATTATTTTCCCTGGTCATCAGAGAAACAGCCAAAACAAGTCATTCAGACATTTAATTGTTTAGACTCACAGCTGTGGTGCAGCCCCCACAACCTAGGACAAGCCTTGAGGAAGCTGTGACAATGCCCAGCTACATTGTCTGCTCTCATGGCCTCCTCCCTCCATCTTCTGTTTGTCTCTGCCACAGCTGCTAATGCTTTGGTGAATCATTTATAACACAGCTACCACTCATGCTGCTGCTGAACAGGAACAAGTGCTTCTCCCTTGTGATTTCTAATGGAAGCTTTTTTAGAAGTGAAGTGGGGATCGTCATTCACATGTACCTCCTGTCCCAGGGTGTAAGGGGCATACATTCAAATCTCAGAGGACTTTTGCAAGGTTTAGGTTAGCATTTCCCAACTCCCCCCTATAATTGCCAGAGTTTCTCTCTTCAGAAGTCATGCACGATCATGAGATATTCAAATATTCCTCTTGGCACCATCCAAGCAACGACAGCACTCTATCTCAATGCTGCTGGTGTACAAAAATTGCAGGAGTACCACCAATGTTTTGTATTTCTTGGGGCTTTGCAATAAAAGCTGGAGAGGGACCTTGACTTTAGCCTATCCTTTAACACATTCTTTATTTGCTTTCCAAAGGACATGAGTTTCTCTTCTGAAGGTTTTTATTTTTGTAGGAGTTGTAAGATGTGTGACTGAAAGCATTATCTAACTTTATGGCCTGTTGTGAAGCACCAGCTCAGTTGGAAGCTTTGCTGTTCCTTTCTGAAATTAGATTGGTATGCAAATTCCTCCCTAACCACTATTATGCATATTAGTTAGTGCCACATTTAGGGTGCTTTCCACTGTATTTTGCTTAGATACCTCTATGGTCACCAACTGGTTCAGGGTCTTTTTATATATCTAAATAAATTTAACATTACTAAAAGGAGAAACAGACATCCCAAGCAGCTTTAAAGTCGCTATGCCAGCATTTGCTTTCTAAACTGAATGTCTCCCTAGAGGCACATGTCAACTCCACTTTGTTCCATCTCATAAATTTAACCTAGCAAGACAAACACAGTTAATTCAGCTTGTTAATTTACTTATTTTTTAATGGATGAGTCCACTTAATGGCAGAAAGCAGAGAATAAATCATTAGAGCTTTTGTTTTCCTTTGTTGATACTATCCAGCATTTTGAAATGATACAAGAAAAGACAATACGTTTTATCTGCAGAAAACAAATTGCTTATTTTGGATCTCTTACTTCTGAAAATAATTTTGTTAGGAACATCTGAGTAGGTGGAGGAAAGAACAATAGGAATTATCTTTATTTTAAGAACAAGGTTGAACTTGCTACATTTTGCTCTAAGACAGTAGGAGTTATTCTGCTGCTGCTACAGAAGATGGTGAATTTTCACAAATATTACTTACTTATGTTTCTCTATTATATTTCACAGGCCTCATTTTGTGACACTGCAACAGTGAGAATGTACACAGAATAATGTGTTCAAGAAGGAAATGTTTAGAAACAGAGCGTGGAATCCTAATGAAAAGCATGGGCAGCAGAAGGAGATTGTCCTGAGAGGTACAGAATTCCATGCAACTTGGTATAGTGTCTAAGACATACATAAGTAGCCAGACACAGCTAGAAGAAACTTTTGTTCATTCAAACTTGATCATTCAAACTGCTAATTATGACACTAGAAATTTCTGTTTTTCCTTGTTTCATTCATGAGTCTGTAAGATGCTCTGCTGCTGAACAAAATCATGACAAAGAACACGTAGAAGAGAATGTTAATCAGATGCCTCCTACGTATTGCACGGTTGTCTTGATCAACGGTGAATATATATTAATGCCCATATCCAGTCACAGTTTGCCTGTTTCTCCAAAACTAACCTAGAGAGTTGGTAGGCTGGTTAGCTATATATGTTACTTGCAATACTACAGAATGATAAAAGGCAGACCATGCTCTCAGATCTGACCGACTAACCACTGTGTTTGTGTGTGGGCATTAATTTTCCCATGTACCAATAAGCATAAATACTTCTTTCTAGTGTTCATCGCTACATAATACCTTGTAAAGTGGTACTATATCAGTAGTGTTGTTTTTTTCTCCTCACAATCCTAAATATAATTATTTGATGTTTCATTTAATAAGCTTTAATACCTCCATAAGAGAAAAAATGTCTGATTTGTCAATATGCTAGGAAAAGGGGAACCACAGAGCAGAGTTCTGCGAAGAAACTGATTATTGAATTGATATCAACTGTGCTGAGTACAGAAGGGCTGTGTCAGTATCTGCATTCAACATAGAGAAGGGAATGACAAATCAACAACTGAAAAGAAAGTGCAGAAGGCTCTCACATCCCCATTCATAGAAAGTTAGTCTTTGCAGAATAATGATCTCAGTTTACTATCAAAATGTTCATTCTTTAAAGGTGAGGAAATATAGCAAAGACTATTTTTTCCCCACTACTTGAAACCTTACTTTCTTGCACTGCCTGACTGAAATCTCCAATACAGGAAAGGATTTCCTACATTAAACTGAGTATTTTTACAGTTTAGCACTCGCACAGCAGACCCCATGAAAAGTCCTTTCACAAAATACTTGGTAAGGGATGAAAGCAGATCCTGCAGATAGGTGAGGGTGTTCAAAAGGGTTTATGCGAACTTGTTTTTGGACAGAAGCAGGCAAAATAGATATCTAGCTTTTTTTTCTTTCACATTGTTAAATTAAAAGTAATGAGAATTTAAAAGTAAGAAATTTATTGACAAGGAATTCATATTGTCAGCTCTAGTTTACATGTCAGGGGTCATCATTTATAGAATAATCAGCTTATGGGTCTTAGCACTATGTCAAATAAATCAAATCTGAATGATCTAGCGAGTCATCACAACTGAGATGTCATTCTTACCTGACTGAGAATCCGACCACATTTCTTTCCAATTTTTTCTACCAAATCGAAGATTGGGAAGTTCCAGCTGTTAAGCTGCTCCATTAGAGGATCCAAATTGTCCATAACCAGAGGCTCAGGAGCGAGTACAGGCTTGTCCTATGCCAGAAAATAGAATAAAATAAATTTCAGTTCTGTGAAGCAACTCATGCAAAAAAATTATGTTCTGAAAAACTAAGGTCATGTTAGAATCATTTCTAAGCCAATGGTGTTTAATTCAGCTCAGCAGAGCTGTCCTCATTTCTACCAGCCCTGCAGCTAGACACTCTTTTATAATTTGTTTCGCTCATATGGATAGGAAATTCTGTATTATGAAACATCAGTCTCTGAACTTATCCATGACATTCATTCATTCCTTCATTCATTCATTCATTCATGGGAATCACTCATTCATTTCCAACTGAGTTTTCTTCATTGTAAAATTTGCTGCAGTACAGAGGGGAAAATGTTCAGTTTCTCCTTCTGCATCAGGACACATCCATTACAATCTATCCTGGTTAATGGAGCATGTTGTTAGGGAAGACTTACCAAATCGAGACCTACCACTTTCCAGGCCTGCAAACAAAAGATGGGGTACTCCCCTACTATCACATTTCTTTTGTACACTTCCTTGTATTTCTTTATTTCCGTGAAACTGTAGATGAGTAAATATCTCAGGAAAAATGCCTCCTTTCAGCATGTCCAACTCCAATTCAACAGATTAGAATGATTTTTTCAAGAGGTCAAGCCAAGTTAAATTTCTTAATCCAGTTGTACAGCAGATTGTAAAAAAAATAACTGAACTTAACCTCTGAATAAAATCCACAGCTGAATACAGCAGTTGTGAGAAGATCAACACTTGTCAGTGTTCTTACATTCAAGACATATGATGACGATAATATCATGCAGTAACCTCAAGAAAGTGTTTACTTATTTTAAACTAAGGCTCGAAATATATTATCAAGATTGCAAGGCCATTGAGAAGCTGAAGTGGCTGAGCAGGAAGATAGTACATCATGCTGGTAGTCTGAAATAGTAAATTCTTTTCCTTCCAATCTATTCCCTTTAAAGGCAACACTAACACAGAAGCCAAACACTTCAGAAGCGCCAAATGCCAGATCCATAAGCGTATACTAATTCATCAAAATATACTGTTAGCGCCTCACAACTGGTCAGTGCTTAGAAGCTACTAAAAGGTATGAGCCTGATCTGATGATTTTTTTTTTTTGCTTTAAATCATGGACTTAATCTTTTGATTGCCCTAGGGGATTTTTTTCTTTCTTTCTTCTTTTCTTGAGATTCTGTATACATTCAGCCAGTGTTGACAACAGAATTTAAACAAGCTACCTCAGGTGGTATCAAAGGATGCAGAATGATGGTCTCAGGTGCATACGTCCTACAGACAGATCCCTTCCGTGCCTTTTCTTTGGAGCAATCTGCCTCATCATCATTTTGTACAATATCACTGCTGTCACTGTTGTTGGTCTCATAGTCAGAAGTGGCTTGCGCAGGATCATCTAGAAGACAAGTAACAAAGCTGGTTGTATGAACAGCAAGGACTGCAAGAACGTCATCTTGTGACCTTCTGAATATTAAGAACAGAATCTCTGACTCATAATACATATGTGCTGCTTGGCTGGGTCTAAAGTTGAACAAGCTGTCCAAAGGTATTAAAGCATATATCCTGCAGAGTGTAAAAAACTGGAACAGAGACTGAAAACCAGGAAAAATTCTGATGGCCATTATTTGTGCTGGCTAGCTTAGATTAAACCATATGGTAAACCATATTTATTTTTGCAATGTATCTATATTCTTCATAAGACTTTTCCAGATGTTGAACAAGCAAAAAAGGAAAGAAGCCTCAAAGGCTGTTTGTTTGGTCTCACCTTCATATGTTTTCTTTCTGTGAGACTGAGGCATATCTGCCTTTTCAGTGAACAATTGTTACATTTTAAAGGATGAGGAGCTTTTGTTCAACAAAGAATTACCTGTTCTATTTAAAGTGTGGGTGGTACCATCGCTTCTATCTAGTGTACCATCACCAGCTTCTATTTGGTTGTAGGGTCTGCCGCAGCTGAAAAAACATCAAGAAACATACACAATATAAAGACCATGTGCATTGGATAGTCGTATGCAAAAAGAATTCCTGCTAGCACTAAATAATTAAGTCATATATTGCAAGCTATGGCATCGACTGTATTCTAAAGACAAAATTATAAGAGTGAGCTGAAGTTTTACTGGAAGACAGAAATGGAAAAGATAAGTTTATACCTTATATTATCCGACCAGTGCAATTAATTTGTGTTGCCTACAGTTAAACCATACAACACCTTTTAATTTTATAACTTTGTCAGTACAAAACACACACACAAACAAAAACCTCTACAGCTGTGCTATGAGCATGGATTAAAGAAAAGAGTGAAAATTTGCCAGAATGCCATACAATGCTATATAATTCAATTTCAACATCATCACGTTGTTTCTCTGTAATAATGCAAAAAATTATTTTGCCATTACTGTAGTGACAGCAAACAAACTATAGCAGAACAAATGGGGAGTTTGGGATAGAATACAAGGTGACTGATTTGGCATTCAGACATGTAGCAAAAAGACAGACAGAACAGACACTGTGGGAAGGACTGCAACAGTAAGGCTTTTCCAAATGCCTGGCTCTTTATTTGCACTAAAATGCTTTATTCCTTTTGTGTGATTCCCTTTAAGCAGGAATACTGTGCTAGCTGGAACATCTCAGGTAACGATGTTCCAATATTAGTGTACCTCAGACCTGACGGAAGAATGTTTAGAAGCATTATAAGAAGATCTTCCCATGTTGACATTTTAACATCTTTCTCTGGTTGTACTACACATTTTGTGGTACAAATAGTCTTTGCAAAGAGAAAATTTAAAAAAGTATTTTAATTGGTCAAACTTCAGACTAGAAACTCTACAGAGTAAGAGCACCATACCAAAATGGCTGAAATCCTATTTGTCAGGGTCATCAAAAACATATTCTGGAATTTGGTATGTCCTGCAATCATGAATATCAGAAAGAATTTAAAATAAAACTACAAATCCATATGTTATGATACCTATGGCTCAATTTCCATAAGGTCAATGACAACAAGCCAAAATGTAAATAAGAAGAACAGAGCCTTTGACTGGTTGTGTCACAAGGCTGTAGTGTTATTATGAATGCACCTCTTTGCTTTCAGATCACATACAAATTCATACTTATTTAGTATGTGTGGCCCAAATAAAACACTTTAAACCAATCCCCTTTATGTGTAGGGATTATAACATAGTTCTTAATCACAGCATTGTTGAATATTATTTCACTGGATACCTGCCTCACCCACTAAACAAAATTAAGAGACATGACTTAAACATTATTTTAACAGCATTGCCTAGTACATGCTCGTGTTTAATAACACCTTCACACTCGGTTGCCCTATCATATGTCACTCTGTGTGAAAGCAAAACTGCTGTCTTGATGCCATTGCCTGGACGGATCTGACTCAAAGCACAGAATCCATTGAGAGTTTATTATCTCTATTGTTGTTGAGGGAGGGAGTTGATTTGTTGGTTGTAAGGGTTTGCTGAGTTGGTACTACTTTGCAGCAAGGCAGGTTTTTTGCAGTAACTATAGAGCACCACATATCACAAATACAGCAATCTACACTGTGAAAGTTCAAACATGGTGCCTGCTGGCTAGCCAATACTCACAAACAACTTACTACTATATTAAATGTAACAACTAAAAGGTAAGATCAGTTTGAAACTGTACTGGAGCCAGCATCTAAATACCAGTGTTTACAGCTATTCTGAGCTGGACACATATTGAAAGCTCCAGTAGCCTAATTTGACAAATCTAATAATAAGATGCCTTAAAGTGTGAAATTAAACCATTACTGTGACTCATGGCTATAAGAGGAACTCAGCAGCAGCTGAGTTCTGAAAAAAATCCCAATGCCACATAATCTGACTCTACTTTAGGGAAGACAAGTTCCACTCCTTTTGAGCCAGTCCTCAAAATTCCTTATTCTTCAGGCACTGCTGGAACACTTCTATCAGATACTAGGCAGAGGGTTATAGGCCAGCAGATTTTAAACTCCAGCAGTTATATTTTTGTATCTAACCTCAGGTGCCTGTTTTGAAAGACTTGGCCTATGACCTCAAAGTGGTTGCTCATGTTGGCAGCATGGCATGAGAAACTCAAGCTGTTAACACAAAATCCAACTTTCAGATCTGAATGCTACTGATGAAGAATTTGTTCATGAAGCAGACATAAAAAAGTAAAAAAAAAGCTGTAAATGTAGCAGCAACCTACACAACTGCATACTGAGAACTGCTTAAATAGGTAAAATATCAATACTGTAGCAGATTACAAGAACTTGTACACGCATGTAAAGTTTGTTTGTGAGGACAATGGGAAATGATCCAACATATGTCAAACTACCATCTTACCTGCTGCAGATAACAGTGGGGCTGATGTTAGGTTCTGACAGGCTAGGTGCACTCTGAGTAGCAGTTAAGACTTTGTGTGGCTTTAAACCTTGCTTGCTGTCAGTATCTGTAGAGTCTGGAAATGACACAGAAGATGTTTTTCCGGTAGGACTTGTAGCAGGCGTCCCTTGAAGAGGTGAATGGCATGGAGAGGTGAGTGGTGAAATATTTGGTGGGATACCTGGTGAGAGAAGAGTCTTGTCGTTACAGTAGCAGTAGATGGTTGAGTTCACTGAGTGCACAAATAGTTCTCTTTTAATACATAAGCAGAACCCTTCTCTACTCTCAACCAAGCTCATGGCTGTCACAGAATGATGAAGCTCCATTACTATCAGCTGCTTCCACCTGCAGAAGATTGTGCTCAAAGCATGAAGCATATTCTCCCTACTGGGTAGGAGGAATAAACTAGAAGGCATGAAATGAAAAGCACACATTGGGGACATCACTACTGGTATCAGTATGTTCCAGTAACAGAGGCACCAAACTCCAACAAGCCAGATCACAGACTTATCTACAAATACTCCTTGCTTTACTGTCTTCATCTGTTCAGAAGGGACAAGAACGGCTAACCCACATTCTCAGCAAATTTGGATTTCTACATGTGAGATTATTAGCAATATATAAATAATAATAATAATAATAATAATAATAATAATAATAATAATAATAATAATAAAAAAGCAATTCTTAGTAAGTATATATACATTATGGTAATATAAAATATTGTACTTATGGTGCCATTTTTGCATTCCTTCCTGATTCTGGCCTTTATTTAATGCAGTATGAACTTATTTTCAATTATGTCTTCCTCACAATGGAAAACTCATAACCATTACCTGTACCACATGGTACGTACTCCTGAGCTAGAATCTAGTAATATTCATGTGTACAAACATTGGCGCTGTTCTTCCTGTCTTCAATTCTATCTCAGCACCACTCCCAAGATGAAATGCATCAGTGAACCCAGTGTGTGATATAAAGTGCTGCTGTTTCTTCAAATCCAACTTACATTTTCTAGTCTCAGACAAAACGGTTCCGTTACAATAAAGCATAGCGGTGCAAAAAGCATCTCTCTTTAATGGAAATGCATTTAAATAGGCATACCTCATGAACTTAGTTCTAAAGTCTGCAGGAACTCAATCCCAGCTCATCTACCATGTTCATCTCCATGACATAAACTGTGAGCTTTAACTGGTTTTATGCTTGAATTGTGCCTGCTATCTAAAAGCATTCCAGGTACAATTAACTTAGAATAAGGCTGCATGTTGGCTTAAGTTGGGAGGATATATGTCTATAGTTCCAATGCTTTTTCCTGATAGCTTACTGTGACGTGAGGTTAAAATATGATTTCTGTTGCCCATTGATGAGTAATAAATAATCTTTGATGGTTGCTATACTGTAATTTTGAGATATTCAACATCATCTAAGTTTTTAATTACAGAATTTCCTTGGAAAACAATATTCATATTGCTGTCTTAATTCAGTGATTTCCACGAAGATAATATACTAGTTTTGAGATCAGAAGGCTACAGTGTATGGAGCAGTTAAAAAGTTATCCAATGGCCATAACATGGAAATTTAATTAAATTACAGAAATGTTCTGTTTTACAGCTACTAATCCAATGAGAGATCTGCTTTCTGTCTGACAAAAATATGTTTTAAAAACACTTCTAAGTCTTCTAGTCAAACAGTTGGATTTTTGAGTTGGATTATTAACTATATTTGAGGTGTAAGCTATCAAGTAACTTTTATGACTGCCACAGAATGCAATACATGTATCTTTTAATAACTTAATGCAAGTTTCAGAATTCATACAATGACTTTCACAACAGTATTTCTAATCACAGCCAGCTCTCTTTTGCTAGACTGGACTCCTGTCTTTTGAACATTTTCCTACCAGGGTAAGTAAAACAAACAAACAAACAAACAAAAATAAACTATTTTAAATAATCTGACATTTAAGCATTTTCTTGCCAAAAGTGAGAGAAAACATGTCTTGCTATTGGAAGGAACCTTGAACAAACAAAGTAAGAGAAGATGAATGATATAAACTACTTTTTTTTTTTTTTTTTAAAGTGTATCCATCTGCAGAAATTTTTAACATTCAGAGTTGAAGAAATAAAACAGTAATTTTGATGCAACGTGAAATTATACTTGAGAGTTTTGACAGAACAAATATAGTTAGCAGTACTTTAAAATGCTATGCTTCCAAACATAATTTAAGACACATTTTGTAAATTAATAGGTTTACAAATTTATCTAGAGCAACTCCCAGCAAGAATCGTTACGTATTGCCAATGGAGCCAATATACAAAAGTCTAATTGGTAATAATTACTGCAAATTGAAGCAATTCTTTATTCAGAACATAAAAGCAAAACATAATTAAAAATCCATAACTGTAAACAGCTTACAGCATCAAAGTATCAATCTTCAGTGTCAAAAATTGCTTGTGATGGAAAAGAGCTCTCCCTTCACCACTAGGGAGCTCGTGTTTTTGGGCAACCAGATTACTACTAACGCCTTCTGGAAGCAGAACAGATGAATGTAAAACTGACTGATAGGAGTGCTAAGTCTTGTTTTCCCAGTACAAAATATTAACTACACATTTTCAAGTTAATGTGCTCATCTCTGAAAATCATAAGTCTAAATTGGATTTGTTATGTTCCACAACAAATCCTTGGATCCTTGGTGCTACATCTCCATTAGTTTTAAGTTTAAATGTTTTCAATTTGCTGTTTGGCTACTCTAGTAAGATAATATTCTGCTAGTGAATCTTCACTGTAACATGTCTTCTGTACAAGAGGAGATTAAATAGACTTTCCAGTTTAAAAAAGAGATGTGATGTGACAGAGCTAGATATGTAGAATAATTGTGCAGCCGTATCTTCAAACTCATCTCTAAGTTTGGATTCCCTGACTTTTTCAATGCCAGGCCTCAGGCATCTATCAATTTCCACCTGACGTCTGGGTGGCCAGTACTTCTAAACAGCATTATCTCAACATTACTCCATGTTTGGAAAAAAACATGAGGTAATTAAAAAACAAAACAAATTAAAAAAAAAACAACAACCAAGCATAGTGATCAATTGCAATTTAAAGTATGGGTAAATGTTATCTTATCTCTCATTTGTACAGGGAAGAGAACAACACTACTGTGGATTAAGACTATTTCATGTCTGTTATACCGTGCATTCCATTGTCAGTAAAGAAGTCACCTTCTCTACATCAGTCTCTCAGTTAAAACAAAAGTCATTTTTTTAAGGTCCTATAAGCCAAGTAAAGAACAAAAATAAAAACAACATATTTCTCTTTTCTAAACATCAGTAAGAGATACAAGGACTTCCTTGACAGTGAACATACATAGACAGACTTCAGAGATAGAATCTTTTTGTCTTGGATATGGCTGCATTAAGAAGGGTCAGCTGCTGCCTGCAACTCCAAATGGCGTTATGCAGATTGTGTTTCAGGAAATCTCAGTCAGGCAACATACAGAGACATTTAATTTAACAAATGTTACAGAAAACACTCTTTCCTCAGCCCTACTGTTGTCAAGTGAATTTCATGGATCAAAACAAAACTTCAGTATACCACTTGTTTTATCATGCCGTGAATAGCCTCTATAAATCATAAAATCAAAACATTTAGAATGGCATCACTGATGGAAAAATATCAACATATACAGATTGGGCAGAGAATAAAAGCAGCTGCATGTTCTAGTCACCAAGTTCCCAGGAAGAATTTGAGCGAGTCCAACAAGACCATGGGTGACCACTCACCTTGGCGGCTCTGCCTTTTGGCATTCAGGTGGTTGGTAGGAGACATGGCATAAGATGTAGAGAAGGACCTGCTCTTCGTGATTGTCATCAGAAGGGAACTGTTCCAAGAGTCAGTGCTGTGAAACGAGAAGGCAAACAAGCCTTTTTCAACACAGTAAAACCTACATGGAAAATCTGAAGATATCCAAAGACAGCGCGAGAGCTTTCTGGTACTGAGATGGCACAGAATCTCTGATGAGGAAAATAGCATCTATTTGCTAGCTGGATTACTGTTCGTGAGGAATATCATATTCAGAAAAAATATTTACAATGTAGGCACTCCTGGACTTCCTTCAGTCCTCATGCCTATTCACTTTACTTACACAAAGATCAGTTAAAAAGATGCTTCAAAATTGGCCTGAAATATGTTAAATTTATATAGTCTTTCAATACCACTTTACAACAACCAGAAGTGCCAGAAATTCTCAGTGTAAGTGAAAAATCAGTCTCCTTGATATCTCCTTGATTCTGATGCAACCATGAAGACAGATATCCATTAACCCTATGGGCAATAGAAGAGACTTCAGGAGAACAGAAGAGGCTTAGCAGAGCATTGCATTGCTGCTGGTGGTGGTGTGCCCCTTCTCCGGGTGGAGCACTTTGTGCTCTGGATATCTAGTGCTGCATTTCAGACATAAATCCTACTGACAGATCCTGAGAACACTGGTTACTGATCCACGTTAAATCCTCTAAAGGAAAAAAGGATGCGTATTTTGTGGGGAGTGGCAAAGTGACAATGATCAAATGTTTGTCACTCACACAAGAAAGGGGACATGTTTTCAGTCATTATTAGGTCATTTACCAGAAGACACCAAATAGTCTCATAAAGTAGCAATACAGTATTTATCACTTTTTTCCCAAAGGACAGTCATCAAAAGTCAGCTTCTTGCAGTGAGGCAGCACTGGCTTTTACTATGAGGACAAAGATATATCTGAACGGATCCATTAGTTCTCTCAGGCTCCACACTTCTCCTCAAAGCCTCATGTCCACATCCTTCCCACACCAAGTGGTGAGAGGACATGCAAGGCAGAAGACAGGCTTTTAAAGCAGCCTAGTGTTAGCCAAACTTGGGGGGGAAAATTAAGCAAAAAAGGTGTCTTAATTCCACTAACATTTTACTGTGATGGACAAGCAAGCACTGCCTTGTCAATAACATTTGCTGGTTGTCTTCATCGGCTCAAATTTCTATAATATGTAATGATGTAGAAAGATAGAAACCAGCTCTTTGTTGTTGTTGTTGTCATCTTTTGTGTTGTTTTTTTTTTCTTAATTTTTTGTTTGTTTGGTTGGTTGGTTTTGTTTGGAGTGGTGGAGGGTTGTCAGTTGGCAGAAAGAATATAAAACACTGGTCCACCATAAAGAAAAACAAAACCAACCAATCAGGCAAAGAAGTAAACCACCACAACTCTATTATTTGACTTCTTAAAGAAGATTCACTGGACGGAAATGTGACTGAGAGCAGGAATAGGGAAGTTTTTTTTCCCAAATCATTTAAAGCTAAAAGATGACTATGACTTACTATTTTTGTGACAAGGGATACAGGAATACAAGACTCCTAATCTTAAACAGAGATTTAAGGGGATTTTTGCAAATCTGTAACTATAGAAATCTAGTGTATAGGGAACAAGATGAACTGTTTCTTATTGCAGGAACTACCACAGATCAACTCCATCGTCACTCCTTCTCTTCTCCAATTCATGAAACAATCCCTTTTATATGATCTGTAGTGTGGTTGATTTTCGTACAGGGGAAGTGGCAGATAATCAGGATTTTTCTTCCCCTTCAGTTCAACTTTATTTTCCTTGAAAGTAAATTTGTATTGCTCTGCCAACGTTTTTAAAGCTAGACTTACTTATGGACTTCATTTTTCCCCTTTCTGGAATACGCATTCTTTCTCCTACTGTAAAAGAACTGCAAACAGTAGGCTGGAAGGCTTGACAGAGCTATGATTACACAATTGGCGACATTAAATGCAGAAAGAATTGATAGCCTGCACAGTTGGCTCATCAAGCATAGTTATATAACAACTGTAGAAAAGGACCAACAATAATATTTAATTGCTTTCCTTCTCCCTTGTATTCCCATCTTAGGATGCTTAAATAGTGTATGAGAATTTGGGATCAACAGTATAAATCAAATGCACCCTGCAAACCACAGACTGATGACTGGAATAATATTTCCATTTGACTATAGCTTCTTTGTATTTACTTTTACTGAGATACATGGGACTCCTTATAAAGGGAAGTTTGGCTAGCCGTGTATTTTTCTTGCACCAGACAGTCAGTGTACTCTGCAAGCTGCCTTGAGCACCTAGACTCCCTGTATGATAGAAAGGTTGATAAAAGAAGTGCTCTGAGGCTGTATTCAACCAAATTATCCATCTGTGGATGTTGGGCCTTCTCAGGTCCTATCTTCTTCTCCACTATTGCCAACAGGTTTTGAAATGCAGAAGAAACACTCAACTTTTCTGAAACCTTCACTTTGCTAGAATAAACAGTTTATTTTTTGTTGCTGTTGTTGTTGTTTTCATTTTGCTTTCTGGTAATAGTAATAGTTACAGCATCATCTGACTAAAATTCAGAATGACACTTCCTTGGTAACCTGACTTACTGAGATGTGTAGAAATTGTTCAAACATAGTTATAACTTTTAAATGATGGACATCACCACACAGAACCAAAGAAATGTCGTCAAAGATGGGCATAAAAGAGAGATGAAGTAGTATGTAACCTGGATGAAGATGATTCGTGAGGTTTGATGCTGGCACTGCGATCTCTTCTCACTGGGGCTGGCTCCAGTGTGGGTAAACCTGTGGCTGATGTTGTTGTGGTCCAAGTGGAGGACACTCGTCTCAGCAGTCCTGGAGGCAAACTTCTTCGTAAGCGCTAGAGAAAAATCACTTGCTTAGAGTCTATATAGGTATATAGGCTTTTGAAAACTTTAAATATGCAGAAGAAAAACATTTTATAGCATTTGATTAATATACCTGGCAGTATCTGGTAAAGTACCTTTGTTCTGGATTCGTCCACATAACATGGCGCCTGTCTTCCACTGAATTCAGCAAAGGCTGGTGGTCTCAGTGCTTGTAAAGTACAGGATTTCCTCCCTATTTTAAGTTCAAGGAAAGCTATATATTCACAACTCCATAGCTATAAGTGTCCAACACTTGGAGTTCAGTGGAGACAGACATTAATGGTGTTCTTTGGAAACGTTAATCTTATATGATGTGGCCAAAAGCACTTAAACAAGTCATCAGGGCTACAAAAAAAGAAGACTGAGGGATTGGAGTATTTGCCATAAAACAACAGGCTGAGAGAACCATGACTGTTCAGTCTGCAGAAGTCTCAAAGGGAGATCCTATCAATGTGAATAAATACGTGAATGCAAGAAGAGGGAGGATGATGGATCAGCTTTTTGACAAGAGACAGTGGGCACAAATGGAAATACAAGAAATTCAATTAAGATGTAAAACAAACAAACAAATAAATAAATACAGTGAGGGTGATCAAATACTGGAAATGGTTCCCAGAGAAGTTGTAGAGTCTACAAGTATGGAGATCTTCAAGATTCAACTTCAAGCTTCTGGAAAAGCTTCGGAAAAGCTTAGAGAGAGTATCATCCTTTACATAAGATTTTTCTTGACCACCCTGCATTTGTCTTTCACCTGACTCTTCCTTTTCTCTAATACGACATGGTTCATTTTTCCAAAGCTTTCGAACACAGTCACTGATAATAACAGATGAAGACAGAGAGCCTTTGTATCATGATTTTGTAAAATGTTTCTCTTGTAATTATATTGTAGTTTTTATAATTAAGAACTAAAATAAGTATGTCTCTGTGATGAGGAACTTTGACTTTGCCAGAGGGTTGAGAAAGTTAAGATGGAAGATACTCTTAGGTATGAAGCTCAGGCACACAGGTAAATACGTTAGCATGTTAACTTCTTACCCCAAATACTCTATGTCAGATGCTTAAGGTAAAGACTCTAAATCTATATTTAGACACATAAATAAATGACTGCAAACTATTAATTTTATGAACCATAATGCATTCAGGTCAGTGATTTCTTCAGTCAAATTACTTCTCTGTAACATTAACTTATTTCTTCATCCTTCATTTCTCTGCTCCTCACTAGGTACTACGCAACTACAAACTGAAATCTGTTCACTGTGTCCGCTCATGTGATGGCAGTGTTCTTCCACATAATCTTTCCTCTAAGATTCTAGAGTACAGTCATTGCACACATATGCACTAAACTTAACTAGAACTTGTGCTTCAAGACCTGCAAACACCCATTCCATATATGTAGCTGTTACACTGGCAAGCAGGGTAATAATTATCATAATACTAAAATAAATTAAAAAGAATCACAAGTGTTGCAGTTCAGATGCCAGAAAATTCTAGAATGGCTGTGTCATTTCAACTGTTAAAAGTTAAAAGCATTCACTAGGCAATATACGCCGTCTATATTTAATTTTACAAGTGAGATTGCATGGTAAAAGTATTTTGGTTTGGCTTTGAAAGTGAAATGCAGACCTTGCAGGACAGCTCATCAGCAATAAGCATACAATTCATACTTCTTCAAAGCTGATCTGTTCTTTCTAGCTGCTAACTTCCTAAACATCGACAGTTAACAGTGATTATATCCCTGTTGAATTCCCAAGCATTCATAAAGCCATCTGTCAAGGCAGTAATATATTTTTCTGGTCACCCCACATGCAGTGTCAAAAATCTTTGGAGTGGGAGGATAAACTCTTTGTGAGAACTAATGAGTCAGACTTGTGAGTCTGGATGCTGAAAGGCTTTTGCTTGCCCTGTTCCTGATCATTTCTTCTCTCTTAAGCTCCAACCAGCACCCACAAGAAAACACGCGCATCATCTATGTGAATTTTTTGTGTCAAACATCATCTTTTAAAGATGCCTGAACAAAAGTTTAGCTGGCCATGAGTTGTAGGATATGCAGGGATTGTTTTACTATGAAATAAGCGGTCTATTTAATTTTCTTTTTATAGAAAACTACAATTAATACATAAAATGGTAATCTGAATCGAACAAGGAAAAAGCCCGAAGAGATCTCCCACTAGCATAGTGCTGTCCCTTAAAGGAGAGCCAAGTCATAAGATGACACATGGAGTTACTGTCCAATACTCACCTTGGGAATTGCTAGTTTTTCTCCTTTCTCTGGACATTCCTCCGAGTCAGAGCATGTGTAATTCTCACTGAAGGATACCAGAGGGTTCACCCTTGGCTTGTGGATGGCCTGGAAGGTTAACTGTGTATTAAGCAGGTTGCTCACTGTTCTCAGCGAAGTACACACGTTGGGAGGCAGTGAAGGATCTGCCAGAAGATCTGTAATGAGCCCATGCGCTTCTCCCATGACTGCAATATCCACTGTGATACTGGTACCAGAAGACTAAAGAAGACAAAAATAGTACAGGTAAGAGAACAGAAGTTTGCAACTACTTGGAGCAGTATCTTGAATGGTGAACTTTCTCAGCAACTTCTGTTAAAGCAGTTATCAACAGAATGGAAAAATAGTAACATGAAATAATCATTTAAATAAGGAGAATCATGCTGAGTAGATTGAGCATCAGGCATAATGCTCAGAGTATGCAAAAAGTTCAGAACTTCATTATATCTAATTTCCTGGCTTTCGGCATCTGCAGTTTACTTAATCCATTTGAATGAATTGTTCAAGCTTCCCTACAGAGACACAATCAATGGCTAGAGGTTATTTGCACAAATAAATTTCATTGCATAGCTTAGGATGCGGAGAGTCCCTCTTGCGAGGTGCCTTTCTTCTGTCCACAGAGGGATCTAGGACAACTAATTTATGTTCAGTACTTATGCTTAGATGAAAGGACCAAATCCCAAGTATATACTGAAATTTTAAAAATATCACCATGATGTTAAAATATAGCATTCTGGTCAGTGGTAAAAACTTTCAATTTCAAGTAACTCTGCACCTAAACCAAAAGCAAAATAGAGAAAAAAAGTGGATTTCTCAATGCTTATTTTATTCAAAAAGATGCGATGAGAATGATTACAGTTTTGCATGACCAGTTCAAGCAGTCCTTGCTTTCCCTTAGGTTTCCTTATTTTACACGTATCATTTAAAAATAATTGTTAACTGAAGTGATGCATAAGCAGAAATAACTCCAAGAAGCAGCCTGTATCACTGGCAAATCTTGTACACCTTTCTCAGTATATGTAGATACTGTTCTGTATATTGTGCATTTCAGACTAACTGTGACCCAGGCAAATCCCCTTTGTACACAGTCAGGTGCACAGGGAATCTAACACAGCTGCAGCACTGGGCTTCCAGTGTATGCACAAGAGGATTGATCTGTGAATGCGTTTTTGAACTTCCTCAGGATTTCCCAACATTCAGTGGCTCTGATTACCATCTGTCCTGAAACCCAGGAGAGCAATATATTGCTGCTAAAAGAAACAATCTACTACCAAAAGCACAATATGTGTCATGTCTGTGAAATGACAACTATATGATTCAATTGCAAAAGACTGAGGTTCTTTGAAGTGTGCTGGGAGAGAGACTGGATGTGTGCAGAAGCAGAATAGAAATGCAGCAGGCACATCTTTTGTCAGTTCTGAACTTTGAATACAGCAGTGACATTTCAGCCACAATTAGTGGTGCACTATCTGTCATCATCAACTCTAAGTCAAGTCACTGATTCAAGACACTCCAAGACAACATTTTTTCCTTTCCCATTCTTCTGAAATGTAAACTCAATCCTACTGTTTTGGACTTTCAGTAGGTATATAAGCAGTTTGCCTGAAACATAACTCCAGAAGATTCTGTACTAATTTTTTTGGTGTATAGTTTAGTGAAATCTAAATTCCAAAAGCGGAAGTAATGTCTGTGAAAAGAGCATATGGGTTTCCTGGAGCGTCAGGTATGTAGCATGGAGAACTGGGCAGACTGCTTAGCAGGAGAGCCAGAAATGACTCACCAGTGACATCATTTAAACTTTAAAATATAACCAAAGAACAGCAATACAGAGCTTGATGCTTCTTCACTCTCACAAAGGGCTTTACAAGTACCTGAAGAAAGTGCTATTTTAGCTAAGTAGAGCTCAGCATCTTCTTTCCGCTTGCCCAATTGCATAGCGTGGGCATCAGGTCCCAGCAATAGCTGTTTCACTCCACTGCTCCTTTCCTCACATTCTACTACTTGCTTATGCAAAGCCAAGCCACAGGATCAGAAGATGGCACTCCATGCTCATCACACTGTCATGCAACGAGAAGATCAGCCTCTTTTCCCCACATTTCTGGTTTATTTCATCTGGTTTCATGACAAAGAAAGTATTTGATACACTGCATGCTATTTCATCTTACTGAAAAAAAAAAAAATAATTGCTGAAGTTTATTTAGTGGCTGTCTTCATTGCTTAACCTCTCAGTGTTCCAAACTGAAGATTCGGGCCAATGCTAAAGAAAATTCTTAAATTAAAAGACAAGGCTTTGGATGGGAGGAATTAATTATCTATCTTTGCCTCTGCCATGGAAAACAGACCAAAGGGGAGTGAGGGAGAATATTTAATTCAAAGCACGATAGAAGCCTCATACTTTCATCAAAACTGCATAATCTACAGTTGGAAATTCTATTAAGCCTGGAGCCTAGAGTTGTTGATTGCCGATTAGAGACAGAGATTAATACTTCAACAAAGTAAACAAGTCTGACTCAGCAGGCCATAAGCAGGCGCCCAGATTTTGTGCAGCAGTACTAATATTTTGCAAAGCAGCCAGCATTGTTCTCTGTGATTAGCACCAAGCAGAGTGAGGGAGAGATCTTCTCAATGGTGTATTTCTACCATACGGCCTCCAATATGCATGGAGGCTGTCAATCTGGGGCCTACCATATTCCTGCTTGACTGTAGGGCTGGACTTTACTGAGTTCTATGAGAGTCTGGTCCCTCAGACAGGGATGCAGCACTCTGGGTCTCATCCTGCCCTTCAACTGTGCCAGCACCTCACAGGTCATGTTAGGCCCACTTCTCCACAGCCTACATCCCCACCAGGGGGAGAATGGGAAATGTAAGTGATTCCCTCTTTGCAAGTTTGCACTTGACACCACTAGATACAGTATGGGTAATACCACCTCACATGGAAACCTCTGAGCACTTCATACAGCATTGTGATAGTATCTTCTTGTATTTTTGGCTCAAAAAGTACTACCTGCGGATCAGCCGCTTTCAATTGTTACCTTACATGAAGGCTACATGGCTTTCCACCCTGCTCAATTTCAGAATGAATTTTTATTATCAAATACTCTGACTTGATAAAATTACAGATATTTAAACTATTATTTTCTCAAAGCAGTTTGAATGAATGTATGAAACATTTTAACATACCGGATTTAAAATAAAACAGTAAATAGATGGCTGCAAGCGATTTTTAAAGCCTTACTCAGAACGTAAACTGAGTTTCCTTAAAGGACAGGGAAACCTTGAATTTTTTACAAAATATACACAGTGGCATATGTTTTAGGCAAGACAGTAAGCTGCTGAAAATTTTAGATTGGTGTCACAGGATATATGCATACACGCATGCACATATATATACCCACACTTTTTTAGAGTAAAAGTGCATACAAAATTCATGCTTAGATTTGTTATGTACTTTTCTACTTTCTGCATAGCCTCTGCATGAACTGATCTGGATTCTACCCAAACCACTTTACTCATCTAAACCCGAAGGCCAGATACTTGGGAACAGAGGCATGAACAACATGTTTGCGATCAACATAAACAAACAACTCTCTAACTTGATAATAATAAATAAAACAAAACAAAAAACAACAAACAACCACAACCAAAAACCACATCAAACCAGAAGGACAGCAAAAACCAGCTAATCTAAGGTGAATATTAATTTTGCACTGGTCCATATTCATATACTTGTCTATGCTAACAATTGTGAGTGCAGTTTCCTCCCATGAGTTTTGAACAACTCTGGCTTACTGCTCATTTGTGACTTATACCTATTGCTGATTTAAGCAATATCACGCGCTGACTAAAACCAAAGCCTATTCCTATTGGGGCATGAGAACAAGAAACTGAACAGACTATAAAGGAGGTAGACTGACTTTTCACAGAGGCAGATATTGATAAGACAAGGGAGAATGGTTTTAAATTGAAAGACAGGAGATTCATATTAGATGTTAGGAGGAAATTCTTTACACAGAGGGCAGTGAGGCACTGGCACAGCTGCCCAGAGAAGCTCCTCATTCCTGGAGGTGCTCAAGGTGAGGTTGGATGTGGCCCTGGGCTGCTGGGGGGCAGCCCTGCCCACAACAGTGGGGGTTGGGGCTGGGGGGTCTTTAAGGACCCTTCCAATCCAAACCATTCTATGATTCAATGCTTCTGTGAAATAAAACCAAAACCATATAAACTAAACATGCACATTAATAACTAAGGTAATAAACAAAATGAGTTCCTTGCGATGTTGTAAAACAGTTGGCTTTGTGTTTCTTCTCCTCTCCCCTATTCTCCCTCTCTATTTTCCCTGTTTTTAAATTGGCAGTCAGGTGGGTGTTTGAGGCTGTGATACCACTTGCAATTCCCCAGGACCAAATGCACTTCTTGACTTTTTGGTGTCTTCTTTTTACACATAAAAGAAAGGGTTTCTTCCTCTAAATTCAAATGAAAACAAAACAAAACATGGGCAGATATCATAGTAGGAAGCATTATGCAATAGGGACAGATGTACACAGTTCTTAGCACCCACTGCAATCATCCAGGTTTGTATGGCTGGGAGCTTATTGGGAATTTGCAAGAAAACTTTCACATATGAAGTAATGCCCAGACTGCTGCAACTGTAGGACCAAATCACAGGCAGCACATCCACTGTAACACAGGCAATTTTTCCCAAAGCAGGGCATTTTGATCTTCTAGGAGCAGTCTTAAATATAATTTGAAAACAATGTTCCGATAAACTGTAATTATAACTTCAAATTTTTAGACTTGAATAATGTATTTTGGATTCTGTAATATGGCTGGAACAAAAACTTTCAACCTTCTGTAGGCTTTGTTTGCTTGTTTGTTTTACATTTTACAAAATCCAATTTGTTTTCTTCTACTAAATTATATTATGCATAAAAATCTGAGAATAGCTTTTTATCCAGTAGGAAAAAAGGCAGATAAAAAAATTTATGAAAAGTGAATTCAGGAAAATAAGAATAACAAATTATTTTATCCATAATATCCGATGAATAAACTTAGTTTATGAAATGATACTGGTTATGAAGCAGTTGACTCTACCTATGATCGGACTCATTCAGATCAACTAAAAAGCACTGCTCTCTCTCCACCTCAGGACTACACAAACATGACTACACAAAACAATCAAAACAGAATAATATCATGAAAAACAAGGGTAAAGTAAAAAACGTTATCAATTAGAAAAGAGAAATAATTTCACATAATCTCACATTAAAAAAATAAAATATTAATTTGCTGTGGCTTATAGAAGGAAAAGCCGCAAAGGCAGAGGTGCTGGCCTTTCACCACACTGCACTCAAGAACACTCTGTAAATGAAAGAATGGGGGAGGCAGGAGGAGAAAAAGGGAAAGAGCAGCATCCAGCATATCTTCAATCTTCACACAATTACGAGCAACAGTAAATCACAATGCGATATAGTTTCCAAGTCACATCATAAGCACTCAAGCCAAGCTGTCTGGAAACAAAATTAAAAGCAAATATAATTCTCCATTATTTTAATGTCCACAGAACGATCTGAAGAGTAAACATGAATTGGCTTCTATGGAAATAATGAATCATTTTAAAGGCGCCACAAACTTAACTACTCCACCTTTCAGTGGATGACTAAGGAGAAAAGAAAAGCGTGCGGACAATTCTGTGACATTCCACACTTCTGAATTTAAAGCTGTAGAACTGAGTCTTACCCAGACTTTTAAAATTTATTTTATTCTTGTCTTGTCCAAATGCAAGATTTGGGATTTTCTGTTCAGAAGTAGGAAATTTCTGAGGACTTCCACTCCACCTTAATGAAGCACAGTATTTCCACTTCTCTCTGGAGGTGGACTTCCCACAAGTTTTTGTATTCTTTGGTCGGACTGAATAGCGCACCCTCCTTTTGTCTCAGCACACTGATTAGAGAAAATCTTTCCTAATCACCAAAATAACCACTGGTTTTGCTGTTGACGCTTGAAAACATCTAGAAGCATGTAACTCCAAAACCAGGAGTAGTTCTGCAAAGAGAAGGTCTAATAAAATGGTTCTCGCAGCAGAGCTGTCTCTTTGGCCCCCTAAGCACTTGCTGCAGTACCAACATACCATTTCTTGGCAACAGCCCTATTGCCACACAGCCAGCAGGAGGCAGGCAGGCCGGGGGCTATGGGCACTGCAGTGAGCAGGTTTCTAGTTCTCTCCCCAGTAATCTCTCTCTGCATGAAGCTGCCCGTCATCTGTTACCACAAGGCCACTAATTCAGTATCCCATTCTACATCCCATCATCTCTGATGCTTCTCCCCATCTATCAAATGCACTTTAAGCCATCAGAAGCACTATCACATAAGCCTTATCTGTTCAATCTGCTAGCTTTATGTTTTTGTTGCACTATTTTTTATGTTCGAATTAAAAAATATATATTATTATTATTTTTAATATACACTAACTGTACTATGTATTTTATATATACGTGGCTGAGAACATCTCCTTTTCTCTCAATACGGCTCAGGCCAGCCGAAAGGTTGGACACTTATGTTATAATCCTACTTCCTTCAGAAAAATCAGGATGGAAGCAACACCATTTTTAATGTTTCTAATATTTAAACTATTCAGTTTAATCACAACATTGCCAATATTTGGAATCTTTCAGAAAAAGACGTGGCTTAGGGAAGAAATGCTTTGTTTTCTTAAAAGAACTGTGGAATGCATCTCACCATTTACAGCAAATCTCATTGGGCTGCAAGCACCGTCCTCACATCCTGCACCCCTACCTTAGGTGACACCACTCAAAAAACTCATGGCTACAGCTGACTAAACTTCTTCCATTACAGGACCTTACAGTTTGTGATAACTTTGTCAGCCAAAAAGCTCAGACTGAACTGGCCCATGTCAGGTATTTGCCTGGGGTGGATTATTTCAGCGTTTGAGAAAAATTTTTCAGACATTTACGAGAACACTGTCGGAGTGCTTTATTCATGCTAAGAATTCTTAGTAAACTGATACCATTTAATTCACGGCAGGCATGGTGTGTGCAGTACGGCCCTTCACTTTCCCTGGGAAAAAAACAAAACCAGAGCTGGTCTCGCATGAAGTCTGTGGTGTGCCAGAAACCAAAGCGTGTCTTACGCATGCACACCTCCACATACTTCCCACATGTGCACAACATACCAAGTGGTAAAGGAACACAACCCAAAATTGCACTGTCAGTCCACAGCTCAGATTTACACCTCAGTTATTCATAGAATCATTGAATGGCTTGGATTGGAAAGGGCTTGAAAAATCATCTAGCCCCAACCCCCAGCTGTGGGCAGGGCTGCCACCCAGCAGCTCAGGCTGCCCAGGGCCCCATCCAACCCGGCCTTGAATTCCTCCAGGGATGGGGCACCCACAGAGATGGGGCAGCCTGTGCCAGTGCCTCATTGCTCTCTGAGTGAAAAATTTCCTTGTAATATCTGATCTAAATTTCCTCTCTTTTAATTTTAAACCATACCCATTGTTCTATCACTATCAGACTGTGTAAAAAATCAGTTTCCTTCCTGTTTATAAGCTCCCTTTAATTACCAGAAAACCTCAGTGTGGTCTCCTCTGAGACTTCTATTTACCAAGCTGAACAAGCTCAGCTCCCTCAGTCTTTCTTCATAGGCGCTCCAGCCCTCTGATCATCCTCATGGCCTCCTCTGGACAAAATATCCTCCCCTTTTACTAAGGGATGAGGTCATGGTAATGATTATCATTGCAGTGAGTGCTCCTCTCTTCAGAGCTCAGGCTTGGGTGATCATCTACCTTGATGGGCCACAGCTGCTGCACAGAGGGAAGTTTTTCTCAGGGCTTTAGCAGAGATATCAGCATTAAAGGAGCAATAAGTGGGAGAGCTTTTTGCGTATGGTACATAATAAGCAATTTGAGATTATGAATACTCAGGAGAACTTTAAAAAAAAGATAGAAAAAGAGAATACATTTTAGTACCTCATTGCAGTAGTTGGCAACCAAAGTCCAAACAAAAAATCATCTCAAGGAGTGAGGTGTTAGGTTTTGTTAAGATTCATGGCTTAAGAGTAGGGAAGTCTGCACCTAAGTGGATTCAAGTATTGGCCATAACCTAATGTAAGTGAAGAATTCCCCACCATTTACAAGATGGAAGACAACTCCAGTTTATTAACTCCACCAGTACTGATGTAGTTTTCCATGTTCCCTTCTGCCATATTTCCCCAAGAAATCACTGGGAAAAGGGACAGGGGGTTGTCACACAGAGTGTGTGGTAGTGGTGGCACTGCAGGACACCAGAATGCTGTGGGATGAGCTGGAAACAGCTAGGCCTTGAGGTCCATGGGAAGACCCAGTTGAAATGAAGATAGCTGGAGTTTTGCCGACTTTCTGCATATGTCATCATGCAAGAAGGATCCAGGGAGAGCAGCTCCTGGTTGGAGGTGACAGCACGGAGCAAACTTCTGGCTAAGACTGCTGGTTGCAGCTCAGAAATCTTGTGGAAACACTGAGACTCGTGCTTGGTGTTCCCAGCAGAGGCATGGGAACTCAGTCACCCAATTCCCAGGAACTTTCCGTATGATTTGGCTGCCTTAAAAACCTTCAGCTATCATGACTATCCCAGCCTGAAAACTATTCGATGATGTAGAGGAAATCACAGAGTCAGCCAGGTTTTATAATTTATAAAGTAGACAACGCTCCAGCTAAACTCAGGATTTTAAAAATTAGTACTTTTCTTTAAGACACAGCAAATGGAAAAAATTAAATGCTAAATGGGGCTCAAATCTGCTTTGAATAACACAGACTGAGGAGTCCAGTTCTGTACTGCAGAGACTGTCCTCAATTGTCTTACATTATTGTTCTTCAATTTGTACATGAGATGGTCACAAATTGGTAGCTTGAAGCTGATAGTTTGCATTCATGCGAAGAAAACAGTGACAACTGTCTTGAGTCTCAACTTGAGATGTAGCAATAGCAGCTGGGGCCCAGCAGGAGCAGCTTGCTAGGTGCACACATTGCAGAGGATATGCCACCTATTAATACCTGGTGATTGTACCCATTTGAGTTTACAGCTCCAACAAACCAATTGCCCGCCTAGCACAGGAAGCTATTTTGATTCTATGGTGAACTGAAACATAGCAGCCAACTACCCAGCGTGAGTTTAAAAAAGATCCACTGAAAGCAATAATCACCATTCTGCCTCCTGCGAACTAACTAATCCTCCCACATTTCCAACTTGACAGTCTCAGCTACACTAAAAGAAAGCCAAAGGAACAGTATCCTCCTGTATTTTCTCCCTTTCAAAATATTTCAGACTCTCAGGATACAGCTTGGGAAGTGACATCGCAACCAGCAGCAAGTTGTAGAAATACACATGAAGACTACGCCGTCTAAAAAATCACACCCATCTCAGTCCTTCACAAGGAACTGTTTAATGGGATTTAAAGGAACAGCATTATTAAATATTACTCTAACCATAATGCAAATAAACACAGCTTCCAAATTAAGAAGAAGAAAAAAAAATGAGAGAGAAAGAATTGCTGCTGAGAGCATCAAATGTGTGTATGAAAACCAGAGGTGAATTGCCATAAGGGGAGTAATTTGGGGAATAATCAAGCTCTGATGTTTAGAGAACTGTTCACTAAGTGTTGAAAATCAGAGTAAGACAAAAATTAGAATCTAGAATATAATTATCACTGAAATCATAAATAAAGTGTCCTTAAACTTCAGACTGCTCTTACTGAAACTATGGTAGGGATTTGAAAATTACAGCAAGAGCCAGATGCATATCCTGGGCCATGCTTTACATGTGCTGAAGGAACGTGGGCAAAAGATCTCATGAACCTCTCCATGTGGCCAGAACACTAATGATATTTAGTGGCTGATTTTCTAGAATATGCTTTCACTTTAATCAAAGGAGGCTGAAAAAGACAAATCTTGATGTTATAAAAATCAAGTGATTGTCTCACTGCAATTAGGTCAAATTTTACACTATTTTCTTATTTTCTTCGCTATGAAACCTTGCAGTTTGCATTACTTTTGTTCTCCTGATTTAGAGTGATCACACTAATACCATTTAATAACCATCTCGTATTACAGATGCCTCCTCCCCCCTCTCATGACTTTATGTCACTAATGAACTCCCCTGTGAGAAGAATTAATCATTTTTCTTTAAGACTTGGCTTGAAATTCTTACACAATGACTCATTCAAGAAAAGCAATTTTAGCCTTAGGGACTTCTAGCCTCCAAATCCTTCATCATCAGCACTGCAAAGCTATGATTTCTCTAATTTATAAGCTACTTCAATGTCTGAAGCCAGGAACTGTGAGTGGCACACTAAGCACTCACTGTATGTGAAAATCCCCTACCTCTCCTAGGTGATATATGGGCAAATACTTCAATGAAGAACAGAGTAGAGAGAAACAGTAATTCATGTACAAGAAAAACAAGATGCTACCCTCTACGTGTCTTCTGTGATGTTTGAAATGATTTTCTTTGCTTAGCACTGATCTAAGCTGACAGATCAGCAAGCCCTGAGGACTGCTTCCAACCTACTTCAGTCTTGACCTGCAAGGATCTATGTAAAGACACACATGGTTAGCTTATACTGTAGGCTTACTTTGTTTTTGTTGTCACAGAAGAGAAAAAACTATTACCCTGTTGAGGTATAAGGTGTACAGTTGATCACACTGAGAGGTCATTGGCTGCATAAGATGACCATTTTCAGTCTACAACTACTGTACAATGTTTGAATCAGACACTAAAGGCTCTATGACTTTCTATGAAACCTCAGACATCACTAATTTCTTTCTTGAACCTGGTGACTGATTAGTACTGAGCAACTGCACAGTTTCTGTCTAAGCAAAGTCCTCCTTTCAGCTTATGGCTCTCTGGTTGTGAGCAGCTCTTGACTGGTACTTTAGGAAGAAAAAGAAGAAAATGCAGATAATAATTCTAGTTATGATGTGCTGATTGCATTTCAGTTCTAATTAGAGACTAATCCAATCTGCACTTCTGCATCATGAGCATCCTACCATACCAATCTCTGGCCACCTGGATGGAGATCTGTGCTCTTTGATGAGGGCCAAAACACCTCTGTGCTTTTGGAAAGCTTGGATTCAAATTCAAGTCTAAATTTAGCAGCTTGGCTTCTCATTTATAAAAGACATTAGAGCCACAGAGACCAAAAAACAGACAGATCATGAAGCACTGGTGCTTGTGCTGGCAGTCTAACTAAACAATGATTTCTATTTCTACAGTGACTTATGTTTTCAGATTGGATGTAGGTATTAAGAGAAAAAAATTAACTGTAGGTTATACAAGTTTATTTAAAACACTAAATACACTCATGAAGCTGAGTGGTTCATCTAAATATACAGAAATAAATGAATAAAGATATGTCATTGAGTGCAAAAGAAGCCCTAATTTGGTGGGACAAGACAACCCATTCCTACTGAGCTGTCACAAGAGAAATAGTGAAATTACATTTAAAGAAGACAAGTGAGTGTCTGCTTAAGTCATTGCTTTTCTCCTAGTACAACTGACAGACACACTGCTGGTATCTTTTAAAGTTACAGGTTCAAAAGCTAGAAGATAGCCGTCAAGTCCTACATGGCCACAGAATCAACTCAAAAGAAATAGCACTGTGTGATGGGTAAGTCACCTGCAGCACTGACATCTACTACTTTTTGGGCAAGTAGTAAGGTATCTGTGCCTGCATGCATGCACATGCGTACAGAACTACACATTTTAGAGTATGCAAACTGCCATTACCAAGCACATCAGCCCTGGCTACAAACTGAAGTGAGGGCAGGAAAAATAAAGCAAGTACAGAAATGTACAGAAAAGTAGAGGAGGACTGAGAAGTAGGGAGAACGCATGAAGTGAAGGCCAGAGTTTTGGGAGGAGAGGATGATTTATTGCTAAGTTGAAATGAAAGATGATGACACAAAGAGGGCCACTTTCAAAACAGCTGGAAATTGTGCTTTAAAACCACACAGAAGTCCTTGTCTCCTGGCAGACAGGTTAATAGACTGCTCTGAAAGGCAGGTACAGGAAAGCAGCATCAACACAGAAATCTCTCCTTGAACATCGAAAATCAACACCTTGAAAAGAAACATCAGTAGCAAACCCTGGTACAACTCAAGATGAATCCAGCAGACATATTACTGAGTTGTTAAATGGCAGCACTCCATTTTCAATCAAATAAATTTGTTAGGGGTGTCTTTCACTAAGAACAATGATGTCCTCACAAACAAGAAACCAGGCTTCAAAAAAGGCGGTTCAGAGCCTCACTTTATTGACAATTTCATTGCCAATATTATGTACCATAACAGCAAGTTGTTGCTTTGGGAATTTCCAGCAACTTAAAATGACTTGTTTTGGCTTTGCTTCAGTAATTTTAAAGCATTTTGATTTAAGTTTAGGAATAAGATGTCACTTTAACTTTGCAAAGTGTAAGAAATGAGAAAATGATGAAACAACGCTGAAAACTAACTTTTCTTTTTTTTCTTTCTTCCTTTTTTTCAACATCAGATTTCTTCAGAGCCTCAGTGTGTCTCTCACAGTCAGAGGCTCATTGTTGACGTAAGTGGGACTCATTCATGATGGATTAGACCTTGAAGATGACTTCGGTATTCAGGTTTGCTAACAGTAGTGACCTAGCGTGAGGTATTTCAGTTAAGTCTCGTCCTCCACAGTCAGTTTAACTCGGAGGTGACTCAGAACAACAAACACGTAAGACCACTTTAATCACAAGGGAACACTTGAGTTCATACCACTGACCTTGTGAAAGAGTCATGTACATCTCTCGCTGCAATGCTTTATGTCAACATCTTTGTTAACATACTGAAACAGACCACAAGCAAAACTGTTTGCCATACGGTACTCTGACAAAGCTGATGAAGTACGTGGGTTCAGCCTTCCTACATCTACATTATCTCCCCGACTGCTTCAATCCACTTGCCCCAGGCACCCTGTTTATCCTATTACAGCAGAAATATATAAGTATGTACTGAACAACTCTCTCTGAGTACACTCCTCTTCTACTTCTTCTATGGGAAAATTTTTGGCAATAACATAAGAACGTAACATCTTCCAGAAAAAAAGAGTTCAATTAATTATTTTTTCCTTTTAAAAGGACAAATTCCCAGCAAAATGTGAATTCCTGTAATTCCCAGCAATATGCTCACACAGACCAGAAAACATCTATTGGTGATGCTCATACTTTGCAACACATGAGTAGGTTGCAGGTAATGTGAAGCCTGCCCACAAACTGAGTACAAATTTATTTGTATCCATTTCATCTTTTTTTTTTTTTTTTTTAATTGCAAGTAAAAATGGCTGTAGAGAACAAAGCTGAATTTTGATATTATGGTTAAATGAAATTTGGCTCAGCAAAATAAACATGCATAAAATTTTATCCACTTGCCCATTCTATCTTCTTTGACAGGACAAAGAAATGGGCTGGATTTCTATCAGTAAAATCAAGGTGGCACACAAAGGGAACACGATGAGACTTCATTTTGCTTTTTAGGAAAGATGCTTTCAATTAATATCTCTCTGACATGATAGAAATATGCCTATAAGCCATAACTAATTGCCTAATGATCCAATTCCATACAAAGTAAGTTACCTCAAACTTAAACACGTTAATAGCTCAGTTTAAATGGGGGAGAGGGGAATTAATTGGAAAGAAAGGAATTAACATTCATTTGGCCTTTTTTAAGCAGAGAAGAAAATACAAATCAAAAGCCATCTTTAAAGACTAGCTAATCCTTTGTGTATAAAGAGAGCCAGATGAGTCTGTGCCAGTTAAAAACAAACAGACAAGTTACAATCAGGACTTTATGTTTAACTCCGAAGCGTGATTTGTGTGGATTTAGGTGTACTTAGTAACCAGGCAAAAAAGATAAGAATCACATTCTGACTCGATGTACGATTTAGGAGTTTCGGCTCTGCTTTAACTTCTTGCTTGTGTGATCAGCTTAAATGAAAACCAATTAAAAGCTGTTTTGCCGAGTGCACAGAATAAATTATTTGAAACAAAGCCCATCCACTGACATACTTCTATTTCGCACACAGTGACTATTTTTGCTTGAAAAATGACGTCCATTTCGCTCTGCATAAACTATTTATGAATTCACCTTCACCACAGCATGATGATTCCTTTGCCCTGACAGCAGCAAAGGTGATGGGAGCCCCCAGTGGGATGGAACAGAGAACCCTGTGGGTCATCCCTCCCTGATGGCCCCCCTGTCTCCCATAGGGTCAGCAGCACAAAGACAGGGGAGAGGGCAAGAGTCAGGGCTATGAGGCACGAGTGTGAGCACATCCAGCTGCTGGCATGAAAAGCACAGCTGGAAAAGGATCTGCATCTCAGGGAAGACAGGGAGAGCAGTGCAAAACAGCTGACTGAAATACAGCTCAAATACTTCCACATATAAGCACACTATCGGGCACCTCATGCTAGCTTCAAGTGAGTCAGTGCTTCAGAAAAGGTTGTAGCACAACAGAAGTAGCGTAGCAGAGTAGAACTTTTCATACAGCCCTGTAAGACTGTGCAGCTTTAGGGGTGGAAAAACCTTTCCCAGGGATCACCAGATGGCACTATTCTTCCTTCAAATTGCAGCTGTGCCTCTGCCATGCACACAAAATGCTACCATCAGTTTAGGAGGAAAAAGCTCTTCATCCTTTTATATATATATATATATTAGCCCAGTAGTCTCTTGCTGTTTGCATTCTTTCCAGTGATCTTAAAAACCTTGTATAAACAACAAAGAAGTCACTGTATCTGGGGGAGATGGAGGGAATCTCATAACATTTTGAACCGACTCTCACGCAAAAATGTTCTGTAGCAGGATTACAGACATTTCTGTAGGAACACAAAACTCCCTGGCTATATATGCTGTGCTTGACAGAGCAGAACCTCCTTCAGACAACTGAGTCAAAGGTATAAGGATAGCACATATACAACCTTCCACCCTCCGTTTCTAGTTTTCTATTAGAGCCGGTAAAAGAGCTAAATTCCATCCACAATTATGCAGCATTTAGTAAAAAAGCACTCCCTAAATTTGGTTGAATATTATTTTACCTTTTTTTTTTTTTAGTAACTACATACAAATAATAGTGAAAGAGAGAAAATGAAACAATACTGCAAAAATGCTAATAATGAAATATCAAAGCAAAAAAAAAAAAAAAAAACTGCCTGTGCATGCTGATGTAAGCATGCTTTATTTCAGTTTCACTAATGCAATTTTCAAGAGGATGCAAAGCATTTAGCAACACGTGTGCTGTAAGATCCAGGCTTCAGTGGCTGTAGAATTACAGCAAGAATGCAGCTGATTTGGCATGGAATTACAGAAGGGGCACATTAAAACTGAAGTCTCAAAATCCTCTGATCTTATATAGGAAAGAGTCTTTTTCTCCCTTTTTCCCTTTCTCTCTTTCTCTCTCTCTCTCTATTTCTTCCTCCTTTTTCCCCCAATCTCGTAACGCACTCATTTGCACTCAAGACTCTGCACATTGATAACTCTGGGGGCAAATTTACCTCTAACTTCAGCCAGAGTCACAGCAGAACTGAAGTTTGCCTGCTGTGCTCAAGAGCTGAATTCCTTCTCAAACTGTATTTTTGTTTTTCTCTAATCACCCCCCCTTCCATCTCCTCAAAGTTGACAGGCTGCTTCCTGCTCCGTGATCTTTGAATCACAGCAGCGAACGCCAATCGCTATTCCCCTGTGAAATTAAATTAGGTATCAGAGCACAGTGTGAGCAGTTTCCCTAAGACACCAGCCCTAAAGAAACTGTACTCTCTCTTCCCCCAGCTGAAGAATGGAGTTATGAAAGCAGGGTCATGTTAGTTACTACTCTTTATAGTCTGCAACCTCAACCAGTCTGCTCTGAGTCAGCTTAAAATAATTTCTCCACTTCCTTGTCATGAGTATAATGGTACCAAATTTAAGGAGTCCAATAATTCACTATATTTATTCGTGTGTTCTTCTGTAACCACTTAACGCCATGTGAATTACAGCAATGCTTAACATACACAGAATACCGTGATAAATCACCAGAACTTAGGGCATGTCATACAGCTGGAAAATCAGTAAGACAAGGGTAAGCAATATCAACACATGGCTTATTGAGCAGGAACAGGGGGTAGATGTGGTGTTGCTGTTTCATGCCTTTCAATAGCACTTTGTTAAGCTAGAAAATATTCACACTTGCAAAGATCATGGGGTTACATGTTCTTTTCAGACAGATGGCCCTCGGTAACTTAAATGCATCTTAGTCACTGCAGTGTTCTCTGAGCAAAGAAACACCAAGGGTGCACGCTTAGAATCTGGAACTGGTAGAAAATAAAACGTAATATATGAAAAGCTGATTTGAGAGCAAAGGTTATTGCCCATTCTGGAGTCTATGGTAATCTCACATCATTTCAGGGGAGTTTTAAACTGTGATGTCTGAATTCAAACCTTAGCCTCCTTTCTGCATCACCGCAGAGCCCATGGGATCCAGCCAAGATTCTCACACTTGCTTCAGGGAAAAATAAAAAGCACTCCAACCTTTCATTTTCAGACAAAAGTGAGAATGTTGGAGACATTCGTTTGACCTGAGAAACCAGTTCAAGTCCCATCTTGGTCACATGCCATAAACAGAATGCTTCTGCTGCAACACACTTCCCAAACATCCATGTGCTCCCCTGTAGGCTTTGCAAGTTCATCCAGGATCATTTCTTCAAGGTCTCAGTCCACTAGAAATCTAATCACATGCTCCTCCTCTTCTGGTTTAGCTTTCAAACAAGGGCTGCTGCCAGAGGTACCACGTCAGTAGGGGACTGATCTGCCCTTCAAACACTGCCATGGCCCCTGCCCAGCTGCTGTGGGAATGGCTCAGGCATAGCAAAGTAAACTGTTTTAATCTTGTGCATCTGCTACAGAGCTCTCAGTCAAGTGTTCAAAAGTGTAAACGACTAAGTCTCATCTCAATGCATAGCTCACATTGCAATCCATGCTCCAGTGGTAGTGACTGAAATCTTCAAAATCTAAATTCAAATAGCTGCTTTTCTATGCTAATATTTGTCACAGTGCAGGGCTTGCACATTTGTTCTGCAAGTTACTAAGCACCTGTACGCAAGAGTCTATAAGTAACCTTCTCTGAGCTAAGCTATAGGTCTTTTATTGCCCTAAATTCTCAGAAGTATCCTTTTGTCATTAGCAAGCAAGCAAACAAAAAGCAAGCAAACAAATAACTCTGCAAAGCACAACCATCTGGAAGCTTTCAATATTTGGTAGCCAAATGAATGTGAAGCAAAACTTTCATCTGTGCATGCTCCTTATCAGGTCTGCTTAAGGTAACAGTATCCCACAAAAGGCCCTCTGGGTCTCTAGAAGGTGCAGAACACTCATTGCCTGTACAGTTAGCAAAAGCTTTAGACCACTTCTGGGAATGCAAATGAATGAGATCCACGTGACCTCAGTAATAAAAGGCTCCTGTCTCTTTGCAAAGCATTGAAATGCCATCTGGCAATTTAGTTGACGTCAGCAAGCGCTGAAAAACAACAACCGCCTCCTCCAAAAAAGCAAAAGCCATGGGCAGGAGGGGGAGGAATGCAGATTTCCTCCGTGTGTCTGCACTTCAGGCTGCTGTTCCCAAAAACCTGCAGCAACAGCAGCGCTGCCAGCCTGCAGCCCTGTAACTCATGGGCAGGCAGTGCAGGCAAGCACCCTGCTCTCTCCTGCTCTTGCATCTGCAGATCTTGAGACAAAAAAGAAAAAAAAAGGAGTTTTTTCTGCTCTCCTTAACCTCTTGGAGGTTTTCAGAGTATGTGGTTAAGTCTCATCAAAGTGTTTTGTATCACTGAGCAGCCAGGAGTTCCCTACCACCAGCTGAAGACACAAAACATTAAGCTCTAAGCGCTATAGCCTCTCCTTTACTCTGCACGTTTGTGTACAGGGAACAAATCTCTCACTGTAGACTACAAGGAAAGAGAGAAGGCTTTCAGCAACGCCCTGGTACATTTGCAAAGTATGGAAAAAGCACCACTCGTGTTAGCTACTTTTTGCCTAGGTTTCTTGCAAGCTCATCTAGAGACAAGGAAGGAAGTTCTGTACAATGTATGTAAAATCTCATACAAATTTCTCATGATGACAAGCAATAAATGACCCAAGACAATGCATAAAAGATATTCAAATCCTGCAGGGATAATACTGTAAGCTGCGGTTACTAATTTTACATTATATTTAATAGAAGGCATAATATTGCTCCTAAGAATTACATGCCAATGAGCACAGAACAAAAATGCCACCACACATACAAAATGATAATGCACAGTGCCTACATTTTAAGTCCTTATTAAAAGCTACATTCCCTGTGATGAGCTAAAATAGTGATATACCATCATATCTGCTTGTAAACTAAGCCAGCCAACTATTTGCATTAAAGGACCTTTTGCTGTTAGCAATGACTCCTCCAGTTATTTCTGATCTCCACGAACAATCCAATTAAAATGCAGGAAGGGGCAACAGCGCAGCACCAGAACTCAAACATCAAGAGGATGGATGTGTCCTCCATATGCTACATTTAAATCCTAAGGTGAGAAGCTTCTAAGTTACCTTTACTGAGGGATGTAAAATGTTAATGATAGCTTTGAGAAAGAAACTGAATCTCCACAACAGTTTCCCAAAAGGAGACCCAGACCCACACCAACAAGGTGATGATGAGGAGGGAGGAGGCCACACACAAGTTGTCTTGCTGAAGCCATGTCACATAATGCATATTCCCAAGGCTCTGAAGTACCACATCTCTCTGACTACGTATATAAAACCTGCCTGAAGCAATAATCCTTTTTTCCCTCTGCTCATTCCCCTTTCTCCCTCCTTTACTTGTCCTTTTACTGAATGAAACCAAAGCATTTTTTGCTTACAAAACCACTCTTTGAATTCCTAATCTCTGCCTTAGTGCAATTTTTTAAGAGCAAGTCAAAGCAGCACTGTGTAAATAACTGCAATAAGACAGCTCTGCCTGGAAATCGTAAAGTTTTCCTTGCTCACATTTTAAGCTTGAAAGTTTATGCTCAGTTCAGTTCAGCCACCCCAGAAATGAACAAAACTCTCAACAACTGACTACTGTCTGCCAGCTTACGGGCAGTTACAAGGGAAGCGTGTGTTTAACTGAGTTAGTTGTAAATAATCATACAGGGGTAAATCAGAGAATGAAGGGGAGATACAGCTACTTCCTGCTACCATTTCAGGTACAAATACTTATAAGTAATACTTCTTTAATGATTTTGTAAAATACATAAATAATAAAAACATCAATCCATAATTTGTAGGTATTGAGTCTCCACTTGAAGCTATAACAAAATAAGCTTCCAGTTACAAAGGTGAGAGAATGGACACAGATTTTCTGAATTTTCTTCCTATCTCTCAGGTCAGCATCAGTTTAAAGATAAACTCTACAAATGACACAACTAATTTCCACTGAGTGATTCTGCCTACAGCAATCTGCAGCAAGCTTACATTCAGCAATAAATAAGAAATTACCATGACTTCTTTCACTTGTTCTAGAATAATACTTCAAGGAACCCACAAGAAGCACAGCCTAGATGTTTGTCCACACAACTGCAAGAGAGAGCAAGATACCTATCCATTCATTCCAGTCCTTCACTGAAAAGAAACACAGCTTCTAAGTGGCAATTTGACAAATGTGAGAGTTTCACCTCCTGAAGCTCTCGCAGATCCTGGTGCTCCTCAGCCACATGTCCTAAGAAAACACTTAGAAGCTCCACTCTAACGAGCTTTCAGTTCCTAATTATCACATGAGCTTTCAGCTCCTAATTATCACAAAGTCCAGACAGACAGAAAACATGCTGGATTCTCAAGTGATTCTTGTTCCAAGCTTTGCGAGGAGTATTCAGATGTTGCATACACTAAATGTAACTTATTCAAAGGGATGTCCTTATTTACTAAAGGAAATCAGTATCATGTGCGGATTCTTTCTCACAAACATTTGTTTATCCTTGTACATATAGCATTTCTTAGTTTCTGCAACTTGTTTTAGGGCATTTTAATAGTTCAAGTTTTCACTCAACAGATAAATCTACTGTTTAATACTGTGATAGGCACCTGGATTTCTCCTCCTGATCCTTACACTCCCTCCCCTATGATTTCATCGCCACCTAAGGTTGCTCAGACATTTGAAAATCAGGTATTGAGGTTTTGCATTTGGGCACTGAAACAAAACCAACAACAAACGAACCTCCCCGAAAAACAAGGCAAACAGGATGAGCATAGTAATTTCTGTACAACCAGACTTTGTTTGGCCCTTTGGGCTGGAGGTAATACCCATGCAACCAAACTACCAGCTACAGCAAGGGACATTTACAGCCAGTTCTCAGAGGCCATCAGCCCAAGAGTCTTAGCATATGCCATAACGACAGACAGTTTTAGGGGATTCTGGCTGACCCTGTTAATAGCTGAAAACATCCTCAGCTGTTCTTTAACCAGTTAGCCACCATGCAGAGTACTAGACCGTATGGCACCAACTCAGCCACCAAGAACTTTATTTTTAGGAGGCTGGGAATGAGAGAGAGGGGGAAGAGGGGTTGTAAAATGCTGGAAAGATAAAGAGAAAACCCATATATATAATTCTAAAGAATGATTACATGTTGACACACAGCAGTCGCACACTGCAGCAGCATTTTGGGCTTTTCCTCATGTCTGCTGATAACTGGAACAACTTGTAATAGACTATTTCATGCTTGGCATGACAATTTTTCATCAATATTATTATACAATAGGCTGGATTTGAAGGTCAGAAATGAATACTCATTTTGTTCTCAACCCCAAAGGGAACATTTTCAGGTTGTCAGTGATCTATTATGGAATTTGATAGAAGCAGTTTCTCTTTTTGCCTTTTCAGTACTGAGAATAGAGTTGAGCAAGCCAAAACACTTGGGGGCATCATGTGAACCAGGACATTTCCTCTGGCCATTAAAGGCATAAATTCCTTACAGCAGGGTGGCAGGTGATCCTAAAGCATTTCTCTAGGCTAGAAGGCCTGGTGGGTATTCACTCATTTGATCTTCCAATAACCTCATAGATAGACCCAGCTTTACATTAATTGCTTTCCTTACGTTGTCCTTGTAAGGAACCTCACTCCTCATTTCAGGTCCCCAAAAGTGGGAAGCAGTGCAGAGCTTGTTCACCTCAGGGAGCTGTGCCAGCCCCTCTCCTGACGTCAGGTCCCACCAGCATGTCCTCATGAGACCCTCCTGATGCCTCATAGCCACGAGGAGGCTACAGACTTCAACCTTGCATTACCAAAAAAAACCTTCTAAGAATGTTTTTAACCTCCTGAATTTAATACTGAGGCATTCATGAAAAAGTTAATATAAAACCAAGATAGCCATGTGGTTGTGTCATTTAAGATGCCTCCTCTCCGAGTCTCTCTCTGCCGAAAGCTCTGCGTTTCCCAGCTCACAGCTGGCAGCCTGGGAGGAATGTGACCTCGACACAATGTGGGCAGCCACCAGAAAGCCAGCAGTGGAAGGTGACACAGAAATCCTGGCCTCACGCACTAAAGGGTGAAATGCTTGCAAGGCCACCTATTATTGTACTGTTGGTGGAGCATACCACTCTTACCATGTGCCTGTGACTGTGTTCATGTAGCTCTCACCTGAGCAAACTTCACAGAGGTCTGTGACACAACTCACCGCTATAAATCACAGACGGGAACAATGATATACAGTTCAAGCGCTATGCTTGCGTTTTTAAAGGCCATTAGCAAACAAGTTACCCAGATTTTCCAGCAGACCAAATGTGCCAAAATCTTACTATCCTAAGAAGAAAAAAATGACAAAGGCTCCAGATGAAATCTCTACATTAGGATAAGTGACAGTAAAACAGTAGAAATAATTTACTTACACTACTGACACAATGCCCATGCATTTTTTTAAAGTAGGTGTTTACCCTAATTACTAAATTTATTCATAATGATATTACCAAACTTGGTTCTCATGCTAAAAGTCCTTTGACACCCCCTTGTCAGCCTTCAGAAACCTAAGCACAGGTACATTCACAGATATATATACAACTGCAATTTTTTCAAAGGAACACACTTTCAGTTTGATTACTGACAGTAGTAACTAACACCTAACTTCAGTTCCATTTTCACTATCACCACAAAGAAAAGATTTCAAGGTCAGTGAGACATCACGGAGAGGGTCATGTGCAGATTTCAAGCTATAACTGTGCTTACATTCAAGTACCTCACCAAATCAGTGCCACTACAAGCGTGAGCTGGAAGTCCATGAGCTTAGACTGCAATAGCAACGCTATATTTGTAGCTGAGCTCTGTCACCACTGCTTTTTAACTTTCCCATTAATAAGACAAAATTATTTCTGAAAACGGGTAGCTAAATCACATTTGTGAGCTTGCCTTTTTGCTAACCCCTATGTTCTCTGCCATGTGAGTCAATCCAGAATATATTTCATGTCAAAGAGCTTTAAATTTACTTACCAGCGTGTTAAAGTCTTTAGCATGGAGCAGTGTGACAAATTTTACCAACACTTATTAAAAACTAAAAACGGAAGGGAGCAAGCCATAAATAAAATAATGCACTGGCAAAGCCTGGAGTGCAATGAATACATCTGCACTTGCAGCACTGGCCAAAACATAGTGCTTTATCATAGAAAAGTAGCTTGAAATAACTTTCCAGTGTATTTGATATATGACACTGCTTTTTTTAAAGTTGAGACTAGAGCAAGTTTTGGAGCTTCAAAGAGAAGTTATTTCCGGTGGGAGGTTTATTTTGTTATGAACTTGACACACTGTAGTTGTGACACTGAACAGAGTTGCGATGTCGACCTTTGGGAAGTTCATCCACACCGTAATGACAGCAGATCACATGAGCCTGATGGCAAAAAATGTCACGCGTGGGGGGAGTTCTTCCAAAGTTTAATTTCCCAAACAGTTTATCTTCTAGAGACACCCCCCATACTCAAATCTCAGCACAGAATGAGGGTTGGAGTGAATGTTTGAATTTCTTTCTGCCTGGTGTATAATAAATCTAGTTCATGTATGGCAGTTTTGGCACCGAGCTATGTATTTGCACATTTCTGTTGGCTTAAGTCACACTTTCTGTTAGGAAAGCTGTTCAAAAAAGGTTTATTTCCTCCACTCTTATAAACTGTTGGCATAAACAACCATTCAAAAATTTAACCTCAGTTATTTGGCATTCTAATAATTTACACTGAGGCCCACAGACTCAGTTTTCCTGTTAAAAGTCAGCACGTGAATGTAAGTGAATTAACCTTCAAAATATTTAAATTTAAGCTAAGAGAATAAGGGGGTGGATGACATCTCCCAAGCTAGAACTTTCACTTCTGCTGCTGATTCACTGGAGAGTGGCATGGGTTATCCCATGCAGCTGAATTTCAAGTTGGCAGGAAGATGAGCTGAGGAGACATTGTCATTCTTTTTTCACTTCCATTCCTATCTAGGCTCCCCTGCAACACAGCGCTCCCTGTTTCAGCATTACCTCTTCCTTAGTAATTCTCTCTTCATCCGCTTTTGGGAGAGTGGTGGAGGAGGGGGGGAAGATCTCCACAAATACCGTAAATATTTTTAAGAACAGGCTACACAGTAATTTCGAACAGGAGGGCAGTCAGATGGGGCCAGCGGTTCCGTGTTAAAAACCAGAGTACTTCAGCAGTTGCGCAGATCCACCTGAGTCATGCCTGCTGAGTGTCGCAGCAGTGCCTGGTAGAAAACAGCTAGACGAATAAAACATGCATTCATTCACTGACTCATCCGCAGGCAAACACATACGTGCTTTTCGGGATATCTCCCTCTCTGAAATAATGCAAAAAAAAAAAAATCAAACAATATCAGAAAAATTACTTTGTGCTATGGAAGGTACGTTACAGTCAAGAAGACTTATATACAAGGGAAGCATTTGCGTGTGCTGAAGAAATGATTAAGTCTTTAGAGTCTCATTAACCTAAAACTTCATTAGCAAAGTGACATGCAAAACAGACACTTTCCAAAAAGTGTTACAACACAATCTCATACCATTTCTAGTTGCTACACCCTCAGTACCTCCAGTCAGTTAGTTGATCCTTGAACGATTTTCCTGACATCTCTGCTACATCATCTGAGACTGGGAATTTAAAGGCAGCTTTCTTCTTGGCCCACACAGCTTTATTGGAGATAAACACTCAGCAGCCAGCTATGAAGACAGCACTGGTAATAGCTTATGGGCAAGATTAAAGCTGGTTCCCTTGCTGAGCTCACTTCTTTGTGTCTGCAGGAGTGTGCAGAAGGAGGCAGCAGATCAGTAGGGTAGGGGACACTTCTCAAGGAGCCACCTCCTCCAACATGAGCTGCATGGTTACTGCTGGGGCAGCAGCTGACAGTGCAGGAGGTCAAGAAGAACAACCCATCCACTGTTACTTTCTACACCAGGTGTGTGGAGTATCAGATCCTCTCCTTAGCATATAAACACAAAGCATTTTGATCTGAAGTGGGAACAAAGGTGTTGATGTCAATCAACATGAGGATGGAGTCGCTATAATGTTCTGAACCAAACCCTAAGGGAGGTTCACATGACACATGGCCCCCTTCTCTCAATTCCCTGCCAACCCAGCTCCTCAGGGCCTCATACAGGAACACTCTTCAAGAAATTCCTAATACCAAAGATAATTTTCCTTCTATCTACACATCACTGGATGTGCAGCCAAAACAGGTTGACTTCAATGAGGTAGGGAAGAAAACCCACCAGACTAGAATATAACACCTTCTTACAATTGCTTGTGGGTCAGCTCCAATCAAGACTTTCTGTTTCATCTTCTTCCCTATACCCTTTAGTTAATTTTACCATGAAATTTTATACTGTTCAGAAGCTTTTTAAACAAACAAACAAAACCACACAAACAAAAATTCAAGTAGTGAATGGGTACTGCTATTTCAAGGTATCCTAAGCAAATTAGAACGAGAGAGATCAAAACTGAGATAGAAGAACAGAGTCTTCTGCTCTGCATCTATTCCACGTAGGTAACCATTTCAATTCTCTTCATTGCTCCCTCAAAAACAATCCATCCCAGAATGAGAGAGGACATCCGTTTAAGCAACAAAAATTCTGTCAGACCAAAATCTCTCTTGGAAAACATCAAAAAAATTAACTCCTCTTTCCAGTTTAATTATGAAGATTTATACTTTGTCTTACGAATGAATAGTTAAGTCTGGCCTCACAAGGAGGCCAGCACCATGTAGGCTGCACAAAAGATGGTATCTGCTTTGAAATCTGTTCTGTCAGTGTGCCCCCTTGCTGTGGTCACATGTCCCTTTTGTTCTTTTAATGTTAATGTAATTGCATTAATTTTATCAGATGACATAGGGAGGGAAGGTGATCTAATTTCAGCGGGACAGTCAAAGGAAATTTGTATCTGCTGTGGCACCAACTAATGATGTGTCTGTATCAAAGAAAAAATGTGTTCTTTCAACTGTCCTCCTGCTGGCAACTGTAAAACTTGTTCTGAAAGACCTACAACCCTGTTCTCTAATATATGCATTTTACGCAGATGCTACCAAGAATATTATTCACTTTACACTCAATCAGGGAAGTAATCAGGACAATAATTACAGATACGTGCTAATACATGATTAATGAGCACTTCTGGAAGTATTATATGCTCCTTTGTATGTCAACGAACTCCAACACACTGCAAAAAAATTACCTATGGAATTTAAGAAATGCTCTAGTCACAACAAAATATTCTTTGCTGGAAATCTCATCAGTTATTTTATCTAACAGATACAAAATACCCTCACTTTTTTATTCAAGGACAGTATTTGACTGAAGTAAAGCTAATGTGGATGTCTCTCTGACTATTCCTCAACAGCTCTCTCCTGAAACAGCTGAAACCTTTTGGTTGCTTTCAACTCAGTCTAAAAGCATAAAAAAGTCAAAGATATTCCAATTCTTTCAAGACTCCTTTGTGTGGCCATGAGCTTTGATGAGGTAATGCCTTGGTGGGACTACCGAAGCAGAGAGGAAAGGACTTGCCACAAGGCCTAGCCTGGCCAGCTGCCTCGACCCTCTGCTGTTCAGCTGCTTCCCAGTGGAGTTACAGTAATGTCAGGCATCAGGGAACTGGGGTGTATATGGCATGGGAAACATAAATTACTGACTAATTAGGCTTAATTAGATTTTCTACCTGTAGAGCAGCCCATTTAGGTTAAGCTGTATTTGCAAGCCACCTAATCCTAAATGATTACATTTACACTAGGAGCACTGCCTAGCTGCTCTTCATCTGTACTCACTCCATGCTCCAAAAGGAAACAAGCCATTTTTTCCTAGGATTAGTACTTTCTGCCTTTCTTTCTAACAGGTAATAAAACGATAGTTACTGCTGAGTTCAATCAACAGAAATTGAAACACTGTTAAAAAAAAATAAAAACCACCACTTCTCAGAAAACTTCCAACAATAAGAAATGAGTTTCACGTGACTAGCTGGAGAACCAGAAGACCTGGAGCTGCAGATCCATTTCAAAGCTGTTGTAGCCAAAATTAGTTTTGAAAACCTACTTAACTTCTGCGACACTTCTCAATGGTATTATTATCAGGGAGCAAACAGCAAATAAGAACTTGTTTTAAAATCACAGAATGGAATCACAGAATGGCTGGGGTTGGAAGGGGCCCTAAAGATCATCTAGTTCATCAAGTTCCAACCCCCCTGCTGTGGACATGTCTGCACTGCAGATTTCATGGCCAGGAAGTAATTTCCAGATCTGAAAGTACAGGGTCTGCAGAGATGCTGCTTCTGCTTTCTCTCTGCCCAGGCCTGGAACCAAACAGCCCAGCAGAACATTCACCAAAGCTGTAATTGATTCTCCAGAGCAGATCTGTCTGGTATATCAGATCCAAATAATAAACAACAGAAATAACGTTTCTGTAGAAAAGACAAGACACATTTACTCATATTTCAAAATATTTTTTTGCATTATATAAGATAGCTTTTTAAATGCAGGACACGTTCACAGTCCTCCTATATGCTACATATATGATCTATCTATATACCTATGGAAAGCATATTATTTAAACATAATTCACAAAAAAACTGCAAATCTGAAGAAACTCCAACTTGACAGAGAAGACAAAAGAAAAAAAAAACAACAAAAACAACAACAAAAAACAAGTACTGAACTGCCATATTTGTCCCACAGTATCTGGTAACGCTACGTATAAGAAAGGGATGGTATCAAACACTCTTTCTTAGGCATATAAAAAATATGCTATGGGATGCACAGTATAAGGTCATCATCCAACATCACAAGCATTGGGTGCTGTTACTCTCTTTCTGAGCTGCTGCCAGGAATGCCTTTCTTTGGTAATGCCTGCCAGGAGGACTTTGCATTTGACAACACTAGCTCTCCAAACAGCTCTTGCAGCTTGTCAGGAACACAGAAAGGTTCCCAAACTTGTTTTGGATTACACCATAATTATTTGTCTGCAGTCATGATTTGTGCCATTCAACAACTGAAAATTAAAAGTTTCCAATTTCTCAGTTATTGGCATTCAGCGTTGAACACTAGACAGAAGAAGAAAAAAAATTACACCTTAGCAATGCAACAAGATCAGTTCCTTACTACAGATCTGGCAGTGAAGTTATAGTAAGAAAAATATAACAATAAAATGCAATTCTTAATTGTGTTTAAGTAAGGATTAGATTCCTCTTTAACTGTTCCCATGCATCATGTACAGGGATGGCAAAGCTAAGCAGGGGGACAGAGACAGATGACTGGCAACTTACTCCAACTCCCTTTTTCTCTTGAATCAAATTCCAACATGTGAATGCAGCAAGCACAATACTTCTGCCTTTTGGAGTTTTGCCAACTTTATACCCATTTTCTGTTTGCTAATTAGCAGCCATATATACATATGTGTGCCATAACTTAAGAGTTCCAGTTTTCTGAGTTTCCAAGAATGCTATCACTTATGCCTATCAATTACACTTCGCAAAACTTCTGCCTTGCTTTTTACACACCACAGAGAACTCATATGGCACCTTAACCTGCTGAATTGGACCACAAATTTCTGTTATTCATCCCTGAAGAACTTGATTGTTATGCAGTTGAATGACATCCTCTCCTATCACCACAGTCCTGTTGATAGCAGATAGACTGAGTGTCTGAGTCCCCTGGCATGGTACCCCTCTGCTACCACACACAGTTGTTCTTTACAGTTCTGTTGCTTCTGTTAGATACATCAGATGGAAACCTATTGCTCTGGATGTTGTTGAAGAAATTGGTTACAGTTCTGAGTAACTGGCTATGAGAAAGAGTTAGTATAGACCGTGGAGATTATTTTTCTAGTTTCTCAAAGGCAAGTCTTGGGATAGTCTTCAATTAATAATATTTTCAGTGACACTTCACAATAAGAAGAGTCAGCAAATGACATGTGCATTTGACAGCTCTGGAAGGCACTGCGCACACTACAGATAACTGGGACACCATAACAGAAGAAAGCTGAATGAGTGGTTGAATGACAGAAATAGAGAAAAAAAATCAGTAATGCAGTTAAACTTTGTATTCCTGGGGACTACCAGTAAGAGCATTCAATCAGACTCAAAGATTCTGTATTTTAGATGGCCAGTTCACAATTCAGTTCAAGAACATTCATACAAGGCATTGATGTAAGGGAGTTGCAACACAGAACATAATATTCAGATAATTCAGGAAAGGTATTTTCACTATGCACAGGGAAGTTTCAAGCCATTGTACAAAGCCCAGAATACTTTCAGAATCCTCCATAGAGGAAAAGCATCATTCTCTGAAGTTGAACAAGAAGGTGAAAATATAGATTTATACTTGACTTACGTTCTTTCTCTTAAGAACATATCTACGTGGACTATAATTTATTTCTGATTTATGAAGAAAGTTGAATTCTATCTAACTGCAACAAATGAAGAAAAGAACCTTTGGAGGAAGGAAAAAAATATCCTATGGGTAGATTAGAAAAAGCAAACTCTATTAAAACTGGCAGAGTGATGGCTGAGAGGGGGATATGATTGCTCTTTAAAGTACTTCAGAGAAGGGGCTTGTTTATGCTACAGGGTAATGTTGGACTATAACAAATGGGATGCACACAAATGTAGGTAGGAAATGAAGACTGTGGAGGGGGAAAAAATGAAGCAACAGTAAGATAGAGCTTGGATTATGTTTATGAAAGGATTATGTAGCACTCCTGCTAGCAGGAGGCAGCACCAGAAGAGTTCCCCTTGCTCACTAACTCAAAAATAAATACTGCCAGTTGCTTCCTATTTCTTTCTTTTACACTGTATCAGACATGGAACATGGGAAAAATCTTCTCTTGCAGCAGGAAAACTAGCACAGGAGAAAACAGGCAGAGTTTTGCATGTGGTCTCAAAATTTAAACCACAGAGTCATGAAGTGGACAACATGATGCAAATGGTGATGTCAAGTTCTCGCAATACACCCACTCACATCTATATTGGTCTTAAATGAATAATTGAGAAGTCTTCTGACAATGACTGAGCTCAGAAAGCAATAGCTTCTGAAGAGATGGATTCACTGACATAGCATGGGGAAGATTTCTGCCAAGTTTTGTTTTGGAACTTGAATACACAGCAAGTGCTGTGGCATCCTAGTGGCAGCAGAAATTCACAAACTGGATCGCTGTCCCCACAACAGCCTCATCCTGTGGCATATTCAGTGCACAGAAGAAATTCGGATGCAATGATATTGACCATATTCCAGATGCTGGCCAAAAAAAAAAAAAGAGAATGGAGTGAGTCATTTTCTTGCACTTATGCAAAAAATCTTCTTTGACGTTAATATAATATCCTCACACAGACATAACAAATTAAGGCATCACCTGGATGGCAAGTCTCACTGAGCAATATTTCCGGCTGCCAGGAATTTAGAAACCAGGTTACACCCTGCTAAGGCATCCAGAGCTCACTATACACAGGGCAGCCTATTCTATCCCCCTAAACACAGTGGTAACCCTACCTTGGAATTCCAGAGATTTCATCACCTAATCCTGTTTATTCCCCTAGTAATGCCAAATTATTCATCCTTGTTAATGAATTGTAATAAAATAAAATTAAATTAAAAACATTTGCTGAGTGCTGACTTTTTAACAGAAAGAAGGTAAATAAAATAAAGTTAAAATACTTAAAAGACAAAGAATGTATTTTTATAAACTGAAAGAGCAATGCCAAATTCACTTTGTTCTCTCAGTGGCAAGCCAAAAAAATTGCAGAAAACAGTAAAAACGTGGTCACATCATCTGTTACGATGTTTTTTGTGAAAGAACTGTTGCAGAGGAGGGCATTTTGTCATCTCAGTAAATTCAGCTCTCCTGTGATGGATAATTTTTGGTCTGTAAACTATCAATATTCTCACGTAAGGTAATAAGCGTTGTAGTTCAATAAAGGCCATAGCATTTGGTTTATGAAATGGAACAGCAACAAAAATGAAAAAAACCATTCTGAATAGAAAAGAAAAACAAACTAAAGGTCTGCAGAAACAAAATGAAGTTATAAAGAAATTTGAGTCAGCTTTTGTTTTCCTGTTTAAGAGAGACTCACTAGGTTAAGCTATAGTCATTTGCCATAGTGAAAGAATTCAGTTCAGACACAGGATGAAAGCTGAAAAGTTCTGATGAAAGCAAATCAAACTATTAAAAGCTGATAGACAGGAGTTACAGGAATCATTTGAAGACTTATCCTTAGCTGGAAAGGGCACGTTTAAATATCAAAGCAATGGACCTTTCAGGGATTAAGGTTTAAATACTGAGAACCTAGACTTCATTTTGTGGATGGGAAAAGCTCCACATTAGAAATGTTACATAAGGAAAAAAAGGTTGGCAAGGATAAGACAACCTTGCTTGGACTCAAAGGCCTATGCAGAACCAAAGACGATACAAAGGAGGTCAGTGAGAAATTTAGAAGGGTACTGGTAGGAAGCATCTCCGTCTGGTTTCCTAATAATAATTGGCTTCTGGCAAAACAAAAAGTAACATTAAGAGGCTTTAGAACCTTTTTGAAGAAAGAAGGAAAAAAAGAGTTAGAGACTGTAATACAGTAAGCATTCAAGAAGACCACGAAACATGGAGCTGAAGAAAAGCTTCTAAGTGCTGACATATACAACAGTCAGATGAAAACATCTGTCCAGGATGCCAATAATATAAAGTGATTTTCATAGAGAACTAAGTAGGCATTACAGTTGAATGGGAAAACAGGCCAGGGTCCAATAAGTAGCATCTGGAAAAGTGACAGTTGCGTATTACTGAATTGAACACTTCTAAGATGGACCTGGGAACAATATGTATATGAAATTTCATGGCACTGTGAGAAATTTACTAAAGTAAATTCTAATCTCATGATAATAGCCAAAAAAGACTCTACAAAGTCAACAGGGTTATTGAAACGTGACAAGGGACACAAGTGGAATAGCTTCTAATTAAGGTCATACCAGAAGGGAATCATAGAATTGCTCAGGTAGGAAAAGACCTTCAAGATCATCAAGTCCAACCACAACCTAACCATACTACCCTAATAACCCTCTGCTAAATCATGTCCCTGAGCACCACATCCAAATGTTTTTTAAACACATCCAGGGATGGTGACTCAACCACCTCCCTGGGGAACCTATTCCAGTGCTTCACAACCCTTTCTGTAAAGAATTTTTTCCTGATGTTCAACCTAAACCTCCCCTGATGCAACTTGAGGCCATTTCCCCTCGTCCTGTCACCTGTTACTAGTGAAAAGGGACCAATCCCACTATCACTGCAATCACCTTTCAGGTATTTGAAGAGAGCAATAAGGTCTCCTCTCAGCCTCCTCTTACCCAGTCTAAACAGCCCCAGTTCCTTCAGTCTGTCTTTGTAGGGCATATTCTCCAAGCTCTTCACAAAGCTTGCTGCCCTTCTTTGGACCTGCTCCAGCACCTCAGTGTCCCTTCCGTATTGAGTGCCCAAAACTGAATGCTGAATCAGGCAAGTGAGAGGAAAAAGAGAAAAGTACTCCAAATGAGAAGTACCACAATGGGAAGAACTATGCCAATTAAAGTAATACAGCTTATCTATTTTCCTTGCAAAGGCAACTGAGATCAAGAAACTTAATGTCTAATTAAAGAGAACAGAAAGTGTACCTTCTGATCCCAAGACTGTGCTGTGCCTTCATGTGATTGTTACGTCCAGTGATTCTCTCTGGAACACGCAAGAGAGATGCTAGGAAAGGAAGGTTCACCTACCCTACTACAAGGACTCTGGGGAGAGAGCTTGAGGGAACATGCAGAGTGCAGTTTACATACCCATTACACGGTAAGCACCCTGCAAGCACCGAAAGACTGTGGTAGAGTTTTCTGTGAAAGACAGCTGACCATTACTAACTGGACTGGAATCACCAAATTATTTCTCTCAAGTCAGTTGTTGCTAACATTGTCTTGACATTTAAGTAGAGCACTTCCCTTTGGCAACAGCAGAACTGTGTGTGCCATATTAAAATATCTTGGATTTGTTTCTTTCTGCTCCCATGGTGAGGACTTGCTAAAAATTCCTGGACTTCAGAACTCCAGCAATAATTCCAAAACAAAATGTTGGAAGCACATTTTTTTAAATGCCTGCAGCAACAAAAATAGCACATCCCTAGGACCTTGAGCATCTCAGGAATCCATCAACCAATTGCATAACTTTTCCAGTTTCTCATTCCCACCTCTAAGACTCAGTACTACAGGAGACTGGGGAAGGAGCATCACAGTCCTGAAAGAAAGGTGCTGGCTTTGCAGTCCCAAAGCCAATGGGATACACCATGCCGAGAGATGATGAGATTTACTCTGAAAAATGTGTCTGGGACAGGACCAGATAATGAACCTCACCGATTCACAAACCCTCTTAAGGCATTTCCATTTCCGTTTCCACTCTTCCTTCTCTTGCATGCTCTGTTTGCTCTTCAGTAATAAATAAATAATTAAAAATACTGCACTGTAAAGCAGGCCTTACTATACCCTAAGCATGTTGGGGGGGGTCATCACAACTGATTGCACCATATGCTTTGATGAAGGAGAACCTGTGTCTTGTGCTGCTCTTCCACCAGCATCAAGCTGTACTCATGCTGACATTAATACCAGCACAAAGAAGAAAGCTGGTCTCTTTATAAGACAGGAGGTAGGAGCTACATGCAGAAATCACTCGGACAATCATATTTTCTAACAACTCCTATCTGGACAGAAGTGAGTCAAAATCTACAGATTTGGTCTAGAACCTGTTTCTGTGATGAGAATGCAACCACATCAAAATCCCAGTAACAATCCGCATTCTGAGAAAGCCCTTTCTCAAAGGAAACCTCGATCCTTTGAGAAGCTAATCATGGGCTTCTGATATTGATCACTTTCACTTCCCACAGAGTTGTAAGGAATAGAAAATACTGCCAAAACTTCATTTGTCAGCTACTTCCCCCTTCTATTCACTACATCTTAATGAATAGCTTAATACAAAATAATTATCTGCAGATTGTTCTCTGAACTCCAACTGTTAATTTAAAAGAAGCAAGCACATAAAACCCTCCAGGAGTCCTAAAACACAATCCCTATGTACAGACAGTTATTATTTTTAGACATCTATAAAAACTGGTTTGTGATTATATGATGTGCAAAAAGGCCATTTTCATTCCACATCCCTGTCACATCTGCCACCTAACTTTGAAGATTTAAGTCTCTCTATCCTGCATGTGAAAACCGAAAATGCCACATGTGTGGGGTTTACTCGGAAGCTGAGGGCATGTATGTGAGAAAAGCATAAGGACTTGCAAAACTACACGTGAAAGAAAACTTCAAATTGTCTGCCAGATACCAGTAGAATAATAGGTGGTATTAACATTTTTTCTTCTCATTTTTAGAGCTCATTTTTTGAGAACTGGATTCTTGTGCTTCAGAAGCAAAGTTACTGGAAACAGAAAGTCTACCTGGGTTTCTACCAAAATACTATCTATGTAGTCTGAGAAGGGATTACATGCTTTAAATCACTACCTTGGTAGCCAGTTTTTAATAAAGTCCCAGCACTGCTTGGAAAGATATTTTTCTGGCTTCTCCATCTACAGCTTTTTTGTGGTGTGATGTGTGTGAAGGGAGATGTAGGGAAAATGAAAAGGGAAACATCTGCTACTGCCACGTGTCTTCCAGCTAGTTCCAGGGGCTGAGATGTAGAGAGGAAGAGTCATTACAAGTCTGCAGCTCATCTTCTACTTCCACAATTCCACAAGCAGGATACGATTATTAACAACACATCCCCTCTATTTAGAATTTTCCGTCCCTTTTACCAGCATTATCCAGAAATGGGAAGGACATCAGCTGATGAATTAAGAACTGCAAAGGTCACAGAATGGTACACTGCAGCATTACTTTCAGTAAGACCTTGGCAATTCTGCATTCAGTAAATACGTGAATATTATCAGAGACAAGCATCAGATAGTAATAATGCTTCTCATCATAGCCTTGAACTGCCTAAGTTACTGAAAGAAAACCTCCTTCTTGCAATTTAGGGGCAAAATAGAGTGCCACCCAGAAACCTATCTTCACAGCTACACAGGACAGAGAATAGCAGATGGGCTCAGAGTGGGAAAGAACTTCTGAAGATCATCTGTTCAACTCCCTTGATCAAAGCTGCGACAGTAACAGCAGGTTGTTCTGAATCAAGCTTAGGTGGTTTTTTAATATCTCCAAGGATGGAGACTGCACAACTACCCCGGGCTACTTCTTGGACAGTCCAACTCCCTTGCCAGTGAATGAGATCTTTCTTATTTTTAAATGGGAATTCCTGTTTATGCCCACTACCTTTTTTCTTCTCACTGGGCTCTACTGAAAAGTAGATTAGCTCCATTTCGTTTACTCACCCCATGGTGTCCTCCAGAACCCCAAGATCCTTCCTTGCCAAGTTGCTCCCAACCAGTAAGTCCTAGGCTGGTGCCTGCAGTTACTAATCCCTGCATGTGGGAATATTTTGCATTTCCCTCTTTTGAACTTCATGAATTCCTATCAGCCCATTTCTCCAGAGCGTTGAGGTCCTCCTGATGGGCTGTGCAACACTGGTGTATCAGCCACTTCTCCCAGATCTGTATCATCTGCAAGCTTGCTCAAGTCGCACTTTGTCCATCGCCCAGGTCATTAATGAAGATATCTTTTCAAACAGATTATTTTTTACCTTTTTTTTTTTTTAACAGTACCATAACTGATGCCTCTACCTTTTCTTTAGAGGACTGCCTATTCACCACAACAAGTAGCTTTTTTAGTCCTGCATAAAGTTCAATAAATCAAAATTTATGAACTCTAGATTCAGGTCTGATAATCTCCAGACTTCCTTTATGGACTGCAAGAATTCATACTGCTCTTATAACATTCAAGGTTATTCAGGAATTGAAAATTGAGCAATGCAGACCTATTACACAATGAACCTTTGATCTGTAAAATCCAACCCAACATGAAATTTTCTTTTTTATGACTTGACTTTAAGATTTACTACAGCTCTGGCTTATTCAAAAATCTCAGGAGGCTGCTCCAATAATTCATTTTGAAATTCTGAACGCTGATCCATCAGACATAGAACAAAATTACAGCTCTCTACTAAAGTCAAGCAGAAAAAGAACATCTGGTGTTGAGGACAGAGCTGATCAGCTGTGAGCTTTTCCACTGGGAAACTCATAAAATGAGCTACTAGAGAGTGAGGATGTGTTTCTGTAAGGAAGGAACAATAGGAAATGCTTTCCCTTATTTATTCCTTGTAACTTTCCCAAAGAGCAGCAGTTACAGCATACATGTCTTCTCCAGTACCAAAACAAAGCACAGAATAATAATAATAATAAAAGATTAATAAAAAAATGCTTTTAAACCAATTTTGCAGTGGAAAATGAGTCCATTTTGTCCTCATTATTGAAGACATCTTCCAACAAGAAAGGACTGTTACACTGTGAAACTACAAGGAAGGTCAGAGCCACCCACATCCTCTAGTAATGTTACTATTAACATACCAGTGGAAGTAGCCTGGCTGAAGACTAGACTTCAATTACTGCTCAGAAAAAAACTGAGTAAATTAACCATGTTCATTCCATAATTGGGTTCATCTCTGAAAACAGAAAAGCAAAAAATTTATGACTGTGTTCAACACTTGGGAAGGTGACAAACATCTGGAACACACATCAACAGTAAGTAAAATTTAAGATGCTACTATAAATAAATAGGACACCTGGTGTCACAACTCTCAGTTTTTAATAGCTGAAAGGAGTTGGAAATCAGTTTATTCATCATCTCAGAAGATAAAGTGCTATAAAATTTTACTTTTTTAATAACATTATTTCAAGAAAGCTAACTGTTATTGCCCATTATTACATTGATCATCAATTCCTTTCACAAGATCCTGTCATCAGTTTTCTATACTTTTCAAACAACCTTTCAGCATTTGCACTGAAGACTTCCATGTTTGCCAAGACTTAACCTGTGTTTGGAAAATTTCATCCAGCACAGCTATTTCCAGAAGGCAAAGGGACAATTTTTTTGCTCACTATTAATTGCTAATCTTTTTGAGATGTACCAGTGTGGGCTCAGAACTTTCTCAGTGTATTTTTTTGTTGCAGAGATTGGCATTAGCATGCCCAAATTTTGGCAATTTGAAGAATATGCAGTTTGAAAGCCTGAAGGTGACTTTAGATTGCATTAAAGCTCAGAATTTTAACTTCAACTAAACTCTCTGAAAGACTCCCTGATTCTGTATGGGCACTTAAAGGTAGCCAGTAGCTCTCACTATCAAATGCCAGTATATTTCAGCACTCCTAGACCAATAAACAAATGTAACTGATGCATCAAGTTGTTTTTTTTGTTGTTGCTGTTATTACAGTTTACAAGTGAATAAGTTTGCAAGTGAAAAAGGAAAAATATACAGGGACAGACTCTCCTAACTGTTCCTTTTTGAGCTGAAAATTGTAAGCCAGAAGACTAAGAAATAGAATCTGTTGTCAGAATACTTATTATATAGCTTAAAAAATAGATATCTGAAAACAAAGATAAAATAGTGAAAACTGTTGGACTGGAAAGATACACTGTGATGATGAGAGAAATGAAGGGTGATAAATGAGTATTTCAGGAATACGATCACCCCAAAGAGAAAACATACTGTTCTTTTGTTCCAAATGATGACAGTTCACAATCTCATCTTCCAGATCCAACTGTCATAATCAACCTATATCTGCTTCACAGAAGTAGATATGCACTCTCTAGTCTAAGGTAATGATTGGGAAAAAGAAGGAAGCGTATCAACTCCTCCCACTATCTCTGCTTTTAAAAATACTACATAAAATGTCATGCCTCCCAACTGTTGATTGTATTCAAGGAATCATTTCACTTGAATGTCATTTCAAACTGTCATTTGCATCTCAATTTTGATTTATTTTGCAAAATGCAGCATGGCTACGATCCTTTGAATTGCAGCCTTCCTGAACTGGGAACATCCTTTCTTGCTCACCCTATAAATAAAATATTCAATTGAAGTTGAGTACCATCAGAAAGTTTCTTTTCCACACAACTGTACTGACACAACAGCATCAGGACTTGCTCTGCAAACCTGAAAGTATTAATGGCAGAGGAAGGTTTTCAAAAAAAATAGCCAGTATTTGCAGAAATCTGTATTTAGATCCTGCTTAGCTATATAGAATATTGACATGACAAAGTGACTGAGTTTTAAGAAGAAGGTTGTCATTATCAAGCTACTAATCCACTCCTGATATGCCATTGCCAATCATACTGCAATGGAGAAGTTGTTGAGAAAGATAATTCAGAGAGAGGTTGATGTCATTTAAAAGGTTTTTTCTTCACTCTACATATGATGGATATGGAAGGTTATAGGAAGTTTCCTTGCTTCATCTGTGCCTCAGCTGCTACTCAGGCATGTCTGATCTTTTGTTTTCCCACCCTCTTTCAGCTCTACATCAACAGAGTATGCTATTACTTTATCACACTTCATGTTCTTTTGAATCATTTTGGACCTTTCACTGCCACTTGCCAGTACGAAAGGACGGTCAGTGCCAGGACTTCCCCATAACTCTTGCTTGGCCAAAGACATGCAAGATGACTAGCATATTTCTGGAGCTGATCCTACTGAAATGAACGGCATCTCTGTTGCACTTCGGAAACATTGGCTCCTAGTCCTAAAAGTACATTCTGGCAAGCCTGATCGCCTCCAGAACATCTGCGATCACCACCAGTCATCTGCTGAGCAGTGGCGGGAGTACATGGGCACTCTCTTGGGTGCCAAGCTCATTTCCACCCCATTCACCCTCTGAACATTCATTACAGCAGCAGGGTAGAAAGCCTGGGGCCAAACAGAAATGGTCCCACAGCTATAACTAGTGCCTGGGGCTCAACTCCTCAATTCTGAGTGAGGTGATGTGCAATTTGAGGCAGTTTATTTCTTTGAGGTTGCTTTCTGTATTATCTTATTTATTTACTGCATTGGAAAGCAAGGTAGTATTTTATAGATTATTTCTCATCCCAGCCGCAGCTTTCAGCACCTTGCCTTCTGTGCAAAAGTGATTCTCCTTTCTCAGCCTCAGCTCCATTCCCACCAACTCACAACCCTCTCATAAGACCTCTTTCTCATAACAGTTTGAAGTCCACAAATCTCTTCTCTGCCGTTAGAGCTGTGAAATCTACTGAATGAAAGGATAATTTAAGGTTTTGTAAACAATGAATAACAGACAACTGCAAAAATTCTTAACGAGAAACAAATTTTGAATTGTTTTCAGGTAGGGTTAGATATAAGAATTGCTGTTGTGATGTATACCAGCAGAAACTCTGCTTCAAAAATGTATTCTCTTTCTGATGTGCAGATGGGGAAGGGATGAACTATAAAGGAAAAAGCTATAAAATCTAGGAGCACGGATTGAAATAAGATAGAGATACAATGGGAGCTGGGATCTTGGTCACTCATGCTGCTGCTCCTGCAAACTGACTGCCGATGTGAACTTCTTACAAGTACATGCAATGATAGAATGATGTAGTGATACTTCCATTCTGACTTGCATTGCAAATCAGATGGGTGTACCTATTCTGCTGTCACTAAAACCTCTTACTGCATGATGTTATGATGGTGCTGCCATGGTAAGAGTGTCTCCAAGCATTTGATGCAGCCCTTCTGGGAGATGTTTTGTGGAAAAGCATTAACTGGGCACAACCTGCTGACCAGAGCTGTTTGAAAGGAGAAAGAGATTATTGACTCCAGCTGACTGCAGCTCTACTGTTCATCCTCAGGCAAAGATTCAGCTAAGGAACCCTACAAAAACTCACATCAACTGTTCCATGTCCTCCTTGCCCGTATCAACTGCTTACCTCTTTTTCTACAAAGAAGTTAATGACTTCTGCACAGAAAGGAGGCAGGTTCCAAGAATCCCTGCTGCACTGAGGTTTCAATCCTGGTCCAAAAGATGACAGGATGGTGCACCATTCAACAGACAGGAACAGTGATCTGTCCTGGGCCTGTTTGTGAGACAACTTCAGCCACTGCTGACCCCTGCAGAAACATCCTTACCAAGGTTAAGAAGCACAGGGGGCAACAGTTCCCAGTGAAAATGGCTCGGAATAAAGACAATTGGCAGTACCACATTGCTGCCAAACCTCTGGGTACTGCTGGGAGCAAGTACAGAAAACTTTTCAGAGTCAAATAAAGCAAGGAGTTCCAGCATTCTCACAAAGATATCAGAAAGGATGCATCCATCCTCAAGGATGTGTAAAGGTTATAAGTGAGGATTGTTCAGAGCAAAAAGGCAAGATACAACTAGCAAGAAAGGCCATTAATCCTGGAAAGAAGGTCTCAATCCTGACAAGGTAAAATTCTTCCATTTCTTCAAGAGAGCTTTAATCCAGCAGAATAAAATCATATATAAACAGACTGAAAATATGATGTAATCTCATATCAAACTCTACAAAATCCCTGCATTTGTAATTCCCGTTATGACTCAAGTCAGGCTGGGATCCATTTATTTGCTGTTTAACACTCTGCATGGGTTACAGGCTATGGGATTTTCTTCTGTCTGTTGGACTAGCGGTAAGGAGCAGGATGCAGAACCTTAAATGTAAACTACCTAGGCTATGCTGTAAACCATTGGCAGGTAAGTGGATCACTTCCCTGGATTTACACAAATCCATAAAAATATAAATTGATGACTTAAAGGTACAATGGAAAGCATTACCATTGTTTATACTCTTATGAGCATGCATTTCTAGCTGAAGAAATACTACTGATATATTTGTTTACCTACTATACATCCCTTTGAACTTGGTAGCTACACACCTGTGTATAAATTATTGGGCTTCTAAATCCTGTTCCTGATTTTAAATTCAAATAAATACAGACAATCTCATTTAAATGTTATGTCATGGGCTAATGTGCGAAGATTTTTTCTGTCTTAGGATATGTAGCAAAACTAAACTTAAACAGTATGGCTCATGAAGTCTATGGGGAATTTTAGGCAGGAGGAAATACTCAACATCCTTACAGCAAGTATTTAACACCTTGTCACCTTTGGCTTATTTCGTTACCACAGCATTTGAAATGCATATCTGTTCAGTGAACTCATTCTCAGCTCTAGCTACTAAGGAGAAAAAAATACAATCAGTCCAAAAAACAAGATCTTCAGACACATACACCAAATAAAAACAACACTGAAAGATCTTCCCCTCAAAACCATACTAAAGCTTGAAGCTTAGCAGCCTTATGAACTATTTTCCAATGCAGAGATGTTCAGGCAATCCTAACCGTTGGATGTGCAAGGAAAAGAAACAACAGACACTATATTCTTCGCTCAAATCTAAGAAAACCCAGCTCCTTCTGAAATTATTGAGAGATACACAGATAATCAAGATTCAAACACTATGAGATACTAGTGTTTCTTTAAGACATTAGTATATAATTCATCACCATATTGCTTACATCCACCCATGCAAAACGCCCACTGGATCAGGCTCTCCCACACATAAAAATATTTAACTAGGTAAGACTTTCCTCACCAAGTGAAATCATAAAACTTTAATTCAGGGTTCAAACTCAAACCCACCTTCCTCACTCTCATATACATAAAAAGTAAACAAATGACTAAAAAGAAATTGCTTAGTATGCAGCCCCTGGAAACCATGGAGACTTCTGTGATGAGTCTCTAAGCTTACATGATGAACCTCAAATTAAAAATGAAATTATGTAACACTGCCATGCCCCCCCCAAAAGTACTGTCTATACCCATTGTAACTACTCATGTTTTTTCCCTACCCCTATTTGCAACCTGCTCACTTTTGTCTTTCTTAAATGGGTGTAATTCAGTTTGATGGAAAGCAGGATGAGGAATAAAAATCTCTGGATTGCTTTTTTAGGTTATGTGATATGTTCAAATAAAGTATCAAGCTTCAATGTGAAGTTATGGCTTTATTTACTTCCCTTAGGATGCTGGGTGGTTATTTATTTTTCTGTGTGGATGTTGACATTGTTATAATTTTGTAATAATAATAAAAAGAATGAAAATAAAGGTAAATCAGTTTGGAGGGTGTTTGTCATTCACTAACATAAATATATTTCATATTCTATGAATAGAGAAATAACTTACAATGTTACAGACTGCTTACCTAACAAACTATAATGTTATTTACTCAGGGTTATTGTGGACCATAATAAGCTAGCACATCCTTTTAAGTGCTGAGTAACAAATTGGCACCAGAAGGCAGCACTATTATTTTGCATAATAATTATTTAGCACCATCAGCCTGCTGAAGAATTTGCCTGTTCCCTTGTGGTGGTGATCTTACACAGTGAGTGCATCTTCCTGCAAGGTGTGGCCGAGCAAGGAAATGCTCTGCTATGCAGAAGTCTCAATCCACCTGTGCTGCTCAGAACAACAGCTGTTCAGCAGCCAAAAATCTCTATGGGACTGAAGCTGAACACCATTTTCCTCCCTTAGTGTACCTTCAAAACATCCTTACAGGTTCAGTTCGCAGTCACAAAGAATCACAGAGGTCAGAAGGGACCTCAAGAGATCACCGAAGTCCAACACCCCTGCTGAAGCAGGTACCCTGCAACAGATTGCTCAGTTAGGTGTTCAGATGGCACTGAGTATCTCCATAGAAGAAGACTCCACAACCTCTGGGGGCGATGTGTTTCAGTGCTCCATCACCCTTACCGTAAAGATGTGCTTTTGCATACTTGTATGCAACTTCCCATGTTCACATTTTAGGCCACTGCTCCTTGTCCTACCACTAAACACCACTAAGAAGAACCTGGCTGCATCTATTTGCCTTCCACCTCACTGAAGATATTTATAAACATTTATCAGATCTCCTCTCAGTCTTCTTTTCCTGAGGCTGAACAGACCCAGGTTACTCAGCCTTTCCTCATACAGGAGATGCTCCAGGCCTTAATCATCTTTGTGGTCTTCTGCTGGACTCCTTCTAGGAGATCCCTGTCTTTTTGAACTGGGGAGCCCAGAACTGGACATGCTACACTAAATGTGGCGTCACCAGGGAAGAGTAGAGGTCAGTTGCATCTACATGTTTCACTTACTGAATCTTGCTTTTCCCCAAGTGGTAGATGGGCCAGAAAAATTTTCTTTTCTCTCTTAAATCCTTCATTCAGGGGCTTGTGACAAAAAGGATACACAGCTCAGCAAGGTCAAGCACACACCTCACACCTAGATAAGGATTATCTATTCCTTCCAGATACTTCATACCTAACAGAACTGGAGTGATTTAAAGGAAACACTGGTAAAATGAAGTGATTAAAAATCAAAATACAACAGGCATCCATTGATAGTAAAGTATTTGATCATAATAAACCAAGGATCTGCATTTATGTCAGAGGAAGAAGGAAGTCAAGAGGCAGCTTTCCTCTGAAAGTACACTATATCCCTATGTCTTCCTAACAGAAATGACAAATGAGACATTCATAATACTGCATTTATTTACCCCTCTTTTACCAGGACATTTATGAATGCCTGACTGAGCTGGACCAATATGTTCAGTTAGCAGAAAATCTGATTCCTTTGAAACTTAGTATTTCAGCTAGGTTAAATGATAGCTAGGAATCAGAAGAATAACCTAGGTACCTGTTCAGCAAAAATAAATAAATAAATAATTTGTTTCTGAAACAGAGCTTTTTTTATTTTCATCATTCAAAGCTGTAGCAAATTGATATGGTTACAGATTTAAATTAGGCAAAGTTATATGTGAAACATTTATGTATATATTAAACAAAGTGGGAAAACCTCTGAGAGACTATGGTAAATTATTATTCATCTGAAATCCCTTTAAATTAAGAAAAGGGATATTCGTATTTAAACTGAAAACATAGGAAGGAGGTGATATTTTTTTGACTGTTACTATGCCTGAGATCTTCAGATGTTCACAGCAGTCCAATTTGGTTTCAAAATCTACAGCCCTATAAAATATGGCATGGAACCTCCCCTCCTTGCCCTCTCTCAGCAAAACGAGCACAAGAGAATCCTTCTGAAAAACTGAGAAGTGTTTCTGCTTTCCACCTTTGTTTCCAATGAAAAAAATTCTCCCAAATTGCTGCTTTCCCATCAGTAACAGCATCCAAAAACACACTTCATAGTCAACCGCTCTACGGAGAAAAAACCCGACTTGGGGCATGTAATAAGCCACTTCCTCCATTATCCGTTATATATTATTTCTAGAGTTATTTATTTTAATGCCTTTACATGCTAATTAATGAAAAAAACGAACAAACAAAAAAACCAAAAAACAACCCACAGAACTCTACAGTACTTGATGCAAGAGCAGGTTAGGTACTAATCCTACTCCCATTTATGATATATTAGGCTTACCTATGGTGATGATGCTTGCTCCAAACAGCATCCCACAGTTTTTACATTACATCTGGTCTATATCATTTACATTTGTTGCATTCCAGTCCTTGTTAACATACTTGAAATGATGCATCAACCAAGATGATGCTGGAAAAGCTGAGGTTCTGCTAGTGCATTACATCCATTTGTAACCAGGGATTTCACACACATTTACATACATACATGTGAGATTAGAAATGCAACAAAGATATGCACCAAGAAACCACCAGGAGTAGATTACACAATTCCTTAGCTGAATTGTTTGAAATGCTTGCAATTCACACCTTCCTTTTAATTAAACCTTTAACAAACATTTAATTTGGGAACAGGGACATTCTGTTGGTTACTTAAGCCTGCATTATTGAGCTGCAATGGCACCTCCACATTCACAAGCACATGCTCTCGTAAATTTGGCTCTGCCTGCATTTTTGTGCTATTCATCATGGAATCAACAGGCAAAAATCAGCTGGATCTCACTGTATTTGGACAACCCCAAGCACCACAACTAAATCACTGCAGGTCTGTTTGCAGTGGCATTGCAAGGGAGCACAGTGACACAACAGATTCACCAGAACACAGTACCTGGTCAGTAGCGGGAATCGACTCCCATCTACGCTTCAGCAAGTACAGAGATTTCCGGCTCATGGTTTTGAATCTGCTCTAGAGGCTTTTCACACTCAAGAAAAAGGCTTCTTCCAAACCAGTGCCGAGAACCTTATTTCTGACTCCTCTGCTTCATGGCTGTAGATGGCAGAGCTCCCCGACGTACAGAAGTTTTGAAAGCTGCAGGGTTCAGATCGGTTTTGCCCAAGCTTCCTCCGTTTCTTTAAAGCATCTGTCTCCTTATAGTGCCATGACAAAGGGAATCAGGCGAGATAGTGAAAAGCCTAGCTTTCACTGACGAATTACCTCGCAGAAGCATGAAGTAGGTAGACAACACCAGACGCACTCAATCTGAAAATAGCTGTTGCTTAGGAACTGGAGGGGTAAAACGCAGCACCTCAGATATATAATTGAGAGCTTTTTATATTTAAAGAGAATTAAAAACACTGGACCTCACTGTTTCTCTCCTGATCACCGTCCCTTTATGATGCTGGAAGAACGATCACTCGATTCCACTGAATCCTGGGGCTACGCCTACATCTTCAGCAAGCCAAACAAGGCTTGATGACAGAGCAGCAAACAACTCCCATGCATTCAAGGTCCTTGAAAATGTCTGCAGAAAGTGTATTGTGGATGCCACTTGAAGTACCGTTGAATAATTAAAATACAGTTTGCCTAATTGCCAAGAATTGATTCTAGTAGTCACATTTCCTTTTTACATGTACTGACATTAGAAATAAACATGGATATTTTCCCCTTGCACAAGTTAGATGATGTGTTTTTACAGACCACATGTATATACAGAAGGATTTCCTTAGGTGAGGTAAAAATTCCTAAGCACTTAGGAATTTTTCAAACTTGGAATTCTAGTTCTGAAGTATTAATTGTGATCTCAATCAGTCTTAATCTTAAAATTCAAGCATAGAACATAATAAAATCCACTTTGCACTTTCTGCATATCACAGCTAGACAGTAAGTTTTTCATAGGAAGAATTAATAGCAGGAAGTCTTATTTCTAGAGATTAAAAAATGCAGGAATAAATGAAGAGGTATGTACTGCCATTTACTCTTTCTAAATCAACATGCAATTCACACTAGTAACAAGAGTTTTAAAGAAAAGTTATTCTAACTGAAAACACATGTGCTTACAACTATAAAAGGGTTCTGAAAGTAACACCTCCTATTTTAGTATATTGGCTCATGATGTCAGAGGTGGATGTAGTAGAGGTTGAACCTTCCAACCAATATCCTGTCACACCTTGTTGCTGTCTGACAGATGACAGCAGAGGGGCAGTTTGACAAAATACTGTCTGACATGGAAATGCTTGTGAAGCAAAGGTGTGGCACCTGTTCTACCATGCAGGAAAAATGGAAGCCAGTGACATTCATCAATGCTTCCTGAATGTTCATGGAGACCAAACAGTGGATGTGAGCACAGTGAGGTGGTAGGTGGTGTGTTTTGAACCAATACAAGGCTGAAGATGACAGTTTCCTAGATTGGAGCATTAATCAGTAACCACTACTAGCTGGAGTCAAAAAGACAGTCCATGGAGAGGCAACATGGGAATTCCCCATCAAAGAAAAAGTTCAAGACATAGTCCTTGGTGGGTAAAGTGATGTTCACTATCTTCTAGGATAGGAAAGGGTTGATCATTCTGGATTTCCTGGAAATCTTACCAAACCATCAGCTCTGACACTGACTAAGCTGAAGGCTCAAACTTTCAGTCAGGCCAAAGAAGAAAAGAATCTTTCTCTTGCAACATGATAACACCAGGCCCCACACCAGTTTGAAGACCATGAAGCACACTGCCAATTTTGGCTGGACTGTCCTACCACACCTGCTGAATAGTCTGGATTTGGTGCCTTCTGACTTCTGTCTGTTGAGGACAGCGAAAAATGGACTGTGCGAGCAACATTTTCCTAGCAATGACACTGTCATAGAAGCTGTGAAACAGTGGATCACTTCTGCTGGTGCAGATTTTTATGAGCATGAAATGAAGGCTCTTGTTCATGACTGGCAAAAAATGCATAGCTAATGGTGGTGACTACGTTGGAAAATTGTATTTTGTAGCTGAGAACTTGCTCTACCAAATGGTGCTATTGTGCTCTTTCTAACTGTTTCCATGGAAATAAACAGGATGCACTACTTTCAGAGTGATCTCTGTACTTATGTGAGCAATCTGTAATGGACTCAGCGAGGCACTGGTGTGGAAGTCAGGAGCAACTTAAACACTGTAAAACTTTTTTTTACTTGTACCATACATTCTACTGAATTACAGATGCTTATCAGGAGACAAACTCCTGCAAACAGAAATTCCTAAAAGATTAAGACTATCTGATATCCAGTGCTACCTGTAACTTCTTCAGTTTGCTTTTAACTCCTACAAGCAGAAAAATGAACATATTTTTGAAACGGTTCATTAAGAACTATGACATGCACTGGAATATTTTCCTTTTTCACATTTCAAACATAAACCATAGAAAATCTACTAGTTCTAAAACAAATCATGACAGGATTAGAATTCTACTTAATGAGTCCAGGTAGAATAATCTGATGAGTTTATATGTGAATTTTAATTTTACATTATGGCAACCCAGTGGTTCTACTTCCTTTCAAGTGACATAGCTAACACACACCCAGGTGGCTTCCTAAGATCTGTCTTCCCACTTTCCTCATAAGATTTAAAGGATCACTGAAGACCAAGAGAATCCACACCCCCTTTCTTCTCCTGTTGTTACTTTGCCCAGTCACTGGCCAATAAACACCTCTCTTTCCAAGTCCCATTTTTCTGCTGGAGGAAAGCCCCTCAGACATAGGAAGACCCCACAAGCAATGATAGGGCAGTTCCCACATGCAATTTTCAGTCCATCTCTAAAGAAAATTACTCACCTTAATTTTTAAACAGGACTTTGTTTAACATAGGATAAGTTTACTAAGGACAGAAATTGGAAACAATGCAACTGAATCACAAAAGGATTAAACCTCCAATCTTTTATATTGTATGTAAAAATTGTCCCCAACTTTTTCTCACCTTCAAAGAAATTATGTTTAACATTTGCTATCATAAGACTGTTTTCATAGTCATATAAGTAAGTCTGAGGCTATAGTACAATGAAATAAGCTTCTTTTTGTTTCCCTACTGAAAATCTTCTCGTTATATCCTGTGACAGGGCATTAGGACACCACATGCTGCTTAGAGAGCTTGGATTCTTTTTTTTTTTTCCCTCATCTTATTCAAGATCCCGTAACATTTCTGTGGTATATATTGATTGACAGATTTACAACATTCTTCCAAGATTTATAATACTTTCTAGAAATTTGGAAAGCACCCACACATGGAAAAAATGAAGTAAAAGAGTACTGAGAAATAACTTGATCAAAACTATGTACTTAAAGATGAATACCTACGCAGATTTTCATGGAACCATAGAATTATAGAATGGCTTGGGTAGGAAAAGACCTACCTCAAAGATTACCTAGTTTCAACCTCCATGCCAAAGACAGAGTTGTCAACCACTAAATCAGGCATTAGATCAGATTGCCCATGGCCCCATCCAACCTGGCCTTGAATACCTCCAGGGACAGGGCAATCACAACCTCTCTGGACAACCTGTTCCAACACCTCACCACCCTTTCAGTGAAAAATTCACCCCCTAATCTAAATCTCCCCTCTTTGAGTTTAAAACCTATCACTACCTACCTGTGTAAAAAGTTTATTTTCCTCCTCCAGTTTTCTCCAGTTTTGAAGGAACACACTTTCAGGGGTTACCATGACATAACAGTTTTGAAAGTTCTCAAACAACTGGATAGAATTTTCTGAAATTTCTATCTTTCCATTGAAAACTAGCTTGCTGTTACAAGAAAAATCAGATCTTAATCCACCTTATACTGTATAATGAAATGCTAAACATCCTGCAAATTTCAAGATGGATTTGAAGTAAGATATGAGGCAGAAGATTAAAAATCTTAGGGAAAAAAAAAATAGAATTCTACAATCACTAGGGCAAGAAAGTTTAAGGACAGCACTGGAAATAGTAAACCATGTATATTAACAAAACAAGTAGCAGCTTTCAGATTCACATACAATATTTTGTCAATAAAAAGGCTGCTTCTCCAGTGATTTTTGCAAGGGAGATTATGAAGGATACCCCAAGAACTACCCTACTGAAATTAAGGCTGCAAATAGCAGGTAGTTTCATAGCAGCAGGGCTTGTTTATTATCCATTTAGACTTAAGATATTCACAAATCTTTCATCTGAAAGAAAAACAAATCTAAAATACAGAAGCCCTAATAGCATATGTATATAATTTCAGTACCAGACGGAGATACTGCTTTTCCCTAGCATGAAAATTCATAAGCATCGTATTAGTAGCAGTATCTCCCTTGCAGTAATTCTAATTCTACAGATAACTGTAAAGAGTTTCAGCGTGATGCTATTAACCGTAATAGCATAACTTCCTTTCAGCGATGAGTCAACAGCAAACCAGTAACTACACATAGTTTCCCTCCACCTCCCTGTACAGTTCTAACACCACTAATCCCTTTATTATTGAAGAAGATGAGATGGCCATCCAAGTTTTACAAGTTTGTCAGGATTTTTTGAAAGAACATACGTTATTTGAAATTGCATTCCTCTGTGTTGCTATTTTGATGAATACAGTAGGGTAAGAGATGCTTTTTCAGCACATGTGATACATCTTTCTGATACTAAAATAAACTTCTTTCTGCTGTAATACTCAGCTCTGCTTGGTTCAGCTGCTTGGATTAGAGTTCAGAAATTACTGTAGACAAAGCTATGACAGTTTTATGCTTTTTTCTACTGGTTCAATCTTTCACGTATTAATAAAATGAACAATTTTATCAGTCTTAGAAAATCTGCTTGAATACCTCAGACTTACAAAAAGAAATACACAATATCATGTAACTGACCTGTGATCCTCTGGGTCCTCGTTTGTGATCCCATTCAGAATGTCCCATGAGCTAAAAATAAAGCACAAAGAAAAGCACAGGTAAGTGATAAATAGCACCAATTTGCTTTAGTTGAAACATTCACGCTTTGATGTCCATTAAAAATTTCCTTTGAGAGGAAAAATATCTTTTATGATTTAATTCACACATCTTTTAGCTTCATGATGAGAGTGAGAAGTCTTCGAAGGTGTCATTGTAAGTTTGTACCTGTATGGTCAGAGCCAAATCATATCGAGCATCACCATGAGCACGACACTGCTTGTGCCAGTAAAATTTTCACTGTCAGATTCAGTGTTAGCCAAATGTTTGCAGCAGAACTGGCAAAAGGAGCGCAGACATTTCAATGAGCTCACCAAATCCAGTGGACTCTTTGTTAAGTAGCAGTGTAATTTTTTATACCAGGCATGAAAATCAGTGACAGCTTTAATTTCGTCTCATCACTGAATTATTCTAGACTTCTCAAGGTAATAAATGAGTAGAGGTACATCCTCAGAAGGTAAGTTGGGAATCATTGCATAAAAGGAAAGTAAAGACAGAGTATAAAGATGATGGATTCTTGTGGAAATTATGAAGATATGTGATGGTAGTATGTGGCTCTCGAGTTAAGGGAAGCATTAATTACAGCCCAACTTAAGCTCTCAAATCCCCTGCAAAGCACTTCAGCAGGCTGTGTTGTGAAAAGTATTCAGGCGTTGAATTGTGTAAGATGGACCCCAGCAGAAAAGAGTCTTCATCTTCTTCTATTACACTTCATAATATACTTCAGACACCTTTATACACTTCATAATGATGTAAGGGGAAATTTTTTACTGAGAGAGTGGTGAGGTGCTGGAACAGGTTGCCCAGTGAGGCTGTGGATGCTCCATCCCTGCAGGTGTTCAAGGCCAGGTTGGATGGAGCCCTGAGCAATCTGATCTAGCACTACCAACGGGCAGCCACGCCTGTGGCAGGGGGTCGGAACCTGATGATCCTTGAGATTCCTTCCAATCCAACCCATTCTATGATTTTATGATAACAGTATACTAACATAGTCGCTCACTTTCTTTCTCTAATCAACATACAGTTTGCATATTATGTCTGTCCTTTCCATGTGAGTCATGATGAGGAAACAGAAAAGAGGAGAGAGGATATGCAGTAGGCTTCATTACTACTATATGTACCTGCAGGTTACGTGCAAACATGAACTACTGACACCAAAGCTATTCTCAAACCTGCCAAAAAACCTAGGAAGGCCCCATGGAGTGACCAGGCTCAGTGTAGGGCTGCCCAAGCTGCACAGCACACAGGTCATACTTCTCAGTGTTCTGCCAACACACGTGCCAGCCCAGGAGTGCACTGCTCCACAGTTGCCTAGGGATCTCTTCTAGGTAAGCTTTGCCTTACCCAGAAAAGCACAGATTAATGCAAATATTAAAATACAATGATGACAACAGGAGGGTTAATGTGACACTCGGTGACTTACACTTGAAAGCATTTTCTTACTCCTTTCCCCTCCCCCAAAATTCCTTCCTAAAGGAAATGCCTTCTCCCACATTAGAGGTAGGCAAAGAGATTTACAACCTATGCTTATTGCAACACATTCATCCTAGGACAAAAGAGACTAGAAATACTTTTGAAAAAAGTGGAAAGGCAGACACATCTCATATGAAATCTGTATCTTCACCATCAACTGTTCTTAGTCATCTTCTTTTCTGGAACTTACTACATGTAATTGCCCACTCCCATAATTTGAGACAAACTAGCCACAGAGATAAGTATCAAAGATCAGAAGTTTCATTCTGTAAAAATACCCAAACCGATACAGCCTTATGACTAACCTTGTTTTAATGCAATTATTTTCCTCTCATATTCTGTTGGTGGGAATACAGGCTGTGTCAGGTTTCCTGACACTTTCTCCATGCTGTAGCGTTTGCTTATTTCTGTATTAAACAGAGCTTTGATGTTTATGAAAGCTGGCCTCTTGGTAAATGATCGGTATGGAAAAGATACAAGAAATGCATCCAGCAAAGGCTATGTGCCTCACAGAATCTCTGCTCAGACCCTCATACCTATGCTGACCCTCTGTCTCCTGCACCTCTGTACCAAAATCTCTTCTGTTTCAATTCCTCAGCCCCCATACCTTCAGGGGAAGCGCTGTCCGCCTTTTTCCTTTGCTTGGCTGAAGAAAAAGTAATTTGGCATGAAGCTGACCACCTGCTACTTCCAGTATGATAAAGGATATCTTTACCAACAATGTCTAACAATGCACTTAACACAAAATAGATGCCATTTCACAGTTAAGAAAAAAGGCATAACGCTACAGGTTTGACTGTGGTTGTTGTGCTTCTCTTATAGACGCTTGGAAGCACATATCACACCCTCAAAATACAACGCAGCATGAGATCCCACTGCAAGGTTTTTCATGCTCCTATCCTCACCAAATCCACAGTCTACTGAAGAGCAAATGATGGCCTAAATAACACCATGAAGATTAAGAAACACAGTTAAGTGTCAAGCTCAATTACGATTTCCATTGGAGGTGCTGGTAGTGTGGCTGCTGGTCCAATAAGGCCCAGGGAACCTGAATGACGTGTTGCAGAGGTGGTTACGTGTGACCACCACCAATTCTCAAGCTCACAACCAGACCTGTGCAACATACAGTCACTTCAAGCACAACTCATTCACCCTGTTCCTCAGTCACAGTCTGATGCTTCACATCTTGGACAGCTCCTGGAGCACTCTCCTGCAATTCCTTGGCCCCATTACACCCGCTGTTGTGCCTCGCTGCTTCTCCTGTGTCTTTCAAGGGCCTTTTGGTCAGGTCAGATAAGGCAGCTAAGATGACAGTCCATTGCCTCTAACAACTATTCCTTTCTCTACTTTTCAGCATTTAACTACCAAAATCACTTACTGAAGAGAGGACAAAGTCACCAACGGGGCAACCTGTGATAAATGTATTGGGACCAGTAGAGCAACCCCTTGCTTATTTTGGCAATGAATCTGGTACTGTTATATTAGCAAACTACTACCTCCTCATAGCACATCCATGAATCCATGTTTCATTTAATTTCTCCACAAATGTATCTTCGTGAAATCAGATGTGTTTGCATTTTTGGTGATAGATCCATTGCCCCTAGTGTAAAAGAATTGCAACATCACTGTTCTCTCTTTAAATGTCACGTACTATGCCATAACTTCTACTGAATTACCCTCTGGTTGTTACCAGCTAAAATGAGGAACAAAAGGAAGGAAAAGAGGAGTTGTAGCCTACTATGAGCCCTTGTCAATCCTAAACAGTTCATAAGCATAGTAATAAAATATATGACTATAAAGTCATTTTTCCTCTGATTTTTGTAATCTACCAAAATTTGCTTGGCTTTAAAATATATCTCTTCCTCACACTCTAGATAACAGTTTTCAAGTCATGCTAGAATGTTCTTGGCATATCTGCAATGGTCCATAGTAACCAAGGAGTGAAGGAAGAAAAAAAAAAAAGAGTACATTACACTTAACAAAATGGCTTCAGTCTTTTAGACAGAAAACAAACACAAAACTGTTGTAACAAAATCTCTGTCAACCTACAGAGGGACAATTGCATAGGTATGACACCCTTTAGCTCAACAAGCCACACTGTGCTAAATGAATCAAAGAACTGTATGGTTGGAAGGGACCTCTGGAAAGGCAGTTCAACTCTGCTGCTAAAGCAGGTTCCCTGGAGCGGATGACAAAGGAATGCATCCAGACAGGTTTTCACTATCTCCAGAGAAGGAAACTCCATGATCTCTCTGGCCAGACTGTTTCAGTGCTCTGTTACTTTCAAAATACCCTCATGTTCAGATAAAATTTCCTATGCTCCACTTTCTGCCCGTTGCCTCTGTTTCTGCTTCTGGGCACCACTGAAAAAAGCCTGGCATCATCCACTTAACTCCCCCTCATTAGATATTTATAAGCATTGATAGATCCCCTCTCAGCCTTCTCTTCTTCAGTCTGAACAGTCCCAGGTCTCTCAGCCCTTCCTCAGAAGGGAGATACTCCAGGACCCTCATCATTGTTGTGGCTCTTTGGTGAACTCTCTCCAGAAGTTCCTTGTCTTTCCTGAACAAAGGATCCCAGAACTGGACACAGAACTCCAGATGTGGCCTCACCAAGACAGAGTAGAGGTGGAGGATCACTTCCTTCAGTGCTCTTTTGAACACACTACGTGATACCACTGGCCTTCTTGGCCACAAGAGCACACTGTCAGCTCATGGCCAACCTGTTATCAACCAGAACGTCCAGGTTCTTCTCTGCAGAGCTCTTTTGCAGCTCCTTTACTAAACCTGTACTTATGCATGTAATTATTCCTCCCCAGGTTCAGGATCACACTTGCCCTTGCTGAATTTCATCAGGTCTGTCTCAGCCCAACTTTCCAGCCTGTCCAGGTCTCGCTGAACGGCAGCACAGCCTTCTAGTTTGTTAGCTATAATAACAACAGTCAGAAACAGAGAGAACGCACATAAACTACCAGAGTCAGAGTCAATCTTCTGAAACCAGAACATGAGGGGAAAAAACGTATTTAATTGGTGTGTGCAAGAAAACAGAGAGGCAGATAAAAGCACATTTGGAAGTAGAAGGATTTATGTTTATCACTAACAGAAGGGTTTATTCCAAACCCTCCAATTTCCTCTCAAAACTACTACGAATTGATTTGGTACAGAGTCATGGTAAATGACTTCCGATTACTCAATTACTGACCATACTGGAGTTAAGTGTACCAGCAGCAGAAAAGGTAGGATAAAACCAAAATCAAACTCACACATGCTGACATGAAGTTTATCTTGCTCAGAAGGCAAGCATCTACTTTGAATTTCATCCAAAACTGTCCTGGAAGCCTAGATCTGACAGTTTTAACTTAAAGAGGAAGGCAACTTTCAATAGCAAGAACAACTCCTGCATGTTTAAGAATGTTTAAAAAGATGGGCTCCATGGAAGCCAACTGGCTCGCTCTACCCTATAAATTGGCTAACAGGTCCGTAGGGAAAACAGCCTCCCTCTCTCCTGGATCAACCAGACATGAGGGTCAGGAATGGAGGAGGACAGGAATGGAAAGACCCTAACATCAAAATCATAGTCACAGAGAGAAAAAGAGGTGTGAAACAGAACTAGTTCATTCTCTGTATTTAAGCTGGGATCCTGTGCAGTACAGTGCAGATTTTTGTTTTTTTTTCCCTATAAACACTATGAAGTCTCCAGACTGTGTGGCTGTAAAACTAAAATTAGTATGCAAACCAGATGTACACTAATGCAATTATACCTGCAAAGGAATAAGGAACAGTATGAGGGGCTGAGATACCTATGCTAAAGTAGAAAAATTAGCATCTTTGGCTCAGCTCTCACCTCTTTAAGTGCACTTCTATTTGGAGGTTTAGCGAAACTCCCAGTATATGATTACACAAAAATCTCAACTTTCATTAAAATTCATAAGCCATATTTCTAAACCTCTTCAGTATTAGAGAACTGCAGGCAAATGTGAACTAGGCATACTGCAAAAGATCTGAATAAATCAAAAGAGAAAGTGAAGAATGACAAGTCAAATCTTCATAAATGTTTTTTTAGGTCGTGTTTTTCTCTTCATTGTCTTTTCTGGCCTTGGTTTTAATTTTGGCACCTTTGAACTGGGAATACTACTAACTATGCTATAGCTTACCAAAAAAAAGATAGAAAAGGCATATTCTTAATAAAATAACTTCTACAACTAGGTATAAATAGTAGGTGGGGGGAATAAAGCATTTAAAATATAAGCAGTTTCATGTATGTTATTAAGAAGGGGAAGGAGACCAGTAGCAGAATGCAACAGCGTTTGGAAACAACAGTTTTTGGTTTTTTTTTAAACTAAATATAATACTGAACAGAATTTTATTAGAGGGAATGAGCAAATCTTTTCATATTAAGTACTTCTGAGAACCAATGAAACAGAAATACTTAATGTTTAATAGGGGACTTTAAACCAATTCAGAGCCTACTATAATTCTATTCAGATTATAGAGTCTATTGCTCCGGAATTGTATTTGGCACACATTCACAAATACACACTATTTTTACAGCTATAAAGATAATTAAATAGTGATGACTATGAAAGGTGAGTACAAAGCAGAGCACAGGAATGCTACAGAAACAGGTCTTCTGCCCCATCTGACTGCAAGCCAACCAGTCAGCATCCAATATTCTCTGGTGAACTGTCTGCAAAACACGAATAGGATAATCCAAGCTCCACAGAACAGCTGAGAACCTGGAAAAAACTGCCTTTTTATCACTCCTGTTAGTATTCAGGACATGTAGCAGCAGTAAAATTAATTGCTGATGAGCTTCTGAGAAGTTCTGGCTGGGTGTCAGCCAGCAATTTTAGGAGTTGCTTATACTTTGGGAACCAGTCTCCAGCAGCGCTAGATAGGAGCATCCAACCATTTTACAGGCTGGCACCTGGCCTCAACCTTTGCCAAAGAGCAGAGCCTGTATATAAACATGAGCATAACATCTTCCCTCTTTGGAAGAGATTTTGTTGAATGAGCATGTTGAGGATGTGAAACAGTGTCTCACTGTTGAGTTCTTTGACACTGCCTCCTTACAGCTCGCGCTGAATGCTGCACAGTCTGATACATATTCTCTGACTGAATGGGTATTAGCTATGCTTCAGTCAGGATCATATTTCCACCGGTAAAAAGAAACTGTTTGTTACCAGCATGTAGGCACAAAATGTTCCCAATACATTTCTTTTTCAGTAACCAAAAAAAAAAAAAAAAAAAAAAAGCACAAATTATATCCTTGATTGCACATTAGAAGAAACATTTCTTAGAGGAGTCAGGTACATATCTTTTTGTACACGCTACTTTGAATGGGAATGGGACTGCTATGCAACCGGCTGATCCCTGCGCTCTGCTGGTACTAAACAAGGTCATCTACTGATCTTACTGACTTAGGGAGCATTGCTTTGGTGTGGACACCATCCTTGCTGCACGATGAGCGTGTATGTACACGGACACACAAAGGCATGACACACAGAGAGCAGAATGCTCCAATATTTAGGATACAATCCCTTTCTCACCCCGCTCACCAGCTCCCAGGGTCAGCCACATGCATGAGCTGTCAGAGCCAGAGCTGGGAGCCACATGCTTGCCCCATCGATCGCTCTGGCTGTGCTATCGGTGGGAAGAAAGCTCTCCACCCAAATGCTCCCAATGCTTCACAGCCCTGTGAACTGTCAAGGTCATCCCCTGTTCTGAGGCTGGTTAAAGAAAGTAAACCAACAAGTGAAAACGAAAAAGACAACAAGCTAACTAAATGAGTAAATTATGTAGAAAAAAAACAGACTTTCAGCTGCCTCCTCATCAAATAAGTCATTTCAAATGTTTGTGGGCTGCTGGACAACAGCTGGAAGCAGAGATACAATTTTTAAATCAAGGCGCAGCCAGAAAAAATGCTTTGCTTTGGATCTTGGTGCTGCTTGGAACTGCAGGCAGGGACAGGGAGGTGGAAGAACAGGCCTGGGCAGTTTCCTCACAGGAGCATCCCCTATAGGCATGAAGCTCCTGAAGCTGGAGTGCTGGGGAAAGACACATGCAGCAGGAAGAGAACTCGACACAGAGCCACGGTGGCAGAATGGAAGGGAGAAAGCAGGGCACTGTGCGAGCTGGGTGGATGCTGTGGCAGAGGAGGACAACTAGGAAGGCAAGAGAAGAAACCATTCTGAGTGCTTACCAAGGGACTCTGCTCCAAAGGAATAAAAGCCATGAGATCATATCTGGCGCTGGGCGAGACAGCAAGAGAGACTACATTTTTGAGAACTTTTCTCATGGCAGCGTATGACCTTTTAGAGTATTTCCAGACAATAAACTGCATCTGACTTCTTCAGGGATGCTGGCTTCATCGCATGGAGGCAGGGAGATGTATGGCAAAGCAAAGTGGCCCGGCAGGGAACTCCTGTGCCCATTGCTCCCTGCCATCTTTTGAAATGAGCAGGTTTAGCTTTCAATAGCATGAAGTGAAATTAAAAATGTAGGTGGGAAAAAGAAAAGGCAGGGGAATATCCACCTCCACACCCTGTCTCTGGATTTATATAAATTTTTGTCACAACTACTTAAACAGATGACAGTAGTAAAACAAATCCCTACAGGTTTTTCTTATTTTCAGTCCTACCATTGAATTTCTCAGGTACCTATTAATCTTTCATACATCAAAAGGTATTTTAAACAACAGGTTTTGAAGGCAAAGCTGTAAGAAACTACAGAAAAGATCTGGATTTTTTTTCTCCATTACTTTTAAAGAAAAGCAACTGTTTTAATTCAGTGACCCTCTAAGTACGGAACAGATGTGGATCTGTTATGAATGCAGATGTGGAACAGATTTCTCCTAGCAAAGGCTTCCTAAGTTAATAGCCTTATCTGGATATTTAAAAGATTTCCTTAATGAATGAACAAAACAACTTAAATGACCATAAGCAGATTTCTTATCCACTTAAACTGATCCGGTGGATGAATAATCGGCATGTTGACCTGGTGGATAAGTACTCAACAAGCCAAAGCATTCACCAAATTTTCCATTTACTCACTTTCCCATTCTGAGCACTGTGATGAAAACTAAAGCTCTAGAAAAAATATCTGTTCTAGTGAAATAAAAAATGAGCCTCTGATATTTTCCTGCCTTAGCCATGGCCATAATTCACTGACAGTAATGCATGGAAGAAGATTCCTTGGTATGGGAGTGTCAGGAAAACACAGCACTACCAAGACTCCTAAGTCTACTACCAAGCTGGCAAAAGAGCAAGAATAGAAAATTAAAAAGAAGAAAAAAATTACTATTTAAACCTCGCTTACTATTCAGAGTAGACACAGTAAGTGACTGGATTTCAAAGCTACACAGTCAAGTCCATTCTAGTGTAATTAAGTTCCTCAAAAAAGTCAGAAAGCTTATTTACTTTTTTCCATTGGGAATCATTAACTACGCATTAAGAACCCCAGTCACAATACCAAACCTGGCACAGGCTTGATAAAGCTTGCTTGCAGCTGCAGCAAAGCCAGCATACAGCCTGAAAGCACATTTTAGGTATGTAATTCTGATTTTTTTCTTTTTTTCAAGGAATCTGAACACTTCTACCAGAAATCTACTGTGTAGTATATGTTACTCATACTGTTTTTGCTTTAGTTTTTCCTCTCAATCTTTTCAGAAATTCCAGTTTACTATACAGTTTTTCTGCATTTTCTGTTTTTACTCGACAAAAGCTTTGAAGGCAAAATATTATTTGTTGCCCACCTACACACAGGAGTGTGAGTCCCGAGGAAGGCCACAAAGATTATCAGAGAGATGGATCACCTCCCCTATAAAGAAAGGCTGAGGCAATTCGGCTTGTTCAGCTTGGAGAAGATAAGCCTTGAGCTTATAAGCAGGAGGGGAACCAACTTGTTACACAGTCTGATACTGACAGAACAAGGAAGAATGGCTTTAAACTAAAAGAGGAGCGATTTAGATGAGATATTAGAAGGAAATTTTTTACTCAGAGAGTGGTAAGGCACTGGCACAGACTGCCCAGAGAAGTTGTGGATGCCCCATCCCTGCAAGGCCAAGTTGGATGGGGCCCTGGGCAGCCTAATCCGGTGGGTGGCAGCTCTGCCCACGACAGGAGTGTGGAACTGGATGATTTTTAAGGTCCCCTACAACCTAAACTATCCTGTGATTCTGATTCTATGATTCTGTGAGTGCCTGCTTCCTGAGAAATCAGTTCCTTGAAGATACAGAGGACTCTTTTTGCACAGCAATCACAAACACTTTGGAGGAACAGAAAGATGTTTAAGTGTTTTTCAGTCAAGCTCTCTGTATATTAGGTGAATTACAATGCTAACTCAAAACATGAAAGGTCAAATTGAAGGCAGCTGAGTCTCAATTAGTTCAATCAGTGCACTAAGCTAACAGTTGAGTACTTTCTGGCACACGATATATAAACAGGAATTTCCCAATGCAATTCCCAGTGGATAACTGTTTACCTCATAGGAAAAGAAGAAAAAAAGGAAAAGAGAAAACCCTGTCAAATCGATACCTTTACTGGCAATCTCAACGGGGGAAAAAGAAACAACAAAAATCTTAGAACTGAGTAGGTATGGAAGCTTGAGCAGACATTTACCCTTCAGAAGTGGTTCTTCTGTGAGGGAACCTAGCCACACTGATGTGGGAAGGATGAAGCATGACTCGCTCACGTCTCCATTGCATTTTCTTTGTGCATACTGGAGAGTGTTTTGGCATGGCTGCCAACTTGGAACCTCTCACCAGAACAGACAGCTGCTTACAAGAAGGAAGGGCATGAAGGGGACCAAACGCTTTGGTCTGAGAAGCTGAACGAACACTGCACTGCTGTTCCCCCACAGAAATGTAAATTCAGTAAGCAGCAGAACAAATCAGGTCTCTGCTGCTACTGCATGCACTTACTGAAAAGAGAAAACCAAACTTTTTAATGTGGCAATGTGATGTCTGACTGGTGTGAAGCATAAAGCCTAATGATCACAATAATCAGCCCTTGGTGAGGCTAAAGTAGGTGCAGCAGAGAGGCATAAACAGGTGTTTTGTTTTGTTTTGTTTTTTTTAAGTTTCAGGAGATAATTTTCCTGATGCCCATTAAGATAAATAGCAGCACAGTGAGGGAGAGCAGGGCTTTATTAATAAAAATGTCAAGACATCAAGAGTGAGGCCTCTCTCGAGTATATTAGGACAGCCCAGCAGTGCCTTCCACCAGCATGGGAGCAGCACTGCACCTGCCCAGGTGAAGCCTTGGCTCCCAGGGCTGCCTGGAAAACAGAGAACATCATCCTGCCAACCCTAATTCCAAGCCTGACTCCCACACAGACTTCTATCATTAATACCATGTTTTCCTAGCTATGAGGTTTCCCAACACAGAAGAATAGCACTGACATTTCAACAGTCAGATCCCAGCTAACAAATGTCCCAAAATCGCAGCACACAGCCTGGTAGCTTGCTAAAAAACCTCAATGTCAAAACTCAAAGTACATTCAGCTTAAACACACCCTTGGGGGGATTTTATACTAACTACTTTCTATTTCAGACTATTCACTTTAAGCTCGACCAGCAGTGCCTCATCATTCACCCAGGAAAACTTCCCTCCCTGCCACCCAATCTCAATCAACCTGCCAAATTAATTATCACCCTGCATTTGTCTATTGCTAAGAGGGGGGAAAAAAGCAAATAGATGAATGTAGCAGTGACCCGAGCAAAAATGAATCCTGTGAAACAGAACTAATTAAATCAGCTCAGTGATCTTCTCCCAGCACGACATGTTTCGCCCACCCCCTTCCCCAGCGGCCCGGCTCCTGCATCTCCTCCAGCTGTCCTAGGCAGCTTGTGTGGGATCAGAGCCCTGCCCAGCAGTAACCAGGGGTCTTTCCCAGTCATCATTTCACACAGGGATTCACATGAAGATTCCTGGCTACAGAGTATGTTTGGGGCCAAAAGCACAAGGATTGGAACACCCACCTCTGACTTAGGGGCTCAAAGACACCCAATGGTGATGCTTCCCTGTCTCAGACTGAGGTTCCGCCTTGGCACTCCAGTGCAGCCTCACACCAGAGCTGGCAGAGCAAACACAAAGAGAAGTGAAAGAACAGACACTGAACCCTGCGCTGTCTGCATTGCTAGAGCGGTGAGCACATCCACATGTGTGACCACAGCACTGCTCACCCTGCTGACGTTCACCAGACTGGCTCAGGTAAGCAAATTACATGCAGGTTTTAGACCTCTCTGTCCAAAGATGCAGAGTGACAGTGCACATAAAAATACATTTGGGCTGCAAATTTCACTGCTGCTGGAAGTGGCATTGTTTTCATGCCTTTGGACAAGGTATGAAGCCCTGTACTGGCTGATAAGGGCATGCCCATTATCAGCAGCAAGGACATCAAAAGCTCATGGTGTACAATAGCAGCACCCACCTCTTCTCTCAGCAAACTTCCCATTGCTTTTTTCTTTATGCAGCATACATACAGAGCAAGAGCAGGATAGGGAAAGGCAGCTCAGGGCAAGAAATTTGGGATGACAGGCCCGCATGGGGAACAACAGATCACCAATGCAGGATATCTTCACTGAGGAGCTGCAGTGCAGAGTCAATCCCACCTTGCTATTCTGTCTCTCCATTTTTTAACACAATCAGTGCTCCTTCAGATAGCAAGCACATCAGTGATTGACAGCCGTACTGAAAGACAGCAGAATGGGGATGCCTGCTCAGGATCCTTGTCAGGTTAGGTGAGGCCTTACATGCCAGAACCCTCCCTGATAACGGTGCATGGGAACAAAACAACAACACAGAGAGACAGGACTCTGAGTAATCTCTAGGTAGGTGCCTACACACGCAACAGTTTGTCACTCGCACCCATCTGCTGCTCCAAATCACACACACGCTGTCACATGTGCTCTTCCCCATCTGGATTGCAGAGATACTGGATATAAACAGACAAAAGTCAGGCACAGGAATGCTGGGCTTGTGCTGCACAGGGGAAACACCACTCAGTTTCTCCCCCTCCAACGGGAGCAGCTTCAGTAGAGGTTTCTGGAAGTCAAAGTAAATTTTCACAATGGCTGCAGTTTTTCTTTTTCCATGATTTTAAATCCTGCCTTTCAAACCAGTACATCTCTTCAAAGGCTTTATTTCGAAGATTTTATTTTTAAAGCAATAAAACAGTGCACATTGTCCTACAGGGATATCATAAAATACATTCCCCTGCAACACTGTCTGCCAGCACTTAATTCCACATGGTCACCCAGGCAGTGTTTCCATAGCGTCACACTGCTAACAGCAAAACCAGAGCCCACAGGAGGGGCAGACTCTATCATAGTGCATGTATAAGGGATGTATAGAATATATGCCATTTGGGGGTATCACAGTGTAAATGAATACAGTGGGTGGACTTCTGGAGTGACTGAGAACATGGCAAGGAAGGGATCTCCACAGAAAAAGGGATTTTGATGTAGGAATGTAAGAGTGGGCTTGAGATGTATGGCTGCCCCTGTTCTCTGTTTCAGGACTGCATTTTTGGTTCTGCTAAACTGGATGGCTGGAAAGTTGTTGAAACATTCTTTTTTTGGGTGACTGCTATAGAAAAAAACATCTTTTGCCTAAACTACGTTTATCATATAGGCTTGACAAAATTAAGAAGAACTTCTGTGGCTGCATATCAAGAAGCTTCATCTATTTCAAATGGAAAATTCTGAAATTTGCTTTCTTTCATATGACCTGCCCCTTCACTACTGGCCCCTTCTTTCCTAGACATTTATTTCTCACATAATCTGATTATGTGTGTTGCTGAAATAAAATTCTATAACAAACTTGATTAAAAAAAAACAACAAAAGAACTTCCTTTTCTAATGACAAGCTGTTCTGCAGTCCTTCAAAAACAGAGCCTTCTTTTCCATTCAACCTCATTACAAAGGCTTCAGCTCCTATCATCTTTGATGAAAAAGTAATTTAAACTACTTCTTCCTATGTCCCAAATATTTTTTTTCATCTTTGTATGTTCAGCTTCTGTAAAATATATATTTTTCTTCAGCAAGTGTCATTTCTGTAAACAGTAATACATCACTTTACCCTAACCCTGAGAGTCCAGATGGAAAGGTACTTGTATTTCTAGCTAGAAGGAAAAAAAAAAGGAAAGGGAACAGGAAAAGGAAAAGAAAGGAGAAGAGGAAGGGGAAACAGAAAGAAGGAAGAGAAGAAAAAACCGTAACACTGCTAAGTGCTAAAGAGCAGAGGAGATCTGGTCCTGTGACTACCTGAAAGAGATCTCTAGATCTGTATTGATGACAGATGCACTAATGCTAATTACAGTATTTCCATCAATGCAGCATGGCCTGATGTTGCCCTTTGTTTTTGCTCCTATGCCTGGGAACCAGGCTGGTCCAGCAGATTAGGTTAACTGCAATTATCCTGATTCTGTAAGATAGCTTTGAGTCTCTTATTGTTATTAAGGATCAGCTGCAAATCAGATAAATCTTAGCATCAACCACTTCTAAAGCACTTATTTCCAGATCACCATACACACTTGTAGAAAACATTTGATTTATCTCCCTTTCACAGATGGGTAACTGAGGCATTTACCCAGCACAGTTCTGTAAAACTGAGAACAGAAACAAATACCTCCAGCTCATGAGACGAGACCATAGGCTTCTTTTTGACCAACTATTTATGTCCAAGTTCTTTTCTGGGGGAGTCGAGGCAATACACCAGGGAACTGAATTATTCTCATGTTCAGCTGCCAGATCTTATCGCTCTTTTGGAAAATGTACTTTCAGTCCTCTAAATATCAGAGAGAGGACAGGCTTCAAATATCAAGAGCCTTCCTTTTTTAAAGTAAAGTAAAACGGGAAAGCTAGGAAACCTCAAAGGATCAAAAATAGTGCAACTTTCTCCTGTGTGTTTGTAGCAGAACAGCTTGCAATCCTCTACTCAGCTAGGGCCTTAGTTAGAGAAAACTACTTGAATGAAGAAGAAAATCAACAGCTGTGCCCCAAACCTGACCTAAAGCTTCCCCAAGTTTTAAAGATGGCGAAATCACTTCAGCTCCACACTGGGACACAGAGATTAACAGTGGGAGGAAGGGCTGCAGAGCTGAAATGCCAAGAGAATAAAGCATCCTCATGAAGCTTTCCAATTTACTCATAGCAATCAAGTGACTGTGGTACATGAAGCATCTCTGGCACAAAAGCATTCCCTACAAGAGCTTCACGAATTGAAGAGTATTTTCTCTCTTTCCCTTTCCATTTTTTCCATGTAATTTCTTTTTCAAAAGGAAAAATAGTAGATAAACTGCAGTTTATCCACTTTACTAGAACGAAACTGCTCCATAAACGTGTCAAAACAGGAGGAAAACAGAGGGTTAAAGGCAGGACGCCCCTGCACCTCTGGTAGGCTCAATGGGTCCTTGATCAGAATAAAGACTCTTTAAAGGAGAACCAGGACCACCAGCAACCTTGCTTCAAGCAGCAGCAACAAAAGCTGAGGAACAGATGCTTTATAAGCTTAAGAGAGCTGCAGAAGAGGAAAAAAATTTACTTCCCTTCTCATACCTAAATATAGAATATAAACAAGAATGTATACATGCTAAATATTTTTTCTAACCTAATACTTTTATTCCCCCACATCCGTCCCCTCTTCCCTAACACACGTGGTGTGGTCCTGGGACCAGGGCTTACAGTCATCCTCAGTGAAAGGCAGGTCATGCTGAACACCAGTGCTAGTTAGGGAGAAATCCAGGAAGCTCAGGGTGGACTAGGAGTGACAGCCAGTCTGGTGGGAGGAAATGGATTTTGTACCAAGCAGCTGCACAGAAGTGAATATTTGCAGTGAAGAGAAAATGCCCTCTTCTGTGGCAACCTGCAGTGTGAAGATGAGGAAGATATTGCCATAGAAAAGCAGAAGGGCTGCCAGGCAACAATTTGCTTAAAGCATATAATGGCATACTTTGTCGGCCCTATGACTAAAAAGTACAATTCAGTCTCCATAGATATAACGCTCTCAACACTATCAACATTTTCCAGTGTTAAACACAGAGGTGCAAGAAATAAGGAGATAAAAATTCAGAGAGATAAAGCTCAAAATACTTGGAACCTCTTCCTGTGGTATTACTAAACACTCCCATTGCAAGTTAAAGAAGATGCGTATGCTGATTTTCTGCAGTTGTACAGATTATTTATTGTCTGATAATTATTGTCTGAAGGGACAATAATTCTTGAAGCATTTCATGTTTTCTTAGAAATTCCAGTTCCTGGAATCTGAATTGGAGGGAGGAAAAAAGGAAGAGATAAATTTCCTCTTTGTCAGAAAGGAGCCTTCCAACTACCAGGACTGTAAAGGGAGAAACAAACAAACACAAGGATTGAAACCTGAGGGTTTGTAGCAGCTCCAGAACACAGCAGGTTGCCCTTTTGCTGGTGGGAAAGCCCCGAAGGGCAAAGCTCAGCTCTGCTCAATATCGAAAGCTAGGACAGTAGATATGGTAAACCATAACAAACAAGCTGCATCCTTCCACCCTGCGAGGAGGATGGACAGGACAGAACAAAATGCCAGAGCCAAAGCAAGAGATTGCTAAGAATAACTTTATCTTTTCTTCTTTATCTCAGGGGCCAGATTATCTTGGTTGCTACTTGAGAAGACAAGCCAATGCCAGCATCAGAAAGGTCAGAAAGCATGTGAAAATTTACCCAGTAGCTTATCCACTACCTAACTATCTGCTGTTGCAAAAGGACAGACTACCAAGAAATTCCTACCGACCTGCTGCGCAAATACACACTGAGTTTTGATTTCAAGAGCTTGAGAGACAGCTAAAAATGTGCTACACGGATACCGTAGCTCTAATATCCTCACAAATTCATTATGGTTTCAGTTTGAGGTAACTGAAACCATAATGAATTTACAAAATATTTCATTTTGAATGCAAATACTAGAAAGGAGCAGAAGGACACTTCCATGACACCAGAACCTCCTGTTTCAATATCCAGGAATAACAGCATTTCATTTTTTGTTTTAATACATAGCATTGGAATTAAAAATCTGAAAAGTAAGAGGAAAAACCCACACTATAGTTTCAGGCTCAAAAGGGTTTACTGACCCAAATCGGTTTTTCTGCTTTGGTGGTAATGAAACTTCACTCACAGAGTATTTCAAAATATTCAAGCTACTTCTTTTGGACAACAAATTGCATTCGGAAATCTTTCCTGAAATCCCTGCACAAATCCAGCTGTTGGGTATCTCTCCACATTGTGAGAGCAGCCCAAACTCCCCATCTCCCAGACCAGCCAACCTTCCCAAGGCCAAGGGGTAGAGGCACGCACCCAGCAGCCAGCTCAGCCCTGTGCTAGTGGCTGGGGATGCTGCAGCTCAGCACAATGGGATGGCATCGAGAGACAGCCCTAGGGAGAAAGGACCCAGCAGATTTCACAGAATGCAGACATCAGGGAGTAACGACAGAATGAGGTCAGACTCTGATCTACAACCCATGGAGCACGGCAAGCTATATCTAGGCCAACAGTTTGCTGTAATCTTGTTACTTAATGGGAGGCAGAGGAGAAGAGGGAATATCCTTGGAGCTCATACAAGAACCAAGTAATATGCACTTAAAAGCAGGCTTGAGCTGGGGCACAAACTGAGAGGACTCTCAGCCTCAGCACAAACACTTCAGCTAGCTAGCACTGCCTGTCACATAGCAACAAGGTGCAAAACGATGGGAAACCGAATCTGCATGTTTTTCTGCCTGTGATGCACCTCAATTGCCATCTCCTGCAGAGACCCTCCTGGCCACAGATTCACCTCTACCTGGGGACCTGCATCTAGAACAGGTTCCTTCATCTTTGCGGCACGGAAAATGGCTGCAGTTATTCCTGGAGCAGTCTTCAGTTTCGATTACCATCTATGTTAATATCCTAGTAGTAGGAGGTTGGAAGTAGGATGTCAACTTTCTTGGAAGAAAGAAGGGAGAAAAAACAACAAACCCCAAACAGGAATGTACTAAGAACATGGCAAGCAGATGGCTGTTTTTATTTTGCTGCATGTGGGGGAGTCATAGGTCTAGAATTTCATAGCAGGGAGGAATTTCACTTGTACAGATACCAACAGAAAGCCTTTCTAATGCTGCTTACATGTTGACTTGAGCCAAACATCTCCTGTGTACATCACGCACGTCTGATATGCTGGCTGCATCACTCAGTGCCAGCCCACCCTGTACAGAGGGTCATGCATGAGGACAGGGAGGGTTGGCTTACTGAGGAGAGAATGCATTTCCTCTCCAACTCCTACTAAGAGAGCCAAGAATCTTCCTACTGTCCCATTATTAATTAATATATATCTTACATAATGGAGGGAACATCTGCAGAATAAAACATTCACTGAATATCAGATCATCTAAGCCTTTGTGATCAGAAAGGGCCATCACCAGCCCTTCAAATCTGCACTGAAGAAATAAAGGAAGGATGAGAATGGACAGCGCTCAGAGTTCATATCTTGTCTGCCTCATACATCTAACTGCTCAAATTAACAGAAAAGTGTTTTCTCGTTCTTTTTTATTTTGTTCTTTAAAGGCCACCCTACTACCATGGGTTGCATCCTTAAGCAAGCTAGCAAGAGATAGAGCTTAAATGGGAAATTTTAGGTGCTCCATTCTTCTTCACCAATCTTTTATGGTTGTCCCCAAGTCTCAGTGGGAAAAGAGCAAGCAGCAGCTTCACTTGAAAGTAAAGACCCAGCTGTACTAGGATGCAGTTGATCTCTGATTTTTTGTCAGATCTTGGCTGAGACTGGTAAAAAAAAGCCTGTCCCACCCATGCGACAGAAAGTGGCTTGAAAGCTCATTCAAATAGATAAAAATGGCTTTGTTGAGAAAAACTCCACAAAACAATTGCAGAGTGATTCAGCAGTGCACAGTCGCCTGCTGGATGGGGTGTGAGCACAGCCCATGTTCAAACACCCAGCTGTTCTGCCTTTTGCTCTGGGCTCTCCATTGCTCATGTAGGGGATCCCACCCACCCCTTCCAAGAGAAGGGAGATGAAAAGCAACCTGCAAGTCACTTGCGATGCACAAGGATTTGAAATAATGTCCACAATAGTTCAGCAATTTCATTTGCAAGCACAAGGAAACAAAGATATCTTTTCAATGCAAACTGAAAACTGCAAAGTCTACTCTCACCGTGCAGGTTGTTTCTACCACACAGCAGATAAAGCAAAGGAAACTAAAATACAATGATTAAAACAAATAATTTACTGCCAGGGTTTTTTCAGAACACAGGTATTTTGTGCGTGCTTTACAGTCAGCTGTAGAAATAACTACAGAGACTTGAGATATGAAGGTGGTATAGGACAAGAAAATAATTCGTACTTTGAAGAGCCAGTAAGGAAAGTGAAAAGAAGAGTCCAGGCTTCTTTCTAGCTTTTGCTGCTGTTTATTTTTGGCTTTTTTTTTTGTTTTGTTTTGTTTTGTATAGCCTATCTCCTAGCTAGCACTGTTTTATTTTCTTTTTTTTTTCTTGCCAGTGCATTGTCCCACAAACTTTTGACTGTGAAAAAGTCACACCAGGTTGACTACTAGGTACTGCTGGAGAATGTGTACAGGCCTAAGACGGCCTGTGCTGTACCCACAGTTCAGCAGTCAAAGAGATCCTCTAGCACCAACAGCTGCAAAAAGCCATAAATGCAACTTTCAGAGTAAGTAAATGGAGGGATGCACCCTCGTGCCATGCATGTTATTTAGGGCTGAGGGTAGTGTTGATCAATTCACAATAAAACTTTCCTCAAGCCCAAACTCAGTTTGACTGTGAGTTCTTTGGGGATGAAGGAAGTGTCTTGGTTTTATGCAGCTTCTGAGGGGCTGTATCCCAGTTTGGAGAACTCAGGGGCTACTGTCCTGAAAATAACAAGCTCCCAAAGTAGCAGTCACACCAGACCCAAAGCCTTTCTAGCTATCAACGGAACTACAGATTTCACTGAGCAATCACTCTGAATGACTATAAAGTTCAAATGTGAGCATTTGAAGTGCCAGTTATCAAAGTAACTGATAGAAGAACAGCATGATCATGCAAGTCTTAATACCTAGATCTAGGAAAAACTTATTAAGGTTAGGATACAAGGGAAAGAAGTTTTAAAAACACATCCAAATCCTTCTTGAAAACAGCTATGCTTATACTATCCTGTAATGATAAACTAATGGAAAAAGCAAGCAAGCAACAATCTCGAATATCTACACACCCACACACACTCACACACACACACACACAAAAAAAAAAAGAAAAAAAACAGGTGATATTTAGTCAAGTTTGAGAAAGTTCTCAAAAATAAAATTTTCTTCTATTTACAGAAATGATTGGTCCTGACAAACTGTCTTCACTTTATATATGAAACAGAGCTATAATAGCACAACTCCAGCCTGAGAAATGTAAGGAAAAAAAAAAATGATATCAATTTTCTGCTTCTCAGACTCCCTGACCTACGAGCTGATTAGGTTAAACAACAATATGATGAAAAAAGAGAGCATGCCCCTGGCATATGGTATTATAAACACGGGGAAGTGCCAGTATAAACTTTTATCAGAAGACTGACTGGGTTCTCTGTCAAGCAGTGCCTTTCTCTCAAAACATCCCCACTGCTATGCGCCTGCAACCAGCCAGCTGCAGAACCTCATAAGAGAGTTCTTATTCGCCCTGCATAACGCTTTACAGCTTCACCACTGGTTGCTGCTACCAGCCCTGACGTCACCACCCCAGCCCGAGGCTGGGAAGTGGTGGCTGAGGAGAAGCGGTGAGGGAGACCACAGGGAGCGGGGCCTGGGATGGCAGGCCTCCCCACAAGGGCCTTCTGCTCTCAGATAGACAGGAGAAGAGCAGAAATGGAAGGCAAACACATCTGATGACATCCCTTTTTTTTTTCTTTCTTTTTTTTTTTTTTCCTTTTCTTTTTAAAATGAATATGGCCATCATGACCTATCACTCCAAACTGGCCCTACCCCATGTATTTTGTTTCACTTTTAAATCTGTAGGCACTGTGTCAGTTTTCAGTGCTGTTGAGGTGCTAGAGCCACAGAGAAGAGAGATAAAATTTTAAATAGATACAGGATCAAAGCTGGACCTGTGGTCACAGCATCCACATCTCTTCCATCCAAATAAAGTCTCAGAAGTAGAGACATATTTGCCTTTCCTCCTTCAACCCTCTTCCATAAACAGAAAATGACAAAGGGGCAGAAGAATGAGGGCAAGGCAGAAATTTGCTTTTTGAGTTGTTTGAATAGTTTGCTCCTTTATGGCCAGTGAAACGAGCTTTGAACAATCATTTCCAGCACACTGGATGAAGAGCCATGTCAATGAACTTGCATACTATAGGCAGTGAAGTGTTTAGTTTGGTCTCCCAGTAAGTTACCCTTTCCAAAGGAGGGCAGCAATGCTTGTGAGGAGCTTGGAGAATGTGCCCTACAAGGAGAGACTGAAGGAACTGGGGCTGTTCAGTCGGGGAAAAGGAGGCTGAGGGGAGATCTTATTGCTCTCTTCTAACATCTGAGAGGTGCTTACAGTGACAGTGGGGTAGATTTCTTCTCACCAGACTGGACAAGGGGAAATGGCCTCAGTTGCACGAAGGGAGGTTTAGGTTGAACATCAGAAAAAACTTCTGTACAGAAAGGGTTGTTAAGCACTGGAATAGGCTCTCCAGAGAGGTGGTTGAGTCACCATCCCTGGATGTGTTTAAAAACCATTTGGATGTGGTGCTCAGGGACGTGATTTAGTGGAGGGTTGTTAGAGTTAGGGTAGAAAAGTTAAGTTGTGGTTGGGTTTGATGATCAATCAGGTCTTTTCCTACCTGAGCAATTCTATGATTCCGAGTGATGAACAACAAAGGATTGGATCTTTTAATTGTTTATTTCCAGATGAGAACTCTTCAAGCTTCTGTTTTTAAGTGCAAATACTCTGTAGGTGTAAAATTGAAAGGGCATGGAGCATTCATGAAATATTTTCAGTACTTGCTCCAATTTTTAAAGCTGTAGCTTTTGCTTTCTCTTTCCTACTTACAGGACAGTAATATTTTTAACTTCAGTATTATCACTTCTTTTTATAAGTTATCAAACCACACAAAAGTGTGAAGTCCACAGGATGGGGAACCTTGCACAGATGCTCACCTTTTTTCATTTTGTTTCTTCTCAGATGCGAAGTCAACAGGCAAAGAATTTTATTTTGTAGAGAAACAACTACAATTGAAAGTTAGTTGAAAAACATGAGGGAAGTATTTCCATGGAAAGGCTAATTACTGCAGAATGGTCTGATTAAACTTTTAATGCTTAAATGCACTTTTTTTTTTTTTTTTTTTTTTAGAGAAGAGACAGCAGTTTCTATGTCCCTGCAGCCATGGCTTGAAAAAAAGCATCAGAACACAGTGCATGACAGTCACATAAGCATTGCAGTTAACACTTTGGAATAATGACTGCCTTCCAGCCTGAGCATGACCCGTTGGAACAAACAAAACTTAGAAAACCAGCATAGGCAGCTGAAGGTGAAAACTGCAACGAAAGAAGCGAGAGAGAATGAAAGGACCTTTCGTATCATCTCCTATGCCTAAATTTATGCAGCACCAGTAGTATAGTAGAGCACTTGAAGGCTACAAATGCAACAAACCCATATGCATCTTCTCCCCATCCCCATCTTCTGTAAGAAGAGAGAGCAGTGGAGGAGCAAAGCATTGTGGACAAATCCAGAAATACACTGCTGAACTCAAGAAACCTCCTGATGGAGAAACATGGATCTTTCAGGTCAGTAACCAAGGCTGCAAATATCATTCCAGAGTTGTGATGCATTGTACAGTGGCACGTTAAAATTACTGTTGTGATCACTCAAACTACAGTAGCTCTACTCAGAGTCCAGTTAATGAATGTACAAGAAATGTAGTACTAAAGTCCTGTGGCACATACACATGTATATGCTTCTGTCAGCTAACCTATAAACATTATGCGCACTAAATCCAAAGTCACAGCCCTGGTCTATTTTTTGCCATTCTTCCCATAAGAGAAACTAAAAATAGGCCCATGGGAACTGTGCATGGGACTCTAATCTTCAAATCTTTAACTCTTACGGTAAAAACTCCCTAGCAATGCTTTTGAAGGGATTCTTCATGGAGTTTGCATAATATATTTATGTATCTAAGCACACATGTATACAGGGATAATGATAACCATGAGAAATTCTGGATGCACGCTACTGACTGGTTGCACACATCTTCAAAATTTGCTCATAAATGATCTATGAAGCTAAAAATAAAGATGCAGGGAAACCTGAGCATGACCTCTTGTAACTCTCAACTTCTGCTCATAGGCACAGGACTAGGGGGAAAAAAACCAAAAAACCTAGTTTTCTGAAGAACTGCTGCTATGCTATCAAGCAAAGCTATGGAGCTGGGTGTCAAAGAATATTGCTGCTACTCTGCAGAAAGGAAATTGTTAAATTTAAAATAAAAGATACATCAGTAAGGAGGGGAAAAAAAAAACCAACAAAAAACCATCTCCTTGCATATGCAGCACTTACTGTCTGTGCTACAAGGTCTTTTGCACGCAGTATCTGAGGCAGCCACTCTGCAGAAAGATTAGCCTCAAATGCTGCAAGTGGCAAGCATGAAAACTAACAGACCTCTTCCTTCACCCCTGCTGCTCCTCCAGAGAAATACTGTCCTGGTGTTAGGATAGATAATCCTCCCCTTGCTACATCTCACCCATTGGAAAAGGCACTTACAGTTTTGAGCTGAGGCAAGCTGAGGGAAGCATATGGCAGCAGGCGCAGATGGCTACGTACACAGGTTCGGGCAGCTCAGAACACGCAGTACTTAATTATCCAGCAAAGAAAACAAATGTTAGGAGACATCACGTTGAAGATGACTTGACTTCCCCAAAGCCAGTGATGTTTATTCTTTGGGGCCAGTGCTTCGAAGAAAAATGCTGCTAGATTTCTGCAGTAATGCCCAGCACTAGAACGACTTGAAAGCCTCCCTGTGCCTTTGTGGAAAATTACCTGAGCATTTGCTATGGACTACAACCACTAATTTCACTTTGGTTTTATTTCCTTTCATTCATTAACAGTGGTGCTTAGTGCTTACAGACTGCTGAATTGCTCCTTCATGGATTTTTAAATACTTTTGAGAAGATGACTAAACAGCAATTTCTCCCAGATAAAATAAGGAAGTGCAGGGCAAAGAGTCTTTCATTTCCCATCTTCTGCTGGGAAAACTGAGCATCACTGCCAGAAGAAAAGCCTGAGTATCCCAAATCTAGAGTCAGGCTGTACTCACTGCAAAACAGATATAGGGATCTGGACGAGTGAGGGAGCAGTCCTGGAAAGAAATGTGCAGTATCAAAGGTTTGGGGCACGTACAAGTTTGGGGGAAACATGGTGGTACTCAGAGATTGGCCAGGTCCTGGTAGGAACCAATGGAGTGAAACAAACATGGAGTCAGCATCATGTGGATAACAGGATGAAGTAAGGGACGTGTAGGCCAAGGTCTTCAAGAACACCTGCCACTGGTGAACTACTTAACACTAAGAACAGGCCAGGATAATGAACCAATAGTAGGAATCTGACCTACAGAAAAGACAAGTAGGAATTGTCATGAGCTGTGAGAACTGGGAGAAGCATTTACCTGACAGAGTGCATGCTCATTTCTGGCCTGAATCATGGAAAACTCAGGAATGAAAAAACAAATTCTGCAAAAATGAGAAAAAAAAAAAGAAAAAAAAGAAAATCCACAGGGACATTTCTAACAGAAAAATGCAATTCTACTTCACTCTTTCTTCTACTGCAGAGCGCACAGCTTAATTAAGTGACCACAAAGCACCTCAATACAGAGTCATTTCTCATTCAGCACCCGTTCTGCGTGTTGCCTACAAATGCTCAAATGCTTCTGAATGAACAGTTCTATTTTCTTCAGTGTGTATAGCACTAAGGTATCATAACTCCAAGCTATGGAAATTCTCCTATTTTCTTTTTCAGTATTCATAACCACAGTATCTGTGAGCTTTGGCAATATTTATTTGAATAAGACTTCCTTAAGGAAGAAGGCTAAGACAAAGAGTGTCAGGTCGAAGACATCTACTGATTTGAAAGGTACAGTATGAAAAATCTGAGGCTTATTTCTGAGAATTTCTGGTGTTATATAACACCTTCCACATTCAAAACAGTTCTCATTGATCTCTGGAAGCATTCAGTAAATAAAATAAGGAGTCAGGCAGTCATAAAAACAGGAACTCACTTATAAGAATCTGGATTTTAAACAAATTGCTTAGTACTGCACAAAAAGTCAGCACTCTAGGGCATCATTCACCTATCTTAACCCTGAATTTTTCCTTCTGCAATCTCTTGACTCATTCTCTAAACACATACTGACAGTCTCAGAAATGCAATCCAAGAAAACACTGCTTCCCTCAGTAGAGAACACAAATTTACACCCAACACAGGTTTCTGTGCAATGACTGGATCAAGAAAGCTGTAGGAAAATAAATATGCAGGTATGTGTAGGAGATGCATATTGTTTAAAGGCTTTGGACATAGGGTGAAAATGAAGGGGTAGAGCAGTGTGGGCTAGTTAAGTTCATACAAGCTATCACAATTCTAACCTTCTCCTTATTTCTGAAAGCTCAATAAATTCTTTTAAAATGTTTTTCAGAGGAATTTCATGAGGTATACAGTCAGAAAAGTGAGACCTTTCTGTTTCTGCTTCAAGTTTTGCAAATATTTAAAAGCAGGAGCAAGTGAAATTATTCAATGTGAACAGGCTCAGAAGTAGCCTGGTATATACCTCAGAAGGTAGCTTGGTATAATATAATAAAAAACAATTTTAGGCTCAGGTTTGTGTTTTGTTGTGTTTGGAATGGGCTGCTGAGGGAGGTGGTGGAGTCACCAACCATGGACATTTTCAAGAAATGTTTAGATGTTGTACTGCGGGACGTGGTTTAGTGGGAAATATTGGTGACAGGTAGATGGTTCGACTGGATGATCTTAGAGGTCTTTTCCAACTTTGGTGATTCTATGATTCTACAATTCCACCTGATTCAGTAGAAACATCAGCGTCCAACAGAAGGAAGAAACCACCCATTCATAAGCTTATGAAACTATATGCTGTCTTTAAGAAAAAAAAGTGAAACACTTCTCATGGTTTCTAAGTGTATGTCTTCATTAATTTGTTTTCCTAACAGTCTGTTTTCCCAGAACCTCGTCCTTTAGCCTAATAGCTTGTTAACTTGAGCTTTCAAGAATGCTCTCCCAGAGGGTTTTCTGACATGTACTATAGTTCAGTTATAGGTACTTCTACATAATTTATTTTTTTAGAGGAAAGAAAAGTGAGAAACCATGTTATAACAGAGCCTGGCTATGAGCAAATAAGCAGTTGCATTTTAGACTACTTCTTTATCAGATCTCTGATTTAATGAAGGATGTTGATGTTTGTGCTCAGGTCAGGGGAAAAACAAAGGGAATGAATATTTCTTTGTCCAGTTTGCATTACATTAATTAGCTGAGTACATGCAGACTGTAAAAACGAGGAAGGTTCAAAATTCAATTTGCTTTTCATGCCTTCAGAGAAGTGACATTCTCCCCCTCATTCGCAGAATTGAGGTAATTATTATTTTTTACAATAAGTAAGTCTGTGAGGCTTGTACATATCCTGAGTTCCAGGAATGAGATCTGAAAAATATCAAAACAACTAATTACAAAAAAGATGAAACATAAATCCTTCCTACAATATCCTTACTACTTGTGGTAGCTCTAGTGACCTGATCAACATGAAAAAATCTACTTTATATTAAAAAAGTACCTTTTCATATCCCACATAAGACATTTTCTCTCACCATCAAAAGCTCCTGAATTTGACCCTAAACCAGCTCTTACTTTCCACCATCTTTTAAAGACTAACTGTATACTCTTCTGCATATATTGAATAAAAAAGCTGCATAGTTTAAGCACATCTCAAAAAAACACTAAGTTTTTTGCAAAAGTGTATAATCTTTAGCTAAATATATTCTAATGCCAAGAGTTACTTATGCCTGAAAATTTAAATTCTATCCAAAAATCTAAGCTTTTTTCCCTTTAAATAAATAAATAAATAATCCCTAATACTTCTCTCTTCAAAACAAAATATTTAAATTAAACACCAAATAATTTTACTGTCTCACACCTCGTGGTAAATATAGAATCATGAGTACCTCAGACCAAATCTCTTCCTCAGAAAGAGACCCAGCAACAACACCTGTATGGTCACCATGTCATCAGAAATATCCAATTAAGGGAGACTTATAAAGGCTAAAACATCATTGTTTTCTCCTTTCCTATGCATAAAGTACCCGTACAGAAAAGTGAACCTGTTCAGGGGGAGAAAGGTTCACTTCTGAGCCAAGGAGCTGAGGAATGGTTGGCAAAGCTGAAGTGCTGTTGCCTCCGAGCCCCCTTCTCATGGCTGAAGTGAGGGTAGATGGCCCCATGTCTCTTCCTAAAAGATGAGAAAAGGCAGTGAAGAGATAAGGCAGAAATTGCATCTGTCTCTCCCTCCTCTGCACACAACCACGCGGACATGGCAAAATTCTAGCAAGAAGCAAAGAACTGGAACAAGAAAAAAATATATCATGTTTTGCTACAGCATTATTAAATGCTCAAGCTTTCTACTATGCTTTGGAAAGCTTGAAATAGAAGAAAGAAATTAAGCAATATCTTTTGATTATTGCCATGAGCATAGTGATATCACAAGCCACATCTGGTTTGCCAAGGTCAGCTTCCACATTTTAACATAAGTAAATTCTATAATGCGAAAAATCTGCTAACTTGCTCAACAGAGGCCACCCAGAATTATTTCTATGACAAGACTGTGTAAAAGATACAAAAGGTCTTGACTTCAGATAATTATTAATTCTCCAGAGAAACACAAAACTTTAAGGGTAGGAAAACCTTTTCAAGCCGAAGATATATAGCATTTTGCTTTCCTGCATCGCGACCCAATGGACGGCCTTCAGTCAGTAGGTATGCACTACAAAGCTGTCATTATAGTCACTTTCTAAAGATTGTTTTAAGATTTTTCCCAATTTATTGCCTTCTGCTGGAGGGATAAAACAAAATGAAAAAAAGGAAAAACAGAAAGGAATCCAAAGAAGTCAACCACAGATCAGTGCCTCTCCTGTCAGGAGAGATCATACTTTCCAAAGTCAACATTTTTCTTCCCTCTGGTTTCAGGGGAGGGTGGAAGGGGAGAATCTATCACGAGTTTATGAAACAAAACAAGATAAGGCCAAATGTTCTTGGCTTTCATCTATACAGTGACAAATATGGGCTATAAACAGTCCATCATTTCGTTCGTCCATGGCTGGAGTTGGAAGAGAGTGAGATTTGAAAAATACCACTTCCACATTTTTATTCATTACATCACTAAACATGACTCTACAAGCAAAAGAGCACACATGATGCAAGCTAAACCTCTTTGGAGAGGAAGACTGTTTCTTTTGGACTTCCTTACAAGTTTCTGAGGCCAACGGCACAGTTGAAATTCAAGTGTTTGAAAATCCAAACATGGCATTTTCTTATTCAAATGCTCTACCTGGTTCTAGAACCGGTCCCCCAAAGAGGAGGAAGAAAAATAGATTCTTTCCATCTCTTTTTCTTAAAATTTTCAATTTTTTATTTCTTTTTTTTTTCCACTTTCATAAAAGGAAAGAAATCTCCTCCCTTCCCTCCTTTTTTTCTTTTGTGGGCAGGGATAGGGAAATAGAAACCTGAAGCAGTTTCCCCAGCCCATTCTAAACATGTGGGCAGCCTGTTAACTTCTCCAGCTCTCTAGCTGGCTCTTTTCCATAATGAGCTCAGAAAACACAGAGCCATCCCCAAACATTACAAACACCAGACTGTTCTGCTTCTGCAGACTCCATCAGTGAAAATGATGAAGCAAGGCAGGAAAATATCCCTCCTTCCCCTACCTTTCATTTATAATTGACCTCTTTGATCTTCTCCTTGGAAGGGTCTGAACTTTTCCTTCAGGTAGGTCAGCCTAATGACAATAAAAACAAAAACTCAACATTCACTTCAAGAAATGTCAAGGGTAAAAAAAAAATGACATCCCAGAGAGAAATGTGAAAAGGAAAATTTGGGGAGTGGTAAGGCTCCCAGTCTCCTAAAAGAGAATAAATTCATGACAATGTTGTCTTTCTTTCAAGCAGGAAAATCTCTTTGCATTTAGTAGGTTACTCATGCATTACTTTTGAATCCTACTTGCTAGGGAAACAAGTAACAAGGAAAAATACCCAGCAAATTAGTATTTCTAGTACTTTTTTTTTAATCACCTTTTTTTTTTTTTTTTTTTTTTTGTCAGAAGGAACATGAGGGATTCATTAGATAGAGAAGAGCCTGGCTTAATGGCACCTGAGATACAAAGAGTTAGAAAAAAAGTGAGTGAGTCTTTCTGGTATCACAGAGCCTACAAAACTGAATACATTTGTCTAAAGTGTTTTATCACCTTTGTTATTGCAAAAATAAAAACTTGGAGAGACACAGAGCTCTATTAATTGCTGTACTGAACTTCCAGAGTGCACACTACCACCACTGCAAAAATCATGTGGCCATGAAGGCCCACAATGCTAGGCACAAATTTGAGGATTCTATGCAGAAAAGCCACAGCTCCTGGTGAGGACATGCACTCCCAAAGTAGCAAACACTGCAACATATGGTCACAGCCTACAGTCCAAAGCACAAACCCACACAATTCAACCCTCTGTAATCTCACTTCCAGCAAGTGCAGGAAGTGCAGCAAGTAGTCCTTTGAATGCTATGAGAAACCTTGCTCTACTAATCCAGAGATGAAGCCATCAAGCTTAGAAATCTCAGAGTTGTTGACGAAAGAAGTACAATTAAAACATTATGGGTAAATCTCAGTTTGGATTAACTACAAGGTTATTAATCATTGACAGAGAACCCACTTAAATATGCAATTTATCAAATAATGAGAAATATAGCATGAAACAGTCCTCTGGAGGTGTTCTATTCCAAGAGCCAGCTTAAAGCACTATGTTCTTCAATGTTAGATTAGCTCAGGTTGCTGGTCCAGGTAAGCTTTCCATCTCCAAGGTAAATGTGCCACTGTTGTTCTGGAAGGAAAGAATTACCCACAATGAGAAAAACTCTATCTGATTTTCTTTTGCTCTAACAGCTATCTCTATGTATTGTAATATACATTTCTGAGAAAAACCCGTTTCCACCTTCCCCATAATCCCTTTTTAAGAAGCCTGAAGAGAACAAAAAGATTTCAGCCATCTCCTAAACATTTCGTCACAGTCTTAGTGGTGACCTGCTCCTGCTTACTGAGATTTCTTGCAGCACATTGTGGGCAGCCTTAGGAGCCCCAGAGGGAAGGATCCCTTCCATCAGCTGGCCAGCTATGCTCTTGTAAGGGCAATGGATTCCTGGTGAGCTTCCACAGCTGGGTGGTGCGCTGCTGACTCAAGGTTTGGCTTGACTCACTGCTGACTGATTTCTCTGGAGCCCTTGGTGCTTTTTGAGCTAATCAGTCAAGAGTGCTAATGGACTGCTGAAAAGGGTAAGTTGCTACTTTTGTCCTTATTAATGTCCTATAATTAACGCTATTCTGCCTACCGCCAATAGCAGAGCACTTTGACTGAGTGCATCAGAAATGACTGATAACATATTTGTGACAACTGTCACAGAAAGGATTTTCAAAAACACAAAACGACAACAACAACAACAACAAAGTATCAGCATTAGGTGTAACAATGTCATCCATGCAACAACAAAAACTGTGAAAAAACATATAGCCATAAGGCTGACAGCTGTTCAGCAGATATTGGACTAATGCCATAGTCCTATGAAAATCTATCCTTTTAAATTAAAGAGTTATTCGTGCTACAAAACCGAAGACAATCAGCACCCTGAAATATTTCTCAGTATACCCAGTATGCAACAAAACTAGAAAGACACAGCAACTTTTCATCAAAGAGAATATCTGATTCCCAGCACACAACCCCAGCTCTGCACTCAATCACAGTTTTGGTCCTGTCATAGAATGAACTTGGAGGAAATACTTTAACTTGAAAGGTAAATGTAATTATAATCAAGAAAGCAAGCAAGTGTTCAATCTACCAGCATCATTGCTACATTTACCTTCCTCCCAGCTTTTTCTTCCTATATAGAGCCATTTCACCATAGCACTAAAGCAAGTAATTTTTCATAACGCGCAGAGAATATGAGTGCAAGGCTTCAACATCCTCCCAAAGAATGCCTCTCTTACAACAGGTACAGTATAACACTATCTTTATTGTCTGAGTCCTTCCTGCCAGAATGCCAAAAATCTTTTGAGGTTCTGCCAAGAATACTTAAGTGTATTCCCTTAGAAAAGCAGTTAAATTTTTTTTAACTGCCTTTTTATATATAAACGTATATGAATACATTAATATATGCCTTTTAATATATAATCCACCCCATAAACTAATAAGGTTAAAGAGAAGAAGATAAGGTCCTTCTTTTTTTTACTGCTGATAATAATAGAGAACGCCTCTGTCTGAGGAAGGATAAAAGACCTCCATGTAAAAAACAGTGCTGGGCTTTTTCCATAGCAACGACTTGAGCTACAAGATTGAAGAATATTGCTTAGGATGACATGGGATAAAGCCCTGGGGAGAAGTGGCTTAAATTAAATGTACCAGCCTCAAAAAGCTTCTGAACACTTAAGGCATCTGACTAATGTTTGGTCTTCTGGATTGGCAAGTAAAAAGGAGCATATCTTATACATCACTAAGCTGTATGACTGTCACATAAAGCAGCCTCTAAAAATGGTGGAATTCATATAGGATAGCTTCAACTCAGCAAACTTTAACACAAGGAAGAATTAAATGATGTTTAATTCTTCCTTCTGCTGAGGGCAGAGGAGAGTGGGCACCTGCAAACAACCAACTGAGGTCACCACATCTCTAGCATGGGGTGGTTCAGATGGTTTTTACTGTAACACACAGAGAGTTCTTTAAAATTAATTTTCATATGACAGTTTTTATGATACTTTAAAACTGAATTGTAACAGATTTCCCAGAGTTCAAAGCCAGAATATTAATATTTACCAGACTTTCTTCAGAAAAGTGTCAACATTCTTCATCTAATATAGCAAGATGCCTGACTATCTTAAGGAAAGAACAGATACTCTGCATAAAATTGCAGTGGCAACATGGTAACTCAAAAGCTTAACATATCCTCAGACCAGGTTGAATTGGTGCTTATTTCCTTCATACGTTATCTCTAAGCTTAAATTCCACTTATCACCACCTTTTCCTCGTCCCCCATCCCTGATTCTTCTGCATAAAACAGTGCTTTCATATATGTGATGTACTAATAGTACCAGATAAACAATTTCTTTCCCTATTTTGAATAAAATAAACAGAGCTCCTTGAATAATTCATGGAAACCTACTCTTCAAAAACCTCAAATATTTCTTTTGAGTCTTTTTTCGTGATGCCACTGTAGCTTTTAAATACAACGTGTGACACTACAGTGGTACTCACACCATTTTGTTACAGACTTTTGCCTTTCAAATGTATCACGTGTATTCCAATATATATCCCAATGCATTACTGAACCCACTTCAAGCAAAGCAGAGAGATGATCACTGACATGGTCACTGGGAAATTTATTGTACTGTCAGTCTAACTGACAAGAGGAATTTGCTCTCAGCACAGATCCACGGTACCTTTTTCATAAATTCAAGAGGCCAGCAGTCACCTTCAGGTCAAATTAAAGCATTTTAAGTACTCCAAACCCAAATCAATTACCATATTGGATATTATGAGCAAAACTATGATTCAGTGCTTTTTTTGAAAGCCAAAGTAAGGAGGATAAAAAAGTCTCACTTTTATCCAGTGCATGTTGTTGAGATGTACTCTAATCACGTGAACTACTGAAGGTTCAGTTTCAGAGCAGCTGTAAGGTCAGAGGAGTGAATAACTGAAGCCAGATTAGGATCTGAGAAGAGGGAGTCAGAAGATCTTCCAGTTACCAGGAGATGACACGTGGTTTAGGCACACTTCCAATCAATAACTTAGGGAAGAATTAATCTTTTTTTTTACCTGTAACTTTTGTCTTTATAATCACAACATGGTATCTAAGCATAGCTGGAGCCGAACAATTATGGACACGTGCTGGCAACCAAAGGAGCATACGCCTTTTGTAAAAAAAAAAAAAAAAAAAAAAAAAAGAACCTTTTCAAGCATCCTTCTTCATTTACGACACAACCAGAGCTATGATGAGAATTCACTTTGCCAGGCTAACTTTACCAGCCAGCTAAACATAGATGCCAAAGACTATAAGAAAGAAAGTTGATAGCAGTGAGACTACTAGCAGAATCACAACTATTACTCTTCATTACTTTTGGGAGGGATGTGCAGAGGTCATGGATGATGGTGAGAAATAGGGAACTGGTCACTCCTCTAGAAAAGGCTCAAATTTTTATAGGACATTACATGGATCATTGCTATTCTTTCTTTCTGATAATATCTGAAAGCATGAACTATGCAGTTATTGTATATACTGGTTGTTAAATAGTTCAATCTATTGTTTTGAACATCAGTTATTGTATATACTGGTTGTTAAATAGTTCAATCTATTGTTTTGAACATCATAATGGCTTGTACGTGACAAGGTAAGGATTGTCCCATAACTGTTGGGGCTGCTGCAGACATTTAGCAATGCAATGAAAAATAGATGTGTCTGACAGGTGGTGATAAGGACTTGCAGTATCCTTGATTTCCAGTAATGAAATTTTTGCCAGTAGAAAATTTTTTCTGAATGAAGTAAGGCCAATAAAGAAACCAATTTTTCTAGAAATCTAGCCTTTAAATGAAGAAGATAAGCTGGAAAAATGAGTAGTTTTTTAATGTGACTGGGTGATGTTTTAACAACTTGCCTGTGGTGCCAATGAACTGGGGGTGTCAAAGATTAGTTGGATGAATAAGCAGTATTACACCACAAAGAAAATGAAGTGCTTAAATAGAATAGTCAATCCAAATTTTACTGATGTTATTGCACTTTAAAGAGCTCAGTTTGTGTGTGCATGTTCACTGACAAGCACATACTGACTACTTGGGAACAGAAAAGCACACATACCTATATATGGCTCTGTTAGAACTGCAAATAAGTGCAAAAACTTATTTGCAGTAAGTAAGTAAAATATATGGAAGGACTCCTATGCCGAACAAAATAACAGCACAGACAGATTGGAGCATTTCCCACCAAAACAGAATTCATTCCTGAGGTATTCATTTCAATGGAAATATGCTTTTTCTCATATTGAATTTAATAAGAAGATCTGCCCGTTATTACAAATGCAGAAGAAACAGCTACCCTGAGACACCAAGCTGGTCAAGAACATTAAATCCTACAAGTCTCAAAAGGTTTGTTCCTTTTAATAAAAGGCTCAGACACTGTCTTTAGTAATCATAGCAATCCATAATAACTATTACGCTATATATCAAAGAATGCAGAATCTCTGGAAATAGGATGTAGGACTTGCCAGATCACAGGTATCAGGTCAAATCTCCCCCACATCACTAGCAGCCAGAATCATTACCAGACCAGTAACTGTTCGGGGCTCCTGCAAAACAAGTTAGGTAAGTCTACACTGCATAATTACAACATTGTGCAAGGCTCCAGGAGCCAGCCCAGGTGCAGGAAGCCGCCTGGCCACGTCATTGTGGCACACTGTCCAGCCTAATTAGCGGCTGCTCAAGGCACAACCATGCTGCTTTCCAAGACCACAGCTGTATTCCTGCACGGCACTTCACTGTCTGGACACACCGGCTCATTCAAACCTAGTTGTCCTGGCAAGGAAGGCTCCAGACCACTAACAGCCATCGTGCACTTGCCCTGGCTCTGCTTGGAGTCCTGACTCAAGAAAACATGCAGAGGACAGAGCAGACATGAGCCCAATCTATGACACTTCCTAAAGTTGTTCTCTGCTAAACAGGCACACGATAGGGCACATAGCTGTACAAACCTGTTCCAACTCCCCCATTTTCACAGTAAGGAGGCACATGATGGCTAGGCATCCTATGGGACAGTTGCAAGAAACTGGTAATTTTCTGCTGGAAATCTGAAAGAACACTACTGTTCTGCTTCAAGACTGAAGTAGCAGGTGATGCTATGAGCACACAGGAGTGCCTCACGCAGTTCCAATTAACCTATGCATCGTGATACCCTCATGAGAAAAATATTAATTTAGCAGCTGACAGAATTGTTAAGAAACTGAACACTGTGGTACCTAACTGGTAGCGGAGTGCTGGTCATCGTTTGCTCCGGCCAATTTATTACATGTTGGATTTCAAAGCAAAGAGCAATTTCCTTTCTGCTATCTGTTGGTAAAGCAAACGTGGTAATGAATACAGTATTAAACGTCTCAACTAACAAGCCCTAAAAGCTGCAGAAATGCTTGCTTGCTTGCTCTGCTGAGCTTGAAAGTAAAGCTACAGATGACAAGCTTATGCCTCAGTGCCTTTTGGTACTTTTCTTAACAAGGATGAAGACAACACTCATGGCACACGTTTATGCCATTAAAAATCTCACATCTGATGCTCTTTAAAAACAGTTTAAAAAAGCAAGCAAACAAAAAAACCCAAACCCATCATTTCAAATGATGAGTACAGCAGGACATAATTATGTCTTCTACCCTAATAACAGAAAGGCATTTAAAATTAAAGCAAAATACATATATATATCAATACGTATTGTAGCAACAGTTTAATAATTGCTTTCTATGAGAAATTTAGTAACAAATCATAAACAATTCACATCTTTAAATGTAAGATAATAAGCAATCATTTTAAGAATATATATATAGCTCCTAGACTCAATAAAATTATTCACCTTTGCATTCAGTTTCAGAATTTCAGCTAAATGAATGTGCATTTGAGCTAATGGTCACCGAGATAAAATGAAGTAGTAAAATATGGTGCCTCAATAAATAAATAAACAAATAGAACCTTGGGAAGTACTACTGTTTTAGCAGAAATCTTAATTACAGCTTTACTTCCCAGTATTTCTACATTATATTTCTCCCTTTCTACCTCAAAGCCGAACAGCTGCTTCTAAAACCTGTATTGCTTTGTTTTTTGCTTTTTTTTTTAACAACTTGCATATCTCTTTACAACTTTTAACTTCACTGCAGAAACAGTTTCCTACATCAAGCTCTAATTAAGAGGAAGAGCATTCATCTTGATAATTCTTAAAGGAAAAATTATGGGCAAACTTCATCCAAAAGGAAACTTCAAAAGAGTCAAACTACAAATCATTCACATGGATGCAATCAAAGACAAAATAAAGAACTCTTATGAATTTGATAAGTTGCATATGTATGTATGATGGTAGTCTTCTCAAATTAGCTTTGATCTAGAGGAAAAAAAAAATCACAGTATGAAGAATTCTAGAGATTGGTCATCAACACATATATGTGCGTAATTATTGCAAGGGACTGAAGTAAGTGAGAAACTGCCAGCCCTTGCAGAAGCAGAGGTTCATTTCGAGCATAAGGCTGACATCACTCTTCTCTCAACCATCCTTTTCTGTTCCGTGTTTTTCTCTAACAAAATTTAACATCAGTTTATGATTTGAAAAGAGCAAGAGTCAGTTACAAACAATCATCTGGAATCACATTCAGTGGTCTTGATTGCTAAAAGTTATGCTACCTTGCTGGGGGTCAGCGCATGGTCATCACTGAATCAAATGACGACTGGCAGGAGCCTCTAAGTTACCTGAGGTCACACATCCCCACCTTGAATCAGGATCACTTATGGTGGTGACATTCCTGACAGACACTCAGTTCTCTTTGTTTGACAGCACTGGTTCCACTGCCAGTTCAAGTAATCCTATTCTCTTTTAACTTATGCAATAGATGATTATTTCCTCTTTGTGGGAACCTTTTAAAGACTCATGTTACTCCTCCAGCTTTTTTCAACTCAGCTCAAATTCTGTCAATCTTTCTTCAGAGCTCATGTTTTCTTTATCTCCAGTCATTTTAAGTACTTGCCTCTGGACTTGGGTTTATATCTTTCCTGAAGCGTGAGGCCCAAAATTAGACATGGGCCCTCTGAAGCCAAATAAGTTCAGAGCAAAGCAGAAAGGATTTGTGATTTATCTTGCTGACACAACAGCTTGGCTTAGGTATTCATTATAGCACTAACCTTTTTCACAACCACATAACATTATTTTTCCAAGTATGGGCTGTGATCCACAACAAAATCAGAATTCTTTCTAAATAGCTGCTCTGAGCAAATTGTTCCCTGTCCTCATTACTATTGTCTAGCTACAGTAATCTGCACTTATCAAACTGAATTGTACTGCATTTGCCACATTGCAATTGCAACCTGCCCAGATCAATTTTGATGATCTGGTCTGCAAGCCAGTGACAAGCCTTAGCTCCATGAATTCTTCAAAATTAATGAACATTCCTTGAAGTATATCATTTGTTTGTGAAAATACTGAACACTAGCGTCAGGTGATTTTTTTTTTCTTTTTTTTTTTCTTCTCCATTCTAGGTGCTGTAATGTCACTGGACTAATTTGTTTCACTGTATTTTTGAGAACTGTATCTAAAACTTCCTACTCACCTACTTTAAATACAGATTCTAACACTAATCTACAAGTTTGTATCCCCTGTGTTCACAAAAATGGCCACCAGCAGATCCAGCATATCCTGGAATGAAATTCATTGGGTCAAGTTTACCCCCAAAACATCTGAATGCTCTCCAGCCTTCCTCATATAGTGCTGTCATCGGTGCACTCATCACACAAATTGTGTCAACCACCTTCCATACAACTGACCTTTTCCATAAGGACAGTCACTAGAGAGCTAGAGTAAATTCTGTAAATCTTGATGGTCTATCAGGAGCTTTGCCATTCCACAAAGAACTGGATTGATTCTTTAGTCACCCTCTGAACACTCCTTATCATCATTCCTTGTTATTTTGGCTGTATCTGACTAGATTTATCTTACTTTTTGGCTTAGCAGTTCTAGTTTTGTACATCTCCCTGTATATCCTTAGGTGTTTCACTTAGTTTCCATGTACTGTACATGTGCATATGTAAATGCACACATAAAACTCCATTTTTTCCTTTGCTGTCTGTCATTTTCATTCATGTCATATTCTGGATATGCTCAATCCTTTCACTCCTATTGATTGCATCCATATTTGAGAAAGTTTTTGCTGTGCCCTCCAACTCCTAAAATAAAAGCCGCTCCCACCACTTGGTGCCTCCTTGTGCACCTAGATAAACAGAGCTGCATGTTGTGAATGGGTCTGCCATAAGACCCTTCTGACAGCATACATTCACCATTGTAGATTCTGTGTTCTTTTCTTCTTTAGCTGTCCCATAAAGACTTTGGGCAAAGTTTCTCCTCCTATACACAGGATCTTAGAACAAGTACGTAACTGACGTACAAGGATATAACCCTATGGTCTGCCTGTCCTCATTGAGCCAAATTAGAACTTCAATATTTATGTTCTGATCAAATTACTTAGTAGGTCAGATGCCTGCCCAGGGCAATATTGCTTATTGTCATCCAGGATTTCTTTTATGGAAGCTCTTCTTATTATATTAATAAGCTCATGTGCAAGGAGGCTCTTTTTTTCCCCTCATTTTCTCTTTTCTTCCTCCTTTAATGCTGAAAGATGCACTTATATTTGATCCACCAAGTCAGAGTTCATCTGAGAATTTTGGTTGAAGTGATTTCCTTTCCTTCTCTTCGTGAGAAAAAAGGGATGCTTTCGCAAGATCAGTGTGTGCCATTTACCTATTAGAACAATTATTTTGAAGTCACAAATGAACTGCTAAGTAAGTGCTATGGACCATGCAGTGGAGAAATGAAATCAAGAGGCTATAAATGAGTAAGGCAATGAGAGAAGGACATGCCAGAAGAGAATTCAGACACACAGACTAAGGCTAATTGTAATGCTGATGCTCTTGTACTCTCTACAGCAGTGATGAGTACTGCCTATATAGTCCATAGGATTACAAGCCAAACACATAATGTGATAACTACAGTAGTTTGGAATTGGCTGATACAATGCCTCTGAGATTTCCCTGCAACGTTCTGTGTCTGATAAGGCAAATTTAAGTTAGGAAGATTGAAGCTTCTGAATTATCCATGTTCTCACTGTTCCCAGTATATCATTAACGGCTGTTCTTCCCACATGATCTAATGTGTACTACACTGACATCACAGCTTTCAAGAAATGGAATGTAAATTTAAATTACCACACAGGTATCAAAGCAGTGTCTGTGATCTGAAAGACAATTAGCCAGTAACTCCATGCCAGGAGGGCATCATCATTTCCTGTTAAGCTCACAACATGGATGCAATACACAGCTACGTTCCTAAGAGATTGTATTTCAAATGGTCTCCTTCCTGCATCATGAGTCAGACAGCAGTCCCACACTGCCAGAATAATTAGCCACAGCTTTTTGTTCTTTGACAAAGATGTACAGCCTAACAGCTTGATTTTAATTCCCCACTGGAACAAGTAACTAATTATGACCTGCATTAAAAGTTAGCTGCAATAATTTAGTAGGATAATTTTAGAGATCTGATAGACTTCCAAATTGTGTGTAAATAGATTACTGTTGAATGCTTTAGAAATACAAACTTAAAACTACCTAAAGAGCAAGATGAAGCCCTACTACATACATGAATCCTTCATCAGAGCAATTTCTGAAATCCCCATCACTGCATTTAATAAAGCTAACAGTTCCCTATAGCTTCCAGCCTAAATAAATCATTAGCTGTCCAAAGACACATGCAGCTGTCCTGAATGGAGAAAGGTCACTAAAGAAAAAATAAACATATAGTATGAAATAAAACAAAGCTTCTAGAGAATAAAATGGTAACTCTGCATTTTTTAAAAATACTGACTTTTATCATTACGGGAAGAATGAGACAAAATCTTTAGTCTTTGTCTCCTACAGCTGATGGTCATTTAACAGAATAAATTTCCAACAAGTAGGACCGATTGTACTTTAAGCTTATTAGTACTACTACTACAACTAAATACAGGAGCCAGCAGTGGCTGCTCTTTGGTGCTACTGACCACTTTCACTTTCACAAATGGTAGCTGCAATGGAGGTGTAGGGAAAGGAAAGGCAGATTCTCTTACTCAGCATTATTTTAAGAAATAGAAATGGGAGGGTATTATCTAGAGAACTGCTGAGAGTAAATAGAAATTTCATAGTTCAGCAGAAACTGTTATTTAAGTTAGAAATCACATTACCACACACTGTGATCTCAAGAAGTTGAACAGAAAGAAAAAATCACTCTAGAATGTAATATGAAGACATAAGAAAGTTTTGTGCTCCCATGGTCAATGTCCGCAAGACAAAAAAAGTGACAGATCAGTTGTGAGTTCCTAAGAGCCTTAAATATCTTTTCTTTCACTTGCATGGTTATGTGACAAAAGCTTGGTCAAGACAATACTGCTGTGCTACAGCTCTAAATTCAACTAAACTGTCATTACACATTAAAATTCATTCATTCTTCAGCTTTCTACCTTCTCAATGGCAATTCACAGAGTATGGCATATTTTCTGATTTTTACTCACAGATATGGTTTTCTATTTCTCTTCCATTTTCTCTCACATTTTGCTTCTGCACCTGCTCAGACCTACTTTCTTTTTCCTCAGCATTTGACTGATAATAGTGTGCACCACCAGGAACTCATTGAGAACTCTTGGGTCCAAAAGCTCAACAACTGCAAGCCATTCCTTTCAAGAGCTGAGCAAAGCATTCCCTGAGCTCTGCGAGCTTCCCAGGTACACAGAGTACCACACTGATGACTCTTGCTGTCAGCAACAGGCAAATTAAAAAGGTTAAACAACCTAATCCAAAGAACAGAAAAATTAACAGCAACGGTGCAGTACATTAGATATTATAAAGGACACTGACATAGCAACTTTATCAAAAAGAGTGCAAACACTTCAGACAATCACATAGTGTTCTGACATTATTAGCTATTCACACTCTCAATACTTCCCCTTCACAACAGAACATACCCTGAAATAACAGACTGCCACTTTGGTTTTCTCAGCACTCGGAGAAGCAGCTTTTTTCCTGCACTCCAGTGAACTTAGACATTTTCTAACACAAACTTTACTAAAGCCTGCCCAAAGTACAAACCATAAATAGAACATGTTTTCATTTGCAGGAGAACAATCCTATCCCCTTAAGCCCTTGCAGATTTCTTTCTTGTGTTCTTTTTGTTGGTGGTGGTGTTTTTTCTTTTTTATAATATATATTTTTTAATTTATATCAAACATTAGCAGTTCAGGAGTTAATCACCTCCTTAAAACTTTCCCCACACTCAGTCCTTTCACATCCACGTGCACTGTGGTAAGACAAAACTCCAGGTAAGTTCCTTCCTGACTGTCACAGTGCACCTCTATGAAGTACCTAATTCTCCATGCATGGTCCAAACAGCTTTGAGCAGCACAAGTCAGGGAAAGTGCACCTGAAAAGGATTTCAGACCAAGTACAAAGCTAAAAGATCTTGGGGGGAAAAGCGGTTGCTGGCAAGCTGCCTTTTATCTCACTGGATGCATGAACTCTCTTCTGGCAAAGTTTTCACATAAACTTACAGAAGGAGAATGAGCTTCAAATAGGATATATGTCTAAATAAAACCTTCTGCTTTCAGACTTTTTTTCCAGATGCTGATCTTCAACAAGAAACCTCTGCAATAAGGAGCCACTCTTATTTACCACTGGTCACAGGCTCCCAAGAATGCCAGTAGGAATATTAAACTCCCTCAGACCTACTGGCTACTCTTACCCACATGGTCACATGTACTGCTACCCACAATTCTCCCAGCTATGCTGCAGAGAAGGAAGAATGCAGTGCTGACGTAGAGCAAATCTGCTCATGATACCACAGAATGCTCAGAAATGCAGTTTCTTTTGTAAATATCAAAAAGTTGCATTCTTGAAGTGAGTTTTATGCAATTATTCTGAATTAATCAATTACAATCCCTAGAAACTGCTCAACCCATTATATGTAGCTCAAGGCAGATTACTATGCTTGGAATTGACAATAAGGTTTAAGTCTTTCAGCTTCTGGAAAGCATTTTTAAAAAAACCTTTAGCTTATGGAGACAAAATACATTTCCAGAAAACTCAACTCAAAGCACATTCCAGAAATTATAGTTTTATCAAAAACTGTATGATTAGATTCATTCAGATTACTTTCTTGCAAAAAACAAAACAAAAACCCTATATCTGTGTTTAGTTAGATGTATAAATCAGATTGGTGACATAATCCGTTTCCTGAACATACAGCCTGCCACTGAGAGCTATGCTATAAACTTTTAGCTAGGAGTTAGCCATACATTATTTCATTCCACTTAATTTATCTTTCTCTCTCTGTGGTGGTCGCTGAATATCAAAACACATTACAACACACTGGTAATCATCAATTTCTATCTCTGTAAGACAATTATTTTGACATGTGCAGTTGCAGATTCCTGCTCCTGGATTCATGTTTTAGACATCAGAGCACCTTTCTGCACTGCGGTCATGTGCGTTCTGGGTTTACTATCAGTCCCATAGTCTGCAGTAAACTGCCCTTCTTCAAGGTTTCATCCCACACACACAACTGTTAGGGGTGCCAGAAGTGATTCCCTTCAGTACCTATAGCTCAAGGAAACCCTACAGAACGTGGCACACGCAGATGTATCTACCACGACTGCATTCTCAATGAGGCTGGGAAATCAGCACTGGCCATGCCAGTAATATCCCCTCAACAACAACAACAACTCTACAGTTCATGCATTTGTCACTACTTCTGCTTTTCAACACTGAAAAGCAATCTTTGTCCCATTTTGCTGGAATGCAGTTATTCGAGGCTATCTTGTCTCACCTATACGTAGGCCAATTTATTCACTTTCATCCTGGACTCTGGTAGCAGACTCCACACAAGTTCTATCTTATCATCTTTCCGAGCTCAAATTACTTTTTGTGTTCTTTAATTTGACTTTAATTTGACTTGTAAAAATACCCCTTAGAACATGTTTAATGCTAGTCCCAGAGGTACAGCTTCCCTTTGCTCCTTCTTTCTACTTGCATACTGCAAGCCTGAAATATCCAAATTCTGCTCCCACCACGTGCTGATCTTGGCATGCTCAAGCAATCACAGTGAGAGAAGAAGGCCTCTACTTCAGACATGTGAGAAGCCACTGCTTAAGGGGTGAAAAAGGCACTTGCCCTGGAACCATTAGCACTAGGGAGATAAGGGCATCGTAAGACAGAATCCTCAATAGTATAGCTGATAAACCTGCTATCTACTACAGCTACCAGATAATGCATGAATCCAGTATTTCAGCCACTCAAAGAAACATGTAGACTCAGCTTTCTGGATTTAACACGCGTCAGAAATTACTCGGTCTTGTGCTCTGGACAATGATTGGCTCCTACTAGGCTGTCAGCAAGTGCTCCACACATCTGACCTTCTCTCAAGATGACTGTAACACCTCTGCAGCCTAGTAATCTTAGGTAAGCTGTGCAAGAAATTGAGATTCTCTTTAATGACCAAAATCACCAAACTAGTATTTCCAAAACAGCATATCTCAGGAAAGACCATCACATAAAGTAGCAAACAGAAAAAATCCCTGAACGAAACATGAATAAGCAACAGAATCTTTTATTTTAGTAAATTGGAAATTGTCTCATGCAACATCTAACTAAAACACTATTCACAAGAGAGACGCGGCACAGTCCTCCAATGGAAACCATATTCAGTGAATTAATATACAGCGCATCAAGTCTGCAAGACACCTCAGAAACATTTAACATAATCTGGATGCCCATTATTTGGAAACACATCCAAATAAGGTTCATTTTGGATTCTCTAACATCTCTCCAAGGAATGTTGACAAACTAGCCAAAACAGCCCCCTTAAACCGATCCTGTAACTCCCACACAAATCCACCTATCTTGTGCTCCAGAAAAAGGAACTCATCCAACTGACCGCAACAGTTATGAAAAAAAAAACACCTTTTGGCCCATAGGAAAAACAACAACAAACAAAAAAACATCAAACCTCACTAAGCCCATTTGGTCATAACTGAAAGCACAACCCTATTTGTGTAGGCTGCCCAGAGAGGTTGTGGATGCCTTGTCCCTGGAGGTGTTCAAGGCCAGGTTGGATGGGGCCCTGAGCAGACTAGTTTAGTAACAGATATGGAGGTCAGCGGCCCTGCCTGCAGCAAGGGGGTTGGAGCTTGATGATCCTTGAGGCCCCTTCCAGCCCAAGCCATTCTATGATTCCATGATTCTGTGATTTACAAGGCAAGGCAAAAAATCTTATTGCAGAGAGACACTGCATGGCTGTCTCAACAAGAAGACTAGACATCTCCAGCTCAAGTATGGCTCTCTTTCTGTCTCAAGTCTACCAAAATTTGTTTTGATTTACTCTGAAGAAGGTTTCATCCCACTCTACTCAACAGTTTCAGTATTGGATGTAATGCCCAGCCCCCTCTCCAATTACCTGCTTACTTGATTGAATGCACACCAAGGAGAAGATGGCCAGTTCATCAGTTTGCTAAGCGTGCTCCCTAGGACTCCGAAGATTTCTTACAGGGCATTAAGAGAAAGTTTCCCTATTTTCAAACAACTCTGCCATCAATTCATAGCTCAGCCTTTATAGCAAAGTCCACATGTTAATGGCAAGCAGGAAACAAAAAGCATACCATTAGAATAGGCAGAGAACAAAGAAAGTATATCACTTGTATAGCTGACTGTATTTTTTTGCAGGTTTCTTAAAACACTGCCTACCTTAGAATTACATTCAGACTTCAGCATCTTCTGATGCTGCATCTTTAGCTTCTGTTGCAAGCCAATGACTGCATGACTTCTAACTTGACTCAGAAATAAGTAGAGGGAAAAAAATAATGGAAAAAGGATTGTCTAGCTCACAATTCTTCCATTGCTACTATCAACAAGATGAGACACAGCAATGAGAAGTAGCAGGTGCAGTGAAAGACCACTGCATGTAGAAAGCTTAAGAATAGAAATAGTATCATGGGAACCCAAGCACTGGTTCTTTCAAAGGACAGTGATGGAAAGTGATTCAAAGGTCTGGATTTTGAGCATCTGTGCATTTCAAGCCAAGCATGTAAGCACTCACTGGTGCAAGTCCCTTCATTAGCATAAACAAAACTGTATATCATACATACACGTATGGAATAGTTTGTGTGTTTAAGATAATTTTTGATTTCTCTTTAGAGGAATTCAATCACAGTTGACACTTCAGGACTGCCATTGTGTGACCTTACATAGCATCTGTGTTGCAATGCCTACATGTGTTACTAGGGTGAGCTAAGGATAGGAGTTAAGCTTCAGCTCTAAATTTCCTGGCTTTTTTCAACTCATGTCAGCCCTTATTGTTATTTCCACACAGGGAGAGGAAGATGTGATTAAAAGAAAGAACACCGTTGCTTGGCTTGACTGTTTCTTGGCAGTTGGTGGATTTTGCTAAAACCTTATCAGAGTAAACCTATTTCTTGCTTTCATGTCATGCAGAGGAAGCATTTTCACCTACAGAAAAAGATAGGCTGTAAATGAGCCATTTTTCCTAGCACTACAGGTATCTTCCCTGTCAGCAGGGGTTTGATCCCCACAACTCACACATAGGAAAGGGAGGCATAGGTGGAATGACTTCAAGTAGCCCTTTTCCAAAGTTCAACATGTTGTGGGAAATAAAACACAAGCACACCTAGGCTGGCAGGTAGTTCACTTCCAGCTCTACCACTACCTCATTTTACCTTTCCTGGAAACACAGCCTCCCCAGTATATTTTTGTTCTTTTCACTCTCCCAGAAGAACAGTTAATACTTATTCAATTACAGACGCCTGCATCCTAAACAACGAAAAGTGAAAAACATATTATGAACAATTTCAAAGTCTGCAGACAATGCTTGTTGTTCCTAGTAGGCAATAAAGAGGGATGAAAATTAATCACTGTCTGCTATCTGCACTTTAAAAGTGGCAATTATTGATAAATGTGTTCCCACTTCAAGCACATTACTTGGAACTGGTGAGAAGTCTGGACTACTACAAAACCTTAAAACATTAACTGGTCAAATAGCTTTTTAGGCCAGAACACAAATAAGAGCTCATTAATTGGAAAGATGACGTCATTGGACTGATTTATGAAAAGCACTGCTGATGTTTAGATTTGGAAAATTTACTTGAGGTGGCCAAAGTAAACTTCATGGCCTTTGTTTTGGATACTCCAGTTTATGAAGCTGTCATTTAAAAGAGCCATTAGAAATAAACAGATATATGGTGATAGAAGCTATTGAAGAGATTGGGTGGGGGCTGGTATTGCAGGGATTTTTAAGCTCACATATAGCTAGCACAGTGGTGCTGCCCATAGGATCCTGTTCTTTTCCTCTCTAAATTAAAAGCTTTCAATTTAGCTTTCTGACTCAACTATTGCTAAAATGATAGCAGCGTTTATGACACAAGTCTGCTTGGTGATTTAACAACTGAAAATTCATGAATATTCTACATTTCAAACAGCAGCAAGCTGAAAACCTTCTCCTCACATGACAGCTATTCCCTAACCCACAATTCAGTTAGTTTCCACAAACTTCAAGTTTACCAGTGGCTGAAATGATTTATAGTCAAGATGGGTGAATTAAAACAGTTGTGAAGCATTGAAGTTATTACTGGTTTACAGAATTCAATTAAAAGTCATTTAAAGTCATTTTCTTTTCTTAGAAGCTTTTTTTTTCTTTTTTTTCTTTCTTTTTTTTTTTTTTTCTATATAATGTATTTGACATTTACTACACTATCCCAGCTGCAGACAGGACAGCAAGCATGTTTTAAGGCAGCCTACCCCCAGAGCCTGGAGCCCTCCTTGCTTCCTTCAGCGACAACAAACCCCATGCCCTCCTGTGCACTACTTCATTGAAACAGGGCCAAGAACAGAAGCAACCAAGTGACACCCATACCCACAATAAAGGGTAGGAACAAACGCAGACTCATGCAATAAACTGAACTTGTTCTGCTTTTACGTGGATTTACGTGTATAACACACCCATACATGAAGTTTGAGTGTGCAAGCTGCTGCCCAACTAAAATGAGGAGGCTATCATCCACAAATAAGAAACTCTCTGCTGTCAGTAGATCTAAAAAAAATATATATATACTGTATAGGATATACTGTAAAGGACTGCCAAGGCATCAGGCCCACTTGTTCAACACAAAGCAAAGAGAAGAAAAAAACACTAAAAAATGCTTCACTGCTTACAGGCTTCAGACAGAGTCATCTCTAAATAACATCTATTGGGACTCAAAATAATTATTCAAAGTTTGGGGTGAAATTCTGGTACAAGGATAAACATCCAGAAGAACAGACACAGGACTAAATAGAAAAAACAGCAAATATTGTTAATAGATGCTTTATAATAACAGAAAGGAAAAAAGGAGTAAGTGGATAAGGAAAGCAGCTGAAGGAGGACATCCGTTCCAATTATTTCTTAGGACAGCAAAAAGGGTTGTGAGCAAAAGCTCTTGCATATGGTGAGACCCAAAACAGTGTTAGTTATGGCCAATGTATATAGAAGATGAACTAGAAGGTTGATAAGAATCATAGGATTCAATTTAACAGGAATAATCTATTCACAGAATCACAGAATCACAGAATCACTAAGGTTGGAAAAGACCTATAAGATCATCCAGTCCAACCATCCACCTGTCACCAATGGTTCTCATTAAACCATATCCCTCAACACAACATCCAAACGTTCTTTGAACACCTCCAGGGTCGGTGACTCCACCACCTCCCTGGGCAGCCCATTCCAGTGCCTGACCACCCTTTCAGAGAAGTAGTATTTCCTAATATCCAGCCTGAATCTTCCCTGGCGAAGCTTGAAACCATTCCCTCTAGTCCTATCACCAGTTACACGAGAGAAGAGGCCGACCCCCAGCTCGCTACAACCTCCCTTCAGGTAGTTATAGAGAGCAATAAGGTCTCCCCTGAGCCTCCTCTTCTCCAGACTGAACAATCCCAGCTCCCTCAGCCGCTCCTCATAAGGCCTGTGCTCCAGACCCCTCACCAGCTTTGTTGCCCTTCTTTGAACACGCTCCACACGCTATTGATACTACAATGATGAAACAAAAGCATTGCCCTTAAAATGGGCATTTTTTATTAAGTTACACACCATTCCATGAACTTACGGAAAAACTTCAGGTCTATCAAACTTCCTCCCTGCCCAAAATAATTAGATACACACTGAATTTAAATGGTCCCTCGTATCCAAACAAGTATAAAATACAGAAATCATTAAATAATAGTGTACAGCACTGTGTTTTCTACAATAATTTTCCAAAAGCAGAAAATATCATCTCAGTTAACACTACTGAAGTATTTATATCCATTGTCTATTGATTTTGGTATGGATCTCAACACTGCAGTACCTTTGGAAGTATATAGTGTATTCATTCGTATTTACCAATGCTACTAAGTATTACTTATTTTCTTATCATACTCACTATACATTATTCAAAAGTAGGTATCATCCCAGTTTACCTGTTAGAAAACTGGGATCAATGTAAACAGCGACAACCCAAAACATACTGGGATGTTTGTGAAAGTGTTAAAAGAGCACATTATTCTCTCAATAGGCATAGCATACCAATTTAAAAACTCTGCCTTCCAAATAAATGGTCCACTTTACTCTTTAAAGCATGAGATGCCACAAAACAGTATTGCTTGTTAGGCATGCCCATGAACACACTGTTGGTCACAAAAGCATCAAATGTTTTTGGAAATTGTTTATCAAAGAAGTGTTGCGAATTTGCAGTGACATTCACCTTTCTTTGATGTGGATTCTCTTTGTGCAAAAAGGAGAAGGGGTATTTATGTCTATTGTAGGAACAGGAGTGAAAGAAAACTAGTAGATGGCCTCGCAATGACAATGGAAATACATAAAATACACTGCAAAAAGTCACACAAATGCTGAATAATTTTTAACAGTAGTGGTATATATATATGTATATATTTTATATATATTCATATATATTCTTTTATATATGTATATATAAGAATATATAAGAAAGACTCCACCTTATTATGAATGCAATTGAAATGCCAGCACACCTCAAAATTTCCAGCAATTTATAATCCTTGGCAGAATTTAAATCAACAAACACGTATTTCCTGGGAATTTTAGATAAGTTAAGCACTAACTGTTGAAAGGAAAACAGACTCATCTGGATAAGCTTCTCCTGTTTTCTACCCATTGAACCACAGTGGCATCAACTATGTCCTCTGAGACTTAAAAGTAGTTCCAGTTGATTTCAGTAGCGTACACTGGGACTGAATTTATAACCTATATTAATCAATTGGCTTGCCAAGTCCTAGTGCAGCACAAAGACATTTCATGTATTTTACACCAAACTGGAATTAAATAGATTAAATCTAAAGGTGAATGGCACACCTACTAAAAAACAAACATCAAAAAAACAATAGCACAACTTTCCAAAAGAGGTCTAGGAGAACAACAACAACAACCTACTGAAATACTTTCCTTAAGATTATAATATATTTTGTAGGCAATTAAATAACTTATCCCTTCATAAGGAAGACAGAATGCGTTTTCCAAGGCTATGCAGCAAATCATCAGCAGAGCCAAGATTAAAACCTTCTTTTTCCCAATGGTGTGAATTTAGGAAGTTCACTGTTTAGAAGGGGATTATTAGGGAGGGAAAAAAAGAGTCTCCAAGACAGACATGCACACTCACTTCCATTTAAAAATACCAAACAGCATTCCATTCCACTTTCCCAAAAACCCTCTGGAATGAGAATAAGGAAAAAAAATCAGCTCTGAATTGCCTGAAAGTTAGCAGCTCCTGTTTTCACATACTTCTAACAAACAACAACAACAACAACAACAACAACAACAACAAAACCCTCATTACATATGTACGGTGTTGTTCTTGCCATAGGAAATCTTTCAAATTACTTCTGTGTTTCATGTGGCAGGTCATGCTCTCGCTGGAATAAACAGAGAGAGCTCCAGCAAATCTGTGTTTCAGTTAACTGCAAATTGTAACCAACTGCCCTATCCCTCAAAAGCTTTCACAGTAATGTCCCAGACCCACTGCAGTTGTGCCTGCTCCAATGTAACAAACCTCAGCCCTCGTTTTTCTAAGATTTCCCTCTATTCCCAGTAAAAAATGTTCTGCTTGGATGACTGCAGTTACCCCCTGCAACCAACACACACAAATCAGTAAGCAATTGGTGTCAATGGACCCTCTGGTACAGCTGCACCCATTTAGGAGAACAGCTGCTCAAGAAATAAAAGAATGTTCTTTTCATCGAGCCACAAAACTTTCAGAAACTTGAGTGACAAATCTGCCTAAGTGGATATTTATTAGCAACAGTAAGGGCTCCTCCTTAGATCCCCAGCGTTTTGTTCCAGGCTCAAATCTTCCCTGAGCATAAAATTACTCATTTTTGTGACTGTCCCAGCATCTACAAGCAGCTGCTTTTGCCAAGCAATAATACAGATTTGTATTCCAGTACCATTTCTCACATACTAAGTACAGACCATATACTGACAGCACATATGTGATTGCATCATTGAAGGACCCCAAATGCCAGCTGCTCCTCACAGCCACCCCACGCCTATCTACACAGCCTCCTCACTGCACCCACCCCACCAAGACCCACATCCCTTTGGTCTGAAAGAGAAACTTCAGCATCGCCATCTGGGATTGTGGCAAGTTGGGAGTTTTTACTTTTTCCCATGGCCTCTGTGTCATATCCTGTTTCTCAGAGTCCTCCCATTCCTCTAAACATGACTTATCTCCCTAGCACTTCTCTTTCTCAGATTCCGGGCTAACTATCCTGCTGGTGGTGGAGCAATCAGAATGCCAGCTTTGCATATAATTAGAGTAAGATTCCAGCCACGCTCCACCATTTCCCAGCAAGTCACTTTCAAGTACAGGAATTCCAACAAAAACTTGGGAATCTGAGGGGTTTTGAGTGTTTTGTTATCACAAGACGATGAAGTATCAGACAGAAGTACTATTTATTTTCTTGTAATGAAATTTAATTCAAATAAACCTTGTAAGTGATAAAAATAAATAAGTAAATTTGCATTTATTTGCAAAACTTCACTAAATAGCTAAAATGTGTTTCCATGCTGAGTTGTAGATCTCACACACACACACACACACACACAAAAAGAGCAAAGTCCAAACTCAGTTATCCTTGATCAAGTAAATGGACTCCAAAGCAGCTTCAAGTCTGAGGCTGCTTACATCAAGAAGAAACTGGAACAGAGTGTTTAAAAAGTGCTTGGCAGTCACCCCATGTGAAGATATATAGGAGCCCGAGAACAGATGCTAGAAACAACTGAATCTGGGTAAGTTCAGGTGGGTTTGGTTTGGTTGGGGGGTTTTCTAGTGTATGGGGTTTTCCCTCCCCCCCCGATTTTTTTTCCTGGACATAATCCAGGGACAGCATATGGAAAATAGAACTGAAATTACAGAAAGGAAGAATTGTTCCTGAGAAAAACAGTATTCTCAATAGATTTATGCACGGCTCAGGAAATGGACAAATGACCCCTGCTCGCAAAAGATTTTATCAATGAATAGCTTTTTGGTTTTATAATCAACATCACTGCAGAAGGGTGGAGAAAGACTACACAGATTATCATATCTGCTGTATTATTTCTCAGCTGTACACAGGAGATTAAAAACATCACTATCTAAATGCTGGCCATTAGTATGCAAAAACCTTTTAAGGAGGAACACAGAGGAGGGGTGAGTATCTGCTAAGCAGTTCCATCTGCTGAAGCCAGCGGTCCAAGCAGCCTCTGTGTAATCTGAGTCCTTTTCCAAACACACACTTTGCCCCGCTAGCCAAAAAATAAATACAAGATGTGCTCACATTTGGACCCAAATTAAAGCCTAGAAATTATTAAGAGTTCTAGAGAATATCAGTAAAAACAATCCATTTTCTGTTTTACAATCCTCCCCCCACACACACCTCTCAGGAACAACAAACGTTAGAGCAGAAATTGTCTCAGTGTTTACTTGGAACTACGAAAAGACTGCATGTAAGCCAACAAAAACCAGGTGATCCAGTAGTTCCAAAACAGGGGAACCCAGAAGCACCACTGGATGAAGTGCCTGGAAGACAGAACGGAGATGAAGGGGAAAAAAACACAACACAAGTGACAAAAATCAGGGCTTGATGCCAAGTCTGAGCTCAGTTCTGTTCTCTAGTATGTAGGCACACATCATTACTCTGTGAAAAGGACTACTGCGTTTACACACCAGAGCAGCAGTTGCTAACTTGGGAAGATACACTAATAAATAAGCCAGAAGATGCATGCAAATCCAACGTTACATAGAGCGGCTCCTGGACTCGGGTGAAGTGAACAACTTACTTTCCACTATAAATAGTTATATCTGAACTGCACAGGCAGCACATAAAATAATTGTTATATATTTTCCTGTATTAAATACATGGAAGAAAGCACTGGCTGCAGGCTTGAGGCTCACATTATTGGGCTCAGTTCAAATATTCCCAAAGTTCCGGCCACAGACCTCAAAAATGGGTCTCCTCTTTTTTCTTTTCTCATTTCTGAAAACATGTGGCTTTAAGTCATGCAACCATGGGAAATGGTTGACTTATAGAAGGATTCTAGTCAAGAAGGTAAGGTATCACAAGAGGTCTTGAAACCATTGAGTTTCTACCAAAACACTGTTACCAGCTTTCAGAGGTGTACCTTATCCACACTGCTAGAGAAACAGAGATAGGAGGAGATGCACACTTCTTAAATTGAATGATCTGATGCAGTGCAGGCAAATTAAAAAAATAACTAAGAGAGAGACAGAAAGAAAGGTAAGCCTACAAACTGACCTATCTCTAGGACTGTCAGGTCGTTTTTCATTCTTGGATCATGGATGATCTACTTCTCAATTCCCTTAGAGATCAACTTCAAACACACAGATCAAGATCAAATGCATTTGCTACCTTTTGCAAATTCCCGGAAGTTCAGCCAAAATAAAACCCAATAATTTAAACCCAAAATATTGAGAATGGAGATAGATGGATAGCAGAACAACTGCTTGTTTAATCAATAACTTCAATCTATAAAAAGGGCTGTGGTTTGTCCTAGCACAAAAGCTAGCATGCAACATAGCAATTTTACATTAGATTAAATAGCAATTTTACTGGAGAAAAAAAAAAAAAAAGTGAACTTCAGTGGGTTTTTGAGGAATGAATTACAGTCTGGCATTGTTGAATGAAAATGAAATTCCTTCCGAAGACAAGTACTACGAATCAAACTTTGCCTTGAAGAGGGATCTAGGAGGAACCTAAAAATTATCAGAGTAAAGTTCCTAAGAAGTAATTAGCAAAATGCATGTTACATTCACTGTCATTTAACTCTGAGCCAGGAAACAGACATATACCACTATCCTTGTTGGCATGCTATATGTGATATTTTGTCATCTTTGTGGACTGTAGGAAAACAGTCTTCCTTATTAACAGGTCATATTTAACAATAAATCTGTTTCTGAACTACAGCCCAACATCTCCACATCAAGTTTAGTCGTCTTTGGCAGCAGAAAAAGGCCATGCAGCTTTATCATCAGCCCACTTTATCCAACACACGTGCTTTACAGGCAGTGGTAGCAATCCTCTAAAGTTCAAAATTCCCTGTTTCAACTAAATTGCACCAACATGGACCACTATGTGAGCCATTTGAAAACTCTCAGGGAAGATTTTCAATCTCTATTTGGTACATTTACTTGGTTTGTTGTTGTTTAAATTCAATCTTCAAGGCTTCGACACTCTGGGGACTCCAGAGTCTGGCACTGAGTTGCTCCTCCTGCAAGAGGCTGCCAGGGACTCAGATGGAGAGTCAAGAGGGAGAGGCAAGCTGTTGAAATCCACACCAGCACGTTCTTGCATTTCAAGGACAACCTGGTCAATTTCCATTTTTTGGTGTGGTTGTAGAGCAGGGCTGACTTTTGAATGGTTTTACCAAAATGAAAGTAAAAGGCTGTTAGTCCCTTTCGGGACCATCAGTGCCATAATCTGAGAATGCATACTCCATTACTTCTGATATTTGACAGGTTTTCCCCTTGCCTTGAGACATTCTTTCCATTGAATTTGCAAAGGAATGAACATAAAACAGATTTAAAAAAAGAAAAGAACAAAAGAAAAAGGGCAATTACTCTGAAATAATACCAAACAGACAAAGCTATAGTAATTTCCTTTGTCATAGAACAAATTGTGTGAAATTTAACACACAGCCTCCCACCAAAGAAATAACTACATACAGATAAAAGGAAAAGGATTAATCAGATCAAAATTATTATTAAGCAAATTTGAATTTTAAAGGAAAGCTTCAACCAAACACTAAAAGCATTTACAATGCCTAAAGAGTTCCATGCTTTTTCAGTAAGTCAAGAATTAGAAACTTGTTTGTTTTATGAAGAGGAATGCATAACATGCTTGACCATGATAGGGAAGAATTGGAACAAATCACACCATATGTCCTTTCCAGAACTAAGGTTTTAAGATGACTGGGTATTGAAAGCAAAACAATCCAGATGGCTATTTGACAGTCTGCTATCCTGTCCTCATGATTCCTCCCTTCTTTCTGCATTTAGTGTATTTTCTCTCAGCTTCTATTGTTCATTCAACTTCACATGAAACATGGTCTCAGGAAACAGTACATTACTACAGAGTTCTAGGTTTTATATAATTTATTAGTGGAACAGGATATTTTTAACGATCAATTAATCTGCTTAGCATTCTGAAGTGCCCAATTATATGGTTAACATAAGCATGTTAAGAGCTTGAAAGCAGAGCAAAATGAGTAATCGAATTCTCTGGCTTGGTGACTGAGTTAAAATTTAAAAAAAAAAAAAAAGATAGAGGAGCAGAAATCACGTTAGGCCAAAAAACAACAACATTTCAAATTAACCCCAAGATCAGCTTGGCCTGAAAACCAAGCTCTTTACATCATTTTGGTTAGCATCTTTTTTATTAATCTCTGCTAATTTAACATAACACAAGTGGCAAATTCTTTTAATAAGTAAGGTTCTACAAGATTTTTAACCAGATTAGTTTGATATTTCTAGATTTCCTTGTATTGTCCTTTTATTATTTAATTCCATGTCTGAAATGAATTGAACCATGCTAGTTCTCTTACTTTTCACAAAATCACAGAATTGCCAAACTGTAAGGGTTGGAAAGGAAGGCTGGCAATCTACCTACTTCAACCCCAATGCTAAAGCAGGTCTCCTGGAATAGGTTGCACAGGAAAGTGCTCAGGAGAGTTTTGAATCCACAACCTCCCTGGATAGCCTGTTCCAGTGCTCTGTTGCCATCAAAGTAACAAAGTTCTTTCTCATGTTCAGATGGAAACTTCCTGTGTTACAGTTCGTGCTCACTGCCCCTTTTTCTGTCCCTGGGCACCACTGAAAAGACCTGGCCCCATACACTTGACACCTGCTTATCAGATATTTGTAAGCACTGATAGGATCCCCTTTCAATCTTCTCCAGGCTGAACAGTTTTCAGTCCTTCCTTATAAGGGAGATGCTCCAGACCCCTAATAATCATCTCTGTGGCCCTCTACTGGACTCTCTTCAGAAGTTCCCTGTTTTTCTTGAACTGGAGAGCCCAGAACTGAACACAGTACACCAGATGTGGCCTCACCAGGGCAGAGTAGAAGGGAAGGATCATCTCCCTCAACCTGCTGGCCATGCTTTTTTTAATACGTCCCAGGATACCACTGGCCAGAAAGGCACACTGCTGGCTCAAGGCCAACCTATTATCCAGCAGAACACCCAGGTCCTTCGATGCAGAGCTCCTTTCCATCACGTCAGTCCCTAACCTGCGCTGATGCATGTAGCTTTTCCTCTCCAGGTGCAGAACAGTACCTTTACCCTTGCTGAATCTCATCAGGTTCTCTTTTCCCAGCTCTCCTTCTAGTGCGTCAGCCATTCCTCCCATCTATGTATTATCAGCAAATTTGCTGAGGGTGCATGCTATCCCTTCATCAGGGCAAAGTACTGATGAAAGGGGAACAGCACTAGCTACAGGTCTCCAATGAGACTGGAAGTTTGGATGTCATTTTCAAGAATGCTGTTCTGCATTCCTTTCCAATTCAAAGGTTTGCACTTTAAAAAAGAAAGCAAACAAACAAACACACCACCTAAACATTATTATGTTAGGCTCAGACCACCATAGTTGAGAGAGACCAGGAATCTCACACATCATGTGATTAATTTATGTGTATACCATTAAGTTCAAAGGTACAAACAGACTGAAGTCTTAGATGCATGCATCTGAGCTCTTGTCAGTGCATTTGTGTAATCTGCACATGACCTGAGGGAAAAACAAAGTCCTCCTATATGACCTTAAACAGGAATCTCAGTTGGGATTACTTCATACAAGTTGCTGAATATGCTCTGTATTCAATTAAACTTGACAAACAGAACTCTCCTACAATTAGTAGAGACACATAAGAAACTCCAGCAAGTAATTCACCTTAGTGTAAAACAAGAAGAAAATTGAGAAGGAAATAGAGTAGGCTAATAGAAGTTTTCAAAATAGGATACAGAATCACAAAATCACATCTGATTTTCCCTGAAGCCTTCTTAAGTCTTTAAAAGTAACATGGATTTAAACACACAGGTATGAAGGAAGGCTAAGAACAAACATAACACAGTCCCAAGGAAATGATAAGGCTAGATCTCAGAAGCTGTTTTTTTTTTTTCTGAAAAATTCTTTCTGCAATGAGAGATATATATTTTATTAAGAACCAACTATTCTTAACTGTGCAATTTCATTTCCATACAACTTGAGACTGTATTGTTCAATATTTATTTTGAGCATAACTTTAGATACCACAGAACAAAACCTGTCTTGGAATGTGTATGGCAGCAAGACATGCCTTACACTTTTTCTCCTTTTCAAACATGTCATTACACTTCACTTAAAAATGTAGACTGGGAGCATAAAACCTCATTCATTGCTAACAGTACTATGAATGAAAAGCCCTCAGAACATCTGTTCAATGATACTCAATGCATGGTCTAATAAGTATTGGCATTTCCCTGCTCACAGATTTGTAGGAATTACATATGGGCTACAATTCTGTTGACAGATCCTTGCTCTTCTGGAAAGACTCTCTGCCCAGAGCTCAAGGCTTTAGTTCAATTCCTTATGGTCATTACCATATGTTTGCAACTCCAGCTAGTTACACTAAGCCAGGCTTGATCATGGCACTGGATACACATTGTCTGAATACTATACAGCATCAAAAACCACTTCTCAAATAAGCTGTTGCTAGGAGAGAAAGGGACGTCACAAAAACACAGGAATGGAACATAAAACAAAATGAACCAGAGTGAGTTTTTTTTAAAGGAAATTGAAACGAATAGAGTTTCTTTACAGAGCAAGCATTTCTGAGGCATTACTAAAGAACTTATCTACTCAGGTTCTCAGCCTCTTCCAACTAGACTTCCTTTAAATCACAGCAGAATTAAGGCAGCTATCACAGATAAGCAGCAAGGAAGCTCAAAAATGACTTATCTCATTCTGATCATACAGCAGAAGGAGAGCAACTCAATTATTTACAGATCTGTATTCTGAACTGAAAAGCCCACAAGTTAGTTCTATTTTGTAAACGAGAGTATGTTTACCCCTACTTGTTCTTTTAAAATCTAGTAAAGAAAGTAGGTTTCATATTTCAGGGTTTTACTTTGGGGTAGTGGAAGGACAAGCAATAGAGGAAGCTTTTCAAGTTTTACTCCTTGCATTTGAGCATGCACAGAGTCGAAAATAAGATTTGAAATTTGTGCAATATTAGTCACACTAAAGAGATCCAAGATAATGACAATGCAAGAGCTAACACAACATCTGCGTGGAAAGAAATCTGACCCGGCATAAGTAATATCTTTCTTGGTTTGTAAAGCTCCCTATGGACTTTATCCAACATACTTCGTAGATCTGCTCTCTTCCTATTCCCCACGCTACAAATTTGCACTCATCTCAAGCTGGCTCCCTTTCCCTGCTCTCCGGATAACCTCCGTGCTTCTGCTACATAAGCCAACTCCTCTGCAGCTCCTGCTATCTGAAATAATCTTGCTGTATACCTACACCTGTACAGCTCTCCTCCCCCGTACTCTCCCTCTCTGATTATTGAGCTTCATGAACACTATTATACAGCCTTGTCAAGATGTTTTGAAATACAATTCATACCAAGAAAAAAGAAAAACCTCAGTGAAAATAAAACCACTGGAAACAATGTGGTATTATCCAGCATATACAGCTGTACACAGAAATGACTGAGCAGGAGAAACACAGGGATTGCTTGCACATGAGTGCAAGCAACATTCAGAACAAGGAAAAGCTGAAAAATGAGCCAGCTGAAAGCACTTACCAGATACAAAATCTTTTGCATTGATCTTCACTGTTCAGTGTTTGTTATCCACTTGGGCCCTGCATATAATTCCCCAAACAGACCCTTAGAAATCTTCCCTAGATGAACTATGAGCAATCTCCTCTGCGTACTTAGTACAGAAGACTTTTTCTGATCGTGACTTGCTCCCTGAATAGTCTGGTACAAGGCCATCCCGCTTCTTGCTCAGATTGGCAAACAATATGGCAACCAGCCTAAATGTGTGCCATCCATATTTATTGCTCATTGACCAAACCTAGTTGTCCATTCAAATGGAGACAGATTTTTGAAGACTAAATGAGCAATGAAGAGCACCCACCTTTCAAGCAACAGTCAGCTGCTATTTTGAAATGAAGTCTGAAGCAAAGGAGAAAGTTTTGCACCCCTCTCATTCATACATAAATTTACCTGGTATCATCTCTCATTGATATCAATTTCTTGAGAAGTACTTCAATTCATTCTTTCAGTATCTGAAGGGGAGCTACAGGAAAGAAGGAGACAGACCCTTAGCAGGGTCTGTGGTGTCAGGACAAGGGGAAAAGTTTTTAAACTTAAGGAGAGTAGACTTAAGTTGGATATTAGTAAGAATTCTTTTACAGTGAGGGTGGTGAGGCACTGGAACAGGTCATGCAGAGATGAGTGGATACCCCATCCCTGGAGACATTCAAAATCAGGCTGGACTGGGCTCTGAACAACCTGATCTAGCTGTGGGTGTCCAGGAGAGTTGGACTTGATGGCCTTTAAAGGTCCCATCCAACACTATATATCCTATAACTCTTTGATTCTAGCACTGCCTAGCAAAGCCAGACCCAGACCATATATTTTCTAAGAAACAATTATAATTCTTTGCACTTTCAGGAAATACATAATAGAAACAGAGTAAGGTATCTTTTAGTTAAATATGTTGAGATGTAGAAAGAATTCTGAAGTTGTCCAGTTAAGCAAATCAAAGTAATAGCCTGAATTACACTCCTCATAATCAGGTTTGTGTAAATAGTACATACCATTCCTCCAATAATACACCACTGTGCATTTTCCCCAATGCACATTCTTGTTGCCCTATGTGTTGCTAAATGAAGAAATCACAGAAATTATCCATAGGGAAGCACATGACAAACACTACTTGCACCCAGTTTTTCATATATACAACAAAGCACCGGTGAAATTTTGGGGAGATAGTTCTACATGGACAGCTTATTAACCATTTTCAACCACTTGGCTCCATTTATTTAAAAAAAAAAAACAACAAAAAACCAAAAAACCACCCTTCTTCTAGACCCTCTTAAATCTTTCTTAAGGGAGGAAAATGCTTTTCACTAGGCAGCAAGATACAGACTAACAAAAATGAGCCTTCCAGAAATCTTCTAGTTATGAACTGCTTTAGGCAAGCTACCTTAGTGAGAATAGTGGATTGTCATGAATTAACTTTGAATTCATTCAACTCCTATCAATGAATTGCGTTCTCCATTTCATTTCAAGATACTAGGTATGAAACAAATGATAGAAGTCTTACATATTTGGTCACAAGGTTCTCCATGTTATGTAAGCAGCAGGGATTTCCAGAAGCTTATTAACATTTTGACACAAAAGATTACTTAGGGCATCCAGAAAACCCTCCTGATCTGAGCTTTTCTCTTATGAAAATTAATTAATAAAATTAAAAGAACAACTAAAAGCATGAAATAAAGTGATGCATCACTTTTGCTTTTGCACTTGATATTCAGGTAGTGATCAGGAGACATTAAATGATGCTTTGCTTTCACTGAACAGTTGGATCCCTTATAGGAACAGGTAAAAACAAAAAACAAACAAACAAAAAAACCAAGGCACTCATCTTCAAAAAAAACCCACAAATTTCATAGCTGTGGTATTAAATCTGAGAAATGGAAAAATACAAGCCTTTACTGAACACTTCATACAAACAGGATGGAAAAAACATACTGAAAGTCAGATATACTCTGAAAAGTGAATGACCTGATTAAATATTTTTGCATTACTGAGTCTGCCCCAATTGCTCCTAGTAAACTGAAAGGTGTTTTTAGACAAGCTACAACTTCATAATGGCTAAAATAAAGTGAAACGAGTTCTCTCAGTCAGTGCCACAACAGACACCTCAAGAAACCATTTGTGCCCTGCAGCACAAGCATGCCACAGAGACCTTGATCTTACAAGAGCCTACAAACATCCTGAAGCCAAAAGTTTAAGCAAAGATTCTCATGACAGCCCGGGGAACTGAAGCTAACTCAATAAAGCAGATACACACTGGTGAGGGGGGAACTGCTTGTATCATTCCAGCTTACATGAATTTCCTTTCTGAAGAAATTGTTTTGTTTGTCACAGGATCCAAAATTACTGACGAAAGAAAGAGGAGCCAGAACCTTCCTAAAGCCAAAGTCTTCAAGCTCTTTAAAAGAGAATAACAATTCAGAAGGACAGGCAAAAAATACCAGTTCAATGGGAATGAGAGTACCAAGTAGCCTAATTATGCTTTAGCTTTAAATACTATCTAAATCACTGGAAAACTGTACAAGGCAGTGCAATGCAAGGAAGTTACATTCTCAGAGAAAAAAAGAAGATTGAAAATTTCTCACAGTGCTGGTATTTAGAGACATGAATGTTTCCCCCAAAACAGGTAGAATCTATGAGAAGCAGAACTGTGCCTGGCAAACCAGTTGACTAGAAGAATCCATGGCACAACTGCCCTACAGTTGGCATTTGCTATGGCATCTCAGCATGACCACCATCTGCTGGTCCAGACATCTGCAGCACTGCCACAAGGGAAAGATGAAAAGCAAGCAGCAGGACATACAATCACCTCCTCTTACTGAAAACGGGAACAGAATGAAAACTGCATGTAAAATAAAACAACAAAAAAAGTAAAACCAACAGTAATTTTTAATTAGGAAGCACTTTCTTTAAAACAAAACAAAAACCCACACACTGAACCTTCCAAATGAATGGTGAAGAGGTTCAGCATTCATTTAAAGGTTTTGCCTTCAACCACCTGTGACCTAACTTATTATTTTACAGTTATATATCACTCACTACTATGCATTGCAAGAAATAGAGGAGAATGAGTAGGGGAAAGACATTTAACGACAGTAAGCGGAGTACTTACTAATTTAAATAACTCCCTGAAATGTTCTTATCTACTGAACAAACATTCCACTGTTTTAATTAAGTCAAGTAGACAGAGATCAGATGAACACATATATTGCAATCTGGGAGTAGTACACAACTGTACAAGATGCACTTTTGTTCCTGAAGTCAAGTATAGCCTTGAAGTCTTCCCTTCCCCCTTGAAATCAGGAACAAGAGGAAAAATACACTAAAAAATATGCCACAGAAAAGCTTGTTAAAGTATTTTGCTACTTACTAAAAAAATTAATATTTTCAACATGTTGATGAATAGATATATCACTAGCATCACTATTACTCAAAAATAAATTAATTGTTAGTGAGGCACAGCATTCAGTAGTACACATTTCAAGGATTCAAACAGAATTACCAACTACTGATCAAAACAAAGGGTTAACATCACAGTATCTAAAGTCTGCTTACAGTGCTTTTTTCCATTGCTGTGACAAGATGGTGACTGGTCTGAACTGTGACAGCCTCCATGACATGGAACTGCACACCCACAAATTTTAGAGTGCCCCTTAACATGAATAATCAAGCTTTCAAAAGAAAGCTAATTTGCTTGCTTAGCATCTGTCACAGCAATACATTCAGCACCCGAATTACACATAGGTACACAATGCAAAGCTCAGATAGCCTTAAAATGGCTCTAGCAGTTTGCCTACATAGAAGGTGAGGAAGCAACAAGACCACTCTGAAGTTCAGATCTTCCTCATGCTCTTGACTAAACAACAGTTTGAAGAGGGGAACAGTATAGGTTTAAGCACTAGTAAAAGTCTGGCATTAAAACTCAAGACAGGTGTGCCCCTGCAGCCTCTAGATTATGGGTTGCTTGATTAAAATGGGGCAGAGGAGAAATGTCTGTTTCCGAAATGAAAGTAACAGGAATACGAGTTGGGCTTCTTGGACATCGTCTCCAATTATACTTCTGCCTTATAAGTACTTAAAATATTTACCAAAGGTAATCAAGCAAACACAAGAGTCCTTGATTGCTCAAGTTTTTCTTCTAAGTGCTTCTGATCTTCTACATGAACTTGCTGACTTTGAAATCATTATTTCTGTTAACTTTTCTAAGAGAAGCGGTTTATCAGCGGTGAGGCACTAGCACAGGCTGCCCAGAGAAGCTGTGGATGCCACCATCCCTGGAAGAATTTAAGGCCAGGGTGGATGGGGCTTGGGGCAACCTGATCCAGTGGGTGTCAACCCTGTCCACAGCAGGGGATTGGAACTAGATGATCACTAAGGTCCCTTCCAAGTTAAGCCATTCTATGATTCTTTAGCAAGCACAACAGGAATAACACATCATTAGTTGTAACCTGCTATGGCACTTGGAGTCTTGAGCAAAGCTGAGACAACATGCCATGCATTACAGAAGTGTGTGTGTGGTTGCGGGAGGAGGGTAGGTGCATCTTATAGCAACTATTTTTCCATGTAATGGAAAAACTAATTAACAGGCATTCTGAAACATGGGCAAAGAGATGAAGGTGCAAAGAAACTGCAGTAAGATTATGGTCATCTCAGAATGGAATGATGCCCTTAAATGATTGAATAAGGATATGATAAAATAAGTCTAGGTACAAAAATATTGTTTAAAGTATCCTTCAAAATGTTTTCATCCCTCTGAATGCAGAGGAAAAGAAGAACTTGCTACCCCAAAAACATATGTATGAATACACATGCTAAATCAACTTCTGCAAAAGACCAGGAGAGGATAAAGAATAAGAAAGTTCATCCACTATTTGACAGAACAACTCTTACTCTTTCAGAGCAGCAAAGACACTTTTGCATCACTGCTCCATTGCATCACAAAATTGTTATGGAATACTCCAACACATGTCTGATTTCCTACATCAGCATAATAATTTCAGCTGCAACCAATGCACACGACATATAACCAGAACATTAATGTCTTACAGCTGTCTTTACCTTATCACCAATCATACAAATATCTGAGGCCTTAAAAAAAAAAAAAATCAAATACTTCCACTAGTCAATAAAAAAAAAAAAGTAAGAAAATACAAGTTACATATAGATCAGTTTAAAAGCCACAGTTCTATATGGATTTCACTGCAATTACTGGAAAACATCAAAACAATCACTTCTATAGCATTCAAAGAAGCCCAATCAATTACAATATTCATCTGAAAAATGAAGAATAGTGATTTATAGATTTATTTCATATTTACACTTACAATCCAGGAGTCAAGAATTGAGTCCCAAACTCACTGAACTTGAATTTCAGTTAAGGCACAGGACTTAGGGGATGGGAAGCAAGGGGCAAGTAGTGGAGAGGGAATCCCAGCAACAGAGGAGACACATGCTGATTCCAAACAGTTTTTCCTGAGTCTGTGATCTGAGATTCCCATCAGCAAGAGCTGCTAAATGCTCAGCCTCTGGGATTCTGACTCTCATGACACATTGGCCCTTCATTTAAGTTCACCTACTCTTTTTTTCTAAAGTCTTGCGATCCCCATTGTCAAGAACTCAAAAAAAAAAAAAAAAAAAAAAGCAAACAGGAAGATAATTATTAAAATTCCGTGAATTTACAGGAACAATTTAAAGTGAGAAGCCCAAGAGATAATCTTTTAATAGTTGAAATTAAAGACTGTATCACTTCCATTCCTAGTAAATATTTAAAAGCCTAAAATTAGCATTATTTTAAAAATCATAGTCCACATGTTTAACTAAAAAAATGCTGGGAAAAATGGAAGAAAAAGCTTATTTTAAACCTTCTCACACACATCTTATATACATCACCTTCACGATGGCTTTTGCCTTCTGGTTAGATGGCTTGTCTTGTTTCTCTATACTTATCACCCTTTATCCATTTCTTTTCCATGGACAGGGCTAACTCTCCTATAGTTAGTGAAAACTGACAGGACTCATGTCTTTCTATTTCCATCATCTGAAGGAAATTGTGAAAGGTATTATCAAGTTTGCAGATGACACCAACTCGGGGGATGCAGGCCTGAGAACAGGCTGCCACCAAGAGGGACCCAGATAACTGGCTGAAAAGGAGAAAGATGGCACTGTGAAATTTAGTGGGGGCCTAGGAAGGCAGAACCTGTGCTTTCACTCAGACTGGTCTTGGCCTGCTGAAGGAGCAGCTCTGCAGAACAGCCTGAGGCTCTGGTGGACAGCTGGGCATGGGCAGCATGGCCCTGCAACAGTGATAGATGGCCAACAGCCTCCTGGCTGCATCACCAGGGACATCGCCAGTAAACTGCAGAAAGCGAGGGATTGTCACCTCTGCTCAGAGCTTCTTAGACCATACCTGGAATGCCACGTCCATTTTTTTGGCCCCAGGTACAAGAATGTTGTGGACAAATCATCACAAGCTCAGCAGAGGGCCACCAAGATGGCTGTGACCTGCAGCAGCTGACTTGTGAGGAGAGTCTGAGAGTGCTGGGATGGTTCAGCCTGGGGATAACATGGTTTTAGGCTGCATCCAGGGAGGGCATCCAAGAAATGAAGCCAGACTCTTCATGGTTGTCAAGAGACAACAGATATGAATGGAAAACAGAGAGGTTCAAATTGGATGTGAAAAAGAATTTCTTAATGTGAGGCAGTCAGGAGGTGGGGAAGGCAGCCCAGAAAGGCTGTGCAGCCTCTGTCTTTACCAGCTCTCAGGACCCAACAGGATGAGGCCTTGAGCAGCATGGTCTGAGCTCAGAGCTGGCCCTGCTTTGCACAGCTTGGATCAGGGACCCCTGAGACATCTTACAGCTCAAATAGTTCTGTGATACTATGCTATGCGTCAGAATTATCACTTAAGTGCAATTGGCAACGTGCTGTGAGGAAAGGAGAGGTACTCACAGTAAAAATGTCTAAATTGTTAGTAGAACTGTACTCTTACTGATTTCTCCACAAACACAATTTAAATACTTTAATCTGGACAATCTACTGTCTCGAAAAATAACATAAATGGATCACTCAATGAGTCTAGTATGTCACTTGTTTTTCCTCTGTAAGTAGAGATACAAAGGAGGGCCAAATACTGTTGAAAGCACCATTAGACCAAAGGAAGACAGAGAAAAAAAATTTAATTAAAAAGCTTCTCAAGTTCATAAAGCTGACTTTGATTTACAGCAATAAACATAACTTTCTCAACTACCTTATATTTCTACTTAAAGATGCTGAGGAGTCTAAAAACAAGGAGTCCATCTTTTAAATTTGATTTATCAAATTCACAAAGGAGAGGAGACAGTATTACTTCTCTGCGGAAGGGATCATTTACCAACTCAGTTCCCTGTTGAACAGGGGTGTCTAAGACTTAGATAAACTACCTGCTTCACTACAGATAGCTTTCAAAAGGGCTGAGCACGCAATATGATTCCTACAAAAGCTTGGAAGATCATCACCTCCTTCACCTCAGCTTTGGCCCAGACTAGACTTCCTCTCAAAGTTGCAGTCAACTATGTAGGAGATTCTGAAAGTAACACCTCCTATTTGTTTCCATGGAAACTACAATGGATACAAAGAGCACAATAATACTATTTGACAGATTCTCAGCTACAAAACTATGCTTTTCAAGACAGTCACCATCATAAGCTATGCATTTTTGCCAGCGATGATAAAAAGCCTGCATGCTGTGCTCATAAAAATCTGTGTAGCTGTCCAGAATATGGTTTGTCTTTCACAATGCCATCATACTGAAATGTACCACTACCACCTCACTGCTCACATCCACTGTTCACTCTCCAGAAATGTTCAGCAAGCATTGATAAATGCCAGCGGGTACCATTTATTCCACATGGAGGAACTAATGACACACCTTTGCTTCAAATGCACTTCCATGTCAGACTCCATTTTGTCAGACTGGCCTTCTGCTGCCATCTGTTTCATGGCAACAAAATGTAATGGAATATTGGCAGGACGGTTCAACCTCTAATGCCATACCAACATCTGCCTTTGATGTCACAGACCAAAAGAATAAAACCAGAGGTATTACTTTCAGAGCAGCCCTAGTATATTTCTGGTTGACAGAAGGCAGCTGAATCTTGTTTGCTTTTATGGAGTAGGAGTATTTTGGCCTTTGTTTTTATTACGTTGACTATGTACATCAATAGTTAGTAACTAGCCTTTCCAAATTCAATTTCTCTGTTAGTTTAACAGCAACATGACATGAGATGGATCACTCAATGAGTCTAGTGCCTCACTTGTTTTTCCTCTGTAAGTAGAGATACAAAGGAGGGCAATTTATAATCAGCAAATAGAGTAGCTACCCAGCACGAGAAACAGGGAAGATCTGAGATGTGGAAAGCAAAGGTAGAAATGGAAAAACACATTGAGAAGTGCTTCCTAAGATTTATTGCCAATATAAAGTAGATGTTGCTCACAGATGAGTCTGTCTCAAGAGATATCAGTGACTGCTCTTAAAAATACAGTTCAGGTATCCAAAATAGCACAGCAACATTGCTGTAGCATCTATCTTGGCTGGCTGTTTTTGTGTGAACAGCATTTTCACCCACTCAGCTTTGTAAGGGCAGTCATCAGTCCGCTCTGTTGATTACTTACCAGGAACAACCTTCCCCTTCTGTTGCTACAAGCAGAGAAGGTGGGGACAGGCTCTGAGGAACAAGACAGTTGGCATCAGCCTGTTCAGCAAAGAAGTCCCTTTTTAAGACCAACACATTGCAATTGCCAGCTTTCATAAAGTCCAATTCTCAATCAGTCAAGTTCTGACGGAAAACAAAAACTAGCCAAAAGCAATGAAAAGACCCCTTCATAGGAATCCCCCACAGAATAGGCAATTTTCAGAGGGTTTAGTTCACAAGCAGCCTCAATGACGTAAAAAGCAACGTTGCCCTGGCCCTCTGACATACAGGTTGATGTCTGCTAGGAACGGCATGTGGGCAGTTTTCACAAGAAGCATTGCATAATGGTGCAGGGCTCAGCACTGGACTAAAGGGTGGGACTGGGAGCTCACAGAGAGTATTTGGACACGATTTGAGAAAACAGATTTTTAAGCAGGCCATATTAAAGAGGCTTCCAAACTTTACAAGCCCCAAGAGCTGCCGTTGTTTTATCCAGCCTAAACCAGAACAACTTACTGATTGCGTTATTTTTTTCTTTCCTGCAAAGAGAAGGAACCAGTCTGGCACATTGATTCATGGCGTTACTGCAGTCAGTGGCTTTCTTCAGCTGCAGCATTCCTTTAACATCCTATGAAGGGCTATGAAAAATATGTAAATCACAAGAACCATTTATCCTCTGTAGAGAGGGGGGAATGAGAAACTTTAGTGGGTTTCCTTCTTGTGGCATTTTGCTGACCTCTTCCTGTTTGTGAGACCAATCTGCATTATCCTGATGGCTGAACACCTACAGCCAATATACAACATTTTGTCTGCTTAGCTCAACTCTAGGTTGCATAGAAAGAAAGCATAAGCTTGAGGCCCCCATGGGACAAAAGTGAGCATAACGGTCATACTGTTTTTTCCCTTACCAAGAAAAACGTAGTCGGTTGGTGGGGTTTTTTTGTTTCTTTGCTTTACACCATCTTCTTCCACTTTAGTTGATATCCTTCCTTTAGACTAAAAGAAGCTAAATGCTAGTAAGGATTAAAAAAAAAAATTGCAACTATTTTTATGGGAAGAGAAAAATAAGGTTCTCACTACTTGCAAGTGTCTGCTCACAATTCTTCACTGAAACATTTCACTGATTTTTTATTATATATATTTATTATATATTTTATTTATTTTATGTTATTTTATTAAAAGAAAATTTTTCTGCCTTGTTTACTCTTCTGCTATCAACAAAGCAGTGAAAGACCACATTTAAGAAAGGATACATTTAAGTAAATGTGGAAACAAGAAAATGAAGTATACCTGTAAATAAAAGTGAATAAGGATGGAGGAAAAAAAACAGGCACTTTTGAAAATATCTTTTAAGAACAGTATGTTTTGCTTTTAGATAGGCATCTAATCCTTTGTGCCTCATTAGGGGGAAAAAATACTTGTCATCAAAGGAAGTTATTGTTCCTAGTTAATTAATGACCGTAACACGCCTTGGGATCTTGGAATGTAACTTATCATTGCTATTACACAATGCTGAGGTCTTTTCCATCAGTTATGTATTTCTATTAATGCATATAAGTCAAGTCTATTGCACTGTTTACTTAAAGCATATCCTTTCTAGACAATTTCACAATCTTCCCTAGTCCTGCAAAATATGGTTTGCAAAATCTGCAAAAAGCTGCACAATATCAACTCTGATAAATCCTCAAATAAATCCACAGCCTACAGATATATTTAAAATGCCACCACTTACTCCAGACATTTTGCTAGAAGTGGGGTAGCACGATAGTACACACCATTTTGCAGAGAAAAAATCCTTTTGTGATTCTCTATACTGAACACAGCTGTGGTGAATTTGCAGAGATGCACACAGGGATGTCCTTTTTCTGTTCCTGGAGCAGCCAGCACACACATACCCCTCAATAGTGCAATTAAATCCTAACTCAGTGGAGCAACACACAGCATGTGAGAGTAGAAGAATTTACAGAATGGAAACGTAAGAGTGTCCAAGTCATTAAGACAGAAAACATTCATCACTTTCTATCAAACATAAACATGGCAAATTTCTGTGTTTTTTTTTTTTTTTTTTTTTTTTTTTTTTTTTTTACTTAAGAACAAAGGAAAACATTATGGTAGATACTGTCTAAACTACCTCTTCTGATTTACAGTGTGGATACAAAAGGAATGGAATAAGTAGTATATGCTGCAGTACCTTCCTAATTAACATGAACAGATTTTATCTCATGGATATCTTTACAATTTCATATTTTCTTTGATAATCACTCTTTCCTACCTCAGGGTTTGAAAGGCTTTGTGACTTCTTTAAGAGCAAAGGGAGACAAAAACAAAACTCAAAAATGTTTATCTCAAAAATGCTAAGTGGTGGTAGACATGCAAAAATATTATTTAGGGCAATCAAAAAGATAAAAGGAATCAACACACAGAGTACACATTTGAAACACTGAAGTTTAGAGATACGGAATATCTCTATATCTTTGGGAAGATCTTTGGGAAACCTTCCCAAAGGTTTAGGAATTAGAGGAAAATAAAATGCTTCTATTCACAGACACAGAAAATTTCTGTTATGCCTGAAGCATTTGCCAACAGAACAAATTGAAACTTGACTGCTAGAACCACATAGCCACAAAGAGCACCCCAGTCAGAACCAGCATAAAACCACAAATTAAAATCAGTCTCCTGTGCCAAAGGTCTCTTGAAACCAGGAGGATGCTAAAGCTTTTTATTTATTAAAAATGAAAAAAAAAAAAAAAAAAAAAAAGAGAATGTCTGATGTGGTTGTCAGAGAGGAACACAGATCTGTGGAGGTACAGCCATGCCCTCCCACAGCTTCCCAGCCCCAAGGAAACCGGCTTGGCTCCTTTCGCACAGCTCTGCAATGCAGTGCCAGTTTCTGGCTTTAAGGCCACAACCAAAAGCCTGATGCCAGGGAACCACTGCAAACATAAGCACTGTCAGGAAGAACAGAAAGGGTCAGCGCTGAGGAAGAGCTGTTCTCTACAGGTTATAGAATGCTGTCAGCAATTAGGCAAGAAAAATTAAGTTTAGAAATGAATGTAACTCTTGGAACTGGAAAGACGGTACAACTCATCAGGTGCAGACAAGTGGAGCCCAACACCTGGTGGGCTTTAAGATTGTAAATCTTCAATTGGCTACATCAGGAAAATGGATGGGTAAGCTGGGATTGCTGAGGACTCAGCCTCGTTTGCTGGGTCATATACAAAGATATTACCTCAGTTGGCCCCAGCGTAATTTGCAAAGCACAGATGTCACAAAAACTGCCTTGACAACATATGCCATTGGGGATGTGCTGGATTCTCTTCATTCAAGCTAAGAAAAGCATTCATCAAACTGCACTTGCACTTCTCATTCAGGGCCTATAGCCTGAGAAGACAAACTGTCAGAAAAGTGCAGTGTTTCACATTTGAAGACAGTGCTTTGCTTCAACTATTTTTTTCTGTGAGAAAGTTGTAGCGTGCAAGCAGCAGTGTTATGACATCAAAAGGCTTTGTGCAGCCTTCCTGCAATCCCAGTGAGCGAGAGCACAAAAAACAGAAAAGATCACACAGCAAGCACCACCTATGCTGCCTCAGAAAACTGTTCTCCTGGAGGTCAATGAGGTTTATGTATTGTTCTGAGGAACCACATATTACAAAAATACATATACATAAACAAATTAAAAAGTCAGTAATAGTAACAGGGTAACAAGGATGACAATGTCAAAAACAATGGAAGAGATTTACAACACAGTGCTATTACCAAACCCTGACTGTCACCACAGAAGAAAGCACACATTAAATAGATAATCTAAACTTGTATATATCCTTCTTGCAATTTAACTCTTAGCTTTGTCTTTACGTATACCAATTCATGGTTTATGTCTGTTAAGGGGCTTTAACTACAAGAAATACAGTGACAGTTACACATGCATGCATGTACTTTACTGATGTGGCACAGATAATCCACCTATATTGTACACGTATATATATATTAACAGAGCATTCAAGAATCTGCACTAAAAGAGCCACCATACTTTAATGAAGAATCCTGTGATAAAGCTCACATGAAATAACTCGTTTATTGCTTACTAGTATGAAAATTATTTCTTTTAAATGCTTGCCCTAAGACTAAAACTGCTGCCGAAATATGAACAAACAGGAACAACTTTAAAATACTATTTTCAAAAAAATAAGTTGAATTAACTTCTCCAGGGACTCTTCTACTCATACACAATGACACATTTTTAAATACGCATTTTCCCTATGGTGAAATATTCCAGGTTTATTCAGCCATCAGGTATTGGTTTAGAAATCCCATTGTGTATAGTACAGACATAAGGTACAGCATTTTAGACCCTTAGGAAGCTATATTTTAACCAAACTTGTAGGCCACAAGATGAAACAACATGTCAACTCTTACTTTCATCAAAAGCATATTTTTGGAATCTACTCTATTAGATAATTCTTAAAAAATGCTCTTACATGCCCAAAAGAATGTAAGAGTATACTAGTGACATTATTTTCTCAATAACACTGATTTTAGGACACATGACCTACGGACATGAGCGTGCACTTACTGCGTACAGATCTGGATCTGTCTGAAAACCCCACAACTTATCCAAATATTTTCCTAATCTGATTTCCACACAATAATGTGCTAGAGCATAAATCACTTTTTGACGCCACGTGGGACGAACGTTCCATTCCTTAGGTCAGAAAAAAATAGCAGAATATACAAAGTGAGCACAGAATATTTAGTAACGCGGAGCCCACTATATATGTAGTGAGAGAGAACAGGTTCAAGCATAAACCTGCATTTCTTGTCCTTTTGTTATAATAATCACAAAGAACAAAACTCTACTTAGCATATCAGAATTTTGAGTATTTCTTTTAAACAAACACACCCATCGAGTCCCAGCTTAAAACAATTACAGACTCTTGCTCACTGGTAAACTTAAAGCTGACAGAATCAGATAAAATAATCAGCTGTACTAAATGTCTAGTCAACTCCAAGCCAAAATAAGCTTAGATTTGTTTTATTGTGCACTTCTGTTGGTTTTATTGTAGCTACTACACCAAATATCCTGAGTAAAATACAGATACAGGCAAGGAGTCAGATTATGGTAGCTCCCTCTTTCCATGACTTCCAAGCAAACCAGAACTTACCTCAAACTTTCAATTTTACTTCCCATGACTAAATAACATTCTACCTTTATTTTTGTATATAAACAAAGAGAACAGAATTAATATAATTTCAGAAATCCTTAAAGTTACAGGTAGGGTCTATTTACCAGCTGTTAATGCAGCTGACAGCATCCCCCAACAGCCTATTGTAAATGCCTGTAGCAGTTTCTAGCCACACTTGCTAGGTCTCCTGCTGTAACACTAACGCCATCCTGCAATTAGTAGCTTTGAAAAGATGATAACATTCATACTCCGAAGAATATTCATTCTAGTATCTATTATCTCTTTCTTTCTTACTATAAAGTTATCAATTCTTGCTTCACCACTCACCTGGAAGAAAAGAACTCGAGATATTTTTCTTTGTGTTAATACTAGCCATTACTTTCCTGAGGGTCTTGCTGACAGACTGTTTCCTCTGAAGTCTCTGCCATAAGCTACTGCCCAAGCAGATGTGAACATTTAGCTGCTGTATAAAGGGAGGTGTTTTGTGTTTTTTTTTTCTTTTAGCTGCATGCTCCAGAGCATAGTAGAAAGCAAATCTCCTTGAGACTAAGAAAATTTAATAACAAATCTGAATGTATGGATCTGGTTTTAAATTATTAAAATATTGAAATTAAGAAGCAGGAAGTTCCTCCGTATTTGGCCCGAGTTATTGAAGACAAACTATTCCTTTTGTTTTTGAACTAAAAATGCCATACATGGCATTTGCTAACTCTATAAACATTTACTGATATCTTTTTATTGTATTTCCTTAATACAATATCCTCTCATCAAGTTTATGTTAGAACAAAAGTCAGAGAAAGATCACACATTTGAAAATACTGACATGCAATGAACACCTCATTAATGGACTTCTTCACACTTTGATGTAACCCATGTTACTCACTGGGGCAAAATGTTGGAAAAAAAAAGCTAGATAATATGGATAAGGGTAAAAGAAAGGCTTTTTCTTCCTTTATCAATAACAAAAATACCTCTTATTTCACTTCCATTAAGTTAGTCAAAGCAGCTAGAATCAAACTGAGATGACTGCATCACAGTTAAAGCTTTTTCCAAATGCAGAAAACAGAGTTGCTCCACTAAGGAATGCAAAAGTGGAGTCAGAGCTCTGAACTTCAGGAGAGCCAACTTCAGGCTCTTTAAGGAATTGATGGACAGGATCTCCTGGAAGCTGTCCTTAGACTTAAAGGAGTGGAGCAAAGCTGGCTACTCTCTAAGGATGTCTTTCTGAAAGCTCTAAGAGCTCTCCACCCCTTTACGATAAGAAAGCAGGCAGATAAGGCAGGAAACCAACATGACTTGGCAAGGATACGCTGGTCAAACTGAGGAAAAAGAAGGAAATGTACAGGCATTGTCACCTGGGAAGAATATAGGGATGCAGTTCAGACATGAAGAGATGGGATTAGGAAAGTCAAGGCATAGATGGAGCTGAACTTGGATGTTAAAAACAAGAACGGGTTCTATAGGTACATGAGTCAGAAGAGACAGGCCACAGAGAGAATACTTCCTCTGATAAATGAGGAAGAACTGGCTGCAACAGATATGGAGAAGGCTGAGGTACACAATGCCTCAGTTTTCACTGGCAACCAGGATTCTCATATTTCTCACATCTCTGAACCTCTTGGCAGGAACTGGGGGAGCAAATTTCCTCCCATGTAAGGGCAGAGCAAATTCGAGATTGTCTCACGAGACTGAGGTGAACAAGTCTGTTGAGATGGATGGCATGTATCCCAGGGGCCTAAGGCTGCTGGCTGAGGTGATTGCTGAGCTGCTCTCCATCATATTTGAAAAGTCATGGCTGTCAGGTGAAGTCCCCAGGGACTGGAAAAAGTGAAACATCACTCCCATTTATAAGAAAGGGAGGAAGGAGGAACAAGGGAACTATAGAGGCCAGTGAGTCTCACCTCTGTGCCTGGGAAGATCACGGAACAGATCTCCTGGAAGACATGTTAAGGCATGTGAGGGACAAGCAAGTGATCCAAGACTACCAACATGGCTTCAGGGAAGGTCATGCATAACCAATCTAGTGGCTTTCTATGATGGACTGATGGCAGGGATCTGTCTTGGTATTGGTACTCTTTAGCATCTTTATCAATGATACAGGTGTTGGGATTGAGTGCATGTTCAGCAAGTTTGCTGATGATATAAAAATGAGTGGTGCAGTTGATACAGCAGAAGTAAGGGATGCCATCCAAAAGGATCCTAATAAACTTGAAAAGTGGGCCTTGTGAACTTAATGAGGTACAACAAAGCAAAGTGCAAGATTTTGCACTTGGTTTGGGGGTATTGCACTTGGTTTGGGGGTAATCCAGATGTGTATACAGACTGGAAGAGCAACTTCTTGAGAGTACCCATACTGAGAAGTACTTAGGGGTCCTAGTAGATGAAAAACTTAATGTAGGCCAGCAGCATGCATTTGCAGCCCCGAAGGCCAGTGGTGTCCTGGACTGCATCAGAAGAGGTGTGGCCAGCAGGGTTCCAATGCGAGACCCCACCTGGAGTACTGTGTTCAGGTCTCAGGTCCCCAACACAAGAAAGTTGTTGAAGTTTTGGAGAGGATCACGAAGATGATCAGAGGGCTGGAGCACTATGAGGACAGGCTAAAGGAGCTAGACTTGTTCAGCCTGAAGAAGAAAAGGCTGCAGGAAGACCTCATTGCAGCCTTCCAATATTTAAAGGGAGATTATAGACAGGAAGGAAATCAACTCTTTACATGGGCAGATAGTGATAGGACAAGGGGGAATGGCTTTAAACTAAAGGAGGGAACATTTACATTACATGTTGGCGTATGTTTTTCATGGATAGGGCAGTGAGGTGCTGTTACCCAAAGGTTGCCCAAAGATGCTGAGGATGCACTGTCCCTGCAGGGATTCAAGGCCAGGTTGGATGGGGCCCTGGACAACCCTGATCTAGGGGCTGGCAACACTGTCTGCATCAGCAGGGTTGGAACCTGATGACCCTTTAGGTCCCTTTCAATTCAAGCTATTCTGTGATTCCATGAAAAAGAGAGCCTCAGAACTACACTGTTTTGTATCTGCCTTTTTTCACCCCCACAATAGAACCTCATCTGGTATATATTTCAGTATCTCAGCAGCTAGAGAGATTTCAGATGAAGGCATCATCATTAGTAGGTCCTATCTGAAAAAGCAAAGCAGACAGAATCTGCCCAACTGGAAAGGGAAGAGCACACAGCACAAGTTAAGGGGCAAAGATTCTGAGCCCTACCCTATTCTAAAAACCATTTCCTTCCAGTAAGATGGCTTTTTCAGGAGAAGAACCACCTAAAGAAACAAATATGGTTTTATATTCCTGGAGAAACATAGTTCTACTACTCAGATGCTGTAGTGGGAGCCTCCTAAGAGTTGAGAGACTGGCAGAAGTGGCTGATAAAACAAGGCTCCACAGCTGCTTCCACTTACCCTTTTGGTTTGGCAGAGGTCTCCTCCTCATCAGATTGCTGCCTGGGAGAGCATAGCTGTCCCCAGGAGCCCTGCTGAAGCCAGTGCTCCCTGGGAAGGGTCACAATGACTGCAGCAGGACTACGTTCCCACCTTTTGCACTAAACTATAAATTCTTTGTATTATGAGCAAACTGGACCAGTAAAGTTCATCTTCCATTGGCCAACCACTTCTAAATACAGTAGTGACATCCAGATGACTCGCTAGGTCTAGCCAAAATAGAAAGAAACAGAGCAGTTTCTTGCAACCACTGAGCCACTGCAATAAATGACTTATGACATAACAAATCAGTCTCAAACACATCAGTGCTCAAGTTCTCTCATTATGACAGTAAATAGGAGGACAAAATGCATCTCATCTTGCATTAATTAAATCACACTCACATGCACTTTCTTACTGTATTTCTTGACTGCCTAGATTACTTCAGAAGTTTCCAAGACTAAGCCTTTGCAAATCCCCTATAAAATACCATGATTACAAGAGATATATAAAATAGTCAAATGGAAAAAAGGGTTATTAGGTTTTATTTAGCAGGACACAAGACCAGAGGTTCTAAACTTCTCATACTGTTCATGGTGTCCTCCTAGTGTTGTTACTTTGATCTCAAGCACTCCATAGAGCAACACTTTTACCCTTAACAGCCTGAAATTTCAGGTTCATGAAAAATTAAAAGAATCGTACTTACTGAGTACGACAGGAAGAAGCAGTAGGCATGAAAATCTAAACATAAGCCTTTATGGTATACTATTTCAATAGGCAGTACCAGTAGGATGAAGGATTTCACTTTTTTTTTTTCCCCCATTTCAGTCACCAAAAAGAGGATTTCAGCCAAAAGAAGTAAAATAGAATAGGCAGAAATAAAAATGGAACCCCTTAAAGTTAAAACATGAAAGCTACAGGCAATAAAACCTCTGTTTATAAAGGCCCTCCAAATGCTCATGGCCTTTAGTTAGAGAAACAGAGAGCATGTCAACCCACTGTAACCATGCCCACAAAACCATGTCATTAAGTATCACATCCACCCTTCTGTTGAAAACCTCCAAGAATGGTAAACTTTACCTCCTCTCTGGGCAGCCTGTTCCAATGCTTTAATACTTCTTCTGACAAGTTTTTCCTAATATCCAGCCTGAACCTCCCATGGTGCAACTTAAGGCCATTACCCCTCATCACTAGTTACCTGAAAAAAGAGGCTAACCTCACCTTGCTACAACCTTCTTTCAGGGAGCTGCAGAGAGCAATAAGGTCACTTCTAAGCCTCCTCCAAACTAAACAGTTCCCTCAGCTGCTCCTCACGAGACTTGTGCTCCAGACCCTTTAACTGGCTTCACTGCCCTTCTCTGGACAACTCCAGGGACTTGACATCCTTCTTGTAGTGAGGGCCCAGAACCAAACCCAGTACATGAAATGCAGTTTAATCAGTGCTGAGTACAGAGGGACTATCACCTCCCCGGACTGTTGACCACATTATTTCTGATACAAGCCAGGATGCCGTTGGCCTTCTAGGCCACTCACTCTGCCCCAAGCCTGTAATGCTGCATGGAGTTGCTGTGAACAAAGCACAGGACCCAGCACTTGGTCTTCTGGAAACTCATCCTGTTGGCCTCAGCCCATCAATCTAGCCTATCCAGATCCTTCTCTAGCACATTCCTACTCTCAGGCAGATCAACACATCCTCCCAACTTGGTGTCATCTGTAAACTTACTGAGGGTAGACTCAATTCTCTCACTCAGCTCATCAAGAAAGATGTTAAATGATCCAGCCCCAGTAGCTATCCCTCAGGCCCACTAGTGACCAGTTATCAGCTGGGTTTAACTCCATTCACCACCACTCTCTGGGCCCGGCCTTCCAGCCAGTTCTTTATCCAGCAAAGAGTATACCTGTCCAAGCCCCGGCCTGCCATCTTCTTCAGGAGAATAATGTGGGAGACAGAGTTTAAGGGTTTAAGTCTAGGTAGACTACATCCACTGCCTTTCCCTCATTCACTAAGTGAAGGAGCAACCCATAAAAGCGAAGAGGTATAATGAAAAATCAGTGAGCGCCTTCATGTTATCTGTTGTATGGACAGTCGTTGAACCCACTGTAATGATAAAATGCACCCAAATAAATACATATGCTGTCTTGTGACTATACAAATACTATTACTTTTTAAGTAACCACTTGGAAAAAAAAAATCAAAAATATCAGTTTCCATCAGAATCAGTCCTGGAGCATAGGAAGTTCCGCACCAATGTGCGCAAGAACTTCTTTACGGTGAGGGTGACGGAGCACTGGAACAGGCTGCCCAGGGAGGTTGTGGAGTCTCCTTCTCTGGAGATATTCAAGACCCGCCTGGACGCCTACCTGTGCGACCTGGTGTAGGGATCCTGCTTTGGCAGGGGGGTTGGACTCGATGATCTCTGGAGGTCCCTTCCAACCCCTACGATTCTGTGATTCTGTGATTCTAATAGCTTACTATGCAACTGATCTGTGGGGAGTTGGACTAGATGACCTTTAAGGGTCCCTTCCAACTGAAATATTCCATGATTCAACGGCAGAGTTCATATAAAATGGAGCCACTTGAGTTTAGGAAGACTACTGTGATTGGGCAATGAATAAATAAATAATGACAGTGACAACAACAATGACAAAAAGGCACTAAAAAAATAGTGAGGGAATAAGGCAGCACGTAATAATCTTCATCTGCAAAAGAAATATATTTGTCTCTGTTTTGCTCTGAATAAAGCCTCACATTTCTAGGTAAACATAGTATCAGCTACAAAGCAAACTCTGCTTCCCTCCATTGCGACATTTTATCTAATAATCCATGCAGCTTTAAAATTATTTTCAATCTCCAAAACAAGAGGAAGTCATGCAACTTTTCCACTCGTTGAAAAATTAAAATTTTGACGAAGTAATAAATAAAGTTATTTTCACAAGACAAACAACGCAGACATCATAATTTATAGATTGGTTCAGGTGACTTTCTTTATAAAGTGCTCTTCAAACTGCATCACTTTTTTTTGTTACTGCACTCAACACATTAGGAAAGACTACACTCAAAACATCTGGAAAATGGATTCTGTGATTGTGAAATCCAGTTTGTAAGCAGAAAAATCCCTCTTCTGGGAGAGAAAAGAAAATGGACAGCCAAAGCACTTCCAAAGGAGGCAGAGATGGGATTTTTGCCTGCAGTAAAATTCAGCATGGGTGAATAAAAACAGTTAGATAATCCATCCTTCCTGTATACTTAGAAAAACAGTAAGGCCCAGAAGTGGGACTGTCACTCAACAAAAGCCAAGGCACTTGTGTATTCCTGACAAGAGTTTTTCTAGATGGAGAGTTCTGTGGAAAGACCAGGAAATACACTAAGTTCCAAAACTGAACACTGCTACCCTTATATTGGCACTCAAGAGGAAGAACAAAACACCACAAACATTTCTAATTTTTCTGTTTCTGTTCAAATGGTTAGTTGGCTTGGTTGTTATGGTGTTGTTTTTTGTTGTTATTGTTGTTTGCTTGTTTTGATTTTATTTTCATAGGAGTGACTGAATCTCCCTGGTGTTTCAACTCCAGCTGACATAGAGCAACTTCATCAAGAAAATGCATGGCTCATCCGTTACCCAGAGCTAGAATTGGCTGCAGACACAAACTCTCTAAAACGCAGTTCAAATTCTCACTTAATGTGCAAATTGCCCAGTCCATCAAAACCATCTGGAAAACTTCTCATATTAGGTAATAAGGTTCAGTCATCCACATTGGCCGTGTAATAGGATGTCTGGTTTAAACATGACAGCATCATACCACTGTAGCACAAAGCCTCACAAGCTTTGTATTAAAAAGCTTGTGTTGGTATATAATTAAAAAAAACAAAACAAACAAACCTGCAGAGATGAAATCTAAAAAAAATGGAAGCTGCAGCTTCTAAACTGCTGAAAATGCCACTAGCATGCAAGTTTACAGTAAAAAATACAGTAAAAAAGGAACAATTAAATCTGTATATTTATTGAGGAAGATGAAAAAATCCAAGCATCAGATGTGCCAATACAAAAAGTATCTGCAGAAAGTAGCTTCTGACATAAACCAATATGAATGCTTGATTTGCAAGCAAGAAGCTGTCCAAGTAAATTATCTGTAGCGTCACAGGAAGGGGAAAAAAAAAAGCATCAGCTGTTGGTATGAGAAAAATCACAGGAACTACACAAGACAGACTGGATTGTGGTTTCCTTTGGGTTAGCAGAAATCATAAGAGTACTTTGCCGATTGCCTTAGAGTTAAGTATTTGCCAGTAAATTACCACAATTGTTTCCTCTTAAGAATAAAGCGTGCACTCACATTATGATCCTATGTCACTAAAACAGACAATCTGTTATTGATTTGACAGTTATTAGCAAAAAAAACACATACTAAATTCTTTGGATCTCTTTAGGGGCAAAACCTTCAAAGAAGTGAAAAGGTAGAGAGGATGTTACAGAAACAAGCTAAAGGAAGTGGTGTGTGGAAAATTTTGGCAAACGCTATCATTACAAACAGCGACCATGATAACAAGTAGATTTTTTTTTCCTCTAAGCCCTGGGGGAAAAAATTACATGGACATTTCTCTAGGTGTACATATATTAGTCTTTGTACGTCATTACAATATTTGTGTGCCAAGACCTTGCCTTAGAACAGCTGCTCACTTATTTAGGCTAATATATTGTCACATTGATTTTGTGCTAAAAAGGAAATGAGACACACACAACTTTTTCAGTTCACCAAAAGAAGTTTTCAACTGATAAATGACGGGGAGGGCAGGAAGATGATACTGCCTAATAAGCATATAACAAAGCATCAAATGATTTTTTTTATCTATCTGGCTACATTTTTCTCAAGTATATCTCTTTAGAAACAACAATTAAATTACTTTCCCTTGAAGTTAGCACGGGAAAGAAGTTAAGCTACAAAAAATGCTGATAGCTAGTAAATAAAAATGGCTTCTTCAGGAAAGTAAAGGAAGCTAGTAACCTTCTTTTTCAACTTCAAGTCTAAAAGTACTTACTAAGCTGTAAATGACCTTTCAAGTATGCTGTGGCAAAGGAAAATATTCTGTGCTGAAAAGTATTGTCTAAATCACATGTTAAAGTGGCACCACACATATCCAATGCAACACTTGCTATTTAAAACCGATGTCTTTGAAATCCCACCACCACCTCAATCTCCTTTCAGCAGATGCGGCAGAACAGCCCAGCTTCCAGCTGGCTCTGTCCCACTCATTAAAATGAACTAATTTGCCTTCATTAAAGATGTGAATTGCATGATTAAATAAGATTTTCAGCTTTTAGTCTTGGAGCACAGGCTTTTGCATCGATATGCCCCGCACGTACTTATGGTAAACAGAGCTCTCACTTGTTTGGACATCAGCAGTTTGTCTATTCAAAAACGTCACTGAATAATTTTGATCAGAAGAGACCTCCAGAGGTCATCCAGTCCAAACCCTTGCTGTATGAAGAAATAGATCTCAGTGTGAGATAAAAGAAAAAGCATTCATAATGAAACAACCTTGTTACAAAGTACTCAAAAAAAAGGTTTCTCAGAGTGATTTAACATCTCAGAGAAATGTCAAGAGACTTTACTAGAAATTCAATCATTTCTGCTGGGTACAGAGCACTGGAAGGGCCAGGAAGCCACAGACCTGTTTCTTTGATCTAAGGGGAAACTCAGCATGATTCAGCTCTTAGTCATCAGCAGGCCTAGTTCTCAGCCTCCAAAATCTCATCAATTGGACTGGAATTTTATAAGAACATCTCTCTTCAGATTGTATGACAGTTAGCATTACTATTTCCTCAAGAAAATTCATTTTTTAGACAACTCTATCTTTCTGTATGGTTTCTGAGGCAAGGTTTTGGTAGCAGGAGGCTGCAAGGGAGGTCTCTGGGAGCAGCACCCAGCACTGCCCCATGTCAGACCACAGCCAGCTCCAGCTGCTCCAACAAATAGTTGGCACTGCCACAGCCAAGCCATGAGCCACACCGGGTGTGCTCTGGAAGAGTGGAGTTAAGGAAGGGAACAACTGTGCAACAGCAGCTGGGAGAGGGGAGTAAGAAACTGAAAGAAGCAGCCTTTCAAGGCACCAAGGAGGGCAGGAGGTGCTTGAGGCGCTGAGCAGCAGCTCCCTGCAGCCCAGGAGAGGCCCACAGAGGAACAGGCTGTGCCACTGCAGCCCACGGGCAGCACACAAAGTCATGGAGGAGACTGCTGTGCAGCAGAGAATGGGGCCTGAAGGAACCACAGCCCATGGGTACCCCGGCAGGAGCAGCCCTGGGCCAGAGCTGCCACCTGTAGAGAGGGCCCATGGTGGGGCAGAGACAGAGTGACCATGAAGGAGCAGCAGAGATGAAGCGTTGTGAAGTGACCACTGCTCCCATTCTTCATTCCCTTATCCCTCCTGGGGAGGAAGTGGTAGAATAGGGTTTATGTCAAGGAAGGTGCTTTTAGTTTACTTTGACTTTCTCACTGCTGTAGTCTGTTAGCAATAGGCAATAAATTACTTTCCCTGCACTGAGTCTGTTTTGCTTGTGATGGTAACTGGCAAGCGATCTTCCTATCCTTATCTAACTACTGAGACCTTCTCTATTATATTTTCTCCCCCTTTCCCTTTGAGGAGGAAAAATAAGAAAGCAGTCTGGTGGAATTCAGCTGCTCACCAGGGTGAAACCACCACCAGGACATAGTCATTGTTCCTGTGTAATAGCTATCACGCCCTTCAGTAAAACTTACAAGAACAACCACAGGAAAAAAAAAAATTAAATATCCCCCCTCAAATCCAACATCATCTATGAGTCACCTCTAGAAGGAAACTGAAGTTAGGAATCTTACAATTCTGAATCAAATTACTACTTTCATTATTTTGTATCCTGCTGCCTTCCCGCAGTAAGGTACTACCTTCAGCTGCAAAGAATTCTGTGTTCTTCAGCAGTCACAGTGTTCAACAAAAAAAGCATGTGTGGGGGAAGTTTTACAACCTGGAAAGCAGACGTAATGTTTGATGATGCACAGAACCCAGAGAGTAAGACGTCATCATTCTATTTATACCTATAGGCAGAGAAAGAATGAGTCCAGTGTAATGATGCTTTGCTTTATGCACTGTAAGAATTTTTGTTTACACAAACAAATTCAAAAATAAATCATGAAGCGTCCTTATGAAGCAAAAAATAAATTATCAAATATTGATTAAATTGCATAGCATTGGCCAGTTTGTTCTCTTAGGCATTCAGTCACCATCCCTCTGACATGAAGCAAAAATACCTCCAGTCTGTGGTTTACAACACTGCTATCAAGCCCATTTAAAACTTTCACTCAACTGTTTCTAGTAATCTCATCAGATATTTTGAAATACAGTTCTTTTTTTCCCAGTTTTTCTTCAACGAATGTGCATTTTCTTTCCTCTCCTTTGGCTTCATACTGAGATGTGCACGTGAGCCAGAAACACTAGAACAGGTGAGATGTGTCAGACCAAAGCAATGCCTGGACAGTTTGTGGAATGGCTTTCAGAGTTTACAGGAAACAGAGCAGATTTCATGCCTCTGATTTTATTTTGATGCAGATTAGTAAAGTGCAAGGAGGAAAGGCAGGATGACATTTGGAGAATTCATCACTGACAGGAAAACACAAGGAAAGATAGCTTCAGGGTCCTCAGATCCCAGCGTACCCCACTAGGTGCTTTTCACGTTACGTTTCCTTACGCTCTCTACTTAACAAACAGCATCAGCACTGAGTAGAGGAAAAACTTCCAAATTTTATTGCTTGATATCACTGCGTCCATTTGTAAGAAGTAATTGTTGTGACAAGAATTTCCCTCCTAATTCTACTATTCATTTAAGCCTTAATTCACACAATTGCCTCTTCCATTTTCATAATGTTCTGCAAGATCACTAGCAAGTACAAAAGATGTGAGGGACCCACTCAAACACATTTAACCTACATACAAAGAGCTAAGGGAGCTATTACAGTGCTGTTATCCAAAAAAATAAAAATAAAAGCACATGCAAAATCAATTACCAGTTCTGACTTCTTGAGCCTCTGGATCCAGCGGATATAGCTTACGGACTCTTGTATCACATGCTTATACGACAGCCCTGAGAGTACGTATTTTAGTCATGGAAAAAACAAAACAGTGATTTCCATTTTAGTTGTTTTCAGAACAGACTGAAACTTTATCTGCTTTTAGTCTACATTTCCTTCCTCATGTTCACCAGATCAGCAAGATCTCTAGAAGATAAACCCTCAAAATATCTTTTCTAGAGGATTCTCAACTTGCAATACAATGAGAAGCTACACTGGTTTTCACAAGCAAGTTTTCTGACGTAGGCTTGAAACATATTTCCTCTGTATTATCCTTTAAGTATGAGGAACACGATCCCTTGCTGTACAGCTGAAGTTGCCACCAACCAGTGAATAGCTCTAAACTCTTAAGAGAAGAAATCCTCCACGAGCCTACTGAAACAAAACTAACCAGTCACACACAGCAGTATTTCTTGCAGAATCAGGGTACTAAGAGAATACACGCAACTTTTAGATGTTTCACCTTAATGGAAATGCCAGTAAATGCTTTTTTCAATAGCCACTAAAAGACCTTAGTGATCACAAAATTTCTGTAGTTTCAAATACAAATAGTTAATAGCTTATAGGATAAGAGAAAGATGCTAGTAGGATGGGACCTCAGGAAGAAATTAAGTCCAACATCCTAACACGTACTTGACTATAATCTTAAGTCCAGTTATAAACCAACATGGATTTCCCACAATCAAAACAAGCCTGATAGAAAGAGTTAAACACCCAATTTTGTAAGATTCCAGAACCTACAAAATCTGTTCTTCATATATTTTATCTTATCTTTGGTTTGCCCACATTTTTCAGTGGAAACTCAGTTTGCCTCACATGCCAGCAGAATCTAGGCTAAAGGCTGCCAGCTCTGCACCACAATATGTTGTATTCTGCTGAAAAATGCTTGGTACAGTCAGACCTAGGAGTGCCAACTCATGGCCATGGAAAAGATCAATGCTTACTGAAGAGGAATCTCAGAAAAATTACTAGTTATTCCCTACATGATTCAGTCTTCTCTCCCCTTCTTCACTGAGTGCCTCTCCTATTAAAAAACTTTAGAGTTAGGACACTGTCTCTAAGCCACCAACAACTACACAAGTTAAGGACATTTTTATTTTTTTAATCTTTAGCAGTTTTGCAATAACTTCTTTTACAAAGAAACAACTTAGGGCTACACTTAAACAGCATCATGAAAATAGGTCAGTTTGTGACAAATCTGAGTTACATCACAGAATGTCTATGAGGAAATTGGAGATTTTTCTGGGAAACTAACCCACATCATATTTCCATTACTGAACAAATAATAAAATTATGAAAAAAGAAATGAAGCTTTACACTGTAGGCTACTGTATTTGTTTCTTTGCTTTCAGTTACATTTTACATGTACATCCTCTGGATACTTTTGAGTCTATTTATTCCTAGAATAAAAACGTTAATTTTTATTTATTTACATGCACAATAATACAAAAAAATATGCTATTATAACAATCAGCAGAAAAGTTAACCTTGGAAATCTAGATTATTTCTTTTCAATGAGCCAACTGTACATTTTATGGCAATTTTTTTTTTTCCCCCCCCAAGGAAGAATTATTGGTAAAATCTAAATTTTCAGTCTTTCATGTTTTAGGCTGAGAACACAAATATAGGTAGGTATGAGGTCACAAATGACAAGGTTGCTATTAGGAAAGCATCTGGGAATGAATAACTTTGGTATTAACCGAACACACAGGAGGATCATCTGACCTATGAGAAGGACATGCTAGAAAATATCTGGCACGACTTCACCCTTTGTGGAACTCCAGTGAAGCATGACCAGGAATGAATTTCTGTCTGCAAAAACCCAAACTGTTTCACCAGTTTTAGGACAGATTTATTCAAGTGAGGATATGGGGACAAAGCAAGAAGTCCATTTAGGATATGCCAAAGAGAGGACAACCAAATGTCAGGCAAACTAAGAGGTTTGCAGTTTCCCATGCTTCCCTTCCCCAAGATCTACCCAAGAGGGGCCACAGACAACAAAACCACATAAGGAGATGCTCAAATTTAAGCAAGGAAAGAAAACCTTACCGAGATCACTGCAGTCTTCATTTCTATACTTTTGAGCTTTACACTCATAGTTACAGAGCTCTTCTGGTTCAAGGCCAAAGTATTCAGTTTTTACTCAATCATGTCCATAAAAAAGATTATCAATGATCTACTTAAAACGTTCCTTTGCAGTGTTTCCATCCTTCTGACTCCTCACCTATCTCTGTTGACGATAACCTTTTTTACAATGATCTCAAGTTAATGATTCTCATTAGCGTACAAGGTGTACACCATGTGCTTGGAAGAGATAAAGCCTTGTACCCCATAAAAACTTACGATCAAAACACAAATAAGTATGTTGCTTTCACATTACTTTGCCTCAAAAAGATCAAAATTAAAACAAAATAGTTTTAAGCACATGTTGTTTCTTAAAATAGTTAGGAAAAAAAAAAATAATAGCAGGAGGGTGGGAGAAGAACCAAGTCTGACAATACATCAAAACTTAAGACTCTGTGGCTAGTCTCATGCTGTCTGACAGGTTTGAAGTCAGACCCAAAACCCACACTTCTTGACCAGAGGAATTTTAATCTTTGCCTTAATACAAAGCTTTAAGACTTCAGCAAGTATATAAGGAGCAGGCAAAGAAGCTGCTATAATTCTCTATTGGCAATATGAAAATTCAGAATAAAATGCATGTCCTGCAAGCATGGACGGTACTACAGCATACCAAAGTAAGCATAGTTGAAGTAGACAGGGAAAGAAACTCTGCCAGAGGAACATGCCATACTTTCCAGAAGCACATCATGCACATGCTATAGTGTGCCCTCCCCTGGGTATGCCATAGGCTCAACACCTGCCAAAATTCAACCAGTGCCAGAAGACAGAGAAGTAAGCGCTTATACTTCTTTTGTGGTTGTTTCATATCAGAAGATCTTTAACTTACGTCAGATTTTTAGGTTTCATTTATGAAAACAGGAAGCAATTTGTTTCAAAACCCCCAGTTTCCTAGTCTGCTGCTGTCTGATTTCAGGCACCTTCCATTTAGTACTGTTAATGGAAGTCATGAAGATCTGATGCACTTTTCTCAAAAATCACCATTCCAATGAAATGCAGGTTTGCAAATCCATGGTAATCCCAAAAGACAACCTGAAACCAGGCTGCAAATTCATTATTGCATATATATGCAAATTTTCTTCAGTGCACCAATTTCAATTCTACAGAAAGTCTCATAGTAGCTGAGGTCCCATGAAAAATACTCATCTGCTGGAATCTCAACTGCAAGACAAGATCTTCCCTTTCACTTTGGAAAAAAAAAAATAAATCATTCACCTAAGTCTTGTACTTAAAGATTTTAAAAAACAAACTTCTGCAGGGATTGTGCATGTTAACAAGCATATTTACTTAGAATACCCTCAGAATAGTTCCTATCCTGTGATTTTCAAATTCTTCTCCTAAGCACAAAGATGTTCCATAAGCCTATTTTGGCTTTTAAAATTGTTGTTCTGCAACAGTGAATTTGAAGCCTGATACACGTTGGTTGTATACAAATATTTATGCAAGAAACTGAATTGCTCCAGTTGCAGGCTGTTATACCAGCAGAGGGAGCAGTCACTAAGTATCCGATTCAAGGGCATCCCTTTGAGGAACTTCCATAAACTCTAATTGCAGGGCAATAAACACAGAGTGCCAGCTCACATTAACTAGAATAATAAAACAATGAGGTGATTTCTCCACAATGCTTATCAACATTTTATCTCAGGTAAATGATTTGTAGTACTAGATTCTCTCAGGCTGCTCCCTTTTCTGCACCATGTAGTCGAGCTATAGCTCACTGGCTCTTAAGGAGAGAGACCTTTCAAAAGAAGAGACTCTTCCCTCAATTTGACAGTTGACATTCTTCAACAATATGATAAGATAATGTCACAAACAGACACCATCTTTTAAAAGGTCTGTTTTCCCTCCTGAAACTAGACACAAAATCAATGAAGCGTCTGTTGATACTTCACTATCTGCGCTGATTCTCACAATGGTGTAAATATGCCTTTTAAGCACTGTGCAGGTGGCCAGGGCTTATTGGGTAACTGATCCCATTCATTTGCACTTGAAAAGAAATGAGCCCTTTGAGTGTAATCATCTCCCTGTTTATTTGTCACTTCTCCTCACACTTTCCTATTTTGAGGGTTATAAAGGATGCAATGTGCTCTCCTCTTTAGCTCCACGGGCCAGGCTTCTATAGTGCACTCCAGAATAAAAGAGACAAAGACAAAGGATAGGAGAGAAAACCGAGACTTCTTGTTACCCAAATAGTTTGGTTTCCTGCCAAAAAAGACCAAACTAAACCTCACTCAGTTCACCTTCACCACCACCTTTCTGCCTCCAATAGGATACTGCTGCAGCTCCCTCCCAATGATCTACAAACAGGCAAGATGCGTGAGTGGCCAGTTCTGCTTTTGAGAGCATGTAGCAGAAGTGCCATTTTCTTTCTTAAGGATACGGCATATGTTTACACCTACATGAAAAGCACATGTTTGTACACCTTCTGCACTAGCCTGAGCATACTATGACGAGAGACCACAGCCTGCTCTTCCTGCCACTTGCACCTCCACTACTACAGGCTACTGAAGAATTGCTTCATCCAATTCAGAGATGACGACATTTCAGGCAGAGAAGGCAAAATTATGCATAAGCAGTTGGTAAAATAATTCAAAAGTATAACTTCTGATTCACAAGAGCAAGATATTTATTTTACTTGTCACTGAAATGAACAGAGCCACTGACTTCAACTGCAGCACTGAACCAAAGATCACACATCAAAGACAGCATTACCTGAAACTGTGCAACACTGAGAATTTCAGACTATTTTGACAGGGATGTAGGGTGACTGAGGAATGCTTGCCCTCAGCATCAGTTATGTAAATGTACTGAGTGTTAAACTTCTCTTGTCTAGGATGAAACTTGTCATATGATATTGTCACCAAAGCTACTTCTCTGAAGTGCACTGTGTAGTTTGCACAAGTTGTCTAACAGCTTAGCCTGTTTATTTATATTTTTTTCTTTTCCTTACCAAATTCTTCACCTAAATTTTCACAGGTAAAGGCAAATAAAATGAAAACAACAGCAAACAAATCTGCATTGCACTTTCCTGTCTTGTCCTCCCACAGCCCATGACATTTCAACCACGAGGGAAAAGGAAAGCTCTATTTGAAAGCAGGAGCAAGGAGCAGAGAGGCTAGGAGATACACCCATGGTTGTGCAGAAAGCAGCGTGAGAACCTGGAACTGAATGCTGCCACCTCCACTAATTAAAACATTCAAATGACCACACTATTTACCCTCCACCCCCCAGTGTTCTTCGTTATTGACACTATATGTGAAGCTGCACTTCGTAGCCCTTGTGGGTCATTTTCTTCTTCTACATACTCTCTTTTCCCCATGAGAGGCTTATGCAATATCCTGATGTTCAAACAAGAATGGAGTCATGGAAAATGTGCTCTTGCATGACAACTTGAGGGGGATGGGAGGAGATGGAGAATTGTCTTATTATCCTCAAAGTTTCAATTTAAAACAGCTGTACAATAAATAACTTCCTGCACTCTGCAACACTGAAAGGCTGCTCTTTGAAAACAGATAATTTTGGGTCAAGTGTGTAAATCCACTCTAATGATAACACCATGAGTACTTCCTGCTAACTCAGCAACAGCCAGATGCGATTCTGCACAACATCGCTACTTCTGAACACTGTTCTGCCTCAGAATCATGACCTCCCACCATATCTTTTCACCATGAGCAAGTAGTTTTCCCTAATGCTAAGTGAGCGCCCTTTGCTATGGAAATCTGTCTGCAATCTCTTGTATCTGTTGGTGCACATGCTGCAAAGCCCAGTGACAAGAGACTTAAACATCTCTGCCCTGCACAGATGATCTCATGTAATACTCAAGCTGAGGTCATTTTCTGTTTCTCCCTTCAATCGTGAGAGGGAGGGAATGTGTCTTTTTCTCTCTCCTTTGCCCAGACACCATTTTCCCCACAGAACTGGTAGCAAATGAATTCCATTCACTTCTATTGTCTGATCAGTTTGGCTGCAAACAGTCAACAGGCTTAAAAGCTCTTAGCATAAACAGCAAAAACCACGATTTATACAAACACTCTTGACCAACTGTAAAAAAAAAAAAAAAATCTAAAAAATTACTTCATGATCTTTTATCATGAGTCAGTGTATTTTCTATACAAAGAAGGCAACCATCAATATTCACTAGCAAGATATCACAGTGCACAAAAATTACCTAGAAGCTGTATCTCTTTCCAGACCATACAAATCCATATAAATAACTCGGCATAAATACTGTAACTTTCTATTTTATTCCATAATGGAAAGCAGGATTCTTTAAGCTCTATTTTCTGTGTGGAACCACTATCACACTCATACTACAAATGTCTAAGATTTGCTATATATATTTGCTATTTTGCCCCAAAATCTCAATGTCCACTGGAAAGTAATAGTGACAAAATATCTTCAGTTTAATAGGACATTTAAGAAGAAAATAGTTTAGGAAAAATTAAACAAATGTACACAAGTATAACAAGTATATATTAACAAATACATACAATCTACACAAAGGCTGTTTCTTGGTAACTATGGAATGCCATCACTCAAAGTAAATATCGAAATAATCCATAATGTACCTGCTTGGGAAAGTGGAGCTGTGTTTCTTTTCTATCAAAACTTCTCATGTTTGTATTGAATTATGCTGTCCAATTCCGCCAACTGAACTGAAAAATGAGTCTGATCAAACAACCATGCAAAATACACGTTTCATATCTAACCTGAATCTATCTGTCAAGTCTTTGTTATTTCAGCAAACTTAACTATGTCTTAACTATGACAGACTTTCTTATTCTCCTTAAAATCCTGTTACCATTGAAGGCTTTTATAAGACTTTTACACAGAGCATGAGAGCACAAGACCAGTCACGCTGCAGCAGATCAAATATCTTCTGGAAGAGCATCATCCTGCCACCCATAGGAGCTGGGAACAATCATATCTCTATGGCCTCCACTGACCCCAAGTAGCTGTGCAAGCCCCATTTCTCAGAGGTCACTCTCTCTGGATTTCTTACCTTGATGCAAAAGCAGGGCAATTAGTTACTGATCCAGGCAGCTCAGCTGTTCAAGACATCACCATGGAGACATGTACAATTAAATCATTTTTCCATGCACAAATAATAAGTGAAGATAGTCCATGTCAGACAAGAAAAAATATGGATTTTTTTTTGTGCGGATTGTATAAGCATACTGGCTAAGGTGAACATCATGGTGACACAGGACCTACTGCTCTCCAGTCCAATATGTGACACTCTTTTCCCTACTGTGAAACTAAAGTGACACAGCCGTTGCTGACCTGGTCACACTGACATGCATGTGATGCTGCCATAGCTGCCTGCCAGCCACAGGGAAACCTTGGTGGCACAGCCACTGCTGTCCTTCTGCCACTGTGACATCTCAGTGACAAAATTACTGCTACCCTGGTGCCCATACTTTACCAGCTGTCACCAACTGAGTTGCCATGGAGATTTACCACACAGCAACTTTCTCTCCAAATCAAGATGTTTTTAAGTCCATTCCTCAATATTTTTTATTATAAAGAGGTAGAGAGATCTTTATGTAGGTTGCTCCTAAAATAATGCCTCCTATTTCCATGAAAATCACAACAGATACAAAGAGCACAATAACACCATTTGATAGAGCAAATTCTCACCTACAAAACACTATTTTGCAACAGTCATCACCATTATCTATGTATTTTTGCCAGTGAACATGTATGTTGCACTTGTAAAATCTGCACTAATGAAGGTGACTCACTGTTTTACAGCTGCTATGACAGTGTCATTGCTAGAAAAACGTTGCCCATCCAATCCAACTTTCACTTTGCTCACATCCACTGTTTGGTTTCCATAAACATTCAGCAAGTGCAAATGAATGTCAATGGGTTTTTGACTTTTTCTGCATGGAGGAATTCAGTGACACACCTTTTCTTCATACACACTTCTATGTCAGATGACATTTTGTCACACTGTCCCTCTGCTGCCATCTGTTGAAGGGCAAGAAAAAATAATGGAGTATTGGTGGGAAGTTTTAACCTCTACTGCCATACCACCAAAATACAGATCCGACATCTTGGGCCAACATAATAAAATAGGAGTAGGAGGCATTACTTTCGGAGCAGCCTTTGAAGGTTCTCTTTTCCTTGACACTAGATGTTTGTATTGATTACCACCTTACCCTCTTTGAACCCTGACAGTTAAGCTAATTGCTGAAAGAAGCAGGTCACTGACCTCCCTGCAGTGCTCCTGCTATACAGGTCAATTGCCTTTTTATCTTTCTTCTCCTTATTTATTTTTTTAAAAGCCTTTGTATGTAGAAAGTACAACCAAAGGCAGCTACAGAACTTCTAAGCCAGAACTCTCAACAGTATAGGGTTACAGTAACCTGACAAATGCCAGCCCCTGCCTTCTAGCTCAGCTCCTGTGCTCCAGAGCCACCACCTCTACAACCTCTTCCTCCTTCAATTTTTTAACATTCACCCCTCAACACTGTCACAATGAGAACAGCTACTGGAGATTTTCTTGCTAATTTATTAATAACAACAGCCCAGCAGTTGTTAAGATGATTTGAAACAGCAAACAAAAAAAACAACCCTTCATTTGCTTTTAGCAATTATCTCAAGATTCGTTTGGTGGTCCCTTCTGCAAAGACTTCTCTGGTAAGCCTGGGGCAAAAAGCAGAAATGTAAGGCGGGGAGGTCAGCACTGCCAAAGACTTGGGGAACAAAGCCACAGAAGTCCTGTGGTCTGGCTACCCCAGTGCAAGATCCAGGCTCCTGAAGCCCTCTAAACCTAACTCTTCACAGAGGGAATTCAGAGTGCTGGCACTCGCACTGCCCTGCCAGGTGCTCAGCACACTTATCAGGAGTAAACAGGAGCCAAGGCCTGCCCCTGCCTCAGCCCCAGCTCCCCAGCTCCTCCAGGCCTCTCTCAGCAACTGAACCCCTCTGGCCGTGAGTCCCTGCACAGCTGTACTGTCTGTCTATGTCACATGCTGCTGGCTGCTCCTTGCAGCCTGCTTTTCCCATCTGAAGGGAGGCTTCTACCAGTGGGGCCATTAAAACATTGCTATTTACTTAGCTTGACGAAATCTTGATGGCAAAACCGACCAGGTTTGCTGGCAAAGCATAAGAAGATAAACAGACATAAAATAATCAGGGTTAAAATGGTGCTTTTCATTCCCATTTGATAAAGTCTGCAAAATCAACATATTAAATGCTCAGCACAGTGAACATCTGCGCAGAACCAGGAGGGGGAACACATGTGGCTTGCTGCAGAATTTACCTTACAGCATTGCAACAGAACTCAGAAGTAGGACAAAAATCACTTCAAAATTGGATCTAAAAGATGATACATTAACATGCTGGAAATAAAATCACAATAAAAAATTACTCTGGTGTGTCCCCTACTTTTTTTTCGTAGAATGGCTCTACATTTTCCCTCATTTACGCTTAGAATCATCTTTAAAAACACCGTGTTCCAAGTTTCTTTGTTTTAGATCTCCTCCCTCACTGAAAGTGAAGACAGGAGTAAAGTGGAACGAGCTGGTGCTTTTTAATTCATCACTCCCAAATAACAAGATTGACCATCATCTTTGGATAGGAAGACATTGTATTGTGTGCATGCATCTCCAAGTGTATGCATATATATGGTAACAACTGGTTTTTCACTGTTAGAACTATTTGCTTTAAGACTGGAACACTGTGATCCTGGCAAAATGACGCAACTTATTAGTGGCAAGAACTGACTCAGTGCCTTGCACTATTTTAGAAAGCCAGATGAGACGATCATTAAGTCTGCTTCTTCAAGTTCACACACATTTCCAAATTCAAATTTTATTATGGGAAAAAGGAGGAAAAAAATAGAAGTACAATGGAAAATTTTCCAAATAAACCCATAAGAAAGTACAAAGAATATTATAGATCTTTCAACTTTTTCAGGTTGAGAATGAGAAAATACAAGAACCTGACTGACTGTATCTTGTAACGAGCTCTCCTTCTAAAGGACTGTTAGATGCCATAGAGAATAAGCAGGGTTTACCAAGAAAGTCAAGTTTTTTCTCAATCTATAGCTCCGTTAAAAAGCAACAAGGAGATCCACTTAACCCACCCTTATCCATATCACTCAAATACAATTACTATCCTCTGCCAGAGAAAGGAGATTGTAATCAGAAATCTGCCACTTACTCAACAAATTAGCCTAACTTGCAAAGGCATCTGTTAGCAGATGTGTACCATGGATTAATCAGTGCACCTATTACACAAAAATCCATTTATCTCAGGAAGCAAGATTAGAATGAATCAAGGAAACAAAACCAACACTCTCTCAAAAATAATTCAAATCAGGCATCACATTATTTCAGACAATAATATTTTCAACCTGAAGCACTACCAGGTATGAAGTGTTGAGATAAACTGGAAGATTACAATCTGGAAACATATGATCCCCAGCCTTCTGGCTTAAACTGGGAGAAATTTGATAAATTTGACGAAAGCTGACACACTCCCTAGAAGGGAATTGTAGTGTGCTAGTGGGCTTCATTCCACATTCAGCATCAGCCTCCCACATCAGGGCTCCAGCGTAAACACACAAATCCATTACACGCTGTAGAAGTGTGGTTCCTCAGCAACCAGGCTCTGAGCAGTCTGACCTAGTGGATGGCAACCCTGTCCATTGCAGGGCGTTGGAAGTGCACGGTCTTTCAGATACCTTACTACCCCAGCCATTCTGTGATTCAACGATTCTTTGATCTGCATCAGTCCCAGCACATCACACCCTCTGCTTCTCACATCTCTCCAGGGAAGGTCATCGGGCTGAAGGTTGCCTGCGCTTGGCCAGCCACACATTTCCATACACACCCAAGAGCAAAACTGAATAGAGGCAGGGAACAGGACTGAAATCATACCACAGGATCTAGAGAATAAAATGGTGGCCATAGCCTGCCAACGGACTGTAAATTCTTCACCACCAAACCAGGAGGACAGCTTGTCTTCAGCTCCCAAAAATCAATCCGGGGACTAATAAATACAGACTAGAAATGCAAAATCACCCATCACCACACGGGAGAAAACAAAATAAAACAAAAACAAAATACCAGGGATACACTGTAGATTGTAGCATCTTGTTTCATAGCTCAGCTGCAGCATCCTAATGTCTAAAACAAATGTATAGGAAATGAGCTTTTGTCCAACTCTCTATTACAGCACTGATTTACTGACCAGATAGATCAGCCCTAATCTTTTTTATTCAGCAGCCATAATGTGAGATAAAGACCTATAATGCTTGGTCTGAAGAAGCTTCTTTAAAGCTAGAAAATGCTTTGAAGAATAAGAAAGTAAGAGAAACAGTACAAATCATAAATGGGTGGTAGTGAAACAGTCACTATGTAATAAAACATTTCTCTTTTAGAACAACAACATAAGGGGCAGTGGTAGGAGTTAACTCAAATTCTACCATATCACACTGGTGTACACTGGCGGGATGTTCTGAAAGTTAAGTTCTCTAAACAGTGAATTTACATCTCAGGGAGAGCACTGTTCCAGAAATACAGCTTTCTAACAAATTTATAACAGCATTCAGATATTCCTGATCTGTTAAGGTTTTGATTCTACCTTCTCCAGTGCATGTGTGTTTTTTGGTCTTTTCTACTCATTCTTTGCTATTTGCTCAAGCATTCGACAAATACAGGTACTCAACATGGGAAACTTCGTCTCACGTGCTAAGTATCCCCTAAAAATCCTGAATCGTTCAGCACAGACAAGTAAATACGTAAGACTATGTAATATGAGCCTTTGTACATTTGACCTGGTTTGGAAACGACCACCTCTTTTTCCAGCTGGTTTCTGTTCTTTCCATTTGCACGGACACTGTCCTGCCCTCCCAGATTTTAGCTTCTCTGTTTAAAGAACAAATACCAATCATTCTCTGCTCCATAAATTCAACCATCCCCCATCCTTTTTTAAGCAGTACATTTCAATGAAAGGATGAATGTCAATGGATGAAAATCTCATCTATGCTGCAGTCATTTTGGCACTTCTAAACATATCAAGGAACAGAGCCATAGTCATAGCAGTTACCATATGGTCAGCCTTTCCCTGAATCTCACAAAAAGATAGAATAAATGTGTCTGTAATCTGTATGTTTTATTCTTTGCATTGCTGCCTTTTTCTTTTGATGTACAACACTAGCCATTCAACCACCAACAGCCACAGGCATTCAGCTTCTGAACTAAAGCAACAAACTGCTCTGTTTACCTTGAATTCCGTTAAATCCACCACAATAAAAACAAGTGGAAGAAGGGAAAAGCCTGCAAAAACACAGGTAGCAGCACTTAACTTTGTCAGCTCAGAGATTAATTCATTCCAAAAATTCATTACATCGGGAGCATACCCCTGTAATTGACTCCACCCAATATGTGCTACACAGTGTTCACCCAACAGCCTTTCTCTGTAATACTTTGCTTACTCATACACATACAGCACCAGGATCCCCTGGTCTTTAAAGTATACACACTGCAGTCTGACTTCTTGCCAAGAAAGGATTTTGCACACTATATTAGCTGACTGTACACTTTTAAAACCTGAGTTTTTCAGTTCCGTTAGGAGAAAAATTCCATTCTTTTGACTGCTTTCTTGGGCTGACCTCTGTAACTGAATAAGTAAAGTTCTTAAAATTATGGCATTTCAGCTCCTGTCCCTCACCTATACTTCCCTCTAATAGCGAAGCAGCAAGCAGTCTGGATAAGAGCCTCCTCACTTGTTAGCCCCAAACCCCTTTTCAGAAAAATAGATTTTTGTTGCGCAGCCTTTTGAAGGTTCTCTTTAATTGCCAGCATCCACCTTACAAGTGAGCAGCCCTGGTGTTTAACAACACACACAATTAGCTGGCCCTGGTACTGTTTATCTCAGAGGCAGGCACGGAAATTTCCAAGCGTGCAGTGCCTGCCGTACTCATTAGAAGGAAGAGCGAGGACATTAGTCTTCGTGACATATGGTATTCAGATGCACCCCACTGACACAGAACATAAATGGCCTTAGGGCATTGATGGCGAACACGTAACTCTTGAAGCCATCATGGTCCAACTGTCCACCAATTTATCACCGTGTTACAAAAGCCATGTGTACTCAGTCACTCCTGCTAGCTATCAGTTCAAGGGGAGGGGGCAGCATGTCACAAGAAAAGGGACAGTCAATAACTGCCACGTACTCCTGAGCTTTTTCCATACCAAGTGCTATGTTGCATGCCAAATTTTCTCCCGAGATGGGAATCACCACAAGTTCCACATACTCATTCCTCTCCCTGTCCACAAACTTGCCTTTGAGAGCAAACATTTAAAAGAACTCCACTGGATTCAATGACAATGAAAGCCAAAGTTCTCACCCCTCATTTTATTTCTTATATTCTGATAATCCTCTCAGAAACTTCTTGTAACATGGCACAGAAAAAGAAATGCAAATGCAAGCAGAGGAACTAGTAAGTAATTGACTGTCTGATTACTCTTGTCTGCTCCTGTGCAAGGCTCATTTGATAATTACACGGAACTGCAAGAAAGCCACATGCTGCTCTATGCATGAATTTAAAATCAAGACATGTGGCAAAAATGAAATACTTTAGATGACACCTTGTGCATCATTCTCCCTTTTCACTGCCTTTCTTGTTTTGTGCACGTGAATGACAAGAAATCAAAAGATAAGTGTTCTGGCTGTTGCACTTAAGAGGCATGAAAATCCTGCAGAAATATCCTAGGATGCCTCGTAAGATGGCCACTCAAATGACTCTTCTTCTATCTCTTGTTGATCTTAAATTACACCTTTACAAGAACAATTTCCTTTCAGACACAAACATAGTAGTACCACAGTTGGCACAGGAAGATGGTGCATGTCCAGTGCAAAACAATATAAAACATGCCTTTGGCATTGCCCCTGAACCTAAAACTTTCCCATGTTACTGATAGTGACTGACAGGAGAAAAGAGAAATCAAACAATGGAGAAAGAAAAGATCAGATGGTGAAAGCTGAAGATGTTATGCTCACTACATGCAAATAACCTTTCTGTCTACAGAGATGTGGAACCTTATCAGAAGCCCTCTGCATCTGTTCTCCAAAATATCTTTCACCAAAGGCAACAGAAGTTAAATATGGGTGCTAGCTAAGGCCCCTTGTGCAGGTCACAGTTGTGTGTCTGCATCTCTGGATCCACTGGTAAAGGTCTTCTAAAGTTACCAGAAACGTGCAAAGCAAATGGAGAACCTTCTGAATACAGTCAGATATTTTTCATCTTTGTTTGTGAAAATGAGAAAGGATTACATTGACATGAACAGAATCAAAATATTTCAAAAATCCCCTTAAATCAATAAAGGGCTGTCATTAGTAGGAAAAGAAAAAATTCAGTTGAAACATCTTCTCTCACATACCTAGTGTTTATGGTAGATATAATGTGTTTATAATTGCAAATGAGCGTAATTCTGATTCCTGCCTGTTTTTAACCTTTCCTTTCCAGTCACTCTAAAAATTGGTCTCATTTAGTCAGGTAAGTATGCGTAGAGTATTCCATCACAAATCCACAAAATCACTGTGTTAGATAGGATTCTTGGCATTTCAGCCAACATTTTAAATAGCCAAAGAGCAAATAAGGAAAAGAAATCTGATTGTTCCCGTGACAGCATTCTAACATTGTAAGTTAGGTAAAAAGAATGCAGTTGAACCCTAAGTTCCTGCGCATGAGTGTATCCAAGAGGAAGAAGCAAGCAAACAAAAAAAAAAATTGGAAAGTTAAATACCAAACACTGAAAGTAATGGAAAAACAAGTTTAACTGCAGTTCATATAAAAACAGACAAATGCAAAGCAAAGTTATTTTGAAAAGATACACAAACAGATTTAGAAAACAGAACATTTTAGCATTCAAATCCTTCACATTGTTATTAGACTGATCCTGATAGAATTCTTAGTATTTGAAGGCTTGAATTTGGAAAAAATAATATGCAAATGCCAAAAATCCAAGCACACAAATAATCACTTGTACTGACTAATGCAACTGCTCGAGTTTCCAAACAGAGGAGATCACAGCCAGGACTAAAACTGCTTTTGCTGCAAGGTACAAAGACTGTCCCAATCGCTATTACAATTAGCAGGCACAGCCACTCCATCCCTGGTGTGGAAAACATACCAACACAACATAAGTAACACTTTTCTTACACCTCATAGTGTAAGATGTACACTATGCTCACTTATCACAAACCTCTAGGGAAAAAAAAAATCCAACACCTGAATAAAACGTCCTTGCAGACTGGAGTATGGATGTGGATATGGCCAGTACTTCCCAGCTCACCATGCCAGACTACAGCAGCTGAAGAGAATAGAAACACTGGTGTTTTTGAACCACTTAGAAGAGGACTCAGCTATTCTCTTCTATTCTTTCCCAGATTTCTGTTTGAGGAGTTGGATCTGAGAGGCATTCACCTTCTCTGCCCCACTGTGCTTTTATTTCAGTACCAAATCTATAAACCTGGAAGTGATTCTCATGGCATTCCATAAAAGTTGAATCAGGTTATCAGTGCGTTTTTTCTGAATGCAAGATTACAGGGGCACAAGTATGGATAACTGGGATGCCTTAAGCAAGACTCAGAGACTAATGGCAGAGCTGAAATAAGACTGTAAGGAAATACCTACTAGTTAACTGAAAGGCTGCCAAAACATTTTGTGTAGTGTTTTCTTTCCAATTGTCATCTCTGCTAGAGGAGGAGATCCTAAAAGCAGCTTATGTTATTCAACTGTGCTCAACACAGTTGCCTAATTGCCATGTCATAAAGCTGTATCCGACCACAGTTCCACTGCCAAAACGCAACATTAATGATAATCATCCCTACATTTGACAGTCTAATTAATGCAAATTTCAGAGATGTTGCAAGCCAGCAACATTCTCTGCTTTGGAAGTTACAGAAAAGCTTTATCGTACTTGTTTACTCTACTTGTTTTCTACAGGCATCATTTCTACAGAGCGCAGAATCTGTGAGAGGAGGAGAAAGCAAGACAAAGGGGGAAAACAGTGGTGAAACTTTTCACTTCAATAGGCTACTAGAATTTATTTTAAAACCCATAAAATTAGCACGGATTTCATTATGCATTTAAAATCACAGCGTCTCAGAAAATTAAAATGCATTTTCATATCTGTTTAGAGCAAGTGTGAACTGCAAGTGTAAGAGCATTTCCTCTACAAATCTAATACCTCACCTTCCCCAGTAAGTGGCCCAGGGGACTACATTACAGTGTTATACCCTGGATGTAGATCAGACATTTTCTTAACTAATGAACAAATCACGATGTGTTCAAGGCTTTCCTCATGCACAGAAAGAGGCTTTGAAGCAGCATTTGAAACTAAGTTAGTTAGAAACAAGGTCTTTTCTCTAAAAAGGGACTAAATTGCTGACAAAATCAGAATGTATTTATGTAGGTTTACAGAATTAGGACATCTACCCTAAATATTGTTACAAAACTGGATATGGGGAAAAAAGCATTGATTCTTTAAATATTAAAAAAAAGAGATGGTTTTATTTAGCACAGAAAGTTGAACACAAAGTGGGAGGGCTTGAAACGCCTTTGGCGAGACAACTAATGAAGCTGCTTACGTTTTCTGCTTTAGCAGACCTGATTTCATCCTTTAACTAACATTACTCAAGGTTTTGAATGACTTTAATCCACTAATTTTACTGAGCTGGGCTGAATAGCTTCACCAAGTCCTGCTAATTTGCAATAGATCGCCTTACCAGAGGGTAAACGTGCCACAGCCCAGCCGAGAGCTGTTGGTCATGGTGCCTGCGCAGCTAGAAACCACTTCCCTGCACTTCAGCAGCACTCCACGCACACTGAAATCAGTTGTAAATAAATAATTACATAGATAAGGACATCTCCCACAAGACAAGGTGTTACAGATCCTGATAGCAGTCTATTCTTTGTGTAGATGTAGTCCAGAGTACCGTGGAGATAAGTTAAAAGCTGCACATGGACATTACTACCAGAGGAAAGCAGGATTGTGAATGACACAGTGACAACCCAATCTTTACCAAAAAAAAAAAAAAAAAAAAGGAAAGCACGTGTCCTTTCAGAATACCACCTTCAGTTGTACTTAACAATGATGACTGCAAAAAAAAAAATACAACCACAAGCAGTAAGTTTGCCCACTGATAAATGAGTATCAAAGCCTTGTAAAATACTACATGTAGTGGCAAGGTCTTTTGGTGCTAAATGTTAAGTCTGTGGCTGAGATGAATGCAGTTCAAGGGCGATTTGAAGTGGGAAGTAATAAAGAAGGAGAGTCAGCTTAGACTCAGTAGAAAGTCTTTAGCACTCTATTATATAAACAGCAGGAAAAGTTTTAAATTTTATTAAAATCAGGCTAACGATGCATGTATCCCCATGTAGGTTGTTTGTTTTTTTTGTTTGTTTGTTTTTTGATGAAACACTGCCATATTGATAGCTTAAAGAAATAATAAGTTTTAATATTGAAGTTGCTATTAACAACAGGAATTATTGGGCTTGCTATTGATTTGCCAATACAAGGTTAATGAGTCTTCATTACCTTACTGACTATAAGCAGAATTTATAGGAAACAAAGATTAGAAAATAGAGTTAATAAACAGTGAACATATTGTAGAGCTCCAACTTTCTTTCACAAAAGGGACCTCAAGAGGTTTGAAAGGTGGGCCTGGGTGAACCTAATGAAGTTTAACACAGCAAAGTGCAAGGCTGTGCACTTGGGCCAGAGGAATCCCAGACATCCATACAGACTGGAAGGAGCGGTCCTTGAGAGCAGCCCTGCAAAGAAGGGCCTTGAAGACCTTGGATGGATGAAAAACTTAACATGAGACAGCAGTGTGCTCTTGCAGCTCAGAAAGCAAATGATATCCTGGGCTCCATGAAAAGATGGGTGGCCCTAGGGAGGTGATTCTCCCCCTCTACTCTGCTCTTGTGAGGCCCCATCTGGAATACTGCATCCAGGTCTGGAGCCCCCAGTACAAGACAGACAGGAGCTGTTGGAGAGGGTCCAGAGGAGGGCCACAAAGATGATCAGGGGACTGGAGCACCTTCCCTACAAAGACAGGCTGAGGGAGCTGGGCTTGTTCAGCCTGGAGAAGAGAAGGCTGCGGGGTGATCTCATTGCAGCCTTTCAGTACCTAAAGGGAGCCTACAGACAGGAGGGGAATCAACTCTTTGGAAGGGTAGATGGCTGCAGGACAAGGGAAATGGTTTTAAGTTGAGGGAGGGAAGATTTAGGTTGGATGTCAGGGGGAAATTCTTTACAGAGAGAGCGGTGAGGTGCTGGAATAGGATCCTATTGATCCCATACATAAAACATTATAATACCTTAGGAATTAAGAATAAATATAGCTAGGTCATTTGTGGGCTATCCAATAAGATGCAGATGACTGAAAAGCTCCAAGTACTTCGTGGATCTTGCCCTGAAAGTACCATTACAAAGCATCCTTACTCCCCTGGACTCCAGTCAAGATAACAAAGACATAAATCCAGCTCCCAGCAAAGGAGTCAACAAACTTCTTTATTATCAATAAAATTGTTAGTAGCAAGCATATATTAAAACTATTTCCTTATTTTAAGTCATGTTTGTAAACTAGTTAAATTGATGGTAATTGTTCATTACTACAATGTAGTTTTGTCTCAACTAACAAAATAAAGCTGGATCTAAAAAAAAAATCTTCAAACTCAGTCTTTTGCAATACATGTGGATTTGTTTCCTATTACAGTACGTGGGTTTGTTGATGCAAGCACTGCTGGAAGAAGTCTTGACTTAACTCAGTACTTTCAGGCAACTGCAGTTGAGTAGAATAGATTCACAAGTGGGCTACAAGCCATCGGCTTGCCCAACACTTCCCATGATACGTTCTTTTTAAATTACATCTGCAACAACTGATTCTTCTTTTATTGACCTGTGATTATGTATACGTATGGCCAAATGTTCGTTGTAATTCACAACAGAGAAGCACATTGTTTTGCTCATGGAGTCTTGGTTTAGATTATAAATCTGAGAGTTTGTAATGAGATATGGTATCGGATACATGTTATCCCTTTAACAAGCTCCCTCAAACTGACCACAAAATAAGATAATAAAAGTACACTTCACTAGCTTCATTAGCTAACCTGGAAGAACTTCCCACTCACTGTTCAGGCACCTTTCATGCCCCAATGAATTTCTAGCTTCTTCCTAGTGAGTCCCATATAACTGCTGCAAAATTTATCTTCAATAAAACATATGGGAAATTGAGTTTAGACAGCTCAAGCAAATATGGAAGAACTCAATATGACCACACAAATCACCCTAGAAACTTGCAGAGAAAGCTGTAAATTGGTTGTGATTCAGGTCATCTCAAACCTGCCCTCTGACTGCTGTATGACCTCAGACAAGTTACTCCCCTATCTCCAGAGCTCTGCTTTTTTATACAGTGCTTGCCTCTGTTTCCTTATAAATTTCCTTCTGTGGTGAGCATTTTAAGAGCTATGCAAGAAATAAAAAGATGAGGTTACTTATCAGGGTCAAATAATTAGGGATGATACTGAAATACACGAAAAAAAGAACTCATAAGAAAATTAAAAAATTAGTTTCTTAAGGTGTGTAAAAAAAAGTGTGTATGTAAGAATTAATCATATTTTAAACGGGGTTAACCATAACCTATTTGATAATACATAGAATCCAACTACTGTACTTGTCAAAATTCCTCTGAGCAAGAGAAGATTTACAGTCCTACATATTTTTCTTTTGGTAACTCATTATTTCTTTTGACATTCACACAGTTTTATTTCCCTTTGCACTGAAGAAGAGACACCTGTGTATCTTCAGTCATTTATAATATTCATATTCTGCTTTTAAACTTTCCTTTGCCCCAGTTTCTTGTCATCACTGCTTAGCTATCAGCATGGGGAAGCAAGCAAGTAGCTTTCTCTCTCCCTTCAGGCAAAACCATTGCTGCAGTTTGATTTGCGTCACAGAGACAAAAAAAAAAAAAGTAGAACAGCTGCAGCCCTTAATTGCAGAAACCACGTATGCAAAGCTGTAGCTCTGTTTCACTGTTGTTCTTTCAGCTAGGAAAATTATTAAAGACCCAGTCCTGCTTGCCCAAAACCATTCTTACTGAGCTATACATGAGAACAGTATATAACTTCAGCGACAGTGAAGCACAGCAAAAAAAGAAAAACATTTTAAAAACAGAATAAAGGCAATTTTGAAAAAATAGAGTTATCTGTATGAGATTCATCACTTGCACATTCCCCCAAAGACAGCATAACTATCATTGCTTCTTCTCCATCTGTCTCCTCTGGAATGGATGAAGCACTAATAAAGGAGGTTGAAAAGAAGATGGAGCCAGGCTCTTTTCAGTGAGGAAAAGAGGTTCCCTCAGAACATCAGGCAGCACTTATGTGCTGTGTAGGTGACAGAACACTGACACGGTTTGCCCAGAGGGGCTGCGGAATCTCCTCTGTGGAGATCTTCAAAAGCTGCCAGGATGTGGTCTTGGGCAGCCTGCTCTGGGTGTCCCTACTAGAGCAGGGTTTGGAGCAGATGGACAGAGGTCCCATCCAGCTTCAGCCATCTTGTGATTCTGAAATATACTAATATCAGAGAAAAAGAGAGTGTGGGTAAGGCTGAGTGAAGGCTTTTTTTTAAGCTGTGCAGGATTCTCATTTAGTCAAAACTGTTTTAAAAAGTATGTTTTCATACAGAAGAACAAATTGAGTAACACAGTAAGAAAGAGAGGACTATCATTTAGGATCAGAAACAACACTGATTTATTAGGAAGAAAGCCTGCAGTAACTCAAGCCATCAACAAATCACTATCACTAGGCAAATTCAGATGCAAAACACATTCAGACCGTGTACTGAAGGGTGAGATACATCTGCAGAAGCCACGTGCTGGTGATGCAACAGCTAGATAAATCCACTCCCCCATCCAGCCTCTACCAACTGACTCAATAACAACATAGAGCATGAGAAATTTTTCATTACACTGTGATCATATGCATGTTAAAGACGCTTACACTGTCTTGCTTTCACGTTAAAAAAAGCAAACAAAAAGGCTAAAATAAGAATATCCTTAAAAAGCACACTGTCCTAGTTGCTTTTAGGGTGCCACAGAAGTGTAAGATTTGTATTACAAACATGGGTTAGTCATCAGATTCCCAGAGAAATGTAAAGTATGAAAGATTTTTGCCTGATTCAATTTCTTCAAGAAAAGATAAATCCCTTCTAGACAATTCCGTAGCCCTGCTTAAACATGTTCCAATGCAGATGAAATTTGCATTTCACAAAAAAGAAAAAACCAACAAAAACCACAAACATCCACGTGCATTACCTTTCTGAAAGTCACCTCTGAAGCCTTATTTCACTGACTTAAAGAACAAACACGCAGTAACACAAAAACAAGTCGCTAAGGTAAGTTGCTAGGATTTTCAAAACTAATTCCTTCCACATTATTTATTCTGTACAGATGAATATGCTGAGGGGGGTTTCATCTTTAAATGTCAGCAAGTCCAGCCCTCCTTCCAAGAGGACTCAATTCTGCCACAGCAGCTGTTACTGCATAATGGTCAGGCAGAAATTCCGCTTTTTCCATTTTGTTTTTAATGAACTTGGGCTTAAAGCGCAGAACTGTACATTTTTTCTAAGTACTCATTTTTGTTCCTCATGGTCAAATTATTTGCTCTAAGCAGTTCCTATGACTTGTGCCCATGAACATACTTTGTTTCCAAATCTCCTTCCAGAAATTAGGAGTCTGACAGCAGAAAGGGAAAAGAGAGGAAAAGACAATGGTAGTAACGTCTGTATCAGAGCAATTCTCATACATCTGCTGCCAGGTCTAGAATGTACTTTTGGATTCATGGTTGCTAGCTACTTTTAATTAAGTTTGTCATGGGAAATTTTGACTGACATGGAAGATAGCCCTGTAACTTTCCAGAAGTCAAGATGCTTGGCGGTTAATTTTCTCCTTTCGGTAAACATGCATATAGCCTGTCTTTTGTTTTTAACTTGGATGATATTTGAAGAATTTTTTAGAGGAGCCACTCTTCTATTTTCTGAAATACCAGCATCCTCACTTTCCATGTCTACTCTCCAGAACTCAGTTCTACTGATCTCTTCGATCAGACATCCTTCCCCACGCCTTCAGGGCAGCTCGCAATTCAGAACAGCCCATCTTTGCATTTGACTATTAAAGCAATACTTCAGCAAGTAGCACCACCTAGACACTCCACTTATTAGTCTTATCTGGCCAGCAGAGAAAACAGTGCAATGCTATTTCTACTCGTCATAGGATTGTGGATGAGAGACAGACCAATGGGACCACATCCAGATGAATGGGACAACTAGCCAGAGATCGGTAGCACGACAAGTTAATTCCACTGCAGGCAACACAAGTCTCACACCAAGATGAACCCAACATTCAGCATTGGCTGAATTCCATTTCTGTCTTTCAGATAAGTACTTAATGTACCTTGATTTCATTCAAGTTTAGCAAAAGCATCACATAGGAACAAGGCGTGCATGTTGGAAAGGCACCAAATGGTGACATGTTTGTACTGCTGTCTCGCAAGAACAATACAGCATTTATCAAAAGTTAAACATTTACTCAAAACAAGGCTTCTGAACACTTTCTTTTGCAGTGTTAATTACTGTAATAAAACATGAAGTTCCATGCAGAGGAGCACACACAATAGGAGAGGTAAAACAATCCTGCTACCTTGACCCAATGTTTTTCTTTTTTTCTTTTTTTTTGGTGAGCTGGGGGAAAAAGTGGGATAGGATTATTCCACGTTTGCCTCCAAGTAGATAATAAATTACAAAACACCTTTTCCACTTGGATTTCACCTTGATGTAATACAGGTAGGGAGGAAAATAAAGAACTAAGACAGTTGTGCAACAAAGAAAGTAATGGACTTAAGCTCTGTTAACCCCATGACCTTGTTCCAGTTGCAGCTTTTGTGTTTAGGCAGCTAAACAGAAGAGCCAGAAAAAACACTTCCTAGTCAATCTATACAGCACTGATCAGTAAACTTTCAATCAAATTATCCAGCTGTTGGACGATGAGGAATTTATGTGAAGGCAGCATATTGCAAGCTGACCATCAGCAATTTAAGGTTCTGGTCTAAAATCCTTTTACTCTCACCTACTGTTTTAGAAGGGTAGAAGTAAGTTTGCAAAGGGTTCACTAAGCAGCTCTGACATATGAAACCTTACCAGCATGCAAGTGTATAAGACTGGTATTGCTCTCACACTGTATTACCAGTTGAGCAGGGCCGATTTTCATGAGTGAGAACTCAATAAGTTTATTCTTAGTTTTACTTGAACTAGTTATTAAGACACAAATGCTCCCAGTCTCCAGAGGCAAAGGGGTGGCTTGATACCTTTAGAAAAAAAAAAAAAAAAAAAGCAGTAACTTGCATACTCCTTCAAGCCACCATTACTCCACTGTTTATGTATAATGTAGATGGACCAGTCATCTTAGACTTTCCCAGTGCAGAAAGTGTCAAGAAAGCCTACCCCTGCCCCCATACAATTTGGAAGAAGGACAACTGTAAGCTAGCTGATCATAGAGCTGAAGGGATTTTTTCCTAAAGGTCTTGGCTATCCTGCCCTACTGCTAGTATTGTGCATTTCCTGTTGAACTGCCACCTGACCAAGACTAGCAAGAATTCGCCCACCCACAGAACTTTGTCAGCACAGAAGTTCACTTGAATAGGTGCCATTTCCATAATTACCTAGCACATAGGTCACAATGTGCTGTACAGACTCCATGTATTGTAAACACACAATTTCTGCAGGACAGAAACACAAGCAACATTGTTTTTCTTACCTACTACAGCGTCTCACCAAAACCATCATTATAAGAACAGAATACACGAGCAGAGAACAAAACAATGTAAATGTCATCTTTCCTCCTCCGCCTTGCCCAGCACAGTGGTAACTCTGTTTACCATTACATTCAATAGATCTGTGACTGATTTGGTCAGTTTCTGTCACAATCACTCACTTTCAGAAACTTTTAGAAAAAAGACACACACCCCTTTTTTGTACACCTAGGGATGACATGCATTCTGTGCCTGCTGACAAGCCAGTCCTCTCAGTCCATCGCCTCTCAGCCTGCTCCCAGCCTTGGGGTTTCATTTGCACAGTGCTCGTGTTTCTGCCATCTGCCCACCATATTGGTGGTAAAGTTTGAAAAAGCACAGAACAAAGCAGAGCTTGTCTCTCCCCAACAGCCAATATGAAGCCTGTACTGGCACCCAGCAGGCAGTCTCTACATCAACAACTAGTCAGCAGTCTGTGAGGGCTAAAAACAGCAAAAGATCTTCTAGTTTCTAAGAAAGAATTTAAACAGAGTTAAGACTATAGCAAGAGCTGGAAAAAAACCTACTTTAAAAAAAAGAATTAGAAAAGAAAAAAAGAAAAAAGACCTCACCAAATACATCTGTAATAGAAGCAAGATAGAACAAAAATCAAAATGACACACAGGAACCAAAGATTTATTCTTCCCCCTTCTGTGAAGCTCTTTGATTCATACCACTTTAGACATGCGTCCACATTCCAGTTACTGACTGGGTGTGCTGGCACCACCTCTTGAAAAAGCAATAAATTTACCAATGCTCCTTTTTCTGAACTGGTTTCTACATGTATTGCCATAGACTACCCTGAGGTTCAGAGAGCAGCTCCAAGATCAGGACAATACTTCTGCAGCTTTCTGGAACAGCAGGGATACTCAGCGTGCTTTTAAGTGACACAGTCCAGGGTTACAGGTTTGCAATATTTTAATAAATGTGCTAATTGACTGTTCCTTCTTGACCGGTATAATCGCATCACAGATCTGCTAACAGCATCACAGTTCAGTCACGATCCTGCTACTGGGAATAAACCATAATTAAAAAAGCAAATATGCTTATATGAAATGAGTTAACCCAGGCAAGGAACTACATACGATGAGGGAACAGAACTTCCATGTGTTCAATATCTTTTCCAGAAATAGAAATTCTTTGCTGAGGGCTTGGAGGGTAGGTCCACAGAATACCTCCAATGACTCCAGGCAAGAAACTAGGACTGAAGACACTGGTGTCAGTCAGGAAAGTCACTTGCTTTGTGCTAAAAGTAGACGCTGCCACAATAATAGGTGATGTCTGACACTACTGTAAAAAGAATTTTTGAACAGACTAGAAGGAAATTTCCAAAACTAGATCTTACGTCAGCAGAGAACAAAAATACCACAGGGTGCTCAGTCACTCCCTCAGCTTGCAGTTTACCTCTTTCTAGTGAGAATGGCTGTAAAACATTAAACAACATAGTTCTACACAAAACTAAGCATTTCTGAATAGGTGCTAACAATCTGAAGCCCTAGTTGGATTTTTAATAAACAACTGCTGGAATAAAAATCATACATGACCGAAACCAACCTGAATATGTACACTGATCTTGACATCTCCAAGGAAGTCTACTGCATTACGCAGCTCCTTTACCAGTTATCAAGGGTGGAGAACAGAGGTCTGAGGACTGGAAAGAGTTAATTGTTTTCAAAAAAGCAAAGAGAAAGCAAATAAGTAGTATTAAAAGAAGCAATAAATTGGAGAACTGAAACAAATCTTGTAATTTTCAGATTAAAATAAGTTAACGTGGTCTGAAAATTAAAAACATCCCAGATTAAAACTCAGTCAACCACACCATTAGTACATTCCTCCCAGACCAAGTGGTCTGAGGAATTTATACATTTGGCATCGTATAAAATGCACTATTCCTGGCAGGACTTTGAAACACGGGAAGTGAGAGGGCCAGCAAGACAGGCAGAGCAACAGGACCAGCCTCAGGATTGGGGGAAGGAGTTGTAGGGCTGCCGGACCAGGTTTTAATCACAGGCTGGCTGTTCTCTCCCTCCACTAAGCCCAATCTCAAGCACATTCTACTTAAGCCCAGTGTTCACCTTCGTAAGTCAGCCCCTTCGCTGTTCCCTCATTCTTTTCTCCTACATAAATGGCTAATAAGCTTTCAGTTATTTTTAACAAGTGCATTAAGAACCTCATGAACTACAGTCAGGAGTGAAGGTGCTAATGAACTACCCACATCATGCAGCACTGGTTGCAGTTTCCACTTCAGCCATCTGCTGCTGGGCTAACTGAGTTGACAATCAGTTACAATGCTTGAGCACTGCTGTGACCCAAGTATTTTATTTCTCAATCCCAGAGCATCAAAGAGGGTTAACATAGTGTGCTTATCAGCCTGCACTCTGATTCACTTGCAGCTCCTGCACACGTTGCAAATTATCGGAAATTGACAGCAAGTTTAGTCATGTCATATTTCCAAATAGCAACACAGTCTCTTTTTAGTCATTTAATTTAGAAGTTAAAAAGTCATGAATAGGCAGGAATACCCATTTGAAGAGATATCCCTTCAGAGAGCTTTAACATGGAATGATTCTAGAACTACAAAACACTAAATCTTTTCCTTTTTCCATGCTAACCCAATACTGAAAGCAATGCAACATTCTTTTCCCACAGAAATAAGTCTTAATGTATAAGGTTACCTTCCAGACTACCTTACAGACTAAGAAGTTGGAGGATGGAAAAACCTGGGAGATATCTGTCACACACACCAGCAAAAAGCAAAACTGCAAGGAACACGCAAAAGAACAAAATGCCCAATTAGGAAATTACAGGGTTTTTCTTCCCAAAGCAACAGCATCAACATAGGAACAACAATGCGCTTCTTGGTAGGGTTGGATTTATCGATGTTCTAAGCATTCATTGCAAATGCTCCCAGATTTTAGGAAGATCTTTGAAAAGCAAGCAACTCTCATCCAGTATACAGAACAGGTCCTTTACTGAATTCCTGACTGAAAGGAAAAGAAGGACCATGGAGTTAGTTGGCATCGGCTCTGACAAGCTACATGGCTATCAGCCATACCAACTGCATCATATAGCTCCAGTAACTGAGTTTGTTGACACAGATCAATCTCGCACAGTCCAGGTGCAGAATCTGACTGCACAGTAATCATTCCCTCCAGCAAAAGAGAGAGAAATGCTACGCTGTGCATGAAAACAGGTTTGTTCTGCGTCTTGGCAATTAAATCTTCTGCAGTTAAACAGGACTTTTTTTTTTTTTTTTTTTTTTTTTTTTTGCCTACGGTAACAAGCCTAACGAGTATTTCTTATTGAAAGGCATACTATGTATAAGGTGCTTATACCTATCCCAGAGCATGTTCGGGAGAGCTGAGCTGTCTCAGGGCAGCCTGAACACCTTGGCCAGCAGTTTTGAAACCAGGAATTTGTGCTGCAGGATGGCTTGTGTCCATCCTGGGAACCAAGAGGAAGGGGGAGAGTTGTGGGTTTTGAAATGAGCAGAAATACAGCTGCAGTGTGCCTGTAGGTCAGCTACTCACAAGGCATTTTGGAACCAGTTCTCCAGCTGCTCCTGATATACACCAAAACTTAAAGATGCCAACACAAACCAAATACTTGCCTCAGAAAGCAAACGAGGGAACCAGCACCGCTGAAGCAAGCAGCAGTTGTTTCCACATCACACCCACACAATAGCTGCTTCATACCCTTCGGCATACCTGCCATCGCATCCTGGCCCTCTCCTCAAATCCCCAGAAGATCTTAAGATGAAGCTTTGTTTGCAGAAGATGGAATAGCTGTAGATAACAAGGATCCTACATGCTTAGGGGCTTGGGAATCCTTGCACTTCTCTGTTACAACAAACAAGGAAGGACAAACGCAACATTATAAATCAGAGGCACAATGTCAAGGCAAAAGCACAGACTTGAAGGATAAAGAAGGGAATGCTAACAACCAGAGGAAGAAATTCCCCAAACTTCACACATCCTCATGTTGCCCACTTCCTTTGCACTCCCTTAATTCAATTTTTTGTCCGTCTGAATAAACATGTGTAATGGGAACTCAGCTCATGGCCTTGCTCCCATTACTGTATCTTGCATTTAATTTCAATGTGTAATCTCACAGAAGCCCAGACATTTAACCTATTTGGATGGGGTAACTTTTAATAAAGGCTTTGTGTTTTTTCCTAAAGCTCCAGCTGCTGGAATCATGAGACCCAATGAAAATCCAAGGGTCTCAGTTGCAGGATTTTTGCTTTGTTTATTTTAAGATATCTCAAGTTCTCATGCTTGTGGGAAAAAAATAAATATTTTTTTAAAGCTTGAAAACGTGGTCTGAAAGTCCCTTAAAGGCTCAGGAACCAGAAGAGAAGATTAAAACTTTCCATTTAAAAAATTCTTTTATGCTAGTCTCCTAGCTGTTAATTCCTGTTTTGGGGGATGGGGTGTTTGTTTTTTCAATACTTTATCTCCAACAGAACTTTTTGCAGAATCAGATTATTCCTAATAAAAGCAATGGATGATGGGCCATGACTTCTGTAGCTTTACTGAAGATGATTATCCATTTAGCGTGTCCAAAGTAATTTCTCTTCTGTGCATATAAGGAGATGCAAAGCTATTTCAGGAGTTAATTGAGACCACAGTGCAGGAGGTGAGGTGGACAGACATACGGACCTATCACAAGATTTTTTAGAGAAAATATTAAAAGGGTAACAAAATGTCTATGCAGCCTCAAAACAAAGGAATTGGGCCAAAGCTGATCTGTAGTTATCATCCAATAATGCCAATGATAAACAAATGCCTGAATTAAGCTAATTCACTCTTTACAGCATCTCAACTGGAATTCACTAGAATGCCTTACCTACAATACCAACACCATTAACTTTAAGAAAAATATTGCTTTAGAAGTTGCTTCATTACTTTTTAATGGGATTTCAAGCTATTTCCTGACCACATTTTAAGTTTCATTGCCTAATTCATGTTTTGTTTTGTTTTTTTTTTTGAATGTGCACTCTCAAACTGCAATAGCAGCTTAATTATGCAACACTCTTTACTTCATAGCACAAGATGACGTTACATACAACATGTAGCATGCTAGCAGTACAGTTAGTTGCAGCCCCTGTACTGGAAGAGTAAAATAGATCTCATTTTCTTCCTTGTTGTTGTGAGAGAACTAACATGTACTTTGCCCAGCTCTAGCATGTTTGCATTTTCATTGAGAAAATAAAATCAACATATTTTCTAAAAAAATTCCAACTTCAGGAGTCTCAAGTTAGAGAATTTAAATCCAGTAAGTATAACAAGCTGACTGGTAATAGAGATGATAGAGAGAAAGAGAGGGAGAGAAAAATAGAGAATGAGAGCGTAAGGAAGAGAGCACGTGTTTATGTATGCAATATTGTATTAAGCTATGCATAAGCACAGCTTGGACAAATTAATTTATAAGTTAAACTCCCATTACTGGAACATAGATTAGATACAGTTAATTAAAAAATACCTTTTAATGATGCTTGCTGAGTAAAGTACACTACAGCTACAGAATGGCAATGGAAACGTTTACCAAAATTCAGATAAATCACTGTGGCAGTTAAATAGGTTAACTATTATAAAAGAGAGTGGACTGGTTCACTGCAATCTCACCATTATGTTGCAACCTCAGGCAGTCTAATTGGCTGAAATGGACTGACCCAGTTGCTACAGCTGCTTCCAAGCAGATCTAGCCATATTCACGTATGCATACAGTATTCCTGGCCTTTCTCTGGGTCATCATCAGCTTTCCAGCTGATCACAGCTGGAACAGTGATCCAGAAAGGACTGAACATCCACTTCAGGGCAGTGACTTTTCAGATCAACTAAGGAAGGAAGGAATTTTTTCATCTAGCAATCTCTTGTATCAGAACATTTACCAAACGGCTTTTACAGAGACCTTGTCCTGGTTGATGCATTTTATGGCACCCAAGCCCCTCGTGCTGCCCCAGTAGGTATTTCAGCTTCAAGAGGAATCACGAAGCTCCTGAATGCCAGGCTGCATAGAAAAGACTGAATTATCCATCAAAGAAGTTTCAGAAAGAAAAAACAAGCAAACAAACATGCCACCATTACTTTGGGGGACTGTGAAAAAATAGGAAACAAATCAATAATGAATAAATAATAATGCCGAAGTAAACAAAGTCATTGTTGTGTTGAGCACAGCTGTTCTACAGCATTTATGAAGTCTCTGGTTACACTGAGAGAGCTGTTTCCCAAGGAAAGAAAGGCACTGTATTGTACAGAAGGGATATACATTGACTTACTAGCAGGGGAAAAAAAGATCAGCAATCTACAGCAGTTCTAAGAAAAATAAACAACCTGATACTGTCACTTGGTTTACACCAGAATGATTACACAGGAGGCAGGATTCTTGCAATGTCAACATTCAGCTTCCTGCATCAGACATCTACTTACGTGCAACAAATTTACCTCTTGGAAGCAGTTACGTCGATTAGAGAACAGACTATTATATAGATGGTAGACACAGAGTAAATCATTGCCCTTGCTCAATTCTAGGAGAACAGGCTGTTCTACTTCGTCCTAGACTTCTCATCCCTTTTTAGTACGTACATTGGACTTCATGTATGTGTGTAATCTGCTGACCTATCCATTCCTGCACAGAGATATAAAGACAAGTGAAAGATGTTCAATAGAGCAAATACATAGAAAACCGATGAGGTACAGTGTACTGATGAACCATAGGGTTGTTCAGTTTAAACTACATTAAATCAGAGAGTAGAATTTTCCACTCAATTCAGAACAATTCATAGGCAGCGAAACTCTCTCTCAAGGCAACAATAAACAAGCAAAATAGCAGCAAATTAAGTGGGAAATTATCTTTTTTGGCAAGCATAGAAGCATATTGGAACACACTTTCCATTTCTGAAGATGAATGTATGTACACAAGCACGGTCTTTAAATATCGAAGACTTGATCTTCTCAATCTGATGCAGTGTTGGTTACAGTTAGTTCAAATAGCCCTAAAAGCAGAGGTGGACTTTTGAGCCAGAGTTCATCAGCTCAGTCAGAGAGAAGTTATACTCCTTCTGATATGGAAAACAGCTTAGATAGTTGCTTATAGAATTTATACAGTGCTAAAGATATATATGTGTATATACACACACACACACTAAGACACAGGTAATTCTTACTCCTGTGTTTACTACCTTCAGATTTGTTGCTCCAAGTCATCCCATCTTGCAAAACCAGGTTTTCTGCCTAACATTTACAGATGATTGTGGTGTAATAATTTCATTCTGAAAATGAAAAACCCATGCTTTCCAGTTCAAGAAAGCAAGCCATTAGTCAGAGCAATCTCCTGGCGGTAAGAAACCACTGATTGAGTTTTTACTCCACCCAATTCAAAGGTCAGAGAGTAGTTTTCCATCCCACATCTCTCTGTACCACACAGACCAGGAAGCTGAACCAAGTCTTCCACATCTCAAGCCAGTCCCTTAGCTGCCTACCACACTTTTCATGTCTGTACCCATGAGCACGTACGTTCTCTCTGGATTTTTTCAAAACTCTTTCAAACACACTCCCCCCTAGAAGACAATATCAAAACTGATGAGTCTTGCAAAAGACTTTGGCTCCAAAAAGAAAAAGCACTTCAACAAAATTTCAAATCCAAGTTTTCTGAGTAACGCTAGTATCATCAACAATTGCCAAGATAACAAAACCAAAGTGCACTGACAGAGTAAATCTAACAATACAAGACCATGAGCTAATTAGGATGGGAAACAGATTTCTGTAGTAATAAGTTTGTATTGCTCAATTCTTGTGAGGTTTCAGGTGGTGTTAAATAGATCTGTATTCTGTGCCGTTTTACTGGGATGCACTTAGAGGAACTGTTACACACACAATAATGTCTCCTTAATATTCTCAGGGAAAGGGGCAAAAGCAGGCAAATCAAAATTAGACAAAAAGTAAAAATTTAATACAGTCTATTCTTCAAAATGTCAAGAGAAAATGGCACCAAAAAAAGCATTTTATTTAGAAAGCCATTTTACTCTGATTGACCAGAGGGAGAGAGAAGGGAAAAAAAGAATCAGAAGCCACATTCCTACTCCTTTGCCTTCTTGAATGAATCCATTATGAAGCTGAAAAGGAGATTTAATTAAATCAGTTCCACTTACCAACCAAACCCTACCTATTTCTTTGCCAGAAAGACACCATTTCTTCTTGGTCCCAAGGGGGTGTTGGGAGGAGGCAGAGAAGAAGAGCAAACTGGATTTTAAGAGCAGGAAAGCAGAGGGTGCCATTACTTTGTTACTCAATTTAATAAAAAAAGAAAAAAAGAAAAAAACAAGCAGTGACATCAAGGCATTTGTTAGTGCCAAGGCACCACTGCTAGGACTCTTCTCATGAGGATGCAGGGTACCACATGCAGAACTCTTGGATGCTGAAAATAAATAAATATTCAAGAAGGGCTTCTGCTGAATTGTACTTTCACAGCACAAGCTGGACCAGTTCCAAGAAGAACCATGAAACTAAAGCTTTCTGTATATTACAGCCACTAAAATATGCAGTAATGCTAAATGACTGCAAGGAAAGCCTGTACTGTGGTAGCCTCTGCTAAACCTCATAACCAGCTCTTTCTCCTCAACTGTTGTACTAGGGGAAAAATATTATTATCACTGAAAATTAAAAATCAACTTCTTTAAACAGATGAGTCAGCAGCTGCAAGCTTAGCAAAACTAATTCTTCAAGTAGCTAACATCACCACACACGAGAGACCACCTAGGAATTACTGCCAGTTTTTTTACAGTCCTAAAAATCAGGGTATGAAGCAGAACGATCTCTGTGATGCTACGTAGGTGTTATTTTTACAATCCAGCTGTGATTACCAGGGAAAGAGCCTCTGGTTATCCTAGATATTCTGAGCGCTATAGGTTTTGTTACTTAGACTTTCCATGTAGCATCATTCACACCTATTAGCTTTTGACTGTGTGCCTGGTCTTGCTCCCCTATCTGAGCACACAGCATAGGTCCTCGCATCATCCGAGGCTCTGCAGCAGTATCTGAGGGCAGATGAGAATTTTCTTCTGCAGAGGAACATCCTCATGCACATTGCCATCTCAGCTCAGCAGCCCATCATTGCCCAGGGGCATGCCATGGCAGCTGCCTTTACAGACTGCTTGGAGGTGGCTTGTGTCACCAGTGCTCCACAGCCAAGGAACCTTCACAACTAAATTATCCAATCCTCAGTGTGTGGGAGGAGCAGCATAGCACAGGACCACAGGGGTGGCTCAGCACAGAACCAGACTGTGACACAATCCCACACCGTGGAGCTGAACCCAGATTTCACTTCTGTAGAAACCCAAGGTCAGTTGTCCCTCAACCTCTGTGGGATGCCTAGGCTTCTCAAAGCTCAACAGTTGCCCAGTGCTGTCATAAATCACGCTGCCGTCTCTGCTGTGACATTACAATGTAGGTTCACATTCACTACTGGACACATACCACACCGCAGCAGGATGCCAATTCTCACGAACAAAGGATCCAGCTAGTTAAGCAGAAAAATAAATCTCAGTTGCTATTAGGAGAGAAGTGAATTTTCAGTTTAAGTAGCTGCAACATTTCTTAGGATTGTTCTTTTTTTGTGCTTGTTGTTAAGGCTGGAATAACTCAGACATTAAACAGTCAAGAGTTCTATTATGCCAAACACAAAGTTAAATCCAAAACCACACTCAATTTAGACATCTAGCTTGCTAAGACGACTGCATTTTTCAGCCTACCTAAATGTCAGTATAGAAGAAAATCTCACCATGGTTATGGCGTCAGCTTTAACAAGTTCCTTTGACAGTAAAAACTTCACACCTTGTAGACATAGAAAACTATATTTATAATACAGATGAAAATAAGGATAAAAGATCTCAGCAAACCATACTTTTTCTTCTATTTTTCCAAGCAAAGGTAGGAAAAAGTAGATGGAGTTGTTCACTATCTGTTTTGAAGATTAAAGTGACACTGACAAATGAACAGTCAATTTGCCAAAAATTTGAAGAACTTTGTAAAGGGAAAGAGATTGAGTGTATTACAGCCTGTCACTAACTTCATAATGCAAAACACCATGCTTACCCATGAAAATCAGAAAGCCGCTCTGACTTGAAAATAGATCAGTCTACAATTTACTGTAAGTAGTAAACAAGTGAAAAGTTTCTTCTTGATGATTTTTAAGTATACTATAATAAACAGATGATTGTAATTTTTCCCACCCACTATCAACGACTATTTGCCTTTTGATATTTGTGCGTTGTACAGCAAATTAATCTCTTTCAAAACAAGTATTCAGAGCCTCTTCAGAAATTTTGTAGCCAGTTTATCCTTGAGATGCCGGTGCAACACACGCATTACCTGCCTGAGATAAAAGCTCATCCCTAGTCAAATGAAGCACAACGAGATGATCGGAAAATTCAGCATACATGATTTTACATTCTTAACAAAGGCTTAAAATCAGGTTCTATGGTGTTCTGGGTTCCGAGTGATCCTTGCAGTTACACAGCAACCTGCCAACAAAATAATAATGAACAAGGTAATGACTACTCACATGCACTGACAGTGTTACATAGAAAAACCTACATTATTTACCCACAAGTCACAATAACCAATGTCGTCACACCTTTCAAATTAAAAAGAAAAGTGGAACTTTTGCACGACATCCACTAAACTGACATGACCAAAATTAAAAGCATGTGTTTCGATTTATCCAAATATATAAACCCCTTGTCCTCCCGTCCTGATACACTTTCGCATGCTGCCCTCACTGAGGATTAAAAAGAGTAACGAAACACAAAGGTGCATAACAGCTGAGAATAGAGAGCCTCTGTTCATATTCAAGAACCAGGGACTGTTTTTAAAATGTTGCAGGCTCCCCCGACAGCTCCTGAGGAAACAGAGAGATTCACGCTGCACATTGGTGTCACTTCCAAGTTGTCACACAGCATACCACGGAGATAAACACTGCACATGTGAATTAACTGTCAGTTACTTGAGACTGTCAAACATTTCAATGGAACATTGTCATCTTAGTGGCAGATGAGCAAAATAACTGTGTTTATTCAAGTCTACAGTCATCCAAAACACACCTCATGAAATCCCAAGCTCTCAAGAGGGGGTGGTGGGAAGACAGCTAGAAGGCACCCTTCATTTGTTCTTATCACGTGTCAGACGTTCATGACAAAGCCCTTAATGCCACCTTTTATACCTATTTGCATAGCATTAACTGCTAAATTACTACAAATCCCTCGAGCACAGTAGTGCAACTCTGGCACTTCAACACCATGCCCACCACCCTGTGGTGCAGACCTGTCCCTAACCCCAGCTGCCCTCCCCTGACACAGCTCCATGCCGTTCCCTCGGGCCCTGTCGCTGTCACACAGAGCAGAGCTCAGCGCTGCCCCTCCGCTCCCTGTGAGGAGCTGCAGCCGCCATCAGGCCTCCCCTCAGCTCCTCTGCTCTGCGCTGAGCAAACTAAGGGACCTCAGCTGCTCCTCACACACCTTGCCCTCTGGATCCTTCCCCATCTTCATAGCCCTCCTTCAGGTGTTCTCTAATAGTTTTACATCCTTGGGGCATCCAAAACTGCACACATTACAGCACCTTAAAGGCCTTGTTATTTCAGCTGGCAAAGACAAAAGTACAAGAGATACAGACTGGTGCATAGAGCTTCAGCTATGCAGGCAGGCTAGGCTGAGACTACACTTTGTTTATGGGATGGAGAAGGTTCAAAGACTACCATGGAGACAAAGCTGGTACCAGAGCAGCACTACGTGGTGACATGGACACCTTGGGCATCCACCGTAGGGTCTCTGGCTAGTTTCAGGCACAGAACACAGCACGATGAACCAGAATGCTTGATGTTGAAGCACAGACCTGTTTTCCCAGCTAAGGTATCCATTGAGACACCTCACCATGGAGAGGAGCATGTGCACAAAGGCTTCATTAACTCCACTTGAAGCTGTAGGAAAAATGAGTCCTGGGGATTCATTGGGAATGGATGTCTGATGAACGTGCACTGTTCTCCACGAGAGGAAGAGACATCAGTTAATTCTTCCACTGGGACACAGAGAAAAAAGCAATTTCAACATGTGACACCAGCCACTGCAACTCAATACATGACGTTAATGTGCATACTCCATCCATTCTGGTAGCAGGTTGATATGTAGGATTAAGACCATGTGTAAGGATACATGTATAAGGATAAGAGAAAAAAAAGATGTGGACCTTTTACAGTTCTCTTAGACGTAAAATTCTTCTACTCAAACAGCCAAATCATAACAAACTTCATATAGATGCAGTGTGTGTAAAAAATGCTTCCTACAAATACAATTCCATTTCACAAGAACAGCTCAATCCCACTGATATTATTTATTCCACAGTGGGCAAATAAACTTGTAAGAGGGAAGTTAAGATTATTTATCTATAAAGAGAGAACTACAATGACAACATATGCATAGCCACTAGCTAAGCTTCTTCTCTTCTTCCATGCTTCTTCCCTGTTCAATTTTTTTTTTTTTCACCTTTCTCCATTCTCCCTCCCCATTTTTCTTTGAAAGATTTAAGAAAAAAAAGACAGAAATAGCTCCCTGTCTCTTTTGCATGATGTGTCCAGACCTAGCCATTGCTTGTGCTTCCATCCACATGCAAGATTCAACACAAAAACTGAAGTAACTGAAACTCTGGGTAGATTCATTTTTTTAAAGAGCAGGTGCCCATTTAAGTATTACCTATTCAGACTACACACAAATGTTAAGCGCTGGCCAGTGTTGCATGCACCTTTTATTACCAAAACAAAGTCATCTGATTTTAACTAGGCACCCTCCATCAAAAATGTGCAACTTTGTAAAATGGTATAACTAATTTTCTTTGAGCACCAATGGAACTGCAAAGCTATTAAAATATGGCTTGGGAATTTCTAGTCACTCAAATTCCTCAAGACTCAGCCAAACCCTTCAGGCCTTCTATGAGGATTAATCTTTGAGTAAGATTTACCACATTGTCAGAGACCACATAAATAATGAGAAAGCTGTCTTCCTCCCCACACCCTAATTGCGGTACGAAAGTCAGATGTTGCAGACTATCCACATAACTACAGATCACAGAAACCCTGCTCACTTATCATTTGCTGCTGTGAAATGCAGTCAAGGCCACATCAGTACTTCATCCCAAAAAGCAACAAATTACCTACACTTACATAGAAGTGTCCTGCAAGGAACATACAAGAGAGTTTGCAGACTAGGAACTGATTGCATAAGTCTAGAAAACCGAGTGTTTTAAGTACCTATTAAAGAATGACTAGACCATGAAGAGACATGGCAAGAAGCTTCTTAAACATTAAAAAGATGAAGCAAACAGCCCTACACACCCACTGGAACTTCATATGCAGAAAGATTCCAGCTGGCGATTAAAAGAGCCTTGGTGGAGAAGGAATACTGAAGCCCTAGGCTAGGTTCCTCAGCTTCCCTGAGTGTCACTACAACCATCAGTCCAGAACATTTTACGTAAAATTAGTCCCACCACAATGGAAGATAATAAACTGAATAGCCTCCTAGACGTTTCCACACCTTTTCTTTTTATGATGAGCGTAATACTCTACTTTAATAGACTGCAAGAGAAGGTTTAATCACATCATGTGTCACAGAAGTACTACTTAACACTAACATGGGAGCCAAAATACTCTTTGACTCTTCTGATAAGTCCATGCCTGGATTTTTTGATTTAAGTACTAACAAGTCAACTACATCTCTCAATCAGAACATATCTACCTCTAAAAGGACAGAATGGTATGGTAACTTTCTCTTCCCCACCATCTGCTTGCAATACATCACACAGCCCTCAAGACAGAGACTACTTTACTGCAAGTAGTGCAAAGCCTGACACACGATGTCTTGACCTGAGCTGTTACCTCCAGAGAGAGCTTTTCAGATTGTACCAGTGCTTTACCATTTAACAGTGAACACTACGGCTGAGTAGGTTAAGAAAGAACTGATAAAAATGGCACGTGACTGAAACTGAGGGGAAAAATCTTAGGTTGCAAACAATTACATGAATTAAATGAAGAATTTTTGGAAGGGTTCTCCTGCTCTGGAAAAGCTGGGAGATTTACAAGAGGACCACAAATGGCCACATATTGCCTCTTCAACAATAATTAACATCTAAACCACTAGCATTATTAAAAAGAAAATACTTTAGTCAACTAAAATATGGCAAGTAAAATTATTTTAAAAAATAAGCCAGTCTCTTCCTTTCTGGAGGCCTGATTTTCATTAATGTAATATTTCTGTTAACAGCCTCGTCTATGTAAGGCATCTGTAGAAAGTTTTTATTGTTAACTTAATAGTGAAAATCTAATAAAGGTTGTATTTGAATTTTCCTATTAAACTGACGTCAATGGCAGTCTGAGAATCAGATTGTTACAACCCAGACTATGAAACAAACATTCAAGTCAGATGCTATAAATGTAACCATTGCATGCTGGTTAAGTGTGTTTTAACATTTTTAATCAGGTCTTTGGGTAGAGCCAAGATACACTTGGCACAGAAAAGAGGGGGGAAATTATAAAAATGTACACATTTTTACTTGGAAAGTTGATTATAATTTATTTCCAGGAAAATGGAATAAAAATTTAGAATGCACACACATACACAGTGTTGCACTTGTGCAAGCATATGTACAAATATTGGAACATGGCCAAGTTGCAGGATTTTGATGTGATTGTCAGCACTTGCCACAAGACAGACTAAAGCTGACATGTTATTATTCCTGCAAGGTTCCATCCAGAAACCCGTGTAGCACAGGAACCCTAAAAAAGAGGAAAGAAAGAGGGGAACCAAAGGCAGTGTTAAAGCAGCACAGGAAACAGCATGCTGGTACGATGCAGACATAAGAAAAGGAAGGTATGTGTGTAGGGAGAGGAGCTTGTGGTTGGGGATCTGAAGAGTTTCCTGAGAACAATGTTACAGGAAATTTGAAAATTCCACCTGGGAATCAAAGGGAAGAAGGGGTCCTACACTTAATCAAAACCCTTGCTCTGTTTGGAAAAAAGTTCACCTTCCTCAATGTTTCAGACTTTTAAAAAGACAACAACAACAGAAAACCAGATAAAACCAGCAGAACAGGAATACCGTGGTAAGGAAGAGCTGCACTGGACAAGAACAGGTTGGGAGTTGAAAATGGCTTAGTTGGCCATCACCATTTTGGTCTCTGGAAATCTGCCAGTATGGGCACTGGTTGCCCACAAGCACACTGTAGATCTCTTGCCAGAGTAGCACACAGCAGGGCACCAACAAGTACCACGCTTCTGTATGTGCTGATGGTTTTCTTGCCAGAAGCCATGATAAGATCAAAGAGAATGAAAGAGTAAACAAAAAGTCAACACACATACATATGTCTGTATGATCTGCAGTTGTTTGTTGCTACCATATAGAGCCTGATCCTTATCAGATTTCAGAACGTGTGAAAGAAGGATGTATTGGAGTAGAGAACTCTCCATTTTTTCCCCACATAGAGAAGGATTACACTTTTGCATTTTCAACTAAAATAGAAAGGAAAAGCTCTGGAGCTTCGTAATAATTATGAAACTGCTTCAAATACAATCCCAATCACTGATTATTTCATTAACTAGATAACTAGCGTTTAAAGCTTTCTCCTCTTTCGACCTACAATGTACTCCTAGAGCCTGCAATAATGAAGTTCAAATTAAGGAGAAAAACAAACAAACCCCAAAAAAAGCCTGCTTTAAGGATCAACTACAGTTCACAGAACTTCAGGCTATTTTTTAATTTGATGCTAAAGAAGCAGCAATTTACAGATAAATGTAAGAAAACTGAATTCTGTTGCCAAATATTTTCAAGACTCTTGGCAGTAATCAGCAGCTTGGTCTTGGATGCCAGATTGGGAAGAGATGCAGCACAGAAGGGAGAGGGGCCCTGTGCCCCACATTGCACATAAAGTTAGGACCAAGAAATGGCAGTGCCAGTGTAGGCTCAGGTTGCCTGCTGCAGATCCAATCTCTCTGCAAGCTAGGGGCGTGCTGTGACGCTATACTAGAGAATGGAGTGATGCCAATACTTCAGAAGAGGATAGAAGTTCTGAAGTCCCTTCAATCCCTTCCCCTTTTAATAGGGGATATGTAAAATGCAGAGTCACAGTAAAGGAGAATAAAGAATATTCTCTTGAATAATGTATTTACTTGATGTGAAAATAAAAACTTTTAACTTCCTTCCAGTCAGTGTTACACTGAAATGCTGCAGATGCTGAAGCTGTGGCCTATCGCAACCTGCTGGAGCACAGCCTGCTTCTGGTTACACCAATGAATGTTTGCACTGTGCAGAGCACTGGGGAGAAGGTTTCCTGTGCAAGGCTGAAATGATCTCAAGCTTGATTTACAGTATATTGTTACACCACTGTCTAGACGTGACTAGCTAGCTCAGGAACCGATAACAGCAAGCCCCCAACAATAAGCTCAACAGAAACTAATATATCCTGCCAACACCGTGGAGCTGGCATACCTCTGTGGGACAAAACTTCTCTTGCATACAACCATCTCAGCAGACTAGTCTCCTATTCTTGACTTTCTCTGGGTGACGGAAACGTAAAGTAAACTTTAGGATGCTGTGACACAATTTGCACAATCTCCCTGAGGTCAGTTATGGGGAATTTTACAGCCCCTTTATGACATTTCACCCAGTTGCAAAGGGGAAGGATTGTTCTGTTTATGGTTCCAGCTTACAAAGTCTCCCTGGTGCAGGTCAAAGCTCTCATCTGTAGACTAGCAAAGTGCTGCCATGACTGCTTCAGGATCTTGGAAAGGACCAGATGGATTACTTTTGCTAAACCAGTAAATGGCATTGTCTAGCCAAGGTGGAGCTTACTTTGGCAGAAGATTCTGCAGGAGGATTAGCAACAGCACTAAGAGGACTTTCTTGCTTGGAATAAGTGCACCTGGGCTTCTGTTGACAGAATTATGCTGGTAAGAGTGGAGCAGGGGCAAAAGAAAAAAAATCACTTCCTGACCAACCCAATTGTGCCAGTGAAATCTGTAAGCATTGAGTCAAGCTTTAGAAGAAAGTACTCTGCAACTCCTGGCACCTGTTGTTATAGTGGAAATTTTAATCACAATAACCTGCAGTAATTAAATGGACCACAGAAGGACTTCTGCCCTCAGGGAAGGGATAAAAAAGAATATTATTTCCTTCAACAAGATGGAGTATATCCAGCACCAGTAGAACTGGGCAGGACTGGGTGTAGCAGTATCGACATCTCACGCAACAGCTACTAGCAAAGAAATCAGATACAGGAGATGCGGGAAATTTCAGTGCCTTTTCTCTTCAGTCATGTAACTTTTCATCTTTACCAGAAGCTCCTATTCCACTGCAAGGAAAACAAATTACCGCAGCTGACAGTCAGCTGGGATGCACTGCTGCATGAAGAGCTAGGTGTGAAGTTGAACAGCAAGTCTGGAATATTCTTGGAGATGCAAGGAAGCTCATTCATCAACAGCAGGTCCTGGGCATGGCTGGTCAGTCAAGACAGCTCTCAGAGAGGATGGAACACAGAAGACCTCAATAAGGAGGATGAGCAAGGTAAATTTCCAGTAGGTTCTTAGGAACTTCTGCAATTCACACTACATTTGGCAAGAACAATGGGTCCAGCAATAACATGTCGTAAGTTTCATATGCTCAATTCTCAGGTATGGGTAGAGAGATAAATTTCAGGACCGCTGCACAGATATCTAAAAGCTCACTATTTTGAAATTCATCTTCATTTTTGAAAGCTGAAGACCTCATTCAACCTAGCATAACTACCATTTTTCAACCAGACCCACTTATTTATCCAGTATATAAGCCTTCCAAAGATTTTAGGATGCATCATTTTCCCACTGCCATAATTCAATTCACCATAATACCAGCTTTCATTGCGACTATGTACCTTCAAAGATAAACAGTTACCAAGTCCCCCTATGGTAACATCCATCCTATTTTATCTTTAACAAGGTTGCAATGGAATGACAAGTGTTATTCTGAGCTGAATTTAGTTCTTTCTGGTTGACTTAGCAAATCTTGCCCAAATCAAATGTTAATCACAGATACATTCTATAAAACTTAATGCTTAGTAACATCCAAAATAATAAACTTAAGAGGATTTCTATGGGTCAATTCATCTAAACTCTTGCCTACTAAACATTCTAAGATTTTTCTTTTGATGAGTTGGCACTAGCTACTATGGCTAACCCTGTGGCCACATTCCCGTTAGGAGGAGATCTGTTTAAATTTCTTATCTACTGTATTTAGAAGTTTTCAGGAGAAAAAAATCCACATACAGAGTTGGTGACTTCCAGTAAAGTACATAAGATAGTGAAAAAATAAAGCAGCCTATGCTAACAGAAATATAATGGGAGACCTGCTTGGTTGTTTTTTGTTTGTTTGTTTGTTGTTTTTTTTTTTTTTTTTTTTTTTTTTTGCTATTGAAGTCTTTCTGTCACTATCATTTCAGAAACAGTGGCCTCTTTCTCAAGGAAATTGTGACTCATCATATACAAGTGGGACAATAAAAAAAGAGATGAAAAAGGAAAAAGACATGAATTTATTACTTTTAATTTTAGGGATGCTATTCCTCCCTAGCACAGGGATTCACATTAGATGAGCTACCATACACGCAGGAGAAACTGTTCTAAAGACAGTGATTTGGATAAGGCTGTAAAACTACCCAGTTAGTACATTTGCTGAACAAAAATGTGTAAGCTCCATGAGGAAGTTTAATACTAAGCCAGTAGGAGCAAGTTTCTAAGTAGTACTGGTAGCAGCAATATAAATCTTTAGTAAGCAACCTAGACAATCAATACCAGATTGCATCACTTCTCTAGGAGCTTGCAATAAGCCTTTCAGCTACATACAAAAGATACAATAAGCAGCAGATCTTAGTACCAAAAAGCTGTTCTACTGTTATTCTTCATATTTGTGAAAAGATTCAAAGTACATTTAACAACTCTGACTACGACAGAGAGAGCAAGATCTTTCACAGAGCTAAGCTAATAGATATATATGACAGTAGGATTAAGTGTTTTAGAAGTGTACTACTAAACAACAGCAACCTAGAGCTGAGGTAAGGACCTGCAGCATTGCTGACATCAAAGAAACAAGACCACTACAGCAGGCCTGACTCTAACCCAGAGCGTTTTTTAAACATGGGGCAATCTGTAGCAGCACAAGAGTGAGAGACACACATAAAAAAACCTCATAAAGCAGGTTGACCCCAAAGGACTTAAGCTGCCTGGGACTAAGTCTGAGAGCTCACAGACATCAAAGACAACAATCACATGTCAATTTACAAGCAGAGATCTTTGAAAACTTCTTGCACTGGAAAGTACAGATTCTTTTCCTTCTGCTTACAAACTTCTGAGACAGTTCCTCAAAGTATCTAGCTATCACCATGCCCATAGCCAACACTAATCTTCAGTAAGCCAAGCCTCTGTGAAAGGCACGTTTAAAAGCAACCTGAATAAATGAAAAAAGCATCAGTGAGCACAAATCCTACCAAATCCCTAAACAGCCAATTGCAAATACAAGTTCACTGGGGAAATAACAATGTTAACATTTACAATACCTTTGTCTCTCTAAAGGAGCTGGCGCAACATATGCAGCTCTAGTAGCTGTAATCAACTTAGTTCTCAGGGCCAGGAACAAAGTTTCTATTTTCACTGACTTTTTAGTCTTTCTCAAGAAACATCTTACAGCAAGTGAGCACCCCACATTACAAAGCTAGAAGTAGAAATAAGCACTTCTAGTTTATACTACATGAAACAAGATATCAAAGTCTACATCACCTGGAGACAATGGAAATGAGCAGTATCGCAAACAGGGAAGGTTTATGAGAAAAATCATATGGAAAACAACTCGTCTGACCTCAGAGAAAGAAGAAGTTGAACACGCCAATGAAGTTAAAACTAAACGAGCTAAGTGATATAAAGCTTGTGTCAAGCAGGAAGGCTTACACTGCTTTTATCAACAAGGAAAGGAATCACACGAGCAAGGATACCACCAGCAGAGGCTGTCACCAGCAGGCACTGCAGTCCCTCCAGGTCACCACCACTGGCATTACCATGGGAAAAAAAAAATGGGTAAAATCAGCTTCCACCAATCAATGAGCCATCGTTCCAGCAGCTACCTGTACTAGAAGTGCACATATCTCTAGGTTAGAGACCAGGGGTAACGATCACGTTAGGAAGTTCAACTTTGCCCTGCTATATAACTGTTTATTTATACTATAAAAAAGAAAAATCAGATTAAGGTACATCTCTTAAGCACACACATACACACTGCCAGGTACAAGGTGATCTTGATTTGCCTGGGGCCTCTAAATATCACTGTTAACATCGTGAACAATAAAAAGGTATGTTGACTCTTGATTTGAATAGTTCTTCATCAGAAGAAAGAAATAAGTGAAAAAAAATACAAAAGTATCCTATTCTTAATTATAGGTATGTGCCTCTAAGATTCAAAACTAAAAGGAACCCACATGTCCTCCTCTCACTTCAGTACACTTACATACTAACATCTTTTAATTACATAATTAAATTTGCCTCTTATTGAAACAGACAAATCACCAACCTGTTTCTAAATCCAAGCAGCTGAATGCCTCAGTGTAAGGATCCGCAAACTTCCCTTCAGGAAGTAAAAAAAAAAAAATACATACGATTCCCAGTCAATGCTTTCATCAAATTCTTAACAGTCAACAAATTTTTACAGGGATAACAATCTAATGGAACAACCTGAAGCAGCTCAAATTGTTGTTTAGGGCTCACTATTCTGCGTTTCCCATCAGACAAATTATCCTCTTACTATAATATTGTTTGTGCTAAGGATCCAGTGCATTGTGTCCCTTGAAGTCCTTGATCAACTGTCAACATACAAAGAACTAATGCTGGAATTTGCAAACAAACTGAAGCACAGAGGACAAGACAGCACCCAAGTACCAAAGTCCCCAAGTAAGCAAGAGCTTTACATCAGGATGCACATATATGCAGTAGAATATCACTACACGTAAGTATAAAATATAAATGTACATGCTGCAGGAATTTGTGCAAATTTTCTCAGGAGAAAAAACTCTTCAAAAATGAACAATTAACATCCAGTAATCAGAGCAGCACATGTATTTGTGCTTCATGCACAAAGTCAAAGCATCCTGACTATGGTTTCTGCAAAGATCAAAGTCAGCTTGCAGTCAGACACCACTCTGGGATAGATGTTTGAGACACCACATGAAGGAGTTGTGCACAGCAAATCTTGTAAGAAAGAATGACCCTGAAGGCTAGAGGATGAGTTTTGCACCAACGTCTGTGTAGCTTCCAGAAAACTTAGGGAAGGAACTAAAAATCCTGCATACATGATCCCTTCAAGCAATTTGATGTTGCAACCAAACTTTAAACATGCAATCAATCAATAAAACCTCAAAGGATTCAAAAACTTACAATATACATTTAATCCAGAACTTTTTTCACTGAGAATCATGAATCAAGACACACATCCTACTTCTGTTAATAAAGATAATTTTTCATTACGCTCAACGCTACAGAAACATCATAAAACAAGGCATCTTAGTTTTGATTAGCAGATCATCACAATTTAAGCTTTTCTTATTACTGAAGAGGTTTCTTAAGATAAAAGGATCTTAAGTCCCTTAAAGCCAGTTAATGCCTGTTTTAATGGAAAAAGTAACTTTTTCCAGCTGTGAAGCAACCCTAAACTCCTAGAGGCCTAGAAGTCCCACAGTCAGATTTGATTTAAGAGGGTTTTCAGGACCGAAAAATTGTTTTGAGCTCAGGGTGCACTGTCAGACCACAATAAGAGGAAAATGCATACAATATGCCAGAAATACAACACTAGTACATGAAACAAATGCAACACTTTCCTACAGTGTTAATTACGCCACTGTGCCTGCCAGTCTTATCACACACAACCACACTACAGACCTCCAGGCTGTCACATGAGGGATGACAACACAGCAACAGTAAGCCTTCTGCAGGACACAAAAGAGAGTTGCTATTAACCCAACCCCACAGAGTTCTTGATTTCACAAATGTTTTCCTTTTTTTTTTTCCAGTTCTCTCTGTTTTGCAGAAGCCTCTGCATCTGGAGGAAAAAAATGAAGGTGAGCGTGAAGGGAGGGATGAACAACGGCAAACTAAGGAAACATCATTTTTTTCATGTTGAAAAAGAGGAAACAGATTTTATTGTAAAAGTTTTTCAGACTGAAGAAAAAAAAAAAGTATTGCCAAAACATTTTTTCCTGTATTAGCAATCTAAGTTCTGACAGGACCTTTGCCAGTGCTTCCTTGGGATGGAGACCTGGACAACTGAATCATCTTTCCTCTTGTTCTTCAAACACACAAAGGAGAAAGCAATGCTGAATCACACTGTGTACACCACAAACTCCTGAGCTGCCGTGCATGGCTGAGATGTATGCTGGGTGCAGTGGGCCAGCCCAGTCCCTCCAGCCTGAGTAGAACTATAGACACAGGTGTGAATGCTACTAGATCACACAGGGTTCTTCCACACAAACTGCCATTAGGAAAACAAGTTCTCAGACAGAGAGGTGGAATTTGCAGAATTGCAAGGGTTGAAAGGGATTCCCAAAGATCATGGAATCCAACTCCCTGCTAAAGCAGTTCCCTACAGAAGGCTGCACAGGAAGGCATCCAGGCAGGTCTTTAGCATCTCCAGAGAAGGGGATTCCACAACCTCTCTAGGCAGCCTGTTCCTGTGCCCCTTGTTCTGCTGTTGCCCACTCACTGACGTGACTCTCACATTTCAGATAATTATAAGCAGCGATGAAATCATGTCTCAGCTTTCTCTTCCCCAGGCTGAACTGTCCCAGGTCTCTCAGCCTTTCCTCAGAAGGGAGATGCTCCAGGCCCTAAATCACCTTTGTCACCCTCTGTTGGACTCTCTCTACAAGATCCCTGTCTTTTTTGAACAGGAGAGCCCAGACCTGGATACAGTACTCCACATGTGGCCTCACCTGGGCAGAGGTAGAAGGGGAGGATCACCTTCCTTGACCAGCTGACCACACTCTTTTCAATGCACCCCAATCCCTACAAAAGTTTGACAAAACAGTTAATTTGATCAAGGCCAGTTCTTTTTTCTTCGTAGTGAAACAACAACCTAATCATACAATAAATCACTGTCACACACAGTAACACTCCCTGTTAACAGATTCCAAGTATGTGGTATTCCTTTACAACACCACATTTAAAGAAACACCCCCAGGTACACACACACACCCCAAACAGAACACCCAGGTTGCAACATCAAGCAGCAGAAGTTAAGAGTTAGCATTGTTCAAGGAAGCAATATTCATACGTGCACTTTTATTCCAACTATGCTAAAGAGATGAAACAAATATACAACTGGGTGTGTGAGCTACTTGTTGTTTTTCTGTATGCATAACCATTGTATTTTAGTTCCTAGAAACAACCTGCTGCCCTGAGAACCCTTCCAATGCTGCTACTGCTTCATTTGTCAGCAGTCACAGTGTCTGCTCCTCTTCAAATGCACTCCATACCCTCTGCCTGGCCATCCTGCAGCGCCTTCTCTTAAACTTCTCTTTTTCTTTTCTTCCTTTTTTTTTTCATTTTCAATTTTAAAAACATAAATGTTCTCTCACTGTCAATAAGGGTGCCAGTAATTACTTTCATTTCTCAAGCCTTTTCCCATTTTGCTGTAGCAATTGGTCCAGCCTGTGATTACAGTTTGACATATTTGGCATGTCAGTAGTTGAGAATGTCTTTTAGAAGTTGCAGACACTGAAATTACACAAGTCCCCTTTTAAATTAGTAAATCATTTCTTCTGTTTAAAATTTAAATATAAGAGAGAGAGGGCAATGATAATGAATCTCTGATGGGACTTCAGGGAGCAGTTAGCAGTCTCTTGCCTTCTCCAGCAGAAAAAAAGGGGAGCTGTTCGATTTTTGCATCTCACACTAACTGAGTTAAGTACTGTCCAAATTGCTGTACCCGTGCACTACCTATCACTTGCTCTTTGAGCAAAGTGGGTGGGGGAGGGGGGATTGAGAAGTACAGCAAATTACTTGGGCTTCAAGTATTCATGAAAATTTTAGTCTACATGGAAATGTTAAAGGTTCCAAAACGCTTCTGTTGTGGTTGCTTAGAAAGGAAGCACAGCACCTAGCATAAACTGAAAGAATGGCAAAAATAAGGTTTGAAGAGGAACAGGCTGAATAAACCTTAAGAGACAACAGAGGTGTGCTTCATTTCAAAGCCCATTACTATATAAGTTACTGCAATCATTTTGTTGGTTTCTTGCACTCCAATTCCATACTACTGCACAAAGTAAAAAGCATAAAACTGCATAAAACATATTATAGTGAATAACTGAGAAATCTTCATCTCTGCCTCTGACATTCAGCTTTGCCTGTAAAAAACACCTTCATATATTAGCCTTTTGGTGACTGAGTGTACAGAAAAAATAAACCAAAAGCTGACGTTTAATATGAGGGGAAGACATACAGCACATCATACCTGCAAAGCCACTTAATCCAACAGTGCTTATCATTTAGGGAAAAAAAAATATAAAATAAATACTTGATCATTATTACATCAATGGAAATTGGCTTTGCTACAACCTATCCTGACCTTCTCTCCTCAGCTCTGGAGATGATGGGGCTCCAGTCTGTAACATTATAATGTGATGGAAAGTACAGCAGTAAAGCAGGGTAGATAAGTCTTTGGCTACAGCAAATAGAACAAGCACAAATACAGCAGATGTGGATACAGAAACAAAGGAAAAAAAAACTGCTCACCTTTGGAAGGCCTCACACATACAAGAATCCCCAATAATGTATTCTTGTCTCCACTGCCAACCCTTAAATGAAGTCTGCAAAGGGCTGGATCCCGACTCCAGCCATTCTGGTCACTCAGGTACAATGCATTCACCTGAGCTCCCCTGGGTTAGCCCTGCCTTTACAACAGATGCTCAATCACAGGTTCAGGCCATGACTTAACATTTCTGCAACAAGCCCATCATGTGGCCTATTGCCTGTCCCCACGGCACCCTGCACCTCACCATGAGAGACAGCAGATTTAATGACAGGTCAAATGATAGATTCATTAGCAACTTACAGAATTGTAAGGCTGACAGACAGAACAGCCTTCCTTGGAAAATAAAACCCCTCTGTTGACCTGCTTCTACTGCTACTTACTTCTTTCCACTCTTAGGTGAGATGGTTGAGGATGCTGATCTTCCTCCTCCACTGCTTCTCACTGTGAAGGATGCCAGCCAAGCCCAGGCTCTTTGGAGGTGGTTGGTATCTAGCTGCCACAAGTTTAAAAGGCAGACCCAGAGCACTTAAAAAAAAAAGCTTCCGTTCACCAAACTCGTCACCCGATTTTCATTGCTGATGTCATGAGAAAAACATACAGTCTTCCTTTTATCTTCACTAAGATAGGATTTTATTGTAGCTTGACGGCATGAACTTTTATCTTGAACGAAAATCACCGTGGGCCTCAGCATGGCCACACAGTTGCCAAGTGAGGACTTTTGCATGCTTGTTAGGTACACATCTCCCACCTGTGCTAATGGCACAGCTCTCCTGCTAGCTGGAACTACTCCTCTGTATGCAGATAAACTGCTTTCCCCATCACAGCCCCTCCTAGATATCTCCTTGTCCTTTTCCTACACTTCAACTTTGTAAATCAAGTAATGTTCTTACAAAGCGTTCTTGAAATAAAACATTTGTATCAAGCAGGATAAAGTTTTACTAGCATTTTCCCCAAAACAAACATTCCAGATGAATTTCAGTTTTGGTCAAAAAGCTATTCATAGTTACTTTGATTAGGTATCCCTTTTTATAAATAAGGAGGCAATTTAAAACACCTGGAATATAAAATACCTCTTTGTATGCAATGTTTTGAGTACGAGGCCATTAATTTCATGAAATTTACCTTGTGCTTCAAAGTTAACTGAGGTGACTGAACTAGGTGTTACCTCTGAGCAGCTGAGCAACAGTTCAGTGCTTGTGTGCAGAGCCCTGCTATCACCATGCAGCAGCCAGCAGCCCTTGGGAGCAATCACACCACCACTGGCTTAGGAAACAGGGATATAAGCTGCACAGAACAGCCCCAAGAACAACAGCAGCACCAGCAAACTAAGCAATCTCACAAGTATTTCCTTTAGGAAGGAAAATGCAGGAGCATCAGCAGCATCAGCCACTGTCAGAGAATAAAATTATGTACCTGATCTGATGAGATGTGATAAGTGATAGGGCACTTCAAGGCTGTCAATTGCAAGGTTGCTGCCAGGCCTCCAGACCCTATTTTAATACACCTCCCTAGGATAATGAAGACTGGAAGTGGTGGTTTTGCTGCTATTGAACAACATGTAGAGAAAGTCTGAGCCACAATGTGACAGAAACAACAAAAAGGAGAGGGGTATCTCACCAGGAAGGCTGCTGCTGCAGCAAGGTAAGCTCCCAGCAAGCGTGTCTGTCAGAAGTTGCTTTGCTTCATGGTTACTCATATTTGAGTGCAAGAGGACAGAAGAGTCAGAATTTGGGCTGGTGGCTTTGCAGAAGTTTCCCTATTTATTTCAGAAGCATAAGCAGTTTGGGGTTGATTGCTTCATCCCAGCACCCAGTACATCATCAGAAATCGATTTAATTCTACCAGGCAATGCTGGCACAAGCTAGGCTTTCCAAGTTTCCCCAAGGCACCATGCAGGGCAGGGCAGCAGCTCTGTTGGAGATCCCTGTGCTTTGTCCTGCAGAAACTTGCTCACCTGCTAACACTTTGCTGCCTCATACGATGATAACGATTCAGGCTGGGAAGACCCTGTGAGATCTCAAGACTACACCGTGTCTGGGCTGAATCCCTTCCCCCTTTTTATCTCATTAAAGTTCTACAAAGCAATGGCCCTCTCCAGAGGTATTCTCCTACGTAATTTCCAGCAATTACAAATTCCTTCCGACACCAGGGACTTGTGTGTGTCAGCTATCATTATATGCACATCCCTTGTCAGGCCCTCCCCCAGAAAGACTCTTACACCAGGGCTTCAACTTAAAATCTAAATTAATAAAGCAAAGGATGTGGAAAATGACACAGTAATTCCATTTATAAAGGAAGTCACAGATACTTCAACATAAGCTGCCCAAAGCAGTTGAGCAACAGGCAAGAACTGATGTCAAATCTGATTCCCAAGCTGAAGTTTAATCCCCAAACCATGCAGAATGCTGGATAAAAGCGCCCTACTGATGCCGTTCTCCAAAGCTATTCCATCTCTGACTGTAATTTCCTGACCTGTTCCCACATCAAGAGGAATTTCCGTTACCTTCATGCTGACTCCCGCTCCTACACAGGCAAATGACTGAGTTCTTTTCCCTCCCTGTCCTCCTTTCACGCAGTCTCAGTAACCAGCGTGCTCCAAAAAGACTGCTTTCATAGTATTTTTGCTAGACTCTGCCCACACAGCAAGACAGACAGACCAACAGCCACACAACATGTGGTACATACAGGGTCTGCTGTATCCAGGGTAAAAAGGGTTAGGGGCCCAACATCACCATGCCCCTTAGCAGTGTGGTTTTAATCACCAGGGAAGAACCCAGAGAACTCCCCATGAGGCCATCTCAGCTGTGATGCAGCAGAAAATGCCCCTTAACCACAGACCCCCTCAAAGACCTCTGATTCCTTTGAATGCTGGAGCCACTTCAACACTGCACAAGCAGTTGGCCTTCATTCTTTCCCCTCTCCCCCCAAGTCAGTCTTTTATGCTACATTTACAATATGAACTGGCATTTGAAAACATCAGTCTCCTCATTAAATGTTAAGATGATCACTGGAGAAAAATATGAAAAGCCCCAGCATGACATCTTTGGCTTAGTGCTCATCTATCATTCCTTTCAAATGTTTGCATTCAGTTACAGGATAGAAGACCTCCAGGTTATGTTTCTTGCAAAATGCTTTCCCATCTTGCATTGTGCCACTACAATACCTACAGCTCCATGCAGAAACAGCATCTCAATAGGTTTTTAAGGGCAATTGTGTTTTTTTGTTTGTTTGTTTGTTTGTTAAATCAAGTCAGGTCATGGATTATATTAACAAGATTTGTTTTCATTTCCAGTTACTCTTCAAATTATTAATATTATGCCCTGGAAATAGATGGAGTATTTGTGGTTTGCAGTGCACACTGACAAAGGTTTATTAGGACAAGGCATACAAAGCCTTGTTGCCAAAAAAAAAAAAAATAAACAAACAAAACAAAACAAAATTTAAAAAAAATAATAGGGAAACTTCTCTAGGCAGTCGAAAGTAGAGCATCCACTTCTGAAGTACTTTCCCCTTTTTTTTTCTTTCTTCTTATTCCTTTTTTTTCCTTTCACTTTTTTTTTCCCCATTTCTTTACCTAATAAAGTCCCTGATGTGTATTTTCCTAATCCTCATTTTTGACAGACAATTGAAACAGGAATCCTATTAAGTGAAGTCAGAAACATCCTCTTTAATAGCAAATACAAAGATAATTGAACACAAGAGAAATTTAGGGACTAGCAGGGTGTTAACCAGAGTGCAGCCCTCAGGTAGCTGACCTTGTATGAGATGAGCTTGGGACGCCCTACAAACTAGCTTCAAACCCTTGTTGCACCCTGTGTTTTCCAGGTGAACTTGCTCAAGTCTCCTCCCTCCATTTCTCCAGTTATATGTGGTGCCTGGAACATTTCACAGTTAAATGCTGAACCAAAACTATGAATATTTTAGATGCAGTTTGACACACCATGTTAAAAGACCAGCTAAGAAACATTCAACAAAAGAAAAGGAAAAATGTCAAAAACAAACAAAAAACCAACAATAAAACACCATGTCAACAGAAATGGGGGAGCAGAGAAATAGTTACTTGGAAGTGAACCTTGAGGAGGGCAGGAGGGAAGTCTGTCTGATTTTCTTTGGATACAGCCAGGCAGGAAATCATTGAGGTGGGTTAAAATACCTTTCTTGTACACGCTTTACAAAGAATTTCCTCTGATTACCAGAGTAAATTTGTTTTCACATCAATCTTTATAAATCACAGCTGTGGTGCTTTATTCCCTCTCTCCCCTCTCCTTATTTTCATCTATTAATAGGTCTGCAGGTACCCACGCATCAATTAAAAATAGGCATATATACTTATTCTATATATAAACACTTCCACTTTGCAAACATGTTCTCTATGTAACATAGCCCTGGTCCTGAACTGTGTCATTTGCACTTGTACTGCGGAGACCACAGCACAACCCTCCTGTCCCTGTTCTGAGCCCAGGATGCCCGAGTCCACAGAGCCCCATGCACAGGGAGAGAGACACAAACATCAAGGATGTAATTCAATTAACAGCCCTCTAACCACTGCAGACTCACAACTGGAGGCACCAGAATGACAGAAGCATCATCCTATGCAATATTCCCTGTTTATTTTGTTGGTGGTTTGTTTTTTGCAGGGGAGGTTGTTTTATTTTTTAATTAATTCTGCTTTCCCAGTTCAGGGGAAGGAGGGTAAGACATATGAAGGAACTTAAATATAATGTAGAGCTACATAGTTTTGCATTTTCAAAGCTACAGAAGTCTCTGGAAATAATTTTAACCAGGTATTTTAAGCTACCAGTGTGGTCAGCACCACTTTCCAATGCCGTTCTCCAGTTTTGGAACCTAGCATGAGAAGGAAGGAAGGGGTTTATCTTTCCAGTTCAAAACACTCCACACTCTTTTCTTCCTTTGATCTAAAGGAGAATCATGAAAATCTTAGTTACTGTCACAGCTTATTTTCCTCAAGGCTGTCACCTCCCCTGAATACACAGCTCAGTCCTCAGATCCCAATTCATTGTGCTTCCCAGACTTCTAAGGAAGGTGGAATGCTCCAGCTCTGGACTGCACTGCCCCAGCCTACTGACATTCATCCAGCTGAGAAACTCTTCTTCATCTGAGACATTTTTTAAAAGAAACCTTCTCACAGTCAAAGCTGCTTTATTTCTGTGATGAGCAGTATTAACTAGGGAGTTCTTTAAGAGGATTTAACACAAATTTAAAAGAGGGCTTTTATTACAGGTCATAGTACATGTACTTAGTTCTTAACAAGGCAGGTAAGTTTTGAAAATGAGACTCCTTTTTCAGAAAGATACCTGAAGGCATCTGATGTATTCCTAATGACTGTCAAAGCATTCAGAGGTATCCTCTGGGAATTATTATCTCCTGGAGTTGATTGGGCAATTTTACAGTTGGCAAGCAGAGATTCCAACAGCCATCTAAGAACCATCCAGTGAGCTCAGGCTGAAGGAACTCCAAAAAAGGAAGAAAAAAAGGAAGAAAAAAAAGGAAGGAAGGGAGGAAGGGAGGAAGGAAGGAAGGGGGAAAAAAAGGGAAGGGGAGAGGAGAGGAGAGGAGAGGAGAGGAGAGGAGAGGAGAGGAGAGGAGAGGAGAGGAGAGGAGAGGAGAGGAGAGGAGAGGAGAGGAGAGGAGAGGAGAGGAGAGGAGAGGAGAGGAGAGGAGAGGAGAATGAAAGAGGGGAAAAAAAAGAAACAAAGAAAGAGAGAAAGAAAAAGAAAAGAAAAAAAAAAAGGAGAAAAAAGAAACAACTCAATATGAAGTGACAAGCATATAAAAAAGCAACCATACAAGAACTGCTGGGTGGGGTGGAGGGGTGTCACACCTCGAACATGCTGTACTTGACCTGAACACATCCCCAGGCCTTTCCTCACGTGAAAGCTCTCCCAAACTGGAGTTCTGCTAGCTGACGTAAGCGGGGACAGAAAGGCCTGGCCCTTGGTGTTTTGTCACGTCCTTCAGATTTCCGTCTCCTACCCAGCTCCCAGCCGCTCCATCTCACTCACACCGCACAGCACTCTGCTGCCAGCCACAGAGGCACTGAGCTAACAAGCGAGCTTCATAAATCAACCTGTAGCTCGGCCAAAACAAAGAGCAGTGAGAAGCCTACCTGGGACCCAAAGCTACCATTGAAAGGGAAGAAAAAAGAAAAGTAAACAAAACTCTGCCACCAATCACAACTTGATAATGCAAACCAAACAGCACAGCAGCTCCTGAATCAAGGAGGAGTAAAGCAGCAGAAGCAAGAAATTCTCTGTTTATTTTCTGGGAACACTAGGCTAAGAAAAAGCAAGCATCCAGATCTGCACGGAAGAATATCCAAAAGTCTATTTTAAAAGAGCCTCTCATGTATGCATGTGAAATTTCCCTTGTTGAAGTGCTTTATTATCATTACTGCTAGAAAGGCTTTCCCAACATCTAAACCAATCCTCCTTTGTTACAAAATAGGCAGGATGAAAAAGAAGTCAGCTACCAGCAGACACAGAGCACACTATTCTTTTCTGGTATCTTCTGACATATCAGAAAAGATTTAGGTTTTGTTTGTAGCCACGTCCTCCCTCTCCAGTCCCCTCAAAGAATGTTGTTTGTATATACAAAGCAGGGAGGAGTTGTCAAGTACGAGAAGAATTCAGGAGGAACTCTGGACTTCCAGCGGACACCGGATGTGATGTGTTTGGCCTCTGTGGCAGGCAAGGGGAGACCAGACAAACATGTTTCCCTTCAAAATAAGTTTGATTCAAATTCCTGGCTCATTTTGCTGAGCATGAAGCTAAGCAGTCTCAAGCAAGTCACGCATTTGAAGGACATAAGGTTAGATGTGACAAATGAGGAATATGGCACTGATTCTTCAGCTCACTTAATGTGGTATTTTGATTGCCTCAACTATGGCCAACAAGATACAGCTCACTCAAGAAGAGTTCAGCTTCCCCTGAAACCTAAAGAAAAGCAATGCAACCTTTCAACTTGGAGCAGCTCAATATTAAAACAGAGCTCACAACTTCAGTGCCCCACCTCTCACCCCTGCTTCTGGGCCAACAAGAACTAACTCTAACTTCTACAGCTTTTCCACAACCATGTTTAATATGAAAACTGACATGAGATGGGTCTATCCCCAGGTTCATTCTTACTGCTCACCAAGTTCAGCATAGATTGAACACAAGATACACCACACAAGGCCAGAAGTATGTAGGGCTTCCTAAACATAAGGAGAACAGTAAAAATGCTACATAAAATCAGCAGAGGGGAGCATCAATTCAACATTTGATATTAAACATCAAAAGGGTAACAGATTTCAGTACTGGCAGCTTTATTTGGGAGCTGACAAAGCAACTTAAAACTACTGGCCTGACAAAACGTGTTTTCTTCGAGCACTGCTCCTCTCCAAAGTGACATAAAAAAGCAAAAACAGAAGTAAAAGACAGGTGGTGATGACATTTCAGAGTTTTTATCAGTAGTTAATGAAGAAGAATTATGCCATCTTAGGAACCCGAAGAACATCATGGCAAGTGCTGCTGTCATGGGAGCACAGCCCTGGGACCTGAGATATGAACCTCCGATATCTGCAGGATATCAATCCCATCTATGGTGGGGCAAAGATGTACACGTCATACTGTCAGCAGATGAGGGAAAGAGGCCAAAGAATAGTCCATGGGAGCTGTCTTTCCAGGTTCATAAGCAACAACTCATGGAGAAGATTTTTATAAAATATGAATGATTTTCTCATCCAGACAAGGATTCCTTCCTGTTTTCTTCTTACTTTTGTTGTTGCTTTTTTCCCCTGAAAGTGTTATAACATCAAGGTAAGTGCTAAGAGAAGAACTAAAATCTATATGCATTTAAGATGTAGCAGTAAAGACAGAGTAAGATCTTGCTCATAAGCCAGCCCTGAAAGATACTTTTTTGCTTCCAGTATGTGCTCACATCAGGAGTGAGCTTGGCATACTGTTCTCACTGGGAAAAATAATACACATATGGAAAAAGTACAAGATGCTCACTGGCACATGGATCACTTAAAGATCTAAAACAAAATGTCTTGACTAATTATACGCCTAGCTCATTAAAGAAATAATTTAAAGGAAACCAGGAATTGTTTCAATTACATATGGAACAGGAATTGGGAAGAAATATTGTTCAGAATATTAGAAACCATTTCCACAATGAAAAGCTCTACCCACATGCAAAGAACAGATTTTTGCCTGAATGTACTATGTATTATAGTAAAAATTGAGATTAATATTTTAAGGAGAAACCCTACTGCAGCTATATAGGACAAGCCCATGTAGCTCAGCATGCACCAAGCATCACAGGCATTCACAGGCCAGTATCAAAACCACTAGGAGGAAACTTTCAGCTGACTGCTGGCACTGGGTTGGCTCTCCTCTTACTTCACACACACTTCAACGTTCACCACACATCAGGCTGAATGAATTAAAGGCTGAATGAGGATTTCTTTCCAGCGGGGGATGGAGGGACTTGTACTGTCAACAGCAAACGTGAAATAAGCATGCTGTGTGCCACACAGGGCACTTTTCTTGGAAGCTTTGGTACCAGTGGCAGGGGAGCCAGTGAGGGTCCCAGAGCTATAGACTGGCTAAAATGAATGCATTTTAGGATGGAATAAACACACAATGCTCAGTTGAGTCCCAGAGTGACAAAACTAGAACCACCTACTATAAGGTTTGTAACCACAAAACCCACTATAAACAGATTAACCTCCTCTATGAAATTCAGATCCTGTTCTCAGCTCTCGAAGAGTCAGCATAGACTTCTTCAGATCCAAACACCGAAGAAATGAATTATGATTTCCCATCCATGATGCAGTTTCTTTCCAGCCATCACATTCTGTAGCTGAACAATATTACTCCCTTGTAAATTGCCTTAATTATGAGAGCAACACACAACATCTTGGGACATTTGGTGGAAGATCTCACAGCAAGGCTACTGTTAAATCTTTGCTGAGAAACAAAAAAAAGACATCTGTTTCACATTGTCTTTGAAATAATTAACTGATTTGTGCGTTACCGAAGTGAAAATTAATTTTATTCTACTGTGAGAAAGTTAGGGAAAAGTAGAAGTTTTCAGTAATCTTTAAAAGGAGGAAAAAAATGCATTGAGATTAGGCCAGACAAAGAGCCAGTTCCCACAAAAGGCATGATGGAGCTGTGCCAAATGCTTCTAAGAACAGAGCATTTTTTGGTTGTTCTTTTAGAGCCAAATTTCTTATGCCTTCATTCTGTCTTTTATGGGTATTAATAAGATTTCCACATAAATCTGTCTCTACTTAGTCATCTTCACCACTGTCAGATTATAGAGTCTTTCATCAGGAACAACTGCCAACAAAAATGTTTCTGATGTCACGGGAGCCGTGCTATCGCTTCAGCCATCACTCAGAACAAACAGTCCCAAAAAGGTGAAAGGCCACTACTGTGTATGGAAAGGACTAAAAAAGTTAAAATTAAGAGATTCCATAAAGATGAGGAGAGGTGAAATAAGAGTGGTAATCAACTGAATGCATTTCTTGATTTGGTGCTAGCAAATGGGAAACTTTCAAACATCTTTCTCAAATGAATATACATTCTTAAGTCAGGCATCACATAATATTTGGAAATTATATCTGTGATTTCCTGAAAGTGCTTTTCTTTTTTCTTTTTCTTTTTTTTTTTTTTTTAACTCTTCTATTTATTTACAAGCCCTTCACACCTTCATACTCATATCCAGAGCATATCTGTCATCATATCATACTGTGGAAGTTTCCTACAAGGCACCAAAGAATTCTTGCATTCAAGCCTTTGCACTTCTTACAGAGAGATAACTTGCCCCTTGAAATCAGAGATAATCACCTCCTTACATTCAGACTCTTAGATGGATTTTTCTGGCTCAGCAAACAAATAAATAAAAAAAAATTAGATGCTCTAGAATCTTGTTGAAAGGAAAGCAGCAAGATGAGCTAAGGAAAAGCTATCACCAGGCAAGACGGCAATGTTTTGTGGGCAGCAGTCACATTCTGAAGCAAGTCTAACTGAGCTTCCTTACACACAGAAGCAGAACTGAGTGTCCAAAACCCACCCTTCACTTCTTTGTCCTGTCTTTAATGCAGAGGGATAGGATTCAGATTTCCTGGACTAGATGACAGAGAATAAGGAAGAAGCACTCAGCCCATCGACAGCAACCATTCCCAGCTTAAAACGCAACACTGAACCACTCATCACCATCTCAGAAGAGTGGCACTAAGTAAGCTGTTAACTCAGAGCATGTGGGTATCAATGCCATGGGATTTCTCTTGCAGTTATTTTTTACTAAACAATCACTTGAAAAAATTCATGCACCTAAGAGTTTGGATATCCCAAATTTTGTTTAAAAACATCCGAAACTGCAAATTCATTCCAAGGACAGCATATGACACAATTACGCTTACAAACCCCGATGCACCATTTCAGATTACAGTACACTCGGATCACAAGAGAGAGAAACAAACTTTCTGCACTATCAAATTTCTGACTGAAGTTCTCTCCTCCTTAACCTGCTATTGTGAATGTTTAAGATGATCTGATCAATTATTTTATCTCAGTTCTAAAACTCTTACCCAAATAAAAGATTTATAAGCCCCTAAGTCAAGTTCTGAGAAGTAAACGGCACGGTTAAAAAGGAAGCTGGCTTGACACAGTTCCCAAAAGCTGAGGATTCAGGGTGTTGGGTTTTGGTGTTGTTTTTTTTTTTTTGTTTCTGTTTTAGGTGCATATCAGTAAATTTTATAATACACTGACTTCAGTGTTGTTTTTTTTTTTTTTAAATCAGTGTTCCTCATAATTATAAAGAGAACAGACAATATATAGAAACAAATCAGAACACAGAACAAAACAAAAAAAAGTATGCACATTTGAAGTTGCAGGCTCCCTTCCATTAAGGAGCAGCACTAATTCATGGCCAAGAATTTTATCACTTATGATCACAGTTTTACTGTGACTCCCAAAAGAATAATAAATTCTAAAGATCTAAACAAGACAGCACATCCAGACATGAATACAGAATTTCAAATTCTGACTTTCCTGAAAGCGTCAAACGGCAGATCACAGCCCCAAGTCAGGACATTTTAAAGTTAATCTTAGGAATATTCTCTTTTCTATTAAAAAAAATACTAAAGGAAAAGAAAAATCTAGATTGAAGGATGATGAGAGCTAAAACACTGGAACAAAAAAACAATGAATCTGCCTCGTAGTCAGTTCTGTCCCCAAATCTGTACCTTCTATCTAACCAGAAGAAGAACATCCCACGTTTTGGGACTAGATTGATTCAGCAGGCACATGAGAAAAGAAATGTGAAATAAAGATTGGATAGATTAAAGGAAGGAAATGAACAATCTCTCTTTACCGCTTCACTTGAAAAACTTCGTTTTTGCCATCTCTCTCTCACCACATCACACGTACCCAGAAAGCTCGGTTCGGATGTCCTAAATTTCAGCTAAGCCCCAGTGCTGAGTATTTCCTATTAGCTGGCTCTGACTCCAAAGGTGCCTTGCCAAGAGGAAACAACAGGCTTGGATCCTCAAGTGGAATTTAAGCTTGACTATGTGCTGAAGTGCTGGCACCCCGACCCATCGAATTGTTGCACTATTATCACATGCTCCTTTATTACACTGCTCGACACAAAGACTGCAAGCTCAGTAAGAATGAGCATGTTGTTTTCTGCAACCCAGAAGGCAATTTTCAATATCAGTGCGACACAGACGATATTTCTATTTGCCACTGAGCGTTTTCTCAGGGCAGTCTGCAGCAAGGCCTGGACTGTCCAAAGCAAGGCCTGCAGCACTGTCCAAAACAAAGCAATCCAGCTGCATAGCCCTAGCTCTACACCTGCCTACTCCTGGGCATTATGCAAACAAGAAAGCTCTGCATATCACAGCAGAGAACTTTCACTGGGAAGAGTAAAGTTCCCCTTCCACCCTCACCCCACCTCTAATCCCTGAGCTGAGTCCTCTTCACCACTCAGCTCCTCACAGACACACGGGAAGCACAGCACCAAATCCTCCAGTAAAAAATGTTTATTCATTTGAGCTTTTTATGAAATCAGTAGACAATTAGGACTGCATTTAAGAATGAACCATGCATATGAATTAAGCTTAAAATAAAAGCCAGTAATGGAGTAAGAATTACATTGCAACGTTTCACCTCCTAAAGAATTTAGAAGTCGACAGAAACACAGTGAGTCTGTGGGAATAAAGTCTACAGAGGTGGCATTTCTGCCACTCATTTTCCAGAGCTGTCTTAATAAATAACGAATGTTAATCGGTTGACAGCTGCTTTGAAACTAGGTACGCTGCAGCAGTAATATATTCATTATACAGAACAGAACAAGTTTTGCCAGCTGAAGATCATCATTCTTATCTGCAAAAATTTAAGTCTCCTATTTATTTCAACTGCTCTTATCGCACTTCTGACCAGGCAGAGCTCCATGCTGAACAAGCTCCCATTTATGCCCATGAGAACATCGCTGGCTCTGGCAGCACACAGAGCTTATCAGCTGCTCACGTCTAGCCAGCTCTCAGTCCCACGTCACGGCCAAAATTAGCGGTAAGCCAGGCTAGGTACCAAAGGCACCATATAAAGCAAGCACCTAGTGCCAGGCGCCTCTAGAACTGAGCTGCAGCACCAAGTTCAGCTGTCATATTGGAATGTATGCACTTAGAGCACGTAAGTATACATGCACTTACCGAAGTCACCACCAAAGCGCTTAACAGCAAAAAAGGAAAAAATTTAGCAAGTCGGGAACAAAACAAAAACAGCATTAAAACAGCATTGAATATGTACTATTCTGAGAAGCTGGGGAAGGGTCTGCAGCACAAGTCTTATGAGGAGAGGCTGAAGGAACTGGAATTGTCCAGTCTGGAGAAGAGGAGGAGGCTCAGGGGAGACCTAATTGCTCTCTACAACTACCTGAAAGGAGGTTACAGTGAGCTGGGGGTCGGCCTCTTCTCCCGGGTAACAGCAATAGGATGAGAGGGAATGGCCTCATGTTGTGCCAGGAGAGGTTCAGGCTGGATATTAGGAAACATTTCTCCTCAGAAAGAGTGGTGATACATTACAACAGGCTGCTGAAGCAGGTGGTGCAGTCACTGTCCCTGAAGGTTTATCCACAAGTGTGGATGTGGCACTGAGAAACTTGGCTAGTGGGCATGGTAGTGCTGGGTTGTTGCTGGGACTAGATGATCTTAGAGGTCTTTTCCAACCTTAATGATTCTATGTTTCTGAGATTCCGCATATATACACACAGCTGCATATGAATATAGACATATAAAGGTATGATTTATGAATATGCATGGACGTGCACACATTTATAAAAACAGACCACAAGATCTCAGGTGACAATCCAAGCAGCACAACCAACAGTCACTTTGAATTTCATTCTTTAAGAAGACAAAATGAGTAGATATCTGCTTAAAAAGAAAACAAAAAACAAACAAACAAACAAAAAAAAAAAAAAACCCACACAAAAACCCAAAAACCTATCTGCAGCTCTCTGTTTGGGAACATACCCTCACGCTCACTGATGATGCAACTGAAAGGATCAACCTGCTCTTCTGGTAGGACGGGGCACCCCTCAATTTCCACTGATGTTAGTGGAGGCAGGGAGGGTATTACCAGTAGATACTACAAAGGGAAAATAAATATAAAGCATTTTTAGCAAACCATACCTTCTTAAACCAAAATTTAAAATATTCCTGAATGGTCTCCAAGTCTCCATTAGGAGTTAAGGGTGTTCACTGTCTCACACGAGTGAAACGCAGAGCTACAGCTCCGCATTGTTTTGCAACCACATTTGCAGACTCAAACAGCCAATTTGTTATCTTGCAATTATAAATCCACCTAAACACAATGAAATTCCTTATCAGTGCAAAATACAGCAATCACGCATTTTCAATAGCAATCTGTTGTTAACATTGCCAGTAAAATTGAAGAGAAGCTTGTAAACAAGCATCTTAGAACTTCACCAACATCTACCACTTTCTGCTGCTCACCTGATGAGTGTCATGGCAAGGATTTCAGTGTCCCCAACATAGAAATGGCCCTAACGAGCGAGCTGTACCAGGATATGATAAGAAAAAACAAAAATCTCCTACTAAAAGTTTTAGAAGCTCTGCAGTAACGGAGGGATACCACATAAGATGTGACTGTGCAGCCCTTTTGGATCTTCCCTTCTGCAGAGATTTACACCTTCCTAGCTGTCATCTGAAGTGACTTTTAATAGACAAAAACAGACAAGGTGTTGGTTTATTCTTCAGGCTGTGCAAAGCTTGGGCCAGTCTATCTGGATTAGAAGTAGAAAAAAACATTGCTCAGATGCAACTTCTCAGCTGCTACCTCACCCTTCACATGTCCCTTCTTTCCCTGCTGGTCAGATACACAAACACAGTGCTCCTGAGGGTCTCTCTCAGAATGCCATCCCAGAGAGATAGCTGCTGCTGCATTTTAAAGTCGATTTGAGGTTTGTATTTTTGCTGAAAATCTCTACTTGCATGTAACATAGGTTACAATATACATCAATGTTCTGCCTGTTCTCCACAACATTGATCACAAACACCCCTTGGTTTATTTAAAACTATAGCAAAGGCAAGTGCAAGAGACAAGCAGAAGTGTCTGTTCTTCAGGGTGAGGAAAAGCTCTGGTTTTTGCTGGTGTCACAGGTGCAGCTCCAGCATACAGAGATGTATGAAAGTATAACTGTCCTTCTGGAACTCTTAAGTGCAGGAACTCAAAACATGGTTAACCTTCGTCATTCAAACACTCACACCTTTCCATATGGATTTCATTTCACAAGCAAGCTTGTGAACAAACAGTAGCTACAAGGATGCCACTCAGAATAAGTGACATTCAGTTTTAAAGTTGTTTCATTATTTCCCTACAATTTTGACACTTTTACATTAGGGAAACTGGAGTCCATCAGATTATTCTAATACACAGGTTTAGTTAAACCAAAAGAAGAAAACAACAGAAATCCAACAGCTATCAGTGAATCCTCAGAAAACAACAAATTCTACAGTTTTCCAATAGACACTGATGTAGTAAAATCTTACACAGCTCTCAGTCAGGCTAAAGTGTTTCTAAGAGAAACATTTAGCCACCCTAAGAGGAATGGTTAACCAAAGGTTAATCATTTTTTTAGTTACTGCACTTAAATATAGAGATTTATATATATACACACATAAATTGTCCTTGTACTTGTTTATGTGTATATATATATATCTATAAATAGATAGATAGTTAAGACACACACACAGTTTCTCAGTGCCCAATGCTGCCAGCTGACACAAAGTCTTTTTCCAGGTGAGTTTCAGAAGTAACAATGCAGTTTCCCAGCCAAACTCACACAACCAATATCTTTTTTGCAGGCTCTATTTCACCTTCTGTTTGGCAGCACTGTAGGGTGGAACCAGGACCACGGGGCTGCTTCCTGCATGCAGCAGTGAGAAAAGACCAAAATAATAGTGCTGTTCCATCAGCATCTCTTTGCACAGTGTTTTCCATTTTATTTATTAATAAACATCTGTACAGAAAAAGAATAGTGAGATGCTACTGTACATAAAGCAATGGTGATTTCTATTTTTCGCAGATTCTTCGCAGCCTCTCTGCACCGAGATTTCCAGTTGCTCACACGGCTTGTAAGACAACTTCCAAAAGCCTGAAACTTTCAAAGACTTTCAAAAAAAAAAAAGAAAAAACAAGAAAAAAAAAAAAAAAGAAAAGAAAAAGAAAAATCGAAAAGCAGTTATAATCACGTGGATATGTGGGGAGAAAAAACGGGGGGGGAGGGGAGAAGGAAAAAAAAAAAAAAAGGAAAAAAAGAAAGGAAAAGCCATCCCGTTAAGTACCACGGACAGATTTTGGCGCTGCCTGCGCCGCGCAGGGCCTCGCGTGCCCCCTAGGGGAGCGGTGCGGCCACGGCCCGGCCCGCGCTGCGGCGTGCGGTGGGAGGGCAGCGGGAGAGAGCTCCCCTTCTTCGTCCCATCTCGTTTCGTCTCCCGGTTTCAGCTCAGAGAGGGGAACACCGATACGTCCCCCCCCACTCGGGCAGACGCGGAGTTTTTATCTTCCCGCTTGCTGTATCTTTTCCCCTCTCTGTCACAGATCCCTGCTCTGATGCCGATGCTCCCCCTGCACTCGACTCAGGGCTCAAAAAATAACACGCACAACCCAAAACCTGAAAAACGGGTCCAAAGCTGCAGTGCTTACTGCTGAGAGGGGACTCTGAGGAAAGGATCTGTCCGGGTGCTTCTGCAGAAGCAACTGAGAAGGAAAAAGCACCCAAAGAACAGCTCTCACTTTGCTCTCTAGGCCTTTACCTTTATTCCCTCATCCGTACATCCCTACCAACATTTCGTACACAAATCACAGCCCCTCACCCAACGCTTTCATTGCAGCAGCCCTCTCCTTTCTCAAAAAGCAACTGCTTTCCCCTCCAGCCCTGGGAAGCTCCGCAGAACACCTCTCACACACACACAGGTCACTGTTGGGCTGTTTATTTAATTAACACGACAGCCGGCGCACACAGGATGGCTTTCAGTCAGTCCCACAGCTCCGCGTTTTCACACCGCACAGAAAGAGCCGAAAGTCACTGCTGGACTTCACTTTTTTTTTTTGGCCAATCCATTTCTGGATTTATCCGATCAGGTCAGACTCTATTTTTGTCTACCATAAAAGTTCAATCAGCAGGTTTTTTAATTTTTTTTTTTTTGTGAGGCTGAAAGAGTAAAAAAGAACACATAGATGGGTTTGCCTAAATGAAATCATGTAAAAAATAATAATAATAATAATATATATAGTATATATGTATGAAACATCTGGAATCGCAGCGTAATTCCTCCTGGAGCCTTACATAGAGCTCACACCCAGTTGGGTTGCAGCAGTCACCAGGTGACAGCTACGCAGTCTTACGCAGCTTCTGGTGACCCCAGTGGTACCACCAGTAAGTGTTATTGGAGGAATTTCAGCTCGGTAACACGTATTGGAAGAAGGAGGTTAATGCACCCCCGTGTCTAATAGGGGACGTGCATTAGGAAGTGTCCACATTTATCTGTTTTTAATTCTTCAGTGTTTAAAATCTCGGTGTGTTGCACGCAGACCTACCCTACCCCCATGTCAAGGGGCAGGATATGCAGCACTAACCGTTGGCTATAAAAGAAGGGTATATCAAAGAGCCAGGAAAGAGGGGAGGGGGAAAGTGTTATGTTCCTTGCGCTGACAGAGCTCTCACTGCCAAACAGTGGGAAGAACGGATAAAGGCTGAATTTCTCCTTCAAAATAAAATAAAATAAAATAAAATAAAATAAAATAAAATAAAATAAATCCAACAAATCTATTTCTTTTTCTCATCCAGTCCTCTGATCTTATTGCTGGAGCATCATCTCTGACCATCTCTGTCACGGCACCATCCCCCAGACATGTGATAGGGAGCTCACGGTTCATGGAGCCTTTCCATGAGGACAGGCAGGGCCACCTCCATGCCACCAAGAGGGACACAGCAGGCTCCCACAGCCTCCCACAGCTGCTGGTCGAAGGCAGGGCAGGTAGCACCAGCACTTTGGAATACAACAATCATACAAGGTTGTAAACATCAAGACACAAACCACTCTGTAAAAATGTCTGCAGAAACCTGAAGAAGAAACACCGAAAGCTGCTTATACATTTGCAGGGGGGAGAAAAATAATAATTGCTCATTCATTCATTCATTCATTGTCTGTCTCATTCTCACCCATTCACAATTTCTTCCTGCTCTGAGCTGGGTGAGCTGAGTTGAGCCCTGCAGGAGCTGAACATCCTCAGTGGTGCTGGCAGAACCACCGGAGCAGCGCTCAGCTGCGGGCAGGAGCGGGCTGGGAATGGGAAACACACACATGGCAGCACAGAACCTTTCATCCAGGGAACGGGATGAAGTGGAGGGAGAAAAGGCATCAAAATGAGACCCCAACCAGAATTACATCAGAACTTGTTAAGAGCTTAAAGAAAGTTCTGAGTGTATGCGTGTGCGTCGGCAGCGGTGGTGATTTTCTTAACTAAACTTTCTAAGCTCCTTTTGGAACTGACAAGCGATTCAGATGAGATGTTTCAGCAGACTGGGTAATATACAGTGACACACGCATTTGCAGCTATTCCTATGAGTGGCTTAAACATAGCTTATGTACTCATAATTTTAACCATATTAATGCACCTCTCTGTGATGTCGCTTTGCAACGCCTGGTGCGGCCCTTTTTATCACAAAGCCAAAGAAATGCAAATTTTTATTCTAGTGGGGAAAAAAAACAGAATGTAACTGAGATATGTGTGACCAAACATAACTCAATTCAGTTGGAGAAAGCTCTGACTTTTGCAGACTCTCCTATTCACAGAAGCAAACAGGGAGGGAAGGAAAATAAAAGTGCACAGCAATGGGAAAGCATACATGGGAGGTGATGGGAAGCACCTCTAAAACCTCTCCTACTGTTACCCAGCAGCTGTGAGCAGACATTTCAGCGCAACGACACAGATCCATTTCCTGATAGAGATGGGTGGTGGCTCTTGGACACACCACCAAGTGCCTTTGGGCCCAGGGTATGGTTTCTAATGCCAGGGGTGAGAGCAAGCCTGCTCCTGCTTGTAAAGCCTTCCTCTCTATTTTTAACAAGTTATATTTAAAAGCTGTCCAAAAGAGAAACATTTACCTATGGTTTCTGTAAGTCCACGGGGAGATGATGTTTGGCTACAAACACAGGCTCTGTTTGCTGGGAGGTGGGAGAGCCCCACTGCCTGCAGCACTTCCCCAAGATCCGGGGTCTCTGTTCCTCCGCACTGCTACACTTATTGAGGAAGTCCATTCACGTACAGCCACAACATGCTTAAAGATGAGAGAAAAACTCGCCCTAGACGTGGAAGTAGTGATCCATTTCAAACCACGCAGTGACGCAGGCGACACCAGATCTCACTATTGATTAATACTGAGCAAGAACAAAAGAAAGTGAAATTTGCCAAAATCCTGCAGCGAGTGCACAGAGCAGCACCAGCACCCAGCAGCCCAATTTGGCAAGGGGTTACACCTGGCACTGCCCTACAGGGAGCACAAGAAGGGCATGATACCACCTCGGGTCCACGGCAGCCCTCCATGGTGTCAGTGCCTCCATCAGGGAGAGAATGATGTGGCTACAACCAGGGAGCCCCATCCCCAAATGGTTACACTCAAACACATGAACTGGAAAAGTGTGAGAGTGGATGGAAATGTGTTTAAAACATTACAAGTGCTTGCTGTAAAAAGCCACCAGAAAAGCTGAGCTTCATAGAGGAGAAACGGTGTTAATTCATTGCCTTACATATTGCATTTACCAATCATTCCCATCTCTTTCTCTCCCAGTTTGTATGAAAACAGTCTGAACTGAGTCCAACTTCTATTTTTTCCACACCGTATTTGCTGGGACGCCGTGGTCAATATTTGGTTCATCTAAACAGAAACGCTAAATCAATAAGTACATTGGTTGTAAAATAAGCCTCAGGTGTATCAGGCTGTCAGGCCCTCTGCTAGCAAATGTCAGAACCGACCATAGAGGGATGCAACCAAACCATGTCCAGAAACAAACCACCCACCCGCACTGTTTGCTTCGGTGCCATTATCGAGAAAACACCGCGGTGCTCATCCTCTAAATGACCGAGTGAAACCTTCGGTGTGGGGCTACAGCTCCAGGTGAGCGCTGCTCACAAAGTCCTTTGCAAATCCGACTGGAAAAGAAAGTTTTGCCCGGGTTTCCCCCTGCACCACCACGCAGGGCTGCACGCCCGGCCGGGGACGGCTCTGTTGGGGTGCAGCCCTACAGAAACAAGGACGCGCTTCGGGCAGGCAACTCTGCCGAACTCGTGCCCGCGGCAGGGCTCTCTGCAGCCGTGCGGTAAAGATGTCCGTGTGTTTCTTCTCCCGTCTTTTCAGGTGCGCACTTATAAGGCTGCGAGACCGGCGAGAAAGTTTTCCCCGCTCCGTGCGAGTCACGGCCACTTAAAGGCAGCAAAGTTGAGATGAACGGCAGCACCCCGTGTCGGTTCGCACGCCGAGCCGAGGGACGGCGTCAGGCACAGCCCCGGGGAGGCAAAGTGCAGCGAAGCACGGCGGGCCGCTCGCAGGGGAGGCGATCCGTGCCCCGATCAGGGGCTGCTCCCGCCGCGCCCCGCAGGCACCCCGCCGGGTCCGGGCCGGTTCAGCGGGGCGGCCGGGACTCCGGGGGCACAGCGGTGCGGTACCGTAACATCCGCCTCAACTTTCCGCCGCTCACCCGAAGAGCAAACCCCGCTCCGGGCTGTGAGACGCGAACGGCTCCGAGCTCCGTCCCCGGCGCCCGGGGCAGGGCGGCCGGGGTCCGCCCGCGGCTCCGTCCCGCGGCTCCCGTCGCCGCGTGCCCGTCCCCTCGGGGCAGCAGCCGCGCTCCGCTCCCCGCCGCCCTCCCCGCCGCCGCGCGCCGCGCCTTACCTGCTCGCGGGGGATGCAGGGCAGCGAGGTCCGCCGGTGGCTCTTGCCGCCGCCGCCGCCCGACATCTCGGCGGAGATCATGGAGCTGGACCGCCGCCGCCGCCTGAGCGCCGGGGCTTCGTCCGCGGCCGGGGGGGCGGCGGGAGGCTCCGCCAGCGGGGCGGCCCGCCGCGGGGGCCAGAGCCGCTCGGCGTAGCCGGCCAGCAGGACGCCCAGCAGCCCCAGCAGGTAGGCCAGGTAGGGCCGCCAGGACGCCGGGACCCTCTCCAAGGCGACGAGGGACGTGGTCCTGGCCGCGCTAGTGACGGCGAGCATGAGGACGCCCTGCCGCAGCCTCAGCACCAGCCATGTCGCGGCGGCCAGGCAGCTCAGCACCACCCCCGCGGCGGCCAGGGAGCGCCGCCGGTCCTCCCCCGCCGCCAGCGCCGTCCGCGCCACCGCCTCCCCCCCGCAGCAGGCGGCCAGCAGCAGCGCCGCCGTCCGCGGCCGCGCGCCGCCTCGCAGCAGGTAGCGGCCCGCGCCCAGGAAGGCGCCCGCCAGCCCCAGGGGCACGGCGCCGGGGGTCAGCCAGCCCCAGCCCCGGCCCCGCGGCCCCGCGCCGCCCTCGGCCGCCAGCTCCCCCCGCGCCGGCCGCGCCGCCAGCGGCCGGAGCGAGCCCGGGGCCGCCCCAACGCCGCCCCAACGCCCCGGTGCCGTCCGGCGGCGCCCGCCGGAGGATGCCCCGCCGCCGCCGACGGCCGCGGCCCCGACGGACCCGTCGCCGGAGGGGTTTCTCCGGCCCGGTCAGCGCCGAGAACCGGGGGGACGGCGGGTCGGGACCGCCCCAAGCGCCGGCGTTCCTCGCGGGGCGTCCCCCGGCCGCCTGAGAATCCCCGCGCCGCGCATGGGGGGCACGGGGCTCCCCGCTGCTCCGCTACCGCCGCGGGAGGAGAGGGAGAGTCGCGGGCAGAGAGAGAGGGGAGCGGCACAGCCGCACCGCCGCTCAGCGCCGCGCGGTTTCTAGGCCATCACCTCCCCCCGGGCGCTGCCCGCCGGAGGGGCCCGGCCGTGCCCCGCGGGGGGGGACAAACAGCCGAACCTCGGCGAGCAAAAGGCACGGGGCCGGAGCTCGGGGAGTGCTGCTGGGGGAGCCGGAGCCGCGGGAAGGACCGGGAGGCAGCCTGCTTGGGAAGCGGGGAAAGGGAAAGAGGAAGAGAGAGGGAAAGCGTTTCCCTTTCGAACGGCGCCGGGACGGTCCGTGACTTTTGCACGGAAAATTCAGGTGATGGGAGTTAGGCCCGCTCCTCGTTCCGGGACCGGAGGCAGCTGAGAGCCCGGCACTAAGCCCCAGACCGATCGGAGCAACAGAGAGAGCAGCGCGGGGGGCTGCTGGAGGCGACAGTTCGGCAGAAAGCGGCCGCGGGAAGGAAGGGGGGGTTGCGGCTGCGGCGGCTCCGCGTTCCCCCGCAGGAGCCGGCGGTGCCAGGCGGGCAGCGAAGCTCCCCGTACCGGGCCGGGCATAAATCCTCCTGTCAGGGAGGGGGCAATTACAAGGCCCTAAAAAAGTCAGAAAGATGGATGCTCTTGAATGATGATTGACTGATATTTGCGGTGCTGTTCCAATGGGAAGCCCGAAGCTGGATCCCGAAGCCAGCGGGCGACGCTCCTTCCAGCGCCCGGGCTCTCAGGCTCCGCACTGTGCCTGCCCCCGGGTGCCCCGGGGCGCTGCCGTAGGGCAGGGGCAGCCCACAGCCCCCCAGCGACACTGTCCCGCTGCAGGGCACGGAGCAGCATGCACTGACATCAACCACGGAGGAACGGAATCGGCAGCTGGGAAGTTACAAAGCACTAAGAGCCAGGAAATTGAGCAGATTAGAAAACTGAATTTCCTTGCTCTCTTCCCCCTCGCGCGTACACAAATCGCTAATCTGAGACAGGTTTATAGCCTTCACTTATTTACTGGTGTGTTTCTCTGGCTATCGTGCCCATCATCTGGGATGTAAGCAGCAGAAGGGGAGCATCAGAGAGGTGCGGTTGGGATTTTCACTAGAAATGGGTCGTAAAATCCGAGTATGTTTTTAAATAATAGGCCTTCCAGCCTATTATGGGATATAGATTTATTAGTCACTTTTATGTTTGAAGCCAGGTTTGAAAACAACCTAGATGTTGTTAGCAAAGTTTGGCTCTGAGGAACGGAAAGCTGGTGTGTTATGTTTGTAGGGTGTTTTTTTATTAAAGGTTAAGGGACCAGATTAAGAACAGCTGGAAAGGGTCACAGCTTGCGCGGGTGAGAGAGCAATCAGCAGGTTGCCAGATACACCTCGAGAAACAGGGCTGGTTTCTGTCTGCACATTACACCAACTTCATGGAGGCAGAAGCAGGGCCCCGAGAGCAGTGATTCCTACTGGCTTCCCAATATTTGGTGCCCAAGAGATGCCTTTTAAGTCTAGGTGCATCAAAACAGCACAAACATATTGCAGTACTGGATAGAATCATTGAACCCTTAAGGTCATCCAGTCCAGTCTTCCTCTTACCACCAATATTGCCCACAAAACCATGGCCCTCAGCGCTGCATCACTACATTTCTTGAACACCTTCAGAGACAGTGACTCCATCACCTCCCTGCACAGCCTGTTCCAGGGCTTTACTACTCCTTCTGAGAAGAAATTTTTCCTAACATCCAATCTGAATTTCCCCTGGAACAACTTAAGGCCATTACCTCTCCTCTTATCACCGTTACCTGAGAGAAGAGGATGACCACCACCTCACTACAACTTCCTTTCCAGGAGCTGTAGAAAGCGATAAGGTAGCATCTGAGCTCCCCTTCTCCAGTGTTATCAATCCCAGCTCCCTCAGCTGCTCCCCAAAAAACTTGTGCTGCAGACCCTTCACAGCTTCATTGCCCTTCTCTGGACACACTCCAGGGCCTCCGTGTCTTTTTTGTAGTGAGAGGCCCAAAACTGAACATAATACTGGAGATGTGGCCTCACCAGTGGATGATAACACACGCCAACAGCTGCAGTTCAGATGGATCAAATCTTTGTCCTTCACTGAAATCTTAATTTACCTCCTCTTTGTTATCTTTGCACCATTTTTTTTTAGCTGTACACATTCTAGGTTAATTTAATGGAACAGTTTTGCAGTAGCACTTATAGTGGTGGTTGGACCCTACTGGCAAAGGAAAACTCCTTGCTACAACCCCAGTTGCTATGACTGAAGCACCTTGCTGAGCTTTGCTGTCAATCCTTGAGGTCACCACCAGTTGACAAACTGTGAGGAGTGGTGGGTTTCTCTGAGGATCAGGGCTTCGGCCACCAGCAGCTTAGTTTGCCTGAAGCTGGCAACTGTGCCAACGACAGCACCTTTCCAGCCTCATGTGATAGGCACCAGACAGCCTCAAGCCATCTGCTGAGGCTTACTGAACTCAAGCATATGTATTGTTTTTTCTTGATATCTCAATTTCCATATCAGGGAGATTTTTATTATTATTATTATTAGTTAAAATAATAACCTCTAGATTTCCTTAAAGCACACTCAAACTTGTATCAGTTCCCTTTGTCCTCAATACCAAGATGCTGAATATTGAGCTCTGTACCATGTGAGAAATGACTGCAAATGCTTTTTGACTTTCCTGAATTAAACCAAGTAATTGTCTCTTATTCATCTCCTGACTATCTACAGGTGTTTTGCACATACTGTTTTTTCTGAAGGTCTTCAACAAAAAGGCAGCAGTCATTTAAGGCTGTAGGTGATGAGCCAAGCAGAAGGTGGGTTCCACAGAAGACAAGGAACACTTCCCATTTTGGAGATTTCTCTGACCAAAAAATGCAAAAGTTGTTGGTTGTATTTCATTATTCAAGATATTATTCCACCAGGCGGCTATCGACAGGTAAGAACATCTCAAGCAATATCTTGAACAAATAGTTACAGGCAACTGAAAATCCTATCTTCCTTCTCTGGTGAAGAGACCTTCTGGGAAGGCTGAAGAAAGTGAACAGCTCAAGACTTCACTGAAGTCCTGGGGATGTGGGCTTTTCAGCACTTATGAAGTCAGGCTCCTTATAATGAATAGAAATCTTACAATAACCCAAAGAAAATAGAAATGTTTTCATATCATTAGGTTATCAGAGCGATGTATTTAGATGTCATTTTCCTGTTGTTTTAAAAAGAATGAGAGTCCAGAGGTGAAGCTCTGGTATATTAAAAAGTAAATAGAAATAAACATTATGTCCCTCGGTTATGATTTTGTTTAGAAGATGTGTGAAGTAGGGGAAAACTCTATGCAGTGATCCATCTGTCTCCACCCCTCACCTTTTTATAAGTATTTCCCAGATAGTGAAGAGGTACCATTGATAGAATTTACTACCATAAATAAAATGTATTCAGGAAGGTTTTCTTGGAAGCATCCATTCTGGCACAAAATAAACAAAAAACAGTCAGCAACCTAATAGTTAAGAATCGAAGCAGTTAATCCACCAAATATAGGCATTAGTGATACCCCATTGTATAAGTGTGCTGGAGCAATGTCACCATCCACCAGAGAATCTGCCACTTGCATAAGATTGTTCTATGGTACAAACCTGGCAAAACCCTTCCATTTTCTACCCAAAGAACCATCTCTCTTAATAATGGTAGCGATTTCCTCTAGACTTTAAAGAAGATGAAACCATGAAGCTTCATGGGTACCATCACTGGAAGGTCTGGAGGAGAAGAAAGGCAAATGTCCAATTACATAAGAAAGTCAAAATACATTAACTTGATGAAAAACAAAGCAAAACAAAAGCAATTCTCTCTGGACAACAAAGAGATCTCAGCGGGTTTGGGGCAGCCAACACTTCCCTAAGTCGTAATTGTCTGTCTCAGCATCACTCCTTCCTTAGTAGTCATGGGCTCTGTTGTCATTTCTTGACAAAGCAACCCATCTTTTTTGCCAAGTTAAATGTCAAATGAGTGGAGAAGTTGAAATGCCTTTCATTCATTACCACGTCCAGCAGGTCGTACTCTTATCTAACCTACCCAAGGGACTTTTTCATGAAATATCTGTGCAGAACACATGATTCTCTATCTAAATTAGGGAAATGTCTTCCCAGGCCAGTTCTTAAGGAAGGCAGGAAAGATTTCATAACAGGACTGCTTAGCCCAGCTACATGCCCCTCCTGTCTGTCCAGGATTGGGTAGCCACCACTTGTTTAGTTTGTCTACACTTCCCTAGGGTCTCATCTCATACCACTGCTGGTTTGCGGTTACAGTCAGTGGCCTGCAGCTGGTCTGGGAAACCACAATAAGCACATACATATCTCTTAGCAGGTTGCACAGGCTGTCCTCCCAAAAGAAATGCAACAAAAGGAAAGTCCCAGATCATGCAGAAGTGCTGTGTTTAAGCTGAAGTGATGGGAGACACTACTGGGGGTAAAAGAACTGTGGAGAGAAACAAATCCACACTGCATCATCTTGGAGAGTACCACGGGAGGAAAGAGAAATAGAGACTGTCTCCATGGCTTATTCACCCAGCTTTGTGTGTGTCACTCTTGGTCTGTACTTCAATATTCATATTCATACATTCTGATCATTTTTATCACTTCTTTCTTCCTTATAATTATTTTTTTCTTATATTCTTTTGACTTTGCACAACATATGTGGATAGTTGTATCTACATTTTTGTATCTCTGCTTGGTGAATATTACTTTAACAAAATTTCCCCTATTTGTGAAACGCACTGCAATTAATATCTATACATAACAGTAACAGTTTAGACAGTAGTGACATTTTTCTCTCTTAGGAACTCAAATAATTTCACAAATATTTTCCAAAACATTTTAAAACATTACCAAAGAATTCACATCACCTCTAGGTCATCTAAATTCTGGAAAGATTACATGAAGACCTGTAGATTGCATGACATTTGTGGTTGTCTGTCTATTGGAGAACATAAAAGTATGTTTGTTTGTTTTTTTAAAACAGATGTTTTTCTGACTTCATTGGCAGTTCACAACAAATATCACATGAAATCCAATTTCAAGTTTTGAAAATGATAAATTTGTCATGTAACCCTTACCACCTAACAAGAGATTTTTTCATGTGAGTTGTCTCACTGTCTCAGTGATTTTGATAGTCAAAGTGACACTGAAATGTAGTTGATGTATGAGTTACATCAACGTTCATCCAATTTTTCAGCAGGAAAGTAGTAAATAATGTGATTTTGAGGTTAAGTGCAGGCATACTCACAATGCCAACACTGCATTGGCTTCATTTCATTCACATTTTCAAGAATCTTTTTTTTATAATGGGATGATTGCGGCATGCATTGAACAAAATCAAAGTCCTACATTGAGGGGAGGATCCATTTCATGAAGAGGACCTTCATCAAATATATTCATGAAAATTGCCATTGGCATACTAGAGTACGAGAGAAAGAAAGGGTGTGGCTGAATCCTTCTTTTATAACTTTTTAATAGTATTTTTTGTGGGTATATCTTTTATCAATACACATATATGCATTGGGGACGGACTTTCTTAAGGGCATGTAGTGACAGGATGAGGGGGAATGGTTTTTAACTGGAAGAAGCTAGATTTAGACTAGATATTGAAATGATATTCTTTACTGTGAACGTGGTGATACACTGGAGCAAGTTGCCCAGGGAGGCTGTGAATGCCCCTTCCCTGGAAGGCCAGGCTGGATGGGGCTTTGAGCAACCTGGTCTAGAGGGAGGTGTCCCTGCCTATGGCAGGGGATTGGAACCAGATGACGTTAAAAGTCCCTAACAACCCAAACCATTCTACGATTCTATGATATATGGATTACTGTGCTCAGGCAGATTCCAGGTGAAGGTAGTGCGCCCTGGCACCATTTCACCCTCAACCTTGTTTACAAGGTTGAGGGTGAAATATTCAGGGATTTTTTTCCTTATTTTAAATGCAAACTTCCATCTAGTTTTAGCTGCAGGGTAGTCAAAGGATGTTTACAACTGACACGGAATTTAACAATGAAACTAGTCTTCAAAGGGTGATACTATTTTGTCACATCTGAGAGTTCACATTCTTCATAAATTTTTACTGCAATATTGAACATGAAGCTAGTCTACAGAAAATTAATATACTGTGCTTATTCATATATATAAGCAATACCTTAGAAACACCCTCCTCTGGAGCAAGGCCTATTTTATGCTTACCTTTGCTGTACAAACAAGTCATGGAGCAAAGTTGAACTGTGAGAAAATGAGGCATGCCAATGCAGACTTGAGTCCTTCAGAAAAGCTCTGCCTCAGTGTGAAGGGGCTGGAGTGCTGTCCCTGTCCTCTGGAGGTTGGAAAAAACAAAATTCAGTGAATATGGGAATATTTGCAGGATGGGTCCCTACTTCCCATAGGTTTTTATTTCACTGTAGGATCCAGCTACTGCACCTATAAAGACAGAGTATTTTCTTGGACTTTCTCATCATCTATTTTTTTTCTAATGCTTAAAAATATTCTGCAGAAGGCTCAAGAAGGTCACCAGTTAATCAAACAGGAATTTCAAAGCTGATGCTCAGCTTGCCTCTGACATAACCTGTTTTGTGACAGTCCTGGGTGATGACCCTGAAAACTCATATAGTATTTACTAACATGCAGCAGTGTCTTTGGGCTAGTTCCATACTATCGCGTGTCTCAGAGTGCATGCTGCCAAAAACGCTAGCAGAAAATGATTATTTTTAAATAATCATTTATGTACACTAGAGTTTTATGTTTTCTTCTTTTTTCTTCTGTTTTTGTAATTTGTAAGTGTGCACGCAACCCCTTAGCGAGGCAGCCTAGGAAATAGGACAGATATTTTCAAAGTGCCTTTTCCTGGTAAGACAAACAAAATGCATTTCTGTTTTAATATCTGAGAAACAGAAATATAGGCTGAAAGTAACAGTTCCAGCTAATGTATTTCCAACAAAAGGATCAAAATTCTCAGAGTAAGGGGACGCTGAGCATGAATTCTTGTCCTACTGATTAGGCAAAAAAAAAAAAAAAAAAAAAAAAGTAATTTATTTCATTGAAATAATTCTTACTCGACATGTAATGAACACAATCAAAGTTACGGGCTCATTAATGACTTACTAATGACAGTCTCCCTCTGAGTCACATTAGGAAACCACTTTCAGAGTGAAAAAAAAAAGTTGTTAAGGGAAAAGTCTTAAAATAACATGCAAGAAGCACAAGTATTTAAATTGACCTGGTATCAAACTGTTGCAGTTACTTAGATACCTAAAGGTGCAAATAAGTATTTAGTAAGATTTTAAAAACACATGGTTGATCTTAAGGTGCCTGCATCCAAATATTTTTCAGCTACCAATAAGTCCTCTGCTTTCCGCATTAAACCAAGCGTCTGATGTTTCTGGGTACATCTAGGAGTCTTTCAGTGACAGCAGAGCTGAATTCCCCATGTCTAATTTGTGTCTGACAGGCTCCACAAGCACGTTCCTCTGCCTGTATCACCTCAGGAGCTATATCCCTCATGGCAGGAACATTCATTGAGGGCCAGAGACACCTAGATTTCAGTGGCTGGTTTATATAAGATTTCTAATGTAGATGTTAAATATAAGATAAAAATGTATTTTAAATACATAAGCCAACCAGTGAAGCAAGAACAGGGAGCCAAGTGTCTATATGTACTCCTGAGTATCTCCACTTTTTGTGGATGCCACCTTTGCCTCTCTGAGCTGCCCACTGAAATCTTCATATGGCTGGAGGCCACGGCACACACACATGCTACTAATGCAGGTAGGCTGAGGCAAGTGGAAGCTCTCAGGAGGAGCTGATGATGGCTCATTAGGAATCCCACCAGTCCATTACAAGGTCAGATTGGATTAGTCATGCAGTTCTATCATCAAGGAAATAATATCACCCTCAAAAGCATTGGCTGCCAGACACCCCAAACAAATGTTAAGATTACTCCATAACCCACTGCAACAATTCATAGCACCAGCACTTATCATGCAACCAAGATGCCCCTAGGAAACATCTGCTGCTCAGGATCTGTATGTGGTACAAGGCAGTGTGGAATCATTGAGGAGAGACTCTTGTTTTGTTTTCTCTGGGTTTGGAAAACAACTTCTAGCAACACATCAAAGTTTGAGGCAATGAAATTTTTCAATGATATGTACATCGGCTGCTCTGAAAGTAATGCCTCCTATTTATTTCTATGGAAACTGCAATAGTGTTTGATAAAGCAATTCCTTAGCTACAAAACTCTATTTTTCTGCATAATCACCACTGTTAGCTGATTCCCATGTGGATGAGCTGATAGAAACACTCTTTGTTTCACGGTGTGACAGCTGGGCATGGCCATAGGAACATGACTTGTCTTTCACATTGCTGATACTACTGCTAAAACACACCACCCACCACCTCACTGTGCTCATATCCACTGTTTGGTCTGCAGAAACATTCAGCAAGTGTCAATGAATGTCAATGAGTACACTTTTTCGACATGGAGGAATTCAGTGACACACCTTTGCTTCATACGCGCTTCCATGTCAGACGTCATTTTGTCAGACTGCCCCTCTGCTGCCATCCTTTGTACAGCAACAAAATGTAATGGAATATTGGTGGAAAGGTTCAATGTCTACTGCCATACTACCAATGTCTGTTTCTGTCATAGTTTGCCAACAAAATAAAAAGGGAGGCATTACTTTTGGAGCAGTCCTTGTAGTATACATGCCAGTGTTACATAGGTGAACCATGCTGCCTTTTGGAACTGAAGAATCCTTATTTATTTCTGGTAAGTTGGCCTCATTTCAGGTTTGGGGTGCTTCACAGGTTTTCCTACAGGCTGGTGGTTGCATTGGAGTATATGAAGGTGCATGAGACATCTGGGGTCAGGAAAGCAAAATAAACCCAGGCCCTCTCTTCCTTTCTTCCTTCTTCCTGGAAGGAGAGCATCTTGTTTCCACTCCCAAATTTGATTATTTTGCCTTTTTTTTTTTTTTTTTTTGTCATTTATCCTATCATTTTTCAGCGTAAAATCCATGAGCCAACCCTGGAGATGGGACAAGAACCCAAGACTTGCTTCTCCCTTTTCCCTATTTGCAGGACTGCTGCTGGATGGTACGTTCTTGCTGTACGTTGTGCATCTCTCATGCTGTAGCTCTCTCTTGGGGATTTGGCACCAAGTGACTGAGACATTAATACACCAAAAATAGCTGTAAAGTAATTCTGGCCTTTAGGCATTTAGGAAGTTGTTTCACTGAATGCTACAGCTTGTAGCGACAGCTATACTCATAAACCTTTACAGGCTTCTTTTGAGAATGCTATTCTAAATCCTAAAATTTTGACATTTTTAAGCAGCCCCTTACTATATACCTAAATCTAAGATGGTCTAAACATATCCTTTTTAATATCAGGTTGTTTTACATGTTTAAATACAGTCTACCACCACCATGAAAAGGAGCAAGCAACATTATCCATTTCTAGGACTGTGTAGTCCTGCATCATGTCAGAACATTTAAATATATATTAATGCAGCAAGATCTTATGCTTGCTTTGAGATTATTTTAATGAGAAAATGAGAAACTGAAGTGTGTGCTCAAGTGGCTTGCAAGCTGATGCACCATACCATAACATTTTTAGGTGACACAGGTAGTTGTAACCCTACGAACATCAGGGGAGCTGCATATACACATCTCAGGTCTGAAATGACTCAGCCACTCTTGTATCGGTACAAAAACACAGCAATTTTTAAGAGCAACTTTGTGGAGCTTAATGGAATTCATTTCCTATTCATACTACCTCCTTCAGTTTGTTTCCAGGCCTAATACAGGAACCATATGGAGGAAAGCACAGAAAGATAAGTAGGCATTGCATGCCATTACTCACCATCTGCTTAGGTGCGCTGTGCTGAGCTGAACAAGGAACAGATTGTGGCTCTGGCAACATTCACGTTTGGACTACAAGAGCATCCCCTGCTAGGGAATGCATGGGAAGGTTTTCCTGGGGTTTCTGTGTGAGATGAGGGCAGCAAGTGGCTGACTGACGAAGGAGGAGCAGTGCGTGAAGACAAAAAAGCAGCTGAGAAATGAGAGCCTGTGTTGAGAGAAGGGATAAAAAGTGAATGAGTGTAGGCAGATGGTAAAGGCATTAGTGATATGGCAGCATATGACGTTGAGATGTAGATTTTGATGGCAATACATAGTTCTGCACTCACTGAAAGTTTGGAGGTTTTGCCCTAAGTTTCTTAACTGATATTATTCCACCTGGCATTTTATCAGTGAGATCCTCTCTCAGCAAAAATTATAAAACCAAAAATGTATGTTAAATCATATGGCATGCATTTACTTGAGATTTATAGGTGAACTTACCCACTGTAAAGCTGTGCTCTCACAGAACCTTCACTACACTTCCCTGCACCTGCAGAGAGCTGGGAGTGGGAGGATAATTACGAGCATTGAGAGACTCAGCCAGATGTTCCAGGAATGGAGGAATTTCATCTTTGGTTGGCTGGCCTCTCTGGGCAGGAAAACAGAAAGAGGAAGCAGCCTTGTTTGAGCTGGCCTGCGCCATGCAGTCCAGTCCTGGTGAGGGCCAGGCTTCCTTGTTACCACAGATCGGGCAAAGCCAAACACTGGATGGGGAAGGCTGAAGTGTTAAAGGAAACATGGGTGTGAAACAGGAGTGTGTGCAGATGATGAGAGCACGAACCTGATGCGATACGGTAAGAAGCTAACACATTCCACAGTGCGTTGCTCCAAAAAGATGAGGTGTCACTTCTGCGACTCTTAGACTTATGTATTTCAGCTTTTTACCTGAACAAAAGTAGATAAGAAATTATCCAGCAAGTACCTTTTCATCTTATGTCTTCTTGTTTTGTTACCAAGATGATTCATATTTTCCTTTTTCCATTAAAGGACCAATTTTGAGCTAGTGTTTTTCACAGTGTTGAAATATCCATTTTCACTTCCTCTCAGCACATTAGCCATACCAGTAAGGCAGTCCTGAATGCAATTCAGAACAAGGATTTCTGCCTCCAGGCAGCACCCTTAATTCTTAAAATTATTCATTATAAATTGAAGAATAGAATATATTCTTAATCATACATTGTGGATTGATACTTTTTTTCAGTTCCTCCTTCTCTTAATTTTCTTTTCAGTAGAGCAACTTAGATTCACAGTCGGTTTAATAATAATAAACAAATCTTTGTCAGTCACTTCCAACTCCTTTTTCATTAATTCATGTAAAACTGTCAACATGTCAGTGTACTGCAGTGCTTGATTTCAGAGAGGTCTGAAGGAGGAAGGAAAGCATTATGGAAAATGTATTATTGAAAACAGAAATATCTCAACTGAATTGCACAGAGGGGCATTTTAAGATTAAAATAACAAATGCATGGAATGAATGAAAAGGCCCCGATGATGCAACCGTGACAGGCACCAGAATGAGGCTTCTATGATGCTGGCATGTGGTCAGACTGCATTGTGGCAGCGCTCACACTTTTTCACTTCATTGTGGAGGACACAGGATATTTTCTGATGCATTGTTATCACAGTGCAAGTCCTGTGATGTGTAACTCAGTAGTCTTGGGATGGAGAAAGACCCCTACATCCCAATGATAGGCAACCTCTGGTCCTTGCCTATGGGATACTTGCTGCAGGAGCTGCATCCAGGGTCTCCACACCACCACATATCTGTCTGTTGCATACCCTTCACTTCTCCCACTCCACACATTTGAAGGATGGCTTTGAGGATGGCATTATAACTGTTATCATATTGTTTTTCTGCTCAGCCAGAAGGTAGATGAGCCACTACAGAAAGTGAGCCATTTACTGAGAGCAGCTGCTGTAGTTAATATCTTTTCTGCTGCTCCACCAGAGAGGCAGTGATGTCCAGAAGGCAACTGAAAGGGACAGGACCCTGCACCTGAAGGATGGGGAAAATGTCAGTGAGAAGAGCAGTCCCTAAAACATATTGATTACATGGTTTACAGGCTTGGTTTAACCAAAACTGCTACAGGGTATCTATCAATACTATTGTTAGCAATTGTGGTGAGCTAGACTTTTTTGGAGAAGTCTGTTTAATATTTGTTGTTGTTGTTCTTGTTTTTAAATGTAGAAGAGCCAAATTAAAAGTTTCAGGAAAATAGAAAACATCAGCAAAGGGCATTTCTTTGCTTCATGATTAAGGGTGAAAAAAACCTGAAGGGTAAATTAAGATAATGCTTCTTTAATATAAGGAATCAACAGAGATGCACCATGGACAAAAGTCTTTTCCCTTAGAATCACATTTAATTAATTATCAGTGCTTGAGCAACCATTTTTGCAGCAAATTTAAGGGACAGTCTGTCCTTACTTTAACAGTTGAAAATTGCATTGTTTAAGTTCATCTCCTCTACAGAAAATTTCAGTAAGCCATAGTTAACTGCCACAATTTAGTTTGATCATTGTCCCAGTGACACACATAGTCTAGAAGTTCCATTCAACTTTCAGCTCATTCCTGGCTAAATGAACATTCATGTCCAAGTAAATTTTGGAGAATTTGAACAATTTTCCTTTTCTAAGCGACAAATACTGTGAACAGTTTATTAGAAGATGAAACACGTTTTAGCTCTTGCCTGGTGCCTGTGCTTGGAGCAGATTAGTTGTCTAGATGAAGTTCATGTATGGTGACTGAGTACGGGAGTTGGATTTAAGCTGTGACTCCAGTCCACGTGCAGCAGCATGAGGCACAACCAATCACAGGGACAACAGTCAGGCAGCAGCAGCGTTTCCTTAGCCAGCAGGAGAGGCACTGAGCTGCTGGATTGGTGCTTACATCTAATGCACTGCAAACAAAAAGTTTTTCTTTGTAGGCTGCAGATGTGTAACCAAACTGAATGAAAAATACCACAACAACTTTAGGAGTTAGTTTCTTACATTGCTCAAAACATTGCTATTACATGTGGAAGCTGCTGAATGTAATACACTGGGGAATGTATCCAGAACTGAGTGAACCAGAACCTGGACTGTTACAAACTCAGAACCTTACCAGATTTTCCAAGTTTCACAAAATATTTTAATCAACTTTGTCTATTCCAAACATGTCTAAAATTTCCGTGACACCTCCTCTTATGAGGTTCTTGATAATCTGCAAGGGAGGAGCTTGAATGGATTTTGGAACACTGAACTGTGCAGAGAAGAACTAGAGAAAACAGAAATCCATTACCATATTGGGTAATTCAAGTTGCAGAAAGACGAAAGAGATGAATTTAAAATATGTTGTTCTCTCAAGGAAAAGGTACAGTAGCAGGAGACTGAAATGAAAGAATTAAAGTCAAAGAACAATTCCTCATTCATAAATACAGTGCAAAATAAAAATCACCACGTAAGACATTGTTTTGCTCATCAATGTTCAGTAGCCATCACATGGAAGATGAATGGCACTGTAAGGTTAAGTGCTATATAACTGCTATATAAATCCCATTCAAAGCAGCTACTGTAAGTTAATTCTGGGTGAAATGCAGTCTGTTCCACTGTTTATGTGCACTTTCAAAACCACGCCACTATAGAAAGAAAATTTAGACATGTATATTTCAAACAATGAGACTTAACGCTGAGCACAAGTGAAACATAAAGTCCACACTGAGACCACAGGGCCCACTTCTCCATGAATTTTCTCTCATTTTCACAACCATAACGCAAGTAGGTGAAGATATGTCAGTCAAGAGGCATTTTCTTAGCTCTTAAGCCTCAGCACCTAGCCCAAGTACCCAAGTACTGTCTATGGATCTATTCCAGAGATCTGAAATACCAACCAGAAAATGTTGGTTTTGTTTGTTTGTTTGTTTTTACTTAGGGAGGAAAAGCTCACCCACAATGCATTTAATAATATACTTTGAGTTCAAGCATTCAGTTTGGCATTTATTTTCCCCTACCTTATAATGAATCTTTGTATTAGCTAAAATATAAGAATAAAATTTGTCAAGAACCTTTACGTGTAAAAGCCTCAGACAGAGATCTTTCTTTTGTCTGACAGATTTTACAAATAAAAGTTCAGTCTGAAAAAAAAAATTTCTGGAAAGAAAACAAAGAACTTCTTATGCTTTCATTCTTTTTGGATTGCTGGTCATGCAAGGCAGAAGAATATCATCACTGCAAGAGCCTGTGGAATTTTTCATCCAGTGCATCTTTTTATAAATTGAAGAATGAAATATATTATGGAAAAAAAGTCATGTTTTATCTATTATTTAAGACAAAAAGAAATCATGTTGCGTTTTGTTTGAGTAAAAGAAAAAATTAGACACAATTTAGTTTGAAGTCTAATTTACTCAGCTATACATTGAATCAAACAAATTTAAATTGCTCAACTGAGGCTGATTCCATAAGGAATATGTAGGATTATATTAGAACAGGACTTAAACATTTTAGCTCCCCCCTTTCCCTTCTTTCTCTGTATTCAGGTGCATTCAACTAGCATGTTTATCGTGTGCTCCTTGCAGAGGACTTACTGCAATGCCATTCATATTTGAACCGAATATTTTAACAATGCAATACCACAATAATGATGAGATAACTTATTATTTGGAATGGGATCTCACAGGGGAAGAAAGGAGCATTTTCAGTGGTTTTGCTAAATATTACTATACTCCAATATTCTTCAGGTAAAAGAAGAAGTGAGTGAATCTCTGGAGTGGAGAGTTCAGCCTTTCCTCTCTGCCCACTGGATTTAAGCCTAAAGCCAAACAAAACTGTGAATTGAGGTGTTCTTCATGTTGTACTTTACCTAGCAACTAGGTCTGATACATAATGAGGAAGCTGCCCAAGTCTATCTGAGATGTCTTAAGACAATCTCTCAAATCTGAGTCATTTCAATTTCATCATGAAATCTTAAACCACATAAGTTTCATTCAACAGCCGACCCTGATGTAAACACAGCTGATAAAAGGGGGGGGAGGGGGGGAAAGGCATTTCAGTTTCAAAAGTGAGAGAATAGTTACCTGCAAAGCAGGAAACATCTAGCAGTAATGGATCATTATATGGTAGTTAATAATAAGTCATGATAGATATGGTTTAGCAAGCTGAATCAGATCTATTATCATGTGACCATTACTTCTATTTTGTGTGATGGAAAAAGGAAAACTTTGAAAAAATTATTGTGGATAGGAGGCCAGTTAAGTACAATGTAGGATTTGAGTAAACAAAATGTTAGCATACAGCCACACGTTAGCTGCTTCCCAGTTAGTAAACATGAAGGTAATTATAATATCCCTCTGGTAACACTAGTAGTTATTGGCATTCCTATGCTTACTCACAGGTGTGTGTAATGGAACACAGGCTAGGACTGATACTGCTGTAGGTGTTAGTTCTAAGTTTAGATCACAAAAATCCATAACACAAAGACAAAAGTCTTTTAAAGAATCATATTTATAAAGCTTATGAATTAATATGCTGACTGGGACTTGCTTCTGACAGGTCCAGCACATTAGGTTCAGATATACTGGCACGATCAAGTCTATCAGGAGCCTGAAAGTCTCTGAGAACATTCAGAATGACATTTGGGATAACGACAATGAATTTTGGCCAGGTCTTTCATATGCCCATTTGTTGCTCTGTATTTTTGGCTCCAAATGTGTGCCAAGTTGAAATTCCCAGACTTTCTCAGTGCCTGAGAAAATATTGTTAAACCCAGATTTGGGACATTCATAAAACACAGACACAGCATGTTAGCATACATGCCTGTTGTTACACAAATGCAGTCAGAGAAAGGGTCAGAAACCAAAGATGATGGTGTGTTGAGCTTTATGTGGCTTTGACATATTGTATGTTATGAATAGTGAGATTGCATCTCAATGATGCCATGTGATGAGATATTCACAAAAGACAACTTTATCCCAGTGAGGTTAACCTCCTGTGATCCCTTCAACGAGCTTAGAGAGGGGGAGATGTGTTCCTCGTGGCAGCAGTTTAGTGACTTAATTGGACTCTTACTTTGATTCACCCTCTGGGGGAACCTCTCTCTCCCTGCTGACCACGGAAAAAGCCCAGAATGCTGAGCTTGGCTCAGTTAACAGAAGTTATCAAAAGGCTAGGATCAATTTTGGGAGTCAGATCAACATTTCCCTCTTCTCTCCCTACCTGAAGATGACATTATTTTAGCTAATAGATGATATCAGATACAACTGTAATGACAGTGTACTTGGGAGTTATGGCAGGCTGCTCTCACAATACAGTGCCCAAAATCAAGACTAGATTTTATGCCTACGTCAAGAGGGGCTCTAGGGGCAGGAACAGTTCATGTCACTACTAACTTACAGCAGAGGATTCAACCAAGAATATGTGCAGATGTCTAAGATGCCTTTTGCCATGTTGGTGACTAAGCCTCATTATCTGTCATGAGAAAGATTCTGCTGCCTCCATTTGCGATGAACTCCTACATGCAACTTTAAACATTCATAGAGATTAACTATTTTCAAAGACAGATTCTTTCCATCCTGGTTACCAAGGCTTTCTTCTTTCACAGAAAATAGACTATTGCCTTCTCTTATTTCTTCAGAGCAATAACTTTGGAAAGATAAAGGTAATAGATTATAATTGCTGTATAGGAAAAAAAAATATATATGTTTCAAATGTTTCTAATTACAAGAGACAGAATGAGTCCTACCTCAGTGAGTGCTTGATGGAGATCTAACATTACCTCCACAGCTGATGTCAATATTGGGATAGAAAGTACAGAATTTCTCAGGGTTCCTTTGTCTTCCCTTCTATAACCTTGTTTTTTTTTCTGAAAGGCTTGATTCTCCTAATAAAAATTATTTGGTTCTCTTGTCTGGGATTAACAGCAGTTCTCATTTTAAGGTGAAGTCACGGGAAGTGAAAAAGTAGGAAAAAAATGAAGAATCTTAGTATTCATGTGGTGCAGTAGAATGATGGGGACGTGCTTCTGATGTGTTCTAGTTTAGAGAATTAAACAGTTAAAGCTATTATAGTAGCTTTATAGTAACTGTCTTTATTTTCTTCCAAATACTACAATAAAAGAGAAAACACTGTGAAAATGAAAATGGTGGAATAGAGTTCCGAAGGAGCATTCTTTTCAGAAAATACTGAATTGTCTCTACCAAAAAGGGAGAGTAATTTTTTTTTAAAAAAAAAGGGAGAGAGAGAAAAGAAAATAAAGCTAGCAACACAACACACACACAAAAAAACACATTAATAGAAACCCTCAAGTTACAATCCCTGTCTTGTCTGGCAGAAGATTTGGTCCTGAATAAGCCACCAAACTGGAATTTACTGTCAGAATGAAAGTTGCTTTTCAAGATTAAAAAGAAAATAATTGATACAGTCATGTGTTCAATGCCAACATTAACACAGTCATGCTTAACCACTTCAAAACGAGAGATTATCTAAAAGAATTCAGAAAATGAGTCCACTTGTAAACTGAAATACTGATCAAGATGGAGAAGGGTAGTGTAATAGACCCCTTTTCCTTTTTTGATTTGTAACATCTTCATTAAATACTCAGAAGCATCTGAATATATCTTCTTGCCTCACTTTGATCACATGAAGAATGTGTGTGTACACAAGAAAGATTTTCTTTCAAAGATATGAAAATCCATTCAGGATATAAAAACAAGTCTCTCATCACAGGAAATCAGGAAATGTTTCTGAGTCTCCTTATGATACTATAGAGTGATAATATGAAAGGAAAATAAGATGTTGCTGCATCCTACATATGTGGTTGCAGTTAATTTTGGCTATGTCTGCAGAGGAGCATTCAAAATTGAGATACATCAGCTGAAGATATGAAATCGTTTGCTCTCTTACGGACCAGTGTTTAAATAATATAATTATGCCACACTAAAAGCATCAGTTTCTTCTGTACTTGTCATAAAAAAGGTTCCTAAGCATAAAATTTGGAGCATAAATCCCGAAAAGATCATTTCATCATCAGTTTACTTACAATTCTTATCTTACTAAAGTAAGGAAAAGAATATTCATCTGTTCTTCAAAGGCTTTTTTTTTTTTCTTTTTTTTTTTTTTCCCTAAGCAAAGAATTACGATTCTGAAAATGTTTGACATGGAGGAAAAATTGTCTTATTCAAAGCAGATATATCCATTAGGATAGCAGTTACTAAACACAAAAAGTGCTACATCGTGCTTTCATCAGTTATAGACTGCAGCACAAGATCGTGTGTAACCTAACTATATTTACAATCATTCCTTCCTATTATCTTTCTATTATTTTTACTTCCTTCTATCATTCACTGGGCAATAACATTAGAAATATAAGGGCTGTTCTTGAAGTAATGCCTCCCATTTTATTACACTGGCCCCTGATGTCAGAAGTGGATGTTGGTGGGATGACAGTAGAGGTTGAACCTTCCCATCAATATTCTGTTACACTGTGTTGCCATGTGACGGATGGCAGCAGAGGGGCATTGAGAAAGAATGGAGTCTGATATGCAAGTGCGTGTGAAGCAAATGCATGTCACTGCATTCCTCCACGTGGAAAAAATGGCGCTCATTAACATTTACCAACGCTTACTGAACATATATGAAGATAAAACAGTGGATGTGAGCACAGTGAGGTGGTGGGTGGTGTGCTTCAGCAGTGACGACAGTGACATGAAAGACAAATCTCGTTCTGGATTGCTATGCACAACTATCACACCTCGAAATAAAGAACATTTAGATCAGCTCTTTCACATGAATCTAGGGATTATGACCAGGGCACTCTACACAAAGCTGCGTATTGGCTTCAGTGTGTTAGAAATGATGTTGGCAATGTTAGAATATTGCGAAGTTTGTGCTGTGTGGGTCCCACAAATGCTCAGACAGGAACAGAAAGAACACTGTATGCAAGTATATCAGGACCTATTGAACCAATACAAGGCTGAAGGTGACAGTCTTCTGGATTGCATCATTACCAGTGTTGAGATGTAATGCAATCACTAAAAGCCAGCATCAAAATTGCAGTTCTTGTAGTGGTGACATGGGAATTCCCCATTAAAAAAAGTTCAAGACATAGCCCTTGGCATGTAAAGTGATGTCCACTATCTTTTGGGATAAGAAAATTGTGATCCTTCTGGATTTCCTGCTTACTAAACTGCAAATGTGACAGTTTTTAGCAGAAAAAAGATTATACACCTGTATACACTTATATGTATATACATACGTACATGCATATGCATATGCCATTTTAGATGGTAAATGGAAGCTCATTGCAGCTATGGTTTTATAAAACATAAACTGAGCCCTCAGTAAAAATGGAGTGGCTTTTAAAAGATTTAAAAAACAAACAAACAAAACACAGATGTCTTGCATTACCCATATTTCTTATTTAGAAAAATAGCTTTGTGAGGTTGAATGAGGTAATGAATTTATGACTCCAGTATGAGCAGGTTTGGCTCTACCATTTATTGTTAAGGACACAAGCATGGTTTTGTAGCTGGTGCCATTTGTTTGATTAACTGATAAGCATAAATATCCTGGAAGTTTCCTAGTATTTGAAGGATATGAACAGATCTTGAATTTTATCACTGCTTCAAGAAGCTGAAGACATTAGGACATTCATTTTTTTTCTATACTAAAGCAGAACTGTTCTGCTAAGTTATCAAATTCTGCCACTTTAATTGCATTCTAAGTTCTTTCACTAGTTCCTTTAGTGGTTCTAAGGGAAAATCTAAGTTGAATCTTAATTAGTGTGAGGTTCTAAAAGATCATTCTGAGGCTCATTATTCAGATTAAGAAAGAACATTTTAATTAATTTTTTTTTCCCATGCCTAGCATTCATAAGAACTCCGCAAGGCAGTAAGGGATTTTCCTAACATACCTATATATCCCACAGATTTCAGAGAGATCTTTTTGTTGATGTATGGCTTTGATATTTCTTTATGTATAAAGACAGAATAAGGATATTCTCCTAAAAATAGCTCCTAGTTTTTCTATCTCCAGAATGTTATCCTCCAGATATCAGATCGCATTTAGAAAACATCATTTGTTTCTAAGTTTTAGAAGCATTCCAAACTTCCAAAATCAAGATAAAGAGGAAGGCAGTTTGGAAAAGCTTTCCTGAATTTCATTAGGGTGTCTCAGTTAAGCATGCAATATTCTTAATGAACCCAATGAAAGTTTCATTTATTTGCACCACGGTTCAGCTGTTTCGTCCTGAACTGAGTGAGAAGCATAGAGATATGAAATCATGCCTTCAATAGTTGTCATTAGACAAATCAACAATATAAAATGTGTCAGTCAAAGGTCAAATTCCTGCTGTACATAAATATTAAAACATTAGAATACTGTCTAAAATGTTAGTCCTTCTCTAGCTAAAGCTCTAAGTTTTACTTGGGCAGTTACGTCACAGATGTAGTCCCTGTTTCAGTAGTTGCAGAGTGAAATAGAGAAGCAGAAGATATCTAAGATGAAATCATAAATTCTAGTCATGAATATATTTTTATAATTGATCAACTTCTATCCAAATAGTTTAAATAATTTTGAAATTTAAATTATTTTTGAGCTGGTAAGGAATTAATATCTTCTGCATGGGAAAGTTTAACGTTTCTATCATTTCTCTGCTTATACTGCAGGGGGTGAGAGGGGTGGGGAGAAGAAGGTGAGGAAGGTGTTGAAAAGGAAAGGTGATTAAGGTAAAATAAGGTTTAGTTGAAATGTAATTTTCAACAAAATGTTTTCTTAAAAGAAGAGTTGTCTATCAGTCTAGTGCTGAGAAATCAACACTAGTTTTACTCAAGCTATCAAAAGAGCATGAGAACTAAGCTAATTGCTATAAATCAATTGTGAAGTGCCAAGAATCTTCCAGTAATTCAGAAAGAGTTTTTACTCACACTTTGGGGTTAGCATATCCCAACTGTAATTTACCACTGAAATGATGTACAGATGCCAGTAATTCCAAGATTAGGCACGTTCCCTGAACAAGAACAACAGGGAATAGAATTTATTATTGCACTTGATATCCAAAGTTAGAAAGGTTTAAGAAGAAAATATATACTGGCAGTTAAAGCTTCTTTAAAATAGGAATTTTCCCTATGGTTGGACTATCCCCAAGAAACTTAGTAATTGCTTGCTTTATATCACTATTAGCATATTCTTGCTGATGGAAACCCAGTGGGCCATCTACTTCTACAGAATAACAACAATCAGAAAAGCTTACTAGATGTGGTGATGAGTATGGTATATAGCTCTACTGAAGTTTTATGAAGCCCCTACTTTGATCAACAAATAAAATATATCTAAAAACAGAGTCTACTTGGTAAGAAAGTGCAAGCATAATGGCATTCTCCAAATGACTACAAAAAAGTGAATTAAGGTTAGGGAAAGATAGGAAATAGGATTGTGATATGATTTTGGTTTCAAAATCTCCACGAAATGAACAAACATAAACATCTTTTCCCCCTCAGTAGGACAAGGAAAATTACATTAGTAAAATGATCATATTTGGATAAGGAATGATCTAGAATAGTAGGAGAAGACATCCAGGAACTTGGTCCAATAAACTAGATTACAGACAACCTAAGAAATGACAGCATAAGGCAGCAACGTTATTATGTAATTAAATTCCTTTCAGCAAATGTATCTAGTCATAGAAAAAGTTTTTATGATGCTTGTTCCAGTGCATTCAACAAACTGGGGTCAATTCTGCATTTAGCAATAACATGAAAAGCATCAGAAAATGTACTGCAAGTATATGTATGTATGTACATATGTTTTGCATTGCCATTACCCTTGTAAGATAACTGTATTGAAGGTGAGTTGTTGCATACGAAAAGTGGAAGGGAGAGAAGGGAGCACCATGCTTTGCTTGTGCAAATACTTCTGGCTTACATTTTGATTTACCTGCTGCCTGTGACTTCACTTTAAAATAATTTCTCTTTAAAATAATGCTACTTTCTACAGTTATATATTTATTTTACCTTTCGCATAGCTATAAAACACTTATTTCAACAGATGAGACACATTCCAACTTGCAGGTGTGTCCCAGCACAGATCCCACCAGTGCTGGCTGCGAAGGCTGTAATTACAGCCAGGTCACACACAAGTCTCCCAGAGCAGGATCAAAGGCTACAAGTGGTTTTTGCAGTGTATGGAAGAAAAATACAGTTGAAAAGTGTCTTCACACAGCTCTATTGGAAGGTATTGTGTCTGTTAGCAGCATAGGCCACATATATTGTTTGTTTCTATGTAATACGTTTTTAAAGAAAAGCAAATAATTTTGTTGGAGTCATTAGTGGCACAAGGAGAAAGATGTAGAGGAAAACAGCTGAACAACTCAGCAGGCAGCAGTGGGCTGTATTAGCAACAGAGAGCTTTAAACCCACTACTACAAGGTTCCCTTATGAACTTTAAGAGCAATTGCAACTGGGAAATATTTTTTTTACTTATAGTTTGTTTCTAGTAACAGTATCTAAATCCATGTAGCCACACAGGTAGATGCATTTCTTTTTGGCTTTTTGTCCGCACAGGTAATTAATTATATTTTGAGTATTTGGACTAGAGCTTCCCAAATTCACATAACTGTCAAATCTGGAGTTCTGTTTCAAGTATGGCTTTATTATATTTAAGATTTAGTTTAATGAGTTGAAGACCAAGACTCCTATAACCTGCATTTTTCAAACAAACTTTGCTACGTGGATTCTAAGACAAGCAGCTGAAAGGATCGTTTCCTTAAGAAAATGTTGCAGTATCATCTCTCTGCCAATTGCTGTAGAGGCAGTACCTGCTCTACGTACTCATGGAGTTCTGGCTATCAGCAACGTAAACAGGCAATGGGTCTGACTTGATAGAGAGTTTCTATGCCTGCGAGATCCCACCAGCTTTCTCTTCATGTCAGAAACCCTCCTCCTTCTACTCCCAGCAAACAAATCCCCATGTTTTAGCTTTTGGCGATGAATGCAGTACAAATACTCACAAATACCTAATTACTGGAATTACATATCTCTGTTGCCTGTTGCAATTCACTCCTATCATTTTTCAGCAGGAAAAAAAACTGTGTTTTCTGTCGTTTTGGTAGTAGTTAGTTACTCCTGTGGAAAGGCAGCTGCATTCGGAGCCAACACCAGTGTAGTTCCTCACTGGTGTTAGCACACAGTGTGTCAGGGTCAGGGTACAGAGGGAAGTTGCCTCATTAGCATCTCTTGACTGAAAAGGGATAAACCCTAAAATGAATCCATCTGTTTTCAGTACGGCTTTGTTTATACTTTCTAATGCTGCATTTTGGCAGTTCAAGGCACTATTTATTCATCACTGTTGTCATTTATCCATTCGTCTAGCCACGGAATTTTGAATAGGAACATTCACTTATTTAGGCAAAATTTTCTCTGCTTATTTGCTTGTCTTCCTGGATACAAGTGCAAACATATTTTTTTGAATGTAAAATCCTGAACAACCAGTTCATATGCAAAAAGAACACTGGGAGGAAAAAGGAACAAGGAATGTTTGATGGAACTTACAGCATAGTTTCTGTCAACAGATCCCACCTTTTTCTGTATAATGATCTTCCTTTGCTGCACTGGGTACCTTTCCCTTATGCTGGGAAAGTTCAAGATGTTTTGGCACTTGTTTGCAAGCTGCATATTAGGCAGTTGGATTTTTTTTTTTAGATATATGCATTTTTTAGACCTTCAGAAAGGAGTCCCTGTGAGACCCAATCAGAGAAGAGGGAAACTACAAAGTAGATGGACATACCTAAAACTATGGAAAAGCTGACAGCTTACAGAGGGACTGTGCATTGTAATAGGGAAAGCAAAGTGGCAGTAAATTTGATATGTATGTTGCACAATCTCTCAACAAAGATAATAGTTGTGGGAAACACTTGCTGAAAAGGATTTCCTGAGGTTACTGATAAATGATTGCATCCATTCAAGGCTCGAGTGACTTCTCAGTCAGGGTGCAGATGATGATTTCAAACACAGTCATTAGGGTTAATGTTTATATAAAGTATGGCTAAATTATCTAATAAAAAAAAAAAAGTCTTCACAGATAATAGAATTGCTGAAATCACAGCTAAAAGTTGTTTATTCACCAGTTGCATTATATATAAATATATATATATATATTTTTTTACCCCTTAATCTTTATCATACAAAGGTAAGAAGGGAAAACAAATGAAGGGAGATTTAAATAAATTCTGTAGACTTTAAAACTCAAGGTCCTCAAGGGGAGGATTTTTTTAAATTTCAAGTCTGAAATGTCAGCCTAAAAATTTTTTTATTTAGATTACCTGAACTTCTCTTCAGCTTGCAGAAATGTACCCATTTCTATGAACGCTTTGATAACTGCAGCCCAAAATTTCACAAGAGCTCTAATCCATGATTCTTCAATTTATTCACTCCATTATCCCACTTTAAGTGTGTATTTCCGCTCACTCCATTAAATCTACTACTCATATATATAAAATCACTTGGAGGTGAGTATCATTAGTAACACGCTACATCAGGTTCAGCTGTTCAGATGTTGTATTTACACTATTTTATATTGTGCATAGTTTGGGCACTGGGAGAGTTTCACTGGTAAGAGAGAGCATGCCTTACCTTTAAGCAAACATTTATTTACAAATCAAAGACCATTTCAATGCATTTGAAGAGCACTGATGTAGTTGCACAGATTAAGAAATGAAATCTTATTATTTCTTGCTAAATACTTGTAGCTGGATCATCTAGTAATTAATGAAGGACATTCATGTAGGAAAAGAAGAGAAATTATTTGCAAAAGATACTGTGAGTATATCAACTTAAATGTAACAGGATAAAGATTAGAATGAATTTGTTTAAATAAAAAACAGTGAATCATCTTTCACTTGCAGAAGAATTTGTATTGGCATATTCAATGTGTTTGTTTTCTTTTTAATTTTAGTTCTATTTTAAATGAGAAGTTTTAGAATTAAAACCCTTTTAAGACTTATAAGTAACGATCATGTGCCTATAAGAAACCCCAGCTATTTCCTCCACTGCAATTTTATTCTGAAAAAAGTACTAAAAGAACTTTCAGTTTCTGTGGCCCTTTGAAAATTACAAAAGCACATTATCTGAGCTGTTGGAAGCCTTATCTTCAAATGAAACAGCTCCAGTGTCTCAGAAGCTGTAAGATTTGGATAAACATTACATTTATGCTAATTTTGATTTTTTGGAGGACATTACAGTATTTGGACCTGTAAATCTTCCTCATTGTGTTGGATAATCCCTTGAGGCCTTCCCATTAGATTCCATTAGCCTTCCCAGATAGGGCTGGTGAGAAGGGGAATAAAGAGTTGATCCTATTTCCTCAAACATTTGAAGATTAATCTTACAGTTTACAGATATTTTCCTCTTTGCTGTAGAGTCTCCAACACTCCCACTTACACTCAGAAGCCTGTGATAACATCTAAAAAGAGAAAAACTAGATAATAGTTTACATAAAAAATATCACCTCTCCTAAGCTCTCCCAATCCTTTTCTAAGAGTAAAATTTGATTTACTCAGCCAGAAGTTCTAGGGGGCTATTCAATCCCATGTTACAAAGCACTGTGCCTGTTTTCCAAGTAGCATCTCTCTACAGCTGCCTTTACCGTTCTATCTGTATTGAACAACAGTGCAGTATTAACATTGCAAGATGAAGATCTCAGACAAACAAAAAAGCCAAAATAAAATAACAAGTCAAAAGAAAATAATTTTTGCTCCTCAAATTTCATTCAAGTCGGTTGAGAGTTCACATATTCTACTACAAACCTTAGGAAGAAAAAGCACAAAGAAAATAGTCTCTCTGGCTTGAGATTAGTAAAAATTCAGAGATTCTTCATATTAAAGGGAGAAGCTGAGAGTTAAGATACACTTGGCAAAATGCACCCAACTGTTTTTCCTACTTCTCTGCTTTCAACAGGCAGAGTTAGCAGGAGGCAGTTAGCCTCTGCTGCAGTGGGGTGGTCCTTAAAGCTCTGATGTGACCTACATGCAGGCTAATGGCAGCAAATCCATCTACCCATCACTTTTTGTTACATTAGGAGCTTTTGGTCATACCTCCAGTTGAGCTTGTAAATGTACTTTACCCATTAACTGGCTTTAATGCAAACTGCAGTTCTCTTCGGGTCCTCAGCGACTTCCCTCTTTAGTGCAGCAGTTCAGCATGTAGGCAGCCTATCTCCCTTCATTTATTGCTGATTTAACAGGCTACTAAAACAGCTGCATTATTACAGTGATACATAGTAAAAAGTATACAAAATAGATGTTTTGGGGGCTCAGCAGCATTATATTAATGACGGCATTCATTAAGATCAATCTTCTACTGTTAAGCTTATTTTAAAATGGTCATTAAAAATTGAGTCAACAAAGAGCTATAATGAACAATTAGACTTGGAAAATATTTGCGTTTGCATTCACTACTCCTTGAAAGTACTAAATTTCATCCTGGAAAGGTGTTACCTATGTATTCAGCAGATCCCTGTAATTGTTATACTGAATTTCATACATGTAGAATCTCAGTTACTAATAGATAACATGGCTGGAACATAATATAAGTGGGCTTAAATCAAATCATTACTCAATTTTTATTTTTTATTCTTTTTTTTTTTTTTTTTTTGGACAGGGGAGATGGGAAGGGGAACAGCTGAAGGTAGCTTGAATGCAGTACCTGGAAATCCTGAAACTGATATGGCATCTCTTAGTAATCAGCATCAATTGCCATGGTCTGCTCCCATTTTCCTCTTAGTTTCACTTACCATAACAGAGATTGTAAAAAGGTGTCATTTCACATTTCAGTGTCTTAGAAGGCATTTGTATGTTGGCATTTACAGCTAGTGAGCAATATTATTCATGTCTCCTTGTCAACAGAGATCAACCTTCATTCCTTGAGAGGATAAGGTGATATTAAAGATTTCAGTTTTCGTCATTCAACTGATATCACCTTTCCCTGAGCCAAACCCTTTCATTAGCTTAGAGCCTTGCTAGTTCTGAAGCTTGAGGCTTTGTCTGTTTAACTTGAAGTAAAACTAGATCCTTTGTGGGTCAGACATAGTTTCATTTGAGCACTCACATTTTTCTTCCCATCTATTAAATGCTCTAAGGGGAACCTAATTTCTGGCTTCATCAGTGTAAATGGCATTTCAGAAGATACTCTCTCCCACTTCCTTCCTCTGACTTTTGTTCCTGGCCACCACTTTTCTTAACTCATTTGGATATTTTGTTAAATTTCTAAAATTCAAATTAAGAAAGAGCATAGTTCTTGTGCCTTGAATGCTTATATTTGTTTTGGACACAGAAGAAGGGAAATTTCTTCTTTAAAATTGTATTTATAGATAATCTTGTAGAGGAGACCTGGTACTTTCTTCCTGCCAGTTGAAAAAATTATTTTGGCTGTACTCAAACAAAACTGAGCACTTTGCCCTGCAATCTACTGTAGGAAACCTGCTTAATCAGGGGGGTTGGGCAAGGTGATCCCTAGAAGTCCTTTTCAACACCTACAATTCTCTGACTCTGGGGAAAATCTCTGGTTCAGGCAGACAGGCAAAGCAGGCCCTGCTTGCACATGTCTTTTTTTTTGAAGGGAAGGATTAACAAATTGGAGTTGCATTATGTTTCTGCATATTAACATGCGCTCAACTTTGCTATCCCATGTACTTTTTGCACTGTTGGTTCACATATCAGCATGTCTCCTAGAAATCTCAGAAATGCCTGTGTCAGGTACTTTTTAAATGGGGTGGGATAAAAGTGTTGAGATGTTGTGCCATAAAGCAGCCTTCATATCGTGCTAGATTTCTAGCTTTGCTTTAGTTCTCAGAAGTCACTCTGGGGAACAGGGGGAGCCAGAGGTGGTGTTCTTGTTTGGAACATACAAGACCGATAATGCCAAGCATTAATTTGAAATTACACGTAACACACACAAGGTTTTTAGTGTTAAGAGACACTAAGTGTTTGCTTAATGTTGGTAAGAAAGGTGTATTTGAAGGAGTCCCTGTACTAACGAGGCCAGCAGATCAGCAGACCGATGCTTTCCCTTTTATGGAGAATGACAGGGAACAGTAGTTTCTAGAGATAAAACGAAAATCTTGGATATTTTTTTGACATACATGAGTTGATCTTTGTATAAAGTCCTACACATCACAAAGCTGTATGAGTGGGGCTATCTCAAGAAAAGGGAACCAAGGGCTATCAGTACCCCTCCCAGTGCATGAAGTCCCACAGGCAAGGGCGACAACAAAGGCAGGTCCACATTAACAGTCACAACCAATGCAAGGCAATGTAATGAGTCAGGTCTTGGAGTCAGAAATATCTATTACAAGTCTGAGGTCCAACTCAGAGGCATGTTGCCTGCAGAAAAAGAACCATAAAACTAGTGGGATACGTGACCATGTTTTTGTGAAACTAACACGTCACCCTCATTCAGTGGCAGTGATTGTAATTCTTAGTGAGCTCTCAAGGTGCTTGTCAGAGATTTCTAATGAAATTTTACTCTTCATGTACTTCACCCTTCAAAATAGTCATTCACAGATGAACGTACTGCCAAAAAGCAGTGACATGAATAAGGCATGGCTGTGAAGTGAGGGCTATTTCTCTCTGGTAACACAGGGCTTATAAAAGTCTGGTAAAGAGACATGATCAGATTTTTGATTGTAACTCCAAACAGTCCATTTGAGAATTTGCAAGTAATATATTTACGCTAACAGAAAATGGAGTGGCAAATGAACCAAAAATGGGATGATTTTTCTGGCAATCTTAAAATTTATTCTCAAATTCCTGTATCAAAATGGAAAGTGCAGCTGCATATTTTTTTGCTGTTCACAGGATTGTGTTTAGTCAACATATGAAAATCCATAAACTTATTTGCAATCACTTGAGCAGTCACTGCACTGAGCCCTGTACCCTGTTCTCAGCCCAGGGTTAATAGAGCACCAATTCTTTTGCTCTTTTTTTTCATCATCCTCTATCTTTTTCACCCTTTCACACTGGAATGATCTCAATTTTATGCTAAACTTAAGTGCACGTAAAATTCATGGATTTTGCACAGCTATTCTGATCATATATTTAGCTGCTCAGATCTAAAATGTTGATCTGTGTAATCTGCTCCAGCTTCACTGAACTACTTTGTTTTTCTTCTCTAATTTCATCACTAAACTATGTGCCAGTCAAATTTTTCTTTTTCACATTAGCTCAACCATTAAGAGCTGTTATGCAGATTTTTTTCAGGATGAGTATGTATTCTGAGCCTGTTTGATTTTCACATGGTACTACAGTTTTATCATGTGGGATAAACCTTCCTCAGCTCATGTGGGAAGCTCCACTTTGAAGTCACTGGAACTAATTGTGTGTGTAAAGGAAGTGTGATACAGTATGCATAAGCTAAAGGTACTTAATGTGCAGTACGATGTCCTACTTTCGTAGAATTGTCCTACTTTTCAGCATTTTGCTTTCTTTCTCTAAAATTGGCCAAATATCCTACTTTTTGACATTACATCTTATTTTCTTTCCTTGGGGGAAAGTAAGGATGATAGAGCAGACAGGGAATGTGCACGTGCAGAACATTATTTTCCAGGATATTGGGTAGTGTTCCTCCTGTACTTCTCCCTTTTTGATCTCTCAACATTCATCTCAGCTCTTGTAAATACTAAGAGTGGATTTTTCTCCAGTCATGCCTTGCGTTTGAATAAACTGATCAAAGCTGTTGAATGAAATTTGTAAAGTTTAATTAAGCTGAGGACAGGTATAAGTATAAATACACATAAACTTGACTTGTTGCTGGTACAGGAAAGGATAAATAACTTCCTTGTGGTCATTCTAGTCAGTCATGGAAACAAAGAATATGCCAGAATTACTGCACTGCTCCCTTTCTCAAACCACCTCTGCTTCACAAGTTTATGTACCAAGACCTTGACTGACATGGTGCAACATTTACTACAATGTCTATTGGAGTTTTGTTCGTGTGTATGAAGGGGAGACTTTTGTAACTAATATAGTAAAGAGAAATGAGTGGGGCCTAGATAGGAAAAAAATTATTGGCTAATCACAGTTTAACTACAAACATAATTAAACCATCATGAGTATTTTTCTATTCCAAACTATGCATGTATCAAGGACTAATTAAATAAGTGGCTGAAATTACTAGTAACTGCCATGAAAAAAACATTTCTATAACTTCTCCCCAGTACTCCTTTCTCTATTCCTTTTGATTCTAGACTCCTAAAGTTCAGCTTTCTTTCAAAAAATAACCTTTTAAAAAACATATTAACAAAGTGGATTTTAAAATCTTTTCAGGTTGTTTTTTTTTTTTTTTTTTTTGAAGAATGCCCAAAAAGAGTGGCCCCAAATGACCTTTCAGCTGGGTAATGCAGACCTGTCATCATTCCCTCTGTTTTTACACAAACACATTCCTCCTTTCCACTCCCTCACACCAGGAAATGTCTAAGTCTCTTCTCCCACACCTGCCTGAGAAACAGACTACTATCTCTCTTGCTATTCAGCTGTAAAGTGTCTGAACTACTATTTGTGATGACACTTTCCATGCAAACAGAGGACAAAACCATTGTGTTGAATTTGATATAATGTATGGCAAAATTATATATTTTTTGACCATGTTTACAGTGAGATTCTTTCTGAAATTATTTCAGTTCTCTGATCCACTGAATTCCAAGGATTTGAACGAAACTAAGGATCAGTTTGGCCTTGCTTGTAATGTGAACAAAAATACTTTTTCTGATTTCTCGTCTAAGAAATTTTCATCATTCATCTTTCTCTCTGAATTATGAGAGTTCATTTTGATGACCACTATGAGGAGAAAGAGAACATACATGTGAGGACACATGTATGAACACAGGAAACTCAAATCTGTCTCTTCGGAGTGTAGAGTTATGGATGTTGAAACAAAGGACTTAATCATTGCTCACTGAAACAATGACTTATCCTCACAAAATTTAAGCTAGTATCCGTGCACATGACAAAAAGTTGTCACAAGTGGGAGAAGAAAGGACTCTAAGATGTTATAACATTACGTAAATTCAATAATATTTACTGGATTCCATCACCAACTTCTGCCAAAACCACAGTTCTATGGACATTAAATTGTCTTAAATGTCTTGAACAGATTTAAGAAGATAAATTAAGGTACTGGAATTTTCAATAAACATAAGAACAGAAAAACAATGAGAGCTGGGAAAAATCCACACAGGAGGATGTCCCCTTTCTAATTTCTTTACGTATTAATTTACCAATTTCTAAACTTCTTCTTTTCCCAGTTTTACTAAGCTACCTTTAATTCTTGAGAAAGATGCCAGCTTGGCACATTTTTTGTTGTTGTTGTTTGTTTTTGTTGTTGTTCCCCCCTCCCCCCCAAATAGTTTATTGTCCTTTTCATGGTAATGACCAATAGCCAGGAACAGAGATTTCCCATCCTAGATCAGCAAGCTGTACTACAGTTCTGGGTAAGAAAGATCTGTTTAAGAGAATGCTGCTTGAATTCTTTCTGAATGCTGTCCTTGCAGAAGCTTATAATGAGCTGGTCTTTGATTAGCTTATTTGCTCTTTGGTTTCTTTGTAGAAGTGTTTTTTATTAAAGACTTGTTGAAACCTGGGCATATTTGCAGCAGAACAGGTTAGCAAACCTATTTCACAGATATAGAGCCATCATGAAACAATGGTAAGTCTAGCTACCAAAGGACTGCTGAATGAAAACTGCTAACGATTATTAGATTCTTCATGGCTTTGTCTCATATTTACAATTTTCTTAATCAGCCAACATCTTGACATGCTTTCCAAACAACCTGACTGCTTAGGAAATTCCTGTCAAGATGCCAAGATGCCTCATTACAAGTGTTTCAAGTAAGGTATGACTTCACATCCAGGAGTTGTATCTTTTCTCCCTGATAACTATCAAATTTTGCATACTTACTGGAAGAGTCAAATAGCCGTTTGCCCTTTAGTTCTGCTCTCTAGGCCTATATTAAAATCACATTATTCCTAACAGAATCTTTCCCTCAGCTGTTGTAATTAAATTATACTCACAACAGCTGCTGAGAGCTAACCAGCCATTTCAGTATGGAAGCCAATTGAAGTGTTCATACCTGTTCATTGAAATCTCAATTTCTCAGTAGAGCTTAATTTAAAAAATCAGCCCAAAGTTCAAAAGAATGTTGCACACCAGAGATGACAACCAATTATTCACTTACGAGTATTACCTATTTCCCTGAAGAATAACATATATTCTAATAGTATGCTATTACTATTAATTAGCTTTTAGCCCTCCCTATATTATTGGTGAATCCCATTTTAGACAGTGTGTGACCAGATGCAAACCAACATACTAGTGCCCTCTGCTGCACATATCTACATGAAAGTGCTCAAGGTCAGCCTTTTCATCTCTATGTTGGCAGAACTTTGTTCACCAACCCAAATCCTTCTAATTTAACCCAAGCCACCTCTATTATGAGTTCAGCCTCATGTTTCAAAGGCCTAACTCATTAAAATGTTATAATATCCACAGCAAAGGCATGCTGGGCCAGATCTGTAGTAGGCAGACACTGGACTGCCTTTCACCCTAAAAATATTCTTCTCCAAAAGGTCTTGCATTTAAGCAAGACTATTATCCAGCTTTTCTGCTATCAGCCTGAGGACAGGCCTCACAAACCCCTTCACAGGGAAAGGTTCAGTTTTCCACTGAAACAACGGGGTTTTCCCACAAAGACTAGAAGCTGAATTCCTCATGTTCACTAGTGGTTGTTTCTCTGGAACCAGGGTGTGGTACACTGGGTGCTCCAGTGTCGTCAAGTGCATTAATAGATGCTACTGCCCTCCACTCCTTCTGCTGAAGCCTCCATGTGGAGTGGATCCACCACACACTCATATCTTCTGGGATACTCCTGTGTGAGGGGAGCCCCCACAGCCCTAGCTGCAAACTCCAGCATTGCTGCACACCTCAGCTCCTGTACTCTCTTCCCTATCTGCCCCGCTTACCACAACACCATCACCTGAAAGTGTGTGCAGCACCACAGTCTCCCCAGCACAGTCAGCCTAACTGCTGTGATGCCTCCTTGCATTTAGCCATACATCTATCTTGACAGCTACTACCAAATAATTGTTCCACAGGCAGAAATATGCCATAAATGAGCTATTATGATTCACAAAAGTGACAACAGAGACATGCCAAATACTTTCAATCTCACTTGGCTTTTTTCTTTCTTTCTTTCTTTCTTTCTTTTTTTTTTTTTTTTTTTTTTGTAATATTTAGTCAGTAATCTGAGAAATGTGGTGAGTCATTCAGGCAGCTTGGAAAAACTGACCAGCACCTTGCCATTTTGGCACCGTGTTTAAAAGAATTTGTCTAGGAATGGATAACTGAGAGGAGCCAGAATAAATGTAGGTAGAAGTAGCTGCTTTTCCAGGCAAACTCCCTTCCCCAGTCTCACAGAAGCTGCACACATCCAGGCTGCCAAACTGATATCTAGCTGCAATGTCTGCTCCCTTCGCACAGACATAGGGGTGCCCCACAGGTTCTTCATCCAAAGCCCAGAAGTGAGCAGTATAGATCATAGCCACAAAACCAGCAGCTTTGTGGCAGCTGTTGTTTTTCCTTGTACCTCCCAAATTTGGCTTCTTGCTCAACAGTTAAGCTCTTACTTCTCTGTGATGAGCAGGAACACTGAATCTGATAGCTGACATCCCACTTACTCCTTACACCATGCTTTATCTCAGCTTCATTCGGAGTTTGGCAGAGTTCTAGTTCTCCTGCAGTCATTAACAGGCCCACATCATAGGTGGCAACACCTGGGACTGATCATGATCATTTTTCTTGGTCACAGTTTCATCGTTGCTGCAGGCTTTCTCTAATCCTGACAGTTTTGTCTGAGTCTTCTTTGCTTCCTAGCAAAGGCTTCTGTACAGCAACACATGCACTGTTACACTGCAGAGGCGTGTTATGTGATCATTGCATATAAATTTGAAGCACATCCCAAGAGTACCAAAGATTAATCGCTACTTGCAGAATTTACCAGAAAGTATTGCTATGGAGGTACGTATCTCTGCTATTCTATTTTAAAACAGAAGAAATAATTCAGAAGTCTCCTTCCCCTATCAAAAGGGGGGCTTTAAGAAAGAAGGGGACACTTGGCAGGGTCTGTTTTGATAGGACAAGAGGAAATGGTTTCAAACTAAAAGGGGAGATTTACACTGAATGTAAGAAAAATGTTTTTTATGACAAGGGTGGAGAGGCACTGGCACAGGTTGCCCAGAGAAGCGGTGGATCTCTGTCAGATCTCTGTCTCCATTTGAAGGCTGGACAGGTCTCTGAGCAACCTGATGGATCTGTAAGTGTCCCTGCACATTGCAGGGGAGTTAGATGAGATGACCTTTAATGGTCCCTTTCAATTCAAACGATTCTGGGATTCTAAACCCATTATCAAAGAGCAAAGCAGCATATAGTGTGTTTGAATCCTAGATGCACAAGGATCCTGGAAGCAGAGTTTGCACTGAAATTAGGGGGGAAAAGAAAAAAAGATATAACTGCACATTGCCTGACTCTCCCTAACCTCCTTTTGGTAGCAAAGATAATAAATACTCAAACTGCATAATTTTGTCTTCTCCTTCAGCAGGAAAATGGTTTTTAAGAACTATCACTATAAACTTTAGATTTATGAGTACTCTGAGATTCCCAGATGAAAAAGCAAAGTACCTCATAAAGGCCTCTGTGATTCTTGCAGCCTTGTATCATCCACTTAGCAGAACTGTTATGTCTTTTGTGATCATGAAGTGACAAAAGCTCCTTGCAAGATTCACTCTTCCAAGAAGGCCCAGAGCCATATACCACAGCCCACAAAGTGATCAGGCTTGGTGAGAGAGATGCTCTGGTGCAGTTCCTCTCTTGGACAGACCCCATCTAGGAGGGCTCCAAGAAAGGCCTGGCAGCAGTTTTAAGGTTTCATGGGGGGAGAAGTTTAAGAAAAACTGAAGTGGTACTTCTGCTCCTGATAATTCCATTAGTACAGTGGAGATCAGTTTGCATCCTTTGTGAAAACTCTCTACTTTCCACATTAAGCACTGATCTGCATGTCATACACATCTGCTGGTCCTCAGGGAGATAGCTTTAATATTTTCTCAGAGAGAGAACTGCTATTTTTACTCCATTTGTATTCAGAAGGCAATACTGCCCTCTTACTTCACTGAGACTACTCAAGGATGAAAGACCAGGTCTGTAACTGCGTATAAACATCTGGCTGCCCTTAAAGGTCTGGTCTCTGGGAATACTGTCATGTAAAAACATCATGGTACTAACTGAGAATTCCCTTCTGCCATAGTTACTTTACTCCTGCCCTTTTCATTTTCTCATGCCCCAAGTTTCTACTCCACGTGGAACAGACTTGCAGATTATGTACAGTCACAGTAAGCTTTGCAGGCTAGATCTACTATTATACATCTCCACAGATGTATAATATTATACGATGTATATATAGAGAGAGATGTATAAATGGTTTTAAATTGAGGGAGGGAAGATTTAGGTTGGACGTCAGGGGGAAGTTCTTTACAGAGAGTGGTGAGGTACTGGAACAGGCTGCCGAGAGTGGTTGTGGATGCCCCATCCCTGGAGGTGTTCAAGACCAGGTTGCATGGCGCCCTGGGCAGCCTGGTCTAGTATTAAATGTGGAAGTTGGTGACTCTGCCTGTGGCAGGGGGGTTGGAGCTTGATGATCCTTGAAGTCCCTTCCAACCCTGGCCATTCTGTGATTCTGTGATAACAACTGCTGATACAAGCAATAAAAAGCTTGCAATTAAAGGTTAGGCATCTGCAAATGTTATCAATCATGTACTGATTGATAATTGCAGAGATTGCTTACACAACCTTTCCTCTACACAAAGTTGACTGAAGTATGTCTCTACAGATATGACACTTTCAATAATAATCACTTTGTAGAGGCTTATGCTATTTTCCACTGCTGGAAAAAAAAATAGCTGTGTTCTTTTCTTGAAATTCTTTTATCTGGTTGACCAGAATATAATTCAGTAAAAAAAACCCAAAAGTAAACCAAGAATACATTTGCACAGCACTCTGTGTAAATTACACAGCCTTCAGAAGTGTGACTAGAGCAAAGAGAAAGTATATTGTAGTTCCGCTTGGCACATAATAGCTACAAGTTTATAATGTTAAAAACAGTTGCGCAAGTTAAATGAGACTTAAGATAGCACTACAGTAAGAATACACCCAAAATAGCCACTAATCCATCATTTTGAACACGTGAACAACTAGACAAGGTAGACTTTGCGATAATTCTTATTGTAACAAGAATATTTTAGAACATTTGAGCTTGAGGACTCAGAAGTTCATCTGCTGAATGCATTATTATATAAAGATTACATGAATAATTCTTGGTTCAATAAAAGATATCGTGTTATCTGTACTGTCTGAAGTTGGCAGTTCACACTCTTGGACAGACACAGCTACAAATATCTTTTTTATACTGTCAGATAGTCATATTTTCCATTATTCTGAGTAAACCCCACAGTATTTAAGCACTTCTTTGAAAAAACAATTAAGTATTCTCAAAAGACACTTTTACATAAAGATTCAGGGCCGCCTCTGAGTCAGTTTCACAGCCAGCAAAGCTGCTCACTGAAATCTGAGAGAAATTAAGGTCTAAATTTTCTGTTAGAACTGCAGAATACTACCCAACACATTTTCTAAGTTTTTTCCCCTTCTTTTTCTTCTGTTTATAATTAAACTCTATCTTGACTGATCAATACATTCAGAAAAAGCTAGGATGGATACATGGAGTAAGTGCAATTAAAATTTTGGCTCTCAGTGAGAGCACCATTTGCCAAAACATAATGAAGCTTTGGAAACTTTTAATTAAACATGCATCTACTGCTATTACCTTCTAAATGACCAAGCCTATATCTGAGAATGTGAGAGCCTTGATACTCTGCATCTTCATAGTAGAGTTACTTCCCCCAGGCTCAGGAGCACATGGGTTCAAAGATCTATTAGAAATCCCACACATCAAAGACTTGACTAAATGGCGTAGCCTCGCAGTTTTTCTTTTACTTAAAGCTATTACAGTGGCTTTAGAAGTTCAGGTCAGCTACTTAAAGGTTTGTCAGTGTAACCAGTAGATGAATTAGGCCATAAGATCTTTACAAGTTTGAATGATTTCAGTAATAAGACCAGATAATCCACAAGCTAAATTACGAATAACAATTCTAAAGTTTGAACTTATGGCTCTTGCTGGAAGATGGCATTGAGAGAAGAAGCCTTTCTTTTGCATATTGTAGATATATTTCAGCTCAGTTTTGTTCATGCTAAGTTCAATTGCAGTACTTTGTTCTATCTCCTTGCATAAACAACTAACAGCTGTATAGTTACATTAAACATTTCACTAAAATCACACTATAAGACTCTGTTCAACTCTTCTTGAAGACAGAAAAGGCAGTTCCAGCTCTTTTATGAAGCCTGCTCTTGTGGAGAGTTGCCTAAAGTCTAGCCACGTGGCAACAGGGATTTTTCTTTCCAAAAGTGCTCTTAGGAGAAATGTACAGTATAGTGTTGAAAAGTTTGACAGTGCAAACACATCAGGACTCTTTCTTCACCACTCAAACCACAAAGTAATTTAGCTGTGTAAGAAGGCCAGAGACATTATCATAATGGGGTCCTAAAAGGAATATGGCCAAGCCATGCTTGATTTTGATTCAGCTAAGCTAATCAAGAACTTCCTTGGTATCCTTAGCATTGAGATATAAAAATACAAACAAACAAACAAAGAAAAAAGAACAAACAGCAAAATCTGAACAGAGCAACAAGAAAGAAAAATTATTACATAAAACTGTAATCCAGAGACACTTGGAACAATATTTAGACACCATCTAAGCAGAAAGACATTTCTTTTATAACTTAAGTTGTCCTTATAAATCTTGTTTTCAGTAACTGACAAATGGAACACAAGAGAAGCTTTAATGTATACACACTCATGTACTCTTTGTCCTTTCTAGGTAGATAGGGCACTTATCTGCCCTGTATGGATCTTGATGAAGAACTGGCAGTGAGTCCAGATGCAATAAGTACTATCATCATGCCAGAGAAAAGGAGGAGGGCAGTGTTTCCACCCAGCTGTGTGTAAAAGTAATCCTTTACTGCCATGACATAAGATGCTTTTACAGAATCTTTTTTGTACTTGCAAAAATCAGAACAATGGCAGTACCCAAGCCAATAGGGAAGAGAACTGAATGGAAACTTTTAACTGTAGCTTTTATTCTTTTCAAAATATTCTGAAAACAATTACGTTCTGTAAGTAGTGGGAAAGTTTTATCATTGCCTTGTTTTAGCTTCAGGGAAAGGATTAAAGCCTTAACCTTTGGGCTAGAAGAACATTAAGACTCTTTCCTGGAACTGGGAGTCCATGTCTCAGCAAAATCAACTTAAATTCTCATTCTTAAAGAGTAAATGGGAAAAGTAACATGCCTGTATGCACGAGGAGGCTAGTTAACATTACTGTGCTAGGATCATTGAAACTGTGACTGAAAAAGGTTGGGAATTAACCTAATTTGGTTCTCCTATTTCTTTTCTTTTTATCTTCTTCTCATGTAGTGTTCTAGGTTAAAAAAAAAAAACAAAAACCACCAACAGATTCCACCCTAAACAATTACCTAGGCCACTGCCTCAGACTCCTGCCATGCAGGGCTATAGAGCAGTCTCATCAGTTGTCGCTCATGTGGACCAACAGACTGAGGGCACTGGGGGCACCCTGCCATTAAGATTCATGCATATCTGTTAACCAGGGATGAGCACTACCACTTATGGGGCTGGTTGCAGTCCTCTACAGGGGAAGAATGCTGATAGAAGGAAAAATTCTCCCCTGTTCTTAAGCTGAGGGAGAACTATTGCTGTACGTCTCAGGCCTGGCTGGGTCTGTCACCCTCTTTTTGCCATTGTGGTCTCTTCAGCTATCTGACAGTCTCTGCTAACCAAGTTTTTTACCCAGCTCCATTTTTTTGCAGCTAGTAGGAAAGCAACAAGCATCTGGGAACTAGAGGAGCAGCACTGCTGCCAGGACATTTTACTCATATGAGTGAATGTATAAATCGCAGTTTCGGGTTGCACATTGAAGCATGATCTGGCTAGGTAGAGCTAGGTAAGTAGCAAAATTCCTATTGATTTTAAGGGTCTAAAAAGAAGATGATGAGAAGACTTGGAGGTTTTCCTCCCTCTTGGGGTCTAATGAAATGACCAAATACTATGAGTCACTTAGTTAGAATTTCATACTGAATTTCTTTTAAAGTCAGTGAAGTTTCCACTAATATGGAAAAGTCTTCAGTCCTTTGGACCATTGTTTTACTGGAGCTAAAAGCACTTCAAAAATGGCTGAAAGGACATATGAAATTTATGGGCAGGATGTAGCCTCTGGTTTGCTTTTATTTCTTTTCTTTTCTCCAATTTTAAGTCCACTCTCCTGCTTTCATCATCCTGCTTTTACAAACTGGGCCCTGCTTTTTCTGTCTTCTTAAAAAGATGATTTTTTAAAACTCACTTCTACTTTGCTCGCAGTAGCTTCACTGACATAGCATTCCTCATTTTACTGTCCTTTTGGGAAGTAGCTCTTTCTCTCAAGTCCCAGCTTCTTAGTTTCTCACTTAGTCTTTATAGCTTTCACATTCATCACTAGCTCTAAAGAAAGACACCAATGTACTCAAACAGAAGAGAGAATTGCCTCTTCTTCCCTTTCATTAATCCTTTGGGCTTCAGCTGCACTTTCTCAGCTGCTACTCTCACTGAGGTGAAATGTACAAATAAAAAGGCACAGGAATGAGAAGTTCAACACTTCCTTTTAAAAAAAAAAAATCACTTTAAAACTTCCTCTCAGATTTCATAACACTTTCTGAGGAACTGACTTCAAATAGTGTTAATTTTATTGCACAGCTCTGTGCTTTCCTGTAACAATCAAGCTGTTCTAAGTAAGTGTAGAGTTGCAGTGTCTTGTCATTTAAATGGATTTTTTCCAAATACATATCTGCAAGTAAAATTCAGGTCTACTGGTTTCAAAGCCACATCTTCTTTGAGAATTCAAACAATAAGGAACTATATGATACCTATTATGAAGATGAAGTTTCATTAATTAATTACTTGCACCTACAATATTGTAGTTTTAGCACTCTTCAACATGAAGTACAGTGGAACAATGACATCAAATGCTCACTGATGCTCAACCTCAACTCACAGATTTTGGGGCTGCAGTCAATGTAACTACTCCATAGGAAAAGGTGCAGGACTTCCATAGGCAGTTTCTTGGGTACAAATATAGGATGCCTTATCTGTCCTCACCAGCCTGGGGCACATGAAGTCACTTGGGAAGACTCCACACTGCTCTGATCTCACACACCATAGAGTGACTAGTTTAACTCACTAGTTTACTAGTTTATGCATTAACTATTTTATGATACTGCTAGATTCAGTGTCTGAAAGTGCCCTCCATGATTTCCTCATGCCATCACCTGGGAGTGCCCAAGATACTGACCTGTCATCCTTCATTCAGCCTTGCAACTCCCATCTCTTTTATTTGCATTTCTGGTGATAACATGAGTCTTCAGGTGGACTTCAGCCTTTTGACTGTTGAGCAAGAGTACAGGATCCAAATTTTCCACTAGTGATAGACATCGAAACACATTGATATCAAAATGGTTTGCCTTAGTTTATGGGAAGGGACTGCTAAATTTAACCCTTCATCTAACCAACACTGTAGAATATAATAACAAGAAAAAACGAATTTAGTAGTAAACTGCTAACAGTTACCACCAGCACTACAATGTCTTTCTCCTGAAAGGCACATGAAACCACCTTGACATCAGACAGAGCACAATTCACAGGTACTCATCACCCTGACACAGAAATGCAATCAAACAATTCCTATGGGAAGAGTTGGCAGGAGTAAACAGCAGCAGGTCTTCATTACAATTAATAGCTCAAGCTTGCATGATCATCTTTTGCTAAATATGTTTGAAAAGTCACAGCAGAAGATAATGTTCAGTGAAAGCTCAATAGTGACCATTGGCTCAACATCACAGCAGGCAATCTTCCTCTTATTTTGCAAATATCCATGCTGACAAAACACAGAACGTCTAGTGGCTGCACATCTTGGTCGAGACAACTGCATGGCAGATGCAGCAGAGGCTGGACCTGCATCACTCCTTTAATGTAACTCAATATTAACAACATAAGTCTCATATAACCTGAAGCCTCTCCATCCATGCAAGTTGCTGACACAGCAGCCCACTTTGCAGCATCACAAGAGCAGCACACAAGAGCTGCCATAGTTACCGGTCCAACCATATATTGCTGCAAGAGATATCCTTGTTTTTTTAGTACTAAATGGATGCTCTGAATTTCCAAAGCTGAGAATGAGAGCTGTAGATTTCGCTGGTCCAGCTGACTGAGCTTAGCTCCAGATAGAATTATAACTATGGTCATTCATTGGGTGAAGTTAATGTAGCACTGAAAAGCTCCAACAAAATGTTTTCATGGACATTTTAATAACATCAGATGTGCAAATAACTATCTTCAGCAGACAAGAAGCTCCCACAGACTCAGCTAAAGGGAGGCTCCTTCCTTAACACATACCATCCATGAGTGCAACTCTCCTAAACTTAATCTACAAAGCCTTAAAAGTATCACCATTTCTTGTCACAAGGAATGGTGATGGTCTGCACTCTGGAAATGAATTAGGCCAATATTGAGAAAAAGTGGGAATTCAGGAGTTTTAACACTTCTTTCAACTGATTCCAATTTTTCAAATAACCTCCCCTGAGTTCCCTAAAATCAACAGAGCTACAGAACCATAGCGCAGTGTCAAGACCTCCCTCTGTTAACAGACAAGAATCAGAATGTGATCTGCTAAAATTACAAGTGAACTGCAGGTTTGTTCCTTGGTTACAGAGTTACATGAATCCATGAGATTGGACATAGATCCAAGATATGACTCTACAGTTCAGTTGCAAGGACACAAGATTGTTCAATACGACTAATGCTAAATAGCAGAAGATACTTGAGATTATCATTTTCATAAACTTTTTGCCGTCTCTCAGATTCAGTTTGTGGATGGCTCCACATGAGTTCCCAGTAATTCTACCTTTGAGATCGTAACACTCTGCACAGAAATTATGGGAAAAATATCAAAAGTATCGAAGTCTATAAACCAACTAAAAATAAAAGTCCACAACTTTTAACAATATTTTTGCTAGCTGTATCTTCAAATAACCACTGACCCTTTAGTACTGAAATTTCTATATATTTCCTACAGTTTCTTTTGAAAGAATAGAGTGTCTTATTTCCCCTCACATAATTCATTTTCCATGATTTTAACTTCACTCTCAAATTGTGAATGCAAATAAGATTACATTTATATGTACAAACTGGAAAATGTTGTAATTTCTAATATAGGTAGTAAAAATCTTTGAACCACCATGTGCGTCACTGTTACCTAGAAAGAAACAATGATGAGTTCAACTGACTCATCTCATGTTTTTTAAAGCTTTTGTGGCAATATCAGCAACAGTAATATATGCAGAGTATGTATCAGAGGTATGAAAAATAAATCTATGCAGAACAGGCTTGATTTAATCTGCTGCTAGAAAGCTGAAAAACTCAGACTAGGTTCAAAGAAAATAAAAAGGTAATGAATAGAGTCATAGAATCATTAAGGTTGGAAAAGACCACTAAGATTATCTAGTCCAACCACCAATCCATTACCACCATCCCTACTAACCACATCCCTCAAATCTCCATCCTTCTTGAACACTTCCAGGGATGGTGACTCCACCACCTCCTGGGGCATACTATCTCTTGACCAAGAGGTACAGCTATATTCATAGATTAACACCTACACACATAGCATATTATATGCTTGGATTCCATGGTAAGTAAAATTTCAACTCTGGAGCTCAACTTTGCAATGCAGGCTCCAGTTCTGGAAGGGATCGAGTCAGAGGCTTCTCTGGATGTAAAATAGTAAACCTAACTAACTCTTGGTAAACCAAATTGTCTTGCAGGACAACAGCTTGCTACACATTACCACAGAACCTAATATGAGCACTAATTTGCAGCTTATCTCTCACAATACTCCACGCAGTGGGATGTAAGGAAACATCTTAACATAAAGAATTTCTTTTCTTCTACAGGAATTTACCCATAAAAGCCAAAAATGAGGAAAGACTCAATTCACTCCTAATACATTAGACTGCATCTGATTACGTCAATTCAGAAAACTCAGGAACAGAATAAAACGTAATCAGTGATATTCTATTCTATTGTATAGACAGTAATTGGTAGTGCAGTTATTTCAAATAAAAGTCTGCATTAAATGAACTGTCATAAAAATTCGATACATAATTACAATAGAACAAAACACATAGATCAACTCAGCATATTTGCTGTTGCAATTTCTAATTAATCCATGGCTATATCACAAAGTTTTGTGCTCTAGATGCTAAGCTCAGAGGGGTAGCAAGCATGCACAGCCCCACCTACTTTCCTTGGAAGTAGTGGGTGATTGACACCTTAGAAGTAGACCAAAAAGCTTAAAAAGTATAATAAGTCAATTATTATGGAAGGAGTTGTGATGTAGGCTGGTTTGTTTAGCAGTAGGGATCAGTATATTAGTTTAAGGACCAATATACTGGTTTAGCAAAAAGAATCAAATGCTAGTTCTAAAACTTTCCATTTCAGTTTTGCTTGGTGTGTGAACAGCATTGTTTTCCTCAAAGATTCTGCTTCAGAAGAAGTACTGGAGTCATAATAGACTACTTTTATCTTTCACATCCACCAGGTGCAAGGACATTTTCCTCAGATTTCACATATATTGTTTTGGAAATTGCTCATTATGGCCTAACAAGCAATGGAAGTTTGCCAAATTGGAGAAAAACAACTAGAGGTCAGCCAAAAGTCTCTGTGATGAAGTTGATGATGGGAAAATGGGGATAAAGTAAGTGATCATACCACCACCCTAGATGAAACAGCACATGCACAGAGGAATATTAGCATATATTAATGAGTTATTGGAAAAGAACAAATATGTATGCCATTGTACTGCATATGTATGTTTTGACTGTTTAAATGTAGAACCTGAACTCAGAAAGCTCGCTTGTTTTGTCAAGTCACCTGTTATGTATCGTGAGGAATAAAGAAATGCTGCTTTCTAACACCGCATTGGAGTTAGAGAGTTTTCTTCTCAGATTTTGGATGACAGTTGGAACACTGGAGATGAAATTATACATCTTGTATTTAAATTAATCCCTAAAATCGCTCGTGACATAGGAGGAAGTGATTTTACTAAATGTTATCAATGTGTTGTAAATGTAATTCTTTTTTTGACAGTAGTTTTTCATAAGGAAGGGACTTCAGGACATAACTGTGAAAAACAGACATGCCCCAACTGTCTTCTAACACATGGGAGACATCAGCAAAACTCACAGCAAAATATGGCTTGTATTAAAAAAGCCCAGAATAAGTATCTATTAATAATAGATTCTTATTCCAAACAGTACCTTGCAGAGATTTCAAAAATGTTTATAAATCATTAATCTTTGGAACATGTGCTTCTTTAAGGGATGTAAGGAACATTTTATCACAAATATATTGCTTTGCAACTAGACTTCCAGGTGCTTTAGTAGAGTTGTGTAAAAAAGGCTGTTATCCACAATTTACAAGTGAGGGAACTGAGATGAAAGATGCTTGGCTCAAAGTCTCACATCAGATCAGTGACAGGGCTTGAAACTTGGTTCATCTCTCTTAATTTTCAGAGATGGCTTACTGAACATGGCATTTTGGGAAAACAGGACAGGTTCCTGAAAATGAATTTAGAAAGCTCAGTGTCTATTAACATAAGTAATTAATTGAAAAATGGCTACATCAAAGTTTCATAAAGTTGCTTTGAATGCTTTTCCTACAGTAGGTATGTTCAAGGAAAGTTCCAGAGTATCCATAATAAACAGAGAATGAAGAAAAAAGAAATACTGTGATATCTTGTGGGAATGTTAGAAAACAAGAAAACAAAATGCAGCAGCTGAGACAGATCATCAGCCTACTGTGTTCAGGATTGAAGCTGTACTTTCTGATAGCTTCAGAGTAGAATGGGAGTCATGGCAGCCTTTTTTATCTCCATATGCTATGGGATTTGCTTCATAATTTGCCTTTGCTGGAGGGAAACCTGTCTTTGTGAGTGTTTAACCCAGGCTGGATACCCCAAATTTTAATATGAAGAGTTCTCTGCTGTTTAATTAAGTTTGTCTGAAGTAGAATCTGAACCAACTATTTACTTATTTAAAAATCCAATGAACTCATTTTATTGTTGTTTTAATTCAGGTAAACTATATCTTCACTAATCTGTAGGACAAGTACACAGCTGATATAAAGTGAATACTCTTTGAGTACCATGCTACATACATATCCAAGAGATCAAATCAGTGCTGTTTGGAACAATATGCTGGTAATATCAAGATGAAAACAGTTCCCATTACTACTGGCTAGGCCATGACTTCAGTTTTTCACTTTACTTTTAATATCTGTGTCTGTGGCCTATTTTGGTTAAGTCATAAATTTGTTTTAGAAGACAAATCTTATTTAATGGACGCTTTATTTGGGAATTCTATCTATACCTGTTGACAGAAGCAGTAGACACTGGTGGTTGCAAATTATTAAATCTGTAGATTATTTTAGTGAATTATTTACAGAAGTCACCAGGGCCATTTTCCCAGACAATCAAAATGAAGTTGTTTCAGGAGAAATCTGTCTCTGATTCTTTCGTATTTGCTAATGTCAAGTTTACAGTGATAATCATTTAAAAGAAAGGGACGGTGTATAGAGGAGGAAGAAGAAATCAAGTATAACAAAAGATTTGTTTTTGCAATACGTGATTCATTATGTTTTGGGGAAAAAATAACGGAAAACCAGATTAAGTTTAAAAAAGAAAGCCTGGCCTTCTTTCTCCCTTCTTTTAATGAAATACAAGGAGGCCAGTAGTAAATCACAGGAAATTCAATCAGAGCATATCTAGGAATTTCAGTTATGCTACCTGGTTTGTTGTGAACAGGCTGGTAACAGTCTGCTAATAAGATTGCATAATACTTTCAATTTATATGAGTTTGTTTGAAGTCCAAGAAAGCTGTAATGCAGTGAAGCCTCTGGTACTTATATTACCCATGTTGAATGTTTGCCTTAGGCTGATTTCATGTGGAAATTTTCAGCCAAAATTGTTTGGTCAATCCTAAGCACAAAGTCAGGGAAATACCTGTTGTTACTTGAGCGCTATCTCTTCCCCTTCTGTTAAAAGAATTAAGTGTTCATTCCTCAGGTCATTTAAATACTTCAAAGCATTAATCAAATTTTGAAGAATTGAACTTAACTTGGTGGTCCGATGCCAGAAGGCACAACATTTCATCCCCTTGAACCACGTTCCAACTCAAACATGTTACAATCACTTGAAAAACCGCATTGCACACGTGGAGTTCATTGGAATTTTCTTCAATTAGGTAGTGAAAATACCCCAGAGATGTCAGTACTGAGCATGTGACCAGTATTACTAGCTAGCGAAGGACAGGCATCTGAATGTCCTCTGTGCCCTTTGTTTCCCCATCTTCCAGCCCTGTGAGCAATCTCACCAAATGCAACACAGAGAAGAGAGTTTGATGCAGAAAAATAGAGGATTGGACAAGAACAGTCTGGAGAAGAGGAGGCTCAGGGCAGACCTTACTGCTCTCTATAACTACCTGAAGGGAGGCTGTAGCGAGCTGGGGGTCGGCCTCTTCTCCCGTATAACCGGTGATAGGACTAGAGGGAATGGTTTCAAGCTGCACCAGGGAAGATTCAGGCTGGCTATTAGGAAATACTACTTCTCTGAAAGGGTGGTCAGGCACTGGAATGGGCTGCCCAGGGAGGTGTTGGAATCCCCTTCCCTGGAGGTGTTCAAGGAACGTTTGGATGTTGTGCTGAGGGATATGGTTTAGCGAGAACCATTGGTGATAGGTGGATGGTTGGACTGGATGATTTTGTAGGTCTTTTCCAACCTTAGTGATTCTGTGATTCTGTGATTCTGTGACAGACAGCTGGACAAAGGAAAGAAAAGACATTGGGACTAGCTGGGGAGATCATGAAGGAGAAAGAATTTCTGGTCTTTCAATAATCCCTCAGTTTTCCTTTATTTGTCAGACAGAGTGCTATGGAACAAGCAGAATCTAACTTGCTTCTGAAACACTGAACTGTTTGTGCTGTGGAAACAGTCTCTGCTTAATTAAATGAAATATTGCTGAGTTTTGGATGGGCAAAAAATGCAGTTGTTGGGTGCTAGAATAAAAGGTGGAGGGGAGATCTGTCAGCTTGGATTTGAAAATAAGAATCCCTGGAGCTCAAGAAAATATTCATAAATTTAGAATATTGTTTCTTGGTTTGGTATTAAAATTAAAAGTTATAGAGGAAGGAAAAGCAAAATCTTGCAACAGATGAAAGTTGACCAGATAACTGGATTTTGATTCTGTCTCTGTGAAAGACTGAGTAAACATTAAAAATATATAATTTTAGCAGTAGCCATTAATACTGTGCCTTGATTTTACAAATGTTGAACTTACAATTCCAAAGAAATCCTGGTTATAACTTATGTTGGGAAAGTATTGGCTTCCCATTTTAGGCATCAGAAAATATTGTGTAGTTTCAATTTGATTCTGGCTGGGCTTCATTTTTTTTGTGATATAAAAAGGTAATGATATCAAACCCTTACATTACAGGCCTGCGGTGAAAATAAAAGAAAGCCTAAGCATCACTCAAACAGTCATTGCTGGGCACTACCAAAAAGCAAGAATAGAAATAAATTCTCTCTTCAGATGGTGTTTTAGTAGTGGTGGTTAACAAGATTACTAAAAAGCACTATCCATCTTGTACACCAAATGAAGCAGGGATCTTGTCAATATAGGAACATTGTTAAAAATAGTCTTCTAATATATACAGCAAAGATGCTGAATTAAAACCGTAGACAGGAGCACACAGTCAGGGAATTGCATTGTGAAGGCTCATTTTCGGGATTAATAAAGTGTTTTTTAAAAACCTCAGTCATCACTACTATTTTAAAAGCTAAAATGAAGGAATGGGCAATTTCTACACGCATATATATAGCCTCTTTCACTTGACTTAGCTGTTCTTTTAATTGACTATGCAGAGTTAAAGCTAGGTCACACAACACAGACTTGCAGAGAATGCATATTCCCAATTGTACAGAACCTACTTACATCTATTATAGATGACTCCAAAATGTCTGAGTCTACACTGATACTTTTAACAAGGTCCACAGTCAGCTCCTCCCATTTTAGTAGCGCACAGCACACAGCAGTAAAGCTCTTAACTTCTATAATTTTGGTAGTAAAACTCTCAAAGTAATTATCGGTATTTTAAGATGAGCCTTTCTACTTCTTTTGAAGCTCATTTTTTAGACAGGAAAGGCACAACTGATTGAAGGATGTTTCCATCTTCCCCCCAAAGGATGTTCAGTTTCGTCACTTCTAGAGCACAGAGTATTCACAGGAATTGCTTTACCTGTGTTGTGAATATATCCACCTCTGGATCTTACGAAAGCAGCTGTGTAATGTTTCATACAAACTTTAGAGTGAGAAATTAGGCTCGAATAAAAGGAAATGACTGTGTTTAACTGTAGACTATTGGAAAGACAGAACAGAATTAACCAATGCAAATTTTTTTTTTCCTCAGTACCCTAAAATTGTTACACCTGAACTAAAACAAAAAGAAAATGCAATAAGGTACTTACATTTCCAGAAACAGATCAGACTTTAGGCTTTTCTATTGCCTTAAATGCTGTAATTCCAGCAAGAAAGTTTAACAAGGCACGAATTCAGTATAACCTTCAGAACAGCCTGTGTTACAAATGCAAGAAGGAAATAACTTGTATTTTTGCTTTGACAGATTTGTTATATCTAATCCAAGAAAGTGAGTAATAGAATACATTCTCTACTACTAGAGAAAGCCAGAATTTTAACCAGGTCCTTAACCAGACTCAAATGAATCCAGTTTTCATTGTTCATCTCTCTCTGAACTAGACATGTAGATGGTTTCTGAAATCTCATTTTAAAAGCAAACCTCCACCACTAAAAAATCCTCCCCAAAACAGAAGAATAAACGCAAACTGATACAAAAATAATAACAATAATAATAATAAAAAAAATCTGATGATACTCACTTTCTTCTTACAGTGAAAACAACAGCTTTTCTCAAACTAAATAAATATCTCAAAAGTCAAAAGACATTCATAACCTGAAGATAGAGCTCAAACTGTTCAGCATGTAGTCAGCACATAAAGAAAGAGTCAGGTTTACAGCTGCTGAGCTTACTAAGGAAGCCCGCCAGCTTCTGCAAGAGTATTTTGGCATTGTGCAGTTCGTAATTTGATAGTACTTGCATAAAACATAGCTACTTATTCTATCTGCACAATAGAAAGTGACACATCTGTTCAATTTATTCATGCAGGCTCATTTTCTTCCAGCCTTATACATGAAGAATGTAGTTTTCAAAAAGGGAAGAAAGGCAAAATATCAGCCCTTGGTCTTTGTGGCAGATAAGAGCAACAGCAGAAGGAATTTGTTTATAAGTTTTTCAAACCTCTGGATTTCAAATGCTTTCCAGCTTTTGGACACTGAAATACTCACAGAAGACTTTCATTCACATCTGAGTTTAAGAGAAAAGATAAAAAAGGACTAGAGCACGCCACACCTGGTGGAAGACAGAACCTTGGATTTTTCTGTGTTTATTCTTCAGCACAAAACAAACTGGACTAAAGTAACAAGTAACTTCTAAGATGCTACTCTCTATTCAATCAGAGCTGAATGCAGTGGGTTTGAATACGTCTGTATCAAATTAAATGAAGGACTAATCTGTTTCAAAATATATCTTCCAGCTCAAGACAGAACAAGACATCTCAGAGAATGCTGTATAAAAGGTGATGCCTAGACTACAGCAAAGCCTTCAACACTGTCTTCCGCATATTCTCCTGGAGAAGCTGGCAGCCCATGTTTTGGACAGGTACACTCTTTGCTGGGTGAAGAATTGGGTGGATAGCTGGGCCCAGAGAGTGGTAGTGAATAGAGTTAAATCCTGCTGATGACTGGTCATGAGTAGTATTCCCCAGGGGTTGGCACTGGGACTGTCCCCGTTCAATACCTTTATTGATGACTTGGATGAAGGCATTGAGTGCACCCTCACCAAGTCTGCAGATTACACCAAGTTGGCAGGAAGTGTTGATCTGCCTGAGAGTAGAAAGGCCCTACAGAAGGATCTGGACAGGCTGAATAGCTGTGTTGAGGCCAAGGGGATGAAGCTGACAAGACCAAGTGCTGGGTTCTGTGCTTTGGCCACAACAATACCAGACAAGGCTACAGGCTTGGGGCAGAGTGGCTGGATGACTGTGTAAAGGAAATGAAGCGGGGGGTATTGCTCAACGCTCAGCTGAACACAAACCAGCTGCGAGCCCAGGTGGCCAAGAATACCAACGGTATCCTGGCTTGTAACAGAAATAGTGCTGCCAGCAGTAGCAGGGAATTGATCATCCCTCTGTACTCAGCACTGCCCCTCTTTTGGACCCCTCCCCGCAAGAAAGACATTGAGGCCCTGGAGCGTGTTCAGAGGAGAGCAACAGAGCTGGTGAGGGGTCTGGAAGACAGGCCTTATAAGGAATGACTGAAGGCGCCAGGATTATTCAGTCTAGAGAAGAGGAGGTTCAGGTGTGACTTCATCGCTCTGTATTGCTATTTGAAGGGAGGCTGTGGTGAGGTGAGCATTGGCCACTTCTCCAATGTAACGGGACTAGAGGAAATGGCCTCAAGTTGCACCAAGGAAGATTCAGATTGAATGTCAGGAAACAATTCTACAAGATTGTAGTCAGGTACCAGAATAGGCTGCCCAGGGAAGTGGTGGAGTCACCATCCCTGGAGGTGTTCGTTGTTGTACTGAGGGACATAGTTCAGTGGGAAATATGAGATTTCTCATGCTTTCTGTTTACACATTGTTTCAGTTCTTACATATAAATGCAACTGAGCAAATTCCAAGCATAGTAAGAAAGAAAATTATATATATTCATTATGCCACTGATTGACTGAAAGTTGTCCAGTATCTGTTTATTAAGTATTTGAAAAACAAATAGAAAATAACTACAATATAGAAAACAAAGTTCTGAAAAAGGCCATTTCTGAATATTTGAAATCAGCTAGTCAACTCAACAGAATTTTGAACTGATTCTGATGCTTTTTGCACCATCATCATCTCTGGCATATTTTCTATATGGAGGTGATTTGAAAAAAAAAAAAAAAACAACAACAATGTCTTGGAGTTTGGTTTCAAGAAAAAAAAAATATATTTTGTAAACCTTAAGCCATTTTTGTATTTTATAGGAAGATAAACAACATAGCTTCAGATACATTCAGGGTATTATATTATTCCTTGGTAATAAAAATGATATTATTATCAACCTCATTGCAAGAGATTGTTCCTTTCTAAGCTACGGTTCTTAAAAAAAAAAATAATAGATCTATCCACAAAAATAAAATTCACAAGGCTAAAAGCTTTAGCCCCCAAACCTAACACCAGATGATTTTGCACATGAAAGTAGTTGACGAGAAAGATGAGTCTGATCTCATCTGAACTCTCTCAACAAACTACAGAGGAAAAAGTCCAGTGGAGTCAACCCTGAAGTTATTCAAGCTCACAAGTCTATTCAAGATCAATGCATTGTTTTGCAATCTGGGAAATGTCAGGAGTTGATCTCTTATATAAACTTCTGAGGAACTTCAATATTACTTTGTTTATTCAATTAGTCTAGTAAAGTATAGAAACTAACTTTTATGCAAGAATAATTTCCATTCTATAGTCCCAGATGTTTTCCTGGATGTAATTTTAACATTGTGTACTGTATTTGATGGCTCTGATTAAATTTGTAATGCATTCAAAATATCAGTTTGTTCAATCAAGGGTAAAGAGACAAGTGAAAATGAAGTGAGTCATGCGATGGGAATTAAATCTAACACTACTTTTTCACCTATGCTTTTAAGGATGGATTTCATTTACAACTTAAGTGAAATCTGTGCTTCTGTCACACACCAGCAGCAGTCTAGAAAACACATACTGTACATTCATCATATATAGATTTGGATTGCAGAAATCTTGTGGTGCATATATATATTCTAAACCAACATGCTAATTCTGTATTTGGGCCATAAGAATTCTTTCCTTTATGAGAAGTACACAAATGCACACAATTAGTACTTTTTCAACAATTTTGTAGAAACACCATAATTAAAATTTACAAAGCTCCTTTATAAAGATAATTAATTCAGCAGTAGACTAAACAAGGTTTGTCAGAAGCCACTGTTTCCAAAGCATCTTCATACCAATACTCTTAAGTGAAGTTTAAAAGAGGAAAATCCTCTTCTAAATTCAGAGATGAGAAAAAAAGTGAGTCAGACCTTAACTCTCTGCAAAGTAACAGCAACAGAGCAAAGCTGATGAAAGAGAGGTGAAGTATACAAGCTAAAGGTGTAATTCAGTATCTAAGGAAAACAAGATAGAATGACACAGACAAGAATAGTAAGTTTCCCTGCTGCTGTTCTGTGGTCTGTTTCCACTTCTCTTTTTCCACCAATGTTTCTAATTCAATTAAAAGTAGTTCCCATGCTTCTTTTGTTTCTTACCCTATGTACACAAGGAACATTAAGGACAATGGCAAAACAAAACCTGCCTAAGCCAGAATCTCATTCTGTGATGCCATGACTGTCCAAAACAGGAGATGTACTCAAAATTCAGCTTAGCGATATAAACTTCTGTTAGTGTTAAGGGGCATCATGATGTTGTGGCCTTGCATTAGGCATGCATGTTGCTGGAGTTACTCAATTCCTTTATGCTAATATATCAGCAATAGCGGAGAAGCCACCATTTCACTAAAACTCAAACATAGTCTGTGAAGATTCAGGTCTCTAATGTGAAAAAGTCTCTAGCACTGTGTGTTCCCACTGGCCACACAGGGACAGCCCTGAGGCTGGGCTTCTCCTCCGAGACTGCTAAGGCTGAGGTAGTGGAGTTTGCGGTCAGACCATCTGGCCACTAGAATGACATCAACCACCTCCTTCCTACAGCCAATCAGGAACTTTGCTCCAGGATGAGAAGAGGAGAGAATGCAGAATGGCAATGAAGAACCAGCAGGTTTAACAACTTAAATGAACACTAAGATATAAAAGCTGTCCAAAGTGCCAGCTCCACTCAGATTTATTTACACATGCTATCTTCATCACAGGTTTTATGATGCTGCTTACAAGGTTAATTAATGAAAGGAACAATGCTAAGTCACTGAAAATGCAACATGTTTTATGTGTCTTTCTAGGCTGATGAAATTAAATATATAATCATCACATCTGTGATCCTTTTAGGAACAGCCATTTTGATAATGCCAGGAAGTGATTTCATTGATATCCATTTTTTAGTGAATTTTGCAATCCAGAATCACTATGTGTGGTTGTGTTCATTTGAATAGTATACTAAGTAAGAATATTAAAAGTTTTCCAGACTTACAACACTTGTGGATTTGAGTTATGTTGAACCATGCATATTTACCCTTGGATAATGTGTGTTACATAGAAGCAGCACTGGGCAGAGAAGTGAGAATTCCAAAGTAATTATGCTGACAATATTTTTCTGTTTTCTCTTATTACTGCTGTGATTGTATTCACTTGATCACAGACTTTTCCTCATCTCAACCCAAAAAACTCTTTGCCCTAATAATTTCACAACCATGTGTTTACAAACTCAGCGTCTGTTGTCTTGGGCATGAGTTTATGTGGACAGTTGTCTTTGCTCTCCCTCTTCTTCCTTTTTTTTTTTTTTTTTTTTTTTTTTTTTTTTTTAAGTCTTTCTGCAAAAACCTGTTATGAAAAAGTTCTGGGAAAACAGCACAAACAGTTGCATTGACTAAAAGTGCACTGGAAAAGAAGACCTCTTTTCCTAGCAGATTTCATTCCAGAACACATACCATCACTACAAGATTCATGAGCAACTTTAGTAGCTACTATCCCTTTCTTTAAAAAAAAATGTTTAAGCGACTCTTTTATATACAGTATATATCAATATACTAATTAAATTGCTTCCCCACCTCACCTTTGGAGTTCTAAAAGCAGAGAACCAGAGGGTCCATTAACAGCACAGCCCCAACTGCTATGAGATGCATATGCTGCCCCTTCTTCTCTCTTAACCCTAGTAGATATCACACACAACAACAGAAGGAAAGTCAGAAAACCTTTATCAGCCCTCAAGCTATCTTTTTCATCTGTGCATTTTTGCATAACTTCTGATCATTTCCTCCCCCCTACTGTTACTAGTTTTCAGAATTTGCTGTGATATACATGACGTTTGTTTTGACTGAAGGTTGAACATGTGAAATCAAGCAGGCCAAGGTTTCACATTTGCTTTTTTTTTTTTTTTCCCCCCCCAAAAAGGACCCATTACTCTCAGTCATAACTCAGAAATCTCAAAAAGAAGGATGCACCAGAATGACTTGGAAACATGGAAGAAATAAAAAGGAAAAAAGTCACTATTTGAACAGGAAGGGAGGAAGAAAGTCAGGCTTCAACTTGAGATTTCTTAATACATGGGCAAGTAACATTTCTTTTACTCGTCAGAAGAGACACAGCTGCTCTTACTATGAGCAAACATTTTGCAGACAAAAATGCTGTTTTCAACTGGATAAAAACCTTTCTTTCAGAACTTCTGGAAATTGGAAAAGCGAAGATATTTTTGTGCTACACATATGAATTGCATATGTATAACTCTAGACCTGAATGTTCAAATTGTTTATGAAACTTCTAGATAACTTCTGTTCATGAATTCGGATGTAGGTGGCCAAATTCACACATTTCATTTGGTTACTAATAATTTATACTTATGCTTATATGAAGTTAAGGAAACATTAAAAACTGTGATTGCTGTCAGCACAACTGCAGGTTTTTTTTCCTTTGACTATAATATATTTTCATTTTTCACCCAGATGTAATTACTTTAACAGCTTCTAGGTCAGAGGAATCATAACGTCCTCATGGTCAGTCCTCAAAAGAGCCTGAGAAACACTCAAACTTGAAAGATAGCAGCAAAGAAGGATAGTATTGATTACAACCTACTAAGTGCAAATGAAATTTGTTTATTCCATTTCTTTCCGAAACACCTGAAGCAGAAATCCTCACTCAAGGAGAGAGACATCCTCCCTGTTTCCTCACTGCAGGTAATATTCAAGGGAGTCTGTGGAAGCAGCACTTCCACCATTTTTACTTACAGACTGAGCCCCATGTTTTAAGCTTGGCTCCTACAGGGACCACAAAGGCAGTGTGGCATGTCTTCAGCTTTTGCTGGCAGCACTAGATAGCACAGGGCATTCATTCCTCGAAGCCTTGAGTTCCAGCAGCAGTCTTCAAGGCTTCCTTGCTGGGAAGAGCACAGAGGCCAGCCTTAGGCCATCTTTTCACCACCAGTCTCTGAGGAAGACACTTCTTTAATTTTTGCCTCTTGAAAGTCAGAACTTTTATGTTAAGAAGTTTTTCACGTCCCCATATTTATGTGTCCCTTCAGGCAAATCTTTTTCTGCTAAGTTTGGAAAGATGAACTCTGGCAAATTAGCAATAGAACCAGCAGAGCCCAGTGGCCTTTCATTTCCTAGCTAGACGCCAAAAACATCCTGCTGATATAAACAGTAAAACTCAGGGTCATGACTCCCTTCCCTGTCCTAAAATAAGTTTTCAGAAGCCAGCCTTATGCATGAATCTTTTGTGATAAAGCAAAAAGTAGTTCAGAAACTTCCTGCAAACTGCTCAACTCAAAACGCTGAAACTACCTTGAGGGAAGCTCTCTTCACTCGTTAATAATAGATTAAACTGGAGAGAAAGGGAGACACTAAAAGGAGCTCTGACTTATGTCCGTGGCTCTTAAAGGAAACTCAGACTCCTCAAAAAACACAGACTTCTACAAAAGAGTTCACCTATTTTCTCCTCAGAACTTTGTGACAACTAAAGAAAATTAAGAACAGGCTTGTCAAAATAAAGCAGGGAAAAGAGTGATCCTTCTGATCTTATATTACTAAGCTAATATTTAACAGTAAAATCACAACTTCAGATGCCTTGGATCTGCTTAGCAGAGAGCTAGGCAATAATTTCTCAAACTTTTCTTGAAGCAGTTAGTTTAACTGCTGATTTTCATTACCTCTGGCCCACAGCAGCTTCTTCCTTGTGTTGAGGGATGTATAAACATAGCTTCATGTCTGATTTGAAAGATTCCAGGCAACCTGAAGTTTAAAGAGGCCTTCTGGAATATGTTGAACTGGATCTCTCCCCCTAGATCGATGGCCATTTACACCCACCCCATACTTCCCTAGCACTCAGGGATCATTCATTCATTCTTGAAACGTAGGTGGCTAGAAGGAGACTAGGTTCAAGAGGAGGATCAGGAGTTAATTAGAACAGAAATACTTATCAGTGTGAAAGACTGTACAGACAAATGATGATTTTCAAATATCTAAATGTAAAGCATATAAGTTTACATTCCTCTCTTTAAGGAAAGAACCCATTTAACAACACTCAGCAAATTCAGAGAAAACTAATTATACCCTGTTCCTGATAGCACTGGAGATTTTAGCAGAGTTTAATATAAAATGTACCAAGCAGGTGGTTTTTATTAAGACCGCTGATGTCATGTGTTACTTGGAAGTCACACAAAGCATGCAGGGAACATTGTGAAATGAAGTTAACGTGAGGGTCACAAACTCTGTAGCTTCTGTAAGATGAGCTCAAAGCATGCCATAGAAGTTTCTTGCTTTCCTTCAGAGTCTCTCCTTCACAGTCCAGATCAGTTTTGCTACAAATCCTCCTTCTTCACTCCTAGTCATTCTCTGTCTTTCATGTCACTGTCACTTCTACTGCTTCAATGAAGATAAAGAATTTTTCCCCATTCCCTTGCATTGTCCCACTCCAAAGAAGCAAGTCCTCCCCACCACTGGCACAGCAGGGTTCAAGTGTACCTTACAGAACCTCCTCTCGCTGCAGACCTCTGACATGCTATACACATTACAGCCTCCTTACTGCCTTGAACTTGTCCCAACATTACTTCCTTCCTGGAAGCTGAATACCCAAATTACTCTGGTTCAAAAGGGCTAGAAGCTACCTTTTGCACTGCCCATTTTTACTCTATAACATCAATCTCTTCTCTTGGGTCTGCACATTCCTATCCACTCTTTCTTTCGCTTCTGGCATTTGAGTTGTTGGCTCTCATTTTTAGGAAGGACATTCTAACTCTCACCAGACTATCTAGGTGCACACTTCGTGGCATCCGCCATTTTCTCCACCATCTCTCATAACTGACATTTTCCTAGGAGCTAGTTAATCAGAATAACATTTTAAACTACTACAAGAAGCAGTATTCTATTCTGTTATGCTGGGGCCATTAACCAAGTCTTTTGATTTAATGAGACCAAAACTGTGTCTGTATTTGAGAGAGAGCAGAAGTTCCATGTGTCTCCCATTTTCTACTACTGTTTTTTGCAAAATCAACGAGGTTCTGGCTATCAAAGACTTTCCCTTAAAGTTCTGAAAGCAAGCAGGTTTGATATTTGAAAGTTACTGTTTTACAGACACACAGAGAAATGTCATTGAGATGAGCCTGTGGCCTCTTGAGTTAAGCCAAAAACCAGATAGATGTCCTCCTGAAATAATTCCACTCCAATTGAAAAGTAAAATAGGACCCCACTCAGTTCCAAAACACAAACAGTGAGGTTTCTGAAAGTGCACTTACATAAGACTAAGAAAAAATGTTGAGCTCCATTTCATGATCAAAGCTGACAGTTAAACCCCATTCACATAAGGGTTTTCAGCATGCACTTTTTTCCTGGAGATCCAGTTGTAGGTCTTCATATTTAATAGGCTTTGTATGCACAGTTCTGTGTAAGTAAGAGCCAGATCCAGTCATCTACAAAGCCTGGATGTAAGAGTTGCATTTAGGGCTCTTTATCATCTCATCTCCTAGGTGGAGATACAGTTCTTGACTCAGAAGTTCATGGGTTTCCATCTTAGATCATATCTGCTCGCTCATTTTAATTAACAGCAAAAAGTTTATTACTATTTTTTAAATAACAGAAAAGGAAATTCTGGCATTGTTTAGAATTGTGTTTTTGAAGCAGAAAATAGAAATAATTTTAAAAAAAGTAAAAAAAAAAAAAAATTAAAATTAAAAAACACCCAAGCTGGAGCTGTGCACTTCAAAAACTCTGTTCCAGTCAGACTTTTCCAATCAGCACTTTGTAATGTGAAGACCTTATGTGGAAAGTGACAGTGCTGTTCTTTGAAAAGCAAAGCCAACCCATGGGACCCTGCATGCTGTAGTACTGAACTCACAGGCACCTATTCTTATACTTTCTGATGGATATGTTTACTATGTTCAGTAATGTAGAAGAAATTGCATAGCTGAGCGTTAAGTAGAGTTCCAGTTTTAAAGCTGTGCTCCAAAAAGTACTTGAAAGCATAGTATCACTAGTGCATTTTCATTCACCATTACCAATTTCTGTTCACCAGGTTCAAGAGAGGAGAAACACACATTTATTCTGAGAAATGGGCACTTTTAATATTCCCTTAAACCCTCAGCAACAAATACCCCCCTCAAATATTGCTGACAAAATCTTGAGTGAAGAAACACATGAGAAGAAACTTTCCGAGGTTCACAGGTGCTCATAGGCTCCCTTACATCAAAGAAATTCCAGCTTTAGCATTTCTATCCTAAACTGGTATGCAGAAGGTTAGGCAACTGTCAAATTATATGGGAGCTTTCAGAATAAAATCAACATCTCAGAGACAACTAAAAATCTAAGTTCACAAATGTAATGGCATAAAGATCAGGAAAGACTTCAGCTAATAACTGTCTATCTGCTTCCAAATATATTTAAGATATCCCAATCAAATAAAAAGCCTGGAATAGCTAGATTCTCAGAGTGAGATATGATTTAGGAGTGGGGATCTGGCAGCCAAAAGTAAAGACCTCGTATCAACGACAGCCAAATTCAAACAAAATAAAGATGTCCTGGCTACTGTTCAATCATTGTCACACAAAGAGAGCTGCAAAAGTTGAATTCCCAAGCTACAGAACTCCCAAGCATGCCTGAAAGTGCTCCTAATCAGAGAAGCAAAAATTAAATTTTGCTCTAATTTTCAGCCTCCTAAGAGTAGGCACATGCTCCCCAAGAGACTGGAACGTAAATACCTGTGAGAAAGAAAATTAGATATCTTTCACGTATGAGTGAAGTCATCAACTATTTACTGTTCATCAGCATTCTGACCAGCTTTTTGGACATCCTAGCATGTAAATGTGAGGGAAGACAAAATGAATTTTCTTCAAAGAACCTGATGATAGCACACATCTTGATTTAAAAAAAAAAAAAAATTAAAAAACCTTATTGAAAATATATCTTGAAGGTATAGGCATGAAAGATGTACACATGAATAAGCTACTTTATTCCAGTCCTGAAAGAGAAATCATTAGCACTCTTGGGCTAAAAGGCAAATCAAACAATGGCTCTATTAATACCATCAGGATTTTAAAAGGATATATTAAAAGATCAAACTCACCATCTGTGTGGCACCTGGACTGCCATCCAGATTATCTGATCTTAGAAGTCCAAGTAACTCAACTGAAATGCTCACGAGCTTAAACAGTAAGGAAATACCTGACTTTAATGTCAATCTCCCACAGCCATTTCATGAGCAGCAGCTCTACCTGTGGCTCCTGGGAAGGAGAGGGGAAAAAAGAAAAAAGAAAAAAAAATGGAAAAAAAAAGTTGTTTCCCAACAGAAGGAGGAAGAAACAGCCATTGATCAATATAACAGGTTTCTCATTTTTTGTTGATATCAGACAGTGAGCACCTGTGGACACAGAGCTTCAAGCTCTTGCTGTAATCAGGTCATAATTTAGTTGCATCCATCTTAGTCAATCTTGTACTAAGCACTGCTGACTGGTCAAAATTCACTTTAAAAAAAGTCCAAATGACTTCTGGCATCTTCCTGAAAAGAATAAGGCATTAAAGATTTGTAATTGAAGAAATTAAAGAGAAGGCAAAATCACTTTGCCCCAGAAAACACATCAAATAATAAGCACCTCATTTTTATCTCTTCTAATTGATGTAATTCCTTTCCATATAACACCTCTCATCCCAAACAGCTGGAATAATCAGCTGGCCCAATTTCTTCATCTGTTACAATTAAATTCTGAAGTGACATCAGCATAAAAAAAATTAGCTGCTCCTTAGGTTTGTGAAAGAAATGCTAACGTTTATAACTATTTCATACATTTCATTATAATTTCTTGTTGTCTGAAATTTCTTGCCTTATATAATACATGTATTTAAAGATGTTTAGCTTTCAAGAAGAACAGGCTCCTTAGTTGTCTATGTGTATTATATTTTTGTTTGCATGTTTTATCTCTCATATATTTATATTCTGATAAACACTGCGTAGAGATTATAAATTACTCATGAAGAAGCTTGCAACTGGGTTTTAGCCACATGTTTTGCTGAAAACTGTAAGAGAGTTGCTGGAAATGAGTTACTGTCTTCAGCAGGTTCCTATTTGTTTCACAAATATAACTAAGATGTTCCCTACAACACAGGCATATTCATTCCTGTTTACATCATGGCTCAAGATCTCATCTAATGTTAACCCTTTTTTGGCTTCTTCCAGTTAGAATGAGGATTATAATTATGTAAGTTTTACAGCAGTATCTTAACTACTAGAATGGATAGGGAGATATATTGCAAATGCTGGTCATATAATTAATATAGTTGCATGATACATAATGTTAGTACATGGGATTCTTTAAAATTAGATTCTACCTAAACACATTTTACATAAACACATTTTTATCAAGAGCATGCTAATGAGCTGTTCTAAATTTTCCTAAAAAAGCCTTCAAAAATCCATAGTTCTTAATAAATGCTGTATGAAAGGCATCTTTCCTTAAGCAGAAACAATTCAGTTTGTTTGTAATCTGATTTCTATTTCTCAAACTATGCAAGTAATAAAGATTAACGATTACTAAGACTAGCAGAGTCTCTGCTTCTCTCAGAAATGAAGCTCTACGTTTCTGCTAATAACAATATTGGGATGTGCTCTCAAAAAAAAAAAAAAAAAAAGCACAGCAAGATCCTTTCTCAAACTGAGCTGAAGCATTAAAAAGTCACTGTGTCACTGTTAATATTCCTCATTATTTCTGGCAGCACCAGTTTCTGTCCTTTGCCTTAGGAATTCTGCTTTATGTTTCCCAAAGCTGGCTGAAAACAAAAATTGTATTTTCTAGGTCATATATGTGGATCATTAGGATGGTGGTATCTTGAGCCTGTATCAACAATGCCAGATTAAATTAGCAGCTCTTCCTTATTCTTAACTATTCTACTCTGTACTAACTATTCTACTAAGAACTAAATGCCTACGTTTGATTTGGATTTCTTAATATGCACAAGGCTCATAAAAGTGACAGGGCATAGCAGAATTATTGTATATGCTATTTCAAGGCAGTCTTGCCACCTCATTTTCAATTTATTTAAGCTGCTTAGTTTAGTATAATATATATATTTTGTGTGTGTGTGTGTGTTTGTAGATGATAACACCAATAGGCTAATTGGTTGGTAGTAGTACCAGACTCATAGTATTCTACTTCTTTTTCCTCCATTAAACTACCTCAAAAAAACAGATTTTTTATAAAGTCACACCACTTACAGAGCTTGTTGTTGTGTTTTAAAAAGCCTGATGTCCTCAGGGTAGTTCTGCATGGCATCTTGGGGTGCATCATCTCACTTTCTTCTATCTCTGAACTTCTAACTATGCCCTTTCCCATATTCAGTCCCTCTGTCTTGGTTTTCACATCATTATTTTCTTACCTAGAGTTATACCTAATAACTCTATAAAATTGATTCTAAATTAAGCAATCATGCTTTATTGCATGAAACAAACAACAGAATAGAAAAATCCATCCCAATGAGCAATCCTCGCCTCCAATTTTCTTTGGAGTCTTTCATTTTGGTTTGGAAGGGTCAGCTCCAGAAAAAATCTCAACTCATTTCCATCTAGACCTTATTTCAAAAATTTTTTTCTAAGATTTATACCACTCATCTTTTATCTCTTTCTAAGAGTTACAACACTATTCTTTTTTAATACTTTGAGGCAAGACTGCAATTCAAAGTTCTTTTTAAGACCAAAAAGTGGGAAACAGGAGACCCTACATTTGTCTTCAGCAATGTGTGCTGTTTCATTCTCCAAAGGACTTGTATACTTGGATACACCTTTAAAAGGAACTGTTTACAGTATTACAAACATTATCAAACAAACAACTCACAGTGGTACTTCTTTTAAGTATCAGGCTGTTGGTAATTTCTTTACCACTCAAAGGGTATGATTTTGTTAGTGTATTACCCTGCTGTTGTAGTTTGCTGGAGCAAAATACAAGTAAAAAATAAAAATAACCTTACAAAATTACTGGACTACAAAACTAGTCTGATCAGGGATCCTGTCACCCTCCAGTAGATTGGGCACATATATAGAGATGGGCTATTCTAGACCAGTTTTGGAAATCAAAGCGAAGCAAACATTCACACTGCCTGGACATGATATCTGTTCACTGCTGGCATCACTGCCACTGGGCACATCACTGTGTGACACAGTCCTGAGAGTTGACATTTTGAGAGGAAGATCAGCAAAGTCCCATTAAATTAGGTTTTCATGTTAAATCCTTCTAAGCAGGAAAAACAAAAATCAGTAGCATTTGATTTTTTTTCTTGGAGCATTCTGAAAGGTGGGGCTTTCTTCCCAATATGTTCAGGCTCTAAAAACAGGAAACTAAATCATATTCTCAAGTCCTGAAACAAACAGGCCTTTCAGCACAAGAGGAAGCAATATTTTTCTAAGCAGGACCTCCTGCATGTCTGAACATTTAGTTCACTGTAGTTCGTACTGTCCAATACCTTATATAACTTGTTCAATATCCTTGCTTCTGTTAAGACAGTAAAGATGCCATCGTATTTTTGCTTGATTTAATATTTTCTGGAATGAAATTTTAATGTTCTGAGTACCACTGTATTCCAATATCTACTAATGTAATCCTCACTGGATATTTATTTTCAGTATATCTTTTTGTATATAACTACACATCTTTGAATACCCATCCAGAGATCTTTGTAATACATTTTGATTTGGGAGCTCGGTTCTGAACCTGAATTCTATTTTTGAGGTTTTGGACCCCACAGATCTTTCATATTTCAGATTAGTCCCACATTTGCAGAGTTTGGGTTTGCTTGTTTGTTCTAACAACAGCATACGAAAGAATGCTGAAGCTGTCACAAGAGTATAGCAGTTTCCAAGTGTGTCCTGTGGAGCAGCTCAGCCTGGCCATGGTCTCTGCAGGCCTGCGACTGAGCCAGGGCTGGTGCTGTGCACACAGACATTTTGACTTCTCCAAGGTAGTAATTATCCACGTTAACGAGCTATAGGTCTTAACTCTGCATGGTGTTTCAGACATATTATATCAGTCTGTTACAATTTAATTTTAACAGATGCCATGTAGCTTTATGGCATCGGTAGTCCAAAGCACGTAAGAGAACAACAAAGTGGCTGAGGATTAAACTTTAACAGGCAGGAACTGAACTGCAGTGCCCTGTGTTTAATCACTTTGGTAACAAGTCCCGTGTAAAAAGCCCACAGGCAGGGTTGTTTTTACTCCATGAGATTTGAAATGAGAACGTAAAGCCAGAGAGAACTTAAAATAACAATGCAGGTCAAAAAAAAAAAAAAAAAAAAAAGAGCAGACTTATAAGAATTCTTACCCTCCACCCTCAATCAAGATGTGTTTTTCTTTGAAACGTTATTATCTCAAAATGGTACTAATTTAACAAATTACTAATTCAACAAACTATAGTCAAATCTCTCATTGGAAATATTGCTAGAAACAGTCTATCACAAAGCTGCTCACAAAGTCTGGTATCTTCTAATATTTTATCTGGCTTCTTTCCCTCTGTAGGTGATCCCTCCTTTTCTTGAGAGTGAACTGATGATTCCCTCCTATTTTTTCTTTTTTCTTTTTGCTTTGTTTTGTTTCCCAGTAAGCTAAGTAGATAGCAGATAAAGATATCAGTATTCTACACTTTGCATTATGCTATGAGGCACTGTCACAGAGCAGAGCTGGAAGCCTTCCATTTGCAGAATATTACTCACCTGCTAAATAAATGAGAACATCCATCTGTTCTATATCATTCTTCTGTTGCTATTTACCAGCATCTTGAGTTGGTAACAAAATGCTTTGACCTCATATTTATTTGGTCCATTCACCATAAAAAAATATATGTGGTGAACTGTATAGTCCTAAACAAAAATCTGAAATCTAGAGATCTCAAGTGACGGGGTAGCTGAAACGTGTGTCTGAGAATTGCAAGTCCTGGCACATACCTGGTTGTAACCACTACTACAACCATTAGAGAAAACTTTTGTTAAAGCTGGATTATTTTGCTGGCAGTAATTTTACTTAGCTTTTTTTTTTTTTTTTTTTTTTTTTTTTTTTAACTGCTAAGTCATAATAAATATAGGAAGCATTTGTTTAAAGAATTCTCTATGATGTAAGGATATAAGCACCTTGGTTTTAAACTTCTAAAAGTTTAAAAAGTTTAAAAAAAAAGGTTTCTAAAAGTACATTTGTTTAAGACCAAAACAGCAGAAAGACATAGTTACACAAAAATGGAAAGACCTTTTTCATTAATACGCTGAATGAAAACAGTGCCCTATAGGTATCAGATGGTAAAAAAGACAAATCCTAGAATACAGAAGATTAAATCACTACAGGCTGTTAGCTTGCACTAAAGGCTGATTCAGTGTCTTCCTTGACTCAAATGAGGAAAGAGACATAAGTAAAGTGCAGCAAAATCTTCTATGAAACAAACATCTTAGAGCCTTCTGAGAAACACTGCTCTTCCTTGGAAAGCAACTACGCAGGGATTCATTTTTAAATTAATTATAAAACCAGAAGGCTAACCTAAAGGTAACAATACTCTGTACTCCTCTGGGGATTAATGCTCCCTCCAAGTTAATGCTGACCATATCCAGCAGCAGGTCTCTGTATGAAACCACAGTGTATTTCTAATCCCCAACCAAATTTCTTAGTAGTAACTTTTTTGGGAATAGTTACTCTGATTCCCCATCTTGGAAAATAAATGGTTGCAAGTTGTACTCCTGGAGTCTGAGAATTATGTCTGTTAAATGAAATGAAATCAGAGACCATGAGAATGAAAAACACACCAATTCAGTCATTTGGATTTGAAATACATGTAACACATTATTGACTGCTGACTGCTGATAATCAAATGAAACTAAGATTAAGGTACCTTCAGCACACACCAGTTTGGCTGCTTGTTTCATTCCCTAACGTTCTTCCTCATCAATGAGCTCAAGTGAACATTGAAGCACTTTGATACTAGTTGACTAATGTTACAAACTGGAACTATCTGACAAGAAACGTTTACTAAGATAATGTCTCTTTAATTAGGGAGGAGATAAGACTACTGCTGACTCTGTCAGAAAGTTTTGCTTACACAGGAAGCTTTATTCATTTGCTTCAGCCTCATATGTTCATTTACAGCACTGTAATAAAGATGGGTACCATATAACTTTGTTTTTAGAACTTTCAGTAGGTTCTGTGGTGCCACCTCCATTCTCCATTAATGAAAAGATCTGAGTGAAGTTGCACTCTACAGATACATGGAATAAGATGCTACTGGCTGAAAGTATACACGTTAAAGAACTGTATCTTGGTAGCTTACACTATGCTGAATTTTGCAGGCAACATTCCATATGCTTGAATGACCCACTGAGTTGGGCTTCAGGTCATCTCTAGGAAACATGCTCTAGCAAGGGGTTGGAGTTGACAATCTCCAGAGGCCCCTTTCAGCCCATGTGGTTCTGTGATTTTGTAATTCTTCCTTCACCAAAGAAAATAGAGGGAGGAAACCGGAAGAACATAAAGAGGAAAAGAAGGACCATATAGCCCTGACAGTGCTGATCTACCCTTTACTGCCACAGCAGTTCTCTAGCCTTTAAAGTGCAGAAAGCTGAGTTCACACAGTCTGCAGCACGGCTCACAAACAGCAAGCTCTCCTTTCAGTTGAATGGATGATCAAAACTTGAACTCATGGACTCCCATTGCAAATTTGCTCTTGACTCTGAGAAGAGAGCTGCATGCCAAAAGAAGAGGTCAGGTCAAGAGAGTGACCAATACTAAAATATGGCTCTTTTCTGTCAGTAAATGTGAATTTCATATGTTTTGGAAGATGTGCTCACTTAAAAACGTGACAACGTATGAAAAGTCAGGATGATTTTCAGCCTAACAGCTTTAAAGAAAATCAAAATCCGAAACTCATTTTAAGAAAATTAGTTGATAACATGTTTCTACAGCTCATATCGAAGTGTACAAGTTTTTCTATAAATGAAGTGGTTTGTTGATTTTGGCTGCACTCTTTGAACATTAAATAAAGGCAGAAGAGCAATACTTTAAAATTTTAAATAAGCCTAATTAGAGTAGTTGGAAAAATTTGGATAGTGGCTCTGAGATAGATGCACTGTAAGAACATCTTTTCATTATAAACAGTTCCATTATTTTTACATCCAAGTCTCTGAAATCACTCTAAATCAATTCAGAATATTACTGTGTGATAATACACATGAACAGAAGTGAGAAGAATTGTTGAGATTCCAAAATAAAGTACTGAAAAATATTCTGAAAATAAAGATCTTGAGACTTCAACAGCTGCATTTGTAGGGATGGTCTAGGTCAGAAAGCCTGGGCTTTCTTTATGAAGATTCTGGGGAATGTAGTTGCCAAAATCAAAGACTGCGCACAGAAAACGTGAGTTATTGCTGAAAGTAGTAGGTGACTCAGTGACAGTGGGCAGATAAGTTGTACTCACAGCCTTCTTTGATCCAGACTGTACCAACAAGGTCTTCCTGGTCTCTAAAGGTGTAGTATGAGACAGAAAGGAAATATGGGCAGTGGGTGCAAACTGATTTGGGGACTGTGAGAACTCAGATCATACTGGCCCATGAGACCAGAAGGGCTGCATCTAAGTGTGCTGAGGGAGCTAGCCAGTGTTATAGTGAGGCTACTCTCTATTATCTTTGAAAAGTCATGGAGATCAGGGGAGGTTCTGATGCCTAGTGGAAAGCAAACTTTATGTCCTTCTTCAAAAAATGCCCAAAAGAACAATTGGAGGAACTTCAGCCTGGTCAGCTTCACTTCAGTCCCTAGAAAAACCTTGGAGTAAGCCCTTTAAGAGGAATTCACTTCTGGAGAGATGAAAGAAGGTAACTGTAAACTGTCAGTATAGATTTACCAAGGGTAAATGATAGCTGGCCAATGTATTTGGCTTTCGATAATGAAATGGAAGCATTTGTGGCTGAGGAGATTGTATTGGATGTCATTTATCTAGACAAGCAAAGCTTTTATTTGAGGACAGCAGCTGCCATCAAGAACAACCCACACATACTGAGAGAAAGGGCCGATAAAAAGTCTGTGCCATCCTGCAGGGCTAAACACAATGACCTGCTCTGGGAAGGCAGAGCCCCTGCCTGCAACCAGATAGGGACTGGCCTGCCTGGACAGTAGCTCTGAGGAATGGTTCTGGGGCAGTGGTGGGCAATCATATAATCACAGAACATCTAAAGGTTGAAAGTGACCTTAAAGACCTTAAAGAGAGCTCCGTCCAGCTGATCATGGACAGCAGGGCACTGTAATAGAGATGGCCAACAGTCTTCTGGTTGCATCAAGCGGGTACTGCCAGTAGTTTGTGGGAAGCAAGGAATCATCAGTTTGTCACTCACTAGTCTGGGGGATGTATCACAGAGCCCAGGCACATCTATCCTTCCAAACCCAAACTCAACTCTAAAGAGTCAAATCTTCTCCCCTTCACGCCCTTCATATAACACTGCAATCTGTTGGGGCATTTTTCTCCTCCTTTTCCCAAGGGGACGACGCAGTCTCCCTAAAAGCTCCATCACAACAAGGGCATCTCATGGAGGCCTTTGGATAGGATTGACTCCATCTATCACACCAAACTTCCTCAAATAACTGATGAGTCAGAGAATCACGTAATTATAAATATAAAAAAAAAGGTCATCTAGTTCAACTCGCCTGCAATGAACAGGGGAATCTACAGCTTGACCATGTTGCTTGAAGTCCCATCCAGCCTGGCCTCAGATAACTCATGCATACATGTCTCAGCTGTCAGAAACAGAAAATGCATATGAGCAGTAAAAGAATCTAGAAGTGAAAAAGTGCAGACTAATCAGTGTGTAGAAATCAATATTTCCAGCTCTAAGGATGCCAAAGCCACAGTACTGGTACAAGAGAGATGATAGAAACCCCTCAGTTTGAGTCAGCTGCTTACAAGGGCAAAATGCAGCACCATTTGGGTTTTTAACCTGGCTCCACAAGTAATAAAAGCCAAACTACTTCATGATTTACAACAGAAAATTGCCTCTCTCCTTTGGACAAAATGCAAGCTACAGCTTGTTTCTAACCTCACCTGGCAAGAATGCCATGGAGAGACAAAGGCTATCAGCTTGTGAGCCAGCCACATCACCTTGGGAACAAATAAAGGAGTTTGAAGCACTGAAAAAAAAGTCCTCACTCACTTGGACTGGAACCTGTGTGTGGCAGCTACTCAACAAGCACTCAGGCTTTCAGCAGGATGTGTATTACATGCAGAATTGACATTAAATAACATTGAGAGTGCAAAGTCAAACACTTAAGAGTTAGAAAACACAATGGAGTTGCAATTGCCTTGGAGCTTGTCCTGATGTAATTCTAAAAACACTCACATAAAAGAAGTAGCATTTAAAGAAAACCAAACAGAACAATAAAAAAAAACTTAATTTTTTTTCAGTATCATATTGTCTTTGGTATCTCAGTTATGCGAAGGAAAAATATACAGTTTTCTGTGTGGAAGTACTACAAATCAGCATTGATAAGGAATATAATTTGGTGCACGTGCAGGACATTGCACTTAAAAATATCTATTACTTAAGCAACTTAGCATGGCTTTAAGTGGTTCTCTGTTATATGAGCAGGCAGCATTTTCAAGATCATTTTAAATAAAGAAATTAACAAAAAACAAATTACAATTATATCCACCTTGTGCTTACCTATAACAGATATTGGATGCAGACAGCAGTCTAACATGTCTCATGTTATACACTTTTTGAACTCAATGGCCTTGTTACTTACTAGTAGGAAAGAAAGAATTAGTAGAAGAATCCCTGTTGAAAACTACTTGTTTGAACTGAACAAGAAACACTTCCTTTTTTTGAATATCCATTGATGTAATATATTTGGGGAAGAAAATTTCCATTGGATGTTAAAGAGCTGTTCCAATAGCTTTTATTTTTTTTTCTCTTTCCCAATATTTTTACACACAGTGTTTTATTTCATAGCCAAAACGACTCTTCAGTTGAGAGAAAAAGAGAGGCAGAAAGTTCCAACTGAAAGGCTAAACCATGGAATACGCTATACAAAACCCATATCAATTACAATCTGTGGTGTGGTAGTTCTGTACAAATTTTATGACTATATTTAACCCATGCACTTAAACTTCTGAATGAGAAGTGCTTTTAAGGTACAATTCATTTCATCCTTAAACAAGTATCTAAAAGTCAATCAAATGAGCTAACCACAATACTAAGTGCTTTCCTCTCTCCACTGTTTACCATAGAAAGGCTGAATACTAGTTCAAAAGTGAGTATTTCCCATAACCCATTCCTAAGCTATTGCAGCCACAGGATTTTTATGATGTTAGTTCTACAGAAACTTTTTAGGTTTCAAATAAAAATTTACTGGATTGACCTTTAACATTTGAAAATGATTCTGCCACAGATTTATTCATCTTTTCTAGTGAAAACAAATGCTCTGTCTCTGTATCAGTATCTTCTGGAAGTGGGTTAGCTTCCTTCCTCAGGACCATTACAATTATTTCCCAGGTCTTTCAACTCTGGGATTTCAGCTTGCAAACAAATATCTATGGGATCTTTGACTTCTGTACACAATGAAGGAAAACAACAAAGAAGAAAAGTCTGGGAACAATATAAGGCTCAGTTAGGTACCTTCTTTCAGAAACAAACCCGAACCACAGATTTAGGATCTAGGTTTTGCCAGAGTTTGCGGGCACTTAGACTAGGGATTTTAGTCTGTGATCTTTCACAAGGTCCCCATTCAGAAACTGTGGTCCAGCTGCTGTATCTCTCTTTTGGGACTCCAGGAGTTGCTGCAAATTTTCTCCTCATTCTGTGTCAGTGGAAAACTCATGACATTCCATGCTGTAGGATGAAGTCCAGTGCTTGCCTATAGAACCCTTCAAGGGCTTGGGGTACTGACAATTTCTGATCATCTTTCTTCCCAACATTCCCTGCGCAGTGTGGGAGACTTGTTCAGGTCTACAAGTGTATCCTTGTGCTATCAGTACAACCATCCTCTGTTAAATGATGGCCAGAAAACTGGTATCTTCAGTGATTCTTTCTATCACCATCTTTTAAAACGGTGGAAATCCTAGAAAGATCCACGTGGTCTTTGGCCACACATTTGAGGATGGGTTTTCCACATGGCATACAAGGCCAAAAACAGAACCAAGCACAGGCAGAACTCAACACAGTGCAAAGACAGTCTTGTCATCCCACTCTTCTGCAAGCAGTAGTAATGTCCACCTCCAGTGACCCACTCTTGAAACTATCAAGAGCTAATGATGTTCAACCCAGAACCTGAAGAACACTACAAAATTATTGTGACATTTCAAAGCCAGCTCAAATTTACAGAAGCAACAACCCAGAGTCCCAAGATACGTCTCAGGGTTGGGTTTTTTTTTTTTAATAGCTTGAGTTCCATTAGCATTTCTAAGTTTTACACGTCTGCTTTACATAATCAATGCACTCTCGAGAGAGTAAAATTCCAAGTCCAGTAACGTGTGCTTACAGTGCTTACAGAAAATCCCTTTGGATTCTATCAAAGCACTTTAAATTGAGAGAATATTGTTCTTATTCAGCAGCTGAGAAAATAAAAAGAAGGAAAAAATAAGCCATTCTCAAAGTGCCACAGCAAATGAAGACTATAATAGACCTTATATCTACTGAAATATGTGTCTTAGTCTAATGGTGAATGCACACTCAGATTCTTGTTCCAGTGTTGACAAAAAAAGTCAGGCCTATCTCATCAGTATTAGGCCTAGTTCTGCTGTTATGCCAAAAATGCTGGATAAAAACCAAACACTGAGATAGCTCCCTTTGAATCAGATCAGAAGAGCCTCAGTTCAGACTATAGGAGCATAAATTTGGTTACTCACAAAACCAAGGCTGGTCCTCCTGTCCCAACTTAATTTTCTACCGAGTAAGCAATAAGGGTGAGAGCATCCTGTGATTAACAGCCCTACAGCCCTGAGAGTTTTGATTACTGATTTTACTGGACGAAAAAAAAAGAAAAAAAAAGATCTATGAAGCCATTTGATTTGACAAGTGGGACAGTTTTCCAGAGTCACCAGAACTCTTGCATGAAACATAGGAGCCATTAAAAATCTTACCCTAATTGGTTTAAATGAAACCGTGAGTCATGTAATAGGACTATGCTTAAACAAAGCCTTGAGGTGCTTCTGCCTGAACCTCCTCCAACAGTGGAAAGTACAGAGGAGAGAAAGTTTCCTTCTGCCTCTCCATAGGTAACAAAGAAGTTCGTTAAAAGAAAGAAAAAGAAAAAGAAAAAGAAAAAGAAAAAGAAAAAGAAAAAGAAAAAGAAAAAGAAAAAGAAAAAGAAAAAGAAAAAGAAAAAGAAAAAGAAAAAGAAAAAGAAAAAGAAAAAGAAAAAGAAAAATGAAAAAGAAAAAGAAGACACCTGCAAGGCTTGGACATCATATAGTGTCTCTACATGATCCTTGGGCTCCTTTTCCCTTCTGGTACCTCCCTGGTCTGCCCCATGTAGCCATGTCTGTAAGCAAGCTCAGTAGCTCCATGGCACAGAAACCTACCAAGGGAAAAAAGCCTTCTGCAGTGGATTACAGTCATCTTAAAGGAACACATCAGCACTGTGAATAAGAGTAGAAACAAAGGACACATCAAACACAAGAAATTTCCTCGTAGATACGGGATATCACACATGGGTGTAAGCACTCAATGTCTTGAAGTCAAATACCACTAAATGATGAAGATCTCCCTATCCGGTTTAGTGGGAATGGGATGGTACCTGACATATCTAAGAGGATAGCAGCACACTTTAAGATCAAACCTAAAGCCCAGAACGTATCCTTATTTATGTTTACTAAGGCAGCAGTGTGGGAAAAGCAGCTAGCTGCCTCTCTGAGTTCCAAACATTTAATGGATGGGGAAAAAAACATTATTGTTTCTGTATTCCATTCCTAATGCACTGCATGAAAGTGCCCCATTTTTCTTACAGACTGGGTTCATCATACATTTTCTTCCTGAAGGAGTGGCAAAAAAACCCTCCAAAAAATAGCTCAACAAAAAGCAAGTTGAATCAGGCCGGTCTTGTTTAATTTTGTGTTAAAACTCTGGATTTTTACATATAAAACACAATGGAACTAACAAATAGACCATGCTCATTTTGCAACAGGTTATATTGAGGCTGTACAATGTTTTTTCATATTCACGCCCGATGTGAGTTCACTCAGGATCAGAATGAAAAAGATTTCAAAATCACAGAAATTCACAGGATGCAGATCAGTACAGGAAGGGGAACACGGAAGAGTATTAGCCAAGACATTAGGTAAGAAAAAACAATGCAAAGCTGTGTCAAATTAAAAGAGAATTATTTTGAGCAGAAGCATCTTGTGGTAATCGTGGGAAGAGAACTTTCCCCTGGGAGCAGCAGTGTTCTCTTCTTCCACAGCAGTAACAGAGTTGTTTTGGGTTAAATATCAGGCAAACAGTTATCATAGAAGATAAACAGAAAGATCTTCTCAGGAAAAACACTGGAGATATCCAGGTGAGAAATCGAGATTTCATAAGCCAGGGCAGGAAGGCTAGAATGAGGCAACTAGATCCATAGTGAAATATCTGAGTAAGTACTAGGATTTTCAGAGGTGCTGAACATCTGTGTGTCTCTTTACTATTCATTAACTTAACAGGATTTAAATTTCCCTCTTCTACAAGTTGATTGCTCTTGCCAGTGTGAGACATTTATACATTTGCTCCACCATTTACACCTGCTGGAGTCCAGTCACTGTACCGAAGACTGGCAGCAATGTTAATACAATCCTGGGGACTAACATGTATTCTGGCCTATACAGCAACACACCAGCTTAACTAAATGACCCCTGAGCCTTCTTGTATCTGGATAGCTCAGCCTTGCTGTGATCACCAGGTCTAATTGGCACATCTTTTTGTCCTCATAAAGCTCTTTTCCCCTCCACTGCTGCACTCAACAAGACTGGTGCTCCCTAGAGAAGTGCTCAAAACATTGCAACACAAAGACTTATAAGCAGTCATCATTCAAAAAAACCTCTTTATCTTATCCAGTGCCAGGCTGGATCACTGTGTAAAAGTTGCAGTTAGTGTAGGTGACTGCAGTTCTGCCAGGGGAGACACTTCTCAATCTTCCCTCAAAGACTGGATGAGCTGTGCTTTGAAGTTGCCAGAGAAGCTGTTCACCACCATCAGATTTTAATCAGATTTTAAGAGCTCTTATGGATAGATAATGGGGTCTTTTATCTTCCTTTCTTTCCCTTTTAAAGGAAGCAAGAAATCAGCAAGTGCTTGCTTTGTCTGCACTGGGGGATCATCAGAGGACTGAAAAGGGTCAGCAGGCATGGAAGTGCTGATCTGACTCTGTGTTTTTTGCTAAGTAGGAGATACACAAGGGGCTGAACTTGAACAAGCATTCTAAAATTCAGTATTGCTCAACACCAGCAACAGGTCTATAGATTAATATTTTTACTAACCACAAAACTTCATTCCTGGTAGCAAAAGTATGTAATACCCTCTATAAAGCATGACACTTTTACATTATGTAAAATTCCAGTATTTACAGGGTTCCTATGCAGCGTGGGGTTGTATAAATGATTCCTTGTTTTGCTAAGGATATTATTACACTATGTACACAGCACAGTAGGGCTGAAGCTAGTTCAAAACTACTGTGTATGCTTTTTTTTTCTTCCCAACTTAAAAATCTGTATAAACTTTACTTCTGTATACTGGAAGAAAAAAAAAAGCCTGCAAATGATGATCTATCTTTCTTAGAAGAATAATTAACTACCTACTTTTTCCACGATAAAACAATTTGTTGTCTATTGTTTCTTTGCTTGTTTTGGAATTTGTTCCCCTGAAGTCATCTAAGGCATAATATTTGTTCAGGTTAGTTGTGGAGAAAGGGAGTCCAAGCTGCTAATCAAAATAAAAAGCAAAGAGTTTGTCTAGTTTGTAGCTTGAAATGAGCGCAGTATTTTCTTTCTGATATTTCCAGTGGTCTTTTTTTTTTGTGAAGGAGAAGGGGATGGAAAAAAAATATTTATTTAGTTATTTATTTTTATTTATTTAATATTAGAGATTTTTTTTATTTATTTATTTTTTTTTTTGAGTTACAGCATTATTCTGCTTAAAATACTAAATTTGGAATTCTGAGTACAAAGAGTAAAAGCGGTTTGGAAAGCTACCTTTGTGGAGCACTTTCATATTATAAACTTCCTTCATAGTGCTGGAGGAAGATCTTTGCACCTCTTCCTTAATGTCAGTCTGTGACAAAGGAAGTAAGCATTTTTGCAGCAAAGAACTGTTGATACAGTGGCTCTAAAACCACACTGGATTTAAGTACTTTATGTTTTATATGATGATGAACAATGTTAGTTGTTCTGGTCTTGTCTTGGTATTTTAGTGGATGTTACTGAGCATCATGTCTGCACACTTTAGGTGTTAGAGCAAGACGCCTGCTACAGGCTAGCAATCTGACTGCTGTATTTGAGGTGCTGGATGACAGAAAGGGTGTAGGTCTTTCCCACGCCAACCTGTGTTTTGGACATGCTGGCCTCTGGGTTTGGGTACTGCACCCTTCATTCTGATTTTGATATTTAGAACATGCTAGTTGCCACTCACACAATTGAATAGTTACTCATTATTCCAATAAGCTCAGAAGGGCAAAAGTAAGGAAACAAGCTTTTGACAGGAATTGGATTTCAGAAATTATTTGGCATTCTCCTAGAATATTTTATTAAAACTATATTCTTCCAGTCACTGTGGGATAACTGCACAAAGCAGCACTGTGAAGCAATTTTCTTTTCTTTACATATTTCTTTTTAAGAGAAGCAAGCTGTAGAATGGAGGCAATATATCCCTACACACCTTACTTTCCCTTCAATCTTCATACCATCACTGTTATAAAAACACTAGCTATATTGTTTTAGGTGAAATACTGGTGTGTTAAAATATTAAATACAATGAATTTTTGGAACAAGATACTGAATCTTTTATGTGACAGACAGACATTTCTTCCTCAAAAAGTAAATGAAGAATACTGCAGCATTCCAGACCCTTGGAATAGAAAACAAAGAACCAGCAAGGAAATAATGAAACAAGAGATTCTAGTGAGAAACTCCTGGCTTCTGAGAAATCATTTGAGGAAAGAAGGAAAAGATTATAAAACTTGTATCAACTTTTCTGAAGGACTGATGGACTGTTATGTAGCTACCATAAGTCTGTAAAAGTTTATTTAGGGCAAATCATGCTGAACATAAGGAAATCTGTCTGAAAAACAGTTCTTTCATATTTCAGCTGCACATAATCTCAAAAAATACAAGGATTAGATGGTTTGAGTATTCTTATAAACAAAGTCTGGTAAATAACGTTCAAATAAACATCCTGAAGATTTTTTCTTATTAAACTACGGTACACAAAACACAATAATTCTGTTAGTATGTGAATCGAGTTCATCATAGCAGCAATGCAGAGGAGTCAACCTCCACTTTTGCAACAAATCAGAAAGGATTTAGTGTGAAAATAGAGAGAAAAAGGTGGTGTTTGGCCTATGTATAGAGGTGTATCAATAGCTAATCTAACAGCTGGAAAAGGTGTGGGTTGGGTATTCTTGTTTGATTGGTTTGTGCACACCTACCTATAAAACCTTCCCAAGAAAATGTGAAGAAAGTTTCTACTCCCACAAGGTTGAGCACACACACCTACAAGGCAGGCCATCAGTCATGCCTCCAGAGAAGATCAGCAAAAGCTCACTTTGCTCTGGTTTGCCTCAGCCTCTGATCCCAGGGAAGAAGGAGCACAGGCTCTGTGCCCACTGGTTCTCAGCCCTCACTGCTGTGTCTCCCCAGTCACTTGCACCCTCCCCTTATCCCTCAACCTCATGTCTTCTGCTACGCCAAGGAGGCAATCAAGTAGTATCCCAGGGCAGTTTCTGGCCTTCCATTCTATCTGAGGAGTTTGGAAGACAGAATCTGTCCTAAGGCTGATCCAGGTACTTTTATTATAATTTTATTATTATTATTATTATTATTATTATTATTATTATTATTATTATTCCTTCTTCAGATTTGGAGCTGGATAACAGCTTCGAGTGACATCTCTAGGCAGCCTGGCCTCATGGAAGGCAGCAGCAGTATATCCCCTATGCTTCTTATCTTTTGTGGATGATCTTGTCTTCTACATTAATATTTTTTACCAGTCATTCCTTACCATTTGAATTTTCACTGCTCTTGGGCATGTTCAAGTACTCATTGCCATCTCTCCCCTTTCCACTTAATTACAATAACACGGTGGGAAATTTACCATCTAGCAGTTCTGCATATCATAACTCATTGGATCACGCTCGGCACCAAGTTGTCAATGAAGGTTGGATCCTTTCATCTAATTTCCACCCATCTTCCCTGGGTAAATTAAGTAAATTTGCCTGTAATGCACACATGAAGGTATAGCTACTCTGTATTTCTACAAGTGCATGAAGAGGGAGGAATGAATCACTTTTCAATGTTACCTACACATCCTTTATACTTTCTTCTGTTAGCTGAATGTTGAACAGTATATGCCAATACTAAACTCTGTGATTTTCCTGCACCTTCCATCTTCCAAAACAGATGAGTAGGACCATTATAAAGCAGGCAAAGATCAATCACTACTTGCTACCACATACAGTTCTCTTTCCCTTTGTACTTCGTACTTTGCCCATTAGGCAGCCTACCAGTGTTCACCTGAGTGGCTGTTCTACACTTCTCTTTCCTTTTATCTAAACACACAGAACAATACCCTCTTCAAATGGATTTCCACTAATCTGGTATGCCTTGTGATGTCCTTCTCCACCATATGGGCTGGTCCAACATCACCTCAGCCCTTTTTAATTTTCATTTTTTATGTTGTAACTACAGTACTATTGATGACTGTAGCAGTAGATGTCTGAGCCAAAGTCGATTGCAGTCTATTGAGTTTTTCCATTGACTAGACTTTGGACTGTATGCTTCAATTCTCTGTACTGACAATTAAGAAGTTAATTAAATAACCCTAAACACAAATAAAAGCTGTATCCAGGCAACGCATGAATTGACATTCGTTAGTACATCCCACACTTTACTTGTAAAATGTGCTCTTTATTTGCCTACTACAGGGCAATTAGTTAACATGTCTGAGAATGCCAGATGATAGTTAAGTAATCTGAGACTGAGAGCATGAGAAAGGAAATTGGTGGCTAACCAAATAACCACCATCGCGTTTTTAATACCCTATGATAAATTTGTATTTAGGTCTCACAACAGAAATCTTCTTGTTGAATTTTACAACACATGTAAAATTGGAAATTAAAATGAAGAATAAGAATATGGGCTGAATAGTGATTTTATTTTGCTCTTAACAGTGAGAGTTGGAGCTAATTCTACAGAAAAGATCAGTATGAAGAAAAGAGTTTAACCATCTGAAATGCAACCATGGAACCTTCTCTGTCATGTCAAAATAAAATGGAAAGCAGTTAATGTCTTATGAACTATGTTTCCAAAACAAGTAACTTTATTCCATCATCACAGCCACAGAGCTGCAAAACACAGACACATTTTCACAGTTATTCACAATAAATAAAACTTAGTCATGAATTTCTTAGTAGAAATTCAGTAACAAAAGAAGGCAGCACTCAAAGACAATCTAAAGCACTGACAGTTGTCTCCCAAAAAAGTCCAACAAGTTAGAAGATGCAGAGGAGTAGCTGAAAAGTGGATAATGGCCAGAGAAGAGATGGAAGATAAGAAGTGGTATTCCAGCAAATATTAGTATTCAGCCAAAACAGGACAATTATGCACAGAGCATGTGAAAGAGCTGTTTAAAAATGCTGCTTGTTTGTACTCATAAAAGATTGCAAAAGTAGTAACCCTCTGTTTCTGCTCTGCATAAATGTTACAGTACTATGATTTTTTGGGGTACCTTTAACATGTAACTTTTGTATTTAATGAATATGTAAGACTACAGAATTATATTAACTTTTTAATACTTACATATTCATTAGTTTTCATATGAATTTAAAAACACTTCAATCACTTTTATAAAGAAGATAAGCTGACGACAGCTGCCAGGATTGAAATGAATCTTGTATCTCAAACTTATCAGCTAATGCCTAATGCAAATAGTGGAAGCAGCCTTTTAGTCACTACACAATTACCACCAACTGCCAAAAAACCCTGAATATTGAAATTTTCATACACAAAAGGTGAAGTTATCTGAAATCCTTAATGTGCCATGAGAAAAACATTCCTGCTTGTACTTAAAAGATAACCATAATTCTCATGCATGCCCATATGTTGTCATAAACCCATCTTTATATACAAATTAAATGGAGGGAAATCACACTAAAAATAGAATGTGTGATAGATTATCCACAACTTACTACCAAAGTAGTAAAACTATTCACATATTTGATAACTATGAATATGAGAAAATCACAGTGGAAAACTGAAAGGACAGTGAACTATAAATTAGCATCAACCTTCCCTAAATAAAAGACGGTAGTTGGCAGAATATTGTGGCTGGTTTTGTTTGTTTGTTTGTTCTTTATTTGCCTGGGTTAATAGAAGGGAAGAGATAGTGAATCACTTTGGGGATTTATGGGAATGTCAGATTTTAGCTGACATTCCATGAACTGATGTATTCAACATGTCAAGTAATCCTAGCCACCTATTCCACAAAAAAACACAAATATATTGGTTTGGAGAGTGCCTTAGCAGCTTAATTTATTAGGCCTACAAGGGTCTTCAAATACAACCAAGTAGACATGAACAGACTCCAGGCCAGAAATCTACACTGCCAACATATGAAAGAGCTGAACCCAATTAAACATACTCTGCTGAGATATATACAAAATAATAATATCTGCTTTCTAGGAAAAAAAAAAATGTTTTGCTTACAGACATGTTTTTCTTCTGTTAGAAAAAGATAGTTATTTGTTCCTACTCAGATATATTGTTGCACTTTTTCTTATCTAGATTAACCAATAGTCAGTAAGAAAGACACATACTTTTATTCATGCAAATGGTCATAAGTAATAACTGCTGTACATTCAAGCTGGTCCTTCTGCTGTAGCCTTCTGAGTGCGGTACATTCTGGCTCCAAGTTTAGATGCAGATCCAAGCTACAACTGTGGGATCCAAATGTGAGACGATGTGGATCCACCTTGCTACTTTCAACCTCCCTACCAAATGATTTCCATCGAAGAAAAGGTCACTTTTTTTGGCTATAAAATTTTCTGGCAAAGTAATTTTAATTGCTTTTCATATTACCAGTTCTTTTCCATCTCTCTAGTTATGCCTTGGGAGATGGAATTAAGTGTACTGAATTAATTTCAGTAAGCTAACATCTAGTTCTCACTTCTTTAAAAAGCTCTGTTACATGTTCCCAGTATTTGACAATCTATCCTTTACATATTGAGCATTGTAGAGAACTTGAAGTAATAGCTGTGTGAGTCAAGCTGCACTAAAATCTGTTTTCAAAATGACTTAAAGTTTTCCTCATTTCAACAAACATTTAAGTGATGGAGGAGTTAGGTAGGAAACATGTTACATTACCCACATAGACAGCCAATTGGTTCACATTGTTAAGACATCTAGAATCAGCTAGTTAGTCACACTGTACTCATACCCTGGATCACAAGCTTTGCTCCATGTTGCTCTTCCTATTAATGAATCTACAAATGTATTTCTGGTTGTGGACTCTATTTTATTCTTCTAGAAACAAGCAAACAAAACAATAAAGTAATTTTCATAATAGAATAAGCTGCATTTCTCCTACACAAAGACAATGAGTCAGGTTTTGTATTTGTCTTATGTGCATAAGCCTTATATAAAAAATATAGATTGTTTATACATTGAGAATCCAAACATATCTTACTGTAAACACTTAAAATAAAGCTTCAGTCATTAACTAGGGTTAGAATAACAAAAGGTTTTCTTTGTTTGCATATTGAAGGTAGTCTTTGGTAATATCCTCATAGATAATGACAGAGCAAGTAAAAAGGACTCCATTTGTCACTGGTAGCCCTTCTGTTCCAGCTTTCCTATACATAAACTCTTGACCACTTCTTTATGTGAATAAGGCAATGGTCTCAATAATATCCTTGCTGACCTGATATTACAGTAACAAAGTGCTGAGAGACTTCCATCTCTTCTCTGCAATACCAAAAAACAGCAGGTCCTGCAACTCTGCCCATGACTCAGGTAGGGAACCTGTGAGCTTGTCACTCAAGGTTCCAGCCTCTAATACTTCTCAAGACTGTAGATGCTTATGCATGTCCACAATTAAGTCCTGGTTCTGGCACCATAACTCATCATGAAGGAATTAATGACAATTTGCAATTTTTTAAAAGTTGTTCTTATGTACCTTTATTTTTTGTGGTCACTTACTTTCTAGTGAATTCCTAGTCAAGGAATATTTCCTTATAAAATTTTCACTTTTTTTTTTTTTTTTTTTTTTTTTTGGTGACAAATAGATACTATATTTTGTTATACTGAATGTTTGAACCACAATTGTTCAAACATAAGTGCCTTCAGGAAAGAGTTGCCTTTTCTGGGTTATATTGACAACTAATTTCACCACAGAACAAAGTAACAAAGTCATGGACACAAAGTGTGTCCACCACCAAATGTTAACTTTACAATCTTAGTTTCACACTAATAGAAAATGAGAATAAATCTATTATTTGGTTTGCAATCTGGAATTGTTAATGGTTAATGCAGAACATATAGTATCTTATTGGAAATGAATTGCAACTGAGGAAGGTAATACAACTCTGATTCTGGAAAAAAAAATCCTTCTTAGAATGGAGGCAATAGACTTTTGAATGAGTAAAATAATAAATGTAATAAATACATAATAAATAACAAAGACATACATAGGAAGGCTTAAAGAGGCAAATAAAAAGATTTTTCTGATATCCTGATTTTGAACCAGTTCTTGGTTCAAAGTAACTTGATAGTTTGTCACTGATTTCAACATGAGTAGAATTAGCTTTCTGACATCAGAGTTTCTAGAGCTGCATGGCTCTTCCTTGCACAGTTTTACAACTGTGTGTGTTTTCTAGCTTCTCAGCCCCCCGTTTTGGATTTTGATTTGTGAAGCCAACTCATTAGCAGTGTTCTTTTAAGAAGGTGATCTCTTTTTGTCTTATTTCTCTATATAGTATAAAAGAGACTAAATAACCCCTAATGGCACACACTCCTTTACTGACAGTTTCTCAAAATGACACTCCTGATTTGAATGTCTGTGCCAAAAGGATTGCTGGCCTAAATCAATCTACATTATCAAAGTCCGGCCTTAGACATTCTGACAGTATTTTTACCACTCCATCCAGTCACAGACAGACAAATACAGTATTGGGAAAATTTTCAAACTGTTCAGTAATTTAAGATCCTTTGTAGAACTTGGGAAAACATTTCAGGCACTAGAAGCTCTCACCTTGTTGGATAAAGGGTGCAAACTCATTGATGACTGGAGGAATGTTATTTGGTTATGAACTCACCTACGTAAAACCAAGAAAATTCTATTAAGAGGGAAATCAACTTCCACCTTTGTCAATGTATAGAAAAAATCACAATTTCTTCCACTGTCTTTTCTGTGATGGTATTACTGCCCACACTGCTGCCACAAGAGAAAATAGATCATTTTGATATTATTACTTGTAATAATTATAATTCCACTTGAAGAAGGTTTTCTACTTTTGCCCATAGCTTGTATTTGTACCCACCAGCATATACTACCCTTCAAAGGGAAAGTCACTTGTGTTTAACACAGGGTGGCCTGAGTTAAAACTCTATTATCTTGGAAGCAAACCAAGTCAAAATTAAACTGTGATTTCTTCAGAAGTTCAGAGGAGTACACACACTATTGCAGGCTCCTTGGCAGGGCAGCAGGGAGTATTTGCAGTCCTGTACATTCCTGGGAACATTATTTTTCAAAAGATGGTAGAGTCTCAGTCCCTCATTCCAAGTCTGTGACTGGAACTCCCAAACCAGACGTGCCTGGCCTTCACACGGCTATACAGATTTAAATTCAACAAATGTTTCCAATCATTAGAGGACAGGATGAGGACCAAGTACACTTGCAGACTTTGTGCTCAGCTCATCTCTCTTAGACATGCATGAAAAGGTAGGGAGCAGGCAGGGCAGAGGGAGAAGGGGAACGGAATGAGCATATGCACAGAAGCAGTGCATGAGAAAACATTGCCAAGGCCAGCAGGGCAAATGTCCCTGGTGTGCTAAAACATTCAAGCACTGTGTTCTCATCCTGACCTCTTTGGCTATGTGCTCTGCCTATTCCAGTAAAAACAACCACGCCAGGACACAGACTGAGTGCTGGGCCACAGTCATCTGTACCATCTTGCTCTTAGCATGTTCCCTGGCATGGCTATGGTACATTTGAAAGCATGCTCTCCCCAGTCAGTGCTTGGTCCTGGCTCAGGGGATAGCTCATATGAGGCACTGCCCATGGTTTGAAGCCTGGATGCAGCTACCTCACTTGAAAGAGCCAAAAGCATGAGGAAGGACATGAGTTTAAGCTCACAGACAGAAGACACACTGTGTTGTACCACTTGGCCAGAGAGCGGTGGAATCACACCTGGCCTGTTAAATAATACAGATACCTCTGTTCTGAAAGTTAGGAGGTACACCTAGCAAAGTACATGAAATTAAAACGTGCTGGTAATAGAATACATATTTACAGGTACAGTTGATTAAAACAGGCTGCCAACAAGCAATGCATGGTGTGTCCACCTTCTGTCTCTGTTGGCTGCAAGGCAGCTTTTCAGATACTGTGAACCCTCTCTCCTGACACAAGAATTTAATAAAGGGCGGGAAAACCTTTTCTTAGAGTACTTTCCCCTTCTCCTGTGTCTACCCAAGGGTTACCTACAGCCATCTGTGATACACACTGCAATGTGGAGTTGTATGGCATCTCAGAAGAGGCAGTAGAAAAGAGGCTGGTAGAAGTATGTGCAAATAGCCCTGTGTGCCAACATAATGATGGGGGGATTATCATCTAGCATATCTAGCATTTTTTTTCCTTTTTTTTTTTTTTTTTTCCAGTAGATAATATTGAATTGTGCACAGTATATTTTCTTGCTAACATGCGAGGCTTTGAAAGCTATGCTTTCCTGTGAAATGCATACCTTTATTTGAAGGATTACTAACTGACAGTGGATTGAATGAAATCTCACTGTGCTGCCATACACTGCTGTTCAGAACAGTAATCTTGGCATAAATTCTGCTTTGGATTTTGCAGAGATCCTTTTCTTTTGCTCATTTGTTTTTGCAAGGTGCCTCACTCTGACTTGCCAGCTCAAAACACACTTCCTACTCATCACTTTCCCTGCAAAAGCATAGTTCAGCTGGCAAATTAATAAGACTGTGCTGCAAAACAATATTCTTCTAAAGCTGCCTATAGGTTCTTCTGAAGAAAATTCGTGCTCTGAAATATATGTTTTATTTATGGAACGTCCATTGGAAATCAGGCCAGGAAGTTGCAGCTGCTGAGAAGTTAGATGTTCTGTTTAATTTTTAAACAAAATTCTAAACAATGTATTCTGGTATAAAGGCTTTTATGAATCATGAGTTATTTTCTGCTGATGGAAATATGATTGGTATCTCATATAAGTTATTACTTCCCTGTCCTGCCTCCACTCTTTCCTACTGAGTGTATCTAACAATCTATTCTTGCTATTTATAACACGCCAAGGTAGTCTTATCACTGAAAAGCAAAAAAGACTGTTCCTATTCAAAAAGTCTTTCTAATGCTGCTTCGTTCCTCATCACCTGCCACATGCCATCACCTTAAGCTACAGAAAAATTCAAGAGAACTGAGGTGAAGAGTGTATACTACTTACTAAATTTTGAATCTTTTATCTACAAACTGTATTACCAATAAAATAAATTATCCTTTCAGTCACTTACATGGTCTTTTACACTGAAATATCTCAGCATAGCCATCTTTTTCAGTTGAATCATAGCACCAGATATTTACTCTCCACTCCCTTACACAATTGTCTCTGCACTAGTTGCCTGTTACCTCAGGACAGTACCTTTCTCAGTTCCCTGATAAAATCATTTCATAAGGAGATTTATTTCATTTATATTTATAGTACTTTTAACCCGTGTCAAAAGTGGCTGCGTAATTCTGCAGCAGGCTGGGAAAAACAGTTGAAATAAACCAAGTCGGTATGCTTCTTCTGTCTGGGCTTTAAACATTACAATAACTGAAGTCTATTTTAATACATTAAAATAAATAATGTAAAAATAAAATAAAATATTTTATTTAAAAACAAAACAGAACAACAACAACATTGCAGCATGGCAAAAAATAGCTTTTACTACAGAAGGCACAATTTATTGGGCTGGCAAACTCAGCATAGCAACACTCTAATACTACTGCCCTATTTCTGGATCAGAACACATGCATAAGTGTTGAAGATGAGCTAAGTGAACACAGCACCACATACACATTTCTATTAACATACCCTGTCTTTTCTGAGGGACCTTTCTTTTGGCTGTTTCCATAAATAATAACCACTTCCTCAGAGAGAAAAACTAGCTGTATCCAAATGGAAATCAGGTTAATCCATTATTCCAGATGCTGAAAACATGAACTAATTTTAAATAGGTGCCTACTTACGTAGGGTTTTTCCTTAAGAAGCTTAAACCCCAAAGTAGTGGCAACTTTGATAGCTGCAATAGTAAAGTCTGCTGTCATAGGAGGAAGCAAATAATAGCTAATAAAGCAGTCTAGTAAAGTAGCAAATGAGGCTTAAGAAATAACAACACCAGGAGGAGGGTGAAAAAGGAAGAAAAATAAGGTACTTTCGCATTTTTAGGAAGGAAGGATGATATTTTATTTCACAGGTTATCCTTTTTATCTTCATCTCTCCCTGCAAGTATGCCTGAATGCACAGAGCCTACTACACTATACTGTTATGGTGTTACTTCGTTACTCTAAAATGATCTCCCACTAGAGTGTCAGTCCTCCTGTATGAAAATACAAAGAAAAGGTCTTTGATCCTTTGGTCTTAAATCAGTTCCAGCAGGCAGCATACCCTCAAGTGGAAGGACAAATTACAAATGTCTATTGGAGCAAGGAGAAGAACAGAGTCTGGGCACACTGGTGACAAATCCCTCCATTGAGACCAAGGCCCCGTGTCCCTAGAAGGCATGGTAGGTACCATTGTTGTTGACAGCTAGGCTGGACTCAGGAACTGCAAAGAGAAACACTTGGAAAGTTGTGGCAGCTGAGCTACTTAAAACACCCAAAGGCTTGCTCCTGTAGATACAAGGTGTTGGTCTTGGCTGTAACAGGCAGCAGACTTGGCATCACACAAACAGTCCAAGCCCCAGGGCAACGCAGGCTTTGAATTTGTCTGGACTTAGTTTGCCTAAATCTTTTCTTGTTGTTTGCAGTAGAAATTATCTAATAATCTCGTGACTGTTAACCTGCTTTCTTTCATCATCCACCTATCTAGCACTGTACATTTGTGCGACATAATGCTTGTTATTGCAGTGATGTATCAAAGACCACAGCACAAAGACACAGCACACCGATCACATGCCAAGCCCCTGTCCCTATCATACTGAAGCTTTCAAACTTAGGATGGTGGGGGCAATGGGCAGACCACAAAAAACACCAAAAAAAGAAGAGCTGCAGAGTTTCTTTGTATATGAACTGCATATAATTTCAAGTATAAATATTAGTATCATCTCAACATGACTAATAATATGTATTTGATTCGGCTAACAATCATCTCCTGTCTTTGCATATAAAGTCCTTAAAATAATGCTGAGTGAAACAAAACAGTGGGAATTCAAGCAGCTTTTCTGTAAGTTAAACTCAGCAAACAGATAACCTTACAAGGCAAGAGAAGAACATAGATCTGCAAAAAGCTCCCTGCAGGAAAATGTGTTTTCATCACTTCTTTCTATTTCTTTGAAGTGGTGTTTTACAGAAGAGAGGTTGATTGCAATAAGGCATAAAGCCATCTACCTTTACAGAGAAATAAAACTCTGAAGTAACTGGAATCTTCTAGGATCACTGATAGCCATATTGCCCAGCATCATATGATTTGAAAAAGCTCAAATAATAAACAGTTTTAAAGCCATGGTCTTTTGTAGAGAAGCTCTGGTAAAGATTGCTGCTGCCTACACAGATCCTTTGTGAGTATGCAAAAAGCACTGGGGATGTTCAGCGAGCGTGGGCTAAAGGGAGAGGAAGCTCTGCATGCTCTAGAGAAGAAGAATGCAAAGTTTCAACAGGTCTCACATTCCTGTATGTACAAAATATATAAAGGGAGTATATAATTAAAAAGAGAGAGAGAGAGAGACAAAAAAAATAGTGGAACTAAGATTCACACAGAAGAGGCAAATTTTTTTGCATCTCCCTGGTACTGAATCTAGAGTGCACAATTACTGACTGCACACAACCCAAATTTGATCACTAAATTACTGTGTTAGTTTCTCTCCACCCTGGGAAATGAAATGTACAGAACTACAACAGCTCAGCAGCAAGCTTCTCATCTACAGTAAAATCTCTTAATAACAAAGGAGGTAAACGAGCCTCCCTTCATCAAAACGTTCTGGCACCCAGATTTACTTTTTCCCTTAAAGTTGGAGCAGACTTTCCTTTATTTTTCTGACAAGATCCTACTGGTTAATTCCTTTCACTTTTTGAAAGAATCCATTTCTATTTGGCATCCTTTCTTGGTCTGCTCTTGCTCTTCTCCCTCTCTGTTTACTCATATGAGCAATGATTTTCAGTTTTCTTGGTTTGCCTTTCTCTATTGTCCTGCCTTTTATGACATTGTGCATCACTAAACATCACTCAGTTAAAAATTTAAAAAAAGAAAATGAGAAAGAAGTTACAGTTCTTGATAAAATTCACTATTTAATCAAAAACTGGATTTTTCATTACCTGTGTTAGTTTCTTCATGTTACAGTCTGCTTATTAACAAAAATAGTGGTTTGAAAAGGAATGAAATGCCCTGTTTTCTTGCTTTATCTTTCCTATTACTCAAAATCTCTACCACTATAGGAAGTTTACAAACAGTTCAGCAAGAAAATAAAATACTGACCTTTTGTTTGCAGAGTATGCTACTTAATTAATAAGCCTGAGCCTGAGGGGGGAGGGAGGCATCTTTATTTCATAATTTTGTATAATCAAAGTGAAGTATCTAAAAACAAAACTTAAAGTGAGACACAATTGAGACTTTTCAGTTTCCAAACAAAAAACCTTTTAATATCATGTAGCAACTGCAAGTATCCTCCAAGAGGCTGTCTAAGTATAAGCATTTGAAATATTTACATAATACAAACAGGAACATAAAAAATTAGACCAGATACAAATTACAGACTCCCTAAATATTTTCTTTGTTGTTGAGATAGAGGAAGCTTTCCCTGGGATTGCTAATCTCTTGTTGGAAAGCTAAAATGATGATATACTAAATGAAGATAGTGCAATTTCTATGAAGATAGTAAAAACCTAGTGAATTAAGAAAATTAATATTTTTATTTTACTTAGTGGATTGTTCAGTGTACCTCCGGAGCTGTTGAATTAAAACTAGGGACATCAGTTGGATGTAAGGATGGGGCAAACATAACATTCAATCATTTTCTTCTATCATCTTCGCTGAGTAATTTAATAGATAAATGCATCATACCATAGCTCATGGTCATTTTATCCATTGTGTGTGATATTGAACATGTCACAAGACAAAAAAGAATGATATGTTAAGGCACCTGCTTTGAAATTTCTTAGAGACACAAGGGAATATCCTGATTTATCACTTCCATCCTCTTCAATTGCTTCATTTCTTTTACACAGAATCATAGAATGGCTCATCAGAAGGGATCTTAATGATCATCCAGTTTTAACCCTCATTTTGGGCAGCCTAGTTACCGTCTAGGTTGCTCCTGGCTTTGAACCAGGGATAGGGCAACCACAACTTTTCTGGGCAGCCTCCGCCAGTGCCACACCGCTCTCTGAGTAAAAAAATTCCTCCTAATATCTAATCTAAACTTTTAGTTTAAAGCCTTTCCTATTTGTATTATCACTATGAGACTGTAAAAAGTCAGTCTTGCTCTGTTTATAAGCTACTTTTAAGTAATGCAAGGCCACAGTGGGGTCTCCCCAGAGCCTTCTCTTCTCCCAGTTAAACAAGTCCAGCACCCTCAATCTTTCTTCATAAGAAAGGTTCTCTAGACCTCTAAGTATCCATGTGGCCCTGCTTTGGACCCTCTCCAACAGCTCCATGTTTTTTTGTGTTAGGTGCTCCAGGGGACACCACTTATTACCAGCCTTCACTTAGACATAGAGTTGTTGACCACATATCTACGACTGTAGCCACCCAGCCAATTTCACCAAACAGTCCACCCTTCAAATCCATAAGAATGTGATGTGGAAGCATGTGAAAGGCCTTGCACATGCCAAGGGAGATAATATCAATTATCTTTCTTTTGTCTACTGATGTCGTTGCTCAATTGTAGAAGGCCACCAGATTGGTCAAGTATGATCTGCCCTTGGTGAAGCCATGCTGGTTGTCTTGGATCACATCCTTGCCTTTCTTTTGCCCTTAACATTGCTTCCAGGAAGATCTGTTGCACGATCTTCCCAGGCTCAGATTTGAGGTTCACTGGTTTGTAATTCCCCTGCCTTCCTTGGTCCTTTTTTAAAAAATGGGAGTAATGTTTCCCTTTATCTAGTCACCAGGGATTTCAGCTGACAGTCACAACTTTTCAAATATGGCAGAAAGCAGCTCAGCAACTGCATCAGTCAGTTTGTTCAGGACCATGGGATGCATATCATGTGGTGCTATAGACTTGTACACATTCAGTCTTATGAGGTAGTCTCAGATTTTCTCCTTTCTTACAGTGGGTGAGAATTCATTCCTCTGACCCCTGCCTAAAGGTTCACAGACATGAGAGGTGGTGGTAGCTCATCTACCAGTGAAGTCAGAAGCAAAGAACTTACGTACTTCAGACTACTCTATCTCAATTACAGCCTGTTCTCTCTTCTCATTTATCAGAGTTGTTATTCTCTTCTTTCTGTGTCTCTTCTGACCAATTTACCTGCAAATCCCTTCTTGTTATTTTTCACATCCCTCACCAAATTCAGTTCCAAGCCTTCTTTCCTGATCTCGTCTCTGCATTTCCAGATGGCATCTCTGTATTTTTCCCAGAGCACACACCCCTGGTTCTACTACCTGAACATTTTCTTCTTCTCCCTCAGGTTGACTATGCTCAACCATGCCTCCTCTGCTTGATTTCTTATGCTGGGGAATGGAGTGTGCTCTTAGGAAGGCATCCTTAAAGAGCTGCCAGCTTTGTTCTGATCCTACATCCCTAAGGACAGTTTTCCAGGGGATCCCATCCAATAATTCTTTAAACAGCCTGAAGTCCACTCTCCTGACTTCAGGGTCCTGACTCTACTCTTTGCCATGCTCATATTCCTTACGATCGTGAACTCAGCTATGGCATGGTCACTACATCGCAGACTGCCTCCAATCTCAACCTATTTAATGATCCTCTGAATTGGTGAGCACCAGGTCCAGTACTGCTTCACTTCTGAATTGCCCAGTATCTGGATCAGGAAGTTATCCTCAATGGACTCCAGGAGTTCCTGGATTGCTTGCAGCTTGCTGAGTTTTTTTCCCGGGAGATGTCTGAGTGGTTGTAATCCCTGATCAGGAGGAGAGCCTGCAAGCACAACATCTCTTGAAGCAAGAGGAAAAGACCTCACCAACAGGTTTCCCTCAACCAGGCAGCCTGTAATTAGATCTTGACCAGCAGATGTCCTTCACTGATCTGGTCCTTAGTTCTAATCCACAAGCCTTCAATCTGTTCATGACTGTTTCTCAACGAGAGCTCTTCACATTTTATCCACTTCTTAGCATAGAAGGCAACTGTCCCTCTCCTCCCGCCTTGCCTATCCTTTCTAAAATACTGTAGCCCCCAGTCTTAGTACTCCAGTTGTGTAATTCTCCCATCATTTTTCTGTGATAGCAATTAGATCATAGTTTCCTCATTGCAGTTTTCATCTCCACCTTTTTATTTCCCATATTGTGTACACTGGTGTAGAGGCACTTCAGTTGGTCTATTGGCCACACTACCTTCTACATTTTGGCATCTAGCATCTGAGCGTATTTTCTCAATGTGATTCTCCAAATATGGGCCAGATTCTGTACCTCTATTGAAGACAAAGCCTATTTAAATCAGTCTCAACACAAGACTGGACCCATTCTGTCACTGTTCCTATTTTACTTTGTTAACTTGCAAGTACTTTAACTATACACTTGTGATTTTTATATTATAACAGCCAAAGTAGGAAACTGCCCCTAAAGTTTATTTGTTTTAGACTTACTGCTTCTTGCCAGAGATGTTGATGGGTGTAGCACTCTTAGAGCACAAAGGCAGGCAACTATCATGCTTTTGGTTTGGTCAAGAGGCTATTTCCTTTATCACTAGTGTACAAAGTACACTGATGTTTGGCTGCACTCTCCTGCTTCCTTATCTTCTCTTAATGTTGATAACTATTTCTACATAACAGACAAGTACATAGAATTTTGATTTTAAATAACAGGGAATTTTCAGTTCTTCTTGGGTAGAACTCCCAAGCTGTTGTGTTTTTTTTTTTCCCCCCACTCATACCAGTGTAAGTGTATAAAAACTCTCCTAGAATCAGTGCAATTCCTCTGCTGCAAGGCAGAAAAAAACATGGATGCCTGGAGTTGTGAGCATAAATTTCATAAAGCTAACAACAAGTCTCTTCTTTTAAATCTAGGAATTAAATCTCTTCTGTAGTGAAGTAGCATACTGGCAAAAGTGGAATCAAAAAGGTAACATAATGACAGCACTAACTTTTTTAAGTTGTAAAGATGGCAAACTGTAGAATCATTGAAAGACATCTTTAACATATCAGCTAGAAGGCATGCACGCATATAGAATTGTAGCATATTCTGACTTGTAAAGAGACACACAAGGATCACAGAATCCAATTTCTGACTCCACACAGGATCACCCGAAATTCAAACTCTCATGTCCAAACACTCCTTGAACTCTTTCACTTGGTGCCATGCCCACTGCCCTCTGATGCTGAACCTTTTCCTAAAACCAACATGAGACTCCCCTGACATAGCTCCATGCTGTTCCCTCAGGTTCCTGTGGCTGTCAGTGCCTACTCCTCTGCTCCCCTGTGAGGAGCTGTAGAATGCCATGAAGCATCGCCACAGCCTTCGCTTGTATGAGCTGAGCAAACCTCAGCCACTCTTCACACATCTTCCTCTCTAGACACTATCTTCAGAGCCCACACCTGGATAGTCTCTTATAGCTTTATGCCCTTCTTATATTATGGCCCCAAACATGGACAGAGTGCTCGAGATGACACAGTTCAGAGCAGAGCAGGACAACCCCTTCCCTTGCCCTGTGGCAGTTCTTGGCCTGTCGCACCCCAGGGCATGGTTGGTCCTTTTGGCTGTCAGGGTGCAATGCTGACTAAAATTCAACTTGCTGTTGGACAGAACACTCAGATATCTTTCCATGGGGCTGCTATCCTGCCACTCATCCCCTTCATAGATATGTCTAGGGTTGGTCTACCTCAGGTATAGGATCTGGCACTCTCTCTTGTTAAACTTCATTGTGGTTCGTGATTTCCCAGCCTTCTACTTTGTCAAGATCTCTTTTCAAGGCCTTTCTACCCTCAAGGGATTCAACAGCTTCTCTCAATTTACTGAATTAACTTCCTGTTACTCCTTTGCTGAGATTTTAAAGCAACTTAATTGCTCTGCAATGGTCCTGAACTCCTGCACAAAGCAGGAACTGTGTTACAGTCATTCAGTATTAGTAATGAATAAATTGTGCACATGAAAAATTAATAATATGAAGAAAATGCTTACGAATCTCTGTATACATCTTATAACCCAGCATAAACCAAGATCTTGCTGAATCTCTGTATTTAAAATGACTTATAGACTATGGGATAATATTTTTCTGAAGACTCTAACAACCATTCATTTTTTTGATCTAGTATAGTGGAAAATGAATATTGGTTTTTAAATCGTTATGATGAATGAACTTCATGCATGGAAGGCAGAAGAAGACTGAAATAATATTTTCTAAACAAAACATGTCAGTGGTAGACTGACATTTGAATGGTAGTGAGTACAATCAAATACCTTTCAGTCACTGAAAATATGGACAGCAACCTCAAGTACAGTCTCAGAAGTGCAGCTCTGGAGCTATACATAAAGCACAAACTCACTTCTTCGGTTTGTATCGAAATGGTAAAGAAATTTGTGCTATCATTTGTTGCATTAGATCTCATTAATAACTCATTAAATGTTTGAATACAGAAGACCCACAAATATAAGACAGCTAATGTAATTATCTCTTGAAGAAGTTGCAAGGGTAAGTTTGAAAAATAAGTGTTCAGTCATTAGAAACATGGAGAGCTCTATGAGTGTTGAAAGTTTGGTAAATATCTCAGTAGGCTTTTTTTTCAGAGTAAACCAGTGCAGCCCAGAGCAAATGATATGTTGGATGTGTACACGTGATAATAATGGCTCAGATCTACCCTTCTCATCTAAAGATCTTCAGTGATGGACTATACCTTCCTCTGGACTATCCCTTGAAGTCTATTATTTCCCCTCTTTCACTTCTTCTTTGTCACTATTTATTTTATCTGTATGAAAGACAATACTTTGCTCTTGTTATCAGTTGCTCATTGCTCTTGTTATTGCTTTGAAGGTTCTATCTCCACCCATTTAGGAGTTAAAAATCAATATTACAGTATAGAGACAGTTTAATATTTCAGTGAAAGTGCCTGTTGTGCCTCTGTGGAAGGCAATCTCAGAGATACCTTTGTCACCATTTGTACTGTTTCAAGTGCGTCTCCACAATAATTTATTTTCAGACTCTCATGATGCTAAATTTACTAAAACAACTTTATATTCTCACCAATTTTCAAAAAAGAGAAAAAAATCTCTATTATTCAACAGCAGTATTTAAAGCTTGTAAGGTGCTTCCATTAACATAACTATTTTTGTGCTTCCAGGGTTTCCCTAATAGCTTTGCTATTCTTCCACTAGTTCTGCTAAATTCCAGCTCCACTTTAGCCTAACACTTACTTTATGTAACACTTCTTCATGTTTCTCCTTCAGGATATTTCCATGATCAGGCCAGTGTTCTCCACTCTTCATGTTTTTGTCTTGTTTCTTTTTTTCTCTGGTATTTCTTTCTTCCTATTTTAGTCAAATCCTCCCGTCAGGGAAACTGAGTTCCATATCTGTACTTACAGTTTTTCCCCTTTCATCCTCTCCAGCTGTCTGATTCAGTGTCTCAAGAAATCCTGTACCCCTTTCATCTCATCAATTTCCTTCAAGAAAGTGTTTAAAAGATGTGTAATTTCACTGCTCCCACCTTTCCTCTGTCTTGTATACTTTTAATTAACTTGTATATTAAGAAGATTATGCATTATTTTAAAGGTCAGAAACTTCTGAAATAAAATGGCAATCTTCATGTAAATCACAAGGTTCTTGAAGTGGACTTCACAAATACACTAAAACTGATGATAAATATTGGAAGTAGTGACATTAGGAAGACAATGCATGCTTCAGAGTTCTGCAAAACATTGGATTACATTCAATATGCCATTAGAGGCACTCTGGAGACTATAATATTGGAAGGCTCCCATTTCTCACTACATTTTTGTAGATCTGGTACATGTATCTCTCCAAATTTTTCTATAAACCATCCTGATATTCTTAAAGAGAAGGCTTATTGAGCCTAGCACAGTGTTTAATGTAAAAGAGAGTGCCTGGAGTCTACAACTTCATAAAAAGGAAGTGGCAGGTCTTCACAGAGAGGAATAAAAGCTGAAGGTACAAAGATACTTCATAGGCTGGCAGAAACATCTGCAATAAAGCAAAATAATGCTTTAACTGACTGGCTTGCAAGGAATATGTACTTCATGAATTAAGAATTTTGTGCCTTAGGAACATGCTCTGTTACAGAGTGGTTATGAGACACATCCTGGGCAAAAGCTTGGTAACCATAGGACTAGCTCTATGTATTGAATGAGAAGTATAACTGTCAAAAACCTGAAGTGCATGGATGTTAAAAATGTACACTGTCATGTGATAACTAATCTACATAATTCTATAATCAGAGAGTCAGTTTCAAATGACGTGGTGAAGTCCCTCTGGCCAGAGACAAGTTGTATAGCAATAATGTCTTAAAATTCAACAGCGTTATAACTAACTCTCCTTCTTTCACAAAATCCTCCATTAAATGATATAGGAAGGCTTATTTGCATGTATTCCCCAAATAAAATGATTTGTTTAGATGCCACAGGCTTATTTCTGCAGAGAACTAGGAATTTCCTGTTGATTTCAAAAAAATCAATGTTTTGGCATTCCTCCATATCAATATTTAATTTCTCAAAAACATACCTGAGCTCCTGAAAGAATGTACATTTCATAAATTTTGTTTTCATTGTGTACTAGTTAGATGGACCTCATTCAGAAATGTTATATGAACTGTGTTCCTATCTTTGAAATTTATAATTAAATCCAAATGTCATTTTGATTCATTTTTAAAACTTCTCTCAAATTTATTAGGTAAGAACACAGTTCTACAAAATACAGCAAGAAAAATCAGATCCACAGAAGCTGTAGAGTACAGGCACACAGTTCTGTGCGAAAGCACCTGATTAAGTAACCTTCAACTATGAGTTAAAATGATCAAAATGATTTACAAATATGAAAATGACATAATCTGTATCTTTTCTTTTTATAGGTCCTTCAAAGAGCGTCCAGAACTACTACTTTGACTTTCCAACATGTTTGTACTCATAAGAGTACAGCAATTAAAAAAAAAACAAACTTTCATTTTACGTCAGCAGTATTCACAATGCTTGGAAAAAAATGGCTCTGACAGTATTCCCATGTTATGTATAGACTCCATTAATTTCTGCGCTGTCTTTGCTCTACCAACTAACTCTAACATTTAAAGGTAGGATAAAGTAAACCATTCTTGCATCCGTTTAAATATCTAGCTAACCTTTAACTTTTATTAAAATCAAGTTTTCAAGAGCCTTGTCTTCAGTTTGTAAAAAGTAAACATACTCTTTACAACGGAGCATTTAGGTCTTGGCCGCTCAGAGGTCTGTAAGCATGCATGCCCGGAGCCAAGCAGCAGGAGTTTGCACTGCACAACCTAAGTCTTGGCAGGCAGGCCCTTCCACAAGGGAGATTTTTGTTCCTAAGAAAATGAAAAGCCGGTCCCTAGTCTCTTCTCAAATCCCATAAACCGGCCTGTGTCTGCACACTACTTAGACTGACAATTGTACAAAGGGCTAGAGTGAGAAAAGACAGCAGGCACTGAGACCATTTGTGGCACTGGGTGAGGTGGCACATGTCAACAGGGTGGGAAGCCTAGTTTGAATATGCTGAACATAAATGGTAGATGTTGCTATTTTATTTGTCGCATGCTCCTATTAGCAAAGTCATATCACATTCTTCAATTAAGCCTGTGAACAGTGATTTTAACAAACTACTTTGACACATGCTAAAAATTTTGCACTCACTGTGTAGAGTTTTGAAGCAAATAACAAAACTAAGGACAGTACTATTGGCATGATTTTTTATTATTTTTTGGGGGGGGATTCGTCTGGTGAGAGCTCTGACAATCTGAACAATAGCTTAGTTGCTGTGTTTATTTTTTTCCACAAGCTTTTGTACTAGTTAACACTACATGACTACATAGCAAGCCTTTGCTTAATTAACAAAAGGTAGCTTGGTTAATCCAACGTCTTATATTAGACAAACAATTTAAGAGAGACTGTTTGCCCAAAGGCGTCTGCTACTGTAAACTGAATGTAGGGCTATATGAAATACATTGTGCTGTCACTGTTGGACGTCAGCAGACATTCTCAAGATTTACATTAGCATTATCTTAATAAAGAACCTGTACAAGAATTTTTCTTTTGCTTAGCCTAACAATCCCTATCACTTAATAAATGACTTCTTAGGAAAACACGTAACTATTGATCAATTCCACACTTTCCTGCCCCTTGGTGTGAGTAGTTCTAATAATCATTTGGCCAACAGCCACTCACAAACTTTCTTAACACGTCTCCCTAAGAAGACCTGGATCAGTGGTAAATTTTTTAATCCCTGTGCACACATCTAAACTCGAGAAGAGAGCTGAAATAAAGAAAAGAAGGTTCCTTAACTGGAGGGGAAAAAAGTGAAAATGAACTACTACAAAAAAACCTCTAGGAAACACTCAAGCACAGCTCCTCATCTGCTGGCCTGCTTGTATTTCCATTCCTATGAACACACACACCCCTAAAACAAAACCTCCAGGCAGTTCAAAGGCAATCTACAGTAACTGGCCTTGTTTTGCAATTAAAATTGCATTCAAGGTCCTTTATCAATATTGTCTTTGTGCTTCTTAAAACATGCAGCAGGTTTTAATCACAGACTGCTCACCAATATGCTGCTTGTCATGGATATAAGCAGCCACTCCAAATTTCTAAAGGCACAGAGGAATTTACACAGAAAAATATGGAAAGATCCAATTAGCTCTAGTTCCTAACTGAGAAGATATGACACTTAGTATTCCGGTATCACAAGAAAATTTTAGGAGATGCTAAAAACCAGTACATTCACCAGTGTATGTTGCATGCCTTGGGAGCATGAGTTATTAGCTTCTGCTGGAGACTGCAGGAACATGTTGTACACAGGCTGCACAAACTGTATACCAGGTAACTCCATGACAACTCCTCTATTACATTAAGTGACTGTGGTTGCAGGGGCAACTTCAATATGGTCAAAGCAGAAGCTCCTCGTCAATTAACAGATTCAGCTTTCTAATGGGAAACCAAAGAATTTCTTACTGATCAGAAGAAAAAGTAGCTAAGCATCCCCACAAAACACAACCAAACAAACAACAGGCTATGATAACAGGCTCCTAAATGGCAACAGCTCATATAGATACTGGTGCTGACAGGCAAAGTCAGAATGGTTTCCCAAAGTCTAAATGATTTTGAAGTTACTACAGAAGCAAAAAAACTGCAGCTCTGTGGTTTATGATATGAAATCTATACATGGATTTGCTCACAGGCATAGATTAATGCCCTCACAAAAATTCAGATTAATTTCTGATATGTGATAAAACCCTAGTAGAAGTCTACCTGTTGACAGCTCCCTCCCCCTCCCAGCAGTACAAGTGCGTCTCTCCCATTTCCATGGCACACAGGCTATTGCTGTTTCTGAGATGTTCATAGACCTCTACTGATGGTACTTAGATCTAATGCAGAAGCTAATCTTAAGCTTCGTAAAGGACAATGTTAATTTATTTAGCACATGTCTATGTTGTGTATCTCTCTATATCATCTGCGGATAACAACTTTTAGCAGTCCAACAAAGTCAAACCTAAGTAAAAGCAAGATAAGTTTTGACTCTTTAATACATATAATATATTTAATCTGCATAATCACAATCAAATGATGCCCATCTAAAGGCCGTGAGGCAGTACTGGTTTCACCAAAAGCAAATATATGAGCAAGAGTGAGATATCATAACCTATAAACACATAACAGAACATCACAACCTACCAGCCTGGGAAGAAAAAGATAATATTGTTTTCTATAATGAAATGTTTTTAATGCTTTAAGGGGTGTTCCAATACAGTTGACAGATTTCAAGACTGCCTTCAAGCTTTCTCCTCTGAAGATGCTGCGGAGAGGTGCAGTAATAGGTGTATGTTTGCTGTTCTGGAAGTGCTGTTTATTGAATCTCTGCTGTTCTGATCTTACTTCAAGCTTCCCATATATTTGCCATATTTCCTGCTCTCCCTTTTCTCTCCTTTGGACTGTGAGCTTGTAACGGTGGGTACAGTCTTCTTGCAAATAAGTATTTACAGTAGCCACTGAAATCTGTGTACACACACAAAAAAGAAGAGAGAAAAGAAGAAAGGGAAAGGGAAAGAAAAGAGAGGAGAGAGAAATTACAAGAAGTGAGAAATGAAAATGAGAAATGGATAAATAAAATGAGAGAAAAAAAAAAAAGAAAAGAGAAATGTTATTTTAGCACATACGGTGATGGAAGTTTGATTTGATACATATAATCCCAACAACTAGAAGCTCTAAAATACAAATGTGACTGGGGACTCGCAAGTCTTTGCCAAGTGCTGCAAATGCTTTTCAGTGAGTGTTACCTGCTAATGTTGGTTTCACTCTTGGAGAAAGAAAAAACACCAAGCTAGCAGTACATTTTAAGGGAAACTGGTGAAAGGAAGCACACTGAATATGCTTCTTAATAATCAGTGTATTAGAAGTGGCTTCTCAGAGCTCAAAGCAATTAATGCTCAAAGACATTAATGGGTCCTTGGCTGAGTGAAAAATGCACAATTTTCCTTTATCCATGACCAACTAAACTAAAGTTGAAATAAAGCATTTGAGAAATACTCACTGATGCTTGCTCACTTTTCAGGGAAGATAGGATGGGACCAGACACAGGAGTCATATTTATTTAAGCCATTCTGTTCCTATAATGAGTTCATTGTGATTTTCTACATCCCCTGTGTTGAGATCTGAAGATCACTTGTTTGTTTTTCTCACCTACTGCCTTGCTCAGAATCTGCTTGAACCAAGCTGGCCTGTAAATGCCATGCTTGCAAATCTAGCATCTAGCTGGCACTAGGGAGGGGGTTGGCTCTATTTATAGCTGCCCTGGACAGAACAGGCTGGTGGACATCCTGCCTCTCTGACAGTCCCTGAGATGACCTTCATGGGAATACACCCTCTACTTTTCAATAAGCTATGACAAGGTCTTAAGGTTTGTTAGTTTGCTCCCCTTACCCCATCCCTTCTCTTTAGTACATTGGGATTACTTAAATGTATTAAAGAACAAAAGGCATTAGAAGCTGCTGCATCTTCTGAATGGAAATCTGACAGGTTTCAGTCAAAAAAGGAAGATGCATGCTAGAGACAGAAAGTACTATGAAACATTGAAACCTAACAAGTTCTCTTGGATACAATAAGGTGTTACTATATATGTATATGTAAACATTTTTTGTTATCTTTAACTCCTGCCCACCTGAATTAAAAGAAAAATGTCTTTTCCTCCTCAAATACTAGGGTACAAAACCGTTTACATAACCTAAAGAGAAACTCCAAATGAACTGGAACCCAAAAGCTGCTGAGTGCTGATGCTGACAGGGAGCAATAGGGTACATAAGATTTTTTATTCCTATCAAAACTATTGCACAGATCTTGAATAAATACTGAGCAACAACTCACAACATGAGATGGAGTGGAGAGTTAGATGCACATGTGTGATCATGACACTTACTTCCTTGCAAGTGTAACTCTGCTACTTGTTCAAATTTGCTACCTTAAATGCCTCAATTAAATAGCAAAGTGTATGAATTGCATCCACAGTGATAACCGGGGCACTGAGGAATACTGGCATGGTACTTTGGACAAGAATTCATCAACAAGCATATTTCTAATATGATCTCTGTCAGGTCTGAAATCTTTTTGTACACCATGTAGTCTGTTGCTGAGATGGTGAAAATACCAATGGCAATCAGAATGATTGGGCACTTCAATAATGCACAACCACAGAACTCCTCAGAAACCAGAGAAACTGCTAGTTGAAGGTGGAAAGAGATTTGTCCAGAACATACTACAGGAATATGTCAAACTTAGAGAATTCCCTTATGAGGAAAGGCTGAGTAACCTGCATCTGTTCAACCTGGGGAAAAGAAAGCTGAGGGGAGTTCTGATAAATATTTATAAATATCTAATGGAGGTGGAGGCAAATGGATGTGGCCAGGCTCTTCTTAGTGGCGTGTAGTGATAGGACAATGGCCTAGAACTTCAACACAGGAAGTTCCAGACAAACATGCAGAAGAACTTATTTACGGTAAGGGTGACAGAGCACTGGAGCAGACTGCCTAGAGAATCTCCTTCTCTGGAGATATTCAAGACCCACCCGAATGCCTTCATGCACAACCTATTGTAGAGAATTTGATGATCTCTTGAGGTCCCCTCACCCCCCTGAAATTTTGTGATTCCATGATTTGCTTTTAAATACACATTTTCTTTACGGTACCTTAAATAAAGTTTTGAATTTTACCTTAATGAGTTAATTCTGCATTGATGGTTGAATAAGCAACTACTGCTTGCCAAGACACCCTTGTAAAAGCAGCTGTTGAAATCAAGTGGCTCTTTCCTGCCTATTTTTAAGATTTAAATAAACAATGTTTTTATCAACAAAGCAGGCTCATTTGTGAATTCTAGACTGAGCAGCCACAGTCTGAAGACAAAAAAGATAAGTTTCAGTGTAAAGAGCATCACGCAGTGAAGCAGGGAGCGTGGTTCTCCACTCTATATTAACTCTAAGTTAAACACTATTTACACAGGCGGAATAGGCTAATCATAAAACCTTGTTAAACATTGGCTAATAATTATACCTTGTACTTATTAAGTGCTTTTCTCTTGATCATCTCAGAGCCTTCTGCAAACACAAATTCATTTTTACAGTGTTGTAGGAGTAGCTAAACAATAGCTGAAGACACCAGATCCCTGCAGTGGAAATGGACCCTCTATTCTATAGAGCAGGAAGATATTCAACATCTTTCAGAGGTAAGGGAGGATTCAATAATGCTGCTGTGAACTGTATGAATCTGACGTTCTCAGCTCTCACGAACTTTTATGTTAAAGATAGCGTAAAAGTGAACCTATATTTTCTTTGCACTCTGTTCATAATAAAATACAAACAAAAAACAAAAAACCCATGTTTCTCATAATTACAGGTCCAGTGCTTCAGCCAGTGACACAAAAGCATCCCACAAAACAAACCACAGACCAGAAAAAGTTTGAAGCATAAACATTAGGAAGGCCAGTCAGCTGTCTTAATCTGATAAACCACTTTTGGAAACAAAACAGTTGTTACTTGTTTGTGGGCAGTTTTTAATGGCTTTTTGTTACATTTTAAGGTGCAGACTTTCAGTTTTATGACAGGAAATGAACTGAATTATTTTTCATCTTTTTTTTTTTTTTTTTTTTTTTTTTTTTTAATAGCGATGATGCCGTGACTACAGAAAAACAACAAAACTCTTGTCTTTGTTGGAATCAGTGAAGAAACACAATACATAAATTACACATCAGCTATTACATGAATAGCAACATGAAAGTTCTCTAAGCAATTTGTATGGCTAGCAGATAGTACAGGCTCAACTTCATTTAAAAGCAGCAATGTGGGAGACCATACTCTAGGTTAAAATTTTCACTTGACAATCTCTCTAAAAACAATATATGGAAACAATCACCTCCAAATATTCCTGTGTGTAGTAATATAGGCACTAACTGTGACTAACTGAAACATTATCAATATTAAAAGATACATTTAATTTTAATGTTGCTATGGTCAGAGTTTTAATATGAAAAAAAAAAGAATTCAAGAGAGGCATGGGAACCAAGTATCAAACACTGTGGAAAACACCTACTCTTCAGCAATCAGATGTGCAGTTTCCAGGGCTTTCCTTTTCCAAACTACTTTCCTTTAGCAAACTACATGTACTATTCCTTTAATTCTCTTCTTCCCTGCAGGGCTCCTTCAGTGCTTCTCAAGTCTTCTCTTTTCATTGTTTTCCTAATCAAATAATCTCCTTCCACTTTTATTGAGCAAAATCTACTTTAAATTTAATCTAATTAAATAAACCTGCTGTGTCTATGCAATACTTCTTTTATTTGTTTGTTACTTGAAATTGAAATCTTCAGTCATTGACTATTTTATTCTGTTTATATAGAGCCTCTTCAAAAAACCTCATACTCTTAAATGACACCGAAATCTTATCAAAATAAGAATGAGCAACAGGATTAATTAATTGTACCAATAGTTCATCCACGAGGGAAGGTCTAGAGACATAGATGGAAACAAAACCAAAACAAAGAAACACAATCACTCACAACAATTAATATAAAGTATTTTAAAAAGCATAAACCCTTAAAGAATTTTTTTTAAGCTAACAATGAACTAAAACACAGTTATTGAAGTAAGTTCCTTTCTCAGAAACTTCTAATCTAAACCATTATAAATTATTCCTGTTTTGGGCTGAAGTTCCAAGAAGTTTGAATCAGTTTTACATCTTCCAGCAGCTAATGAAGACTGGATATGCGTAGACAAAACATTCTGCTGTTATCTCAGTAGACAGAAAAAACAAACAGAATATTTTATAGCCTAAAATAATTTCTCCACAGAACATTTTTGATACCACGTGACTGTGCTAGAAAAATATATCAAGTTATTTTGTCGTTTTGGTTTGAAATATACAGATGGCTCTTCTTCCATTTCTCAAAATACCTAAGTCACTTTTTGGCCATACAAGAAACCGGGTGCACACACAGTTAAACACTGCTGAATACCGTGTTTTAGAAAAGGCAGTTTAATGGATAAGCCCTTTGATTGCCAGTCACTTAACCAAAAGTGAGAAGAACAGGTCTGACCATGAAGTTGGAGATGAGGGCTTTCTACTTCAGCCATGGATTCTTTCCAGATAAAATAATAACTCGGCACTGTGGGAGAAATGCCTGCTACATCTCCCCAGGCAAGGCAGGGCTCTGGGCAATGCCTTTCCAATGGCAGTATGCAGGATCCTACCACACAGTGCACATTGCAGGTGGGGCCCTCTACCTCTGCACCCTCTACTTCCCGGTCTGCAACAAATTTGATCACAGTATTAATCTTCCTTTCTGATGTTTCCTTGTGTGCATGTATTTATTCCTGCAGAAATTCACACACACACCCAAACCAGATCAAACATGCAGGCATGCGGTTACTTACAAGGTAGAACTTGCTAATGCAGATATCCACTGCACTACTGTGGCCATACTTGCAGGACACCTGTCTGGTTTTCCATGTGGTACAGCAAAAGCCTTGTAGACAGCAGTAGTCCTGAATCTCCTCGCTGAACTTCACTGCATAGTGTGCATTGATAATTGAGTTTACTGAGCCCATTATTAAGGTACTAAACATTCTAATTATTCAAATAAGGATACAGGTGCTGCATTTCATTCTGCAAGTTAAAGAATACAGCTGTCCAATGTTTCTTTTTCCAAAGTCAAAACAATGCAAGATGTGAGGTTATAATTTAGAGTCATAACAAAACAAATAAATATAATGGCTGCTAAGCCTGCAGTAAGTAATTAATATCAAGCCAGTAAAAAACCAATACGGAAAGAAACGACTTTGATTCGATTTCACTTGGATTAAAAAAAAATCTGTTGTCTTTAAAAATCAGATTTTTTTTTTTTTTTTTTGCAGACTTTCCTAATTCCATTTACATTTTAAAAGATATTTCTTCTGTCTCTAGTAGTATCTATTCTCCACTGTGAAAAACATATTCTCTTCCGAGTTTACACATACCTTGCTACTGATGGAAGAGAACCTATCCCTCTTTAACTTAAGTCTTTGCTGAAATAATGAAGAGCCTCTAATATGTTTGATAACAAACTTAGGAACAAGGAGGCTGTTTTCCTTGTTTTTACAGGAAGTTTACGTAAAACAGGGAAATTAACACAGATTTACAAGTCTTAACTTTAGTCATCAGACAACCTTTCCCTTGGTTGCTGACCACAGGATACCCACCCTTTACTTTTCCCATCTAAGTAAAGGACAGGCAGGTAAGTCCTACTGAATGGTCTCTAAATGGGGAGATCATTCAAAAACATGTGTCCATGCTAGCTGCAGGAGCCACCTCCTATTTCTCCTTGGGATGCTTCATGGCAGCATCTTGCTTCCTGAAGTCCAAGATCTCACTCACTCACTGCTTTTCCCAAGAGACCCATACTATGTGCCTCTCACTTTGTTTCTGCAACCTCTGTTCCTTCCTCTGTAGCTCCAATTCTGCTCTGCTTTGTCTTTGCTTTTCTCAAAATGTAAAAGGACTCATATAGTCACTCTGCTCAGATATCTAGAAAACTTAACTATTAGACCAACAATGTCTATGGTACAAATATCAGAGCTACTATTCTAAGTAAATATATGGATGTCATTTAGAGCCTTTCCACCAAGTACTTTGAATCAGCACCTACAGAACTAGGTCTGCAGCTACCTTGTCTCAGCTTTGGCTCATGCCGAAGTCTTTGTACTATTCACATCGACAGAAGACTTGATAGCTCTAGACAGCATTTTAAGCTAAAGAGGCTTCCAGAATTGTTGGCCTCAGTATTTTAAAGTGTAGGACACAAACAAGAGAATCAAAATGGCCTGTGAATTTCTTTCATAATTTTTATATTCCACTGCAAATACAATTCAACTGTCTTGGTGATTTCATCTATCTTTTGCTGTCACAAGTGCTTTCAGATTCTTTAATTTAGCCATCTCTGCCAGCTAGCTAATAAAATGGTTCTCAGTGAAATCAAAGGCTTCTGGTAAATTTCTGCAAGGCAAAACCATGAGGTTTGGGATACTGGTGCACTATTCAAATTCAGCCACAGTTTATCAGGGCAAAGGAGGTATTTCACAAACTGTCTATAGCTGGCTTTGCAGTTTTACAATAGACAAAGTACTCTATGGCTGTGTGCTAAATGAGAAGTGCAGCATAACATTTTCTTGAGGAGGGTTACAATACTTCGTTAGAGAACAGAACTATCATTTTTCCATCTCCAGTGGCTGTTGACTGAGTAACACTCCTTCATGTCACTCAGCACACATGCAGCAGTGGCAATGTAAAGTGCATTGAACAATGGGGAGAAGTATATCCAGTAATAACATCCATTATTGCTTTTGTACATAAGAAAATCAGCTTTCCTCAGCACCATCTGCTGGACATCAGCAGATGCTGGAGGCCATCAGTGAAAAGACCCACTTTTCTGTGAGTTTTTTTAATCATCCTCTAAAAATGAAAGAGGTTATTTTTCCCCCAGCAAAATCTCTATGGAAAGATAAAGTCCTTATAAAATGTCAGACAGAGGGGTTTGTTGGTGGTAGTTTTTGTTTGTTCAAATCCATAGCACTTTAGCAATATCTAACCAACACCTTTTCAATTCCCAACACTTCTCTACATCTTTTTCTCAGAGAAGTTAAATACACACTGAATTCACTCCTCTTGTAGATGAGGATACTCTCCTGGCATAGTAGATCTTTGCTACACATGTTCTTATCCCAGATTGTTTCTAGGAAGAGTTAGCTGAAAATATACACACACACAAAAAAAAAAAAAAAAAAGGGAGAAGACAAGGAGGTGCTCCAGACAGAGTCCTTACACAGTGTCATGTTCGACATTTTGAAAGGAGTCAAATAAACTATTAAATAGAGCCTACAACCCGAAAACTGCAGTGTGTTCATCTAATCTGACTCTGATCTGTAAGTGCTTTACAGAGAGAGTGGTGAAGTGCTGGAACAGGCTGCCCAGAGAGTTTGTGGATGCCCCATCCCTGGAGGTGTACAAGACCAGATTGGATGGGGCCCTGGGCAGCCTGGTCTAGAATTAAATGTGGAGGTTGGTGGCCCTGCATGTGGCAGGGGGTTGGAGATCCATGATCCTTGAGATTCCTTCCAACCCTGGCCATTCTGTGATTCTGTGACTTCCTGAATAACAGACTGGTTATCCAGACATCTCAGAACTGACAGCACTTGAGAAGTGTTTGCATCAAGGATTTTATTCCCAAAATTTTGTGGAGACAAAAGGGCAAACATTAAAAAAAAAATTATGCTAGAACTTACTATGTGGTACCTGGAGTTGCTGGAGTAGTGCACAGCAGTATGCATTCTCTTTTTGTGCAGAAGCTCTGAGATGCAGTATGCCAAAAGCAGTTTGATTGAGGGTTTGCTAATGACTGGGTTTACTTTTGTTAGAAACTGTTGATTCATAAAAGAGCAAAACTTTTCATGGAACAGTACCAGGCATAAAGCAAATTTCATGAGGAAAAGTGTAATTTCCAGTTAAAATCATAGAGACAGAATAACAGACATGGAGAAGTAAAGTAACAGAAAAATTCAGTACTTAGGGCGCTTAGAGTCATAGAATGACCAAGGTTGGTATAAACCTCCAAGGTCATCCAGTTCAGCCATCCACCTACCATCAATATTTCCCCACTAAACCATGTCCCTTCATACTACTACCATAACACAAGGAAGTTTCAGGTTTCCCTTCCCCTTGTCCCTTATCAGTACTTACAGAAGTCACCTTAATACCAGTGTATGAGTTGTGTGGCCTTATTGCTGGGTACTTTGGGGCTGTTCTCTTTCTGCAGACTTCCATCCTCGGAAGCAGCTAAAACCCACTGGGCCTTGATGTGAAATGGTCCCACAGTCCTATTGTCACAGAATGTCCATCTACTACAGACACTGGATTCAATGGGGTATAAACCACCTTCTCCAGTGAATGTTTCTTTAAAGAAAATGAAACTATTTCGAAAAGTTTACAGAAAAAAATATGCCAGAGAAGCCAATAATACAGTGGACCTTCACACTCATCCTGAACAAGGAAGATTCAGGTTCAAGTCTTCATCCTTGATATCTTGATTTTCCTCCTCCCTCTTTTCTCTCTATGGCCACTTTTTAAAAACCATAAAATAAAGGTAACGAGCTTGGTTTTATCCCAGTATGGAACTGGATTTTCCCCTCTTCCCCTTCAATAAAGAAGTATATTGTTTTTGTGCCAAGTCCTACTTTCAGTAGTTTTGTTTGGATAGAGCAGTACTGCACTTGCTCCACTTGCTCCAAGTCCCTGAGGTAAAAGGCACAGGAAAATCTCTTAACCAATATTTTAATACTGGACTCAAATATCTGAGTGCAGGAAATTTTACACTTAAAATTTCAGTTGCAAAATAATAGGCTCAGTCTTGCGTCTTGCATATTCCCTCTGAGTCCAGGCCTGTGCTGGTTTCCATTAGCACATTCATTCTCATAGATTTTTACAAGTCTGGAAAATAATGTCTTCAAACAATTTCTGTTGGCTTGAGCAGGACAGGCAACATTACAAGTATGATTCCAACAGCAAATAAATAAATAATCGATCCCTCACCTATCCTCATCTATAATTTATGTTTTGAATAAAGCAAACTGAATTATTTAGAGCTGGGATTTCAGGTAACCACCTCTATCTTGGAAGTCTTGTGCATTTAAGCAAAAGGCATTTGTTTTTCCCTGCATGCTTATCTTGTTCCAAATGATGGATTTTCAAAAAAAAAAGGGCAGCTGCAATGCCTGCTAGAAAGGTTTTGTGCCTTTAACTGATTCTTAGCTTCCGCAGGTTTAATTATGATTAACTATGTGATTTATGCCTTCTTGAAGTGCATAACTCTCTCCTGACAGTTTCACGATCAGCTGCAGGGTCAAAGAGGAACCTCATCTGTTGGCTTATTGCAAATAAGATAAGCTATGAATGGTCTAAAGTTCTCCTTTTATATAGTGGGAGCCAACTTCTGGTAGGCAGTAATAAAGGGGAGGAAAGGGTCACATGGCTTCCTAAGGTTGTTGAGTGTTTCAGAATGAGTATTTATGAGAAAAGGAATTGATAAGAAAAACTATACAGCAGCAGAAAAAACTATGATTTTATTTTGTCACCAGTGCAGATAGAAACTGATTCTTGAAACATAATTATTTGGAAAGCAAGGGTGAAAAATCCTTCATACACTATTTTACAGAACATTGTGTTAGATGGAGCACATTAATATTAACTGACCAGGTGAGGCATAAACAATATTTCCTCTTCTCAAAACATTATACAACATATTTTAGAAAATATTTTATTTTAACACGGATAATTATCTTTAATGTTTCATATAAATTCTGGAGACTCAGTTTGTGGTAATTCTGGCCCAAATTTCTTGCTGCAGAAGTATTCGTAAGTGAAGTGGTTAGAACTGCATTCAGGTGTATTGAAATAGCCTCAATTGTGAGAATTATTTTGGCTAAATTGATTAACTAATTTGTAAATTCATGCTTCTTCATATATTTAATCATTAAAAGTTGTAATCACTGATAATACAGTGTGACTAACAAAACATTTTTTCATTTGGCTATTTCTTTTGAAAATTCTGCTTGATGACATAAAAATTTTTTGTGATTATTTGCTTCCAGATTGTGGAAGAACTGAAGAGAGCCATATAAGCTTACACCACACTAATGCTAAGAAATGGTAGCGTTTACCCTTCTATAGAGTGCAGTCATTTGTGTGTAAACTTCATCATAAAATTCAAAATGTGCTTGGATAAAAGAAAGAAGAGATTTTTGAATTATTCTTCCCACTATAATCTTTCAAAAGGAGCATGTTATAGTGTATTATTATATTCACTGATAGTATAATAATTGGAATTTCTATAGTATGTTGCTTGCTGAGGCATCCATAAGTGCTTCTAAATGACGTGTAGACAGCAGATTTATCTTTTTCACTCCCATATATGCCAGAAAAAAAGAAAACAATGCTAAAAGAGCATAACCACACAGAAAATAAATGCCAGCTCAGGACTATAGTCTGGCACTGGATACTATAGGTGCTAGTAGTGCATTCCTATGTTGTGCAAGCACTGACCCACATTTTAAACCTAGCTCTGTTATTTTGAGTGAATGATGCCCAAAAATCAAAATTAGAGAGTATTTGGATTTTCTATGGGTAGAATCCTGAAATGAGTGATATGGTAAAATGGTAACCTTGTTAGCTTTCACTGCTGAATTAGAAATGGGCAAAAATCTTATTTCTGCTGCCCTAGAACTAAAAGTGATTAGTAAAGGCTGAAAATTAGGTAGTATCTTTCATTAGGAGTATTTTAAATAGAAATAAACAGTACCGAAAATAAATGTCTTATCATCATTCACCAATGTAATTTAAGATTATATGAATGTAACTGCTAATTGCACATTGCTTTGAGGATTTTTCTATGTGAATTCAACAGGTTAGGGTTTTTTGTTTGTTTGTTTTTAAGATTGCATCTTCTTAAAAGAATATCACTTCTGGAAGGAATAAGACAAAGAACAAGCAGCTCTTCAGTTTGGTCACAAACATAGTGCCTTGAACAAGAATTTGAGTAGGAAATTAAAGGAAGAATGAAATAAACAAAATCAACACCAATACCAAAAAATGCTATGGAATATTATCCATGGAATAAAAGAGTACGTCTGATACTCTGTATTAAAAGAAGAGCATATTCAAAGTACGTTCAATAAACTAGTCTTAGCCAGAGAGCTTATGAAGCATCTGAAGACAATAGAAAGCCTATTTAAGTGATTATAGCAGCCTCAGTGTTAAAGATACTTATTTATATAAGGTTCAGATATTTCACTATGCATAAATTAGTAGATGGAAAAAATGCGTTTCAGTACCATAAGATGAACTGTTAAAGTAGATACCAATCATAACATGCATACAGAGAAAGCAAAGACATTAAAAGCAAAAATTGAATATCTATAAGAAATACTATAGTTCTTTGGGTCATCTTGACTGAGTAATTGGATGCCATAATCACACGGAATCACAAAGGTTAGAAGGACCTCGAGAGTTTAAGTCCAGCTCCCCCACTAAAGCAGGTTCCCAACAATAGGTTGCACGTGTAGGTGTTCATGAATATCTCCATAGAAGGAGACTCCACAGTCTCCCTGGGCAACCTGTTTCAGAGCTCCATCATCCTTACCGTAAAGAAGTTCTTCCGCACGTTAGTACAGAACATCTCTACATACAAGTTTTAGGCATATGCTCAGTAGAGACCATTGAACTAGTGCAAATATTAATCCAGGATCACAAGACGAAATATGCTTCCCAATGAACAACAAAGTAATAATAATTAAAAAAAAAAAAAACTGACCAAAAAACAATCCACAATCCACAGCAGTTATAAAGAGGGGGTGAGGAAGGAAAGTCTATACAGTACCACTACTAAGTATCCTTCCATTTGACAGTTTCAGCTCAATTTATTTCCTGAACCTGATGTGATTTAAGTGTTCTGAATACATATGCAGGCTCCCCTTGGTGCACAAGTTTCCCAGAGCCACATCCTTTCTGAAGAAATTCCACAAGTCTGCTCTCAATTTCCTGAAGAAAAAAAAAAAAAAAAAAGTCATCCCATATTCTTCTGAGCTTGTCTCCAATTAGGTCCACTCAGTTGAAAAAGATGGTAAACTACCCAAGACCTCATTTAATACCAATACCGACCTCTAGGCTATCTCCTCCAAAACATTTTCAAGGTGGAGAAGTCTAAATTACTCAGGCATTCTCACACAGATGCTATGCAATTATCATCCCTACTGCCTTTTTTTTTTTTAAACCCACTCTAGTTCTATGATGCCCTTTTTGATATTAAGGGAAAATAAGCATACTCCTTACTCAGAAGGATGGGCAAACCATGGATTTCCATGTTGGCACAACGATGTCTCCTATTTTAATCTCTCTTGCTTTCCTAATAATTGCTAACAATTCCTTTTAGGGTTTTAACCGAGATTTTAATGAAATTATCTAATGCAGTGACAAGATCAAACAAAGGTCACATAAAATTCCTTACTGAAACACCTGTTCTACAAGATCCAGCCTTAGCTTCTTCCATCTTGCTTTCTTTCAGAAACAAAATTAAAATAAGATTTCCTTATAAAACTACATATTGGTCCAAATAATAATACCAAGTTGAACCAAAGATCATACAAATATGCTAAAGAGCCTCAAGGAATTTGAAAGAGCGTGTGTATCAGATTGGTTATAGATAGTCATGATTTAACCACACTTTGCTCCGAAACAGTGCAATGTGAACCATTTCCTTGCAACACAGCTTATAGCTTTGATCAAACCCACAGACACACGCAAAGTGGTCTTGTGCTGCCAGCCTTGATTACAGACACTATTAGCTTCTGAAGTTTACTGCAGATGCTTTGACATTCCTCTATATAACACCAATAAGAAGAGAGTGGAAGTGCTTGAAGAATTAAAGAAGCATATGAAACAAAATAGAAAAGAAGGAACAGATCCTGGATCCAGGACAGTTCCCTAAGCAATACTGTAAACCAAGGAAGGTCCCCTTGATTTCTAGTATTTTCACGCTTCTAGAAAACACTCATATAATAGTTCCTGAGTTTTTCTTGGAAAGAGAATGAAAGAGCTTTCCACCTCCTCAATAGAAGCTTACATGCTTCAATTGCTCCTGATGAAACATTTAGATAAACATGGTACATTTTTTATTATTGAAGGGCACACATACTTCTGTTTTCACTAAACAATGAAACTCGCCTATCAATTGAGAATCAAAAAGTGCGTTGTTGTGGCTCAGTAAAAATAGCTCTGTTTCGACAAACTATGAATTCTGTAACCCTAATATGTCATTGCTGCCCAAAGGAAGCTTCATCAATAAAGGGAGTGCCCAAATAGAATAGAAAATGTTCAAGTGTGCAGACTTAACAAGCCAAAATGAAAATTAAAAAAAGTCATCCAGCATCCTCCCTTCTTATTTCTGGTTTATAAATTTACTCCAGATCTCTGGAGGTATTTTTCTACAGATTACTTTGAAGGAATTATTTATCAGAGACATTTCATTAAATACTTACAGACTAACAACATTCTGGTTGAGCTACATTAACTTACATATCCTTAAAAAAGAAGTGCAGAACAAGGTTTCTTGTGATTGCTGATTCTTGTGGGGTCTGTTTGAATCTATTGGGCTAAATGATTTCTATATAAACATATTGAACAACCCTTATTTTAAAGACTGATGAAATAGCAGGACAAAGCCCTCCCATTAGTTCCTGGCACGCACTAAACAGAAATGCACACCTCACAATGAGTAACACACATGTATTTATGGGAACAGCAAGACACAGTATTCCAGGAACATATGCCACAGAGTCATATTAATAAACACTATTATGTCAACTCAGCTTGAAGTTTCACAGAAGCTGTAGAGAACTACCAAAATATCTGCCTATTGTCTGGTGCAAAGAATAAACTAATACCAGTCACTGTCACTCTGCAAACACAAACCATACTCTACTACAGTTTGGCTAGTGAAGGAGTCCAGGATCAATATGGTATCACTCTTGCGGTTTCCCAACAATAATTTTCATTTATATACAAACAACAAACAACAACAACAAAAACCCAAAACCCAGCAGATTAAATCAAAAGGAATTGAAGCCAAGCACTTTCATACAGAACAGAAAAAAACACTGAAAATATAGCTGTCAGTAGTATAAAAAAATCTGCCAAGACTTGAGATAAAAACCATAGGAGCAGCAAGCATACAAGTTAATATAGCCCCATTTAAAGTACAGTCTAGCCTGTAGGGCAGGAGGTGGGGACAAAGGATTATACACAGAAAAGTGTTTAAAGATAAAGCCAGTGGAAACAGAAGGCTAAATTACTCTCCTTATTTAGAGGAAGACTATAGATCTAAGAATGAAAGCTAACACTTCTTTTTCATCATTACTTTTGTTTCAATGTGATTCTTCCCTCCTGCTCCATTATACTTTAACAGTTGTATCAGAATCTGCTATCTGAGAGGACCTATAGAAATAGTTTGCTATAAAGACATTTTGAGATCTTGCATATTTTCATAGCTACCAACAAATTTCACTGTATTTCTTTAATATACAAATATCAGAAAATTATATATTAAAATTTTAAAGAATTCCTCTTACCATATTTAATAAAATATATAATCACACTCTACACCAAAATGACTACTGTTTCAAAAAGTATATTTTTACTTTATGGAGCCAGAGAATGACTATAGGAATCAGTGAAGAGCAAGGTGGAAGCTCACAGCCTCTGGAGAACGGACTGTGGCAAGTAGAGATCAAAGATCTTCTAAGGTGGTACTCTGACAAGTGAAAGTTTGAACTTCCATGACAGGCCATAGTGACTGTAGAGCTAGTGGTCCTCCATAATTAAGTCATAAAGGCAAAGTAGAAGGAAAACTATGATAATAATTTCACGTTATATAATGCAGCTTGCAACATCTTCAAAACTTTTCTAGGAGTTTTCTTAGGAAAAAAAAAAAAAAAACAAGAAAGTGAAATCAAACTCAGACCCAGGGCAACTCAAATAAAGAGAAAAATAGCAACAGAGGTTACTGAAGCAGACTCAACTGAAATTTCACCTGACTGCCTCTTCTAAAATTTGAATTCAACTACTGTGAAAATAAAAACATAAAGTGGTATAAGTATTCATGAAAGTATAAACCTTCCAAATGCCTCAGAAGTCAAGCATTTCTTTGTCACGTTAGTTAGAAATTCATTTTTTAATTGCCCAGTGAACAAACACTATTTTCTAGAGAAATTATTAATTTTTGTGGATGTTAAAATTCATTCATAATAGATAGTTTAAATATAGGTTAAACATTCCAGGGCTTCCACATTATTCCTCTAGACTTATCCACTGCATTAGTGACTCTTAGCATGTACTTTTGTGCCATGTGTACATATATATTTGTTTTACAGCTAAGAACTGGGAATGGCTCCAATTTGAAACAAATGATTGTTTTTGTTCCAGAACTATGATAGGAAATATCTTAAACTTAGCAGCTATTGATTTAGATAGCAGCTTTATCTGCTGAAGAGATGAAGGAAACAGGAGTGGTTCCTAAGTGAGTAAATGTGAACTCTGTCCTGAAATCCACAATATACTGAATATCTTTCCAGCTTTCCATTATCACACACAAAAAAATTAGAGCATATATCAACTATTTCTGCTTTTTAAAGTATTCAGATTCAGAGAAGTTGAATTAAATCACAAGCCCGCAACACGGCAACATATTTTATCCTAGGTCTTTGTGTTATTTAAAATTTATTAATACTGTTGACTGAAAATGCTACTGGTATTTCACATTGGTCCTGCACAAGGGGAGGAATGACCACACGCATCAGGTTAGGGGTTGACCTGGTGGAAAGGAGATCACCAGAGAAGCATCTGGGTGTCCTGGGCAACAAGAGGTTGACCATGAGCCACATGGCATTGTGCCCATGTGGCCAAGAAGGCCAATTGCATCCTGGGGTACATTAAAAAAACATGTTGCCAGCAGGTCGAGGGAAGTGATCCTCCCCCTCTACTCTGCATAAGTGAGGCCACATCTGGTGTACTGTGTTTAGTTCTGGGCTCTTCAGTTCAATAAAAAAAGAGAACTTTTGGAGAGAGTTCAGCAGAAGCTGATTATTAGGGGCCTCACTTATGAAGAAAAGCAGAGAGATGTGGGACTGTTCAGCCTGAGAAGACTGAAAGGGGATCAATCCTTCTAAGAATCTAAATGGCAGAGGTCAAGTGATGGGGATAGATTCTCTTCAGTGATGCCCAGTGACAGAACAAGGAGCAACGGAAACAGAGAGAAACATAGGAAATTCCATCTGAACATGAGCAAAATTTTCTTCACTTTGGGGGTTACATTAACACTGGAACGGGCTGCCCAGGTATGTTGTGGAGTCTCCTTCTCTGGACATACACAAAATCTTACTGAATACTTTCCTGTGCAACCTATTTGAGGAGACCTGCTTGAGGAGGGGGATAGGAATAGATGACCTCCAGAGGTCCATTCCAAGACATACAATTTTGAAATATTGTGTAATATTTCTTTATTTATCCAACTACTATCTACTAAAGATGAGTGTAATCCCTGCTAGTGCTTGCGAGGGGGTGGCTTCTTGCAGGGCTGCTGTGGGTCTGGGTCACTGCCAGCCCTCCTCTTACAGGGCCGCCGGACCCTCGCAGACGAGTGGCCAGGAGCGGAGGGGCTGCTGCCCTGGGCAGAGGGGCCTGCTGCTGCCGCCTGCTCCGTCTCCTCGTGGGGCTCCTCAAGTTCTGTGGGGATGTGTGCAGCAGGGGTGTGACTGAGATCCCTGCAGAGGACAGCCTGTGATGTGCTGGGCTGCTCCACTCCGTTGGCATTTTCATTGCTGCAGATGGGTCTAGGCCTTGATGTCAGGATCCCAGGTGGGGAGGCTCTGGAGCCATGGGCAGCCACCACGCTGTCCTCCTGCCCCCTGGCCGCAGGGCCCTCCTCCTGCCCTCCGGACACGTGGACGCCCTGGAGGCCGCGCTGCCCGTGTGCCTCCTCGCCCCACTGGCTCACGAGGGCGTCCACAAGGCCCTGGATGAGCGTCTCCGCTCTGTCCCCCAGGGCAGGCCACAGCAGCTGGATCAGGGCCTCGCGGTCTAGCCCGATGTGACACAGGGCGTTCAGGATGAGGTTCTCCACCGCCATTGCCTCCCACCACTGCGCTCCGAAGATGTTTCGCAGCTCCTGACGCAGCCATGGCAGCACAGGGTCGAGCATCTCCTGGTGCTGCCTTAACAGGGCTGCCCAGACCTCCGTCAGGAGACCGCCCACCATAGGCCTTTCCTCTGCCTCCTCATCCTCCTGCTCCTCCGGCAGCAGCAGAAAGGGTGGAGGGGATGGCGCATCGTGCTGGGGGCTGTAGATGTGGGCGATGCCTGCCTGGAAGCAGGCAGGAACTGGTGGTGCTGGGGGACGGATGATGAAATCCAGGTCGTTGTCATCATCCCACTCAGCAACCTTGACCACTGTCATTATCCTCCTGCAGAGCGGGCAGGTCTCTTTCTGCTTGGCCCACCGCAGGATGCAGCCGAGGCAGAACTCGTGACGGCACGGCACTGCGTAGGCAATGTCCTTTCGCACCTCACGGCAGATGGGACATGTCCACGCCTCCTCTGCTGCCATGGTCTTCACGCCGTGGCCTGATGGGGAGTGAAGATGAGCCGCTCTCCCTCTCCAGCGCCTCAGCAGTGGAAGATGAGCACTGCAAGAGGGAGAGAGGCCACCATAGTCATTCCCTGTCCCAGGGAGAGACAGAAGAAACGTCCTGCTCCCTCAGCAGGAAACCCTCCAGACCCCACACCTGTGCTGCCCTATGCCCCACGCCCTCACAGGGTCGGACTGCAGCCCCAGCCATGGCAGTTCCCCCAACTCAGAGCTCACCCCATGGCCACCCTGGGGGACGTGTCCCCACCCAGCTCACCTGTGCTGCTGCACGTGCACCCCGTGGGGCCCCGGCTGCCTGAGCCAGGCAGGCCAGGGGATTACAGGTGGTGGCTGTACGTATGGGCACTGAGAGCAGCTGCCAGCAGTCCCCAAAGCACAGCCCAACACACAATTAAAATCCTCGCTCCACCTCCAAGCCGCACGCACTCGCTCGGCAGGAGTCCAGGCACGAGAGTGAGTGGGCCAGGCCCTGCCAGCGCCCAAAGCTCGGTGGCATCACAACCTGTTGCTCAGTGATGTCACCACAGTCCTTGTGCCACCACAGCACTCCCCCCAGCAGCACTGCATTCATGTGTCTGCACGTGGGGAGCTGCACTTTGCATTCATATATCGATGCACATGGAGCATCGCTCACATGAGGAAAGGATAAGAGACCTAGGACTCTTCAGCACAGAGAAGACCAAGGGGGGATCTTATTAATGCTTATAAATACAGTGCTGCCTAATCAGGGCTGCCCAGACCTGCAGCAGGAGTCTGCTCACCATAGGCCCTTCCTCTGCCTTCACAGTGTCCTGATTAGGAAGCCATGACCTAGAATGCTTCAAATGGTTTTCCTGTCTTTTTTTTACTAAACAGAAGCATGCTATCGAACTTCCACAGTCCTAAAAAGAGATAAGTAGCTTCTTGGGTATTCTCTCTGAAGAAATTTCTTTTGAGCCTTTCTCGGCACAGATTCTGGAACAAGTCGTTTTTTCCTCCTTTGTTTCATTTCTTGGAAGCCTTTCTTAGGAAAAATTTCTGTACCAACAATTGTTTTTATTTTGGTAAAGGAATGCAAATCAAAGTCTAAGCTACAGCACCCTAAATATTTTTAAGATATATTAGAAATTAAAAACAAATTGCCATATGATTTGTTGTCAACATGCCTGCCATTTCAAGACTCTGATTTGGCCATCATATTCACATTGAATATTAAGTCCATATTAAAAAAAATACATTAATTATACATTTCTTAATCCCCTGAAATTCTAGAAGACTGTACTTATCTAATACCAAGACCTGGATCCACGTCACTTGGAAGTCTTTAGTGAAGGGACGAACCATCATGATGGTTCATAGAAGCCTGCCTTCTGAGAACAGCTGTTTTCTGTTTTTGCTGCATACACTTCTTGCATTTACTATTAGGCATGCAAGGGAAACTGGGATACAGGTTTACATCCTGCATAATCAGGAACCACTTTATGCAGGTACAGAAAGCACTTAGACTGTGTAGAGCCTGAAAGCTCTTTATTTCTTCTCCCTGCATTTTTAATCATTAGTCATTAGCAATCCAGACACATCTGTATTCATTTCTGCCAAGTATTTAAAGGGGAATAGAGTTTCTTGAGCGTTCTTTATTTGCTTTTTTTTTTAAAAAAAAAAAATTCAGATTGTGCCTCATGACCTATCATATTCTTCAGCAGTATTACTGATGCACACAGTACTGCTCTGAACAGTAGTACATTCAATGGATCTTCATGGATTCTATAAGGAAATTGGCTGGAAGCTCATACAGCAAACAGAAGACTTTTGTATCTGATTACAACTCACATGGGTTGCCTACTTGTAAAGGAAAGACAACGTTAAGTCCCAAAACAGAGCAAGCTGAAGGTTTAGGGAGTTTCAGATTTTGCCTTTGCACAGACTCCTAGAATCAGTCTGAAAGTATGCTGAGCTTTGCCTGAGCTCTTCCCTTTCACTTCTGGACAGATTTCTCAGGATGTAAATATCAGATATGAATTTACCCAGAAGAAACACAAGGAAAGAGAACCTGTTAGTGTAGCTACAGAGACCTCCAGTGTAAAAGTTGAATGTACAATCTATAATAATGAGTAACTGTTTAATAAACAGTTTATGAAGGTGTCTGCACAGGGAGCCCAGATCAACTCTTACTATTGGCAACTTCACAGGAAAAGGAAACACAACAATGTTATCTAAAATTCACAAAGGGCATGAACTGATATGGATAATGGCAAATAGACTACATAAATAATCTTAAGAAGATGTTATTAAGAGCCAGCACTTTTGCACAGCCCATGAAACGTGAGAGACAGTGTTGTTTGCCATTCCCTTTCAATTGGACTATAATGAAGCTACTTATTTTCTTACTCCTCCCCTCAGCATCAATAGCAGAGGTATCACGGAGGAAAAGCAGCTTACAAATGATGCTGGTAATCACAGGGTAGGTCTCATTGCTAAGAATAACTCAAAATCTGAGAGGTGAAGAAAGCTGACAGCCTCTTCCAGCCCCATAATCCAACATGAAAGAAAGTATGGCAAGAGAAAATGAGCAACAAGTATTTCTACTCTATATGGCTGAAAGGAGCAGTGGTTCCCATTTTGTTCTTCGCTTTTCATAGGTGCAAGCAGTATTCTGATACTGACATCTAACTTGTCCTCACTCTTGTCTTCTTGACATTAGAAGAAATCCTTAGTATCTCCATTTATTTGTTTGTTTGTTTATTTTCCAGGGAGAAATATACGAATTGTAGGAGCTATGTTGTCTTTGGACCAAAGTAGGGGAGGGAGAGACAGAGAGAAAGAAAGAGAAGATTTCTGTTCCAAAGACTTTGCATTATTTTACAACATTTTATCCAATAGCTATAGTAAGCTTCAATCCTCTGCCACTGCTTCTAGGAAACAGAAATGAGGGAAGACAAGTTGTTCCCCAATTTTCTCTCTCTTATATCTTGTATGTGAAACTTGTCTCTATGAGGTTCAGGTCACATTTACATAAGACACAAAACAGTGGTGTTAATTACCATTTCATAAATAACTTTCTGTACCACTGACTGGCAAACCAGATGTACAAATCCCAAGAAAAGAGAAAATATTTCCAGGAACTAGAAACAATTCTCATTCAAAGTCTACTAGAGAGTCTTAGGTCTGTTCATTGTCGTTCATCCTCTAGAGAAGATTTAATAAGCGTTACTCTTTTCTAACAGTGACATAAATTCATACACATTAGTAGAGCTGCTTCTGATTTAAGATTCAAATCACATTTAAGCTATACTCTTGATGTATAATATAATTTACCTTATTTTAGACTAGAACATGGCTAAAGATATCAATTATCATATACGATACAAGAATCTTAATAGCGAATATTTACATACATGCAGATTACTCTCCCATTTTGTGATCAGCATACAGAAACCATACAGATAACCACTAGACCTCTCTTCTCACCCAGATGTAAATTGCTACAGGAAAAAGCAATGCTACCTTCTAATAACGCCTTGCACATAAAAAATAAAAATAATAATAATTTTAAAAAAAGCTAAGAAAAAATGTTTGGTTTTGTTTTAAACAAAATGCAAATGCTCTTCTTTTCATGAATTTTTATTAATAAACTGCTGATGATGCTGCTGGCACCTTGTCTCTGTTATTGAGATGAATCCTCCCAACTTCCAACTGTGCTGGTGTTTTCTCTTGGAAAGGAATATGGTCTACAAGAGTTCCATCAATGTAAAAGAGAAACATCTGCTTGGAGCATGGAGCAATCTATTGGCTGAGCTTAGCAGTAGGTTAACTGCAGCTGGTCAACCCTGCCCTATCTTGCGTGCGTCATGGAGACCAAAATGAATTTGCATGAAGTGTTTTTCAGTGGATTATTAAAAAGAGATATGATTCAGATTAAAAATATGATAATGATTATGTCGGCCATTTCTCTTTAAAGTATCACTGAGTTACACGAGCTTGTTTTTCAGAAAGACAACACTGTTGAACTATGAAGAAGAAACCATTATTGTCTTTTTTTTTTTTTTTTTCTTCACTAGACATGGAATTCTAAGTGACTGCATCCAAAACCAGGCTAGAAAATTACAAGGGTGGGACTACTTGAACATTGTTTTGGCTCCAAACCATCCTGGTGGCCACTTGTTGTAACATTAAAGAATGCACTGCCAGTAAATCAAGAAAATTCTGTTCATAGAAATTGGAATTGCCTTCACATCATGAGGTGCTTAATAGGTTTTGTTCCATATAAAAAAACCTATGGCACAGTCTCTGCTTCCTATGAAACATTAGTCAGACTTAACTTTTTTTTTTCTTTAAGAAGGTTCTTTCCAACTTCATGGTTAAGGTAGCCCTTAAAGTACAAGCTACTTGGATCCACAATTTTTAATTCCATAATTCATAATTTACATATGCTATTCAATTTTATGATGGTGTAGCTCCCTAAAAATCAGTTATGTAAAAAAAAGGATTCATTTTTCTGTTACACTGTTCAACTCCACTGCTTACTTGGTTGTGTACAATCCAGACTGACAAAGTTGATGTTACCTGCTTAGCTTTGGTTGTTTTAACATAACTATTGAAGAAACCTTGATAACCATGATCATGTTTGTGTCACACTGATAATGCAGTTTGTTTTACTAAGGATAAAAAAAAAGTATGGAGAAACCAAAAATTATTTTATCTGTGTTTCCTCTGCTCTGTTTATCTATGTGGATCATATTGCTACCACACAGAGACTTATATGTTTTCCTATAGATGGATGCTTTTATAAGGTGTTTTAGGATCTATCAATATATAGGAAAATATTACTACCTGCAGAGCTTTTTTCCAAAACTTATAGAAGAAAGAGTTCTCCTCTGGAGCTAAATGTGAATTTCCATATAATGCCATTAAAACAGTGACGTTGTTTGTAGGGAGTTCCAAGGATTTTCTCACTGCATCCTCCCCGTGGATACATTATCAGCATGTTATCTCAGACCTTCCTTGCACAGCTTTCACACCCAGATCAGTCTTCCCTGTTACACTGTCATACAAAGAATATGGTACTAAAAACAAGTTCCATCTTCTTTTCACTCTGTAAACCTTACAGCAACAGGAGTATAATAAACTGGGAATTCAAATATACACACGTTAGAGAAGAAAGTTTTATATGCAGAAAGTGCAATCAAAATAACCTGTTCTAAAAAGTATCATTGTGAGTCAATTCTTCAGAGACAAGAAAAGCACTCTGATCACCCCAAAGTGGCTGAAGGAAAGACTAGAACTGGAATTGATATTTTTCCTTTTGCTAGTGGAGTTAGGAAGAAAAAGTATGAGTTGAATACTCTTTTTAAGATTAATTATCCCATTCCAGTTTTCTTAAATATTACTTCTAGGAGATTGAGAGTTAGAACACCCTCAACATCTGCTCTAAATTCACTACTTGGATGGCTTAGGGCCAGACCTTCGAACAGCTATCAGATAAAAAGTCCAGGAGACAGGACATGACTCCGGACTTTTACGTCTATCAAGAGACTGATATTCATTCTAAAAGAAGTAATCATATGCTATGAGTAAAAAATGAATCACAGTACAGCTAGAATGTTTTAGTAAAGAAATATGATTTTTGCTAGCATTAGGCTTGTGCAAGGAGACATTTTGTACTGTGTTAGAGCCAACTGGAAGAAGCAACTGCTGTTCTGTAACAAGGGTAACCCTAAAAACACTGAAAACATTTGGAAGTAAATTTCCATTGAGTAATGTATTTCAGTTTGGGTTTTGGTTGCCTTTTTTCTTCTTGAACAACCAATACAACACATTGAATCCAGTAGATGACAGAGGGGACATTCTCTCAGACTGCAGTGAAAAGTGACTTACTCCTCCAGAGACTTCAGCAATAAAGGCATAATAGTTTTTGTTCAGCATGCACATGAGCAAACTCTAGCTGACAATTTAGATGCTATCCAAGTGAAGAAGTGAAGGATTCTGTCAAATTCAGTTAGATGTTTGTTTTTTTTTTTCCTAAACTTTGGAGAATGATGAATAGGACATCAAAAGCTGCTTTATGAAAACCTCAACAAGGCTTCAAGATTTGGCTCAGATATAACAGCTATCACTCCCATTTGTACTTTCAACTGTTTTTCTAGGCTGGGTCAAGTATTATTATCCCCATTTTTAAAAAGAAGGAAACTGAGGTGGAGTGTTATGAAGAGATTTGCTCTAGTACTCAGAGAAAACTATCTTCAGGACTGAGAACACAGGTGGCAAAACCCAACTTTTCTCCAAGAAACATTTCTCTGCTGTTAATAAAAATTTGAAAATTGGCATCACGCACCAGTCTTGATTTCATTTCCTGTTGGAAAAACACAGGCAAATCATGCTACTAGCAAAAGTTCTTGGAAAATTAATAAAACCATAAATCAAATAAACTCCTGAAAAACAAACTGAGAAAAATCCCAAGAAGATTAAAGAAGCATGAGTTTGCAGGGGAAAAAAAAAAAAAAAAGTTGAGAACAGTAGGTACTTTTCTGTTTTACTGCAAATTGTTTATAACCGCAGATGGAACTGCTGTTGAACATCACAGAATATTATTATTGGATGCTGTTCTAGTACTCCTCAGATGGCAGGCTCTGACAGGCAGGTCTACATGGCGTCCAGGAAGTGTCAGCACAGTCTGAATGCTAGTGAACTGGGGAAGAGTGCAGTTGTCCAACTACACCTGAAAACTTATGCTACTTACATTGGTGTGCATGACACAGTATTCTTGTGTAAAGCACCTACTCGTAAGCAAGCTTGGGAATGCTGCTGCATAATGCAGTTACCTTGACTACAAAGTTGGCATATAAGATAAAAGAATCACAGGAGTCATATTAATGGCAATGACTTAGAGCACCTGAGAAGCAGGATAATATGGTCTGTCCAAGAGACCATTCTGAAATCATCTGTGAAAATGCAAGGCAAGCCTCACTTGAGGTAACATTAATACTATGGGTGACTTTCCATATTAAATTTTTTTTTGTCTTGTATTAGGCTGTTTATAAACATTAGCCAATATGCATTTTGAAAAAGAAGTTTAGATGTAGATGAGTACTTGTATTACTACCACCAAAGAGAATCAACTTTCATGTAAGAGTAGTGCCTGGCACCTAGAAATCCTATACGTAGAACATAAAATCCATGATCTTCAAATCCAAAACTATTAGTTGCCAAGATACTTAAACTTCATGATTATCTTATTGCATCCAAAGGACTGAGAATTTTTGAAAATCAGACCACAAACATAACAAAACATATAATATAACACAACACAACGTAACGTAATGTAACATAGCAGAGTGTAGTGTAGTGTAGAATAGCGTAGCATAGCATTTCAATGTTACTTTTGTAATTCTAGTGCCTTAAATTTTATACATTTTCTGCAAAATCACAGGACTTCTTTCTGCACAAAAACTGCTTAAAATTTAGATATGCCTTTTCATTTTCAGCTACATATCACACATTCCATTTGTGCATAAATATTGTAAAAATGTAGGCTGTTCAAACACAAGTAAGCAGTATACTCCCAAAATAAAACTGTTACTCTGTTACTTCCTGATCATAAAATACCACAAAGTGAAAGGGTAAATTTAAATAGTGGACTATGTGATGGTAATGACAGCATTCATTGCAGATTCTTCACTCTCATATTGATTACTATGTTGATCGCATAAGTAGTCTCAGGAATTGAATTAAAAATTGTGGGGAAAGATACGTTTATGTTACTCACAGAGGCAGCATTTCACCCCAATGAAGTGAGGCAGAATACACAGAATTCAGTAGAAAGATTGCAGTTGAGTATTTGTATATCACTGACATCAACCAACTTTTGAAATGACTCTTTGCCACTGGAGGGGTCATAGACCTAGACCTAAAAAGACTTCTGATTAATATAAAAGATGAAGACCATGCTGAAATGCAAGTCTGAAGTAAGAGACACACAGAAAAATCCTCAGAGGGATGGCATTTTAGGTCTTCAGCCACCCAATATGTGGCGAGACTTGCAAGGTTCATGAGCAATAACAGCCACCAGTAAGCTCAATAAAGACTTTTTACTCCAGCAATTGTGCAATGCATGAACCCTCTCCTTTAACACATGTTCTCTGAAGACCGAGCAGTTCTTTCAGTGTTTATTGACAGTTGGTCCAGCTTCCAAATGAAAATATGGTTGTTAGGATTAATAGGTTTACTTTGCCATAAACCTCTAGATTATAGATAGGAGAATGAACTAGCAAACAAATACTGAAAAGAGCAGAAGACCAGATGGTTGAAATATACTACTTGCTTCTGGATTTACATTGTCTGTCTCTCAGCTTAACAGTCACTCTATTGCTACAGGTAAAATTTAGCACAAAAATGGTGACTGCTTTTCTACACTATGGCAATGGTATGTGATAATTCACTCACAGAAATGGTACTCAAATGTTTTGTAGGCTTTTTTTTTTTTTTTTTTTTTTTAACTGCATGCTCTTTAAAAAGTATGGGGTTATATCAGAAGAAGGAATACGTTTTGCTCTGAAGTCCAGATCTTTCATTTAAGGGAACAGTAATATCTAGTAATATCTACAGAGTATTTAACTGAACATATCATGACAAAAAATACAAAATGAAGCAGGCATATGTACAGCATATTTTCTTGAAAGGAAAATGATACTAAGATCAGTTCTAGTTCAGTGCAAATCTTTGTAAGCAGACAATTAAAAACTGGCTCAGTTATTTTACAAGGAAATTAATGGTACTACATGCCATGATCAATTTTATTTGCAAGAGGGATCAGATCCCAGAAAAGTTCTCTTGACAGATTTTTTCTTCTTTTCCTTCCTATTTTGCTTTCACATAATATTGTTCAAATCTTCATGTAAGCAATACCCATTCTGCCATGCAAGGAAAAGTAATAGACCAAAAAACTGAAGCTCCTTTTTGTCATTCAGATCTTGACAAACCTGCATTTTGCAGTCACATGTATGAACATCCCACAGAGAATAATGTAGTCTTCCTACAATCCTGTTCAGGAGTAGTCTAATTTTCTAAATGCAGAAGCAGCCCAAGAAAAGTAAACTGTTCACTCTGAGTCAAGAAAGCACTATCAGAAGTGAAAATTGAGCTCAGGTCCTCAAACCCCAGATATGATGCCCTGATGTTCCTCGCTTGGTGGCCCTTTCTCTCAAACACATCCATTTCCTCACATCCAAATGAGGGGTTCTACGAACAAAAAAGTTAAAACAAACAGATACAGAAAAAAAAAAATGGGGAAATCTTTCTGTCTTTTTTCTAACCAGTATGACCATGTATAACATGTTAGCATGTGGTCTTAGTGTCTTTTTAATTTCTCTATGCTAAGTACTACCACCACTTAAGTGACTGTTAATGTAAACAATCTTTACCATTTAGGCATAACTCTCCATTCACCTACCCCCTCCCACCTTTTCTACAGAAGATCAAAGTACTGGCAATCAAAAATGAAATATGTTTCAAGTGCTATCAAAATAGGCACCTGACATTTGATTAAAGCCTAAAATTGGCTGTTAGTGTCTTAGGGAAACATGAGCATTCTCAGAATCACCAGTTTAAGTCTTGGACTTCATGGAGATCTGACAGGCAGAAGGAATTTAGCCTGTTTATGTAGCAGGACACACAAAGCAACAACCATGATAGACGGGCTCTGCCAATGTCCTTTTTGACATTAGAAACAGTAGAGATGCAGCCTTCTGAGACACCTGTAATTCTGTGTATAGTGATTATGCTTCTCCTAAGACAAAAAAATAACCTGAGCAACTAAAACTAGGCTGTAATTAAAAAAAAAAAAAATGATGAGAAATGAGCAACATTCAGAGATACTCAGTCTCCTCACATGTTTTCCAGAGCCAGACTTTTCAGATAGCCATCCAGAGTGTTGTTACTGTGCTAGTCCTGCAGTACTAGAAGGTCTCACATGGAATTCAACTAGAAGTAGCACATATCTGGGAGGAGCAGAAGTATCTACAGCCCTATAAATTAATCAAAAGTTCCTTGTATGACTAATAGATAAAGAAGAAGAAACTAATTCCATCCCTAAAATTAATCTTTAAAATAATTTGGGCAAATTACCCTCTGACTTGCAGAAGAGAAATTATAAAGTTTAGAAAAATCAAATTCAAATTTCCAAGGTTTAGTAGTAACCAGATCACGGCTTTGCCACAGGATTTAAGCCACCTAAAAGCTTTGTGAAGAAGGGAAGATTGATTAACAAGGCTGTACTTATGATGTCAGATATTTTATGGGCATAAATAAGTTAAATTAAGACTTGGTATAATCCTATTTTTTATTTTTTTGTAAAGTGATACATCTGGGACACAATACTAAAACTGACCTTCCACCTCCCATAAATCGCATGAGAAGGAATGGACTCTTTTATATCCTGACAGAAAAATATCTCTGTACTTTCAAGGTGACAGGAAGAATGAAAGTTTACTAATAGTAAATTTATTTTGTTAAAGACCTTAATTCACCTTATCCAATACCTATTTTTATGAATGTTTGTTAGTACATCTTATCAGATAACAGTGTCATTCTTTAGCATTTCAGATGCTAAAACTGTTTAGTTTCACAGGCTGTGAATGACAAACCACTTGTCAGATAAGATGTACCTGTAACTGTTTTAGATTAATTAATCATAAATCTTCATGTTTTCCTGTGCTGGTTTGAAAACAAGGACTCCATATAATACATATATTTCACTATAGGCTACCTAGTTCTTACACTCTTACACATTTTTTCCTCAGGACAATTTTGATTTTTGAAAATTTAGAACAAGATATTGGTCTTTCTAAAATTCCTTCTAAATTCAAAAGCATTGATGTTTTCTTAGAAGCCTATAGCTGATGGACCTGCAATTTAATTTTAATCAGTTCTATCCTGGTTATGACAATTATGATAACTAGGACCAACTGTTCCATAGTCTTTTCACAGATAACCGTTAGTGAACTCAGTTATAAACTTACACAATATATAAATATGTTCTTAATTATCTCTGTCATTTCAAAGAAAGAGAAAGATAATGTAAGATCTTACCACCATGTTTTCACAAATTTTCCTGCTGAAAATACAGTGCATTCCTTTTAAAAAATATTTTGCAGGTCTTTCAGATTTGGAATGAGCAGGCAGAAAAGAGAAGATGGAGAAATTTTATGCTAATGAGAAAAACTTTTAAGCATTTTCCTTTGTTCATAATTTCTGACTCTCACATCAGCTCTTTGTCACTTCTTCTTCCCTGTAGAGAAGATAAACTTTGAGAAATATGAGCATAACTAAGAATGCAAATGAATAAAAACGCACAAAACTTAGTTGCCATTTGGGCAACTTGACCAATCACTCAAACTTTTACAAAGATTGAATTTACTGTTTATACAAAGAGTTAAGAAATTAATAGTTAAATTTTTCCATCATATCTTAAGCTCAAAAACCATCCCCATTTGGTAGCAAAATGAATACAAAAATATAGAAGGCATTTTAAAATATGAGAATGGAATGGTCCTGCTGACATATTCCATTTTCCTTTGGTAATGACAGGCAACCACATACATAATCCCTTTCACAAGCAGATCAAATTCTATTTTAACTAAATTAGGATTTGAGCTTTATCAAATTAGGATTTTGCTATTCTTAATTTGAAAGCTCTTTTGTTACATTAATCTTCTCTTTGCTACACATAGGTTTTAAATTTCCAGTTAAACTACACAGGTTGCTCCAAAAGTAATGGTTCATATTTATTTTCATGGAAACTACAACGAAGACCACAATAATACTATGTGATAGAGCAAATTCTCATCTACAAAACCCAATTTTTCAACATATCACCATTAGATATGCATTTTTGTCAGCCATGAACAAGAGCCTGCATGCTGCACTTGGAAAAATCTGTACCAGCAGAGGTGAACCACTGTCACTCTTGCCTCTTCTGTCGCACCATCCACCACCTCACTACACTAACATTCAGTGTTTGTTCTCCAAAAACATTCAGCAAGAATCAGCGAATGTCAATGGGTGCCACTATTTCCACATGGAGGAATTCAGTGGCACACCTTTACTTCATATGCACTTCTGTGTCAGATGACATTCTATCAGACTGCCCCTCTGCTGCCAAACATCACACAGCAAGAGAATGGAATGGAATGGAACATTGGCAGGAAGGTTCAAGCTCTACTGCCATACCACCAACATCCGCCTCTGACACAATGGCCAACATCATAAAATAGGAGGCATTATTACTGGAGCATATCTTGTATAATTAGTGGCCACATACTGTACTGGTATTTATATAATTCCTGCTGGATCAGGCCACGAATATGATTGCAAATAATAATATTTTATACATTATAGCCTCTGAACAGGCATCTTCAACAATCAACCCCAGCTCTAGTCCCATTAAGTTCTGCCTCAGAGTCATAGAATATCTCTTGATTTTAGTGAATCTAGAGTATATGAGGAAAAAGAAAAAAACACAAAACAAAACAGAACTGTAATCCTGATGAAGTGCCGCTTTCCATCAGACGTACAAATCATTTCAGCAAATACATTTATGACATAGCCAAGTTTTTAATACTACCTCAGAGAATAAGTGAAATGGAGTCCAGATATATTTTCTGAGACATCTCCTAATTCCCTGATTTCACTGGGGTTGCATTTTCAAGCAGTATGCAGGATTCTATGGGCTTTGCTGAGGGACTGAATGTATTGTTCCTTACGCTGTCATTTTGATCCAAGTCCATATAAGTAAGGTCAAACACTTTTTGGTAGAAGTAGTAGTTCCTATAAGTACAGGGAAACACTGGGATCTTAACTGGCAAATGGATGCATTAGGCAAACAAAGATCACTTATGCAAAGAAGTGAAAACAAGTCTTTTTAATCAGGAAGAGTCAGAAAACACTGAATACCCATTTCACTTTTCACATGCATGACCTTTAACCAGATATTGAGTTAGATCTACCATTGTTTTCCTTGTGCCACATTCACGCATCAGGTGGAAAATGAGTGTTATGGAGATAATGGCACCTGGGAGACTGGATTGAGAACCTGAAAATAAAAAAAATCTCCCCCATTTCCAAAGCTGCTCATGAACATGAAGGCGGTGTGAGAAGAACTGTGATCTTCTGAGGTTAGAATGGAGCTCCAGAAGTGTAGTCCATCCCAAAAAACCCGTTGAGCTTCTAGAGAATAAAAGCAATTTCTACGAGAATACATACATTTTCAGGGGCTGAAGATTATGTTTTCTTTATTAAGATCAATTTTTGTACAGTGTATTAGCAATGAGTTGCGTTTAGTGCTGTGAGCAAGCATAGCACTAGTGGACTGCAGGAGCAAACAGAAGTACATGGACAAGCAGTGTGAACACTTCACAGAAACAGCAAGCAATTTTCAACTAAACAATTACAGAAGTCTTATGCTGTGACTGCCCTTTAAAAAAAAAAATTACACTACAATCAGGGAACGTCAAATTTGGGAGGAAGTTTATTTTTGCAAGCTGTTGAATGTGATAGCGTGTTTTTCTTTAAACCATAAATCTGCTGACTTTCATGGAGGCTTTAGGAAACTATGAAACATGCAATTGTTTCAGTGTGGGGGTTGCTGAAAAATGGCTGATGTTTATCTTTAAATTATTAGTGTAACTAGGCAAGAGAGGTGGTATAGCTGGTAGGTAGATATTTTACAGGGATATAGCTAGCTGTGCCTGCATCATCCATCTATGCTTCCCATTTTTCCTCAACATTCTTAAAAAAAAACAAGAACTGCTCTGGGTCTTAGCAGAATACTCAGATTACACTAAGAAATTTAAGGAGGAAAAAAAAAAAAAAAGATACTGGAAGAAATTGCTTTAAGTATGGAGTTAAAATAAGTTTGCTAGCCTTTTGCCTGGTCCAAAACCCAGGGAGCGAATGATAGCTTTGAAGCAACAATTTGGTGCTTCTCTCCGACTCCAGGCATCCCTTAAAAGGCAATTGCAAGACGGTAAAAGTCTGAGCTCTTTGTATTTAAGTCACATTAAAAAAAAAAAGGTGAACTTGAGGAAAAAGGGGTGAATAATTTAAGTGACAGTTGGAATGTAGTGTTTTTCTTATATATTACAAGATAAATTCAGTGTTACTTTTGGAATACTTTTGTATTTAGGGATAAAATTCATCTCGGTAGAAAGTCAGAGGACAAGAATACCGCAGCCTCTCAAATCTACTGAAGTCCAAAGAAGCAAATTTCATCTTCCACTTCGATTATTGCTATAATCAACTAACCCACATAAATAATAATTACTGACCTGTCCTTATTCGACATCAGCATGTACTGAACTTAATGTGTATTTTATGTATCAGCTTTGGCTCACAGCTGTTGTGGAAAAGGCAAGCCGTTTTTATGCTCATTCCACTGACACAGAAGCTAAAACAAAAGGGAAACAGCGCACTCAAAAATACATTGTCAGAGAAAAAAGGCAGCTGGAAAGAGGAAGGGCAGCAAGTATGAGAGTGGATTTTGTCCCAGCTCCCAAAAAGTGTGTGAGTGATACATGGAGGAAAAGACATGGCAAAACAACTTACTTGTAATTTTTTTCCAGAGTAGTGTCAGATTAGGAAAGTACCTTCCTGCTTTCATGAAAACAACCAAAAAAGTAATTATCATATTCTGTTTTGATACATATACTTTTTTATTTTAAAAATTTATTTTATAAAATCAAGCATAAAAAGAGAAGAAAGTCTTAAAATGTTTGTTTCCCCCTCCTTCATACAAATCCTTAGCTGTACAGTAAATTAATCATAGCAGATGAGAAAACTCATCAGCAAGCTGATGCCAGTTGCTATAGCAAACGGCATGTTAGGGACTGTTCAACTGTTACCATGACTGACCACCTCCATATGTCCTGTCCAACCACAGCAGGGCCATAGGAAATGGCTGCCTGCATCACTCCAGGGAAGACCTGAACAAATGCCTCAGGATACATAGGGACAGGCTTTCATCTGATTGGTCATCACTCTTATAGGAGTCAGTTACATCTAAATAAGGTGGAAAAAAAGCCCTTCTTAAGACCAATAATCTATTATTTCTGCACAACTATTCTCAGTTATAAATTGAAATAAATGATTATTTTTAATTATCTTCTAATGTTATTCCCAAATGGGTTTTTATGAACCTTAGTATAAATCCTATTATGTTTAATGTAGACCAGCAGTGAGTACAAATTAAATGTGTATTCAGTAAATCACTTTATAATGTGACTGAAACAATATAATGGACTTAGTCAAACTAGTTCCTATGAAGTGACCTAAAACTTTGTCCAGGATTTATAACTTCTTTAAATTTGCAGTGGCATGACTCAGATGTGAAATATGAAACAATCAAATATTTTTGTTAAAAACATTTAATGCTATAGTTTTCATTTCTCTGAAACAATCACAGCTATAAATTTCCTGCAGGAGACATGATTTCCCACACTGTACAGAAATTACCTCTGGGACTTCATTTTACTCCAGACAAAGCACAAATTCTTTTGCAGTGCATGTGAATATCTGTGTGTGTGAGTGCTGCTTATAATGCAATAGATTATTTAGCCTTCTACAGTTTACAAATAATAGACGGAAATTCTCATTGCTTTACTACAAGGGTAGCTTTGAGAAGCAGAGGGGTAAACTTACAATTTGAAGTTGGAAACAGCACTTCATTAATTACTTTTGTCAGACCATTACCAAGAATATTGTGGGGAAAAAAGAAGTGCTATAACACGTAGCAGTCCTAATAATGAAATAGATGATGGCTGAGACAACTTTACTCAATACAGTTGTTATAAGTGTATTTCCAGTATTGCTGCTACGGGTGTAAGATATAAGCCATCATAAAGAAATCAACAGCAAGTTGTTTAGTTTTTACTACCTCTGACTCACTGCCACTCGTGACAAAACTCCTTATAAAAAGATGCTATGACTTTTCTAAAGCCGGAGACTGTGTTGCAGGGTTCAGTTCTGGCTCTGCGTCAGGGTTAATCTGTGACTTCAGTGTGTTTATCATAACCCCATCAGTAAAATGGTGACATTAACATTTCTTACGCTCTTTCTCCTTTTATTTAGTTTGCCAGCTCTTCCCAGCAGAGTCTCCCATGGAAATGACCTTCTGTTAACATATCCAGAATATCTTTTAAATATCCAAGAGAAGTGAGGAAGAACAGATTACAGACGCAGGATGAAACTCTTTGTAAATACAGAGATTTTTTCCTATCTCTTCTTTCTCAAAAGTCAGAACACACATATTCACAAACCCGCATAAAAATCGGGGTTAAATGCTGCTGCTAATAAAATAATAACAACAAAAGGGATCAGTTTCTAATAGAGAAATATGTAAAATTAAAATAATGTACTCATTTTAATATATTTTCAATGGAATAAAATATTTAAATAAATCAGTCCATGTGAAATATAACAAGAAAACTTACTAGAAGTCATAATAAAGTAATTGAGAAGTGAGGGAAGATTAAAATAGCTAAATAAAAAGAAAATACAAACAAAAACTGGACAACAAATGCATTGATACATCTGTAAATTGCCTATAAACACTTTTGACGCATCATTACATAGTTGTCACTAGCCATAGATACATTCAGAAAACATTACATAGAAATTTTAAAATGGCCTAGAAGTATTCTTAAGTGCGAAGAGCCTTGGTAAACAGCACACACGTACTGTGGAAAAAAAATAAAAAATGCTTGTATAGCCTTCTAATTGTACCAGGGATGCTCCAAAAGTAATGCCTCCTATTTTATTGTGCTGGCCCACAGTGTCATAGATGGATGTTGGTGGTATGGCAAAAGAGGCTGAACCTTCCCACCAATGTTTTGTTACATATTGTTGCCATGTGACGGATGGCAGCAGAGGGGCAGTCTGATAGATCTTTGTCTGATACGGAAGCACGGATGAATCAAAGGTGTGTCACTGAATTCCTCCAAGCGGAAAAAATTGGTACCCACTGACATTCATTGGTGCTTGCTAAATATTTGTGGAGACCAAACACTGAATGTGAGCATGGTGAAGAAATGGGTGGTGCATTTCAGCAGTGACAGCAGTAACAGTGGCTCTTCTCCACTGGTGCAAATTTTTACAAGCACAGCATGCAGGCTTTTGTTCATTGCTGGCAAAAATGCATAACTAATGGCAGTGACTATATTGAAAAATCATGTTTTGTAGCTGGTCTACCAACTAGTATTATTGTTGTACTCTCTGTTGGAGTGTCCATGGAAATAAATAGGAGGCACTAATTTTGGAGCAACCTAACATTACAACTTCTTCATATTTGATGTTACCACAGCTTTATCATCTACCTTAGTCAAATATAAACTTTCCCAGGACTTGCTGCAATAAAGAATTATAGAAATAATGAAGGCACGGCCATAAATCCAGGCAGGGAACAATGCTATGCTTCTTTCTTATTGGCTATAAAAACCAACTGACTAAAGAAATATAATGTAAACTGCAGCTCTGTCGTACATATTTTTAGGATGTGATGTCCTGGTCAAAGAAGGATACAGATTTGTTTATCCTAAAAAATAGAACAGAACACTGACCTTGAAGATCAGATCAAGTATAAAGTGGCCTAAAATAACAAACAAAATGTATGTCATATCTTCAAGATTCATTTCTCAAGTTTATACATAAGCAACACTGGAGAGGTTGATCCTGGAAAATGACAGTGAGAATACAGATGCCAAGAGACTGCAGGAGGAATTTAGGATGCTGAGTATCTTTCAGTATCACTCAAATGGAAACAAATAAATAAATAATAATATTGCATTAGATTAAATCAGAAGGCTCAGTAATAATGGCTGTATGCTGCTCTACTTTGAGTCTTTGAGACTTATTTCTGGTGCAAGAAAGGTTTACCCACAGTTGAAGTATATGAAGGCTACCAGTGTTTGCAAAGGAGAAATCATCCCTCACCAGCCTGATAGACTTCTGCAATAAGGTAAGTAGATTGATGGATACTGGACAGCAATGGATGGTTTTTACCTTGAATTCAGTAAAGCTTTCTCCCACATAACATAGCCAGAGACAAACTGATGACAGTGAGTTGGATTGAAAACTGGCTAAACATCCAAGCCCAGAGCTCTGTATATAGCCACAGAAAGTTGCAGTTGGAGGCATGTCATTAGCAGCATACTCCAGGGGTCAATATTGTGTCTGTACTATTTAACATCTTTAATGACCTAGACAATGGGACAGAGGATAGATACTCTGTGAGTATCCAGCTTATATAAAACAGGGAGAAGTAGCTGATATGTGTTGACATGTGTATGATAGGGTTGTGTTGTTGTTCAGATGGACCTGAAAGTCTAGAAAAGAGGCCTACAGGAATCTCATTACATTCAACAAAGGGAAATGCCAAGTCCAGCACCTGGGGAGGAGTAACCCTCAGGGAGCACTATATACAGAACTGACTGCATAATAACTACAGAGAAGGACCTCAGGGTCTTGGTGGACATCAAACTGACCATGAGGCAACAGAGAAAGCCAACAGCATCCTGGGCTGCCGTAGGCCAGCAGGTTGAAGAAGAAAGTTCTTTGTCTCTACTCAACGCTAGCCAATCTGCAATATTGTGTCCCAGTGCTGGGATTTCTGGTACATGAGATACGTGGACTTAATGGCTCAGCAAAGATCCACAAAGATGACTAAGGAATTAGAATACCTCTCATACGAGGAGGAGCTGAGACTGCTCAGCCTGGAGGAAAGAAGGGTTTGGTGGGATCTTATTAATGTATATAAAGACATGATGGATAGGAATGAAGATTAAGCTGGACTACTTCTCAGAAGTGCCCAATGTCAGGACAAGAGACAGAGGGCACAAATTCGAACATATAAAATTCCATCTTAATAAAAAATACACATTTTACTAGGAAAGTGATCAAACACTGGATTATGTTGCCCAGAATATCTGTGTAGTCTCTGCATTTGGAAATACTCAAAACTTGGCTGTGCGTGGTCCTGGGCAACCAGCTCTAGCTAACCATCCTTAGGCAGAAGGGCTGGAGGAGATCTCAAGAGGTTTTTTCCAACCTTAAAAATATTGTGATTCAGTAGTAGCTTGAAAGTAAATAAATCCAGTCTCCAAGAAAAACACAAATGAACAAATAAAAAAGTGAACAAGCAAACAAAAAACTTAGAGCTACAACAAAATAGATAAAAGGAGAAGGAGTTAAATAAATGACAATACATTTATCTTCTAAATTTTCTGCTAGATCCAGATAAGAAGTGCCTGTAAACACTTGTTTGAGTTTTTTTATTTTTCCAAACAGCTTACTGACCTTTCCATATTAGTCTTCTAGGTATAATTGTGCATCTGAATTTTGTTAGTAAAAATTTTAAGCTCAAGCTTAAATATTAATGGAAAACAAATTCTAAATCTTGCTTCAACAAACAGTTTCTCTGAAGCATAGGATCAGAATTAAATTTGCATAGTTAGGGATGAACAAGTCTTACAGTTTGTAACCAGTTGTAATCCATAAACACAGCTTGAATTCCAGTCATTTAATATCAACAAAGCTGTCGTGGAGAAAATAAAATTTGTCTAAAGTAGACATGAATTTCTGTGCCCTGGGGAAAGCTACAAGAGGAGATATGCTTTTGTGTATTGTATATACTTTGTGAAGTTGCAGACACATTAATTAACGTCTGCTGCTATACTAGGCACAAAGGAAATATCCTATATTTTAAGTTCTCCATATTTTAAAAAGTTGAAGTGACTCACCCCTGGTTAGGTACAAAACAATGGCAAATCCAGAATAGAGACCCAAGAACAACTGAAATTTAATCTAGTAGGTCAAATTTTACGTTTTCAACTTCAGGAAGAAATCAACATTGTGATCACTGATTAATAAAGACCGCATTGCAATGTCCATATCTGCACAGTATTCAGCTTCTTAACTACAGTCGACATTTAAAGACCTCTCCAAACTCTCACATTCCCATTCACTACAAAATGTACTTTGAGTTAGGCAAAAATGAACTCCATAAAAAGAAAAATCCTATGTTCAAGATTTATGAGTTACTTTCACAATGATAAGATTTATGCTAACCCACTGCACAGAAGTGTGTTTGACTCTCTGTGAACTCAAGGGTTTGTTATATTTGAGAAGTCCCAAGTCTGTGGTGGAATCTTATCTCTTTTGAAATTGGTGACAAATTAAGGAGAGGAATACCTTTTTTTGTTAAATAACCATAAATAAATAAATAAATATAAATCACATTTGATCACGCTGCAGAAAAATTGCAAAGAAGATAAGATTTTAATTGGAAATTCCTTGGTATGAATATGAACAATGTGTCAAAGAGTAAAGCATATGAAAGGAAACTGTCCATAACAAGTTATTGAGTCATTTAGATTAAGGAGTGCAAGCTCAGTATCCATTGCTCCATAAGCTCTTTTTCATGATACTGAAACCAGCTGTATGTATGTTGCATATCTGCTTTACACTCCACATACTATAAGAATTCAGGCCACAGGAAACACGAGTCACAATGAGAGAAGGGAGCACCATTCAGGGATGTAATTCATTTTACATTCAATTGATTTATACAAGGCAATATAAAACCAAATGTACTGCCCACCAGTTCACAAAGGAAATAGACACTACACCTGAACCATGGGTTCAGGTTTGTTAAAGCTAGAAAAAGCTGACACAAGGGCACAGTAGTTCCCCAGTATAAAATGTTTGGAATGGAACCAGTCATTAGTCAAAGATCATATCTGTCTGCAATAGGCCATTAATTAGGTAATATCAGCGACCCCAAAGTGTTGAATCATGTGCAGAATTTTTGAGCAACTTTGCCATTCTGAACAGTAACTACAAAGAATGACATACACCTTCCATCTTCACCAACTTTCTATGATGAGAGGAAAGCAATAGACAATGCTTTCTATAGGTTTCTGGGTAGAAAATGTGAACTTGCAGGACTGAATCAGTCAGAATAATCAGTGCAGAAATTCTTACTAACACCATTCTGTCAAACTGTGCTGTCAATATACTTGTCCCATTCATTCACAAATAGCAGAGTATATGCCTGGTGAAATAATACTGCAAAAAGATCAAGTTTTAAAATGTAGCCTCTAATTCATTTAATATGTTTTAATTAAAAAAAAAAAAAAAAAAAAAGTGGATGTGATTATTTGCTATGTTTTGTGGAACTGAATATTTAGCCTGATGTATTACACATCACAAAGTATCAGGAATTGGCTACAGTGATTTGTCTTTACACATCAAGTGGTAGTTAATCATCTTAGTTTGTTGGAGAGAACTGTTAGCCATACACTCACTTCTAAATTCCACTGCGTTCAGGTATAACAAAGTGTATTAAAAATACACACCACAAAGTTTAAGAAAAGACATCAGCAGAATCACAGAACTGTTACGTGCAACATAACTGAAACACATGGAGGCTGGAAATGGAAGACAGGACCTCACATTGCAGGCATAGTAAGCATGTAATGAAGGCATGTTCTCTCCTGAGATGTTACCATGGTCAAAGCTTTAATGGGTGCAGCAGCAAAGCTGGTCAGATGTTATAAAGATCAATGAAACTTGAAACATGTTATAGAATTGTGATGATTATATTTCCCATAGTCAGATTTTTTTGTAAGGTAACATTTTAAATGCATGTGTTGCTTAAAAAGGAAATAAACTTCAAGAAGCATCCTCATTTTGCTACAAAGTACCTAAAAAGACACTAAAAGAATCCCTTATTTATAATGCCTGCTTTCTCTTGCGGAATTGCAAGATTTTGAAGTGCAGATGCATTTTGTACAGCCACTAAAGTTTTTGAAGACTCATGTTCAGTTTTACTTTTATTTCCCACAGACCTGTGCATTTAAGCAAATTAAAGACAAAGTAAAGGACACAGAATCATAGAACAGTTTGGGTTGGAAATGACCTTTAAGATAATCTAGTTCCAGCCCCCCCTGCTATAGGCAGGGACAGCTCTCTCTAGACTAGGTTGCCCAAAGCCCCATCCAGTTGGGATGGACATATAACTAACATGAAGCAGAGAATAAATTCCTGCAGAGATTCAAATGATCCCCAAGAAACAGACCTCTCAGATTTCTAAAAGAAATGATATCTCCCTCCAGCAGTCCACAGACTGCTTCTAAGAAATACAAAATACTAGCAAATACTATGAGTTCTGTAGATTTCTATCTCCACCACCAACCTAAAAAAAAGTTGACAGGTTAAAGGGCATTAAGAAACAGTTTATTCCTTTTTGACATTGAAACTTTTCATGATTTTGATTTTAGGTCATTTACATTTATCTTTATAGAAAGCTGAAGCCACTCTGTTGAACTGTTTGACTTACGAAAACTGTAGATGAAATCTACCTCCAAATTTTGAAAACCAACAAACAAAAAGGAGCAGAAGTGCAGATACATGTGAAATTTAGGTAACTAAAGACCTTTGTCAAGAGGAGATACTTTGACTGAACACATGAGGCTGATTGCTGATCAGATAGTGAAAAACAAACAAACAAACAAAAAAACACTTACTAACTCATGATTGAAGGGACCTGGACTGAAGGATGTCCTTGATTTATTTTCTCAGATAAGCAGAGTCAAGTACATCAACTGCTTAGCAGTCAAGAGGTAGTAAATGTTCATAGTTCTTTAGCAACTGTGCCTGTAGTCCTTGAAGACATGTGTCTATGCAAGCTTCTGGATGATTGCACAAATGTACTTATATACAAGGAATAATTTTTAAATATTTAGTTAAGAAGCCTTGAACTCTGATCATTTACTCCTGCTTCAGTATCATATAGGTCTATACAAATGTATCATGCATTCCATTTAGGTTCCTTTGAACCTAAGGGTAAGATGGAAAGAACCACAGGAAGAATATTAGCTTGGATTTCAATAACTGTTTAACTCAGCAAGAATATATTAATGTACTGGATCTGGCTGGGATGGAGTAATCTTTCCACAGAGCAGCCCAGATACTGCTGAACTTTGCACTTGTAGCTAGAACAGAAGTGATATCACATCAGTGTTTCAGGTATTGCTAAGCAGTGCTGTCATAGCAGCAAGAGTTTTCCGAGTCCCCCTAAAGAAGGCCAGTAGGCTGGCGATGGGCAAGAGGTGGAAACACAGCCAGGACAGCTGACCTGAACTGACCCAAGCGATATCCCATATTATGACATCATGCTTTGCAATAAAAAATGGTAGGGGAAGAAGGAAAGAGGAAGACTTGTTAGGAAAGCACTGGTCTTCCTGAAAAACTAATGTGTGCATTGAGGCTTTGCTTCCCAGAAAGTAGATTAACATTATTTAAGAAGTAGAGAATATTATTTTTAACTCCTTTTGCTTCTCCTTCTGTCATTAAAATGCTCCTTTATCTCAACTGATGAGCTTTTTTTTCATAGTATTTTCTCTCTCCGTCTTTCTGTGGAGGGCGAGTGAGAGCATCATGGTGGTACTTAGCAGGTCTTGGGATGTTAAACCACCACAATTACCATGTAATGAAAGACGTGAATAGTTCATGTGAACAATTCCAAAATGGTCTTAAATCAGGTCCTTCCAGTATCAGTAACAACGCAGCCTTGGCGGCGCAGAGCTAGATTTTTTTTCAGCAGAACAGATCAGCTGTGCAGAGATCTAGATTATCAGTCCTGAGGTAGACTACTACATTATCTTGAATGATAAATTCTCCAGCTCAAAGTCCCACTGAAATCATGAATAAATTAAATTGTTAAATTGTACTGTTGGACATGGTGGTCAGTTATTCCCCAAATACCCAGTGGAGTAAAGTTTTCCAGTGAAACTGCTATTTCTACAAAAGAGATGTTAGAAGTGTGCATTATGCAGTTTAAATGCGATTGAAATAAATGCCAAGAAAAACAGTTGCGCATGGCAGATGTTGGAGATAATTTGGCAAGTTTACCGAAAAGTTTTACTGTGCAACCCAATTGATTGCTGTGTATACAAAGTTATCCTATTAGCCAAGATATCTGAAGCTACAACAAAAATTTACGTTTCATGCAGAAGAAGAAAAGATGACAAGGAAACAGAACATTTTTCAATAATAAAGCGTATGATGAGAAAATGTCTTCTACCAGAATAGAACCATTGGAATGCTTTTGTGGTAGAGAACTTTTTGTTTTGGTAAGTATTATAGCTTGTAGGTCATCTGGAGACTGTTTCCAGCTCAGGAAGTTTTTGAGCATGTGGTTAGACCACAAAGTGATCTAAAATGCTTTAAGAAAATGTGGTTCCTTTTTCCTTCTAAATTTCTTTATGTCACATTTGTCAACAAACACTTCACTGCACAAATGACATGTGATTCCACAGCAAATTGCATTTAAGAATTGAGATTTCCTTGCCATCCTCATCTAAGACTCTCTTAAACCACATATTCTTTATGATGGCCAATGAATCTCCTATCATAAAGCTGCATAAGCTCTTAGTGTGCTGGTCTGAAACAATTTTATTATCCTGATAATTCATGATTCCAAGAAGGCCAGCATTGTTTCATGAAGCTCAAAATCATTGGAAGATTCCTTAACTTTCCCACCAGAAATGAGAGAGCCAACACTGTGCCGTGATTGCAAAGACGCACAGAATATTTGGCATTGTAGTCAGAGAGATGTTCTTATCCCTCTGACTGAAACATCTGAATTGCTGTAGGTAAGACCGTCCATACATACAGCACTACAAAGAAGACAGCAAGAAAGCCTTTCCTGCATTTTCAAAACAATTTGAACTTCATACACCTTCTGTAGTCACTACCCATGGTGAACATTCATTTTGCTAACCTCAACTATTCCAAAATTATGAGCAGGGCTTCAAAAAATTATGGGATTGAAATAATGTCAAGACTGTAAGAAAAACATCACTAAATACTGAGGTAATGGAAGCTGGCAATACTAGTGTTGATGTATTGCTTCCAGTCTGAGGGCAGGCTCAGCGAGGAAGTACATATTCCTATGGCCTAATTGCCATCTCTGTTTCAGAGAGCTTCTGAGATGAACTCTTCTCTCCAATTAGCTCCTTTCATTTTAAAAACATTCACAGAAGCTGCCACTGAGCCACAGCATTAAAAGTAGTAATGCTGGACCTCTGAGCATAAATGCGATTTCTTATTAGTCACAAATAAACAAAATATTAATTTGTATTTGCTTATCTACTTACACCTATGTGGTGCTACACTATCTGATGTTTCTCACAACAAATCAGAGCATAAAATGTCACTTAATTTTCTCTATTAGGGGAATTTGGTTTTTGTGAAGTAAGTTATAAAACTAAGCTATCTATACAGTCCAAATAGAAAGTATTAAAATTTTGCTCATTCTCCGTTTTAAACAAAGAGACAATAATACACCAATAATTCACAGAAACTGAAAATACAGTCAGTGAGCACAGGAATGTATTTTATATCTAACCAGATGTATAAGAATTTGATGGATCCCAGATGTTGCAGAAAAGCAAGGCAAGAGCTTAACCATGCAACTTATTTGAAGCAGATATATACTGTATAAGTTTATGCCTCTAATAACAATGTGATGGACAGAGTAAGAGTTTCAGACTGGATTTACTACACACACCAGAAACCAGGACCCTGTCACTAAGCTGTCTGACTGGTCAAAAATGAAAGATACTTCAATATTGACTGTGGGAAAGTAAGACTTTCCCAGATAGCCTTCATGGAAAAAAAAAAAAAAAACACCTATTTTCTTCCAAACTATAACAATTATAAGGAATTGTGAAGGAGGCTCAGAATTCCTGCATTCACTCTAGATGCTTTGGGAAATATCGTGGAGTAATCTTCACATCACAGCTATGTAAACAGGTAAAATCCATAAACCACTTCAGATCTGACAGAGCTATATGCAGCAAGAAAAGGTATGAAGAAAGTCAGTCAAAGATCCAGTCACATCAAAGGCCTAAGCTGGCAGCAATAAAGCAGGGTAAACAGGAGAACAGAGAATGGCAGTGTGGAAGAACAAACATCAGACTTACAAGAATGGAAAGGCTTCACAAGGTGAAAAATCTGGGAGAAACCTTTTCTTTGCCATCTTCTCTGGCTGCAGCATGAGAGGAAAATACAGAGACCAGGCTTTCCTAATATTTTGTATTTGCACAACCAGTTGTGCAGTACAATCTGTTTGCCTGCAGAATGCCCTGCTGTTTGCAAAATGCAGCAACTTTATCAGGAGGTGAAGAGGGACTTTTTTTGCTTTGTCTCCACACATAGTCTACAGTTTTATTTAAATCATTTAGAACAAAAGCATACTGCTAGGTGAAATTTTAAGTTTGTCTAACCTGCAGTTTCATGTGGCAATAAAAATGAAGGGCCTTTTCTCCCTCAACATGCCTTACTAAAATAGAATAGTATCACTTGATGATCAACCTAATGCCCCATTTAGGACTCCCCTTGGTAGAGGAACAGGTTTTTACCTATTTTTGCAAACCAATAACTATGGAGTTGCGGTTTTTTCAATGCAGCTATGGACACCCTCAAAGTAATTTCAACCCACTCTGCCATATATGGCATTGGAACAGCATCAGAAGTCATGATTCTCAGCTTCCTACTTGCTTCGCTGCCAGAGGTCACCATCATTCCAACAAGGATGGTGCTGAATGGGACATAGGAAATATAGAAGTGAAAATGTAAGGAACTTTTTAATATAAATTCCATTTAAATGTTAAAATGAAAAGCACACGGAAATCCAGTGATTACGCATCATTGCTGGATTTTCTAGTTTACAGGGATTGCTACAAAATCTCAAGTTAATAAAGCAATTCATCTTTAAAAGGTACAATTTTAGTGTGCACATAGAAGCTAGTGTATGCATGTGCGTTTATAAGCATTTATAAATACATCTATAAGATAATGGTTCAGGATTTAAGTGAAACAATTTAAAAAACAAATAAACAAATGAACAGAAGGAAAACAACCCCCAAACCATAATTCAGGACTCAGTGGTTTACCTACTTTTTACTACCGTCATTTTAGATAGGAAAATCATATCATCTGTTCTTGTCATAATTATTTAGACAAAATCATTAGCCACTTTGTTCCACTAAATACTCTGTGAATCATTTCTAAAAAGGGAAAATCTGAAAAGCTGTGGTTTACCTGGCCTGCACTTACCTGCAGACTGACCCTGTGGCTATCACAGCTGATGATTTGCCATAAAGTCTGAAAGTTCTTTCACAGCGGTTATTGCATCAGCAGGATTGCACATATTTGTTGTGTTACACACATATGTATTTTGTAGAATGTGCAAATCTAGCATTGAAACTTTCATGAAAGGTGAGGAAAAAATGCTTCTTCTCAGGTAGGAATGATAAAATAGATGGATTAGTTAAAAGGATTAGTGGCAATCTATTGTACAACCTACACTTATTCATATTAGCTTTCTTCACAAAAAGTATTTCCAGAAAAGATTTATTTTGAGACTATGAGTAAAATCTTCAATGGACAGGAAAGTATTTGTATATCATGCTCCAATTTTACTGGAGCTCTAGCCGTGAAATATAAGAACTGCTTAATTCAGCCAGTGCGCAGATACTAACCTTACAGAGAGTGATTAAGTTGGCCATTTAAGAACACAGTGTGGTGCTTTGACAGTTTTCTTTACACTGTGGTGTTTAGTTTAGTTCCATACACATGCAATTTCAAGGAACTTTATTGTTGTAGAGTTGAATCTAGAATATAAAGCACCAGGGACTTTTATGAGCCTGTCTGGACAATCCATACAAAAAAATCCTTGTAGTAGGCAAGTTTAATGCTTTATAACTTCTGAATTTTAATGAATAGGCCAGCATACATGTGTAACAAAGCCCTGTGCTGAATGGACTCATAAGTGTTTTAATGTGTTGCCACTGGCTAAATTCTGAGGAAAGATGGAGTGGCTGAGACATGTGCTTTAGATCACAGTGATGTAGTACATTTTCTTCTCACATCTATAATAATTTGTTCTGGCCAAAGTATTGTGCATAGAATACAGAGGACCAGGAAGCCAAGATGGCCAAAAATCTAGCTGCATCTAAACACTGTATTTGAGCCATCTTTGCCTTTTTTTTTTTTTTTTTTCCAAGCTATTAAATTTTAACTGAGCAATAGCTAATGAGAATGTTCTCTGTGGATGCTGCAGCCAAATGATCTCAATGAAAATTAATACCCGTACAATCAAGGTTTCATTTATCTCCTGCAAACACAGGTCATCTTGTAGCTTTTGGAGTTCTTCTTGCAGTGAAGTCCCAGAAAATCAAGTAAGTTAAAATCTCATTAATGTTGTCTTTTTGTGGTTTTTAGAAGTATACTGTGGCATGTTACTAGGATGTACAAAAATAATGTTTATTAAATATCTATGAGTGCATGATATATGTGACATTAAATATCTGTGAAACTAGATACTTATGCATACTGACTCCAACTCAAACATTTATAATTTTGTTAAACAAAAACAGCATTTTCTGTCTTCCAAAGCACCTCATTGTTTCCTTCCTTCTTATTCCCTCTTTCAAAACACCACCTCACATACCCTATAGCTAATTCTGTACTACTAAACCTGTGCATATCTACACACATGCACACAGACACTTTCCTGGTTTAGAAAGGAAGGGATTTGTTTATGTGAGCAAACCTGAGAATATTATCTAGATCACTCCAAAAGCAATGCCTCCAATTTATTTCCATGGAAACTACAGCAGATACAAAGAGCACAACAGTACCAGTTGACAGAGCAAATTCTCAGCTACAGAACAAATTTTCCATGCAGTCACCACCAGTAACTATACATTTTTACCAGTGATGAACAAAAGTCTGCATTCTGCACTTGTAAAAATCTGTACTAGTAAAGTTGAGCCACTGTTGCCACTCCTGAAATGCACCACCCACAGCCTCACTCTGCCAACATTCACTGTTTGATATCCAGAAATGTTTCAGCAAGTGTCAATGAATTCTAATGGGTGTCATTTTTTTCCACATAGAGAAATTCAATGACATGCCTTTGCTTCATATGCACTTCCATGTCAGACATCATTCTATCAGACTGCCTCTCTGCTGCCATCTGTCAAACAGCAACAAAATATAATGGAACATTGGCAGGAAGGTTCAACCTCTACTGCCATACTACCAACATCTGATTCTGACATTGAGAGCCAACATAATAAAATAGGAGGCATTACTTTTGGAGCAGGCCTCTTATCTCCTGCAGCTGACTCCGTGTCCTGGCTGTGATACGTTTTAAAACGCAATCACCGGCCAAACTAAGAGATCATATTGTAATTTTATGAAGCTAGTGCATTTTTTCTTCTTGTCTGCAGCTGACATGTCCTCCAGAGCTACAGAAAATATAGGTAGGTAAACCTGAGAAGAAAGTAGGTCAAGTGCCAATGCATTTTAGGGCACTCAGAAAAAAAAGCACTCTGTCAGGATTTCTATACAAAATAAAAATACAGACATCTTAAAAAATCTTGGTCTGTTTTTGTTCACATTTCTCTGACTCTAATCTTACATCAAAACATACAAACTGTGCTTTACTTCTCCCCGATCTGGGCCAATCCTATTTCAAGAACACACTTACCCCAGACCATGTAAACTCTAGGCTCACAGTCTGATTAATCTGAAATGTCTGTCCTTGTTCCAGCCCACTACACTTGTCTTTGGAGATGAATGAGAGATCACTAAGCAGGCTGCTGCCTGAGGGCTGGAATTCAGGATCCTCGCACAGTGGTACTACTTGTTGGATATGGTCGGGTGATGTGCTAATGTGCCTGAGTGAGACATGACCCCTGCAGAAAAAAATTCCCTCCTCATTCTTTTCTCCATTTAGAATCATAGAACGGCTTGGGTTGAAACGGATATTAAAAATCATTGAGCTTACACTCTCCTGCTGTGCACAGGTTTGCCACGTACCAGATCAGGCTTGCCCATCCAACCTCTTACTGGGACATCTTTTTTCTAAGAGGGGTAGCATCTGCTGCCAAACCAGATGCTGTCCATGAGCAGTCTAAGCACGGCTTTGCCATGACCAAGAGCAGCACAGTGTTGGCAATCTAGATCCCAGTTACAAGGGAAATACAGCAGAAGGAATTGCCAACATGGACATTGCCAGCCTGCTACAGGACTCAGCTGCGTACCAGATGTAGCCCTAGGGTGCAATGATGTGATCTCTCAGGAGGTAGCATCATATGCGTGGAAAGGATCCCCAGATCACCCTCCTTATTGCTCAATTAATAGATGTCTGCGGTCTTGATCGCAAGATTTGGGCATATAGCTCAGAGGGCACTGAAAGCCAGCCACTACTATTCAAAAGTTGATTGTCCCAGAAATAGCAGATTTAATGAACCAGCTCGGATGTGGAAGCAGACTGACTGCAACATCACACAACTCAGCATGACTTCATTTGTCCTTTTGAAGTCAATTTCTCCTACATAATTTCATCTCATCATTAACTGATTTTGGCTACAAATCTCCTTTCAGACTCTTTTTACCTCTGAAATCAAGGTCAGATGCACATCTGAGACCAGGCAAGCAGCTTATTCTCTCACAACCATAGAAGCAAATTGTCATGGTAGGGATCTGAGGAGGGTGGACTGAATAGCTCAGGTAAGTGCACAGAAGAGAGCATACATATCTTTTTATAAGCTATTCATTGAAATCCAAGTAAATTAGTTTGCATGAGCCATTCTACCACTCTGTTCTTCTATCTGTCATGTTAATTATTGGAGAAAAATGAGAGAATGTATATGAAGAATGTCAGCAAAACCTGTTCATTACCTGCTATCATATGGGTGTAGAGTTTAAGACAAACTTCAGGCGATGCAGACACAGCTCCCTGGACAGACTGCTCAGCTGCCAGAGATTCTAACTGAAACCAGCAGACAGGCTCACTAAACTTGCCTTCATTTGGTGATAAAGTTATTTTAAATCTCTCAAGAGATTCCATTCCACTTAAATGCAGTGTGATAAGCAACATTTAATGATACTATGAGAGCAACAGCATCTGGAATAGTGAGTAATATGTTTTTTTCCTTCCTGTTTTGAGATTTGTGGTGCTTGTGACCTTCACTAAAGAATCAGGTTTTGCAGACAAAAAAAAGGGAAAGAACAAGGCTGAGATACAGTAAGTTTCCCTGAGGAACAGAAGATGAGTGCTGGCACCACTAAGTGTTACACAGAGTTTTGCCAGGTAGGAAGAGAAATAACTACCTAGCCAATTATGACAAAGGGAAAAGAGACATGCATGGCAATCACTAGTCCTTCTTCCCATGAACTCTTAAGCAGCACTGCTCTCTCTGGTAACAGGTGAGGTACCCAAAGAACTGCAAAGAGAAAGATCCTGCTCTTCTAGAAAACACTTTGTCTACAGACACAGGTCAATGTCCTGTAATGCCACACTGCTGCCACTATTTCTGACAGTTACAAACTATAAACCATTTCTGTGTGATTGATTTTTGGAGCTCAGATTGGCACTGTCCGTGTTCCTAGAAACTGCGTCATTGGAAGCTGGCTGGCCTCTAGATCCATTACCAACCACAGCTTCTGTCAGTGACAGCAATCAATAGCTGGGAAACACTGCTTTAGGGAAAAAAAATATCATTCTTAAGTGAATTTACTGAATGCAGACTAAAGCAGCTCTGATCAGTTGGGTAATACAGTTACCTTCTTTTTCCCTCCATCCTACTTTAAAATCAGCCTTTAATTTGCAAGGTTTTTTTTTTTTTTTTCCAAAGTGCAGCATAGGGGAACTGATTCTCTTAGGATTTTTCATTCTAAGTAAAAAAAAAAGTCACTGAGAAACACAATGCATGTGATAAGCTGGAAGGCCACTCCATTAAATATTCTGGATGTACTTTAAAGGAACAAGAGAAATCATCAGGCTCTGGTCTCAGTGGAAAACTAAACAACTAAAAAAACTAAACATATTCTCCACATCCAATAATAAAAAATAAAGTTGACTAAAAGATCTGCAAAAAGGGACAATTTGCTCTGGCACTATCATACAGCATTAGTGTTATCAATCTCTTTTCTCTTACTCCTATTCCACTGCCTAAGATTGTGTCATTCCAGAAATCTACTGACCTTTCCAAATATTTGCCATCATACTTCTCACCAGCTACTTTTGAATTCAAATTATCTTTGACTTTCAATAAAAATCCTACAAGCTGCTTAAATGTAATTTCCTTGGATTGTGGGGAGAATCTGTAGGTTCGCTACAACTATAGATTGTCTCTTTGCCATCTGGATGTGTTCCTGGGCAGCCAGCTCTGGGTGACCCTGCTTGAGTAGAGGTTGGCCCGAATGACCTCCAGAGGTGCCTCCTCAGCCAACCTCACCTATTCTGTGATTCATGCAATTACTGTAATTACTGTGAACTTATCTGGATGCAAAATTGTGTTACTTAAATCAGAATAAATTCAGTTGTAGTTGGTGAAAAAAAACTTGGCCCTGTTTTAAATACCTAGTAGAAGCTGGGTAAATGCCTTGATGGGTGAGAGCAGGAGAATGCTACAACCACAGAAAAATAATACTTTTGAAGAAGAATTAGGTCCAATTCTTTGCTTTCATTTCCCAAAGTGCTGTCATTACAAGAATTTACTAGCCCACCTTCAGGACGTATAGAAAAGAAATGAGATTAGGAAAATGAAAACATTTTTGGCTGCGTATCTAACAGGCCGTACCGAAAAAGTAGTCCACAGTACCTGATAGCTGATTTCAAAGGTTTGGGAAGAAATGAAAGCACCAAGTACTGCCTGGCCTGAGAAATCGTAACATGGATGTTGATGGTAAAGGCAGAACAAGAAGGATAAGATGTCTGCCTAGCAGTGCTGGCCAACCACAATACGCCCTCCTGGAAATGGAAATATGTTCATGAGTCATTACTGTGCTGAGAGGACCCCTGCTGACAGCCCAGTTACAGTAAAACTAAAAAGACAACAACTTAAACAAAAAACTTGGCCAGAACAGAGAATCCAAAAGCCAATACCATAGCATTCAGGACTAAATATAACCACAAAAAGGAATCACAAAAGGCGATGGCATAGGCAGCAGCAGCTCATCTATACCTTATGCTGGTGAGCCATGGAGGCTGTATGAAAGACAAGCACAAAGCACAGACAGACAGCCAACATAACATAGTCTGACCAAGAAAAACCTTCAGCCGTCTACCAATGCGTCAGAAGAGAACCCTGTGAGAACTGAAATACTCAAATACACAAAGCAGCAGAGGTAGCAGCTACAGAACTGAAAACAAAATGTCACTCTTACAGCATCCAAGTAAATCTATTCATGCTGCAAGCTGAAGAAATCCATATCAATTAATTCTATACGCCTCAGTAAGGTTAGTTTTAGAGGATGCCTCCAGCAAACAATTCCTGTTAGCCTAGGTTAATGATGAGTTTTTCTAAGCAGCAGCTGTGGTACACAATCCTATCCATGTGCTTCCTTAAACAAACTCAAATTTTCTTTCCACCCTGCTGAACATTCAACATGTACTGAATTTAAGTTCTGCAATAAATCAAGGCATTTAAAAATAGTGAACATTTGCGTTTACATGAGAACAAGAATTTTGAGATAATTACTCTGAAATTTGGAAGTGGAACCAAGCAGTATGTCTAATTAGCTTGAAACGTACTCCTGCTTTTTGGAGTTAGATTGGAAAGGATTTGAAGGGTTTGAATTTCAGAAAGTGTTGCTCAAATACTTAAGCTTTTACACCAGTCTTAAAGTTCAGCATGTGTCACAAACCACTGTAATAATAATGATGGTGATAATAAAACTTTGATAGCAGCCATCTGCCCATTCCAGACAGTTGAATCATTTCCAGTGCTCCCTGAGAGCCAGCACTGACATGGATTTTTATACACTATATCACAGACAGTATATGCAGGGTCTGCAGTCGAGACCTTTCTGTAATGACGTCAAAGAGGTTGTGCAGCCAGCATTTAAAATTGCTGCAGGCTTGTCCTAATGACATTAGGATATAACAAATGAGGAAAGGAAGATATGTACATCAATGCTACAATAACAAGCAAGGACAGCGCACTTAGCTCTGCAGGCAGCACTTAGGTTATCCTCCATGGAGCTGCTCTCTGAAGTTTGCGTCAGTGGAGGGGGTGGGGTGTGAATTCCGTGATGAAGAGGCATAACTCAGCTGGGGGACTTTTCAGTGTGAAGTCTGGAAAATAATAAAGAAAAAGACTGAACTCAAACAAAAAGCTCTAAAGCATAGAGGCTTTAGCAAAATGGTTCAATTTTCTTCTTGCAGAGACAAGAGCCGGGTATACTGCTAAGAATACTCTATGGAACTCTATAGTTGAGGATTTTTTTCAAGAGCAAAAAACCCACAAACTTGAAATAAAATAATCAAACAAAATATTCAAATGGCACTCAGTCTGCTAGCAGAGGTATATAATGACTTGGTTGGCTTCAGCCCTGCTGTTAACCTAAATGCATAGGTATGTGTGGCCACATCTGAGCTGGAGCTTTGCTGTTATGCACAGAGCAACACAAGTGTAAGCTTTTTCTCTAGTACAGCAACCTATGAACTGTCTCTCTCTCCCAATGCACCTGGATCTGTCAGGCCTCTGGGTACACTGGAAGCTTGCAGCGGGTATTTATATAAAGAGAGGCAGGAAAGCTCAGGTTTGGGAAGGTTTGGAAGCTTTGGGTTGCTGGAAGCTTTGGTAGACGATTTTGTATATTTAAAATCCAAACTACTAAGCAGTTGATAGTTTTCTGACAATAAGCATATATGTATGCTGCAACAGGTGATAAAATTCCAAACGTACTGGATCATTAACAGTCCTCGTGAAATAAGGAGTAGGTGTGTACTCAGTGGAAGCTGGTGCTCTATTCATCATATAAAATACAGTTCTTGGAATGGTACCCTTCATGACTAAGTTCTGTAAATATTCATATCCATGTCAGTGAGATGACTACTACTACTTATATAAAATATATTAATAAATCTTTGTTATTTTCTGTATCTCTGAAATATCCTTATTTAGCTGTTCAAGCTAATAGCACAATATGAACATTCAGAGTTCCTTCATGACCTTACTTAATTTTTTCTTTATATTTTCACTTTGCTTAACACAGTATCTGCATCACTCCAGATGTCTGTCTCTGAATGGCTATATAGTTTATCATAACTACATTTAGCAAAAAATCAAAATTTGAAGTTTTATTCCTTCAAACTTTACTTCTACCACATTTTATGGAAATCACTACAAAGACCTTATGAAAACATCATTTAAGAGTTACGTTTGGTAATGTTTTCAAGCTTTGCTTGTAACTATCTAACTGCATTGCAAAAACATACTATTAAAAGTATCTTTTCTTGAAAGGAGCCTTTTGGGGACATTTAAAGGTTCCAGGTCTCTACATGTGATGAGTGAAGAACAGAAGCAATCCCACATGAAAGTGTCAAGTGTTTCCAGGTAACGTCAGCATATGCTTTCACACTTTTTGTCTGTTTACTTGGTTTTAATAGTACAACATACTCACACAAGCAAGTCAAGAAGGCCTCAAGCCCTCAGAGACCATAATTTTCAGCAAGGAAGAAAATCTTGATTATTTCTGAAGACAGACAGAATACTGGCAATTTTTATGGTACCCAACAATATTGGTGGAAATTAATTTCAAAAAGCTGTAGGAGCCAAACACAAAATAAAAGTAGCAGATTTCAGACTGAAAGTTTGAATGGACTTTAGTTCTTGTAAAAGATCTTGTAAGAAATACCCCCATAGCTTATTGGGGAAAACAATCAAGTCATGATAACAAAGCAGGTTAGCTCCTTGTAATAAGGAAAACTGTTCATATATTCTGTACTAAACTCTTTGCCTGTTGTAATAAATGCAAAATAACCTGGTTAAGAGAGAGGCATAAAAAACAGAAATGTACATTGCTGATGAAAATGTGTAGCTAATCATGGTGACTATGTTACAAACTGCTGGTTTGTAGCTGAGAATTTGCTCTATCCAATAAACTATCAAATACTATCAAATACCGTTATTGTGCTCTTTGTATCTGCTGAAATTTCCATGGAAATAAGTAGGAGGCAGTACTTTCGGAGCAAGCTGTTTGTATTTTTTAATGTAGTACACTTCTATGAAATTTCGATATTGTTAAAATAATCAATTTTAGAGTGCTTCCACTGATATATTTCTTTCAGACACATAAATACACAAGGTCTCCAGAGATAAGTATTATTATCTGCATGTTTGAAAAGCTATGTTTGACAACTGTTCAACGCATACCCAATGGAAGTTTCTAAAATATCCTCCTTTTTTAGTGAGCGAAGAACTAAGAAAGATTTAAGTCCTCATCTAGCCCTGGTTGCTGATGAAAAAGTACAAGTGCAATAATGCAGTCAGTAGAAAAGAAAGGCTAGGTTGACCTCTGATCCTGTAGTTTAAGGCCTGGACATACAGTATGGCAACAAAACAGTCTGACACAGACATGGACTCCTAAAATCATAGGACTTGCACATGGGACTGCACAGCATGTCCCAAATGTCAGGAAGAGTGAGATACTTCCTAAGATGATCTATTGCACAGCATACTAGGCATCTCATCTGCATCAGACCAGGGCATGCAATAATGCTAACAATGGCATATGTTTGGCATACGTTTAGGGCATACACTTTGGCCTTATTATTTGGTCATTCTGTTGCCTAGCATAACTGCAGAATTCTGAAGCAACTAGAGAAAGATTCATGCAGCATATATCCCAAACAGAAAAATCAGGGAACACATGGAAAACAGCTGAGGATCAACAATGTGTGTGCTCAGTGCCACCTCCACATTAAGTCTGGGGACAGAAATGTATCTGGCCATAACGCAAAACAGATAGTCTCCGGTTACAGTGTTTGTTCTGAACCTCTTCCAACCACTCACTGAACTCCATAAAGTGACAGAAATATTTAGCAAATGCTTCCATGATGATACTTCTACCACTTATCTTAGGAAAAGGCTCACTTGATATCGGCCTCCAAGGACAGAGATAACTCAGCAACTGCAGTACAAAGGACTCAGCCAACTACTTGACTGCTGAACTCAACATTTTATTGTCAGTTTTCCCAGATGCTCACACAGCGTGTCTGAAACTTTTTCGATCCCAACTGACAAACATTTTTTTTGTAAGGAAGAGAGAAAGGAACTTAGGAGATTACAAATTCAGTACATAAAAGACATTTCAGTAGAAATATAAATACAGAAATTGCATGGTGCTTTTTTTCTGGGCTAAGAAACATCAAAAACGTGTATCACAAACCTCAGTGGTTGATTGCAACCTACTATGTTGATGTTGCATTCTTACTCTTAGTCTATTCTTGTGAAACACCCTAGATTCATTGCATGAAAGCCAATGACTGTCTTGAGGGATGTAACAGACAGGGCCCTGTAACAGAAATACAGGGCAAATATTGGTTTCAGAATTTCCAGAGGGGGGGGAAAAAAAAATTCAGGTCTTTGGAATAACTAGTCAAAACTAAATCCTGTAAGACTTCCATATTAGAAGTCAATTTTCCAGTTGGAAAGAATGAGTTTGGCTGCTTCTATCTTTGAACTTTCACACCACACACTGTTCATATAGACATAAAATCTCATAAATCCAAAGCCTTCTAAACAAGAGAGTGGAAAAACGGCTGCAGACTTTCAGAACTGATCTATTCAACTGTTACCTCAGAGATACTTTGAGAAACATCTATACATTTTTAGAAAATTTGAATCAAGACATAATTTTCATAGCAAAAGATCTCTCTAAACAGAATTTTCCTAAATATTCATTTTATCAATGTTCTTTTATTTTTTTCTGCTCATTTAAGATTTTGATTTTGATTTGGGATCTTTTGGGGTCTTTTGGGATCCATTACCTGCTAGGATTAATTCCATTAAAAAAAAAAAAAAAAAGAAGAAGAATTTTAAAAACATGGATAGTATGGATAGTGTATAGAGATGGGATTGCTTAGAGTACCTTGTTCAGCACAAGCAGATATTATTTTTATAACTTTTAGTATGTCCAAAAAAAAAAAAAAAACCCACAATATTTTTTAAAGTTTCTGATTAAAATGGTAGCCTGTTTTAGTTCCAGAAACTCATTTTTTTTATATTCCACTATCCAGGGAAATAATAAATACAAAAATTCAATTTCTATTAGATGGAGTAATTGGAGTTATAAAACAACCATTTCTTTAGGATCTTATATAGCACTCCTTGCACGTCACAGCATTTTTCCAGCATAAAACAACAGTCAAACTTCTCTTTTTGTTCATATATTCTCAACTTAAAAAAAAAAACACAAACCAACATTTTCTTTCAATTTTGTATCAACACCATGTAAATGGCACAGCTTAGTTTGTATGCTGAACTTGAATGCCAGCATCCAAAATAGAAGGAATGATGGCAGTCTTAGTACTTCTTTTTTCATTTCCCAGTTTCTTCTCACTTCTCTGGCCATCAATAACTTACTGCTGCATTATCCTCCTATTCTCACTGAAAGTCATCAATTTAAAGGATGTTAAATGAGGTTAAAAAAACATCTCAGCTCAAAGTGCTTTCTGACATACAAAATGCAGGACAGAAATCAGTGCATGCAAACAAAAGCAAATTTCTGAAAGTTTAATTCCACTAGGATAGCCTTTGTGCGTTGAAGAATCCCACAAAAGGAAAAAACAAAGAAGGTCACCTAAGATAAACTTTTTCAAAACTTGCTTTAACCTGTAAAATTTTACCATATTTTTTCATAACTTAGTTACCATTTTTTGCAAAGTATAATGCATGATCTGTTTGTTAAATCAGGAGGCTCTTCTGTTCATTGCCAGTTTGTGGGTTACTTCCAAAATCATTCATAAAACAGGTCTTCATGTGCCTAAATGTGCAGAATTTATATCTTCTTTTATAATTTACCTTCACACTTCTAAAATACTTCATCAAAGAAGTCCATTCAGTAGCACCGTTTAGGCTTTACACATTTTCATGAAGCAAGTATAATTATCTGTCATTACATATGAATAACCTCAAATGTAACCCCATGTTTATTCTATCTAATGTTAAGAATCCCGATTTTAGGCTCTCTCAATGTCCAAGAATACACAAAAAGCTTTTCCAGTGAAGAATTCATTCAAAATTTTGACAAAGGTCACTCTGGAGGGTCCTCAACAACGCTGTAATTTTAGACATCTGGCTTAGATATCTCTGAAAGACCAGACACTTTTAGCTCCTCGGCAGCTAAACCTGAATGAATTGCATCCACAAAACTGTTGGAGCACAGTGGGAAAACACCACAATGTTTAATTTTAGGCACCTAATCTAAGGGTAGTCACTGGAGCCTCCAGTGCTAGCTCTGAGAACTAAGTTCTGACTATGTAGATGTTACTAAATTCAGGCAATATCCTACACTACTATGACAATATGGTCTCTCTTTCATTCAGAATACTCCCTCTATCATCAGAATCCAGAACATGGTGTATGTTAACATCTTCCAGCGGAGATTTCTTGCCAAGACACAGTGCTTTGCAATACCAGCTCTCAGACAGATCAGCTGAACATCTATCTGACTTCTAGAATGCATAGGCATTATTCAGTAGCAGGCTTAAAAAGAAATTTATATGAGAATTAAAAGAAATAGTTCCCATTCTCAGTTGAACGAAGTTACAGAAGAGGTACATCATCATCATAACTATATAATGAGGGAGAAATAAAGGACTGGGAAAATATGACAGTGTTTCACAGGAAAAACTGTATGTCTTCAATCTTGTGCTTAAAAATGAACCATACAGAGAAAAAACACTGGCTGGGTTCTGAAGAGAAGACACAAAGGCAGTTGCCCTCGCCTTCTCTGTTGCACACCATGGAGCTGCTGTGCGAAAGACGTGCAATACGACAGCATGTGCAATCAGAGCAAAGGCACAATGACAATCTTACCAAGATTTTCTGGTCCAGCAGGAGCTGTGAATGCTGGGGGTCAGAGCTCAAGAAAGAGGTCATTCAAATGAAAAGGACAGAAAAGCAAATTTAAATATATATGAAGGAACTATACCATTTTAGAGTAGGCTGAAGAAAATCGGGCTGTTTTATCTGCAGTATAAAAAAATAAAGAGAGAGCACACAACAGAAATCTTCTGTTATAGAAAAAGTTGTGAAAAGGAGGAGAATAACTTTTTTCTTCATGGTTAAGGCTGATGAATTTGAAAGAGAGTGGGAAAAAAAAAGGGAAAAATTACAATTTAGAAAATTCCCATCTATGGAGGGACAAATTGAAAAGAGACAACTAAAAGCAAGATGCCTTAATATCTAACAGCAGTATTTGAACTCTAAGTAGAAGGTGTGTGAGATAAGGTGACACGAGACTTTTCCCTCTTACACTACTCACAAAATAGGACATCACCACAAAATTGTTTTCTTATGCAGCCTCCTTTAAGCATTGGTTTATAGCTGTCAGCATTGGACTGACTGAATGAAACTGAATCTCTTAGGGCTCATTGTTTAGGGTTACTTTCCAGTACTGGAATATATTAAATACCACTAGAAGAATTCATCTTATCTTATCAAAGTCAATCTGCAACTCCTCTTCATTTCTGGGAGTGCTTAAAAAAATAAATAAATAAATTCAACGTATTGCTCCATATTGTGATAAAATCCAGGCACATACCAAATACTTCTCAAAACCTTTATTCTTAGGGAAAGAAGAGAGGACCAGAGTGGATATATAACATGTTCCAGTCAGTCTGACGGATCACTGGATAAGGACTTCAGGGCATGCCAGAAACTACTTCTGGGCTTCAGAGAGGATATATGGCCAACCTTTAGTAATACATCAGATGGATGGCAGGCTTGGCATTGGAATGGTGTTTCTGAACATCTACACCTCTTATCACTTCCGATGAGACAGTGACAAAAATGCACACACATACTTTGAATCTTTTTAATACAAAACCCATTTGTAGCACACGTTGACTTACCAATATTTAGAAATTTTTTTTTTTTCTTTGGCTTATGACTTTTCATGTCTTAGCCACTATAGGTAAGACATTTGTAACATTCATGATTTACTATAGGCAGAAAAGAAGGTCTTATAAATACCCTTCATTGCAGGAAACTGCATCACGCATTTTGAAAAGAAAAATGGTAAAAAGCTAAATCTATTTTCATTTTCTCCTATAAAGTCAAAAAGATTTCAGGGGGCTTCTTTCTTGGTGAACTTTCTTCTTCATTTTTCCTCTCTTGCTTTCATCTATTCCAAATTCTATAGTCTTTAAATAAGTGAACAAGTATCTTATAGCCAGAAGGAAAAAAACGTTACTAACTTGGCTCATGTTTGCAAAGTCAATAGGGGTTTTCTAGTATTTTCTGAGGACTCATAGGCACGTTATGGCAAGGATACATAAAACAGACTTCTAGCATGGCATTACTAAGATGGACAAATCATGTATTAATTTTCAAAATATTTCAGAGATACAGTATAGTCAAAAGAAAAAAAGGCATTAAGTGATTTGTTGTCTGTATGCTGTTTCCTACATAGGACCAAAATTACTTTTTTTTTCCCCATCACAAGAAATTACCAATATGAAATATCCTTCTTAAAAAGAACATAATTTAACTAGAAATAATTTTAAGTAGTTGCATTCTGGTTTTGATTAAGGTGAACTGATGCAATAAAGATAAATTGCTGATTCCTGGGTTTGAGTTATCAAGAATGAAACTAAGAGGACTTTCCTTGTATAGAGCCAATATTAATTATTGGCAGTTAATGGCAGAATTATAGGTCAATTTTCTTTTTATATAAAACTTTATTAAATGAACTGAACCATATGCACCATGTCATAATGGGAAACATCAATAAACTCTTACAGAAATTTTTATTTCATTTATATGGTGCAGCTTGTTGTAAGAGTTCATGTTCTTCAGCTTTGATACAGCTGCACAGCATTCAATAGTTTTGCCTGCTTTTGTTAATTTAACGTCAAGAAGAAGAGACAATTTTGCTTTAATATTCTATAGAAAGTTTAAATATTCTATGTCAAAACTAATTTACCAAGCTAAGTTCAGAGGAGGAAGTTTAGTTCATGCTAGGAACAGAAGTTAACACTTAGTAAGAAGTCAGTACAGGGTTACTAACAATAGACAGAGAAGTTTCAGAAACAACAAATCCTCTTCTAACATTACATTACATGCTATTCACACCTCCTTGTCACCTAGATTCTGACTACCCTGCCTTCTGACTGCCCTGCCTTATCTTTCTTGTTCCAGATTTGTTTATGTATAAATTTCTCTTTCAGTTGACATTTTAACCGAGTTAACAAAGTGTTTTCATACCATAGCTCTGTTTCTTGTAAATTTTCTCTTTCCCTGTTGTGCTTGAGAAAAATGACACAAATTGAAGCAGTCAACAGCAAGAGAAAATGACCACTGGAATATCACTAATATGAGATAAACAAAAAAAAAAAACAACCATGGGTGATGCCTCACGTATCTCCCAGGTTGCTGCTGTAGCAGTAGAGAGAGGCAAAAATGAAAAAGTTCACAAACTTTTTATGCATCAAAATAAGACAGCGCTGTGCACCAACAAGACATCACAAGTGACACTAGTTTTATTATCTCCTTTTGTCCTTATGTGAAATCACTTACCTCTATAGATGACTTAATCAACCACCAATGTTTCCTCTTTTTTGCTTGTGATTTTCCTACATACTGCTTGACAATTTGGAAGTCAAGGAATAAAGGAACTTAATTTGGTCCAGCATTGCAGATTTTTGCAATTACAGACTTTTCTGCTCTGCAAATACAAATGACATAAAATGACAAATACAAATGACATACAATGAAATAGCTTATTTTTATCTATTTCACAATTTTCAGACAGAATAGTGTAAAGCTTGTTTGCTTGACTAGTCTTAAGTTGGATGTGAGACAGTTGCCTCAGGTTGCACTACAGGAGGTTTAGATTGGATATCAGCAAGAAATTCTTCATAGAAAGAGTGGCTAGGCATTGGAACAGGCTGCCCAGGAAGGTGGTGCAGTTGCCATCCCTGGAGATATTTAAGAGACATGTGGATGTAGCACTTAGGAAAATGCAGAACTTGATGCATTATGTGGATGTTTGGACTTCATAATCTTAAATATCTTTTCCAAACTAGATGATTCTATGATTCACCTCTGAGTGATCCATTTGTTCTGACTGTTTCCCTGGAAAAGATAGGCAGTAACATCATAACAGTTCAAATCAGGTTGGTTTTGGGAAAGTCCTTGAACTTACTATAACTGCAGGCAGTTCTGATGTCAAATAAAATGCATTCAGTAACTGTGATCTGCAAAAAGCCAGCAGAGACTGTTTAAATGAATGTTCATGATGAGAACAAAAATCAGTTCATGCTATTTTGTATAGGACATGAAACTCTCTTCTTTCAAAAGAAGAGGTCAGGAATTTGAATCTCAAATTTATCCTATGGAAACTCTATGGTTATTGGTGACTGACACATTCAATTGTGACCATAGTGATAGTGATTTCAGATCATCATATGCAACTTCTTGTCAATGTTTTTAGTGCAATCTGAATGTGCTCCAAATAATATAGCTAAAAACCCAAATAAGATGTTGATTTCCTGTAGGAACAAGAATATTCCAACATATCTAGAAGAAGCTTTTCTTCATAACAAGAGAAATCACATTGCTGAGTTTAAAATTATTTCAACTCCAATTACTCTGTTGGCCAACCTCTTCTTCCCCACCCAGCCAAGGACTCATGCCAACATCTAGATAGATCCTTGGCAGACATTTTCATGACATGGTTGGCTTGAAAAGGCACGGGAGGAATTCCAGCACTGAAAATTCAGCTGCAGGTGGAAAAGCACAATCTGGCATATGCAATGGCAGTCATCACTACACATTGGCATTTATAATATATTTTTCTGGCTCAAAAAAATGTGTGATCATAAGCACTTTGTGTAGCATTCAATTACTGCATACAAGCAACTCTATCACTGCATACACAGCAGTATGATTGAATCATTGGCTTACCTTTGAAATAAATCCTTAAATATCACAAGCCCTTAATCAGTTTGTATTTTGTTCAACTGATGTCATCATTCCTGAATAGGAAGGAAAAGGTGCTTCAAATCCATCTCTGAACAAATGGCTGAGAATGGTACCACAACCTCAATAAGATGCACAGCTAATAGTCAGCAGCATCCTCTATTCATTGTAATGGATGAGTGCAGATCTGGACTGCAGTTGCCTGATATATTTGAAGGTCTTTATATGCAGGCAAATCCCTCTCTAAGGATCTCCCCTGCCAAGAGACAGTAAGGCATTTTAATGATTAGTGACTTCAACAAAACAAAGTTGTTGTTGTTGTAGTAATTAGCACAACTCTGGTAACATCTGAGTTCTTTATTTGGATTTTGGTTCAGAGACACCATCAATGGCCCTTTGTAAAATTATATAAGTGTGAGGGGTTGGGACTTCCAGAGTTGATCTTGTCTCAGAAAACCTACCAGGTATAGTCAAGGAATGACTTCCTATTTCTAGAGCTCATTCACACTCTGCATAACCTGGAAACCCAGTGTTGAGTGCAAGCAGGCAACAGCAGATGAGCCTGTCTTAGCAGTAATGTGACAGAAATCACAGGGATAGAGAGTCTTCCTGTTATAATTTGACTGCTGTAAGCCGTGGGAAATTCTGGATGAGTGGACTAAAGAATCTCTTGGGGGGCATGATGCTGTCTCCCCAGGAAGCCCATCCAGAGTGCAAGCCAATGGTGCTCTCTTATGCTCAGTGATGTCTTCCAAGCCTTTGACTCCTTCATCAAGTTTGCAAGTTAGCTGGGCTTCTCGCAGGAACAACAGTAATTCTATTTCATGTGTATCCTTCTGGAGGGAAAAAGAATAAAAATAATTAATTGCTCTGGGGAAAAAAAAAGAAAAAAAGAAAAAAAGAAAGAAAGAAAGAAAGAAAAAAGAAAAAAAGAAAAAAAAAAGAAAAAAGAAGTATTTCCAGAAGAGCAAAATGCTACTTTGTGTCAAATGTTAATGACCCTGGGTTTGCGTCACCTCACCAAAAAAAGACCAGAAACCCAGCTGATGTAGAAATTGGTGACACAAGGCCACACAGGCTAGAAACCAAAGCCACTTGGTAGATGAAGGTCTAAAACCAAAATTCAAGCCTGCTTCACAAAAGTTTGGCAAAATGGGAGATTACATTGCGGAAATAACTTGCCAGATTGCCTCCCATTCTAACAATAAGATATTTAGGACAGAAGACAGCACTGCAGAACTGCCCTTGATTGGTCCTGAAATACTACCATAATATTACTACTACTGTTGTTGTTGTTATTAATATTAGAGTTTTCAGAGGAATGGGAGGGATTATTTTCATGCCATTTCGGAAATAGGAAGAAGATAAAAACAGATCTTATCTGAAATGCTGACAATTAAATATAATGCTCACCATGCTTAACTTAAAAAACTGAAGAACTTAAATAAGCCTATGATAACTAATGCTAATTTATTACTAAAGGAAAATTGAGTTAGAAATGAACAATTTTCAAGCCTTATTAAAATCTCAGTTCTTAAAAAGTCTTCCAAAATTGAAATAACTTCTTTTTCACTATGAAACAAAGAATTTGCTGCCACAACAGGACAAGTTATTTTTACATTTAAATGAAAACACCAACACCTAGAAATGACTCAGCAAGGAAGCATATTTTCCAATAGCAAGAGCAATCCAAGCAAAGACCCTTAGCATAATTTAGAAACATAACTAAAAGAAATTGGGTTTGACATATAACGAAGTTATTTTCATTCACATTCATCTTCATCTGGCAAAAAAAAAATGGCAATGGTAGACTAAAGTACATCTCACAAGAACTAATTCCTGACTGCTAGTTTTAGAGCAGCTAAAACTTTATTTCATCTGTTTGCCATGTATTACCTTAACACTTTAATTACAATTTCTCAAGCTTTTCTGCATAAGTGATATTATTCTCTCCTCCCATGAAACATGGACCCTATCATCCTACAACAATGAAACAGGGGCCAAGAAGTAGGTAGGGGTCTTGGGACAAAAAAAAATACTACATTCTTTGCCCCAGGCTGGGTTATATACATATATATATTTTAATTATTATTAGTCACTATAACTTATACTGCTCAGACACCCTATCCATACATAAGAAACGAAACTAAGAAAGTCGTTTTAACAGGGCAAAACCAGAACTCCAAATACAGATTCCTCCACATTATTCAGACTCCAGTCACTGAATCATAAACCACATTCATGGTTTTGGCCCTGAATCCTATGCAAACATTGTAGAAGCACCTCTTCCAGTGAGGTTCAGCTACAGCCAAAATCTTTATGGAACAGTTTGTCACTTTCCCAAGATGGAGATCAGAGTTCAAACTTTCACAAAGCAGCAGCTGATCCATATTGCTACAGGTGAGGACTGTCCCAGGAAAATGAGCAGAAGGGACAGCATTACCATTCTGATGTGAATTATCATCAAGAAGTTTGTCAAATCCTTTGACTCTCATTAATCAGAACCTGAGTCCTGGACCTGACTTGTGCACCAAACTGAAATTCTGACCTATGTCTGATGTAGATTTCAACACTGCCTTTTGAATTTATCTTTATGCAAACCACTCATTTTCTGTGAGAGCACAGACTGTGTTTTTTCTTTCTCTTGTACATAAAGAAACAAATAAGAAGAAATGTGCCCTGGCTATAAATAGAATTCCTTAATTGCCTAACCTGCTTCAATTAATTCATTATACAATTACAGCTGCCAGTTTTTCACTATGAAGAGTCCTTTTAAACTGCTTCTCCAGAACTATGATTTAAACAACACAAAATTAAGAATTTCTAAGTGCAGCAAAACACAGACAATTATAATCAACACTGACAAATTCTAATTTGACAGTAGGCATAATTACCAACGTAGGAAATTACTGCTATGATAATGTTCAATAGGAAGCAATGACATCTTCGGTAACTTGTGCTCAGTATTGTCTGCAGTCACAAAATTCCTACATTTAAGTACCTAGCACAAATGCTGAAGGTCCAGCACTCATGATTTTTGGGGGGTATCCCAGGATTTTGTGGAATTAGGTTCCTGCAAGCAAAAGACTCTTTGCCTGACATGTTCCCCCCTTAGAGAGTATGAGAAGATTCAGAACATGTAGCTAAGTCTTAGGCACACAGTGAAGAGAGCCAATGGCACAAAGTAGATCTTGGTTTCTGGTCACTTCTCTCAATGTCTGCTATGGAAGAGAGATTATAGAAGAAACCGCTGTGTCTGGGAAGATCATGGAGCATATCCTCCTAGAAGTTATGTTAAGGCACATACGAGACAAAGAGGTGAGTCAAGACAGCCAGCATGGTTGCTTGCCTGACTAATCTGGTGGCCCCCTATGATGCAGTAACAGCATCAGTGGACAGGGAAAGGGCAACGCATGTCATCTACCTGGACTTCTGCAAAGCCTTTGACATGGTCCCTCACCACATCCTTCTCTAATTTGGAAAGGTAGAGATTTGAAAGATGGACTGTTCGATGGATTAAAGATCTGGTTGGCTGGTTGCAGCCAAAGTGTTGTGATCAACGGTTCTGTGTCAGGGTGAAGGCCGGTCACGAGTGGTGTCCCCCCAAGGGTTGGTCTTGGGACCAGTGCTCTTCAACATCTTTATCAATGACACAGACAATGGAATCGAGTGCACTCCCAGCAAGTTTGCACATGACACCAGCCTGAGTGCTGCAGTCAATATGCTGGAGAGAAGGGAAACCATCCAGAGGGACCTAGACTGGCTGGAAAAGTGAACCTAATGAGGTTCAATAAGGCCAAGTGCAAGGTATTACGCTTGGGCCAGGGCAATCCCAGGTATTTATACCTGGGGGGAAGATACCCTTGAGAGCAGCCCCGTGGAGAAGGACTTGAGAGTCCTGGTGGACAAGAAGCTGGACATGAGTCAGCAGTGTATAACTATATCCTGAGCTGCATTAAAAGAGAGGTGTCCAACAGGGAGAAGGAGGTGATTGTCCCCCTCTACTCAGCTCTTGTGAGGCCCCATATGGAGTACTGCATCCAGGCCTGGGACTCGCAGTACAGGAAAGATGTGGAGCTCTTGGAGCAGGTCCAGAGGAGGGCCACTAAGATGATCAGAAGGCTGGAGCACCTCTCCTATGAGGAAAGGTTGAGGGAACTGGGCTTGTTTAGCTTGGAGAAAAGAAGGCTCCAAGGAGATCTCATTGTGGCCTTCCAATACTTGAAGGAAGCATATAAACAGGAAGGAGAACAGCTGTTTATGAGGGTTGGTGGTGATAGAACAAGGGAAAATGGCTTTAAACTAGGATGGGAGCTTTAGGTTAGATATTAGGAGGAAATTTTTCACACAGAGGGTGGTGACACACTGGAACAGGTTGCCCAAGGAGGTTGTTGATGCCCCATCCCTGCAGGCACTCAAGGCCAGGCTGGATGTGGCTCTGGGCAGCCTGGTCTGGTGGTTGGCGACCCTGCACATAGCAGGGGAGTTTAAACTAGATGATCGTTGTGGTCCTTTTCAACCCAGGACATTCTGTGATTCTATGATTAATTCAGATATGCTCTTGAAGTTTTGACAAGCTTTTCTGTTTCAGGAAGTGATTTTTCTTTTTTAATCTTGAAAGTTTTTCTCAGTTTCGGTTTTATTTCTGACAGAATGGCTCAATCTTTTGTCACTCTCTCCTAGGATACAGTCAATCAAACTGACCTTATTATAGGAGCTTAATGAATGACAGCATCTCAGCCTAGCTTGGTAAACAATGCAATTGATTTTCAAGGACAGATAGTCTCTCCTGTCTTGTTATAATCTTAGCTGTTCTTGTTAGCTTGTCCTTGTCCTCAACAGTGGGTCAGAGGGCTTATTTAGACTGGGAAATGAAACACAAAGGAACTGTAAAGTTAACTTACTCTGCAAGTAATTGATATTTTTGTAGTTTGTGGAATATTTTAAAGAAAAAGCTGAACAAGATGAAAAATTACATTAGACCATGCAATGAAGATTGAAGAAGAGCAGTATTCACATCTGATCTGCAACATTTACAGTCATCACTGCTTCAAAGAGTTGACAATGTGACAGAGAAAATCAGACCCACTTCAGAAGTTTGGTGACAGTGCAGAAAGAGAAAAAAATTTCAGTTTCATAAAATGCATTGTAATTATTATCATCCTCCACTTTAAAATCACAGATAATAATATTTCTTTACACTTTACTTAGTAATATTGCTTTACAGTTATACTCTGGCTTGAAAAACATTAACAAACATCTTTAGAATGAAACCTTGGCCCTATTAAGGTTAACTGAAGTTCAGTCACTCAGCTTAAAAAAGCCAGAGTTCATATTTATAATATTCTCATTTTCTATTATTGAGCATTCTCTTTCAAACTTTTCCATTTAGAAAGCCATCTTTGGATAACAAAGCAAACATGCCACAGATACAGAAATCTGACAAGGAATGAGCCTCTATTTGTGAAAGCATTCCAGACCACTGGATTTTTCATTAATTAGTATTTCTCAGAAAGTTACTGATTAGCCTTCCAGCTGTTTCTAACACTTCAGTCTGAAACAGCCCAATAAAAACAAAATCAACCTTTTACATTTTTAAATCTAATAACTTATAACTGCTAGCTTTTTGTATAGGCGAAGCTGACCAGAAACAAACCAGACAGAAAATAAGTAAGGAAAGCAAAGACAAAGCACAGAGGAACAACTTCAGAAACTACCAGATGAGAAAAAGTAAGATAAAAATTGAAATTGCTGCTAAACTTTGCCCTTTGCTTCATAACAGAGGCCTGTTTTTCACTTGCATTCCTAATCCTTCTAGGGTTTGAAATACTATCAGACAGTTCCATATATAAAAGTGCTTACAGTATCCTCAGTATTGCTACTGCAGATGAGTTATAACATGCGATCCAAAAGGTATATTGGATTCAGGATAATTCACTGGCGAGTAGATATGCATTTCTGTGAGAATTAATGTAGTAAACCAGAACACAGACAGAACTTGTAAAATAACATGATATTAAATCACTCTCATACAATGAAATCTCTACATTAATTTTACTCACAATATTATTTTACATAAGGGATGAGGAAAAAATGCATAAGAAGACTGCTTATTTTATGGTCCAAATGTAAGGCCCATTTCCCTGGCTTTTTCTTCACTAATAAGTACATAGCAACATGCATATTTAAAATAACAAATTAACAGGACACTTCACTGCACACACTTACATCCCTAGGGAGAAGATGAGAGAACAAACAATATGTGACAGATGTTAATCACATAGCTTAATGCACTATTGGAAGTGGGTCAGAGATAGCAATGAAGAGCACCCCATTGAAACAGAATTAGAATAAATTATAAAGACCTATAATCAAATTGAAATATGAATAATGAATTTGTTTTGAAACACAACAATATCTGTTACATGTCTTGAACACGGGTGTTCTGTGGAAGGTAGCCTCTCAACTGAAATCAGAATCAATATTCAGTTTTGGAGATAGCAACTAAGCAGACAGTTAATATATGGAGATGTGGTTAAAATCAATCAGGCAGAGAAAGCGAATAAGAGCTTAATTGATGTTCTTAACTGCATTTTTTCTTAAAAATGCCTTCCGATCATTTTCATCAAAACACAGAACAAAATCAGGCTGTATCTTTTCATATCATAAGGAAGATGTTAACAAAGATACATCTATTTTTTAATTATTATTTTAGTTCAATTATCACTTCTGTTCAGTATGTGTACCAACTGCTACTTTATTAAATGAATATAAAGAAATCACCCTAATTTCTTTTTTTCTTTTTTTTTTTTAATTAGAAAGAGGGGTGACCTTGTTGGTAAATCACTGAATTAGGTTTCCAAAGACAAGAATTCATTCTTATTCACTACAAAAGGCTTGATGAGTGGCACTGAATCACTTGCTAAGATATTAACAATGAATGGTACAGAAGATGAAAAGGATGGTGCTTTTACATCATGTGATTTTGGTCTAGGTAACATTCTGGACAGCACATGTTATAGTTATCCACCTCATCTCTAGCACTACATCTGCTACATCTGTTTAGATAACTGTGACTGTTCTTTTAATTCACTAAAATTTTCATTTGTTAGCAATCTTGGCTAGCGCAAAGTTCAAGTTCCCTGTAAAAGAGTGGATAAAAATTTCTTCCCCTTCACCCATTTTCACTGTTTCTTTTAAATATAAATGAACTTGACAATAACTACTTCAAAGTATTAAATTAATGCCTAGGATAACATGAACATTATTTTGACGGGAGCCCCCGTTTACTCAAGTAGAAATTAGAAACAACAACAATAAGGCCTTCTGGAAGGGTTCTTCCTTCTGTAATCTGTCCTAAAAGGAAGGGATTTTTCAATTTAGAATGATATTTTATCCTACATTTCTTTAGAAATAGGGGAAAAAAGCACAATATTGACAAATCATTGGACTTTTCATTTTAGTTTGGCTGCAAATTCTCACAGAGTATAACACCAGAAGACACAGATAGTGAATGAAATTGTGCATGAAGCAAAGATCACAATAGATCCAAACATTTAAAAAAAATAGCTATACACACACACACACAAACTCTTCTAATTGCAAGATGACTTAAAAAAAAAAAAAAAAGCAATCATATTAGTTTAATACTTGAGGATCCCTAAGCTGAGTATGATGCCTTAGAGGCTGTGCCACTAGATCTAAGCAGAGGAGTGTAATCACATACTTTCGACTTACTGGGTTAGATCTCACAGATGCAGCTCAGTTAGTTTCCATTGTAGCAGTGGTTTCTTGCTGACACAAAATCACAGAATAGTGGATTCTGGGGTCTCTGGGCATCATCTGGTTCAGCTTAAAACAGGGCCACCTAGAGTATTAGAGTATTTTGTAGTAGAGTAGTAGTTTGTTCTTTTGGAGTCAGGTTTTGAATATCTCCAAAGACAGAGATTCTGCAGCCTCCCTGGGCAGCCTGTTCCAGTGCTTGACCAGACTCACTATAAAAGAGTTTCATATTTGTGTCCAAGTGAACACCCAGATGCTTTTCAGCAAAGCTGTTTTCCAGCCAGTTTCTAGCCTTTGCTGCTGCATATTTTCTTACTATTCAACATACAGAATTTTTGTTTGTTGAGTTTCAGGTGTCTTGTGCTGGCCCATAATTCCAACTCATCCTTCTGAACAGCAGTATTCTTCCCTTCCAATTTGTATTATGCCTCTCTTCCATGTGGTGTTACCCAAGAAATTGCTGAGACGACACACCATGCAGGTAATTGATGGAGAAGTTGAACAGAAACACTCTAGTATTAAGTGCTCAGAAAAGCCATTCCTAACTGTCCATTCAGCAAACTTTGAGACATTGGTCATTTCCTGCAGATCCTGGTAACCTTGGGATTTTCCTTTTTGAGATAATTTTTTTACAGGTTCATTGACAAACAGATGAAAACATATGTGGGTTGCTCCAAAAGATTAAGTAATCATGTTATTTTACCATTTACCCTATTGCAAAGTAAGATTAGATGAGTTTGAATGAATGAATGTGAAGAGACAGCTGCTTTTCCCAGCACAGCCTATGTCCCAAAGAAATGGGGCTGCAGGCATGCCCTAAGTACTGGCAAGAGAAATGCTATTTAGTCATTTCCTCTTCCCTGATTCAACTTGGGGGGAATAGAACAGCTAAGCAAAAAAGATGCTGAGAAAAAAAAATTTTTTTGATCTAATCTGCGCTGTCAGCATGTAAGAGGAAGGTCAAGAGCACTGGACAATAGCATGGAGAAAATTTTTGTTCTCACTCATGAAGAAGTTTGGGGGAGAAGCTATTTGCTGGCCTTCCCCAGTCTAAACCAAAAGCAACAGGTTTCAGTTTAAAGTCTTATCAGAGCTGAGTGAGGTGGGATCCTCAGCAGAGTCTGTCATAGAGAGGAAAGGGAAGGGACTGTTCCACAAATGCACTTGCTCTGCTAGCAGAGCTTCCACATGAGAGTAGCCTAGCATAAATGGTCCCAAATCCTTTGTCACATGCCTCTTAAGCTCTAAAATAACACCTTAAAAGGATATCTTGTACATTCAAGACTTTATGCTTCATAGTTTGAATTCATGGATTAAACAGATAAGGAAGAGGAAAGCTTCATTTTAAAACTAAGTCCCTGAGCTCTACTGTCATTATAGGGTTAAGTACTCACTGCATAGCTGTTTATATCATTTAAATCTTTGGTGTCTTTTATTTTGCATCAGAGTTTTGGAGTAGATTAAAACTACTCATATTTGTCCTGGTAACTCTTGAGAAAAATGTCAAAACAAAATGTGCTGGAATTCAAGAGGGATATAAATATACAGTGGGATGAGATAGGGCGATCTTGAACTTTAACTATCATATGTCAAAAGTTATTTTCTAGTGAGTCTGAAATATATGCTACTTCTTCACTTTTAATATCAGGACTGGGATGAGGAAGATGTGAGAGTACAGGAACAGACAAAGTTAGTTGCAGGACGGTTTGGGGTTCATAAAAGGCAAAGCATGCACTCGCTAGCATTAAGCCTGAACCCAAAGCCTCAGATGCTAACAAGGCCAGATTCTGGAGGGCAGGTATGAAACTTAAAACAAATTTTGTATCCAAGCATAGCACTGACGCTGTGGACTTCAAAGAAAAATTTTTAATGTTTAACTTGCCAAGTCCCTTATCCGCCAGAATCAGTGTGGATGCAAGCTGTCAAGTGCCAATCTTAGCAGTCATGGGTTATTAAATTACAATAGTTAAAAGCTTCAAATATTATTTGTCTCTCTTGAGGTTGTATCAAAAGGTGCTTTGAATGTTTGGGCTGGCACTCAATATTTCTTCTTTACTCACACACCTAAGTGGATACAAGAGAGAACTCAGCTCACATTCAAACTTCACTGAATAAAAATCCCTGAAGAGACTGTCAGTGTCCCTAACACTTTGAATTAGCTTATAAGAGAAGCTGAACCACGTCTCTCTTGTAATAAAGCATATTCTCATAATTTTATCAGAGTAACCCCACAAACTATAATCATATTTTTCACAAAAATCCAAAAGAAAATCCTTGTGGGAGATTAACTGTTCTTATAAACACAGTAGTTGAGTGATTTCAACGAAGGATACACAGTGGTAAGAGAAATGTTCCGGGAGAAGAAGACGATAACCTTAATCCTCACCTAAATTAAAGCATAAAAAAAGAATCACTCAAGCAGAAATAACTTCCATCGCTATCTCATTCAGTGATGAACAAGCAATTTAAAGATGAAAAGAAGTAGCATTTTCACTACACGATTCAAAAATTTCAACCGATGAAGTCAGTATGTCTGTCTTTTTCTTTCTGAGATTCTTATAAATTGTGTTGGTAAAATGTGATTTTCTGTCAAACATCTCAAGCAGTTCAAGAAACAATGAGGAAAAACAACGGTATTGGAGACTGGAGAGAGAAACAGGACTGTAAGACTTTGATGCAGAGATAAGGTAGAAAACAACCTCAAAACAACATGTCTGAGATGACAGCAAGTCATTTATTCATAAGCCTTGACTACCTGCTTGTGACAAGTAGTCATGGTCAGAGGGAGCTGATAAAGTAGAAAACTGAACGCAACTGTACAAAAACATACAGCATTTTGCTCTAGACGTTCAAAGTTCTTCTGTCCTCATAACAGTCAAATTTTTAGAAAGAGTGAAAATATGCTTTTATTGAACTCGTCAGTTCATAAGGACTCATGAGAAACACAGAGTCTCATTTTACATATAAACAGTTAATATCTCTATCATGTTTTATGCATTTCCTTTTGCCTCAAAATATTGTTTAACTTTACCCATCACCTATTAATTATTCCTCTCTAAGCAAACACGTTAGGTGTTCTGAGCAATTCTCCTGCCATTCTCTTCCCTTATTACATATAAAAATATTTGCTTTTAAAAATTGTTTCCCAATCCTCCTTTAAAAAAAGAAGAGATCAAGCAAATTGTCTGCAGCTCAAGTAGATAAAGCTGCAGTAACTTTAAAAAAAACTACCTCAAGTACTGAAAACATAAATACTTATTCAGTAGGAAAAAATTTGCAGGCAACACTGAAAATTAAATGTTACCCAAAGCTTTCAAATGGAGGAACCATTAAATAAAAATAATGTACCTCATGAACACACTTTCAAGTTAAAATAAACAAGAAAGTTATCTAAGTATGTGGTTATAGTACCGTGACATTAATGTTTTTAACCTTTCTTATTAGTACCTCTTTAACTTATTACCTAAAATCCTAAGGCAACTGGAATTGGGAAAGAATATGAGCATTGGGCTCTTCCACTATTCTATTTGTCTGATATTAAGGAGAAAGTAAATCAACTGTATTCTGAAGTTGCCTAGTTCCCATTGCCAGAAAATTAATCTTCCACAAGTGTTCCTCATAAGTCAAAAGACTGTGAAAACTAACAGAAATATTTAGGAAAAATAGACAACTGGATCCCATCAGACTTACAATCAGTACCAACCTCATATGACTGTTTCTAGCTTCTTGATTTTATTTTCTCCAAAGTGTTTGAGTATTTCTCCACTATATGCTCTGAGCATAGACACTCATCTACAACATTCAAAGTTGTTCACAATGTACTTTAGAGCTGTAAAATCTGATGAAGAGTCAAAATTCTACTATCCTCACTCATATGAGGACACCCAGTGGCTTCTGTGGGACTGCTAACAATAAGCAAATTGAACATGGTCTAGGGCCACAGCATACTTCTAACTTTAATTAAAACCACATCTCAAGCAATGTTTTCTGTAGCTGTAGGTGTGCTTTATTTAATTAAATTGTGTCTTAATTCAGGCAGAGCCTTTAATTCAAATCACTAAGTCATATTCTGTGGGAAAAGTTCAAAGAAAAAAAAAAAAAGGTTACTAGCTACAAAGACACCCAGAATACTCAGAAGAAGCACTTCAGAAGCAGCTCTAAATTTTGTGTATCATGTCCTCCATCCAACTCTTCATATGTCCTTTCTGGAAAGATAACAGCAATTCTACATTTGGAAGCTGAACACTGGTGAAAGGTCTGGAAAGTCACTGGAAATCCTGAGAGCAGTCTCTAGCAAAGGATGATGCAGCACCAAAAGGAGAAAATAGACTTGCCTGTACTACCTTGAAATTTCACTTGCATCCTAAGCAGCAAAACAGTATCATTGTTCTGTTTTCATAGTACAGATGAAAATCTATCACTTACTAAGATGATAGCATTTGATAGCTAAGTATTTCCTAAACCAGGATTGGATCCAATCCTGGTTTCTTTGAAGCTATGAGAAGTTACTAGTGAAATACACAGAAGGGTCAAAGAAAATAACGTAGGAAATAATGCTTTACATTCTTAGTGAACTCGGTGAGGAAAAGTGATACCAGTTTAAACCGTACTGTGTTTAACCAGTACTTCTACAGGGAGGCTTTACAATCTCTATGTAGAAAGAGAACAACAGAGATAAGAATCACATAACTGAAAGGCAAATGTCTAGACTTTGGCCCTGGTTTGTTTTATTTTAGTATAGTTATTGCATAATTGCTTACAAGGATCTTTTGGGTTCTCACAGCTTCAAGATTTATATCACCCTAGTTAGCTAGCAACGTACAAGATATATAATGCCCATAAAAACCTGATAAAAACCAAGAACAAAATATAATTCTGAAAAAAAAAAAAAAAGTTGATTATTTGTGGACAGTATTGGACACAACTATTGTCACTGCTTTGACTCTATGCTAGTGACACCATTACTTAACAAGTGTTTCATAGCAAGGAAATGGCAAGCTTATTCTTACAGCAATCTTAACTTCCAAAAGGGAATCCAATGCCCTTTCCTCTCACAACTCATATGTAAGCCATGTTACGTGAATCCCAGGTGGATAAATGTATAGTCTAGTGATCCTGAACAAAATGTTTAAGTCCTACTATCCTGGTCTAATCCTAGAAAGAACTGACTTTCTTCACAGTGTCTGGTAGGACACTATGTTTTGGCTTTGGGAGAAAAACACTGTTGATGACACACTGATGTTCTAGTTTCTGAACAGTGCTGTACAGAGCCAAGAGGGTTTCAATTTTTCAGCTGTCCTTCCAGCAAGTGAGCTCTGGGCAGACAAGGAGCTGAGAGAGAACAGAAGTAGGGCAGCTGACCTAACCTGATCAAAGGGATATTCCATACTATATGGCATCATATGAAAAAAAAAAAAAAAGAATATAAAACTGAGGAGAGTTGGCCAGAAGCAGCTGCTGCTGCTTGGGAAATTTCTGGGCTCCATTTGGTAGGTGTTGAGCAGTTACTTTGTGTATCACTTCTTCTGTATACATACATAATATCATTACCCTTATTTCTCTCTTCCTTTTATGTGTTAGTAAACCTACGAGCTCTATCTTTTCTCACAACTCCCTCCCCATTGTTATGGGGGAGAGAACAAAAGGTTGTGCGGTGTTTAGCTGCTTGCTGGTTTAAAATCACAGCATCTACCTCTCCTCATTAGATGTGAGATACTTGCTGGCCTCCATCTTTCTTACCTGTTGGTATGAATGCACTGGCTGCTCTAATTTCATCCAGAAGACCTGACTCACTTTTTGGATATTAGAGATGGAGTCACAGAATCACGGGGACTGGAAAGGACCTCAAGAAATCATTGAGTCCAATCCCTCTGCTAAAGTGGGTTCCCTCCAATAGGTCACACAGGTAGGCATCCAGGTGGGTCTTGAGTACCTCCATAGAAGACAACTCCACAATCTCTCTGTTGCAGTGCTCCAGCACCCTTACCATAAAGAAGTTCTTCTGCATGTTTGAAAGCCTGTGCAACTTTGAGTCTTTTGGAAGAGGTGGACATGCAAAGTTTTTTGAATAAATCACTCTGTGGAATTGAGCCTGAATACCAAGCTGTCCTGAAGATAAAATTGCAAATAAAAACTTGAACCTTTTGGCACCAGCAATAGCAATGACTGTTTAGAATGGCCTTTTGAAGATGAGAGACCATCTCCGTTTTGGGCTTTGATCAAATTCTATAACCACTACGTGCAAAATAAAGTCATTAAACCTGATATTTTAGACTAATGTTAGAAGATTCCAGCTTTCACCTATGTGCATTTATAGTGTAATTTATTGATGTGGAAGCCATCAGGGGTATAAGGAGTATAATTAATTTTACAAAAAGTCAAATAATGTTACAACCATATGTTTAACCAAGATCAGATGTCTTAATGGTAATAAAATAAAATGAAATAAAAACGCTCTGTGATTGAAAATTTCTTCTATTAAAATTATAGAGCAGCAAAGTGAGGAAATCTGAGATGGATCTCCCACAGCTGCAGGAACTCAGTTATATTATACATGTGATTACACTGTGCCTTGGACAGGGAAGCACAACTCCCACTAAAGCTAACTGCATTACATTTTCCATCTCTGTGAGATAGGTCAGATTCTCAGCAGATATAAATCAACCAATTCCATTAAAGTCAGTGACAAGTTGGACTGATTTACACCAAATAAGCATTTGGTCCAGTCTCTTTCCTGTCTTGTAATAATTATATGACCAACTTATAATGGGTCTTGGAAACCAATTGCCATTGTACCTTTAGTTTCTAGGCACACAGTAATAAAGGGATCACATTATCTTTTTATTCTTGGCACGTAATGGGGCAAGATGCCTTCTTGAAAGCTTGAAAGAGAAACAGATATTATTTGTGACCGAGGTCTCCTTGTTCAGACCCATCAGAAAGATCTGCTCACCCATGGCAGTAGTAGAGACAGGGTTAGAGATCTCTAGAACTGAAGAAACGGGACTAGAAGTCACATCTTAGCCTCTGTCTGATACGCCTGAACTCAGATGACCAACTCCATGCTGAGCATTACAGACCACAGGTACATCCAGAGCAAATGACTTGCCTACATTCTTACTAGCACTTTGTAAGGGAAAATACTAGTAATTTTTATCTGATAGTTCCTAAGATGATAAACTTTACAGGACAAGAGTCTTAGTTTTCTAGTGCCTTGGCTCTTGACAAAGTAACTCTTGACAAAGTAAATAAGTATACAATACACTATGCACTCTCTACAACTTCCTTTTCTGGTGTTCAGACAAACAAATAATAGCAAGAAAAGTGAAACCATCTTTGCCTTTAACAGTTTGCAGCTTCATAAATACAGTACAGAGTCATTTGTAATGCACAAGCTGTTTTGGGTAATGAATCATTAATTGACAAAGTAAACACAGCATTATTATAAGAATGCTGGAAATGTTTTTGTTCACGTTCAGTATCCTTTGGGAACTTCTTGTACTTTGCTTAAGATTGCATCTCAGGAGGACTGTCTCCCTCCTTAAAAAAAAAAAAAAGAAAGAAAAAAATAGTCATTTATTTTGAAAGCTACAAATACTTTTTAAAGTAGCAAGAGGACAACATCCTACTTTCTGGTAGCCTTCATTCTCATTTCTTAAAGTTGAAAAGCCGAAGCAATACCAGCATCAAAAAACTCAACCATAAATGATTTTATATGCCTCAACATGCGTCATCACAATTTACAAGAGCATGGGACCTGACATACTGGCATCATATTGGGATGAAAGTGATGCACTGTGGTGTGAACACCTAAAGACTGCTAACAATGTACTAAACCCATGAACTTAGAAACAGTCATTTCTTGTTGACCAAGTAGTTCATCCTTTTCTTTCTCCTAGTGGCTCTAAAAATTTCTTCACCTACTAACCAAGGTAGTTGCTTGCCTTGGTACTGTGATGTGGTAAAGCAGTCTATCTTCATCACTAGCTCTCTCTCCTCCTGTCAAAGAGACAAACAGTGACAGTAAAGGTTACATAGGAAGGCAGAGAAAAGCAGAAAGGAAGTTCAGCAATCCTTCTTAAAACATAAGACAAGTTCTAAGTAATATTTTCATCTTTCTGTGGGAGGTTATTTGACTGGCAAGGCTGAAAAGGGAGAGAGTGGAGAGAAAAGGAATGGTATCATTCTCTTTCTGTGCACTGCCTTATGAATCTCTCTCTTTCAGTTTGCAGGACAACATTCTTCACAATGCAGTTTGATGCAATGCAGCATCAAACTGAAACTCCCTGTTAAGACCCAGGAAAAACTGTTTACCATTTCTATAGTGCTGCAGCCTCTCTTTCCAATGAGGGTCAACTCTAATCTTGCTCTTTTTCAGGCTCTACTGAGTTGCCAGGGTCTTTTAATTGTATGAAGATAGAGCTCTGAGGGCATATCCAGATCTGTAGAATTCCATGTGTCACAGAGCTGCTTGCACGTGACAATCTTTTCTTTTTACCCACACTGGCCATTTTTCTTGTCTGAGCAGCCAGGCAAAAAGCAAAAGTCAGAATGACCTAGACATGACTGAGCTGTCACAGTTTTCCAGTACACAGATGCCAAAGAAGAGCACGGCATGCCTTAGAGTTTTTTAGAAAAGAACACGAAAGTAAAATTTTAGGCATTGCCATAAAGCCTGGTCAAGAAATTAAAGACTCATATGACAGTGGATTATCACTCTTTCAATGTGTTTAATTTTCCATGCCTCTGAATCAAATCTTTACAGGTGAACATACATTTTCTTGTATCTGTATTATTTGCCCTACCACAGAACATCACAGCTGATGATTACACAAAGTCACACATTAGACTTACATAAGCAAACAGTTAAGATAATTCAGATAATTTAAAATGATTTCAAGGTAACATCATGTAATATATATTACATGTAATAACATGCATGTATAACATTCATGTAAGTAACTGAATTATAGCCTTTTATCATAGGCCAAAATCTATAAACCTATTTGACAGCTTAAAAATTTGCTTTGTTGCTTAAGTTTTGAAGAAATTCTATCCAAACTAACATCTGAAACCATATTAATTTCAGTATCATGCTGAAGGCAAACCAGATGCTAAGGTGTGATGTTTTATTTCTAGGTTTTGGAAAGAGCTAAGTCAATGGTGTCTGATGAGAAAAACAGAACTAATATGATTTTTCCACATAAGAGCTAGCAACTGAAGCACCTAATTGAACCACTGAATTTAAAGTGCAGGTTTCCTCACCCTATGTTTTTCCACTTGAACAGATATGATATATGCTTGTTTTAGCCTTTAGTGATATCTGGTTCATCAGAAGATGAAAGAATACTACCAGATATTTATTTTAATAAAGTAAATCTTGCAATTGGGTATAAAATGGGAAGTCTAACTCCTAACAAATCACTGAGAGAAAAACAGAATGTAAGGAAATAACACTACAGTTGTGTGTCTCTATATCTGTCAAAACATATTTAGCCGAAGTTACCACTACCACTTTCTCTCTCACATAACTTCCTCCTTAAATACCATAGATTTTTGCTATGGTATTTCTGGTAGGCATTAAATAAAGAATTGTGTGAAAGTTTAAGAGCATTCTATAGAGAAAAGAACATAACTTGAAAAACATATTAAAGTTGCTACTTCACAGTTAACAGATTTCATTTGTACCAACATCGAGCTTGCAGACAGCACTATCTGCTCCTCTGCATAAATAGTGAACACGCAGCACCATCAATTGGTTCTTTGCACTCAATATGACTATAAGAGGAACCAGATAGCCAACGTCCATAATTTTAGAGTGATTATTAGATCTCAAACTTAACAACTTTAGAAAAACAATTAAAGAGCAGTTCACAGAGATGCATCAAGAGTATTTGTTCTCAGCTGAAACGTTAAGACATACGTTTGTCTCTCTCTTCTATTTATTTCTTTTGGAGGGATTGTTTTGTTGTGGTTTTTTTTTTATTTTTGTGGCTATTTGTTCTTCCTGTTGTTTTTGTTTTCTTTTGCTGGGGAAGGGGGAGGTTGAATAGAGGCAAGGAGTGTTTATGGTTGATTTTTTTGAAAGAGAGTCCTAATTTTTGAAACAAGCTATGGAAGTTAGCTGAACAGGATGGACAGCTAAGCCATTCAGATATGAAAACTACAGAAAGACTTTTGTTATTTCTTCTTCTGTAGAAAACTGAAATAAGGGGTTTTGAGATAATCTTTCAATAAAAATTTCCTCAGCATGGATTACTCCTATCTCTTGCTTAAAAATAACTTAATACACAGTCCAAAGAAGAAACTGATACACTGAATCTCTGCAGGGAACAAGAGCCATCTACCCAGTGGCTTTGTTCGTTACCGTTAACTATACCACTGCCACAGAGCTGTGCTACCAGAGAGACTCATCTGTCTTACCTTATACAGGAATCTTCCTGGAGGTTATTAAAGATCAAATTATTTTCTTCTCTTCAATTCTATCACAAGCCAGAAAAAAAGTTAATGGAATGCTTTCCTTCCCAGGAAAAAACTTATTTGGAGTAAACTTGAGTTCAGAAACATATAGTTCCAATAGACAGGACTCAAAAAATAGGAGGTAGCTGCAGCTGGCCTGCTTCTTCTTCTCAAGTTGAACCAGTAAACCTGCAGCAGTAACCATAATATGGCATGTGACTCTTTGGAAGAAAAATCACCCACAAAATGCAAAGTAAACAACATACAAGCTACATCACTAGTACATGCCAGCCCAAAAGCACTGTGGCAATCTTGCAGGTGTCTGAGCAGACCAGTAGTGCTGTGTGCTGTGTCAGGTGAACTGTCTGAAAACTCAGGAGCTTCTCTAAACCTGATGAGACTGGGAAACCTGATTTTTTTTTTTTTCTTCCTTTGAAAGAAAGACTGAGCTAAGTAGGTACTCCTCTGATAATATACCACAAGAAATCTGTTAGGACTCTCATGCTGAGTTGCCTAAAAGTTGTAATGTCATTAGAGCATCTCTTTCATAAAAGTGCTCTTGACACCTTAAGCAAGCAGCACAAAATCTCATGAAAATGTAGGAGACATTACTTTGCTCTTTGCATAAGAATTGACAGAGCTAGGAAGAGGGACGCACGGACTTTGTTGCCCAGTCAGCAAATAGTAAATAGAATTCCTGCCCTGGAATCAGCACTCAACACTTGCAGGAACATAATGCTAAACAATGACAAAGACATTTGAATTACGTTACAATAGTAAAAATAATTATGGAAAGTACCAGATTGGTTAGCATTTGGCAACATCAAATTAACGTTATTGTTTTATTTAGCTTCCTTTTCAGTTCATGCGTTGACTTCAGAAAGCTGTTACTCTGTTTTGATAAACAAAAATGCCTCTGCAAGAACAGCATAACATAGAAAATCTTTCTCCCTTTCTCTTAAAAAAAAAAAAAAAAAAAAAAAAAAAAAGATGGTTTTGTTCATCTAGCTATAAACCAGCATATTAGTTTAAAAATAACTTAGGAAACTATGTCTTTCTGAATTGTGATTTTGCCAACACAAAGAAATAGCTCATATATTTATCTATCATTACAGCCTGGTTATGGGAACTAGAAAAAGGAATGCAATGATAGGAACATTAACCTTTAACAATGGTTGAGCTATAACCCAATCTTGTTCCAAGACTCCAGTTGCACAATGGGTCTTTTTATGATAGTTTAAAATGTCTTTTCTGATAGCAGTGTTTATAGAATTAGCTCGGGATGCCATCTTTTTTATTTCTCAGGGCCCTCAAAAGGCAGGGAAAAGAATGCCTTTACTCCTGTCTAGTTTTCCTCATGCAATCTCCGTGACTATCAGGGAAATGAGGAGACCAGACGTTTTGTCAAGGTTTCCATTCAGCAAGTCAGCATTCCCTGCCATCTTCTTTCTAAACACTCGCTGCCAGAACACTTGGAGCTGCACTGTCGGACTCACTGGGGCAGATAGGAGCCTAGATGTTTTCCTATCCCACATCACACCACACTTATCCCCTTTCTGTTCTTTATGAACCTTCATACTACATACTGCCTACATACACATTTAGCACATATGAGGAAGTCTGTTTTGGAAGCACAGAGCAGAGCTTAGATCTAAAGATATACAACAATTATATTTTATGTTGCTTGAAGTTCCAAAGGAGACATAAACTAGTTTACTGTTTAGTTTTCTGCAGTATTGTTCAGTAGTGTGTTCAGTGTTTAAAACTGTTCAGTGAGCGCTAAAAACGGCGCTTCTGTAAAATTTAAAACCAAAGCATTTCAGATTTTTCTGAGTAAAGCAGTGCATCATGACTGAAATGAGTTTAAAAATTTATATATAGAGAAATATTTTACGATCTCTCTGAAATGCATATTTTGTGGAGGTTAAGTGTTACAGGTATATCTAGGGTTTGGGAAAGTAATTGAAAAGCCAGTAAACAGAAAGTATACATCTGTCTTAATAACTTGTTTTTTTCCAGGTTATGTCTCAGTATTGATACATGCCAGTCCATTTTTAGGTGTAAAAATGTTAGAAACATTCTGTGAGTCTCTTTTAATTTTTCTTCCCCTCCCCATTGGGCAGCAGCAAAACCTTCTGTAAACTACAACACTCGGTGATATAGTAGGAGTATATTTCTGAAAAGCTGAGTTTTACTCTCATCAAGAGAAATAAGTCCTAATTATTGTAATGTGAAATGAAATAAGGTATATAATGTTAAACAGACAAAAGAAATTATAGCAGTTGTACAAATTAAAAGAGCTATTTGCATTTATGGTCATTTGCATTCAAAAAAACAGAGCAAACATTTGAATACATATACAGTCTTCACAATTAGACAGTTCTCTTGAGACTGTATTTGCATATGAATGTACAGCTGAGGTTAATTGCAAAAGTTTTCCTTTCTAGTGCTTCTCAATCATAAGATTTCTCTGGGAAAACTTGACTTATTTGTGGTCACTGTTAGATAGGACTCAGCTATCAGGCATTTGGGTCAACAAAACTAAACGTGTTTCAAAACTTTTTTGAATGCTTTTCAAATGTTACCTGGAATAAAAATAGCGGAGGAAAAAAAAAAAAAAAAAAAAAAGCATTTTTATTTGAATTCCTGTTTCCAACCAGTTACTGAAGACAAAGCTGCTTCTTTACAGAGTTACCAATGTTATCCTGTCAAATGATAGGTAGCACAACACCTTTGGTTCAGAGCATCGGTGCAGTTCTGGAGTAAATTCTCCAGTCATCCGCACTGTGCATTAGCTCAATTCACAGAATGATTTTGCTTCACATGGACTGAATTCCTTTAGGAGGAAGCTGGGATGTTCCAGATACGTACCAAATGCACTCCAGCTCCTACCATACACACATAGCCTGGAACGGATAAGTACTGCAGACAGCTTCATCCCATGTGGCTGCTGAGCACTTTCACTACAGGGAACCAAAATAAATCAGGTCCAAAGCAATCCCTTTGACAAAGCACAGCTAGTGCTGATAGTGCAGCAGTAGTATAATCTACTTCATTTTGCTCTCTGCTTCTATTGCACCTAATAGCTTTCTGATGCTGGCATCCAGAATGAACAGTCCAACTGATACAACTACCAGAAGAGCTAAAGCAGTACTTACTGAAGTGCATTCTGGGTCACATGCATTGAAAAGATTGTAGTGTTCCCAGTGTCTAACAACTTCCACACTCAATAACATTCAAATCCTCATTTTATATTTTAAGTATTTGTTGCGAAGGTAATCTTTGTCATTGGTGGAATTACTGTGTATTTTTATCACGTATGACCTCAGTTCACCTACCTGCTTTTCTTTCAAAGAATTAGTCCTCTGTTAGTTAGGAACTATTTGCTCAGTGCCTCTGTTGGAAGAACATTTATATACTTCCCAGTGATCATCAGTTTTGAGACCATCTAAAAACCTATTCTCTAGCCTGTCAGTTCTGGCTTGTCCTTTCCAATACTTCTGCACAAGTGTCATCATCCCATGAGAGATTTGACAGAAGGAGGGCCGTTACCAACTCATTTCTCCACTCAAAATTGAACTGTTTTCTACAGAAATATCTTTAAGATGTTCTTGTTTAAAGATTAAAAAAAAAAGAAGTACAACACAATACGTTCTGGATACTTTGCATCCCAGAATCAAATCTCTAGCAGAAGGCAGTGAATTCCTTTGATCAGAGACAGTTATTGTGTTTTATATACACATATTAATAAAGATAATGTACTTAACTCCTTTGTCTACAAAATAATATTTTGATGCATAAAGATGTTTTCCACATCCAGTACAGTACCCAATATTCTAGCACTAATATACTACACTCTAATTTTTTAACTGGGAGCAGGGAGAAACACTTGCAACTCTGGAGAAAAAGATATGATAACTTTGGTTATTACATTTGGTGACTTTTATACTAAATAATATACTGCAGAAAGTTGAGGATTAAACACAAGCTTCCTTTAAATGTCACTCTGCTTTCACTGGCAATATCTAAAATAAGTTATGTTTAGAACCATAACTATAAAATCACATACTACTCCTACAAATCCTCTAACCCTCTTGACAGCAAAGTTCTAGGCTGCAGCAAGCAAGGATATGCTCAAGCACAACAACCGTGGACACAGAAACAAAGGAAAGAAGCTGCTTACTTTTAGAAGGCCTCAGGTACACAGGGATCTCCAGCAAGATACCCTTACCTCCACTGCCAATTTTTAAATGAGGTCTGGAAAGGGATAGATCCTGGCTCCACTCCTTCCAGTCACTCAGGTGCACTGCATATACCTGAGCTGCCCTGGGTTGGCCCTGCCCAGGTGCTCGATCACTAGTTCAGGCTGTGATTTGGTCTTTCCACTACAGTAAAACATTCCTACTTATGAAGTATCTCCTCCACGTGAATTTGTCTGAACAAATTTTGAGTAAGAAGAAAAATCTCATGATTTTAATATCATGCATGCTTCTTCTTGGCAACAAGAAGATAGAGAATAGCTACCTAAGATATCTGTTTATCATTTGATTTCTGCACACTTGAAAGTACTACAGTACTAGAGTATTGAATATATTGTGAAACTACACAAGACATGTAGACTTCATGTCAGAATCTTTTTTTGTTATAGATTTTGACCATAGCTGTGCTTTAGGTCTTAGGAAAGAGAAGAAGATCTGCTATGCTCTTCAACTGGGGCTCTTTACTAACTGATATAGATAGACATTAAATTCAATGCACCAGAGTTTTAAATGGATTAAAAAAATACAAGTTTAAGGATCAAGACCTTAGGGCTTATCATTCTAATTCAAACTTAAACTCAGTCATTAAGCAGTACAGTTCCAATGGTTTGTGGCATTTAAAAAGTTTGTTCAGTTTGAAGATCTTGCATCACATTTATTTTACCCATCAGTATAATTCCAGTCCATATTTTCAGGTATGAGTTTTGGTCCAGGAGCATAATGGTTGACTCAGAAGGCACAATATGGCTTATAATGATAAATGAAAGAACTCAAGAGCCTCTTCTTTTTTCATTGGTGTTTATATTCACCTTATGTATTATAGTTGGACTTTTTCAGTAGAATTTTCTGGAACACAAACTACACAATGATCCCTAGTTCTCCCTTCCTTCATCACAGGGTACAAAACTTCATGATATAACCATATTCAGGTCTACCAGCAGTAGCAAAACTGGAAACTCATTCAGTGTTTTTTTGGTGAATTTTTACTAACTAAGGGAGATGAAAATAACTTTACAGTTGTTTGAAATCTCCATTTTTATATTTCAAACATGCTTTGTTGATTTTAAGGCTTTGTTGATTTTAAGGCTGGAAGGGACAGCTGTAATGAGCTAAAAGTGTTTCTAATTTTGTAAATCAAAGTATATTTTATCAAACCATAACATGATTTATGGAAAAATACCTAGCTACAACTAAAAAAATAATTTAAACAAAAAAATCTGCTCTTCCTACTTAAACAATTAGTAACTATCAGACTTCAACTACAGTTACCTAATCCCTAGTTTGAATACAGTTAACTCCAGTGCTTGCATTTTTTTCAACTTTACCTAACTAATACTTTCTGAATTCTGTAAACTTTGTTGTTAGAAGACCACCGTTATATTAAAAATAAACTCAATTGATTTGCATTCTTATTTTTCAGATTTTTTAAATCAGATTGCAGCTCTTTCTGGAATCTTTGCATTTTGCTAATACACTTTTTCAATAACAGACATCAAAATTAAGCATATTAAATCTGCAATATTGCATATCGTCATCATTAATTTTTCCTGTCCCTAATGAGTATTCCTTGTCCACAGATTTGACCACGCAGGCAAACTGTGGAGAGAAAACTCATTTATGAAAAACTCTATATTACACCCTTTTATTGCCTTTGTTAGTGTGTTTAGCAGTAGCTTGATTTTAATCACACTTTACATCATCATGCAACATCATTGTGTCCAAAGAGACTGATGGTCACACTGTTGCTTGACAATACAAGTGTCAGAAAAATTTCATGTCTACCCATGTTGTTTTTGTCAAGGCATGCAAGTAATAGAGGTCCAAAAGTCATAAACTGATCCAAAGAGATTTAGCAGTCAGAGATAAAATATCCTTTTTGAGCTTGATCCCTCACTGCCACTGGAAAGGCTCTCACCGTCAAGAAGGAAGGCTGGCTCAGGTTCAGAGGGCATAACTGGATGAATAGCAGTGTACAGAGCTGTACCTCTACAGGGCAGTAACAGGAGAAAGTCTCCAGACCTTTAAAGAATAAAAAATAATATAATTAAATAAAATAATAATAAAATTATGAAGTAAGGGGAAGGAAGGGTGGGGGGGGACGGGAGGAGAGGAGAGGACAGGCAAAGAAAAAACAGAAGCAGGATGTGGCAATAGGTTCTGATACATGGTTCTAGTCAAGGTTAAAACATGAAACCAAGTCAAGTCATTTCTTCTTGCAATATTTTTTCCAGTAATTTTTTAAGTCAAGTAATCATTCACAGTAGCCCAGTGAAATCAGAGTTCCTCCTAGTCTTGTCTGTATTTAATTTGCCTTATTTTGAGATGAGTCAGTCCCTTTTCATCCTTATGGTGAAGGAAAGCCACATAGTACAAAAGTAACACAGTTCAGAACATAAATAAACAACAAATCTTAGTTCCTCCTTGCATAGGACTAAATAAAGGATGTTATGATATTAGAAGATGCAGCTCTGTGAGCCAGGAAAAACCTGAAATAGTAAAGAAAGAAACGTACCATCCATTACACAAGCAGGCATGCAAATGGAAACTTCCTGGTGATAAATCTTTCCCCAGTGAAACTCTAAGAACAAGCTCAGTCTCACAGCTATTGCCAGTCCTGGTGACAGCTGCTTGGACAAGGCTCCCATTGTGTTAGTAAAGTCAAAGCCAACTTTATAAATTTGCATTGAGCTAACCTGCTAGTTCCCATCTGAACAAAGTGCTACCTCAACTCATAGACCATGATGCAGTCTCACTTTGACTAGAAGACAGTTTCCAAAGCAAACAGACAAGTTTCAATTTATGCAGAGAACAGACGTACAAATTGTCTAGCGACCTGAGGTGAAGTGAGGAGAAAATAAAATTTTTCGTCAGCCAAAATATATTTCCATTTCATTTCGTTACTTGTAGCAGATCTAGATATGTTTCTTACACTTTGATCTCAAAGATTCAGACAAGTACCAGGAAGATTAGCACAGATAAATATCGAATGACTTGTTCTGTGGTCTTACACACTCACTGAAATTAAGATGAGTCAACACAGCCAGGAGGCTAACATGCACCAGTCAAAATCATTTGTTTCTAGGTATATATCTTATAAGAAATAGACTAATACCAGATGGATTCTTTTTGGATCCTTACTCAATTGCCTCACAACTCCTTTGAAATTTCATTCAAAAAACTTGTATCACTCATGAGCATTCAAGATTTGCAGTCCCTTCTGTGTTTCTCTTATTTAGAAACAACTATGTCAATCTAAGTCATTCAGGGGAGTTGAAATAGATAATCTTCAGAGGTCTCTTCCAACCTCTATAATTCTATGATTCTGTGAAATAATGTAGATCAAGACTAAAAAGCTTTCACTGAACACGGTGTAGTCTTCATTAACATTGTATAACTCATTATTATCTAGCAAGAATAGTGGGCCCATGTAAAATGATACATATATTTAACTTAAAGGGCATCAAAACAGATGCTTTAACTTCTCGCAAGGTCTTCTTCCCTATAGTCCTAAGGTGATTAGATTGGTTGTGATTTCTAGCCTGGGAGAGTAAAAGAAGGGGGAATAGAGTGATGGCCCATCTCCAACTCCACTTTCTAAATCTCTCTATGCTCTTTGAAATGAAAGTTCAGAAACATACCTGCCCATAGTCTCTGAGATGAAGCTAAATGTGGTATGTCCAAAATAAAAATACATTTTTTAAAAAGAACATATTCAGAAGCTTCATCAGGCTAAATGGTAATTATGCCTAAGACATATCAATGACATTTGATAAACAGTTTAACTGGACTGGTATTAAATTAGCATTACTGACATTAAATAAGAGAGCTTTAGCAAGTATTTACATCCACCAGAACAATCCAAGATCTGTGAGACTGGTGGATTTGGTATCATTTTGTCTTGATATTTGCATTATGATGCTTATCCAGAAAAGCTGTTGAAATTATGTTCCGTGTGCAAGTTACACAATAATTGTGGTTTGAGGATGGCTGTCTATTTCCATGCTATTCTTTGCAAAATAAACTCTGATCTCTTCTAGACTCTTCTACAGAGCTGTCCTGACTTGATAACACTTGCCAAGAGAACATGCTTGAAACACAAGTTTCTAGAGTTGCTAACTCTAGGATGCCCTATAATAAAAGCACTAACCAGATATTTGCCAATTCAATTGCCTAACAAGTAACAACTCCCCCCAGACACTTGTTCTGCAACATCCTTGTGCATCCAATGGCAAAAGCTCCCAAACTGGTTGAGGTGTAAAGATACTCACAACCAACTCAGAAGTGAAGCATTCTGAATTGGGTTTTCGTTTCTACCATTATATACTGTTATATTCTCCAATTGCAGAATTGGAGTCTAGATCTGTGTACATCTTGCCAACAACCTAAACAGCACAATGTTCAGGAATGTTTGGACTCTGGATTTGTATGTAGGTTGTTTACAAGGAAAGTAGCCATTGCTCAAAATTATGGAAATGTAGATTCCATTTGATAACATGGTTTCCTCATTAGTGCATTCAAAACACAGCAAAAGCTTGAAGTAACATAACAAAAGCTTAATAAAGAGCATAAACAAAACTAACAGGAATTCCTCTAGGCTGAATGTTAAAATAGAGCCAAAACTATTGAAATGTCCGGAACCCAGACAGCGCCTAACTAGTTCACAAGTTCATTCAGGGTAGGGAAGGGGGGAAATGTGGTAAAACACTCCTGTCATTTTAAAGAATATCTGTGAGATTTTGACAAATAAGACAAATGTTCTCATTCAAATGCACCACCAATTATTTTAACTTACTTCCTCTTCATGTCTGGACTTCAGCTGCCTGAAAGTCTGAAATATTTTGTCCCACAAGCATTTCTGGTGTATTGATTTATTTGTATTCTGCCCTTTCCCCTTCTCAAAGAGGTATTCCTATTTTAGATTTGACCATCCGAATCCATAAGCAAAATAAGTTGTCATCAGAGCATGCTTTCCACAAAGCCCTTACAATCAGATAATTCTCCTCTCTGCTGTTTTGTATTGTTCATACAAATGTCAATGCCTTTCGAGGAAGTTCTAAACTGTGGCCTCTGCCAAATAGTGACCTATGGAGAACTTCTATTAAGCTGTCTCTCCTCTTTGCTTTTAGCTAAAATTAAGCTACTTTCAACAGATCTACAACAATCCTGAGTTAACAGAGTACGAATCACAGAATGTTTTTGCCATGAACAGACTGGAAGATAGAAAGAAAATGGGCTATCTCCTATACTACTAAATCAAAACTCTTACTGCACGATATCTTATTGTGGTAATACTGATTAGTTGTTACATTTTAGAGACATAAACTGTTTCTATTCTAACCAAGTACCAGCTATACAGTTTTGAGCATTGGCAATTCAGATCTGTTTTTCAGTGTGTACTTCCTTCTCCCAGTATGGACTGTCCTACTTTGATTGAGAGTCAGGGCTCATTTTTAAGCGTCAATCTCATTCTCAGATGAATGAATTCACAAGAAAAGAAAGATCATCAGAAGTTATAACATTAACCCACAATGCATTTCTGCAGAGAGCATTGCTCAGATGACGACAGGACAGAAAACAGGCTCTCTGGTTTACTGCAGCCATGAAGTTACGCTTGGCACTGCACACCACAGCCTGTTTTTAATCTCCACAGAGGAAAGCCAACACCATCTTTCACATGGGCTTAGTGTTGTAAGAGTTCTCTTTTTATAAATGTCCAGAGTCATTTCAGGGTTGGTGCTAAATAAAGCAGGCAGCAAGAATGTAAACTACTGCCTGATGTTTTGTTTTTACATATAGCCACCAGGAAAAGTGAAATAATTCAGAATCCCCAGAGTATAAGTGAGAAAGAATCTGCAGTATAGCTCTGTCTTATTTTGGCTGTGCAAAGAAAAAGAAACATAAACCATTCTCAGACTGCACATCAGTGTTTCTCAACCAATGGCCATGCAAAACCTGGTGTCAATATCATCTCTGAATATGTTACGAAGCACACAGTTTTCCAGGGAACTGAGAAAACAGGAAAAGCTAAACTGAGGTATCATTTCTTTATCTGAGGAGTTACCAGTTCCACTTACTTATTGCAATTACTGTCTGAACTTTAGAAAGAAACATTAGAGCCAAACACTTTCTAGCTTCAATTGCATTGATGCAGTTTTATCTGCCCAGCACTTTCTCTCTTAGAAGCTGTGTTAGGCACTTCTCAACTCCTTTTTTAGGTTTAAGTACTTGCAAATCTAAATGGAAACAGTCATGTATTTAATATTCTTTTGTACAATTTATATGCAGGGTCTAAAAGAACTTTAATGGCAAAGTAATGGTTCAGCAGCTTTTACATAGATGTAGACATTATCCTCGGAGTCACGTACTAGAGAAACTGAGAATGTATGAGTTAGAAGCAATTCCCGCCTTGCTGAACCATATATTAGTTGCAGCAATGCTGGAACTGCAGTGCCTACTATGAACTTACTGTACTGCTTCCAAATAGCAGTCCTTCTTCCATTTCTATTGGTCCCTTTGCAGTCTGGTCTCATTATTTCAACTTTCCTCTCCAACAGACAGCAGATCAAATTCTCTCATTTTCAGTCACATTAATCTGCAGTTACTTCATACATCTCCATGATGTTCTGACAGGTTCCTACCACGTTGACCAAGAAAAAAGGTTCCCAGTTGTAAATGGTCTGAAAACATAAGTTACAGAGAAACAGAGTGTTAATTCCAATTCCTGTTCGGGTCAATGGGAATTCTGTTGCTGGTTTCAGAAAAAAAACACACTTTGGTCCACATGTATTAAATAAGCCCAGTGCAAGTCAGTATGTATCCATCTGGCAGGAGAACAAACCAACTTCTGCTTCCAGCCACTGCTATACAAATCCCTTTATTTTAATGTTGCCCCACACTCCCTAATTCATTCTCAGCAGCCCTCCTATTTGATTTAAAATAACACTCAGATCTGTCTCCTGCTGCTTCTACCTTCATCAGCATGACTTGAACTCCCTCCTTAACTCTGTGTGTAATACTTGCATTTATTTTAAAGAAAGGTAGAGTGATATCTGTGCTGAGGGCTAGAATAGTTATAATGAGATGTGGCTAACTAAGTCATATACAGTATCCAAAATTATAGTTGGGTTAAGTCTGCTCAAGGAAAAAATGAATATGATTACATTAAAACTACTGGTTCCTTGTTGCACTGCTTTTTTTCCTCTATGTATCTTCTCGAAATTCAGAATACTTCACTAATGTCTGTTGTGGATGAGATTATTTCAGAAATGGAATGGAATGGAATGGAATGGAATGGAATGGAATGGAATGGAATGGAATGGAATGGAATGGAATATCTTGAGTTCAGTGGAACCCACCAGGAGTGAATTCACTTCCTGTTTCCACACAGGACCATCCAAACATCAAAACCTATGCCTGAGAAAGTTGTCCAAACACTCCTTGAATTCTGTCAGCTTGGGGCCATGACCTGGGGAGCCTGTTCCAAGGCCCAACCACTCTCTAGAGAAGAACCTGAAGAACCTCCTCCTAACACCAACCTGACCTTCACCACAGCTGCATGTCATTTCCTAAGGTCCTGTCACTGTCAACAGAGAACAGAGATCCGTTCACCCCCTCCACTCCCCTCATGAGGAGCTGCAGGCAGGCAGTTCACGAGGTGAGGCTGTGCTTGCACAGAGCAAAGCAGGACAACCCCTTCCTTTAACCAGCTAACAGTGCTGGTTCTGAGGCATTCCAGGGTACTGTTGGCCCTTTGGGCTGCCAGAGCACACTGATTCATATTCATCTTGCCTTCAAACAACATCCTTTCTGTGAACCCTAGAGAACTTCACTAGTGACTAGAACCAACATGCTGTAACCCTATTTACTATAACTCTTTGAGCCTGACCCATCAGGAAACTGCTCACTCATTCTCACGATGTAAGTTCAAATATATTAGCATTGTACATGTTAAGATGTTTAACACTTATTAAAATTGATTCTAAGTGGTGGTATAGAATAGAAAGATGCAATGTTAAATAAGCTCTGCTCTAAGCATGTGAAGGTCTAGTATAGCTTTTGTGTTTTCAAAAACTGCAAATATCGAGTGAGAGAAAAGGCTATGTATGAAATCTCTTTATGGAGATGATGTAAGTTCGTGAATTCAGATCACAATCTATGTGTTTATGTGTTAGAGAGGTATATTAGAGGAATATTATGGGTTAGGGAGAAAATATTTAAATACTAGAAAGCAAATAAGGAATAATTAGATCAATACACTGTCAAAGTTGATTCAGCCAAAAATGAAAATGTTCACTGGATGCTGGAGTATTTCTGCACAGAATAGGGAACAGGCTTTGGAATTGTAGTTTGCTGCTCTTCTGAGGAAAAATGCTGTTTCATCTTCTGTTTGAGTTGATTAATACCTCCCGTAAATTTGGCAGGCTAATCATGATCATTTTTAATCCAGCAGTTCACAATTATCTCCCTCAGGGATGTGTATATCAGTGCATTACCTAATGATAATCTGACAGATGAATATTCTGTTAAGAAAAGATTTTATAATATGAAAAAGTGTCCACTTTTTATATGTTTATGAATCTTTAAGTGTGACTTCTAGGTTATGAAAAAGGAAGAGCTAAAGAATGCTGTGTAATAAGTAGAAAGCAAATGGACCCGTGCTAGGGAATAAAATTAAACAAAATGGGAGATTTGTCTTAAGAAGTTGACCCTTCCAAGAAACGGAGGGGGGAGGAGGGAAGGAGATCGGCAAGGACATCGGAAAATACAACTTCCAAATGGTCTTGGATGCTTCTCAAGGGAAATAAGGAGCTGCAAATAGATGTGAGGACAAGTGGCAACAAGTCTACAAGACTTTTTTTTCCCTCAGGAAATGATGGAATATTATTTATGGGCGGTGAGCCAGAAGAACAGTTCTTACCACCAGTTCTTACCAACCAGCTAGTTCTAATCCACATAGTTATGGCTATGGGAACATAAAAACAGAGATAAAATAAATACTAAAGGTGATTGTTACAATGACCAATCACAAGTCAGTCAACTTTCCTGAATATCGACTAGAATGGAAATATCCACTAGAATATCCACTGGAAATGGATTTATGAATTGCCTATCAGCAATTAACATATACAGCTTGAGTATTCCTGAGTTGAAGCATCAAAATAGAGCAGAAGGAGGCCCACATCAAGTGTATGCATACAAATAAAGAACTGCTAAGAAAATAGCACTCTGGAGCAAGCTCTTGCTTTTTCTGGGAAACCAACAGAAATGGATGCCTCTCTAAAATGCATATACACTAATGCAAACAGTGTGGAGAACAGAAAGGTTTAGGGTTTTATGCCCAGTTGCAGAATTGCAAACTCACTGAATCCACAGAGAAGTGGTGTGATAGCATGGGACTGTAGTTCTGCAATCAATTGATACAGGTCCTTTAGCAAGGACAAACCAGGATGACAATGAGGATTGTTCCTTTTATGTGAAGGATCAGTGGGAATGTGAGCAGCTGTGCCATATTAGGAATGATGAGCTAGCTGGGGACTAGTGTGTGAGGATTAGAGGACAGATCAACATAGATGTTTTTGTAATGGATGTTTCCTACAGGCTGCCCAATCAGAAAGAAACAAATAAGGCCTTCTTCCAATTCTTCCTGGCAAAGCTTCATATTCTCATACCCTTATGGGGATCTTGAACCATGCCAACATCTTCTGAAGGAATAACGTAGCAGGGCACTGGCAATCCAGGAGAATATATTGATAATAACTTCCTGACACGGAATTAACCAGATCAGTTTATGCCCGTGACAGGTATCAATGAGGGAGGATGCACTGCTGGATGTCATACTTACCAACAAGGCAGAACTGGTTAGGGATGTGAAGGTCTGATGGCCTTGCTGCAGTGACATCAGGATGGTAGAGAAGTAAACAAGACAAAAACCACATTCCTAAAAAAGAACACACTCCTAAAAAAGACTACAACTCTTACATTTCAGAAGAGTATTTCTTTCCTTCAGGGATCTGCTTGAAAGAATCCCAGGGGAGATAGTCCTGATGAGAACAGGGATTCAGTAGAACTGGTTTATATTCACTGCTTTCAAACTCAAGTATGGCCTGTCCTGGCAAGCAGAAAATCAAGTGGAGGTGGCAAGAAGAATGCATGATTGCCTGACTAGACGAAAACATGGAAAATAAATGTGTACAAGAGATAGAAGTAGGTACAGGTTATCTATGAGGATTAAAGAGAGTGTTTGAGACTGCAGAGAAGGAGAAAGGATATCTCACCTGAAGCTGACTGTAAAGGGCATCAAGAAGAATTTCTATAGGTAAAAAAAAGACTAAGAAAAATATGGGCACCACTGTCGACTAGTTAAGTCCTTTGCTGGAAGGACTTAGTTTCAGAAATCTCAGATCCCTGAGATATACAAGAAAGTCAGGCACAAGGAAGCCTTACTCTTCCATGTGGATGCACATGACGTTGGAGTACTTTGAAACAAATTGGATATATGCAAGTACATGGGACCTGATGGGTGTACATCTATGAGTTCTGAGGATGTTGGCTGACATCACTGCAATTATTTTCAAAATATCATGGCAATTGAGGGAAATTCCTGAGAAGTGGATGAAAACAAAATCCAGAGAAGTGTAAGCCAGGTGGCTTCACTTAGACCCATGGGAAGGTGGTAAAACCTCCAAACAAACACATCATGGGTTACATTAAGATTGTTGCCTGCAGGTTGAGGAAAAAGAAATCCTTCCTCTCTACACAGCACTGGAAAGGCCAAACTATTATACTACAGTATTATGACCACTTGCTACAAGAGTGACATGGACTTCGTGAAGCAAACCCAGCAAAGGGCTAGGGCAATGATTAACAGATTGGAGCATCTGTTACACAAAGAGAAGCTACGAAAGCTGAAATTGCTTTGTCTAGAAAGAAAGAGGGCTCAGAAGGGTCTTGTCTGTCAGGAAGGGCCAAAGAAGACAGAGATTCCATTTAAATATAAGAGAAAAGATTTTTACCATAAAGGTGATCAAACATTGGAATAGGTTTCTCAGAGGAACTGTGAAGTCTCTGACTCTGGAGTACTCAAATTTCAAGTGTAAATAGCTCCAAGCAGTCTGCTGCACCTTGTGCAAAGAGGTTGGATTGAACAATCTCCAGAAGTGCCTCCCAATATCAATTATTCCATGCTTCTGTGAGTGATGTTCTATTCTCTGATTCTGTAGTAAGAACTAACCCTTTATTTTTTACTGTTATTTTTAATACCTTATTTATAAAAGTACTGCAATAAATGTTGCAATAGAGATACTGTTATAAGTAAGCAGTACATGGTATATTAAATTAATGTTTATCTTTGAAAAAAAAAAAAAAAAAAAAGAACAAATTTATGACTGAAACAAAGCAGCAATCAATCTATGAAACAGACTTGTGTGATTTTCTACCATGCAGTCAAAGTAAAGGAAAAAACTGGAGTATTCAAAATCAATCAAATCAAGAAACTTTCAAATCTAATTGTTGAAGACTGGTCTATAAAATTCAAAAAACTTTCTACAGTTCTTTTACTTGGCCTCCAAACAATCATACTTCAGATACACAATTCTCTATTCCTTGAACTCTGTACATCAGAACTACATGAGCAGGCACGTCCTTTATGACTGTTCTTCTGACATGTTCCACTTTATGACACTGATACTGAATACATGAGGAAGAGATCAGTACCAGCAGATTCAGAAGTGAGCATGTATAGCTTCTGGGTGAGGAGACTGCAGTAAAGGGTAACCAAAATGCAGAAATTAGAGTAGATTGAGGAGGAGTCAAGCAGATCAGGAGAATCAAATTACCATGCAGGATGAACACTAAAGCATGGTTCCTCTGTTCTTTTCTAGGTTTCCTCAGGCTGCTTCTTTTTTTTTTGCTTTTTTTCTATTCACTGTCTACCCTAAGAACGATGCAGTTTCCTCACTCATAGACTTGGCTGGTTTGATTGAGAGATAATGGCAATGAGTGAAAGTAGGAATATATTTTATCTCTATTTGAGAAAAAAGACAATTGAGATACTGATCAAATTCAGTTATACAAGATCACGTAAAAAAAGAAGTGACAGAAACATTAACAGAAGCTACATATCCTGATTCAGTGCTTGGACTACAGGAGAAAGGAGAACGCTTCTTTGTGAATGTTAAGCATGTCTTGTACAAATGGGAGTAAAAGGAGAGAGATTAGAAGGGAATTAAGTATATCAAATTGCATAAAGAAGTCATGTTCAAGGGACAACTCTGCAGGTCCAAATGAATCTCAGTGAAGAGCATAAGTTGAAGAGCTGGAGTAGTGACACACACACTTAGGCACAGGAAACAGTCCATAGAAAACAGTTGCTTCTGATGTTGCCTGATGAGAATGGACAATCAGAGCATCACTCATCACAATTAGAATAGCCCCTAGACATTAATCATCACTTTGAAAATCCGGGCTCCAGGAAGGTGTGAAGAGAGTCTGTAGAAAAATATTATGTAGTTAAACAAACGTGGTCTGATGTGACATTAATCATCTACTGAATGTCACAAAAAAAGAAGAAAAGGGCTTTGATTGTTTGGTTTGACGATGTTCTTTTCTTCCTCCTTTTCTGTTTTTATGGATTAAGTTTTATCAAAACAATAGATTTTTTTACACCTTGCTTTCAAATCAGTGGAAAAAATGTTTTTCTTTTCAGTCATAATAATCTAGATCCTCCTGAGAAAAACATAGAAACAAAATAAAATTGCAGTCTGAAGAGAAGCACTATAAAAATCTTCATGCGCTCTCCCATATACATCCAAATTATATAAAACACTAGTTGGATATTATTTGTTTATGGCTGAACTAGATTGCAAGCAACAAGGCTAATGCTTCAAAAACTACTTAAAAATGCATTCTAATAGTTATTTCTTTCAGAAACAAAAAGATACTGATCCACCTACCTACAAAATCTAATACTAGGAAATGCTCAGAGATTGAAAAGCCATCTCTTTGTCCTGAAATGGCTCAGCAACTCAAAAACTTTAAAACATTTCTTCAAAGACTTTAAAACTCCTCACAGAAACTTAGAACAGCTCATACTGGAATAAATCCAGGTGGTTAGGACATTTGTCTAGATGGCAAGTTCTCCCACTTGAGGTTAAAGCAGGAATGTCATTAAAAAAGTGACTGTGCCACAATATTTTGCTGTGTCTTCCTTTTTCCAGAACTGAGAGAAATGTATAATCTGCTGTGAAATAAATTATTCAAGCTCTCTAGAATCTCTAGAATGGTTTCCTTAGATTCCTCTGAAACAGAGAATTGTTTCAACCATTGGTTATCTGTTTGTGAATGTCAACAGATAAGAGTGGTGGAAGTACAGAGGAGGAAAGGGAAAGGGAAAGGGGAAAAAGGAAAGAAAAAGGGAAAAAGAAAAAAAAGGAAAAAGGAAAAAGGAAAAAGAAAAAAGGAAAAGGGAAAAGGAAAAAGGAAAAAAAGAAAAAGAAGAAGGAAGAAGGAAGAAAAGAAGAAAGAAGAAAGAAAAGAAGAAAAGGAGGGAGGGGAGGGGAGGGGAGGGGAGGGGAGGGGAGGGGAGGGGAGGGGAAGGGAAGGGAAGGGAAGGGAAGGGAAGGGAAGGGAAGGGAAGGGAAGGGAAGGGAAGGGAAGGGAAGGGAAGGGAAGGGAAGGGAAGGGAAGGGAAGGGAAGGGAAGGGAAGGGAAGGGAAGGGAAGGGAAGGGAAGGGAAGGGAAGGGAAGGGAAGGGAAGGGAAGGGAAGGGAAGGGAAGGGAAGGGGAAAACATCAACCTCATTTCAGAGATCTCACTGCAGCGAAAGAAGGTAATGGTACAATTTCTAATGGAAATGAGTATTATGAGTGTTGCAGTATGAGTGGTTTCACCATTACATTTCATGGAAAATTGTATGGCAAAACCTTGACTTTCACTCAAAACCTTAATTACTGCTCAACACCATACCTATAATCATTTATATTGGCCAGTTTATGCTTTGCAAAGCATTTAGCACTAATATTTTGCAGAGTTATTTCTCTGGACATGAGAATAAATTTGGGATGTTAAACCACCTTTGGATTTACATGTCAGAAAATGTTCAGAGGTTTATTTTTGTTAAAATATGAACTTCTGTAAGTATTGCAGCATGCAATCATCTTTTTTCCTTCCTCAGCTATTATAAATAACCTGAATGAAATACACAGTATATTCAGAAGTATTGCTCTGTTAAAAATTATAATCTTATATTCAACACTCATTTTTTAGAGAATCTCCAACTCCTTTACAAACCTGATCCACTGCCATGTGAGCTAAACACTGGGTCAGTTCAGTCCTACACACTCACTAAATTCATAAGAAATGAAGGCTGACAGTCATTTAACAGCAGAAGATAAACCCAGTAATTTGAGATCAATCTTGGTTAGAATTTGATAAAAACATAATAGAAAATATGACCATTCTTTTGAAATGCTCTGGAGCTGTCCTCAAATTCAAGGGTTTTATTGCACCTAAAGCCTAGTGAAGAGGCAGGCAAAGCACTGAATTGAATTTTGAGACCTCTTACCAAAATAGTTTACTAATCTCAGGTCATTCCAAACTAGATATCTAGGGTCAGTCATGTTGTCCAAGCACAGATGACAACCACCTCCTGAGATGCCTTAGAGCATTCTAAGACCTCCAGGTGGGGTACGCAGAGGTGTCACAAGAGCAATGTGAGAGCCAGGCTCACCTGGAGGAATAGCTGGAGAGCAGACTTGATGCTCTTGGGAGCTTATGTTGGCACCGGTGCCTGTGTATGAAACAAGGTTCTAATCAACCAGTCAGCTCTCTAGGCTCTCCTGATAGCACTACTAGACCTGTACTGACTAAAATAAAAACAGAAGCTTCTAGCTTACATGCTAGACCTTCATATTAAGATACCTAAATTTGTTAGACTCAAACTGAAACACATCCTCTCATCCATGAGAAAGATTTGGAACAGTGGTTTCCTGCCTTTCTCATTGTGCCTGTCTCAGTTGTCTCATACATACATCATTATATAGAATTACACCAACTTTTCAGGTTTCCTGATATCATTTGGGACAGTGCTTGTGCCAGACAAAGAAACAAACATGGCAAAAATCAGGTTATATTTCCTAAACTTCAGTACTAGAAAAAGTGCTAGTTAGCCTTCACTGAAACTACAAACAAATATTTGTGAGATTAAAAAACAAGAACAGCACACAGAGAATGAATTCAAGGAGCCACTTACTTTGAAGTGAAGTAAAAATGAGTGCAGGAACATTAGTCTGAATTTAAAACCCAAAGAACCCCTTTAAATCCACTTATAGACTTTCCCAGTATAAGGTAAAACAACACATTTCCCCTTCAACAAAGTTCTTGAAATTGCATGGGTCTGAGTCAGGAAACAGGGGACCTGATATAGGCTGTGGAACACATTAAGTTCCCTAGAGACCTCCACAGAAAACACAGTTCATCAAGGAGGGCTGTCATGGGAGACGGGGAGTTTGTCTCCTGGATCTCACAATCAGCAGGCAAGGAAATGGGAGAAAAAAATTGCTGCTCCCTTTGCAGACAGGATCTGCAGTACACCAAGAGGCCAAGGAGGTGGTGTTTTCCTGAGCAACCTCTTTCTTAGGTGAGTTTTCTTAAGGAAAGTGCCAAATTCTCCCCTAAAATGGAGATGTCAGACTGCAACTACAGGCTAACAGCAAGTTGCTGTGAGATCTGAGGAAAGCAAAGAGAACCCTTCTGAATGCCTCATTCTTCCTAGTTTAAGCCAGAAGGGAATACAGAGCTGATTATTAAATGTGTGATGTGTTGATAACACTGAATAAAGACTTTGAAACCTCTTCTGTAAGTGCCATTTGCAGCTTTAAGAGATAAAAGTCTGTTTTCCTACAGCAGGTTATATTCATCTGGCTCCACATTGAAAATACAAGAACTATTGGACTGTTCATGTGTCTTACATGTGCTAAAAGTTCTTCCCTTTCAAAAAAAGGCACATGTATTTTCACAGGCTGAGGAATTCTAAAAAGTCTGTTAAAAAAGAAAGGAACAATAAATTCTTACGAGTTCTTATCTCTTCCTAATATCCAGGAAGGGGCTGTAGGCAAGTACTACATTCATTTAATGCAATTTTTGTGCATGTTACTGAGCTTTAGTTTTCATTACAACCATCAACACTGAGTAGAATGAAGATACCATTCATCAGAAAATGCTGTTATTCTTATGATGTGCAATCAGTGAACCAGAGCACAACCATTAAGTCTTCCACTGAATGCACAGTGGATCAAGCTTTCCTAACCACAGCAGGGGATCAATTTATGCCTTTAAAACACAAATTACCTTCCTTATCTTAGCTTGAATACCTTGTAGCATTATGAATGATCTTCATTACACAGCCCTCTTTACACAGAGGTTCATGAATATAAAACACTCCGATTAAAGTAACATTGCAGTTCTGTTTTCAGGGAATTCTATACAAGTTTATCTCTGGAGGTAGCTCCATTCACCCAATGGATTTGCAAAAGGGATCATTTCTACCTGCTGTGCTGAAGTACTGTCTCACATAATGCATGCAATCCACAATTAGATGATGAAGTGGCATGGTAAAAAGGAGATTCGGCTTTCTGGGGTGAAACAGGGTGAGCATCATGTCACAACTACAAAAAGTCATGTATGAGTTAGCTTGAGGGAAAGTACTTAGGCTGAAACAAAATAGCCCAGCTTTCAGAAAGGCTCAAGCTTCAGCTATTTTATGTTTCCTCCTTAACCCACTAGGTAATTACTGTGCACATCTAGCCAAAGTCAGCCATGACATTCCCAGTCACAGAACTGAACATGCCAAGCTCCCATCCAGAGCAGTGTGAGGACTCTTCTGTGCAGTGAGTCATAGCCTGCTGCTGGCTACATCTGCTGCTTCAGTTGTCCCAAAACAACTCTTCTGGCTGCTGGGATCCACTGATCCCATGGGCCCTGCCCAGCGCTGAAGCAAATGGGAATGAACAGAGTGGATATCATAGATCACAATCTTTGGCCAAAAGGTAATGCTTTCAAGAGAAAGGGGATTCATTCCTTAATAGATGACAAGGATAAGAAGTATATTTCTGCCAGCAAGCTTCCAGGGAGCTGCTGTGGTGCAGCAGAGCAGGATTTGAAGTGAGCTAGAGAAAACTAAGAGACTCACGTGAAAAATGAACACAAAAGCCCAGGCTGCCTCTTTTGGTGGAGGCGTCTTCATAGTGACCAAGGGTCAGAATAAATTTTCTTTGCCACAGTAAATGAAATAGTCCCACAAAGTCTCAGTCAGAACTATGAAAATGTTCCAGCTTAGTGTGGGGAGATGAAAGACAGCTAGCAAGACAATATTCTTTTCGTGAGTAACAGTGAGAATGAAGGCAGATGTCCGAAGATCAAGCATTAGACCTTCCAGCAAACCTGGCATGTTTGCTAAGTAGATTGTTATGACTTTTGATTTTGGCAGCCAAATTTATCTAATGGTTACAGTAAACCAGAGACCTCCCAAGTGCAAGAGCTGAGCAAGAGATCGGATATGAACATAAGCTTCAACACCAATCAGTTTTGTATGTTCTACTTCCAAGTGCCAAAAATTGTTAACAAACCATCAAATCAGGGCTCTAGCAGCAAGTTCAGCTCTGTATACTGACAGAGTTTCTAATGTGAAAAATAATTAATCTATCAGAAGTAAGCTCTTGAACGCTACCTGTGGTAGGTATTCCTAAACTCAATTGCTTTCTTCTTCTGTTCCAATGGCCGTATCTCCAAAGCTGGTCACCCTTCTCCTCATCCCCTTGTGGACCATCCTGCATGAGAAGCACAAGTCCTGGCCACATTTAGGCTCCTGTAGATGTTAGGAAGACAGCTGGGCAGGCTGTGCCCAGCAACAGTTAGCACTGGTCAGCTGAGGGACTTAGTGTCAGCACGGAGGTGCTTGCTCAAAATAGGCAGTCAGAAGGCTGATGCTAGCACCATATGATTTCTGTAGCATAAATGCTGGAGGAGAACAAGCAGTGCTGTAAGTGGCTTATGAATCCCTGAAAACTATGGACTAGGAAGCTGTCATATCTAAGATGAAAATTCTCTAAGTGTCATTTCTATTGAAGAATTATGCTCCAGTAGTCTTAATTTATATACTGATAACATCAACTTAACACTGTTATAATAAAAAATAAGTTGACTTATGATAATAAAAAAGAAGTAGACAAAAACCTGTCACATTTCACTTTTTTGTCATGTACCTGAGTACCAGCTGGCTTGAAAGACAAGAATACTCTTGCTCTTTGTACTATGTGTTTTGCTCTTAATCTCTTTGTAAGTGATAAATCGTATCTGAAAAAAACAAATCCACCAAAACTGTCATTAAAGGAAAAACTGAATTCTTAGTAAGAATCAATTATTAACCTCTTTCAAGGAGAGGCAAATTGTTATTAATTATCTTTCCCTCATCCTCTAGAATACAGCATCATAGAAATTATATACTAAATCAACCAAAAGTTTTATCTGTTTGAAGGAAGAACAGAAGAAGAAATATATTATGCATGCCTCAAAAATCTGAAGCTGCCATGTGTAATAAATCACAGCATTTCTGAAATCAACTACTATTGTTTCAAACATACCACCATTCTCCTTTCTGTGATGAGAAATGTACTTCTACTTTGTATTTTCATAGCTGAATGAGTGTCTGGGGGGCATGTACAACTTTCCTATTTATTTATTTACGTTTTAACAACAACAAAAATTTATAATCTTACAGAACAATGACTTGTCATAACATTATTGGGAAAGGCTTGACTTTAGGTCTTTGTGAAGAATTACATTTTTACTGGCCTTAAAATCAACTGCTTGCTTACAAAGAGAAAAAGAAAAGAAAAGAGAGACATAAAGAAAATACAACTTAACTTCCAAAGGTTAAAATACTCAAGCAAAATAAAATCAAGTAAGATAGAACATGAACATGCTTAGAGCACCCAGAATTCCCTGATATCCTCCTGGTGCTCTGAGCACTGCTGTTTTGACAGACAGGATGAAGAAAGCTGCATTTACATTTTACTACCAGCAACAAGGCTGGGCATTGCGCCACAGTGATCACGCATACTGATCCAAGAAGCAGCTCCCCATTGACTTGAGAAAGTCCAGAATCTTTTTCCTTGGTTAAATCCTCAAACAGTACATCCTCAAAGAGCATACATCTGCCACCGAGGCAAGTAGGCATATAAGAAAGACAAAGGAACTGCAAATAAAGAGAACACAGTGTTTGGATGCAAGTCCAAAATCTGTTCAGAACTGACAGTGGAGTGAGATGTACAGCTTGTTCTCCTTCCCACAGAAAGTGAATAAATCAGCTCCAGTACTCAGGCAACTAATCCTTTCTCCTCCCAGGAACCCTTTCACAGTATTCACACTTCTGTGGTCACTGTGCATCATTAGCTTTCCTTTCCTTCTTTCTCATTTCATCTAGTGCCAGACTCTTTCCTCTATATCTTCTGGTGTAACTGAGTAGCTTGCATCCATCTTCTGACTTATCATTTGACTACTACATGTCTCATCGCTCTGTGCAGAACTCTAGACAACCCTGGCAAATAAAGAACTTGAAGCAGAAACTTGAGCTCTGTGGAGGTCTGTTTGTTTTGGCTGTTGCTGTAGTTTTTATTAATAAATGCCTCCTGGTAGACTAGACTCTATTTATCATGACATATGTTATCTAGCTTATGTTCTTATACAGTATTTATTATAAAATTTAGGGTGTGCATAAAACTATTTCTCCCTCTCTTCCCAGGCAGCGAGGAGGGTGGTTATGTTATTCTAATGAGTATGATGGCCTTATGTTATGATTGGGAAGCTTTGGTTAAAGAAGTGATTTCTGTATTTTATTTTGAAAATGCAAAATCTGTGGTTGCTGTGGTCCATTCCCGTTGGGGAAGGATTTTTAATCCATCTACACATTAATAATTCTCCAAGTTCTTTTTTGCTCAGCTCTCCCAGTTGTGTATTTTTCCCAGGCTTCTTCAGCTACTTCTCTTTCCTGTGCTGGCTATCTGGTTGGTTTAATGCTACTTTCACACACAAAATGCTGAAATCAAGAAGGCCAAAAAACGAAATATCCATTTCCATATTTCCTCCTTCCATATTGTGACTGAATGCTAACTCTTGAAAATATTCTGGTTACATTCCCAATGAAATTTTCAGAGAAAACATGAACTTAATCTGATTGGAGGGCATAAAAAATTCAAATTAGCATCAGAAAGGGGAGCGAAATACTGTGGTAGTTTTCAAATAAAGCTTCTGTTTCTCAGAACAAAGATCCTTTGTACCTCAACAGGATACACCTCTTAGAATGAGGTCTGGTCTCTTGGGAAGGCATGCAAAGTTCTGGGGCACTGAAGTCAGGTTGTGTCCAGCAGACACCTGAGCTGGTCAATGTAAAGCCTGACTTCTTGCACAACTTCGTCTCTACTGGTTAAAACAGGTGAAAAGTGCAAACACATCTAATGACTGTCTAATGTTACTAACAGTACCCTAACAAAAATGGAACAAGAATGAGCGTCTAGTCTCATAAAGATCTCTCTTTGGAGAATTTCAAGGCCTAGATTTGTTTAGAATAGACAAAGTTTGTAGGCATTGTGTATAGACCACATTATTTCTTTTCTTAACATGAAGCTGTACGTCTTATCTTCCCTTCTGAAGAAAGCTTTAAAGTACTGTGCAAAATTTTGTCTTGAGGAAGGTCAGAGCTATTATGCTGAGCCAGCTTGATAATTTTAGTGTTTGCTGAATCGCTTCGCAGGTCCTTACATTCACAGTGATTTATATAAAGTGTTCTGTTTTGTATCTCTCACAAACTGTTTTAACACTGCACTAGGTAAACAGAATGTCATCAGATTTCCAGTCCTTCCTGGGTAATTTTTCCCAGTTATGTAAATGTTTATCTTAATTCTACTTCTTCCTTTGCACTTTTGCAAAATGTTTTTGCTCCTTCTCTGTGCTGAGCCAGTGTGATAACCGCTATGCAGAATTGAGACGAAAGAATACCAGGGCTGGATGCCAAGGAGCAAGACTACAAGCACCCAGCCAACATCCTTGACTTTGAATGCCGCTTATCCAAGAAGGCATAAAGCAGTGAGGAGAGTCTGTTTAGCATTATCACCCAAGAACTCCAAATACACCTAGTGGATCTCTTCAGTGAAGTAATTCAGCACTCTAGCCCCTTGTGTTTAAGTAGAAAAACTAGCTGCTCCTGTAAATTTATTCACAGGTGTGCCAATGCCAGACACGTACATAGCAGCAGAAGTTTAGATTAACAGTTGATTCCACTGATTGTTTTTCCCACCATCTAACCTGTGTTGGATTTGGCATGCAAGCTTCTAGGGAAAGAGAACAGCATGCGAAGTGCTGGCAACAGCATTCCGTTTGATATGCTTAAATTAATTAATAGAAAACAGCTTGTGTCAACAATGTTTACATTTCTCATGCTTTCACTCTTTAACCACTTGAATTAACTATATTAAAAATGCTTTAAAATCTTCTATGTGTATAAAAATTCAAATACATTTAAGTTGTCATTGTACAAAGTTGTTGATAGGCTGGAAATCATTTCCATATCCAAAGAGCAAATCTAACTCGGAAGAAGACATTGAAACTTCAGTGCAAGCTCCCTCCCAGACAAGTCCTGCTTTCCTTCCAGCTCACAAACATATAAGAAATGGGACCAGATAACTACAGAAATCCACAGATTTCAGTGGGTGGAATTTTGAAGATAACCATCTTATTTCAGCAGACTTTGAAAAATCTCTAAATAAACAATTCAGCTTGTAAGAAGTTGAAACATTAATCCTTCTGCTTGAGAAAAAAAAAATCTGCTTGCTCCCACTATGAGCGATCCTCATATCATCTTTTTGTTTGGACATCCATCTGTTACCAGTTTCAAACTTGGTTAGCTACATGCACTTAGCTAAATAGGTTTGTATTTTAGAAACACAGATAAGTTCCTCCTTAATTGTTCACACATTCTAGGTTAGGTCTCTAAATCAGTATATGAGAGCCAGAGCTTACTTTGATCTGATAGGATTTCATAGTCTGCTTCTTCAAACAGTCATGTTAAGAGTGAACTTATCTCTCGCCAATGACTATATAAGGAGCAAAAAGTAAAAGGAACCAATTACTAAGCCAAGGTGCTACAGTTAGGTTGTTTTGATTTAATTTAGTGAGTGCCCAAGCCCACTTAATCATCCAAAAGGCAGAGTAGGTACCACGAGAGTCAATAATAGCTCATCAGTCAGCTCATCAGCTATAAGAGACAATACAGTACTGTATTTATGATGTGTGTTTGGAATCAGGGCTTTCTGTCTATGATTTAACTTAATGTAAAGCAAATGAACTGCTGGATGAATTTAGCATCCCTGTGATTTAGTTTACACAGAGATAAACCAGAAATAACACAGGTGAAGCAGACCCAATTCAGACTGCATGGCTTTATGGGCCAGCACAACAGGCAGAAAATCCCAGCCAAGATATTGTCACAGCCCTCACCTAGGACAACATTACAGATGGACTCACCACAACTACTCTATGGCAAGGGCTCCTTGTCAGTACAGTCATGCATAAAGAGAAGTAATTGTAAACCACAATTAGAGAGGACACTTCCATCTGTAGCTTCCCTGCACTTCCTGGCATTCCAGAGTACTTTTGCAGTCCCACTGTGTTTACTGCTTTGTTTTCCTCTTTTACTAGCAACAACCAGAGAAAATGGGAAATAAAGTATGCAGTTCATCTTCCCAGGTAGAACAATTGGCTGAAGAAGAAATTAAATGTTATTCATGATCTCCTCCATAAAGACAAGAATAGGTTTTCCTAAAATGCAAGACTAAAGTTAATCTGTATTTTTCCTCCTTCAGATGCAACTGGCTGCCTTGCTTTCATTGTAATTCAGACTTTGGCTAGAGGAGAAATGGCAAGAAGAACTGGCAAGGACAAGGACAGAGACAAAGAAGGAAACAGATTTAATTTCACACCAGATCAATTCCACAAAGTGTAGAAACAGTAAAGAAAACATGAACAGTGTTTCCACTGAGCATGATATGGAAATTTTTGGACTGTTTCTTAGAGGAGAAAATATCCAGAATGTTTCTAGGACTGAGCAGAACAAGTTCACTGAAAGTTGATGGGACTATTTTTCTTAAACTCCCTGAGCACTTGAGAAAAAGTCTTACAGTCTGCACATTTTCTATTTGTTGACAAAATGAAACAGCTGCTTCTAAATAACAAGAATACACACACACATAAAAATAAATTTTAAAAAAAATGGAAGAAGAAAAGAAAAAAATGAGGTAACTGAGTTTTCAATCTCATTCTGCTTCATTTATATCTTGCATAGTCGCTGACTTCCCAAAAAAGGAGGTTAATCTTCTTGCTCTGTCCAGTACCACTCTGATGTCTGTTATTCATGGGCACAAGGGCACAAGGTAAATTGAAACTGTTTGAAAATGGCAAGAGCTGAGATCTAGGTCTGGTGGCAGAACTTGCTTTTCCTTTCTCTCACAGAGGCACTGAGGGCTTACTGGATAGTACCAGGATACCTCTTATACACCTTACATAGTCTGCAGTTTCTGTACTTACATCACTCATGTCTCCATGACATAGTGGGCCTATGAAGAGTGTGTCTGAAGCCCTCAATGAAAAGGAGACATCACAGCCAACAGAGAGCCTCTCCAGCTATGGGCAGTAAAGGCAGACTAGAGATGACTCAGCCATGCAGCAACAAAATCTCTTCTGGAGGTATAAAGAAGGAAAGAAGATATGAAAAATACCATGTCAGAGGGGTGAATTTGAAAAAAAGAAATTCTGCACATACTGAAGTATTAAATTGAGCCTTCTGATCGAAGTTAAGCCTCCTGATCTAGGTTAGAAGGCAACTGTCTCCTCAAAGGGAAGTAGTTTTTCCATGTTTTACATATGCAAGAAAAATTGGTGAATTTCACTTGGGTTTTCACGCACAAAAAGCGTGAATGAAATGCATTTTTCTGCTGAGTAATCCCATACCTACCCTAGATTATGCCAAAGCAAAAGACCATGAAGATCTTCTCTCCCAACATTCCTACAGCAGAGGGTGTTCACAATGTTTGAGGAAATATTTGCTTGTTCATGGAATAGTCAGAAACAGGATACAACCCAAGCACATCACCTCCAACTTCCACCGTTTTCATTTGTAACAATTCCAGAGAAGAATCTTTAACCAACCAGAATGACATTCAGAGGGAAGAAGTTTAATCACCAAAGTTGCTTCCCATTATTCACTGTATTTTCCCCCGACAAAATCAGAAGGATTAACAACACCACACCTTTCCCACAAAATCAGTGGCCTAAAATCAGTGCAATGCAGAAACAGTCCAGCCTACTTTAGGGTTTAAAAGGATGGGACAGAGAGTAGAAATGCTCATCTGGAACTCTCTTTCACCTCATCTTCCACTCTTACTCAAGTGGTTGACACTTAAAACACATTTTAAGTCTGAAGTGTTTATTCCTTAAAATGGATGAGCTGATGTGTTTGTGGAATGAGTGCTTTTATTGCAATTGTTTGTTCACTGAGATTATTGTCCCTATGTGCATGTAAGGGGAAAGCAATACAAACAAACAAAAAATAAAGCAAGACACCTTAACATAGATATGTGTTGTGTGTCTAAAACCTGAGGTTTTAGAACTGAAGTAGATTAAGTCATTAACTATTGTCTTGCATTATCTGGTTTTGTATTTTTTTTAAAATAAGCTACATGCTTCTTTTCATTAAACAGCCTGAATACACTGAATATTCAAAATGTTTTTGACACTGTAAAGAGGTCAGATTTAACTTCAGTTTTAGGGGGAAAAGTGAGTCTAGAATGGATTTTTACCAAATTGTAGCAAGCATGAAAAATTAGCCAGACTACAAACAAATGTAAAAGAAAGATACACACCAAACCTACATTTTGCTAGCAGTTTCCAGCCTAAAATGAACCTCTTGGCTCTGAACTTCTTGCTCTCTCATTTCCTGATATGGGCAGCCTACTGAAAAGCTACTCAGCATGTCATATTTACACTGATTCTGGTAGTGTATATTGCCCATGCACACAGGTTCACCAGCTGCTGACTTCCCCAGGCAGCAAGGGATCTCCGCAATAGCTTGGTGCCTCTTTTCCTTTGGTTCCCTGTCTGAAAGAGATTGAGAGAATATGACCAGAGCATGACCAGAGATGCTCTACTGCAGCTATTCCTGGCCATGGTATTGGCCTCTTAGGGCCGTAGGAAGTGTAATATAATGTAATTCTAAATGTATGTCCCTGTCTGGACATAGGGAAAGTTTTTATGTCTGCTGTTGTGCTTTCAGCTCCGTTTCCTGGGGCAGAAGAAAGAGAAGGGGGAGGGAGAAATAGTGACTAGAAAGCTAATTTGATTTAACCTGAAGCAGATGGAAAGCATGGATCTCCCCGTGGCATGTTTAAAGACTGATTTTTAATAGGATTCCTTTGTTTCAAATGGGAGTTTCAGTGGAGCCTCTGTAATCCATCTCTACAACCCATTTCTCTCCCATTTTACTACTTCTGTTTCAGAATTAATCCACAAATAAGAAACAAGAGGAGACACAACTCCAGAAATTCAAAGAGGGTGAGGTAGTCATACAATCACTTAATCACAGAATGGCTTGGGATGGAGTGGAAAGGACCTTAAAGCTCATTCAGTTTCAACACCCTGACACGGACAGGGCTGCCACCCACCAGCTCAGGCTGCCCAGGGCTCCATCAGGCTTGGCCTGAACACCTCCAGGAATGGGGCATCCACAGCTTCCCTGGGCAGCAGTGCCAGTGCCTCAGCACCCTCTGAGGGAAAAATTTCCTCCTAACATCTAATCTAAATCTCTCCTTTTTTAGTTTAAGCCATTCTCACCTGTTCTGTTACTATCTGCCTGTGTGCAGTGACACCAGCCAAATGAAACTGTCTGCATTCTACAAGATCAACAAAAATATATGGTTCAATTTATCTACCCATAGCTCTAAGTACAGAAACTTTAGATTCAAGACGAAGAAACTATCAATGTAATGCTACCTGAGAGTGTTAATTGTAAGAAAACATTATTTATGACTAACAGGCATTTATTCACTCAACACTTATGCTGTTTAAGTGAATGGGAATAGGTTAAAGATAAGATGGGATTTGTAGAATCTCCAAAGAAAGGCAGCTACATGCTAGGAATTTCCATCAAATTGTCCCTGACCAGGCTCTGGAACTCAAACATTCATAACTTAATATGACAAGGTGATATGTGCCTGACTTTATACAGCACTAGACAGAATCTATAGACATTTGGTTAATAACATAATGAAGTTTGAAATTTACTGCAACTTTAATATTGAAGGATTTAAAAAGCAATTAAACTGCTTTAAAATAGCAGAGAGTTTATGGGAATGCAATATGGATTGGAACAAACAGGCCTAAATCAACACTGGTTTGGAAGTCTAGTAAGGACTAGAACTATGGGAGGTAATTCAGGAACAGATGCATCAAATTAATTCCAGTAATACTGGAGTGTTAAAAATGGCAACAGAAGCCAGCTTTGTTCAATAGAATGGAAAACTAATCATCCATTCTCTCTCCTTCTGCCCCCAAGGGGTTGGATTTTCCCGTCACAGCCATTCATTGGTGGCAGCAGATGCACCAAAACGTCTGGCACAAAGAAACTGAAGACAAATATAAAACATACAGGGGAAAAAAGAAGAAGAAAAAAAGAGACCCCAAGTGTATGTAATGCAGAGGCAAAGTTGTTTCATGTTTTACACTGAGATCTTGAAACAGGTAATACACTTGAAATACTGAAGAAATGGTCAGAGCCTTACAGCTAAAAAATGGTAGAGATCACAAAAGGAGTACTTCCAAAACTAGCACTGATTTAACTTACTTAAACACATTGTATTTTAGTCACTGTGCACTCCCCATCCCCAAAACTAATTCTGCAGATGTCAGTCCTACCACAACTTTAGTCTCCCTGCCATGCTCAGCTCTCACAGGCTGTTTTAGCACAGCCATGGGTCCCTGCAATGGGCACTCGATATGAGTAAAGTTATGATTTGGGTAGTGTAGAGATGGAGATTGCTGAAGACTGGAGTGGTTTTCATCTGAAGATCTTCAGTTCCTCCTTACACCTACTTGCAAGCTACACTGACATTGCTTCCCTGGTTATTTATTCACCACACAGCAGCTAGTGTGTGGAGCTTGAGAACAGAACTACAGCACAGTTTAGGAAAAAATGAAAAAGGGCTGCCTCGGAGGCTGTGCAGAAAGCACTCCAGTTGTTCATAGCAATTTCTGGTCACAACTGGAAGTGGATGAGTAAGTCACAATTTGTTCAGCAAATTTATCACTTTTCTCAAGAATTGTCTGTGAACAGACTGTGACTTTTATTAATTTGTCTTCAGTTGGCAAGGGTGCACCAAATATTTTATGTGAATGAATCCTGGCCAATGGATTGCTCACAGACTTATGTCTGTTCTAATTGCTTCAATATTCCCACTTTGACATTCAAGCTGAGAAGGCTTAGATCAAGCCCTGCTTACAACAGATATGGTTTCATTCCTAAAGTAATGAGAAATTTACCTTTTAGACAGAAGATAGCCATAGAAATCTTCCCCTCATTTAAAACAAAGCATAGCAAATCGGAAACAGATCTCTGGCACTGAGAGAAAGGCAAGGAGGAAATAGAGAAAATATTGATTAATGAGATTTATTTGTGCTGCGGATGGTGATCAAAGGGGAGCAAATGCAATGCATAGCGTTCACCATTGCTTTTAAAACCAAAATTCCTTTGATGTTCAGCACAGTATCCGGCCATTATGGGAATTAAAAGAAAAAGCCATGAGAACATTATTAATAATGGTTTAAATTGAGCAGCTTCAGGCATCAAGCACATAGTACCAATGTTCTGGCTTTCAAATGACCAGCTGATGAATAATTATTATAAATTACATATGCTTAACCAGTTATTTACTAGATTTTAGTATACAAAACCTTCTGATGCAAACAGTACTACACTTTCCATATAGAGCAGCTTGCACACTTGTGGATTTGATAAGCAGTTAAGCACAAAGAAAAAAACCTCAGGAACAAAGCAAAGGCTACAGAAGGGCAGAGTGGGTGTGGGGACCATCCCCAGCAGTGCCAGCGAAGCTCCAGTACAATCAGCAAAAGAGCATAAACATCACACAGCTGTGCACACATGAAGCATTTTCAACCTTGCACCCTTCTCTCCGAAGCCCTCCTCACATATCTCAGCTGACCACTTCTTTCCCCACTTGATCTGACTGGAGGTCGGCTACCCCAGGGAGGCTGCTCAGCCTCCAGCAGCCAACCCCAACTTCACTGATGTCATCCAAGGCATCCAGATGCAGCCAGTGCTGATGAGAACCCTGCCCCTCAGCTCAGGAAGAGTCATTCCTCCAAGTTTTCCGCTCTTTGTGGCTCTTTTAAAGATTTCTTTGCAGGCATAGTCAATTGGAAGCTTCTTATCAGCTCAGACAGAATGAAATTCTGATGAGGCTTGTCCAGGGCAAGACCATTCTTTGCCATGGGAAGGGACAGAGAGCCAAAGTATGTCTCCAGTGGGTCAGGCTGGCAGACTACTGCCACCCAGGAGCAGGATGAGGTATCAGCTTTGGCTGGAAGCTCCCATCCATCTTCTCCCAGTCTCTCATGACACCAGCAGAGCAACTCTGACAGCCTCACACAGCCTTCAGCCAACCTGACCTGCAGCCCCTGTTCAAAAGCTGAACGTTCACACTCCGGCTCTACAAGACCTTGCACACATTGGAATTTGTCACTGCAGCAGTATCACTCGTGAGGCTATCATAAAATTTCTGCCAGTTATTAAAGGATATAAAATGCATATAATTACTTTGGAAGATGCTACGGATCAGTATAATCTCCTTTTTCTCTTCTTTTCAATTTTTTTTAAAGCTGCCTGCCAAACATCCAAAAATGCAGAAATCTGACACGTTTGGTAACTTTCAGAAGGAGGAATTTTTGAGGAATGTGAAAGGTTACAGAAACTGAATTTTAAATACTCCATATTTGAACAGAGTTATATCTTGAAAACACAGTGCATAATGAAAAAAAAAAAAAAGTTTTCAAGATTTACAAGTATATTTTCCTGCTTTAAATATTACATGATTATTCCTTTAGTTTTGCTTCAACTGCTGTTAATCATGTATAATTCTTTGCCTACACAAATAAAGATCCTCATATGCTATATTTTTGTTCACATGAAAAAACAAACTGCATCTTTCAAAAAAAAAAAAAATGAAGGGGTCTGAAGAGACTCATCCTGATGTTCTGATAGTATTTCATGTTTGCAGCCCTTAGTGTATTTTTACCCAAAATGAAACAACAGCAAAAAGAGAGAGGAAAAAAAAAAAAAAAAAAAAGTAAAAAAAAGTAACCAAACTATATGGACTCTCATAAGCCAAATCCTAACCTTCTTTTATTATTATTTTTAAATAAAAGATGATCCCACAGTTCTTTTGACAGATTTGTTCAATATTGAAACAACAGTAGTACACTATGTTAGCACCAATGCTAAACTGAAGCACTGAGATTACAAAGATGATAAATAGGACAGATTTGATAATGAACTAAATAAAATGCATTACAAGGAATTGCATTGCACAGAAGAATGTAGAAAAAAATCCATAGGTCACAGAAACAGCTCATTGACTAAAAAAAGTTATTAAATTGTCAGTTTTACCAAAATAAATGACTTGAATATATTAAACAGGAGTAGATAGATACAATTTGGTGAAGCGTTTGAATTTTAAAACAGCTTATTTGAAAAAAGTACACATGATAAAACTGTGGAAAAGGCTTAGAATGCCTTAACAAAAATAAAAAATAAAAAAGAGAGAGAAAGAAGAAAGAAAAATCGTGGATATGTCAAATTAAACATTCCCTACATTTGAATGAGAAACCTGTACTTTTAGGACCCAGCAAAAGCAAATTAAGGGTTACTTTTGAAGATACTGTGTCTATTCTTCTTTCACACAAGAACAACAAGGAACAACAGGACATGTCCAGGATACTGAAGATTTAGGTTCACATACTAATCAGATGTGAATGCTGCCTTCTCACATTCTCATCTTACCATAAACTATGTCATAGATGCTTTTATTTCTCCTGAGAAGCTTGTTTTGTTTTGCTTAGACAATTGAATGTTCACTGGGTAAATAGGATGCATCATGAACAGGATATACTTGGCTTCCTGTTGTAGGTAATTTCTGTCACTGGCTTCAGCAAATATTCAATATTGAAGCAAGAGATCTGTATCAGGATGAACCACCACATAAAACACTAGGACACTCCAGCAAAATCAGAAATCCCATGGGTAAAAGCTGGGGCTGATGTGAGTCCTTCCAGCACAGTTTGCTTCTTCTGTCTCTCAGCTAGTGGTGAAAGAGAAGCTGATGTCACTCAGTGATCCCTTCCCAGGCAAGATTTGTTACAAATTAAAGGTGAAGGTTCATTTTTCCCAGTTATTTAACTATTTCTCATCATATCCCCCCACCAGAGTGTTAATACAGCTCTAAGAGAAACGTAGAAAAGAAATACGTAGATCAGTCTGAAAAAAATGCCTCCTATTTATTTCCGTGGAAATTACAACATACAGAAAGAGTACAACAGTAACACTATTTGATAGAGAAAATTCTCAGCTACTGAACACTATTTCTGAACACAGTCGCTGCCATTAGCTATGTATTTTGACCAGCAATGAACAACAGCCTGCATGCAATGTTCATTAAAATCTGTTCCCGTGGAGGTGACGCACTGATGCTGTTGCCAGTGCTGAAACACACCACCTACTGCCTCACTTTGCATACATCCACTGTTTGGTCTCCAAAAATTGTTGATGAATGTCAACGGGTGTCATTTTTTTGCATGGAAAAATTCAGTGACAGACTTTTGCTTCATGCACATTCCATGTCAGGCTGCCCCTCTGCTGCCATCTGTCACACAGCAACAAAATGCATTTGAATATTGGTGGGAAGGTTCAACCTCTACTATCGTTGCCACCAACATCTACCTCTGACACTGTGGGCCAACAGAATAAAATAGCAGGCATTACTTTCGAAGCATTCCTCATAGACTGTGCCATCACCAGAGCCATCAGAAGGCGGCAGTGAGTAGAAGCACTTTTCCATGAGAGTGTATTTGCCCATGAGGTGCTTGTGCATGCATGGGCACAGATGGAACACCCTGAATCCCTGCAGCTGTCAGAAAATTTCATTTCATGTGGAAAAGCATCCTCACTTGCAGTGTGCCGTTCACATGGGGCTAAGCTGAGGAAGAGGGTGATGCTTCCTTCAAGATGCCTTTCATAACACATGCCGTACATCAGCAGCCTGGGCAACCAGAAGAAGCCCCAGATCATGTCTCTCATGTTAATGAGAGAGCCTGGGGATGCGGCAGGAAATTACACCCACTTTAGCTGAAGTTCAATGTAAAACAAAGCAAGCTATTTGAGCAGCTTGATTAATGATGGCCAAGCAGGCTTCAGGAAAAGTTTGTGTCTGGCTAATTGGCTGCAGTCCTCACAGGGGATGTTGGCTTAGGATATGTATAGGGGGAATAGCGTAGAGAGCATTTCCTGAGAGACTCAGAAAACATTTAACCAACTTACAGAAGATTAATGCAAGAAATATCTTGAACAGTGGGGGCAAGAGAAAGAAGTTATGTCTCCATCAGCTGAAAAATTCGTTAGAAAAGAGAGTCACCCATAAGGCAAATTATTGCTGGCTGAGAAAAAGTTTTTTGAGGCAGCATAGCTGGTTGGAGCAGAGTTGCTATTTTCTTTATTCTTATCAGGGCTCCCGTCAAAGCAGTTGATAGCTGTTTCTGCTAGATAGGGTTGTGGACAAGGCTGGTTTGTCAATCCTTGATCATCTTAGCCCACTATTTTTCCTAAAGTAGCTGTGCCTTTTCCTCCCTGCTGTCCTCCCTCACGTGGATGGAAACAAATGAGAAATTTATGCAATTCCTTACATGTAACAGTACAGAAAGAAGAAAAGCACAAGACTTTGCAAACGGAAGAGACTGGAGGGAAAAAACGTGAAAGACATAGCAGCCTTACTGGCATGTTCAAAATTATCATTCAGAGGACAAGTGTTAGACTGGAATAGTTGCAGAAAGAAGGACAATCTTGCTTTTTTGTGATGGGTTACTCATGTGACAGAAGCTGCCTACTGCTCAGCACAGGCACATGATTTTAGGTTTGCCAAAGAACATATCTTTCTGCTGTCCCAGGCATTGCTGCCATCTGCTCCCGTACTTGGGGGGTTGAAAAGAACCTTGGAGGTTGATAGAAGCTTCCTAACCATGGAGAACTCTGAAACAACCTGTGGAAAGGTGGGAACCCTCTTGGCTTGAACCCTTTGGCAATATGCTTGCTGCTCCCCACAGAGCAGAACATCTGAGCACTAGGGCCTGGCAGCTGCTACTGTTCAGTAGGGTGAGCACAGAGGTCAGGAACAGCTTTATATCATTCTCTTGGTCACCATTATCCAGTTACGTACCCATTGATGCCTGATTAAAAATGCATTTTCTAGTACTAAACAAAGGGTCTTCTCCGAGATTAGCTCTGTGCCATTACTCTATCTTACCCTTGCAGGATACTCAAAATTTGAACAAAATACTTTGGCCTGCTCCCAGAAATCTGATTTAATGGGCCCAGATGAATGTTTCTTGTATCTATCTTTTCTAGCTCATGAAATTCAGCTTACTTCAGTCCTCAATAGGTGGTATTTTTTCCTCTTATTTCTGAACCTCAACTCGGTCTTCTCACTTCCGTAGTAACTCTCACCTTTCTAGTCTCACCCAATTCTCTGCTTACTGGGATCATTCTATTTCAGACTTTTACAGCATTTCATAAGTACAATTATCTAAATATTTGGCAATTTCAAATTCATCTCCAGCATCCAAAGAGGTCAAACTTAATAGCATAGTATAATTACTGTGACCTTAGAAATGTGATGGCTTGACTAAATCAAATGTAACCACTTTGTATGCTTGCAATTTGTTATGATACCGTCATCAGTACTTATTTCAGCAGCTTCCTTGGCCTTTGAACCAGTCCCTCCTAGTCTGAAAGCAGTAATAATATGGTCATTACTACTACAAACACCAAATAAAAAATATGAACTGCAGTTTCTTCAAAGCACTGTAAAGTTTTAGTTTGCTTGTGTAGCTATATGAGATAATTAGCAGCCTGTATGCCCCTCATAGTGTTAGTCAGAAAAAAAGTAATCAAGAGTTACAAAGGGACTACATCACAAACTACTTCAGTGATCACTGTGTGTTGAATTAAACATTTTTTTTCAGCTTACCAGGCACATTTAGTCTGCCTCATAAATACATCATTTAAATGATAAACCAGTCCTAATATGCCTTAAAAACAAACCCCTTCTTTTTGAAACAAAATTATTCCTAAAAGATGCTAATGTCATTCTTTTTAAATGCCCATACTCACTCATCCTGCATTTATTTTTCCACATTCCTTTTTGTACAGAAATAATCACCAGCTTACCCAGCATGAGAATTGTAGTTTTGTATAAATCACAGGAAAAGACAGCAGACCCTTCACAACTTATTGCATTGTTACCTGTCTTAACTCAGTACCAGTCACCTTTGCAGTGCAAGCTGTACAAAAGAAATTTAGGAAATACCAGTAAGCATAAGGTTTATCCACAGTCAGTTGAACCTGAATAGCTGATTTCATCTTCTATCACATAACACTGTTACATTTGGATAACTAAAAAAAATATGCCTATCAAGCTCACTGGAGGTACTTTCTAACTAAAAATACTAGTTCATTCAAGTGTCACTGTTTCAAGGCATTTTTCAACTTTTTAATCTGAAAGTTACATTTTGTTCAAAGTTCCATTATTTCAGTTTTTATACCTTTATTTTATTTTCATATTGGATGTATCGTTTTGTGTTTGTTCAAGTTGCCAAATTATTAAACCAGTCACTGGTAACATCAAAAACAAACAACCACTCTAAATATGAAGGGAGTAAAGTGCCAACTTATCTACCAACTACAGGATTGAGCATTTCCTAGCAAATATTACCAATGCAGCAGAGGTTCTACCCATTGCCAAATCTGGAGAAAAAGCTAATGAAATGTGTTTTTTTTTGTTTTGTTTTGTTTTTTGTTATTTTCCCCAAGCAATATAAAATTTAGCAACTTTAAACAGCAAGAAGATATTCTGTTTCAGACAATATTTAGACTGGACAATGAAATCTTAATTTATTTAAATCACTTTTCTTCACTCCTACTACAGGGAAATGCAGATCAAAATTTCAGATTCAAATAATTGCAAACATGACCCAGAAATCTGATCCAAATTTTGCAAAAAAAAAAAAAAAAAAAAACCTTTTTATCATTCAGGGGGGGTCCTAACTCTAAATTCTGACACCTCTCAGCTTAGCCATCTCTGCCACAATATGGAGATGTGAGTATGTGATTTCCTGGCTACACTACCTGCCTCAGCTGAGTTTCACAGCTACCCAGTTTGACCCCAAAGAAGGAACACCAGCTAAAAAGGCACAGGGGGAAACAATGACACAATTCATCCTGTGGGCAATCAATTGCTACAATTTTAAGGTACCAAGCTTGGCATAAATCTTTGAGGGAAAGTGACATCTCAAACAGTATTTTCCTACTTCAATTGCTTCAGGAAAACACAGTTCAGTGAGCAAATCAAGCCCTAAATGAATACACCAAGTCAAGTGTGCTATTAAAAATTTTACAAACTACGAGAAAAGTCAAAATCAATTTGCATTTTAATTTTCATTTGAGATCGGGCCAGTTTGTAAATGAGAATTGAATACACACACAATTTCCTTTTTCCTCTTTCTTTTTTTTTTTTTTTCCATTATCTTCCCCATCCCAATCAGAAGAATTTTATGCACATTCAGGCTGTCCTTTTGTTCTGCTACAACAAAGTGCCCAACTAATTGCCAGGTCAAATGCATTAAGTCTTCTGTCTATTAGCATAACAGCTGGTGTTTGCCTCTTAAAATTCCTTTACTGTCAGCTACTGCCTTCCAATTTGAAGAATTTTTAGTGCGGCTTTCCACTCCAGTCCTTTACAGTTATCTTAACATAAAGATTGGATGGGTCCCCACCAAAGACATAGATTAGAATGTCTTCAGATTGTGTTCAGATTAGGAAACAAACATCATTACAGTCCTTTCCCTGATGGGTGAAATAAAAGCATAATTTTGAACAGAATCAAACAAAGCAAAAATCACATCCTATGTACAGTACATTTCTTCAGTATATTCAAGACCCAGGAAAGCATTTCAACTCATGCAAATCTTCCAGTGGGCAACTGAGAGTACCTGATAACATTTTTTTTAATATCTCTTGGAAGACAAAGCCATTGCACCTCCCGGTCAGTAGCAGTATTACTTTAGCAGCTTTCCAAACATCTTAAAGTCTGTAGTCCGTAGAAGGACTGATCTTTTATTATACAATGCATTTTTTTATGAGATGTCCAAGAAGGAACACAAAATAAGGACCAAAAACTAAAAAACCTACCAAATTGGAAGAAAAATAAAAATAAAATAAAATAATCCCAATCCTGTAAGCTACATGTAACTGTTGTAAATGTTCTTTATACTTAAGAGGGATATTGGCCTCCAAAATACTTAAGAACACATCTTCCCATCTACAACAGCAATGTTGTTTTTTTTTTAATTTATTTTTCTATGGGGGAGGAGGGTGAATGGGGAGGAAGCTGTTGCTGTTGTTTTACATTAGAGTTGAAGTCTGTTGTCATGTTGATAAAATTACATAGCAAATGTAAGATTCTATGATTAATAGGTGTCAAGCATCCTGAGGGCAAGTTTTCTTACTACCCTTATGGGAGCTGGAGCACAGCACCTGCTTTGCTGAGCAAAGGAAGCTTTCAAACATCTTTATTCTAGACCAGGCATGTCCAACCCACAGCCTGTGTGTGGCCCAGAACAACTAGTAATGCAGCCTAGCCTCTGTTGCCACACCATCATGGTTGCACCTCTGCCCTGCAGAGCAACCTGGCCCCAGGTGCTGCTGTAACCCAGCTACAATCAAACAGCAGTGCGCGAATCCGCACTGTCTGAGCTGAAACCAGGACATGGGGAAGGTGCAGTGTAGTGCTAACTCAAGTTATAGCCAATAACTGTTTGCAGTTTCACACACTGGCTAAACACAGACCTATGAGGAGTAAAAAAGATGCAGCCATGCTTTCTGCTTTGGTAAAGGAATTTGAAAACAGGTTTCAAGATTGTCAAAATACATCAGTTTTTTGGTATACTTTCAGTTCCATTTTCAGTTGACATAAATACTTCACCTGCCAATTTTCAAATAGAATGTATAGAGGCGCAATCAGATATTCAACTCAAAAATCTGATCATGCCTCTTTACGAGATAAAAATATCCCATGCTTCACCATCATGTCTTATTCATGTCATCGCTTTTTGGCAGTATGTACGTTTGTGAACAATTAAGCATGTTAACAATCATGGATGAAAGAGTAAAATTTCATCAAAAGTCTCTGACAAATACCTTGAGAATTCACTAAGAATTGCAACCAGACTAAAAATTAAAATAATCTTTATAACTTATATATGTTAACTATACTGTATATTTTACAAGGGCTGCTCTGAAACTAATGCCTTCTATTTTATTATGTTAGCCCACAATATCAGAAGCAGATGTTGGTGGTATAGCAAGTAGAGGTATAGTAGAGGTTAAACCTTCCCACCAATGTCCTGTTACATTTTATTGCCATGTTACAGATGGCAGCAGAGGGGCAGTCTGACAAAATGGCATCTGACGTGGAAGTGCGCATGAAGCAAAGGTGTGTCACTGAATTCCTCCATGCAGAAAAGAACTGCACACACTGATATTCATTGATGCTTGCTGAACATTCCTGGAGACTAAACAGTGGATGTGAGCACAGTGAGGTGGTGGATGGTGTGTCTCAACAGTTGTGACAGTGAGTTCCCTACACTGGTGCACATTTCTAAGAGTGTGGCATGCAGTCTCTTGTTCATTGCTAGTCAAAATATGTAGCTAATGATGGTGACTATGTTTAAATCTTTTTTTTTTCTTTTTTTTTCCCCTTTTTTCCTTTTTTTTTTTTTTTTTTTTTTGGTAGCTGAGAATTTGCTCTATCAAGTGGTGTTACTGTGCTCTTCATATCTGTTGTAGTTTTCATGGAAATAAATAGAAGGCATTTCTTTTGGAGCACTGTGTGTTTATGCAGCCCAAGAGAGTTTGTCTTCGCTCAACATGGCCCAGGCAAGGCAAAAGTTTGGACACTCACGTATCTAGGCCACATGAGTCCCGTATGCAATGATTTAGATGATCTGAAAACTAAGCTACCCAACTTTTCTATAAGTACTGTTGTGACCTAATGTTGTTTTGTGTCATGGAAGTAATAAATGGTGTGATCTACATCTGACATTCTCTTATCTCCTAAAACCAAGAACTAAAAACTGTTTTCTACTAGTTCTCAAGCAGAGTGTCACTCCTTGCTGTGTCCAGGAGTAGAATTCCAGTAGCCACACCATATTATTTCAGTCCTTTAACTCATTGTAAATTGCTAAAATACTTTTCAGTTGGTCTTCATGAGCTGCTTCATCATCTGTTCAGATGGGATAAAGTCATAGAGAATCCAAAGCAATTACTGACCATACGTTCACCCAAAACTGACTGAGGCATGCAGGGTAGCAGAGTTCACCGACTTTGGTGAGCATTTGATTATGTTCCACACACCTCTATAATATTACTTTCTATTCCAAAGTATTACAGCTATTTCAGCAGATGCCCAGCATCTGTGGGCTTGATGGGGTGCTAATCCTATTACAAGGTGATGATTGGAAGCCTATAGCTTATACTTCCAGATGCTTTTAGGATACAGAGACCACATATGCTCCAAGAGGGGAGAAGGAATGTTGGGAGAGCTGTTTGGGTGTGAGAGTTTCATACAGTATTTGCAGAGTTTCAAGAGTTTCCGGATAAGTAAGGACCACAAACTGTGCATACATTAAATAGTAGAGATTCATGGCACTCTTGAAAGTTTGGAAGACTTTACCCAGCAATATGCAAACCTGTTAATACTCCCACTGGAATGTGTCAGAGATCCCAGTAACTCTTGGCACAGTACACCTGGCAATCAGCCACTCAAGCTTCTTTGCTTTCAGGAAAGTATGGAGGCCTTGTGCACAATTTCCCGGTCTTTCTTCAGAGTGAGAGGTTCAGGTGACTTCACTTATTCCATTCTGGCACTGTAGATGTGGTGATCTATGGGTGCCACTTTAAGGAACATGTTAGTTTCCTGGTCCTTTTTAACAGGAATATGTTGTTCACAATCCACATTCACTTCCAAAGATTGCACAACTCCAGAGCTCAAAGTCCCCACGAAACAGTCATAGAATCGTATCACAGAATAGTTTGGACTGAAAGGGATCTCAAACATCATCTAGTTCCAACCCCCCTGCCACAGGCAGAGTTGCCAACCACTTACTCAGATACTCAGACAGGTGGCCCAGGGCCCCGTCCAACCAGTCCTAAGGAAAGAGAAACAACTGTTGATCATCATTTCTATGCATTATTGTGGAGCCCCACAAGATTTGGTAAATATCTAAGCTCCAGCTGCTGAAATTGATGCAAGAGTCTTAGCTTTACTTACAGTAAATGCTAGCCTCCAGGAGCAAGGGAAGGGTGTGAATTGGAGGGCTAAAATAGATTCCAACGTTAACAAACCCAAATGCAAACATTTTTAAACAATGGCTATTTGCAATATAGATTAAAATAAGAATATTATTTGCACACACATGCTGAATCTTTTATAATGTTCAAACAAACAGGCTAGCAAAGTAAAACAAACAGTATTTCAGCAAGTTAACAGCTATGTAATTCTATCAATCTCACACTTCTTTTGACTTACCAGTATTAATGACAGTGTAATGAGATAATCAGTCAATATGCCCTTATCTGGCAGGACAAGAACAACTACGCTGCAAATGGAAAAAAGAGTGATTGGAAAACATTTTCAATAAAGCATCAATAAGACAGTAGGGGTTCAGTTCAAGTTTATTGAGATTAGATGTAAAAGTGTTGAAATCAGGTATATAGAAGTAATAACTGCACAATGTTATGAAACTCATTTTCCACCCCAGGTCTCCTTTAATGATAATGAAGCATCACTGCTGTCCTTTTACTGTAGTATCAGTAATAACATGTAAGCTCTACTGGCTGCACTGCAACCAACATTTTTTCAGAATATCTCCATAATAGTTCTCCATTCTATGTTGCCTGCTACCAAGTTGTAGAAATAATGTTTGTACTTGAAGAAACAAAAAGACTTAAAAAATAGTCTAAAATAGTCTTTCAGTATCACCTCCATCATTGTTTTTAGAGATGTTGCAACATACATGAATTGGAGGAAATACCAGAAATACTGTTTTCGCCAATAATAGCATATAATATGTTACAGAATAATTATACATAAATATATATAGAATACAATAATCAAGACTACATGAGAAACATCTCTGATAACATTATCCTATGGATTTTGTATAAGAAATGATATGAGATTCATAGAATACCCCAAGTTGGAAAGAACCCATAAGGATCATTGAGTTCAACTCCTGGCTCCACCCAAAAATCAGACCACATGTCTGAAAGCATTGTACAGACACATCTTGGACTCTGGCAAGCACGGTGCCATGACTGAAAAATGTGGTGACTTCCCAGAGAGGCCTGTTTCAGTGCCCAACCACCCTCTCAGTAAAGAATTTTTCCCTAATATCCAACCTGAACCTTCCGTATCACAACTTCATGCTGTTCCCTTATTGAGAGAGTCTCCTCTTTCCTAGGCAGAACAAATCAAGGGACTTCAGCTGCTCCACATCTTACATCCAGTTATAAGACTTCTAAAGAGAAGGGAATAATTAAATATAATTGGTACTACTAATCTTTCCATCTGTTAATAAACAGTCTTAAAAATAACTACCTGCTCCAAATTATTGCATGGCATGCTCTGTGTCAGGGGTATCATACTGACACTGGCTTCATCTGATAAGAGCTCAGTTTTATAAGCATGGGTCTCAGCCTCGCAACTAAATCCATTAGTTCTGGGTCTTCATGGAGTACATTTGACTTCAAGAGACATTCTGTGGAGTTACAAATATATCTGTGCCACTGATTTTGCTGCAGAATGAGGCCCTTTGGGAGCAGAATGAAAGGAGTATCATGCTTCTTACTGATGTATTGTGCCAGAAATCACAGCTTTTGTCTTAAATGTTGTAGTCTATAAACCAGCTCTTCATTACTGATGCATTGTAAAACATCTCAATTTCCATTTTTGACAATCAGAGCTGTTTTAAGTTTCCACTATTGTTCACTACTTGCCAATTGTTTCAAGAATGCTCAGAGCAAAATTTTTTCTTCTGTCACCAATTTTTTACTTCAGTGATGCCAACTCTATAAATACCTTTCATATTCATCAATATTTTAAGTATCAAAGTACCTATTAAAAGCTGTTTTTCATTCAATTATCATACAAATTCAGGATAAAACTGGCAGCTTCTGCAGAAGAGAAATCTGACTCCTCTGGATGAGAAACAGTATGTGGGCAACATATCTCATTAGACTTGTAGAGTATTACGTAGGAACAAACTTTCCTTTATAGAGTTTGTCTACTTATTTCAACAAAGACTGGCAGAGGGTGCAAAGAAGATAGGCTCTTTTCAGTTGTTCCCAGTAGCAGGACAAAACTGGAGGTTTCCTCTAAACATCAAGAAGCACTTTTGTGCTGTGTGGGTGATGGAGCACTGGCACAGGTTGTCCAGAGATTCTGTGAAGTCTCCTCCTTGGAGATCTTCAAAAGACACCTGGGCATGAGCTGGGGCAACCTGCTCTGGGTGTCAGATTGACCAAGAGAACCCTTCCAGCTTCAGCCATTTAGTGAGTCTGAGAAAGGGGGCTGCATAGGATTCTTCCATTCTACCACAAAGAGATTAGCATTCAGTCCTTTTTCATCTCCATCTCATCCTGTCCACTGATGCCCAATCTCTCTAGAAGGCTATAACTGAAAGGTACAAGGCAATGAAAGAGAATTTACCTTCAGCTGAATGCAATTCTTCTGATCAGTTTGAATAGTCTCTTATGATGGGATTGGAAGTGTCAGATATGTTACCAGCAGCATGTTTGCCAAAACTAATGAAAAAAGTCTGCTGAATGAATGCAAGTTTAGCAGGAAAACAGATGAGTGAATCAAGGAAAGCACTATATTCCTACCACCAGAGTGGTGTGAATCTCTCTAAATATATAGATTTTAGTAGTAAACTCTTACCTGTTCTTTGCTGGAGGTATGTGCCCATAGTACAAGGGAGTGAAGTAGTATTTCTATTTAACTTCAACATGGCAAAGCAAGCTAAATACTTTCTCAATTTGTTGCAGGGGAAACATGGGGAGGAGTGTCTTGTCTGACACTGTCTCCTGGACTCTAAAACTGTCATGGTAGCCAGCATACATAAAGAGGATTACACTGAACCTTTAGGCAAAACATCAACTTTCACTACAGGAAAACTGTTTCCGCCTGCCTCAAGCAGCACTGTCCTGATTTGAAAGGAATAGCTTTGTCTGAGCATTTATGGCCAGGAGAAATACACAAGGGAAAAATCTGCTTTGTTTTTAAGTCATAAGTACATAGCTGTAGGCATGTTTATAAAGTATGTATATAGTGTGTGGACACACAGATGGATACATTTATCATGGTGAGTCATACCACTGGGGTATTTACAATCTAGCATGTGGTAGTGCTCTGTATCTCTACTCTATTCAAACTTTTAACAAAAGCAAAAACATCCATACCTGCATTCAGATACAGCAGAAGAAGTATTTCTTTTAAAGGATTCCTCATAAGCATTAGTCTGATGGCAAGCAAACACTTCTATAGTAATTGCCATTTTCTACAACGTTCTTGATCTAAAGAGGAAACAAAAACACATATCAGCCTAACTGTAATCACAATGAAAGGTTATCATCAGATGCTGTAAGTAGGTACAGTAAAGTGCTGTTTATATGATTTCCAGAATTTGATTACACACATACTTTTTATCTCCACTCACATAGAGCTTAACGATTCCAGGATATTTGCCAGTTACAGTACAGGGTTATAGTCCTAGGAAAATGTCTGATTTTTTCACAGCATAGGTTATGCTCTTGTAAGCATAGGACCATAGAAAACCTTTATTATGCTTGTACCACCTTTGGAGCAATGATTTTCTGTAAACAGCTTAAGCATAGCATCCCCGAGGTACTCCCAGACAGAACAAATGCCACTGTTTCATAATTAAACAGTTGGTCTAAAGATTTCTCAATAGACCAGTAGTTCCAAGCATTCAATAACTTGGAAAATACGTATTTTGCAAAAATGTTATTCTAATTTCCCACAGGTAATTCAAATTAATTTGCATTTACATCTGGAAAATAAAATCCAATCCCTGCATGGACACCACAGGAAGTATTACGGGCTACAACAGAGTCTTGCAAGCAGCGATTGAATTTACAACACATTTTTAAGAGCTGTGTATTTTTGCAAGCCAGACATGAAGCTTAGGTATCAGTTAAGTTTCTTTAAATTTTGAAAGCAGACCATAGGGGAAGGATATTGAGACTTCAGCAGAAGCAAGCACATTTGAAAAATGTACAAAATTACAAGTTGGGGGCTTCTGGCAAGCATCTTCATTAGCATTTTGTTACATCACCCTGTACAGAAATATCTCATTGTAATTGGTGGCTTCGCTGTTGCAACTCATCACTATCTTCAACTATTTGGCAAGAGGTTGCAGTGAGGAGATTGTCCATCTCTTCTCTTAGGCAATAAGTGATAGGACACAAATGAGTTGTTGTAAGTTGAGGCACAGGAAGCTTAGATTGGACTTTAGAAAGAATTTCTTCATGGAAGGAGTGGTCAAGTTTTGGAATGGACTGCTCAAGAAAGTGGTAGAGTCCCCATCCCTGAAGGTATTTAAAAGCAATGTGGATATAGCACATATTTGCTGCTATCAATTATGAAATAAATTATGAGCTGCTAAATAATTATAACAGTACATCTGCACACAGATTTAGATATCCTGATACTAGTCTCCTGGAAAGGCAATCTATAAGGATAAAATGGAGTGGCTACGGGATATAAGTAACTTCAGGAAGAAATGGATTCTGAACAACTACCACTGATTTCAGATACAGCCTTTTCATAAGATACCTTGCTTTAATGCAAACAAAACAAAAGCAGCAAATCACATGCAAAAACAAGAAAGATATTTTCAGTACAAAATTTCTGTTCTAAATTTGTTGCATGTTGCAGCATTTGTTTTTTCTAAACCAGCTTCATTGCACAAATATACAAGTCACATGTTCCTTTTTTTTTTTCTCAGATGAACAGAATTGAATCAGCCTTCCAGAGCAAATAGTCATTATTATGAGCTTAAACTTTCCTTCCCACAAATACTCCCTCTAGTTCCTTTCAGTGACGATTCCAGTCTATCCCTATAATTCTATTTACAATGTAAGTGAAGGACATTTAATGAATATATGACTTGAATCACTCAATGGGAATCTCAGATAGAGCTGGAATTAATTTTCTAGCTGCATAAGTCTAGTCTAGTAAGTTTTCTTGCCAGCTATGAGAACATGAACATCATAAAATCAGACATACAACAGTTGTTACTCAAAAGTTACCTTTAACAACTGTTACCACAACACGGGATCCAAGATAACAAGGGTATTCTCCATTTCTGAATGTGAAATGGAGAAATTCATGCAGGCAGAATTTTACTTCAAATTAGTTCCAACAAATCATAATCTCTCTGTGCAAAATAGCCAAATTTCAGCAATAATGTTTCTCCAGGATGTCTTTCAGAAGTTTAATAGTTCCTCCTTTAAGGTCTGATACCAAATAAAATAAAGCTACAATCAACTTTTCTCTTTTTAATTGCGGTAAGATACCAACATCTTGATAATAGTAAAGGCTGTTAAAATAAGTTTCCTATAATCCATGAGTATAAATACTGTACATAAAGTCTGCATGGAGTGATTTTACCCCATTGACTGCGACATGCTTTGGAACAAAACAAGCTTAAAGAAAATATACTAATTCAGATTAATGAGATTTAAAATATCAAACATTAACAGATTATTAATTATTGCCTGTTTTAAGTAACAGTTTAGATGTCCTGAACACTAGTAGAAGCAAGGGAAAAGACGAGGTTCTCATCACAAATGCTCTTTCACTCATTATCATGGCTTTTAAACCTGTACTGGTCCATGAACATATGCCAGGAACAAAATATTTCCAATATGGATCTGAGGAGTAATTTGATATTTGCTCTGAAATTTTAAAGAAAACTCTAAATAAATACTTGGCATCAAATACTTTATTGCAAAACTATAGGATTTCTCACCATTTATGTGTTCTCTTAATCCTGGTAATTTTTCTTTCTTCCTAAGACAAATTGGCTGTTGTTTTCTGGCCAACATTCCTCTGAGGTTGGATCAATAAATTGTGTTAGAAAACCTTGTGAGATTTGATGGTTTCCTAAACTGTTTGTCACTCCACAGTACAAAACTGAGATTTTTCTAAATCGTTAGACACTGTGATTAGTGATCAAGATTTAATGATGCTTGTAGGTAGATTCAATGGTTATATAAAGACAGATCACTCTCTCAGAATTCATCTTAACATTGGAGATGATGTCCACAACTATTTCTGTTAGAGCTTGTTTTAGCCTGGGCAAGAGTCTCAGCTGAGAATATCCAGATCTGAATAAGTTTTGCTGTTGAACTTCTTTCCTATAAACAAACCATTAAATAAGAAAATGTTGCAAAAAGAGTTTTGAGAAACATTGGCAGGATAGTTTGGAAATATCTGGAAGATTGTACACCACTTATATATTAGCTTTCAAAAATACAAAATTCACCGAAAGAAGAGGTGTTGCAAGGCAAAAGAGTATTAATGAAAAAACTATGATAGCAATTGTCAGCAAAACTGACAATGTTTCCTTATTATACACATAAACCAGCAGTGTGGAAGGATGTGTGCTCTGAGCTGGAGCTGCCAGTACATCCAACCAAACAGCACCTGTTTCAAACCAAAATATTCTGATATGGAGTTCCTATTTCAGGTCTGGCTCCTAAACACACCAATAACTCTAATGGGAAGGGCTTGTGCAATATATAAAAAGCAAATTTGAACAGTAGTTTATTCTCAAGGCTATAATGAGTCACCTGGAGCAACAGATAAAATGATGAAAACAAATCTCTGAATATGTTGTACGGCTACAGAGGAGTTCATTTCAGAGTCATATGAAAAGTCTTTACTGAAGGACCGATTTGGGGATGCCAAATGGTATAAATTAAAAGATTAGTTGTATTGATCTGCCAAGTATACTCCTGAACACTTGGAGAGGCTCATACTGGGCTGCATAGCCTAAGCAATCATATGACTGAACAGCTGGAAAAAATCCTTATTGAGTGGAATTGTATTTAATGGTCTAAAAAGCAGCACTGAAATAAACCACTGGGTTTTATGGTGTAGAAGACCATAGAACTCTACCCTATCTTCATTATAAAAAAAGAAAACTTTGGCAAAAACATATTATATCAACGTAACAGGAAAAGTAGAAGTAACAGCAAGATTTTTTACTGTGTTCCATTTACATGCTTTAGTTCTGGCACTTCACACTCCAGAGATAATCATTCCCTTTGTCATTTTAAATGCTAACCAGCTGGAATCAATAGTGGTGAATTCTATGAGTTAGATGTCTAACTTCACAGTTAGTTCACCTCACTCAATCTCCTATTCTTATCTGATTTTATCCTCTCAGAAATCAGTCAATAAAGTCCTTGCATCTGTACAAGGTTTTACTCAGCCATATAGATTGCTTGCTTGACTGTAGGCATCAGAATTTCTACCACTTAGGTCTGTATACATTAAAGGTGAAATCAGATTAATCTCAGAGATTAGCAGAGAAAACCAGGGTGAAAAAAACAGAAGCTGCTCACAGGATGGTGAGGAAGGCAGGAAAGTTTTGAAGGTAGAGCAAAAAGCTGAAATGAAGCAGTTCTGACAGAGTGAGTTAAGAACTACAGCAAACTTCTAGGACCAGGAATATTAGAAATCAATACTGATTTACTTCATTTTATTAGAAATCTACTACTGGTTTACTTCATAAATAAATACATAAATAAATCAATTAATTGATAGCCTTCGTGGTCTGAGATAAGTAGATAAAAAATGATATATGCAGATAATAGCTACTAACAATTAATTGCAGCATGACCGTTCTTATTTTTAGTATCCAACATCAGATGCATTTTTAAGAATCTGACCAGCATAGTAACACACAAAATAATTACTGAGTTACATTCAGGAATATGTTAGGCTCCTAAAGACAGGTCTTGCTATTCTCAGCATGTATGATAGCATCCCTACAACATTCTGTAGCTCCATATCAAGACTCACCTTTCACATTGTTAGAGATTTCACCTCCTCTCATACTGCCATATCAGGAGTGCTTATACTTTGTCTGTTTCCACTCTCTCACTTTCTATTATAACCAGGTCAACTTATCAAGGTTCAAAACGCTCATGAGCCATTTTATAGGCTTAAACAGAGAATGGTGTTATAGAACTTGTATTAAGTTTCACTCCCTGTAGACCAAACTTTGTAAAGGTTTGTGGACACCTAAATTCCATTTCAGTTTTTAAAGCACTTTGTGCTCACAGTCAGAACTATCTGTATCTGTTTCTATTAAATTCATTTTGGCGCTAAACTTGCTCTTATGAAAACTTGAACAAATGAATTATGGCAAAGAAGAATCAAAACCTTTATGAAATTAGGCCTATCAACCCCTGCAAAACTTACTGTCTATATAACACAAAAGATGACAGCCAGTAAAAATGCTACCTACCCCTAAAGAAATAAAGTGGGTACCACAGGAAATACTAGGTAATCACACAGCTGGTAATTTCCAGATAAACAAGTGTCCTATGTTTGGAGTACTTTCAGTAATCAGCTTCATATTCCACACAGAAATTAGTCTTTGTAAAATACTACAACACACAGCAAAACACTATACAAGCTGGACCAACGCATACAATACAGTTAACAAAATTTTACAAATAAACTGAACCTCATTTAGTAGGTTTTTTGAAGTACCAAAAAATTGCCAGGATTAAATGCTTGACTCTCACACACTGTATTAAACAAAGCAATTTTGATTAATACTTCTTGTTTAAAAAACAAACAAAACAGCAACAAAAACAACAACAAAACACTTCAACCTCTCTTAAAATGGCAGTTCAGAGTAAAACCATAAGATTGCACTTCATCTGAAAATGTTGTAGAAAGGTAAAATTTACAATTTGTCACACAGTGTTAGAACATTTTCCACTTTTCTTTCCACTCACTTGTCTTTTTTCAAGGAAAAGTAGAAAAATGGGGCTTGAAACAGAAATTATTAAAGAAGGGGAAGGTAGAGTCTATTATTCTTGTTCTTTAGGTATTTATTTTTCCTGTCAAAAATATGAAATGACATGAAAAATTAGATTTCCTCACTTCAATTTCTGACACACCTTTTAAAACCCTTTTTGAAAGACTGTTTGGTAGTAACATGAAACTTTGTTGAGATCAATTTCAACATGGTTGGACTGGATGATCTTATAGGTCTTTTCCAACCTTAGTGATTCTGTGATTCTGTGATTTCTGACTGCAAAAAAAGAATAAAAATCTTATCTAAAAAAAATATTTTAGGCTGGCATTTAAGAGCAAGTCTTTTTTCCAGTCAGTTAGTTATTTGTGATAATATTAGGAGCTTCAATTTATCATGTTTTAGACCTCCTAAATAACTATTTTTAGGCTTAGAAGCAACCTCTTTATCTACCTAAAATTCTAAAATGCCCGTGTCAGTATGTTATGCACACATGCTGCAAAGTGTCTCCTAAATGGATGTCCGAGCAGCTTGAAAATTTAGTCCATGTGTTGTATCATGACTTTTAGCTCATCAATTCAATTCATGCTAATAATTAAAAGAATTTTTAAAAAGAAAAAATGAGCAACACCAGAAATTAATAGAATGAAAAGATCGTAATGATTGACAGCTGTAATGACGCGTATTCTCCAGCTAAAATCTAAGACAAGCATCTATGTGAATGTTATTGCAGAGTAATGATTTTAACTTGAGATCATACATTAATTTATTTTTAAAATTGTTTTCCCCAAAACAAACCCTAATATTATATCCATCCATATACTTTCCAACTGAGTCCAAGCCAAGCCAGCTGCAGCACCAAAAAAAGGAATTCAGCCTCAAAAATCCCTTAAGCATCTCTGCTAAAAATGCCAGTAATTGACCCAATTCTCTTCCTTTTCTTTCCAGATTCTAATGAGTTACACAATCAGCCACCAGCCCTTCTGCTCATTTCAAAGAACTAACTTCACTTTCCACAGGGAGTTCAAGGTATGATATAAATGGTAGCCTATCTGCATTGAAGACCTAGGCAAGGTAAAAGCCTGAAATCTCACCGTTGGGAAGTGGGAAAGATGCAGAACTTTGTCTGTACTTCATGCCATCCATCAGTCTGCAGAGCTGAACACAGCTTTTCGGTAAAAATTACCCCACATATATAAACTTATAAGACAGTTTTATTTCAAATCAACACTTCTGGATGCCACAGCAGGTTAGCATTCTCCTTTTGTGTACATCTATGCAGGTGTAGGGGAAAGGATACTATTTTAAAAAGTAGGTGTTCCACATAATTCACCACTCTTGGCAATTTTTATTCTATTTGCACTTAAAAAATATCTTTGATTCAATGCTTTGTTATCTGTGTACTAGAAGATTCCATTTCCTGGCAGCATTTTAGAAACATGAAGTTAAAAAAAAAAAAAAAAAAAAAAAAGTAAAACATAAATAAAACAACAGCTGACTTCAGATAACTTCAGTGAGATGGCATGTTCTCATGAATAATTCTCTCAACATATCAGTCTAATGAATATGTACAAAGATTTGGCATATCTATTTTCTCCTTTTTAAGTCACATTGACCACAAGGCACCAATATGCTCAGCTGTAATTAGTAGAAATGCTGTGGTCCAATATCCATGACACATCCTAGAGCCACAGGAAGATCATCTGTTCACTGCTTCAAAAATTGCCAGAACATTTCACAATATAAGATCAAGCAGCACAGAGAAAGTTCATCCAAGAAAATGTCCTTGATGTGTCTTTGGTACTGTTTTCAGGATACTACTTATTCTCAGACTATTTGAACACACTACGTAAACAAAGTTTTTACAATAGAAATTATGTATTAACTGCTAAATGCACATATTTAAATATAAACAGATTTACATTTAAAATCTAAAAATAAAACCTATTGATCAACGATGAAGAGGGAAAGCTATGTCACTGAAACTGTAGTGAGGTCATTGTTACAAGACTAGAACATCTTAATATCATTTAAACAAGTCATATAGACTCATGCTAACTTGAAATAAACCTTGCCCAGTGAAAACTCAGGCCATAACAACGCATGAACCAAATTCACTTTCCCAAATATTAATTGAACCAAGAACCCTGATACCTTGCTTGTTATAGTACTTTAGTCTTTATTGTCACACTGCAAAATGTTACTATCGCAATACAATAAAAATTTTTTAAAAAATTAAATCAAAACAGTAAAAAGATACCATTAATGAAACAGTGATTAGAATGCAATCAAAACCTCTGTAACATAACAATGAAACCTAATAAAGACATTCAATACCATTACTTGAATTTGCTTTATTCAGGCTGGATGTGGCTCTGGGCAGCCTGGTCTAGTGGTTGGCGACCCTGCCCACGGCAGGGGGGCTGAAATTAGATGATCTTTGAGGTCCTTTTCAACCCAAAACATCCTATGATTCTATGATTGTATAATTATATGTATCTCTGATACATTAAATATTAATTCTCCTTTTCCCCTCTTCATTTACTTAACTACAAGAATTCAGTGTTAAATCTCCTGCATCATATTCACATGTGTATTTTATCACGTCTAATCACAGGAATAGCTCTCCTGCAATACAAGAATGGTTATGCTCTATCAAAATCAACAATGTATTCAAGATTCATGGATTATGAGTCTGAAAATCATGGAAAGTAGGTTTGTTTAGGTCACTGCTGCAATTTCACACACAAAAAGTGAAGAAAGAAGGCCTCCTTGCCCCTTTTACCTTCCAATCCCCTTGTTAGGGACAAGAGAAACAAAACGACCCAATTAAGATAAAAACAGGACAAGCACATGCTTCTTGGATGAAATTTTCATCACAAGTCCAGCACTTCTGACTGCATTAATATATATTACTAAAAAAATAAATAATTAAATAATCTTCTCTCCTCAGTAGTGTTTAAGTTTCTCTTAGTCTTAATGTATGCACTATATATCCAATTTAAGAGCATTTTTCCTTCTTGTGATATCTATCTTTCCTTAGAATGTGATATCTAAGTTAAAAAAACTAATATCTTTTCACCACGAAGGCCTTCATACCACAAAAAAGCCATTTCTTTTTCACAAGCTACATGAACTATTAATTCTTTCACTGTAAGCAAAGCATGAATCATCACTGTGATATTCTCATCTCTCTTATTTTTACTTATTTAATGTAAGCATTGATACCTGATATGCAATTCGAATATCTTACGAAAACACAACATACCTTCATTTTCCACATTAGAAGACAGTTTTTATCAGTGATACCCATCTTTTCCCTCTAAAATTTTGCTATATCTAAATATATATACTTGTGATTCTGTGTTCCAGTGTCTGAATTCAACTGAAAGCTGTTAGTGTTAGATAGCAGCAAGTGTTCAAACAACAAATATATTTAACTTCACCTTTAGCATGCTTATATGTTAGCACAATTTAGGAGCATCAATGGTTTATGTAGAACTTGGATGCTGTGTTCAGATTTGTCATATAACAATAAGACAGACCAAAGCAGACCTCATTCTGCACTAGTATTTTCCCTTTTTCTTCCTCTATGTTCAGTAAATAAAAATAAAAAAACTCAGAAAAGCTGTCTACTCATTTCCTGATATTTTTCACCAACTTCATGAAGCTGAGAACTCATGATTTCCCTCCACTGACTGTCTCCTTTTATTTAATTTTGACCAGCAGTAAAATAGCTAATGCTAACATTTAAACCAGACATTTGCATTAATTCCAGCTGAGGTGATTTATTCTTTTCCAAACCAACTGTTTCATACTATCTTGCATTTCAGCAGACATTACCACTTTTTTCATGCTTTTTTTTTCCCCAAGTTTTTCTCCCAACCAAATCACTAAAGATTTTCAAACAGGTAGAAAATAGTGGAAAATGGGAAACAATAATCTAGAAAGTAAAATGACAATTCACATAAGACATCAGATCCTACTAACATCAAACACTTTTGATTTTCAAATTAAAATCCCAAATTCCATTCATATCTCTTTAATTTCCTTTTTTCCCTCTCAAATAAACTTGTAGACAATAGACAATTGTGAAATGGCCTGCCATATCCATCAAGCTCAGGAACAGACCAGGAGAACACATCCTGAGTTTCTCTCTTCGTGGTTCTGGGAAAATTCCCATTAGAATGTAGATTCTAATTGAATCTACATTGAATCTACATTCTAATTAGAATGTAGATTCTGTAGATTAGCTCCGAACTAAACAAGCTTCTGATTGCTTCTGTACCATTTATTTTCTCTGAATCTGAAGTGATAGCATCAGATTTAGGACATCATACCAATTTTCACAGCAAAAGTATGCAATGGTAAAAACATGGGCTTATAAATTTCACTAAAGAAACAAAGAGAAGAAAATCTGGCCTGGATAAGAGAGAGAATCCATGTTTGAAAAGAACCCATATAAAAAGTCTGACCTCCCATTTTAAGAATATTTGAACTGTAGATCTTTGTACCATCCATAAAGCCCCAGAAGCACTGGAAAAAAAAAAAAAAAGAAAAAAAAAAAAGAAAAAAAAATATTTTAGCTCAATACTACGTCTGTGTCATCACCTCAGTGCAAAAACTTTCCTTGAAGTCAAGCAACTGGCATCTGTAATCCTCCAAAGATACATCATCGGTGACACAAAAAACAACCTGTATTTACTTCCTACCAGCCACAGCCAACAGATTTTCTTTTTTTCTTTTCTTTCTTTCTTTCTTTCTTTTTTTTTTTTAATCATCAGCAGATGTTCCAAAGCATGGGAGAATAGTCAACTCATTATTCAGTCATCTTTAGCAGCCTTCCTGATCAGCTCCTGCTCCTGAAGTCTAAGAAAGTAGAGCATAAATGCACTCTGGGAAACTTTCCATGTTCCTAAAACAGTGAGTCATTCAAAAGCTGTTTTTAACAGGATCTGAAAGGGTGCCACCAGCAACACTAAGGTCATCTCCAAGTGCACACTAATGAACCACACAGAAAAGAGCAGAGGCATTTGCAGGAGGTTGTTTAATATTTCTTGACATCTCAGTACTTATATGGCCCTCACAACTTTAATATGAATGTCTGAAAATCATTAATGGATTTCACCCTCACATCATCCCTGAAAAGTGGAGTTATCTACATTTTGCAAAGGGAGAAACTAAATTAAAGAGTAGGTTAAAAAAAGAAAACTTTAAAGCTACAGCAGAGATACAATGAATTAAAAATGTGGCCACAAGTATCTTGAATCCTGTCTTTTAAAACCTTATGAAAACTTGATAAAAAAGTGGATGTTTCTCTGAAAATATCCAGCTTTCTGAAGGCAAGCAAAATTGTATTCTGCTCATATTTTCATAAATATGAACTTTCTATCCTTATCAATGGCCTTTTTGTACATAAAGCTCCTTTTTGTACATAAAGATCCTTATGTTAAGGAAAAATTATTCAGTGTCCAACTTCGAGCACGATAACCACTGTCCGCTATTGGAAAGTATGCCAGGTATCCATGTAGTTTGCTACCCTTATTGACCACTCTTATTGCAAGATCAAGGTTCAGGTCACGTTATCCAAATCTTTATACAACAAAAAGGAAAATACAGGTTTTGCCCAGGGAACTTAGAATCGAGATAAGCGTAGAAGATACAGTGTCAGGCCTGTCCTCAGGCCACGGAACCCATTCACCAACTTCACAACTCCTGTGCAATGTTTATGAAGCCTCAGCAAAGCCTCAAAGCTTTGCTTCCTATTTCTGATCCTACAAAGTCTCCCATGGTTTTAAATTCCTGATACATTTTGTCCATGGACTGCTAGCAAAATAAAAAGGAAAAGCAAAGAAAAAAAAACCAAAAAGTAGCAGTAGGTGTCTTATTCATAATGTATGGTTCTTCCCATATTAAAAACTATTCTGTTACATAAAAATCAAAACATATGTTTATATCATCCTACCTTCTGAATTTAAAAGGATTAGCCTTGCTCCTTCTCATACAGCTTTACACTCTCAAACTGAACACAAAGCAGACAGGGAAAAATGGTCTCAAACAAGTGTTCTATCAAGGATGGGGTTGAGCAGTGTGGCATAAGTACAACTGATCAGACATCTAAAAAAAAGAAACCCTCAGTAAATGAGGTTTTCATGCAAGACATTCCAGCAAGAATCAGGCAGCCATTTCATAAAACACCGTATCACTGTTACCTTTATCATACATAGAATGGACAGGTCATAGAGTCATTAATTTTGGAAAAGATCTCTGAGATCATCCAGTCCAACCATCGGCCCATCCACACCATACCCACTAACCATGTCCCTCAGTGCCACATCTACACAGTGTTTTTGAACACCTCCAGGGACAGCGACTCCACCACCTTCCTGGGCAGCCTGTTCCAAAGTATCACCACGCTTTCTGAGAAGAAATTTTTCCTAACATCCAACCTGAACCTGCCCTTGAACAACAAAGTAAACAATCCCAGTTCCCTCTGCTGCTTGTGTTCCAGACCCTTCACAGCTCTGTTTTCTGGGCACACTCCAGGGTCTCAATGTCATTCTGGTAGGAGGAGCTCAGAACTGAACCCAGTTCTTGAGGTGCAGCCTCACCAGTGCAGAGCACAAAGAGATGATCACTTCCCTGTCCTTCTGGCTGCACTATTTCTACTAGAAGCCGGGATGCCATTGTTGGATTGCAGCATTTAGGCATCTAATCTGAGGAGGGATTAATCCGTTCCCAAGGAAATAGGGGCAATCACAGAAGCACATCCTGATCTGGCTAACCTTTCTGATAGCTCCTTCCTTTATCCAGCTGCAGCCCTTTATGGTCATTCATAAGAACACCTGATGTACACCTTCTCATGAAAGAAGCCCAGAAGTATAACTGTTCAATAGATATTATTATCTAGACTAGAAGTTAGAGAATGACTGCCATAGCCAGTGGGCTGTAAAACAGCACCTTAAACAAGTCTCTGATGTTTGGCCAGTAAACTGAGAACAAATGCAACTTCCTACTGGAAATTCAAAGATGCACAGTTTCATTTCACATTTAGCTTTATTAAATTTGAATATTTTTCTGAGCTCCCCCATTTTACTAAGGAAAAACACACACACACACACACACACACACACACACACACACAAAACCATGCTGTTATGTTATGACATGCACAAGAGCAGCCTGCAGATACAGCATCTCCCACCCCAGATCTGGGTGTCAGTGCGTCTCCACAGAACACACTGCTGGATGAAGCAGGCGGAGATGCGCGCGTCCCCGCACAGGTGAGGGCCGAGCCGGGGCAGCCCGCCCGCCCGAAGCAGCCCGCCGAACCACGGCCTCGCCAGGCGCCAGCGTGAGCTGCGCGAGCCGAGCGCCCTCTCGCGGTCGCGCCCGGCACAAGGCCTGAGGGGTTCTGCTAAACGGCTGAGCAAAGCGCGGGAGTTGGTAACCACTGGGCTCACGGAGGCTGTGGATGCCCCATCCATGGAGGCATTCAAGGCCAGGCTGGATGTGGCTCTGGGCAGCCTGGTCGAATGGTTGGCGACCCTGCACATAGCACGGGAGTTGAAACTAGATGATCATTGTGCTCCTCTTCAACCCATGCCATTCTATGATTCCTTACCCTGCCTGCTACGTCCTCCTGTTGAGTTTAATTCTCTCAGCCACAGGGATACTGGTACACGGGCCATGAGGATGCAGAATTCCTACATCCAGGTTGCAAATGTGCCTTAGCAATGCCAGAGATCACACTCGGAGACCTCTCTTGGAACAGAAAGACAACTTCCAGCCGCCATTCCACACTGAGCATCCAGAGAGAAACTGGAACTTTGTAACATACGGAACTAACATGTGGGCAGCTAGCAATGATGACTGCAGAACATGGAGCTTTAAGCAAAATGTTTCAGAAGACAGTGCCAGCGCACGTCTGTCTCAACCATACCATTGTTCCATGAGAACTCAGTGTCTCAGCTCGCACCATCCAAAGCTTTTGTGTGTATGTGTGCGTAGATGCAATTGTTAACTTACACAATTGCTTGACTCACAAAAGCAAATGGAAAGAATTGGAGCAGAAAAGCCCTCCTGAACAAGCTGGAGGTTTGATGAGAGTATATGATTCGTAAATACTATGCTAGCTTTCTGCTGTTTCTTTGAAGAACATAATGCTTCCATTTGATTTAATTACTCTGACATAAAATCGCTCACATTGAACCAACAAATAAGAACGGGAACAGGATTTTTAAGCCAACAAACTTAGAGTGCCTAGCATCACATGTCATACTGATGCAAAGGGTTCTCTCTGACAAAATCCCACTACTCCCATTTTCAAGGGTGTGTGGGAAGCATCTTGCCTCTGGCTCATTCACAAAAAGTACATCTGGATTATATGACTATCCATGTCCATGACAGATTCATGACACTATGTAAACAGCTGGAGAATGAGCTCTCCCTCTCTTCGAGTCTCTCTCACCATAGAACCACCCAATGAGAAGCTGCCTAGCATCAACTGTCACGTTGCTTTTGGTGGCAATTTGTACCACTTCTACAGTGAAGTTGTGAGGAATGGGACAGTAGAAATAGCACTCTGCAGAGCTGTAGAGAGAACTCTGAGGAACTACCACGTCCAGTCTTTCCACCATGTCTTCTCAAACACCCTACAGATGACCATTACCTAAAAACAATCCCTTTTCAGATTTTTAGTAATGTGCAGACAGATCTTCATGCCTATGCAACAACAGTTTTCAATCCTTCCAACTCTATCTTGCTAATTAATCAAATCCACAGAGCCATAGGAAAAGCAGTAGCAAGAATTTGCTCCAGTGAAAACTGTGGACTGCTACCTCCTTACACTCTAGTCATCATATTTTCACTTTTCTCTGCAAGCACAGAGAAGTATCTGTCAAATCTCTCCTGCCTCCTTTAAGAATGTCCTGCCAGTTTATCGGCATCACAGAGCTGTGGAGTCAAGTCTACATGTCTGCCTTGCATTAACCTAGTGCATTAAAAAACGCATTCTCATGAGATATGGGTAATAGCTTGACACAGTGAATGATGTTTGACAACAAGATTATTTAATTGGGATTAGGTGGTTTGGACCAAGAGAGATCTCTGGAGAACACACTTTGATTTCCTGTTTGACACATCCCTGAGGGGAATGGCTAGATTGAATAGACACTGCTCAGAGTTTCCGACAGACTGGGGGAAGAGAATGGAGGGGATTTAGGACTTGCAGTGGGAGCGCCTTCTGTCACTACTGCAGTATGCCTCAGGCTAGACAAACATTAGGTACATTTTTTAAGGAGCAGGCTGACTCCATGGAGTTCAAGTTGGCTGTCAGAAAGCATGAGACAGCATTGCACAGTGCACTCCTGGTATTTTCTGTTGCTCATTCAGCAGTAAAAGACATCTGTTCCTGTCATTATGGTACTAATTCACAGATCTAGTGTGTTGTCTAATTGTAAAATTAATTTTAATAAGTAAGAGTTGCTACACTACGATACGAATGCATGAGATTTTCTATTCTTTCTTCAAATGAAAGGTTTTTTAGATACTGTCTGAGGTTATTAGTGCCTGTATAAGCATAGATTTTAAGTACTTGGATAACATTAAATCCTCAATATGTTCAGCTATCAATCTGATCTCCTTATGTCCCTGTTTTACAAGAATTACATTTGGTAAGTGTGACCCTTCTGTTTCCTCCATGCTCCAATTGCATGTTACTAGGACAGATGTTTAAGCGATTGGGGGATGTTAATTGGAGGTTTTGTTTTTTTGTTTTATTTTGTTTTCTAAAGATAAATTCTCAAGTCACAGAGGAACAGGACATTAAGAAGCTTATTCACTTATATGAACATTTGTAACTATAGAAATGGAAGTCATTGCAAAAATCAGAGTCAGAGTCATTTTAGTGAAAGCGTGAGAAGGGATATAAAAAGAAAAACAAAGTGCATTGTTGTAGTCATTTTAAAAGTAAACTTTTAATTTAAAAGTTTACAGTTTTTTTATTATAAAATAAAAAGAAGCTTATGTTTCAGAAGGATCTCCTCTCTCTTGCACAAACTGTAACAAAATTCTCTGTGAGGTAAATAAGAAATGAGCTTAGCTCCAATCCCAACTGATTAATACTAGAATTCTTTTACCCAGAGCACTGGCTTGCTGGAGATTAAAAATTTCCAGTAAATATGATTTCTTCACCCATTAACATCCCTCCTTTCTTTGGCCCAAAGCACGCTTGGTAGACTCCAGATGCATCACTATAGTCTTTGAAGAAGTTCCACTGACTGATTGTTATATTCAAGGAAAAAAATTTGCATTCAGTCTACTTTCACTGTCAAGACAAATATGAGATCCCAGCATGTTTAAGTTGTAGTTTGCAGACAAAAATATTAATAGGAGAAGGCAAAAGGATGCTGAATGGTGATCCTAAGGATTTCATCTTGGGGGGAAGATAAGAATGTCACCTATCTTAGATCTACATTGCAGTTTTTTGCAGTTATTAACCAATGCCTCATTACCTGACAATCAGTGTTCTCAATGTGTTTTCATTCAGGGAGTGTTTCCCCTAAGGAATAAAGGTGAGCACAGATCCATAGAAAACAGTAAAAATGGTTTATATCAAGGGAGAGGCTGGCAGTCTTCTCCCAAATCTCTTTTCCACTAATTTTCTCTTTTCTTCTATATTCCTTTATTCCTTCCTTCCTTTCTTTTCTCCTTCCACTCATGTTTTCTTTGGGAAGTAAGGAAGGGAGAAGAAGGATCTCTTTTTGTCTGATCTGGTCATGTTGATATCAGTCAACATCAGTCAGTTAGCCCTGTGCATAGAGAACTGCACAAGAAAGACCGTAATGATAAAGTTGCTTCCACTTTTTCTTAAAGGCCTGGAATCTGTGGATTCATCTAAATGCAAGAAAAATAATCACCAACAAAACAAGTGTCACGTTTGCTGCTGATGGCTCTTAATCTTCATCTTTGGAATGCCGCACTGTCACTATCCCATATTTGCCAGTTACTAATGAAACTCTTATGATGTCATTTTTTTTCCCCTAGAGCCACAGTTCTTTGAAACAAGTGATTATTAATGATGTTTTATTTTCTCAATGAAAGCTAAATTTCAAGTCCTTGTGCTCGTGGAGAACTTTAAAACTGGACTTAAGGGAATTATTAAAGATTTATAAAAATACACTCAGAACCTTTTTTCTTTTTTTCATTTTTTTTAAAAAAAGGCAAAAAGTAGCACCTGAAGAAGATTTCAATCAAATTAAGATTGTTTAGAATCATTTTTCAAAAGGAAGTTTATGCATTCCATGGCTACTTTTTGTACAGGAAGCATCCTAATCCCCTACAAAGTTGCAATTGCAAATGACACTGCTTCATTTTAACCATATGAGCTATGATCATATCTGCAATCTCCTTCCTCTATAATATATTTTCTCTCTGAAGGACACACAACATAAAGTTCTGGATTGTTGTCATTCTATCTCCCATAGGAGAGGTTGGAAGTAGACTGATTAATGGAGACCAAAGCAATGAAAGAGGTCATAAGACACAAGTCTTAAAGAGTACTCTAAAACAATGCAACAACTTAAAACCATCAACAAGCTGACCTAAAATAAACCATGAATTTCAAGATGACTTGACAAAAAGAAACGTTGGTTTGGGGTGGTTTTTTTTTTTCTCCCTTTTGCAAAATTGATGCGTTTTCACAGAAAATACCAATTTTGCTCTAACCACAAGTGTCTGTCATATCATTTCAATGGAAGAGTTTCCAACCAACGCTAATCATCAGTCACTTGAAAATGTACACCAAAATGTCCTTTGTTTTAGTGTACATCTGCAGTCAATCAACAGACTAATTTAGAACAAAAGAAGTCCATATACAGTTGGAAAAACAAAAGCACCATCCAAAGTGAACATCTGCCAAGAATGTAGCCTGGACAGAACATCTGAATGACACCAAGATATGTTGTTCTACACTAATCTTGGGAGAATCTCTTTTAATTGTGAAGAATCTCTGTACTTACAGTACTTTTACACTCCATCACTGTTTTGCTGTTCAGAGCTACCTAAACCTATGTTCACTCAATTACATCTGTTTTCCTCAGTGACTTTGTTCACGTGAGACTCATTCCGTGTATGTGGGAAGAGAAAGGAAAAAGGAGAAAAGGGAAGGTGAGACCTTTGCTCTCTGCTTCTCAATGGTTGATCAAGTACAGGCTGGAAATGTTGCCCCTAAAAAATACTCAGACATACCCTAATGCATCCTGCCCGACATTGTGTTTAGAGAAATAGTTTGTTTAACAAGAACTTCCAAGACTTCAATGCATATTGTTGCACGGCACATAACAGCTTATAGAGAGCAAGGAGATTTTTGCCAGTCAATCAATACCTTTTTCACTATACTACTTATTGTCCCAGAAATTCTTGCTCATTTGCTATACTGTAGTGTTTATAAATACCGCTAGAATATGTAAAGTAAGATATAATGGTGAGAAAAAATTAATTTTTAACTACAGTGAGGATCCCTCCACTTTGGCTTGTAGTTAGGGGAAAAAAATATGCCGTATCTGGAGACATCCTATAAAACTTTTCAGCCTCACATTTCCTCATATGAATTGCATCATTTCATACATAAGCTGCAGCATGAATAATTCAAAATCAAAAGAGACTGGGAAGTAGCACCTGACCTAGAAAGGAACCAGCTTTTGTTTTCAACTATCTTCTAATGACAGTCTAAATATTTTTTAAGACATGAAGTACAAATTGAACAGCACAATGGAGTAAAAGTTACATTCAGCATCCTAAAATGCTCATGATGAAAATGTAAATGTCTTCCAAGAAAAAGAGACCATTGTTTGAAAAAATAACCAAACAACGTAAAACATCCCTCATGGGAGTACAAAATTTCTTCCATGATCATGTAGTTCTAGCAAAACAGAGATCGGCTTAACCATTAAGCAAAATGATTGGCAGACTCTCTTTTTTTGCCAAATATAACAAAGATACAAAAATAAATGGGAAAACTTCAACCAGCTTAGTTACAAAGGAGGAAGATTAGACGATGTGAAGTTGTGATCTAGAAGCTGTAGCTGAATCACAGGCAAAAACTGCATCAAGACATAGCACCATGCATACACGAAGACCAGCAAAAAATTGTAATGTGAAATGAACACCTATCTACAAGGGGTTTGCAATGTTGTATTTATGTACTGAGAAAACAATCAGAGAAATGGATACTGTGAGAAATGGAGACTAAACATCAACAAAAGTGTTACTTTCTAAAATACAACCATATTTCCAGCAGAGAAAACACTTCTCAAATATTATGCAGCTTCTAAAACACATCCCATGAACTGCAAGGAGAAAATTAAAAATCCAGCTCTTACTGAAATGAGAGTTTTGTATACCAGTCTGGAAGTTCTGCGAATAATTTCCTGGGACAAAGAGGACACTTTACAGGAGCACTAAAAAATTAATTTCCCTGCTAGCGTTGACATGTCCATTTTTAAAATTGATTAAAACTTGTCCTTCAGTTTGTCAGCATTAGGGTGGCCAGTCATGTGGATCACATGTCACAAGCTCTCATTATTCTAGGCCACTCTGAAGCTCTGCTGAGGAATTTGAAAAAGGTCACTGTAGGAGAGAACACAAAACATACCAACCCTTTTTTTAAATCTCCTCTTCCAAGGAGTGTCTTCTTGTCTCTTCCCCTATGCTTTCCCCTCACCAAGTACTGTGATTCACCTCCTTTCAAGTGCCATGCATCCAGTCAGCGTTGGCTGGGACCTGGCAAAACTGACCAAATCCTAAGTCTGCTTGGCTAGTGGTTGAACAGGAATAGAAAGTGGGAGCACAGAGAAGGGATCTAATGAAGCTCTGTGCCCAACAGCAACAACTTTACATTCATTCTTTGCCTTTTACCAAGGTCTGCACCAGTTTGGAAAGGAGGAAAGGAATTCTGAAATTTGCTCACATTTACAAGAACACCTTCCAAAAGAGCAGCTCTTAAGTAACATTCTCCTTTATAACCTGATTGCAATAATCATCACACAGTCAAGCTGTTTGCTGGTTACACTCAAAGCAAAACATGCTTCCAGCTGTGAGAGATAATTGCAGTTTATTGATTGGCTTTTGAGGACTTTTATGTTATATTTAGTTGTATGCTTGAGTATGTGTGGTTTGGTTTTTTGTTTTTTTAATTTGTATGACAAGCATTGATGAAAAATGGCTGTTGCTTAGAGTAGTCAGCTGTCTTCAAATGATTAATCTCTCATTTATGTTCAGAATATGCTTCACCTGCAAATGTGCAGGGACTTCAAGATTACTTCCAGTCAAGCTGCCATGAGCGCTCTTCACATGCACTAGAAAGTACAGGTAATTATAAACATCTCACTACTGAGGAAATATTTTAGAAGTCACAATATCAACTTGAACTGGTTTCCCATCTCGTTAAGTGTTCCTACTCTTAACAGTAGCTTGTACAGATGCTCCAGAGGCAGATTCAGAAATCAGAAAATAAGCACAGCAGAGTTCATAACCCTTTTGTCTGCAGTAGCTAGGATAGAGTGCATACTTATTCCAGGAATTTTTATAACACTTCCAGGACTGTTTTTTTTTGTTTGTTTTTGTTTTTTGTTTTTTTTAGCATAATTTCTAATAGCCTTTACCTTTATTTCATTTATTCTGTAGATGACATACTCAAAGCCCAGAGAAGTTGCTTCAAGTGTGACTCCGGGTCTGTGAGGGCACTCATGGAACCTCTGACTGTTCAGGCTTTTTTCAGTGTGGTCTTCCACTCTGATGCAACTTGAACAATGCAAAAATGTAGCAGTAAACAGGAAAGGTCAGACTATAGCTTTACTGCCACAGCTATGGCAGTTTCAGATACAGGAGAGGGAGAAGAAGAAACAAATCACGATAATTAAAAAAATTTTTTTTACTATATTCTTCTTAAAGCAAGATTGTTTCATTTGGACCTGGGCCTGAAGTTTAAGTCACCTAAAGCTGAAATGCTCCATTTTGAAGCAAACTATCCCACAAATGAAGCACTGAAAACATATTTTTTTCATATTTTGTTTTTGTTTCATTGAATTGTTCCAAAATTGTTTGCACATAAATTGAAAACAGTTCTCATCTAACCAAACCTGTTTAACTTATTCACTAGGGTGCCAAATGGACTCATCACAACATGCATGTTGCAAAACTAATTCCCAGTCTGTACACAAAAGTTGATTGTGTTTCTACACAGCTCCATGAAGGACACAAGAGTAATTTCAGAATTAAAATAGTCAAAAAGCAGTAACAGGACCAGGTGGTAATAAAGTTGGCTATTTGTAAAAGATATCGGATCACTGGGCTTTAAAGATGAGGGACAAATCAAAGATTGCCAGTGATTCTGAGTATTAATGGAACATGAAGGAATAGTCAGAATTGTTTGATACTCCTTGTGATTGAATGGTTCAGAGTCAGACAATATATTGTAGAAATACATCTTTAGGGTAATACTGCTATCAGTAGGGTGATCAATCACACAGCAATCTGCCATATATTCTACATAAGTGAAACCATCATATTTCCATCGCTGTACACAGCCAGAAAAAGAGAGAGAAAATCAATAAGAAGTCAACTTAAGACTACTGTGAAGGGAAGAAGAAATATGGAGTATCATAGGAGTAATTACAAGTGTTGTTCAGAAAGTAATGCCTCCTATTTTATGATGTAGGACCACAATGTCAGAGGCAGATGTTGGAAGTATGGAAGTAGAGGTTGAACCTTCCCACCAATATTGCATTACATTTTGTTGCCATGTGACAGATGGCAGCAGAAGGGCAGTCTGATACGATGTTGTCTGACATGGAAGTGGGTATGAAACAAAGGTGTATCACTGAAATTCTACATGCAGAAAAAAATGGCAACTATTGATATTCATGGACATTCTCTGAATGTTTATGGAAACTGCACAATGGATGTGATCACAGTGAGGTGGTGGGCGACACAGTTCAGCAGTGGCAATTGTGAAAGTGGGTCACATCTGCTTGTGCTGATTTTTATGGGCATGGCATGCAGGCTCTTGTTCATTGCTGGTGAAAATGAACAGCTAATAGTGATGAGTATGTTGAGAAATAATGTTTTGTAGCTGAGAATTTTCTCTGTCACATAGTTTTACTGTGTTCTCTGTAGCTCTCGTAGTTTCCATGGAATTAAATAGGAGGCATCACTTTCAGAGCAAGCTATCTATCTTTGTTGAATGCAAACATTAGCAGCAAACAGAATAGTTACAGGGTAGCTTTCTGGCTCTTAGAAGTGACAGAGTATTTATTTTGTTTTGCACATTGTTTGAAGTATCAGACAAACAAACCTAAACTTCCCTTACTCTTAAGGTTTGGATCAAGACTGTTTTTACATTTACTTTAGACATAGAAATGTGTTATCAATCTAGAATCTCAATTTTAATTGCTGTTTGAGGGGTCAGGCGATGCACCAGGTACCATCTTCAAAAGGATTAAAGTTGACATAGTTTGGTGTCAGCTTAATGGAAGCTCTATTGTCAAATTCAGTGGGAGAAGAATTAGATCAATGAGTGCTTCTGAAAAGCATATCTGAAGTCCGGTCAAGATGAAAAGATTGACACTGAAGTATTACATACTAATAAAGCTACTGAAGTGAACAACTCCACTTTCAGGTGGATTTGTAGAGTAATGGAAGGATGAAATATAAATACATAAAATTAGGGAGAACGAGCAGACATTAGTAATTTTAAAGTACCAAATGCCAAATAGCCAAAAGTACCAAATTTACATAAATATACACCTTGTCTGAATTCAGCTGTGCTTGAATCTCTGTCACTAGAATAAATAAGATAGAACTTGAAGTCAATGGACAGTCATGGTTGTTCTAAAAACAATGTATACATCTCTTCAATAGCAGTGCTAACAGTAGAAAGAGGCAACAGCTTCAAGTTAGATTGCTTAAGATTCTCCATAAAAATTAATTCCAGCCAGTCTCATCCCTCCTCAGCACATACAATCATCCCTCCTCAGCACATACAAAAATAGGAACAAAACAAAAGGTCTTTGTTTTTTCCCCCCTTCAGTGTCATAACCCTGTTCATTGTTAGTTTTCTAACCACAAATTGAAGTATCCAAAGAAATGCTGTTTTCTTATCTCTATCATGACAGAAAATGTCAAGTAGACTACTGACACTTTTTGCATTTTATGGCCAAATGTGGTGTATTCTTCACCACTTGAACTTCTCCCATCTTGTTGACAACCTTCAATTTTTGCAGATGCTATTCCCAAGGTTCACGTCATCTTTTATTTCTCATTTCTGAAATCACTTAGCTTTCTATCTATGGAAGTCCTAGAATGGGTTGAGTGCATAACCAGCCTTTAAGTGGCATTTATTCTGTTATGCCAAGCAAAGGCAAAGTGAAGAGAAAGCTCTCACATCCCTGAGCTACTGAGGCTCACTACAAAAGCTTTTCCCTTCTTTGTTGAGGGAATCTCTACTGTCCTGATTACATTCTCATCGAAATCCAATTCAAAGATCTGACCTCGACAGGAGGAGGAGGAGAATCTGCAGTAATCAGTAATTAAAACAAGTACTTATGTTATTGAGGGCAGAGAGAAAAGGCTTTTACTCTTTGCATACAGAAAACAGCTAGCTGGTGTGGAGGCTTTGAACACTTCAGTAGATATAACCATAAATACTCTTGCATTTGTGATAACAGCACATCAGTAATTATTTATGTTGTGTACTGGAAAATGTGCAATATGCACTTCGGTACTGTTAATAAAATGTTGCATTATAACAAATCTATTCCACCTGTTGTTTGCTCATTTTCAGTCACAGACTCTGTTTTGCTCCCTGCTTCTAAAATCTACATGGCAGTTATGTAATAAAGGAGTAATTTAAACATTATGAACACCACAGAATACAACTGCCTTAAATGATAATCAAAGTGGTCTAAATAGCATATGTTATGCTCTGGCACTTATTTGATGAACCTTGTGAGAAGAATTCATGATATAAATCCAGTCCACAATAGGAAGGTGCCCACAGCAACACTGGCAACTCTTCTCAGATCATCAAGGAATGAAAAAGCCTAGAGAATTACCCACTTTCACAATTGGAGATGAAAGCTGAAATTTCATGTGAGAGTGTGTGTGCCTGTAGAGGAGCACTCAGAGAAGGGAGAGTTGGCTTTATTGCTTGTTCATGTTGTATCTTGCTTTTTAATAAATTGCCTGATCTAATTCCCACTGAAGTAAACTAGACAACTCCCATTGTCTTAAGTAATGAATCTAGTCCAGGAAAAAATTTCAGAACTTTTCAGCACCATTAAATTAATTCAAGAAGATGAAGAAAGAAAATAAATTACCCAAGAAAAATATTAGAGTTAAATTCCATCTTCTGGTTTTAATATGAGCAGCTATGATGCTAGCTTGTGACTTTGAAACACTGTTTTCAATTCTCTGTACTATTTAACACAAGAAAAAACTATTAAAGGAGGAACTGAAAATCAAGTATCTTCAATACATCAACTACTCTCTGATAGTCAAGGCACTTTTTTCAGGAATTAGCACGTCTAGAGCATTTGAACTATAATCCCACATACTCTAGAGAAAAGACTGCATCACATCACTGTCAGATGCTGTAACCACGAAGTTGTTGGGTAAGCTGGACTACCACCACCATCTAGTTTTTCTCCAGATGTTTTTCTCATGAGCTTGGAGACTGACACTCATTCCAGTGGAGATTATTCTAAGAGATATACCCTAACTGTGCTTGTAAGAGCCAGACTATGGGGAGAATACATAACCAAGATTCAGATTCTGCCTGGATCCACATAGAGGTCCACCAAATCATTCTACCACAATAAAACAGAAGTTATTTGGGCATGCATTACTTCATAAGAACCAAAAAACTTATCCAACTAAACCATAGGCATCTATGGGACTAGTTGTGGAGCTAAGATATAGTCTTGGTTTGAGATACTCAAATCACCCCTCTGCCCTAAACAATTTTGCATATATCAGTTCAGCACTCAGCTTTCCCAATCAGGAATGAAGACAGCACAATTTTCTAACCTAACAAAAGTGAGACAAACATACAAAAAAAAAATTTGAAGTCCTGAAATATAAACAGGTGTTGCATCAGAGAGAGAAATAAATTTAGAAAGTGAACATCTCTGTTTCTTTGTGAACCTCCATGAACTTCCCCCTTGGATTATGCCTTTCTTGCTGTGTTTACAGGAAACAGAAAAATGATTGAATGGAAGAATACTACTTCTTAAAGGCTTCACTTTGCAGATACTGTAGCAGATAGTTGAACAGATATTTTAATGTCTTTCTGACTAATGCTGTACTTCCTAGTAAATGTATAAATATATCATTGTTAAATAAACAGTCCTCTAACTTCTTGTAATTACATACAGCTGCAAAAACCTGTTTGCTGAAATTTCAGGAAGCAATGCAGAACTTTTTGCCTTTTCAGATTTTCCCATTTCCCTAGGCAATTTATCCTGAAGCATGAGCTGGTAGATATATATACATGTGCTTTTCTTTTTTCTTTTTTTTAATCACTGGAAATGTATTTCACTTTTTAAATGTTTTTGTACACTGATTACAATTGATGCTTAAATGATACATATTTCTTACCCCAGGGATCTTTGTCTAGAAAAAGCTTTGCAAAAAGAATTTAGGCAGAGAAAGATGGAGGTCAAGGTTGACAAACACAGGTATCAGCTGCCCATGATATCCACAAGTTCATTATCTGCAGAAAGCATTGCTAGTTTGCCAATTTAAATCAAAACGTTGCAGATGTCTGAAATGTATCAAGTTGCAAACAAAACAAATAAAACCCAAACTAAGCAGCAACAAAACAAACAAAACCAAACAAACAAAAAAAAACCCAAGTTGTAGTGTCATAAGCCCGCAGAAGCCATTTAGGATGAAAGACGGCCCTGAACAGAAGCCTTGATCTAGACTGCTGTTGAAATTCAGATCCAAATCTGTTCATTCATAAACTAGTAATTAGAGCCACGCAAATTTTTTAACACAAGTGAAATATTTTAACACATATAACTTCTTGCTTGGCTTTTTCCTTATAATAGAAGAAATCAAAATCCCAAATACAAATTCCATCTAAAATCTGGGAAACTTTTTATCCAGCTCCAGACTCAGGCAGTTCATTTTATGTGACTTCATTACCAAATAAAGAGTAAAACTTTTATTTATTAAGCAGCCCAAGATTTAGATGCTCAATCCTGAACAAACAGAAAGTTCCTTGAACTCCTTTCAATAAATTAGAGGAAGAGCTGCTGCTTATCTGTTCATTAAATAGCATGCAATTTCAGACATTATTTTCTTTACTATAGTGCAACAGAGAAGTCATTATTAATAGTGTTTTAACTTCATTAAACACAGATAATGGTAAATCTGTATAAATAGATTTGTTTTGAGGCAGAAATTTTAAGAATAATGATAATGAATTCCAAATATAAGCAAGAAGCTCTCACCTCTTCTAGTGGTGATGGTCTTGGACCAAAAGACAGGTCCATAAATATTTAAGTTACATTGAGCTGTGGAGTTTTAACCTCATCTGGTCAGGACAGGTGTATGAATTTTGTTTCTAAAGATCCTTACCTTTTAACTGCAATATCCTACTTTTGCTTGTCCCCAGATTCTCATCTCTGCCCCAGAGAGACAGATTGGACATTAGAGTGTTGGCACTAAAGTATGGAAAACAGAACAGGAAGAAAAGTGTGTGGGACTGCTTAAGGCTTTAATCCTAGAGCATCCTCCTTCAATAGCTCTAAAAGTTCATGCACAGTACTCCCATTGCACAGCCCAAGAGGATATAGCTGCCAAATTCCAGGTGCAATTAAACTCTTTGGAAAGCAGCTTGAAAGATCAAATCCTTCCATGAACTCTGATTCTTGACCTCTCTCTTCCCTTTGGAAAGCTGAGCAACCACAGCTAACACCCAACAAAAATTAATTAGGATTCATTCTCTTGGTGTAAATAGAGTAATACAAAAACTGTAATTGTTTCCAGCAAAATAAATACATTTTGATCACAGGAGTTTAATAGATAGGCCAGACACTGTTTTTGCCAGATGCATAGAGAACACAGTGGCTGAAACAAGCTCCAGCTTTTTTTATCCACTAATATACTTTAGCAAAATTCCTTAATTACTTTGTATTTTTGTTTTCAAGAAAAAGCTAAACAGGTTCTTTGTGCTAATATACAGATTGTCAAATAGAATTTTAAATAGATGCAGAGTTGCTTCGAGCTGGATTCTAAAGCAGATGGGAGCCAACATAATTGTTGGAAAAAGAGGTTGACATTCATGTTTCCTGACACATATATATGAGAGCAGACTGCAGCATTCTGCTCCCACTGAAGAGCTGGGATTTGGGCCAGGTAGCTGTGATAGTCAGGTTGAGAGGACATAAAGGAGAAATGGAGATAAGTCGAAATGATGCCATGCACCAGGAATACTGCCTTGTACAATCTAGTTTAAACAAAGGAACAATACTACTTCATTGCTATAATTTACCATAAAAAGAATTGCTATATTTTTCTCTGTGTTTATCATAGCTTCAAGGATCCAGGACTGTCTCCATCTGGTGAAAGTTCTGCTATTTGCAGCCTAGCAGTAAAAGGATTTCCTTTAAATCTCTCTTCTTTAAATAAATAGTCAAAATATATAACATTTTAACAATAAATTCCAAATTATTTTCCTTCCTTCATTTTTTAAATCACAATTGCTTTCTCAATTAAGAGACCAAGCTAAATTTTTCCTGTTCCATTACCAGTATTTTGGTACAGACTACCACTTGCGGATAAAATCACACGAGAACCATGATGTCCTTTTGTGGATATTCAAAAGCTTCCTCAACAAGGCAGGGAAAAAAAACAGGAAAAAAATGGTTACATCCAAAGTCTGTTTCACTCAAATACAATTTGCCTCAGGAAACAGTTTATTGGGCAGAAGCTTCCTACAGCTCAGATAGACAACAATTTTCAGAAACTGACTCTTACACGGTTCTCTTAATCGGAGACTCCCAGAGGAACTTTTCTACCTTCACTCTTTTCACCATCTGCCTAGCAGTCATATGAACAATGAATTCTTCCCATCAACCAAAATCCCCCTTTGTGCTCATAGCCTTTATGAGGACCAGATGTTCTTGGGTCTCACTAGACCTAAACCATACAGATACAGCTGGCAATAATCTAATTAGGCATAAACAGGTCTCATCTCCCCTTAAACAGCCATTCATCTTATGACCAACTGGTATGTTCAGATACCTTAAAATTTTCAACTGGATGGTTAGCTTGTTTCTTTAGTGTCAAGGAGAAGGAGGTGTGTATGTATAGGCTTGTATAAAGTCTCTCCCTTCTGTAAATGTCTGGCCTTTAGGAAACATGCCAAGACCACAAACATGCACCATACTCAGAGGCCTACAGTTTTCTCATTTAAAGCAGCATACATTTACATTGGCTCGTCTAACTTCAACAAAGAGATCTAGGAGTTAGATTACCTTGTTAAAACTTTATCTCAGCATTATATTAATACGAATGTTAGAATTATATGACTGTACTTACAGTTTTCCAGTTGCTCTATTTTGGGGGCAGTTGTCCTCCTTCCTTGTTCCTTGCATGTTTCTTCTCTCAGTCTTCTTTTCACTCTACCGATACTTACATCTCTTCATCTACATACTTCTCACCAGTCTGCTTGATCCCTGACTGCAGAACGAACTGTAAGAAAAGACAGGTAATCTGAGCTATGACGCAGCTGTTGGTCTGTTGGTTTTTCTTAATCAAACCACAAAATCCTATGACTACTTGACTCCAATACAGAAAAGTTCAAAGCCCTTTGGTGTCACATGGAAAATACTTTTTACTGTGGAAAAAGGTGGAGTAACCTCTACCTGTGGCAACTTACGTTTCAGCCAGGATAATAATAGAGCTCATAAGTTTGAGCACGGGATCTACAACATGGGCACCTTGCCCACTCATGATGTGCCAGTTGCTGGGAATTATTTGCCTTTCAATCTACACAAATCTTCACCAGCCAGACATTGTGCGTGCCAGTGATGTTCACCAGTCAGAGTAAATATAATAGTCCCACTGGGAAGTTGTGATGTGAAAGTAGGACATTAAAAAAAAAAAAAAATCACTCTGCTGTAGAGGAGGCTGAGGTGTGACCCTGAACTCAAAAAATGCTTTCAAAACTGGAAAAGCTTCTACTGTGTTAATTCAGACATTTACAGGGAATTACAGGCAATCTGAATTCCATTTCAAGGTTAGAGGAGTTTGCATAAATGATTCTCATTTATGAGAGATCATAATAAACATCATTTAGAGAAGTATTTATGACTGGGAACAAGCATGTTTGTTAATTGTTAACTGATGAACCAAATCCTATGTAAGGTCACATTTTGAAATAGGATATGGAAAAGCAGTAAAGCAGATTTAACAGTCTTAAGAAAAAACTTCTAAAAGATCAAAACAAAAAGGAGACAGGTGGAAGTGGCTTAGGTCAGAGTTAGTGCTTGATGAGGACAAGTGAAATATAGGAAATACTTTGTATATTAGATTTTTCTTTCCTTATAGGTAAAATAATCATCACTGGTTAGCTTATATGATGGGCTACTAATGTCATGTATGCCCATATTCTAAAATTGTAGCTGGAGAATAATTCTTCCTTCTCCTGAAACTTTTGCAAAGTTGCATAAGCATTAATTAATATGAATGTGTTATTGACAGGGAACGCTGGGTAAGGAGAGGTACTTACTTCAAATATATGTTTGGAGAAAAGAAAGTATCCCCAAGCAAACAGTAAATCCAAGCAAAGATTCTGTTGAAGAGCCCCAGATGTCCTTATCTCTCCCTGATGTCAACTTTGCCTACAGAGATAACAGGGATTATGCCTCCTGAGCAAGACAAGGAAAAAATATGAAATTGCACCAGTTGGGCACCTTGTCAAGAGAGAGAAAATAGGAGAGCACGAGAGCTGAGATCTTAAAAATAAATAAAAGAATAGAACTAAGTCTAGTCCTTCTAACAGACTTTGTGAAACTTCTCTATGGTTATTGTTACCACTCCAAATTAGGAGTGGAAGACTGAAACTGTGTCCCAATTCTAGATGTTACTGGAAAGAAAACAATGAAAAGGATTCATGCTAAAGAAGAGGGACATATACATTTTCTTTTTTTACTTTGTGTAGATTCAGTTTCTGACTTTACCATGTGCATTTCACCTTCCCCAGATAAAAACTGATTTGTATCTATGTGCACAAAAGGCCCCAGGGAGGATGCACTTTTATATTTTATGTTCCTGTGCAAGGGCTCAGCCTGATTTAAAATACATTTGGGAGGCAGCCTAAATATTTTGATTCTGACTATTTTTCCTATTGCTAACCACCTGAAAGCTAATAATTACGATGACAGACATCTGTCCAAATCAGATGTTATTTCCTTTTTGCGAATTATCCTACTATCTCAGGGAATACATAAAAATAAAAACCATCCCTGTAGACTTCTGCATAATTACTGACAAGACCAAACAACCACATTCTTCTTCCCATCTCAGATTTATGGATTGCTGCAGTAGGAAAGAGGATTTGTACTTAAACTATTCTTTCCCAGTCTTTCTAGAGCTTTGTCATCTCTCTCAGGAGAACTGATCAGGGAGACTGGATCATGCTTGTCTAGGAAGATAGGAAATTTTATTGCATCTAATCTACTCACACAGTGACTGGATCTGAGATTCAATGCTTAGGATATTTAGATATAAAACATCTGTCTGGCTTCCTGACAAACCAACTCTGAGATGTGAAGACAACACAATGCAGAGCAGTAACACCTAAAATGGCTCTGCATGAGCTAACAGGGGAACCTTAATCTCAGCATGGCATTGCAGTGCTGTACATAACACTCACGTGAGCTGGTGTTGCTAATTCAGTGTTTCTGTGTTGTACTCCCTTGCTTAGCATGGACACGGTAAAGGAGAAATAACTTTCCTTCAAATGCCTTATTACCAGAGTGTGTTCAAATGGAATGCCCATTCTCTACATTATATCTGAGTCAAGATTTCTATTGAGGAGGAGAGTATGACCTTGAAGAGGATACTACCTCAGGACTTCATCTGAAATCCTGACTCTCCTGCCCTTAGAAAGCCCTCTCATATGGTATCATCTCACAGGTCGGAAGCACTGGCAGCCGGTGATGAATAAATCATAGCCTATAATCTCTTTAATACAAGTCTCGCTTCTAACTCCTAATAAATGAAAACACTATGTTTCCTTTAATAAGAAATGCATGAAAGTGTGCCATTCATAAAAAGATGCAATTAAACATATGAAGCATATCCTGATGTGACCCATATTTCAGTAACAGTGTGATCTTCTTTCTTGTGTGGCAGAGGGACTTGTCAAGGCAACTTCAACATTCAAGTCATCTCATTGAGAAGAATTGATCAAATTATTAGGAATAATTCTACAAATGCAAAATAATTCTCCCATGCAAAAATACTAAATATAAGTATCTTTTTGAAGATTTTTGTTTGAAAATAGGCTGCAAAATCATGCTTTCTTTCTTTGGAAAAAAAAATATATCCCTTTTATTCCTCTTAATGAAAAATAAGGAGGAGCTTTGCTTCAGGCAAACTGGATCAGAAAAAGCAGTGGATGAATTGCTCACAAGAAAAGGATTCTTCTTCACGGAGATCTTTTCTCCTAAATAATTGTATTCAGGTCCAAATGTAAGAACCTAAAATGTTATTTAAAGAGTAGACTTTGCAGAAGTCTTTTAAAAATTTGTCATCTTTGACTTCAACTGTCTGGTGCAGAAAAGTGAGCAGATGAAGGAAACACGTTCACCAAAATGGAGTCCAGCATTACTGAGCATTAATGCCCTTCATTACATTCAGAATGATCTTTTTCACCATTTTAAATCTCAGTAGTTATCTCCTTGTCATGGAAAAGCCTTATTCTAAGTAAATGGATTTCACTGAAAATTCTTTGAGCTATTCCTATTTCTACTGTCTTTTCTGAAGTACAGGACTATTTAATTAGGCAATTAAAGTGTGCCCTTGCTCAATGAAGTCAATGGGAATCTGTTATTCACTCCATTGCTGCCAGGACTTAATCTTCAAATTTTGAAAAGACTGCCTGTCTAGTTAAGAAAGTATTTAGGCATGCTGCTGTACTAGGTGATAAATCTCTCTGGTTTCTTTATAAATTTCCATTAAAAAATACATGAAAAAATACCAATGAATTTCTAGAAGTGGAAAAGTGCTCTCTGTGTAATTCTCCACTGAATACTAGTGCCCTGCTGTCGATTCAGCAGAGAAACTGTAAGTGACATTGGTTTGTTTGATACTTACCATCTCCAATCAGCCAAAAGATTTATCCCATTTTCATGAGAGATTCCACAGTCAATTGACACGAACCAGCTACATGAGTAGAGCTTGCCCAGTCAGAATAAACTCCTAGTAAATTCCAATAATGAAGATGCTGCAATATCTCTTCTCTGTAATTCACATTCTAAGGATCATCTCCGACTTACTCTACTGCCACATGTGGCTTCCTACAGAAAACAGCTGATGCCAGGTCTCAATTCTGATCTGCCCAACAGGCAGTAGCCTTCAGATACGACAGGTAAAAATGTTCAGGACATCCCCCAGAGCTGCAGGATGAAAACCACACTGTCAACATCAGCTGTGCATCAGCGTAGTATAACTTTATTTATGTAAAAGTGAAGCTCAGCAATGCTGAATACTGAGTTTTCCTGAAGGATAGTCCAAAACTCTTGCAAAAGCTAAGGTAAAGCTTGCCACATCCCAGTCTGCATGCAACGCTCATTTATTTAACCTTGCCCTTTTCTCTTTCTGCCACAAACATACAGCTGTGGATTGTTTTGAAACAAAACCCATACAAAATGGCACAAATAACAGCACGCACATTTATTCTCTGGGGAAAAGCTGAGAGACTAAACAACATGCAACAGACATTAGCTGCATCACTTTTTACAGCCTGCAACATGCTGGGAGGCTAACAGTTATGAAAGCCATGGAGATGCACAGCAGCCTGTGCAACAAAGAGCCTGTTCATCCCACGTTAGAAGTGTTGACTTGGAACCAGCACACCTTGCTCATAACTGGGATTAATACTGAAAATGATCAAAAATTGAGATTATGCAAAGAGGTTGCATCACTTTTACAGACGCACAATTCCACACAGCAATTGCTCCACTTCAGAGATATGCCCCCTCAAAAATGCTAAGGGTGATGAGTATTTAAACCCCATCTCATTATGGCATACAACTGACCAGAGCATCTCCTGCATTTCTTGTGGGCAAGTTCTGACAGATCTTTCTGTCAAAGCCAAAGTGTTCCGGGAGCTCAGTGACTGCTTTCATGCTCCTAACTTAGGTGCAGCTCAGCAGCTCCACCAAGTTCCTTGAAATCCCTCATTTTAGCATATCTTTTTGACATCTTCTTTTACAAGCATCACAGACTGTTGTCCTTGCACTGCAAGTTTAGCATAAACAAATGGCATTTGAGGAAAACAGTTTATGATTTAAGCAGAACAAGACCTTGATACCCATAAGCATATGATTACTGTATACACCTAATAAAAATGTAAGCATTTACAAAACTGAAGCACAGCGAATATGAAATATATTCATATATAATGAAATAATATAAATATATAGTATAAGGTCAGGTACTGCTAATGCTAAAGGAAGGCTAAGCAATAAAAGGTAAAATAGATATTTCACAATTTCTAACACAACTAAACCACATTATTATTAAAAATATTTCAAAATGTATTTTAGATTCTAGCAAAAAAATCAAAGTGCAATTCTAATGCACACGTCTTAAAACTCAGTATAACAGAAGGTGAATGATAGTTCAGACAAAAATCATTCATATAATACCTTATTTTTTTTACAATGAATATAAGCAAATCTCAATACTATCTCTTTGGACGCTTGGATGCTTTGCATGGTTTTGCTATGCATTAAATAATAAACGAAAAGGTTACTACAAAATGACAAGGAAAGGATCTTTTACATAACTCCTCAGTTGAACTAAGGCAGATGAGAAGATTTCTGGAGATTATAAAATAAATGAGCATTTATAAATATAGATGGCGAGGTCTTGGGAAAAATACAATTTATTACCCTTGGAGTTCTGGGAGAACCTGCTGGAGGCAGATTGTGTTCCCCAGCATAAGCACTTGGCTAGCCACCTCCAAGAACACACCACCAAGAAATCATCTGCTGTTTGTATGAGTTACTCAGCATGTGCACTACTATGCTGAGGTCACGGACTGCTCCCAGCAGAAGAGGACAGCCTGCCACATGGACTCCCCTAGTGCCTGGCACAGTGTCTGGAATGGAGACAGAGCCAGTTTGCATGAGAACAGAAAAAGTCAGCCTGAGAGACTGCCAGCCAGCCGTGGCCATTTTAACACCCTAGTTGAACACAGTGAAATTTGCTTTACTAAATTTCTCTTCCCAAAACCAAATTACTTAAGTTTTTACAGAATGGAAGAAATAATTGAGTTTATTTTTGTTTACTTCTCTGGTAAGCTAACATTCACATTAAATTATACGAACCCAATCATTCTGAATTTAGTGCCTTTTATACTGTTTTGATTGTCTTTTTAAAACTTCCAGGCACTCACCATCAGCCGGTTACTGCTATACGTATTACTGTCATTCTGCTCTTTGTTATACAGTATTTTAAGATATTTTAACATATGCAACATTAATCCTGTTTCATATTTTATTAGACTACCATTCTCTTCCACCAAAAAATGTTATGTTGATCTCCTCCGGCTCCAGCTGTAATTCTCTTCCACACTGGATTTACTCTGTTGCTTATCATTACAGCACTAAGTACACTTGCTTTTAATAAAAGCAGGAATAAATTAGACTTTAGTTAGCAATTGTACCAAAGGGCAAGGTGATTAATAGCTAAACAGACATGATCATTCATGTAAAATGAATAGTGTGGGCTACCTGCTTGAAAACCTTCTCAAATCTTTACTTGTTTTATTCCAATACCAACTAAAACAAGGCAGGGTAGTTAACTAAAACTGCTTTGGTAAGAATGATTTTTTGCAACAGCCTTTTAAAGCAGTTCCTTAGCAATTCAAGATGAAGACACAACAATTCAATCGTCAGAAACAAGAAATCTGATTTGACTTATTTAGGTCAGAGTTTTACCTTTTGTCCAGATGAATCATATTAAATACTGTGGTCTGCAACACTATATTCCTTGGCCATGTACACAGTGCTATCAGTGAAGCACTTTGAAGATGGGCTATAAGCAGATTCTGCCCCCAGTGCACACACCAATGCCAGATGAGGCAGGATGAACAAAGTGCTTGCTGCCACACCTGCACTCCATATTGCTTACTTTTAAGCTCAAAGACACTACCTTTGACTCAGGAACTATGTCTTCTATACTGTCTTATACGGCCACTACTGCCACTGAGAGAAGATACAGGATCTGGCCCAGATATGCCATTCTTACTCAACATGAGGGTTCACTGGCAACCTCATAATGTAGAAAAAAAACCATGATATTTACAGTATATGCTACTTCTCTATTTAATTATCATGGGGCAACCACAGCTCTGACTATGCATATAGGGAACTGTATCTTTCTGCAAAAGATCTGTCTCCAGGGCCTCTATCACTTAATCAAGAGCAATCTTTCTGCCGATTCAAATTTATTACTCTTGTACTAGGACTTTTACTGAGTCACATTATCTGTTCCCCCCAGATCTGACATAAAGGTGGAAGGACATGAAAGCAGAAGTACAACAAGATCTGCATTATGAATTCTGGTTGATTACAAGAAGCTATTGCCTCTCTACTCCTAGTCAAGATCAAGTATGCAACAGTAAAGAATCCTACCCTGCAAAGAGTGGTGAGGTACTGGAACAGGCTGCCCTGAGAGGTTGTGGATGCCCCGTCCCTGGAGGTGTTTAAGGCCAGACTGGATGGGACCCTGGGCAGCCTGGTCTAGTATTAAATGTGGAGGTTTGTGGCTCTGCATGTGGCAGGGAGGTTGGAGATTCATGATCCTTGAGGTCCCTTCCAACCCTGGCCATTCTGTGATTCTGTGGTTCTGTGACTCTCTTTGTGAGCCTGGAACCTCCCATGTCTAAAAACAAGACAAGTACCTGCAGATCTATGAAGATCACAGCCTGAGGAGTAACTCCTACAAAATTGATATGAATCTTTTATTTATGTTGACTTTTGGAAAGAAGTGTCCGACAGCAGGTGCATAAGAATATAATCACAGATAGAAGGATGGACTCTGAACTGACCATTACCACTTAAGAGTGAGACAGATGGAAGCACGCAGTTCTGTGAAAACATTTTTTTTTTTAATTTAATTTTTTTTTTAATTAATTTTAGTTTGCAAGCAAATGCTGTAAGGCTGGCAGGAAGCTGATACAAAAATGTAATGTATGTTTCTCAATGCAATGAATAGATCAGACCTATGGAACTCAGTGCCATAGGAAACTGCACCAGTAAGAAACTTGTAGAGATTTAAAAGCAAACAAATATGTGTAGAAATGCACTACAGATTACAAAGCAGATTAGGCACAAGCATGTTCAGGGAAGTCTCTCAGAATATAATCAGAGCCTGAAAACAACTAGGGTGGAAGTAGCACGTGTGTTTGACCTGTCCTCACTGTTCCTCAGGCATCTATTTGTTTATATTTTGGGATTCATGGACATTTTCTATAAAGTTACAAATGCTCTAATGTCCCAGGAGTCTTGGAACATTATTCTAAATTCCACTCACCTTGCTGAACCATCTTAAATATTTTCTGAAGACTTATTTTTCTTATGAACCTTTCTTATGAAGAATAAGAAAAAATGTTTAGTCTGGCTCATGTATACACTCCATATGTTAGATTTTTTAAAGCCTTTAAGAAACTATAAGTTTTCTGTGCACATTCCCCAAGATAATTGTAACTTTGATATTTCAGTAAGAATGGCTCTGCAAAGACTGCTTGACATTTGAAGAATTCTACCTGAATGGCCCAGACCTATCATAACCCAAAAGGAAGTTTAGAAGAAGAAAATAGAAATTAAAAAATATTGCTTTGTAAATCTGTTTTTAGATACATACTTTTATTTAGAAGGAATTGTTGAGTTTATTTTTAAACAGAAAAGCTCATCAGGAGAGCATTTAAATAACAGGCTATCGAGCATCAAAAATTAAAACAGCCCAGAGTGATGTAGATCTGGATTCCACTCATCCTTTCTTTCTTATTTTAGCTTTTATTTCATGATCAGCTGCACTTGTCAAATACTCTCTTAATAGCCCACATCATGCCCTTGTGTTTACTCTGTATGCATATTTCTCTCGTGCTCAGTCAAAAAAGATTAAACAAATTTTATTAAGAATGAAAAAGCTTTACTTAACAAATACAAGACACCAATGAAATCCTTCTCAGTCTGTGTGTTTGATTCTCAGCAATTTCATCTTCCAGAGCTATTTATTATTCATTCAGCACAAAGCAGTTCCTGGTTTATATACATGCATGAATCCACAACTTTGAAAACTAAAAGTAGTCCTATCATCAGAATTAAGTGGAAAAAAGTTTGAGAAACCAACATATTCTTTTGCAAATAATTGCAGTCTCTGAATGAAATTTTTTCACCTATATCTAGGTGTTAGTGGTTTCCATGACGACATTGTCAGTTTTCTACTATTTCCAGTGATTTTCTGCATTAAAGTTACATATGTTATTATTCAAATATTAGGTTCAGATTTTGCAGAACTTGAAATCCTTCTTTAAAAAGGCTGCTATACCAATAATGTTTAAAAAGTGTTGACAGTTGATATTGATAAAAATATCACATCCCTTTTGAGAAAAGTGTAGATAAGGAAACAGGAATGACCTCTTATGCTAGCATACTTTATCTTGTAGCCTCAGATGCTTATGCATAATCTAGCTTGCTATAACACAAACATGTCAATAAGAGAAATACTTTGAAGAAAATGAAGCAAGAAAGATGACAGATGACAATCTGAACCATGACAATCATGGCTCCTGCAGCACTTCCTCTAGCCAAAAGTCCATAGATCCTTTAAGTTTTGTGAGGTCTCCCTCCAACACTAAAATCAGCCTCAATTCTCCCAAGTTCATAATGGTGTCAGCTAACAAAAGAGCTCAGTTTTCAACTAACAATAAATAAATAAATAGACGTATAATACAGAAAAGACGTCATAGGAGACAGAAAACTTGTACCATTCAATATGGTAAAAAAAAGTTATGAAACATCCACAATTTTATTCATCACATAAGTCATTCAATTTTGCTTTGGTACAGAAGGTCGCTGGAAGAGTTTTGTTGCCACAGCATACAGCATCTTAAAACTGCATGGGGTAAGAGATTTGCCAGAGAAGAATAGTTGATGTATTAAAGGAGTTATACTGCAAGACAGCCATTGTAAGTCTCAAAAGGGACCCAATCTTTCTCTTGACAGACATGTCATTCTATGATGGGAAGTTTGAGAAAATCAAGTCATCTAATGGTTTGTGGGTTTTTTTTGTTTTGTTTTGTTTTGTTTTTGGTGTGGTTTTTTTGGGGGGGTGGGGTTGTTTTTTGTTTAGTCTTTCTTTCTTTCTTTCTTTCTTTCTTTCTTTCTTTCTTTCTTTCTTTCTTTCTTTCTTTCTTTCTTTCTTTCTTTCTTTTTTTTAAGTGGGACATTTGATGTGATGCATCACTCAGATTGGCTTGAATGGATCCATAAACTTGAAGAGCATTTAGAATTGTCAAGAAGGTTAGAGTGAGAATTCAGACAGCTGAGCTGGGTGCTGCAAGAGGAAGAATCCAAGCAGCAGCAACTGCACATACATAAATCCTATGAGGAAGAAAAGGGGAAAAAAAAGAAAAAAAAAAAAAAAAAGGATGCTGCAAAATTTTATGTCCTGCTTAGAACAGGGAAAACCTTGGAATCTTGGACTGACTTGGAACAGTGAAATTCAGTGATATAGACATGAAAGGGCAAAACACTTCTTTATCTTATGTTTGGTGCTAGATTTCTCTCAGGAAACATTGGAATTCATGACCTGGAGGAAAGAATGAAAGGATATTTGGGAAAGCCTCAGATAGTGCTTAGCAATTCATATCTGTGACTACGCACACAGCTATGTAGAGAGTCATACAGCCAAACCTCTTTTTGAAACTTTTTGAGCATGAAGACAAAGTAAGACAAAGAAAAATGGGAGTTTCAAGTGTCCTAAAGGCCTGAAAACAACAGTGCTTCCAAAGCTCTTCTAACACCATGTTTTGCAGAGAACAGCAACAAAGGAAGACCTTCCTTGTTCCTCTGAACTCATCTGCAGAGCTTCCTCTCGGTAACAGCCTGTCTGTGAATATTTAAATTATTCCTGAAGCAAATGAAAGGTTGCTGTAATAATCCAGTGCTGATTTTGGTGTCGCTATACTGATTTTAAATACCATGCAGTAAACTGCTGATTAGCTATTGAGTTCCTTTCAGCACTGTGTACATCAATGAAATTTGTTCCTTTCTGTAGCAGGGATTTATGTTAAAAGTCTGTTTCAGTTCATTATCCAATATGACATATTTATTGCATTTTGTGAGATATTCAGGCCAGGTGTCTTGATCTGGAAAAGCAACTAAACTGAAGACAGATCCAGTGGCAGGCTGCAATCTCATTAGCATAACATTAGGAAGGGTTGCTTCTCAACTAGGCTTTAACACACAACACAGCTCTCTTTTTCTCATTATTCTCTGCATTCTCTCCTACTGATGGGCCTATAGTAGGAGATGGATCTTAATTTGCAAGAGTTTTCAGCTTTCACCCCTGTACTAAGACAAAATGGCATCTCTTGGCTCCTCTATTTATTCACTAACGAAACTCTCACCCTATAAGCATTTATTTTTCATGAGAAAAAAAAAAAAATTAAAAATCGGGGTTAAAAAAGAAAATCATCAAGCCTTTCCCAGTCTGTCTCAATAGAAACACTGAATGATCAACTCAAGAAAGCAAGTAGTCAACTTGCAACATCTAGAAATACACAAGTCTTATACCATGACAACAGGACGCTTAAAAAGACAAAAAGCTCTAAAATCACTAAGAACATTGTTTTCATAAAGGCAGTAAACCTGAACAATGTGGTGCTGCAGATGAACTTGCCTAGTTACTTGCAAACCAAAGGAACAGATTACCTTGAGCTCCTTGGGAAGCAGCTTGTAATTAATGAGAATTCCTGCTGAGTAGCTCTTGAAGAACTTTGGCAAAGATAGACAGTGAAGAAAATGTATCTAATCACTACTGCAATATATTAATAAAACAAATGGGTTTACAGCAATTCCTGCTTTCTAATACAATCATGCTATCTAAAGTTATTTTCTATGCCAGCTTTTGTGGGCCTTCATCACTTAGTAAAACCAAATGTAAAATAGCACCGGTTTTGTTGGTTGTATACTTTTCTTCATCCCTGGACTCTGCAAAATCCTCTCTATAATTTGGGAAATCAAACTTTCACACAGTGGTATAATTCCCAGTTGTACCTCTCTTTCTAACAGGAAAAAGACATCTCTGTCTTTTAAAGTCTAGATGGTAAGAGTAGACTTGCTCAATACATATTTTAGCTCTCTCCAAAAGGATTTTGCCCACTAAAAAGTATTCTTTTTTTTCCTTCACAGAAAATTTTAGTACTAACACCTTGTGCAAAACCACTTACCTAAATTCAAGATTGAAATTCTTTCATGTCTGTTTCAGTCAAGACCATTGCAATACATAATTTATATTGTTCTTAGGTTGCCCCTTTTACTTTTCTTATTGTTAAAATGAATTTCTCTGTTTGGTTACTCAGCCCCTGGTGTTACTGCTTGCATTTCTACTGCTTCACACCAACTACAGCAATGGACTATGAGGGCAAGTCAGTGTGCATCTGCTTCTGTCTGGCCAGTGTAAGCACAGCCCATTTCAGAGCAGATACTTGATCTGGTTTTGTACAGTTATGGAAGAATTTACTGTTGAACCCGATTGATGAGGAGAAAACAAACAAACAAAAAACTTTTTCAAAACTCCTTACGCACAAAAATGAGACTGAAAAAATAGGCATCTTCCATCTCTTCATTAGACAACTCAGAAGAACAAACAGACCCAATTCTTACTGTGACAGCAAGTGCTGTCACATTACAGAATCAAAGAATTGCAGGGGTTTGGAAGGAATCTCTAGAGATCGAGTCCATTTCCTCTGCTAAAGCAATTCTCTACAGCAGGCTGCACAGGTGGGTGTCCAGGCATGTCTTGAACATGTCCAGAGAAGGAGACTCCACAACTTCTTCAGGTAGCCAGTTCCTGTACTCCACCATTCTGACAGTGCAGATTTTCTTCTTTGCATTTGTATGGAACTTCCTGTGTTCTAGTTACTACCATGGTAAAATTAAAGCTGTTTATTTGGAACTCTTTAACAAAAGGAAGGCAAATTGGGTAAAATGTGAAGGTTAAGTTCATATCTCACACAGTAATGGTGGGACAGTAGTACATGGGAATTTACTACAAAACATTTGAAATAAAATTAGAGGCATTTACATTCCTCTTACACCAGTTCTCTAGTTCCTAGCCAGTTCTCTCTCAGACTGGTAGTGCAGCCCTGCATGCAGCAGTAAAAATTACTTGAGGGAGAAGAGATACAAAACCAAAAGACAAGAAGAGGAAATTGTTCGCAAAGTCTTTTCAGCCCTGACATCTAGATGCCACTGGATCTAAGCTGTGTCACAGCTTCCCTGCAGAACAGAGATCTGGCTTTAAACACTTTTGAGTAAATCACCTTTTCCTCATGCGGAGTGCTGCAAGTATGTTAGTCAAATATTTTGTTAAAACATTTTTCAACTGAAATTTAGGCATTCTAGAGAATGAGTAGGAAAAAGGTCGAGCAGGCCTTCCACAGAAAATGTCTATTACATCTGAAATCTAGAATCTCTCTCAGTAAGAGAGAGTAAGTTCAGGAACTGGGCTTCTCTGGCAGATTATAATACTTACTTATCTGGCTATTCTGTCACCTTTTATTATGGGAGCTGTATATGGAGTGCCTCCTTTTAGACTGTAGATATAAGATAACTATCTGTAATTTCAATCATCTTCTTCAGCATTTACCAATACAATTATAGGGTGAAAAGGAAAATCTTTTTTGACTTTTAAGAAAAGTCTCTTTTTTTTTTTTCACTAGACTTTCTATAAAAGATTATGACTTTCTATATTAAAAAAAATTTAGAGATTTACTGGTCAACGGATCCCACAGATACTCACATGAAATTTGTGCTTCACTGATAGCAAAATATATCAGTATTTGTAAAAGTAGAAGGAATACTTTGAAGGGTGGTGAGTCTCAGTCCCAGCATTATCAGTCATGATAATAATGTGACTTAAGCTGGTTTAACCTTCCCTGCACCTCACTTTAAAGGCTCAGGCTACTTAGCAACATGAAGATGCTGTTACGATTATTATTCAGAGTTTCAGGTATTTGGTATTATACTTCTGAGATCACTGTATAAACAAACACAAAGTTAGTAAAAGATCTCACGCACGGAGATTACAAGAGATTTTCTTTTTCAGCTCATCAACGTGCAGTGAGGTATTAAGATATTTCAGGAGCAGTATTTCAACACTGGCAAAAAAATTCTATGGGAATTTCAGCCTGTATAAAGATCTATGCCATAATGCAATGTACTAGAAGTGCTTACTATTAATTTCCAATATAATCACTCAATTTGATAAATATGAACCAAATGCCTTCACGTCTTCAAATACGAATTAAGCCTGAATATATAAGTAAGTATGCTATTTTATTTTTTGCATACTACATTAAAAAGAATGACCTTGAATAAGAATAAATAAATAAATAATAACATCACCTTTGGACTTGGATATGAAACAAAACAAAACAAAACAGACCTTTGGCTGTGGTACGTAACTTTTTTTGCAGAACCACGTTTGGAGTTCACATAGAGGCAATGTTCCTAGGTAGGTTTGCTTTCACAAGCTGTAGATACGTACTGAAATTTGCAGAATTAAACATGTGTAAGGTCTCAGACCATATTACCACATATTCTAAATATAATTGGTAATTAAAATGATGTCATCTGAAACTAATTCTGGCCCCTTCACAGCAAGCCCACATTTTGAACTCACATCATACTGGCCACGTGCATTCCAATCTGTCTGTATCTCCTGCCTCCTTCTTCAAAGCCACACAGGTGCCTCAGTGTCACCTTCCATGCTGCCCCTTCTGCCCAGGATGTGCTGTCCAAGAGCATATGGCAAGGTACCTTCCCTGTCAATGCTTGCTTTTCATGCTGCCTGGAGGAATGAAGATAGTTAAAATACAATGTCAAATCCATCTCAGAAACACGCACCTCCCCGAGCTAAGTATGAGATCTTTCTTCTATGACCCTATGACCCTTGTTATTCCTGTCTGTATCGTACTGTTCTGGTTTGTGCTTTTCTTTCTTTTTTTCCTTTATGCATTCTTTCAAATTATTATTTTGTTTTTGTTTGTTTTTCTATTATTTCTATTTTATCAGAGTAGGCATATTAGAGTCACAATCTACAGACTGAATTCTTGGCATGCTTCTGGCCACATACACAGAATACTCAGCACAAAACAAACTTAATGATTGTGGAACCATTTTTGAAGGTTTCTTTCCTGCTGATTCTGTTCATGTTAACAGCTGCTAAGTACTAGAGATTTTTGAAAAAGCTATCCTCCTTATGCAGTTTCTTAACACTGAGTGAGCAGCCTATCTTTAGGCACGTTTCAGCCTTTCTGTGATTGCTTCAATTTTTTCAAGATAAATGAACTGCAAGTATTATCCCACCATCAATGTCTGCACCATTAAGGACAGCATCAAAAGCTTCCATTGATGAGTGGGGTTCAGGTTTCCCTCCCTTCCCTAAATATGCAATTGAAAAGAATAGCACTGTAAATGTCACTCCATGCCACAGATAATTAGCTCTGGGCATCTTATTTGGTATGGCTTTGAGCCTTTTCTGCAGGTGCCACCTCAAAATGCTGAAAATGTGCTTTTCATTCAAGAATCACAACAAGCGATCATGACAGCAGCATTAACAAACTTCATGACAGCTCCACAACTTTTAGGTATCCAAAGCAGAACAGCAGGTTGAAATTGACTTAAAACAAACTCCACGTTACTCAGTCAAAGCTAAGACTCTTATGTCAATGGCTAAACAAAGTACATAATTTTATTATATGATCAAAAGCAAACTGTAGTGATGCTTCACGACCTTTGTGTCCTATTCTGAAAATCCTCTGGGATCCTCAGAGTGTGCAAGTAAAAATAAAAAATAAAAGAGAAAGAAAATATTAGAGCATTTTTACTTTTCTTTGTAGAGTAACACCTTAAAGACAATATACCAAGACAAAGACTTTCACCCACACAGGTTACTCTGATGTAAAATGAGATAAAGTTTCTGAGAAAGAAATATTATGATGATTTTACAGGTGAGCAAAGTGGCACATGATCACCAGCTAAGGTGAGTAATTTCAATCATGTAAGATTAGCCACAGTATTATATATTTGGGCACTAATGCAATCCATGGGAATGCCTGTTACCTTTTTGGAAAAACCTATGTGCTTGAAAAAAGAAGTCAGTGACTTTCTTGGCGTGGCAGATGGCGTCCTTCACTGAAGAAAGGGTGATGGCCAGATTTTGTGGTATGACATGCACAGAGTCATTTCTGCTCCCTAGAGTATGTGCATTAGGTTTATTAGTGCTCAGACAAAAAATCTTTGTCTTTCTACTAACAGTTCCTCAAACCCTGCTGCCCTACTATTCACAACTTCTATTTCAGCATATGTTAATGGAAAAGATAAGGATTCTGATTTTAAGATGTTGGCAGAAAACAAATCCATATTTTGTTGCTCTAGTGTCTCCTGGAACAGATTGAAAACAACTATTTAAATCCTATCCTGAGGACTGTAACAGCAGCCAAGAATGCTTAAAAGAGGTTCCCTATCAAGATGCTGCTTTTCTTAGGCAGTGAGTCATTATTGTGAATCACGGTATGTTCATCATTATGAACACTTGAAGTCTGGTAATCTTTTTTTATTTGATTTCAAATTATTAAAATCTTTAAAAGGAAGCACATATGCAACTAAAAGCACGCTAATGAGTAGCAGCCTTTGGCAAATATGTTAAAGACAAGGTGAAAACATTAATCATCATGCTACTGTGAATGTAAATAACTGTAATTATTAATGTTATTTGTTAAGTACAGAAAGTGTGATTTGTAAAACACTTATCTGTACAAATTACTCTGCAAATTGACACTGACTTCAGACATCACCAATGCTGTGAAGACACATTGGCCCTAGCAGTCATGATTGCTCAAAGCACAGGTGGAAATCAAAGGCAGACTTACTATCCTTGGAAGTCCCTGCCAGAACAGAGATATGGCAGGTAGTTCTTTTTCTTCTGCTTAGTGCTAGCTTTGTTCTTCGGAAGACAATGAACATGAGCAGAATGATCGTGGCTCAGACACCTAAAAGTAGCAAATTTGTAGAAAGGAATTTAAAAGAAAGGTTTTCTCTTTCAGGAAGTACAAGAAGAGAAAGGGCCATATCTGTAGTATCCATTCCACAACAAAGACATCTGAAGTCAAGAAAGCAGCAGAGAACATTATGCTTAGTAGAACACACATCTGGGAGTTCCAGAAAACATTGGTGAGTTTATCTAAAATGAGAAGAGTTGACAGTGAAGATACACCATGTACAACTTCCACAGTACCAGACAAAGTGAATCACAGGCGTGATCATTCTGTGGCTTCCTAAAACAATACCTGAGAAGTACCAGTGCACCCCAATGACTTGTTAATGGAGAACTGGTGGAAAAACTTCTCTACCAGTATTTACAGGGAACATAATTTCTCAAAAAGATATGTGTTCATGTATGCACATAAATTTCAAACAAGACTGGCCTTAAAAAAAATGGTATTAAAAATGTTGATGAGAAAGAAGACGACATCCAAGGCAAAGCAAAAGCACATCCATTAAGAGACTGGGATTCCCTTACTAAGGAGGAAATTTACAGAGTGTAAATATTGCCAATCTCTAAAACAAGTGAAATCATTAAAAAAAAAAAAAGTAAAAAAGCAAGCAAAAGCAAATTAGAGTACAAAAAGAGTATCCAGATCAGTTACCTCTATTAGCTTGTTTCTAGTTTCTAGTTTCTAGGAAGAACTAGTAGAATATTCTTGAGGAAGGCTGTCAAAACTATTTTAGTATTAGTATTTATTATGGTATGCCATTAGTCATGAAGTCAAGGATACACACAATATACAGACACAAAACACAGCATAATGTCTCTGGAACAAACCATCAGATGGAGAGATTGGTAAAATTCAGAACTTGCTTTGAAGATTAATCTTGGCAGTCCAGAGTACAACTGACAAGAGACAAGTGCACAGTTGTAGTAGATTAGAGCCTTCTAACACCAATGCTTGTGATGCATCAGAAGAGGCTTACAAGCATATCAAGAGGAAAAAGGAAAACTTCATTGCAGTTGAAGGATCTTTTTTAATTAAAAGTCGGAAGGATGAGTAATGAAACAGGATGCTGTTACCACCAGTGAAATGAAAAAGAACTGACAAACATCTGAGCCAGTAGTTTAGGGATAGCCGAAGGAATGGTTGCTTAAATTTGATGTTAAGCTTGGAAGGAAATCCTGCAGTTTGTTGAGGGACTGTTGAGTCTGGCACAATCAAACATGGATCGATTTCCACAATTACTGAGCCTACAAAAGGCTCCTGTACAGCAATGTAATAGCACTCCCCTGCTTCAGCTTACCACTACAGCTCTCCAGACACACAATGCTCAGTGAAAATCTTGGCAGAGTGCTTTTTTGGGAGCCACAGAAGAGAACTTTAAACAGACCCAGAAGGTCCTTTTTTGTTGTTGCTTTGGATTCAGGTTTAGTGGGAAGAGCAATAGGCAGAAAGCGAGTTTTAAGGAAGCAGCCTGAAATGTGAAGAAAATACAACACACAGCGTCCAAAGAAACTGTATCAACAACATTTCCATTTCATATGTTTGGATGAATTTCACTGAGAGCTGGAGCAGAAAGACATTCTTCAAAAGCCTTTACCCAAATGTCTCCAAATTTGGTAAAAAGGCATCTTTAATCAAATCACGTTAAAAAGAAAAAAAAAAAGAAAAAAAAAGAAAATAAAGAAACAGAAACTCAATTACTACTGAACATTTCAAAGCTGTGTATCTAAGCCGCTTGCTTAGTTTCTCATTTTGCAGCGCAGTAGTGTTTACACTAATAAAGCCAGAATGAACAGTTGTTGTTTTTTTCTTCTCTTCCTTCTTCCCCTAGAAAAAAGGACTGGTCAGTGCTACATCAGCCAAAGTCTAAAATACTTTGTAAATCAATTCTCCGGAGGGAGGAAGAAAGGGATGAAGGGTGCTGGAGAAAATGAAGCAATCATTTCACAGTAAAACCATGGAGATAACACTGAAGCGCGGCCAGAAGTGCCACATGCCACTGTAAACAGCGTGAACAAGTCTATCACGAGCAGAGGCTGGTGTCAGAGAGAAGGGCACAGCTCAGGAAGGCCACAGAAGGTCCTGCTGCTCCCTGGGGGAGCAGTCCGTGCCATAGATCGGATCCAGTTCCGATGTAGTGGGGGTTATGTCACCATGGGACAAGGATTCAGAATACAGCTATGTTGTCTTATCTAGCAAGTTTATTTCTGGCTGATAGAACTGGCCTTTTGGGTCTCCAAAGACACAAATCCCAGGCTCCTTTGATTTGTGAAACTGGAAACGCTTGCTATAATCTCAGCTTGTTTAAAAAATAAGCATGTTTCTATCCCTGTTCTATCCCCTATCTTTCTAAATTATCTTGACAACATATACTGACTGACAGAGTTGAAAGTGCCGTAAGTGTTTTCTTACGATCAGGTTATTTTCACAGTCAGGACAAACAAGTACCCGGAACTGACCTTGGAGATCTCTCTCAAGTCTTTTAAAGGATCGCACTGTTCATTTCAGCTGTTAGGAACAGCACTGCTCTGACTACCGGGTCCAAATGCAATTGCTCACAGCTGTAACAACTCTAGTGTGCAAGCAGGGTGATGGCAAACCACTAATTCCAGGCCGGGGCTGTGGCCTGAGAGCTGGGCATAGAGGAGACTTACAGCAGTCTCATTCCTCTGAAGTACTAAAAACCTCACTGGGCCCAATAGGGGCCAAAGAAAAGAAAACACTGATCACAAACACTATCCTCTTGCAGCTGCTTTACCCCCATATCCAAATCCTGGATGAACTCTTCAAGACTGTACAAACCACACAGTGCTCCTGTCTGGTGCCTGTGAGCAGGGCATCCCCAAGGAGCCCACACGTCCACCTTTGCTGACCGACACTCAGAAAAAACTCCTGCTAAAACTCTGGGTAATGGAGGGTAGAAAGAAGAGAGAATTAAAACTTTCTCTACTGAGAAATCCTTTCTCTCACTGGCTCTGACACTGAGCACTCAAATACTAGCACTGCTGCTTTTCAGAATCCCAGTCCTACTCCTCTGCAGCCACAACTACTGTGAGAAGCAATGGATGAAAGCCTTATTTCTAAGGCTACTAATGAAAAAAAGTGAGATGAAATGCTCTCAAAAACTGAAGAGTAAGGCATAAACAGAGTTGCCTGTAGAGGGAATTATTTGGATGTCCAGCAAGTACTGTGATTTTCTACTTTTCAAAGCTGAACACACACAGCATGAGAGCTTTAAAAATGCACCCTCATCCAGGCTTTCTGGACCTACCTATATCCGGAAACAGTTTTTGAAAAGGAAAGGATCAGAACATAAAATGATACTGTCTCCTCCTTGATTCTGGTTGCTAGAAGTATCTACATTAGTAGTGTTAAGTTCAGTAAATTCATTTTAATGTTTACTTGCAGTACCATTACAATACCCCTCGATTCTCCTATTTACAGTCACATTGCCACAGCTCTTTTCTTCTATAGCTACTCTTATTTTATTTGAAATACGGTGGCATGAACAAACTCTCATAGTAGGATCATGTCATACCAGACAGTACAAAGAATTAAAAACACAGTTCAAGTCCCACAGTAATTTTCACAATCTTTTATTGCAATTTATTCTGTTATTGACCCATTTCATGTACTTCATCCTTTTCATATACCCAAATTTGCCTGTCTTCAGATACACTCCTGCTCTTTTCATGAACTGCACCTTTTGTAAACTGACCATTCATAGCCCCTTACTGCAAACCCTTTAGAACTGTATAAATAAGGTTCTTTAATTCATGTAACTGATTAAGATGTGACTTTATGTCAATAACTCATGACAACAACCTCGGTGAGTACCTCTTGTAATATAAAAATCCTTTACTAATTAGATCTTGTTTACAACTTCACTGGATGTTTATTTCCAAAATACTGAGCACCTAGTAAGTAGTAACTTTACAAACTCATTCAGCCATCTTACTGTAGTTCTTCCTTCTTGTTGCATATATAATAATGCAACACTTCATCAAATGTTTTTTTTTTTGTTGTTTTTTTTCCAATAATATAATTTTTTTTTCTTTGAATTCAGGTATTCTTACAAACACAAAAGATTGAAATCAAGTAAGGATGGCATGAACACTCTTAATTCAATCTAGTGTACTATTTGAATGTATCTTCCTGTTTGTGCACATACTACCTCCTTAAACAGTTAATTAGAAGGAAAGATAACAAGGGTTTCTTACCTTTCAGTGTTCAGGTGAAAGGAAGAATTTGGCTTTTGAAACTGCACTGAAATATAATTAATTTAATTTCTTCTGAAACAGGTCTCCTACTGTACTTTCAGCCTAGCAAAATCTAATTTGCTAGAATAACAGATCAAAGATCAGCATACAGTTTTGACATTGTTCTGAGAGATAATGTCTAGTAGATTACATGAAGTGGTCTATTAGTTTTCAATTGTCTGCAGAGCAAAACACAGAACTGTCTGCTTAATAAAGCAATCTCAGCCTTATTTTCTTAGGATTCCTAGAATTAAATCTGCATGTCAGTTTTGGAGCTCAGAAAAGAAGGAAAATAGCTCCCAGAAAAGAAGGAAAATAGCTCCCAGACAATGCATACACAACTCCTCTAGTTCAAACTGATAGCTTTCTGGAGAATTCTCTATGTTCAAGAGACCCGTGATGACAACGTCTTCAAGAGTCTCTGAAAAATTCCCACTGATGAATGTGTATAAATACTAAAATGCCTTAGGGCAGAATGCAGAAGTAAAAGATCTTGACAATGTGAGTAACTGCTTTTTAAGATTTTACTTATTAATTTCTCATATTATCATTGTGTTATCCATCTGTGTGACTAATTAATCTATGAGGAAGGAAGAGAAAAACTTCGTATATCAATCATAAAATTCTGTGCTCTGAGATATATGTGGGTACAAGTAAGCTTCACAAGTGGACAAGAGATTCTGAATTAGAAGGTGATTTGGATGAATCTTTCTTCTACAGACCTGAGTCACTAAAGGATATTAACAGATTGCATCAGACCTGGAAAGCACACACCTTACACCTTTCAGATCCATAAACTATAACAATATGAAATGTGGGAACATGGCTGAAGTCAACATTCAAAAATTGAGAATGGTAAATGGTGTCAAATGCCAGAAGTATGTCTCCACCCCCTTTGCTTCTTTGAAATTCAGCAGCTCAGTCACCAGATCCAAACATAGACAACAACCAAATTTCTACCATGAAAAATAAAATCCTTTTGAAAAATAGAGAGAATGACCAAAGGAATTGCAAGGAGACTAAGCTCTGTAGTTGTAACTGACAGAATATATTTATGAAAGCCAAGACCTATTAAACTGACACAAGTTCATGCCAAAGCTTTTCTCAGAGTCCAATGACTCTGAAAAAATTTCAAAATGGTCCCAGTGCTGTCAGCAAAAGAACTACCTGCATGAAGCCCAATCCAAGGCACAGCGTGTCATTTCCACGTTAAATTTTCAAGTCTTGATGGCTGCTGACAGAATAGCACCACACTAAAATATGTTTGCTATCACAAGTTTTTGTTTATTTGTTTTTAAGAGAATGATGACACACAAGACCCACAGAACTTGCCTTAGAGCATGTTACAATGTGGAAAGCATCACGTACACCACTGATGAAGACAATCTCAGACAAATGTCCTCAGCTGTTACATAGATCACTCAGAGGATTTCAGAAAACTAAAATAATCAGTATGGCATCCATATAGTCATAGAAGTTGTCATTGCATATGCTGGAGTGCCAGTTACTTTTAGTATAACCTAGAGATGTACATGTCATAAGAACTATTTGAAGCTGCAGCTAGTCTAGCAATCATTAATGAATTACATAGATTTTCTAAAAAGAGATGATATCACAATTCATCATTATCAAAAAATGTCAGGGTAAACTCTTCCATTCTAAGTGCTTCAAGAACACCTTTAACCCTCACCAGATTCACTACAGGTATTTCTTCCTGATTCCCTCAAGAGCTGCAGTCATACACAGGAGTAACAAAAAAAAAACACATGAAAAGCTTTTGCTTTCATCTGCTTTTTTTGGATGTAGCTGAGGTCTATACAGGTGTATGCCAGATGGGCATGGCTAAACTGTTGTGTTGACAAGCATAATATTTCCAAATGTTTTGCTGTTTTTCTTGGACAGTCTTCCAGTGAATGCCTAAGATTTCTGCCATCTAATTCATTAAATCCTGGAAAATTCTAAATGTGCTTGTAGAAGCCAGGAGAAGATGAGAATATTGCATCTGGGACTGGATATTGTTTTGCTAGAGTTTGAGGTTTTTCTCCATTCTGTCAGACAACTGGTGTCAGAGAAACCAAGCTGTATGGGAAGACTTAATGCATCCTTTGAAATTGATGATTTTCTTTGGAAACAGCGTGCAATGCTAGCTTTGTACGCTAACAGTAAGCACTGTAGCTGGGAAGCAAGAGGGGATGGCAGTTCAGCCAAGACAATTAGCATGATGAACAGCAATGGAACACAGTAGATGGAAACACAATACCTGGGGCATGGTGCCATGGGCTCTCCTCTGGAACCTGAGCTGCAGGGCAAGAAGTGTCTGGCAAAAGGAAAAGAGAAGTAGCAGCCCCAGGTGGGAGATGAGCAATTTTATTTCTGATGTATTTGGACCATGAGCAGAGGAACTCATCCTGAAGCCACTTCGTTAGACACCCACTGGCAATGTAGTTCTATCAAAGCCTCTCCAGACTCATATGCCTGCTTTGGGTATTTGTTATTTTTATTTTATTTTATTTTATTTTTTCATAAGCATTTGCATAAACTTAAATTCAGTGCAAAATAGTAATGCATGTATGTTTTGGTTGCTCCAATAGTAATGCCTCCTATTTTATTATGTTGGTCCATGATATCAGAGGTGGATATTGGTGGTATGGCAGTAGAGGTTGAACCTTCCCACCAGTATTCCGTTACATTCTGTTGCTGTGTGACAAATGGCAGCAGACAGGCAGACTGACAAAATGGTGTCTGACATGGAAGTGCATATAAAACAAAGGTGTGTCTACAATCATGACTCTATGCCCTAAAACAACACTGACTAATGATGCTGGTCTTATCAGCATGACTAACAAAAACCGAGATCTCACTAACAGAAAACCTAACACACAGGCTGGAGTTATTCAATTTTTTTTTTTTCCTTCAGAATACACCAGATTTTCTAGCAGACAAAGTTTTATCCTTGTCTAACTTGGACAAAGCACTGAGAATGTTCAGATGAGTGGTGTTCTCCACTAGTCATGAGAAATGTTTGGTTTTTTTTAATGGATTGAAATTTCTACTTACACATTTAATCTTCATGTGCTAGGATATCCAATAAGCATGAAATAGAATTTGTTTCTTATTAGAGTTGTATTTTTCTTAAAATAAACCAAGAATCAATGTAGATTTTGATAGCTGTGAATTCACTGACTTCAAAATCCAGTGTATTAGATGTTGCTGCTATCCGTGAACCAGTATCTACTATGCCTATCTACACTAGATTTATTTATCAGCACTTCTTTTAATGTCCTCCAGAGTAGCAGTATCTTTTCCCCCATCTGAATAGTAACTCTAAAGTAATTATACATTCCTTCGTCTCTTTTGCATAATTTGGCAATTACTGGAGTACCCAAATAAACTCTTCTACTCTACACATGGCACAAATTTTTCCAACCACATCTCTTAAGAGTTTCTTCAGACCTGAAGGTTTGTTGACAGTTGTTGAATTCCTGTAATTCTAGGGGATTTATTATAGCATTTCAAAATGTTTAGATCTCCTGCGCTTTTTGAAGACCTGCAACTTTTAAATGCATTTATTAGAAAAATGGAACACTGAAGATTCAGTGATTCACTTTAAACAGTACATTTACAAAAAAAAAAAAAAATAAGCTGCCAAAAGCAACCCTGTCTTAAGCAACTTCTTATATTGTTTTCATGTGGATATGTCTTCCAAGATGTGTAAATTGAGTCATGTTTTTCTTTGTCTTCTAAAAAAGAATCCAGAATCAGATTTCTTATTTAATTTTTTTGTAGGGCTTTTTTTTTTTTTTTAATCACCATAAATGATCATCAGCTCTCTTTTTTGGCTATGTTTTGTTTGTTTGTTTGTTTGTTTGTTTATGTTTACTTGTTCTTGGCTAATCTGACAAATCAAAGAGGTGCAATCTACATGTAGTTATCCTAGAGTATTTTTTTTCAATGCATGTAATGAATCCATGTGTATATTTGCAAGTTTTCTCATAATTAGGTCAGTAACAATACAACTTAGAGGACATGAGGGAATGCAATCAAGTTTGATGCTAACATCTATAGTAAATTATTTGTTCAAGCCCATAATTAAGAATAGAATCAGAACTTTGTGCTATAGATAATTTTCTTGGCTTATCATCACACTTCATAGCTTCCCCCCCACAGACTGTAGTGGAAGGTTCTAAATAAAATCTGCAAGCACATGATTGGCTTTCTTCTCGTCTTCCATTTTATGGATGCTTGTACAGGGATTCTAATAGAGGAAATATGGGCAATGTATGGTCTTCTAGCTGAGACTAACTTCACCTTCTTATCTTTCATTGATAAAGACTTTTGCACATTCTCCTCAGGAAAGTCATGTAATATCACAAAAGTGTATGACCTGGTTTTCATCAGGATGTAGGTGGTAGTATCTAATTTTTGTTTATCTAATCTACTGATCTTTCCTGGTCCCGTTCTTCATCCAAATCAGTAATGGTATCTCTTATGTTGTCATTTTATGCACCTATCCTTCTTTACTTTTACCTGGTCTTTAGCTGAAGTTTTCTCTTTCTTTTTTTCCTGTTTTCATGATATTAGACTCCACTACTACCTTTCCAGTATGCTGTGGAAACTGTAGACGTGTAACAGAATCTGAATGCATTGATTCTCATTGCAGTACACTCTCTGTGTTCCTAAACCTTTTCTTGTTTACATATTTTAACTCAAGCAAACCGCCTAGGAGGAAGACTTTCTGGAGGTACTAAAGCATCTTCGTATCACCAGCTTCAGTGTCTATTTTATTCATGTACTTCTTCCCAGATCATCTTTCACAGTTAATTATTATACCTACAAACTCATAGCATTGTCAGACTGATAGAACGCACTGGAGACCCAACAAGTAAATTTGCATCACAGAAACAGCTTGTAAGAACAAACTGATGGCTAATTAGACAATGCTACCCTTTACAATCTCAAGCAGAGTAGACATCCAGTAGGGTTAAACAGCTCATACGTGTAAGGTATCTTAACTCCAAGTCACTCCCTTGAAATCCATTTGACTACAACTCAAACGCATCTCAAAAACCTTTCTTTTCATAGTTTGCACCTCTTACCCAAAAGGGAACCATGTCTCCCTACTCCCAAGTCCACATCCCATATTAAGATCTACATTCAATCAATCCCAAGATTTTTTTCTTTCTATCAAGGAAAGATTTTTCTTAACACCTTTTCTATTGAAGTTCAATGCATAGAATTATTTTTACCTCTTAAACATAAAATTTTCAATGCAAAGCAATACAAAACAGTATATAGATATACTGGATACATTGATCTTCGTTACTATCTGTGTGTAGAATTTTGAAATTCCTGCAATTAACGTGCTAGCACTTTTTTAATTAGCAAAATTAAAACTGTCAATTTTTGATAATTATGGAATAATCATTGTATAATCTCTAACTGTTGTGACGAATTAATACATCTGCCATCTTTTCTTGCTGTTTTTTTCAGATAGAATGGATCTGACTTGAAATGGCATAGAACTTGGAGCTTTGCATCTTCAGGTAGATGGCACTATTCTGTGAGTGATTTAATATATTTTTCTCCTTTTCCAAAAGCTTCTTTTAATTTCAGAAAGGCATACCATTTTCAGAGCACAAAAGTGACACAGGAAGCTAAGTCTTGTTCTTAAAAAATATCTGGAGGATTCAGAAGCTGCTAAAAGACAGCAGCTCTTATTTACTTCACTAGATTAGGTACATTTTCAATGCTCACGTGCTAAATATGGCATGTTGAACAAAGGTTTTCTTCTGTGTCAAATTGTAATTGCCTGGTGCTTTTATAATGTCATTATCACTTTTCACAAATTTTAACCTCCAAGGTGGATTGAGATACCCCAGCTTCAGTTGAAAACTGATTAATGTTTGACAATAGCTGTCAGTTCTGGCAACCATGGTTGTGCTAGGATTTCATGTTCTTGGAAGAGGGCTAATCCTTGTGTCTCTTTCACTAGACCTACAGGCAAGTCAGATATTGCAGTTGATTTGATCTTTCTATAAAGGAACTGGGTAAGGCTAGAAGATGTTGGCAGAGGTGAGACAAATCTCATTTTCAAGAAATGACTGCTTTCCTGAGCAGCGGCCCAGACCACCAGCAGAACCCATTCAGCAGGCCAGCTGCCAGGCTAGATACAGATACCAAGCCCCTGGGCTGCTGTGAGGGTGAGGTCAGGCAGAGGCAGAGGATGCATGTCTGCTTGTTGTTTTCCAAAAGGTTATTAAAGATCTCTACATGTAGTTATCCTAGAGTATTTTTTTTCAATGCATGTAATGAATCCATGTGTATATTTGCAAGTTTTCTCATAATTAGGTCAGTAACAATACAACTTAGAGGACATGAGGGAATGCAATCAAGTTTGATGCTAACATCTATAGTAAATTATTTGTTCAAGCCCATAATTAAGAATAGAATCAGAACTTTGTGCTATAGATAATTTTCTTGGCTTATCATCACACTTCATAGCTTCCCCCCCACAGACTGTAGTGGAAGGTTCTAAATAAAATCTGCAAGCACATGATTGGCTTTCTTCTCGTCTTCCATTTTATGGATGCTTGTACAGGGATTCTAATAGAGGAAATATGGGCAATGTATGGTCTTCTAGCTGAGACTAACTTCACCTTCTTATCTTTCATTGATAAAGACTTTTGCACATTCTCCTCAGGAAAGTCATGTAATATCACAAAAGTGTATGACCTGGTTTTCATCAGGATGTAGGTGGTAGTATCTAATTTTTGTTTATCTAATCTACTGATCTTTCCTGGTCCCGTTCTTCATCCAAATCAGTAATGGTATCTCTTATGTTGTCATTTTATGCACCTATCCTTCTTTACTTTTACCTGGTCTTTAGCTGAAGTTTTCTCTTTCTTTTTTTCCTGTTTTCATGATATTAGACTCCACTACTACCTTTCCAGTATGCTGTGGAAACTGTAGACGTGTAACAGAATCTGAATGCATTGATTCTCATTGCAGTACACTCTCTGTGTTCCTAAACCTTTTCTTGTTTACATATTTTAACTCAAGCAAACCGCCTAGGAGGAAGACTTTCTGGAGGTACTAAAGCATCTTCGTATCACCAGCTTCAGTGTCTATTTTATTCATGTACTTCTTCCCAGATCATCTTTCACAGTTAATTATTATACCTACAAACTCATAGCATTGTCAGACTGATAGAACGCACTGGAGACCCAACAAGTAAATTTGCATCACAGAAACAGCTTGTAAGAACAAACTGATGGCTAATTAGACAATGCTACCCTTTACAATCTCAAGCAGAGTAGACATCCAGTAGGGTTAAACAGCTCATACGTGTAAGGTATCTTAACTCCAAGTCACTCCCTTGAAATCCATTTGACTACAACTCAAACGCATCTCAAAAACCTTTCTTTTCATAGTTTGCACCTCTTACCCAAAAGGGAACCATGTCTCCCTACTCCCAAGTCCACATCCCATATTAAGATCTACATTCAATCAATCCCAAGATTTTTTTCTTTCTATCAAGGAAAGATTTTTCTTAACACCTTTTCTATTGAAGTTCAATGCATAGAATTATTTTTACCTCTTAAACATAAAATTTTCAATGCAAAGCAATACAAAACAGTATATAGATATACTGGATACATTGATCTTCGTTACTATCTGTGTGTAGAATTTTGAAATTCCTGCAATTAACGTGCTAGCACTTTTTTAATTAGCAAAATTAAAACTGTCAATTTTTGATAATTATGGAATAATCATTGTATAATCTCTAACTGTTGTGACGAATTAATACATCTGCCATCTTTTCTTGCTGTTTTTTTCAGATAGAATGGATCTGACTTGAAATGGCATAGAACTTGGAGCTTTGCATCTTCAGGTAGATGGCACTATTCTGTGAGTGATTTAATATATTTTTCTCCTTTTCCAAAAGCTTCTTTTAATTTCAGAAAGGCATACCATTTTCAGAGCACAAAAGTGACACAGGAAGCTAAGTCTTGTTCTTAAAAAATATCTGGAGGATTCAGAAGCTGCTAAAAGACAGCAGCTCTTATTTACTTCACTAGATTAGGTACATTTTCAATGCTCACGTGCTAAATATGGCATGTTGAACAAAGGTTTTCTTCTGTGTCAAATTGTAATTGCCTGGTGCTTTTATAATGTCATTATCACTTTTCACAAATTTTAACCTCCAAGGTGGATTGAGATACCCCAGCTTCAGTTGAAAACTGATTAATGTTTGACAATAGCTGTCAGTTCTGGCAACCATGGTTGTGCTAGGATTTCATGTTCTTGGAAGAGGGCTAATCCTTGTGTCTCTTTCACTAGACCTACAGGCAAGTCAGATATTGCAGTTGATTTGATCTTTCTATAAAGGAACTGGGTAAGGCTAGAAGATGTTGGCAGAGGTGAGACAAATCTCATTTTCAAGAAATGACTGCTTTCCTGAGCAGCGGCCCAGACCACCAGCAGAACCCATTCAGCAGGCCAGCTGCCAGGCTAGATACAGATACCAAGCCCCTGGGCTGCTGTGAGGGTGAGGTCAGGCAGAGGCAGAGGATGCATGTCTGCTTGTTGTTTTCCAAAAGGTTATTAAAGATCCCTGGAGCTTTCCAGGCTATACTTGAAAAAATTATTTCACTAATCCTACTTTCTTGTTCTCCAGCCACATCTTCTCGTAATGAAGTCTGACCCATATTAAGGTATTTTTCTGTGGTGAAAAGGTGTTAAGGCCGTGGCACTTCCTGCAGAATCCATACTTCTCAGACGTTGGAATCCACAGCACAAGAAAAGGAGCAGGCACAGGGTCAACACCAGAAGCACTTCTCCATATCTATGAATTGTGCTGCGTTTATTAAATTGATGTGGGAGAAGGGAGAGGGCACCAGGAGAAAACAGCTTCCAAAATCTACCAGAGAAACAAGCACTTCTATTTGTTTTTGTGCAGCCCAGGAGAGAGGAATCAAGGAAATTAAGTGATCTGTCAAAAATCAAACAGGGTCTTTGTGACTAAGCTGGTCTGTCTAATCTATCTATCTTCTACACCTTTCTCTGATGTTGTGGTCTTATTTTTGATGCTCTGCCTGGATTTTTAGGTTTTTGATTCTTACATGATCATGCTATTGCTCATTGGTGACTGAAATTTTTCCAAGTTGTGCAGGAGTGCAAAATTCTCAGTGCAGATTCTCAGCTCCATTGCTGGTATAGTTTAATCTCAGCTAGCCAAGCAGCAAGGGGTCCCTCAAACACATTCTATTTTATGCCTTTTTACATAGTTATCTTTGCCCTATCACTACTCTTGCCTCATGCTTTGATTTAGAATCTTGAGGTAAATATCTACACTGATCACTGATTTAAAAAGAGTGAAAAAAACTTTCTTTTCCAGAAGTGCTGAGACTCATCACTCACATTTCACTGTTTATCCTTTGCTAACCTGGCCTTAGTATGTCTAATCTGTACATCACCACCACAGTCTCAGCTGAATATAAAGGGTTTGACTGAATTCACTCAATTAGTAACTGCATCATTCAGAGTGCTGTATTGAAATAAACTTGATTTAGCTGGCAGTTTAAGTAGCCATTTAGCAGCACTTAACAATTACCACTGATGGAAGATCTTTATTCATTGAGGATCATCAAGGCTTGGAGTGAGTCAGGTAGCTCCAGCTCTCACAAGCCAGTGCTGGTTCATGTAAGGAAAAAGTCAAAAAGAAAAAAAAAAAAAATCACAGGACAAAGTCCAGTTAGAAAACCCAGCAGAGATTTATTGTCAAATCACTGACTGGGGGACAAAAAATTCCTTTTCTATTGGCATTACATGACAGAGCAGTCGATGGTTGTTTTCGGGAGAGCTACTGTAGTTTGCTTGGAGGTGCAAAAAAGTCAGAAACTTCCTCTGCTTCCTCACTTTCAGACTGTGTTCATTTAATATGGAGAGAAAATAAACTGGACAAGTGAAAGTTGCTTAAACACCAAAAATCAAATCTTGGTTTTGCTCTGCTATTCCTATGCCCCTAAAGTCACAGTACCATCTGATAAAACACACCAGGAAAAATCAAATACTGTAACCCCATGTTCCAGCATATTTTATTTCACTGTCCCTTCCTCAACACACATTGCTGTTTTTCACCTTGGCAATTACAGGTGCAGGAAAAGCCTAAAATCAAAGCCTTACCATCTTCTTTATAGAGGATGCCACCTGGGTAAGAGAGCACTGACAGCCCTCCATCAGCCCTTTGCACAGTGTTTCTTGTGAAGCAAAGATTTACCTACAACTGAATAAGAAACTCCAAGGAGCCAGTGGATCATCCACCATATAACAGAACCAGGGTACCAGCAGAAGTGCAGGTACTGGCTGGGGAAAGGAAAGGGCACCTATGGAATGACTTAGATTCCTTCCTACCTGCAGAGGCTCAAGGCTGTGGGAGGGAACTTGCCACCAACATCACTCAAAAGCAGTTGGGAGAAGCAGCAGTGCATTATACCCACTCAATGGGAAACAAGCTGAGATCCCAACAGCTGCAGACAGCCTTCAGCACAACCCTGAAGAAACATGTCACTTCAAATGAACTAGATGCTTTTGAGAAAAAGTCTAAAAAAAAAAAAAAAAAAGAAAGAAAAAACTTTTACAGAAAGCACAGATCTGATAGATTTCTGAAGAAGAAATAGAATGCATTTGCAAGTGGAGACAGTCTGTTACCCTGTAAAAACAGGAATAATGCCACTTCTATGCATAATGGGTATCAAGAGGCCAGAGTGACTTGGGAGCGGAGGATAGAAATAGATGCATCTAAGCATATCCTAAGTATTCTACAATCTGTTAACTGAACCAAGATTCTGGGAGAGTGGGTACTACAAAAATAAACAAACAAACAAAAATAAACACAGAAGTGGAGGAAAGGAGAGGAGTAGGGAAAAGAAGATAGGATACAGTGATGAAGTAACTGTCCTTACACAATATTTTCAGGTGAGGGGGAGTGGGAGCTGTAGAGCTTTAAATTCACGTGGTGGGAAGCATCAATACTCTGCTTCTTGTTGCTACTCCAAGAATAAATACATCTGTGTGAGAACTAGCCCTGTGACAGAGATGCACAAATGTGCTTCACTGAAGGAGATGTCACATAGATCACAGATAATTCATTTGATGTGGCATTTGCTTGGGTAACCATGCAATTTTTGGCAAACAACAAACTAAGCAACTGTTAAATATTTGTAGATCATTGCTCTCATCTTCCCTGTGGCTGAATAAAAACTACTTATTTTTTTAATGTACTACATAACTGTTTGATCCATTCATGTTTCTTTTTCTTTTTTTTTTTTTCCAGTTGCTCTCCCATCTACAGGTTTGCACCATATATAAGTGCTCACTGCAATCCATTCATTCTTCATTCATAGAGATGGGGTAAAGAAATATATCCAATAACCTGCCTAAGAGATGGAAATGGCATTAAATCTCTTCAAGGAACCCAGTGAAGGTCTTTCAGAAATCTCTGCCATTTTCAGTTTGGCACCTTTTTAAGAAATAAATGTTTATAGAACCTGCAGATAGGTAGACAAATTGAAACCATATGTTTATTATCATGGAAGATCCACTGTTTGGTCTCCATAAGTGCTCAGCAACCACCAATGAATGTCAGTGGGTACCAATTTTCCACATGGATGAATTCAGTGACACCCCTTTGCTTCATACACACTTCCATGTCAGACACTGTTTTATCAGACTGCCCCTCTGCTGCCATCTGTCACAACAACAAAACATAATAGAATATTGGTAGGAAGGTTCAGCCTCTACTGCCACACCACCAACATCCACATCTGATGTCATGGGCCAATATAATAAAATAAGAGGCATTACTTGCAGAGCAGTCCTTGTATAGAAATAAAGATACACAAATGCCTAATAAGATTTTCAAAGGAAATATCCTATAGAAATGCATGGGATCTGAAAAACAGCACACACACAGTAAAAAAAATATCAGAACAGACTGGTGATTGGTTGGTGGTTTTTTGGTGGCTTTTTTTTCCCTCCCTCTCTCTCCAGTGCAGCAGTTGAGCATTTGGTTAAATTACTTCAACTCAAAATAACAGCTCTGCCTGTTATCATGAAAGAGCTGAATATAATGTTGTTCATAAAATCGAACTACAATCCCCACACACTCTGAGGAGCGTATTTGAATGCATACATCTAGAGAGCTGGCAGACTGGTCAGTATTCCATGCATCCCTGTGCTTTCCCTGTACTGCAGTAATGCCAGTGTTTGATGCTAATTGTACTGGAAGTGCATCTGTCCTGCGAAAAATTCCTATTGAATCCATATGGATTAGAGCTTAGCAAAATCAGGTGTCTTCTAATGTTCCCCTGTTCTTTCATACAAAATAAAAGGCATTATTTGCAGAAGAGAGAGTCTAGTTAGAAATACGATCATTTTGTGTGTCATTAGAAATTCAGGATTTCACAGCAACACTAATGCAATAGAAAACAACCCACATTTTGGACAAAACAGGTTCTCGAGCACAGATAGGCCTCAGCAGTGCAAAAACTTTTTGTCTCCCCTTTAGGACTTGATTGTGTTTGTTCTCTTTTCCTAAATACTGATGGAATGTTCTACAGCTTTAAAGACACTGTCCTAATCCTGACACTCAAACAAATCAGGAGCTTCTTAGTGAAGAGGGAATGAAAAACATTTGGCAGTAGTGTGATCAGCACCTAGTGGGGGGCCCTGCCCATTCAACCACTACAGAATATCTCCAACATGTAAAGAGCACAAGGAGAAGATTTCACAGTCACCCTCCTGCCAGGTAGGAGCCACCTCACTTATTCAAGGATAAATTCAGAGAAGGGCAAATAGGAGCTGACTACTGCAAAAAGCTGGTGATTCTGAAAATATGGAAACTCATCTGTACTCCATTCCTTGGAAACAGTCATTTCAACTAGGTAAACCACTTGTACAGTTATTGCACAAATCCTCCCACACTTTGATATTTACCACAGCCTTCTTTTATCCTAGGTTATCCCTAGCTGTGTTTGGAACAGACATTTTGCTTCTCTTTTAGTTACTGATGACCACCTGTAGCCCTTCTGTTGCTGGTTCCAACAGAGTTTAAGGTGGGCTTCAAGAATACCCTCCAAACCATCCAGAAAACAGAGTTCTTCCTCCTCTTCCAAGCCTGCAAATTAAATCGGATTGAAAACTTCAAGGATCTCATTAGCTGGAGAATAACAGCCACCAGACAGCTGGATCTTTTGTACACATAATCAAATAAGCAAAAGGTTAGGTAGTATCCAGGCCACAACTCTGAAAATCCCAACACCACCTTTCTTTCTGGTACACCAGTAATCCCTAATAATAATAGTAATATAATCTATGAGTTAAATTCAAATTAACTACAATAAATTCTGTTGCCAGTAGGCAAACCTCTCATGCACAAACTGCTCATTATTTCTTAGTGTTTCAAAAGACTTAAAACTTGCTTACTAGTTGTTCTGTTTCATTGCATTAAAACGCATACAAAAGAAAGGAATTAAACTTTTAGAGCTCCACGTCAACAGATTTATGCCAGCATATCCCAGCTGCTGTAGTGACTTCTTTCTAGAAGCCATTGGGACATATGAGCAGGCAAGTGCATGAACATAGAAGCCGAGCAAAGCTTATTAAAGGACAAGGACCCTAAGTTGGTCACACTTTATTTCTGTATCCATTAATATTCTTTTTGCAATGCTTCTAAGTCTATATAAAAAACTCTAATTATGGTTTTATGAACATGTAGAACTCAGTAGATAGCAACTGTTAACACTCTTAACTGTTTATAAATGAAGGCTTACCATTAATGGTAATCTTTAAATGTTACATATGACTATCAGAACTATAACAAATGCAGAAACATTTACATCAGAAAAATTCTACAGAATCTGCAATCCCAAATAAAAAATAAGGTAGGACTCCAGTGTTTGGGCTTCAGGTTCCCAAATGCTAAAAACAAACGTCTTCGTATGTTGTCTCACGTCTTTTCTGCTTTCAAACAAAACAGTCGGGGGGTTCAGAGGAAGAGAGATGGATTAAATGTTGACTGAAGCTCTTAGATGTCTTTCAGGAAGAAGTTCAAATGCCTGGTGCTGGCCCAGAGGCCTGTAAATAACATACATTAAAATGGAAATATTGCAAGTAGTCTCCTACTCTTTGATAGGCATCACAATGAGGTTGCTGTGATTTTCTGGTTTTGTTACTCACATGCTCATCCTTTGGACATTCCTCATATTAAACTCATGCTTATGTCTGCTGTTTGCAACAAGTTTCTAAAGCAACAAGGAGATTGAACAAATAGTTTTACTTTGCACAAGATAATGGGTAATTCAAAACATCTTTTTTTAAGCAGAGTCGGGTCATCTGCACATCAAATTCTGCAAATGACACTGAGCCCAAGAAAAGTCAACATATCCAGCAAGACAATAACAACAATCTCAAAATGCCGTAAGCTCCCATTAATTTAGAGGATCAGGGCTGAATGTCAGGGGCGTGTAAAATATCCTGCTGCCAAACATCCACCCATTATAACCACAGGGTGAGCAAAAGACTGATTAACTGTGAGTTTATATTGCCAGAGAGTACAAACACCATGTAGTTTCAGCCGAGGTAAAATTCACTTCTATCCCAAGAGTCTTACTGGCACTCCATATATAGCAGGTGCATCATACAGTAGGCTCCAAGAGGATCTGATCCACAGCTCAAGCCAATACAGAGACTGCTCGTAAACAATTATAATTCCTGCTTTAAACTGAAGCTCTGTTTTTCGCTCAATACAAGTTAGAAAGCAAGGGCTTGATCCCAGTAAAACACCAATGCCTATCATTCCCTGAACTTCACAGGATGAGACCTCACTGGGACCCTTCAGTATTTAAATGAAGCTTATAAACAAGATGGAAGTCAACTTTTCACACAGTCTGATAAAACAAGGGGGAATCGTTTTAAACTAAAAGAGGGAAAGTTCAGGTTAGATGTTAAGAAGAAATTTTTCCCTTAGATGGTGGTGAGGAATTGGCACAGTCTGCCCAGAGAAGCTGCCCCATCCCTGGAAGCGTTCAATGCCAGGCTGCATAAAGCCCTGGGCAGCCTGATCTGGTGAGTGCCAGCCCTGCCCATGGCAGAGGGTTGGACTGGTTGGACTTTAAGGTTCCTTCCAACCCAAGACATTCTATAGTTCTGTGGTAATTCACCAGAATGTAAAATGAATCTGTCATCCTTTAAGCTCTGTAGAAACAGAAGCAGCTTATATAAAACTAATGTTTATAAACACCAGCTGGTCACCAGCTTCTTGAAGACAAGAAGCTTTTCTCCAAAAATTCCTTTACTCTATGGTCACTAAAAGATCAGAGCAGGGTTAGGCTAGACCTCTCAGGACCTTCACAAATGAGCCCTTGAAGCGATGTGTATATGGAACCCTGGAGACTGAAGGGGGTGAAATGAGCAGCATCAATCTGGGTCAGACTCCTGAGAGGAGGAGCATGCTACCAGGGCTGAGGTGCAGTGAGCAGGCATCTCCTCACCCAGCTCACTGAGGTCAGGCAGCAGCTGCTGCATGTGGTGCTGGCAGCACCTGACTGCCCAGTGACACCAGGTGACACAGTGGTGTGGCAGGACATCAGGACAGCTTCAGGGTTTCTTGCTCCCAACCTCTGTTGCTCCCCCATGCTGTAAGGAACAGCATGTGTACTGTACAGCCACAATGCACCCAGGCAATAGCACCACCATGAGCTCCTGTGCAGATGCTTATTTGAAGAAAAAAAAAGGATAGCTTACAGCAAAAAAAGTTTAACTTGATTGACATGTTTTGCTTGGAAAAAGGAGATGTTTGTTCTGCCTCACATGCTGTAGGCCTCTTAGGTGCTCGCCCTAAGTGCTGCTGGCAGATTTTTCTTGTAATACACACATGAATCAGTGGCCAAAGAACAATCACACAACATGCTGCTGCTTTGGAAGAGAGCAGCTTAAAATCAGTGCCTCTTCAAGGCTTGGTGCATGCTCCTGGACAACCTAGGGCTTGATCCTGCAAACAGCTCACTCACCAAACAGACCCCCATTGAGGCTTGCTTACGTCCTACACTAGGCAGGATTGGGCCTTTGACATTTTCTTCCACCGCATTGTTTTCTGCTTGCTGTGTATTCAGATGTTACTAATTTCTAACTCAGCTGGCGCCTATGTTTCATGGTAAGACAGTGATCTCAGCAGTATCTGTGAGTAGGATAACAGCAGCTTTGCAAGCTAGTTGCAGCAGTATCAGTAAATCCTATGGACCCTGTAGACAATAACTATTGTTTCTGAGCTTCTGAACCTTGTGATCAAAGTACACATTTTACTCCATGATGTCCAAAGTCTTTGTAGAGAAATGTCACTTTCTTACCAGTAATTACTTTGAAATATTTCGGTCATCATAGGTCTTACCACTGCTGCTTATGACTCCCAGAATCTCTTGAAAATCTTGGACCATTATGTGGCAAACATCTGTCTCACCCTCTCAACCTCCTCTCATGGGGGACACCAAGTTTGCAACATGACTGTTCTATAAGTCCTCCTATTAAACTTTGTGATGCCTAGAAGTCCAATCACAGAAGAAAGTTCTGCCTTCCACATCAAAGCATCTCTGTCTATCACAATTTACTCCTTTAGTGATGATTTACCTCAGATCCCACTGCAAATCACAGGTCCTTTTGTATATTGGGTACCCTGGATGACAGGAAAAAGGACCAAACTCAATCAGGGCATGCAAGAAAAGGTAGTTGAATATGGCTGGTTACAGTTTATTTCCAAATAAGGGAGAACAGGAGAAAGGGAGATATTTCCAGATCAGCTTTGGCATGATCTTGATGAGCTTATCCAAAATCCCACACTGCATCAGTTGCCTTTAGAAAGAGATGAGAATGTAAGCAGCAGATAAAAAAAAGGAAGAAAAGAATAGTAGATATTCCTCACTTGGAAAATGATAGTTAAAACTATAGGAAAAAAATATTGCTCTGTGCCCTGTTGAGGACCAACGCTTGGCAAGATAGGTGTAATACTTTTAGTATTGTTGTCTAGTTTATGAATGAGAAAGAACACTGTGTTCACTTGACTAATAAAATCTCTATACCTATGCTATTTCTCCACTATCATCTATCAGTCTCTACCTATTTCAATCCCAGATATTACCAGAGGAGTATTTTAGGTGACTAAACTCAGGTGTCTCATGAAATTCCAGACTTCTTTGTATGCTTCTTCTGGTCAGCAGCTATTACTAGAGAATGAGAAAGTTATCCCATAGGCTCTGCATTATCTCTGCTAGCACTGTGCAGTACTCCATAGTTTAGGAAACATACTAGATGCCTTTGTTTAGGAACTTGAATTGCTCCCTAGGTGACTGTTGTAGCCACAGTTGGAGTCTTTGTCCACTGTAGCATTGTTACAAATATTTGCCTTTTTTCTAGAAGCATAGCACAAACAGAAACACAGAACCCTTTTCTTCTGGTAGAGAACTAGCATACACACTGCTGATTATCCTGGGAGGTGGTCCATAGAGGTCACAGTAATTTGATCGATGTTCTCTTCTGATCTTGCATGAGTCTTGGTGACATTGGATTGCTATCCAATATCTGCTATCAGATATGGGAAGTTTTCTGAACCTTACAGCACAATTTCTGAATGCAGGTTAGGAGCTAACCAGATTGGCTGCTTGTAAGAAATGCCTCCTTTTCTGTCTCCTGTGGCTAAGATTATGACAAATTTTGTGCAATCAATTCAACAGAATTAGACACTATTAGGCACTACTAGTATATACAGTATCTCATTCTCTGTTACCGCCTGCTTTTTCAGAAATCAAAGTATAGAAAAAGAGTACAGAAGAACTTCTAATAATTTTTTTGGTGAATGGAACAAATAGCAGCTTCCATCTTCTTGTTGGGAGTATAAGAGCCAACACGGCTAAGAACCTGAACAGAAGCACAGAGACGTGTGAACAAAAGGATGCCACTGTTCAGAAGACTACAACACTACTATAGCTGGGGCTTTTGCACACCTACCGGGAGACCCACAGTGACTTGTACTTGCAAAATTGTTTTTCTTAAAAAGCCTCTTTTGTACATCTGAAGAATGGAATTATTGGCATGTCCTGTTAGAATGAAACAGAGGTAGCATTGTCATAGAGCTGCATTAAAAAAAAATTCCTAGACAGAAAGAAAAACAAGTGGAGTCACAGTTGGATCAAAAGCAACTGAAGCTCTTGGGCTTGCATCCATTAGCTGGAGGTGAATTGAAATAAATTCCCCATTCCACAGAACTTTGGCAACCTCCTGGGAGCTACACTCACCTCCAAAGCTATAAATAAATAAATAAAACCAACAAGTCCAGACCTCCCACTTCATCCTATTTGACTTAATAGTCAACACTTGGGTGGTCCAACTCCTAAGCCAACCTTTTTTATGACAGTGGAAAACACTAAATTATGCTTGGGAAAATGGAACGTAGTTCCCAAAAAGATAGGGAAAAAAAAAAAAACCAACATAAGAGTAAAAGCAAGTTAAGCCCGCAAGGAACAAGAAAGCAGAATGAAAGAAGTTGTGTACAATTAAATTTGACACTTTTGTTTTTATTCCCCTCCAAACATCCCGGTCTACAATAAAATTGCATGGGACTGTTGTCTGCCCCCCACCACAGAACCTCAATGACTCCTGATGTGCCAAGCATTGAACACCTGGCATTCTCCCTATAAGAAAGTTAAAACTCCTTCTTCATCCTGCTAATACACGTTTTCCTGGGGAAAAAAAAAAAAAAAAGGCTGTTCTTTAACTTTATTCTCAGGCTGCAGGTAGTGCTTTGTATTTCCTCGTCACTGTTATTTGAACAAGAGCTTGCCTGTGGTTGCATACAATTCCTGTTGGAAAACCATACTACAGACCATTCCCAAAGCCTAGAGAACATAACTAAGGAATCATAAATATCCAGCTTTTCACTGCTGTCTTACCTGCAATTGGAAACCCATTCTGGGGGAAAAAAGAGAACAAAAAATAATATATCATTTTAGGAACAAGTCTGCCAACAATTTCCTTTTAGTTTTAATTACAAAGCTTAAATGAAGCACATCTAACGTTTTATGGTTGTAAGCTCACTTTTCTCTCCTAAAGTACAGAGATAAAAGTAGTTTGCAATGCTGTAAAACAAAACAGAACCTCAGGCATTCCACAGGCAAGATTAAATTGCTCGTGTTATCTGAATATTTTTTGAGTAATGTTCAGCTCTTGATTTTGCAAATTATGTGGGATTTAAAACAAAGGCCCTTGGGGTTACAGACAACTCTTACATGAGGACCTTGTGAGACTATACATTATGGGGCTGATAATTACACGTTTTTCACCTTTAACATGAGGCTGAGTGCAACCCTGTCTGTTGATCATTAAAGAATGTTTTCATCTGCTTAGTCTTTTGATCTACCAGAGATAATCCTGATGGATCTCACTTCCATTCTCCCCTTCAAACTGTTTACTGCCTTGCTTTCCACACCACGTAACCCCCAAAGATCCTTGTTTTCAAGTGATGCTTTTGAGTTCGAGGACACTGTATCAGATTGGGTCTCAGGTGCGTATGAGAAAGTTTGTCTGGCTGCTGTTCTCCACACAAGTATCCAAAACACCAGGCTACAAGCACATCAGCTGCAACAAATGAAGTAAGATCATTCAACAGCTTGTATAATGATTATATGATAAAAGTCATCATGGAAAACGCAAAGAATGTGGTTGCTGGAATTTCTGAACATAAAGATTTTCCTTGAAAGATCAGGACACTCTGTTCCAATTGCAGGATTGGAGTTCATCTGCCCTCAAATCATGAAATCAAACTTTTTTCACTCCCTCAGTCAAAATATGGCTTTTTTATTCAAGGCATTACATCATCCTACCTCCTGAATTTAAAAGGATTAACCTTACTCCTTCTAATACAGCTTTACACTCTCAAACTGCATACAGAGCAGACAGGGAAAAATGGTCTCAAACAAGTGTTCTATCAAGGATGGGGTTGAGCAGTGTGGCATAAGTACAACTGATCAGATATCTGAAAAAAATAAAACCTAAGTAAATGAGGTTTCCATGCAAGACATTCCACCAGGCAACCATTTCTTAAAACACCGTCACTGTTACCTTCATCATACATAGAATGGACAGGTCATAGTCATTAATTTTGGAAAAGATCTCTGAGATCACCAATTCCAACCACCAGCCCATCCCCACCATGCCCACTAACCATGTCCCTCAGTGCCACATCGTCACGGTGCTCATGAACACCTCCAGTGATGGTGACTCCACCACCTTCCTGAGCAACATGTTCCAATGCATCACCAATCACCACTCTGTCTGAGAAGAAAAAAATTCCTAACATCCAACCTCCCCTGGCACAACTTAAGGCCATTCCCTCTCATCCTATTGCTGTTACCTGGGAGAAGAGGCTGACCCTCACCTCACTGCAAACTCCTTTCAGGGAGTTGTGGAGAGCAATAAGGTCTCCCCTGAGCTCCCCCTTCCCCAGACTAAACAATCCCAGTTCCCTCATAAGTCATGTACTCCAGACCCTTCACAGCTTCATTGCCCTTCTCTGGACATACTCCAGGGCCTCAGTGTCTTTCATGTACTGAGAGGCCCCAAACTGAACACAGTGCTTGAGATGCTGCCTCACCAGGGCTGAGTACTGGGGGATGATCATCTCCCTGCTCCTGCTGACTACATTATTTCTGATATAAGCCAGGATGACATTAGCCTTCTTGGCCACCTTGGCACACTGCTGGCTCATATCCTGACATACCCAGCAGTTCTTAGGATGTTTACATTTAAATTTAGTCTTAAAAATATAAACAAAAAAATAACCCCCACCTTAATATATAAATGACATATATGAATTCAAATATACATGACTTGATCTTCTTTGCAGTATAGCAGAACTTCCTGCAGTATGTAGTTTAAACCATATATTGTTTTTAATTAATATTGATTTTAATTTTAATTAATTTTAATTTTAATTAAATTTATTTTTTAAATTTTAATTAATTTTAATTTTAATTTTAATTTTAATTAAAATCAATTGATTTTTCTAAAAAATTATCCATATTATGACATATGTAATATAACTGTGTAAACCAAAAGGCTGAAAAAACACTGATAAGTAAGGTATATGTGTTCTGTGTACAGAATACAGAGATGTTTAGTAATTTATGTAGAATACATACAGACTATAGTAGAATATCCTGTTCTGTATTCTATTATCCACCTCATTTTGTAAAATGAATCTTAAGAGACACACAAATTTAAATGTTAGTAGGTTTAAGGATTTCTGTTTCAGAAGGATCTGTTTCCCAGATTGTTTCCTTTATTGACAGATGACAAAACTCATCTACCTGAGAACACTAACCTTGTTTTAGCTCATTACTTGAGGACAAAGTAAAATCTAAACACAGCCAGTCCCATATTTTATTCATTTCATACAATGTCCTGTATATAGGATTTGATTTTTTTCCATGAAGTCATGCACACAAAATATGAATGAGCTGCATGCAAACACAATAGTGACTGCATGTTCGCAACCCACTTACCCTTCCCTGCAGCAACTTTTCTTCTTCAGACTAGACAAGGGAGAAAAACATTTGAAAGGAGACAACTTTTTGTCAAATCCTCTTTCTTTTAAATTCATGCACCAGATGAGAAACCAAATTAGAAGGACTGGGCCTATACAAGTAAACAGCAATGCAAATCAAGTTTCTTGATGATATCCTGTAAAGAACTTCTATTAAGGACACACAGCTCTGTACTTATACTCTGATCATGCAGATATACCATGAGTACTGCATCACCTGGCAACCTGGCATGCAGACAAGGTAAGCAGAAGAAGTGTTACTGATCTAAGCTCCAAACTCCTGGTGCTGGTTACAGAGAGGCTGAAGCTGTACTTTGTAAATCAGGCAATGTTGAAAGGGAAAAAAAATATACCCAATCCAACTAGGGCTCTTCCAGGAGTCGGAAGCAGGGTCAAGGAAGCGAACTGTTGAAAACAGACTTTGAGAGTACATACAGGTGTCTGTCATAACAGGACAAGGGGAAATGGTTTCACACTAATAGAGCAGGGATTTAGGCTGGATATAAGAAAGAAGGCTTTTACAATAATATTTTACAATAAGGGAAGTGATGTACTGGTACAGAGAGATGGTGGATCCTTGTCCCTAGAGACACTGAGAGTCAGGCTGGACGGGGCTCTGAGCACCTCAGATAGCTGTAGGTGTCCCTGTTCACTGCAGGGGATTGGACCAGATGACTTTTAAAGGTTCCTTCCAACTCAAACAATTCTATGATAAACATGCAAAGTCTAACACAACATATCAAGAAAGACAACAAACCTTTGGTAACAGCCTACAACAGCCAAGTGGCTCTTGTACTTCTTACCTATCAGAAGAATTATCAAAATGGAATAGTTGGCACAGCTAAGCTTATCTTTGTATTCGAACTAATTCACATAATGACAAAATAAAACCTGGTGCCTTCCCATTTACAGCCTGGGCACCAGGCAGCATGTCACTTTTTAAGCTCCAGGCACAAAGAAAAGTTATGTGTTCTGCTTGTATATATGCCTTCAGTGCAATCAGGGAGACAGAAGGAGAGAGACTGACATCTTTCACAGAACTAACAAGTGTATTTAGGTGTAGTTTCCCCATTGGATCTTTTGCAGCCTGGTTTCAAACCCTGCTTGTTCTCATGGCCTTGTACTACAGGCAGATGCAACTGCCAATGCTTTATATTTTATCACTACATTATAACCAATAGCAGTCTGCTGGTCATTACTAAATGTACCCTTACTTATGCATTACAGCCTGCTGTCCTTCATTCACCAATACACAAAACACAATTCAGACTAAGACTAGTTAATCTATCACTGTCTCAGGACTGGAAAACAAAGCCTACACTGAAGAAAACTTATACGTTTTTCCTTTCATATAATCATCTCAAAAGCAGCTGTCTGATAGAACAGCACTAATGCAGAGAATACTTTGTTAATTTAGAAATACTGGTACAGCTAACTCCAGCATCAGTCCTAGACATGCTGTACTCTCTGCTGCTAAAACAGGATTTTCCGATAACTTGTGTTTACTAAAGACTCAATGCATCAGCCCCTGCATTTCTCATGGAACCTTGCTAATAATAGTGAACAGGTCCAGAAGACTGCAGTCATTTGAGGTCATTTATCTAACAGTATTAAAACAGATCAGGAATACAGCAGAGGCTGATCATACCAGAAAGTAGAAGTTCATGCAAAGGTAACTCAGAGCCCCCTGACAAGTAGGGGAAATTAGAAGTGGGTTGAAGCATTAATGGGAAAATAGATTGCCATTTTAACATCATTTCTAAGCACTTCTTCCCCCTCAGTGATAAGAGATTTCTTTATAATAGCTAAAACCACATACCGTTAACTTTCATGCTTCTGTTTCCCTCCTCAAGTCTACCAGCACTTTTCCTTTTGAAAGATTTACAGCACCTGGACTCCCAGATGTCAAACACTGCATGGTATAATACTTTTGAACTGTAAGCTGTCTTTACCCTGAGAAAACAAGTACTTGTCTGCATGTCAGTTTTGCCAGTACAGTGCACCAATCTGAGTTAAACTCTCCTACCAACATAAGCATAAAGGCACATTTATCCCAGTGGCTTTTCAGTCTGGCTTGATGTCATTCCTAGCATATGTTTAACTGAAGAAAACCCCCTGGTGTCACTGCGGAGAAGACACTACAGGGAATTCACATTTTATGCCAGTGTAAGCTTTTAGACCTTCAGATCCAGATGTGCTAGAAGATCTCCATCTGTAGAGACTGCCATCCCAGCAATTTATTAGTAAGTATTCAAACAATCAAACTTTCATTTTCCTCCAATAGCACCAGGTTAGCTTGAGCATTTAAGACAATGTCATGTAACGTAAGATACATTTTATACCTCTGCCTCTAAATGGAGGTAAAAAACTGGTTCGAAACAAATTGTTTTTTTTTTTTTTTTAAAGAGGTTAAACTGGTTTTCCTCATCAAAGCAATTTAGAAAGGTAGGGGAAAAAAAAGTTGTGCGTATCAACAAGCTAGCAGGCATATGGCATCTAAACAAAGTCTTGAGATTTATACCCGAGACAAATACCTGAAGACAATTGTGCACCATGAAAGAAATTCCTCACAGAAATCCACTACATAACACTGCTGTTGTATTTCAATACTAGTAAGCATGGCTACTTTTTGGTTACACAGTCAAAAAGAAGCACTGACCTATTCTGATTTTCCTTTCTAGTATATAGAGTTGCACAAGAACAGAACAGCAAATAATTTTGTATGCTTTAAAAACGTATTTTTATATCCATTGTTCAGCAGCAAATGGCATTTTAAGCAAAAAGGGACAGAAAGAATGTTACAGCAGGCATATTAATGTACACTTCCCCTTGATTTTACTTTGTAACATGGATTTCAGGACAAAATCTTCAGGTTTTTTTTTTGCTTACTCATCATTTGCAGAGAAATCTAATCAAGTTTGGCCATGGCTTTTGCTTGGGAGCTCAAATAAGGGTTTGAGCTTGGAGTCTGTCCTGTAGACCTGTGACCTTTATAGGCTGAACCTCTCTGCCCATATGGCTGTTTAGCTGTTAAGATCATCTTCTTGTACTGCCTACTTCTCTTATCTTAGCCCTGACTGTGGCACACATATAATAATCAGAGAAGCCTTTTGCCACATCTGAGTCACCTTTCTTACCAGGATGCAATTGTAACTGCCAAAAAAAAAAAAAAGAGAGAGAGAAACGGTAAGCAATCATTGCCAACAAGTATACTAAATCCAGCAGAAATTCACAGTGTCTGGCCCCAAATCCTTTGCTGTGTCTTTGGTAGCTGTAGCACAGCCAAAATGAAAGGCAGTCTAGTGAAATTCTACTATTTCCCTTCAAGGTTTATCAGAAAAGCCTCAGGATATGGATGATGCTTTAGTACCAGAAATTTAAAGGAAGTCTGCTTGGAAGGTAAAAATGGAAGCACAGTGGCAGACCACCATCAGTCAGACCATCCCTTACGTTTTTTGGTCTGCAAAACCATTTGTTTCTCCACACATTATCTGTAAGACTGACAATTAAAATGCTGCCCTTTATTATATAAGAATCTGTGATGAAGTGCAGATGAAAGCTTGTGTACCAAGTTGGCTGCTTCATAAACTCTAATTACAGTGGGTACAAAATGGATCACATCTGTGTGGAACAGAAGTGGGATTATTTCTTGGCATTTTCATTCTCTATAGGACTGCAAAATATCATGCCATCTCTACTCTTCAGCAAGGCAGGTTCTTAACAATGAAATATAAAAGAATGCAGAGTCCAGACTATCTTTTGTTTACAGAAGTGATAAATTAACAACTGGAAAGATGAAACCTGCCCGAGCAATCATTTCTCTTAACTGATCTCATGCTTAGGCACTCCTTGGAATGAAATCAGCTTTGGAAAAAGACATCCATAATTGAAAACAAATGGTGACAATGCACAAAAAACAACAACAAAAACAAATAAAACAAAAAAAGCCACCAATAACTGAATTGGAGCTTCAGACAGGTTTCCTAAAAGTTCCATGGAAGCCTGAAGCTCTCCTAAACATGCAGCCAGTATCTAGCTGCACAGCTATATTCACCACCACCAATCACGAAATTACTGGCATTGGTACATCACACATGTGGATTCGGTTTCTGTAAGAAAAAATAACAGGAACTACTGTGCTCCTTTTAGCAATGGAAACTATAACAAAATAGATCTCACTTCAAGGTCTGCAGTATCATCATAAAAACACATAGTTAAGGACCACGGAAATATCATGGAAATATATCATTTTGAGCTGAACGACCAGTTGTACAAAATAACATTAAGTTTTGTGATGCACATGCAAGTATTGGCCTAATTCTTTAATATTTGCTTGTGTTTACACTTGGGAGCTAATTCAAATGGACACAGATATCTCAGTTACAGAACTCGGGTTTTAAAGTCTGGAAATTATTTGGTGATGCCAGTACTGTTGGAGACACAGAGGGAAACAAGGGAATGAATGTATCTTGTGCACTGATATTTTGTAAAATGCCAAACATCTAAATGCACCAGTTTGTAAAAATAAATAAATTATATCAATTTCAAACAAACAAAAAAAAAAGATCAAATTATTTCTTTAACTTCTCATAAGCACCTAGTTAACATTTAAGAACTGGAAAACACCTGGATAATTAGAAACAACTTCCTCTTTATGAACAAGACACTACCCCCCCCCCCCCCCCCCCAAAAAAAAAAAAGCCTTAACAGGATAAAAACCCCCAAATCATCCAAATTCTATTTTCAGCAGCAACTTTCAGTTAATGATTCAGCGCCTTTCTCATCATGGCAGAACAAGCACTAAGTCTATACTTCTGCTTTGGCAGTATTCTGCAACCATTCTGGATGACTACTGACTTGAAAAGCAACACTGAATTTGGTTGAACAATTTCTGGCAAAACTGTTTGCCAAAAAGAACATAAACAGAGGCTTATTTGACATCAGCTAAAGAAGTGGATATGCAGAAACACAGAGAAGAGACTAGTTAAAAAACTTATATCTTAACACCTTTTCCTCCCGAATCCTTGACATAGCAGGAGTGAGATTCAAGCGTAGGTTCTCAGGTCACTTCATCAGTCTCATCTGATGATAAGCTAATCACATATTTTAAGCCTTCACAGTTGTGAACAGTAACCAAAAGTATGACCCAACATACCAATCTCTTCTTGAAACTGCAGAGAGCCTGAGACTATAACCATGAGTAGAGCAGATCAGAAACCAGAAGATGGTATTTTCAGAATCCCTGGAAAGCTATAGAGTGAGTAACAGGCTGGCCAATTGTCCAGACAATTGCTAGAAGGAAAGGACTGCGACCAAAAGGCAGCTTGATAGGGGTTTAAGTTGTACAGTTCCTTACAGCAGTTGATTCCTTGTCCAGGTGGGGAACATAGCCCAACCAATGCTACATTTCTTCTGCTATATTCAAACACGTCAGATAATATCTGAGATAGCTTGAAATTTCAGGTTTTGAGCAATAAGGATATAGTAGCACTTACTGTATTATCTTGCAACACCCCTGGATAAATGCAAAGTAATTACCTTCCTTACTGAAACAAAAACTGCTGCATCATCTTCATCTACTCAAGGAAAAAGGTTATGCACGTGGTTCCTGCAAACCAGTAGATGCAATTGGCAGGATTTTTTATTTTCATTCTTTAAATCCATGCTGAAACTGCCAAATTTTCACTTAAGAGGATAAAAAAGAGCCTGATCTGACTTCAACACTCACTAGAGAACTCTATAAACTTGATTCCGTCATGCTCCTTCAGTAAAATAATCAGGTGGTTAGAAGTGCAGTCTTAGGTATCACTGGGTCAGAAAAGGTAATAGCAAAACAATGTGACCAGACATCATGGTTTGCCACCTACATTTTATAGAATCTTTGAGGATCTGGACCATAAAATATTTCATTAATGTATTTCAACTTTCATCAGTCAATTCTATTTTCCTCTGCAGCTTCTCTTCTCCTTTGCAGTGTTTTAGACATAAAACAACACTGAAGACGGAAGATTTGTTCAAACTGTACATAACTCCATCTTACATCAGCAAAGGCAGCAAGTTACCCATAAGGAAACCGTTTTAGAAAAGTAAGAATACATCTGAAGTAACATCACTAACAAGTGTTAAAGAGTACATGGATAGGTTTAGCATGGTGGATTGCTGCCCCCTTTTGGTCATAGATTGCTAGGGAGCCAAACTTCTGCCTAAAATGCACATAGTGGAGATGCATTCAGTGTTACATGGGGTCCTAGCATCCTGGTAAACAGTGAGGTGGAACAGAAGTATCATTAATATTTTCTGTAGACTACATTGCTGGTTAGATGGCTTCACATCTACGTATTTTCCAGTTTAAAATAACTTCAGATCTTCTGCTATTGAAACCAGCTCCTGTTAGAACGCATTCTATGCTTACTGAAGTACTGAAATACATTCTAATAAGTATATTAGTTGAAGGGTTGGAAAAAATGCAAGATGACTCAATGGAAATAATTACATGTGAAAATACATCAGAAACTACAAAGTGCAATTTGTAGAGGGTTACCCAGATGAGGCATTAGTCAAGATAAAAACTTTTGTTTTGCAATTTGCTCATAATTCATCATTTCTAAAGAACAAAAAGGAACTGTTCTGTTTAAGAGGCCACCTTTCACCCCAAAAACATCTCTTTAAATTTTTTTTAAGATAAAATCTGAATGCATGCAGCATCTGTTAACTTTTAAAGCTATCACTAATGAGTCAATGAAAAATATGACATTTTTATTTGACCTATGCACACTACATAACCACTTGAGAGTTTACATAACATGTGATGAAGCAAATCCAGACCTTTTATCCTTGATATTTTTACCCACATTTCCAGACCCTGACATCTCACTGCAACATTGAAATGCTCATCCTTCAAATCCATTGCATTCTCTCAATTGCAGAGAGAACAGCTATAATAAAACTAACAGATGAACAGAAGACTATTAAAAACCTTCAAAGTTACTATCCTGCTTTAAAAAAAAAAAAAAGCCTCATTTGCATCAGACAACACATCTATCTGGTCAGTGAGGATATGAATATCATAGATGAATGCACAATACAATGAATAGAAGGCAATATCACATGATAGCTATGAATTCAGAGCAATATTTTTAATAAGTAATTACACATGAACTTGCTCACTGTCAGCAGATAGTTTCTTGACGTGCTTTTATGTTTCCCCACCTCCCCATTTGTTTAAAAAATCCAGCTGCAGGCAACTGCTAATTAAATACTTTGGTTTTCAGCTACAGTTGCTGTATGCACACATCTGCTGTGCAATAAACACTACTTTAAGGGTAATTGATGTATTTTCCATGCTGTAAGAGAGAATATTTATGACATGAAGAAAGAAAAGGCAAGCCAGGTCCAAGCCCCTGCTTCTTACTCATTAGAAAGTAAAAGCTGCAAAGTGTTGTTTAAAATGAAAACCATTTAAAATGCCTTTATTGCTGAAAGTCAGTCTTTAATTCCACATTCCAATGCTTTGCTCCACAATATATTTACTAACTTTTTGGCTTTGAAATTATGTAAATTCAAGAATATATTTTACTGCCTAGACAAATTTAAGTGGCTCATGTTGAACCGCCTGGCTTAAATGAAACATCCTGTCTCAGTGCTTCTGATTTAACAATCTGGGTTTCAGACAATGGATGCGAATTGAAGTAAGCAAGGCAAGTATAATGAAGTCCTCCTAAAGTCAATGAGATTCCAAGCAGACACAGCATCCACGTACAAATCTCACTCTACTATGTGAACTTAGATGGAACATGGAAGGAACAAGTTAAAAAACACAGTGACATTCAGACAGACGAAGTGGTCAATGGAATTAGGTTGGATGGAATTTTAGGCAATCTGATCCAAGGCCTTTGACATCGTCCCATACCACATCCTTATTCTGGAGACAGATGGATTTGTAGAGTTGACTATTCAGTGGGTAAAGAATTGGTTGGATGGTCATAGCCAGAGGGTTGTTGTTGTCAACAGTTCCATGTAAAGGTGGAGGCTGGTCGTGAGTGGTGTCACCCACAGGCCCATCATCTTTGGACCAGTGCTCTTCAGTATCTTTATATATGATGCAGGCAGAGAAAATGAGCACCTTCAGCAAATTCACTAATGACACCAAGCTGAATGGTGCAGCTGATATAATAGGAGGGGATGCCATCCAAAGGGACACGGACAAGCTTGAAAAGTGGGCCAAGAACCCAACAAGATTCAACAAGAGCCAAGCAGGATCGGGGCATGCCTACAAACTGGGAGAAGTCATTGAGAGCAGTTCTGTAGAGAAGAACTCAGCTCACATCAAACTTTTCATCCACCAGGACCCCCAACAGTGTGTGCTTGCAGCCCTAAGGCCAACTCCATACCAAACTCCATCAAAAGAGCAGCAGCCAGCAGAGCAAGGGAGGTGATTATCCCTGTTTAACCTGCCCTCATGAGGTCCCACCTGAAGTTCTTCATCTAGGCTTGGAGCCCCCAGCACAAGAAAGATGTGGATCTGCTGAAGCAGGTCTGGAGGAAGGTCACGAGGGTGATTAGAGGGCTGGAGTACTTCTATGAAGAGACTGAGGGAGTTGGGCTTGTTCAATCTGGAAAAGGCTCTAGAGAGACCTCATTGAGGCTTCCAGTACTTAAAAGGAGCTTATAAACAGAAGGGGGACAGACTTCTTCCATAATCTGATAGTTATGGGGCAAGTGAGTATGGCTTTAAATAACAAGATGATATTTAGATTAGATGTCAGGTGGAAAATTTTCACTCAAAGGCAGCAAGGCATTGGAACGGCTGCTCAGAGAAGTTATGCCTGCCACATCCCTCGAGTCATTCAAAGCCAGGTTAGATGGGGCCCTGGGAAATCTAAGGGGTGGCAAGATTCAGGTCCCTTCCAACCCAAGCTATTCTACGATCTAGTGAAAGATGCACCTACCTGTGGCAGCTACAGTAAGGAGTTGGAATAGATAATCTTTAAGAAGTCCCTTCCAACAGAAAATATTCTGTGACTATTGCAAAATTAACTTTTTACTTTATAACTGTGCATTACTAGTATTCAAGTATTTTCTACGTCCATTTTGGACTTTGTTCTAAGTTATCACAAAATTATTAAGTTTACATAGGCCCTGGTTAGACTAGTACAGTTTTTGGCAAAATTTTCATTAGCTCACTAAAACTGAAGCAACTCACTCACCAAAACATGATGCAACAATGAAAACAAACATGGTGTCATCAAACGCCCTAAGCATTTCCATGATCTGCAAGTTGACTGATCTGAAATGGCAATCATTGGAGACAACAGCTAGGAAAGGGTGTAATATAGTCTATGTTTTTGCTGGATGTTTTTGAGAGCAAGCATTCTAAAAAGCAGGCACACACGGTGTGACATTTTCAAACTCTCAGATCTCCTAAATGCAGTAAATTTTCTCTTCCAAAAATGATGGAACTATACATTTTCATGTAAAAAGAAATGACTGCACGTTTTCTAGTTTCTGTTTGCTAGTCAGAAAGACTACTGTCTGTCCTAAACATTTTCCTGAAATCATCATAGATGAAGCTGACTGGTACATTGTAGCATTCTTCATAGTGAACTTACCTGCACAGATGTACCTGCACTACAGAAAGGACGAATCTTGTACAAATTGCTTGGCATCTGGGAGGCTCACCCTGTAAAATTCAGCCCTTTTCCTAAGGGCTATAATTATCACTGATAATGCCAAATTCAAGTCTTCTAAGGCTAAGACAACTATTAATTCTTCAGTGTTTTTGTCATCTATGCATTCTATACATATCTATATTCCATATATATGCATTCTAGACCTGAGAATGAGGAGCTTCTCATCTGCAAATGCAGGATGCAAAACTTCTTATTTTAATAATCTGATTACAGTCCTTTTACTAATCTGCAGATGAACTTGCCCAGTAAATTCCAAAAGCTATATTCTCAGTTCTTCATTCTGCTATAAATGATGTTGTGACATCAAAGGCCCATTTTCTGCAGAAAATAAACCCAAACAAAATTACACCTACATGTGTGGGTGCAAAGGGCAAATAAATATGACAAACTTGACAATGAGTAGTCAAATAGCATTGGCTGGATGAGAAAAATATGCTGGAAAGCTGTGTAAACTACATAAATAAGTAAATAAATAAAGGTTTTAACATAGAAACTTAGAAGAGAAACAGCATTTCTTTCTTGACTAGAACTGAACCTAGTATTCCTAACACTCAATCTTTACATACTTAACCCTCAAGTCATTTCTCCTTCCCTCTTGTTTCAAGTCTGCATGAAAGATGCCACCCACTACTGGTATGAGTTACTCTGTTAGCTCCAGTAAGACAGTTCAACACATCAACAGATATTGTGGCTATCAATGGATGCCTTCCAGCTGTGCTGTTACCCATGAAAATGACTTTAAAAAAAACTGAAGGATTATAAAGCATGAAGAGGCAAACAACACTATCCCAACACTACTTTTCATTAAAATGAAGCAAAAATATACAGCAGTAATTACCCAGAATTTTGATAAAATTAAGTCAAAATGCAAACATAGATACTTTGTTGACATGGCAGTAATAAAAGCTAAGACACCCAGACAAACATTCCAGGGAGAATTTTTCACTATAAGGACAGCTGCAAAAAGGAAAGGAAGTTCTCAGTGTCACCACTTCCAGTCAAAAAGCCAAAAAACAGAAGTAGCAGAAGTGGTCTATGTTCATTATCACCTGGGAAGAAGAAATTCTCAGCTCCCATTTCTTTGATCAAGTGCTCTGCTTTTAACAGAAACCAAATGAAGCTTTTTGTGCAACCCCAACACCAGAAGACATCCTAAAACTTTCACAGAGTATCTGGGTCTGCTGTATACGTTTTGTCAGCTATCAGGGAAATTAACAGAACAAATGTCTGAAAATTAAATAATTTTCCAGAGTATGAGATTTCATTGTTGGTCAAATTTCAGTTTATCATATATTACAAAAATACTGTAATTAGAGACTACAACAGTGGAACTCTCTGGCATCGTATTAATTATTCTCATAAATATACTCCAGGAGATTACACACTTGTATTTATACTCCGATTCTCCTCATTATAAGCATTAGAAGACTACAGCTGTATTAATGTGACTTTATTCAGTTAGTCCCAACTCAGCTTTTGCATTTGCAAGCACACCGTTTTTAGAAAAAAAGGGGCCCCACTGAGAATATATGAAGATATTCTTGTTTCTAAAATATTTTTCCATCATACTGCTCAAACAAAACAGAAAAGGATTAGGGTGTGATATGTTTGTTTCTCAAACCACATAATGCAGAAAATTATTAAAAGTTGAAGCAACATAATTTAGCAGGGTATTAGCTTGATGTAAGTAAATACCAGGCTAACTAAGGGCATCTTTACTGGATTAAGAAGATCCACGTGATGTTACGACTATCTTCAGCTGTTGGAATGTTTTGTTTAGAACTGATTGTTTTACAGATCAAACTGTTTATTTTATTTTCAAAGCCATGTGTATATAGGATCTATTCACAGAACATCTATTTAACAGCTCACAGAACATGAATGAAAGAAGCCATAGATTCAGCTCACTGCTTTTTTAAGAAAAACAAATGTTCCTGATTAAACCTTATTTTTTTTTTTAATACTTTGATACATTTATGTGGAAAAAAGAAATACTTATGATTTGTTTCACAAAACAGTGTAAAACATCAAGGAGACAAAAGATTAAGGGGGGATAAATCATCAATTTCAGACTGATACATTAAGTAATACGAATTTTCTATAGTAACCAATTTACATGCTGCACCAAAAAAAAAAAAAAAAAAAGCTGTAAGAAACAGAAATCAAACAGTGATTCTTACTAAAAATAATGTAGATTTAAGCATAATTAACTCATTTATTCACAAGTTAGTCCAGATGTAAGTTGTAACATAAGTTGGAAACTGCTGTTACCATTACTTACCACAACTTAGAATCACAGAACCACAAGGTTAGAAAGGACCTGCAAGATCATCAAGTCCAGCTGTCCTCCCATCACCACTGCTACCACAAGCACTAACCCATATCTCGTAGCTCCTCATCCAGACGCCTCTTGAACACTGCCAGGGACGGCGACTCCACCACCTCCCTGGGCAGGGCATTCCAGTGCCTGACCACTCTCTGAGAGAAGTTGTTCTTCCTTAAGTCTAACCTAAACCTCCTCTGGTACAACTTGTGGCCATTTCCTTGGGTCCTGTTTGTTGCCTGGGAGAAGAGGCCAAACCCCTCTTCACTACAACCTCCCTTCAGGAAGTTGTAGAGTGCAATAAGATCTCCTCTGAGCCTCCTCTTCTCTAGACTAAAAAATCCCTCCTGCCTCAGCCACACAAGTTAAGACTTGTGCTCCAGACCCCTCACCAGTTTCGTTGCACACATTCCAAGGCCTCAATGTCTTTTTTGTAGTGCGGGGCCCAAAACTGAACACAGGACTCAAGGTGTGGCCTCACCAGTGCTGAGTACAGGGGGATGATCACCTCCCTGCTCCTGCTGGCCACACTATTTCTAATGCAGGCCAGCATGGCGTTGGCTCTCTTGGCCACCTGGGCACACTGTCGGCTGATGTTCAGCTAAGTATCAACCAACACTCCCAGGTTCCTTTCCTCTCCACAGTCATCCAGACACTCATCCCCAAGTCTATAGAGCTGCATGGGGTTATTGTGTATTGAACTTACGTAAGCCAAGAAAAAAAAATACTAAGTGATGTATATATGGCAATTGGGGCAAAATGTGAAAAAACAGTTACTCAAGAGAAACTATTTATATGCAACCAATGTGTTTCTGCCTTATTTATTTTAGAAGTAATTTTAAAGGTAGAATAAAATCCAACATCAAGCCATCAGCTGTATGCTATCCTCAAATGTCAGGAAGCTTTCCCACACAAAAATTTTCACTCAAGCAAAAGGCAGACGTTCTTCAATTTCAAAATTCATTCAAAATCCTGTTATTCATGCTTAGAAAACTGTAAAAGTCAAACCAAAACATTGCAAAAGGACTGGTAATTTTGGGTACAGGTATTTGGATGCACTGCATCTCTTGAAAACTGGAACTTCCAAAGAACAGAGTGCAGCACATGTTCTTTGAAGATGTCCCAGAAGTAGGATGATCTAAGATACTTGCATGCATTTGACATTTCCGAAAATCTTTGCTGCTATCACCCAACAGTAAATGAGCAAACTCTGCATGCCACATCACTGTCTGCCCCACATCTTCATGCCCAGCATTTACCTTAAGACAGTGCCACTGAAGATCAGCTACGTAGGATGCCAACAGAAATGTAGACTAAAGCCCCAGATCCAAGTCACTGCCACAACCGATTAATTTTCATATCAAACAATTCCAATTGTAGCCCTGATCTATGAACACAGAACTGCTTGCTAGCATGATCTAAACATAGCTGATGCCTGCCTGAGATAGAGGCTGAAGGAGAAAGCCAGCTTCCTTCTGAATCAGAGCACATAATTATTCGCGTTGTTAGCTTCTTTGGGAAAGCATCTAATCCAATCTTCAGCTCAGCATAGCACTAACACTGAATCCTGACCAAGTTGCTCAGGGCTTCGCCTGGAACTTGAAAGCATCCTAGAACAGGGATTTCACAATCTCTAAGTGCTGTGTTCTAATGCTCAACCTTCCTCATGCTGGAGGGAAAAAAGAAAAAAAAGAAAAAAGAAAATCTATTTCATGACCACCGATGACAACTCCTACTATGCAGTCCTAGTAATGCTAGCTACACCTTCTTGGTAACTGCTTTGCTACTGAAACACTGACATTAGGTTCCTCCAAAAAACTCCTCTTATCCAGCTGAACTTGCCCAGTTCCCTCAAGCCTCATGAAATATGTACTCCAGATTAAAATTCAACTGCAAAATCACTAAAATTTTACACTTATCAAATCTTGCAGGAAACAGCTTGCAGTTAAGAGTAAATAACAATTTGTCTTGATATTATTTTTCTACAAAGAAAATAAAACAGTCCAACTGGGAGAAGATGCATTCTGCAGGTAACCAGAAAATCTAAGTAATTGGAAAAAGGAACGTTACTTAGAAAAACAGGAGGAAGCCTCTATATGTTACATCCAAAACTAAAATATCTGTAACTTCTCAAGGGCTGAGAAAAAGAATTAATGATTAATGCATTTCAAGATAAACAGTGTGAAAAATAAAACAATATTTCTCAGAACTCCTATGCCACACCAGTTCCACCTGCCTGGTTACTCAGTCACAACTGAGGTGGGAGGAAGGGGCAGAAAAAAATAATGAAGCACACCTTTAGAGTAGTCAGTGTCATCTGAAACACAGAACACTATCAAAGTGCATTCTACAAGTTGTGTATGTAAAAGAAAAACTTATGCAAGATGTTTTTTATTATTTCAATTCTATACCTTCTTCGTGTTAAAACTGCCACAAATCCACTTACCTTTTGACTCTATGGGAAACAATGTATCCTTTTGTTCTCAGATGTTTTGATCTTACACTTATTTTTTTCCTTTCAAAATACAAGTTGGATCATGAGAACATCTGAAAATACTTTTCTCATACCCAGGAAAAGAAAGTCACAGCTTACATGAAGAATGTATGATTGAATTCCCAAATTCCCATTTGTTTAAACGTGTGTGTCTCACTCTTTCTGGGCAAAATAAAAAAAACATAGTGACATGCTTATATTTACCTTTGAAAACTTCATTGAAATCTTACAATTTTGAAGCTAATGAGGTTTGTTTGCTTTGTTTTATTAGAAAAAATACTCAGGCAAGGTCTACAATCATCTGTCAATTATAAATGACTTACAAGAAACTCATGAAGCAATAAAATTAAAAAAATACAAATACAAACTATATCTGAAACACTTCTATTTGGCAATTTTATAACAAATTCATAAAAGAAACAAAGATCGTGGATTATTTTATAGGTACAGAAAAAGCAGTAGGTGAAGTGCTCAAGCAAAAAAAAAAAACACTGCATTTTTTTTTTCCAAAAATAAAGTCACATCACGACAGATTTTATGAATAATACCCTTATTAAACAACCATTCCAGAACATCTTATATTAGTGGTGCTTTTAATCTGCACTTTATTTTGCTTGATAAGATTTTTTTTCATGTATATAAGTAATATTTTTAACCCATTGGAGCTAAGCAAGACTCTCGTGTCAGTACCAATGCAGAATGCATTTGTATTATACCAGGGTACGCTCACTTCTGCAACCAAAGGGTTACTTCTAAGTTTTATTCTATTTAATAAAGATTTAGTGTAAAAACTGCTGGTTATTAGTTTCACTGTAGTAAACTCCTCCCCAATAAGGAGGACTAACTCTGCAGTTTGACTGCATATATCCATATAAATTTTACGTATTAGTTCCTTCCAATAGCAAGGAAAAAAACTAATTTTGTGTTCACTATTAGAAAGGAGCGCCATGAATTAATTATGGGTACTATTCATCCCTCAAAGATTTCTGGGAAGGATGTTCAATGTGTTTTTGTTCTTACAACAGATATTAACAGTAGTATATAGTCCCTTAGGTATGTAAAAGAAGGGTTTTTTATTGTTAAGGAAGGTGCTTTTTTTTTTTTTAAACAATTCTTCTGGCAGCACTAGTGAATTACAATATCCTTCAATATTATTTCTACCGTAATATATACATTTTAACTTTCATGCCTCTAGAAAAACATCTACAGTACATTTCATAATATAAAAATATATTACAAATCTGCTGAAATATTTACAAGCAATGTCCTATTATCTATATGCAACATTTTTGTCTCCATACAAAGACTAACAGGTTAGACACATCTCTATTTGTCAGTTAAAAAAATCCACGGCTTCTTGCTTATTAAGCAAGAAAATGATTTTACTTTCCTTTTCAAAGCCAACTTTGGTGCATAAAGGATTGAATTTCTAGATATTTTTTTTAAAAATACCATTTTCTTTACAACTAGAAAACATTAGGCCAAATAAAAAAAAGTATACTTTACAAGTGAATGGGGATTCTACAGGTTCAAAAAGTAAAATAAAACACAAATAGCACTAATTGCTTAAGTAAAGGTTTTTCAAAAACCATCCATTGATATGGAACACAAAAAAAAAGATCTCATTAACATACTATACTACTCCTGAAAAGGGGGATCAGACATACTGCAACACTCTTAACATCTTTAAACCGTACTATATGTATTCATAGTTGAATGGAAAAGACAAGCATTCCATCAACACGTTTCTTGTTTTTGTTGTTTTTCCTTAAATATTATTCAACATATTTTATGGATCTGCAAAAGGACACGAAGTTACAAATGACAAATGATTACTATCCACCATACTGAAAGGGTGACAGGATAATCCCTTGGTAGCTGTTTTACTGTCTGGCATGTGTTATATTTAGTTCACACTGATAAGCAGCCTAATAGTTTGTTAGCAGTTCTCCTGGGAATTGTGAGTAAATGGTGACGGTTACTTTCTTTTCATCAATATAAACTACTGTATTCACTAAAGAAAAAAAGCAGCTTAAAGAAGAAAGCATGCAAAGCCTTTTAGTTGTTCCACTAAGTTGCCAGAAGAGTGTTTGCTCAATCTCCCACTGTACCATTCCATGAAAATGTGGATATACAGTAATATATTAATATATTCCACAGAAGCATCAACTTCATTCACAGAATGTTTACACTAAGCATAAATATTTATAAAAAAAAGATGGGATTTGACTAATGTGCAACTTTATTTCTAAATCCATTGTCAGTGACTAAGACTGCAGGTGTCCCCACTCGCTTGGTTTTTACCTCTTCAACCTCTTCTGGGGCATTGTTCTGTAAAAGAAGATAGGATACCTTTTAGAAAAAGATCCTGAAATGTAAATCCAAGTATGTAGAGCATATTATGAAATCATGACTATAAACAATCATTTAATTTGATTGAAAGCCATTTTATATGATCTCAAATTAGCACAGATTTCAGATGATTTCAAAGTTTCTATTAGCATCGACATTTCATCATGACATTAATAGCTGTGATTGAACTCCTCCGATCACCTTTTCCACACGTGGTATTTTGGTCTTTAATTCTTTTGTCTTCTAGTTGGTCCCAAAGCTCTTTTTAAATCACATACTGATCTATACTGATAAAAATGTGGTAATTGATAATGTACAGGGACCTTAATTTTATTTGAAAGAGGGAGAAAAGGTTGCTTCTTTTTTTTTTTCCAATGGATTTCACCCCACAGATCATTTTCCAATATTATTCTTTCTTTTCAAATCAAACTAGTAACATATCAAGTTCTGCAAAGTTAATCGATATAAAGACAATTAAAACCTAAGTTAGGTTATAGAGCATTCGCCATATTAAGTGGCTTTAAAATACACAATCCAATTTCCTCATAACATTTTATCATTAACTGTTAACATCAGCAACTCATATGCTAATGTAAGCATTTAAAATACTTACATTTAAAAAGCACATCTAGCATGAGGACTTATTTTCATATTGTCAACCAAACTGTCATTAATTCGATTAGTGAAATACACTGATAGTAAAGGTGAACTGAAAGGCTTATTGCATATCAAGACCTCAAATTAGCAGTATAGGAACTCATTCAGACACTTGATCATTGGAACTTAAAGAAACTCTGGTTGTAGGAAAACAATTGCTTTCTTCCCCACCCCCCAACACCCTCCCCTCCATCCCCACCATTTTCATGCATTTTTAAAATAAACCTATAAACACATAACATTAGACCTTCAAAAACTTAGGAGACAATTAAGCATTTCAGATTACCTTTAAAAACTGTACACACATACAACTGTGGGTACTGACAATTATGTGAGCACATTAATACAGAGGGGGGAAAAAAAATCAAGAAATTATTAGAAACAAGATGGGTTAAAAGCCAATCAAATCCTACAGACATAAATGTGAATGCAGCTTAAAGACAAGTGACATGTACTGTCCCCCTCTGTCCCCCTTTAAAGAATCTTGTATTAAAAAAACAGTACTTGTATACAAGTACAGATTTCAAGGTAATACTGCATGTATTACAGCTGAATATAAATTATGTAAAGATAAATTTGGACTTTAAAAAAATTGGTATACAAACCAGTATGTGATCTTAACAGAAGTGATCTTTCAGGATTCCACTGTATGTACCTCCTTTACTAGAATTTCTGTACACCAAGCACAAAAAAGTAAAATACACTTGGTAAATACACACATTCCCCGTTTCTCAGTAACTAGAGTTCAGTTCAAGAACTTTAGTAATTCTGAAACAACTTAAGACCTCAGAACTTAACTACTGGACGCTGACAGGATCAAGGCTCCCTGTTCTGGTGTATAATGCATTAGCAAGTCTGATTCCCCAACGTCAAAAAGTTAAGTGAGGCTTAAGATTATACGTAAGTAATGAAAATTTCAAAATTAAGACATTACCTGTATATGTTTGGGTCCAGAAGCAAGGCAGTATCTTTTGGTAGTTTTGATAAATGAACTACTTTAGTTTTTAACTGATGTCGCTCACTTTCATTTACCCACACATCAGGCAGACTATGAATAAATAAATAAAATAAAAAAAATATTCAAAAAAGATCAACTGTTTTTCTTACCATAAAATTATGTGGTAAACTAGTACATATGAAGTTTCTATATGCAATCTCCAATTTCACTGGTTAAAAATCACCTTCACCGGAGCGAAGAAAAGACAGCCAATCTTTACACATTATACTCCAAAGTCTTTCAAGTTCCCAGCATGAAAAAGATACTAAACAGAATTTAGATTAATCCAGAAGAATACTAAACCAAACATACAGTAACAATAGCACTACATTCTCTATTTTATGGGTAAGCAGGAACTAAACAAATCTTTAAGAACACTTTATTTCACTAGGTATAAAATTTACTGCAGACACGCTATTTTGCTCTGAGTGTCCAAATGCCCTAACTCAGCTGAAGTTCAAGTACCTTCTGAGGAAATTCAGGCAATCACCATAATGTATTTCAGCTACATAACAGCTCTTAATACGAGATGGAATAAAACCTTACACATTAACAGGAAGCACTGTCTCAGTACCACTTCCAGTGAAAACTGCTGGAAGAGAGCTAGAGAGAAAGTCTATGCTGATTTAGTTTTTGCTCTTAAACTGTTTGAAACCAAACCTGTCTGCTTCTGAGTGGCTCACTGCATTACTGCATCTTCTACTGAAAGCAAACTGAGTTTTTAAAGGCACTGCTGATCTTGTCAGGTTGTTATGAGACAAACTGGACTTACAAATACCTACTTCCCAACTCTTTCCAACAGTTAGCACTGACTAAGGCTACATAATCAATATGGCTTTCACTACTGGAAAAAATAAAAATAATAAAACAAACTAGGATTATATAAAACGGTGGGGTTTTTTCTTTGCTGTTGTTACTTTGCTTTTTAAGTGATTCAAGAGCAAAAAATTCATTTCAGGTTGGGCAAAAAAGAGTTTGTAATTATGAACTAACATTTTGAAGGAAGTTTCAAATGGAGAAACAAAACGTTCAAAATATTTCTTTCCCCTGATGAAAGCTATACATAACTTTACAGACAAGCCACAATATCTTGCCTTTTCGGTTCTTAACTATAACAATCAGGGTGAAATTAAATCTACCAAATAATTCACAACTGTATCACTCAGCACAGGAAGCACACTTTCTACCTAACCCAACCAAAATGTAAGAAATATCAAACCCATAATTACTTTGAACTTGTCAACCAGCCCTACATCTATCAGGGATGTACACTAATGAATAACCTGTCCTCCCCAGTGTAGAAAACCTAGCATTTGAATATATTTTCATGAGTCAAAAAAAAAAAAAAAATCTTTCGTCACAACACTAGGAAACAAAAGTCCCAATTTATTTACTTCTCATGCTCTTAGTGTTAGTTTTTAATACTTTTCTTTCTTCTTAAAATGTAATATTTTGTCTTTATCTGTAATATTTTAGTGATAATAATTTCAAGACACTGTTGCATATAGTATAACAAGCTGTTCTAGAAGGCAGCAAAGAACTACACTTTCATACTACAATATTTTAATTATTCTTTCCCAGGTTTAATTGAAACTTAGGGTCCACAAGTGCTGCAAAGAGCAGGAAAAGCTGCATTTTAAAATTACCCAACTTCGTCTATGTAATTTACCAACAATCCTAGTCCTCTATAACTGAAAGCTACTATTGACTGATACTGCCAAGTTCACACTACCACACACGACTGATCTGGAACACTACAAAACTAAAGTAATTTATATCACTTCAATGGAGAAAGTAGATTATTACACTAAGGCTCTTCATTAACTTCAAACTCAATCACTTAAAAGGCAGCTCCGTATTTAAAAGGATTCTTTTGTTCTATATAGTAATTGCAAAAACTGTGACTATTCAACTGAATGTTGAAGTTATTGAATAAGTTCCCTTAAGTTTTATCAACGTACAGATATCTTCCAACATTACTTTTTAAGAACGAACTTCTAAACCTGTGCATCCTACCTAATTATGTAGGTATTTGACTTAATGTTAGCTTAAGCAGATGTATGGACTCAAGAATGAAAAATCTATTATATTTACTTAAATATATATTTTTTTTTCCTTAAAAACTGTATAAAAATGTGGATCATGAAAAACTTGCAAGAGTTTTGCAAGACTCTCCTAAAACTGCTTTGCCTACTGTTCTCATAGAGCATATTGGAAAGCAATCATTTAGCCTACTCTTCCATATAATAAAGATTATAATATTTACATAAATTCATTCCTTTGTCAAAAGAAAGATATTATCTCAGGTATTTCAATGAAGTATTTACTACTTTGTATGTCCCAAGCCTACCTGAGGGCATTACTTGTGTACTGCTTTACATACTCAATTGGAAAAGGACAGAACTTTGGATCAAGAAGAGAAAAAGTAATCAAATGTTGGAATAGTGTTCTAAACTTCAGTGGAAACATCCAAAGCAGCAGTCACAACATAAGTCACATTTTCAAGGACCAACTGTGGTTAATTTATGGTTAAACTGTGTCCTCTATGCAAAGATTCTTGTTCTACCATTATACTGATGGGTATATATTTATCAGTGCCTAGAAATATTTGAGGATCGTAGTAAAACAGTGGGTTAAAAAATAAAAAGAAAAATCACTGGGACAATTCTTTTTTCTTATGTATATGGCTGGCAAAATTAATTATTAGAAGACCTCTTTCTTTATAGCTATAATGACAAAATGCATTAAAAAAAGCTGCTTAAAGTTTACCCAAACTAGTATCAGAATCCACTGTAAACTCCACTTACATCCTATCATATTACTAGGATTATACTCACATGTCCTCTGGTGTCCAATGAAGCAAGAGTTTTATTTTTCCAGAATCTTCTTTTCTTTTAGCTATTACCTGATAAGAGTGGGATAATTATTAAAATCAAATTTGTAGATTTGTTGCTCAAATAAATTGTTATTTTCAACTGGACATTCAGAAAACACAAACCCTTAATCCTTCAAAGTTGTATTAATTCTATGTATAAGTAGAACATGCACGTCACCATTCACGCCACTCTTGTCAAGATTAAATGTTTGCACTTTTTTCCTTTAATATTTTCATAATATAAGAAAAAGAATCATATACAGTCTTCCTTTAAAAAGGGTTCCAATTTTTAAGCAGCCACTCCAAAAGATTTGAAGTGCATGCATTCTTAGATGAGTTTCACCAGTATCCTTTATAAGCACATCCACATTTTTTCACAAGATGTATACAGAAAATATGAGAAGCTAATGCAGCTTTTAGTTTAATTATAGAATGACATAATAAAATTACTCTCTCATGGATGTTTTGCATCTGAAAACATTATATGCCTAACTTCCTAGGTAACCTTTAAGACATCAAAAGGAATGAATAGCTAAGTAGTGAATGAAGCAAATGCTCCTTAGAAGAACTTACAGTATTACTGAGAATGTTTAATGCATACATAACAGGGACATTGGCATGTTGCTATTGCTGTTACATATATGGCAAGTACTAAGGCCTGTTGGCAATCCACAGGACATACATTTCCCCCTGGTAAGGTTCCAGATGAGAAACTGCAAGAAAGGAGCTCTCATTTCTTACACCAGTTCACATACAACAGCACACAAAATGCTCTCACAGAGTAACTTTTCCAGGTGTAGGACACTGAAGCTTGACTACCACCTCTAGTCAAGATATAAAGGTAAAAATGCACAAAGTATAAAGAAAAGTAATATTTGTACAGAAATGAAACATTCATCAACAAAGGCATTCAAAAGATAAAAAATACTGCAGTATCCAGGAAGACAAAGAAAAGCCACTTGCTTCCTCTTCAACTGACTTACCCTCAAGCTTTTCCTTTGCTCTGCACATCACAATACTTTACAAAATGTGAGATTTGCTTCAAACACCAGTTTCCCCCACTTTTTGTGCCTCTGAGCATAATGATGCTTATTAAATCTTTCAAAGTTTCTACACACAGCCACTGTAGATATTGTAAACTTCAAAGAATTCATTGGAGAAATTTTCAAGCATAGAAATGCAGTGGATGGCAAATCATCGTTATGAAAAAGGCTAAACGAAAACTTTATATGGAACTTAAAGTACTTAAGTCTATAAACTGCAACTACCAAAGTAACTCCATAGCTGAATATCATGGTATGTTAAACTTAGTATACTGTAGTAGCTTAGTAAGGCTAAAGAAGAAAAAAAACTGTTGTAGGCACAGTTCTTCCGAAAGGAGATTCCTGTTATAATTAGATCCAATTTTAGGATTTGTCATTTAACATATTAGCAATTAATCTTGAAGAATGGTTGGAAAGCCTGATGACAAATTCTGCTTTTGATACCATGTAATTTGAATTACAGATAAACTGAAGAAATGCAGCCTGTAAGAACTGCCAAAGATGTCATATGTGCCACAAAAAATTATAGGATGGCTGAAACATCTCTGCTATGAAGAGAGGCCAGGAGAGCTGGGACTGTTTAGTATAGAGAAGGCTCCAAAGGGACCTTTCTGCAGCCTTCTGATACATAAAGCAGGCCTACAAGAAAGATGAAGAGAGATTCTTTACTGGGGTTTGTAAGTGCCAAGACAAAGGGTAACATCATTTAAAATAATGATAGAGTGGATTTCAATCAGTGGTGAGGCACTGGAACATGTTGTGGCTGCCCCCACCCAGGAAGGCGTTCAAGATCAGGTTGGATGGTGGGTCTTTGGGCAACCTGGTCTATCTGAAGTTTCCCTGCCCACAGCACCAGGGTGAACTATCTGAGCTTCAAATTCCCACCTCAAACCATTTTGTATGTCTATCATAATAACGGGATATGTTAAATAAGTGTCAGAAAAAATATTTTTTTCCTGTAATCTTTGCCCATTAGACAAAATTTAATCAAATCTTACATCAAAAATATTAAAAGATTCTTAAGTTAGCCACCTGAAATATTGCTACCACTTTTCGTCACAGGTCTCAAGCCACATTCATAACACAATATGTCCTTTTCCTAAGTTTGGAGCAGAGATGAAAACTGACTTTTTTTTTAAATGAAGATTTAGAAAGTGTTTCCCCAGTCCCTTCCAACTTTAAGTTTTAATCTTTGCCCAGTCCCCGGATTCCTTCTTTACTGCAGACTGGAGTACCATGAGTCTGGAACCAAATAAAGGTAATGTCAGGGCCCACTTTACAGGACAAATGAAGTTCACTAACTTTTCTATTTAAAAACATACACTTTCTTGTCCAGTCAAGCTTACTGTCAAGTTTCCCTCATGTTTTAAGGAGATGTAGATGGTTCTCTCATGTAATGCAAGCATGATAAATACCATATCAAAAAGTTTAGAGGTGGCATTTCAAAATGTTGTTTGGACATAGTAAACTAGCTGAAACCAGTTAAAGGGAAGAAGATAATCTCCACAAACTGTTCTTCATCCTATCTAAAATGGAAAGAACAAGAGCTAGAAAATCAACCAGAATATACAAGGTCCCAAGTATATACTGCACCTAAGTTAAAGCTGAAATTGCTGCTTTTACAGAGATTTACCTTGTAACACATGGTGATTCCAGAGCCTCAAAGAGAACCTGTGCGACCCTCTCAAGCAGCATTCATCTACACACCCCAACAACCAAAGGCCCAGTTCCTCATTTTCAGAACTATACAGTACAAAACTTGAGACTCTTCTTCATTGCAATCATGAAGTTTTTTTAAAAAAAAAAGATGTCCATGAACAACCTCCCTCCCCCCGTGCTTCCAATAAAACAAAAAGGACCAAAAAAAAGTAATAGTATAAAACAGACTCAAGTTACAAAGTTTTGGGTAATTCAATACTGCCTGAATTATACAATCGCAAGCAGCACTATTTCAGAAGCCTAATAAGATCTTCAAGCAATCAATATTGAAGAGCTTGAAACAGCTTCTGTTTGAAACAGCTTAAGAAGAGGAGAAAGTAACTTTCACCAGTAGAATACAAACTGTATAGCGAAAGAGCTAATTATATATTAAGTAGTCTATGATGGTCATAGCTTGGGATGCTTTCACTCAGATACACCTGGAAGCAACGCAAGTTTTACAGACTGTTCTTCATATCGCTGTCTTATCTTGTTCTTTGTAAATCCTCAAAAGCTCAGCATTTCACATGTTTTTGACTGGGATCGAAGATCTTCATCCCTGACAGGGTACACATCTGGTTTTGTTTAATATTCAAGTACTATGGCAGATTTCTGTTAGGAGACAACAGAAGTCTGCATATTTACATGCCTTTGTTTTTCCCAAATGTACTTTGAAATTCTCAAGTTTAAAGATGTGTTTTAAAAAGACTTAAAATGTATCCACTACTTTTACCACAATTAGCACAACAAACATTCTACCGCTTACCAGGCAGCTTAAGTCAGAAATACAGTCATGATGTAGACAAAAACCATCAACTAAAAAAAGAAAAGAATCACTACTTTGAGCTAAACATCCACAGCATTAAGGCCAAATCCACAAGTTACAAGCCAAATGGAAGACAAGTATCATATCCGAATAACGTTGCTCTAAAAAGCAACGTTACAGTCACTTTGTAAATAAATCAAATCCACTTACATTTCACACTAAAAAACATAGTTCAACAAGTGAATGCATGTACAATACAGCTTCATTTGAACAACAAACAAATCTTACTAATTACCTACATTTCACACGCTGTCCCTGGAACAGGAAACATTTTTTGCATTTATTTCTGTAAAGGAAACCTTTCAAGTTGTCTCAGATCAGAAATGGAGTTCTACTGACCTCTTCTGGAAAAAGAAACAAATGTCTCTCTCCTGCACATCTATTCACTTACTGTGTTTAAGAGGCTTAAGACTTCAAAACACATGTGAAAAAAATCAGTGTATACCATCACTGAACTAAAATCTCCAAAAGAGTTAGAAGCATAAAGAACAATTAAGTACTCAGTTATCTTAGAGAACTAACCCTATCAACAAAAAAGACAGAGAGTAACATGCTAGGTACATACCTAAACAACTTCTCTTTAACTTAAAGAGAAATTGCTTGACTTTTTCCACTTGATAGTGCAAAGAATCAACATACCAAGAATTTGACTCCAATAAGAAAAACTAATCAGAAAAATAAGTACATAATGAAGTCAAAGGTGGACTTCTGCAAAAGGCTTTGATGATTGTTTTACAATTTTACATGTCTGTGAAGAAGATTTAAAGATTTAATGAAGAGATATAGTGACTGCACAGAAATTCTTCACATTTATTTTCTCAGTAAGGTAACTATCCTGTAAAACACTACACTATGCTGACGTTCTTATAATGAATCAAGAAATAAACCTATAAATTCCTCAGTTTCCAGCAGTTTTATGATCAGATTTTTCACTTTTCAAATTCCCTGTTAACTATGCATTTTTTTCATCTGAAAGTGGACCACAGAAACCACATCCCACTTCTCCAATTCTATCCTTACTTGCACCTGAAGTGACCATTAGCTCAGTATAATAATGTATACATACAACAAGATTATCACTTATATTAAACAATCTCATCAGTAAAGTTGATGTCTAGTGCAACTCTGCACAATTGTGCATGCTAATAGGGCAGTGATGTGCAGTGTACAGCTGAAATCTTAGAACAGTCCTGCCACTGAAACAACTCTCACAGTTGAGGTATAAGTAATAGCAAGTTTTCAGACCTAATCAACCCCCCACCATCCTGAGTGGTACAAGCACAGATGAAGTGAAAAGCTTTGCAGTACTTCCTCCAAGTTAATTCAAATCAGTTTAAGAGCACACTCCTCCCTTTAATTCCACCTCCTTATGAGTTACTGCAACAGCCAGAGGTGAGTGTCCACAACTTAACAGTCTATCTGGATAACGCTTCAGATTAAAGCAAGCTGTGAACTGGAAGACAACCTGCTTTTCTCACAAAATTTTAAATTCAATCTTGGCAAAGAAAACTAAAATAAGGTTTAAATTCAGCAGCAGCAGAATAAAGCACCTATAAATCTCCCTCCACAGCTGGTGTGCTCAGTGCAGATAAAGTTCAGGACTAATGTTTTGGGAAAAACATCTAACAGGCTACAGATATTTGTAACTATCATCAGTCTTGTGGAAGAGAAGGAAGTGCTAAGTTCTGTGCATATAAAATCATCTTTTGTTTATGAAAAGAGAATGACAGTTCAATAGTTTGTCGGTTCAAATTAAGCCACAGCTGAAAAGAGAGAAGTCAGCACTCCTTCCCTGAGACTCCAGTTAATCTTGCACTAGCCGGGCAATTTACAAAGTTCTTCATCTTGTGCTGTTCCTTATTTCTTTTATTCTTAAAGAACCTCTTATGCACTCCATCTCTCAATTCAGTAACAAAACATGAGGCATTACGCCTTTTGAAATTCTGATCCCTGTATTCAAATTCAGTACTTCTTTCTCTATTTTCAATTTTTCTAAATGAATACTGATGTCAGTCCTATCCACAACAGGATATGGAAACAGGACTCAAGGTTACTTCCCCACCTGGTATTTGCCTCCTAGCAATTCAATGATATTTCACTGGGAAGGTTTATTTATTTATTTATTTTTTAAGAAAGGAACAACACCTTTATTCAGTATTCCATCTTTTAAACTAAAAAAAAAAAAATACATATGAATTTCACATGAACATCTATGAGTCTTATGCAATTATCCTCAATGCCACCGGAATTCCTTCTTCTTTAGAATATTTTCTACAGCACATACTGCCTGCCAGATATTTCCCCAAGTGTATCAGATGGGGAAACATTGCAAGCTTTTCAATTTGAAACAAAAAACAACTACTAGTAGTATTTTTTAAAACTTACTTACTAACAGAAGTGAATAAATAACTATTTAAAAACAATTGTTACTGATTAAAAGTCATATTACAAACAGGAATACAGCACTACTATTTTTCAGAGATGCAGGTAACAAGCAATGAACAAAGTAATACTTACAGTACTGTGAAATACAACACTGTGGCCTTTTCCTAAGCTTTCTATATGCGCTGAGAGGTTAAAGCAGATGGCTCGATGTCTTATAGCATCCAGTGTTTGTGCATCAAAGAAGTCATGAGGTCTTGCTAGAAATAAAAGAGATTCTTAGTGTTGAACGTGCTGAAAGCATTCCAACACAGCAGAGCATGTAAATAAATGTGAAGTGTCATTAGTAAACTATTTATCTTGATAAAACTAGGGCTGCTATATCAGAGTTGCAAACAATAATTTAACTGAGAGAATGGCTTGACTCCAAGCACAGAGTGGTGATCCATTTAAGTTTGGTCACAACATATTCCTTCTAGATGAAGCAGCTATTTTGACAAACTGAATTACACTTGCTCAGTTTTTAACCTTGAAGTGATTTTTTTTCCCCCTCATCTTCCACAATTAAAAATACATTGTTTTTTCTAAGAACATCTATTGCTACCATTCCTAAAAAAAATAAAAACACCAAAAAGGTGGCCCAGCACAAAGGAACTAAAACATCAACTTTTATTAATGAATTTGAGCTCCATTTTAATGTAAAAACAGCCCCAATAAAGTTCCCATAAACTTTACAACTTAACTAGCAAGGTATCCTTACAGCACAGTCAATATTTTCAGTATTACTGCAATGACTTGTAAAAGATAGTATTAAAATATTTCAAAACATGATGGTGCATGCAGTCGACATGTTAGAAGACATGTTATTTCTCAAGTTTATTTATTTCTAATTGCTAAAAAAAGTAATCCAGCTGAATACTGAGATGCTGCAAGGAGAAGAAACACTTCACAGTGTTCCTCTGCAAGCAGAATTAAATAAGAATTTGTAGTCTATAAACAGCATGCATTAGTAAAGTCTTCTTTTATTCTGAAAAAGACTTTTATAGATAAGTCTTGAATACTAAAATACTGAATTCCAATTTGGAGTGTAAAGAATGTCTATTAACTCTACCTTAAAACCCACTCTAATAAAAAATAACTGCTACTAGGCACATATTTGTTGTATGCTCTTCAAAATCTCATTCTAAGATTTTTAAATATATTCTGTATTGAACAGTAGCAGAACTACATCAATAATGTATTAACAAAAGCATTAACAGTTATTAAATCTTATGTGAGAGCAGTAATTCAGTATATAACACTGAAAATAAAACTAAATAGCAGTTAAACTACACAATCAACTAAATTATCCTATAACCTGCAAAAACAGTTATTTGCAATTTTTCTGTCATGAATTCAAACAACCTGTACCTTCCTTTTCATCATGATTATCTATCCATTATTTCTAGACAAACTGCAAATTCCACTTTAGATTAGTATTTTCTACGCTCTGGGGACAAATTGTTGTTAAGTATTCATCTGTACATCACGTTCTGTCCTTATTCTATCTCAGTTGGATACTGCCAATTGGGCAATCATCCCACTGAAATGTTGTGCTCTAAGTGTTAACTTCTCACGCAGCATAAGGCCACTGATGCAAGCATTTCTTATATTGAAACCATTATTCCATCAAGTAAAAAGGAGTATGGGTCACATTTTTGTGCATGGACTACCACTTTACTTTCTTCAAATCAGAATAAGTTTTCAGGAAAAATACAAAACTGCATGTAGTAATAGACTCAAGAAAACAGATTCACATTTCATTATTACTACTACGATCTAAGCAGTAAAAGGTATGATATATGAAACTTCCAATGTGAAGCATTTTACAACAGGTATTCACAGAATCACAGAATTGTAGGGATTGGAAGGGACCTCCAGAGACCATCGAGTCCAACCCCCCTGCCAAAGCAGGTTCCCTACACCAGGTATTCCTCCACTCTTTTCTTCTATCCCTGAAAGACAAAAACCCTATCTTCTTTTGATCTGAAATTCTGAAGATCTCTACAGAAAAAAATCAAATGATTTAGGCAGTTTGTTGTATCTAGTGTCAGAAGCTTCTGTGGAGCTTTATAAATTATATTTATAAAACAAATACTTGTGAATTTATAACAAAGATTTCATAACCTTACCAGTTTATCATGACTGCTGATAAATTATTGAAAATGGCAGGGTAAGCACTATGGCCAGGTCCATCAGAATGCCTGAATGAATTCTACCAGCCTCATTGTCTTAGGAACATTCAAAGCCTATAGGAAGGCACATATAGTTTCTCAGTAGGCTACAGGAACTTCATCAGTCTTCCAACTGAAGTGGTTGGGTAGCCTGAGAACAATTGACCTTACTAATAGAGACTGAAGCAAAAAAGGCATCAAGTAATTCAGCCTTATCCTCATCTTTCATCACAACACTTTCTCTCAGATCCAATAAAGGCTGGAGATTCACTTTAATCTTCTTTTTACTCCTGACGTATTTACAAAAGCATTTTTATCATCTTTTACTCTAATAATCAAATTGAGTTCCACGTGTGCTATGGCCATTCTAATTTTCTCCCTGCACAGCTTAATAACATCTACAGTCCTCCTAAGATGTCTGCATCTTCTTCCACAGCTCAATTGTTTTTTTTCTTCCTGAGTTGCAGAAACAGGTCTCTGCTCAGCCAGATTCATCTCACCTCCTTGCTTGACTTTCAGCACATTGGGTCAGACTGCTCCTGTACCTTTCAGGTGTCATCCTATTCTATCCTCTAAAAACCCAAGGTATCAATACTGCTAATCACCTTATTGACTTCCCCAAGGATCAAAATCAGGGATTTCATCATTGTTATGTCCAAGCTAGCCTCCAACCATCACATCACCCACAAAATCACCCCTCCCTGTTTGCACACACACACAAGTTAAGTGAGGCATTCTCCCTAGTGGGCATCCTCATCACCTGTGTCAGGAGGTCATCCACACACTCCAGGAATCTCAACTGGATTTTTAACAGACATCTGGGAAGTTAAAATGCCCCATGAGAACAATTCTAATGAGCATGAGATTTCCTGTACTTGCTTGTAGAGTATTTCCTGCCTTCATCCTGGCTGGAAGGTCTATAACAGACTCTAACCACATAATCACGGTTACTGGCCTTGGCCTTACCCCTGAAAGAGTCAACCCTCTCAGTACCATTGCCCAGCTCCATGCAGCCACAATATTCCCTAACACAAATGGCTACCCCACTTCATCTCCTTCCCTGTAGTTGCTCCTCAAGAGCACCAAATTCTCCAGACACATGAACCATCACAGGCCTCAATGAGACATGGTAGAGGGATATCACAGCCCTGAGACTTAACTAAAACTTTCAACTCCTCTTTCTTTTCCCAGCTCTCTGCATTTGCATAGAGGCACTTAAGCAGGGCTACTAGTGAAACTGTTTTGTTGCAAAAAAAGGCTGGAATTCCTTTGGGCTGCTTTTCAGGCATTTTCCAGATGACCAGCCAAATCTATGGCTAAAACACAAGTGCCACGGCCATAAACTGACTAGGCTTAACTGGTCATATCAAAGCCTTTTCCTTTGACCAGCAGAATCAAAGGAGACCATCTGTCCAGAGCCTCTTACAGCTGCTCCAAGGACCCCATAGTCCTTCAAGATATGACTTGGACCACCCCTGAGTGTTTTTGGTGCCCACATGAAATAACAGCTGTGGAGAACAGTGGACTATAGAAGACTTAGTAGTTTCTTGGCAACATCTCTAGGTGGCAACAAACCTCTTGAGAGTACACCAAGTCAGCAAATGGGCATCTCTGCCTCACAAGGGAAAAAGTCTCCTCCTGCTATCATCCACTGCTGTTTCTTGGGAGGACTAATCATGGGAACAGACATGTTGGTTCATTTAACACCTGCATCTCCCCTGACACGACAGATCCTTCCTCTGAAATCTAGCAGCTCTGCAAGGGCACTTCATGCAGTGGGGAAAATCTCTCCCTCCACCTTACCATATCAAGATTCCATTCTTCTGTTTTCAGTATCATCTCCCTTGAGGGGAGAATTCTGGCCAAGGGTTCACTGCAGACCACACATGGAATCACTTATCTCACTCCTCCTCAGCTTTCCTGATACTGTACAGTCTTCTCATCACCTACTGCAGGAGGTGCTTTACCCAGGAACACCTTTCAAAAACAAGTTTACTGCCCACCCCTACCCCAAAAGCAAAGTCCAGGGCAGCCATAGAATAAAAAGCCAACATGGGAGAAAAGGAAGTCAATACCAAAATATTGCTTTTTGTTTTATATAGCAACATTTTTTCAGGATTTAGCCCTAGATAACATTCAATGGCTGCAGAGTAAAGGGAACAATTTGTAAAATGCATATGAACAGTTTTATTAATTCCTTATAGAGTGTTAATCCCATATTTTCAGTTCATCTTAGATCTATTAAATATTAAAATAATTTTTGGACCAAGATGTCTCCCTTCTTACTTAATAGTAAGAAGTTCCACATACACTTCACCTACTTAAGTAAATGAAATGACCAGCAACTACTAATTGAAATGTTAAGTCTTACATAACTAATACATTTCCCAATGTAAATTTCACCAACAGTAAGTTTCCATATCTCATGTATCTTTCCAGTAAACTTAACTGTTATGGTAGTTAATAAGTATGTCATCTTTTCTACTAGAAAAGCAAGTGTACGCTAAATAAAATCTTAGGATCTTCAAAAGTCACTGAAGTAGCTTCAGAATAGCAATATTGTATTTCAGAGACACGTTAAATATATTTGGCTTTATATCTCTAAATGAGGGACTTCCTGCAACAATATGATTAAGGGCATCTAGAAGAGAAAAAAAAAGGTACTGTGATCCTGAATTATTCTGCAACATCAAAATCATCAAAATTTGCATGATAAAAATCAGCCATTTTTTTAACCACGAATGTAAACAGCTATGAATGTGTGCATATCAAAAATACGCTTTTATTATAAAGGCACAAATTTCTAAACTTAAAGTACATGTTGCTTACAGACAAAAAGAATACCAAGATGTTAAGAAAGAAAAAGATTACATAGTAACAGTCTGAACTCTCTTTTAAGATATAAGCCATATACTTATCACATACAAAGCTACAGTTAAGTTGTTCTTTTTTTTTTATTAGCTTGAATGTCTCTCAGAAGGGTGATAAACTTCAGATATAAAACAAGTCTATAAAGATGAAGGAACTTAATTGTTTTGCCGCATTTGAAGCTTTAATTTCTATGTAAGTATACTTCAGTTTCAACATGTATTGACAATCAATTGTCAATAAATATTAATCCATTTACAACTGCAAACATTTCAGGGTCTCGTCAAGCCACTGAGAGATTCTGACAGCATTTTTTCAGGAGAAAATTACCTGACAATTAATTTTGCCAACAAATGACTAATTGTGAATTTTATTTAAACACTGTAGAGTAGTGAAAAGGACCCTGTATTGTATCTATTTGTCATACCTTGTAACCCCGTTTGCAGACAAAACAGTACAGAAGTAAAACACCTCCCCTTCTTAAAATATCTAAGTAAAAAAGACTTCATTCCTAGCTACACATACTCTACACTGGAAATACTTCACCAGGCTATTTTGTTGCTTTGGCCTTTCAGGTAAGTTTCCTTGTCCTCTCTTTTTCTAAAGCTAAACTAAAGGTAAACCAAGAAACTTCCAGATGAGCAAAATAACATCAGCTCTTTGTCAAGTTCATCAAATCAGTGATAATCCATACCATGTTTTAAAGAAAAGCTATCAGTATTCAACATTTTCAGAAAATGTCATTGACTTTGGATACATTTCTGGGTCAGATACTCCCCAGAGCAATACATTAAATAGTCATTTCCCAATTCTGTTAGAGATGACTCTTGCCTTAAGGCAAAACCATATAGCCAACACTGTTTCTCTAGAGGTAACAAGATAAAAAAAATTACTCAAGCAGCTGTCATTTTTCTTTCTGTGCAACACTTAAGAGAGCACACCAAATTCTACAGTTGAGTAAATATTCCTGAAATGTTAAAAACCAATTATACTTTTTCTTTGCCATAGATTCATTCAAGAACTTTCTATTTATCTCCCCCACTACTCCAAGAAGATGACTTTGTGCATGCCTGCAGAACAAATTCTGCAGTATATTCTCGTATTATGACTGGGACATATTTAAAGTCCTAACTACAATTTGAAATTTTAAGTCAATAACATACATAAATTACAAATAAAATGCCAATCTGCATTCTACTTCTGTATGTATTGAGGGGGACACTGAATAAAGATGTATTCAATCAATCACCTAAAAAGAACAATATAGATAATTATGCAAACTAACACACAACTTGCAAACCTCTGAAAGTGAAAAATGATCAGTCTTAGACATCTGTATTTTGTTTGAATAATTTAGTCAACAAAACAGTCTTCTATGAACCTTCACGTACTTCAAATAAGCCCCTCCTTACACTTCAGATGAACTAAAAGAATACTTCAAAGTGACCACTTGATTCTTCATCAATCAGCCTTCCCTTTTTGATTTATGTTTGATTCCCTTCTAATTTATGTAAATTGTTAAAAGTGAAAACTTTGCAAGTCACAGTCTGAGGAAGACAGAAATAGCATTCTAACTTCTCTGAACATTTAATCAGCTTCAAAGTTAGAAGAAATCTTGATACTTACATTTAAGATGCATTTAATAATATAATTTGCTTATACAACCTTTGGGAATGCTCACGTCTACCAAGTCTACCATTGCTAGAGCAAACAATTCTCACCTTGAGCTACAAATCATACTTCAAATAGCATAGGTTCAAATTAAATTAAAAAATCTTAACTGCAAAGAGAAAGATAAAGAATACAGGAAATCAACTCTTCCCAAAGCTAAATCTTGGCCATGCTTGTTATGTCATTAAGTTAATGAAACATGCTGTTGTGGATACAAAAATGTCCAGAAATACTTACGTAACGATCGTCGTCTCTTATTCTTTAACTTTCTTCTTTTATTCATTCCAGCTTTAGATGGAGATTCCTCTTTGGCCTTTGGCTGACTGGCAACTTTTGAAGAGTTTTGCTGGCTGAAGTGTGTGGGCACATGACGGGCAAGTCCTCCCTGAGATGCAAAGCTGGCATTGCACCCACCAACTACACACTAATGAGAGAAGAAAATGGAACAACTGCATCAGAGCACTGCACGGCAGTCAATCACAGGTTTCATAGATCTTTCAGTTTGCTTTTTCTGGCTCAGCCTCCAACACGTTAAAAAAAAAAGATGAACTCCTAATGACCATGCAATTTTAAAAATAGTAACAAAAGCATCTCAAATTTCCATCTGAACTTTGCAACTTATGACAGTTATTTCATGGTGCAATCACTTTTTAAAATGCTTTATTATATTCTACAGCAGAAAATTTATCTTGAACAACGCACTGAATAACTCTTTTCACAGAAAAACACAGAAGAATTTTTCCCCTACAGACCAGCATTAAATCCCCTTGTCCTTAGAAACACAGCACTGTTACTCTGTATTACCCCACAGTTCTACAGTCTCCTGTATTCAATACACTAGTGTTCTATAACCTCCCTCTTTCCATTGACAATAAAAAAAATTACATCCATATCCACATGAAATTTGACACAGCACTTTTTATAAATGGTATACAAGGTCAATCAGTATATTTCACTTGTCTAAAACTAACTTCAGTAACTGGAAAAATTTATTAACACTACACACGTTTATTTTGGGATGGTATAATTACTTCAGAAGTACTTAACGAAGAGATGCCATTTTCTTTGAAACAGAAAAATAAGATGAGCTCCAACAGAGAAATACAGAAATCACAAGATACATAAGACTAAGCCAGTAATACCCACAATAACTATTAGTATTTTTGTATTTGGTTTATATTCACATTCAGTAAATCATATAGTTGGAGTGGGAGGCACAAACCTTTTCTTTTGTGCTCTGAGCTTACAAGGGTAAAAGAAAATATAAGTATTCCATCATGAGCTACACAGAACTGTGTATCATCTCTTCACTGCAAACTGATGTGGCAGCTGCAACAGCAGTTCAGCAACAAGTAATGGTGCTACTACATACATAATACTAACTTTTCTCTGAGGACTAAAGAAGAATTTGCAAGCTCAAAGTAATCTGTCTCAAGCCTGCACATTTGACTGAAAGACAAGGTGACAGCAGCAGAATACCACTCAGCATGTTTTGTTCCTAACACCCAGCTGTGCTGTTTTCCAACTGTGGCTGTTAAAAAAAACCTGAAACGTCTATCTCTGCCTCAGACCTAGCAAACTTCTTTGATTATTATAAAGCAGGAATACAGTCTTCATAAAGAGAAATGTGTTATCCCCACTGACTTCATACTTGCTACAGGAATACAAGATTACATGATAATTAAATCACAAGAATAGGAGTATTTTTATTTACATGGTTTTTAGAAAAATTCCTTTAAGCTTGCTACTTTCTGAGCTAACTAAAACCATGTAATTCCCTGACAAAAAGCTTTAGGACAACATATGTGATTCTCCCCACCTCCTCCACTAATAAGCATCTCTAACAAAAACTTACCACCTTGCTCTGTTACTACCCAAGTTCAAACAACATCAATACTGTACATTTACACTGTAATGACTTACAGTAAGAAATCAGAGCATATCCATATTCAGAACAATACAAAGTATTCTTATCTCATTTACAGTATGGGAACTTCAATGCAATATTACAGCAAACTAATACTGAAGACAAAAAGTTCACTGTATTAGAGATGAACAAACTCAATTCACAGATATATATAAAATGTGTGTGTTTGACCAATTTTTTATTCTCCTGTTCTGAAGTCCTTGAAGCATCTGCTCTCTGGCTCACAAAAGCAGTTTCACAAAACTACACTAAGCAACTAAATCTAACCTTAAGTTTAGATTACATTAAGGTGCTACTGCCAAGCTTCTAGCTCTTTCTGATCCTACAAGCACTGACAAAAAGAAAATGGACACAAACTAAAGCTATATCCTTAAGTACGACCACACAGTAGGAAATTAGAAGTTCAATCTTTCCAAGGCCTTCCAGAGGTCAGAAATAACTTGATGTCTTGGTATAATGTATTTATTACCACTTATTCAAGTGCAGTATCAAAAAGCAACACATTCTGAATATACAAATATAGCAGTGGCACAATTCTAAAACATTTTAAAACACAAAGTTTTTAAGACTTTGTGTTATTTCTTGATAAACAAAAAGCACAATCTTATGACTATGATTTGACTCACAGTGTCAAAACTTCAGTTTTCTCTAGTGCAGAAGAAATAAACACAGATCATCAACACAGATTCACTACAGAAACTACAACTCTTGTTCTACCCAAGGTTGACTTTTAAAAGCCAAAACTTTAAGTCCTCACCACATGCAAACTGCAACTGGCAATTATCTTTTTCCAGAAAGACTACTTACAGTCTGCAGCCTCAGCATGAAATATCTGCAAAGATCATCACATTCACATGCTGAAGAGTTTAACACTATCAGATTGTATCATCAAATAATCAACAGCTGATATATCAAAGACGACAACAAATGTCTTTGTAGTGGACAGAAGACAGTAGAAGAGGAGAAAAAAATTCTTACCTGTTTTCTTTTCTTTTTTTCTCTAAAATAATATATCCAGCAATCCGTTACTAATGGATAAAGTCTCTTCTCTCCAAAGATAAAGGAGCAGTTCAGGCTGTCACTTCAGGATCTCTGGACGGTAAGTCACACCAAATCAGCTTCCCACCAGATAATTATACAGATCTAGAGGGCTTCTAATAAATCAAACTCAACTACTATGCACAACTTTACAGCAGTCTCAGAATTTTTCCCCCAAAACTTTTATCTCAAAATTTTGCATTAAATTTGCAATATGATAGGTTGGGTCCGGATTGGTGGATATGTTACTTCAAGAGAAAATAAGTCAACACGTAAGAAGTTTAATTTCTCCAGTGTACCCATACCCACCATTATTAATGGGCAACAATGACTTTAAGCAAGACATTAAACTATCTAGCAATAATTTTTTTTCCTCAAGTTCAAAATAATCAAATGCCCTATTAAAAAAATATTCGATGTGAAATTTTTTCAACAAATTCAATATTAATATTTTAGACATCTGGACAAACTCTACTATCTCATCATTTTAACACTGAAGCAGAACGTCTTTATGTTTTCTATCTGCGTTCTAATGAATAGAAGATATTCTGCCAAAAGAATAGTCAATACGAATTCCAAATGATGACTGAATTTACTTGGTTTTGCTTTCCAGATTTCAACAATATGTTACTCTATTAAGAGTCACATTAAGTGGATTTACTCCGTAATGAGTTTTGAAAGTTAGCTGGTAGAATGAGCACCGGGGTTCGGTTTTATTATTACTTTTCCCCCCATTTTATTTATTTATTTTTTTAAGCAAAGAACAGAACCCTGAAATAAATTTCTGTACTGTCATTTGATGTTGCTGCTGGAAGCATTCACCCTGCGAGCAAACCTTGCGTGACTGATCTTAAACATTAAGAGCACACCCACTAGATTCAGTATGTGAAAGCAGCTGGTATCATACCCACACAGTCTTGTGCTTATGGAGGATTGCTGTGAGCAATTATTTTGCTTAAAATCTCCCACACATTTGAGCTCATTTTCCCATTTGATCTTTCACTGTGCCTAACACTTTTTATTTGTTCATCTACATTACACGCTAAGAGTTCTTTTGGTATGTCTACAAGTAACTTTCAATGCCTTCTACAGCAGCAAATAGTGGTTCAAAAGTTTAAGTACCAGTGCAGTGCCACAGCACAATAACTATTCAACTGTTTATTTAAAACAGTCAAGTTTAAGACAATTCCTCCTAGGCTTGCCAAAATGTTACCAGCATCAGTTTTCTAACTCAGACTGTTCCTCTAGTTCCATCTGCATGTTCTGAAAGCCTAAAAGTCTAAGTTGTTGAAGTTAAGACAGGACCTCTACTACACAATGATACTCCTGATGTTCCACTCATTTTTTAAAAGATGCAAAAATTACACAAGTATATAGCTAAAGAATGTTTATATTTCTCTTTCAACTCTAGATATAAAATAATACACAAATGTGAACATACTAAATGTCTTCAGAGAAATAATTACATGCTCTGAGAACACTTTTATTAAATGAATGCCTACAACAACAAAAAGACCAAAGGAATTGCTTATAGAAGTCTGGTTCTAGCTAAGAGAAAACTTCCAGCAACACAAAAGCAAAAAAGACTTCAGGTACTAAGAAGAGTAGCATTAACAAAATGCCTAACAGCAGGCCATAGGCAGCCAGTTAAGTTCTCAGACCAAAAATTGGTTCTAGAAAACCAGTCTCTTTGCTCCTCTTGACAAGAGTAACAAATTTGGGAACAGCACTTGCCAAAAATATGATTAAGGAAGTATACAGCTTTGCAGAAATATCTGATTACAGACTGAGAACTAGCTACAGTGGCAAATGCCTCATTTAACTGACACACTTTTGCCTGAGGGAATCATGGTTACCCTGAGAGAATATTTTCTAAACAACAAATCAGTGATGACTGCTTCAAAAATACAAATCCATCCAGTATCAAAAACTTTGAAAAGGAGAGGAAATAAAAAACAAAGAAAGTCTAGGACTAAAGAGGAACAGAGGTCCAGAGTTCTATCCCAAAGATCTAGAACATTATTTTTGCATTAGCTTAGCAGATGAGTGAGATGTAAAATATCTCCTACTTAATAAATGTAGACATATGCTACTAGGAAGCTGCCCCATATAAAAAAAAAGGAACTAATATAATCTCAAAAATAGTTTTTTTTTTTTATTAGCTAATGTAACTTTTCCATGACATCGCTACTGCAATATTCAGGGGTTCACACTAAACCACACAAACATAAACCACAGAAGGAACTTATAAAAATATGAAACAATTGCTTCTGTAATTTATAAAAGGGTTCATTTCAGTGACAAATGAACCACACAGAGAGTTTATATGCATACGTGGACAGGGCAGGTAAACCCACAAAGAACTTTTAAAATGGAAGCACAGCAGTTCATTCACAGCAGAACACAGCTTTGAAATCAAAGGACAGTGTTACAGGCACCACAAAAACAGGGAATTAAACCCACGATGGGCAACTACACAAAATGAATTCATTCACAGGCAAAAGGTAGGCAGGAAGAGGATGTATCCTTCAACTGAATAGACCTGCAAAGGGCAGCTCTATACTTCAGTCCGTTCCCAAATGCTTTCCAATTTAATATTTTTGTCCCTTCTTTGACTAGAGATGAAGGAACACAGCAACCTGCCATATATTTATTAATCTCCTATCTTCATTAAACGATTATAGCTTTCTCATATCTTTACAAAAGTAAATTTTCTCTGCATTTTATAATCACCTACCTAGCTAACATCCTTTCTCTTTCTTAAAACCAACTTGAACAGTTCTTCAGACAACAGCACCAAGCTCTGTCATTTCCACTACCTTCTAAGCAAATTCCGCACAAATTCTGGTGTTCATTTATTAACGAAAGAGTAACTGACTTGGCATTTGTCACTGATTCCTCTAAACTGATAATGATTCATTCCTTTAAACTAGAAATCGAGTGTAACTTTACGAAGCAACAGTTTTTTGTTTTGTTTTGTTTTTTAATTTAGGGGTTTTTTAATTTAGGTAATCAAGAACAAGGTCTTCAATACAACTCTAACTTGAAGAACTTCGGCTACTGCTAGAAATCTGAGGAGTTAAGATTTGTAAGAACAGCTAAATGCAAAAATATTTTGTTTCTGAACTGACATAAAACAAAGCAACAGCTCATCCTGTTGAGTGTTATTTCTTAAGTGATTTTCTATCAAACAGATTTCAAAAGCTTGAAAAAAGTAAGGAATCAAGTGAAGAAAGGAGACTAGTTAGTTGGTGTCAGTTAGATAGGAGATTAATAGGTTATCACAATCACATCATGTGGGCTCTGAGGACTATATTCAGCATAAATGAATTGGGGAACAAAAGACTTTTACTAAATTCACACCACAATTATCCTCCATCCAAAGCTCCCAGGAACAGATTTGAAAATATAAAGATAAAATACAAACAGAAACACTTTAGACAACAGTAGGGATTAAAAGGAAATGGCACACTCTGAGCAATCCTAGCCTATGCTTTATTCTTTCCTCAAGTGTGACCAGGTGAAACTAGCTGGGGAAATAATCCACACTTAACACAAGATGTTTATTATCAGAACCAACTGTTCGAAATTGGAAGGCTTTAGCTTTAAAAGAAGCTAGCCAAATATGTGTGTGTGTATATATATATAACACTGGGATGTTAGTTTTACTCACTGGCTAAATAACTCTCCCAAGACTCAAGAAGTACTCTTTTTTCCTGAGGTACGTTCTCCTCTTTTAAACTCAATATCTCTAAATTGAGTTTCTTTGATCTGTAACAAGCAAGTGTTCAAACCTACTGGGAGACTCATCTATAAGACAGAAACCTGCCATTGCACTCTAAAGTACATCCTTAGTTCTAAAATGAGAAGAAAGAAGGTAAAAGTTTCCCCCAGTTACTCATTTTCAAGTTGATTCAAGGATTTGCAGTTATGATTAGATCAGTTACTGGAACAATCATATTTGAAAGCTTCTTTCAGAGGTCTATGATCCTTACGCTATAATTCCAAGAGCATGCTAATTTCATTCCTTTGAACAAAGAATACAGTAACTCAAGAACAAAATTTCCTTCCTGCTGTCCACTCTGAGAGAAACGTTCAGAGTAAACTAAGCAGTTTGAAAGGGGAAAAAATTTATATATATATAAATATATATATATAAATATAAATATAAATATATATATATATATATCAAAAAAACGCTTTCACCTGCACTGAACTATTTTTACTCTCTAGGTTTTGAATATAGTTTTTTGCTATAGCTACTATAAGAAGCTGTGCAGAAGCAGCAACTTCTTAAAGAGGTCACTGTAACAGAAAAGTACTTTTTAGTAATATAACTGCCCTAAAATTAAAAAAAAAAGTAGATGATGTTATGTGAAAAGACAGAAAACAGAAGTGGAGAAGCAGTGACTAAAACCTGATGGGCTGGGGCAAGGAAGGGGAAGGGAGGTATAAAATGCTACCTAGATTTAATAAATAAAAAAACCCACCCTCATTCACTTTTCAAATCGTAGATGGAAGAGCTTCAATCTGAAGTAGTGTGGGTGAAACTTACCATCAAGTGATCCAGGACTGACAGCTATGAACTGCCCCAACTGTATCCATAAGAGGATGAAGCAACTCATTAATAACGGATTGGTGGATATGGGAATGATAAACATTACTATACCTAGAAATGCAGGTACAGATTAGGGGGAAAAAGAAAGAGAAAGTTAGAAAATACTATGCAGGAAATACAGTCAGCTCAACGGTCCTGCATTCCTGACTTCCTTATTATTCTCAGAGAAGTTAACCACACACAGACACTGACTGTTTCAACTGAATATTGTTAACAAAAACAGCTCATTCAAGCGCAGACCGCGCACCATCAGGCATCATCCAAAGTGTGAAGCACGAGGCAAAGCATCTCACTTTTACACTGTAAACAGCTCAATTTGGAAAAGCACAAAAAACTGAATGCAAGCATTATTTTGCTTCAGATTACCCTACCATTTACAGGTTAAAAAGAACAGGAACAGAGAAGCAATATCTTCATTTGCGCTTCATAACAGAACAGAATCTTTGGGCACTATCATGTCAAAAGTGCAAGTTTACCTCACTTGATAAGCTTTAACAAATCCTCCTGTGACAGCATTTTTCAATTAATACATTATATAAGAAAAAATGAATACGATTGCTCTTAAAATAAAGGATAATATACCTTGCTATGAACCTTACCTTGAAAGGTTTGTCCCCACTGTGTGTCAGCATATGCCTCTGCAACCAACTTTGACTTGTTGAAGGTGTATTATATACTTTGCAACCTTTCCACAAGCAAACAAACACCTGATAAAGTAAAAACGTGGTCAGTTCACACAAGTCAAAGAAAACAGTAAAAAAGATTAACAAAGAAGCCTGCTTCTGCAATTCAAATTAGTTCAAACAATTTTGAATCAACCAGTTATTCTGCAACATAATTCTCATCCCACCAAGGCAAAAACAACTGAAACCACAAGTACTCAAATATAAAACATAAAAAGCCAGGCGATCCTGCAGATAAACACAATTAAGGGCCTCAGCTTGCAGCTTGCATTTGCACTGTATATCAGTATCGCCCAAGTACTGAGATATAAAATTTTTGGTTGATGAAATGTACGTTTTCTGGATAGCAAAAATATAAAGGATAAAATGATTTCATCTTATAAGCAAGAAATAACTTCATTCTTTAAGAAGGCAAAGTTGAAGGCTTAATTAAAACTCAGTTGTTTAAATATAAGTTTTATAGTATAAAATACTGGATAACTCTACTTAAGGTTTTAAGCTCACTTCCTGATGAATAAAGTTCAAATCTTCCATAGGATTTAAAATCTATGGGTGTTTAGCTATTTCCGTGTACAGATTAGTCACACGCACAATAGTGCATTAAAGGGAGTAGAACTTACTCATGCTGCTTTTCTCTCTCTCCTCTCATTGTGTCTATCTATAACCTAGAGAATAAAAAAGCTCAATGAACTTGGCTTTCATCAGAAATTCCTCAACAAGTCTGCGTGTGAAGGGAGGTACAGCCCCAATTTTTAGCAGCAGAATACAGTCCCCAGGAATAGCATTGTCCAAAATACTCACAGAATACCTTTCAGAACTGCAAGCAACTAATTGGATTTGAGTTTCTTGTTCTCTTTCAGAGATTAAAAAACTGAACCTTCAAAAGACTGTACTTTCAAAACAAAAGAATAGCCAGAGGAGTGCTATGTGCTTGCTATGTAACATACAGATACCCCAGCTTACTAATGCAAAGCTGGAAAACCTTGTACGCCTATGTGACTGATCAAGGTCTGCTGACCCATGAGGCCTAACTTTTTGATGCTTTGGTGTCTGCTGCTTCTCAGCTTTAGTATCTCCCTGTAGGAGATACTAAATTTTCAGATTCCTGGTACTGAAACAGTTCCTTAATTGTCCCAGTATCTCCATCATCAACTGCAGAGCATTCAGGAAGAAACTACTATGAAACAACAGGTTGTTGAAACACAATCTCTGCAGAAAACATGCATTTGGTTTTACAGCAACGCACAAGAAATTCCAGCAAGGCTTTTGGGAACACGTATCCAAAGGATGTATCCAAACTATTTCTAACAAAACATTTCAGGGAGGTAAAACTATTATTCCATTAGTGTATCCTGGACATTCATGATTCTATACGAAGAGAAACCGTTATCTTCATATTAGCTTAGAAAAAATACACATTACAACCATAAAAGCAGCGTGATAAGCATGCTTATAAATTTCCAGTGAGCATTTACTACTACTTTTCTTCATGTTTATAGTCACTGAGCTGACTAAGTTTTGAAATCCAATGAAAACCCCCAAGAACATGCCACTACTTAACCGCCTCACCAGCAGATGGCGAAACAATCCTTGGAAGAAAACAGCCAGCATCATTCCCCTGCCAGAGCATCCAGTGGAGAAACTTTCCAACAAATAAATCAACTCCACCGGGGGGAATAAAAGAACTGAACACAACAATCAGGCACACAGCGTTACCTACAGGTGTCTCTTTCAAAAAGATGAATGCAGTGGCATTTTCTAAGTAAAAATATCTACAAATCACACCACACTGAACATAAACACACTGCAGCATGGAACATTTTTCAGATTTCTCAATCTCTTCTTGAGAAATGAAAACGGGTCACGGGTGGGACAAGGGTCACCAAAGATGCATTTGCATGAAATTCCACAGGATACTGATACATCTCATCCACTTAGTTGTTTCACCCAAGATACACGTAACACTTTTATAAACCTACAAATAGAATTACAGAAGTCTATCTCATGGGTGACTAAGAAGCTGGCACATTGGTCAGATGATTCTGCCTGGAGTTTGGACTGAAAAAAAGTCACTAAATATCAAGCTGAAAGTTCAGTCATAACAAAATAACACTAGCTAAATGCAGCCAATGAGTCACAGCCACCACTATGACAGAATTAAAGAAGTACAGAATTAACATTACACCACTTGGAACTTATTTAAAACCTTAAAATTGTGAGACCTACCAAAACCGCACCCTTAAACCAGGTATTAAACTGAAATATGTACTTCAATTTTAAAAAAAAAAAATACTAGATGCAGTTACATTGAAGGTGTAAGGCCTGCCATCAGTACAAACAGAACTGTTTTGCTAAGAACTGTACTCCCAAAACAACCAGTCTTACTTCTATCTTATATTTATCCATACATATTTTATTACTAACAAGACTCCCATTGGTAAAAATAATCAAGATGTGACTTAGCCTGAGTTAACATGCAGCAACACATACACTAGAAGTTACAAGAAAATTAATTCCAAGTATTTCTATGTAAACCAGCATTTCAGGATGCTGAGAAATTACTAAATCTATTAAAAATTCAATAGATTCAATTATTTTATTAAGAACATATTTTCTTAAAGCTAGCTATTCAAACAAAACCACAGAATGGAAAAATAGAGTGAACTGCGTAAAACACAACAGCTGAATACCCAATACCACATTGCTGAGGGCCTAACCTCAGTTGTCACTAGCTACAGAATGGATATTTTTTAACATAAAATTACTACTGTCATTAAGAAGTGCAATATCAGTAACTAAGGAAGAAAAGAAATAACACAAACCCCTCCTCGCTGACCATCCACGTGTATGGAGCGAATATGATCTGCCAAATCCGGGCTGGAGCTGAAGCAAGCGTGGCAGTGATCCCAACAACAGTTATAAGCAATGCTTTTTGCAGAGGAGGCAGGAACTCCTTGTCCATTCATCATCACCGGAGTTGAACGTCCACTGGAAATTGTGCTGTCTACATCCATAATAGTGCTGCTTATGCTGTAAGAAGAAAGTTCGTGTTTGTTACAAATTTTATTTGTTCCATTAACGTTATGGCACTGCATCAGATACATTTAGGTCAAAAAGAATATCTTACACAAAGTTATTATGGTTCATCACCTTAAACAAAGAATTTAGTCAGGAAATAGCCACTATCACTCTACTGTATAACTTATGGACAGCAGCAACAAAAGACAGGGCCGGAAAGTTCTACCCCACTCAGTATCTTGCCAGAAAATCTTGTGTGGTTGCAGCTACTTCTAAGCCACATCACTCATTCCTTATTTTTACTCAAGGGATGAGAGAAAAGCATGCGTGGTCAGACCAGAGTATCTACACCTATATCCACAACTGACCCTGAAGCTTTACAGGATGCTGAAGACTCCCACACTTAATTATTTGCTCTGGCAGTCTGCATGTCTATTACATGCACAGAGCAAATTAATGATTTGACCTTGTTTTGGGTTACTGGTTTGACAGTTTTTTGTTTTGTTTTGTTTTTTTGAGGAGGTGTGGGGAAGGCTGAGGAAGTAGCTTTTGCAAAGAAGTTAGCAACAACTGCAGGAACATATGGACAGCAGGGTCATTTTTATCAGATGGTCTGTTATGTATCATGACAGATACAGAGCCAAGAATGAAACTGGACCAGAAAAAAAAAAACAACCTGAAGTGCTCTTTCCATATTAATCTAAGAATTATAAAGAATTACAGAGGTAGATGGATGTTGCTCCTGGATAAAAATTAAATAGCTACAAACATGCTTTTTTTTTTAAACCTAGTAAACAGGCTCATTGCCTTTTAGAACCCTTTATGTTTGTCTTCCATAAAGCCACAGATTAGAGGACAGTTCATCTCTGAAAGGATCTCTGAGAGCTAGTCAGTCAAATTTCCTGCTCAAATACAAGCAAGATCAGATTGCTCATGGGCTTCTACAGTTAACTTTTTATTGGGTATTTTCAAAGCCTGAAGTTTCTCTTGCCTTTCTGAACTGTTTTTCCAAACATCTGATTAACCTCATTGTGGAAAGAGGGAAACATTTCCTAACATCTCATCAGAATTTCTAGTGTTGCAACTTCAGTCTGTCGTTATCTTCTTCACTTTACAGTTGACAACACAGCTCCTCCTTTGCTATACATTCCTTATCAGTAATAAAACAGCAATAACCCTCCCATTCTTATTCTACAACTGAAGAAACCCAACCTCTCAGCCTCTCCATGCACAGCATTTACTTCAGCTTTCTAGCCAGCTTGGGGGCACTCCAGTATGTCACTATCCTGGAGGCATCTGTTCAAATGGACAGAGCAACCCAGATGCAGGTAAAGAGAAAGGACTACTTCTGTTGACCTAATAGATACATCTTTTCTAGTACAGTCTAGTATGTGGCACTGATATTTAGTGTCTTTACATAAGTCTTTACTCAGTCTTCTGAATAACATGCAAGGAAAAAATAAAAATCAAGTGGCATTACTTCAAAAGAAATGTTGTTCCATATTTCTGATGCCATACTCACTACCATTCTATAAAATATTTTAACATTTTAACATGAATGACACAAAAACTGCACCATTATTCAAAATTAGAGGATATTACCAGTACATCTGCTCTTTTGCTTTAAAATAATTTCACAGAATGGCCAGGGTTGGAAGGGACCTCAAGCATCATGAATTTCCAACCATCCCGCCACATGCAGGGCCACCAACCTCTACATTTAATACTAGACAAGGCTGCCCAGGGCCCCATCCAATCTGGCCTAGGAAACTCATTTCATCATACTTCTTTTTTCCTTTTACCACTGCTAGCTAGCATCTTTTTCCTGATTTCAAAATTCTAGTTTCCCTTGCTCGTTTTTCCCCTCCTCAACCATAGGCATTTCATCACGTTTGTCAATATCAAATTTCATGCTTTAGTTATAACAACAGACTCCCTTTACAAAGCTTTCCAGTTAGAACATATCCTGAGCAATTCCCTTAGGAAAAAAAAAAAATGCAAAGTTCTTGAGACTTTGTCAACAGGTTTTTGCTTTTACAGAAGTCTATTAAACATGAATTTGCTAAGTATTATATAAATTCCATCTTCTATTTTTCAATTAAAAAAAAAAGACCTAACTGCTTACAAGGCATGCCTTCTCCCCATGAAAGCCACACTAGCTTCTTTCTGCTACAGGACATTTTTCTACATGCCCATTATTTATTTTGTTCCCTTTTCTATATCCTCAACATGTACAGCTTTCCATGCCCCACATCTCACCTCATCTTCTTTCTTCTGTACACGTAGTAGCCTTGGTTCCTTTCATAACACAAGCTCACAGTGATAAAGCAACAGTGACCAACAGAAGCCTAAAGATACGGTTTTGAACCTGTTCCATGTTTCTGTCTTTTCTCATAAGTCTAACTTAAAATCAACAGAACCTTCCAAAAATGCAACTGGAGCTGACTTGAAGCTACAGGCCCAACAATACTAAGAGTCTCTAACTACAAAATACTAGTAACAGCTGTTAGCACCTCTCTAGGAAGATACCAAACTTTAAAGTATAAAGTACGTAGCAGCAATCATATTTTTCCCCCAGTGCCAGGTCCGTAACAGATGTACCAGGAGACTGACATTTCCACCTTCCTTATCTGGTACCTATGCCAAGAGTTATTCCTGAAAGTGAAATCTGTAAAATCAGGTTATGAAAGCAAAAACTACTGACCGCCAGCAGTCTGGCCTTGTGGTTAAGACCACCAATGGTATCCTGGGGTGCACTAAAAAGAGCATGGTCAGCAGGTCGAGGGAGGTGATCCTCCTCCCTAGTCTGCCGAGGTGAGGCCACATCTGGAATACAGTTCTGGGCTCTTCAGTTCAAGAAAGACAGTGAACTTCTAGAGAGAATCCAGTGGAGGACCACAGAGATGATGAGGGGCCTGGAGCACGTCCTTAGAAGGAAAGGCTGAGAGACCTGGGGCTGTTCAGCCTGGAGATGGGCAGGAATGAAATGAATGGGGCCAGGCTCTTTTTGACGGTGCCTAGCAACAGAACAAAGGGGAATGGGCACAAACTGGAACACAGACAGTTCAATCAGAACATGAGGAAAAATTTCTTTATTGTGAGGGTAACAGAGCACTGTAACAGGCTGCCCAGAGCAGTTGTGGAGTCTCCTTTGGATACATTCAAAACCTATTTGGACACTTTCCTGTGCAACCTATGGTAGGGAAGTCACTTTAGCAGAAGTGCTGTACTGGAAGATCTCCAGAGGTCCCTTCCAATCCCTATGTCTCTGTGAAGAAAAATAAGGTTACTTGATAACAAACAGTTCCTCCAATACATCCAAGTTCCAGCGTTATCCTAAAAATTTTCTCTAAGTCAGTGTTCAGAGATAGTTTTGAATGTGTATGAGATGGCACACAGCCTGACCAATTCTGAATATAGTACTGTGACACTGACCCATGGTTCCAACAGGGAGTTGCTTAATCAAGGACAGCAAAGCACAAGTGACCTATTAATACAATATCTGCTTCAGATCATTTCAAGCAGATAAATCACCATAACTTTATCGTGGTTGACAGGTAGTAAAGCATGGAGTTTTATCCACATTTTAAACAGGAGCTAAAGCTTCCAAGATTTGTACAGTCGAGTCTATGTTTCTATATCCACTGCAAGCATTAGGACCATTCTCAAAAACCCCACACAAACGCATTGGCAAACACTTGACTTGTAAGAAGGGGTATAGATCTGATAACCAGAAGGACAGACCAACAACGATTATTCAGCATGGTTCTCTCAAAGATTCACTGCTTTTAAAGCCTGGTCTGAATGGTGAAGAATAACAAGAAACACAACCCAGTACAAATTCTCTGAAGGACAAAGTATGCACATCTGCAGACGTGTTTGGTTTCACCACTTCACAAGCATGCAATCTGAAGAATTTCTCTAAGATGTTATACAAAAATTCATTGAGCAACCTATAGCGTAAGACAGCTATTGATGTTCTAAGTGTAATGGAACAAACATTGACTTTACAATACAAAACCACAGGTCTCTTAATTTTTACAGATCAGGAAATGCAAATTCAAGGGTTTTTTTTTTTTTTTTTGGTTGTTTTTTTTGTTTGTTTGTTTTTTGTTTTTTAATTTTCAAAATGCTATTCTACTTGTAGAAAACTATCCTTACTTCTGAAGAAAAACATGCAGGAGCTGGAACTAGTGATACTGATCCAGCAAAAGATTCTATAATAAATAGGTGTTTTAATGACACAAGAAACCAGCAACACTTAGAAAGCTAATCTGATTGTAATATTAAATGTTTGCTTTAACTCTAATAGCCTAAGTGCTTGTAAAGACTAACAGATTAGAATTGCATCCCTGGAGGTATTTAAGACAGGTGTGGACATGACACTAAGGGACACATTTTAGTGGTGGGACTTGCTAAATCAGGTTGACCATTGGACTTGATGATTTTGAAGGTCTCTTCCAATCTAGATTATTCAACGGCTGCTATCAAAATTAAGTATTAGAAGAACTGGGATAAAAGAGGGTTGTCCATAGCATTTCAAAACAAGTAGCATATAGAATTTCTTGGAAGTTTATCTTCAAGTGTTACATTGGACCACAGTTCTTCAATGTATTCAAGACAAAGTAAAAAGGAAAAAGGAACTGAAACCCAGCTTGGTGATAGTAGGTCAGCACTTCATTTAACAGAAGTCCTTCTGTTCTTCTAGCTTGCGTAACTAAGACATTAAAAGTATAGATGAATAGTGCTGTAACAGGGCCTAAACAGCTTAACTGCTTGCAAAACAAAATCATCAGGGTCACACAATAAGGGATCATTTTCTGGTTGTTCTCTCAACAAGCTCCCCTAAAAAACAAGAAACACTGCTCTGATATTCCTTTTCTAAAAATAGCCAAATAAAAAAACCCTCAAATAGTCTTTTTATTTTGTACCTCGAAAAGCAATCAATTTTAAGTTATCAGCTGCCTAGCAGTACTCCAATAATTGAGTGGGGTTTTTTTTTGTTGTTTTGTTGGTTTTTTTTTTTTTTTTTTAAACTTTTACTCCATCTCACTTAGTGAGTTCTGGGTCAGTCAGGAAAGACTATGAAAAGAATCAATGAAAGACCAGCAACATCCTTCCTCTCTGGCATCTTTTATACAGCAGAAGCACATGCACATTTTTCTATTAGGCCAGAGAAAATATCAAGAAGCTTTTCAAATAAAGTTTGTAGATAGATCATATCAGAGGAAACACTGACTTGGAAGACCACTTGACTTTCAATTGCTACTTCAAGATCAAGGAGAAAAATGATGATGAGTTTCGTAAACAGAACTGTGACTGCTGCTTAAGTCTATGAAGATTTAATTGTAACACTTTTTCCTCAGTCTGCTGATTTACCTGCTGTTTACTGGGATCTCAAAAAGGGCACGGGAGCAACGTGTGTCTGCACACATCCCATCTTTTTGCCTAGCCCACTACAGTCCTGACCTGAAGCACATCAACCCAGCCCAAACAGGGCTGGACTACTACAGCAGCGTCTGTGTATCTTTCAATCTCTGAATAGGGCTTTCCAATCCAATCTGACCTTGGATCATGCTGAGCAGAAAAAGTTCCATAACAAAAGGGAAGGTAGTAGTGGTAAGTACATCTCCTTCTGCTCCACTTTCTTTTTGCTTTTTCCTTTAATATCCACAGAGCGTGTAAGTGAGAGCGTAATAACACGCATCAGAGAACAACGCAAAGTAAAGAAAGACATTCTGGTAAACTAAAGGTAAAGAAAAGATATTGAAACAAACTGTAGCTAAGAAATTGAAAACAATTTTTTCCCTGTTCTTTTTTTCCTCCCCTCTAAGTCCTTTTTCCCCAGCCGCGAGATCTGTTTAAATCCTGACTGCCACTATCAAAGCAGAATGACACTAGTTCAACTTAAGCGCTTGTGGCATTCCCCTATTGCTAGTGACAGACAGGTCTGGGTTTGCTCCCGAGCTGTAAGCAGGCTTCAGCTCTATTGTAATAGATCTATAGACCATAGCCTGATGAAGAACATTAGACATTTGAGTTTCAGAGAGTTCAACTCAGGGGTCATCCCAAACAATAGAGCATCAAAAACAGTCACTGCTGGAGAGAGCCTGCATACACAATAGCTGTTTTTAAGAAGCATCGTTCAAAAGACTGACTAATTACTAAAATTTAAAACTGTTACAGCGAGCACAACGTAGTCTTCCAGACTGTTTTTCCCTACTTTCATCCTAATCCAAGCACCAGAATGAACCTTAAGTTAAAATCACAGCCCTAGGGGCAAGAACTGAATACTGTTCCAAATCGCCTCTCTACACCAACACCTAATTTTACCAAGTCTGCAAATGCTGGCAAACAATGCCTTCCAGATGTAGCAAGGTAGAACGGAAAGTATTGCATCTTCTCAGAAGAGCTGAACCTTTTCTTTTATTATGGTCAGCAACTTTGAAATGAAACTGACATTTAAAGTGCATTCATTAAGCAACACAATTAACGTAAGCTAAAGGAATTGTTACCTCAAAGGCACTGTTGGAGGTCTTATTTTTACATTTTAGCTAAATATAATCACATTGATAATGAGGATGTATTAAGACATTTATTTAAGCATCACTTTCATGTTTAAACGTTCATACCTGCACAATCTATGCTGAATGTGAATCAAATGCATCTAACTGATTAATTCAGTCCAAAGCATGTTTAGAAACAATCCTGAGGCTGAAACATTAGCAATAATAAATAGAGCAGCAATTGTTAAAAACACACAAGGTCTCTTCTAGCATATTCAGTCTTGGATTATTATTTTCCTTAAAGGATCTGAACAAAATTAAGCTATTGTTGGAATTGCATAAGTACAAGTATTTCCTTTTGAGGGAAAAAAAAAAATCTCCAAATTCATCCCAATTTAAAATGCACATATTTCAAACCACATAACTTACCACATGCACATTTGGGCACTAACTGCTGTGCACAGTTAAATGTGAATGAAAATATAATGAGCCTGTGATTTAATGCATTACAAAAAATGGTGTATTGCACATCATTCCTGACACACACTTAGCTCTCTGAGTTGATTGATTTCCTCACAACTGCAAGTAATCCCTTCTATTGAATTTAATGAATGAAACGCCCCAATTTCTCCCCCCCCCCCTTTTTTTTTTGGTTAATCTTTCAGAACAACAGACAGTGGGGTTTAGAAATAGTATCAACAAAAAAACAGAAGCAGCAAGAACAGCATAACTGTATTTTCACTTTCCATGAGACCCCATTAGCCACCGGGTACCAAGCACATGCACAAAAGCCCAATCAATTTACAACTATATTTTTAATGTCTGCTACACATATTCCCCACAGACCTTAACTGAAGTAACCTTCCCTCAGGCAAAATTCAGACCTAACAGATGGGCCTTACACCAGGCCCTTGAGGGTCAACAAGCAGTTCTGTCTGATCAACAGGAGCTCACTGCAGAGTTACAGTACCTCCACTGAGAATGCTCAGCATCCAGTCCCCAGATGTTCAGTACGTAAGCAAAAAGGACCCAGATGATCGCAGCTACCATCGAGGGAAATGACTTTGATGGTTCCTATCATAAATAACCTCATCTTGCAACACAATAATTTTAAAACCACCACAGATTTCAGGGAACATACACTGCAGCATTGCTAAAACCAACACTACGGAGCAGCCATCAAGCCACACTAAATGTGACTAATCTTCTAAAATACATAGTGCTGATCAAGTTGTAAAGCATCAAACCTACAAGAAGATTGCCTCTGACTAGATAAAAGCATAATTAACATTCAAGAATCCAAACACTACAAATCTCACTGGAAGTAGGTGAATATTTTAAGGATAAAAACACCCTGCTAATTTTATTTAGCTTCACTAGCCTGTGAAATACCTTTCATTTCAACATGAAGCTTCAGCTACTTTGTTTCGATCCATATGAAGGAAGCTTAAGGACGACTGAACTGGAAAGAGGAGAAATATAAAAACAAACAAACAAAAAAACCACTCAGAATAATGGAAACCAAATAGTAGATGTTTCTTACAACAGCTTCAAGGGTTAAAACCTGGAATTCCAAAAGAAAAGCTTTTACAATGTGAAAGACCAAATCACAATTAGGTACTAATCCCAAAACAAAACAAACAGCATCAATCCGGATCATTCAATTACAAATGCCAAATCAAAACAGAACAAAAACTGAAAGGAAAAAAAAATTGAGGTGCTTAGCGACACATCAGAGCTCTACATCGCCTTCACACTGCTAGGAAAAGTCAAGAGAGAAAAGATTCACGAGCTTTCCAAAACAAGCAAAAGTCTGAGGCACAAAACAGACCACATAGCAGCTTTCCTGCTTTTTTAAAGCCAACAAATTCAGAAGTTATTTACACTATCTCCTATAGACTTCCTATGTAACCAATATTTTAGTGAAGACAAATCCTCACGAAGCTTGAAAAATGAGCAAGTGATCAATCCTGAGCTCCTACCCTTGACAGAAAACTCAAGCATCTGTCTTAGGATTTTTCCGTAACACGTCTATAATTTCTAAACACAGGAGCAATGATACATTCTCCAACTAGCATCACGTTTAACTCTTATTTCATGTTCTATTTTCAACAATAGGATGCGTAGATCAAAGCTGCAAAAAACTGAAGCAGGAGACAACGTTAGAGGTACAACTGACCTTAGTACTGCTCACCTTAACACCCCAAATTACTAAATTGGCCCTTAAGTCAAAAGCAGGTAAGAATAAATTCATATGGCTTTGCATTAAGATCCTGCCTTTGCTGACTTTCAAGGAATATTAAGTAAACTTCACTACCAACCTCTTCACAGTGCTTATTCTATCAGAACAACAAAAATCAGGATTACCAGTATTCAGTAAAACACAGTGCTAAGCACAGCTATACACAAGTGTCCAAGCAGATTTAGATTTCATTGCGTTACGATCTCCAAATGATTACGCCAAGTTAAAAGTGAGATTAAAACAGCTCACAAAACAAGAGACCACCATGAGCCAGCGGAACTTGAACACTCACTTGATCTTTTTTGTTCTCTTTCCTGTCTGGTGAGTTTGATGATTTACACAAGCAACGCATATGCTTCTACTACTAAGTTTCTAGAATTATCAATTTAATTCTCCAAACCGAATGCTTGTGTTCCATAAGCAATTCAGCTCCCCATACTTTAATGGACACAGTTTGACTGCAGCACAGAAATGCCATAAAGCTTTGGAGCTCCTGCAAGTGTATTTTGTTTGTTTGCTCTTTCATTTATCCAGCAAGTAACCCATAGACAATCTTCAAAGCAGACAGGAAACAGAACTACCTGCATTTCTAACAAGTTTTTTGTTGTTGTTGTTAACTGTTTTTGAATAGAAGACATCCAAAATAATTTCTTAACTGATAATCATCAGTTTACGAATTTAAGAAAACACACTACCAGTAAGAAAATTTTAGTGCATGCACATAAATCACAATCAAAACAAAAACAGACTGCAGAACGCTAAATGGCTAAAAAGAGGATAGTCCACATAGCAACAACAAACGAGAATACATGGATGAAAAAACAAGCCAGAACTAAGTGAAGTGTAAGTCCATCACTGTGCTTTGAGTCAGTATCGTCTGTTCACACCTGCTTTAGCAACTCCTATCCATAAAGCCCACTGATAACCGGACAGCACAACTCCACAGCTGTTCAGAGGCAAGGAAAAAAAACCTAATCAACACCAAAAAAAAACAGTGGATGTCAGCAAAATTATTTTATGAAAGTTGAGGGGAATTAACCTAGCAAGTAAGAGATGTATTCTAAAAACACTAAAGATAGTAAAAGAAAAGTGTAGGACTTGGTGATATAACATTTTCCAAAAGCATCTTTGGTGTGTTTCTAACTTTAAGTGAGAAGCAACAGCAAGGCAACTTCTGAATAAGCAGAGGGGAATGGAAGGAAGGAGAAAGACCGTGATAACCCAAACTGCATGAGTTAAGAAAACACTAACTCCCTTACAAGCACTTGTCTCCTTAGTCATTTGGATGCTTTAACTTTTCTCCAATTAAACCTATACTTCACACAAATTAAGTTATTCTGATGCAAATTTCTCATAAGGAAAAGACCTAAGAAATGTTCTGTGCTGCTCTGGCCTCACCTTGAGCACTGTGTGCAATTTTGTATGCCACAATATAAGAAGGACATAAAACTATGAGAGAGCACCCAAAGGAGGGTTACAAGGATGGAGAAGGGTTCAGAGGGCAAGACGTGTGTGTGAGTAGCAGCTGAGGCCCCTTCGTTTCCTCAGCGCAGAGCAGAGGAGCTGAGGGGAGGCCTGATGGCGGCTGCAGCTCCTCACAGGGAGCGGAGGGGCAGCGCTGAGCTCTGCTCTGTGTGACAGCGACAGGGCCCGAGGGAACGGCGTGGAGCTGTGTCAGGGGAGGGCAGCTGGGGGTGAGGGACATGGAAGGGGTTGCACAGGGCAGTGGGCACGGCCCCAGGCTGATGGAGTTCAAGTGGCATTTGGCCAGCACTCTCAGATACAGGGTTTGGATTTTGGGTGGTGCTGTGTGGAGACGGGACTTGGATTCAGTGATCCTTGTGAATCCCATCCAACTTAGGATATTCTCTGATTCTATACATCAATCCTAAAAGCCTGCAAAACTATTTATTGAATATCTGAATGGGTATATTGCTGAGAAATCAACCTAGGAGAAAACACATCAGTCAGGGAGAGAATTTTCTACAGTGTGACAACTGGTAGTATTTAAAAACATGTTTTGAAATTCTTCTTGAAGCAGATGCTAATTTTAGAGTAAAGCTGTTTCTAGATTAGGTGTAAATACCAAGAAAAGGGAACAGTATTGCAAGCACTTCATTTTAACAGTATTAGACTGGGAGAAGATAGAAAAGCACTTCAAGACAGAAATCAAAGAATTTAAAATAGCAAACATGTACAGGAAACAAAACACAGCTGAGAAAGTGTGTTATGAATCACCACCTCTCCTGAGCTGCTTCCATTCTCCTGGATCACCTACTTTGATTATTTAGATTGTCAGCCACAGAGTACTTGGGCTTATGCATTTACAGAACAAATTCAGGTCATCACCTGAGCTGTAGCATGCAGATCAACAAATAGCGAATACAGTGAGGAAACCTGGAATGCAAAACGTCAGAAGAGCAGCACAAAGTACAACAGATTAAACACGCACGCTTTGTGAGATGACAGCAACAAGCACATATTCAGAAGCACTACATATGTCTAGAAATTGTAAGTGGCTCTACGTTAAAGATAACGTAGTAACACTTTCACTTCCGGGAAACCATTTATTTCCAACTTGATCATCTCCTTGGAGAGTTAGGAATTTAAATCTTCACTGAAACACATTCAGTAGTTAAATGAGCTTTTTTTAAAGTGTGCTTTCCACTTCTGAGAACAATATTTAATACTACATCTAATCAGTACTGGAAGTTAAAAGCCTTCAGGTACAATGTCAAAGAAATGCCACCAGTTGTCACCATAACAGCCTCATTCTCCCAGCCTCAGGATGGCTACTCCCACCCCAAACACAAAACTCGAAAAACAAGCACACATCAAAATGAACAGAGAAAGAAAGAGGAGACCAAAACTCCCCTTCCTATTTCAGTTACCCCTCCTATGACAGGTTAGGTTTGACTTAGAGAAAGACACAGACACAGCAGTGTCTGTGAAGCACCAACTTCATACTTCACTGCAGAGTTGCTAACTCTCAAGTAGTAATCAGGCATCGAAAGCAGAGAAACTAGAGAAGCAGAACTCCACTAACAGATTCAGTTCATAACAGAAAGATCTGAAGGTGTGATTTCGTTCTGTTGGACGCTAATTAAGTACCACTTGTATAATTCATCTAAGCTACAGTTTGGCATTCAAGTCAGCCTCAGGAAATCTACCCGTGATGTGACAAAAGTAGTTCTGTTTGAAACGAATAAAACTCACTTAGAATTCTCTGCTTACTGCTGGTAATTAAATTGTTTTCTTTGGGCTTTAAGATCTTTCATATGTGGAGCCTGAGTTACAAATACAACAAAATAAACTGTAATAATCAAAATAGGGACTTCATTGCAATTTTACTGAAGAACTGGTAATTTGCACAAGGTGATGCAAGGAACAACATTATTAAGTAGAGACTCTTTATGCCGCACTCTTATTAAAGTACACTTAATAGCACAACTATACATGGTGCACCCACAACTACAGAACTTTCATGATGGTATCAAATCTTTTGCTTTTTTATCACTATCACAGAACTCTGCATATGCCCTAGGTAACACCCTGCTAATGAAAGCATCCATTATAAGCAATTAACTGCAGAAGTTTCGGAGAAGATATTTAAGACCTTACATTCTAGTATACAGAGAACTGCGCAGTGAAGAAAATGCGGGGGGGAGGGGAAGCAACACCACATCTTGACTGAGAGGCTGCACATTTCTTTCCTCGATGATTTATTTTTTAGTTTTGCAAAATCACAACCTGAGAAAGGCAAACTCTGCTTTAATGCACCGCAAAACAAATGATAGATAGCAGGCATAATATGGAATGTTCATACTTCATTTTCTAAGACAAAGATATCTAAACACATCCATTTTCTAAGCATGAACAACTTTGGACACCAGCATACAAAGTGATGACAATGAACAAGTCATATTAAAAAAACTGCAACTTTCAGAATTTTCTAGAACTGCCACTTAAAAAAAAAAAAACAGAAAATGGAAACCTTGCTGTTCACACAAATAAGTTCCTTGCTCTCCTCTGTTCTCCACTGCTGCACGAGTTAGCAGAGTTTACATTCCCATCTATTTCAAGAATTCCTCACAATTATTTGCCTCCTTTATGGCAGACACCGATTTCTCACTTCCTGCAGGCTTAGATCTCACATTTTCCTCAAGTTATTACATGTAATTCATCTCCAAACATAACAAAAAGCGCATCTCACTTTTCTCCCCTTGCAGGAAATCCCTCCATGATGCATCTGCTCCCTTCTAAATCCCATCCTCACTTTTCACCCTGTAACAAATTCCTCTTACCATTGCCACACCTCAACTGTGCTTAGACTTATTCCCATACTGCTCTCTTCCACGTCAGCTTTGTATATTGCTCATTTCCCCACCACTGTTCTCTAATTGAATTGCATTTTGGTTTTGTTATTTAAAAAAGGGTGTAAATATATTAAAGCTATTGGAAAGACACACAGATCTGAGTAATACTGCCTACAATGGAATATTTTTACTGCATCACCCAGAAAGTCAGCTTACCCAATGAATGAGTAATTCCAGAAATGAATTATGTCACATCACTGCCAAATGGATGCTCAGGCTGCACACAACGCACAGCTTAGATGGGAAGTGGAGAGAGAGAATAAATAAAGAATTGCAGTTCCTTCCACTACTACTGGGAAATTCCCTGAAGTTGCTCACCAACCAAAACCCATATTCAAAAGTTACCAGACTTTATGATGTCACAAACTTAAACAAAAAACACACAGACTTGTGCTTGATTTGAACATCCACACAAATACCACCTATCTCATACACTGAATAGAACAACATTTTTCTTAAATTCTGTGAAGGGTATTTAAATAATATTCCAACAGTTCATTACTCCATCCTTTTTCATCTAGTCCACAAAAAGACCTCATGTTAACCACTCGATTATATCAAGCAGTGTCTCTAGTAATAAAGATACTACCTGTTTAAAATATCTAGGCTGTTTTATCTTCCCGTCAATAGCTATTTTCTGCAGTGCCCGAACAGAACAATTACAGAAATGGGAGTTTTATTTTACAATTTGAAAGCAAATAATAACCTCGACAAATGCAGACACAACACAAACACTCAAGCAGAATTTTGGAATCTCAGGTCTTTATAGCCCACTGTATCACATCAGCATTACATATACTTAAAAAAAAATTAATGACTTAAACACCTTGCCATGTTAATGAATGATTCTTCACTTCCTGGATAGGAACATGTGAGACTATGCAGCAGAGAGGACTGAAGCACTTTCTAATCTGGTCACACGGATACATGAAGCATACCTATTAGTACCATATGCCTTCCTGATTATATTTCAGTTTTACTGTTCTGCCTTCATGAATATCACTCTTACCATTCACGTGTGGCTGCCTAGCCAGCTCTGAAAATTATTCACTTCTGAAGGTTTACAGACAGCATTACAGAAGAACTGTATTTAGATCTTTAAAGTACTAATATTTTAAGATCAATCTACATATTAAAAGCATGAAGAAGCTTTCATTTTAAATAAGGTTGGGAAAAAAAAACAAACACACAACCAAAGTTAGAATCTGGATTTTTCAAGTCTCAGCCTCTTACCGGTCAGAAGGTTAGTTTCACTCTGCCTCATTCTATTCCATACAATGAATAAACCCAACAAAAATCTTAAGTTTTATTATTAAAAAAAAAAAACACCTTCCTTGAAAAGGCTATTTTTAAGATCAAGTGAAGAGCTGCTCACTTACTAAATGGAAACAGAATAATAGCATTTCTAGAAGCATTCTACAAGCCTAACGCTCAGTTAGGTTTCCTTGAATAGTATTTTAAGTTTTCTTAGAAAGTTGAGGCTTCAGCTATCATACTGACAGTTCCTCTCAGCAATTGACTTCATTGGTGAATAACAACAGAGGTGACTAAACCTCAAACTGGCTGCTCTGTGAAAAAGATGGACAATACAAAGGGCTGTGCTTGAGGAAAAGATGGGTCTACCAACAACTTGTTAAGTCTGTCCTACCAGCTGGTCAGTGAGCACGTGGGCACTGGTCAGCAAAACAGCACATGCATACCCTGGCTGAAACGTATTCCAGTGCTTCTTGCTTGGTCAGTAAGAGGATGGAGCAATGAATAAAAAAAGGCTGAAGATTTTGTAAGAACAAAAGACCAGAGGAAATGGAAGAAAAATAAAAGGCAAGTTCACCAAGGTAAAAAAGTACTTCATACAGCTTCATTAGTGAAGTAATTTTTGCTACACATTTTGTTAGAATTATAATCAAACGAAATCTGATAAAATTTCAGTGAAATTTCAGATTTAATTGCACTTCTATAATAAACTTTCTGCTAAACAAAATATTTAACTGATTTCAGTAATCTAACATTAAGTATTTCTAAGTAAATATCACAGTTCAGCAATAATGCATCACTGAGCTGAGGCACACCTTCACTGCATTCACATCAGCTGATGTATACCTAAATCCATGCATACACGTAGGCCTAGTTTTGCAGCCCAGTGATGAACTCAGCTGTTTCATTAATTAACTGAATCATTCCTTTTGATTTTAAAAACGCATCAAATGTTTCTCAGCATTGTACGAAGCTGTCCTGCTCCAGAGAAATGAGCAGAAAGGCATCCATCCTTTCAATACTTCTCTGAAGCTAAGGAAACGTACAGAAAAATTACCAACATGCTGATATTAATTTTTATCTGGAGGATAACTCAACTCGAATGCAGATTCTTATCATTGAGACAACAGACACGAGCTCCCTCAAAATCAGGAGGCAAACTTTTGCACAGCAGTAGAAGCACAGCTCGAATCCCAGGAATAAAATGCAATGGGTGTATCTGCAGTCATTCCAGACTTTGCACTGCACTCTCATTACTAATACTGCTGAGCAGAAAATGCCACCTGGTTATTCTAAATATCAGTGTGCAGTTTGCTTTTTTGGTTTCTGTTCTTGGGTCATCTTTTTGTTTCTTTTTTTTTGATAGGGGGTGATGGGGAAGGAGAGAGGGCAGGGGTGTAACCTGCTTGAAATGCAGTACCAAGTGAATTTGCACTTAAAAAAAGCTGACCAAAATTCATCTCAAGTTTCAGGCATCAATATTCAACATCAGATTTGTTTTTTTTATTTTGCTTCAAATACCTACAGATTTATTACAGTACTGCTCCACATTATTTATTCTCTTTTATTGGCAGATTTCTCAAAATAGATTCAAAGTATTAGTACTAGAAGTAGCTGAACAGCATTCACGTCTTGATTGCATGCAAGATTCTCCTGCTCAAATGTCAAATCTGCAGTTTACTTTATAGTTCATAACACCAAACCAAAACAAGACAGACAATACATTGAAATTAGACTACGATAAAGATCATACTGAAAGAGGAATTTGATCACTTAAGGAATTTCAGGCCCTCACCACACCCTCTTATTTATTCAAATTTGCTAAAGAGGAAACAAGAAAAAAATCCCAAGCCTCGGGGCATAACCTGAATGTTAGCAAACCTACCTGCAACAGGAGAATCACTACTGAATACACCTTTCTAACACCTTCCTCTTGTTTAACTAAAGACTAAGAACTCAAGCAGGTCAGATCATTTCTTCTCTCACAGACAACAAAACAGCCCACAAGAAAAGATGATGCCAACTTCCTTAAGTCTTCAGCAACAAAATTGGAGTCTCCGTTCAGGACACAAGCAGAAAGTAGAGCTCAAAGTGCTGTACAATGTACTGTTTTATAAAGAATATCACTGAACAGATATCATTCTGTAATAGTTACAACCCGTAAATCTGAGCTGCACCCAGCTCCTTCCAGATACTCCACCAACCCATATCTCACACTCTTTAGGCTTTTCTGTGCCTCCCCTACCATTGGCAACTGATCAGCTTAAGGATGTACACATCATGTCCCAGCTGGCTTCTAAGGGGCAGCAATAATTTCGATTGATAGACTGAGGGACCTGTTGGACTACATGTGGTGTCATTGTTTTTGCTGTCTACTCCACTGTAGCAAGAAACATCATCAAAATAAATTTTTCCTATCACCAGAAATAAGAAATGGCACTCTGAGTGGCCTGGCTCCTTTCCTACCCAACTCAAGCAGCAGGCTATGAAATTACCATACAAAACTCCCTCTCAGCATCCCTGTATGTTCAGCGTGGACACTGAAGACGAAACTTTGCAAGATTAAAACCAAAAACAGTCCTAATTTAAAACTACTGAACACAAAGGGCCCCCACTCCTGCAACTAAGTCTGCTCCAAAGGTACAGGAAAGGAGCAACGAAGAGCACACACACAGATTTGATTGTGCCACTATAACAAGAGGAGCCCAAAAACAATGACACAGAAAGAAACTAGTACACCAACTCTGAAGCGTATGAGAAAGACGTAATGGGGCTGCACTGCCAAAAAAACCCTGCAACTGATTCCTGTTATTTCCTTAACCTACAAATTGAGACTCTCACAAGAGATCAAGATTCAATTCAGAGTTTGATTTTGAAGAGAACAAGAAGTGATGACCCTAAGCCTCAAACACAAACCTGTTGTATGGGAGTAGATTTCTGGGAGAACTTGTGTGATTTCAAGTAAAAATCCATATGAAAACAGAGAGGAGAAAAAAGAAAAAGAGAAAAAGAAAAGCACCTCCACGTTCCTATCTCACAGCAAGTCTGGAGAAACGAAAAAACTCCAAGTCCTGAAGTCTCTGAAGTCAGGAGGAAACCAAAGTAACAGATTTTTTTAAAAATTTTTTCTAAGGTTTTCAGAAGCACTGCATGATTTGAGAAACTGCCTCACGGGGGTTTTATTTAACACTGAGGCTGGACCTAGAGATGCCACACTCCTGCAACACGGGCGTTTCCCCATCTACTCAAATTTACCCTAACATATAAACAAAGCACGTACCTGTACCAAAACAGATAACTCTTCACGCTTAATAACGATGTTACCTTAAGAAAAGTAACGATTACTATTTTTTGTACTAACTACGGCAAAGCCCAAGGCTTCCCTAAAGCCAAATTGAAAAGAAAAAGAATAAAAGAAGTTTCTAAAACTATTTCGAAGCGATTATTAGTAAAGGAACCGACTTATTCCACTCTTACAGCCCTTTTTCCATCCTATTTTCCTAGAAGTGCCCAGCCTCTGAGCTGAACGAGACCCGGGAACTGGGCTGTGCCTTCCCGCGAGCCTCAAGCTGGAGCCTCGGCGAAACGAGACGCACAGAACCTACAGAAATCATCTGCGTTTGGCATTAAACCATTCATCCAAAAATGACTAAGTCTCACACGGCCGGGCCCGGCTTCATCCAGCACCCGCTCAGCCCCGGCGGAGGGCCGTTCCCCCGCTCCTTTCAGCAAGGTGGGATCTTCCCTTGTGTTCGGCCGTTCCCTCAGCTCGCCGCCCGCAGCACGTACACCCGCGGGGCCGCAGGTACGGCGCGCCCAGAGAACGGCGCCCGGCCCCGAGTCGCAGGCACGGTACAAGGCGAAAGAACCCGGCCGGCATCCCCGCGGAACCGGAGCGGCCCCGGGGCGCGGCGCGACCGAACGCCCCCGCCCGGAGCACGAAGCGCGCCAGGCGGGCAGCGAGCGGCCCGCGGCCGCCCCTCCGCCGGCCTGACAGCCCCGCGGCCCTCGGGCGGGGCGAGGCTCCAGGACATGGCGCCCGCGGGCCTCCCGCACCGGGCACTGACCTGTCCTCCGAGTCCATGCGGCTCAGCGGCTCCCCGTCCGAGGACATCTCCAGGCTGCCCCGCCGCCCCCCCGACGTGGCGCTGCAGCTGCTGCTGCCGCTGCTGCCGCCGCCGCCGCCGGTGCCGTAGCCCTCGTCGCCGCCGCTGGACACGCTGCTCGAGCTGCTCCCGCCGCCGCCGCCGCCGCCTCCGCCGCCGCCGCCGCGGCCCAGCCCGCCCTCCTGGCCGCCCCGCGGGCCCTTGGGCTCCTCCTTGGCGTCGGCCTCGCTGCTGCCGCCGGGGCTGAGCGAGCGGGTCTCGTCGCTGCAGCAGCCGCTGCTCGTGCTGCTGCTGCCCACCAGGCTGCTCTCCTCCTCCTCGCCGCCCTCCTCCTCCTCCTCTTCCTCCTCCTCCTCGTCTTCGTCCTCCCCGTCCCCGGCCTGGCTGGCGCTCTCCGGGCTGGGCTCCGACATGCTCTCCGCCTCGCCGTTCAGCAGCAGCAGCGACTCCGTCTCCGCCGCTGAGGACGGAGGCGACGACGAGGAGCCGACCCCGGCGGCCGCGGCCGCGGCCGCCGCCTCCTCCTCTTCCTCAGCCGCGGCGGCCGCCGCCTCGCCGGGAAGCAGCCCCTCCGGCTCCGCCATGTCGCTGCGAGCGGCCGCCATGGCGCCTGCGAGTCGCTGCGAGCCGAGCCGAGCCGAACGGGGCCGAGTCGAGTCGAGCCGAGCCGGGCGCGCGCGGCGGCGGCGTGCGCGCGGCCGGTGCGCGCGTGCCCCGGTTTGTGTGTGCGCGCGGCCGCGCTCCCCCCGCCCTCGCCCTTCTCACCGCACAATCGCGCGGCGGCGCGAGCCGCAAAGAGGAGGGGCCCGAGCCTCCACCGCCGCACGCGCTACGGAAGGCGCCCGGGGACAAAAACCTGCGGGAAGGCGGAGCGCGCGCGTCTCGTGTGCTAAGCGTCACCGGCGGGCACCGAGCGGGGGGGGGAGGGGGGTGCGAGGCGGCCGTCATCCGCAGCCCCGCCTCTGAGGCACTGTTCGCAGTCACAGGACGGCGTCGGGCTCGTGGGCGAAGTGAAAAACTGAGCGAAGTGTGGGGAAGGAAGGCTTCGGAGCTGGCTGGATAGGCAAAGGCGTGCCTTCTCAAGGGAAGGGGAAAAGGCCCTTCAGCAAGGAGAGTGTGACTCTGCCCTGTGAGAATCGCTACAAGAGCTGGGCTGGGACACAAAGAGGTTTCCAGTGGCACTGGCAGAAAGAAGCAAAAGTGAAGTCCTGCCGTCCATCAGGAGAGCGTCTGAAGTGCGGCCTCACACCTCCGTTTGCCATAAGGAGCTTCCAGGCTGCGGCGTGGCCGAGGCTGAATGCAAAATGCACGTCGCTGCCCAAAGTGGAAATAAAAAAAGAGAGTTAATGTGCTAAAACCGAGGCAGTTGGTTAATATTTTCCTCACAAAATCAGGCCGGGGTTTGGAGGAGTGAGGGCTGGTGAATTCGCTGAGTTGGGAATGTTGCCGTGTGAAGATGGGGAAGAGAGAAAGATGAGTGGGATGACCACCAATCACATACGAGAACAGACTTCATCAATTAAAGTCATTTTAATATCCAAAAAAAAAAAAAAAAGCGGGGAGGGATGAAGTATACTCAAGGCAGATCATGCCAGACAACACTTCTTCTTTTTTTTTTTTTTCCCTTGACTGTATGGACATCAAGAAAACATTCAGTAAATTGTCACATGGAAATGATCAGCAATCCGTATGGGATGGGGATTTTTGTTAGCACCCGGACACAGAGATGGAATCGGGTAATCTGGCTAATTTTTCGAGGGGTGGGAAGAGTAACTGAAGCTGAAAACACTATTTCATATGGATTTTAAATGGGGTATATAGATTAGTCATGTTTTACCCAATTCTTGCTGAACTTGACATATTAAAAAAATAAAAAATCATGAAGTGGTGATGGTTTAGCTTAAGAACACATGATAAAACTGAACCACAGCTCAGGGCAGAAAGACTTTGTTCTCTGTGCAACAGGAAGAGTACCACCTCCTCAAGTCGTAGCAGGCATATCTGGCATTGCCACAGAGGAACAGGAAAAGTTAGCCACAGAGGATTAAAATCTGGGGAGGGTGCTCCTGAGCCCTACATCAGCACAAGCAGGGCTGGCTGCCCGCCCATCCATCTGCACGCATATCTGTCTGCAGCAACACCAACAGTCCTCGGTGAGCAGCGCCAACACAGAATGCCACAGAGCTGCGGGAGAACCACAGCCTTGGAGCAAAGGGACGTGACATTGCGTTCATCTTTGAGAGCAAACAAATAACATCTTTAACCTGCAGAGGAGCGTAAGCGAACCTGTGAGACTAAGTTTTCCAGATTTTCTCAAAACAAGCCTCAGCTAGACATTGGAAATGGCAAGAATGTTTTAAAACAAATGACGATGTCTGTAACGCTGTTTCACCTGCACAGTGCAAGCATCGCTGCTCTACTGGCTCCATCGAAACAATCACCGAACCCCGAGCTTCTTGCCACCCCACCTCCCCCCGAAGTAACAGCGTGCTCTGTACTTCCCTCCCAGCCCACAAAGGTGTGGCACTCCCGTGGGTGTTACTGTCACTAATCTCATCAGACACGAAGAGCGAGGTCTAAAAAAAAAAAAACAACAACCTTTCGATTCAGTCAGAAGGCAGCAGAAGCTGAAGGAATTGCTGTGCCTCTTCTATAACTGATTTCCCTCTGGAGTTCACTGAAATCAGCCGTGGCGAGGGGAGGGACCGAATCACGAGAAAACAAAGATCTAAATGGAGTGAAGTGAAAGGCACCTTTCACAACTTGAGAACGAGCAAAGAAGGGAAGTAGGAAACGTATCTCAAAGATCTCCGTGCACCCTAGTGTATGTTGTCCGAATTCATCCCACCGTCTTCACGAGCCCGTAGCTGTGTGCTTTTCTCAGAACTCTCGGGTTCTTTGAGGTCATGTGCGCACACCGGGTTCCCAGTGTCTGCGCGCCGGGAGGTGACGGGATGCAAACCTAACACTTCTCACTTTCCTAAGTACAGCAGTAGGGACGCCGGCTTGTTGAGTAGTTTGTGTATTCGGAGAGAGGGAGTGAAACCTTAGGATAGGATGCATAGAAGGAGGGTACGAACCCTCCTAATGGCAATCACTTAGCGTTTAAAGCAGGAGATCAGTGCCGCAGCAGTGCAGCAGTCATCAAAGAAATACTCTGACGATCTTTAGTGCCCTACTTTCAGTTCTTTGAAACCACAAAATCCTGCGTGAAGGCTTGGTCCGTGAGCTCCCTAAAGTGTTAAGATAAAGTTCGAATCAAGCAGAAGCAGCAGTGATGACTTAGCTCTCTTGTTACTGACATTCCTAGGTCACAGTTCAATCAGCTCAGAAAAGGTAATTCTCCTTTTTCTTTCTCGCAGGTTTTTGACTTTTTCATACCCTGGTTCCAGTCAAAAGATGAGATCTGTCTGAGAACAGGTGAGTCTTAAACTTGGTAGTGTCAAAATCAATTGCATTTGAATGGTCTGATAAAAGCCCAAAACAAGAGACACCCTGCTAGGAAATCCATTAGAAAAAAATAACTTATACATTCAGTTACACTTCAAGGGAGGATGTTACTTTGTCCTTCACACAAAGGGCTCTGGTATGCTCAGTCTAATTTGAGATGATCATTACAACAGGGACAGTACTTTAGAGCTGATGTAGTTATGCCGAAACTTAATAATCCGTGGTACTTGGAAGAATTTCTCAACAAGGTACAAAGGAAAGGAAAAAACAAAACAAAACAAACAGCAGGTTAGCAAAAGCTTGTTCACAGCCAAAGAACTGAAGTAGTGCTGTTCTCCAGTAGTACAAGAACAAACAGCCCAGGCAATCTGGAGGAGATTTGAATTCCTTTGCAGACACAGACATAGCAGAGCACGGGGAAGAAACGAAGAGTGTAGTTTTCTTTGTCTTACCTCCGAATCACAGGGGTGCAGGGAATTCACACTGACAGCAGAATCGATAGTGAGCAGACTCCAAAGCAGTTTCTTCTTTTTCTTGAGTCACAACAATTTTGTGTTTTGTTTTGCTTTTTTAAAGAACAGCTGGATGAGATCATCAGAAGATTTGGTACATGCAGTGCAGTCTGTTTGAGCTTTTCTTCCCAGTGTTGATCAGCGTCATAATACTATGAGGCATAGTACACAAGCAAAACAAACCAGTAAGAAGGGCCTATAAAGAGAGAAAAATATGTACCAGTAGCCTAAGATACAGGAAAAAATGCCATCCTGCACTTGTTAGGATGGCATGGGAAATTCTGTGAAACGACACACTTGGTCACTGCACTCTCTTGCTCCTGCCTCCACATGCACGTCTTAAACACTGCAGGAAATTCCTGCTGCCTGCGCCTCATGACTCACCTTGCTCACAACATTCTGCCTGCTCAGCAGTCTCTGGAGACAGCACCCTCCCCTTCTTTCTGCCCCACCCTTCCTCATCCAAATTCAAGGTCTTGAGGAAGAGGCTGCAATTGCCCATTGCTTCGAGTAAGTATCCAGCGCTCATTTCTCACCCTTCCCTTCAGACCAGACTGAAACCGCCTTGTTCTGCAATCCCAACCCCACCCTCTCCTACAGCACCCAGTTAATTTAAACTCCCTTCCACGGTGTTTTCTTTTTAAAGCTTTAATCTTTCTCTGTGTTGTTTGCTTGAAAGCAGGCCCATGACCATAGGAAAATTCAAGCACTGTTTAGGTTGGTTCAGTCAAAGGAAGGCTGCCAGAAACGTGTATTAGCTGAAGTCCCTCTTCTGTCCCCGCTTGCCTGTGAGCTTCTCTGGTCTTGAAAAATACTTTGGCAATGTGGATTCTAGATATTGCTTGGGTTTGTCTGCCCCTGCTCCCCTACCCAGATCTTGTTACAGCCCTCATGGGGACACACTGCCCCTTCTGTTGTGCAGCACAGCTGGCTGTGAAACTCATGCCATGAGCTACAACAAGGAACTGATTTTAGTGGTGACTAGAAGAAAAAAAATATATAATATAATGCCATTCTGTTGATGTTGAGTCAGGAAAATTCAAAAAGCTTCAGACAGCTCTATTAAATGTAACCATGCGCACTACAGGGATGGGGAAAAACGTATGTATTAAAGTGCCAGCAGTTCAGGATTGGAAAACCCCATTCTGTAGTTCTGGAACTTATCCAAAAGCACATCCTAATGTTCATATTTGCATTTGAGCTATTGTAACAACTTGCAAGATCAGAGCACCCATGTGCTGAGCTGTGTATGCACACAAACAGTAGGAGGAAGCCCGTGCTGCATATAGAAACTCTAACACAAGTGAAAGGAACCAGATATTTTGTCAGACCTCTTCTTTAAAAAACATTCTAATTGATGTCAAATTTGCTGGCACACGATACCAAAAGGAAATACAAAAGAAAAATAAAAGAAAAAAGCATGAAGATGTGCTTTTGAGCATGAGGAATTGGAAGGCCTCATAATATGGTTCATTTATGTAGGTTACTGCTTGTTGCAAAAACTGAAACTGAAGCACAGAATTTCAAGTAGATACTGTTTAGGTAAGGTAAACTAGCAGTTATTACAGACACAGCTGAGAACCAGCTCAGAATTTGCTGTAGAAGCAGAAGTAACCACAGTGCTTCTGTCCTCCTGTTACACCGCACTCCTGTTACCCTGTCTCCAAGTCATCCACTCACCAAGTGAGTTTCACGGACTTGTGTAAGTATATATTAAAATATGTTTTTCTTTGACATTATTCAGAAAGGTATTCACATTGGAAAATGTACACAGCTGATAAAATACATCATTGCAGCATCAAAAAATGAGGTACACAATACTGTAAATAACACAGAGAATCATTTTGTTGTATTATGTTTATTATTTTTACATTTTGATTCAAACAGTGTATTTATATGAATTACCAGAGACTTTTTCTTGTCCTCATATCTCCTTGTTCGCATTTTTTACTGGCACAGTTTGTTCTTTTTCAAAAAAAGGCAGCAAAAATTCTTGTGTTTCGGAAGAATCAACATCCTCAAAGGGTGCCATTTAGATTAGTTTTACCCAGAGATAATTAACATATTTGCTTCCAGATTAAAGACTCTTTACATGCTGTTAATTTGGGGAATGCATGTTTTCTACATTCTTATGCAAAACAGAGCTGGATTCCAGCTTTAAATGAAGGTGTGCACCCAACCACAAATACAGGGCTGCCATCACTGTGTCCATTTACTTTCTGCAGGTCAGTTACTGCAGACCATTACAATAAAGGCAGAGAGGGCAATTCCAGTAGAGTGGAATTCTGCCCAAGCACACCAGTCAGTAAATAACAGCAGGTTTTTTTTTCTAAGAATGTAGATGTGAAGTCAAGAGCAGAGTCTCTCTTTGCACTCATGGAGATTCTTTTCAAAACCAGAAAAATAATCAAGATCTTGCGTGTTGCAAAACCGGTGCGTAACCATTATAACCAAGCAGAAATGAATAATTAATTGAATGCTAATTAAATACAAATCACAGTTTGGAAGGAGTACAAACATACAACAGTTTTTCTATGTTCTTCTAGGATTGCTTTGAAAATCCCTTTCTCCAGTGTATGGCCTTATCGCTTTTGATAGAACAATTAACATTTTTTTTTATTATTATTAACATTAGTATTTAAAAAAAAATAGATTAAAATCTCCCTGTAGAAATTTAGTTGTGACTTTCCAAGATGAAGCTCATGTGAACATGTGTTCTTCCATCCACAGCTGTGGGTTCCAGCAGGACCAGCCAGAGGCCCTGAAGGGACTGGAGCCTCTGCCAGATGGTGAGAGGCTGAGGGAGCTGGGTCTGCTCAGCCCATGGTGTGAAGGCTGAGGAGGGGGGACAGGTCGCATAAATACTTGCTGGGAAAGGCAAAAGTTAGAGCCAGATTCTTCTTAGTGGTAATGGACAAGAGGAAATGTGCAGAAAGTAAAATACAGAAAATTCTATTCAAACAGAAGAAAATACAACTTTTTTCACTGTGAGCTTTGTTAAGCACGGAAGAGATGGCCCAGACGAATTTGGGAATCTCCATTCCTGAGAACAGTCATAACACATCTGGATGTGGTCCTAAGAACCTGCCATAGCTGCCTGTTTTGAGCAGGCGCTTTGGACTAGATGATCTCCAGAAATGCCTTCCTACCTCAACTCTTCTGTGATTCTGGAAAGCTGAGATATTATTTCCATGTTACAAAGACAGGCAAAAACAGTAAATATTTTTCTGTGTTTAGAGCTGTAGCCGTACACCCTGGCTTTGTCCCATGTCCACATGGGGGAGAAAACCATGTTCCCAGCAATCATCACTTGCAGCTACAGAAGCTGAACCTCATGACAGAACCAAGTATTGAGTCCCTGCAGGTAGGTTTAGACAGCCTGAGGTACCAGTAACTGAATTCAGAATTCCCATGATAGCATGTATGACAAATTTAGTATCCTGCTAGATGCTGTGAGATTAAAAGTGACCAGCAACTGAGATTATGTATTTTTTTATAATTCCCAAATATTTGCATGCTAGAGAGTAAAGGGAGAGAGGTTATCCTTTAGAGAGGTATTTATCCCAATCTGATCAGCCTCAAGCAAACATGCTGTTGTGAAGCAGTTGTGGAGCAGTATGTTGGACTCCAGACTCCCCAGCACCTTAACAGCTGAATTATTCCTCTTTGTCACCACCCCTTCTTCCCCCCACCTCCCCACTCTGCTAAAATTCAAATTGTGGAATGTTTGTCAAACACTTGGAGATACACAGCTTTAGTGTATAAAAATAGAAATTATTATTTAGAAGACTTGAGCATGAACAATGAAATATCTGAATTGAAGAAAAATTCAGATTTGCTTCCAGAAACTCACCTTTCTATTACTACAGCATTCACTGAACAGCAGAAGTCATGCTCAAAGTAATTGAAACTGATGTAATTACAATATAACTTTATTGTCATTTGCCACTAAGGGAAAGTCTTTATTACAGATATCGTATTTATATACTCAGCTATCAGAATTATGTTTCCAAGTCATAACTCTTCAAACCTTTGCTATAAGATCAACGCATGCAGTGTTCTTGGAAAATAAGCCAAGTCCACAGTAGTACAGCATCCCTCCCTATTCTCAATCAAACAAATCTGAGAGAGAGAGGGAGATTGATGAGAACAACCTACTTTTCTGTGCATGGCATTCACTGAATGTGAAAAGGGGTTTCAGAAGGCCCAAGAAAGTAGCTGTTGTCATGACAGCACTGGGAAGCCCAGGGACTGAAAAGATCTTCATCAGCTCTCTGCAGCGATTCTGTGCCAGACGAGCTGCATTGCTGGTCAGTGTGCTGACAACAGAGCCAGGGGAATGCTTGCTTGTCAAATCTCCCCAGTATGACTTTGCAGACTTCCCCAGTCTTGCCTTTTGAAACTGGAAAATGCTTGCAATCTAGCAAAAAAAGGGAACTCTCCTGCACATCACTTCCCCCTTCAGTGCCTCATTGACCTTCTCTTGAATTCACCTATCTCGTTAGATGGGGCAGCACCTAGCATTCCCATATAGTCTTTTGCCCCTCCCAGTCAACAAAATTGCCTTGTAGAAGGCAGCATTAACCTGCAAAAAAACTATGCAAACAGCAGCACATTCTGCAGTCCAAGGCCATCAATGTAACAAGTGTCGCTCTTGTTATCTCTGTATGTATAGCTATGCTGACATGCTTGCATGGCAGCTTTGGGGCAAGAGATGGAGAGGATTTCTGTGGCACTCTGAGCTGCTTAGGATCATACTGACAACACTGGGATCTTATCTGCTCAATTCTGGTCATTCTGTTCCATGTAAATGCATTGTCTTACATGCCATAGTTTGGCAGACTGCTGGGTGATCACCCCAAGCATCAGTTCTGGGAGACTTGTGAGGCTATCCCATTCACATTGCAAATTTTATTTTACCAAAGTGACAGAAAATGGCTGCTGCAGGGCTGAGATCTTCGTGATGTAAATAAGGAAGGAGAAAGTAAGGCATTTTTGACTGGACATAGGATAATTGAGTTCCCAAACTGTTTGTCTGAAGCATTAGGGTCTGTGCACATGGAAACGTGTTATGGTCATGCTGATTATCGCTAATGGAACAGAAGTTGAGCTCTGATGCTTTATATCCAGTCTCAGAACAATCACCTCTATTGCAAATTTAAATTTCAGAGATGTGTGTTCTCAGATGAACCCTATAAACCCTGTCAGAAGTTCTGGCCTGCCAGGGATTGACTGCAAAACTCCCCTTGACCTCAGTGGGACCAAAATGTCAAACAGCCCAAGAGCTGGGGAACTGAGGAGGGACCCATAGCAAATCCTGATGTAGTTGGCCTATGGAAAATGGCTGCGAGCAGGTGGGACTCAATACGCCTCGTAGGGAAGATCCTAAGTTGCACTGTGACCCTTCTGTAATTCAGAATTTAAATAGTTCAGAGGGTCCCTCTCTCAGGAAGCTTGGAACGCATAGCAGAATTGGGAGACCTAAAGCCTAAATTAGCTTAATGCCCCAATGACCTGCCCTGCAGATGTGCTAATAGGCAAAGCGGAGATTCCATCTCCTGAACTCTATTCTCAGCTCAGTTGCTTGCAGACTCACCAAAGCAGCTGATTATATAGGAGTCCACAAACCATTTTATCATTTTATCATGCAGCAATTTAACCATTGTTTGGGTGGGCAAAGCAGAAACTCTTTCACACGATTGCTCCGAGGTCTGGTACTTTGTCTTTGATCCCTTCACTGAAAGCTGTTGTTACACAAGCTGCTAAGAATACTCTGCTTGCTGCATCAGGACAAATGGCAGAGGTTTTGCATTGTGTTACATTTAGCTTAATAGTTTATCAGAATCATTATCTTCAGGGTTGAATTTCTGAATGAGTTTGGCAGTGCCGAGTGTTTGTTCCGTCTTGGTGAGAAGTGAATTCAGTTATTTAAAGCCTGGAAAATATAGGAAACATTTTTATTATAACACAGTTTGGAACAAGGTGAAAAAGGTCTGATTTTCAAGGTGGCACATCTTATAACAATTCAAGTGCACAGACAAGTCTTTCAGATCAAACTGTGGATGACAAGTTGAGAAAACTATTTGATTTAGCTTGTGCTGGTGTGAGAGGCACAATGAAGAGGCACACATTCCGTAACAAGTGTAACTCAGGCACTGAGAGGTGTCAAGGTATCAGCTTTGCAGAGCGATGACCTCCTTTGTCTCATTTCTTCCAAGGAAAATCTGTTTGGCCCCACTTCAGGTCACAGTTTCTCATCTCCCTGCTACTTTGAGCCCCACTTCCTGATCTTACACAAACGTTCCTCAGTGGGGGTCCCTTTCTAGTTTCACAGACGTGAGCTCCAAGTAAAGAGGCAGCGAAGAAGCCAGCTTAAAGTGGAACTTGATAGAAAAAAAAAACAACCAACCAACCAACCAACCAAAACCTGTTCTCCCTCTCACCCCACTGATTTATTTTGACATGGCATGAGCGCTGGATCAGCAAACACAAAGCACTTGTCTTTCAGTTTCGTTGCATTAGCACATGTCTTGGAGATCTTTTCCATGCTGATACAGTGAGATCTTGGGACTTCTCTGCGATTGCTCTGGGTGACCTCAGTCCACCACCTGTGCTGGACTGCTGTAACTTGCTTTTGTTGGCAACCCTGCCCACAGCAGAGGGTTGAAACTAGATGATCTTTGAGGTCCTTTTCAACCCAGGCCATTCTATGATTCTATTATTAACAACTTATGCTATATGGTAAAAAAAAAAAAAAAAAAAAAAAAAAAAAAAGTATAAACAACCCACCATGCTTAAAAAAGTATGCTAAAATAAATACTGGTTTAAAAGTTGTATGTGTATCAAAATATGAAATATTTGAGAGTTACTCCCCTCATCCCTTATCTAATTATAGTATTAATGAGTAACATGCTGAATTTTGGCTGAGATGTGGTAGCCACAAGAGATTGGACTTTTGCACAGATGATCTCCTGACATAACTCTTGCAGCAGGGGTATGTTTCACTTTTAATCATACAAGCTGTCCACCTGAAGCCTAAAGGGCTGATCTCCTTTGGGCTCAGCACTGTTTGAATATGAACTCTCTTTCTTTGATTGTGAGAGACTCCAGATTAGGCAATGAATGTATTTTTACAGTAAGGGTGGTGAGGCACTGGAACAGGTAGCCCAGAGATGGAGTGGATGCCCCATCTCTGAAGACGCTCAAGGTCAGGGTGGACAGGGCTCTGATGGAGCTGTGGATGTTTCTGTTCACTGCAGGGGAGTTGGACTAGATGACCTTTAAGGGTCCCTTCCAACTCAAATAATTCTGTGATCCTACGATTCTGTTCTGCACTATCCCTGCAGTTCCAGTTTAATATGATTGCCCACTTGCCTTTAACTGCTGTGGTGCAAGATTTAACAGCAGTAAACATTTAAAAGTCACTTTGTCTTTATGATTGGTAAAGCAATCCCATTTTATGGGCAAAAAAAAAAAAAAAAAAGGCTCTGAGATGTGGCTACAACCCCACAAAGAAACCTGCTTATGCAAAGTCACACTGGGAACTTCTTTCATGTAGTTTCAAGTATCAAGCCCTTAATATTTGAAAATACACAATAAACATACAACAGGGATCATTGAGTATAGAGGTTAATAAAAATACAGCCTGGCATTAACATTAAAAAGGCTCTAATTTTTTTCTTAGCAGGTAATTAGTTCACACAAAGAAATCTCCTTTCTTATCCTGGAAACGCATGCATAAAACAGCTCAGATAACATCATTTACATATGGGCTGCTGCATACGCATGTTAATGTCTGGCTGTGAAAAGTTCAGACAAGTTTGTAATCCCAGATTTCCTGCGCGTGCTCAGCACCCAGATTCCCAGAGAGGCCGAGGTGCGGGACACCCCGTGTCGCTGAGATGGCAGCCCAGTGGCCTGGTCTGCATCTGGGCCTGCGAGCTGCACACTTTCCCAGAGCGTAAGACATCGGACAGTTCTGGGCATTTTAGCACCGGGGCTCTTTAGACACATATTGGTATTTGTGTGTTGCAGTTTCTTTTGTCAGTCACTTCTGCTTGTGGCGGTCGCTCTAAGCCTATTGTGCCACCTCCGCTTGCTTTTTCAGGGCTACTATGTCACTCACTATTAGAACCAAACTGCTTTTGCATTTTAACACTATCATGTCACCCATCAGCAATCATTCGCTTTCATCCCCTAAAACTTGTACACAATGGCAGCCACGCCACTGGGACAAAAGCAGAGGCAGTGAGGAAAAAGGAGGAAAAAAAAGGAGGAAAGCCAGAGTGGGAAGGCTGCAGCAGCAGCTGGCTCTGTTCTTTGGGGTCCTTCAGCGTGTACTTGAACTTGGACTGCAGTGGATGTGCCTTTCGTCTTCTCATTTTCTTGTTAGCACAACGTACCTCTCTGGTGATGGAAATAAGCACGGACTGGCTGCTTCTGTGTGAAGGCCAACAGGTAGCAGTGCTGCTTTTGTGTCACAAGTCTGTGCCTACTGAAAGCTGCTGGAAAAAGGGAGGGCTGTGTGAGGGACAGCCTTGTGCTGCAGTAATATTGATTTCTTGCAGCATTCTTCAAAACAAGAACCCAGCTTGCTGGGCACTTTTAAAACCAGCAAGATGCACCCCTACTGCTGTTGGAGGGGAGTATCTGCAAGCCTGGTAGCTGCGTTCAGACAAAGATGCAGTTACAGCATTGGAGGGTTTGGGAATATCTGTCAAGTGCGGAGCGCTCAGGATTTATCTTGGATTTGCACGTGTATGCAGTCATCCTCCCAATAGTTTAGAGCTATCAGCTGTACAGAGATCTTCTCAGACTGCTGTAATTAGTTGCCCGAAAATGAAGAAGATGGGGGGTTCTGCTCAAAGGTGAAATAACTGAAGTGCTTTAGCCTGGAACCACACTCAACTGGGAAAGATGTATGATAATTCATGCAGAGCACTCCTCTGAAATAGGCATGGCTCAAAGCGAGGCTTTGGACTCCCACCTTTTACAAACATGACCTTACTGCATTTCTCAGGGGCCGTAAGATTTTAATGAGGTAAAAATGACCAAAATGTCACGACCTCTGGTCTTCCTTGTCCTAAATTCTCGATAGTTAATGAAATGAAGCTCAGCCACGTTGTATTTTGCTGATTACACAGAGTGGAACAGCTTTAAGATCATGAAAGAAAAGGTTTAAATAAAATGCTGTGTGTTCAGAGTAATTTTCCCCCTGTACACCAAAAGAATCAGATTATATAAGCAAGGAGTATATAAGCAATTGGAGTATAAGCCAATTCTTCACTTTGCTTAACAGTTGAGGCCGATTCTTCAGTAACTGCCACCTTGCAAATACCAATCAGCATCCCATTCGTTATCCTGGCATTTTGCATTTATTACAGTACATTTGCAGGCATGATAGCACCAGGAGTTTCAGAACTGTATTGATAAAAAAACAGGCAAATGTTTTTTTAAAGGAGCTTCAGATCAAACACTTGCAGGTTTCCAAGCAATCTCCTAGCTCAAGAATGACCATTCAGGCAGTTCTCACTCACACACGAGTTCACGTTTAGTGCTGTACCAGCCCCTGCATGTGCAAAGTCTCTGAGACAGCCCCCAGGCAAGAAACGAAACATAAAAATCATCAGTCAGAAACATTAGAAAACATTCATCAGAAAGTTCAGCTGTTTTTCCTTTTTTTTTTTCCCTGTCTAGATAAGATCTTTACAGCGCTTAAAAAGAGAAATAGCCACAAATGGCTCTTTCCAAAACTGGTGGGTGAACATGAAAATATAAAAAAAAATAATTTATCTTAAAAGCTAAAACATCTGAAACAGCTTCCTCGCTCGTTCTTGGGATTTTACCAAGAAGAAAGCTGCACAACACAGAGTGGTCTGCTGCATGTGCAGTCAGTGTAAAGCCTGAGCAGAAATTCCTATTGTGATGGGGCTACATTGTTGAGTGTTGCTGAATTTCACAGCTTTTTCTTTTGCAATCACTTTGAAATGTTCTCTTGTCAATCAATGGCAGTTTTCTAAAATTTCTACTTGTTTGTACCTACTAATTACACCTACCAACTATTTGATTGTTAGCAGTGTGACTGGCACTTTAAAAAACATATATATTTTTTTCTCCTAAATAGAATCTATTTCCTAGAAAAGAAGAGATACTCATATGCAAGTTCCTTAGAAATGTGAAGTGCCACACACAATCCGTTCTGAGCCTTCAATGTACAAACCACTGAAACTTTTGGGCAATATCACAAAGGAAACTGGTGACCTGAATTTAGTTGTCCCTGTGCTTCTGTAGGGACAGCTGCTCTATGGATAAAGCATTTTTTTTCCATACAAGAAAACATTTTACACATTAGGCTGAAGGAGTACATTTAAAACTGACAAACAGGGTTCTGCAGTCACTTGACTATGATTCATGAAAACCACTAGATGAAAGATGGTATTTTTTGGAAGTTTTCACCAACTAACCTCTAAGTCAGGAGTAAATTTTGCTTCTTCAATGTATAAAGTTGAATCTGCAGGGCCTGCATTTTTTTTTTTTTCTTTTAAACCACACTGATTTCACCTTCAAAAGAGGAAGAGAGTGTTTCCATTTTTAGTCTGAAATTCTTTGAAGTATTCCTGTTCCACTGAATAGGGAATCTGGATAGAATTTGACAAAAAAATCAATTCCTTATTTTAGGTTTGGATTCAGTAATAAAGAAGTTAATGAGATCACATCTGTTTTTGTCCTGTTATTCTCTACAGCAGCCCACTGGAAACGGCACCACTTGCCCATGGCCTTTTCTTTTATACCAAGCAGACTAACCCAGCCTAAATAGTGCCTTTAAACACATCCATAGCAAGACCGCGACATGAATCAATCGATCACCAGCCACTGTGGTGATGTTACTTACCCGTAGCTACAATTACGAGTTGCCTGAAGTTTCACAACAACAGCCAGCTAATGGATTTCGGCAGACCTTAAAAACATTTTCTTTGGCATAGGACGCAGTGGAGAAACATCTCCAAAAACTACCAAGAGCTTCATTCTGTAAGTAACATTTGAATATTGACACATCTGGAACAGCTGGGTAGTAAGTTGTGCGTGTCAAATTCAGAAAACAGCTGCTTTTAGCCTTCGCTTTGGGCCAGACATTTGCTTTCCAACACCAGAGTATATTCTATTTTATTTTGTAGCAGCTTCTTCAGTGTTCCCATATGGACGAGCCGAGCAGCTCCAAGGATTACAACTGCAAGTATATGTACGCTGTTCTTTAGTAGAAATGAAGGCCAGATGTTGCTTTGTCATCTTCACATGCATCTTTAAAAAAGTTAAATGAAGTTGTTTCAGATATACAATTAATGCCAGGAATAGGCAATTTGCTCGTAGGCCATTTAAAAGTCAACTTCCAAAAGATGGAAAATAATATTTTAAACTGAGAATTCAAACCCTAGAATAACTTCAGGAAATAAATACAGCAGAATCGAGGATCACAGAGACAAAAATATATTGTGCAGAAAAGACATGGTGGCCCATTTCTGAGATCTGAATGAGTATTACTAATGCTTTTTATTAGAAAAGAATTGACCTTATTGTTAAAGTACAATATGGAGTTCGATGTAAAAGCTATCAAAGCCACCATGGCTAAAAACATTCCACTCTGTTGCTTTGCTCTCCCAGGATATAACCTGACCCATCCGTCCAAATACTGGAGAATTTAATACATCTATAGCTAGCAGTGTAATGCACAAAAATTCTTCGTGTACACACTCCTGGTTTCTACACCTCATGGATCCAACAGGGTTGGCAACGATTCCTTCCCAGACTGCCCAATTAAAATGATTTAGATAAAAACAAACTGCTTTTCATTTTTTTTCTGATTTCATGAAAGTTGGATATTATTGTATTCGTTTTATGACAGAAGTATTAACTGAAGATTACTTCTCCCCTCTCAGTAATACTAAGTACAAACTTTGGGCTTCAACTGCCTGCTGGAGCCTTGTTCTGTGAGACAGTCCACAACATACAAAAACTGTCAAGACACCAACCATAACTTTTTGAGTTATGTCACTTTATTGAGGGAGCGAGAAGAATCACATTCTCTAGTAGTCTTGGAACAGTGCAAATGGTGAACAGAAGACAAAAATAGATGTAATTGGTTCCGAAAAGCATGAACATCTGTAGAGAATGTGCTGCATTATTCTTAAGGACTCTTGCTTTTGAAAAAAAGTACATGTTTTGTATATACAAGTGTCAGTGCAATAGCCAATAAAGCAATCAATCAGAAATATAAAAATATCCTAGATACAAACTTAAAATAGATGTTTGAAAGCTGACAATATCAGTATTCTAATATTTCTGTATCTCAGAGTACGATCACTGGGATGAGTTATTCTGATGAGGTAAAAGACAGTAAATGCTCTATGAGAACACAGAGCCATTAGTTCTTTTCCATAAGACAAAAAGATAGAGCACCCAATGAAATAGCAAGTCTTCGCTGCGAAGTGCTCACAGGAGTGAAGTTACAGTCTGTGAGCATGGCTGCATTCCTGCACCATTCACGTTTTGCCATCTTTGCCAACAGTTACACCAGCAAAACTTGCAAATTCTCCCATGCCCCCCCAAGTTCAGCATAAATTGCACGTACTGTGCAAACACACCAAACTGACAGCTGCTTCAAACACAGACAAGATCTACAAATGTCCAAAAACCACTTAGTCATTCTTTCCTTTATTGGTTGCAAATCTTTTTTTTGGCAACAAGGACAGAAAGAGACTGCAAAGCTTGACAGCTGAACAGCTCTCTGTGTAAGAGTTAGGGAGGGAACAGGGTGTGTTATATTTGTTTTGCCCCAGGTGTTCCAATGATGCCACTGAACTTAAATCTCAGCTGGCTGAGCTATAAAAATCACATTCCTACTGTTAGCTCTGCATTTTGGATGGAAAGATGTGCTAATCTGGGGCTCTTGTTCCAAAAAAGAGGAAGGGCTACTTGGTCAAACTTTAAGCTGCATGCTGTCTGCCTGCATCGTGATTCATCTTTTTTCCTTCTGCCACCTCTTTCGCTATGACCCTCCAAGCTCTGCTGCTAATTTCTGCCTCCCAGTTCTCTGCTTTTCAAAGAAAAAGGCAGAGCAACAGGTAGAAAGTGTGCTCTGTGTCTTTGTGGCATAGAGCCCCAGAAAGAACTGAGAGCAGAGCTGGGAGAGGCAGAAATGTACACTGAATGCAACCTCCTTCTCAAAGTGGTAATGATAAGGAGTTAATTTCAAACCATGTGTCAATCTCAGGCACTCCTCTTTGGAAAAGCACAGTGAATTATATATTCTCTAGTACCTTAAGATTAACTTGAATGGGCTATGATTTGTGTGATAAAAAGAGCACAATGAGAGCTGGCAGTCACCTTCTTAAGAAACTTTCCTTACTACTTATGGCACACACATGCACCAAAGCACAGAGTGGTTGCTTGAATCTTTAAAAGGTTTCTTAGCTTTATATCTTAGATTCAAAAGCTTGCCCTTTGAATCATTTCATTTTTCATCATTCTTTTCTAAACCTCTTGTCTCAGGCAAATTCAGACAGCTGCGTAAGAAGGAGAAGTGAAGCCAGCAACATCTGTAGGATGATGACACTTGACAAATGGCCTTGGGTTTTCTTTCGGTTTCTGGAAGATGCTTTGCAGATGTCAAAGCCTCAAGGAATCATCATATATCTCTCCTTAACCCCACTGAATGTGGCATTCGACGTTTCCAAGTATTGAATTACTACTTGCCACACTGCAGCATGGCAGGCTATTCTGTCTCAAATAAACAGGCAGGAAATGGAGGCACACAGAATGACTAAGTGATTATTCCAACATCACGATACAAGCCCGGGAGAGTCAGGAGCTGAACCTGTATTTCTTGCATCTCGATCTCACGTTGTCTTTTTGTTGTATGTTGCAGCCTTATTCTTTCCTGGAGAGGAAGACTGGAATCTTAAGAGTCTGTCATGCTACTCTGGTTGACAGGTGGTGTCGCCAATGAGATAAGATTGTTGCACTCCCCACATCAAAAGGTGGAATATGCTGTATGACATCTGCTTGCTGGAAGAAATACTAACCATACCAGTCCTTAAGAACATCAACATTTATTTAATATGATATAAAAGAAATGGGATATGAACATTCTTATCTGAACAATAAGTGGCTTCTTTACTTACATCGCATGTGCTCATTGTATAATATATATACAATGAACATAATTACATTTGTACACAAACTAAGTACTGGATTGAGAACCTGCTTATTGCTGTACACACTCTAACCCAACAAAGGAAAAGCCCAGTACCTCAAAATACCTACACTCCATTTTATTTAAGTAAAAGTAAGCACTGACATTAAAGTATATGTTGACAGAAGTGTGGCAGTAACTGCTGACATTGCAACCTGACCAAGGAATAATTACAGCAGAAACAGGACATCTTTTACTAAGCAATAATAAAAATGGCACATTTTAAATATATCTATATGTATATATATATATAAAAATTTTTACAAATAAAATGTTAAAACAATAAATTGTAGTGTTTAAAAAGTGTAAAACAGGGTTTTAGTGGTGATATGTAAAATTAACTGAGTGATGCATCTAACAGAAGCCAAAAAGTAAACTTATGTGATCCGTACTTAAAAGAACATTAACTTCTGGAAAATAAAGTCCTGACTATAGGCTGCACACTGAGAAGAGCCTTTATTTTATGTGCACAGAAATCATAGCAGCAAGCTGGTATCAGGAGAACGATCTGAAGGTTGTTGAGTGTACATATGGGCCATTTAAAGCTCTCTTGGAATAAACATTTTCCAGGAAGTGATAAAATGATGCTCTGTGGCCAAAAGCATCAGAACTATGAATTTCATAGATTTAAAATATACTGTACAATATCTTCTCACATTTCCGTAGGTCGGGTCCATACATCTCAGGCATGAATTGTTTCAACAGAAGCCATTAGAGCTGAAAGACAGACACAGGTTAGGTTACCGTATTTTAGCAACAACAGAATATTGTATAACACAACTCCTGGGATTAAACACGGCACGGAATGTCTGACCTCATCATAGCAGCAGTTATCACTGATGTAGAACATAATAAAGTATCTCAGAAATAAATTGTTTCCAAAATCAGCTTTCCAGAAAATTCATTGTCAGCAAGAAGCAAAAGTAAACTTTTTTCAACTTTACACAACTAGGAAAACATCTTTGTCCTGAGAGTTTATCCTGTTGCATGTAGCCAGCTCCAAACATTTTCCATATAGAACCAGGGACAGTGGCTTTGACAAATGGTCCTCCCGGCTTTGACAAATGCCAGGTGCTGTTTGCAGCAGGACACAGCACTATCCCTGCATGAGGCCGTGCTGGCAGCATCACTCTAGGCATGCTGAAGTTCCCGTGCTCAGCCCCGGGCTTGCTGCCTTTTGGTTATTACTGAAAGGACTTCTATAAATAGCTGTTGGCAGTTTGTTGGTAAAAGTGTTTCTGAGCTTTAGATCCTGGTGCTGCTAAAATTTCATTATCCCTCCACTATTCTGCTTAAATGCAATGCTTAAAATGTAACAATGTCAGAGGTACCCATCCAGAATGTGCCTCTGCAAAGCAAGGGCCATAACAGAAAAATACCTTTGTGCTAATGGGTTTTCCTTAGTCCCAGAATATCCTATGCCACCAATTTCCTACGCCAAATTCTCCTGGCCCTGTGCCCAGAGTATCGTTTTACTAATTGACCAAGCAAGCCAAATATAGGTATTACCTCATGATACTCTGAGATCTACCATACATTTTCCAGATGCCACATAGGAACAGGACTAATGCTGCAGCCCTCTAGTATCCAGGATTTCTTTCATTTGAGAGGCATCCAGCTCTTGCATGTATCTTTTACTGTTCCAAAACACCAGAAATGGCAGCACAGAGGGGAAGGGGCAGAAACTATTGCAGGCAGACAGACCACACTCCTTACACTATGTACACTAGGCCCATCTCAAAGCATGAATTGGCTTTGGAACTCTTAACCAACAGAGGTAACAAGTGCACCAAAGAAAGGTGGAGTGCATATGCACGCAGTTGAATAGTTTTCTCAACTCAATTCAAACATTAAACAGCCGAAAGGGGTATAATTGATTTTACTTTATGGTGGTGCATATATAAGCAGAGCAATAGTTTTACAACTGGCAGCCCAGATGAGCTGTTTTGCCGTAAGCATAACAGTGCAATTCTAAGCGTTGCAGCATCATACTCAACATGGAAATGTTGTAGCTGCATACTTACTACCTGCGAGGTTATAACATGCTGTGGGATGTCAAGGGTTAGTTGTTCCATTACAAAGCAGGTCACTATGTGAGCGCTTCACTTTGGCTACTCTCATGTTTAGCATTATTAATTAAAATGACTTTGCTGAACTGATCGCTGGGGCTGATGACAAGGGCTAAAAGTAACTTGATGCAACTGGTTAAAAAAAAAAGCAAAACAAAAAAAAACTCTGGTGAAGCTTCAGGTTGCCTCCCCTGTCAAGGCATCTGTGCTGTGGCTACAGAAGGAATTCAGCGGTGTGGTTTCAATCACATCACTACCCTGAAAGTTTGTCCTATTTCAAAACACAAAAATGTTCAAACATCATAAATGCATCAGCATTTATACAGTGAAATTAAAATCTTTAACACAGATTTCCAGAAAAAAAACAAATCGTGTCACTTATTTTTAAATGAGTTCATAAAAACACTTTTAAGTGAAAGCACAAGAGTCCAAACTAAATTTCATAATGATAGACTGCATACAGTAGAAAGTGAGCAACTCTGGTTTTGGTACTGAAAACAATCTTTTTATGCAGATTCCTGCACTTAATTCATGCAGGATAAAGTGTTTATGTTGATTAATGTCTAATTTTACTAAGATGAAAGCTTGGCAATACAGGTTAGGACAATAAATAAGAAAATGCATTTTCAGATCTCTCAATGCTGAAAGACTGAAGAGTCTCAAATATAAGGTTTCCTTACATTTAATTTATGGCATTAACTATGGCTTTCGACATGATCATTGAAGCCAAGCTCATTCCTTTAGCAGAAAGCCTACTTAAATAGACAACAAAGAGATGTCGATCATTTTAAATGGTGGCAAAGTGCAGTAGCATTCAGGTAGGTATCATACTGGTTTCCTTAAACAGCTGTACAAACAATTATGCTTTATGTATGTCCAACTCCATTTATTGAGACAGTAACATTACAGGTAAGAACATGTAAATCTAGCCAAACTCATGCTTTCTAACTTCCCTGATATCAGCTAAGACAGGGAAGAATACTGAGTAGCACCATCCCTATAGAAGTAAAACTCACAACGGAATTGTTACATTTCACTCACCCTCATTTTTTCTTTCCTGTTTTTTTTCTTTCCTTTCACGCCTCACTCATCCATATCTTAAGCCATAAACTCTTTGGAATATTAGACCATTCCCTTCAGTGCATCACAAAGAGATCTCACTCCAGCTGCCCAGTTGGAAGCAGCAAGATTCATTTGCACCTGAGCACTGATGCTGGTAGCTTAAATGTCTATCTGCTCTGTAAAAGCCTAGGTCTCTCATGTAATTCAAAGGGCTATTATCCTGCCACCTGTGGCAAAATAAGCCAATTAGTCCTTTCTCTTTATATTTGAGTATGGAACACATGACTTGCAAACAAGTCAATATGTATACTTGTTTTGTTTTCCAGTTAGTTTATATTCAACGCAGTAGATATCTTTGTCTTGCCAAATACTGTCTACAGATGTTTCTCAAAGATACCTATAGTACATACATTCAGAACAGTATTAGAAAAATGACAGGAGGGGTGGGAAAAAGGACGTACTTCTCTGTAACTATACACACATGAAATGTGATCCTTCTGTGAGCTGTGGTTGTGTAGATGAAGCTGGTGACAATGACGATTCTGGTGAAGAAGGCAAACTTTTCACTGCGAGTCATACAGCAAGATAAACAAGAAAACAAGTTACACAAGGCAAAAGCTAGCTGGCTTACATAGTAAACGTAAGCTTAAAAATCAACATTTCAAGCCACAATCAGTATAAGCAGAACCAAATGAAAGTTACACAAGTTAAGACTTAAAATCTGATCAGCACAGTGAGCACAACTTCTGGGGACAGCATAGCTGTTGTCAGCAAGGATCATTTCTTTTAAGAAACAAAACATCTCAGAAAAGACTCAGGCCTATACACAACTAGTAGATCATCTCAGGAACAAACAACAGACGCATGAATACTGATGTGTTATGTCAAAGGAAAAAATACGTACAATTTAACTACTTGGGATACTTTCAGACCCATCTTTATATCCCAGCTCAGTAACTATTTGTTATTCTGCTTGGTGCTACAGAGTGCATTTACAAGTTCCAGTTTTGATTATGAAGTCACAGGATAAAACTGCTGACTGCATTGTAAAGGTTCAGGTTATCTTTTATATCCATAGATTGAACTATCTGGCTCACTTAACCACTCCCATCACCGAATATCCTAGTTACATCTTAAATTCTATGATCAACTTCCTCCTCGCCCATCTGCTCCCCTCTCCTTTTCCTCTTTGCACATAGTTGTGCTTTTTTCCACCTTTTTGTTCTTGCAAAGTACACCGTGGGTCTTTGTACCAATCAGTTAATGTCTTCTGTTTCTTCAGCTGTTCCTGCATCTGAAATCATGACCAAATTCTGGTTCACAGTTCAAAACTTGAGGCTGTCCATCAGCCAGGAGATCAAATAGTTCGTACATACCTGGGATTGAGATACTGTTCTATAAGATACAGAGGAAGGGATTTGCTCCAACCAGTAACTACAATATGACTTAATTTTTGGCTAAAGCCAAATAATTCCCTGAAATAAATGCAACCACAAAATCTACATTAAAACCTCAGAAAAATGGAATTTCTGTAGCTACCCAGCAGGAAACTACTTTTCTCTATGTTGTAAAAATATATACTTAATATTCAGACCAACTCAGCACTTCTCAAATCACAAGGGTTTTTGAGCATCAAAAGCCATCATTGCAATGAAATGAAGTTTTACATATGTACTGTGTAACTTCTGTTTTATTCAAACTCTTTTCCATACCTGCTGTTGCCTGATTTCCTTTTGAAGACTGTGCTGCTAATTCAAATGAAGCAATAATTCCTTTTTGCTCTTGAACACTAACTGCTTCACTTTCTTCTGAACTGGTTTTGGGTTTGTGGTTTGCAACTGTGGTCACACTCTGCAAGCTGACGAAAAAAAAACCACGGCTTTTAGAACTCACTAACTTAATTTCAAGTGCTAACCACTAAGTATAGGAGTCACAATTTAATTTTCTTTTGTTAATAGACAAAGTTGCAACTGATGAGTTTGTGTAATAGAAGTTAAATACGTATTTTCAAATCCTTCTACCATGTAAAGTTAGACTTAAAAAAAAACATATGCTAGAAACGGAGTTCCTTTCCTTTGCATACTCATACAGATTCCTGCTGTGTGATACCTATTGATGAAGTATGCTGTGTGAAAGTTATGGTCTAATATAAGAACTGTGAAACTGTAGAATCTGCACAGCTTACAATAAAGTTAGGAATCATTAAAGAGAAAATATCTGATATACAGTCTTTGTCTAATTCTGCAATACTCCCAAACTGTCAAATAAAGGTCAAAAAAGCAGGAGATATAAAGTAAACTGTTCAATCTGTCTGTAAATGCAATGCTTTCATAAACACCACTGTTAAAGAGCTTGCCATAGAAGCCCTGGCTGAAGGTTTCATATTAAACTGATACAGAGCTTGGACTGACACTACTAAATACATTTTGTAATGCAAAGCCAGAATCATGAACATACCTGTAACTTGGGCAGTACCTGGGAATAAACATCGCCCCTCCTACCAACTCATTCCCTCTTACAGAACTCCTGCAGGTTTCTCACTGGATTTCTCTATATGTAAACCACCCAAAAACATATAAATATACCTTAGAAATATTTATGACAGTATTTCATTAGTTGCTTGGTACATTCAACTAATAAATACAATATGCAAGTTTAAAATAGTCTTTGAACATCTTGTTTTATTTTTACCTTATATCACCATCATGTGTTTCTTCCACTTTATTATTCTTTTCCTTTTCTGCTTTCTCTTCATTATTCACTTCTTTTGAGTCAGATACAACATGTGTATCTGATAAAAAATCATCAGTTTTTGTCAGCTATAAAAAAATTGAAATCATGAAACAAAAAAGCAGTAACACCCACTAAGTGGTAGATAAGAAATACACTATCAGGAAACAGTTTTATTAACAGACAAATTTTGCCATCATGTATACTTAGTAACTTAGAATTACATAACTTAAGAAATTTTTATCAATGCCATTCAGGTTAATAGAGTTATCCTGAAACTCATACCAGAACCAATGGGCAGGGCTTGTCTTAATTACTTCCAGAACGCATCTGAAACACTCTGGACTGCAGCCTGCCTCGGTTTTGTATGCTATCCCTCTGTGCACAATGCCAAAGATTCCAGCAACTGCAGTACTTGAATAATGAGCTTGAATGCTGCTCTTAAAGGTTTGATTAGCTAGGACCAATATTAGCATATTATGAAATACTTCTTTAAGGGGTTTGCATACTTAACACAAAGCAACTCTCAACAGAAAGTGTTCTAGAAGAATAACAAATACTAGCTATTTGATTTTATAACACTCTAAAATAAAAAAAAACAACAAAAAAACCAACCAAATATAAAATAGGAAAGAGAAAGGAGAAAGAAGTGGGAAAATAAAAGCAATGGGAGATTAATGAAAGAATACATAGTGAAAAAGATAAAGAAAGGTATACACAAGATTTAAAAAATATGACACTCCAAGGAGGATATGATTACGTGGAAACAGTTCTAGCAATCTGTTCTCCACAGTCAGTTTGGTTTTGCTGAGTCTTTAGGGCACTCCGCTACCAGAAATACAGAGGTAAATCACTGCTAATGGAGCCTGAGACTATTTCAAGACAGAAATCAATCTGATGATCAAACAGCACAGACTACAGTTACTGCCTACTTCCACATATGAGTTGCTGCATCGGACTTATGCTCTGTCCTGCACAGTGTTTGATGCACTAAAGCCAACCATGGAAAAAAGTCAGGTGTATAAAATGACCATCAAAAACCACACAGATCAATGATTATTAAAGATGCATCAGCACTGGGTTTGTTTCCAAACCCAAAGAAATAAAGATCATGTATGTTTTTAATTTTCTGGTTAATCAAGACAGTGAAAGATGAAATTAATGTGAAATTAAGTAAAGAGGAAATTAGAACAAAATTTAAGAAGACTGTATATGCATATAAGAAAATTCAATCTCTATGCAATCGACAGATCTGATACCTTTTTGCACAATTACTACATTTTTAAAATACAAAACTATATGTTAATCTTCCAAGAAAAAGAAATTTTGCTTGGCTTCCCATACTCCGCTGTCTGTGGTTAAAAATATTTTTCTACTGCAAGATAGGCTGATGAACAGTTAAGGAGAGTTCAGTACCTCTTTAGTAAAACCTGAATTATGTTCTTGTTCTCCATCATGTTTTACTTGCGCTATTTCTTCTTCAGGACTTTCATTATTTTGTTTCAAATTATTATCTTTAGTGGTGCTCTCTAATTCCTTTACGTGACTAGATACAGTATCATCCTTTTTGCGATTCTGCAGAACAAAATTGACATAGAGACATGTGTTCTAAAAACAGTTATTGCAGTCTCAGGTCGGAGTCTCGTGCTGTGCTAAGAAAGTTGTGTGAAAAATTTAAGCATCTTAACTCAAAACAGTTTTTTACATGACATTCCATTGCAAAGCACATCACAGTGCAATAAGGATAATGTTGGTTTTGGTTTTTTTTTGTGTTTTTTTTTTTTTTTAAGAAAAACTTGGAATTTTCTCATTATTATACCTTTCTAAACAGTTGAACCTAGCTGCTTTTTTACTTTTCAAGATTAATCTCCTTTTCCACCTGCAAAATTCTCTAGCATTTCTATCCTCTGAAATGCCATTCGTATTTAGCTTATTCACACACAGGTTTAGTAGAATTCTGATTTGGATTCATTGGGAGTTTTTGAAAATACTTCTTCTTGCTTATAGAAGGGACGGATAAAAATCTGCTGTCAGTGCAAAATTAGCTGCACACCTATGTGCACTCTGCCAAGTATCTCAGATATCTTCCAAGCCTTTGCTGGTAACTGATTTAACAGAGGTCTACACAATATCTGATAATGGCAGAGTATGAGCAAAAGACGTTAATAATTCCATATCAGTTATTCCTTAAAAAAATCTATTGCACATAGAATATGTTTGATATAAACATTTTGAGGAAGGGTGGTAGAAGTGACTTCAGATTCCAAACTGTGAACATTATGTTGGCATAAGAGTGAACCCAACAGAACTGAAGTTCCTACATGTTGCAACACACTAAGTACTAGCGTGGAGAAAAATAGGATCCAGGAAAGTAGTAAATCTTCTGGCTGAATTCCTGTCTGATTTAGCACATGCATGTTGGAAAGAGGAAATTCTATTAAAGTCAATCCACAAATCAAACTCTCTGCTTTCTTAAACTAAGTATGCACCCATATCTTACATTTGCTCCAAACAATAACACTTGTTAGACAACTTCCTTTACTATTTTGGTAACCACTTAAAAATTACAGTGGGCTATTCATAAAATCCTTCTATCTTTCCTTTCTTCACCAAAAAAAAAAAAAAAAAAAATCCAACTGAAAAGATTTCCAGCAGTTAAATGCCACTGCATCACTTTTCTGTATGAAATCAACAGGCATGGAAAAATTTCTTTTCTCATCCATGGAGCTCTGATTTCACTCAGAGGACCAGAGAACATACTGACACGACCAGCATTCTTTGGAACTCTGTTGGTCAGTGCTGCTGCTGAGGGTCTGACTGCTTCCCCATCCTGTCTCCCAGTGTGCTGGCAAGTCAGGTATAACACACACACATCACTGCAGTTTCCTCACCCTGAGGTACGAATTAACTAAGGAATTGGTGAGAATCATAGAATTCTAGGATAGCCTGGGCTGAAAAGGACCACAATGATCATCTCGTTTCAACCCCCTGCTATGTGCAGGGTCGCCAACCACCAGACCAGGCTGCCCAGAGCCACATCCAGCCTGCCCCTGAGTGCCTCCAGGGATGGGGCATCCACAACCTCCTTGGGCAACCTGTTCCAGTGTGTCACCATCCTCTGTGTGAAAAAATTCCTCCTAATATCTAAACTAAACCTCCCCTGTCTCAGTTTAAAACCATTTCCCCTTGTCCTATCACCCTATCACTATCCATCCTCGTAAACAGTTGTGACGCTCAAAGATGTGTAAACTCTTCTACAAGAAACATCTGCAGAGCTTTGCTTTGAACTTCTTGAGAAATGCCATGTTAATCACAAAAAAGTTTGGAGGAGCCGCTCCGCTCATTCACATCATTCACGATGTGGTCCCAAATAGATTTTCTATTGCAAAAGGAAAACTTGAGTTCAGCGCATTCTGGTGATCCAGTGCTGTTGAAGGAACTTCCCTATAGATCTGAAGACAATTTAGTGTGCTCAGAGGAAAAAAAAGAAAGCTAACGTATGTGTGAAAATAGGCACCTTCTAAACAGTGCAATGCATTTAATCTGGTCTTGGATAAGCAGATGCAAAACATAAAAGGAGATATGTGTATGTTACTGGGAAAAAAAAAAAAAAAAAAAAAGGTCAGCATGATCTGAAGAAAAAAAAAGTATAGCAGAAGATGGAAAAGATAACTTCTATTGAAAAAAAGAGAACTAATTTCCTGACTCAGCAGTCAAAAACTAGTATACTTACATACTAGTGGAATTTTTTTGTTCAGAGATTTATTGTAGCTCAGTATTTATTTATTTATTTAAGACATATTTCCTGGTCAGTGTCAAGCAATTACATCCTTGTCTTCTCTCCCCACCCATACATGTTCAACAAACACTCTGCTTTGCCTTAATTGCTTAAGAATGCATGAAAATGAAAGTGATTTATTTTTCTGTATTTATGGACTCAACAACCACAACCAGAGAGCACCAGTTAACAGCAATCATCATAAATATACATTTCTATCTAGAAATGTTTTATAAATTATGTTATAGATGTTTGAATATGTTGCATGACAGAAAATCTTCATAATATATACATCAAATGAATCATGGTTCTCCCTGATACTGCTTTTAGTCACAAAGTGTGCATTCCTGCTGTTTGCTAAATCTGACAACAAGCATGAACTGTTAACAAACATCACAATGCATAATCAAAGATCATATGTAGAACTGAATTACTTATTTCCCTAAAGAAGTGACTTCTACTGTCATTAGATACAAACATGAAGGTTGTCATCCTCCTTTCTCTTGTGTCTGGCAGAGAATTGCAACTGCTACTCTATATGAACAATCTCAATTATTAGACACCTATACTATCACATGACTTTTCAAGATTATTACTTTTATTATTTTTTTTTTAAACTGTTTTTAAGAACTTGGACCAACCTGTGCCGATTTGAATGGATTATCTCTGACAAAAGACAGACTCTGTGAAGGTGACTGGTCTGAAACACCAATAATATTTAGTCCTTTCCTCTTCTCTCTCAGGCAAGCTTGTTGGTGTCTTTTTATTCTTTCCATCTGTTCCTCCACAGTCATTCGAGGCCGTGTGCTTTCTGCAAGACACAACTGCTCCACTGCACTTCTTGGTCTTTCCTTAAAAGGAAGAACATGCACATTCTTTGAAAACAGCAAGATTCTTAACTATTTAGCTTATCAGAAAAGATCACCTAATGACTATTAAAAAACAGAGGAACAGTGGGCAAGAAAAGATCTCCCGTGTATACAAACAAAGCACAAGATTAACAAAGAAACACCAGAATTAAAAATAAATTAAACAGTGACATTGTTATCATCAATGCTTAACATCAAGACAATGGGTACATACTTTCTCAAACCTTTTGTGTGAAGTTGAAATAATTTACCAGACATTATACCAGAGAGCTGACTCCCCTAAGATGAAAACTTAGGAGAAATTTAACGATCGAGGACATTTATACCAGTTGATCTAATATTCACTTCTGCCTTTTTATTCCATTCCCAGTTGGGGATCACCCAATGGCAAGCTCAGGCTGAAACAAACTGAATTTAGCACCACTTAAAAATGTGTAGTTCTAAGCACTATATTATTCCAAAACAATGGCTTTACCCACTCTAATCCTGAAATTCACTGATTTTCAGATTTTTCTGTCATAAAAAATACAGAACTATTTACTTTGGGCAAATGGTTGCATTCAGCAGATTCATAGCAACTGGTTTCATTTCTGCAAGTGGTACCCGTTTTCCATTCAGCATCCTCTCTCCTCTCCCATTCTTCCCACAACTTATCCTCTCCTATTCATCCTACAACGAAGGCAGAAAATTTCCCCACTTTTGCCTAAACTACATGTAAACATCTGCCGTCAGCCCAGAAACTGCAGGACTCTAACCTGACATTCCAGGTTTACTACCCACATATTGATTGCTGCATTTTCGTTTTCTGGCTGCTTTAGGTTTTTCCCAGATCAATTTAGTACTGAAATAAAATTCCCTATGTATTTTACAGAGGCTGTTAAAATGCTCCAGAATCCAAATATGCTCTTGAAAGCTTTTAACCAAAGATGCTTCATGTCTTTTCAACTTAAGCCCAAACTTCAGTTTCCAGCTGCTTTGTAGATTTAGCATTACCATTTAGTTCTTAGCCAGCTTTAGTGTAATGAAATCTCTGTGCAGTTTAACATACATGACCTTTACAGTTTTGTCATTTTCTCTACAGCTCTCAGTTAACTGAGTAGATAATATTTCACTTTATATCACAGTGATTTTTATGTAAAGGAAATAAAAAAGATAGCTGCAACTTTTCAAGTAACTGCAGAAACTAAAGTTAGAAATTAACACCTCACTATCCATCAATGCTTGAAAGCCACTTTAAATTACCGTTCTTAGATCTATCTTCTTATTCTTCCTTAAAGTGACATAGGATGCTATTGTTGAGGACTCTGGGGTTGGTGATTTGGTTCTGGGTGGTACAACTCCCACTGGGAAATGCGAGCCTGTGAAACAGTAAAGCAACATACTAAGTCCTATGTAAAGCATAATCAAATGGTACATTGTTTTCTAGTAAAGGCATTTGTCAGCCCTGGAAACTACTCAAACTCTGCATAACTGTGACATCCATTAAAGTATGCAGGCAGATGACCAGCAGGTTAGGCAGAGAAGAGCATGGTTCAATACTGCATATGGCATGAGAAATTGCTGGACATAAAAATAACAGTGAGAAATGGACAAAAGTTGGACAGTGCTGTGTGCAATGGCTAGACTTCGCATATAAAAGGGGAACTATGTGAAAGATAGTCCGGCTTTCATAGATTCATAGGCTTCACAGATAACAGGAAGGCAGAATCTGGGACTTTCTGTGGAAGAGGGCTTGCTAGGCCAGCAGGTGACCATACCAGTACAGCTATTCAAGGCCAACATTACCTAGATGATAGTACTGGAAATAATTTTTAAAAAGAGTAATGCAGGAAAAGTAATTACAGGTGGGTTGCTTATTTGGATAGAAACAAAGGTTGACAAAAAGAAGGGGCAAATCAGATAGGAAAAACAGGCATGGCATAAAACAGAGGGGGAATAAAAAGGCTCAGCTTTGTGTAAGCAGATTATTTTTCAGTATGCTTGTCTCATCAAGTCCTGAGCCTGACAACTGCAGCCTGTCCATTCCTCTTACTAAACTTTATACATACATATTTTTCATGTAGGTTTTCCTTTCCGTGTAGTAGCATGTGAGAGAATGGGAAATAGATCATAGGGCTGGGGCCAGAAAGATGGCAGAGCCTGCACGTGCACAGACTGGCTACCATATGGGCCGTAGGTCTGGATCTGCTACCCAGGAGGACTCTTCTGTCTATGCTAGATGCTAAATGAACTTAAGGCAGCAAGCAGAGCATGAGGTTTGGGAGCCAAGTGTCCAAGAGATCTTAAATCTTGAGATCTCACTACTGGAGAGGTTGGAGGAACTCAAGAGCTGACTGCTGGAGATACCATAGGTGCAGGCAGCCTTTGGAGTGGCCCATTTCTGTGTAGGTATGACACCAGCCAGCAAGCTTTTAGTCTGGTCAGCTGGCAAGAGAAGAGGATCACGTTTATCTGTGTTGTTCCACTTTCATGTATGTGCTGTTTTTATTTATGCAGTGCTTGCAATGGCACTGGTCTCAAAAATGTTGCACAGTTGTGGTTTGCTGGGTCTGTTCAGAGCATGTGTGCTCGAGCACAGTGCCTGTATGCTCAGCCTTGCAGCTCACAGACAGAGAAGTGCAGCAGCCAGGCTCTGTCTGGCTGGGAGCTGAGGATATTCTGTGTCCTGCTGCCCACCACACATTCTGCCTCTCGTAACAATAATTCACCACTGGAGTTTTTCTGCTTAGAGAACCTCTGCCAAAATATAATTAAGTTAGTAGAAAACTGAAGGTAAAAGTTACAAAAATATACATCTATAACTAGGTAATATGTTTCATCTTTCCTTCTTCATACATGCAGGAAATCAAAGTATTAAAAATAATGGCTTTTTGCAGTTTTTGCCTATAAAAATGGACTTATATTCCCCGATGGTCAAATTACCTCTCCTTGTTTTTCCTGAAGTCACACAGATTTCAGAGGACATACTGACTCAGTTGAAGGCCCAACTATTTCTCCAAATTGTTTGATAGGCTGACAAAATAGTCCGGAGTTATTTGAATGCCAAATACATCATTCAGAACAAAAACTATAAAACAACAGTTTGGGTCTCCTTTACACATGAAAAGGATAAAACACAGCTTAAGTCCATTTTCCTTTTGTGTCACTTTTATGTGCCACTCAGGTCATAAATATTCCTCTGCTTGCAGAGAGCTGTATGGGTTACTTTACATAGTCCTGTTAAAACGTTTCTCTGCTGACACTTGAAAAGGGAGGGAAAGGGCTGATAGAAAAAAAACATGAGGAATGTTCAGTACAGTAACACGCACAATGACTGAGAAAAACATTTAAAAGTTTCCTCTGAAATCTACTTATTTTTCAGAAGCATTCTGAAAAATGTCATCTAAGGATGATTTCTTAAAACAGATTGGAGGTTTCAGACATGAACTGCCTTTCAGTTTGTTTCCTTTAGAACTTACAAACTGTTATGACAGAACGGCATAAAAATGCTTGTTGGAACATCATATGGTTATAATGACATATGCACTACAAAGAATAAACAAACAAACAAACAACAACCCAAACCAGGAAGGGTTGTATTTTTCCTGCTGTGTAGGATTGTTATTGTCAGTGAGCACGCAGAACAAGAAAGTAGCTGTCAGGAAATCCAAAAAACATGGACCAAATGATAAAACACAGCTATGATAAACTCACTTCACTCTGTTTTGAATGAAGACAAATAGCCCTCCCTCCACTTGCTACCCTGAACTCCAAATACTATTTATAATAGAAGAATTTCTATTATTGCTTTCCTTTACTGAAGGTTGCTTTTCGGGAAGTGGACATAATAAAGTTAACTCCCATCTTTACAGAAAATAGCAAGTAGACTAGGATGCTCAAGAAGTATCAGTTAACTTTATATAGTTGGTGTAGGCTTCTTATGTTGTCTCAATTCATCTCCCTCGTGTCATAAATACCTGTAAATAGTCTGAAACACCATAGGCCAATAAAACGTAGGTATGCAGTGAAAAAGGAAACTTTAGGTGGTTGGTGATTAGCAAATCTCAGGCTAAATTCTGAATATTTTTGCCACTAAGTTAAAAGTAATTTAATACCTAAAGTGACTGTTACACCTCAGCAAATATCATATTCAATCTGAATTAAGTAATTGCCTGAAAGTGCAAGCTTAATTATATCATCCATCATGGGGTCATTCACATTGTTGGGCACCCAAACTGCATGCTCTCTTTTGTTTTAAAAGCCTATATGGCTGTTCTGGTGAAAGTAATATCCTTACATGATCATAGCTCTTGGGTCAAATTCTAATAGTGTTACACCAGACCTCTACATACATGCTTAGTCAAACTAATGCAAGCTATTATCTTGCAGGTATTGTAAACATCAATCATCACAGAAAAAAAGTTCAGTTATTCTGAAAGCTCTTAAAGGGGTTTTTTGGCAGTGCTCAGACTGCTTTTCCTGGAGTCACCTTTAACAAACTATTCTGTGTGTTTTAACAAACAGAATTGAGGAGCACTTCCTGGTAAAAGACTCTACCAAGCAATTAGTAGCTTTTATGGAAGCTGGATGAAGAGAAGAATCTAAAGCATTTAGCAATTGCAAAGACCTTTATTGTCTGTACACTCCAAGGTCATGATCATTATTCCTATTATATCAGAGGACAGAAGGCAATTCAACAATTACAAGATTAAAAAAAGAAAAAGACATTGTTTCTCTGTCTTATGAGAGACTGAAAATTCTGTGGTGCTGCCTTTTTGGACGTTCCAGTGACATAACATTGGGAGCTTGATTCAAAAACTGAATAATTGTTCAGGGGCATGAACAGAAAATGGGTAATTGTTCAAGGGAATGGTGTGTGGGGAACGTGAGTGATGTGATTAGACATGGTGTCAATAAGGATTTCAGGGTTGTTGGTGAGTGTAATGTTTGATTTTTCTGTGGTGTAATTGACTGAAATCTTTCTTGTCATATAATTAAATGATTATTTTATTGTGCAAGTTGTTTCATCGTACTGAGAAATGGACAGGCTACAAAAATATGAAGGATGAAATAGCTTCTGTAACAGTTAAAGCTCTGTATTTCTTCTGAAAAAATGCTGAAAGGTCATAAACGGCACTCCTGGGGACAAACCTTTAGCTGCAGATTCTGATTCTAACATTTGTTCTGCTTTTTCTTCACCATTAGATTCATCCACTTCTGCTACTGTAGTTAACTCTGGTTCACTCTTATAAAGCCTATAATCAGGACCCTGAAGAATGACAAGTTATGAGGTAAATAAACTGGCATTTCTGTATAAGCATTTATGTCTTAAGACTCAAAACAGCTATTTTCCGATGAGACTGCTCACTTAAGGGCAACAGCTCATTGTTCAACTGCTCTTGCAGCAGTATTCCTTCATAATTAATTGGAGAAATGTTTGCGGATTTTCAGAAATCACAGAAAAACTGCCATGGGCTTCAGCAAGAACTGCTTCTGAGCCCGAAGTTTTAGAAATACTTGTGAGTAGAAGAGTTTGGTTTTTGAAATTGACTTAGATCCAAAACGCACCCATTTAAGTCTTAAGACATTTTATATATACACAGAATATATGACAGGAAAATGTGAAAAGCAAATGATGGAGCTGTAAATAAAACCAAAAGCCAAAAGTAAAAACAAATATAAAAGTAGCCAGATGGCAAAATAAAAGTTGTGACTGTGCAAAGGAAGGGGGAATGCTTCAAGAACGATGTGGCAGTTTAAGCCACTTACACAGTGAGATCCATTTCTCTGATATCCTTGAACTTGGTGAATCTTCTTTTCTTCTGGCAGATGTACTGGGCCCCTGCTATAACAGAGCAAGGAGCTGCTATCACTGGGCAGAGGGGGGATTATGGGAGGATGCTCTGTAAAGTCATAGGACCGAGGGAGTGGAGGACGAGGTGGGACTACTTCCTCTTCCTAAAGATTGTAGAATAGTCACCTTATTTAGATGTGCACACCTGTTACAATTATTTATAACTTATAAATAAATTAAAATATATTACCATAGCTACACCAGCTATAGATTTTTGTATGAAAGGGGCAATGTCACACTACAAAATAATTTAAATAAAAAAAGGGGGGAAAAAGGAAAAAAAGAAAGAAAAATGAAAAAAGGCCAAAATATGCATTTTTTTAATTAATTACCATCATGTACAATGAAATACTTCAACAGCTTTAGTAATCAACTTATAAAAGTTTTCAGTTCTATCATCTGCGACTTTTAATTAGATGTCTATGAATTCTCTGAATTATCCTTTTAAAAATTAAACTCCATATCTTTTTAAAGATTTTGATATACATTACATTTTCTGTAAACCACATGTATATTTCCAAACACTTTAGACAATCATGACAATGTCCCTTTAAAACTGTAAATGCTAGCCAGATTTCCAGAGGAATTGAACATCTGGGAGCTCCCACAGTTTCAGATGCTCTTGTGGGTGCTCTGGCCATCTGAGAACCAGGCTCAATAAGTGAATAGAATACAAAGCAACATATTTCTTCCCATGAAAAGTGTTTTGAGGAAAAAAGCAAATCCAAAAATCAGGGTTTATATTTCTAGGGTAAGAGCCTGGGGAGAGGAAAAGGTGAGAAATGGAAAAGAGAAAAACACTGGTGAGAATATAAAGACAAAGAACAAATGAAAGTGTTAGAATTACTAGTTATCAGTCTTTTAAAACTAATCACAATGAAGTATTTTCACAGAATACATGCTTTAGAAATCCTTAGAACAATTCAAATAATGTTCATTTTTATCATGTGTATATTTGATATTCAGTGCTGCTAAAATGGTAAATATGCTAAAAGCATACCTCATTTTTATATTTAATAGCAGAAAATGTCCTTGATCCCATGATGCCTGTTTGGGGGACGGGGGAGAGAGAGTAGGAGGAAAGAGAAGAATTGTTTTCAGTAAGTAGTTTTATGAATGTAAACTATAAGCTGTTATTACAAGGCAAATACACAGATCATCAATTTAAAATATCTGATTCCTTCAAACATACAAAAGCAAATGTGATGCTTAACTTATAAAAATGCATGTGATCCAATCACTCTCTAAGAAAGAAAAATGTCCAGTTTACCTGCATCTGAAGAGTTTCTTTGCTGTTTATGTTTACTTAAACCTTCCATGACATCTTGAATTCTCCACAGTTCCTTCTGAATCTGAGCACGCTGTATCCCAGCTGACTCAGTCTGCCAGTAAAGAAACAGCAAGTGATAAATACAAATATATTGCAGAAGGGGCAAAATATAAAACCTTTTTGTCTAGACAGTCCTGCTTATTCTTTCCCAATGAACAAAACAAAATGCAAAAATGATAGATACTCTCCCATTAAAAGGTAACAAATTAGTATGTTGTCAGAAAAAAGCAGACAGATTAAGTCATTTCAGAAACATGCACCAGTTATTTTGATAGAAATCTGCAAGCCGAAATTCCACTTAATGGAATTACATCTTCTCTTCACAAAGAAAAGCAAAGCCAAGTTTGCATGGAAGACCTACACACAACAAAAGGAAAGGAATCATCAGTTCCAAACCTAAAATAGTTGCAGATGAACGTGATGTTTGCTTACAAGCATATAAAATGTAGGCCTATTTATGTTCATGGCTATGCATGCTTTGAGCTGCATAACACAAATTTCTCAGCTCTTGAGTTTCCTTGTAATCTCTCTTTCATAGCAGCATAGAAAATCAGTCCCTTCAGCAAAAACATCCATTAACACCTCACAGCCTTGACCACACCAACCTGTCTATATGACTATCATAGCAATTAAGGTCTGAGAAAACTTCTCCATTTGGGACATGATCACTGAAATGGAAAGAGATGAACAAGGGAAAACTTACACAGTAGCTTCAAAATACAGGAAAAGCTAAAAAACTCCTCAGAACTGATGAACTTTTAATTTCTTTTTATATCTTACAGGTTACCACACATTCTCCATTCTCCCCCTTCTTTTTTTTTTTTCTTTTTTTTCCATTTGTGTAGAATTTTTAACCAAAAGCGTAGAAAATGAAAAAGACTTAAATGTATCTTTATGACCTATGCCAGACCTGAATTTCTCCAAGACGATCAAGTTGCTCCTGCATATGGTTCCTTGTTGCTGTTACATCATATTCTAGTTTATCATATTCTCTCCAAGCTCTTTCCAGTTCCTAGGTATATGACAAAAGAAAAGAACTGCATTTGCATATTCAAGTTTAAAAAAATAAAATTAAATAAGTAGGCAATTTTATTCATACAATGGCAACAAACATCAGGGATTAATTCATAGAGATTGGCAGTAAGTACACATACAGTTTTAGAGAATGTCACGATTAAACAGCTTTAGTATTTTCTGATGATACTGAATGATATACAAACTAACGGCATTTTACCTTTTCAAAATCTACAAGATAGTCTAGGATGAAATCTTAAGACTACGTTGTTATAATTAGCAGGCACTAGTGACAGAAAAATATGTGAAACAGCAAACACCAGAAGGCGGCACAAAAAGAATCTTTGAGGTCAGTTCTGTCATTGCCTCTTACTAAGCCTGGATCAAGCCCTTTATTTGATTTAGCATAAATTAAAAATTTGATGAGAGGTGTTCTAAGATTTCCTTTAGTTTCCCATGCTTCCATTTTCCTCATCCAGCCAAACTCCTTTACAATAGACATTGGAAGGGAGCGTAAAGATCATCGAGCTCCAACTCCCCTGTTGAGGGCAGGGTTGACCCCACCAGCTCAGGCTGCCCAGGGCCTCATCCACCTGCCCTTGAACACCTCCAGGGATGGGACATCCACAGCTTCTCTGGGCAGCCTGTGCCAGCACCTCATCACCTTGTGAGTGAACAATTTCTTCCTAACATATGAACTTACATTTCCCATCTTTTAGTTTAAAGCCATTCTCCCTTGTCCTAACAGAATCAGACCATCTAAAAAGTTGGTCCATCTACTGCTTATAAACTCCCTTCAAGTACGGGAAGGCCACAGTGAGGTCCCTCTGGAGCCTTCTCTTCTCCAAGCTGAACAAGCCCGACTCCCTCAACTTTTCTCCTTTCTTCATAGGAGAGGTCCTCTGATCATCTTTGTGACTCTCTCTCCAACAGCTCTGCATCCTTCTTGTGCTGGGGGCCCCAAGCCTGGAAACGGTACTCCAGATGGAGCCTTTCAAGGGCAGAATAGAGGGAAACCATTACCTCTTTCTCCCTGCTGGTCACCTGACTTTGACTATCCTGATGCAGGTCAGGATGCAGTTGGCCTTCTGGGATGAAGTGCATGCTGCTGGCTCTAGTTCAGCTTCTTGTCCACCAGGATCCCCAAGTCCTTCTCTGCAGGGTTTCTCTCACCAAGTTCTTTTCCCAGTCTGTACATATATCTGGGATTGCTCTGACCCAAGTGCAAGACCATGCACTCAGTCTTGTTGAACCTGATTAGGTTCTCATGGACCCACATTTTAAGCCCATCCAGGTCCCTTTGGATGGCATCTTCTTCTATTGAGTCAACTGCACCACTCAGCTTGGTGTCATTTGCAAATTTGCTGAGAGTACCTTCGACTCTGTCATCTATGTCACTGATAAAATGAGTACCAGTCCCAAGATGGCCCCCTGGGGGACACTACTCACAATCAGCCTCCACTGGACATAGAGCCATTAACAACAACCCTCTGGCCAACCAATTTCACATTCAACAAATACTCCAGTGTTCACATCCAGACCTCTCCAACTTCTAGGTAAGGATGTGGTGTAGAACCATGTCAAAGGCTTACATAAGCAAGTAAAAATGATTGTTTCCTCTGTCACCCTTTGTTTCATAAAGTGAAAAAGGAGATTAAATAGAAGCTCCCCTACTTTTGTTTAAGGTTTTCAAAAGTGCATGAGCTAGAATATCTTTGAAATATGATGGACCACTATTAAGAGAGACCATGAAAGCATTACCTTTTCTTCTTTTCACTCTGTAGCTATTTTTGCTTAAAATAAATTACATATCTGATGGAATGTCTGATAAAGTTTTCAATTATTTTACTTGACTTACTTCCGCTGTAATTAAATTCATATATTATAAAAATGAAAATTACCACACAAACTGAGGCCAATATGCACTCAATTCCCAGCAAAAGAAAAATTAAAGAAAGACTATTTGGTGAATATAGTGAAAGTTCTAGCTTTTACAAAAATACATGCAAGTACAGGACAACTGAGATTTGCTGGAATGTGGTGAAAAATAACAAAAACTCAAACCAATTAAGAATATGAAGAGCCATTTAACAGGTCACTGAGTTTTACTAGCAAGAATGTATTACTTACCGCAGTAGCTCGCGATACTTCTCGACAAGTGCCAAGTAGTCCATTCTGTAAGTCATCTCTCTGTAAGACTACATTTTGTATGGCTGCTGGATTATCTGCATTCATTTCTATCTCCTGACTTGCTGATAGCAAAGCTTGCTCAAGCGTGTACTATTATAATAAAGAGAATTATTTTTAATGTTCTGCATCATTGGGTTGATTTTCATTATATTTCAGTTATCAATGTTCTGATAATAAGCATGTAAAATAACATCCACTTTAGGTAATAAATACAATTGTCCTACTTTCTCCTTGTGTAGTTGTTGAAGCTTCTCTTCCAGTGCTTGTACAACTTTATCTTGTTCACATAAACGGCTAAGCTTAGCCTAATATATAACAGAAAATGACTGCAATTAGAATTGTTTTTAATATCTTAAATAACCAAAACATAACTTCATCAAATCATTACAAGAGACTAGATAAAATTTCATTAACACAAAATATGAATTCTAAAGTTCTGAAGGCATCAGTACTGCATTTTCAAATTAACCTCAAGAAACCATAAGGCACTATGAAATAAGTGTTATTGCAACTTGACACAACATTGCTCAAAATATATAATTTCTGATTCTACAACTAAATCATTATAACTTAATGACAGGTAACAAAAAACGCCTTTGAGCAACATATTCTTCATTATTATATATAACATTGTATACATTACTAGTTCTTCCCATGGTTTCTTTCAGGTGTTAGTTTTTGATAGTTATTAACACTACCCATGCTCTGCTGTTTTGGCTCCAATCTAGGCTTGGCTAAACATAAATCTGTTCCCCTTCAGCTCTGGTTTGCAATAACTGTTCAGTGGACTATCAATCTGGAACAGTTTTCTTTTTGAACAGCTTTTTGGTTCAGTTTGTGCTGCTGCTTTGATTTTCTAACTCTAATTGTAGCTTTAAAGTAACATCCCTTAAATCAGCATGTCTACTTTTACTTGCATTGTGCAAATATGGCTAGATATGTACACTTGTGCATACAAAGTATGACTGTATGTGTGTATTTTTTGCCACCAAAACTGACCTTAAGCACTAGAACCCGTTTCTTTAGTAACTAGCACACCAACACTCTGAATGGCAAGTATCCATGCCAATTTCAGTTCTGGAGTATCAGTCATATTTCCTAAGAAATTACTTCTCTAATGCTTCTAACTGAACTACATCCACAGATTTTTTCCTTTCTTAAGTAATCCCTTCCTTGAAACATTTCACATTTAAACACATAAACTTGAAATTTCATCCTAAAATGGAATATTTCTTGCAACTTAGAAGTTCTTTAAAAAAAAAAAAAGTCTATACTCTCACGTTCACAGATCAATCTCTGTTAGCAGTCACCTATACGAAGTGCATTCCAAACCCAAATGTCAAGGGAAAGATTATTATGAAAAGAAAAAGACAAATACCAACATTTCCAGTGAAGAAAAAATACAAATTACTTACATCAATATCCAGCTCTTCAGTTCTATATTTGTATAGTGTACCCCTACATTCTTCTTGTGTTAACTATAAGGAAGAATAATATTGCCATAAAAAAACTTAATTTGACTATGAAAACAAAACCAGTGTTCAGCTCAAGAGGTTTAATACAGCGTATCAGCTTTTGCTTGAACGTCAAACATAACACATTGAACAATATATAGTTTGCCAAAATATATAGTAACTGAAGGTAACTAAGTAGAATGTCAAACACTGTTGGTAAAGAGTTATATAAACAAAATAGGCTATGTTTCTAATGCAAATTGGATTTTAAGAGAGGTGCAACTCAATCAAACGTGGATTCTGTAGAAAGATGAAACTGCCAGACTACACCTAGACAAAGTTATACATAATTATGCATGTTTAAATATCTGCATTCTAAATACAGGGATTCAAACTACTTGGAATTAACCCTTCTAGGTCCACTAAGATCAAGTACATTCTCAAGGAGGATATTCTTAGTGATTCTGAAGTCAGAACAGAATGACCTAAGTATACAAAATATCTGTAAAATATATCATCACGTACACATGCCCAGTAAGTGTTGCCAAATACCTTTACACCTACTTTCTCCTATGGAAACCCCCCACCCCAACAACAGAATTCAGAGCATAAACACAAATGCCACAAACAGAAATCCTTCTGTTTTTAATTTGGACCTAAGCAAACCAGTATCCTCCAACTACTTTAAAACAGCCCCTCACATTAAGTCCTTACCTCTTTCAGACCCTAAACTGATCTGTAAAAAGATTTAAAACTATACACGGGAAAAAAAAGGCAGCTTCCTATTTTAGAATGGACTACCATATACAGAATTTGCTTACTGTCTTATATATAGAAAGCACTTGCATAACACTATCAACCATTTAATTAAAAGCATGTGTACATTGAGTCCCAACATATATGCTTTCCTTTCATGTGCATGATATAATTAGGTCATCATGGCTTAATAGTGCAAGAAAGACTATAAAAACACAAGTCCATGTTAAAGGACACTTATAAATAAAAGGACTAGGAAAGGGTTAATCAGACAAGCATTCCAAACATACAATAAATCTTCAACACACTTAAGTGTTTCATTTCAAGATGTTATGTCCACATACCTCATGCAAATGCACCTGGTGACAATTTAAAAGTATGGATAGTGTATTAAAACCACACAGTAACTTTCTTTGAAATGGACATTTTATGAAAATGAGTGTTGGAATATGAAAAAAGCCACAGCACTTTTGCACCTCATGAATGCCACAAATATTAGCATTTTAAGATATCTATTCAATCCCATACTGTTTTATAGTTGTGTTTTTTAAATGTAGATTTTGTCTTAATGAGAGAAAAATGAGGAATGGAAATATTTAAACAAAACTCATAAACATGGTCAATATAAATTTAAGGCCAAAAGTCTTCAACTTACAGTGAAAATCTAGGTATACTTCACAACAGAAAGATTTTACAAGAAAAAGATGATCCAGTATTAGCTTAACACGTGTTTGCAAGACACTGCTCAACATTTCATGAGAGTTGCCTAGAAAAGGAATCTTTTTCAAGCTAGTATCTTTTTTTTTATTATTCTTTTTCCTTAAGGAGTCATTTCTTTATTCAGCAGTTCAACCTTAATCAGAGCAAAGTTGAGAAAAGCTTTTCAGTTCAGCATCTCTGCCCCTGTCTATCTCCTGGATGGAATATATTCTAAACATTCTGAAAGTGAAGGCATATTTTCAAAGAATAGTGTGTATGTGCTAATTCCTCTTATTAATATCCTACCACCTCTTTAAAATTGCTGCCAACTTCTTGTTTTTGTCTGCACTTCTAGCTCACCACAACAGACAATTCCGGACAGCCACTTCCACACTGCTGCTGCAACAGTTTACATAGACTTAACACAAAAAACTCTAGAAATGATATGAAACCCTCAACCCATCTCTGACAAAATAGCAGCTTCTCTTCGAGCAGCATGTCTATAAATCAATTAAAGGCAAAAATCTATAGATAGAATGCTATCGCACTACTGGAATTGTAAGAAGAATTGCAGTAGACAAAGAGCAGTTACACATTACAAGCAAGGTTAACAATCTCATAACCCTGGAAAATGCATTATAAGAACTCCAACGACCAAGTTATTGAAATGTATTTTATGTCACGTTCAACAAAAAACTCCGTCATCGAACTGCTCCTACGCTTATCCAGCACAGACATTCCAGGGAAAGACTGCCACCTACTGAAAGACTGACACGGCCTGCTGCAGGCTTCTACAGTGTTCCTCCACATTTCTCTGCCCATATCCAAAGACCTTGCCTGTTACCAACCATACTTAAATACTTTGCCTGTTGATGCTAAGTAGCAGCATTCTGAACACTTCCAAACAGAACTGAGCATTTCTGTAAGGCAAACTGCACACAGCTCAGCCAAATGTGTATCTTGCACGTGAAAAAGAAAACACTTCTGTTAATAAGCCAGTCCCGTTGATTTAAATGCCCTGCTCACGTTCTGTGATCTTCACTGTGAATGTGCATATACAGCAGAATTTAATTATTTCATACTGTGAAACTAGCTGTCATATACTTTGTAAGGCATCATTTCTGTCAAAAAATGAGATCAGATGAGTCAGAAGGGGACAAGACCACCGTGATGGACACTACAAAATGTCTTTAGTGGGAACCTTCTTTTCAAATAAATGTAGATTAGGCGAATCACCCTCTTGAGACATGAGGGATAAGACCTATTTAAGCACCCAATATTTAAAACATTTAAGTGAAGGTATTATTGTCAGACTCTGCTAACAATTTTGGCTCAATAACTGTGGCAGGAAATTTCACAACCTGAACACATGCCAACATCTCTGCAAAATTATGGCACTTAGAAGATCTAAACAGGACAAAATATAGGGCATGCTGTGGGGAGCACGATGTTAAAGTCAGGCTTCCAAAAGGTTGCTTTATTTTGTTTGTGTGTCTGTTTGTTTTCCCTCTCCAGAACTCCTTCTAATTGGGAAGCTACACAAATAGGCACTTAACCCACAGCAAGTAAGATTCCCCTCCAAACTGGTATTATGTAGCAGATTTCATATTTGAAATACAAATTGGAAATACTAGGTTTTCAGCTAAAGTACAATCAACCCATGCATTCATAACAAAACCTGAGAAATAATTCTGCCTACAAATCTCAAAATGTAATATGCAAAGATGGTTTAATTTTATGCAGCTGGTTAAATAATAGTGATAAAAAGAATTGCCATGCCAGAAACAAGATCTCCTAATCTTCATAAAATCCAGGTCTAGTTTTATTCATGTTTTTCATGTATTGAGAACAAATATTCAAGTAAAGGCACATGTCAGCTTGCTGCTCTCACATTTTTATTTTTCTCCCATTAGTAAACTCACACATGTAAGGAATTGAAAATAATTCCTTCTTTTTTTTTTTTTTCTTTTAATTCAGCAGATTGCACTTTAGAAAAGAAAATTGACACTCCGCATCTACTATTAGAAAGAAGCGAAAAAACAATAATAAAAAAAATAAAGGTAGAAATGGGTCCAGGCTGCAAAAGGCCTGTATTTTTCTTGTCTGTACATTCAGAATCAGTGCCCTGGCTTACACCTGCCATACATATTTATGGTACAGTGTGCAGAGCAGACTAATGTAAATCAAAGTGATTTAAATAATTAATTTTAATTAATAACAACGATAGATGAACAATCACAATAAAAATGTCTTTTAAGTAAGACATTTGGAATAGTATAATTTTTATCCATTTTACACAAGAGCCATTAATCAGTACAAAAAAGGAGAAGCAAAAGGTTAATTCCTAATTAAACACAAGCATTTCTTGCTTTCCTTTGCCTAACTCTGAATAAGTTAAGTCATAAAATTGATCTGAATAAACTTAAGCAAAGAAAGATCCTTTCTGTACCTGCCTGAATGGCTGTGCTCGTCAAAGACTGGTTCACCTTGACAACAAAACAGGTTTAAGTCACGTACACGGGGCTTCTACCAGTTGTTTTTATTTCTTTTAAACTGCACTGCCAAAAATGTTTGGTGAAATCAATTTATGTTATTCAAATTAAAAACTGAATGGTGTTTAAGCTTTCAAATACATTGTTAGAATTTTAAAAAGTGTTTACTGTTGCATAACAAACATTTAGAAAACTAAGTAGGCTGTGAAATTCCAGTATGTTTTTATCCTTTTCAGAAAGTCAGTTAGTATTTTGTATAGGAAATTGTCTAGGAAAGCACATTTTGCTCTTCTCCAATTTACGCAACACATGAGTTCTTCTGAACAAGCCTGCCAACATCGCAAATGCTCTGATCTTAGCAGATCACATTTCTAATGACAAAAGGTTATTTAATCTTCAGGACCCTTCAGGTTCACTGTTTCTCTGACAAGAATGTCAAAAAAGGTGCTTATTCAGTGTCAAGGAAGAAAGAGTGGGCATATCTGCAAGATGAAAACAGTGCTGTTTAGCAATACCCTAGCTGGCAGAACTGCTTCAATAAGAAGCACTCTGACTTTAGTGGTGCTCCTAAGTAGCCAGGTAGACCAGCCAGGCACAGCTACAGCTCCACTGTATCTAGATCAACAGTAGAAGCTGAGTTAGTTCACTCTGACAGATCCAGAGCACCCCTGTTCATTCTACGTACATTGACTTTTTATCTTACATAGTCATAAACAGAAAAGTGATTTTCTTGAAGAAAAATTTGTAATGGCCAGGCTTCTTTAAAAAAAAAAAAAAAAAAAAAAAAAAAAAAAAAAAAGCAAAATCACCTTCATTTTGGACTTGAAGGCACCATACTTCTCTCATTCCTCTCCGAATGGTCCCTTCAGATTCCGTGTTAGAGCTCCTATTTTGCACATGGGAGCACAAATTGGACCAACGCTACTTCCTGAAGATCCTGAGACGGATCTTTTCTGAATCACAAGCAAACCTACAAAATGGAGTTGACTTCCAAAACCAAAACCAACCGTGAAACTAAGCTTCAGCAGGTTTTTCTAGAAACATGACAAAGCACTAAACGCCGGTAAATGACTTATGTCATAGAACCTCTCATTTTCTGTGAACTATGCACCTTTATTTTAGCTCACAAGAGAGCCCCTCAGACACTCACTTCCAACTGGCAGCCAGAACTGCATGCTTTGTCTACAGTAAAATACCACCCTCATTTAAGTAAGAACAACATCTTTGTAGCAGTTGTGGATAAAAGCTTCTGAAACATTCTCTGATGTGGCAGGAGCTATTGAACTAAGCTCCAGCATGCCTAAGACACTGCAGTGCCAACAGATATGTATTGGCCATGCTCATAAGTTAACGCAGGTCTCAATGCTCAGGCAATATTTCCATTCACATTTTGGATTCGTCTTCCATCTTACTGCTTACAGCCGTCACTAGACACTCTGTAAGTGCACACTGTTAAGACTGCTGTGACTTTATTAACAGACACTGCCTTTTGGATTTACAGTCCCCGGATCAAAGTAATTTTGATCCTTCCTTTCTTCAGTGGCTAAAGGCTTGGAAGGTGCAATCAAAAACCTGTAAATCCACTTCCTAGAATGAAACAAAATTGCCAGAAATGACCAGGTAAACACCACTCACATGCTTTTGTAGTGGTCAAAAGAAAGAAGCACCTTTGAACACTAATAGCATAGGATCATGCTAGGACAGATGTTGGAAGCTTACTGGAAGTTTTATGAATTTACTGGACAGCTGCGTAAGACACCAACTAATTAAGTAGTCCAGACAGAGTTATTTGAAGGGGTACATTTAATACTTAACAACAAAAACGCAGCGAAAGCCATGCTAACGATACTGCAGCATGTAGTTTTGTAAAGCATGGATGACTCGTGGTTTTCCAAAGCAAATAAGAGAAACACCAATGTTATGAAGAAATCTGAGGAACAACCAAAACTGTCGCTAAGAAAAGTTTTCGCAGATGATAAAGCAATTTCATTCACTATCCGAGACCTTACTTGCTGGTACAGTTGCGGTCTTAGCGCCGAGTTCTCAATCATAGTGTGAACCATGGTGATTAAAGGTTCATTCTCTTTCATCTATTTCAAATCAGGAGGAGCATACAGCAAACATCAGTTTACAGCATGGCTAGATTTGAAAGACGACACTGTAAAATATAGCCTCTACTTTAATTTTTTTCTAATAATACAGTAGATTACATTTTACCCCATGCTTTTTATATATTCCATCATTCAGTAATATCAAACATCTGAAAAGTTTAATGATATCAATCAAATGTAGCAAAACCACATAAAACCACCCCAAACCAATGAAATATTAATTGAACAAACCTTTCCCTTTTAAAAAATCCTTAACATTCTTAAAATAGGCCTGGCTTTGCAAAATATAGAAATGATGCATATCAGATTATGCAATAGGAAATCAGAAAACCTTTGCAATTATAGTTTTAGTAACTCAGTGTATGTCAAATAGATAAACACATTCCTTCAGAACACAAAAGCAAGGTGTAGATTTTTGTTCGCATATCACAAAATACCTTTATATACTGAATTGTTTGATATACTCTGGAACTTTGAATCACTGGTCATTTCATTTATCCATCCTCATGTATGGATGTGAAGCTACTTTGAGTTTTACATTTCTGAGCTGGTCAAACATCTTCTGTACTGATTTATATTTACTGTCATGTATGCAAATGTAAAAAACAGATCTGCGGATCATTACAGTAAAAACTGTACACACTGAGGACTTCAGAAAAGTATGCAAAACATAATAGGGATTTTTTTATTTCAAAAATAGGCCTTCCTAACAATAAGTGAAAAATTACAAAAACGTAATTTTCATCTCCTAAAGAAACTGAAAAGTCACTTAAACTATTTTTTTTTTCTTCTTATAGGAAAGATTTTTTTGTAGTCATAAATATGAGACTTCTTTTTGTTGTTGTTGTTGTTGTTTTGTTAAGTCTGTTCAGCTGGTAGGTTAATCACCCAATAGAATACCATATCTCAATAAGCAAGATGATGATGCTGTTTGTGTAAGGCAGGAAAAAAAAGCAAGCAAAGAACTCCTCCTATTTGCTCCGTATTCTACAGCATTACATAAATAGAAAATTAGAACTGACACAAGAAGTTGTTCTTCCTTTACTTTAAATCCAACTGACAGACTGTTTAATATTCATGAGAGACTATGTATCAACCCTTCTGTTAACCGAAGTGAGCACAGGCAGGGAAACATGTATTGAAAAACTGGCAGAGTAAAACAGAGAGCCACTGGCCACAATGGAGAGTCCCATACTCTAAGGTAAAGAGAATGCCTGTTCTGTGCTTTTAAAGTATTATCATGAGGCCACTCTCGAACAGAAACTGGACACTATTCACAGTGAGGAAATTTCTGATCGGTCAAGTTTGCATGCTCATAACAGAAACATGCCCTATTTTTCTCTCATTTAAATAAAATTTGCTTCTCAAATTTCTGAACAGTAAAGGGCATGTTTTACATCCTGTCATGCACTTGTTTTCTCTCCAGTTAAAGATATCACAAAAATCTCTAAAAATTGGAATTAAGATTTTCCTTACACATAAGCAAGCTGAAGCATGAGCTGCCTGATGACACACAGCAACACATCCAGCAGTCTTAGTTTTCTCACTCACTGTTTTTCCCCAGACACTTCATCTTCCCTTTTCTCTTTACTGATGTAGTATATGCAGGCTTTCTCATCATTTGGAAATGATGTAAAAACACCTCCTTGACATATGACACATATGAACACTCATATGACTTACAAGATAGCATTTGAGCAGGTATTTTGTGTTTTAAACTGTAATGCCAAGCTACTGACATTTTTTTTCCTTCCCCTCCCTCAGTTCTTTCCCACGCTATGGTAACACCCAGCACAGATGACATTGCAGTCTGTGCTGTTCTGGTGGCAGGCATTGGCTGGAATAGCAGCTCCCCACCGTGACAGATGACCTCGCCAATGAGATAAGACGGTGTGCTATGGGTGGCTTAAGTCTGTGCTCAGATTGGCATTTTTATCTGTTTCCTCTCAAGCTTCCTAAAATAAAAGCAGTGGCAACAAGACCAGACTAAGCCTTTCTCCTGTCTTTCCTCTGCTCCTCCATCCAAAACAAAGAAGGAAAAAGCATTTTTCCTTCTTGCTTTCTTTTCCAACAATAATCCAACACAATCTTGTTTTTACCCCACCCAGATCATTGCTCTCAAAAAGTAAAAGGGATGATGCAGCAGAAAGAATGAGAATGGCTTTGTCAGCTCACTACCTTTTCCAAAAAACTTGAAAAATACAATTAAGAGTTGCATCATAAACGTTGCTAATATAGGATACAGAATTTTAGGCTGGGGAAAACAAAAAAAAAGATTTAATTAAGGATATGTGCAGCCTGGAAGGCCGATTATGCTCTGGACTGCATTAAAAGGGGGTAGCCAGCAGGGAGAGGGAGGTGATTGTCTCTCTCCACGTGGCTTTTCTGAGGCCCCATCTGGAGTACTGCATCCAGGCCTGGGCCCCCAGTACAGGAAGAATATGCAGCTCTCGAAGCAGGTCCAGAGAAGAGCCACTAAAATGATCAGGGGGCTGGAGCACCTTCCCTATGAGGAAAGGTTGAGGGAAGTGGGCTTGTTTAGCTTGGGGAAGAGAAGGCTCTGGGGAGACCTCATTGTGGCCTTCCAGTACTTGAAGGGAGCATATAAACAGGAGGGAGTACAACTGTTTACATGGGTGGATAGCGATACAACAAGGGGGAATGGTTTTAAACTAAGACTGGGGAGGTTTAGGTTGGATATTAGGAGGAAGTTTTTCTACACAAAGGGTGGTGACACACTGGAACAGGTTGCCCAAGGGGGCTGTGGATGCCCCATCCCTGCAGGCACTCAAGGCCAGGCTGGATGTGGCTCTGGGCAGCCTGGTCTGGTGGTTGGTGACCCTGCACATAACAGGGGGTTGAAACGAGATGATCACTGTGGACCTATGATTCTATGGCAGTCCCATCCAAACAGCCATTGTGCTATTCCATCCTCCTCTAATTTACTCCCTTTTTCCAGCATCACCTTCATCATATCAGAAAGAGGGTGATGAAGAGGAGAAAACAGGAGCAAAACATCAAGACAGCATGGATGCTGGCTACTGAACCTTCACTCATTTATTTGACAACTTCTTGTTCAAGTTCTGTTTATCTTTATGCACCCTTTAAAAACAAAAAGAAGCTAAAAAAAAAAAAAAAGTATCAGCAAAAGAGAAATAAAGATATGAACAATTTAACACCTAAGCCATCCACATAAAGAGCATCCTCAACATAAAGAATAAAAAGAATGTATAGAGCTTACACTGTGACAAACCAGCCTGGGATATGCTGAGATTACACTAACACACACACACAGAATTTCACAGAGATAACTTCAGCTCAGAAGAAAGGGGTTTTTGAGCCAAAGAAAAGTTTTACCAGCAATATAAAAACAAAATATGTGTTTAAAAACCATTTTGCTGGAATCTTCTGTACTAACACAGAGATTCAAGTGGGACTTCCTGCCATGGCTGTATTTACAAAGGAGAAAAAGCAGCATGTCTAGCTTTTATGTAAAAAATATGTTCCTGCTTTCCGTTATTGTTATTGTAATTACTTGGTACAAATTAATTCAATAAATACATTTAGGAGACTGCTGGCTTGGATTTAGTAATACACAAAAAGCAATCCCTTAACATTCTGTAATGCATACAACAGAGATTATATTTGTCCTCTTAACATGTCCCACACTGACAAACAAATTAGCATTGCCTGGGGTGCTAGCTACATCCAAATAACTGCTTTCTAAAAGGCAAATCAAACTCTCTTCTGCCTCTCCAGGAAACTTAAGGCAGCAGAGTGGTTTGAAACCTCTCTTGAAGAAAAGGCTACAATAATTCTTTTGGCTGTAAGACATCAAAGAAGCAACATGGATGGGTATACGTGCATCAGCCTCTTCAGTCTTCTCCCCAACCCAGCCCTGAACTCCAACAACAACAACAAAAATTCTGAAGGCATAATAGAAAAACACCAAAAAATGTAACATAAGAATTTCCAAGCACCTCAAAGGGAAACAGCTATACTAAAAAGAAGCAAGACTTATAAAATGCTGCAGGATGTTCTTGAGTTTTGCTAAGAATGCCACCGTACCAGCAGACAACAACTTACTGCAACGATATAAAAGTTAGTGTCTCTACACATGAACTTCTGCCTTTCTGAAAATTCCTCTGTGTGACCTGAGAAGAAACTTGCTAATTAATGCTGCGTACAGCACTGCAAGTATTGCATTCTTTGTGACTACAGTGTGAGAGCTGAAGATAATAGGACTGGAATTCCACCAACTGCTCTAGGAAGAGAGGGTTTTAATTCTATTTTCAGAGATTAAATATAAATCAAGAGTGGAAATGTTTTGTTTAAGTACACTAGGCATTTAAAATTCAAAGCAAGTGACTATGCAAGTTGGTTACAGATGCAAATAATGAGGAGGAAAGGCCTCAGACTAAGAGAAACATGGGTCTTTTCTTCTCAACATAAAGGAGAAATGATAATGGACAAAACCATAAAAAGACATAAATGAGACACTAGTCCTAAAGCAAAAACACTCTCAGGAGGATTTATTTAATGCAAGTGGATGGCAGTGTAATACTAATACTAGGAAAAGAAGAAAAACTGATGAGAAACTAGGACAAATATTCCAATCTGCTCTTCTGTGATTTTATGATTAGTATATTTTTGACTTGATTCTGATTTCTTACTGTAAGAAGTACTGTAATTTCTTGCATCCTTAGTAAAGGCAATTATGACATGTTTATAAGATTTTGGCACTTCCCTGAATTAATAACATTTTATCACATTACATTCACAAATTTCATCTGAGACAAATAAAGAGAAAATCCTTTGTACTGCTTTGCATATTATACAAAGGCTATTCTCTCCTCTTTATCCTGTATATTATATTGACAAGCTTGCCTGATCAGGTAGCAGTGTGGTACATAGTTTCAATTTTCACAGTGAGTTGTTCTTCCTCAACAATGAATTATATTTTTGAAGACAGAATTATTTTCTTATTCCAAAACATCATGAGCTGGAAATATTTGAGTTGGATGAGTTGGAATGAGTGGAATATTTGGGTTGGATTTGCCAAATTCAGCTATTAGAAAGAACAGTTTTCCCCTACTTTCAGACCTCCTGCAGCTCCTTAAACAAGGTTAAAATGTTTAGAAATGCAGATCTAATGGGATTGGTCACTATTTATACACTGATTCCAAGTGATCAGAGGAAGATGAAGTCACTGGCTTAAGTGCAATGGCAAAAAATTTAATTAGGAGAAAGAATATTAGAAAAAACTCTAGAGATTTCCATGCTTTTAACTAACAGACAACTAGTTGCTTATATTTCTTTTAAGTTCTTGTGATTTTCTATGCTCTGTTCAAAATTTACCATTTAAAAACTTCTCAAATACAGCTTGCAAACGAGTTCTATTTGACCATGCAACAAAGCCATAATAAGAGAAATTTGGTATCACAATTATTCCCTTGGCAATAAAGTACACTGTCGAAGACAGAATTATATTCTTACTCCAAATATTAACAGAAGTTATACATATCTTATTCTAATATAAATCTTTAAGAAGCAACTGAGTAAAAGGAAAGAAAGTTATTTGATAAGCCATGATTTAAAACCTTCTTACATGTGACATGGGGGAATGGTTTTAAACTGAGACAGGGGAGTTTAGGTTAGATATTAGTAGGAAGGTTTTCACACAGAGTGGTGACACACTGGAACAGGTTGCCCAAGGAGGCTGTGGATGCCCCATCCCTGCAGGCACTCAAGGCCAGGCTGGATGTGGCTCTGGGCAGCCTGGTCTGCTGGTTGGAGACCCTGCACATAGCAGGGGGGTTGAAACTGGATGATCTTTAAGGTCCTTTTCATCCTAGGCCATTCTATGATTCTATGTTTGATATCCCATTTTAACATCTAATTCTTCTTAATTTGGAAAGTAAAATAATCAGAATAATAATTTTATAAACTGCACGTGTATCATATGAGGTTGGAAATACAGTTTCACTTTGGTTAATGCTACAGTTAATGCTGGTAAAATGCTACAGTTAGTGTTATTAAAGGAAGGATATGAAGAATAGAAAAAAAAAACAAAAAATGGCTGTTCTATTCAGGAGAATTTCAGTTTACTTTTTTCGTTCTCTGTCAAGTCTGTAATAAACTGAGCTAATTTATGCAACCTAAAATGGTCATGTATTAAATATCCAACTTTATGAAAATCACTGAAAATCCTTCTTCCCAAGTATTTCCAGCTTTATAGGAGCAGGCAAAAGGCGTTAAGAAAAGTAAGCACACAAGAAAACTGCAAATCCCACCTGATGGTCCAAATATATGGCATTCCTTTGAAGGTGATGCGAAAGAATCTCACTCTAGCAGGCAGCAGTTAGAGGGAAAAAGGAAAGGGACAGAAGGGTGCAGAATGCATGAAAAGAGTTTTTAAAGATGTAAACTAAACAGTGAACTGTTTAACACAGAAATATAATGTTACTTTGCCTGCCTTTTTGTGACATGTTAACAGATTTTGATCTCTAAACAGAAGTGATGAAATTTTGTCATGAATTGGCCTACGAAATATTCCATTAGATTTTGGTTCTACACATAAAATACAGAATGCTCACATGAAACGTCTACTATATTTGATTAAACAAGCAACTATAAACCCTTTGGTAAATATGTTTTAAATGTCGTAATACTTTTGACAGATTGCAGTAAGATCATATTTGATAAGATGCAATATAAACAACAGATTAATCTCATGATCTTTTACTGCTATTTTTGCTTATAACAACTGGTTAAAAGCCTCCAACTTTAAAGTAAACAACAATATATTTTAAAATATTCCTACATCATTTAAATTCAGCCAATATCAAAAAGCTATCAGCTAAGACCTCAAAGGGTTAATAACAGAACATCATATACACAATCACATTCTATTCTACACCCACAGCAGACGGAGAATCTTGTACTATGGGTAAAATGCAAACTGATTAATGAATAACTAAAAGTTAGTGAGAATGGTACATGACACACATTGCTTTATAGCTGACCTTTGGGCTGTTGGCCTCAAGTTTTAGTTGCATGAGCTGTGCTAGTGTGTGTTCCCGGATACTACTCAGTTCAGCTTGCTGCCGTCTCAGCTTTATTAGCAGCAGCGTGAGCTCCTCTGGCTGAGGGAGTGCAGTGTGAGAAGCCAAAGAGTAGAAAAAAGGTTAATTGGTATCCTAAACAACACTTAGTTAAAATAAGGCTTCTTATATCTTTCTCAAAATAACTTTTTATAGAGATACAACAAAAGATATACCATTTTTCCCAAATTGACCGTGTTCAAATATATAACGAAGGGTTAAGTTTTAACTACTTGAGTAGCAATTGATACTGCATATCTCATAAAAATGAATGCAGGACAAAAAAAAAGTGGGGATTTCACAGAAGAAAGTCCGTGTGGCCCTCAAACTTTTTGGCATGCATATCAAATTGATGATAGTGACTTCAGTGAAGGGAGATATAATTTCAACCCTTAGGATATCATTATCTGTATGGACAATCATTTGAGCTTGGTAGAAGAATAAAAAGTGCGCCTGAAAAACTTTAATTCTTCAAATTTCTATGTCAAGATTAAAAGTAAAAACAAACAAAACAATCCCCATGAGATAGCTGAACCATGTCAGGAGCAAACAATTTGACAAATAACACTGCACAAGCAGGACAAAAATAGTTTTCTTTCCTTCCTTCCTTCCATAGGTCTGAGGCACTGACTTTTATGACTAAGATGTACAATACAGCCTCAGGAAGGGATAAAGGACAGTATTTAAAACCCAAGGTTGTATGAATAGAGTCACACTCAAATGGGTACTTTTCAGGTAATTCTACACAGAATGGTTTAGGTCAATTTGGAAAAAGCTACCTGAGCCATTCCTGAGAACCACTTCTATTAGCAACACTTCAAAGAAAATAAAACACTCTTGACATCACAAGTAGATGTTATGTTCCATTTTGCTTCTGTTTCTTACACTTCTCCAGAACTAAGTCTTAGAAGAGGTTAGATATCCATCCAACATTCTGATTTACTTACATGTTCCGGGAGCTTAAAAAAAATCCAAAACACAACCCCAGAAACCTGCTTGCTCTCTTCCCCAGTCTCAGAATTTCCCCAAAGCAAGGAAGTATAGAACTAGGCTCCAAAGATCAAAATGTTAAGTTACTGAAAATCAAATATCATTTTCTTAGAATGTAGAAGAAAAATAGATATCTGAGGATAAGCATGGCATAGTTATGAGCCTGTATCACAGTACCCACAAGGGGGAGCAAGGTATTTCCACATTGCTTCTGCTGTCAAAACCATTTGTTTTGAAGGAAAACCAGTACCAAAGTGAAGGTGTCCAACGGTGAATCTTACCGCTCTACTACTTTTTTATTATCTGGATTTAAGATGTTTGATTTCATACAAGCATTTCATAAGCATAAGAATCTAGACTGCTATACAAGATGCTTTCATATTCTCTCCAAGAATATGCAACAGTGCTTTCAGCACTTTGAAAATTGTCATCTTTGAAAAGCACAGGAAATTTTATTTTTAGAAACAACAGAATGGGAAGTAGCATCTTTAAACAAAAGAAATAACAAATCAATTTATTTTCAGATCAAACCTTTTCTTGATACGGCTTGCAAAAGCTCAATTTCAGTGCATTAAGAATAAACTTACTGACAGTATTTAAATAAGTTTGCAAACATTTTCTATAGAGGAGTGCTAGACTTTCATAGCATTGCAAACAATTTTGTCATTGATGCCAGTGCTGTGCTTTTGATAGAACTCTTGGCACTCTTGCAACAAACAAAACTCAAGGATTTGTTTAAAGAGCTACCTGCAGGTTTCCTAATTCTGGCCCCTGTTATGCATGTGCTGTGGGCAGCACTTCTGGTTTGTACAGGCAGAAGCTTGGACCTCCTTGCCCCCTACCCTGCTCATCAGCCCAGCTCCAGTAGCCCAGCCCAGGAGAGCTGATGGGGCCAGGAACCCAAAGAAGTGTCTGCGGGAAATAAGGCGTGGAGATAAGGCACCAGCTGCCAAAGGCCATCCCCTATGTCGTTGAAGATGCCAGGGATTCATGCTGGGAAGTGCAAGAAACAGCAGTCTAGGCAGTGGAAGGATTAACTGAGGAGCTGTTGCCTTCAGTTTGATTCACAGTCTGTACTCTCAATTCATAAACACCTCAGAAAGATTACAGAAAAGAGATCAAAACTGTCAAAGCAACCTAATGAATTTAGGACAATCTTAGTCAAGGGTCATGTTTCAGTTAGGGAGCTGGACCGCATTCACCAACAGTATTTTGATGAAATATCTACAGTGGAGTTTCAACTCCATTACTGAAAAATAGGAGATGTCAGAAAGGACATCATTATTCCAAAAGCAGTTGTAGTATTCTTAACATGTTCAAAAAAGGAAAATCTTATTTCTAGGATTTTCTTAGTAAGTATCGGAGGAAGAAATATTCTGTGAAACAGAAATCTCTGGGAAGAGATGGAATGTATCACAGACAATTAAAAAAAAATCCTTCTTTTGGAAAGAAAATCTGGACTCACTGAGTACAGAATATTTTCAGAATTCAATTTAACCACCTTTTTAGTAGCTTTAAAAAATTCCTACTAATTAAAATAAAGGTTATATTTAATGCAAGCTCTGAGCAAAGACTTCAGTGTTGCCTCTTTAAAGTATTATTCTTATAAATAAATAAATAAGATGTACCAAATAAAAAATACGACTCACTGTTTTGCCTTGGAGGCTCTGAGGAGAAACAGGCTGTAAACTTAGAACTGCTGGCATTGACCTTCTGTCAGGCATATAGACATGCTGTACAAAAACAAAATTGCAGCGTGATCCACAGTTACCTAAAATCTCAACAGCTATTACGTGCTAAAAAAAGTCAGGCCAATTTCATTCTTAGGACAAATCTGCTGTATTTTTGGGAAGCTTTGGCCAGTCATGTTCTCTCCTGACTACCATTTTTGACACTTGAGTAAGCTACCTCTAAATTTCAGAAATATCTCAGATTTCATTGTTCATATCATTAATAGTTCTTTCTTATAGTTGTTGCCATACTGATATTATGTAAAGAACAATTTTAGTTTTCACCTATCATTGAAAGTTGTTCAAAATCTCTAAGATCTTTATAGATGAGATGGTTTAAGGCTCAGGTTTACTCTATTGATTTTATACAGCTAGTCTCCTAACCATCTACCTCTTAAAAAACAGGTTTGTGTTTTTAAGTTCATGGGAATGGTTAGCTGTGTAACTAAAATAAGCTGGATGTGGCTCTGGGCAGCCTGATCTAGTAGTTGGAGAACCAGTACATAGCAGGGGGGGTTGAAACTAGATGATCATTATTGTCCTTTTCAACCCATGGCCATTCTATGATTCTATGATTCTAAGTACAAACTGAATGGCATGAAAAACTGAAGAGAAACAGGAGTCTTGTATAGAAGACACTGAACATGAAACTAATTAGTAGCATAAAGTATTACAGATGGAAAAATCCTGAGAACAAAACATGGATGAAATGTCATATAAGCACATGCTCCGCAGCACTGATCTTAATAATACTTCTCAGATTTGGGAGAAGAATTATTAGATACTTCTTTGTTGATAGGGACCTAAATCATGTGGACATCTGAGCTAATGATTTAGCAAAAGGCTTCAGGAGTATTATACACAGTCAACTCTAGGAAACTACACCCTAATTTTACATATTTCCTTGGCACTCGGGTTTACAATTTTTAGCCTCTCTTTCATTGATGATGATGTTTAACTTTATGCTAGTCAAATGCAAAGGTTTTGTGCAGACTCCAGTTTTCTTTAGTGATCACCCTAATAACTCCAAGCATCCAAAGAAATGTCTACCCTCAGTTTTCTGCTGGAACCCAAGGCAGCCAAAATTGTGGTTGGAAAACAGACAGTAATACGTGGAAAGAAATGCAGGATTTTCAGTTCTCTTGGAGTTCCAGCTAGAAAAGCTAGAAGGGAGAATGTTTCCTAAACATACAACAAACTATTCAATTTTAGAGAAATGTAATCTCATGGACAGCAATATTAGGACCACATGTTTTTCTGCAACATATTACAATATCTTTCACAACCTTTAGATTTTAAACGCTTTTCTAAATCAAGACTTTCTCCATGAAGGCAGCAGTGCAATTTAATCTCCATTTCAATAAAATCCAGGAGAGTGCAACACAACAGTAATGGCATACTTTCTAAAAATCCCCCTGCAAATAAGTTTTTTCACTGTAAGAGCATTTATTGTACCTTAGTATGATGCGCTCTGTGTCTCCGATCAATGGTTACATCTCCTCTTTGCACTGGTGAAGACACTTCTGATCTGTAGGTCCGCTGAGGTGAATACCCTTGGAAACCTGCTATTGAACCATGAGAAGGCGAGGTGGGAATTGAATGCATTGTCTGATCAGAAATATTGATCATCGTTTTTGGGCTACTTAAAGTACTGTGCCTACTAAGAGTTGTTTGCTTATTGTAAAACTGACGTTGCTGCCACTCGTAGAGCTGCCACATCGTGTCATCACGCATTGACCTTCGTTTTTCTTCAGCTGTCACGGGTCCTATGGCTCTATCATAAGCTGATGGTGTCATGCTGCAGAGGCTCTCTGGCCTTGCTTTGCTGTTTCGGGGCAGTGTTCTGTAGCCTTCTGGGTACCGGGGTAAAGCTTGAGGTCGATGGCTTGGCATGTTTCTTGGTAGTGTCTGATATGAGATTATACTGAAACACAAATATATTAGTTAGTATATTACTATATTGTATTAGTTTATATTAAAATCATGGCAATAAAAAGTTATTCAATACTGATTAGGTTTATCCTGCCAGCTCTTATCGTTTTTGAGCACCGTCATTTTAAAAACATGCAAAATATCAAGATGATATTTCAGATGATATCAAGATTTTTCAGCACTGTTAGCAGCTAAAACTGGATCTTATGTCAGATTAACTGCCTGACAATTTAATCCCAATTTCATCTTTTCATCAGTTTAATCATCTAGTAATACTGACTGTAGATCACATCTGGTCTACATGCTAGACAGGACTAAGTTTTTTAAGCTGAGTATTTCTATACTGTTCCAAACATGAGTTCTTCTTAAATGCTCTCTTTTTTCAAAAGTGAAAAAGTCTCCTGTTGCTTCTCTGAGAAAGAATTAAACAGTTGTGAAAAAACAACATGAATTTGTAACAGCAGATTAAGGAAAAATAGCAATTATTGACAGAGGTTCATTCAGCCCTTATCTAAAATTCTGATGTGCACCACTTAAAGACATTTGCTTCTGATCACATCTGTGAGTGATGCTGGCCCAGAGACAAAATTTATCTCAAGCTGAACACGATGCAGCCATCAGAGGGCAGCAGCTTCCAGCTACGCCTCAGCAAGCCCAGCTCAAATAGAAACCCTGGAACCTGAAGGCACCAGAGCCTGAAGTCAGCTCTGAGCAGCTTCGGTGCCACAAACACATTAAAGAAATGATGTATAGCAAATGGTGAAGCACTGTGGGTATTAGATCCTTATGAAATAATTATTAAGGAAATGGATGATGGTAAAAAAAAAAACCAACACACTTTTCACTGAATATTTATAATCGCTTGTATCATTTTGGAGATTAAAACTGTGGAAAATAGGTTTACATACAAAGTCTGTGGCATATTCTGAATCTTTCCAAGAGTTAAGAAAGTACTATCCCCATTTCATAGATTGGATAGCTTTTTATTCTCACAGAAAATGACTCTTAATATTGTTCTCTCGCTGCAAAATCTGCCTACGTGACTCCACATTTCTTTATATAATATATAATTGATGGTAAGGGCTTTTCTCCATCTCCATATTAGAAAACAAACAACTGAGACATTTTTGGGTTCCTCTTCTAACTTTCAGAATATTGTTTTAGTTATTCACAAATGAGTATGGTAAAGTCTGATATTGTCATGAAGGCAGCCAGTAGCTAGATAAACCTCTTTCAGTAAAGCTCCCCCTCTATTTTATTAACTGAATGGATGCTATAATCCTGCTGGCTCCTTTAAATATCTTAGTGTGAACAAGAGCTGCATGAAGATCTTAATATGAAAAGACAGTAATCTGAAGTCTGCATACAACTCGTTATATTCTAGAACATTTAGGAAGATAATGCATCCATCATTTATAGGCAAACCATAACTAAAATTGATCCACCAACGTCCTGTTGATACTTACAATATAAATGCCTTTCCAGTCAAACCCAAAAAACAACTCTGGACAGTGCTTCAGCCTGGAATTGCTTTGCATGCAAAAGGACTGCCACAGGCAATTAAGCAGTCATACAGCCTGTAAGGCTGCAAACTCCTGCTGTCATAAATAGCTTTCTATCAGTGTTCCCATTAGAAGAAAAGTTTTCCATATGAGTTCACAGACTCATTAAGAATACCCTCAGAGGTGCTGGGCAGAAGTACTTGCTCTGGTGTGTGAGCTGGGCCGTGTGGGAAAGAGACTGCTGCCACAGTTTTGGAGGCTCAGTATTCACACTTATCAATACCTTCTGATCAAAACCACAAAACATTCCTTCATCCTAAGGAATGAAAATACCAACTGGCCTAGAATATTCAACCTTTATGTGGGAACCAAGCAAAGGGTGACAAAGCAACAACGATCAGCTGGTGCTGAGCAGCAGGCACTTACTGCTTAGGGCACGGTGGGGAGACAGATGTCCCACCCTGGGCTAGCAGCATCTCAGCAATGCTCTTGGTACCAGGCGACCCTTCCTCTGTGTTTTAAACATTTGAGAAAGGTCTTACCGCAGCCTAACCAGATCCTCGTCCCGAACTTTAACATAAACTGGAGCTTCTCTCTACTCTCAGCCATGAACTTCAGTTCTACTTAGACTCTCTGCCTCCAGTCAGAATCGGGCAATCTGAACGAACAAACAAACAAACCAAAAAACCCCACACATTTTAGAGACATCACTACACATTAGAAATTCTGGTGGTTACTTAAGACCGCTTCCGTGCAGAAGCAAAAGGGACAGCATGATGTCTATTTTTTTTCTGCTTCACAGAAAACAGAATGGCTTGGGTTGGAAGGGACCTCAGGGATCATTAGCTCCAGCCCCCATGCTGCAGGCAGGGCTGCCAACCTCTACATTTAATACTAGACCAGGATGCCAAGGGCCCCATTCAACCTGGTCTTGAACATCTCCAGGAACAGGGCATCCACAACCTCCCTGGGCAGCCTGTTCCAGCACCTCACCACTCTCACAGTAAAGAACTTGCCCCGACAACCAATCTAAATCTTCCCTCCTTCAACTTAAAACCATTTCCCCTTGTCCTGCTATTATCTACCCTTTCAAGGAGTTGACTTGTTAAAACTTGTTAGCTTTCTGCAGAGTTGAAATTCAAAGCCTGCTTGTGTCATCAGTGGCCCTCTTAAAGCAACAAGTGTCTCTATTATCAAGAACAAAATACTGATAATTAGAGAATATTCTTAGTGGTACTTCCCACTACAATGAATCAGTTATAGGGTTTCATGCTTGCTCACAATCAAAAAAAGGGCACAGCTCTTCAAATTTCTACTGTTTGGATGCAAGTTTTACAGTACAATTTAAAAAATCTAATTGCAACAAGGAATTTTCTCAGTTCTCATTATGCAAGTATACACAATAAAATAAATGTCAGGTTGTGCAACTCACTCTCTGTAGTGCAGATTCAAACTTGAGCAAACTACTTACAATGAGTACTTCATGAAAAAACACATTAACTAGTCCTAATTATATTTAATGAAAAAGTAAAGGCAGTGGGGAAGTTTTTAACCAGTTTTGGCACGTGTAAGAAACTAGTACAATCTTTTGCTGTTTTGCAAAAACTTAGAAAGTCTCCAACTATAATTCCACATTTTAAGAAAACAGATCTTCTGAATTTGGTTTTATCATAAGCTCTGCTATCTATCTATATGTGAAGTTCCTAACTTTCAGCTCTTCAAAACGTCTCCCCTAATATCACCCCAATATTTCTAATCTTATATAATATTCATTATTATTTTTCAAATGTTTTACTGCTAGAGCTGCTTGTCTGTAGGGCAGCCTGGAAGCAGTGCCAGAAAGAGAAATTGCTATCAGCACAAGATTCAATATTGTCAATCATTCACATGCAATTTCAAGCTTCAAGAATAAGCACCGGAGCTCAATATTAGAACTGGGAGATGTTTAATTTCACAAGAAAAAGAAGCTTTAAGCATCAAGTTAGTTAGATTAGTCTGACTTACTCTTAGGTAAAGCTTCTATCTCTCTCTTTATTATAGTTTGTTTAAGTTTAAAAACTGACTGGAATATTTTTGAAGCATTTTAGATAAATACTGTTAAAAAAATTTGAACATAAAAAACACAAAGGACAGGGCACTTACATGAATAGATTTTGAGAAGGAAAAGTAATTTTTATGATTGATGTCACATTCTCTCTGCTAGGACAGAGCTATTTCTCATATCCCAAAGGGTTTTCTGGCCATTTATTAATAGCTTATTAATAATCATTCAATATTTATAAAAGGTGAACTTTAAATCTGTTCTGAGTAGGCATCCAGGCACTTCTCGTAGAGAACAATGCATAGTACATAATATTGTTCTCTATAAGAATATTTAAATAATATGGATTGAGAAATAAAGCAAGTAGCCTGGATACAAGACTATCTGGTAGAAAGCCCAGTTAAAAAAAAAAAATTACATAGCACTTACCCTCTTGCTTCCTCCTCTTGCCCTTTTCCTCTCTGTATTTTAATCCACTGCTCCAACTGCAGCATTGAATTAGTTCTCTGCATAACTCGTTCAGACTCCATATGTGACTGAATTGCATTGTGCTGACCTCCATCTCCAGTATCTGCCAGGACAACACCAACAGCTTTATTCTCAGCTCCATTTAAATGAACTGGTCTGAAGTGTCCAGCCTGAACTGTGGTTATGGGTAGTGTCCTGTATTCTGATCCCAAAGGATTTAGCTTCACACTGTTAATTTTTGTTAATGGTTTATCTTGCCCAACTTTCTGGAATCCGTATTTTTCAGCTTCCAAAGCCTTCTTCTCTTCATTTTTGTTCACTTCTCTGTTTTTCTGGTTATTTTGTGCCTCTGGCTTAATTAGCACCCGATGGTTTGAAATATTATTGGCCTCTCGAGGTGGTGTATTTTCAGTGGTGAACTTCTCAACTCTAGAAAGGAATATACAACAAACTGTAACATCAAGAAAACCTCCATTTTTAATAATAATAAGAAAAAAAAGTGAACCTCTTTCCTGTTTATCAGGGTGATTTCAGTGATCACTGTCCAGATATTTTAAACTCATATATTTGAGAAAAAAATCCAGGATGTATTTTCTCAATTATCAATGACAGCTTCTTTCTCTTTCTCTCTCTCTCTCTCTTTTTTCCCCCCTCACCCTCGATGCTTCTCTTTCTTTACTATTTTGAAAACATTTATAAGTTAAGGCAATTTTTTTAAAAGACAGCTTCATATTAAACCCCCTGATAAAATGTGCACTGAACAAGAGCAAAAAAACAGACTCTGAAAAAGCAGATGTTTGGTTCCCAGAGGGCTGGACATTTATACAGTGAAAGTAATCAGTAGTTTTCCAAAAGCCAAGGCTTCCAGAAATCAACAGCCTGAAATTCACGCTATTTTTAAAGCTATCTTTAAAAATGGTAGCAGACTACACTGCTGAATAGCTTATAATTCACGATACTGCTGGATTTAACATATAAAAAGATCCATTTAAGAAAACAACTATTCATGGTCCCTGGCATGAATTAGGTTTCTCTGGTATGCTATCTCTTCAGACATCATACATTTTAGGGGAAATAACTGTGGCTTCCCTAAGTTTAGAAGGGAAGATAGCTGCTGACTAAGGAAACTGTACCACAAAAATAATGATATTTTTACTGCTTTGGAGTACTTATACAAGTAAAGAACGTATATGGTTCAATTAACCATTTTCCTTTTAAAATTTTAGAATGTCAAGAAGCTGTATCTTTTTCATCCCTGGCTCATTATCTGTACATCCAGCTCAGACAGTGACATTTTTAGTGTGACGTACTAGAAAAAAGAAAGAACAAAAAAAGCTGAAATATTTTGGTCAACATTTTTGGGAATGGAAGGAAGTATTTGTTTTAAGATTACATCTCTTTATAAAACCAAACATTCAAAGAATAACATTTCATGTTATGATGTTGAGCTAATCTTTCCAATCTTTTTGCATCCTTTTGGGGAGAAAACATTATTCATCTTTTCAGTTGTGTCCTGTTCAAGCACCTGATCTGTGTGTAGAAAGACCATCACGTATACAAATGTCCAAGAGCACAGGACCACTATGAAAAGTGATCTGCTTCTAAGTAACTACATTCATAACAGTAAGCATTTTTCCTTACACAGACTTGAACATGAGGCCAAAATGTATAACAAGTCTACACTTTCTTGGCATGTTGTTTAAGCCATGATTTCCCAAGAAGCCAACTATTTGTTGGCTTCAACTCCAGTGAATATATAAAGGATGGAAGACTATAATGTCCTTATAAAACATTATCCGCAATTAATAAAGCTGAGTGTTTAACTTTATAAGCACCTTCCATTATTAGAATATGATAGAATCATCACAGAATGGCTTGGGTTGGAAAGCTCCTTAAAGATCTACTAGTTTCAACCCCCCTGCTGTGGGCAGGGTCACCAACTGCTAGACCAGGCTGCCCAGAGCCACACTGAGTCTTGCTGTGAATACTCAGCGATCTGAAGGGGATCAGGAACTTATTTTATAAGTACACCACTTCAAACAACAGCAAGATATCAATGTCTGCTGCACCTTGTATTCAAGTTTGTGTGAAATACACATGTATTTTGTGTGTATTTCATACTGTGATACTTCATGAGTACATAAGAGGCATGATATTTCCCCACACCTTTTTCTGACACAGAGGTGGTGATCCCAATGTCTTTCACTATTAAAGTAAAAGAATTATGAAAGGAGCTCTAAATAGTCCTTTTTCTTTCTTCCCACAATTACATCTGAGCTGCTGACATTAAAGTGCAGAAACATCAAATTTATTGCAAATGAAAATATTTGTATCAGTAAATCCAAAATGCATATCTCCAGCTACCTACATTATCATTTCTTTTAAACATAGTTTTTTCTTCTGCATCATTATTAAATACAAATGTTAAATGTATCTGATGCTTTCTGACAGCAGAAAGTAAATGCTAAAATTTCTGCCAGTGATAGATTGTAGAGAAAAGAAATCTTAATATACAACCAGTTTCTACATAGAAAGGGAGGATGCATGTTAGAACTGCTACATCTACATCACATTTTTTATAATTTCCAATTATCAGCAAAGAAATACTATGCTCATCTCACTTTAAAAGTGAGAGCTAGTTTGTTATTTTTTTTCCCTAAGACTTCAGAGTATTCCAAGACCCAACATTTCTAACTGGGTTCCTCCTTTAGGTTACACGAAGAAGTGGATCACCTCCTCACTTCACCTCAAATCTCTATGACCTAATGTTTTACCACAAGCTAAAGAAATTTCCCAAGAATTAAAAATGTCATTTCCCACAATTATCAAGTCAAAAATGACATTAAAATTTCATCTTTCAGCCAGCTCAAGAGTTTGCAAGTAAAATACTCCTTTGGAACTAGTCCTAAACACAGGCTATGTTGTGTGTAGCATGCCTTAGTACTGTCATAATGCCACCAGGTATCCTCTTACGTAACGTTACATCACTCTCCCTCAGGGTACTTTGCAGTAAGGAGCTAGTTGCCCTTTTACAGATGGAAAAACTGCTGCAAACAGAGTCTTATCTCTAAGGATATTCATCAGGTGGACAGAAAAACCAAGCCTTAGCATAGTGTTCTATTCACATTATCATACTGGAGATGCTAATTGGAAAAAAAAAATAATCACATAACTGTTTTTTCCTATCACTTGTTGCTATGGTTATATGCAGCAGAGATAAGTATTTCTATTTGACATTCTTTCTGAAGACCTTTCTCATGGTGTGACATTCAAATTGATAAAAATAGACTTCGGGGCTTGCCTTTAACTCAGTGCATCAGATCAGACAACATAGCGTGAGCAAGAGATCTCTTTCAATAGCAGTTGTTGCAACCAAGAAAGAAACATCAGAAGCTAGTATGCAAATGTAAGAAATAGAAATCCTATTTATGCAAATGTAAGAAATAGAAATCCATATTTATTTGTCTCCATGTTTGTATGTGGCTCTCAAAGGTTTTTAACAAGGCTTGTGGGATATGTTTTGAGGATGGAAGAGGAAGAAGACAAAAGAGAATGAGCATCATATCAAATACAGTTTCATACTATATACAATTTATTGATTTCTACTACAAAACAAATATGTAGGGAATGGTTCTATGAGGAAAAATACTATTTTCAGCTTTTATAAGCAAATACTATAAACAAATACAAAATTCTAAAACAGATGAGGGGGTTATGTAGTTAATTATCAGACAAACATGAGGACGGCCCAAAGCCAGCTAGAGGCATTTGAAAAGACAGAGTCGTGTTTTTCAAACCCAGCACTGTCAGTAAGCCCCTGCTGTGGATGTTGTTATGCTAACAAGTGGTTTTTTGGCAGCTTAGCTTATGCTGTTCAGGAAGAGTAACCACAGGAGAAGAGAAAAATCTTCTCTTAGTACATGCTGCAGCGCTCAAGAGGAAGATACAATGGCTCTAGCACGCACAGTTAACAGTGAGAGTGCAGGAAAATCATGCTCAAATGATGGAGCTTGGAGAAATAAGCATTTGGGCTACTGGATATGTGGCTGGATATTAACATCCACAAACACAAGCAAGCAATCAGTACTACAGACACAACTTGACTGCGGTCTGCAGTGATATGGCAAAGAATGAGTACAATGTTTTGCTAATCCAGACAGGTTATTTGAGATCATATTTGGAGTGATAAGCTTAGGCAGTTCCTTGCTCATTACAGTATTTCTTGTTATGATTTTGGTAAGTTCCTCAGTATGTTATAAAATTTGAATTTATTATGTAGGTAAAATAAAAACAAAAACATTCAGAAAGGAGTAATTATATTTAAGTCAATAGGAGTAATTACTATTTGTCCTTTCCTGCAATTATACATCAGAAGGGAGTGTTTCTACTTCAAGCTGCTGATCAGTTCTAAAAGAAATTATTCTATTTTCTCACTTCAGCATCTCTTTCTGTATTATATGGTTCAGTATATTTGGAAAGTAAGAATATTTGATGGAAAATCTGACAAAAATAACCCACACAACTTAGTGTTTCAAATATCTTTTTATCTTTTTTTCTCTCTAAGGAACTCTTGTGCTCAAAAAAATAAAATCAAGACATATTCCAGCTCTCTAGTTATTTAAACCTGACTATTGGGATGGTACCATAAGATTACCATAAGTAAGGAAGTCCCTTAATTTTAACATTAAAAAAACTATACTGTAAAAACTTTGATTTATTAACGGGTAATTTATATTAACGAGAACAGAAAAGTGGCTCAGTTGGGTTACAGAGTAAGTTTCTTCAGACATGGTATCATAAGCAACTTAGTCTGTTAGAAAACTGTTCAGTCTTACACTAGAACTTCTAGAAAAGAAAGAATGGAGAGCCAAAGACATTGGCTGAATTTTTGATTCAACTCAAATAATTCATTCTTAAATCTATGTGCATGCCAAACTCTAGGTTACTTAAAGATGAGGTAATACCACACTAATTCTTAACAGATTCTTACAGGGAAGTATTTCTTCTGGATATAAGATCACATCCTGCTACATGGTCCATCTTAAGAATTGGTCTGATAGCTAAAAGGTGGACTATTCAGAAACAGATGTCTGGGAGATTTTTTCCTTATTATAGTTAACAGACATGAAAGTTTTAGGGATTTCAATGGTCTTGAAGTGTATTACTAACAAACCTTTCAAAGAGATCAAATTTCTTGGGTTTTTTTTGTTTGTTTGGTTGGTTTTTTGTTTTGTTTTGTTTTGCCTGAGTTAAAACAACAGGGTAGCGTTACAGACTTGCTTTTCCTGTTTCTAACACTTGTTTTGTCTGTCTGTAAGCCATTCATCTAGATAACCAGGCAGGAAACTACTGATTTTGCTGTCAAGTGTTTTTCTACTATTTCAGCATGTGCCACTGTGATTCACCAAGGACTAAGATAAGCAACTGAAGCAGTGCAAGGCAGGTAGTAGGAGCATGTAGCTGGATGAAAAGCAATAGATAAGCTCAGCTATCCTGGGAATCCCCACTGTTTGCCTGTACACTGTCGAGCATTTGAAACGGGCAGACATTTGAAACAGGCAGACATCAGTGTTGGAATAGGCACTGCAGCTGTAAGGAGGGGATAGGAGCATGACCAAACATTTAGGGAAGCTGAAATATCCTTAACTGCCATGGGCTGCACATCAGTCATACTAAAGCAATCACGGAACCACAGCCTAGAAAGAATCTCATGAAGCTGGACCAACTGTCAGGGCAAGCTTACTGCATGTCTTGATAGGCTTTGAGGTAGCAAGCGTGACTGTACAGCTACAGCAATAAACTGAATAAAAGAGTGAATGTTTACATCAACATTTTAATTTCATTTGTTCCTTGTGTTAAAACAAATATCACAAATCATACTGTATAGCACTTGTTAGTACATTTTAATTTGCTAAATATGCTTTGTACAACATTGGCTATCGCATGAGAGACTATGAAGACACTTATTAAGGAGGTTCTGTCAGAATATTTTTTTCAATTCTTTTTTTTCTTTTACTATAAAGATATACATTTAAATATTCAGTCTTACAGTACTGCACAAACCAGATGAAGTTTTTTTGATTAGTTCAGAAAGATTCAGAGGGACATATGTCAATATTACTCTCCCTACAGTGTTTATATATTCAGGATAAGATTTTTGTTTGAAGTGAAGTGGGTCTAATTTGGTTCAATTGGTTTTCTGTCTGTAAGCTATCACCAGCTATCTGCAATATACTAATAATGCAAGCCAACATTGAGTTTTAAGTTTCATTTATTATTGACTAAGTTAAATGAGGTATTTTGTCAAGATAAGCTCATTACTTTAAGTGCAATCACTTTTAAAATTCTCAATCAAGAACTTAAAAGGTAAAAATGTTACCATCAAAAAAAGCATCAACCTGTTCATATTCTTATGCCTCTCTGCTTATCCTTTCCGGCACATCATCCAAACAAATGGTGGGTTACAGGGCACAAAACAAAACATGTTTATGTACAATATGAAAACTTACATAGTAAGACCTACCACTCCTCATTTCTATGAGCTGAAATGTTTTATCTTCTGTAATTTGTGGAAAATAGACACGATAGCTGACAGACTGATGTGCTATTTTTCCCAAAGTATGGAGAACAATGTTTTTTCTGTTAATCTATTACACTATGCTGTCCAATCTAAGAATGAAATACTTCATATACGATTTATTTACTTAAAAGATATTAAACAGCTAAGGTTTTAGACTGATGATTAAAATTTGTCACTAAAACACTTCACAGGTGCCAATTTGAAAGTGTGCCTTGTTTATTTTAACTGCCTGAATGTCCCACAGATTGATTTGAGTAAAAATACCAGTACGTTTGACTGAGAAGCTCACAAAACACTGTAACATTTAAGATTACAAATGTCTAATCATTCTGCTTTCCATTTCATGCTTCTACCAGTACCATATCGGAATACAGAATGCAAAAATGGCACAAACAAGTTAACAGCAACAACTTATAAAATTGAGTAAGTTGTTCTATTTTGACAGATGTAATGTGCTCAAACAGAAATTGCAACCTTTTCTTTCTTTGGTACCTATGTCTATGGGTTTTTATTTATTTTTATACTTAAGATTTCTCAGGATTGCTGTCACTCATTTAGCTCCAGCATAACAGGACCAAAGGGAGTGCAGAAGTAAATCAAGTGAGAGCAGCCGTCAGCAACAATTTCTGTGCCATCAATAACAAGGAGCTTTTAAATTTTCTATTGACGAGATTTCCATTACAGATGTCACGAAGCCGGCCCAAGGGACCACAATGAGAGAGAAAACAATTTTTACTGGGCAGATAACAGCAGGTAATACTCAGTTTCTGAGAATGCCTGGCTTCCAGTGATGACTCACTTTTTGTTATCAACACATAGACACATAAAAGATAAGTCTTCTGAATAGGTAAGTATAATTTTAATGACAGCATGATGAGCAGGAACATGCAGATCCATCAGTGGATCTGTTTCATTTGACCAGAAGCTACAAGTGTGAATTTTGTACTTAAGACACGTATAAGACAAAGACTACCACCAGTTAAGATATTATAGAAGAGAAGACTCTGGGGAGACCTCATTGTGGCCTTCCAGTACTTGAAGGGAGTGTATAAATAAACAGGAGGGGGTACGACTGTTTACATGGGTGGATTGTGATAAGACAAGGGGGAATGGTTTTAAACTAAGGCAGAAAAGATTTAGTTTAGATATTAGGAGGAAGTTTTTCACACAGAGGATGGTGACACACTGGAACAGCTTGCCCAACGATGTTGTGGATGCCTCCATCCCTGGAGGCATTCAAGGCCAGGCTGGATGTGGCTCTGGGCAGCCTGGTTTGGTGGTTGGTGACCCTGCACATAGCAGGGGGGTTGAAACTGGATGATCTTTGAGAGCCTTTTCAAACCAAACATTCTATGATTTTATGATGATTCTATTGTGAGAAGGGCACAGTAAATCAAACATGTCTGCATGTGGCACTTGCCATTAATGGTACTTTCTCTGATGCCACAGGCTGAAGGAACTTGTCAGTTTTTTCCTCCTCTAGCCTCTTACACTCTAGGCATCTGTATTCATAACAAATCTGCAAAATTTTATCCAATCTTGTTAAATTAGTAGGAATTCTTTGACAGAAAGAGGCATCACCTCAGACGATTTATGTTCTATTTTAAGTTCTATTTTAAGGTTTGCTCTTCATTTAAATAAGTCAAATTAAACAGGAGAAAAAAGTATACAATTCCACTGTTTTATGAATTTACATTACCTTTTCACCGGCTCTGTCTGCACAAGTGCTGCATCTGTCATGGCTTTCATCCACAACTCCATTTCCTTTCCTGTATCTGTGCAGAAATAATATGTCCTCATGTTTGGATGAGCTGCCTGATTGGAAATGACATGGTCATTGCAATAAAAATATAAGATTCTGTAAAAGAAAAGAGGCAAATTATTTTACTATATACATCCTCCAATTTCTTTTATAATAAAATTTCTGAAAATTATATTATCGGAAAAAATATCTGAAGAAATATTTCAGTGTCATGTTTCTTCTTCGTTGTATTTGTATTTTCAAAATAATGGCCTACAATATTCAGTCATAGCTGCTTCTTCATTAACGCATCTGATGAAAGGCCCTTATAATTATTTATTCTATTAAAAACAATCTCAATTATTCATTAATGTAAATTAATATAGTTAATTAATGTAAATAACACTTTGGCATAGATTTTTTTGCCATCTTGATGATACGGTAAATTTTAGTTTATACTCACCACATAAAATAAAAGATGTGCTGCTTAGCAGGCCAAACGAAGAACCAAAAGGAGCTCATAAAACACAAAAAAGCCAAGAGAGAATACTTAGTAAGTGATTTATATAATAATTAAAGATTAGCTGTGAAACACTCCTAGAAGTGATTCATATTTGTGATTTAATTGATAATAAAACATTATTTTTATTTATATATAAAGATGCACCGTATCTAAATAACTACAAAATTTTTCATTTGTGGGTAAGTTTAGCTGTGGATGCAGTTTACATTTCTAAAACACCCCACAGCATTTAAGAGCAATGAACTAAAAATAAATGACTAGTAATACGTGATATTTATCCATTTTCATACTCTAGTAACCATGTCTGTAGTTAAATCAGACTAAAAATGTGAATCCTCTGCTACCATATTATGTAAAATTCAATCTCAGGAGCTGTTTGTAAATACTTTTTTTTTTTTTTTTTTTGCATAACAACTCAGTAAAATGAGTTCTGATCACTAGGTTGTTGTGTTTTCAGACATAAAATAAAACAAAACATTCATTTTCTTACTTTAAAGGCATATTTCCGGTTAATATGGTCCTCAGGAGAAAGCACAGATATCTGAAAACTAGGTAGAAGTATACTACCTAGTATTCCTTCTTCTTTCTCATCTGTAAATAAATGCTCTTTGATTAGAGAAACAAAGTATTTTGATGCACAATACTCCTATTCAGACACTTAAATGAAAGTCTTTATTAAACAACACATGGCCAGTAACAAGAAGCTTACTGGCTCAGCTGAACATGAGCCAGCAGAGTGCTCATGAAGCCAACAAGGCCAATGGCATCCTGGCTTGTATCAGAAGCCTGGATGTAGCCAGCAGGAGCAGGGAGATAACCGTACCCCTGTACTCAGTCTTGCTGAGGCCACACCTCAAGTACTACGTTCAGTTTTGGGCCTCTCACTACAAGAATGATATTGAGGCCCTGGACTGTGTCCAGAGAAGGGCAGCGAAGTTGGTGAGGGGTCTGGAGCACAGGTCTTATGGGGAATGGCTGAGGGAGCTGGGATTGTTCAGTCTGGAGAAGAGGAGGCTCAGGGAAGATGTTATTGCTCTCTGTAACTACCTAAAAGGACACTCTTGTGAGGTGGGAGTTGGCCTCTTCTCCCATGTAACTAGTGGTAGGACAAGATGGAATGGCCTCAACTTGAGCCAGGGGAGATTCACGTTGGGTATTAGGAAAAATATATTTTCCAAAAGAGTGGTCAGGCGCTGAAAAGGGCTGCCCAGGGAGGATGTTGAGTCACCATCCCTGAACGTGTTCAAGAAACATTTGGATGTGGTACTAAGGAACATGGTTTTGTGGTGGTAGGTGAATGGTTGGACTAGATAATCTTGGAGGTCTTTTCCAACCTGGGTCATCCTATGATTTTGGAAGAAAACACACTGGAGAATCCCAAAGCCAGATCCATTTGTTACGCAGCTATCTATATAGGTTTGTATGATCTTGTAAGTGTGTGGCCCAAAAAACCTGCTCAGCACAATGAAATCAATCTAAGCCATCTGAATATGGCCACTTTTGACATCTTCCTCCAAGATGGACAAGCATAAGAAAACTCTCCTGAAAGTTCTGTAGAAGTTTAAATACACAATCTATCTCAGAAAACACCATGAATAGCTTCACCTGGAGGGTTTTCCTGTGAATCACTGCTTAACTGTATAAGACTTCAAAACTGAAACGGAGAAAGAAATTAAGCCTCTAATTTGGTGGCAGGAGCAATACCTGAAATCTATTGTCTATTCAGTAGATCTGCACATTCTTCTAACCATTCACTGATACTGGGCATATGAAGCTAGGAAATTGTTATAATTTCCCTGAACACTTTACACTCAATTACATTCTATTTGTACAAATAAATACATGTCAGATCATTTGCAAAACAAATGAAAACACCCTTTTCACTGAACCTTGTTTTATATACAATTTAAAGAAAATGACTTGTAAATAATAAATTGACATTTTAATTGGAAGCCACAACCAGCTCTCAAATCCAATTATGCCTTGATAAAGGAATAATTGGATGCAATTCACAAAGTCAATCTTAATTGTATTTCAGACAAAGAACTGCAATTCACATCCTGTATCTTAGAAGATCTTCTGAAAAAACTTCTGTTAGTTGAGGACACTGTCCAATACAAATGTTATGTATCTATGAAATTAAGATGAAAAACTGATATTTCAAGTTGTTTCAAGCAAAGAAAATTAATGCTGTTACAATTAGAAGATTTACAGAAAAATATAACAGCACAGAAGAACTGTGGATTCAAATGTGGATTTGAAGATCTTGTCTTGGTTTTCATCTACTCACTAAATTCTGAAAAGCTGCATCTTTCACTGAAATTATTGATAAAGGAAAAGTTCTATCCAAATATACTAGCATTACATGAGATGTTAGATTTTAAAATTATGCTGTCTTAGATAGCTTTTTAACTGAAGAACTTAGTATAAAACCATTTTGATTAAGAGATAAAAATGAAATGCATGGAGTAGATTTACTTTCAGGTACTCAACTGTCTACTCATATTCATGCCTGAAATCAGGCTCCTCCCTCAAAACATTTTCTCTACACACACACAAAGGAATTCTGCTGGTTTTTTTCCCTGTTCCAGAACATGTGGCAAAGTTGGGGCTTCCCACTTTATTTGGACCACTTTTGGGGGGGAAATATTTTCTTCTGCTGTTAGACTACACTTAAACTTGTTTATTACCATGTCACACTCAACAGTGTCACATAAAAGCATTAAGCATTTTTGTTCCACTGAACAGCAATGTATCTGGAAGACTCCGGTCTTTGCTAAAACATACTGCTACATTCCATTTCCGGATTTTTAAAATCTGTTTCCCATCAAAACAGCTTTTATCTACACGTTATACTGTCCCAAACACATCTTTACTTGCCATGCTGTGCATGAATAATTCAAGAAAAAAAATAGCAGATTCTGTTCAGTTCAAAGGTCTTTTATTTGTTGCAACAATAGCCTTCTGATATGAGAGCAAGCAGTCTTTTATCCTCCAGTGAAACAGCAAAACAACATTCTCTAAGCTCTAGAAAAGTACAGTGAAATCATTTTTCATCTACAAATTAAATCTAAGCATTAGCTGCTAATACTGTAACACAATCATAAAACTTCAGTAAGATTTACTAACATACCAAAAAAAACCAAACCAACAACAAACCAGTAACTACAATCAGGCAACCAGAAATCCTGTTTGGAGTGTAGGAGCACTCATGTCCTTTCTATTTTGTCAGTATCTTAGAGACTGTTAATAAAAGAACTTATAAGCACAGGGTCTAAGTGTCTATTCTTTTGTTTTAATATTCGTAGCTATTTTGAATACTTTTAAGACTCACTATGTATCAGTTTAGCGAGTTTGTAAGCTTTAACTGCTTTCTAGTAAGTGTGATAGCTAAAGTTAGTTATCTCTCTAAACAATTTAGACTGCTTGTATTTCAGCTTATGTGGTACATTAGAATGTAGAAAAGGAAACAGATTATAGAGCTGCTTGGATTTACTTTATTTATATTTGAGATTTTTTCAATCTTTGATTTGCAGTACTTTAAATCAATTTAATCTGTTCACCACAAGTGGCAAAGCAGCTCTTTAGAATCTTTGGAAGAGAAAGCTTGGGGACTTGTTTAAAATCAAAAAGTTCCATAAGAAAGCACAGGGTACTTAATGACCACTCGGTTAAATGCAGCGTAATTGAAGCACAATTGATGCCTTTTCGACTGAAATTACAGCTTAATTTTGACTCCACAACACCAACATATACTTTTTGGTTAAAGAAACAAAGGCCTAATGATTATATTTCAGTAATTCAGAATTTGTTAACTAAAACGGTCACACAGAACAAGCTTTTATATTTCATGACCTATTAGTCTTGTTTAGCACAGAAACATGCTGCACTTAATGGAACAGCATTTTAATTTCATCAGTCACTGCTTTCAGGGTTATTAGCATCAACACTACTTACTACTAATTCAAAAGTCTCCTCATAAGCTGAAAATCTCTCTCATCCTCCACAAGGCTGCAGATGGCCTTTATTGTTCATTTTCCCCCATTTTGTCAAGCTTTACAGTCCTCTTTGCTCTCAGCCTCCTTTAAACTATTATCAGTGTACACCTAATTTCAGAACTGAATGCATTTTCATATGCACGAGACCAATTTATTTATCCTCTCAGGAGAACTATAGTTAATAATCTGTAATGATGAAAAAACCAATTTTCTAACATACATATGCTCAGACTCAAATTGTAACCAGCTAACTTTTCCTGTAAAATACATTGATGTAGCTACTTAAAGGTACTAATTGATTTCTACTTTGTTCCAAATACAGTAGAGACTTCTACTCATGTGGAACTTGACAAAATTTCACTTTGTAAGTATTCATGAACACTGATCAGATTCCCAAAAGGCAAATATATCCTCTATATCATTCCAAAGGCAAAGTTTTGGCCCCTCTCCACTATTCCTTTCATATCCCCATTTCAGTTAATTAATTTGCATGATAAATCAGATTTAACTTGGCATATTTACATCCTAACAACAGAAGTAGTGAGAAAACTAAAACTCATAATGTGAACATATTAAAAAAGTGGTTGTGAATGGGTTTGCCCTTTGAGCATTCCTGACAGGCAGGAAGCAATTATGTGAAATTGCTAATTAAGAAAGGAAAAGATAAAAGTAACAGGCCTGGATATTGGCAGCTATACAACTATTTGATCCATTAAGTCAAGTAGCAGCTTCTTTTTTCCTATATTTGAGTAGTATGTCAAAATCTATCTGCTTGCAATAGAATTGGCAGGCAAGCCTTTCCTGAATGGAACTTACCCCTGTAATAGAAGAGGCACAGATCTGAGAGCACAAACCACCGCTTCTTCCACAACTTCATTCCAGTACTGTCCTGTATTAATAAAAGCAATCACATAAGTAAACAGTAAACAGTTCACAAAGTAAACTGGGTACCACAAAACTGGGGTGGTGTGTTGTTCATTTTCTTAGCTAAGTCTTATTTTGACGTCTCACTGCAGAACTGACCCTGCAAATCATAACAATCACGCCAGGGAGCCTTGTGTTAACATAAGAGAATGGATGAAATGAGAGCCCATTATCTCAGAGTACTAGCGACCACAATCTACACTAAAGAATAGATCTAAACTTTTTATTTTATTTTTAAGTGCATGAGTAATTATAGTACTTAAAAAGCCATCCTTTGTTTTCTGAAACCATCTAGTAAACTTCATCTTCTACTACTATTCATTCACTATCTAGAGCAAATTTCTTTCCAACGAAGTTTATTCCTAAAGCAATTTCATTTTTGTTTATGTTTATAATCCATTTATACCACAACTCAGAATGAAAGAGTGTCACTACTGCAGTGTAAATAAGCTAAAGCACTGCAGCATGCACACACATCCTAGCAGAATTAGATTTAATAAATATGCTAATCTGCTCCAAGAAGGAAGGTACGTGTGAATTATCAATATTCTTTTAGTGAATAGGTTTTATGACAACCAAGAAGGATTCAATAATGAAATCCAGAACTTTGCCTATACTCAATAAATTGTTGGCATTATTTTTAGCCTCTTATTTCAAACTCTGCCCTGTTTTTGGGGTGGGAGAAGAAAATGAAAGATGGAAAAGAAAGGTTAAAGTAAGCATTAGCTATGCAACATTATACAGAAAAAGTTAAAAAATAATCCTTTACTACAAACATTTCCATAGATAGAATAACTAAACGTTTTATAGCCTATTTCTTCTAAGGAGTTCAGAGTGATTTAACAAACACTAATGAACTCTGGAAGCACTGTCCATAGCAGTCAGCTCCTATTTCACAGCTGGAAAGGCAGACACAAAGCGGGCAGACTGGCTTCCTCCCCTCAATGACAAGGTCACTAACTCAGCAGTGGATTAGAACACAGGAACTCTAGCCCTAAGGACACTTAGCCATATAAATCAAGCCTATGATTTGAAAATTCCCAAACTTCTTCAGTATAAGGGATTACCTCAAGCCCTCAGATGGACTTGCTAAAGAAGCTGTTACACAACATCAGACTACTTCCATCACTCAAAAACACCAATAGGTCTCTACATGGACACATGCATAATTCTCCCAAAAATGATCAATTCCAGGAATGATCTTTCTACTTTCCTTAATCATAGCAGAAGAATATACAGAATGAATATGTGGTTCCCATATTTTGATTTTTTTTTCTACTTAAGAGCAAATCCCTTCTGTATCAGTAATTTACAAACTATTTTTTCCCCTCATTATTATGATCATGTCATAATTAGTAGAAGAATTACAAAAATTGGCATTATATTCAATGAGACAGCACACATCCTGAATCAAACAAAACTTACTGTTCTCTGTGAGTACATAGCTATGCTAAGAAAGTTATTATATTACCAATAGAAGTCAGCAGAGATTTTTACTGTAAATTTTTGAGACTGTAGATTTTTGAACACAATATCTATTACTGAAACTCACAAGTAAATTATCTTTCAATTAACAACAGAGAAACATATAGCAACCATCTATTACAAAACACAGTCAAACATCTCAGCATTTAAACCATGCTACATACAAATCCTGTCCAATGGTATGCATCTAGACAATGAAGTGGACAGAATGTTGGCTGAAATGCTGTCCCAGTTGGCAGTCATCAGCAGCTGGTGAGGCCAGTTACTATTGAGGTACACCAGGAATTTACACCATGGCCAACACTTTTTAACTTCTTCATTAACGACCTAGACACTGGAACAAATTGCACACGCAGCAAGTTTGCAGATGGTAAAACTGTGCAGAGTGGCTGATATACCAGATGGTTTTGCTGCCATTCAGTGGGACCTCAGCAGGCAAGAAAATTGGGCAGAGAAGAATCTCATGAAGTTCAACACTGGAAAATGCAAAGCCCTGCATCTGGTGAGGAATAACAGTAGGCAACATCACACACTGGGACTGATCAGCTGCAAATGAGCTCTGCAGAGATAGCTGGTGGGGTCCTGGTGGACAATAAGCTGATCATGAGCCAGCAAGGCACCCTCGTGGCAAAGGAGGACAACAGCATCCTGGACAGCATTAGCAGTGGTGTCAGGATGTACAGGGAGGACACTCTCTCTACTCAGCAGTCCTGATGCTTATCTGCAGCACTGGGTCTAGAGATGTGGACATACTGGCATACAGCAAAGAGCCTCAAAGATCATTATGGGATTCAGGCAGCCTTTGTGAGAAGAGGTTGAGAAACCAGAGCTGGTTAAGTCTAAAGAAAAGGCAGTTTAGAAGGAATTTTATCAGTACCTGATGGGTGAATACAGAGAAGACAGAGCCAAACTCTTCTCAGTGGTGCCCAGTGACAGGACAAGAGGCAGTGGGCACAAATTTAAAGCAGTGAAATTCCATTTGAGCAAAGCTTATTTATTTATTTAACTTACTGTGACAGTGACCAAACGCTGGTACAGACTGCCCAGATAGGTTCTGCTTAGTCTCCACCTATGGAGATTAAAAACCTGACTGGACACAGCTCTTGGAAACTGGCAATAACTGACTCTTCTTGAACAGGGGAAGTTGCAGCAGACCATCAAGAGGTCACTTCAATCTTAACAACTCTGTGATATTAAACTATCTTTTTCATTAGGAAAATACTACACTGAAATTGACTCTATAATAGTAACACAGAGCACAGACACCATAAGAGTATCTGAACAAGGAGAAAATCTACACCTAACGTATACTTACTACTAAAAAACTCTGCTACTATAAAAGTTTCTATCTGTTTAGTAGTAGATTTTTAAAATTGACTCATCAACAGCATCCAGGAAGCTACCTGGGTCATTCTATTCTATCAGGGACAGTAAATGATAAAGTATATTCAAAATTACATATACAGAGTGCCTCGGCAGAGTTTAAATGCCAAATTCTGAATGGGTCCTTAGTGGATTTAAAAAACATATACCAAATATGACTGAGTTGGTTTTGTTGTCTCTTGCAGTGCAAGAAGAATGCAAATGGTCTGGTATTGCTGACTAGAAAATCTACAGTAGGTTGGGTATGCTGCCACTAAATAGAAAAGATCAAATGCATCAAATTAGTTTACTTCCAAATGATTGGCTTTTGTACATAATACACCTCATAAAAAAAAAAACAAAAAAAAAACAACAACAAAAAAACCCACTCCAAAGATAAGAAGGGGAAGAATACCTGTTTGTAGAGCCAGCCACGTCTGACAACTGGTGCATTAGGATTTCTCTTTATCGAGTTTGATCTCTTTCCAAAATTATGAACCTTCTTTGATGATCGTGATGTCTAAATTAAATTGAACAGGTTAAAGAAACATCATATCAATATCTGTAGAAAAAAACATAATGCATTTTCATGTTTTTTTTTCCCTAAATCTTTTCCTTACACATCTCTCTGGAGGACTGCAGAACATAAATTGTATTCCTTTTATAGATACATAATCACAATGTAATCACAATGGTTCTGCTGGCTTCAGCAATTTTTTTTTTTTTTCCTTTGCAGAAAATTCAGACAAAACCGAAGACAAATACTTACAGATTTTATTTATTTATTTAAAAAGAAAAAACAAATACCTATCTGATCTACCTATCTGATCAGGCAGGTAGCAAATCTATCAAGGTGTAGCTTTAGTTCCTTCTAACAGAACTACTGCAATTACAAAAAATTACATCACCTGGACAAGAAAATTCTAATCTTTCCTGCTTCTAACAAGGACTTAATGAATGAAACATAATCAGATTTCAACAGGACATATTTTTCAAAGGCTTTTCTTGAGTCTCCCACTTTCCTAAAGCACGCAGCAACTTTCTAAAAATTCCTTTTTCTCCTGTAAGAACCTTCTCTCTATAAACCTCTTGGATGGTTTGAATATGCAGTATTTTACCTGCTTGCACTAAGGTCTACTTTGAGTCTTTTGTCCCGAATGTCCAGTGCTTATTTCTATAGTTGCTCACACCTTTTATATCCTTACAGCTATGCAGTGATCATAGATGATTTCTTGCTTCTTTTACTTGAGAAAACAAAACAAATTGGAAAAGGCAAAAAGAAATATGCAATGCTTGGCCAATTCAGATTTCATTCTTTTCAGTCTACATTTAGAAAGTTTGCTCTACAACTAAATAAACTGAATGTTTATTTTTTAATTTCCATAAGATTGGTGTCTTAAAGACCCTGCAATGAGATACAGCAAAGCACACCATTTTGCAGAAGGAAAGCTCAGATAAGTTTTCTATGTCGTGTGCTTGGCTCGGCTCGAATCCCACTATTTTAATTTAGACAGTAGAACCCTGTGCTTCAGCTTCCCCATCTCTACTGCCGAGACTGATCATAAGGTTATGCAAAATTCCTAAATGAGAGGCTCAAATGGAAAAACTAAACACAGACTCAATTTTTGTTGAAAATTAGAGTATGAGGTTTCTCTATGAAAATTCAACATGCCTCAACCAATTGCATGGTTATTTATACATATGTTAGAGAGAATTCCACAGTGAGTTAAAAATCAAACTGAAAGCTGCAATTAAGAACAATGTGCAGCTTTTGTCAACGATGCCATTTACTGACGGATACAATATAGCTTAGTCTAAAAAGAATGACATTACAAAAACTATGCGTATTTGTCTGAAGCCTACAACACAATGAAACAAGGTCATATTGTGTTTCTTTTTTTGAAGAATCAGGAGGGAATATAAGAAATCAAAGTACTTTTAATTTCCCTTGTAGACAGAGGAATTTAATTCAGTTCTGTTTGGAAAGCAAGACAGAGTAAGCAACTGAAGTCCTAATTCAAAATGAAAGTAAAATCTTTCATATTTTCATCTGGAAAATTCTACCAGTGCAAAATGGACAAAGGTTTTTAAGTACACAAGAAAAGTGCAACATGCAGGTATAAAAAAAGAAAATACAGGGAATCCTTAACAATTCAGAGCACATTATATAAAGTATATCTACACCACAGAATCTTAACATATCCTGAGTCGGAGGGGATGCACAAGGATCAACGAGTCCAACTCCTGGCTCCCAGGTTTGGGACTGTGCCTGCTGTCCTGGGCAGCCTGTTCCATGCCCACTGATGCAGAACCTGTCCCTTTTATGTCCTCCTTATGTTGTGGTGGCCAAACCTGCACTCGGTGCTCGAGATGAGACCGCAGAGTGCAGAGCAGAGCAGGACAACCGCCTCCCCTGCCTGGTGCTGGACATGATGCACCCCAGGGCACAGTTGGCCCTTTTGGCTGACAGGGCACTCTGCTGACTCATGTCCAATTTGTCACCAGAAAGAACCCCCAGATCCCTTTCTGCAGGGTGCTGTCCTGCCTCTCATCTCCCAGTCCATTTATACACCCATACAGACATCTAAGTTAACCTGTATGGCTACTATATTGCCATATTACACAAAAGCAGTGCCAAGCAGAAGCAATTTGTAATGCTCATACATCTTGAACATTTAGAAGCTCTTAAGAGATTGAAACTTCCTATGCTTGTTACATGGCTAACACATTAAGGATGCTTCTGAAAACAAAATAAGCCTTTCAAGTCTACTAGCAAATTCAGATAATTTAAATAGATTTCTCTTAGGTAAGTCTGACTAAAAAAAATTACAAAAAACAAATTTATTTCAATTTCACTGAGCTCTGAGCAAAGATTTAGTGGGTTAATTATACATCTTAGCAGCTGTGAATACAAATGTCCATTAATTAAATAGAGCATTTGATTTCTAACTTTAGCAAATACAGAGAATCACTTTTGGTGATTTGTGATTATTTTACCATTTATTTCATAATGAGAATATCTGTTCATAATTTCTAAGTCTCAAAGACAATGATTATTTTAGGATATTTAAATATTGTAGGTATTCATATAAACTAATTATCAGTTTTCAAGCTTCTTAGGCCATCTCCTCCTCCTTTTACATCTGGCATTCCTGTCCATCCCACATTCCCTTCACACACAAACCTGACATAACAAGAAAAACAGGAATAAAAGAAATAATCAAGAATTAGAAGGATTAAAATACTTTTCACCCACAACACTGTAAGTAGAGGACATATTGCATAGCTCCAGCTTCTGGACAAAGCAAAAAGAAAGAATAGTAATGAATGACAGCTCTAACTACTGACCACTTGGTGGAAGCTGTAGAAGGCAACAGAATTAACAAACTTAGTCACATTTTGTATAATTAGATCAATTCTGAGGAACGATCCCAGAAACTGTGACGTCTCTAAAATCAGAACCTATGGGGCTCTGCACACTGCCAGTACTGAGAAAGAAGCCGAGAAATCCAATCAGTGATATTTACTCTTCCCCCATTGTGAAGAAAACAAACACCAGAAAAGTCTTGAACTTTGGGCAACAGCTCATTCAGTAGCTGGGGCTGCATTCCTAATGACTGTTTCAGCTGATCTTCTCTGAACATAGCTGCTGGTGGACACCAAATTTACGTGAGTCTTCTTCCCCAGTTTCAGAAGTGCTAACTGTACCTAAAAAATGCTCTTCAACTAACATAAAAAATGATCAATGCTAAACTTATTTAAAAACAAGGCTCAAGAAACTTCCGAATGTAAATTCAAAAGAAAAGGATACTACATTTTTGTAGTTTTCAACTTCTGTCTAAAAATATATTTCTAGTGTTTAAGGCTTAAATTATCCTCCAGACCACAAGCCCTGCCTTCTGTATTTTGCAGGCAATTTTGGTGCCTTCCAATATTGCAGTCTTCCATGAACTGAGCGGTTTTCTGCCTCAGCACTTTAGCTTGGATTAGGAGGTTGCTCTTGAAAATAATCTCCCAACCATTCTCCCTTACTGTGTTTTAGTTTGCTTACTAGAGCAAACTCTATTTATTTTGGATAAGACTAAAATGTAAAATGCATAAGGACTAGCCTGAAGATAAACCACAAAAGCACAGTACAGACGTTTGGTCCTAAGCTCCAGCACTGCCCTGCACGTCGCTCCTGTTTACTGTGCTGTTTGCTAATGTGGATGCATCTCATGACTATTTCTGGTTAAACTGAATCCCGATCAGACATGCACTGATGTACTGAAACTACTTATTTAAAGCTGGACTGCCTTGAGGACTCTATGAAATATATATAAACTGATACACATATAAACAATTTGACACATCCTAGCTGTAATAGAAACTTCATTCCACTCACAGTGAGAAAATTGCTAGCGTGGTTCTGCAGATAATCAGGGCAAGGGAGATGAAATGTGGAGAGGGGCTAGTAACATGCCTTACCTTATTTACATATGAAAAAACTGAGCCCCAAAATTCATTTCAGAGCATATAACTATACTGGTCTACGTAGCAATGTTAGCACTTAAAAAAAGACGACTTCACTTTAAAAGGAAAGGTAGAAATATATACGTCTCTAGCAGCCATAAGCCTGTGTAGATCTTTTCCACAGCCACGGGTCTGTTGGTTTCAAATTTAGAGATACAGTCCAAGTCAACAAGGAAGAAGTAGCACTTCTACTACTCTGCCCAGGATTGGAGTGTAATCTTTGACTACCAGGCTTTATCTAGTGGGAAAGAAAGAGCAGGAATAAGACTTTTATCAGAGACTGATTTTTGTCTCACGCCATTCAAACCTCTGAACAGCAACAGACTTCAGAAGTCTTTCTGCTGTCATAAAGAAACTCATCCAAGTGTCATGCCTATTCTGGATCAATAAACATTCATGAAAGGGAGTACATACTTCTACACCACTCAACTACCTGAAATTTTAGTTGTAGTATAAACTTGACCTCCATTCCTCATTATCTTCCAATATTCAGTACAATCATGAGTTATCTTTGAAAATAGGAATACCTAAAAATAGTAGGTATGGACTGTTCTGTGACTTAATTCCTCACTAATATTTTACTCCTCCTATAGCACTGCAATAGACAGAGCCTCTACATATTATATTCAAATGTTGATAAGACAGCTAAGAATTTTACTCTGTATTGTAGGGAGATGTGAAAAATAAAAACATAAAAGAAAATTAGTTGTTGCATCTAGATTCAAACAGGAGGGAATTTCCATTTAGTTGTCTTTAAAAGCAATTTAAACCATTAGCCTTAAAGAACCACCAGAAAAGGTTGACTAAATGTTAGCTGTGGAACAGTTACAAATTATTTATATTCTGAAAGCAAAGCTTTTAAAATGGTGTTACAGTAATTCAGATAAGATTACATGTGAAAACTGATGTACAGTAATTGCACATAGAGGCACATGAATCATTAATATTTTAAATGCATTTAACAATTAGAAAAAATAGACAAGAGGAATGAAGAGTAGCACAGAAGTCTTTCTTCAAAAAATAGGAGTTTCCAAAGGAAGTTTAAGTATCATTAATGAAAGAATGTAAAGAAATTACAATAATTGGCCCATAGCAATCTCAATTTCTTGAACACAGTGAAACACACAGGCCAGAGAGCATTTTAAACTATCCTTTTGAAAGGGGACTATGAAAATAAGTTTGTAAAACATGCTCCTAAACTGGAATTAGCTCCTTACATTTACTCTAAAAGCACTTCCTAGCTGGCTCTGTTGTAATTCATTTTCTGTGTAACTATTACTACAATCTATAACACTATTACAATTCTAACAGCCCTTTCTGCTTTTTAATCTGGCTTTCCTGCATGTATAGAAATATGACTGTACAGAATTTGAGATTAGGAGTTTGGTTTCTGTTTATAACTTAACAGCAGCAACAGCAGATTTTTCCCCAGCAACAGTAGATTAAAGCATAGTTTGAAAGCTAGAGGCTTCTACTCATTAAATAACAGTTTTCTAATGTCTTATAGACATGCAGAATCCTTGACTTACATTTAAAACAACAACAGCAAAAAAGGTGTTTCAAAAATGCACTTCAAGAAATCTTCTAATGTTCCTTTTCTACCAAATGGAAAACAACTTATTTCAATTCTTTCAAATTAAGAAATCTGTTCAGTTAAAAACACATTACATTATTTTCTCTTATAAGATGGATAAATCTGCCAAAAAGCATTTCTCAGCATTAGGGTTTTCCATAAATATATGTTATTTTCCCCCTTGTTTTAAATGATTGCTTGGTAGAAGAAGTTAGAGGGCTTGTGCCTGTCATCACTGATCACAGCTGTGAACTTGGTGATGAAACTTAATGAAATGATTAATTCTGTAGCAAGTGCATTTTCCTTTCATGAAAGCTCATTAAAAAAAAAAAAAAAAAAAGTGGAAAAAATGCATACAATAACTTTGTTGGATAAAGCCATTGAGATTAAAATAAATATAATTGAACCCATCCTCTGGATAAACATTTGGACATTGACCTTAACCTTCTGAGCAGCTGGTTAAATAGGGGAGGTGGGACACAAATTAAGGTAGTTTAGGAATCTCCAGGATTTCTCCCTGAAATTTTTCTCAGGATACCAGGATTTCTGGTTCAATGTCAGCAAATCATGACATCTGCCCTTTTATTTTACCACGGTATCACCTTCCATCCCTTTAGTAACCACATCATTTACAATTAGACTTCTTTGTATTTTACCAAAAGAAATTTAGTCAATTGTTTGTGTATCCAGCAATTTTCATAACAATGCTTCCAACCAGACATCTGAGCAGTTACTCAAGATTGCTCATTCACACTTATTTGATTAGAAAGATTAAATTCTGTAAATAATGTGTATGCAAGTCATATGATCTGAGATATCTGATGAAATTTGCAACTTCTGTGATAATTTGTTTCAAACACCTCAGTTACCGAATTAAACATAATAGGAACTGAGTGCCCTAAAAAAGATAGTATGCTTCATTTCTCTTTTTAAATGGAATACTAACATTACACTGCCTAGTACTTTGTGATATAACTGAATCATTTTAATTTTAACTTAATTTGGACATAGAGACTTACTCTGCCCACAGGGCTCATTGGATGAGCAGCATAATCTGATGTCAGATTATAGTTAGTTGCTTCACATATCACGCTTACAGGTCTCTCCTTCTTTTCTTCAGACGTCATTGCTGCAGCAGTCCTGAAAATAGAATATGTAATAGCACTAGAACATGCTGTGTATGCACACTGCTATTAAAAAGCACCCCCAGACGTAGCCTAATACAAGCTGCGTCCTACTTTTTCAATTTAAAAGCAGTTCACACTTCCATTGTAAAGTTACCTGCACTGTGTTTTAATCTTAAATCTGTCACAGATGAATTTAAGATGTTTAAAATAGGATTTCTTTATTAGCTTATGCTATTGGTGGGAAGGAAAAACACTTTGATATAGAAATAGGAAGAAATGCTCTTCAAAGCCACATATGGCTTTGCCTCACTTCACAGAATCATAGAATGGTTTGGGTTGGAAGAGACCTTAAAGCCCATTCAGTTTCAAAACCTCTGCCATGGGCAGGGCTGCAATCCACCAGATCAAGTTGCTCAGGGCCGCATCCAACTTGGCCTTGAATGCCTCCACAGATGGGGGTATCCACAAGCTTTTTGGGCAGCCGTTCCAGTGCCTCACCACCCCGAGTTAATGACACAGACTAAATCTCTTTCATAATACACACATTTATGCAATTTCACATTCTGTAGTTCTGACAGTTGACACTTTAGTCACAGTGTAACAGGTCTTGCAGCAGTGGTGGTAAATAGGACACCTAACACCCGGCTACATTTAGCATCTTGAAGTCAGGTATGACTACCATGCATACCATCTCACCTTTGCATTTTGTTGTGTAAACTACAAAATTAATGCAAAGATAGCAATTACATGCTATTACCCAGTGACTGGGGAAAGGACTCAACAGGCCAAGAAAATAACCAATAGAAGAAAAACTACTGGATAAAATAAGGTAAATTAAACACGCTTGATTGTGCCTATAGGATTCAAAAATGGAATCCTTGTTGGAAGTTTACTGGATTACTACATAATAAATACATTGTTTGCTAATACTATAGAATATCTGAAGTGACAAATGGAAATCCACACAGTTAAACAGAGTGCATTTCTACTGTATAACCAAGTTGTGTTATGGCTTTTATCTATAAAAAAAAAAAATAGTATCAAGTATTTAATATTACTTTCAATTAATTTAAACAAATGAAATCATATACACGGTAATTTGACTTGGAAAAAAATAAACATGACAATTAGCAATCATGGAAGCTTATTTAAGTGTTAGAAAGTTTTAAAACACGTATTTTGTAGCCACTTACTGTTCATTCACAACAAAAATACAGTTGTCCTGCGATGGCTGTCCCGTTACTGGATGTTTGCAGGTTACTTTTCGTTCATTATGACTGTAGAGGTGAAATAAGGAAGAACTCTTAGGCATACATTTTTTAGTTTTCCAACTCAGCCATATAAAGCCGCTACGTCAAGTAAATCAAAACAGTGCAAATGAAGTCACTCATTTAAAATCTTCAGATAATGCAGATTAATATTCAGTGATTGGAACAAAGATGTGTCATGCCCAAGATCTGCTTTTAGTCACTGACTCTAACCCAGCAACACTGCTCCACTGCACCTCCTAGCACCAGGGAGCTTGTTGGCATTGGCCTTTGCTCTCATCAGCACGCACCAAACCCGGTCTCTTGTTCTCCTGAGCTGCAGCTGTTGCGAGATCACAGCAGCTCCAAGAACATGAAAGAAATTGCCGAAATTTAATGGCTCTCAGCTGCTGCCACTCACCAAGGAAATGTTTTGACTTGAGCCATCCAGCTCAAGAGGGGACAGGAGCAAAGGGGAGAAGCGGTCCTGCTGTAACTGCCTGCAAGACATGCCAATCGGATGACTTTTATATGCTGGTCCTGCTGCAGAATGGGGCTTCCCTGCAAGTTTCAAGGCCTCGCAAGCCCCAGCTATGTCACGAGCAAGCATGCATGAAAATGCAGAGCTGCCAGCTGGCAGAGCAATCAGCCTAGGATGGCATGAGAAGTCAAGGCCTGAACCGCAACAATCCCTGGGAACAGCATTCCTCAGATGTAGGGGTGGAGCAGGGCAGGTGTGCTCATGAAATCTTCAGTGATTAAAAAGCACAGAAGTTGAAATCAGACTAGGAAAGGACAATGAGCGCAGAATGAAGGTGTATTAATCAGGTATACTCAAGTTATTTGAAAACAAACTTACCTCACTTACATTTTTAACACTTTATATAATCAAAACAATATTTACTACAAAGAGTGAAACACCAGTAACTGAAAGCAGCTGTAAATAATGAAAAACAATAATTCCCTTTAAAATATTTACTTTTGCAAAGAATACAGGATACAAGCCGTAGGACCTTACACATTACTATGACTTTTTTACCCCAAGTTCAGCCTTAAAAATATCTGTAGACAGAGAACAAACCTGGATGAAAAAAGTGTGCTTTAGTTGCAAGACAGCTGAAGAGGCACAAAAGGACAGGAGCTCTAAATGCCACATTTTCCCTAGCAGCTCCTTCTTTTACTGCCTGTTTGCCTAACCTTTTCGGCTTTCACAACTATGAAGCACAACTCATCTTGCAAATGTTATGCACTCTACTCTTCCTGCTTCTTAAAACAACAGAGACTTCACAAGGCTATCTTAATATTCCCCAGGCTCTTGAACATTCCTTTTGTTCATAATCATTTTGCAGCTTTGGAGCATAACTTAATTACAAGTTATCTCCATTCAAAAAAAACATAAAATATTCACACTTGTTCCATGAACAACAGATAGTTGGATAAATATGCATAAACCTAAGGTGCAAGATTAGAAACATAACCCCCTTCTTTGAACTGTCTGCCTGCCCATGCTGAAATTAAGTGGAATTTTATAAACCTACGAATACCTAAATGGATAGACACGTTATAGAGCATAGCTAATGAGCTAACAAACTCTGGTAAGTAATCTTTATTTTTTCAGTAAATTCAGCAGAATTCTCAGTTCAGCTTCCAAAGAAGCTGCTGTTACAGAAGCTCATGTATTACAGTAAGGGGAACAGAGGGAGACCACAGGAGTATGTTTGTACCACTCGTTATTGCCATGATCCCACAACTTTAAAATGAAAATGACCCACATTGAAGAGAACTCAAAAATATTCCCAAGAAATGAACTGGGTTTTCTTAAATTCTTTTCTTTTGACTTCCAAAATCTTAATTTTCATTCACTCAGATATTTCAGAAACTCATACCAAACAGAAAATAAATGGAGATGAGCTAGCTCTCTGTAAGTTTTGCAAAAATCATGTCTGTGTTAATCCCTGACAGCTAGCTATGTGTTGAAATCCAGTACTGCACAAAGAAGTGGATCAAGACTTCTGCTCAAGTACCAACAGTACCAACAGGTCTGCTGCAGAGGTGTCATATCCCAGGTGCTGTGGGAGTGCACCTGGCACATGCTGACACAGGAACAGGCAGGATTCAACAATCCCATGGGCAGGTCATGCAAAGCCAGGAGGGAAAACAGATAAAAGGAGGAAAAGAATAAAGAGAGGATACAAAAACAGAAATCTATTTAGCAATGTTTTTTTTTTTTTTCCTAGTCTCGAAGTAACACAATGTTTTTGGACAAAATATGGTTTTCTGTATTGCCCAAACTGATTTTGGACAAATAGAAATGTAGCTGACATTACATATGAACAAAAGGCAAGAGAAAACATAAAACATGAAACAATGAGGTATAAAATTCCTTACAGCATTTTAAAGATCCTTATAGTCACTTCTCTATAGGTGAGACAAAGTCAGAAAAATCTTTTCTTTCTCTTCTGCTGAGATGGAAGTGAAATCTCATTAGTGAACACTGGAATTCAGCTTGAACAGAAGTGTGATTACTTTAATATGTCTTACTGGATGAACAGACTTTAAACAATTCAATTTAAAACTTGTTCATTACTCATCAGAAATGTTGCATTTTTGGCATTCACTTAGCAGATATTTTGACAAGACTTCTCAAATTACTGGTGTAAAATATAGAGTATCTTGGTAATTGTTGTCATAACCCTCCTACCTAACAGTAGTTTAAGGCGTTTGTTTTAAACTAAATCTTGCAGACTACAGAAAGTTTCATTAAAAGCCACCATTCAATATTCACAGTCTTTACCACATTCACTTAGACAGTTGTCCAAGAAATTTCATGCTGGGCCTACACCCAAGCTGCGTATCTTGTCAATGGTTCACAGGGGAAACAAAGCAAAAATATTTTCTTTTACTGCAAATTTTATTTTCCATTTTATGCAAACTCCACTCTGCAATTTAGAATTTCAACTCTGCATATATTTGTGTTGTGATTTACTTAAATAAAGGCAGCCAGAAGACAGCGTGTTAACTTTCTGCTGATGCAGGGATACAACCTCCAAGTTGTATATGGATATAACACTCTCTGCTTCTTTTTTTCTCAGAACTGCTAAGGCTGGAAGAGACCTGTGTGTTGACCTGCTCAAGGAAAGCCACACAGAGCAGGCTGCTCAGGATGAATTCCAGGAGGCTTCTGAAGATCTCCACGGAGGGTAATTCCACAAGTCTCCAATCAATTTCTGGTAACAACATGTGTTGAGAGAGTGGTGTAACTATATACACAAACAGCTGTGCTTATACCAAAGGATTTGACTGACCTTTACTATTTCAGCAACCACAGTCAGTTCGTATTAATGGCCTGCTAAACACCATAAATTCCCTGTATATTTTATTAGTATTCACGAGCAAATTCTCAAGATTCAATATTACCCATTAAAGTTTGCCACTGAGAAGCATTAAACTCCAGAAATGGACGCTGTTGACTAAGATCACAGAATGGTTTGGCTTGGAAGGGACCTTAAAGCTCATCTAGTTCTAAGCCCCCTGATGTAGGCAGGGCTGCCACCCAGCAGCTCAGGCTGCCCAGGGATGGCCATCCAACCTGGCCTTGAACGTCTCCATAGATGGGGCACCCACAGCTTCTATGGGCAGCTGTGCCACTACCTCACCACTCTCTGAACAAAAAATTTTTACTCTCTCAGAAAGGAAACAGTAGTTTGGTGTCTGGGTTATGCTGGGACTCCGAGGAAGTGCGCCCCTTGTTGGAACACTACGGCATTCCCTGGAGCAGATACATTTCTTCACTGAATGAAGATGATGTGACAGAGAAGCAAGGTAAGTCACAGGTCTCGCACGCATCAAGATAATGCTCTGTTCTTGATTCCAGTAGTGGCCTTGACAGTGGCCAGCTGTAAAACCATTTGAAATAAAGCAACCAACCAACCAAAAAAAAGAAAAAAAAATCCCAACTGTACTGAAATAGCTGAAAATGGAACATGTCTCTGAACAAGCTATCTCAGTGCAAGACAACTGAACAGGAAAATCTGACCTCCTTTTCTTTGGAGTTTATTATATTCTTCCAAAATCATTTATCTGAACAACTGCAGGCTTTAGCAGGTAGCTCAGCTTTGGCACTTGGGCAAACCCTTAGAGAAAAAGAATTTATCTTGTTCAGGTTAGATGACCACAAACTTGAATTTGACTCATATTATTCACCTTCTTGCTTCACTCTTTCTTTCATCTTTCTATTACTCGAGACACTCTCTTCAAGAAGATAGAATACAGACACAAGACCATTTTACTTATTTTCACCAATGCTAAACATGTTTAAAAAATCTTGGTTAATCTACTCAGTAAATGTACAGTTAACAGCAATCTTTTTGATGGCCAAAAGTGATAAAAGGACTACTGAAAAAGCCCTCAGGTAGATCATTTAAATACATTATCCTATCCGTAGATAGAAAAATAATGTACAACTCCAGGGACAGCACTTTCCAACAGTTTGTTTTAGTTTTGCCTTGTTTTACAGAATTGCTGACCCAAAAATGCTGTGTACCAATAGCACTGTGAGATCAGCAAGTAGAAAATTGGATCCAGTTTTGTCATTTTGAAATTGTTTTTATCTGTAAAAGTATCAAGGGTTTTTGTTTGTTTGTTTGTATAGGCAATCAACTCAGTTGATAGCAATAGAAATAGAAAAAAATATGTAATGCAGCTGGTACAGGAAGGTCTATGCAATTGAATTGAAGAGTTAGACAGTCTTTCCTCTGAAACAGAGCAATTCACTCTGAAGTGGCAAGGAAGATTGAAGTACAAAGTTGAGGACACTCAGATTGGGGTCTCTCCATTGTATGATTTGGTTGAGTTCCCTATCCTCTCATGAAAATGGAGCAGGGGCCAGAACTCTCAAAAATACATCTGGTTTTCTCCCACTGAAATTAAAGCTAGATACCACTTCAAAGCTTCTCTCATGCCCTTTCTCTGTATACTTTATTTATATGGTCCTAAAGTTTAAGGCCTTCTCATTTAGTCATTCTCAATGTGACCATCAAAGCAAAGGCTGAGTTTTACTTCACTGAAAGAATACAAACAAAACCACAAACCAGGACATAACTTCCAACAAACCTCTTCATCTTTAATTCAGAGAGACTGTTTCTTTTGATAAAACTGAAGAACACATTTCAGAAGATCGGCATAACAGATATCTGCCTCCTAACATGTTTTCTAAGCCTTAGGTAAGATTTTCAGTCTGATGACCTAATCCATAGGCAATCTCTTTATATCACAAATTTACTCAGAGTACATAGAGATAGTTCATAAGAGAGGCAAATATATACATTTTTCATGTTTCATAACAAAATACTTTAAAGCTATGAATAAAGCAAAAAATCACAAAAGCAATGAAGTTCTCCTCTCTAAATTAATGTTAATTTTTTTTCACTGACATTTGAAGGTAAGATTAAACTGGAAACATACATGGGATGAGTCTAGCCCAGCTTTACTCAACTTATGTGAAGCATTTCATTATTAAATTATGGAAAAATAGTAACAAAAAAATTACATCAGCAATTTTTATGTTGTCTGCTTGCTTTCTAAGATAAGAATGCCTCATTTCTAATTGAAATAAATGCAGTAACTTACAATTATCTAACAAGAAGTTGTCTGGATTTGGAAAAAAACATTAAGTAAATGCAGTCCCTACAAAAAAGTTAGCAAGAACGTGGTCTGTGGTTGCACAAACTCTTATTTTACTCAATCAGCAATGCCACATTGTACAGTAAATAGCACAAGTTTTTTTTTTTTTTTGGTTTTTTTTTTTTTTGGTCAATACTGTCATATTATGATTATAATGCTTTTTTCAATTAAGTATTTTGAACAACTTTGGCAACCATATAGATTGAACCATAGGCTTCACTGGAAGACATACGGGTACAGTAGTTAAACATCAGGGCTCCTGTATAACAGGGAGCGTAAAGAGACAAGAAGTTTCAAAGCACACAAAGTGCTGACATGCATCACATAACTGTCACTGTGAAAGTGAAGCATTCAGCATACTTTGGTGCACACACATTTGGGAAGGTGCATGCAAAACTCTACTGATCTTCTTGATCTGCTATGGGTTTTGTTTTTTTCAGACAAAAGCTCTTTTCTCTCTGGATTTTCCCTTTAAGCCCTCCTTAGTACAAAGATGTTACACTCACAGGAGTTTTGGTATCCTTGCTAGTGCTGTAATGAAAAAGCACCTGAACATCTCTATACAACTGACTTTACTCAGCTTTTCAATCATTATGAAAATTTATGTCTCTAAATATTAAGCATTACTCCCCTGAAAGTGTAATCCTTTCTTTCAATTGGACCTTTGTAAAACCAGATTTATATTTCAGTGAAAATAAAGCCTTTTCTTGCCCAAACTGATACAATTGTTTTTCCAAAACTTTGTAGGAGGATCTCTTTCACATTAACATATTTGAGAATTTGCAAGATACTGAAATTCAATAATGGCCACAAAAATGGAGGAATCTTGAAGCAACTTGCTGTGTGTCATCAATGTACATAAGATTTTTACATTTTAAGCCCTGAGCACAGTGTTAAGTATATTATTTTGGTAACAGCACTGCAGTCAAAGAAAATCCTCAACTGCGTATTATTATAAAATATAATGACTAAAACATTATTTGCTGTTTGAGACAGTTTGAGAAAAAAAGGAGGCAGCTACAAGGCAAACTATCTCTAAGTCTCAGATTTGATATTTGAAATCTTAGTGCTCCTTAAAGGATAACTACTAGGGAAGCTTCCAAGAACTAGTGTAACATAAGACCCCTGGAGTGAAAACCTACATGCTGGTTTCTAAATTGAAATAAGATTTGGAATAGCATGGGTCAATAGGTGGCTTGCAGACAAGAAGTTGTACTGGATGTTTCCATCGTGTTGAGGACTTGACCACAGACATCCTACCAACTAATGCTGCCCAAAAGCCCACTTGTCCCTTGCAACAAGGATGCTACAACCTCTCCTGAAGAGGCAGCGAAGGTAAAAGAAATAAAAGCTAACTTTTAGAGAAGACAAGAAGCCACAGATAACAGCTGTCCTAATACAACAAGCTCTTTGCTGCTAAAGATAGACTGGTCATATTAGACTGTATGAAGTCACCTAGTTTCATTAAGAAGAGTTGATTAGGAACTATTAATAGGTATTTACTTATAGATACGTAAATGTTAAAGGTTTACGGAACTGGAAACGACCTGACCTGAACTTACAAGAGACATACAGACGTAGGTTGTGTAACTGCATGATCACAACTACATCACAATACCAGGAGCAAATCAGCACACCAAGTACTGTCATTTGGAGACTGGAGAAAAGCCAGGATTCTCAGCCACCATCCACAAATCTATGCACAATTTTAAGTAACAATTCTTCACAAATGTTTTTATACAGCTATCAAGGCATCAAATGTTTTCATCAAAGATCACTAGACAAGGGAATGATCTCTAACACCTATCACTGAGCTCAGTTCTGCAAGCCTTGGCTTTCATGATTTATTATGTTGTAAGAAATACAAGTGAAATGCATTACTTTAAAAAGGTTGTTAGACAGAGAAGTATGAACTCAAAAATTGGCTTTGACTTACGATTCCATTTTATTTTATTATGAATTCCAGAGATATTTTGCAAGAGAAGCCTATTTTAATAATAGTTCATGTTTTATAATAATTAAGCACTGAAAAAAAATCCCCTTAAATATTACATGAGAAAAATGCATGCAAACAAATTAAGCAGTTTTTATATAAGCAAACAATATCTCATCTATGCAAAAAACAATCTTGCTGTCAAAAGTATTTCCAACTGAAGTCTTACTCGGCTCTTATGCTTTCAAGAATTCAAGATGTCTCCAATGGATGTACACTAAAAAAGGGTCTAAGTTGCCCCACAATGCCTTCACTTCTCAAGCACTGACAACCTTGACTATCCTGTCGTTCTGGCCACCCTCCTTCCCACTTTTAGTTCAAATGGGAGTTCACTGAAGTTCGCAAATGCAGAAAAAATATAGAAAACTCCGTGTTTCACTGAGAGATACTTGTGAATTTACTAACAGAAGCAATAAATCTACTAACAAAACTGATAAATCCCACATTCATTTACCCACTTCCAATTTTTCAATGTGTTTGGAGCACTTTCTAGACAGGTGACAATCCCTCCTCACAGAACCTAGTTATTTAGTAAATTGTTGTGATCTCCTCCTATTTATAGTTCTCTTGACTAACGATATTCCCCCCTCGATACATTATGCATCAGAATTCTTCTCATTTTTTCACCTTATTTCACCTTATTTTCTCATTTTTTTCACCTGTTTTCACCTTATTGTGGGGTTGTTTTGCTTATAGTAAAGAACAAAAGAGTACACTGAATTTACAGTTTATGATCTGCTGCTTGATTGCTATTTCCAATATTTAGCACCTAAGCCCAATCTTCTTGCTCTCTTTCTCTTTCCTCTCCTTAGTTTTTTTCTAGATGACCTCTTAACTATGCATGTAACTCCTTCCCCAGCTTTCCTCTCTTTCTGTGCAACTATTCCATGCTTTTACTGTCATGTCTACTTACTCTTTGCAGTTACTACTCTTGAATAAGAAGTTGCTGATTACTGAAATAACCCTATTTATTGGATTCTCATTCTCTCACAACTCAGGTATCACTTTGCTTCCACTACTGGTCTCCTCAGCTGTTGATTATCTTCACTCAATACTGCTTGTTTCATAAAAGACACTACTTGCTTAGTATTTTTTATGCCTGTATCATATAACCCCAAATTCTGTTTAGTCTCAAACTACTTACAGAAAGATATCCTTTAAAAAGCACTATTTGAAGTTACAGCACTATTCAATCGTTCCATTAAACTCCTGCTGTACAACTACAAAGAATCAAAGCTGCTTAATGTTACTGAGTTGTAAATGCAGCATATACATACATGCACTTTTATTTCAGTAAATTAGTACTTCAGGATCAATAGCAGACTTTCAAAAGAGGCTTGGTGAAATTGCTTTGCTTTTCCTTGCAAATCTAAGTAAGCACATCAGCAATCAAAATCTGATATGTGCTAGCAGTAGTACTTAAACACCCTATTTCTCTCGAAAGTTATCTCTTTCAGTCAAATTTATAGGGATATCTTCCCCTTACCTCATCTGCTATTATCAATGATTTGTTTATTTTAAAGATTATGTGAATCCCAGTATCAATTTTCAACAAAGCAAACTCCATTTTTGTTTTAGCCAACATGCTATGTAGGCATGTAACAACATGGTATTTTCAGCTACACCAATTCCATGATATCTTGGTCATCTTCCCAATGCTTTACGAGTCGACATGCTTCCACGGTCAGATCTCTAGTAAACATCAATTTTTATTAAATATCACACACTTCTGTTAATTACGCAGTAAAACTTAAAAGGAAACCATGCTTATCAAGTCCTTATATCAGAATATATTGGGAAAATACCTAGTTGTGACCTGATCTGCTAAGAGAGGAAAAGGGCTTGGCAAGCTCCCATAAAGTAAATACATTATCAACTGGGAAGCACTTAGAAATATTGAAGAGTCTGATAAAGGAAAGCAGCTAAGTGTTGGTGTAGACACCCATTTTAATTGTGGTACTGCACTCAGACATCCCATATTTTGGACTTTCCCCTCACAACAGATTCTATTTTGCAAGAAGTAAAGACAGATGCTGAAACTTTACAAGAATAGTTATTTTAGAAACAAATAGCCATCATTAGCACTTTAATCACAGGTATCCTTAAAGCCATTGCAAGTTTTTAAGATTATTTAATCTTGGTGGTCCATTGACACAGTATATGCAAACATGTGCACCAGACCCCAGAAGATAATTAAAGCCTGCAGAATGAGTGGGCCTGAAATCATCTCAGACAAGAGAGTATAAAGCTTACTAAAAACTTTCATTGCCTATGATGCAGAGTTCAAGTCCATAGACAGACCATATAAAGTGGAACCCCGACCGTGGTGATTTTCAACTGCGAGGTCTGAGGGCACAGATCAGCCTCACACAGCTCTTGTGCTGCTTTCAGTCTATAAGGATTTGGTTTCAGGAACTGATTGTTAAAAAAAAAACAACAAAAAACAAAACAAACAAAAAAACCTCACAAAAAATCTATATTATTTCCTTAGACAAATAGCAGCAAGTTGTTTCAGAAATTCAAAAGACAACTTTGTTCAAAAGACAGAAATAAGATCAGTTTTGCATTTGCTTGAAATCACAGCATAAACAGACATATAGATTTTCTCTGTGCATGCACATACTTCAAAAGACTACACTGCCTTCTTGAAACTGTCACATGTAATGTTCATAAGTCGGCCTGCTCATCTTTCAGATGAAAGATCCTGAAAGAGATGCAGCATATTTTATTCTCAAGATACGAACAACATCGATGCGCTTGTGGAAAACCATGATTTAAATCAGAGGTAATCTGTAAAGAATGGACTGAGCTGCTGAGAGGTCACATTTCCTCTATGTCTCTGCTTTCAAGTCTATCATTCCCTGTTATTTTTCATCTTACTACCTTCAAGTATTTCTAAAAATTAGGCAAGCCTCAACAGTTTAGCAAATATTACCTCACAGAAAAAAAACCATTATAATATTAACCACAATAATACTGAAGGGTTCCTAAAAGTTCTAATTCCTCTTATAGATCAGCACAACTCATTATGAGGGGCAGAATGTCCTATGGGGACAGAGCCTGTGCTTCTGTAACACATTTAGCTTTGATGATCAGACGGCTAGGTCTAATTGTTGGTGTTAAGAATATAGAATAACAGAATGGTTCAGGTTGGAAGGGACCTCTGTGGATCATCTAGCCTCTTTGTTCAACCCATTTGCAATTAGTGAAAAGAACCCTTTGCAGCACTGAATCCTGTGCTGTTTAATGATATTATTTTACAGCATTAATTCCTCGTCTGTGATCAAACAGCAATAAAGTCCATAGATTTAAGTAACAAGAAAAATGACTTGAGAAACATTCCGTGGAAACAGGCAAAGCCAAATTATGGAGCGGGAGACCAGCACCTCCCTCAACAACCAGGAAGAAACGGGAAAGTGGGAGTGTGTAGAGATGGTGATCTAACAGAAATTGTACAAAGCCAAGTAGCAGGAAATTAGTTAGCTTCATTTTCAAAATGCACCAAGTCTTCCATCAAAACTAGTTCTGGTTTGCTTTTTCTTGACCAGTTACTCGACGTATCAACACAAGAGGAAATCTAGATAACTGAATATTTTCCTACAAGTCCAGAATAAAGGAAGAGAAGGTTGTGGTAGTGATATAAAATATTTTCCTACAGTATTTAAGAAGTCTAGAATTTTTAATGCCATTCACGCATCTTCCCTTACTCAGTCTCAGAAATGCAAAATTGGTTTTAAAAAAAAAGTTACTAAGAAAGAAAAAAGATACTTCCAACTAAGATTTTTCACATTAAAAATTGCTATGATACAATCAGTTATTTTAGCACCAGATTACTACAAACGAAGAAAAAAAAAAGCAAGCCAACCTGAGCACAGGATTAAGTACTGTTTTCTTTATGTAGTGTTTTAGATGCTTTTCCCCATCTTGTTGCCGAGATTCTTGTAAGATAAATAAACATAATCATTTACACAAGTTTCTGAAGCAGCAGCAACAATTTGTGACAACTTCAGCAGCACTATTATTCATTGCTAGATAAGGAAATGGGATAGATAAAGGGGGACTAAATACATACTGCTGTAGATGGAAAAAATAGCATTAAAAAAAAGGGAAAAATGCTCAGTAAGGACAAAAAGGAAATGAATTATTACGTTCTTTCAGGAAATGGCTTCATAACATGGAACAAATGATTTACTGCTTAGAATTTCTTATGTGTTTCAATACATCCGGTCACGTATTACAAAAGGAGTTTGCATCCACCTCCCAGTGCTTAAACACAGGCTGTTAACTGCTTTGATACCTATATGTCTTATATAATCAAACTACTGGCTCTGAAAATTCAGAAAATTCCACTCAAGGAAAGTTTTTCTTGGCTGTCTCCCCTTGTATTTTCACATCTTTAGTTTCAGTACTGACACAGACTGTTCTGCACTATTCATTTCCTCCATAAATACAAGGGAATTACTGCATCTCATTTGTTTTGATTGCCATGCAGAAAACACACATAGTAAAAAGATATTACGATTCGGTGTCTTAATTTCAAACCTTCACAATTATGTTTTTATCTCACCACACAACTGAAATAACACACTTTTTATTAATAACCACTAGATACCCAGAAACACAGTCCTTCAAAGACTGACATACTGAGATATCTCTATTGTAATTGCTGGTTAACTGCAGCAATAGAAAAAAACAGTAGGATAAATGTTACCTTTTGAACAGATATAATGCCACTGATGACCCTGCCATCACTTTCTTACAATAAGTTCATACTTCATCGGGAACTAGAAGCTGGAAGTCTTTTTTTTTTCACAGATGGTTTAATTCAAGCTGTTGAGGGACTCAAAGCTTCTGGAATTGTGGCATGCTGTACAAATTCGATACACAAGCCATCTTTGGCCAGCTCTGGTAGGCTGCACTCCCACATACTGAGTAGTAAAACACTGAATAGCATCAGTGATGACTTCTCAAGTCATAATCCCAAGAGCTAAAACTTTCTGATGTGAAGTGCACACAGCTGCTATAGACCATGGAAATTAATGAGGACTGCTGCAAAAGTAATGCTTCCTATTTTGTTACGTTGGCCAAGAACGGCAGAAGGGGATGTAGTTGGATTGGGGTAGAGGATGAACCTTCCCACCAATATTCCATTACATTTCATTGTTCTTTTACAGATGTCAGCAGATGGACACTGTGACAAAATAACACTGAGATGGAAATGTATACGAAGCAAAGGTGTGTCACTGAATTCCTCCATGCAGAAAATGGCACCCACTGACGCTTGCTGAATGTTTCTGGAGACCAAACTGCACATGTGAGCACAGCGTGGCAGTGGATGGTGTGCTTCAGTAGTGGCGGCAGGAACGTGAAAGGCAAGCCACGTTCTAGATGGTTATGCATAGTTGTTACACCACAAAATGAAGAGCGTCTCCATTAGCTCAACTGCACAAATTGGCAGAATACAACCAGGGAACTGTTTGTAGAGATGAATATCAGCTTCAGTGCACTGAAAATGATCGTGGCAGTGTTGGAAGATCACAGAGTTTGCACCTGGTGAGATCCATGTATGCTCACATAAGAACACAAAGAACACTGTATGCAAGTTTGTCAGGACCTACTGAACCAATACAAAGCTGAAAGTGACAGTTTCCTGGATTGTATCACTCACTGCTGGTGACGAGGTGTCACCACTACAAGTCAGGGTCAAAACTTCATGGAGTGGTGATGTGAATTCCTTATTGAATAAAAAGTTCAAGATACGGCCCTCAGTAGGTAAAGTGTCTGTCAGGTACAAGCACTGCCTTCTATTACAGGCTAAGAGCAATACTTCTGGATTTCCTGAAGCATGGACAAACCATAAACTCTGACCATAATATCACGACACTGAGTAAGCAGAAGGCTCAAACTTCCAGAGTCAGGTCAGAGAATAAGACAACCTTTCTCTTGCAACACTATTAAATCAGACTCCATGCCAGCTTGAAGAACGTGGAGCACATTGCCGATTTTGGTGGGACTGTTCTACCACACCCACTATATAGTCCAGATTAGGTTAGTTAGATTAGCCTTCTGACTTGCATCTGTTCGGGCTGACAAAAGCTGGACTAAAAGCTACACCTCTAGCTCTTCTGCTATCATCAGTGCTCAAAAAGTCACACACTGAAAATGAATCATTTTTCACAGTGCTTGTCACGGAGTTAACTAGATCAGTTTATGCCCGTGACGGGGGCAGTAGGCCCCTGCCCTCCCCACCCACCGCCTCGCCCCACAAAATGGGAAGGAAGGAAGGGGGGAAAAAAAAACAGCGGCAGCAATCTGTGGAGGTAAACATTTTACTATGATATCGGAATGCCAGATAACACAATATAATACAATCTAATTGAAATTGAGACTAATAAATCAAATAAGATAGGAGAGAGAGTTCCCAAGACCGAGTCAAACCTGAAAAGCTTGGAACGGCTAGGAAAGCACCTCCAGCACCCACTGCCAGGCAGTAAGAGACCGCCCCACCCGGAAGGGTCAGATCCCATGACTTCCGTAATGTATAGGGATAGGTACATAGAGTTAGAGCATTAACACTTTAATTCCGGTACATGATGTTTTGATGTGGAATACTGAAAATAAAAAAAAAAAACCATAAAACCATGACAGTGCTAACTTTCCAGTGGGCACCCAGCATGGGGTGGTGCAGCAAGGGAGAGGGAATTGTGCTTCTGACAACAGCTGACACGTGCATTAGCTTAGCTATATACTAAGCATCAAGCTGGCAACAGTGATGTTTTAACATCAGAGCAATTCATCTATTATAGTTCTAAGGTTGTAACAATTACAATGAAAAACATTCTAGCGAAGACTCTCCTTTCAAGAAGGAACTCTTTACCTAACAAGACAAATCAGTTTGTTTCAAGGTGGCACACCTGATGTCGGGGACAAATGGTCAATGGCTGGCATGAGATTACACTCAGTAGCAAAATAAGGGAATTTTAAAATGACAGAGTCCAGTATCATCATCCATATTGGTGAGAACACTTTTCATCTTCTATTAACTTAGGAACTTTAGTTTTTTCTATACTGAAACTGGCTTTAGAATGCATTTTAAAGGACTATGTATATCATATTCAAGAAAATAAATTAACTACAATTTACCATATGGAGTATTACTCATTTCTCCTTTTACCACTAGAAAACATGAACATAAGGAAGAGATTTGCAAGGCAGTGATTTTTCATGAGAAAACCAGAAGTGAAAACTCTTTGCCACATTTTTTTTTCCAGATTACACATACATCCTGTCAGAAAAGCAGATTTTAGGCTATACTTCAAGACTGTAAAACAGAGTATTTGTAAAGAATAATGTTTTTACAGTATCTCTCGTCTTATAGAATGTTTCCAGAATCAGCAACTTCAGAGATATTTCAGATCTATAATTTATGCTATGTAGAGTTTTTACAGTTCTCCAGCTACTCGACACATTTCTACATGTTATGTGCCTTCTGACATAAAATTGTTTCAGAATGCTTTTCATCTAGTATAAAAAGTCCTAGCATTCTTTATGGAAATCCAGCTTCTATAGGGCATTGCCTTCTGTCCTTGATATCAAATGATTTCTGTTTCTGCTTAAAATGTATTTATAGCCTTTGAGTTTACAGTCACACAACACTACCACTTAAAGAAGAAAGCCTAAACGTTGAACTGAAAAGACCTCTTAGATGCAGAAAAGAGCATTGTTCACTTGTTTGTTTGTTTTCAATTCAGATTCCTGCTGAGTCCAACAAAGACTCAGGCACAGAGCAGATCTCAAAAAGATAGCGCAGAACGGCTCCAACTCCTTATCATTTTGTTGTGTGTGTCTGTTCTGATCAACACGATGAATAACTAAAAAAAGCTTCTGTCTGGAGCTGTATGTGCATTACTGTTACAGCTTAATAGTGGACAGAAAAATAATAATAATAAAAAATCCTATGAAGGCATAGCCTTCAACAATCCTTCTGTATAATGTTTAGAATTGACCATTCAGTAAGAAATAAGAGATCACAAATATTAAAAGACAGCATCTCCTCTTTATGAGTACTATTAATTCTCTTCTATTTCATTTGAGTCTCATAAAGCAAAGGTCAAGATCATTAACAGTGGAAGAGGTGAAGAGTGTGGGATTTAACAGCAATTTCTTGTTTTGTGTGAAAAAATGGGCATAAGAGTAAGTCATAATAATGAAAACAAAACACAACTTGACTAACTCTTCCAAGAGAGGATGAATGTAGAGAGCTTGGCTATACTACTGACTTAAGCTGGGAAGTTTCCAGATATCTGCTGTCTGCAGTGTGTGATAGCACCCAATTTGCTCATGTTCCCTGCCAACCTGGAGAAAGGAGTTTGAAAATAATGTCAGGCAAGCAAGAGTCAGCAGAAAAGCTTGTTGTGGTCATCTCTCTTCATATTCCTTTTCCCTCAGTAGGCCCTGAGGGCTACATGTGCCCCGCAGCCTACTACCCAAATAGTTCTGCATCAGTAATGAAAACAAAAAAATCATTTCTTTCAGTGTTCTGTGTAATCTGAAGTGTAATTTTGTGCTAGAACTGTAGCACGTGAAATGGAGTGCTTTCATTTTATTTCTTCAAAACCGTATGGGCAACTTATAGAGCTGTCTGAGTATTTAAGACAGTTGTGTTCCCAACTTTCTTATAAACAGATCTTTGTAGGCTCCAGGATGGCGACAGGACTTGTAAAGCATTAGTAACTCAAAAATAACAAACAAACAAACAAATCATAAGAAAGGAACTTTTGTCAGACCATTCAATATGGCTTTTATTATCTTATATCTAAGATATATCTTATATCTTAGATCTTATATCTATCTATTATCTATATCTATAATATACAAAGATGCACAAAAGGTTAATGGTACGAGTCAACAGTATCAAACCTTCACAATGAGTTTAAACCTTGTATTTCCTAGGTCATCACCAAACTTTCTACTATAAACAAAACATTAGCCATGACAGTGGGGACAACTGAAGTAAAAATATCCCAACTAGAAAATCCAATTTACTTTATGCGTTTTAAAAGAGCAGGAAATGCACAAGCCAAAATGTATATTGGCAAATTTACTTCAGATAAAACTTATTTTCTCCTTCAGTTGGACAGTTCCAACCATGTGAATGATCAGTACTGCCACATAACTAAGTTTTTAATTATTTAATGCTCAGTTAAATGTCAGATCCCTTTATATGTATTTTATATAAGCACATATGATCACCATAAATGAGTGTTTTCAGTACTTGGGGAAAAAAAAAAAAAAAAAGAGAACATTACAGTATAGAAAAAGAATGCCTGAAGATCAACATATGAGGAAAATCAACAAAGACATTAAGGCTATGATATAAAATCATCAGCTTCGCCAAGAACAAGTGCAAACAAGTAGTAATGTTTGCCATAAATGTTCGTACTTCCTCTCATTAGGCAGAAGGTATTCTGAGGTAATGAATATGTTCAATGATCACTGCTCTAAACTATTTTACTGCTCACATGAGCAGTAACTCCAAAGTTCTTGTAAATTTCTGGCAGTATGACAGCTTTCACTTTTTTCCTGAATGAAATTTGTTTCTTAATCCAGGTAAGGAAAAAACAGATCGCACAACAGCTCATGCTCTTTTAGAGATCCTATTATTTAGATAAAATAGCTGTTTCAGTAGTAGAAGAAACATATTTAATTACCTCCACACACACAAAGAAACAAAACCGCACACCCACAGAACACCAAAACTAAAAAACAAACCAACAACAGAAGCCAACAAAGACAGACAGAACTAGCCCAATTCATAAGCAAAGCCAGAAGCATCTTTCCATCACTTGAGTAGGTGATGCATGCCATAAAACACACCAATACAGTCCTCTTTTAACTTATATTAGGTAGCCACACATTTTAGCAAGATAAACTTGCTCATATTTAAACTTTAGTCTCTCCTTTAACAAAAAACAACAAAAACTAATTCTTCAAGAAAATGAAAAAGTTGTGAGCAAAATTGTGACTCCGATAGGTAGGAAGAAGTAACTGGAAAATTCCAGAGATCACCACAGTAACTCAGTCTAACTGTGGCACTACTGAGTTAACCAACAAAACCACGGACTTTTATATAAACTATAATGTGATAAAAGCTAACTAATGTAATAACTATCTTTAGACCTATATTTAAGAAATGCCTCTTTCTTCCACTCCCTTTTTCCTTCCCCCTGGAAAGAATTGAAGTTATCCTTAATCATTTAAGAGTAAAGCTGCATACCTTTGGTAAAGAAAAGCGGAAAATTAGAAGTTTATATTCAATCTGAAATTCGAGCCAATAGAATGGGAAAATAGTCATGCATGTCATTCACTCATGTGGCTCCTAATCTAGAATTCTACAAACTAATTTTTGGGTACAACATCTGTACCATTTTCCTTTTTATTAGAGAACATTCAATAGAGTTTACAAGTATCAAAAAGCACAGCATACTTAAAACATTTTAAAGTCAGAAGCTCCAACATAACTGTAAAATCCGATTTCAACTAACCCCAAATTACACTAAACAAACAGCTATAAAGTTGGTAATAAAAATTCACTCAGCTTTAAAAAACCTAAGTAGGTACAATAAACACATCATTAAAATAAACACTGAAATTATTTTGAAGATTGTAACAAAGGTATACTTGTGACAATATACTTCAGAAACCATTTTCCACTACTCACTGCTTTAAGTTCTGCCTTGGAAACCATCTACACAAAAAGCTATAAAGAAACTTCTATGTGATTTAGCTGATTATCATTAACATAAATCAGAAATATATTAATTCTGTATCTGAAATATTATACTATCACACTATAATATCACATAAATTATGTCAATTGATGCATTAAAGAAATTATCCTGAGCACATGCTAACATATACATCCGTGGAGCTACCTAAAGCTCTGATTCAAATGATCTAAATACAGTCTGGAAATGATTTCCTCCTAGAAATCAATATCTAACTTTTACCAACATGAGTTTCACTACTCCCAAAATCTCCAAACAAATGAATAAAACATTTTTTTGCAAGTATTCATCCACCGAAACCAAAGTGACACAGCAAAACCCTAGCTTTCCTTTTCAAAATATTTCTGTGTAGATAGAGGTGCTGTCATTTTCTAGCTTTAACATATTAAAAGAGAAACCCTTTCAAAAATTGGAGTCTGCCAAGAACTGTAAATGTAATACTGCAGCACTTTTATAATGAGACTTTTAAGTGCCAGGGAGAAGAAAAGACATATACTTTATATTTCTTGGGCAGTGCTAAAACAGTTACCAAGAAGTGGGAACTAGAGTGTATTTCAGTTATTTAAAACTTAAGCTGCAAGCGGACACAGTTCTGAGGGCTTTTTCTTTTGGTGGTTTGTTTTTTTTTCCCCCCTGAATTTATAAGCTGACAGGTTTTGCAGCTCAGTATATGACATTCATACAGAAATAAACATTCACCCTGGCAGACGATATACATACAGACACATACATTCACTGGAAGCGCATCTGTTTTTCCACTTGTTGTCCTCCACACACACATACACAATGCCCAAAATAACATTTGTAAGATGGTCAACTATTATCATTGCCTTCTAAGTTATAGGCTAAAATAAGGTAACTTAAAAGTGCCTGTTTTGATTGTACTTCCACTTAGTGTTGCTTGCTGATTAAGAAAGCTTAAAATCCTGCTACATTCAATCTCTTAAACACGATCCATATCAATATCCACACGATAGATGAGCATAGTTGAATACAAATCTTGGAAGTTACACACAGAAAGTAATAAATCAATGAGCAGTCAATTACTACTTAATATTCAGGCTTGCATTTAAAATCTTAACTTTGAATGCTAAAAATGCTGTTTATCACTTTGACTATGATGTGAATTAAATGCTGGATTTGAACTTCTTTTTTTTTTCCCAAAGAAGAAGGAAATGCTTTATGTCTAAACAACAGTTAAAACGTACGTCGAAAAATAAGAATTACTCACCAGCCTCCAGGGAAATTCATTCCTTACCAAAAGCCTGACACACAAACAACAAAATACACACCAAGACGTGAGGTACAGCCCTTTCCTCTCTAAAGCTGCTCCCCAATGAGCACTGCACAACCCTGACCCAGAGAAAAAGCAACTCAGCTGTCAGGACTGCTAGCCTCCAGAGAAAGCTGATACTGCGGTGATGTCATATACTTCTGATGTGTTGCTGCAGCTCCAAGTTATCAACTCCCTTCTGCCAATAAAATCTCTGCTTCGAAATGATGGAAGACAAAACATATTTAACAAGAGGATTAAATTGCAACAGGAGCTAACAGTAAAGATTTTTAAGAGTGTGTCATGAGTTATACAAAATGTTAGAGAGAGAGGAAGTTAAAAAGAACAGATGTTGGCAGCATTATATAAACACATTCTTCTAATTTACCTTCAGCTCGCAACTTGATTTGTTGCAGTGATATTCATAAGCCAGAGGAATGATCTGGAGGGAGGGAGCACAAGGCACCACAATGTGGCATAACCCTCTGCAGGGCTCCAGCTCAGATACTAAGAACACCCCAACTCTGCTTTGCAGCCCTCAGCAAGGCCATTTGTCCCATTCTCCTGACCTCCTGTCCTGCCCCAGCTCCTGCTCCTCCATCTTTTCCACTTGCACTGTAGGCCTTGCCCCAGTCAAATGGAACCCCTGGGAGCACAAGGGAGTCCCATGATCCTCAGAAAGCACTTGCCTAGTTCCACTGGGAAATGAAGGCTATGAAACTGGCTGAAAGATCAGCAGAAAGTAATCTTGTATGCTAGGGTCAGGAACTTTGATACCAAGAATGCATGTTTCCAAACTATTGAGACTGTGATGCCATATATGCTGCAAGGAACATCATGGAAAGGAAAAGATCAACAGAGGTAGACAAGGATACGGACAGAGATCCCTCACACTAAAATAAAAATTAACGAAGATCATCTTCCTGAACAGCTTCAAATTAATGTCATGCATTTTTAAATATGGCAGCCCTTAGATTTTAAGCAGCCCTGAAATAGCAATATCTAATTTACGCTTGGCTAGGAATCAACAGGAGTGTTGTGCAGTTAAGTACTGCCTTTAGCCACCAGACTGAGAGCAGCATAGGCATTTCAGTACAAAAGAGGCCTGAAATTATTTGACATTGTAATAAGTATAATTATCTGTGACCTATGAAGATGTGAACCCTCTATTACAAACGATTCCAAATTCAGCAAGACAAATAACTGATTAAAAACAAAACAAAATAATACAGTATGAGTAAGATGAGGAGTTCTAAGGAAAGCACGGAAGAACAGACCAAAAAGAAAATGCAGGCCTCTGAAATGGAGAAGTTATAACTCGAATTAAACAATAAAAGCACCCCTTCTACACAGGAAAAAAATTAAAAAAATAATAATAAAAAAAAGAAATTGGTATGCAATTAGGGGTTCCAAGAAGAGTTAGCCAAGATGGAATAAAAAAACTGACTGATATTCTACCCCATTTTTTCACTGTGAACAGTGTCAATCATGGGAACAGGAAGGTAGATGAACCAAGAGAAATAATGCATGTAAGCAGACTGCCACCGAGGTAGGGATAAAGCTGGTGAAGAGTGGAAGCCATGTGCAAAACCGGGAACCAACTGAAGCACAGAGGATTACTGTCTGAATGCAGTCATGCTCAGGGAACTAACTTAAAATTAGCATTTTCATTAGTAACTTCAAAAAGGACATGAAGTCTGCTGGTGACAAAGCCAGGAGCATCATAAGACATACTGAGTGATATTTGATCAAATATGAGAAATGGATATGCAAGAAAACGAATAACCAAAACCAAGGAGCAAATTAGAGTGAGCAAAATTCAGGAGCAGAAATGTAAGGTGATATCCTGAACTGACAAAGTATATTGCAAAACAGACAAGAGGACATAATTACTGAGAACAGCATCCAGTGTGTTTGTAGCTGTTTCTAACCCAACATCTCTGTATTGTTGTGACTTGTGTTTACTTCTGTGACATAACATGCAAAGTCTGCACTTCCACTGACTTTTCTTTTTCCCCTTTTCTAATGGATCCACACAAAAAAGGCTGAAAGACAGAAGAAACAAAGCACAATAAAGGAATACATCTGTGATAATTAATTATATCTATTACTTTAAACTGGAATGAAAAAAGAAAATGCTTACCAGTATGAGTTCACACTCTAGAGGGAAGATTACAGGGATATGCCTCATCTGACCTAGTACCGTAAGGTAAGACAAGACTACCCTATATAAAGAGGATTCAAAGCTGTACAAATAAACACTGGGAAAATTAAATAATGCCTGAAGCCACAGCAAATAGATACAACTTGTCCAAGAAATATAAGTTGTAAACAAAAACTTTTACAACTCAGTTGTTCTCATTAATGATATCACATAACTTTTCTACGACAGAGAGATTCAAAATCTGCAAGTGCCTACTTTTAAAGCAAGTGATCTATTTTGAAAAAAATTCCCATCGCACAAAACTCACTAGTTCAAAACCCTAAGTATTTCCAGAAAGGTACAGAATATGAGATCTGAAGACAAAACTAACATTCCAGAAATCCACTGACCATCAGCCACATGTGAAGTGGTCAGTATTGCAGACTATGTTTCCCTCTCTCACTTGTATGTTTCCTTTAAAAAAACCTGATCCTCTGCTTGAAATTAACTTGGCAATCTCATCCTCCTTTGTGCTAGAATATGATAAGCTTCATAGAAACAATTTAATCCCTTGTTAGTTTCAAGACATTAATGCCTTTCTTTGTAAGAACTGTGCTATTTCCAGAAGTATCTACGTTTCATTAGTAGCCCCCAGCCTTGATTTCAGAGTGAGATTTGATCAAGTATTAGCACATGATGTTTGGAGACGAAGACAAGCAGGTCCACGGCAGATGAAAGAGAGAACTACTAGGTTAGTCCTACTGATAAATGGTACCTTACCATCAAGTGCTGGTTTTGAATTTGATAAAAACTTAGTATTGAATTATAACAGCTTTCTACTATTTTCCAGTTTTCTGCAGTTATGAACAGTTGCTATAAACCATCTTGACATATTCAAATAAAGAGAAAAAATATTTCATTCTCCTGTCAGACCAATACAAAGACAAAATAACAAAAACAGGTTCAAAGAGCAGAAGAGAAGTAAAGTTGCTCTGGACACATACATACAAATGACATCATGGCAACTTTACCTGTATTTTCCACAGGATTTAGGGAATGTACTTCTGGGGAATGTACTTCTGATCAATGTAATAAGCTATCCTGAGACTGTCCATAAGACAAGGGCTATATTATATAAAATCCTTAAGTGAAAAATATATTTCATATGAATAAGATTTTAAAAACAAAACAAAAACAAAAAAAACTCAAAAAAACCCAACTTGGACAAGATCCCAACTTCAATTTCATGCTTAGACCTAAATTCAAATCAAACCAGACTGCAGATGCCCATGTCCAGCTGAGTTTCAAAAGTATGAGTGATGATTCCATAGCCTCTCTGTGCTAACAACAGTGTGTTGTAACTGTTTAGAATGTACATCATTGCAATTCATGATCACTGCCACTTGTCCTTTCTTTGTTTGCTTCTGCTCCTTTAGATAGAGAAGGACTGGAATTATGTCCATGCCTTCTCTTCTTCAGGCTAAATAAACATTTAGCTAGCATCTTCTAGCACATCATATGTTCTGTCCCCGAAACCTTCTGCTGCACTCATGATGGGACCAAAACTGGACACTTCTTCAGAAACAACCTCGAAAGTGATGACTTGAGCTGCTTTAGCCAGAGTGGTCATTATTATCAACGTGTGATTATCCTTCATCACAACGGCACAATACTGACTCACAGCCTGCTCACAGCCAGGCCATTTTCTGGTATGCTGCCCCTCTTCTGCACATTTGCCTAGGCTGAACTCCAGCACGTTCCCAATTGCTCACTCCCTCCAGTTGCTGAGGTCTCTCTGTGGCCACATTGCCATCTGGCACACTACACCCTCCTCCCAAGGCTGGTGTTATCCAGGAACCCACTGAGGGTGCACAATTTAAGTCCCAGTATCAACCCAAAGGAACAATTGCTGTAACAGTCACCTGTTTAAAACTCCAATGCTACTCCATACGCCCAGAGATATAATTAGTTTTTCAGCCAACTCATCGTCCATTTGCCTAATCCATAATTCCTCATTTGGCTATAAGTATAGCATCATATGAGCCTACATCCAAAAGTAAATGAAATACACTGGTTTCCCTTCACTTGAAAAGCAGGTCATCTGAGAAAGCAGGTTGGTCAAGCATAAGTTGTCCCTTGACAAATCCATGCTAGCTGTTTTACTTTTCAATTCTTCAGAAAACTAGAAATAGCTTCTATCTATGAGAATTTGCATAGTTTTTCCAGGATTGGAATTGAAGCTGATCAGCCTTTAGTTCCCTAGATTCTCTTCTTGCTTCTCCTTTGAAAAGAACTGTAATGATTGCCTTTTTCCAGTCATCAGATTTATCCACGAAATCCCAAGACCTTTAATAGCTGATAAAAACCAGTGGCACAAAGACATCCACCAGCTCGCTGAGCACCTCAAATGCATGCTGTCTGGTCCCAGGCACTTGCACGTGTAACTCACCAGAGCAGCAGTGGTGAGGTATCCATTTCCTTGTAAACCACAGGCTGCTCATGTTCATCAGACCACAAAATTCTTTCAAAAAGGAGGGACTGTCATGATTCCCCTTAAAATAAAACAGAAGTCTCTCTCCTATTTATTGAAAGAATTTCTTAACAAAGACAACTTTCATAATTTCTGAAGAACAGACAACACAGATTACGTTGTGTGGATACTAATAAGTGTAGACAACATGCATGAGAACTATTAATTATTTTTAGATGACAGTTAAGCTCTGCTGAATAAGAGGCTCCAAATGTCTGGTTGATCATAGCAACATGGTCTCTATTTAAATGCTGGGCTTTAATAAAGTGCAGTACTTATTTTTGTTATTACATGTGTGTCAAATAAGCAGAAAAATTTTGCTTAGATTACAGCACTCTCAGAATAAAACGCTGCTGAATTGATATTGTTTGGTTGGTTGGTTTTTAATGCTTACATCCCTAAAATAAGAATTCATAGCTGTTTCAAACATGATTCAGAAAATAATTTGTAACAGAATGCTAAATTAAAAACATAACAAAACAACAACAACAACAACAAAAACAGCTAGGGAGAGAGTCTTTGATGGAGCTTACGCTCATCAAAACTAAAAGGAAGAGGTAGAACAACAAACAGTGTCATGCAAAAAATATCACTGGTCAGAGCTGCAATCAAGCCCAGCTAACAAGTATGGCTCTAAGAGCTATTGGCTGGCTTCTGCTATATTTACTAACCTGCTGTATATCTATGACTAAAAGCACTGATATGTTGCTGTAGCATTTAAACCTTGTCCTGCTTGGTTTATTTAAGTTCTATACGCCATGAACAACAAAATAAATGAATTTTGAAGTAGGAATTTTGACTGTTGGCGAAACAGATAGAACAAGTATTTCCAACATCAAAGCCCAGTCCGGGCTTGCAAGTGGCTTGTCTAGTTCTGCCCTAAACATCCAATAGGTTAAAAATATGCAGGAGGATCTGTATGCAGCATGAACATTAATAGTTCAGCAAATGTAGCAGGGAAGGAAAGCAAGAACTCAAAATCCTGTGGGATGTGTATTCTCAATTATGTTGACATACAAACACTGACAGAAAACCTTAAATATGTGTTTGGGAATGAAGAGAACCAGCATTTAGAGTTACTAGTTTATCTAGAGGGAGATGGTTACAGTAACCTGCAAGTACACAGCTTTCAATTCTAAGCAATTAAAAAAAGCAAAAAAAAACCAAAAAATAAAAAATAAAAAACAATGCAGATGAAATTGTTTCCTCCTTTCCAATGCTTTTAGGGTAAGGGCAAAGTATTCTTAGGTTCACTCCTGGAGGACCAGGATGAGAGCAAATTGTTAAAGCAACAGCAATGCAGTGATGTGCATAATAATTAAAAAATAATAATCAGGCAGTGTAGTCACGTTAGGTACAGCTAAAACAGAAAGTTTCAGGGAAGTTTAGGATTCTGCTGAAGCTTGTACCAGCCACATTCTACCCTTCAGATCAGTAACATCCAGGCTAACTTCTTCCCTTCCTTTTCTAAGCACTGCTTCAAATTTGAAATGCAATTATCTGGGTGGGGGGAAGCAGTCTAGAATTCTTATTATCTAGAACTATTATTTACAGTAAAACAGATTTTCAAGAATGTGTAAAACATGAATGGTCCACAGATCAGCACTAAGACTTCAATCTTATTCCACTTCACTTGTGAGAATTTTCTATTCTCTGCATTGGCAAACAAGACAAAACAAAACCAGGAGTTCTTAAAAGTTCTTTAAACTTCAAAGTTCTGGTATTTACAAGAAAAAAAAAAACGATTTTGATCTATAAAAATTAAAACAGAAAGTCTAAATAAACACTCACCTCAAACTTGAATTAATGCCACAAAAAAAAGTTTTAGAAACTGATAAATACAATTTATAGCCATAACTGATAATGAGAGCAGATTTTATATTGATACAAACTTGACAAGCATTTTCTCAGGTTATGATAAGGAAAAAAGGCCACCTTTTGGAGAACTACGCTTACGACACAAGCCTTAGAAGCAATCTTCTGTTTAAGAAAAATCTTGTAAACAACAACAGACAGAAAGCAACTGCCAGACAGACACCACAGATGAAAATTTTAAAAAGGCACTCTGCAATTTAGTCCAATTTTGTGGGAATACCTTATATACAGTAAACATTTACGCCAGTAGCAGTTTTTTTTAGCCCAGTTTGACTCCAAAAGTACATCATTTCAAACAGTGGCATCTAATAGGTAGTTTAGCCTTGTCTAACAACTACCCAAATTTTTACAACACTTATGAGAAGTGACTTCTGATCACAGAGCCTTTGAAATCTGAATTCAGTGTGACGAAGATAAAAGTCATTGAAAAGCATGATTGTTGTGACGTGTGTAGCATCATGGAGCCATAGAATCATAGAATGGCCTGGGTTGAAAAGGACCACAGTGATCACCTAGTTTCAACACTTCTGCTATGTGCAGGGTCGCCAACCACCAGACCAGGCTGCCCAGAACCACATCCAGCCTGGCCTGGAATGCCTCCAGGGATGGGGCATCCACAACCTCCTTGGCAACCTGTTCCAGTGTGTAGTAATGCCAGTGTCACCACAAAATTCAGCAACATAACAGAAGAACACAACATCAGCCGCGGGTAACATTAATACTACCATTCCAAAGCTTCTGGCAGGCATATTTAAGCATTACCAAAAAAATGGTGAAAAGTGTCAAGTTCTATTTGCTAACCGAGCAGTTCTTGTAAGTTGGCAGTTAATCATAAGCAACACTGTGGATACTCTGCTTTGGCAACCCTTCGGCAAAACAAAACAATGAACTGCTAAAGAGAAACTATGGACAGTATGTTCTGTTGGTGAAATGAATGAAATCTGTATGGGGCAATCACATCAGTATTGATGTGAACGTTGCCAGGAGCAGGACTGGAGGCAGAGGCAAGGTTTACACGAGGGTCAGCATCTTTTATCACACCAGTGATAGAGCTGGAAAGGAGCTGCAAGTTTACAAAGCAAAAGCCATTGTTTAAACTAGAAATAAAAGCAGCAGTGCTCACCAATTCATGCAAGCTAAAAACCACCATCCAGAAATGAAACTAGGTATGTTTATCAGATCGTCTGAGAAAGAAAGGAGGTAACATCCAGTGTTAGATTTACTCATTATCCTGTTCCTCTCTCCCATGAAGGGAAGGTGAGAAAATGAGAGGATGAGCTGTACTGGGCAGGAAAATTAAGTAGCGTGAAACCACTAAGTTAATGATTTGCAAGATCTGATAGGTGTCTGAATTTCATTACTATATTTGCAGATAGACTGAAATATTTTTCTCTGAAAAAGGGCTCAATCTTCTAAAGTGTAAGTTTTTTCTTAATGACACAGAGATATCAAAGCTTTGCAGAGTACTAATTGGAAGCATTTTAAACCTATGAAAAATATTATTTTCTTAATATCTTTCAAGAAAAAGGCTCTTCCACTTTAATTCAGCCTTTTAAATAGATAAAGGATGAAAAAAATTAGTTCGGAAAGCCAAAGTGCTTTCTAGACTAGAAAGTAGAGAATCTAAACGTTACAAAAACTACATCAAGATGGTGGATAATGTTAAGTACTGGCTACACTTTACATGTATAAACAGAGATGCACACCCCTATATGCTCACTGCAGTGACTCTCCCCTTTATTAGCCTCTATTTCTTAATTTCACTGTTGCTACTCTTTCATAATGCTCTCTAAATTTTTCCCAGCTTTACATAGGTGCAAAACTTTTCAGTAATTTTTATTTCTATTTGAAAACAACAAAGGGGAGTGCAGACAGAATCTCTCAACATCAACACAGCTGTCAGAAGATGACACTGCTACTCTAAAGCTGTGACACTGTAAGAGAAAAACAAAGAAGCTGAATAGCTCTTAGTGTTAACCAATTAATATATGTAATATCTCAGTTGAATATGAAGAAATAAATAGAGCCAACAACAAAAACCTTAACAATGTTTTCTTGATTTAAACACTAAGAAATGTTAATGAGACTAAAGATAACACCCAGTGGACCAAGTTATCAATCTGAATATATGCTGCAAAAGAGAATCGCTACAGAACAAAATGAGGAGAAGGATAACTTAGTGATCAGAATCCCAAACTGACAAAGCAAGAACCTTAAACTTAATACCACGTCACCGTGAGTGTTGTGTTAAGATATCAGAACCAGCTGCAAGTGATCTGGCATTTCCAGATGGTATAACACAAAGCCAGTAGCTAAAGTCTCACAAACAGTGCAGCTTGCAGTTTCCCTAGAGCTATATGGCTTTCTTTTTTTCCATTGGGCCAGGTGCAGCTTTGCACCGACATGCCTTTCAGTACCTGAGATATTTCACAGACAGTAGCTCAGGGATCACAACATCAGGCTTATTACATCAGGGTTATATGCCCTCCAGCTTTCCTTTCTGCTTCATAAGACTTTCTACGTGACCTTGGCTAAGTAAATTCTTTTCATTTCCAATTTGTAATGCTATGGCATAGAATACACCCCAACATTAAGGCAACTAAATGCAACAGAAACTGCAAGATAATAATTCTGTAATGGAACAACACTGAAGTATTCTGATCGTTACAGGAGTTAAAAATCCAACTCAGACGAAATCAATGAAGTCAATAAAGGCCTCAACTGCTTAGCAATGGAAAACTCCAAAGGGCTCAGGTACGCCATCCGGTAGCTGGCTTTCCTTTTCATTTTGATCAATGACCAGCTTACAGATGTTTCCATGAGATGTATTTTAGGATATAATTTTAAGGATCTAGCAAAATTCCATCACTCACAACTATTTTCTGCGATTCACACCGCCTCTTCTTTCCCTCTGGGCAAATCCCTCTAGAACACTGGCACTGCTGTCATCTGCTGAGCGGCAGCCAGACTTCACCAGAAAGATAACAACAGCTCTTTGAGGTACTTCCAAAAGCAGCCCTCAGATACTTATTTTGAGAGTCTTCACCTGAAAGCTTCTAAAAAAATACCTGCCTTTTCTTTGCTCATACAGAAAACAAATGCACTGGGCAGTGCGGGATAAAACAGCATTACAACAGAAAATGCCACTGTTTAAGTACTGTCTTTTTCACCTCTCCTGCTATGTGACAAACATGCTGATTTAGGCTAGATTTTCTAGCAGGAAAAAAAAAAGAAAAAAGAAAAAAAGGATCATAGTATATCTCAAAAAACTGAAAAACAAAATAATCTATTCCAGATTCCCAGTTAAGATACAAAGTCTTATTTTAATCACAGAAAGCCTGGGTTGAAAAGGAGCACAATGATCATCCAGTTCTAACCTCCTGCTATGTGCAGGGTCACCAACCACCAGACCAGGCTGCCCAGAGCCACATCCAGCCTGGCCTTGAATGCCTCCAGGGATGGGGCATCCACAACCTCCTTGGCAACCTGTTCCACTGCGTCACCACCCTCTGTGTGAAAAACTTCCTCCTAATGTCTAACCTAATTTTTATGATAATTCTGAAAACCTTTTCATATTCTTTTGTTCTAGAAGCACTCTTTTCCTCTCAAAATCCTTCATCATACACTGAATACATCTTCATGTACCTCAGCTTGTCAGAAAGCCATGGCAGGATTTCAAGGAGTGCAATACAGTCATTTTGTTTCTTTGTTAATTTAATCATGGGTCACATTTAATTTGGCCAAGAAAAGAGACCTCTAAAGACTACAAAGCAAATATTGTTCTATTAAAATTAAGTTTCAGGGTCGTTCCACTAGTTATTTGATTCATCACCAAACACTGGGTTTCCTCTGATTCTGACTCTCTAACAAAGTGCCCATGTGTTAACTTCCATGCAAATGAGGGATTCTGAACCAGCATAGTTACATTACAGTGCCTGTTAAGTCTCTCACTATTATAAATAATGGCACAAGAGCAAAGGGAGCTTGGTGAATAATATTTAAATACTGAAATAATAACTACATTAATAATTTCCATATAAATAGAAGAACATGGAAACCTCTCTGGATTAAGGTATGAATATACACACAAAACATAATTTATCTTCAACCCTTGTCCAAATCATATGCCAAAATCAGCTCTCCGCTCCTTCTCCTTGATCCCAGTGCTTTGAAAAAACACAAATTTGTGATGGACTTAGAAATAAAGTGAATTGCTATGTGGTATGTTTTCATGAAATTCAGATCAGTTCCATGAACAAAATGCAATCCTAGTTTTCTTAAAGGCACTCAGATGTTTAAATACTAAGTCATTCTCTCACTACCAAAGTAAAGAAATGTGCCTTACATTGAAAACACTAAAAATATTTCAATCGTTGGTGTTCTCTGGAGCATAAACTACTATTCCAAATCCTCTTAAAAATATAGATACATGTATATAAATAAGGTGAAAGATGTTTCAACTACTTTTATGGCACTTCTCTGAAAATACATGGAAAAAATTAAAATTTATATGCTATTTTGAGAAACAGCACCATGCTTTTTTTTTCCCCCCTTTCTCCCCCTCCTTTTCTCTTCCAGTTTGTGTTTTATTAACTGACATATGAGGAGCTTCTGACCTACAAAAAGGCATTTTCACTCTTGGTTCTCTTTCAGGTAATGTAAAGCTCTTGTATGTCATACTTTTCTAAACTTTTAGTGATGGAAATTCCCATCAAATACTTATTCATTACAGAACTGCGATGATCTAACATCTACGTGGCTATGAACTGCCAAGATTCACAGGACTGTACCTAACACCCACTTTAAATTCCAATGCTTGGAAAAGGTAGAGACAATTCTCAGCTCATTCAGCCAAGATTTAGCCAACTTCTTTCCTGTATTCTCTTGACAGAAGCCAGCTGAAGATTTAAAAAAAAAAAAAACAAAAAACAGGAAAAAACAAAATGAATAAGCAACTTGCGGGGGATCTGAAACTTTTTAGATTAGCATTTGGATTCTGAACTTGTTCTATATACATATAGAAAGATCTAATAATGCCTTTGTTATTTTTTCTATAAAAATCTCAGGCTCAGTGCAGATATTATACCAATTAATTTAAATGAATACTGGTGTGCAGTTTCTTTTCTCATTTTGAAATGTAAATTTAGATCATGATTGTGAAACATAGCTCCATTCCTTCCTACACTCTATTAAAAAAAAAAAGTATCTAAAAAAAAAGTCATTTTCCTCTTCACATTATCAGCCTGTAGAATACTGTCTAAAATGGGTCAAGACTTGGTGCAGAATGCTGACAAGGATTTTAAACATAACCTTCAGTCTAAAATTGTCACAGCTCTCCATCTGGCACATGAACAAGTGTCAGCAGTAGTAAAATCTTTCATTTAGAAGACAATCTGATAGCCTTCACTATCCAGATTTTAATCATTCAAAAAATAACTGGCAGGCAGAGTGACTGCGATACAAATAAGAGGTTCCCCCACACACTCACCTCATGTCCCTACCTGCCATATCCTTTGCTAATGTTTTTTTCTTAGTTGCATGCCAACATTTATGCTAAAAAAACCTGAAGTCATAGAAGTTTATTTAAATATTATTTCAGCAGTGGTACTGCCTCCAAAATTCTGCAAGGTGGCTGAAGACTACTACATTCCCAAGGCTATAAGGCTGTTCATGTAACTTAATAAAAAGTGCCAAATAGATCAGCACCTTTTGGACAACTGAATCATTTTTTCTTAATCCTCTTCAAAAAAAAAAAAAAAAAAAAGAAAGAAAAAAAGAAAAATACCACCCAACAAAAAAATCCAAAAACAGAACAAGGTGTTTTACATTGCCTGTCACATGAATGGGCACTTTGAAGATGCTTCCAGAACAACTATGGATTCTGAAAATCTGAAGGGCACGTCTACACAGTGGAGCCATGAGAAGTTAAACTTTTACTCTGGAATTTTACTGGAAGTTACAATATAATGAACCACAGTGAAATAAAATGAAATCCCACTGATGACTGGGATTGTGTAAAATGACTGACAACAAAAAGTGACAACTCTTTTTCATTTCAGTTTACAATTCAGGATAATTTGGTTGCATTGTAATCGAACATACAACCAGCAGCTCTTGTACAGATTCACTCTCAGCATATTTTTTTATATACATACACATGCACAATATATTTACACACTCAATACAGATATAGAAAAATTAACAAAACTAACACAGAAAATTACAGTAAAGCAAAAGGCAGCATTCAGACATCAGGTCTTCTGAGATCTCAAATTCACCTATTTTTGCACAACTGCCATCAGTTAAGATCACAAATATGGTTGTTTTCCTGCATGCTACCTATAACCAAAAGAGAACTCACATACTAAATGAAATGGGTGTAGAGAAGAGCAGCAATGCAGGGTAGACAGTACCTCACCTGTAAAAATTTCAGTTAACTCCTATAACTGTAATATAAGAATTCCATATATATGTTTTTTAAATAGCCAGAGTCAGCCTTCACTTCAAAAGAAAGGAGAAACAGCATTCTAAGGAATAAAATAGACAAGTTTATAAAGATAACCTGAGATGTTTACCACTTGCAAGTTTCTGCTTTCCTTGAGACTAACACTATTCCCTTACAAACTATAAAATACCACCTTGTATCCTTTAACATTAGCTGTTATTTCAAAGGGACAGCTCAGGAGAAACATACTAAGCCCAAACTCCTTCAGTGATCCAAAGAAGCGACCCAAAGCAGTTCTCCATGTTATCAGTGACAAGTGAACATTTGCATGAACAGGCAACTACACCTTCCTCTGCATGCACTTACCTCCTGTGCCTGTTCTGCAGCCACTAGTACAGATCTCCAGCTTTCTCATCTCTTAATCTCCTTAAGCAAACCAAGGTCTCAAATTTTCTGGGTTGGCTTTCCATTTGGAAACTCAATTCTCCTATGGCAAATCTGTATGACTTCTTCACATTTTCCAGATCTTTAAGGCTCACAGCTAACAGCACCTGAAGGCACCAGCACTAGGAAATTACATGTTCTAGTTACAAGGGTAAAAATGCAGTGTTGGAAATACATCGTGTGCTTTGAAAGTAAGTCAGCACAAGAATACAATTTTGCACAACACAGGCTCACAGGTAGCCCTTAGTGCTTCTCTCTCATCTGTCAGACAGCTGTTCTCTGGCACCCTGTTTCGGCAGCCGATGCGCAGGTTTGCTGATGGGTTCTGACAACCCTCTGCCAGAGCAAGGCCTCAATTAAATGCGTTGTCCTCAGGCTTCAACAGAAATCCAGACTCGTCTACCTGTTTTGACCATTCTCCTAAGAGCTCTGTACCAGAGGGTCATGTAAACTGGCCTCCAAAACTCCAGGACACCAACACGTTTGTCCCCCTCCCAGCTGGAAGCCCAAGGTTGCAATGCAGCCTGTGGGCTGTGATCACCCTGTGGTGAGTCCGGGTAGCTCCAACCACAGTGGGGGAGCAGTGAGCTCTTCTGCAGCCTCAGGCAATCCAAGTGTGGGCAGTTTTAGCCACTGTCCTTCAACTCTTCTACCCAGTGCAATATTTTAAGGATATATGCATCACTATAAGGCATAACTCCCCCAACCCAAAAATGTCACTTAAAAAAAATAATTAAGACCTCTAACCTCAATCCAGTAATGAGGTATGTTTTAGGCAATTACTCCAGTACGTCATAACTGAATCCTCAGAACACACATGAAGTTTAATTAAAAGGCTGATCTTAAATCATCTTTATCCACTGGGGGGGAAATGCAATTAGGGCTTGACTGGTAGAGGGGCAGGCTATTAATGCTGTCACTGTTACAAACCAAGTTTATACATTTTAAAAATACATTATCAACTGGCTTTTTGCTACAGGTTAAAAGCCTTGCATTGAGAAATTTAAAAGTCAAATTGTAGATGCTCTTGGAGCAAAGTCTTCAAATCAGTTGCAAGAACTAAGCTTTGACACTGCTTCAAATTATAAATTCTACCTTCTTATAGTTCACTGTTGAGCTGTATCAAACATATACATTAGCTATGATGAAAGGTTAAAAATGAGTTCAGAAATTCCTGATAGCCCACCAAAGTGCAAAATCTCAGTCACAACATGGAGCCGAGCAATGTTTTATTTCATAACTGATTAAAAAGAAGAAATACATGTAACATCTATTAGCAAAATTAACAGATGACAATAGCTAACTTAAGCTGGTTAGCAATTTGTGTTGAAATGAAATACCATAACTATCTTTCAACACTGTCTTACATTAATGCAGTTCTTTTACAGGAGTATTCAAACTCCTCTAAATGTCAGATAGACAAAATAACCTAGATTTAAACCAATTTACTAAGGACATAAAGAGCATGAAAAATGTGACAGTTCTTTAACAAGAACTGCTGTTACATTTGGAACAGTTGGCTAATTTGAAGTCAGAAGAAAAGACACATGCCCATTTGTTGAACTTCTGAGCTAAGCTGCCTAGCATTCATGTTAAAAAAAGCAATTCTTTTTCACTAAAGAAATTAATACATACATGCCAGAATTATTTTACTGAAGCCAGTAGCAGAGACATTTCAGATAGATGCCATTATCAGAGAATAGAGACAAGTACGAAGCTGAGCTTTATCTGAGGAACCTAAAGGCATTAGAAAGGGAGAGATTAATATCAACTCACCGACACCACTGACGTTCTAACAGCAAGGCTGGGCTCACATCTCAAATTTCCAGCTCCCAGAGAAATCATATGCGTACCGACAGAAGGATGACAAAAGGGCATGCTGTGCTCTCCTCTACTTCAATTGAATGACAGCTCTACTAACAGGGAACAGAGGCACACGCTGCAATATCTGAAAGAGTGGGTACTTGATATGAGCATGCTCCGTATCTCATTTAAAATGGCCTGATGCTTCAGCTCAGCATGAGATGGCCTACTTCCAAATAATTGTAGAACTTCGAATCAAACCTCTAATCATTAATTGGAATACCAACAAGTAGTATGAATCTTGACCTATTCTGTACCCGCCTTCTTTTTCTTTTTAAAATCTGAATTGATGCACAGATAATTATTTGCATTATTTCCCTGCAAAACATCTTAAGGCTTAAATACTATCATCATGTACTTCAGTGTAATTACATGATGCCACTGTAATAAACTGAAACCCTTTTCTGGATAGCATATGATCTGAACACTAAGCAGCAGAATTCACAAATCGGACAGAAACAACAGATCTGCTAAATATACCCCAATTGATTTAAGAGTTACCCTACCCAATGATTTCTGGGCAGCATTTTCAGGGAGTGGGAAAGGCAAGAAGGGAGAGACCAGACAGCAGTCTAACAAGACGTTTATATGTTTAGAAGCAGGTTATCTCCACTTTAAATCTCTTTACAAATAGAGAAACTATCTAGTTTCCTAATGTAAATGTTCATGTTGATATCAAAGGCCAGGCTTATTCACAAGTAAAAATTCCTTGCCAAGGAAAACAGACATTTAAAACCTTCCTTTCGGTGATTAACATCTTTTATTTCACTTAAACTCAGATACAAGCAGTACAGAGATCTGTGCTTTGCTTTTTCTTCCGCTATCTCACAGGCCTCTCTCTGTGTTTATTGTATATTCATTCTTTCAAATGAATGCACTACATCTTTTCCTCTTTTGTGCAAAGAGAAATCTATGCCCCAGGCTCTAGGTACTTTTTTTTTTTTCCTCCTCAAATGCTTTCCTGTTTACCATTCAAGCTCAGAGCAAAGCCAAGCAAGCTACTTTGTAAATGCTATATTGTAAAAGCTGCTTTATAAGCACAACACAGTCCACTTCCTGGTCTCTATCACAGTTGGGCATAGAAACATTTAGCCAAATTTAGAATAAAGGCTGCTCTTGCAGGGCAGGTATCAAAGCGCTCTTTGAGTGGAACAGAGAGAGGTTAATAGAACGGCAGGCAGAAAAGCTAGACATTATTCTTAATCTTCACTAATGTTCAGAACTAATGTAAAAATGAGGCTTTCACATCAATGCAAAAAAAGTGGTTGCATTTAGTGGTTACAAGAATCTGTAGCCTCACTCATGGTGTTCTGAAGTATAAGGCTCACACACCACACTCTCACACTTTGAAAACCCTCTTGGTATGAAAACCAAACATTTATTATAGAAATTAACTTAAAATTCACCCTTGCCCTTTGACTATGAACTTGCACAAAATGAATAGAAGTTCTTTCACTTCCACAATTCCTTTCAGGCATCAACCCAGATCTCAGGATGCACAATGGAGCTAAGCCATCGTTAAGCCTGATTTGCATGAACACACAAATATCCAATTTAGCATTACATCACTATTAAAATAACCAAAACAATCGCAAACATGTTACTCTAACTGCAATAATTTGATTTTTATCTCCTAATACATTCATTTTCTTATACCAATACACACAAACCTCAACCCTTGGTCCAAGGGCCGTCCAAACTGCAAAATTCAGATGCATTCTACAGTCTACTGCTAGAGAGCATTGCACCATGATAAGAATCTCCGTATTTCCTTGCTAGCTAACCTTTAAAAGAAAAAGGAGTGCTAAATTACACTTCACATTTTTATCTGAGCTTATCTTCCCTTATTTCCTGACTTTCAATCATTTGTTCTGTTGCTGTTCTCTGAACTTTCTCAGAGATTCAGATTAGTGCAATAGAACACAAACCAAGATGTCACCATTGTAAAAGCTGCTTTTAATGAGAAATGTTTTCATCCACATAGATTTAATTTCTCCTCTTTCTAAAAAAATAAAAAATAAAAATAAAAAAGATAGACACTGAAGAAAGATCAATTCTAAAAACTAATCAATACATAGAGATTTGTAACTGCCACGTTTGGCTGATGAAGGGGAAAAAAGAGCAGCTAATAACATTCACTAGAATTGAAGTAAACACTGTTCTCTTCTTCCAGGTATATTCCCCTTTGCCTCCCAAAATCCCATCACACATCACAAAAATTTTCTCACTGTGGCCTTCCAGTACTTGAAGGGAGCAAATAAACAGGAGGGGGAATGGCTGTTTACAATGGTGGATAGTGATAGGACAAGGGGGAATGGTCTTAAAATGAGACAGAGAAGGTGTAGGTTAGATATTAGTAGGAATTTTTTCACACAGAGGGTGGTGACACACTGGAACAGGTTGCCAATGAGGTTGTGGATGCCCCATCCCTGGAGGCATTCACAGCCAGGCTGGATGTGGCTCTGGGCAGCCTGGTCTGGTGGTTGGCGACCCTGCACATAGCAGGGGGTTGAAACTAGATGATCACTGTGGTCCTTTTCAACCCAGGCCATTCTGTGATTCTAATTCAAAAGGTCTACCTTGAAACTAAATTTATGCGGATGTAAATTCCCATAAATGACTTTTTTTTTTTTATTTTTTAATGAAAAAAAACCCCAAAACACAGCTTGTCAGCTCCTTAGAGGAGTTCAGGAAATCTTCAGCACTTCTGCTGTTCTTTTTTTTTTTTTTTCCTCCATGCATCTGTATTTTATTCTCTTTGTGACCTACCAAACATTGCTACAGTGATGAAATTCTAATAGCTACAAATAGCACATAAGAGCACAACACTTTTGGTTCCATAATTAATGCAAAATGCTACTTGTAAATGAGAATGTCTCACTGAATTTAGAAGTGTTTCTTCCCTTTAACAAACATTAGAGTTTCAAGATTTGAACATTTGGTAAGAAAGTTTTACAGTAAATAAGTAGAAATTTGCCAATTTAATAAACATTTCTTGGAAAAAAAGAAAAGACACTACATCAATGGAGAAATATATTCTATAAATAGCATTTTCAGAATAGAAATATTATTCTGGTATGTATTTTGGCTTTCCCCTGACAAAGCTGGTATTAGATTAGAATCAGAACTGGAAGCTGAAATAATTTTCTAAAGTTTCTGTATTTATATCCAAAAGAAAGCCTTGTTATCACAGAGATATAATACCAGATTTCTCTGAGCTACTATAAGACTGAATTCAATCACTCCCTGAAGAGTACTATAAGTTTCATTTCACTGAACTCAGCACACAATTAAAAGACATGATAAAAAACATTTAATGACTGAAGTTTCTCCCTCCCCCCTTTTAATACATTTATCAAGAAATCGGGTGATGAATACTTAAAACACCTTTGCTCTTTTCTAAAAGCTTCTTAGCATCACACTCAAACACCTTTGATCATCTGGTCTGATGGCAGAGCAGCTCATTTTAATAAGATTGGTGTTCCGCATTATGTGTGGGTCTGTTTTAATGCTCAGTATCAAACTCACCACTATTGCAGAATGAGATACGATTCACTTTTGAGCTTATAACCAGGCTTTATGTGGATTTTATTAAAGCTTTGACTTACGCGATTGATATTTTTAACTAAAAATAAGTTATTCACTAAATTATATACAGCTGAGTTTCACAAGAGTTTTAAATATACTTCTGGCATCCAAAAAAGAATTCTATAATCATATCTCTTATACACGTCTCTTATATATGAGCTCTTTCAGCTCTCTTCTTGGTTTTGGCAAGATCATACACGCAGCTTTCTTGACTTTGGTCTGCTATAACCGATATCTGCGTGTGGCCGGGGGGTTGGAGATTCATGATCCTTGAGGTCCCTTCCAACCCTGGCAATTCTGTGATTCTGTGATCTCAAAAAGCCTCCTCAAATACTACCTCACAGAAATTTCAAATGTCTTCCTTTTCAGATTTTTGAAAGCTATTATTCTCCAGTAATGTGCACCCATTTAAAACCACGCTTTCTACTACGTTTTGACACTGTAACTATCAGCTGACTTTATGATGGGTCACCGACTCAAGAGGAAGGATTTCTCAAACAAAGAGTAGTAACTGGGTCTGGAGAAATACAGAGGACATTTGTCATGCAAAGTTCAAAGGTGAGTCATTTTATTACGTATTATTTACATTTTTATACCTATTCATGGTTTTGCTTGTGCTATGTATTTCCAGTCTTCCTACACTGACAAGTACATTTCTCTTGGTCTTTCTTTTGTGATTATTATTTCACAGCTCATTTGAAAATATTGCCTCATCTCTCAACTATTCATTCCCCTCCTCCCCTATTTTTAATGAAACTCCAAATGTCCTTCCTCAGTACTGAAAGCAAATTAAATAGCTGTTGAATATGAGTTAAGGAGAGTAACTTCAAACAGTCAAGAACAAAAATAGTTCAGAGAAAGGAACACACATCTGCTCCACTTTTATTAACGCACAAATCACATGGCTAACTATACCAGGAGCTGGTAAACATTAAAATCTGGTCGAAGACATACAAACATAATAGAAAGGCAGCATTTATCTCTGCGTTGTTTGTTTTTCCTCTGTCATTATCAACATTTTCACGGCTTACCAGTGTGGTTAACTCCAGATATTCATTATCAGACATTCAGAAGTTTAGCAGCTACAACAAACTTAAAATTAACTGATAGTCTTCAGCTGTCTTACAGAGCTTGCAGAACTTGCCAAGGCAACATTACAATATCTGACCCAAAAACCTTCTCCAGAGGATGTTCTTCTCACATCATCTTTTCATTTGAATGCTTCCTAACTTGATAATTACCCAATTTGGCATACATCCTATTCTTTGTTATGTTATTGAAGGCTACTTTGACATCTTTTTATGCTTTTTCACTCTTTGTATGCCCACAATTAGTTCAAACAGCTGCAAATTCACACATTATCACTTGTATTGTCATTCCCCTTCTAGATATAGGTATACTAAATGCTACACATAAAATAGTTTCTGCTCTTGCCCCTGAACAAGTACAGTATAAAAAACCAAAGTTTTCCTCTGCTGTTCAGAGCTTATAAAAGCACTGTGTGTTGGTCTTCAATACGTTGCCACACATGATTCGTCTGGAACATTATACCAGCCTCTTAACATATAAAATTACCACTGCTGCTCTGATATTGCTGTTTTCCAAATTTGTAAGTATTTATATTACCAGATCTCCAAGATCAGCCCTGAGCCAACCACATTTAAATGACATGCTACATACCTGCCTACGCTTCCCAGACTTTCTAGCCACAGAAAGCCCACTATCCATCCTCAGTTTTGACAGGATCCCCCCTCACTCATTACACTCTTAATAGATTTGTTTTTCCCTTTATATTAGCCATTAGCTTTGGAAAAACACTCCAGAGGGGCAAAAGAACAACAACCTGACAAAGGATCTCCACTTGGTAAGATAAATTCTTAACTGCATCTAAAATTCAACTCATTTGAGCCATTCCTTTTCATTTTAAGCCACTGAAAACAAAGCAAGTGATTTCACATATGAATATCTTTGTTTTAAACAGAATCTCAGGAATCCAATTTGAATAGTTATAGTTCTTGATGTCCAAAGCAGTTTTTCTCCATGTCTCCTACACTGCAAAAAAAATGGTACAATATCAGTGTTTTTTGAGAGCAACTTTAATGCAGATCTAGTCTGTTCCAATTCTGAACAAAAGCAAAAAAAAAAAAAAAAAATTCCAGTTTTAGACATAACACAACACAAGCAGAAACGATCAAATGAAAGAAACATTAAAAATCAGAAGCACTTTGCTGCTTCAAGTTATTTCCCAGTTCTTTTTTTTACTAACCACCACATGGCAAAAATCCCTTTTATTAACTAAAAACTCTCCAGTCAAAACGACTGAGATCCCATTTGGAAAGTAACCAAATTCCCCAATAAGTTAACAGCTCTAACTAAAGCTTCTCTGCAAAGTTCTTAAACTTACCCAGACTATCAGTTATACAAGCAACCATTAAGCTTATTCTTTGTATTAATGGATGTAATTCTAAGGTAGAAATGTTCATTTGTAGATTTATAACTTAGTATTTATATTTAAAAATCAACTACTCAAAAAACATTTGACAATTCACTGCGTACCTGATACAGAACTACGGATGTAAACTGACAAAATAACTGCAGTGAAAGAGAGGAAGACAAACTGTTCTGCATTACAGTAAGTATAACATTGCAAAGAGTATTAAAAACAAACCAAACAAACAAAAAAACCCACATGGGAATCACCAAATGAAGAAGTTTACCAGAAGAAAGAAAAATTCTGAAAGTATTCAAAATGGGAAAAAGAGTACTTATCAGTCCAATGAAAAGTCAAACAGGCAAGTGAAAAAATAAATACGCTGCAGGCTCTGAAGAGCCATTTGTGTAAACGTGCAGAGGGTAAAAGGAGAGGCAGGCCCTGTATCTCAAGACTAAGATAGCTTCTCTTTCAACTACAGACATTAGGAAGCCTTCAGCCAAAACAGAAATTAAAAAAATAAATACTAAAATTAAGAGGGCTGACAGAAGATAAACAGAAAATACAGTCACTGTAGAAGCTCAGCTGTTTCTACATTTGTTTTCAAAGATGGAAAGATCTTCAAAAGCGACCCTCTTGCAGCTAGTTGACTCAAAGCAGATGTTCTACCAAATTCAAGCTGAAAAGGGTTAAGCAGCCAGTGTTCACTGTTGTAAGGAGCTTAAGTCCTGCCCAAGGTATTCAAATTTCCTCAGTTCCACGGAGATAAGTTCTTTAAGTTTTACAGAGCTACTAGATAGGTCCACCTAGAGGACGTAAGCAGTAAAACAAAGCGGTATTTACTCACAGTAATATAAAATGATTAAATGAAAAAAATCCCCTATGTTTTACATTTTTATTAACGGGCTCTCAAACGATTATTTCTACTGGGGAATAAAACCTTGGTATTATAACAAATACTTATTCATAAATTGATCATCTCATAGTTCACAGATGTCAGCACACAAAACATGCTCATAGAGGCCACCCCTGCAGCACCCTCGCTGCCTGAAGCTTACAACATGAGTGCAATTCCTAATGGGAGATATGATAAAGATCTTTGTGTCACTCTGGGCTTTATTTTAAGCAGTGCACTCTCAATCTTGCATACTATAAATAGGACACAAGATGGTAAAAATTTAAAACAAAAAAAAAAAGGTAGTAGTGCTTTATACATGTAGCAGCAACATGGAACTGTGTTAAGACTTCAAAACAACTTGTGGAAATTTTCTGTATGCTCAGGAATAGACACTGAAAACCACTGTGTGCAGCTAAATACAAGATGGTACCACCACCTCCTGAGGGCACTGAACCACACACCATTGCTGGCTTGGAATTTGAAAAACAAAACATAAATAATGATTTTCTGCTATCTCGGTTTCTGGCAATTGCTGTGAAAACTGCAAATATATTTTGATAGAAACCACAAAGACAGGACATATCCATTTACTAGGAGTCATGCCTCTTTCCTCCCCTTTTGCAAAGCTCAGTAGGACTGGCATTAGTATCAGTTTATTACAAAAGTAGCTAACTTACAGTTCAACTTTACTAATCAACTAATCAATACGTAAAGATAATTTTCAATCACATATTTGATAGAACAATCCTTGTTATTGGGTTCCCAGTGAAAGATGCCTAAACCAGCATAACTGTGTAATATACTTGAACAAAAAATTCACAAGCTAGCATCGCTGTTCAATTTGATTCTCAGTCAAATGTCTAGATCCAGCGTAGTGCTGGATTAGCTGCTAATACCATGGGTTTCCTTCAGTACAAGCTGCCGCCAATTCAGCTGAGCCATCCTTAACAAGAACTTCCACTGCCAGCTACCTCAATCTGCTGAAAGTAAATCTCATCAGAGTGACAGAATAAAACCAGCACAGATGAAAATCTTCATATTATGGCTTTCATTTTTGTTGAAGTCAATTTTACTGATTGAATGAATTTTATATTCCTCAATATGAAAAAGCCTATATGCTTCAATAAAAACTAGAGGGAGCAACACATTAAGTGCATTTTGTAATTGACTTTCGTTTTCAGGCCAGCCACCCAGGGATAAGATCTTATTATTACTCCAGTGTTTCACATCCTTCAAAAGGTATACAATTTATATTGTTGATACCACTCAAATCAGGAGATAAGCTAAAAAAAAAAAAACAACCCAGGACAACAACCAAATACAAGAACAAAATCTACATTAAATCAGTCTTACATAACTAGTAAACATCTCTAATTTTGAATCCTACAGTCAGTAGGATTACTGTAGTTTAGTTAGGAGAGCAAGGTCCAAGAATATCTTGCAAGATATTGAAATATTCATCTTTATTTTAAAGATGCATACTCACACTGACACAGAATTAATGTATACATTATGCTATCTTTAAAAATAAAAAGGTGAACAATGTAGATCTGACGTCCTATAAATATGTAAAGATTTAGTCTCTTCCAAAGCCATTCATCACAAGGAATTGAGTTCCTCGTGAAAAATAAGTGTGTGGTATTACAATCTGAAACCAAACTTCATAAACCCAAAAAAGAAAGAGAAGACAAATTAAAGAGCAAGACAGCCAATAACTGTGGTTTCAACACAAACAAGAAGTTCATAGACGCAAAGAATGGTTGAGGTGGGGAAGGACCTCTAGGTCCATCTGCTACAACCCTTGTTCAATCAGGGACACCCAAAGCAGGTTGCTCAGGCCCACGTCCAGGCAGGTCCCAAAGATCTCCAAGGAGGACACCCTACTGCCTCTCTGGGCAACCTGTGCCAGTGCTCCATCACCCTAACAGCACAGAAGTATTGCCTGGTGTTCAAGCAGAACATCCTCTCACCTTGGCACTAGAGGCAGTACTAAGAGCTTGACTCTATCCTCTTTGTGCCCTCCCTTCAGGCATTTATATATGCTGATGAGCTCCTCACTAAGCCTCCTTTCTCTAGGCTGAACAGACCCAACTCTCTCAGCCTCTCCTCATAGGAGAGGTGCTTGATCAACTTGTTGGCCTTCCACTAGACTCCTGCCACATCTCTCTTGTACTAGAGAGCCCAGAAATGGATACAAGACTGCAAGTCTCACCAGTGCTGAGTGGAGCAGAAAGATAAAATCTCTTGACCTCCTGGTGAAATTTTGCCTAATGTTGCCCAGGATGCTATTAGTCTTTTAACAGGGCATATTGATAACTCATGTATAACTTGGTGTCTACCAGGACCTCCAGGTCCTTTTCTGCAGAGCTGCTTTCCAGATGGATTGCACCCAGTATGACTGAGGTTGTTTCTTCCCAGGTGAACATCCCTGTACTTCTCTTTGTTGAACTTCATGAGATTTTTCCAAGGTCCCTCTGAATGGCTGCGTGGCTCTCTAGTGAGTCAGCCACTACCCCCAGTTTTGTGCTATCAGCCACTTACTGAGGCTGAGCTCCAACAAACAAGTGGACTATTGTTCCAATAACTATGACACAATATTAATTATGGATTAATATTCTTTATTGGTAAATCCTTAGCTGCTGCAACTATACTTCACAGATACAACAGCATCACAAAAATGCAGTACTTAAGTTACACAGAAATACCAGTTGCACTGCAATAGATCCTAAGAATTATGTCACCAGAGAAAAATAGGATTTAGGTACATTTCTTTAGAAGTGTGTATTACAGGTAGATATTTCTGTCAATACCTCATGCTTGCTGGGACTAACAAGACAGCAGTGCAAAATAAAATGAAATATTCACTGGGAGTTATTAATCAAGTATTAATAGTCTGAGTTTCAGTTTCTCTTAAAGTCACAACGTAACCCAAGAGGAAGGAACTGTCAGGATACACAGGATTGAAATTGGTGGCAAAATAAAATTCAGTATCATCCTTCCCTTGTTTTGAAGAAATAATTCAATGCTGTTATCCAAAAATTTATTTCAACTACAAATATCAAAATTACATGCATACAGTATTTTAGTGCCATTATTGGCTCGCCATTCTAAATTAATATCACCACTTCACATTTCAAGTACTAAAAGAACATCAAGCAAAACACAGCTTTCTTATACGTATGGGCATTTTGATTCTTCACCATTGCTCTATGACATGCTGTATTTTACTTTTGTTTGCTTTGATAATAGATTCAAGACATTTGTTTGGAAGTGACTTAAATTGACTGACAGTCATTTAAATTTCCTGTTATCTTTTGTGATTATCCAATTTATTCCTTCTGGATAAGAATATTAAAACCTAGGTATTTATTTTAAAGATTTAGCATTTCTGCTACTTTAAGCTCTGGTAAGAGCTGCTCAGAAGTAAAATGTCAGCATTTAATGTTAGTGTGCAATTTTCATTAATCCAAAGCTCTCAATTGTATTAAACACAAGAAATAACAATAATCCTCTAATATTCTACTGAAGTTTTCAAGTTTTCAGAAGCAAACATTGCCAAATTGACTACTACACTCCAGCTGACTTTTCCAGCCAACCTTCTGCTTCTGAAAAATCTGCACATGATTTGTGCATCTTCATGTAGAAATGCACAAGACATTTGGCAACAGGTCTCCATAACCTTCTAAAATCACTTCTTCCACTCTCTTTGAAACCATCAAGAAATTGTACTGCCTTTTCTAGAACCCTTATTAGTATCCTAACATAGTTCATATTTAATTAATATAAGATAACCTAAAGAGTTGGAAAAACAGACAATTAACAAGCTTATTCATGATGGCAACCGTGATGCAATAATTAATTGTAGGGAGTACATCTGGAAACAATTACACATATGCTAGTCCTTTTCTTTGGCATCACAGTAATTGGCATGGTTTTTGCAACCTGAAGTCACTTCACCTGGAAAAACCCATTCCCCTGCCAAGGTGTCAAGTATCTTCTTCATTAATGCTTTAATGTGGAATATACATAACTTATTCACTGAAGTACCTGAAAAGAAGTAACTTGACCTCCACTGTAGGTTAATATATAAATGAAACTTAAAAATACAAGCAAAAAAAAAAAAAAAATCCTATTTCAATACTCAGCTTCTACTGAAAATAAAATAAAAAAAAAAACAACTTGTAATACAAAGTCTACATTTTTAAGGTAAGCTTCATATGTAATTCTGTTCTTGGTTTGAATACTAAGTGCAGGAATGCTTTTACAGAGATAGCTTAGTGCAAGCATATGCATCTCAAGTAGTAGAACAAACAGGGTAAATTTATTTAAAATAATAACAAAATCAAGCCATTAATGAATACCAACCCTCCGTCCTCCCAATCCTCCTAACATTTTTCTGTGGCTTCTTTCTAAGTTTTCAAAGATACTGAAAAAGGACCTGCACACATTGTTATTCAAAGAACAGAATTTAATTTTGGAGTGTGGAAAAAAAAGATTTTTTTCTTTTCTTTTCTCAGCTATATATTCAAGGCTGGGACAGATGGAAAGGCAAAGGAGAAGGAAGACCAGAGCAAGAATTAATTAAATTGTATTGCAAAATTCTATACTTAGCAATAATAATTACTCTACATACCCAGTATTCATCACTACAAGTCTCTTTTCTCATCCTATTGAATTTTCTGATTTGTTCACTATGATACTCTTAAGCCATCAGTTACCTTTGCCATGAAGACACATAAGGATTTGTTCCATTTCAGTAGCTTTATGGCCCAAAGAACATGCTATGCATAAGGTTTGTTTGGAAAGTGACACACGACTTAACATTTGTGGCACAGTTATTACGAAGCTTTTCCATAAAGTGAATGCTTCTACCAGTAAGTGAATTACAAATTCTTCAGGAGATTTCAGGGAGAAACTAGAAGGCTTCTTGCAGGACAAAGGGAAATGGTTTTAAATTGAGGGAGGGGAGATTTAGGTTGGATGTGAGGCGGAAATTCTTTACCAAGAGAGTGGTGAGGTGCTGGAACAGGCTGCCCAGAGAGGTTGTGGGTGCCCTGTCCCTGGAAGTGTTCAAGGCCAGGTTGAATGGGGCCTTGGGCAGCCTGGTCTAGTATTAAATGGGGAGGTTGGTGGCCCTGTGTGTGTGCCCCTGTGGCAGGGGGGTTGGAGATTCATGATCCTTGAGGTCCCTTCCAACCCTGGCCATTCTGTGATTCTGTGAAGGCTTAAGCTGCCTCTCTTGCTACCTCCCGTACATTGCCCCTCATTTGGTATTACTTCAGTCTGTTCAAGCAGTCATTAGGCCCAATCTTTTAGGTAAGTAAAATAAGAATATGAAAAATTGTGTTAAATAGTAAGACTGCAGTACACATTTCTAGTCAATTACAAAATTTACAAATATACCCACACGCATTAATGAAATTTCACATGCAATAGAAAATAGCATGTTAATATGATGCCAGTGAGAATAATTTTGCAAATTAGAAAATTAAGTATTGCCACCAAAAAAAAAACTACCCCAAAAGCCAATAGCTAAGAAGTCATTCTGAGTTCTTCAAATCACAACATACAGATCCGCTGCTATAAACAGTCAAACAGTGTTGTAACAAATAAAAGCAGCTTTCTAAAAAAGCTCAACAAATCAGGAGGACATGAATGTCAGGAAATAAAACACTTTTGCTAAAATCATATTTAATTCAAATATTTAGCAGTGCTGTCTAATCATGTCACGTTTATGAAAAAAAAAATACTCATTTCAGTTAATTGAGCTCAATTGCTTTAGAAAATGAATTAAAAACTGGGAATGCTTTCCATATGTCATTTATAAGTTATAGAAGAAATACAGTTGCAGTTACTATCAATATGAAATAAGTTCCATCATTAGCCACTAATCATAAAATAGACTCTGAGTTTCTTATTCACAAATTCTACTTCACAACAGGAATGAGATTATGATAGTTCACATCCAAAGAGTGTATCACAATTTGTCCATATTAACATGAGATTTAAGCAATTTGCCCGTGTACTTCCTGCTGGTATTACTATCCTACCTTCTTAAAAAGAAACTATTAAGAATTACCTCTGAATGTTTTTCTCTGTGTCTAGGGAATGATGTCTAGAGCCACAGTAATCTATCCAGGTCTGTCAGGTGACAGCTCAAATAAGACAACACACCACTTTTCTTCTTCCCTCTGCTGTATTCTGTTTCTTCTCTTTGGCAATTTTCAGATGTGCAATAAGGGGAAATACTCTATTTACAGACCATTCTGTTGAGATCAATTTCAAAGACATTAAGAAGGAGTAACACAATCATCATGCACTTTGCTACAGTTGAAAAAATCAACTCAATGATTTATCTAGAGATAATATTACAGAGATAATACCACACAAAGAGATGACTTGCCGGCATAAGCAATCATCAAACTGAATGATAGTCATCAATACAAAAAGTTTACATCATCTGAAGATCACTACTAATTACAACAGTAATTCAAAGGAGCCAACTTGACATCCAATTTCTTATATACAATCTGATAGTTTTAAAATATTTTTATATGATTGGCAGGAGACATTCAACATTTTTGATACCAGGAAGAACATACTTGAACAAAGGTGATGAGGCACTGGAACAGGTTATCCAGAGAAGCTGTGGGTGCCCCATCCCTGGAGGTGTTCAAGGCCAGATTGGATGGGGCTCTGGGCAACCTGAGCTGGGGGGTGGCAGCCCTACCTTTGGGATGGTGATGCAACTTGGTACCCTTTAAAGTCCCTTCTAACCAAAGCCATTCTATGAGTCTATGAACTACTTTTTCATTATGTTCCAAGAATTGATATGGAGACAAGAATCAGCACTTCTGGGCCAAAATGAGCTAATTTTGCCCGGTGTTTCCCCTCCCCTCCCAGCACTCAATCATTTCATATGCAAAGCAACACTAATTCTCATTTTTACCATTTCTCCCCCCTTATATGCTAACCTGTTTAAAAACATAGTTGCTCAATGTAGTGAAGTACATTTGTTTTTACAGGAAAGACCGAAGTGCTAGATTTAGCAATTCTCTTCAGTTCTGACATACCTATTTTTCTCTTACATCCTCATTTGTGTCTCATGAAATTTTACTCCACATCCTACTCTCACATTAATTTTTGTTCTCATAACCTACTTTTAAGCAAATTCCAAAGTAAAAATATTAGACTGGACACAGTTCTTCCAGCAGGTTTACAAAATGGAAAAACAATACTGAGAGATTGAAATGAAGACTGAAAATACCATCTGCTTTCAACAGGCTGGATAAACTTTCCTATTAAAAAAAGGCAAATTTTTTTACTAGAAAAAACAATCGTAGGCTTTATGTTTATTTAGATACAGAACCTCACCCAAATTAAACTAGTCTTAAGCATACATTATCTGTACATACTGTATTTAACATAGGTAGGCTCTACATAAAAGAGCCTACCTCTACAAAGCATTTAGCATTGTGCAACAGACTAACATTCCCTCCTACTTAGGAGCAGAGTTAGGCAGGCTCCTCTGAGAGCTACCATAAAAAGTAGAATATGAAAAAGGAAAATCACTCCTCACTTGAGGGGCTTACAGCAAGCCGAGCCAATGCTACAGAAGAGAGAACAGCACATCCTAGTACTGAGATCACTGCCTTGGCTGTGCTCACTCAGGAGAAGATGACAAAAATTTTCCCACTCTTGTTTTAACGTGTTATTTCTATATGAGCCACGTATTAACTAGTCATTGCTTCTTCCAGCAAAGCTCTGGAACAGGAAAATACTCAGTATATGCTGCCATCTATCAGAAAGTCAAGAATTTTCCATTTCAAAGCAGGGAACAAACGGGGAAATGGGGAGAAGTTGGAGAGGCTTTTGTACAAACACAGCAGCCTGTCACTCAGCTGTAATTTCAAAAACAAAAGCTACTAAATAAAACCCACAAGGAAAAAAAGATGTTTAAAAAAATGAAACCTACGGCCAAGTACAGAAAACAAAGAAGGCGTGATTTGGAAGGCCAAGAAAACCGCCTCTGGCATGTGGCATAAACAAGAAACTTTCTTCAAACAATCAGAAAAGAATCTTCCAGAATGTGAAGAAGTGATAAAGCAAGACAAGAAAGGAACACTTAAGACAGACGAAACCAAAGTAAAAGAATTAGTTACATTTTTCACACAGGAGAAACTAAGCTCCCCATAAAAGTGCCAGAGTTGTTCTTTATAGCCAAGAGAATTGTATAAACTGTCTCAAAGCAACAGCAGTACAAGGGATTTATTTGGCTGGGCTGGTAGGAGTAAACTGCAATAAAATCACTAGTCATATTAGAATTTATTCAATAACTCTGAGGAAATAAGTAAAAAATCAGTAGTATGACATGACTGCATACATCCCACAAACTGCCTTTTGTACTACAGGAACGATATCTGATAAGTGGTGACCCTAGCTGTTAAGAAGTGCTCTGCTTTTGTTGTTGTAAGAACAGAGCATGAAGTTTAGCTTCTATATTGAATGAGTCATCATGTGTGATAATGAAGAACAAAATTAACATATATAGGAATATATAAGATATACTGTGAAAGTGTTAGCATCACCTCTGTAAAGGAAAGGAAAGTCTTGCCAATTTACTGCAATCAAGTAATACCAACAAGATTCATAGTCTTGAAAAATAAATCCCATACTTAAAGTCCTTTTAAAGAAGCCCAATTGTCTTGAGACAAAACAGAGTCCTCTTGACATACTATTAATGGGTAGGAAGATGTAGAATATAAGAAGATTATATATTCATAACCACATATACATCAGCTATCTGAAAAAGAAAGTGAATAACAGGGATAATTTGTAATTGATACAAAATTATTCAGGATGGGCAAAATCAGATTAAAGTGGATTGCTTAGAAAGCCCCTAATAGCCTGTCTGAGATACAAGATTGCAATTGAAATCCAGCACGTTAATTGCAATGTGATTCTTGCAGGAAAGATAGCTATAGAGACAAGGATCAGGCTTTAATGAAATGCTACCTCTCAAGAAGAGGCTGGAGATCCACCCAGTGATTTTAAGAGCTGTCAGCTCAGCGGCACCCAAAAAGGCATCACTGCTGAACTTCGCATGGTCTGGAAAGCCAGTTTTCCTCTCCCAGCTCAAAACGTGCCCTAAGGCCTGTATGCAAAGGACAACCAAAATGTGGAACCATCTGTAAAACCAGAGGCTAGAATGAGTAAGACTTGAGTTTAAAGAGTGGGGGGAGGAGACTGCATGAGAACTGGTGCAGATAAACGAGAAAGCTGAGTTAACAAGCAATACTGAAAATGATGCTGAATAGTATTTCTGTAGTCATCACTTCTCAAGCTGTAAGAAATTAATAGCAACTTTACTGAAATGCAAATTTTGTTCAGCAAAAGAAACAAATGAAGCTTTAAAAAAAATTCTGAATCTCCTTACCACAGAGTATTTGGGACAGCAAAAAAAACCCATTCATATATGAAGAACAAAGTGCTAATATATATCATGAGTGGTTGAGATTTATTTTTTAGCTCAGAACTCCAGAAAAGGAAAAGGGACAGAACATCCTACTCTTCATAGTTACTCTATTTGATTATGTTTTTCCTGAAGGTCTTCACATTCATCACATCTCTTTGGTCTGCCTAAGACAGCGATATTGAAGATATACTTTAGAAGATCACTGATTGCAAGGTGGAGTTGATCTCTTCTCACACATAACTAGGGATAGGGCAAGATGTAATAGCCTTAAGTTGCACCAGGGGAGGTTCAGGTTGTGTACTAGGAAAAGTTTCCTCTCAAAAAGAGTGGCGATGCATTAGCACAGGCTGCCCAGGGAGGTGGTGGAGTCACCATCCCTGAAGGCATTCGAGAAACATGGAGACGTGGCACTGAGGGACATGGTTCAGTGGGCATGAGGAGAAAGGCTGACTGCTGGACTGGATGATCTTAAAGGGTTTCTATGAGAATTATCTTCAATAATTCTATGATTAAAAATATAAAAATAACTTTTAAATCTCCATTTTTTGTGCAATTAAGATTGAGTTATAAATTAACACCATGACTTGGACTAGATATCCTCAGAGCAGCCTTAATGTCATTTCCATCACAGGAGTGTGAATGCAAGTGCAATAATAGGACATATAACATTACAATAAAAATCTTATTCCTGAATTTGAGAACAGACAATAATTGTTTTGAAAATGATATATTTCTTTAATGAAAACAAACTGATATTTTTTGAGGCTTTTTACCCCTCCACCTATTAAAAAATATGTTAAATAGATAATCATGTCATAGCACAGAACCTACACTTCCCATTCACTAATTCAGCAACAAACAAAAAAGCCATTTATTATTCTCAACAGGAGGATTTCCATACCCCAGAGTAAACTTTAATTACTAATGGCACTTCAGATCAAACCAAACTTCCAATCAAAGTCAAGTTACTGTACTTCTTATAAAATACACTTTAAAACTACATGGACTTACATCCTACATTACATCACAGCAAGGTTAATATTGTAATTCACTGATCTTTCCAACAAGAAGCTTCCCAACAACACTGAAAGCAACATTTGGGAAGAGAACTAAAAGTCTTCGTTTCACAGGCAGTTTACTCAGCCCTTGTTCATGTGTATATAAGGGGGAAAAGCTTTAATTCCCAAAGCACGAAAATTAATTTCCCTGCAGGAAGAACATTTACATATAAAAACTGTGCAACCAGATGAACAAAGGAAAATCAGACATTCAGCTCCCCAAAGAGTGCTGAAAACACTTGCTTCAGCATGCAGTGTGATGCTGATTCCTAAGTATGGTAGACAGTGAGTTAGAATATATTAGTTGCAGTCTTTAATAAAGCCCTGCATAAACACTGCATAGCCTACCTGCTTTGATGCACTGACAGCAGTATAAACGCGTGTAAGCAACCAACTCTATGATAGTTTCTACTTAGGACTTCTGCCTCATCCCAAAAACCAAGTGGCATTTTGATTTGTACATAACACGTGATACGGCAAGACAAAGGAGCACAGAATAAAAAAAATCTACTTCAAATAGATTACATTTAGATACAGAATGAGGGACAGACAGGCCAAAGAAGCAGATCATATGCAATAGTAAGATCAAAGCATCAGCATGCTGATGAGTTCACTCCAAGAAAAGAAAAAAAGGATTAAAAAAGAAAAAAATAAAACAAACCCAGAAAAAAAACCAACCTGAAAGTTCCATGTGTTTATACAGTCAATGGAAAGGGAAAGGGCAATGTTAAAGAAAATAGTTCACAAACAGCGATTTAGGAAGTTTAACACGTGTGAAGTGGCATGTTAATTTGACTGTGGGAGCAAGGACCTTCATGTTCAGTGTATTAGCCAATAAAATCTAGCTAGATCTAAATATTTTTAGTGGTTTCATCCCATTAAAAAAATCAGAATCAATGCTTTGCAGCTACGCTATATCGTGAATATATGCAAACACAGATCAGCACATATCAAGGCTTACTGAATTATCAGAGACATGATTTCTTTGAATCTGTTTTTCACTTGCTCCAACTTAAGATCACTATTTCTTGCCTTAACTACCAGAGACACAGAAAAACAACTCCCCTCCACTTTGCTTCAGTTGTTCGTATATTTCTGAAGTTACATTCCCTTTCAGTTATCTCCTCTGTAGGCTACGTGATCTCTCCTTTGCTTTCCTATCCTCCCCTCCACATGGCTTGTAGTATTTTTTGATATCTCAGGTGGTTTGCACTCACTGGATATAATTTCATACATGCACTTGATTATTCTAAAAATAGAGTACACTCATGAACTTAAAATCTTTTTTTTACTATTTTATACAATGTATTTGAAGTGATTTGTGAAAAAACAAGAACTTGTATATTCCAAAATCCTCTATTGCCTTTAACAAGGGTTGAATTTACTCTGCATAACTTGTTCAGACTCTTGCTCTACTAAAATGGATTGGAGACAACTCATTTTCACAGTCTAAAATTCCCAGCACTGCAAAAATCACAGACATTTCATTTTCAACAGACAGACTCCAGGTTTCTAGTAGTAGTTACTTTCCATACTTGGAAAACAAATCTTAAAGAACTTTATAACCTGACAAGATTTAAACAGTCTCATTCCTCAGATATTAAAGATCCGATACCCAACCACGGATACACTTATAAACATACAGATATCTAATATAATTTATGGGAAAAGATGTTGACTAGACCTCAGGCTCAGCTACATACCACAGGGCCCGCTATACACTTCTGCCAACAACCTTACAGTGGAAACTTCCACCACACATTACTAAATGTAAAGGAATTCTGCTCTATTTTTAGAGCACCTCTAACAAAAGGTCCTGCAGCTGAGGATGCATCTATGTGCTGCTTTCACAAGGAGAGAAATCAATTGCACAGCAACTGCGGAGATTCAGTTTCCAGTCCTTTCCAGCATGATCAATTTGTGGCAAGAAAGAATACTAACAGGATTGTCCTCGAGCAAGGACATAAGAATTAGCAAATTATTATTGAGTCATTTAATAAAACCAATATGGAAGAAGGAAATCAAGGTGCTTTTGAAAGCCAATGAATTACAGATAAGCTCTTACAATGTGAGAAGCTTACTGGAGAGTACACAGCAGGGTAATCACCTATTGGTCTTAGAATAATACCCACATTTTCTTTTAAATGAAGCAAATACGTCACTAAAATACAGGCAATGTATCAATAAATGTATGAACTTTCTAAACACTCCAGTTTTTCCTTGAAAAAGGCAAACAGTTTTTTGAGTTTCCTTGTTGCCTTCTGAGGATGAAGAAACCAGCAGCAACAGGACTCAAAAAACCCCAAACACACACACACACACACACACACACACAAAGCCCACAAACAAAACCAAATCCCAAAACAAAACAAAAAAAATAACCTTGTGAAGCCAGTAGGCATGGTGGTTTGGGAACAATCCAAACACTGACAAATACACTTTTAACTTCTAGAAATATTGTTTCGTAACTATAAGCATCACAAAACATCACAGGATCCATTATCTAACAATATAAATCTCTTTACTCATCCTGTGTGTGTGTGTGTGTGTGTGTGTATACACATATATATTTCCTAATAAGAACTTGATTAGAAATTATAATGAGTACTAAGTCAAGTTATTTAAAGATTTAAATTTTAGGTACAACAGTTGTTTAAATGAGGAATAGTGGCATCAATTTTCACTACTCATAAAAAACAAACAAACAAAACAACAACAAAAACCAACCTAGGAAACAGAATAGAGAACTAAGCCAGGATCAATTTACACAACAATATACAAATGGTTATTAAGAAAATATTGCCACTTCCTTAAAGGAAGATAATTCTTTATTATCTATTGAAATATTTCAGAAGTTACCTGTGTATAGTTGCAAGTGTTCACTCATTCTAGAAAACAGTGCAAATGTAGATATAGAAATCCTGCTGCCAACATTAACTCCTCAGGCATTCTGAGTACTTCTTCTCCCAAAAGGGCATCAGAGGAGATTAGTTTTAATGGAACTTGAACATCACTTGACTACATATCAGTGTCTATAGTAACTGAGGTTGACCAAAGAGGTCAGTCTCCAGGATGTTCCTGAGAGAGGAGTGAGTGGCTACAGCAAGGAAGCAGGTACAGAAATCTCCCAAAAGGACAACAACATGGCCTTACTAAAATCTAAGCAAGACACAGCATATTTGATGTCCCTTTTTTGCATGAGATGTGGTAGAGTGAGAAAATATGTAATTAGTTGAATCAGGGAAGAAAGGCTTGAGTGTAAGATCGCACCAGTGACATGTTTGGCATTGGTATTAATTTCAGAGATTAATGATCAACTGTCATAAAAAGATTACACAGAGATCAAAAAAGGAAATCAAGTATGGGATCAAGTATGAAGTCATATGAGAAATGATCCAGTATTTATAAAGCAATAATTTGGACATAACCTAGAGAAACCCCAACAAACCATGTGAGTGCAATAGAAAGGCTATTTCTATGAAGAAAGGCTAAGTGATCTGGGTCTGTTTAGCCTTGAGAAGAGAAGACTGAGAGGGGACCTGATCCAGGTCTATAAATATCTAAGGTGTGGGGGGCAAAGTGGCGAGGCCAGACTGTTTTCAGCAGTGTGCGGAGACAGGACAAGGGAAAACGGCCAGAAGCTGGAGCATAGGAAGTTCCGCACCAATGTGCACAAGAACTTCTTTACGGTGAGGGTGACGGAGCACTGGAACAGGCTGCCCAGGGAGGTTGTGGAGTCTCCTTCTCTGGAGATATTCAAGACCCGCCTGGACGCCTACCTGTGTGACCTGGTGTAGGGATCCTGCTTTGGCAGGGGGGTTGGACTCGATGATCTCTGGAGGTCCCTTCCAACCCCTACGATTCTGTGATTCTGTGAAAACATGACCAGTCCTCACCCTTCCTCTCAAATCACTGTACTTCATCATCCAGCTTACGGTTAAAAAGCTAGACAAACTCTGGAGCAGAAATCAAGCTCATAAACTAACAATTAGTTCAGTGTACAGATGATCACTGAAACACTTCAGGGCTACTCTAGCACAACTAAGCAATTATTTTATTCTTCTAAGACCTCTCCCAAACTAACAGACTGCTCTTCCCAGGTTTTCTCTTCCAATATTAGTTTAAGATATTATATCTTCTAGGAGCCATCACAACAGAAGGTGTATTCCTATTTCCCTTCAGTTTTGCTCCAGTCTTTCTTCCTCTGCATTGCTTTCCATTTCATGCATCTTCAACCATCTTAATTTCTCCAAAGCAGGAAATCTCCTGTGTTAAACTCACTTCTTCCATCAATTTGTCTCTTCTTATTTTACTTCTTTTTATAGCAGATTCAACCCCCCTGATACCACCCTAATATTAAAAAATAACAAATCTAACGATCTCTACAAGTTCCCTGCTAAGAAAAACAAAGATTAGAATGAAATTCTGCATTTTAAAATAGCATCCCTAAGAGCACATCCTAAATTGCCTCACATTCAACACAGACATCAACACATCAACACATTATTATTGCTCACACATTAGTTTAGAATTTATTTCCATAGTCAGTAGTAATCAAGATCTCTATATTTTTTATTTTTTAGTGGGACCTCAAAAACTAATAAACAAACAAAACTACAACAACAACAAAGCAGCAAATTCTAACACCTAATCTTAAGCCAGTTACAAGATCCTTCTTCACATGGAATGAATCCAAGGTGACAGCCTAAGGCACTGGTAGCAACTTCCTCAAGGCATCATTTTTCTTTCAAAAGCAAGATTGAACACAGTTAGCAATGTGGGAACAGGTTTTTGTTTATACAGTTCAGTGAGAGGACCACAGGGATCCAAAGAGCAGATCGAAACAGTAGCCTGAAGGTGATGGTGATTCTGATGCAGATGGGAAGAGATTCTTCACCTCCTGAACTGAGGGATTCGGTGTATTTTTAAGCAGCATCACAATTTTGCACTGCATTTAACACTGAAAACGTGTTTAGTAAAGAAGAGGCAATCTAATGAGGTTATTACACTTTAAGCATTAGGATCAACCATATCTGGACAGCTGCTATGGTGAACTCAAGGGACTTAGCATGCTACATGACATTTCTTTAAGTAGCTCTATTGCCTAAGGTGGTGTCACTGGCAGCAGCTGAAAGTCCTACAGATTTAGATTATATATCTCATTATTAGTACCTGGCTGGTGAGCAGGAACAGACAAATAGAGACATTCTTATGACAAGAAGCTCCTTTTGGAAATATTTTGTAGTAAGTTACAGAAGCTATATGAATGATTTCATTTGCATTTCTATTTTGCAAAACACAGGCAATCTTGTTAAAAAATACAAAAGCATTAAAAAACCAGTAGGAAGCAATACGCAATTACAGATTGTTAACAAAAGAATGAAGAAGCTGTCAAACGTGCTTGAAATGATGAGCTTCACTTTAAAAGCAGCTGCAGAGAAAAACCAAGTATGTCCTTTCTAAAAGCTGTCACAATAGAAGGCACTTGAAATAACACACGAATCCCTAGCGAGGATTTTTGGAGAGATATTTAAGGTGCAAGCACAGCTGAGGCACCACGAAGAAAGCTTCAAACACGTCAGGTTCCATCTTGTGCTATGGTTAAGCTGGTTTCTGCATGTAAGCTAAGTTTAAAAGCCAGTCCAGGTTTCTAATATACAGTGTGTCAGCACAGGTATCACTTCTGAAATAACCTCATAGCTTCAGGTACCTAAAAAATTAATTTCCTTAGGAATTCTAACTCAAAACCCCAGCCTATCTTCAATAATAACTTGAGCGTTGTTGACATGGAGGTTCAGGAAGATTTTTTTGGCAGGCTAACCTAAAGCTCAATTTACAGTTTAGCTACATCTACCACACTGCTCAGTTAGGTCACTTTAATTGAGTATAAAGCAACTTAAGCTGTACTGACTGCTGACAGACACAAAGACTAATCTGTAGGCGCTTTTCAAAAACTCACTTGCTGTCTGAAGTGATGTGATTTATTCTTGGCTCTGAAATCAGGACAGAGCTCTGGAGCTGATGGAGTAATAGATTGAGAACCAGAACGTAAACGTTCTGCTTCCGTTCATAATAGATAGCAGCAACACAACAAGGTCAAAATAGCATTCTTGAGAAGTCAGTTACTACTGTAGTCATTACTGTTTCTTGAATCATCTTCCAGCTAGACAGCTCTAGATGGAGATGTTAAACATGCAAACTTTTATTGCCATGTTCTCACGTAATAAAAGACAGTGGTATACAACCCAGAGCACTCAAACTATTCAAGTGGCACTCTGGAGTTTGAGAGGAAGTTGGGTGGGAACCTTGCTGGAATGCACTGAGATTTCTATGATGATTAAATAACCACCCATTCCTCTACTGTATTTGGAAGCAGGGATAAAGCTGCAGCTTTATCTCAACACTGCCTATTAGGTAATCTTGAACAGTTATAGGACACTGTTGTGGTGGGAACATCTTTTAAGTAGGAATAGCATCCTCCTGTCATGCCTTAGCTTGAAATAGTGGTGTTCAAAACATCTAGATGCTATATTTAGTAGCTGAAGATTGTTATGTTTTCAGTGACTAAGCAGAAATGAAAGATGATCATTGCTTCCCAAACTAAAAACTGCCTGAGGCAAAGTTTTTTCCTTCTAAAAATATTAGTAGTTTTCCTTCTTTAATGATGCTTCACTAACAAGCGGAGCTGAGTGAATTAACTAATCCTGAATTAACACAGGAATAACACAGCACACAGTACTTCAGTCCTGCAAGTTGTAGTATTTTTTCTGCAAAGATAATTCTGAGTTCCAGCAACTACATGGGAGCAGCCAAAATATGAAGGTACAAACCAACCACAAACTTGGTCGTTTTGAGTTAATTGCCACCTTCAGTTCACAGAGTATTGATCATTCCAATAAGCATGATGCAAGCTCGTTAAAGAAGACAGTGTTGTAATTTGAGGCTTATATTATGCAACATGTGTTAATTAGCCATTTCACTGCACAGACTGACTTCACTAGCTGCAATCCGTGTGTGACTACAATGAAGTAGCACACTTTAACGCATGGTTTTCACAATTAAATATTTTTAGACTGAAAGTACCTTATGAGAAAAACAGCTTCAAGAAGTTTACTGAGACTCTTTTCTGACAATTTTAGTATGCCATTCATGTGTCACACTGAAGTGTTCAATATTAAAAACTCTAAATGAGATTCGGTATAAATTTGTCTAGACTACCATTTCTTGATTATTACTCCTTATGTATCAAAGCATTGCAACACTCAAGAGGCTTTTCCAAGCCCTTGCTATTTTCAAGAATAAGATGTAATAGTAGCTGACAATCTTCATTATTTTTAAAAATATCAAATGCTTTATGCAAGGAGAACATATTAAAGCAACTCATTTGAAACAAAACGAATAAATAAAACAGTAACAAGCCCCAGTAAGCAACAGTAGTTCAGCTGGAAAAGTAGAAAGCCGTAGTGCAGCTCGATTCCACATGGGGGATCCAAGCACAACACTTAACAGCTCTGGCACAGAAAATCACTGAGGATAGACAAAGTTCTGGAAGAAGTTCAACGTCTTTCCAAAGGGCTGTATCCAGTCAGACAAAGCATCTTTTTGATTATCACATGAGTAAGAATTACAGGTAGGCTAACTGAACTGATTAGAGGATGGTCTGTTCAGAAACAGGGAGGAGAAGCACACGAACTAAAAAGTAGCTGGCACGTAGGGAAAGAATGAATGGGAGATCAATTCAGCCTACGAACTCCAAGTCTTGACAAACTCAGCTTAGTATTTGCTTCTTGAAAAGCTGACCTTTTACACAGGGCTGAGGAGGCTGCAGGGACTTGCCATTCCTTAGCATTTTAAAGCTGTACCGTAATAGCAGGTTTCACCGTAACAGCAGGTTTCCACATTTCTAAAATAAGCAATCCCCAACCAGATTCTTGAATGGTAAGTTTTTTTTTCTTGATACTTCTTCATCAGTTGTCACATTAGATGTTCAAAAATAGTTTCTCATTACTTCTCCCCAGAGCCATTTACTTCTTAACAGGGACTACTTAAAAGCAAAGGCGACACCCAAGAAGCTTTTTAGCACTGAAGAAAATTACTTCAAGTTGAAGTACCATGGCAACTAGAAGTTGCTATGCAGTTTTAAGTTCATCCCTTCATCTGAATTTCCATTTATATGAATTTCCATTTATAACAAACCACAGTTGCTTCTGTAACACCTAACACATCAGTAGCCCAGCCCTTAAATGACATTTGCAAATGGTTTCTCTCTCAGTCAAGAGTCAAAACAAGAAAGAAGTTAACACTGACATTTGTGTTTTCCTGACAAGAATAAATATTGAAATTCTCGTGAGAAGTCCCTCATGAATTGCTTATTGCCATAACACCTATTAACATCTTTGCCAGTCCTCCCGTGTGCAAAATAGGGGGGTCATGGAGCAGCTTGTGCACTCAAAGAAGTGAAGGAAATGTCAGAAAGCCTTAGAACATGAATGGGACACTGTGGTGTGCTAACTGATCGTACCCAGTACAGAGAAACACCTAGTAGGAATATGCAAAAAAAAAAAACAAGTATTGTACAAGTGGTTGCCAAAGCTCTTTACAATTCCATTTAAAAATACAACACAAGTACAAAATGTTAAAACTGTACAAGTATAATGCACACTAAAATTACAGCAAGAGGACAAGCAGAATTTCTTTAAACAATATGTTTCAGAAAAAATGCAAATTCAGAGAACTTATCGAATCCATAGTAATGAATTTGCAGAGTAATTTGTATGCTTTGTGGTAGCAAAGAGTTATTTAAGACATCTGCATGAATGAAAGTATTTATTCTAACAAATTCTTTATATTTGAGTTTTTTAATACTTGTTCTAATTACAGGGAAAACAAACAAACAAACAACAACAAAAAGCTTCAGACAAATACCCCAGTTAACAGTGCAGCTTAAATTCATTTATTGTGATTAAGCCTCTAAATAAACACTTTTTAATAATACTTCTGCTTATTTTTGAGCTTTCATTTACATTTTAGAGTTCTGACGAACATGAAATACTTCACTGTTCTCGTATCTGAACAGTTATTGAATTTTCGAGGGGGACACAAACACGAAATAATTGGAAAGCACAGAGCAGAAGAGTAAGTTAGGTGGAAAGGCACTGTTTGTTTGTGCAATAACGTAGAGGCTCATTTTTTCAATTTATTCCAGTCCAACTTGCGTGTTGAGAAAGTTAAAAACAGAAGTCCTTGCTCATTTACCAAAGTGAAAGGTTCAAGTAAATGAGTAAGTATGTGTACTGATCGACTCCAAAACTGACATTTTGTATATTTGCTGCAAGGTACAATTAGGTATTCCTCTTGCGTACAACGGGCTCCCAGCAATATATAACCAGGCAAGGAGTCTGTGTCAAGGGTCCAAAATGTATTTCAGTTCAGTGAATCTACTTACTTTAGCCTAAAGAACTCCAAAGAAAATACTGAAACTCATATCAACTACCACCTGTGTGATAGCTGTAACTTAGCCAAGAATCTATTTCATACTTGAATACACTGCTTTTTCAGCTATCCCCTCCTGCAAGTACATTGCATTTTGGAGCTCAGATTATAATCTTTTAAGAAACTCAGCTGCCAGAGTTTGTGTTTGCATCTTTGCTTTAAAAGTTAATTTGTTTTGTGAGAACAGTTCATATTTAAAACATATTTCAGCTATTTATAATAGCACAAGGAAAAATACTGCATATTTCATATTTTTGTTCTGTGTTTTTAGAGCTGAGTGTGCTACAACAGTTACTTTTAATTTAAAAAAAAGCTATAATTATAACTAGTGTTGGCAATCTTCATGCATTTAATTAAGATAATGGATTATTTTTCACTGCTACTGCAAGTACTCAAACAAATGTATCCCAGTTACAAGCAGTGTAGAATTTACTGACTCTAGATAGCAGGTGTGCATATAACATTTGGGTAACTCTACTATTTCCTTTGTAATCACATTTGCTGACTGTACCCACCAACCAGAACAAGGGAAGAGAAACACATAGGCCTCAATGAAAATTCTTACCAGTCAATAAACTAAAATGTTTAACAAAGTAATAAATATTACTTTGCTGCCCTACTTAAATGACATTTCAAAAATAGGAAGTTTCTGAATAGAAAGCAGCAGCAAGGGATCAGAAAAAGGGCATAAATGAAGGGTATCAAAGTCTTACAATAAGTAAGACTATTTGATTTCTGTAAAAGGATAGAAGTCCAAATTAGCTGAAAGGTATGCTGAATTAGAATGAGTCACTAGTCAGAAGGGCACATACCTTCATAAAACATGGATCCTGAACAGACTCAAACCAAGGAAACTTTCTAATAGCAAAGGAAATTAAGCAGGGAAAAACATTAGCATTTTATTGTGGTCACCGAATATTTCCTGCTGATATACAAGGAACAAGGACATTGTAAAATTTTGTGGAAAATATACAAAGCAAAACGTGCATGTTTCACAATGACTAACCACATTAGCAAGAGGAGACAAACAGGAGCAGAGCTTTAAAGCCAAACCTACAGTGCCAACAAGCTGATGTAAACATGACACATTTCAGTTTGGTAACGCTTTAGACTATCTACAGATTAGTTCTATAGATTGAACACCTGATACAGAACAGCAAAGAAAGGAAAATTTACGCTACTGATTACTTCTTTCAATTGTCCATACTGGCTGGCAAATCATACAGCTGAAGAGCTGAAAGTCTGCATTTCCTAGGGGTAGCAGTCTGCGAAGGAAACGTTTTGCAGAAGAGTGCTTCAGTTACAGAGACTCAGCCTACCACTTCACAGCAATCTTTCAAGCTTCCAACAGAGGGAGCTGGCCAAATTTGCGTGGTAGCTTCACTCAGAACAAAATTAAGAAGTAAACCAACCACACAGAAGAATCTATTCACACTTTTGTAGGAAGCTGAATTTAAACAAGTCAGCAGACTATTTTTATACATAGGAAAACATCGTATTACTTTATAAAAAGATGTGAAGATAAGCCAGTGGCAGGATATTTCTTTTTCGATATGTTAGTTGAATGTGATGATTACACTTGAAAAGAGCTCCATTTTGCCTACCTCTCTTCTTTTCCTGTTTTTGCCTGCAAACCAAAGAAGGCTGCTCTAGGAACAGCTCTTGCACAGAGTTGTGTCCTGTTCCAGCAAACAAATGGTACCTCAGTAGGTGGAAGGTTTAAAGCAGCTACAATTAAGCTATAGTTCCGTAATCTTTCCAATCAGCAGGTCTGCTCACAGGCCAAAAAGGACCATCTGATAGGGCAGTTTTCCAATCCAGTGGACAAGGAAAGCAATGCTACAAATTAAAAGCATGTTCCTAATAATCTAGTTTTTACTAAAAAGGATTCATAAGGTGAAATCAAGATTGCCTGACAAAAAAAAAAAACTCAAGTTTTTTTTATCATTGCTATAAAAGCCACAAAAGATCAGAATAAGGATGACTACTTTATATTTTTTCCATATTCTGCATTAAAAAAATTGATAATTATTCACTGGCATGACCAAGAATGTCAAGCAGTGATCATTTAGACTTCTCAATTTAAAGGGCTCATCCTTCTGCTCCCCAATGCGCAGCACAACTCAGATGCCAGCTTCAGTGTCTTGTCTTCATTTATAAACTTATTTTGACCAACAGAAGACTAAGACATTCTCTTTAATATAAATGGGAAGATGTTGGCAGTGATATCCATAACATACAGTGTGCATATGGCAGCTACTGGTCTTAGAACTACCAGAATTTTAAATATATTTTAAGTACTTGAAATTACTACATAAGCAAAATCACATCCTTAATACTTCCCAGAAGAAAGTGTTTGATACTTCAATATTTTCATATGTACTACCACTAGGAGCTGATAAGTATCTATAACTAATTAGTTAAGATGCCAGCTGATATCTATTAAAGACAAAATAGAAATGAGCAAAATCAGTTTGCATATTATATATTCAACTAAAGGCTGTCTTTTTTTTTTTTTAATGTAGTACTTTGGAAAAAATGAAAATATTAGTTCCTTTAGGTTATTTGAGGTTATGGGAAGACTTCCAACATTCCTACGCTTCTATACACACGCTCATTCCCCTGAAGACTATCTAGAAATGTATAAGCTGACAGCACAGAGATGTGCTCTGCCAATTCAAGACCTAAATCAGGTTAAAACATAGCTGCCTGCCCCACCTCTGTCATAGAGAGTTTCCATTCCTGCTGCAGAGGAGGCAGAATCCTAGGTCAAAGAATAATTTTAACTGGAATAGACCCCTGAAAATCATTTAGACCACTTTGACACTGCATAGGGTCAGCTTGGATCAATCTGCTCAGGGTCTTGTTCTGTTAAGTCCTGGATGGAGATTCAACAGTCTCTCAGGGAAATATGTCCCAGTCTGCATCTCCAAGACAGCTGCGTTTACCATCAACTCAGCAACCAATAAACAGGTGATTTGTAAACTGTAAGCCATAGAGTTGCTTCATGTTGTGCTGAAGGTACTCATTAAGTGATCAACTCAATTTCCTTTGTCTTGCAAGTTTTTAATCTTTATCCCCTACAGTGGTTCATTAGAATTATTTCTGTAGCATGTTAATGTATCCCTTTTTCAGACATATTCAGAATAGATAATTCCTTCAGAAAAATTCACATTGCAGTTTGTATCTGCCCCTTTAAGTGCCTTCTCACCCAGAAGACAGACTTAAAAGCAGTTCTGAACTATCTAACACTTTTGATGGTGTAGTGATTTAACAACCGCTGGGCAGCTGAACACCACCAGGCTGCTCTCTCACTCCTCCAAACGCATCAGAACAAGGGGGAGGGAATAAGATGAAAAAAGTTTCTGGGTTGAGATAAGGACAAGAAGATCACTCACCAATTACTACACAAGCAAAACAGACTCAGCCTAAAGGAGATCAATATAATTTATTGCCTGCTAATAACAGACTAGAGCACTGAGAAGTTAAAGCAAACTAAAACCATCTCCCCCACCATCTCTGCCACACCGCAGTCTCCTCCTTGGCTGCACAAGGAGATCTGCTCCGTGTGGTGCCCACCGGCTGCAAGGACACACCCTGCTCATCTGTGGGCTTCTCCTGGGCTTCAAGGAGCTCTGCTAAGCGCATCGTGCACCTCCTGCCCTCCTTGGTGCCTGAAGGGCTGCTCCTCTGTTTCTAACTCCTCTCTCCCAGTTGCTGTTGCACAGTTGTTCCCTTCCTTAACTCTGCTCTCCCAGAGCACGCCCGGTGTGGCTCATGGCTGGGCTGTGGTAGCAGCAAGTCCCTGCTGGAGCAACTGGAGCAGGTTGTGGTCTGACATGGGGCAGTGGTGGGCTCTACGCTCTCCAGAGAGAGTTTAGCTTAACATTTGAGCTTCCAAAGTTATTTCATTGAGTGCTGATTTCTAACCACTTCAAGTAAAACCTGAAACCACTTTAAGAGCAGACAGTAACGACATGCAGAAAAGCCTGTCTGATACCAGCCCAAATATTAAAAAATGCTGAAAAGTTGTACCATATCACACTGTATAGAGTCTTATTGTACATCAGTTTTGTAGTATTCTGGCGTGTTAAGGAACAATAGAATTTCAAGGACTCCTCATTTCCAAATCTTTACCTTCATCTCTCCTCACCCAAACCCCTAATAAATAATCTATTAAAACAAAACACAGACTAGGATTCTTGACTACTACTTTTTTTTTTTTTTTTGCAAGTGTGTCATTAATATGTATAAACCTAGACTTCCAGACAGCTAAAGCAGACTGACACATTCAAACTATCCTTTGTGGTATGTGCTGGAAGAGAAAGTGTTGCATCACTAAGGTCATTACTAATGTAAGTATCCAGGTACAAAGTGCAAGCCACACACTTCTCATTCAAATGCAAAACACGTGCCTTCCAAGAGGTATTTCCCAGTGTGAAAGATGTTTGACCCTTCATCTTCCTCCACACAGAGAATCCCAAAATCTTTAAAGCTGAGCAATTTTTATAAGCACTGCATCGAGTCAAATCTTCCTTCTGACTGTGTGTGTGTGTGTGTGTGTGTGTGTGTGTGTGTGTGTGTCTCTATGTGCGTGGTTTTATTTAAAAATAGAAATTCTCACATTACTCATATCCCTGTATTTCTGGTGGACACCACTGTGACATATACCATGAGACACTTAGGTTTATGAAACTACCTCCTGCCTTGAAAGATCTTTCCCGGTTGTATCTTCTTCTAAAAAAGACTGAACTTCAATCTCACCAAACAAAAATTGACTAAAATATTTTAATTTGAAAAGTTATAAATGCAAGTTCTGTAAAGCTGTGCTTACAAAACAATTTTAATGTATTCCTTCTTTCATACCAGCGTTATTTTTTAAGAAAGCAGAAAGTTCTTATCACCACTGACATTTGCATAATCCCAAATGATTCTTATAAAGAAAAAATACTACGCAAGAGCTTTACAGAAGCCTTTAGGTACTTGCCCAGAGGCCTGAAACACGTTTTTCCTGTTGACCACACCAACCATGAAGTTCATAGTTTAGCAAGGAAGAACGCACTCCAATTAAGTAGTGGTGTACAAAAAGGATGTTTACTTTTACCTTCTACACTAGACCTTGTCCATTTACAGATTGAGGTAAGATAATACATTGCCAGGAGTCCTCCACCCCAGCATTACTCATGTGCTTTAAGTGAGAAGTGGAACAAAACAACAGGATACTTAAGAGATGCAGTGTTTAAATCAAAGCAAGGCAAAAAGCAACGCTGGCATTTTACTGTTACTACCACCTATTTAACTACACGTGGTTATGATACACTTGAAAGACAAGGTCCTAAACTGGTTGTTGTAAACTGCTGTAAACTCTTAAGTTCATCACCTGCACCACCACCCACGTTAAGAGCACATGAATAAGGAGTTGTGCAACACACCACTAATCTTCAAACAGATCTCACTGAACTTTATGTTAAGCACAGTGTCATTGCACAATTCACGATAGCTACAATATTGTTGATCTTGAAGCAATAAATCTAACTGCTGAAGAACACTTCCCATGGACTGACTGAATTTCAAGTAAAGCGAGTCACACAAAAGGAACCAACCATTTCTCTTGCTCCTAAAGACAAGCTTTTTGTATTTGACTGAATAGTCATCAAAAGGGAAACTGAGCACCTATGGAAGTTTCACAATCACTAGCTATTTCATAATGTCATTTTTTTTTTCCCTAACTTACGTTGTGTAAAAGAAGGAGAGGACTATGGTTTAATTTTTGGGTTATTTCAACAGGAAGCTTGCATTATTTTCTGCTCCACCAGTCAAAATCCAGCCTCCCAAAAAGGACGATAGATGTCTTAAATTTTCAAATTAGTTCTCCTCAGTTTTGAACCAATGCCTTGATAATCACTATCCTCTTAAGCAATCAAGTCGCAATGTTCAGATTAGATGTTAAGGAAATGAAACCAAGCCACACATTCAGAATAGGACCACGACTACTACCAGCACAAGTCACACAACTTCATCTCAGAAGCATCATGCTCAGAGTAAGGGCTTAGGCTCACTCAGCCTCCTCAGAAGCCACATATCACTCAAGCCTCAACACACAGTACTTGAGCTTCCTCGCCCTCTGTTAAGCTGCAGTTTTACCTAAACAAAAACATTTCTAATAGAAGAGCGTTATTTTAATGGTAAAACAAAACAAACATCAAAATACATGCACATTGAATTTAGTTAAAAAAAAAAACAGTCATAAATTATTACAAACTAGATAAAAGATCAAAGCCTATCACAGAAATTGACAGTACTGCTGGTAAATTCATGCTTCATTCAGTTTCTGAAAGAGGTTTGATCAAGTGAAAAAGCTGCAGGCTCAAAAGGTAAAGAAAGGGTTCTCAATATTCTGTTCCATAAATGAGCTGCCTCTACTGTTTTTGATATTCTTAAAAATAATATACCATCTCTGCTGTATGAAACAGCTACATTCGAAAGGAATCATCCCAATTTCTTTTTCATTGGAGGCCTAGGGGCAGAGGAGAGGAAGGAGGCCCACTATATTTCCCATTGCGGAACTCAGAACAACTGCTGCTATCTCCATACAGGCAGCCAGGGCTGCTTGCCCCAAAATGCCCAACTTCAGCTTACACATCCCTAGAAATGAATTAAGACTTCCTGCCTACTCAACTTTGCAACACTTTTTCCACTTTTGCTTCAAAAGTTCCTTCAGAAGCCTAAACTAAACCCAACTGCAGTGATGACCTTAGTAAATGAGAAGGTGCTCAAAAGTTTACCCTTTGCTTTTTATTCTGGTTGCTGGTAAACACCACACTTTGAAAGGCAGCTCTCACTCTGCTCTACTAGTGGATTAGGTCCTTTAGGTCATGTTAAAGATGTAAATGCACAGTGGAAATCTCTAACAGCAATCAAACTGAAAACTAGCACGCAGCACAGAGCTGGTGCAGTATTCCAGTTTTGATCTGGAACTGGTACAGTAGCACGTCAGAGATTAAAAAAACTAAAACACCAAGCAGATAAACATACTCCCTACAGGCGCACTCAGGAAAGACTTTTTGATTAAGTAGTGAATTCTCTAACATCTCACTCAGGAATTGATTTTGAGCTTTCCATAATACTTTCCCCATACAGAATAGATTCCTCTACTTAGTTACCTATTTTCACAAAACTTTGTAGGCATTAATCACCTGTGTGCTCAACAACAGGCCTTCCTGCCTGAAATTAATTTCTTATTCAAGTCTCATTAAGCGAGAACTAGAGATGCATATCAATGCATCTCTCCATAGTCACATTTGCCCCCTACTACTAATATTTTTTTTTCCTCTTTGCTTTCCTTTGGTTGATAATGAAGAGAGAATGCAATAAAACCAAGTCAACAGTGCTCTGGTAAGGCTCAAGGAGCACACCAGTAACACAAGTGGCCTTCTCTGGGTGACAACAGTTGTAAGACAAAATACAGGGAAGGGAAAGATGTGCATGCAGGAAGACTGTGAGAGAAAAGGATACTAAAGAAGCCAAAGGATAGCCTGCATGTATATCATTGGGACCACAGTTATGATCCTGGACTTTCTGCCTCAATTTAGTTAGTATGTAAGTTAGGTAACTTCTATAAAAGATCCCCTGGGGGGAAAAAAAAAATAAAATCCATCAGTACTTCTTTTTTTTTGGTAATAGGAATCCATGTTCCTTTCCAATTGAGACCCCACTGCTGTAACAAAAGGAATTGTTTATGTTTAAAATGATACAAAAAAAAAGATACAAAAATATAAACTACATTTACTTGTAATGAACACCACAACAGACTCAGATCACAAAGGAATTCACAGAATATAGGTCATAACAATAGGATCTCCAACTCTACTGAAGTTCTGACTCTACCATGTTAATAGATAAGATTTGCAAGCTACTCTACAGCTGGAGGAAACAGAAAACAAGATTGCACTATTTTCTACTACAAGCCTCTACAAACATTTTGGGGGAAAAAAGGGTTCAGAAAAGCAAAAAGCAAAATGAGAAAGCACTTCTGTATCACATTAACAAACATATATAACATCATAATGTTAGAGAAAGATGTTTAGTAACTAAAAGCCTACATATGTCTGAGACTTCACAACATACAGTTGGTCTGAATGGATTGTGTCAACAAATAATCAATATAAATGATAAATGCATAATGGTGGCATATATTTGCACCATTACTGAATCCTTGGAGCACTGCTCTTGTTCAACATTGTTTAACGCAACTTTCTTTTCTGTATATTATACCATTGAGACTCTACATGAGAAGCAATCCCATTAACCCAGCTGTATTATTAGCTACCCAGCTTAAAAAAAAAATCACAATTTATCATTCCTCAACTCTGCCTTCTGTGTTTATATAATAGGAAAACAATATTTTTGAGAACACACAGCATGCAGCATGCCAAAGAAGGTCCATACTTGTAACTGCAAGCAAATCATCATCATTAAATGAAAAAATATTAAATGCCCATGTGTTCGTGGTAACACCAATGTGTTTTCATAACATCTGAAAAGCTGTCATCCTAAACCCTCCTACAGTTCCTTTTAAAATGTTTTGGTAGCAAATGCTTCATGAATACACATGCACACATAAAAATATGAAAACAGATAAAAATTAAAACTATTTTGAATAAAATCCCAAGTTTCCTATTTGTTCATGTGAAAAAAAAACAAAAAACAACCCTACCATGTTAACCAACCTGAGACAGATTATTAACATCCACTGTACCATAAAACAATTTTAAGAAGAAACATTTTCCTTCCCATCTACCCCTGTTTACAGCACCTAGCCTGAAATGAGGCAATTCCCCATAGTGCTCTGCATCTTCACTGTAAGGGTCTACTTTGAAGCATATCACAAAGCTATTTCAGGAAGAAGAATAAAGTATTGGATTCTTTTTTTTTTTTTTGCTTGTTTTCACTGTTGTTTTTATTTTTAAGATACATTTAGAGCTGCTGACAGTATCCAATGTGCTCCAGTTGTTCCATCAGTATTACAGTACAAAACCAGAAAAAAATACTTTGTCCTAGACAGAATTCGGTCATGAAAAAAAAAGAGGTAATCTTGATTCATCATATCGGGGTTGGAAAAGATCACTAACATGGTCGTGCCATTAACATTAACATACTATAAGCACTGAACACCCCACACAAACAAAAAAGCCACATTCAAGGCAAGCTGACGCTTTAAGTCACCTCATTAACTTTTAATCTACATTTCAATTATTATTGAACTTAGATATGAAAGAGTTTTCTCCCTTATACCAAATTTCAAGTGCTCTCTTACCATCACACCAAAATCCAGTACTCCGAATCAAACTGCAGCTTTTTAGCCTGTAGATGGGACTTGCTCTCAGTCTTCCCCTGCTCCAGACTGCATCACTTCAATATGCTTTGAACCAATCATTTAAACTTCGGTTCCCTTCCAGGTGCACCAAGAGAAAACTAATTTCTACATTCAGAGTTTTTGTTTTTTAGTTCAGGAGAAAGAAACTGAGAACTGACCTCTCCTTGGCACTGGGATCCATGGCAATCTAGCTGTGCAGTCAAGGTTTGAGAATCTCCACAGACAGACCCCACGGCAGCTTTGGGCGGGAACTGAGATGAGGTGACTCACAGACGATGTGCTTCTCAAGTATATTTACATTTTCTTATCAACAAGAGCTGGCAAAAGCCCATACCATTTCTGACAAAATGATAGCGCTCTGTCAAATATCACTGAAAAAGGCAACAACAATCTATTTCATATAATAGAGTTTCGCACTGAACACTTATTTCTGACAATATTTTTCTCAGCAGAACCATTTCCTGAAGCTATTTTACCAAAATTGACAAGATGTCTCAGTGAGACACCCTTGCCAGACACACATTTCTGTGGTGTTGATGCTGCACTACTGTAAGAGGTGGGGTAAATACGGCATATACTCTCTTCCTTTACAACCAATAAAGACATCAAAACACATACTAAGAAAAATCTGTTTACAAACAAGTCAGATAAAATAAAGGAAGTGGTCATTCATTCATCAATGTGATAAATTAGTTGCACTCCTCACGTGAACAGTTTTTTGTTGTTTTAAATCAATTTTAGTAATGGGTACAGCAATCACCTAAGGTATAAATTCCTTTGTAGCCAAGGTAAACATTCCTTCCGCAATTAGTTTATAACTGGGGCTTCACCCCCACCACGCAATTGTACCTTTATTGCTTGTTTTAACGCTTGCTGTCGTTTCAGTGGTAAGTCAGTTCTCTCCAGGTTTTGCTGAAATGTTAGAGATCTCAAACATGAATCATTTTATACAAATAGACCTCTCATCTTTTCTTGTAGTTATTCATTAGAAACTGGTGTACAAAATAATTAACCTGGAGATTGAAAAATCTTTACCAGCTCAAAGAGTTTGGCACTCATTTGCTTATGAAATTGTCAGTAATCTTCTAAGCTGCTATCTAGAAGTTTAAGAGAGGATCTTACTTTTTTTTTTTTAACATAAAAACTAGTACAAAAGCAAAGAAATCACAGATTGTTCCATCTTTTTAAACATATGGACACACATATACTGATACATGATCGTCATGAATAAACATTCCCAAAAATCACTTTTAAAACAAATTCTTAAAAAACTTAGACTTGCACAAATGAGTTTAAAAACTTTGATTATACTTAAATAGTTACTAAAGATCAACACCCTGTTATGTCAGAACAGTTAATTCTACTGTTTGAATCAACGTCTGTTAGTAAAACTACAATTCAGCTTCTCATCTATACGTTCAGCTGTGTTTTACAGCAATCTTCTTCAGATTCCTGTGAACATTCAGGCAAGTTGTTTAAGCCACTATTATTAATTCTACTGGAATCTAATACTTCTGCCGATTTTAGAGTCAGCCATAAGAGCAGACTCCAAAGAACATTTTATTTTGTTATTTTATACCTTTATTCCTGGAAGCAGCACCTACTTAGTGTTTTAGCTAACCAAAGGAAACAGTAGATATAAACAGAAGTAGGAATGAGTTACAGGGAAATACCAAACTTGCATTACTTGAGTACACACATAAAAACATTGTATAAAAACTACAAGCCAATCTAGGTTAAGAATTCTTTTTCCCCATACAGCAGTACCATGCAGCATGCTGTTCAGTGAGCAACATTTCAGTATTAACAAACCCTCCTAAGACAGATGGAACTACGCCAAAATTAAAGGCTTCTCTCTGAACAGCTTACACTGCCTAATAAACTGCTACTTGTAGAAGCTCTTCTTGAAAATGATAATGTCCTACCAGCTCACATATCTAATTGAAAAATACTCCTACAATAGACGAAATTTCAGTTTGATTTGACTTGCCATATGACTACAAGATTGCTAAAGATGTTAGACAGAAAAGGGTTACATACATGACTAATGGAAGAGGACCTGTCTGCAATAGGACTGAGAGAATGATCATTTCTAGCTAGCTTCAAATCAAGTTAAACTCTTTAATACCTAACAATACTATAAAAGTGTTCCAAAGGGCCACTAAACACCTTCTCCTTGAGGTGTGTCATTACCCTTGGTTTTGGTAGTCCTACACCCATACTATAAGTTATTTGACCACGGTTATGAAAAAGTAACTGATTTTATGGATATATCAGGTACAGGCAAAATCAGATTGCGTGTTACATGATTCACTTGTCTGGGATTTTTTTTTTGTATAAAACCCTATATTTTCAGCACTTGAAAAAGTCCCAATTCATCACTGCTTCAGAAAGAATGTACTAAACTAGCAGAGAAGGTGTGACTTGGAAGCCTCTCACATAATTTCTAAGCACTTCTCATGTTACTTCCCGTATCCAAAATCCTGCATCTTTTTGAAGCTTTTTGCAAAGATCAGGTCTTAATTTTTTTTTTTTTTTTTTTTTTGGCAGGGAACAGAAGTTCAAAGCAAATGTAGCTGCAAGCCAGTAATTCACCATTTTTGACACAGAAGTGCCATCACATGGATTAAGATGTAGGCGTAAATAACTAAAAGAGATAATTAACCTGTAAAGAAAACAGAACCTATTTTCATGTAAAAATATTTTCAAGTGTTGTTATTTTGCACTCTGCAAAGTGGAATGCATTTTCTATTAGACTTAGTTTTGGAAGACTGGATTTTTTTCTTTTTCTTTTTTTTCCCCTACGTTCTGCTCATGCTTTTGCTGTCAGCAAGCTGGCTTAAGCAGCTGAAGACTGTGCCAAGACACTACTTGCTGACTACTCTGCCAAACAATTCTTCTATTGTTTTTCAGGATTTAAACAGACGTTTTTGGGGGCAAGGCAGCAGTCAATAAGCAGTCCAAATTGAAGAGCATGAAAATTGGAAAGGCATGGCAAGATCTTTACCAACATCTGAAGATTCACTTGGTTATTCTTCAGCTTGTTCTCTGATTCTCTGCTCAGAAGTGGATAAACAATGTAGGAAAAAAAAGAAAAGAAATCACTAAATGCCTTTTAATGCTTGGTTGATTTCCTGTCACTATTAAATTCAGGCAATGTTGGTAGAATGTTCTAATATCTCAGTCCTGCTTGAACAAAAAAATCCTGATTTATAAATTATCAATTTTCAATATTTTTATGACTCGGTACTCTTCTATATGTTAGGTTTCTAGACAAAACGACAACTTGGGTTTCTATTATTATAATGTAATATGTGAACTGCTGTCTCTGTTGCCACTGCTGAAATACCCACAGCCTCCCTGTGCTCACATACACGCTCTGGTCTCCAGAAACATTCAGCAAGTGTTGATGAATGTCAACGGGTACCATTTTTTTCACATGGAGGAATTCAGTGATGCACCTTTGCTTCATACAGGTTTCCATATTAGACACCATTTTGTCACACAGCAACAAAATGTAAAGGAATACTGGGGGAAGGTTCAACCTCGACTGTCCTACCACCAACATCTGCCTCTGAAGTCGTGAGACAACATAATATAAAAGGAGACATTACTTTCAGAATAGCCCTTGTACTTTTCCTTCCCAGTCAGAACAGGAAATAATTAAATGCAAATAAATCCTAGATTAGGAAGCCAGACAGCGTCACACCAGACATCTTTCCCTTTATAGTATTCTCTTTATATTTCAAAGATATTCCGAAGGTATGTCCAGCAAGTTTTGGAATTCATTCCTATTTATTGAGATATTTTACATGCCTACTCCCACAAATACTTGTTCAACAGCAAAAACTCTGACTTGTACCAGCTAGAAAGTCTGTGTTTTCACTCTTCATAGAATTTAAAAAGGAATGACTGTTGTTTTTTTTCTTAAGAACGCAAGGTAACACTGATTCCCAAAAGCCAAATCCTTCCATCCTTCTGTTAGAGAGTTCTTGTACTCTCTTTGGAGTTGGATGTATACAGCTTACAGTGATTTAGTATTAGAAATAGTGAGATGAGTCACTGTCTTTCAGATTTTATGAACACCCATCACTTTGTAATACTACATCCTGATATCAGTTAAGGGCTGCAAGCAGGGAAATAGAATTTTAGTTTGAGTTGACCAACACTGAGTTCTTTCTATAACAAAGCTTTCAGTTTCATTGCTCAAATTAATTTCTATAATTTCACTATAAAAACATTTGATTTTGTAATTAAATTTAACTTTAGACAAGCACAATGATTAAAGCTCTACTATATCCATATCCCACTTGTTAAGTTTTCCAAAGAACTTACTCCTTCAGAAAGCAGTATAGTAAAGATAGTCTTTACAAATAAAAAGGATAGAATTTTCTTTACAAATTGGGCACGGATTTAAAGCTGAAGAAATTCAACCTTCAAATGTTAATGTACTTTAGCGTACTTTACAACCACATCTTTTGCAAAGGAAGGAGTAAAATAAGAGAATATAATGCTTTATTTTTGCCAGTTAAGTAATTATTCATCAATTAGACTGTTGAATACGCCTCACTCTCCCCTCCCCATGCTTAAATCATCCAGGCTGATCTCCAGCTCTCTACAGCTATTTCGTAAGATTCCCAAAAAAGAGGTACAATTTTAACACTTCAACTCCATTTACCATCTGAAAAACAATTCTGCTTTAAAATCTCCTTGCCAAGAACATCTCACTTGCTCAAACATCTTCTTGCAAAACATTCACAACATCAAACCAAATCAATACCCAACTGGCAGACAGCATCTGAGGATCCCATGAATTTTACGTTCAACTCGGTAAACTTCTGCATGTAGTAAAGCATTAGGATGAATATCAGTAAGCTTTCATTTTTAAACAGCTTATTTTCAAATCAAGTACGTTACAGTACATAGACTATTAAGCCTTTCCATACAACATTTTGTGCGCACACAGCATCCAAAGCTTTAGTGATAACAGCCACAGATACTCTGCAAGACTGTCCCTAATAATTTACATAACCATAACTAACACAACATTCTTGTGATTTATTACCAGTAAATGAATATTTATGACCTAGAGATTACTGTTGTTGTGAATTACTTCAGAGTAGCTGCACAAGGATCAGAAACACAGGTAACACAGTGCCCTATTCCAGCAGAGATGAGAAACAAACAGCTTGCAAAGACCACAGGGACAGAAGAGATGTATGGTGATATCTCCTGCTTTGGCAGCTATAACACCCAGAGGTGGGATATGAAATGAAAGATGCGATCAACTACTTTCTTCCAGTTATGGAATGCAGATCACAGTCCATGAAATCCTGAGCTATGACTATGAGATGTTTTCAGTCACCTTCCTTCGTTAAGTGTGTGCGTCTTTCAGACCCTATGAATACAAAATGAGCCACAAGCGCCAACTCTTCTGGATTCTGAATTCCTATTGCTAGCTCTTTCATTGATACATGCAGTAACAAACAACCCCTATTCCCCTTCTTTCTGCTATCTATGATTTGATAGACTTTACCCAATACTCCTCGCCGAGTTATTACAGACATTCCTCCATCTTTGATCGCTCTTGTGAATCTTCTCTGTACCTTCTATTTTAGCATTTTCCTGTCAATTCAGTACTACTACAGCATAAAGCCGTGCTCATGCTTCAAGTTGCATTTAACAGGAACAATGTTATTTTAGACATTAGGTCTTTGCAATCATTTTCAAGTGGTGTCTAATTTTGAAGTGTTTTCCTACACTGTAGGTCAAGGCCCCAGCTTCCATTTTTTTCCTAAATGAAACTGATAAGACTTAAGCTAAGCATCAATAAAAGATTATGTTTTCTTACATCCTGAGGGCAATATATACTGGCAATTCATAAGCCTAACATCATATAGATGTCAAATTTTGGATAGAAATGCTGCTTTTCAAATAATAAATCTTGTTAAAGTGGAGCTTGGATGATAAAAGTCAGTCAGAAGCAGTGGCACGATAACAAAAACAAACACACAGCCACCACCACATTAACAAACAAGCAAGTCACATGCCTAAGCAGCAAGAAGAACATTCCTTTCTTACGTTCCATATAAAATTATTTCAACCAGTGCTTTCCCATAATTCTAGGCTGCCAGGAAATCGTGGCAAGTGGCAATAAGCAGGAGCAGCCCTGGCTTCTTGCACTCTTGCTGCAAAGGACCAGGCAGCACTTGGTTGCAGAAGGCTGGTTGGTGGGCACAGATGTTCTGCTTCCATGGCCCTGCCACTGCATTGTGAATGTTGAGCACCTCATGGTAAGTTCCAGCAGCTGTCCACTGGTAAGGCAACACCAATACCATGGACTGAAGTGGTAAAACAGCATCTATCATCTGTAGATTGCCAGTGCAGGCATCCAAATCACATCAGGAAACAAAGTCCCGCTATTACTGAGCTTCTCCTGGGAAAAAAGGCTCAGCCTAACTTCAGTGCACACTTCACAAAACCTGTACTGCTACTCACACCAACTGAGATCTTTGAAAGCCAATCTGAAAGAATATTTTCTCCTCCAGCCTGAATGCTCCTGCTCTATTCAATATTCAACACAGTGCATTGAAAGTGAGAGGGCCATTTTCTTCCCAGTTACCTTTAATAAGAAGCAGATTGCACTTTGCAGGTTTTACCTCTGGTTTCTTTTATACTTTTTAAAGGGGACTTATTTCAATTTTCAAATCACTTCCTAAAGAGTGAACACTACAAGTCAGCTGAAACACTGAAACCAGGCTTTTTTGTTTCTTTCTTACTTTACTTTCAGAAAGTCCCCTTCTCCAAGCAAATACAAAGTCAGTGAAATAGTCATAATTAATGACAATCATAGGAAGTGGAAAAACACTCATTAAAATGAGTTCTCTACAGAATATTTTAGTTTATTTTTTAAATGCTAAACTACTTCATAGAATCACAGAATGGCCTGGGTTGAAAAGGACCTTAAAGATCATCCAGTTTCAACCCCCCTGCTATGTGCAGGGTCACCAACCACCAGACCAGGCTGCCCAGAGCCACATCCAGCCTGGCCTTGAATGCCTCCAGGGATGGGGCATCCACAGCCTCCTTGGGCAACCTGTTCCAGTGTGTCACCACCCTCTGTGTGAAAACATTCCTACTAATATCTAAACTAAACCTGCCCTGTCTTAGTTTAAGACCATTCCCCTTTGTCCTATCACTATCAGTCCATGTAAACAGTCATTCCCTCTCCTGTTTGTACACTCCCTTCAAGTACTGGAAGGCCACAATGAGGTCTCCCTGGAGCCTTCTCCAAGCTAACCAAGCCCATTTCCCTCAACCTTTCTTCACGGGAGAGTTGCTCCAGCCCTCTGATCATCTTAGTGACTTACTTCTACACAGAGATCACTTAATGTATTTTTGTGCTCACTAACTTCATATTCTATCAATTTTGTACCAAAATGAAACCCTTTAATCTGTTTGTAGCAAGATGATTTCCTACATGCACAAGCTTAAATTTGGTTAGATAAGAAAATTATTCAAAAGCAAGAATGTGAAATATTTAACGTGAACCACATCACCTGCTTCAAAACTGGTTATAAAGATGCAAAAGCTTTTGAAGAATTCACACCACTCGGTTCCATCTACTGCTCAGACAGGTCATATCTTGAAAACATCTGTTTCCTTTAAGCTCAATAAAACAGTAATTGTATGTAAATTCCCATGTAACTTTATATAGGATATTAATCGTTCCCCTCACAGCTCCTGGAACTATAAGCTAATCCAATATCTGACTGCAGAAACACAAAACAATCTTCCTTGTAATGTTTATTTATTTATTATTATTTTTTAATGAATAGCATTTACTTTGAAGAGAAGTGCCCACTCAGCAGCACGCTGCCTCTCCCCTCTCAGCTCCCTGGTTATTTGCTGGCATAATTCACAAAACATTTGTATTGCTCAATAGGCTGTTTACTGTTATTGACGGACATCAAGAAATACTCGAACTCTTCCTTTTGGAAAGACCATGCCTTTCTGTCTGCTATGTCATCACTATGTTGCTAGGTGAGTCATAATAGCTTGAAGTAGTAACACTGGAAGATGAGTACAGCTAATTGCTGAAAATAAAATCACAGCTTCAAAGGTCGTCCCACAGTTCCACACAGTGTTTGTTACAGCTTGAACAAATAAATATATACTTAATTTATAAATTACCTAAGCTTAGCTTACAGACTAATAATGGCCTAGCATAATTGCCAGGGGCACAAAAAGAAACTAAGAAGAGAAATCTGAACATAGAGAAATAGCTCAAAGCAGTACCAAAAAAAATCTAGAACAAAAACTGACATGATATTTTGTGCAGCACAAAACATGGTCAAAGCTAAGCTTCTTTGAAAAGTGAAGAAACAAGAACAGTGGTTTTGGATGCAAATTAAAAAAACTAAAGCATTTAAACACATAGCTGAAAGCCAAGTTGCTATGTTACGGAAATGTATTATAAAGCTAGATTCCTCTCCTCTCCCATTTCTTTTATACGAGTGCTAAGTACCATTATATGAAATTAAGTCAAGCAATCTTTTTTTGTTGTTTTTACCATTTCAATACATAACTTGGAATGCAACCAGAGAAATAGCACCATTTATCTCTAAAAATAAGACCAGAAAGTTTACTGCCTCTTGATTATGTTTGCCTTACAAGGATCCCTTGCAGAAAAGTACATGTTTCAGTTTAGAACAATGATAATTAGTGCCTCTGGGAATAAAGCAAACTAATTTTTCCACAGCAATATAATTTCCTGTGCCTTTAATTTTTACACAGTATTTCACTAGTTGCTCAGATACAACGTTTTACTGTCTACAGTGTGGATCAGGATTTGAAACTATGAGTTGTTTTCAGTTCAGTGTCCTGCTCTCCTTCCTCTCCCCCCTTCCCCAATTAAAAAAATTTTAAATTTTCTCCATTGGCCTTAAAACAAAAAAGTACACGAGGGGAAACAAAAAAAAAATCATCAACGGGATCCCCTTTATCTCTATGGATACTAATCCAAAGTCATAGGAAGTGGTTCAGTTATTAAAATGAGGAAGCCAAACAGACTCAAGTCGTAACAGCACCTGAAGTGCACATACTGACTTGCAGCCATTCCTCTCTTGGTACTGAAGTAGCACATCTGCAGAGCTCTAAGAATTCATCCCCAACTCAGAAGGGTAGTACAACGCCCACAAATACTAAAGGGCATAGCTGAATTGCTGAAATGCAGATAGCAGAACTGATAGGAGTTGCAGAGAGGCATCACTACAGAGGCTATGCTCCAGCATCTTTTTGTGATAGTCCCAGGGTATGTTTAAGGGCCCCAGAGTTCAAATGGGGGAGGGAACCACGTTGTCCTTAGACTCCCAGAACTGTTCATTACTGTTTCTGAAGAAAAGAGTGTTTAAAAACAGAAGTGCAGCTGGACAGCAGATAAGAAGATAAGAAACTCAACCAAATTTGAGAGAATACTACTGCCTCATTTCTTATTGAAGAACAGCACATATTAAAAAAAAGTTTCCTGTGCATCATTAAAAGTTTATCTGCTTAATCATCACACCTCACGAGAAAGATTCATTAAACACTTCAAAAGAAGCTTCAAAAAAAAAAAAAAGCCAACATTCTATTAAGTAGAAAACAAAAATAAAAACCCTGCATTCCCTTGTAAACTTTGTAGCCAACAGCACTGGATCTTTTCCAAAATAAATCTTGAGGTTACAAAATTAGACAAAAAAAAAAAAAAAGCACACTGAGTTGGATGGACAAACAGACACAGTGTCATTCACTCAGACAGTTCTAGCAGCCAAAGCTGAGTTAACTCATATGCTGAAGTTACACACGTATTAGAATTTACATCATCCTTATTCCCCAACTTTAAGGCTCCAGACATTCAACTGCTGCTGCAAAACACTACAAACAAAACCAAACCAACTTCACAAATCCCACGCATAGTGGACTTCTTCTAATCCTGCAATTAAATTTCCATCATCAAATGGAAATGAAAAATGACTATTAGATCATTTCATAAACAACAACATTATTTTTATTTGTGTATCAAAAGTAGTTCGATACCTAAAAAAAAAAGAAAAAAGAAAAAGCACAGAACTGGCAGATTAGCTGCTCATACTACTTCTTAGCCTGAATTTTCACTTGAACATTTTCTATGGTTGCTGTAGCAGCACATGGGTATTTATGCTTTTTTTTTTTTTTTTTAAGAGAGATGGCACTTAAAGTAGATCTCCAAACAAATAATTTCCAGCAAACTAAAAATTGCTGTTCAATGGCACAAAACTAAGTATTAATGAAACCATTATGTATTTGAGTTCCATTCTTTAGAGGGCTTTACATCTCATAATGTAAAAATGCATTTATCCTTGCTTATGAATGGGTCATTTCTTAATACTAACTTGAACTCAGCATTATTTTACTTCCAATTCAGACAGAAACGCTTTCCATTTTAAAGTGTTTTATTCTTGGTTCAGTGCTGCACTTTTCCACCAATACCTCTAGCAATCAGTTTCAATACACATTTAATCCACCAAGAAAATCAAAGCGCAGCATTCAATAATCAAATATTCCTTCATCTGAGTATCATGAAAGCCTCCCACACAAAACCACAGATGTGTTGGTAAAACTTCACCAGGAACATTAAAAAAGCACAGTAAAGCAGTTTGGACTTATCTAATGACCACAAAAGTATTTAGCTTCTCACAAAAGCAAAACAGCTTCAATATAAAGAAAGCAAAAATTCCCCAACTGTAACTCATAACTTTCTGTTGTTGTTTCACAGCAACATTATCATGCTAACTTAGAGACCTGGAGATGAAATGGAGAATGAGCCTGTCTTGTCCCAGTCTGGCCAAAAGAACATATCAAAGAGCAATTCAATCCCTAACTTGTTTGTTGGCATCCATGGAACAGACGGAACTTATTTTGTTCTAGTTTCATCTATTAGATGGATTCCTTTGCTAATGCTAATAGGAGCCAGTCCTTCAGAGACAATAGCTGAAAAGACAAGCACGCCTGAACCAGGCCAACCTACTGACAGCACTACAAAGCAGAAACATTCCTACTCAGTTGTTAATCTATACCTTCACTGCTTGTGAAACCAGAAGGGCTGTATCCAGTCCTTAGCAGCATGTATGAGCAAGCAATTCTAACTACCATATAGCCAATTAAAAACCATCACCAATCTAAAATGAAAGAGAGAGAGCACTTCTCCAAAAACACCATGACTAGGAGATTGAAACAGGCAGGTCTGAATCAAGTACAAGAGAAAGGCATCAAGGGCTACTTGGCTTTGCTTCACTAAGTGGGCTTAGCACAGTCCTCTCTCCCCACCATTCTGTTCAGGGAGAGAGGGAAGGAGGTGAGGGGAAACATGGAATGAAACAAATGGGCTGAATATTTTTTTCACTAGCAGAAATACATTAGTACAACACTCAGCACTCGTTTAGGTATGCTGCAGGTGAGTGTGCACACAGGTACACCATCTCTCTGCATTACAACCTCACAAAGACATACAGTAACCCAGCAGCGGATGTTTTAAAACCTGTCAGTTAACACCACAGTGAGTTGTGCCCACTCCTCACTCTCTTTTGCTTTCAGTTTGGAAGAAAAACAGTAAGGTTAATTGAAGTAACAAAAAATATGGAAATTATAAGACAAACAATTAAGGTCTTGACTTCTTAATATTTAACTCTGTATCCAAAGCAGATCCTAATTTTGTCTGAATAGCAGAAGATCCTGCAGGGTTCGTTTCAGGCTGCAGGCACTTGATACTGAGCTGACCTCACAGTATTTACATTCCCCTTAGGAAAGTTTGGGATGCAGCCCAACTGGGGAAGATCACGTCTAACACTACTTGAGCTGCTAGTGCTAGAAGCAAGCAGAAAAGCACTGAAAAGCAGTAGGGTGAATGATAAGGACACATACGTAAGACAAAGTTACAAGACAAAGTCAAACAGCAGCAGAGCTGAAGAGATGAGCTGGGGACATTAGCTTTTCTGATTCAGAGAAGTCCTCATTTTTTGTCAAACTAGCAGTGCAGATTCTCAACTAGTGAAAAGCAAAGTATTTCAACTCAAAGTCAGCAAACAAATCAGAAGACTTGAAATATTTGTTTGTCCAAAACCCATTAACATCTGCCAGCTACAGCTTTGCATGCACTGCATTTGGTTGCCATATCCACATCAAATTTGGACAGGAAAAAAGAAAAAAAACCAAACAGACACAAATTGCTCTGTATACTCTCCTTCTGACATTTCCATTACAGCTGTGAAAGAGACACCCCTCGCACCCAGCAAGTGAGTCAAACCCATGTGCATCAACTCCCCAGTCATTACAAGTCCTGTTTTAGGTCCCTATTGCTGCATCAAGATATGAACATAAGAGACTGTCAGCAAATTCTACTCATGTTTTTCTTAGAAGTACTTATTCCACCTTGAAACAAGAGAAAAGCTGTACGTGTTCTTTAGATATTCACTCTGCCATCTATATGAGCTATATAAAAGGTACTGTAAAATTATACAAGCGATGCAGGTTTCTGAAGCAACCCCAGATTATTTTCTTGATATCCTTGAAAAATTCAATAAAAACTTTTGAACTTCCGTAATTTCTTTGAAAGCCCTATTTCCAGTTGCACAAGGCAAATGTTACACAAAGTAATAAAATAACCAACAGGGGTTGTAGTAAAAGTTGACATTGATTAAAACACCTATCTAGGAACGAATAGTACCTTCGATATTCATCAAAAGTTTTGGAAGATTTGAGTGCTCCAAGATTCCTCTAATGGCTTACAAATACCACTACTGAAAGGCGAGAAGAAAAACAACTACTCAAATATTGAACAAAGACTGCAGAAACTTAACTGAAAGCTAGACACTTGTAATTTCAACTCCTCAGCTGCTGCAGTCTTTCAGCCCAAGCTTAAATCACGCAGCACTGTGAAACAACAAACCCCACCTACAATAATAGGACATCACTGATTAAATCAGTTTTATTGCTTCTGTCTCCCTACTTATATTTATTTCCCCCGCGCGTAAATCTGCAAGATTTCACATAACTTACATATTTGAGCTGCAAAATGTTCTGAAGCAGAATGCATCCACACAGAAGAAAATAATGAAGAGGATAAAGCAGTGGAATTTCAATCGACTGCTGAATTTGATAGCACTTTCTGTTGTTTGAAACCACAAAGCAAGCAATCTGAGGCAGCAGAGATCCTGACTTTCTTGTCAGACAGGTTTGGCACTCTCACCAGAAGTTTAACAAATCCACAACAGAGTGAGTTCTATTACGGAGCCTATTACAAAATCTATTTTGTGTTTTGCTCAGGATACAGGAATAAAGAGCACTTTGGGAAAAAGATTCAGATGAGTCTTGATGTCTACAAATCTTTCTATAGATTAAAACTGAAAACTAAAGTGTTCCATGTAAGAAACTTCAGGTGGGGGACTTATAAGGAGGCATAAAAAGCAACATGTCCTGTTTGTTGTTAAGTCTGTAGCCATTAGTGGTAATGACAGGGCCTGAAGTAGACTGTTTCATTCCATTTATAATTAAACAGAAGTCACTTTAGCCATAAATACTAGGTATCACTCATAAATAATTCTAAGACTTCACCTTTTATGCTGCTTAAAACATACCACACATTGTATTAATCTGGATAGCTAAGCAGATTTTCTTTAAAAGCAAAACATTTCTTAAACGCTATTTGTGGAAATCACAGCAGGGAAAGTTTTAATCTAGAGAAGTTTTTAGTTCTGCTATCTGGAGTACCTTTCATTTAATAACTGAACTATCAGACAAGAGCTGCAGAAAAAGAAATACATGGCTCAAAACAAAATGTTAAACCACCTTTTCCAGCACTGCAATCATATTTCTCAGTCTGCTTCTTCCTAGTCTCGACATCTCAATCTCACACAACTTCAAGGCAAAGTAAAAGCTGCCATGAAAATCCTGTCAGCTTACGTTTATCTGAGGTTCAGCAAAAGGAGAGACAGAAGCAGAAGACAGAAAATATGGCAAAGATCAGAAAATATTAGTATCTCAGAGTTCACCAAGCAGCTGTAGTCGCTAGGTGTGCTTCCATAAGTACATCAGAAACCCTAAATCCATTTGTGTAGTCAGCTTAAATAATTAAAACACTATAGACAGCTTCTCCAAGACCCTCTGTGCTGAGTATAACTTCTCAAGCTCTAAAGTTCTTCCAATTCATTCTAAAACAATTTTAATAATGACTACCTACCGGAACAAGGACTGTTTTAGTGACAAACTCATAAAATTCACTGTATCCGAGAGCATTATGGGCTCAATTTAACCAACTTAAAATATTGGCTCAAATGCTTTAAGCACTTAGATACAATAAAAAGAAAACTTTAGCTTTTACTAGTTGATCTATTAATTGCACACACAAAAAAGTAGCATTTGTGTGCTTTATCAACAGAAAGTATTTCACTGTCTCAGATCAGAGATAAGCAAGGGATACCCACACCAAGCACTAAAAGCAGAAACTCTACCATAAAAGAGATTTTAAGATCAGAGAAGATCATATGAATTTCTAATGACGTTTAACTTACATCTTGATTCAGATGAAAATGAATGGATAGGATAAACATTTGATGTTATGACACTGCTTAGAAACATGCTTCTGGTTGTAATTTCCATTTTCAATCTTTTGTATCGAACTTTAAAACTTCTAAGTTGAAGCCTTTGATAAAATAAGTAGATTATTACGTATATGGAAAAGTATAAAGTAACCTTACAAAATGATGCAGCCAATATACTCATGTATATATATAAATATATACACACATATATACACCCCCCTCCTCCCACCCTCCCACAGCAGAAACACAAGTGTTAGCCAGCCTTCCTCTCTCCACCAAGATACCATTTTGACATTCAATCAGACTAAAGGTAGTTTTCCCCTCCATTGGGATTTAAGTGCACTACTTGTTTATTCTTATTGCACACAGCATTTTTATTTCAGACACAGCTTTCTTCCCTTCTTAAGGACCAGGTGCAGTGAAGGACATAAGATGTTAGATCATCTGTTTTTAAAGATCCCCAAAATCATTCACAAGAATGGTAAATGTCTAACATTGGTCAGCAGCTACTTAGTCTGTAGGATTTCAACACAAGGAAGTAAAAAAACCTACCAAAATAACAGATTTTTTTTCTAGTACTACAATTCAGATGGAAGTATCAAAACTTGCATTTATTTTTTTTTTTTTACAGATTTTATGCAATTTCATTACTCCTACTTACTGAGTAGTAAAAAACCTGAGTTTCTCTGAAAACAAAAGATAACAAAGGAGATACCTAAAACCAAAGGGTTAGCTGAATATTTCCTTCTGAAACACCTTTGTATACAAGGATTCCTCTAACCTGGTCTGACACGCTGAAATGTTTTCAGGCAATAAAACACAAATTAGTTCTTTAACTACTATTTCCACGAAATACAAGTTGTAGTCGACTTTGGAAGAGAACACACAAATTTTAAAGAACAGGTTGCTTGTTACTCTACTTCTTCTTACAAGTTACTGCTTTTAGTAAGTCAACATGGAGAAAGCCACAAAGAACCAAGTTGCTGAAGCGTCCTGAACGTGCAACCTTTTTTGTTTGTTTGTTTATATAAAGCTCTACAAGCATCGCAGGCCACACAAGCATTCAAAATACTGTCCAAAAGCCTTTTTCCACTTCACAAACAAGTGTTCAATTTAAGTTTTATACATCCAGAGCAGACAGATGCAACACCACTAACAACCATTTGAACACTGCCTGGCCTATTCAGTGCTGGGAAGTTGGAGCCTTTCCCAAATAGTTTACTGAGGTGCCTATGAACAAGTCCCTGCTCTGAAACTTCATCTGAAGGTGGCTGCTGTTGTAACTTCTTCCCAACATCACTGTCAGAGAACACATTCCTTTCAGCCAAAGGCAAGAACGGAGGAAAGCAGCCACCTCCCACATTTCAAAAGAAAGAAGGTAAAGGAAGGAGAGAGAAGAAACGTTTAAATTTAGTTACTTACTCACTGAAACACAGGAAAAACACAAAGGCTCCACGTTGAGAGAAGCCCCAGCAGCCAGAGCTGAGGAGCTTTGCTTCCAGTCAGTGTCTGCCTCAAGCTTCACAAGAGCTTTCTCCCTCTCTCGCACACACAAAGAAGCATACTGAAGATCAGTCTGAACTGCCAAGCCAAAGTGTATCTCAGGTTTAATGAAAGTGCAATTCATTAGAATTAGAATAAGAGCCAGCGTAACATAAACATACTCAGGAAAAACAGGCTTAGCGCAGCACCACAACAGATGCTAGTTTTGATCTGGTAAAACAAAACACTCACAGACCACAAGAAAAAAAAAAAAGCATGAACAATTCCTTTAAGTAAAAGCAAAACAATGTGCACTGGGTCAAATTTGGACCTGTAGAAGTTCCACTGAATAGTGACTGCACCAATTGCACACCTCTGTTGGCAAAGCTCAGGAAGTACCTGCCTGCCAGCTCAGCCACTATTGGCAGTGGCTCTCAGCTCAAGGCACTGAAGGGCACAGGGACTGAGATGGGAAGAGAAAAAGCATCTGTATGGAACAGATGGAGTAAGACAGGTCTCAAAATACTTGGGGTCTTGGGGGGGAGGGAGGGAGAGGGGAAGGTGAACCTTCACACAGTGTGGATACCAAAAATGAAAGCACACAGAACAATTCTCTTCACAGTAATAACAAAGCGTGCATTATCTTTATCTGCTATTATTAACTCAGTAACCAGTGAAGATCAAAATGAGAAAAGAAGCATTACCACTTCCAAACCCTAAGATCTAAAATTGCTGAAGTTGGCTTAGTAATGTATGAGTTACCAAAAATTTTGAGTGATTCCAGTGTCTTTTTAATGGATTTCCATGTTTCATGTCACAAATTCTGTCCAGTTTTTTTTTTTTTTTTTTTTTTTAAAGTAATTACCCTTTAATTCTTAGTTGGTAATACTTAGAAGCAACAATAACAAAAAATGCAACATTAACTTCTTCCACAGCTTCATGTCTATTTTAGTAAAACTAAAGGTATTACTGAATACAGAAACACACTTCAAGAACAAGACAGCTCAAAACATCAACCACAAAATGTCACACTCCAAAAGGCTTTACAAGCACAAGAATCCTTAGCTTTCATGTTTGATGTTCTACTCACCAAACTAACTTTGAAACAGGTTCATAAGCAAAGAGTAGCAGTCCCTGTTGGGCATACAGCTCATTTTTGTAGGATGCATCTCTGTCACCTTACCACCTACCATCTCCCAACGAGTTTGCTGCAAGGAAATTAACTCCCACCCCTGCCCATTTAGTCTCCACTCCTTTTCCTGCACCCAGTCCCACCCTCTCAGCCTTCTCCTGCATCAGGCCACATTTCTTTCTCCATCCTCTTCTTGTGCATTCCTCTCTAAGTCGATTTTAGGATGCAGCCTTCCCTCTCCTCCTTTGACCCACGCTCATTTCTTCCAGTGCCAAGAACCCCTCCACCTCCACTCCCTGTTTCAGCTCTGCACCCACTCCGCTGCTGCCTTTTGCTCATGCTGCTGTAGCCCCCTGGCAGCTAGCCCATCCCACAGCTCCCCCACAACAAGATTCCCTTTCTGTTCCTATCTGCCTCCACAGATTTTTTTTTTTTTTCCACTTTTCCCTACAGAGCAAGAGTGTGTACTTTCCCCAGGGTTCCCAAGAAAGACAGCTTCATCCTTTCCACAGGGAGAACTGCAGCAGAAGCTTTAATGTAGTGAGGTGTTTTACTGAGCAGTAGCGCTGTGAAATGCCTGAGCACTTCCCAAGCAGGATGCTCCCTGCATTAATTTTGGTTCTTGAAAATACTGCAGTGATATAAAGATGTAAATCTTAAAATACATAGCAAGTTTGCATGCAATCCTAACAAGTTCTCCTTTTTGGAACTGCTTTGCCCACAGGAAGAAGGCACAGATCAGTTTGCTGTAATTTTATGTGGCAGGTCACCCATTTACCTAGACCATTACTTGATCCAGAGGTCTTATGAAAAAAAGAAAAATAAAGAAAAGAAGGGCAGGAATAAATTTTAGTCTTTCCTGACTTTTAGCAAAATAAGCGATAGAGGTAACCAGAGCAGGACTAAATTTCTTGGAGGAATACCATGATTCTTACTGGAGAAAAACAATCTGTTCTTACTTTTTTTTTTTTTTTTCCAATTCCCATTTTTCCTCTCAATAAAGGGCTTCTCTGCAAACACTACTAGTTGATGTTTGATTTTTCTGGAGAATTTCTCAGCTGAATGGGAGAGGATCTTTAGAATGCACATAGAAGACAAAGGTTCAAACAAAAGCTGAATTCGTAATAAGCAGGAGTTTATTTTAGTAAACAACAGAAACTGAAGGCTGAAAAGATCTCATCTCATTTAATCGCCTAATAGATTTTTCTTACCTACCCAATTTTCAAACTACATGTTTGAAAGCCAATTCTATTGATGAAAGTCTCCACAAAAGCATTTGAAACACCTACTTGATTCAACAGTGAACTCACCTCAGCTTCAACCTGGGTTTACCAATACTTTGCTTCAGCAAAAAAAACAGGCAGAAACTCTTCTGGTAAGTACAGGAAAACACAGCCTTCAACACAAAACTCTAAAATCCAGATTTAGCCTTCCTAATTCTTTGTGTTTTTAAGGGTATTCACCTAGTGACTTCAGTCAGCTTTCATATTCTCAAAAAATTATCAGCACTACACAGGGCTAAGAAAAATCAAATTCTAAACATCTTAACAGCTTACCTAGGAATACTTCCATAGAAGTCCCATGAGTTAGACCGATGCAAAACTCATGAAATATCATTGAATTGATTTTTGAATAACTTTATTTCATAAGTTAATAACCTAAACAACATAAATCTGGTGTAAAGTCATTCCAAAATTACTACCATATGTTTAGTACTACCAGAATGAGAAATTAATTAAAAAATAGCAGGAAAAGCAAGCAAATGCCCTAACTTAAATAGTTGGGTGTTTTTAACCAGAGAAAAGTTTCCTGAACATACAAACAAACACACATAAATGCAGAGAAAGACATACTTCTGCAATTTCATAGCACTCCAATCAAGTATATCGGTACCTAACAATGATGCAGTAATTATAAACATCATGTCTAAAATTCACATTAATCTTAAGAGGTAAGAAGCTCAAGCCAGTGACCAAGTATGTCTTTTCTATCAAGTACCATACTTGGATCTTCACATGGATCCACTTCCTCATACACTTATAAATAATCTAAGTAACTTAAGCATCCCATAGTACTATCTAGGTTATCTGTTTTGAAGACAAGCCCCCAGTTTTCCAAAACTCACAGGGAGCTCAATACACTACATATAATTCAACAGTCCACTGAAACAGTCTGTGAACAAAAGAGAACTCCCAAGTTTTTCAACATAGTACGCCATCACTTTCAAACTAAGGAGTTTTACTCCGTATTATTATGCTTTCCCTGATGATACACAAGATTTCATACTGAACTGACAATAAAGTAATAAGACAGTACTTGAATTTTTCCATTCTACAGTCATACAGCTCTCCATTGCAGGTAGGAACTTCAGCTATTTTATGAACCAAACATTACCCAAAAAAGTTTAATGGCAATTTGCATTAAGTAAAGGGCTACCCGTGCACACTTCTAATGTTAAGGAAACAAGAAGATTTCCTCACACTGGAGGAGACAAAAAATATTAACCCAACCAGATCTAATAAGAAAATGTGCAACGTTACGACTTCTTTTTATTCCACCTATCAAACAATACCTTTTATCATCTGCATTTAGAGGGGATGGGGACAGATGTGGGAGAAAGACACTGACATTATCAAGTATTACAAGTCTTCTACTAATCCAAAACACAGGAAGTCAAAGGCCTAACATCAACTCATTAGCATAACTCTATACCAAAACTAAAACCTCTTTGAGCAATGGAAATAACTCTGTACCTATCCTTGTTTCAGAACATATTTCCTTTTTAAAGACAAAACAAATTCAATGTTATAGAAAAAAAAAAAAGAGTGTCACCATTTGGTATCTACTTATTCTGAAAATGAATGCATGCAACATAAGGAAAAATAAGGTGTCCTTTAAAAATAATCCCATTTCAATGCAGTCTGCTTCCTGAGTCATTTGTTTGAAATGCCAGTCCCAGGAATGCTAAGATTTAGATGACGATTATCTCCTCGACATTATCCCAATTTGATTACACAGTGTTTACTACATCAAAGCCAGAAAAAGCACAGTAATAGATTCAGTGACACACCCATTTGGAACACTGAAGACCTATTATTAAAGAACCATAAGAATCATTTTCAAAAGGTTTTTTTTTTATTTTCAAACACAGTCTAGCATAAGATCTTACCATCAAGCAAGGTTGTTAAATATTTTCATTCAACCCACATATTTGAAGCTGCGGCTCAGAAGCTAGGTGAAATTATTTATGTGATCAGGAAACTCGACTATCCTTCTTATATAACTCTCCTACTGGACACATTACAGAAATTCAGCAGCCAAGTTTCACATGGTTGAACACATCAATAGAGTGCCATTAACATTCATTCCTCTGGAACTCCACCACTCATATCAGAACTCAAAACAATGCATTTCTTTCAGGCCAGACCCTGAGCATGTTTTTAGTATTTTTAGTTTTAGCATAATTTTATTTTGCTTTGATCTGCATAATAAGCATTGACATTTAGCAAACACGTACATTCAAGCAAGCAGGTTGAAAATGTATATGTGGGGATGCCTGCGTAGACAAGGTCATAACAAGCCGTGCTGCTTCCCAGTCATGTGGGCACACCATGGTAGCTAAGACTCAGACAACTAGAATGATTATAATCAACACATCATCCAGAGTTACACCGCATAGGATAGTGATTATAATGTTGTCACCCTGTCTGCGTTAGCTCTCGCATCTTGCCCAGCATTCAGCTCTACTGGTGCTGGAGAACTTTAAAAGGAGAAGCTATCATCAGGCACAAGCCTCAACCCAGCCTGAGTAGCTACACCTGTGAAACAACAAACACATTTAACTAAGGATGACAAACTGGTCCTACCATCTGAACCCTTCAGCAGACTTGACAGCACTACCCCTGCTATCCTCCTACATCGATCAAATCACAGAGAAGTGTTGTTTGTGCAACATGTTTTCAAAGATGTGGCACAAATTTAAATATAAGCAGAGCTATTTAGTGTTGGCTATCAGCAAAACAATCAACTTAACGTCTCTCTTAACTGTTACGATAAAACCGTGAACACAAGATCTCAGGAGTACACAAACAAGTAACCACTTGGTTTATTCATGCATAAGCACAGTAGCCACTCTACAATAGCTGTCCTTACAGATTGCTTTTTTTTTTTTTATCCAAAGAAAACTCAAGCTGATATTTTCCAGCTACTATAGCTAATACACTCTTTGTAGGCTTATTCTATGATAAATTGCTCAATGCAAAGGTATAGAAAAATACTTTTCTGTATTATATACACAGTTTTAATTTTCACTCTTCTATATTTAACTATGCAAACAGAACAGCAGAGGGTGAAATCCTTAGCACATTCTTGTCCTCAGACCTGTGCAGTTCTTGTCATTTGTTATACAATACCAGTGTAATGTAAGCTACAAGAAGGCAGAACAGAACAGTGAAACAAACACGTTGTCTAGTAACAAAAAGGCCCCTTCTAGAGAGCCTGGCACAAGTTCTGGTCACATTCTGAAGAATTACTGCTCAGTATAATCAAGGAATTTTGTTCAGTGTTAACGATTTTCCTACAAGTATGCAGAATAAACCATGCAACACTTGCCTAAAACCCATCTCACAATGTTTAGAATGCAACTCACACAGAGCAGCTACTTTCTGCTCAACACTAAGACGAGCAAAACCTACCTGCAGTTTATAGCCCTGTGATCACTGGTAATCTTCACTTGCAGAACTCACCCCACTGATGGTTTAATAATGGAAAACTAAACACACAGCATAGTGAACAAAAAATCCTGAATGTATTGAGTAAAGCCTGCAACTTGTCAAATATTAGAAAAAGAGCATTTTAGCTTTCCACTTGAGAATTTTTCAGTTGAAGAAAGTCTGACTATCTAGAGAGACAAACTTTCTAAGATGATCCAATCAACTCAACCTCTGAAATTCTACACTGGAACTCTATTTCCATGCCCCTCTTTCAAAAAGAGCAGACAGCAATTCTACCACGATGGACACACTCCTTCAAGCATACTAAAATCTGAAGAAAAATTACTGAAATTAAAATAAATTAGAAAGAAATCAATACTGGAAACAAAAACAAGGGATCAGCAAGGCAGTCACATTGAACTTTCAGAGTGTCTCCAAACAATGACTACAGAACAGGGCTTGGACCGAGATTCTGCTCCCAACAACCAAGTAAGATCTTGTCTTTCTGAGAATATGACATGACAGTGCATATATACAAGAGTCAAAACCACAGAAACTCAACGTCTTCTTGACTTGCACAGATATTTGCTGCCTGTTGGTCAACTCATAGCAGAAATTTCATTTGAATCCAAATCCTTAAGCAACTTAAAAAGCATTAACACAATAACTCAAGAAATGGTTTCATCGACAAAAGTAGTCTTTAACATAGGATTTCATATGACAAGCTCGAACAATTCTTTTCAACAACATCCATATTTAGTTTGGAAAAGGTTCAAGACTACAGCAGCATTCAGACAAAGTAATTAGAATTATAGCACTGTGACAGATAAACTCTCAACTTACTTTACATAGTATCTTGCACCTTCGAAAGTGTAAGCTTCCTCCCAACCTGTGGGTAAGTCTGGAAAACAAGTAGCAAAGCACAGTAATTAACTTTTGAAGCACTGCCAGTTACACTAGTCTACTCCCTAACACTAATGTATTTAACATTTGTTCTTCCTCACTCTAGATGCTGAAAGCTCTAGTCCTATAAATGAGCATTTTTAAATTGACTCAAAATACTGTCTCATTAGTTCTGTAATCTAAGACAAACAGCTCACACAGAGATCTGATTTGGATTTGTCATTCCCAAACAGTAACAGTTCAAGCCTGTCTTGTTGAGCAATGTTTCCTCCTTTGTCAAGTCACTGGAACTCACAATCATCGCCAGTTCTTTCTGCCTTCAACTTCAGTAGCATCAAATCACCTGACAGGGAGAGATCTAAGCAAAAATCAATGTAAGGAGCTTGTGTTATGTGCAAGTCACAGGCATTGTAACAGGCATGGTATCAACTATGCCACACAGCTATTTCATATTAGCATAATTCCACTACTGATGTGACTAACAAGCGCTCCTGCAGTGTTTACAACTCTATCCAGTTTCAGATGAAAATAATTTTCAATGCAAATCTGGTAGAGGAATTGGGTACATCTTTTCCCTCTCTGTGATAGCTCTTGGGAATCAGAAGCCCACATAAAAAAGAAAAAAAAATCTCTCTGGAAAAAAAAATCCAAACCACTACTAATGGTCAGCTTCTTTCAAGTAACGGTTTCCTGATGTAATGGAAGATCTGAAGGCGTTGGGCACCACTGTGCAACTCTAGATGCATCACTGCCATTAAGTTTACTCCAGTTGATAAAAGCACTAATTGATAGGCAGGACTCGCTGACTGATTTGGAGAAGCAACAATATATTTTCTGGTAAAAGTAGAAAACGCTCAGTCTGGAGGATGTAATTTTTCCTGTTTGCTTATTCGCTCTGGATGGCTTTTATTTCACTGCTGTGAAATATCTGGGGGAAAAGAAAAAAAAAAAAAAGCCAGAATCAAAGCGTTCTGATACTGACAGAGGGCAAAGTCCATCAAACAGGAAGACTCTCCAGCAAAAGTATTTATGGATGCTATAAGAACTTGGCAAAAAGAATACCCTTCTAGGGTAATTCTCCAGAAATAAAAAGCTCTTCAGTTTATAGTGCAGGATAAGTTCCTCTTCATCGACTAGTAAATATTTCACAGTATTATTTACTAACAAGTTTCTCTGGGAATTTTGTATTGTGAAATTCATTCACTCAGAAATGGTCTCTTATGACATATTTTAAACTTCTTTTGAGTACGTTCAGAGATGAATTAACAAACACACGTACATACAGAAGATGATTTGCTCTGCAGGTACTTCAGCATTTTCTGATCTACAGATCAGGGCTATGGTACTCAAGGTCATACCTCACTGAGCGTTTGGAAATAAGTTTCATTTCACAGAATCATAGAATAGCTTAGGTTGGAAGGGACTGTAAAGATCATCGAGCTCCAAACTCCTGCCGTGGGCAGGTTTGCCAAAAGTTATTTACCTCATAATAATAACTCCCCTAACGCTGTATCCAGCACTCCAGATGCTCTAAAGCAAGCCGTGCTTCCCTTAGAAGAGGCTTAATGGCAGAAATAAATGAGACACTGAGAGAATTACTGGTGAATCACCATCAGTCAACAGAGTCGCTGCTGACAGCTCGAAAAAAAAGAATTAATGCTCAGCTAATATTAATGTCCAAGTAGCAGAGCACTTCACATACATCTGCCCCCATGCACACTGCTGCGGATGAAAGCTGCTTTCTCAATTAATCTGAGTACCGAGAGTGGGGAAAAGAGGAGCCTGATATCAATCAGTAATTCTATTTCCCGGCATTAAATGACTCCTTCGGCATCAGCCCTTCACTGCAGATTAAGCCACAGAGTTCTGATAGCCAGAACCCACGCTCTGTGAACTCCTCCCAAGTCGCAGAAGACCGTCCGCAGCTTTCTAAAAGCCCATTTCCCATTCTTAAAGAACGGGAACGCGTAACAAGCACGAAACAAACACAAAAATCAACCAGCCCGGTAGGGTCCGATCGGCGTGCAGCTCTCCTGCGGTTACACGCAGAAAGAAGCGCTGGGAGCCGCGCTCCAGCACCTCCCGGCGGCAAACGCACCCCGCGGTGCGGACACGGGCGTCGGGGCTGCACCCCGCTCCGGAGCTGACACCGCCTTCCTCCCAGCGAGTTATCCCAGCGCTCGGGTCCCCTTCCTCTCCCCCCCCCCCCCTCCGCCCCTCTCGCAGTCACTTGGAAACCACCCACGCGTTTCAGCCCGGATGGGAGAGAGTGAAGAGCAGCAGGGTTTCCAGGTGACCGGTTGCCGCCGGCAGACCCCAACGAGGTGACACGGGGGCACGGGTGGCAGCGAGGGGATGCCGGGCAGGTGAACAACCTGCAGACGGCCGAGAGAGCGGAGAGGAGCTCTGACGGTATCACAGCGGCGACACAAGGCGGCGGGAGGAACGCGAGGGAACGGCTCGGAGGGAAAACGCGGGGTGTAAAGGCGGCGTGCGGGGAGCGCGGCGGGGCCGGGGGCAGCGGGAGGGGCCGGGACGGCCCGGGCTCGGCCGGCGGCGGGCGGGGCGGCAACCCGCGGCCGGGCGGCCATGGCGGGGCAGGGCCGGGGGTCGCTGCCCTACCGCCGGGAGGGTTCCTACCTGCGCTGCGACGGTGCCCGGTGATCACGGCCTCTCCGGTCAGCGGGTGCAGCCAGGTCGTGCTCTTCGCCTCCTCGCTGCGGGGACGCACACACGGACCGGTCAGCGAGCAGTCGGGCTGCGCGCCCCCCCCTCCCCCCCAACACGCCCAGCCCCCGCCCCGCGACCCCTTCCTCCCCCCAGCAATGCCCCGCTCACTTGATGAAGAAGACGCGGCCGCCCTGGCTGATCCCGTAACTCCAGCTGCCGGGCAGCGCCCGCAGCCGCTCCGCGCTCAGCTCCGCCGGGGCCGCCATGGCCGAGCGCAGCTACCAGCGCAGCCGGGGAGAGCCGAGGGGAGCGGGGCGGGGGGGTGGGGGGAGAGCGGCGCGGGCACGAGCGAGCGCGTCCCCGCCGGCGCCGCCGACACCTTGGGGAGAGGGCGGGCGCCGCGCGCTGGGGAGGAGCACGGCGGCACGCCCCGCCCCGCCCCGCCCGCCAGGGCACGCCCCGCCCACCGCGGGGGCGCGCGCGGCTCCCCGCTTGGCAGCCCGCCCGCCCGCGGGGGCGCGCCTTCTCCCCCGCCGCGGCCGTTGAGGCGGGGCCGCGCGGCGAGTTCCGGCGGGGGGGAAGGGCGGGAGCGGGCGGCGCGGTCTCTGAGAAGAGCGGGGGTTGCCCGGCGGGCGACGGGGCTCCGGCTGGCTACAGTGGTTTCGAGGGAAAGGAAGGGTCCCTCCACTGCCGCGGCCCGCCTGGAGAGAACGGAGCGCAGGCCCGGAGCTATGCTCAGAGCCAGCGCCTGTCCCGCGGCGGGATCCTGAGGTGTGCCGCAGCCCCCGGCTGCCAGCACCAGCTCTGCTCCTCGGGTCTTTACGGCACGCTTTCCTACAGGAAATTAAACTTTTGTCGAATTTCCTCCAGGAGCGCGTGTGCTCCTCTCCTCTCAACTTCTGACTTTCCTTTTATTTCTCACGTGTGGCCTTCAGCGGTGAGCGATGCCACGCTTTTCTCTCAGCACCCAGCCGCTGTGCCCAACCGCAGACCCGGGGCACGGCCAGGAGCGTTCTGTGCTCCTGGAGGTGGTGGTGGCTGAGGTGAAATCCACGCGTAGAGGTGGATCTGTGCGTGTCCTTGTGTTGTGATGAGCCATCTGAGTGGGTATGCTCGGCTTTGATTGAAGTTACAAATAAAAATCACGGATTACGAAAGCTGTGTGGTGGCTGTGATTTTTCTGAGAGAATCTTGCCTTACAAAACCATGTTCTAGACCAGAACTGGGAAGCCTGAAGTGTTCCCATATCCACAGAAGTATTTAAGCTCCCACCTGATCGTATTGTGAGGAGCAGCTTTGCCCTCGTGTTCCTATTCTGATTAAAATCTGACAAAGCAAGTTGCCATGTCGCTCGTTCCCCACCACACCTTGTGGCTAAAATCTTAAACCCAGTCATCCTGCACAAGGTACTCCAGACCCAAAGCACAGTGAACATGTCAGCAGACACTGTTATCTTTAAGTAACTGGATGTGAGATAAGAATCCTTCCCAGCCCAACATTACCCATCGTTTCCACTCACCGCTGACAGCACCTGAGATTTATGGACTACCAGACAAAGATACGCTGGGGAGAACACAAGTTATTCTCTAAACAGTTCCTTTTCTCCTCAGAGCAAGAGCCCTCGGGTGACGAGTAAAAGTGAATAATGACCCTTCCACTGAGGAGCTGTAGAAGGCTGCCTGGCAACAGCATGGGGGAAATCACATACATTTTGGGCTTGTGAGGCAGTGATCACAACTGACTTCCCTCATGCAGTCTAACCAAAGCAAAGAGTGAGTGCTCTCAGTCTTGAGAGCACTGTATACCTTCCATCATGCAGAATTAGCTTTCTTCACTAGACAAGGTAGCATACAGCACAGCAGGATGTATATTGGCCCAGATCCATGAAATAAGCTAGATGATGATGATAGAATTTAGGTGCATAAATCCTCAGCATGTGCTTTGTTGAACACACCTTCCTTAGGAAACTAAGTTTTGCCAGTACTTCACCTTACAGCTGTCCTTATGTTTTGCTTGTATTTGGACTCGCTGCCTTCTTGGTAAAAGTAAGGAGAGCACTGCATAAAGTATATCAGAGGCTGCCTGAATTCTTAGATGAAAGCTTGCCATGGAGGCCTGATAAATTGGCTGCAGTCAGACCATGCGTAGGGAGGACTTACAGGATTAGTTTCTCTATAATTCACAGCAAACAGGTTGGTGGCAGCGTCACAACCAAGAACTGTAAGAAAACCTCTTCAGCCTGAAGGAGGAAGGGGTTTTAAAGCCATGTCATTCTCTTCCAAGGAAAATGCTTTTGCTCCATCCTCAGGGCTATTCGGAAGCTGAGACTGTTTTGTGAGTACATTGAAGGTGCTCCACCTCCCCCTTTGAAGTCACATTATTCTGCAAATTATCGGGCTATACAGTGGTAGCGTGACTTGCTGGTCTCATGAATAGGGAGCTCATCCAGGGTGTGATGGAAAATCCTGGTTCAACTCCATTGTTCAGGGACTCTTACTCACTTTATGTTAAACAGTCATCAAGTAAAATCCAGTATTTGTAGTTCTGAAACATATGGAAGGCACATTTTGACTCTCTTTACAGGAATTAATCCTGCAAGACGGCATGCACCACGAATTCATGTTGCTTTGACTTAAAGGGAGCTTATAATCAGGAGAGAGAGCAACTTTTTATACAGCCTGATGGTGACAGGACAAGGGGAAATGGTTTTGAACTAAAAGAGGGGAGATTTAGATTGGATACTAGGTGGACATTTTTCATTGAGGATGTGGTGAGGCATTGGAGCAGGCTTCCCAGAGAAGTTGTGGATGACCTTTCCTTGGAGTTGTTTAAAGCCAGGTTGGATGGGGCCCTGGTCAACCTGATCTAGTGGGTGGCAACTCTGGCAATGGCAAGGGTGTTGGAACTGGATGATTTTCAAGCTATCTTCCAACCTAAGTCATTCTGTGATGCTGTGCTTTCTCAGAGGTCAGTATTTCATCATTTTGTGGAATGGAGCTCTTGAACAGTGTAGTGAAACCACACTTGCACCATTTCACCATTTGTACAGGCTGGTACCACTTGGGTTAACAGGTTTTCATTCTGAAAATTGCTGTTTAGTCAGAGTTTTTGCTTTTAGTGTAAAACTTTGCTAAAAGCAAATCATACACTGAGATTTCATAAAGTTCATTAGGAGTGTGTCCTTTTTACAGTCAGATAAGTTCTTAAGTGCTTTTTAAAAAGACTTTCGAATAATATATTAAAAAAAAATGCCACCTAAAAGGATTAAAGTTCTCTTTTAAAAGCGGTTTATATCACATAACAACTCCATGCATATTTTACCTTTCTCATAATTCTTTTTTTTTAACTATAAAAATGAGCTAATAATTCCAAATGTGAAATTGGTCAGTCTGATTTACAAGACTCTCATAAATCCATCAGGATGCTCTCATCTGGCCAACAGATCCTCTTCCCTGAATAGATGAAGAGGAACTGTTGAAGTAGTGACTACTAGTGAACAACTGCTCTCTGCCTTCTGCCTCCATGGCCTGATATGCCTGTTGCTCCTGTCACTGATAGGAAGCAGATGGAGGATGTGGAGCAAGTTGTTGCTGTGTGTGTGAGGCAGGATGAGGAGCAGAGCCCTCCCAGCAGTGTAATGGCCTCTCATTCCTGAGAGCTTGGGATAAAGTGAAAATCTGGCTCCTCTGAACTCTTTTCCATGATTCTCCAATTTGAGCTCACTTTTTTTCCTTCCTCTTTCACCTCTCCAAGACAGTAGCTTTCCTAGCAGCTCCCTCAGGGTCAGGGAAGACATCAGAGCACTAAGTTTACTGATTTTTTTTTTTATTTTTAATCATTTCAGCTCAGCAATGTAGTCATAATCAAAATATTTAAAATTCCTGAGGCAATAGAACCCTGTCCACAAAAATAATAATCCCTTTAAATGGGATTAATTAAAAACCAGCACTGGGAGAGCATTCATTGACTAAGACTCAGAGAAATCCACCCACACCTCTCCCAACAGGTATAAGGTGACAACAAATGGTGAGCCAAGAAAAAGAGGGCTAAACCTAAGCCAGCAACCTCTGAAGCAGGGAGAGAATGGCAGTTTTGACACTCCACCTAGAACTTATTCACAGTCTTGTGTTCGTCAGGGCTGATACTATGTATTCTGTCAATATGAATGAAATTGGATGAGGTAGTATTACAGAGTTGTCTGTGACTGTACATTTTTATGCTGTTTAGCTAGCAAGACGATATAAAATTTAACATGACAAGAAAAGACCATTGCTGGGGCTGCAGTACTGCACATTCTAATAAGGAAGCAGCTTCTGAATGGTGGGTCCCTTTTTAATCATAGAATCCTAGAACATCCTGAATTGGAAAGGACCCACAAGGAGCACTAGTCCTTTCTTTGCATGCTTTCTTTTTCCCCCATCTGTAAACAAGCTTTTTTTTTTTTTTTTTTCCCCCTCCATAATGACCTTGCAGTGCATGGTGAATCAGATTTGTTTGATAATCTGGTAGAAAATATGACATCAATCCTCTCAAATGATTCCTTTCCCATTAGATCAGTTAATTGATCCAGCTTGTCCTGATCCAACACATAAAGTGGGGAGAGAAGATCCACTCATGACAGAAGGGGAAAAAATCGACATTCTCAGAAGTTAGAATATCTTTGTGTAGATATAAGAGGCAATTCGCCTAGGTCAGAGCAAACAAGAAAGAAAAGTTGTCTGAGACAGCCTCTGCAGACTGCTTTATTGGTAGAATGGAGCCTCTTTTTGCTATAAAGAGCCAGACAACACTGCAGGGCTCTTGTCCTGTAGCTTTGAAGGCTGCAAGTTTTCCTAGGGGTCATTAGTCCAAGTGGCACAGTAGTCTTCTTCGGGGTTAGTGTAGAGCATCGATCTGACTCAACAAGCTGTGGATCATTAACCTCACAGACTGATTTCACAGTTTGTGAGATAAGAGTTAAAGCCCACGCTTACTCAGGCAATAGAAATTTATTTTACAGTTTAATTGGTTTAATAGTCTGTGCTCAAAAAAAAAAAAAAAAAAAAAGAAGAAGTTTTGTTCATTTCAAAAATTTTCTAAGCTACAATTACTGATTTTCAGGTAAGGCTGTGTTATGCAGAACTTTTCTTTCCCTTGAGACAATAAATCCTTATAGGAGGATTCAATTATTTTCCATTTCATTTCTTTAAAGATCCTGTCAAACTAATACAAAGCAAACTCCAAAGCAAAAGAGTGAGATTTACTTTTCCCTGCAAGCAGCATCAGAAAAGAAAATGGGCTCATTATTCTTCTGACCAGCATCATCTTGTCAGAAAAATATTGACCATTCAGAGCGATTTTGAACAGAGAACAGTTCTTTCCTATCATTTCTCTTCTAACTTTAGAGACCTGTTTACCTTTATGTCCATGTCACATATACCACAATGAGTTTCTGGCCCAGTCCTCCAGCTTGAGATGATGGATGCCACAGTCAAGTCTTCATGTTTTGTTTATTGAGCATTATATATTCAACATCACAGTCATATTCAGCATCTCAGAAAAAAAAATGAGGCCTCAAGATCAAGAGCTGCTTTGCTAGAACCTTCTACTATTTTTTTCCGCTGCTTCACAGATCTCTAGTTTAGGGAGCCTTCAAACAACCACAAGCCATGTGGTTGCCTGGAACTTTCACATTACAGTTGAAGCACATTTTTTATTGTATTTATTGATCAAATTAGGTTAAATTAATACAAAGAAGGAAATAATTTGTGAGAGAAATGAACTCGGCATCCTACCTGTCCTCTCACTGGTGGTGGTTAGCCACAGTTGGTTTAAGCCAAGAAATTTCATCTTCTAAATAAGACTGTGATTTGAATAATCTGGAATAAAATCATACACTGTACAACATGTAAATTCTCTGTCTCTGAACTGGACCACAAGTCTCACAGGTCTCTTCAGTTCTGGTAGACTTCAGCATCTGCTTTTTTATATACAGTCCTTTTCATTGCTGCTGCCCTACTCCTCAAAAACGTGTTCTGTTTCAAGCAAATAAGGAGAAACTTCATGAGAAATATCCAGAAGGATTGCCATTATATATATACATCCTCATGGATGCAAAGTCCTGTAAGTCTTTCACTGTGTGATCTTTTCTCATGTGCATTATTTCCTGTATTTTTTTAACGAGGCTAGTAAGAATTTGCAGTATCTTTCCATTTTTCATCCCATTAGCAACTATATAGTAAAGGAATAGAATTTTAAGCTATCTCTAACAAACATTTCAGCAACTGGTAGCGTGTTTTCAAAGTAATGCAAAATAAAAGCGTGGGTTTGATCCTTGAGATTTTTATAGACATTCTTGTTACACTCTTGATGCCATTTTCCACAAAATGTGCTGTGTGTACCTTGAAGAGCTTTAAGTGATACTATTTTTACAAGATATTTTACCTCATAATCAAATCATAGTCCATTTTCTGTAATTACCACAGCTGGAATAATATGTATGCCAGTCTTTACAGAGTAGACATATGATTACCAGTGTAGTGGTTATATTCTTTAATAATGCTACAGCAGAATAATGAGAAAAGTAATATATTTTTAGTCTGTAATTTTTCCAACATTACAGACAAATCCAGGACAGCTCTTAACTTGTTCTAAAGTTTACTTGGATATATTTAGATACAAGCTGGTATCTGTTCCAGCACTTGTTATTAACAGCATTCACCTTTTGTCATCTTAGCACCTACTGAACTGTCTATTTGCCAGAAATTCTATGCAAGTTTTTTACATTTTCATTTACTTCAACATTCTTATGTACTCACTTTTTAAAATTTTATCTTTAGGGTCTCCTGTTCTTCAAAAGTATAAGCTTTTTCAGTGGTGGTAAGCTTCTTCAGGTTTGGTAGTTTTACTGCTGTACTGTTCCAGCCACAGTAAGAATGGTTTGTTCACTGCATGACATGAGTTTTATTCACTTGTGCTGGATGGAAATATAACAGAAAAAGTATTTCTGAAACCTTACTTGCATAATTTTGTCCAAATGATATTTTTGATATTTCAGTTACTGAGATAGGATTCTTCTGAGAAAATGAAATTGTTTCCCTAGGCCACTTTTACAGCAGCAGTGAGCTGGTCAATGCAATCAGTATAGTCTAGTGGAGAGCACTCCATCCTTTAAGGCCATCTGTCACTTGGTGACACCCAGTGATCCACTATCATTTGTCTCTTTAGTGCTTGCATAATCTTAGTTGGTAGTTGGTAGTCTGGAGTTTAAGCCTTATGCTTGTCTAGTTCCGTCATATTTGCTTTATTCTTGTGTGGTTTTGTCATTCAGATGGTTTTCAAAGATTTGTGGACCTCTCTTCTCAGGTGAGGCACAAGCCCTGTGTGGCAGGCTTGTGTTCGCTAACAGCGTGGTTAGCTTTCCTTAAACACCTAGGAGCGGTTCACAGATCACACAGTCTGTACCTCCCTGGTTAAGTATTGCTGTTAATACATCTCTGCTTTTTTTTTTCACCAGTTGTTTCTATCTCTCTCTGCTTGTAGCAAAGGTTAACCTAGCTTGATTTTTAGGAGTTTGCTTTTATCATCACACTTTAAGTTTTCCAAAATTAAATTTTCTTTATTCAGCAATATTAATCTCTTTTTTTTTTCTTTCAGATTTCTGAATATTTAAAATGTTTGGAATTTTAAATTAGCACCCCTGTAGTACCTCCTCCTTCCTTTTATTATTCAATATTAAATACCTAAAAGTTACGCTTTCTTTTTTTTCTTAAGAAGAATTGCTTTTGTTTCCTGCACCAAGCTCCCTAAATTTTGTAATTCAGTTACCTTGCCAGTCAGTCCATTACCACTATAAGAATCTCAGGGAAAGTAACAGTCTTCTTTGTTCAGTATTTTAAATACTGCTTCTCACTAGCACATCCATTTTCTTTCGATTTCCTTTCTGTCTTGCTGCTCCATTGATCGCACTAGTTTTACTTTCTCATTTTTCCTTCCTTTCTCAGCCTCCTATTTCTAGCACTAAGTATAGCTGATGCTGATTCTGCCTTGAACCCTACTTCCTCATCTTTGCCTCTCCTAGCATTCTCCTTTAATTCTCCCTCCATTGCTTTTCAGCTTCTGACAGGGACCAGCATTGCACAGAAGCAGGTGAAAACTGTGACAGGATGACCTCTCCTCTGCTATTCGTTTTCCCCAAAGGCTGCATTTTCTCCGCTGTGTTGACTGTGCACCTGCCCTCACTTGTGATAATTTCTGCAAAACTCTGCATTTCCAGATGATCCCCAGAGGAGTCTGAATGGTGATGTGAATAATGTCCACGTCCTCTGGTCACTTCTTTATTCTACCTGTCCACTTGTTTTCCATTTTTAATGTCCATGTGACACCATCCTTCTCCCACTCCCGTACTGAGCCCTCCTTTACAAATGATATCTGGCTTTCCATTTTGCTCTTTTGGTAGCTGATGACTTCATTTTTTACAATGTGATCTGTGCTTCTTGCAAGTCCAGTTCAGCTGCTCTGTTTCTCCAAATGAGTACTCTGTTTTGCTTTCCTTGTATTGTTTCACCATACTCTTCTTTCCATCAATGAAGCAACTGAGAACACTAAACCCTACTGTAACTTTTTAATATATCAGATTTTAGAAAGAGCAAGAAAGCATATGGCAGACTTGCAAATTGAAGAGATGCTCTTCTTAAAGCTCTGCCCATGCTTTATTGTACTTGAAGCATCATGTGCAAAAGCCTTATACTATTCTCAAACTCGGAAGAACACAAGAAAACTCACATCAGGCTGTTGCAAAAAACTTGGAAGACAAAGAGAACTCTTGAGAATCTGAAATAAATTAAGTAATCCAGAATCTCAGGAAATGATAGAAAAAGAAAATAAAAATTACTAAGGAAGGGCAGGAGGGAGGGCATTTAAACAGATCCTGTAACAAAGACAACTGCAGAGGGGGTTGCAAAAGCATAGAAGAATGAAGCAATCCTGCTCAATAGGAAACAGGAGTGAGCAGCAGTATGCCAAAGGCCCTGAAGACTGATGGTGTTTCACAGCAAGCTGCAGCAGTGGAGCTCCCTGTAACATGACCACCACGCTAGAGGAGCTATGTAAGCCCTAGTGGGAGCATTACATGGTGTTCAAAGAAGTCACAAGAGTATCAGATGAATGTCCTAATATTTGTGGTAATAGATGGGACAGCACATTTGTTATCATATGCATATGTTCTTTTAGTAACATTGAAGGGAAAGGAGAAAGTTTACTGAGGAAAGGAGACATTTTGTTCCTGCTTGATTGCCAGATTTTGTTTTAAGCACCATATACAAAGATTGCCTACTGCAACAGAACAGAAGCAGAGAAAGAATGTGCTTTTTCATCAGGAATTGCTCAGTTGTGTGTACATGATTGTGAAAAACAAATCTTTTACCAGTTCAGCTATTTCAGCTATCCAAGGGAACCCTTTCTTCAACTTTTTTGACCATTAGTGAAAAAGATCATGTAAAACAGCAGCCCTATTTATGATGCTGGCAGAAGACAAAGTGTTTTCAGTACCACGATGAGTCAAATAAAAGAAAAATTAGAGAAATGAGAAAACCACATTTCCAGTATAATTTTAAAGCTATAGAAATGATCACACAAGAACACCTTTACGAAGGAGAATACAACAAGCAGTAGAAGAGGCCATGCTGTAGGCTGCAGCCTGCACAGATGACAAGAAAAAAGGCAGCAGTATGTGACCACATTGCAGCAGCATGCAAATAGCTAAAAATACTGGGAAACACCCCAAGGTGGCTGACGCAAGAAGGTGCTTTCACATTCCCTCAGGAGATGACACAATGGGATGGACAACACTGTGTTATTTCACAAAGTATGAGAATTCAAATGAATTCTGGAACTGTTGTGCAAAGGACGATTGTATCAAAAGTGTGCGAATATTACAGGCATGTATCTGAAAAGATTATAGATTCTACACTCATCCAGTAAAGCTGTATTAAATGTTGGCTAGGGAGTTACTAGAGCCACAACACACAAGAATTAATGTAAGTGGAAGAAAGATAAAATTGGTTTTGGAGCAGTTGTTGCTGTGGAAAAAATATCTAACCGTTCAGTTGCAGACCTGAAAAAGACCTGATTAAATTCTGCACATGTACAATATTACTAAAGAGTGTACACCTATATATATATATATATATTAGCTGTTTATAACAATATGTAAGGAAACTAGAGAAAAGAAAGATACTAATATGAGAAATTATCAGCTACTTTTATTTTGATTGCCAGGAATGAAACAGTTAACTGCAGAAGGAGAGCTTGGTTACACTGGTGATAGAGAGTAATCTATAAATAAAAGCATTTTCCAGGTTTTCAGAGAATTAAATAAAAAAGAAGAAAATAAGATTGAGATAATTTGCTATTTCTTTTGTTGTCACTGTTCTTCATTGCTTTTCATTGTCAATGCACTGTCGTTATTTCCAAAACAGGAAGGATCAGATACATACTTTTAAAGTAAAAGCACAATTACTTCTGTAGGTATCACAACACTTAATACACATATGTTTTTGGAATGATATTTGTATGTCAGCATGTAAGATGCCTAAGTTGTCTGAAGCCAAAATGCTATTAGAAATAAGTGACGCATTAAGCTTTTGGCAAATTTTCACACAGAAGGATCTCTGCTAACTACAGCCCCTGTAATTATAGTCTCACCCTTTCTCCTAAACATTTCTCCAGTCCTCTGTTAGTCCTCAGAAAGAACGTGCTTTATGGAGATGAGATTACCAACAAAGTATCTGACTGGTAAACTTGACAGAGAGCACAAAGCTGAACAAATTGCATAGCCCTATGTAGGTCAAACAAGACAACCTTTTCTTGGATATAAAGAAACATGAAGCATTAGAATATCTGTAGAGGTAATGAGAAGTGTTTCAAACCCTAACACATACAGCTTTTAAACAGGATCATGAAAATTCCAAGATCTTTTCTCCTTCCCCTTCCCCTTTTCCCTTTTTCCCCTTTCCCCCTTTCCCCTTTTTAGTTATTTTTAACAGATTCTCTACCAAATAAAATTGGTGGTAAATCTGAAATTAAGCTAAGGTATGCAATCTAACTTGTTCACTGAAAAGGTCCACATGCTTCAGCAGCTGTAGAAAGCAGTGCATCCCTGTAACATTTAACAACTGTGTTGCAAAAGAAAGAATAAATGCAATGGAAAACCAGAAGCTTGTCACGTATTTCAGATGTTTCAAATGTACATACAAGTTCAACCCAGCTTTATGTTCCAGTGGAAATGAATGTCTGATTAATAACACAGACATTTGAACAACTTACTGAGTTTGGTATCGTCTCTTTTTGTTGTAGAAATGCTTCTTTAAGCCTTTAGTAACACAGTTGAACCCAAAATCATTAACAAACTTTTTAAACCCAGAATACAGATGCTGTTGCTGCAACTTGGCAACTTTCTTTTCAAACTGAGCTCATCCCAGACAAAGCACTCTTAGGGATGTGTGCTTTGTCAGGACCCTCAGTTATGCAGTAACCCAACAGAAAAAGGCTTAGAATCAAGAAGAAAAAAAAAAAAAAAAAAAAAACTGAATTAAAACCGAGGCCTTTTCTGACCTTAAACAACAGTGATTTCAGCATCAGCCAGCTGACTCTAGTTAGAGACTCAGTGCTAAAAGCCAGTCAGAAACTTGCGCAAAACCGGGTGGAGCAGGAGGAAGAAGCCTCTGCCAGGTTTGCTCTCATCTTGGCAAGGAGCTGTTTGTCACTGACAGAGTGCTTCTGCACCAAGAGCATATTTGTACAACAGCAGTGCTTTGAAAGTAAGTGCTTTCTGACATTCACGTGGGATGCTGATATAAACAAATACAGGACAAAAATACAGCAGTCAGGTGGATGGCCTTGACCACACAGACAGATGTGTACTCTATGAGACAGCTGTAAAATATATAACCTGAAGAGGAAAACCAGGCTTGTTTCCCACCCTGCAGAGTCACTTAATGGATTTCAGCAGTGAGTAGGCCACAAGCTTGTTTTGCTGGTATGGAAATGTAGTTGTTTCCTTCTCTAAATATACAGAGCAGGCAAAAATGCTCAGAGAATGTCATCCATAAAGAAGTAGAAATCAATACTGCAATACATGATACTCATGAAGACTTGATTTGGCTAAAAGCTCTTAATTTCCAGTCTAGCCCTTCATGGCATTTTTGCTGCTGTCAGAAATCTGCCCAGCAATGATTTATTGGCAAAGAAAACAGATAACTGAAGTAAGGCTCCTATGTCCATACTTAGTTACCAAATAAATTGCCTGATTTTCAAGCTTGCTGAGAACCAGAAGCTTCTGGGAGAACATGTATTATAGAAAAGGAACAATTACGTAGCAGATCAAAGCAAAGGCAAACCAGCCACCGTCCACTAAATTACATGGGAATAAATGAAGTCTGCAGTGTCAAGTAGAATATATTTTGTTTCTTTTCACTTTTCAGTTCCAGTTCTCCAGTCTGCGACCCTCAAAGAAAAGCACTAACTCCAGAATTGTAAGATGGTGACCAAATAGAAAGAACTGGGAACCAATTCACCTCACCTGTTAGGATGCATTTCCAGTGCTGCACCGCATCACTTATACGTCCGAACACCTTCTAATCCATGATAATGTAATGAATTTTAAATCACTATCTCCAGATATATAACACAGAATAATTTATGAGATCTTAAACTCATTTAGATCAACCCCCATGGATATTTTTATATCCATGCATTATCTTCAATGTGTCCTGCTTGATGCAAGCATGCAATGAAAAGTCTTCTTCAGGAGGTGCTGGATACTGTCAGATCTTCATTTTACTTCTTACAGCTCCAGATGGCTAGGAGCACAGACAACATTGAGCAGATGCTGCTGATATTTAGTATCACTCAGGTAGATGAAAGTAGCCCCCAAACACCCCAGTAAATCAAGATGTTACAAATAATTTATTTGCAAATAAAGCTTGAAGTTCCTGTGGACTAAAGATGTTTCACGTTTCACTAAGAAATAAATGGAAAAATAGTGACTAGCATCTCCAGGCCTGCTTGTTACAGAATAATTCTAATAATGTTCTGGGCGAAAAACCCCTTGAGAGCGGCCCTGCAGACAAGGACTTGGGGGTCCTGGTAGACGAGAAGCTGGACATGAGCCAGCAGTGTGCACTTGCAGCCCGAAAGGCCAACTGTGTTCTGGGCTGCATTAAAAAAGAGGTGGCCAGCAGGGAGAGGGAGGTGATTGTCCCCCTCTACTCGGCTCTTGTGAGGCTCCATCTGGAGTACTGCATCCAGGCCTGGGACCCCCAGTACAGGAAGGATGTGGAGCTCTTGGAGCGGGTCCAGAGGAGGGCCACTAAGATGATCAGAGGGCTGGAGCACCTCCCCTCTGAGGAAAGGTTGAGGGAACTGGGATTGTTTAGCTTGGAGAAGAGAACGCTCCGGGGAGACCTCATTGCGATCTTCCAGTACTTGAAGGGAGCATATAAACAGGAGGGGAAACAGCTGCTGACATGGGTGGATAGTGATAGGGCAAAGAGGAATGGTTTTAAACTAACACAGGGCGGGTTTAGGTTAGATATTAGGAAGAAGTTTTTTACAAAGAGGGTGGTGACACACTGGAACAGGTTGCCCAAGGAGGTTGTGGATGCCCCATCCCTGGACGTATTCAAGGCCAGGCTGCATGTGGCTCTGGGCAGCCTGGTCTGCTGGTTGGTGACCCTGCCCATAGCAGGGCGGTTAAAACTAGATGTTCATTGTGCTCCTTTTCAACCCAGGCCATTCTGTGATTCTATGAATATTCATGGTAGTCCAACTGAAATGACCGAGTGAAAGTCTAGACAACAGAACCCAAAGATTTCATCACATATCATATGTTACACAAATGGGCCCAGATTGGAGCCACAGTGAGGACCAGCTCTACAGTCCCATTAGAAGCTATGCAAACAGAATAAAAACAATCTTAGTAATGTTTACCACACTGGAAGCAAAAGGCATTTTAACAGGAGAGTAAGAAACCCGGTGTTCCAAATTTATTCTGACTTAATAGAAAAAAATAAAAAATAGTTACCATTTTTCAGCCACATCCAGCCCAACCCTGCTTTAAAGTAGTGTTAGAAGTGTGTGTGTAGCATTTTATAGAATACCATGTGCCAGTCAAAAACAGTCATGGAAGACTGTTCATAGGAAAAATATATAGTGAGTCATGTTTTGGTTAGAAGAGTAAAATATTCTGCTCATGTACCCTGAATTTGTTATCTTTTATGTATAAAGCTTAGCTCTTCTAATATATTTGACTGATCTTAGGAAGACAAAAAGTTAAAATTCTCCATGTCAAATGGACCTACGCTAACTGACTTGCACCATACAGAGTAAATGCCCTTCAACTTATATTACAGGAAAAAGTGTTAGACCTGTAGACTCAACTATATTTTTGGTTTAAATTAGTGGTGAGGGAGCACGCAAGGCCCCATCAGTGAGAGATTTACTGTTGTCAAAGAATGACCTAGAATTTCTGCATGTAAATCTATTTCTTTATTTACCATAATGTTATACTTTTGGGGGTTGTTCTCTTTAAATTTGCATATCTGTATGAAGAGTTCAGGCATAGCCTCACCGGTCTGTCCTCATATACTATGCCATCTGTGCAATATGAGGTTCCCAGCTCTTGCAAAAACATGAGTCACATGGTAAAAAGCTCCACTTTGTTAGGTCTTGTACAAGCCAGTTTGCTATGACCATTCCAGCTCAAATGTTAGGACACCTTTTTTAAAGACTTCAGCTCTCTAATTTTCTGCCAACTACCTGTCTTGAAGGAAACTAGCATCATAGCTTCTCTAGGAAGTCTCAGCCACAGCCCTCTACTTCTCTCTCTAATTCCTAGACTCACAACCTTTATTTTGTTAAGGGATTCTGCAGCCACTCTCTTTCATTAGCTTCTTTAGAGTGCAGCTAGAGATTCTTAAACCTCCGTAGTGCCCAAGTTGTTGTCCGAGCCCATCACAGCATGTATCAGAGCCCCATTGAAGACCCCTCTTTTTGCCTTAGGTTTATCACGTTCAGATGAATCACCTAATAAACATTCTCATCTTGTCCAACAGGGATTTGAACATGTTCCCTTAAAAGTATCTTGCTATTAAGCAGAGGTCAAAGAGAGTAGAGTTGTGCTTGCTGAAAGAGGTGGCTATCCTGTTACAGGCAGTGAGCAAGTCAAAACATTCCAGCTGCTGGGTTTTGAACATATCAGCAGATTCAAACTTCATTCTTCTACTCACGTTAGCAGCTTCAATGCGAATGGTAAAATTGTAAATGATGATACTAAAGCCTCACAAACAAAATATTAGCAAATCAAAACTAAAAAGAAAATCTGTGATCAAATCCTACACCAAATGCCTGTGTTTCGTTAATGCTCAGGTGCTTATCTGAACACTCAAGCATATTAGCATTTGCACAACAGAGATTTTAGCATGCAACTTGCAAGTTGCCAGTGAAAGTTCTCATATCTGTCCTGAACATTCTTCAAAATCTGACTCAACTTGCAGGCTAAGTATTCTAACATACTTGGAAAGATACACAGTGAAACAATCCATGTGAGTGTAAAGCCTGATCCTGGTTTTACTGCTTGTTTTCTTTTCATGGACAAATGAGTTTTACAAATCCTTGAAAATAAGAAACACCAATTTATTATGCAGTTTTTGCAGCCCCATTATTTGCTGTCCACATCTCTATGAGAAAAAAAAAAAAAAAAGAAAAAGAAAAGTGATCCTATGCATATTCAATGTTAATTTCCAGAAAATGCAGTCAGTTATCATGCTCCTATGAATGAACGGAAAAACGTTTAGATAAACATTAATACTAACCTAGAGATGCTCAAATAAAACCATAAAAAAATTACTGAGGAATAGTTAGAGAGACAAGAAAATTTTTAAAAAAGAAGAAAAAATCCAGCATCCTTACCTTGTAATATTTTGATATAAAAAGGCAGCAGAGAAAGATCAGTCTGATTTCCTATTTCCTGTGCACATAACTCGTAATTTTCTTCTTAGCAATGTTGCTTTAAAGATATATCCTGTAGCATATCAACAAGTGTACTTGAAGAAATCAGAATCAGTTAAGAAATGATTCATGAGAATGAAGAAGGGATGCATTTGTAACAAATATTCAGCCATCTCTGAACATTTTATGTTCTCACCTCCAGCTTATCAGCTAACTTCAAGGGGCATTTACATTATTCCCTGTGTAATTGCACTAGTCCGATCTCCAATCACACCTTTTTATTTTTAAATATGTGTATGTGCGCTGAATATTTGCTTTCCAGGTTAAACAAAATGTTTTGCTACGTGATACCCCGTCGTCTTCTTTCTGGCTTACTAGGGACAGTAAATTCTTGTTTTGCTGTGAAACATATCTCAGGTGGAGTCTTTTGCAGGTCTATGATGTAGGGTTGGTCTCACTTTGCTACCTAACAGTGGAAATGTAAGGGCCTCTTTCACTTGGGTTTAAAACTAAGATAACCACTGTGGCTTATTTATCTCCTTGTATAAGCTATAGCAGAGAAGAATAAGCTTAAAGTGTGAATTATGAGTAATTTCTTACTGGCAGACCCTTAGAACCTCTAGACCTTGTAGCACAGGACTGTAGGACATTGCACAGCAGCGCTCATACATGTATGCCACTTTTGCACCTGTCATGATGGAGTCTCAGTTATTTCCACAGTGTTATCTGTAATAGAGCTGGAGAAGAGCTGTTGAAACCATGATTTTGATTTTTTTGTAACAGAACCAGTAAGGGTAGGGAAATCATAGACCAGAAGTCATGGATCAGAATTGGAATTGTGGTTGTGTCCTGAAAGAATCAGATGCATGGAGTTTATTAAGTCTGTGATACGGTAATACTTTATTTCAACAGCAGAAAGCACCCTCAAGTTATAAGCTAATTAGAGACATTAACAATCATTTGCATGTTAGGGGATATATTTTAGGAACAAGCTTCTTTGATCTTTAAAAAAAGCCCAATAAATGGTTGTCCTTTACTGTATCTAAATCAGGTAACTTGAAGTTAATATGAACTGAGTTTCAGTGTGCTGGAATTTACATAGAGATGATTAACATTTCAAAGGGAACAGAGCAAACATTAAATGCAGGCCTGTTATGTGTTTATGGCTGGCGGGAAGGTTGGCTTATTGCTGTCCTAGGAGATGAGTCCCAGGTGACTTCATAATCTTTCCATAGAGTAGACAATATTCAACTGAATTCAAGCACCCCAAAAAATGGTTATAAAAAGCACTGTGTGCTTGATATAAGTACTCAGGAGCAGAGGAGATGAAGAGGGAAACGGATTTTACTCTCTAATGAAGACTATTTTCCTGAAATACGGTTATGGATTTTTATCCAACTCTTTCCCTAGGTTAGTGTAATCGGGTAATTCTAATCTGTATTCAGGACATTTGAGCCAGTAATAATTTAGGAATGAGAAACAATATTCTGGTCTCTCTTCACCTTTGCAGTCTTGAAAATGACTGCAGAATGTTGGCCCAAATACTTCATGTTATACCTGGGAATGAGTTGCAATCAATCCTCTGCTTTAGAGCCCATGTTTACTTGAGTGAGATTATTAAAGCCCATAAATAACAAGCAGCCTATTTGTGGCTCTCCGAGGCACAAGTTAAAATGAAGGGGGTATATGGCACACTGCTCTCTCCTCTTCAGCTGCACTTAAGAGGGGTGAAATTCCCCTTTATCTGTCCAGCTTGCTGAACTTTTCCTACACTGAGCTCTGCCTCTTTCCCAGCCAATGCACTGATACTTCTTTTTTCTGTTCCTATACCCCTCCTTCCCTTTTTCTTTTGCACATCATCAGCAGTATGGGGTCCTCACTCTTGCCATCCTAATCTCTTTTCCCATTAGTGATTTATTTTACAACTACGCTGCCTGTCCATCTGCTTCTGATGTCATTAGTTGTCGCTGCCTCTACAGTCTGCGTAGCATACTGTGTGAACCAATTGCTGCACTAACATAGAAACTGTGCTATACTGGGAATACAAATGCTTTGGAGTACACACCACACACGCCTAGCCGTTGCTGCTCAAATTTTGTACTTGCATGCAGAGAAATGGATGATAGTGCAAAATAATACCAGCACCCTTTCCTATGCATGTTTAATTACTCCAAAGAAAATTTAATAAATTCCTTGTGTGTTAAGAAGGGCTCTGAGAATAAGCACACCAAGGAAATGGATAGACAGGCTAACAAAAATAGAGGGAAATGAAAAATTATAGTATAGAATAGAAGCAAAGCAAAATCTGCATAAAATATGCATATATTTTGGATGATAAAGTTTTAATGTATTCAGCATCTCAAGCCCAATATCACTTACAATTGCTCTGTAAGATTATCATTGTTGAGAAAGACTGTTTTCCTCTGACATTAGACTATAACAGCGGCCTTCTCTATTGCTTTTACTTTTTGTATATGAGCAACAAGTCCTTTGAGCCTCTCTAACTTGTTTGAATTCCCACTGCTGTTAATAATTACAGACAAATTGTATGGGTCATAACAAGTGAGCAGCCAACTATCTATAACATGATGAGGTGAAAAACAGGTCACTGCTAAGCTCCAGTCTTTTTGTGAGAACCCACAGATTGAGATTTTGTTGTACAGCTTTGACAAGGTGTTTAGTTATATTTTATCTCAACTTGTATCTGTAAACATATTCATAATTAATAACAATGCTTTACTATATGACTATTGTAAATATTAACTGCTCTGAGAGCCTCAAATGAATAGTGCTGGGTAGGGACAGAGTGTTATTATTAAATATTTAATACAACAAGTGTTGCCTGTAGCACTAAGTCTACATTCCTACATTCAGTCATTCCCTTTGCACCCAGAAAACACACTGGGCAAAAGCCTGAGGTCTCCACCCAGGTTTAAGTGAAGTTTTATTCAGGTTAGCCCTAAGTGAAACACAGGGTAAGCAAAAATTGTGACCTGAATGAGTCAAAAGAAGCTTCTTGCCTGTAATGGTATGATCACTGCAGAAGGAAAATAAATAGCACTCTCCTCCACACTGCTTCATTCTTTACTGAAAGTAAGAAGATCTGAAAAAAAAAAACAAAACCTTTTTCTTTCTGTTTCTTTTACTGCTGTTTTTAACCCCAGAAATTCAGCTCCTTTCTACACTGTTGGACTAATGAAAAAATGACAAGCTGACTATGACAATAAAGCTGAGGGCAAAGATTCTTAGTAAAATTCTGAAATCTTCTTGCCATATACCCTTGTCATCTCCAGACCTTAATGCTGTTCAAGCTATCAAAAGGAGCTAAAAATCTACGTGGCTCTGGCAAGGCAGCAGACCCCCATGTGTGTATGTGGTGCCAGCAGCCCCAGCACCCTCCTAGCTGTGTCCTGCCCTTTCAGCTCCCAGAGAAAGGAGGCTGGGGCTTCCTGCTGCAGCTGGTGCCCACTACTTTGGGAGCAGTGCCAGTCGGTGTAAGTCAGAGCAGCCCCCAGGCTTCTTGTCAGCCACCTGCCCTTCACCGGACTGACTAAGAGACATGCGAATGCTAGGCTTTGTTTGGCAACTAGGTATGTGTAACAAGTGTGGGGGTGAACCTGGATGGTTTGTAAGAGTTTGGAAAAGGCTGTCACTCCTGTGGCGTGTTTGTATTATGAACACAATAAATATTTCATTCTGAGAAGTCTGTCTGTCTGGTTAGCAGAAGCTATGTATATTGGCAGAAGCAAATTGTCCTTTTATCTGAATGCAAGGAGGGTCTTTAAGACCAAATATTAGAAGGAATGCAGGAACAGGAGCTGCAAGCAGGCAGGCACAAGCAGGCTTATGGTGGAACGGTGCCTGGGTTCATCCCTGGGTTCTGCACAGAAAGCTTCATAGGCAGTTTGCAGGCAAATGACAGACTGGATGGGCTTGAAACGTGGCTACTGATTTTGAATCTTTCTTCCTCTAGAGCATTACTCCAACTACCACATAATACTTATTATAAACCAACTCCTGGTTTATAACACAGCACCACCCAAAATCCAAACCCTGTGTCTGAGAGTGCTGGCCAAATGACACTTGAACTCCATCAGCCTGGGGCCGTACCCACTGCCCTGTGCAGCCGGTTCCATGCCCACCGCCCTGTGGTGCAGACCTGTCCCTAACCCCAGCTGCCCTCCCCTGACACAGCTCCACGCCGTTCCCTCGGGCCCTGTCGCTGTCACACAGAGCAGAGCTCAGCGCTGCCCCTCCGCTCCCTGTGAGGAGCTGCAGCCGCCATCAGGCCTCCCCTCAGCTCCTCTGCTCTGCGCTGAACAAACACTGGGCCCTCAGCCGCTCCTCACACACCTTGCCGTTTTGCCCCCATCCTCATAGCCCTTCTTTGGACACTCTCTAATAGTTTTATGTCCTTTATGTGTTGATCAGCACCTGTATGCCCACTTCAAGTTTTTCATGCTCAAATTTCATGAATCTGCATGAATTCGAGGGGCTAAGTGGTGTGATCTAATTGCACCAGTACAGACTGAAGTAGAATGTGGACACAAGACAGTGGCTTCTGTGGCCAGACAATAAAATATCACTTTGCATTACAGTATCCTCACTTAGAGCAAAGCAAGGTCCCTTCCTGGGGGATGGGGAGCACTATCAGAGGCACATAATAAGTCTTCAGGATAACAGAGGAAGAATCTTATGTTTGGACATGGAGAGAAGTGTATGGGTGCCCATACCCTAAGGAAAGACAGAGGCAGAAATGGCTGTTACCATGACAATAGGCAACAGTGTGTCTGCATGCAGAACAAAAAGATTAGCAGTCATCCAGGAAAGATTCTCATCAAAACCCTACCTTTCATACTGGCTAATGAGCTGAAATTTAACCATTTATTTCAAAGACAATCAACACATTTGAATCACGCCGCTCTACCCAACCAGTAACTTAATGCATCCTGTAGCAATTACAGATTTTGTGTATTATAGCTCATTCACATCCATCTGCAGGTGTATTAGAGAGAGCACTAAGTGTGGCATGAATGTGAGGAAGGAGGAATTTTAGTTTAAAATTTTGCTCTATCACTCTAGTGAATCCTAAGTAAATTTGTCTATATACCCTTAATGCTACTATGTAGTTTGGTCCATTAATTCATTATTGCTTTTCACATATGCAGTCATTTGCATAGGTATGAAATGAGTGTAAAACACTGTCACGTTGATGTGATATTTTACCTCCACTTTGCATTGTTATAGTAATGATTCCAGGTTCAGGGCCCTGGTTAATAAAATGTCATAGCCTTTTCCTCTGGAGCTGTTTTTGTGATCTTTCAGCTCTCTACTGTTGTGGGTTGAAGAGAGTGATATACCCAAGACTGGTGCATTCTAAGGCCTCAAATTACCTACCATCTGCTTAACTAGAAACATCAGCTTAAATTTAAGGAAATGATAGAGGAAAATGGGTGACAGGTTAGCTTTTGTAAAGGGAGTAAAAAATAAAAAAATCTGAAGATGAACAAATGATTTGAAATATAATACTTCACTGTGTGTTCTGGTATATGCTGTAAATTAATTGCTATGTAGTACATAATTTCATTAACTCATGTTTGTCTAGCATATAGATCTCTATGCATGATATGAAACAAATAAGGAAGGGAAATGTACTGATTTAGATGTACAGAAACACAAAAAGAGCAGGTTGAGTGCCTTTATATAAATAACTAGGAAGAGTTGTTTGGAATATTTATGCTAAGCTACTAGTCATTTTCCAAATATTCATTTATATTTTGTTAGGCTCTTAGAGGAGGTAGAATCAAATATCTGTGAATCTTGCATGCAGCACTGCGGGTGGAATTGTGTTTTGGATTCCCTAACATGAGAGAGGAGTTACGTGGGTTGCTGCTTTGTACTCTCTAACAGGCTTTGCAAAACCTTCTAATTTAAAAGACAGCTATTATTTCCCCAAAGTCTGACACAGCCAGCATTCATGTCCTGATTTTCATTACTTTCATTTTTGGTGACTGAAAGCCTTGAAGTGAGGTTTAATTTTAATCAGTTTTTTAACTTTACTCAGCTATTGTTTGCATTAGAGGCAAAAAGTAGGCATAAGAATTGTATTTTCTAGTCAGGCTACATTTATGTATTGCTAATCCAGGTCTCATTAGTTTTACTTAATACAGGACATCACTCACATGACACATTTGTGGATGACTTATGAAATATCCTAGTAGTTTTAGGAAGATACTGCTTGGACTCACTTACTGGCTGGTTTTTATGATATGTATAAACAGCCTATTTCTTGGAGTTTAGACAGGATTTTATTACAGTAGAGATTGTAAGTAGCCATTTTTATTTCAGAGTGCTTGGCTTCCACTGGATACAACAGAAGAAATACAACCCTCGATATTAGTATATATGTTCTCCATAAAGATCTGTAAAGCTATCATAAGAAAGAAATAATCATTCTGTTTCTCAAACATAATAATCTTTAAATACCACAAGGATTGTAAGCTACATGTAAGGGGCAATTTCTGCAGTATAAAAATTGGCAGATGCAAAATTTGCCTAGAGATACGGATAATATACCACTTACAATCCACACATAGTGTTCTGTAACCAACTCTTTGTATACTAAAGTGAACAGAGGCCTTGTGCAACAAAGGTAGATATTGTACAGGGCTTAAGAATACACGTAACCATTTTCAAACAGCTACCTCTGTATCTCTCAGATACTCAAGATGTATTGGCACAAAAATCAGCGCTCTAACACATGCAGAATTCCAACCCAGTCAAACACATAATAGGATCAATTCATCTTTGGTCTAAGGATTTAATGGGTTTCAGAGCATTGGACTCTATTTGGACTCAGCTTAAAGCTGAGCATTAAGACAAATACAAGAAAGCAATAAAATTACTGTATTTTGGAATCTCTCCTTTCTATGTCTGGCTAAGAGATAATTCAGAATACAAAAATATGGATGGAGAATACAGTCATGAAAAGTAATGCTTAAGATGCTACTCTAACTGCTATTTACTTAAACAAGCTGTATGAATTTTGAGTCTCTGTGAGTGTTCCCCATATCTCAGGTTCAAGTGCACGTCCAGTCATGTTTGGATTTATCTTCAGGATTAGACCTGGGTGTGCACCTGTAAAAACTGGATGCATGGGCTAGGAGAGCGCTGCAGTGCTCTGAAGTTCAAGCTAATTAGCAGGCCAAGAGGGTAAAACATATCATGGAGTGTATCTACCCTACAGTCTAGTCAATGTCGTTAAGACTTAGATGCCTAACTGCTTTAATTCCCCTTGAAAATCTTTTGTTAGTGGTCATGAGAATGCAATCATAAATCTCAGAGCATTTATTTTTTTCTTTTTCATTTTATTCTGGTGGCATTTGGATTTTTTATTTTTTTTATTATTTTTTTTTTGCTAGTGATTTCTAGTTCTCAGTTTATCTTATTGTAAAAATATAATAATGACAACCACTTTAAAAATTAATAGTTAATTTTAGGATTGCTATAGCACTTTAATCCAAAATGTTGAAATGTTTAAAACACTACAGCTGTGTTAGTAGCACATGTGCACCATTGTTCAGGGAATCACTGGTACGTGTTGCACATCAGTCCTGTTCTAATGAGCTATTCTCATACTTCAAGATAGAAAGCATAGAAAATTAGCTGGGATTCTGATTACCATTGTCTATGTTATAATAAGACCTTTGTTAAAACAGAGAATCCTGGACAATAATGTCTGCATTATCATCATCAATAGCCAAGATTGAAAGATTCAAGAGTTGTGTTTGAAAAAGCCTGATAGGCTGATTTTCCAAAAAGCTATGTTGCCCAGAACCAACTACTGCATTTAAGGTGCAATGAATAGAGAAAGATAAAACTAAGTTATTTACTTGTGAGTAGTCAAATTGGAAAAAGTTAGAAATCAGCTTTTATAAAATGAGTGCTTCAATAATCCATGGTCAATAACAGCTTTAGCAGAAGGGAACCTAAATTTACTAGTATATATGGAATGAATGATTTAATCTGTCTCTGAGTGGCTGCCAGTGCTGGGATGGAAAGCAGCAGATGTTTTTCATGGAAACTTTAAACATAATTTTCCAAAAGAAAGTGAAGCACAATATTTGCTGTAATTGAAATAGTAGGAAAAGCTTCAGTGGGTCCAGTAACTACTGTTTTCTTCTTAGTAACACCATTTACAGCCAACTATCTCATTTCAGTTTTAATCATTTGTCAGTTTAAGACTCAAGATAGTTTTGAATAAAGTAAATAAATCATCAGAGTAAGCTAAAATGGAATTAATTCTGTAGACTAGCAGCAGAATTAGCTATGCTGAAGTGAACAAGGTTGCATAGTATGCAAAGCCTACTCATTTAGACCTTGTTACTTATCTCAGCTGGTACACAGATGGGAGAAACAATATATGAGAAAGCTATGTCACAGTTGCAGCCCCGGGAATTACAGGCAAAATGACAATACACAATTTAGGTAATAATGAGATGTAAGAGTCTACATTTGGTAAAGACAAAGGAATGTCAAATGAGGGACTGGCAACTGTGACCTTTGATGCTGTTGTTGTCATATCCTCTGCAGAGAATCCTTTTGGGGATGGGATCAGTCCCAAGGGCTCTGCAGTGCCAACTCAAAGCCTCTGAAATATTCCTTCATGCACAATAAGAGAATACAAAGGATCTTGACTCATAAAAATACTGTTTTACCTAAAGTTACCAAGCATTAAACAAGAGAAGAAGTATTTAATGCTATGCAAATAATAAGGAAAACTTTCAATAGATATGTTTATGTGTGGGAAATCCACGTAATGAAATGCTTTCAAGAGTGATCCAAAATTTTTAAATTAACATTTATATTATATGATCACAGAAAACAGAATGGCAAACAACAGCACATTAATCCTTTTGGTAATCTTATTAATTTATTTGGGATAAGTATCTAGGCAGGTTTTAAAATCCAAATACAAATTGTAGATATGCCACAGTTTATGCCACAGAGGTATAAGGTACTGTGCTTGATTAGAAAGAGAGAAACCATAAGCCAGTCCACAGCCTACACAATAATGTTCAATGTAGAGCTATTCCAACTCATTTAGAATGGCTCAGTGATGAGGTTTTCATGACTTCCTCTGGGAGATTATTTTACAGAATTGTAAATCTCAGAAATGGTAAGTGTAAATATTCCCTCATTTAATTTAATTAAACTATTCTCCATTATTGCCCTTTCATAACCTTGTAATTTCCCTTGTTTCTTACTTCTCGTGTTCTTTTAAAACTATGTGCTTGAATGGCTACTAATCTAACTGAGGATAGTGAAAAATCCTTCTTTCTCATATTTCTCCATGTTTGATCCACTGTTTGACTTGCAGTAGGACGGAAGGAAGAAATTCACAGGAGGCATGTACTCATGTACTCATGGAGGGACTGCCTCAGCTTGCACCACCCCAAAAGGACTTAAGGGAAGGCTTTCCATGGCTTTTACCATGCTGCCTGAGTACTTCAGTAGTATCCATGGCTTTATCCCTGTGATACTCCTGTAAGGAAGCAAAATAACCCATTTTAAGATGGTGTGGAAGTAGAAGCTAAGACATTCTCATCAATTAGGTCTCCACCACACAATGTGGTACCAAGTTGAGATGGTCAAGTTACTTCCAACAGATTGGGTAGGGTGCAGAAACAGCATCTCACAGTGTGCTCTGTACATGTGTTCCGCACAACGTAATTTGCACGGTAAAGAAGCTAACTTGGCTATCCTTACCATGCACTAAGTGGTGTAAGTGTGGTGTCTGTGACAGACGTTGAATAAGCTCAGCTTCGTTAGGCAGCTAAGAAGGAGTAAGTTGCCCTTGTGGAACTGTGGTGAGAAAGCTGCTGACTGGCAGGAAAGTCACAGAAGAAAATAATGACACAGGACCTATCATAGTAAAAGCCTGTGATAATATCAAGTTAGCTCTGTAAACTTAGGGTAGAAAACAGAGAATATTAAATCTAAAGTTTTCACAGCAATGATGTCTTGCTTCTGTTGCTTGGTTACTTATTAGGTTGTTAATGTTCCTTTTTATATATATATATATATATTTGATAAGCTGCAATCTGCTGCCTTTATAATAACTGGAATCAGATCACCTCCCTGATCTGTCAGAAGTATTGAAATTTTACTCTGGTTTCACTGAAGGCATGATTTTGCCATTATCTTTATGAAGGAAATCTGTGTTTCTTTACAGGCTTAGTCCACATAGGAATAGGAATGGTTATGCTCAGCTGTCCTTGTCACACTAGTGTTGTGAAGCCACTAGAAGACTTAACATAAGATAAGAGTAGATGAAGAGATAAAACTTTCAGTTCTTCTTTAGTCAGAGCAACCAAAATTAACAGATGTCCCGTATCCTTATGGCTAAAGTCCAACTCAAAATATCAGTAGGTCTAAAATAGAATCACTGGATTTATTAGAAAAAAGAAACCTCTAATCAGGATCAGATCATGAAGCCTTCCATGGATAAGTCAGTAGAGCTACTTCAATGTTAACCAATTATAAAGAAAGAAGAACCAAACTCTTAATACACTCTGTAGGATTTAACCTTGAGTGCACAGCTCATAATACTTCAACTCTACTCTTTTTACTTCTCCTCGGGTTTCCACGCATACCCATTGTCTTCAGTTCCTTTTTTTTCATGGCCCTAAAATGTTCAAATGTCTGACAATGGCCTTCTCTATCCACAAATGCTTTTTTTTTTTTCCCCTTTTGTTCTCTATCTCTTAACTTTCTCTTAAATTTACTAGATGTCAAAAGCCTGCCAATCATTCTCCTTTCCATCATTTACTACCTTCAAATCTCCTCCTTGCCCTCTTTAAAACCCTACAGTTCTTCCCCGCCTGTCTCCTGCTGGCACTGGTACATGTACTCAGTAACTTAGAGGAGGCAGTTCTGCTTCTTCAAGTTCAGTAAATGGATCAGCTCAGCAGGGAAGGGCAGGAGACTAGCATGGCAGTGACAAGAAAGTGCTTTTAAAATGATCTAATAAGAAATGGAGGAGTGAACATCTAATGGTCAAGTAAGAGAGGGTATCCTCAGATAGTAAACCTCTCCCAGGCTTGCTTTATTATGTTAAGAATACATCCTTGTGACAAGTGATGTGTTGTATATCTTCTAATAAGTTATGATGTTTACTATAGCTCATGTCCAGCATTTTACACTTCATACCTGCAAGGTTTTTTTGTTTTGTTTTGTTTTGAATCAGTTTTATGACCGATTCATGAAATGATTAATGAAATATGAAAATAAAAAGTTCTTATAGAAAAAATATATATTTTGAAAGTGTTTTTTACGATTATGAACACTTTTCTGTGGGAAATACAAGCAATGTTTATTCTGAATTGACATTTTCAAAGGGTTATTCTGTTCTCAAGATAATCTTTTCTCTTAAATAGTGAGTAACCACAGAAATTTTAAAAAATGACAAGTATCAAACATGTTTAAATATGTTCTTTTTGGTTTTTGTTTTGGTTTTTGGAGGGTCTTTTTGCTGAGATGCAGGCCATTTCATTAACTCTCCCTCAGTCTTTTTTCTTTTTCATATATCGGTCCTCTTTATACTATTTCGTATAAAAGAATGACCTTTACTAGCACTGTTCTCAGATTTGTAGAAAATGTCATTTTGCTCTAAAGTGACGTGAGATTCTTGCAGGAAAGTCTGCTGCTCCACAGCCCTAAAAACAGTTGCACGCTTCTTTCTTCCTAGGCTTGATAAGTGATCGCTTTCTGCAGGCCTGCCTAGATGAAAGTGGAGACTACCACTCTTAAGAAAGACCATTGTTGGTTTCCTCTAATTAGTCCTTTTTAATGGACATATTGCACAATACAGTATTGGAATCAAATAAAAGGCTCTCAAATAGTTGCTTACATAGGCTGTAATATTACCTTCCTCATTTTACACTTAACCTCCTCATAGGCCTTAGCCATATTGACTGCTCTATGCCTCTGGGGTATAAATCCAAAAATAAAAATGACAGAAGCTCCCCAGAGGGTACAGATTCATCCCAGTGTGTTCAAAACCATACTGTAACATAAGATCGTAAAACTGTTCTTCCTAATTTGAACATTTAACTTCTGTGTTGTGATTAAAAAAAAAATCAAAACTAGAAAATTGTAAATGTGTGGATTGAAAACCATGTAGTTACTTACACTCTCTTATTAGTATGGCTATGAATAACTCGTGTTTATGAAGAAGATTTCACTCATTTATATATTTGTAGAACAGTTATTTAGTAGGGTCACAGTACCTAGGAAATGTAGTCTGATTTTATTTGCAAAATTATTCTTAAATCATCCTCTGACTTCTAATATTCTATATTTAGTCAGCCCTAATCAATGCTGCTGTAGTCCCTGACCTGTTAAGAGATTTAACGTATGCTTACAATATAAGTATTTCTATTAACTTTGGTAGGACTATTCATTGGGCAAGGACGTGTAAAAGTCTTCAAGAGAGCTAATGCCAAGTCCTTCGCTGTCTAACTCTTGGCAGGAGAATAACCCCAGGCTGGATTGAAACACTAGGAAAAAAACAAGAATATAGACGCTGTTGCTATTCTCCTGAGTCACACAGGCTCTAAAAATATTTTTAAAGCTGTACACTTCAAAATGAAAGAGTGTATTAAAACCTTCAAATTACTTACTTTAAGAGAATATATGTAAATATACACCTGTACCTTTGTTTTTCTGTCTGTATTGAAAGGTATTGTTCCTTAAGTTAAAGACATTCTTGTGGCTTACTTTAAAGGAGAATGCTATGCGTTGATTAACTAATAGAGAAGCAGCAGTGCCCAATGGCAGCAGCAACAGCATCGTATTACAGTTTGAACAGCTGCTATCGTTAGGACCAGACTTGGCAGCCCTTTTTGAATGCACACACAGAATAGGCCCAAACAAAAAGACGTGACTCAGCAGTGTCCCTAGAAAGACTTTTCTGCCCTGCGCTGAAGCCACACCTCTGTGGCTGCCTATGAGTCAGCAGAGCAGAAATTAAATTTTCAATGCATCTAAGCGAGTTCAGCAGGCAAATAGAAGTTGTCGTTTCCTGGCAGTTCGGCTCCCTGTTGTGTCACTGACCTTGGACGAGTTATTCAGCTTTCCAGTATTTCACCTTCTACATTAAATGAATTTAGCCAGACCTGACATCACACAGAACAGAAGTCTTTAGACTTCAGAAGAAGGGCAGCCATATATACAAAGGCAGAATTTAGCACATAGCTCTGCCACAGTATTGTGGGGTCCTCAGATGACTTTTGACCAAAATGAAATATAAATTATGCAGGAACCAGCTAACATTTAATTAACTGAAGTCTCTTGCTATTTCAAGAGCAGCATTTTAACAAGAGAAATTAAAGAAATATTTTACTGCTAGAAGCCAGCTTGTTCAGGCAGAGCTGGTCTCTTCCCATCTTGATAAAGCTGCAGATTCTTGTGTTTTCTGAGTCACATAGCTCCCAATTTCTCATATTACGGCTCCCATTTTTCCTGTGCTTAGCACTGAAGAGCCAGTGTAGCTAACAGGGTAAGATGAAGGCTGGTGTTTATTGTACACTCACAAACAGAATTGCTTAGTAGTTTAAGTCATTTTGCAACTGTACAAACACTGTGAGCAGTAGGAATGCACTTATGTCTCCAAGGACCTAATCTGGTTTGCAAAACTTCCACTGGTGGCACTGATGTACAAAAAAGCAAAAATCCAGCTTTGCTCCCTGTTTGTATGTGTAGAATGCAGCTGTAGCTAAAAAATAATATATTAGCATTTCTGCACTGATTTTTATTCATATTCTCAGGGCATTTTATTTACATAGTGTGGTAAGAATCATATCAGTTTACATTTCATATTTGGAAACTGAGCCGGAAAGTGACAAAATGATTCCTACAAAATCATCCAGTGCGTCAGTTCTAGAAATGTGCCGGTTTCAATAGAAGTTACTGGTGTGTGTATATCTTCTTATTTATGAACCTTTGACTATTAGAATGTATTATTTATATTTCCACAAGGCTTATTCCTCCGCCTATGTCATAATATGTATTCTACAGAGTTGGAATTGTTGTCATTTTTCTGTTGTCATTTGTACTGTGATTCACTGGACTATTACAGATGATAACGAAGCAGCACTGCAGATACTATTAAGATATGAGCAAGAATCTTTGTGAAGGCACTGAAAATTCATTATCTAAACTAGAGTAGCCCTTTAACAAAGAATTAAAACCAAAATGTGTGAGTGGTGGGTTTCCAGTGAAAATGTGACTCAATCAAGGTTTATTCTGTCTGTACTGACCCTACAACATCAAACATTTTCAAATGCTGTCACAGTTTATCCTGAGCACTAGCAGTTTGATTTACATGCATACTGTGTGCCAACAACACATACACTGAGAGCTGGTTACAGCCTTAAATAGGGAGAATTTGTCACCTGTCCACATCAGTGGCCTGAGGTTTTCAATGGTGACAAGCAAATTTCCAAGAGCCTAGAAGATTGGCTCCAGGCCCAGCACTTCAAATCATCAGAGGTTGTCACTCCACTAAAGAAAACAATAATAAAATGACAGAAGTGCACCTCCAAAGGATGACAAATCACCCAGAAATGGTCTCTGCCAAGCTCCCAAGTACAGAGAAGTATGTTATGGAGCTGGTGATGAGGAGAGCATGCTGCAAGCCCTGGGGTCAGTGACAGAGCTGCATTTTAGGTTGTGGCTGTGCCGAGATGGCAAATCAGGCAATGTGAAGAATAAGAGTGTAAACTAACTAGCACAGGTTGAAGGTGTAGAAGTCTGTTTTTAATTTGCATGAAGCTGCTAATTTTTTAAAGAATGGAGTAGCATATCTCTAATTTTAACTGGGGGCTTGTAATTAGTATTTTCATAAAATGTGGTAGAAGCTGCAGGCTTTGCCAGAGGAAACACCAGGACCCAGTTCTTCATCAGTTCCCTGCAGGAACGAGCCTGTTCAGCCAGTGGGAGTAGGCGAGATGCGGAGACCACCACACATTGTATTATGCAGGAAGAATCTTTGAAACAGCCCCCTCCTTCTCCCTCGCTCGGAAAACAACTTGATTTTCTCTCTGAGAGTGCAGCATTTTGATTTCTCCCCTGAGCGACAGCAGATGGATTGAAATAGTTTCCACTATTACAACAATATTTCAGTCCCTCAATTGTTTCCTTCCCTACAGAAAATGAGTAGCTGATTTTATCCGGGACAGTTTCTTTTTCACTGTCTTTTATATATCTAGAATCTGTTTGGGACTCACTGAACTCCTGTGTTTGTCAGCTGCTTTCCCTTCAGTTTTCTCAGCTCCAGCAGCCCTGTATATCTCACCACAGGGCCATCTTGCAGCCATCTTACAGCAGCCATCATGGTCATGCGCCAAGAGCCAGGCAGCCATCTGAGCCATTTCTCTGTTCTCTGGTGGCTGTCAGAGTAGGCTGGGAAGAGAGCACTTCCTTGTAATGCTGAAACATGAAATAACAGCACCAGAGGGCATCACCTGCCCCAACAAACACGTGGAATACCCTAACTTACGTGTTGGCATCACTCCTCTAGCTTGACATGTCAATAAGATATTTTTTAACTGAATTGAAATTGAAACATTAACTCAGTTACCGGAGGAGATAGTTTAGTGGTCTAAGCATCATGTTTAAAATACCCAGACACTTTCATTCTCACAAGATCCCCTGAGCCATTTGTTATTCTGAGATAGAGATTCTGAGTTTCACGCCATTTGTTTGGTATGTTTCCTTTTCTCTGTGAGATCTTCAAAATCATATAATGCACCTTGTGGTAGTTTCTGAGTAAAGAAACTTAAAAAAGCTGCAATCATAATTTTCTCTTCCACCTCCACATTGGATCACAGCATACGGTGACAACCACTTTTTAGGTGGGGAATTAATAGGCAACCTCTCAGCATTACGCAGAGCAGTGAACTGAGCCTTGGTCACTCAAGAAAGCCATTGCCTCAGTTTTCCACCAACCACATGTCCTCGCCAGCTCCTGACTCTGCTTGAGCTTGTCCCTGCCAGTAATTGCTTTTAAGTGGTTAGGCAAGCTGTGTATATAATTTGTAAAGTAATTTGGAACTGTTTGAAATGAAAAAAAAGTAATATAATGTAATATAATGAGCCAGACATTCAGCATATTACTGGTGACTTGAGACTTGTTCCAGATGAGGATTTGGGAGTGTTGAATATGTTCCTATGACATAGTGCTCTTCCAAACTGACTTTTCTGAAGTATAATAGCTGAGTTCATGCTGGTTTATTTTTCACAGAGTTTTGCAATTCAAAGCCTCACTTAACAAAATAGGGTAGCCCTGTCTCCCACAGATGATTCTGTCAACACTGGGAGATAGACAAGTATTGGTACTTCCGAAAGAAGACTAAATTCCTGCATCCATCCTCCATCTTAAAGACACCAGTGTCTCTATTTCCATGCCACAATATCTCCGTTCATCACACTGTTTGGTTATAAAGAGATAAAGGCAGCTTAGATGCCAGAACAGCCCTGTAGGAGGAAATGTGTGGTTTAAATTTTGATTTAATGGCCAGATTTCTTTTTTTTTTTTTTTTTTTTAATAAAAATCATGGGAAAAAAAAAAAAAAATCCATTCTGAAAGATGACTTTAAGTCCTTACATAGAGAAGCTGAGGCCAGAACTGAGTGCCAGCTCTGAAAAGCCATGCCCTTCTTCTCTGCCAGAAGGCAGAGAATCTGCTGTACTTTTCCACTTCCTGGCAATGCACCTCCTTCAGAGCTATGTGAGTTAGTTTAAGGCTCTTTCTTCCTGGGTACTTTGTTGACATCATGCTTCTTTTCTGGTGTAGTCTGCCCTGGTATACAAAGCGCTGGTATATCCTTCCCACTGTTTCTCCCCTGAAGGATGAATCATAGATCACAGGGTTATCTGGTATGGTAGAAGAACAAGAACTGTTCTCAGGGGATCTCTGCATATGAATCTTGGACAAAGTGTCTATATTCCTTTTTTTAAACAAAACAAAACAAACAAACAAACAAAAAGACAAAAAACCCCAAACAAACAAGCAGCAACAAAGACTTTTGAAGCTCAGTTTTGCCTTCACCCACTAGCTTTTCCTTCTTTTCATAGCCCCAACTATCATAATTTCCTTTGTTAAAGTTTCTTTTTTATTACGTACAACCTGCAGTCTAGAGATAGTCATTAGTAGTGTGGAAACCCAGTCAGACTGGTCAAGGGAGAAGTAATTCTCGACACAGCACCAGTTCAAGAGTTGTTTTGTTTTTCAGGAGCAGCCTGGAGTTTTATCTAATTGTTCATTCTCCTGTAGAAGAAAATGCATCTGTGGTTGTATTTGCTGTTTTCTTTTCCTCTAACTTTTAACAGTGATTCTATACATAGAGGAAGCATGATTTCTTTTTCTTCTAAGTATCTATAATCATCAGTTTGGTGAACAACATGGTAATATCAGTGTCTTGATTTTAATTGTATTTCTATATAGTGAAGCAATATGGCTAGTTTTGCTTCTAAAACATCTGGATTTTGCAGTTGGCAATGTTGTTGTTTGACTGCTTGACTTCACAGCAAAGTGACAATGAAAATGTGTTTAAACAAAAGAAAAAGAAGGGAGAAAAAAGCTGTTTTAAATGCTTCCCTTGTCTTTTTTATTGTTGTCAGACAACACAGGCAATGGTTATACAACAATCTCTGAATATAATGAACTCATCCTCTGAAAACATAACTCCAAATACTCTGTGATTATTTTCAAAATGCCTGCCAAGATCCTAAAGTATGATAATGAATGAACTTTAACATGTGACAAAAATCCTAATTGAAGTAAGAGGGGTGCAGGGAACATTAATGAAATGGAGCTGATCTTTTGAAGTACTTACTTTGAGCTCTTCAAGCTTATCTTTAATTATTAGTTTTAGGGGAGGGTCTTGAGAAATTCAGTGCTATTCAGAGGCGTTATAGAGAGCCATTGAGAGAGTGAATACCTCCTTAGGACTGTTTTCAATGTATTTTTTTTTTTTCAGAATTGAAGCTTGAAAAAAGACATGATGAGAAGCACAAGGAGATGAAACAGTTTGGGGGTTTTTTTCACAGAGTAGGCAGGAGAAGAGGTTATAGGATACAGCTGTTGTGATGCCTTAGCCCAAGGCACTGCCATTCAGCCCTTAATGACTCTCGCCCTCTCAGCATTCCCATTCATATTTACAAAGGAAATGAGAAGGCAACGGTGATTAAAACCAAGTAGTTTTAGTGAGTTGGGAAGGACTAAGAGCAGAAAAAGATGATAAAAAGTATGCATGATTTTTTTTCTTGTATTAATTTAATGTTGTCTAAGATAGTCCAAATGTAAAGTAGAATCTTACAGAAAAAAAAAAAAATGATATGAAAAAAGAGGATAGTTATTTTCTGCAAACTCTTCTTTATAAGCTTACCTTGTTGCTTGCAGCAATTTCACATTCCTGTGTACTAACTAGCTGAGAAAATGTATGCTGTCTAACCAAATAATCAGAGTTCTAACTTGTCTGGTCTACAGAGCGTGTACCACGAGAATGGTGGGGGAGTGAAATAGGCACACAGAAAGCCTGTAGAGACTTTATCTTTGGAGACCTTCAAAATTCAACGGCATGAAGCCTCCAGCAACCTGACTTACTTTCAAAGTCGGGCCCACTTTGAGAGGGAGGTGGGAGCAAAGGACCCCCGGAGATCCCCTCCAACAGAAATTGTTCAGTGATTTTACTCTGTGGAATTGGTGCTGCTTTGTGTGCCCTGAATTCGGATTCAGTTCCTCCTAAAGGAAATAAAATTCCTTACACAGTATTTCATATTAATAAGAGTAGAATTTGGCTGTATGTTTATGCTTGAGTCAGGAAACTGAAAAGTAAGTTTGAAACAAAACTTCAGTTTCCTTATCATCTTGCCCTCTTACCTATTTGCTCAAATAAAACCATAAGAAAAAAAATGACCTTTACTGCTGTTTTATATTTGCTTTCAATTAGAAAATGCTCTATTTCCAGCATGTGGAATTTGCTAATATTTAACAAGATTCTATAGGAGTCCCTCAACTGAAGAAAACGTTACAGTTTTAAAAACTGTTTGGAAGACTGTTCCTGTTCTGGAACCCCATAATATTTAAGAAATACTTTGGATCAGAAGGAAGGTTTCCTTCCGAACTGTTACATGTCTTAAAGATGAGAACAATGTCAAATATTTTGTCATCTGTTCTGCCAGCTGTCAGGCTGAAAGTTAAGAATGCTATTTGCCTCGCACAACCGACATTTTTAAATTAGGCCTAAAAATATAAACATTTTTCTTTTCAGTCCTATTGTGCTTCAGGTTGCTTCTATTTTGCTTTGGATTATTTTAGAGGATCAGAACACCTGAGAATGAAAAGCAAAGCAAAACTGCAGTGATACACTAATTATCACGTTCCTTGAGAAAGAAGCAAATGCTGCTGTGGCAGAAAAATAAAGAAGAAAGACCAAAGACAAACCCAATTCCTTGACATTCTTTGCCTGCCAAGATTGTTTAGTGAGAGGCTCGTGTGCTAGGTGAGCACACAAGCGGTACTTCAATTTGGGCTGTGCTGGTGCCCAGAGGTTGCAGTTGGAACTGGGCTCTGTTGTGCACGTGCAGAACAGATATATTGAATAGCTCATGTGAAACTCTTTTATGGTAGTAGCTAATATAATCTGATAAATAACCAATGAGTAGGTGGTACCTGGCAGTAGTGAGATGATTATGATCACAGCAGAAGCAACAGTGAGGACAGGCACAAACTACTCGTTGCTGAAGTGCTTTTTGGTACGTAATCTATACAGCCATCTTTGGCTTACATAGCCACCAGCATTACAGTTAGTGAACGTCTTTCATGTGTTTATTATCACTATCCTTCTCTCTGATAGGCATGCAGTAGCTTCCTCGAAGGCAGCATTCACATGCTTAACTCACTTGGGGCCCTCCACCCTTTAGGGAGCACCAGAGGCCAATTCCCTCCCTCATGCCTGTGTCCCAGCCCTGCATGGCACTGGGGTTGTGAGAAGGGTTCCCAGCTGGAGTGTGCTGGGGTGGGGGAAGCCTCTACATGATCCCACAAGCAGAAGGGTTTCAAGACCTCATGTCCCTCAAGGTCAAGGAGGGATCTCCATGCAATGTGCTCCCTCTGGGTTGTGGTGCTCCAGGCTCAGTCCTGGCCACCCCACCATATCTGGGCAAGTGGTAACACCAGCAGCCTCTGGACCATTTATGCATCACCACAGTCATGTGGTATTTAGACAGCAAATACAGTGCTAAAACAGAATTACCACCTGTATGTTTCCCTCTCTCTATCTCAGATTGTATTTGAGGAAATTACGTGTGTATACATTAGTATCAACAGTCTCAAGTGTAGTCTTTTTTTTTTTTTTTTTATAAATGTCAAGGCCCCAGAAAGCTTAATAAATCAATTATTTGCCTGATTTGCAAGGCAGGTAAAACATAAAATGAGCAACACCTGAAGGTCTCGAATAATTTCGAGTTTTTACTTTTTTGAAAAACAACCATATGAAAATCTTGTGAATATATGCTATATATGGACTCATCGGCTGAATTACTCTTCAGTTTAATTTTGTCTGCCTCCTTTCCATTTTAATAACTGATTATATTCCTAAATATACTATGCAGATTAATTGACTCTATGGTTTGACTACAAAAAACAAAGGCATAATCAATACCCTTTATCCATGCATGGCATTTAGGTGATTAGGAAGCAAAGCATGAGTTTCAAAAAAGCACAGTAATGTATTCTTAACAATAAAAGGGAGACTGATTTCTTTCCCAAGTGGAGTGGTATTAAAATAGCTTAAAAGAGTTAAAAATAGAAAGTTTGGCAGACACATTATGCACTGTGTGTACTGTTGAATCCCTTTGCTTTCAAGGCCATTTCAAAGGTTTTGGTTTAATGTCATAATTTATGGCTCTTATTCCACACTGAAAAGGAAAACACATGCACACACAGAAAACACACTGACAAATACAGCAAAGGACCCAACTCCTGTAGTTTGTAACCAGACAATATTCACAATGAAACTGAAAGCCCTAGTGTACACAGGGAGATTTTTGCCTTTTCACTTTTAACTGTCCACCTAAAACTGTCATAATCCCTTTTCCATACACAAGTATGTTGAAAACTTTCATTGGTTCCTATAGCACTTTTTTTTTTTTTTAATCTTTTTTTTTTTTTTTTTAATTTACCACTAATGTTTACTGGAAAAGTACGAGCTATCATTGCTGCTGATTGGCCTGAAGGTAAGTTGAAAATTGCATTGCTCTGACAACTCCTTGTGCAACACAGGTGCATGTGCCTCATGCTGAAATGTGAAATGCCACTAGGTGAAGAAATAAAGCAAACTGTACCCCCTTAATCTGCAGCAGAGAACAGATTCCTTGTTTTTTTCCATCTTGTTGCTTGCTCTGTACAAAATACAGCACAGCAGTCTGATCATACAAAGGTACGTATGGCTGTCATCAGCTTTGTCAGTGGCATGTAGCACTTCTGTGTCTTTTAATGAGGGTTAGTGCAAACGTGCTATGCTAATTCTGTGGTTAGTGTGTTCCTGCTCTCTAGGAAGAGTGGACGTTGCACCCAGGTGTTCACATTCAGTGCTTACACCTAGCATACCAGCCCTCAGTGTGCAGCTCTGGAAAACTGTTATTGCTGCCTGTGGTTATGTGAGTTTCTAAGCAGTTTTTGTGTATTAGCCTACAAATATTAAGTACTGTATTGTGTTTTATATCCTGGAAGGCTACCAAAACTTTCTGCTTTATGTTGGCCAGAGAACTGCAGGCTAAGACACAAGTGTTGCTCTGTTCTACATTGGCTCAATTTCTAGAACTGATGTTTGTATAAGGAAATACAGGGAAAACAATAAGTATTTCATTACAGTAAGCACAGGCCTACATTTCAGTTTCACTTTCCACACTTTGTTCAACAGATTGGGAGTTCTGTTTGGACTTGCTCAAAGCAGGAGCAATAAATAACTCTTCTGGTTCTTGCTCCAGCTTATGTGTGCCAGAGAGGAAATATCTCTAACACTCAGCCCTCATGTTGGCCCTACGCATCTTGGCAGACCTATTACCAGCTTATCTCTGTGATATTTTTACAAACATGGAAACTTCAAAAGTTTCCACACATTCACCTTTATTTGGATTTGGTACCCTTGTGGATGCAGAGTAACCTGGATTTGTCTGTTCCTCATCACTGCACTCTGCACTCAAAATGTAAGGCAAGGGGAGCAGTTGAAATAACTTCACACCCCTCCCCAAGCACACATTTGCATTTATTGGACAAGATTTCATGCCAAGGTATCAACTAGTCTACTAAAGGAGGTAAATACGCAGAGCAAATATAAATGCAATTATAGGTTAGCTTTGATAATTGACTACCTTGCTGACGGCCCGGTACCTGTTAGCTGGAATGCCTAAGTGGCTCTCAAGCCTTTAAAACTGAAGATTTAGAAATCTGCTAATACTGTCTAGAGAATGTGCAGCTCTGAAAGGCTTTCTCCTTGCCCTACTGAAATATCTTTGGAGTTTGAACACTGGATGCAAATGTGAATATTCCTGACAGTTCTCTGAAGAAGGCTCATGAACCCTCTGAGTTCTGGATGGTGATTTTCCCTCATTTGGGCAGAATTAGGTTGTGCAAATTGCTATTAATGAATCTGAGAGTGTGAAAATTGATAAGTTGTTTTTAGTTGGCTGAAACGATGACTGCTTCCAACATAGTCCTAGGTGGGGCATTGTGTCTGCTTTATTTATACATACATGGTAAACAGACACTGGTTGCACAGAGTGTCTGCAAAGGTTGAGGCTGCTGCTGTGCTGTGAGTTTATTTACAAAGAAAACATATGCTACCTTAAGAATAGCTATGACAGACTTAGTATTAGCTTTAGGGATATAAAGCCCTGTATTATATAAAGTCTTTGACATTTTCAGGTATTTTTAAAATTTTTGTTTTGCTTCTCCAGGCTTTTTTACTTATCACCTTGCCATCTGCAGAAAGATGTAATTGCATAACTGTGGGGTCATTTCTGTCAAGTTACTCTGTAATGTCTCTCTTTTTCATCCGATACTATTCTGGGACAAAAGTACAATCTACTCGTGCAGAAGAACAAATCTGCAAAATTTGAAGATGAATGACAAGGGAATTGACTTTCAAATTCTTGACTTAGAAGTGTAAATGGTTTTTAATAAAATCAAAACAAATTTTTCCTCTTTTTCTTTTTGTTCACTTTTTTCTCTTCCTGGAATCAACCAGTTACCCACTTTGTGTGGTGTGTGTGTGGATGTGTGGATACACGTGCACTTCTTCTAATGCTACAACTATGAGAGCCAGTTGTATTACAGTTGTCTTAGGCCTTAAAGAGAGCGAAAGAAGAATGATTCAGTGAGCTTGTTTGGTTGAGTTTAGCAGAACTCTTAGTACCATCTGCTGAAGTTAATGTCTAGAATCAATATAGCAATCCAATTCACTAGTCATAATGAAATCTAACTGCACTTTAATTCTGCTGTTGCAAATCATTTCACAGAGCACAAGGTTGTAGATCTTTCAAGGCAGGGCCTTTTCAGTTCTCTAATTGAGTTGTATACAGCAGTTAAATTATGGGACTACCAAGGCACTTCATCCAGTATAATATTAATACTAAAAGTAGGCAGAATTCTGACAATTCATTATTAAAACAATAAATTTAATCACAGTAAATATTCCTGCATGTAAGTCACAGCCAGACTTTTAATCTTCCTTCCAATCCTCAAATGTAAGATGGAGATAATAATGTTAGCTGTTGAACCCACCGGAGGGAATGGTGGTTCTTAGGTCTTTTTAAACACCTGTTCAAGTGTGCTAAAACTCCTTTATATTACAAAACAGTTCCAAACTCCTTTCAAGTTAAAGATGCTGTCAGTTTTTCTAACCAGAAAACAAGTGTTGTTTCAGACTGATGCCCTGAGGTGTTAAAGCATTGTTTCAGCTCTCTTAGGCAGAAAGCAAGTCGGTGCTAATGTAAGGAGGCTGACCAGCCCTGGCAACCTGAGCTGATTGATGGAACTTCATTTCTAGTCCACGAAGGTCAAACTTGTTTGTGAAACACTGTGGTGTTACACTCTCAGAGCACTGCTGGACTGCAGTTCATGTCCTTGCCTTCTGAAAAATACAGAACTTTAAAATAATCAAGACTCTTGTGTGAAAGAAGAACACATTTTGCTACTTAACCACAAGAACGAGTCTATAAATGTGCTATCCTGCTCATCTTGGCAACAGCAATAACTAATTTTCTAAGACAGAGAATTCAGTTAATTTAAGTATTAATACAATTCATTCTTTTTCTCTCTGGATTTTGCAATAGGTTCTCAGAGAAACAAAACGTTCAGGCATGTCACAATGAGACTCTTTGTTATCTAAGAGGTAGCACATTCTTAATCACCTCTTCCATTCAAGTATTTTATCGTGTCTGAATATTTATGACCTACTGTGTAGCTCAGCAAAAAGAAAAACTACCATTCACCTGGCCTTGATTTAGCTTTAATTACATAACCATCCTGTAAGCAGTTATTCCCTGATCTGAGTTGCTGCATATTATGTACCAGAACCTTAGGATGAAATGTCATTGATATTCACAAAACTGATTACTTGTGTTTCACATTCTGTCCTTTCCTCATAGCAGTCTCCTGTATGACAGGACAAAAGGTGGTTGTTTTGGAGTATCCTACTGGTAATGATACCAAGAAAATAAATGCATTATATCATGCTGTGGTCTATCAAGTCATTAGCAGAACTATCTTCCAGTTTTTAAACACTGTTTGCACTGTATCTTGTCAAGCATTCTATTGCATGTTGCTAGCAAAATTTGAGATCCTACTTTTACAATTAAAATACCAAACAAGGTATGTCTGTTGTAAAATCAACCCATTTCCAGTGGCACAATGACTTTTAAACTTGAACTGCTTGTAGTTATCATAAATTTTGCTTTTATTTTTTGTGTGATACACCTTTGTTTTTAAGAATTTGTGGAAATGCAGAGAGCAGTACTGATTTATTTGCTCACATCTGCTTTTGTTTCCAAACAGACTGGGAAATACCTCCTGTGACTTCAGGCAGCAAACTTAAAATTATTCTTCCTTACTTTTGTTTTGATTAAACTAAAAAACATATAGCTTTTTTTAGCTACTCCGAAACACTACATTTGTTTGAAGATGTGTTGTACAATTTTAGCAGTTATATCTTTATTTCATGGTATGACATTGCATTACTGAAACTGGAGAATATTTCTGGTGTGTTTTCATGGTGTGTTCTGGTTTGCTGCTGTCTTCTTTTTGAAAGAAAAAAGATCCAAATTTTCTCTATAGATGACGAAAACAATGCTATGTTCATTTAAATTCACAGACATCTTGAAATCAAATTTTGTAGTTTCCAGCTCGCACAAAACAGGGCTGTCATCTCATTTTATAATGGCAGGCTTGCTTTGACTGTAGTTTCAAGGCATTCAGAATCTCCGTGTTTCACAGAGTGTGATCCAAAGCAGCGTTCAAGTTTTGGGGAAACCTGTTTTCACATATGCACATAGCTTGTTTCTCTAATAAGTAACTTCAGTTACTCTTTTGTTTTGTTTTTTAAAAGAGGCACCTTTGAAAAAATCCCCTTATTTTATATAGCAGGTTCTCTGCTTCTTGAGACTTCCATGGCAACTCAGTAGGAATATCCTTAGTGGTCTGTATCGTCCTGAGTCAAATGTGTTTTGGAATGTGTGAAATACAGACATTTTTTTTTAATTCTTAGTCTATTTTCACCCTTCTTTGTTCATAATTAACTCTTTTTGTTTACAAATGATTAGAAGACAGCAACCACAGATGGTGTCTGCTGATACACTTGCTGAAAGATTTACTTTGCATATGTGACTGTTACAGTCCCCTGAAAATTCCTAATTTTTCTGTTATCTCTTCTTATCGCTTTCTTTCATTGCTATGATTTTATTTCCTTCCAATCACAAAAAATGCATTTATTTCTTTTTCAGAAGGATACTTGTTAGATCAGGTCTTTAATGGAAGTGTTGTGCAGAGTAGAAGACACACAGTCCAAGGGTATAAAGGTAGAGGGGTACACACAAAGCACTGAATATCTTATTTTATTTTAAAGGAAATTATGTCCTGTACAGTACTCATAGGTTCCTGTCTGAGAAACTATGGCTATGAAACTGTGGCTTAGCGGCCATAGCAAAAGCCATGATATTCCATGGGCTGGTAAGTAGTGGGTAAGAAAGCAGCACAACAGTAGTTTGACACCACATTGCCAGTTTATCTCTTTAGCCCCATGTTGATCGTAGCACTGACAGAATACTACCTAGATCTAACTCTGCTTCTCTGGATGCTATGAGATTATCTGTCAATTTGCCAAATATAACAAAAGCAACGAAACAGTTCCCTTTTCACATATACTTCACAGGATCACAGAATCATAAAACCATTAAAGTTGAAAGGACCACTAAGATCATGTAGTCCAGTCATCAACCCATGCCTATGAATGCTCTAGACCACATCATTCAGTGAGATATCTACACTTTACTTGAATGCTTGTTTCAATACCTCAACAGTCTTTCTGAGAAGAAATTTTTTCCTAATATCCAACCTGAACCTTCCCTGGCACAACCTATGGCCATTCCCTCTCATCCTATTGCTGTTACCTGGGAGATGAGACTGGCCCTCACCTCGCTACAACCTTCTTTCAGAGAGATCTCCCTTGAGCCTCCTCTTCTATGGACTGAACAATCCCAGTTCCCTCAGATGCTCCATATAAGACCTGTGGCTCCAGACCTCTCACCAGCTTCATTGCCCTTCTCTGGCATCCTCTTGTAGAGGATGAAAGAATTTGTCTCTTTAGTAAGTTTAGCCTTCACTTAAATATCAATTTTTGTTGCATACTCATTGCAAAAAAAAGTAACTCCTGATAACTAATGTTGATTGTACACAAAGGTTCTCAGCAGATAATTATATTCTTATGTGTGGGTTTAAGAGTGAATAATTTTAGCAAATTAATGCAAACTAATAAAGCTGTTTCTAGGTAGAAGTAATTTCTTAGGGAAATACCATGGCAGCTGTTTTATTTTTTTTTTTTAGTTTATTTCTACTGTCTGTTTTGTGAGAAAATCTTTTAAATTGTGACACTGAATAAAATTAATGATAGAAAATGGGTATGAAATTAAGACTGTGCTTAAGTTTTGGAATTCAAGTACACCTCTCACCAAACTCACTTCAGTCCCAAAGTAGAACATAACTTTTGTCTTCACAATTTCTAAACCTGATTTTTCACTTTGTGAAAGAGGTGTTAATATACCATGTGGAATTACCAGTAACAAAAATGAACAAGTGTGCAGCTAAATAACTGTAGTTACTATCTACAAACAGATGCCTATTCTGCATCTGTATTAGTTTGGGCCTTGACCATACTAAACTTCCTTTCTCATCTTCTTGTACAAAAATATAACAGCAACTGGTGGAGAGTGTCTGCCTTGTTTTAGACATCAAGAAAGATAGGGTTCTGGCTAATCCTTCTTCTAGAGGAAGCAGGGAGAAAATAATTTTTCAGGAAACTGAGAAAACTTTTAAGCCTACAGTGAACTTGCAAATATGAACACTCATACATATGGACACACTGGAAGAGTTCAACAGCTGTTAAAAGCATGACAAAAGCTTATAGAATCTGTGCAATTGTGCCTAGAGTTAGGTGCAGAGAAAGGTTTCACAATCTGGGCTAACTAACACTGAAGAGTCAGAGGTTGAATGTCAGTCAGTCAGTCAGTGTTAGTTCCAGTACATCACCTTCATGAGATGCCTCCCTCCATTCACACTCCCTTCAAAAGGGGAGTGAAGATTTTAAGTTTGCCATTCTGTACAAAGTTCTCTTTTTACTTTTTTTTTTTTTTCCTAAAAGCTTTTTAAATTCCTATAGCTCCAAAAAGCTTTGCAATCATTAACTCTAATGAGATTCAATTGAGGCATGCAGTATTATATGAATTATATGTAGAAAATTTGTGGCACTTACAGGTTAATTTTGGAACTGTTCAAAGTTGTGACATTGTGCTTGTGCCTACACTAATTGTGCCAAAGTTTACTGTGAGGTTTATCCTGAAACTTGCCCTTCTCAGGATTCAAGAATTTTATCTACTTTGGTGGCAGGTGACATTAGGGTTCTTTCCCAAAGAAAACTGGACTTCGTAGTGTATATGGGACAGCTGAAGCCCATAGTCTTTTCACGCTTCATGAATGTTTTCTATGCTTTGGATATCACAGGAGTACTCTATATGTTGAGGTTTCTCATAAGAATGACAGGGGATCCTCTCCAGACCTGGCCCAGAGAGTACTCTAGATCTCATCTACAGTGTCCAGGCACCATCTTAACTTTGATGGCACTCCTGTGGCATTACACAGAGCAATGCAGGTGTATCCAGAAGGATAAATTTTCAAAGTGAAAATAATAGGCTCTTTACCAAACTGCCAGAAGACAAGCAAAACAGAAAATAGGAAGTTCTGTTTTCACACAATTCTTAGAATAAGGAAATATGTTTTAAGAAAGACAGGGAGCTGTTGGAGAGGGTTCAGAGGAAGGCCATAAAGATGATTTGAGGGCTGGAGCACTTCCCCTACAAGGACAGGCTGCGGGATCTGGGCTTATTCAGCCTGGAGAAAAGAAGGCTGCGGGGTGACCTCATTACAACCTTGCTCTACCTAAAGGGAGCCTACAAACAGGAGGGGAGTCAACTCTTTACATGGGTAGATAATAGCAAGACAAGGGGGAATGGTTTTAAGTTGAAGGAGGGAAGATTTAGTTTGGATGTCAGAGGGAAGTTCTTTACAGAGAGAGTAGTGAGGTGCTGGAACAGGCTGCCCAGAGAGGTTGTAGATGCCCCGTCCCTAGAGATGTTCAAGGCCAGGTTGGATGGAGGCCCTGGGCAGCCTGGTCTAGAATTAAATACGGAGGTTGGTGGCCCTGCCTGCAGCAGGGGGTTGGAGCTTGATGACCCTTGAGGTTGCTTCCAACCCAAGCTATTCTATGATTCTATGATTCTGTGTTATTTATAATAAGAAATGTAGCTAATAATTCTGTATAAACAGAATGCCAAAAGCTTTTTAAAACCTTCCTTGAAGAAGTGATTGGTATGTGAATGAAAAATGAACAGATTAAAAAGAAGAAAGAAAACCATGAAGAAACCATAATGTTCTACTAAAATAAAAACATTTTTTATTCTTCTCTCCCTCCACCTTTTCACCCCTTCCCCTTCCCCCCTTATTTTTTTAGCTTATGGGCAATTAACCCCACAGCATTTTTTATACCTTTTGCATAGTAAATCTTCTCAGATGTGGTCTAGGAGTCTAGGACGTCTCCCACGTAAAGCCACAAACCTAATAGTTTTATTATGTTAAGTATAAAACATTAACACACAAGTGTATCCAGTTCTATATTTTGTTTGTTTGCCAGAATTTTCACAAATTTTCACAAATTTCAAAACATTTTAGAACACTGAACGTTTGTCCTCATGGGGCAGACTCAAGATTGATAACTAATTTCAAGCAGCAGATAAATTTGTTTTAGCATGTTATGAACAGGCACTAGTTAAAATACTGAGGGGTGGAAAGTATTGTCCATTCCTGGAAAATCTTGAAACAGGAAACCTTGGCCCTCTCTGAACAGTAGGAAAGATTAAAAGAAAAGTTTTTCAATGTGTATAAAATTGATTATTTAAAGCCTAAAGAAGATTTTAAACTGCAGTTGGCTGAGTCTAGCAAAGGAAATAGATATTCTTTTGAAACGTGTTTTGTCTGAAATAGGCAGAGACTCAAAATGTAACTGAGCAGTGAAGTCATCGTATAACAGCTTTTTTGAGTGATGTTCAAGCTATTTTAAGTTTAGTTAAAACTATCCATGGTGAATGTTCTAAAATGGAGAACTAAAAAAAGCCCATGCATCTATATAATTCCTGAAAGAGGATTCCTCAAGGTTTTGAACATCCTAAACCCTTACCAGTCCATTCTAAAAATCAAGGCTAGCTATAAACTCTGGTGAAGGAGTCTGAATAATCTGTTAAAGAGGCCATGAAAGCTAAATAATTTACTCAGCCTCCTCTAAGCTACATCCAACAATATTCGTTTATTTTTCTCCTTGGGAAAATGAATGGAGGAGTAAATGTTTTGGGCAAGGCTGGATATGAATAAACACAGCTTGTCCACTTCTGACTGCAGCAGTGATCTTCATTTAGCTTTGCTTTTTATTGTCTACTATAACAGCAACAGATCTCTCCAGTGACAAAGTTTTCTGTCTGTATTAGGCTGCTGTCATATAACAGGACAAATCTGCTGCCAGAGATGCCTGCCTCTCTCTTTCTTCCTGAACTATGAGAAGACAGTGAATGAGCAGTTCTGAGACGAAGCTTCCCTTGAAAATCTGGAGTAGGAACTGTAAAGTGTACTGTAAATGCCACCCCTTTTCATGTAGTGCTTCTGATGAAAAAAAAAAAAAGTAATTCTTGAAAGAAATGAAGGAAATACTCCCTAAAGCTCTAAGGAGCAAGGTGGATGTCTACTATTTCCTACAGAGTACAACTGGCTTGTTGCTTGATAAATGTGCTAGGCATGCTGCCGCTTTTTTGCATGCTGTTTTTTCTAGATGTTATTTTGAAATACTTCATGGTATGCTGAACACAATTTAGGAAAGGCAGGAGCTTAGAAGTTACAGAGCTTTAATTCTGGATAACTAAGTCCTTCCTTTGATAGGGAACCTGAAATTTACTGGTCCAGTTCCCAACTCTATAAGGAAAGGATAAAAGGAGGATGTTATTATATGCAAACCTACAGCCCTCACCATAATCATTTACGTATCGCTGAACCAATGATTATATTAGAAGTAGTCATAACCATTTAGATATGAAGAACTGTAGCCAAAATGTTGATGATACTCTTACTATTTTGACTTTTCCTATGTTTCCAAGAAAGCTTTGCTCTGTTGAGAGGAATCTACTGACCTAAGCTTTTAAAAAGATTGGCAGACTGTTCAGAGTGGGAAGCTGCATGAGAGCAAAGGATAAATATTTGCAATACAATGGAGATAAAAATGAGGCTGGAAATGTTACTGCAGCATCAAGGCTTTATTTTATATTTGAAATTGGGTGAGTGCCAAAATGACTAAATCAGCATACTGGAAAATGGAAAACTGTACTTCCTTAAAATAAAAATAGTTGTTAGCAACAGGATTGCAAATTTTATTCTGAATATGACTTCTGGAGTTTTGTCTCTTTTGAGCCTGAATTATTACTAATGGAAAAAAATATTGTTTGTATTTCCAGCCCACATATATCTGCCTCTATAATTTACATAAGTATTGTAGTGGAATATTAACTTCCATTATTTATGAATCTATTGAACTTTGCAAAGATGTGCTGACAGTTGAAGGATTATAATTTTAAAGGCAGTTCTGTTCACATCATAAATATCCTAAAAGGTCACACACTACCTTACAGTAACATCTAAAGAAGGAGCTTAAAGTCAGAGTTGTTTCCTGTCAACTCAGAAGAAGTTTCACCAAAATAGAAGAAATCCAACAGTACAAATTTGTCACTCTGTGGAAACATATGTGTGGTTTTGCCAAGTGCTATGCTCCTGCGAGTGCTGCATTACTGCATGGAGTCCCATTCTCTTGGTTCTTACAGGGTCTCTTCAGTCCGGAGTTGCAAAAGAACAGAACTGAGATCACAGCACTCAATCTACCTTCATACAACACGTGCTTCTCAAGAAATGGAGAATTTGCTTTTTCTTCCATGTTGTAAATAGTGCATTTCTCAGCTTCTGGGCTGTAGGCTCTGAGCTTGTAGTAGTTGCTTTAGTGCTGTAGCAAGATTTATCCCAAACTGGGTGAAATGTAGCCAATAAGTTTATTTATATTAAAAATAAATAAAAATCCAACAACAACAACATCATGAAAAACAGCAACAACAGCAACAAAAGTAATCAGTACAGAAATCACTGGGCTACTTGCTAGACCACTATGTAAAATGATCCAAAACTGATTATTACAAAGTTACTGTTATCAACGATTACATGCTTTTGCTGTTTTTCTTTCCTGGTGACAAAACTGCATGTAAAACATCAATTACTGTGGAGTCATAATGAGTTAGAATTCAAAAATTAAACTGGTACTCTGCCCATTACTGTTACACACCCTGAGTGAAGGCACAGAATGTCTTATGGCTGTAAACCTCGAGCCAGCATATTCTAACTGTAACTGAAGGTTTTGTCCAGATCAAGTAATTTGCAGTTTTATTCAGAAATTGATATGTATTTATAGGAATATTTTTCTTTTTTTGACATTTATTCATTAATAAAAAACATTTGTCACACCCAGTCTTTTTGAAATCAAGCAGGTTCTTAACATCTTCATTTCTGACACATATCTACACTTGCAGTACTGTAAATAAAGAAGGGCACTCAGCAGATTGTAGAAATTAGATCATCTTTACATTATGTAAGTCTAAGAACCAAAGTATGGAAGCAATGATTCTTACTGTTTACTAGAAAATGTTGTGCCGTGTGAATAATGATAACCTTGTGCAGCAGCTCACTCTTAACTATTTTAAATGTCAGTTGTTTTCACTGAATAGAAATCACCACACTGTGGGTCGTGATTGATAAAACTCCATGGGTAAAATATGTCCATAGGTATAACTGCAAATAGTACAAGTGCACTGACTGAAGTGAAATTGCTTCATTTGTAGTAATGGTTCAGGTATTTGTTTGTTTGTTTGTTTGCTGGTAACCTCTTGACAAATGCAAATTAATCATTTCCATTCACCAGTTGGCAGCAGTTTAAGAGGAAAAAATAAAACATTTATTAGCTCGGTGTATTGAAGTGGAAGGATAGAGTGTATTGAAAAAAATCCTGAATATTTCATTGCATTAAAAAAGACTTCCTGTAGAACTTCCTTTACTTGCAGTCTTGCACTTATTATATCTCCCATAATAAATAGTACTAGCATAGATTTGTAAGAAGTTTTCAGTTTAAAGATGCAAAGAAGACTGACAAATACAAATGCATACATTTTGGCCAGATAACTGTTACGTTTTCCTGAGAGTTTAAAACAACATGCCATGCTGTTATTCATCATCAAGAACTGAAAGAATGGCCCGCTGTATGTAAAGTCATATGCAGGGGTTTTTTATTCACCACTTCAAATGAAACATACTATTTTTTATTTAAGCAGTTTGGAAATGGAGGGCTCTTATACAGTATCAGTATTTCATATATAGTTTAAAGGGCTGATGTGCTGCTAAGCAGCAGATCTATCTTTAGAAGCTGCTAACAGTCTGTACATGGCTGCATAATGTGTGCTAATAGAGCAGGTGCCAAGTTGAGAGCCTGTATAATGGTGTCTGACTTTGAAAAAACATCCCTTTTTACATACGGGGAACTGAAATATGAGTCATGAGAAAAGTTGACTGAAAATATTTTAAATGCAATCAATTATTTTTAAAAAATGTTTTAATTATGATGTTAAAGAAATTATTATTAGCAATGGAAAAAAATATGCATTGGTTAAAATTTGGAAGATTTCTGTTTTGGGTACCTGGAAAAAAGAATTTTACAAGATCTACAATTCTCTTTTTTAATTCTTATAGAAGAAAATAAGCCCACGTAATCAGTGGTTTCTCAGAGGTGGTAGTAAAAGATCCTCAGGCTAAAGGAATAATGAAGAGAAGTACAGGGCTATCTAAGTCAAAATCCAAAGGAATTTAGGTAAATAAATTAAAAAAAAAAAAAAAAGGAAAAGAAATGAAGATGGAGTCATGACATCAGATTATTATCCTTTAAAACTTTCTTTCCATAGGAAACAGGCTTTGAGATAAACCCACAGTGCTTACTGAAAACTTGTGCTCACTGACTCCTTGGCTATTTCAGATTCAGCATTGCACCTAATAATTTCAGTGGGACTACTTGTTAGGTAAGAGATAATGAATTTGGTCCTAAAGTGGTAGACTGTGTTGATGAATGTGCATCTTCATTCTCAATGACATTTAAGTGAGTTTAACATATGTACAGAAAGAATTAAATGCCAAAATCTGTTGTGTTGCCGAGTTGCCACAGTTGGAAGCTTTCAGTAAATTTCCATATGCTTGTTGATAAATCCTCCATTTTGAATAAAACATCTTTTCATTTTTAGAGTAGATTTAGAATGACATACTCTTAAGGCTAAGCAATACTTCGTCTTTATCCAAATACCTGTGAAAAATAGTTTCTTCACTTTTGTCTAAATATTTGCAAGAAATCTGAATTTTCTAGTAGATAACAGCTCCAAACAGCAATTCAGCTCTTACAGTAGGTAAAATCTAAAACTGAAACAACAGGAAACAACTCTAGCTAGCATTAGATTGCTCAGTAATAGTAGGAAACATAACACCAGCTCCTTTACATTCTTAACAAGTGATTCTGTGATGTAACGTGTATATCAGAGCAAGTCCTGAACTAACTATGCTTCAATTGTTTCACCTGCCAGGGACCTTGCGTGAATCCTGGCGCTCCCTAAAGACCACAGAAAAAGTTGTAATGTTTGGAAAGTGACTCTATTTTTCCCGATTAAAAAATCCATTCCCATGTCCATCTATTAACATCTCACCCTCTAAATCTATAACCTCTATCAACCCACTCTGCAGAATCGATCAGACAAGTGCTTAGAATGGTATGGAGAGCCACAATAGCTCCTGGCAAGGTACTGTGTTCTCTGACCACAGCTACTAGAAAATGCCTTCAGAAGATATAAAGGCATGGTGAATATATGTTATTTATCTAGAATAGTCTTACACAAGCTACTGATACGTGGCTTGAGCTTCTTATTTATTAAAGTAAGCAGAATCTGTATTCATGCCTGGATGTTAGCAGAATAAAGTCTCAGTTTCTATTGTATTCTAAATAAACCCCTTTCACCCTGTGAACACTGGATCTCTTGGTTCTCTGAGGCAGACCCCATCACCCATTTCCATCATGAGCCGCCACTTTTCCTTCTGTCGTTATGTTTTTCACCTCTTTATTTTTATGGACAGTATGCACTGCCTCTTGTCTGTTGGCTTTTAATAACAGATTCCATCTCCTGTGCTCTAGCAATATTTCTAACATTAAGCAGTTATATTTTTTGTCCAGGAGATATTTCTTGCAGTTGGTAAGTAAATCAGTTTAGACATTGTCTTTTCTACTTGGTGAAAAACCTTGAAGTAGCAAGGACAATTACTGGAAAAAATTGAAAGATTAGAATGGTTTTCTTACCAGTTATAAAGTTTGAAAATCTGCAGTGCCTCAGACAAAGTGAAGGTTCAGATTGATAAAAAACGGAGTACTTTTCTGTAAAAGCTTATAGAAATGAATTGTAGGCAATTTACTTACTGGAAGAAAATCAAAGCCTTTGAAGTGTCATACTGGCAAAGATTTTTGTATGTAGTGTGGCTACCATACATAGATAATACACTGTGCCTAGATAAACAGAGGTTATATGTCTCTCTGAATCTGCATCTATATATCTGTTCAAGTCAAAACTCCAGCTGTATATCATAGAAAATATTAAGAAAGCAAAGAAATTAAGATATATAAAGCATTTGTTCATTTATTATCTATTAAATAGTTTCATCTACTAAGACAGGAAGAAGTGCCTATTTCTAAAATTGTGGATTCAGTAGAGTTTTAGTCTGATGGCAAGTGTGTTCCTCACTCCCTGCTAAATCCTTTGTTTCACTGTTTGCCTGTCTTTCTGTGTAACTGATGCTATGAACATTCTCCCTTGTTCCCTCCAACATTCTCTCTTGCTTCTTAGATGCCAACAATATTTTTATCTTAAATTAGACTCAAATCCAAGTCTAACTGATAGTGTTACTTCAGCTCATGACAATAGTTCTCAGACTGTGCTTAGATTGAAATCACCGGCTTCTGGATGAAAACTTGAATCCCTCAGAGTTGATAAATCCAGCTGTTTTGATAAGTATAAAGGTATAACCTTTTCTTCTAAGCCTTGTTCTTACTAGGAAAACATGATTAGGTAATTCTGTAGGGTATTTCAAAAAATTTCAGAAAATTTCTGGAAAAAAAAAATAAATTAATCAGAGTTTCCAATTTTCTAAATGCCCTATAAAATATGTATTATTTTAAACAGATGTGATCACCGATGAGCTCCACATATATTTTCTTTTTGATCTTTGCCACTATTGATCCTATTAGCATTTCATTCACCAATAAGACCAAAAGGCTGTATGCTTGCATTTACTATAATAATGCCTGCATTAGATGTCGTAGGATCTAGAAGCTCCTTGTAAAGTATTTCTATGTGGTCAATTAGTAGGTGAAAGACAATTTTTACAAATGCCCATTAAGTCCTTAATCAAAACGAAGTTAAAAATATGAGCTGACTTTTAATGTACATAGCAGCACATTTAAGGAGTGTCAGTGTTTCAGAATTTTTTAAAAATATATTTTAATATATATATTTACATTATATATATAATATTTTATTAATAGTTTAATATATATTTAATGTGTATATTTTCAAAATATACATTCGTTTTAATGCATCTATTTTTTACCACATGCAGGGATAACCATGCTACCCACTAACTTTTTTTTTCTTACCAACCTCTGCCTTCAGCAAAGGTGACTTGTTATCTTGGTTGACAGTCTCATACAGTGACTTGAGCCAACAAAGCAGTAGCATTGAGAACTTTTATCTGCTGCATAACCAGATAATGCCCCCCAGCAGGACACTGCTTGCCCACTGTACAGAGTAATCACAGCAAATACAAACTCCCCTGGGCACGCCTCTTCAAGAAATCTAGCCCTAGCAACTGGCCCAAAGCTTCACATGTACCCATAGCCTGACACTGTCCTTCATCTTGAGCCCACTGTCTCCACTTATTCTGTTTGATCTTGGAGATGCTGAGGCAGACCACGCAGTCTCCATACCATGCAGCCCAATCTATCATTTGTACACCCACTAATCAACATACATTAATTTATGTTTGTATAAGATAGCAACTCTTTCTAGAAGATGGAGTAATCTGAGCTGGGGATAAACAAACAGGACCTAGGGATAGTCGGTCTGCCCCACCTGCCTGACATTTTTCTGATTAAATTCATTTGGAGCTGGAAATCTGAGCATAAATCCAATTTTTTTCCATGACTTCCATGACTATTTAGATGACTATATACCTATGTATGTAAATTCTGTGAAGGCTCTTCCTGGAATTGACTGATCAGGTGTATTTCATACCTAGATTTTCTCTGTTTTGTGCCTACCCAGAGGTGAAGCTACTCTATAGTAACCATTAAGTATTTTATTATACTCTGTGGTACCTTGATTTCTGTGAATTTTATTAAATTATTGCAGCATTTAATTAATTTAAGGCTCAAATTATGAAGCTTTAAGATACAAAGAAATCTTTATACATTTATTATATGAAGTGATCCCAAGCAGCAAAGAAGTTCTGATATGAAATGGACTTTCATGAAGTTCAGGATTATCAGAATCAGCTCTTTTTTGTTCAAACCATCCTAATAATGACTATTTACAGAAGAGATGGAATGACTCACAAAAAGAGCTTTCAAGCTAAATGGTAGCAATATATATTTCTAGAAAGTAGCTAGTTTCTTTTCAATTGTCAGTTTCTCACTTTGATCAAAAAGGGTTCAACAGCAGTGATTTGTAGCACTCTTCATTTTCATCAGTGCTTCAATTCATCAGTTTCAAACTGAAATAATACTACATCCCACTGCAAATGTTCCTGTAATCCTTTTCTCCTCCAGAGACCCGATCTGCAGAACTACAGGGGAAAAACCCCTAGTGTTCAGCACTAAATATAAATCCTGCATGAAACAGATGTCTTCTCCTTTTTTCTTTTGCATTGCTTTGTTATTGAATTTAATGATTTGTCTATGGTTTCTCGTATTTTCTTTCTCTTTATAGTCAAGGAAAAGCAGACAAATCTGCACTCATCTCTTTGAAATCTCTTCCTTGATAATTATAATTAAAGTGATGGTAAAGAATATTAAAAAAGCCCAAAAGGTTAAGGGAGCAAAAGTGCAATGTATCTGCAGTATTATAATACATTCTACTTAGTTGTTTATTATAATCCTCCCACTATGAATGTCATACAAGAACTCTGAGACACCAATTGGTGTCAAATTTTATTATCATTTTATCTCTACAGAAAGTCTAACCATTTAATATTTCAATTTTTTAAAAGTTATTATTATTTTTTAATAGATACAACCAGGATATATATTTCCTTTCCCAGTTCTCATCTCTTTAATAAATGTCCTACTTACCTTGAAATCCGTGTTATTTCCCTACTTTTGCTGAAATTCTCAATATATCCTACTGTCCTTCAGGTGCTGGCTTCCTTATTGTCAGATTTCACCGCATTTCTCAGAATTATCTCCTACCTTTCTTTGTTCTCTTTGATAGTAGACTCTGCAACACTATATTGAACTTCATCCTCAGAAAGACCCTCAACATGTATTTCAGCTGGACTTTAAATATTTTTATTTCCAATACAGAATTACAGCCAAGTTAAGGATGCAGTTTAATTTCAGTGGGAAGAATTGTATTAGCTCTGCCATAGTTTTCCAAGTGGAGTGGGGAAATAATGCAGGAATATTTGAAAAATCTTAAAAATAAGAAATTCTCAAATGTTATCCAGGTGGGGAAATCATAAATTGCAGGACCAAAGGATAATTCACATTGGAAAGGACCTGAGGAGGTAGTCTTGCCCAACATCCTGCTCAAAGCAGGATCTGTTGTTTGATTGAATATTCACCTTGAATACTGAGTTCAGTTTTGGGGGGCTCATTACAGAAATGACATTGAGGTGCTGGAGCATGTCTTGAGAAGGGCAATGAAGGTGGTGAAGGATCTGGAAGGCAGGACTTATGAGGAGCAGCTGAGGCAACTGGGATTGTTCAGTCTGGAGAAAAGGGAACTCAGGGGAAGCCTCCTGAGGTGAGAGCTGGGGCCTCATCTCTTAGATAACAAGTGATAAGACAAGAGGAAATGGCCTTAAATTGTGCCAGAGAAAGTTCAGGTTGGATGTTAGGAAAAGTTTATTCTCTCAAAGAGTGGTCAAAGCATTGGAACAAGCTGCTCAGGGAATAGTTGGAGTCACTGACCCTGGAGTTGTTCAATAAATGTGTAGATGTGACACTGAGGGACAGAGTTTTTAGAGGGCTTGGTGGGAATAGGTTGTTGGTTGGACTAGATGATGTTAAAGGTCTTTTCCAACCTTAGTAATTCTATGAGTCCGTGATTCTATGATCAGATCAGACAGTCCAGCACTGGGTTTTGAATCCAGCTGAATTTTGAAGTCTCCAAGGATGGAGATTGCACACTGCACAGCCTCTGTGGGCAGTCTAGCCTTCTCTGCTGCCTGACTTTCTCATAGAGGAGATAGTTCTCAGATCTGGACTGACTCTTTCTTGTGTCTGCTTAAACCTGTATTCTCTCTTATACCTGTAACACACCATAGTGAAGATGTCAGTTTCTTTTTTTTTTTTTTTTGAACAACCTCCCTTCAGGAGCAGTTAGGCTGCTTTTAGGACTTCCAAAGTCATCTCTTCTCCAGACTGTACCAAAACAGCTCCATTAGCTAAAGCTGCCTTCTCTTCACAGAGTAGCAACTCCACTGAAGTTCTACCAGCTTGTTCACATCTTCCTTGTATCCAGGGCTTGAAAAGGGATGTATGGCATTCCAGGTATGATCTAAAAAGTTCAGAACAGAGATTATAATCCCTTGTATTCCACAAACAACCAGCTATTGGCCATCAACCATTTCTGTTTCAGGGTCCTATTGCCTGTGCTCAGCTGGCTGCTCAGCAGAACCCTGGGTAAGTTCCATAGATCTGCTCCCCAACCAGTCCAGGCCCAGCCTATGTGCTGGAAGGGGATCTGCTTTTGGCCCTGTTGAATTTCATAATGTTCCAGGTGGCCTTTTCCTTCAGCCTGTCTGGATCTCTGACCTAGTTGGACAGTATATTCTTATTCTCCACAATTTGAATGATGCTGAATAAATTCTCTTTTTCTCCTTTAGTTTCCTCTACTAATTTTTCCTCCCTCATCTTTCTTTCTTGTAGACCCCTGTGTTTCTTGATGTAATTTTGATAGTAGACCATTTCACTTCATTTCACTTCTCCAGTTTTTAATAGGCTTCATTGCATTGTCTCTTGTTGTTCCTGAAAGTATGAAGTATTTTCTGCTATTTCAAGGTGTTGTCCAGCCTTCCTGATACAATATGAAGAAGGACTCAGTGGCAGCATTGAATAATTATTTACAGAAGAGGTAAAAAATTTTTTTTAGTTGTGGAAACCAGCCATCCATCATTCAAGTGAATTTTACAAAGAGTGAAACTGGTCCTTCCAAGTAATCTGAATATAATGCTTCCTCTTTATTTCCATGGAAAGTGCAACAGATACAAAGAACAGAATGGCATTATTTGACAAAGCAAATTCTCAGCTACAAAATCAATATTTTTCAACATAGTCACTACACTGTTTTTAGCCAGCACCACAGCAGGTGACCCACTGTTGCTATTATCACTGCTAAAATGATCCACCAACTGTTTTACTGTGCTCACATCCATTCTTTGATCGCCAGAAATATTCAGCAAATGTCAGTGAACATCAGTGGGTGCCATTTTTTTCTGCATGAAGGAATTCAGTGACACCCCTTTTCTTCATACGCACTTCCATGTCAGACAACATTCTCTCAGACTGCCCCTCTGCTGCCATCTGTCACACAGCAACAAAATGTAATGAAATATTGGTGTGAAGGTTCAACCTCTACCGCCATACCACCAACATCTGCCTCTAATGTCACAGACTATTATAATAAAATAGAAGGCATTACTTTTGGAGCAGCTCTCATACTTCTGTCACAGTCTAAGTTCTTCATTGCTACTGGCAATATCTGCTACTGCGAGACCTAAAATAAGTTACATCTTTCAAGCTGAGAAACTGATAGTTTGGATTGGCAGTTTGTGAAAGAACATCATACAGAAGAAGAGAAGAACTTGATATATTTGCTGACATTCAATCTTTGCTCTTGTATTTGTTAGACTGACAAATAACTGTGGAACAGAAATGCATAAGGAAACCTTTCTAAAGGGAGCAGTGGGTCTGTGCTTAAGACTGATGACAATTTCCTGGCTCTCCATCACTATTCTGTATGTCATTTCCCGTAGCTTATTTCTCTTTACCTCAAGTCCACTCTTCCCTAGTTTTCTTATGTAATAAAGCACTCTAAAATACACTGTTTGTACTATTCTGTTTTGTTCTCTTAGACTGTCAGAAGTGTCCTCCCTCCCAGACATATGTATCCTTTACAGATAAAATTTTAAAAGTGGGAGCAGTAGCTTGGAGGTCAACATCAAGTCACCCAATCTGCTTCCCTAAGGAGAGTCATTGTTAGCTGCACAAATATATGTGCATGTGAATAAAGATGCTAATTCTTCATTATCATTGCAACAGAATAATTGGTACTCTAATTTGCATCTTCCTAGCAGTATTTGACTATCAAGATGTAATGAGATATTTAACATGTTGTTAGACTATGTATATATGTGTTTTATACTTAGCAACCTGTTATCTCTCAGCTTAAACCAGCACTGTACAATTAAGTTATTTTCCCCACAATTATTCTAACATATACTGGGCAAACCCGCTGCAGTCAAGTAACATGCACTTGATGTAAATCATGACTGAATAAGGCCGTGAACTCTTTTAGCTTGTTATTTTATGTTACTTCACTTCATCTGAAACTCCAGATACTTAAGAGAAATGGACTTTTTAAAATGAAAAATCCATTCTTCTAATCGTATAAATGCCTTCTTTACATTGCTGTTCAAGAGGAAGATGAACCATTTAGCAGGTGGAATATGGATCAATACTTGTTTTCAATGGCTCTTGGTTCTATTACCATGGATGTTAGTGGATGTGTTGCCACCTATTTCTAAGAGTGTAAAATCAGATCCAAGTAGCAATAATTCATAATCTGTCTTTTCTGTCTCCCTTGCTGGTGCACAGATAGTTCTGGAACCTTGAAATTCCATTGTGCATGAGTAAATTGTACTAAGAAACTTGGGGTTTCCTGTATTCTGACAGTTCTGCCATTTTACAAAGTCCTTGCAATTCTTCTGCTCAAATGGCTTTTTTTTGCAAATGAACTTTCTCTGTCAAATTCAAGTAGTAACTTATCCTTTATTCATTCTTCTGTCTGTTTTTTTTTTTTTGTCTGTTTGTTTGTTTTATTTTATTTTAATGGTCATGTACAGTATGAAGCTTTCTGCCTTCTGTGTCTTTTTTATTCAAAGAACAGTACTGAGCAGAGTACTTGTATACTTATTAGAGATGATGCATATTAACATCAGATATAAATTATAGCAGGTTATTCTCTCCAACTTTGCTGGCAACAAATGCATGAGCAGAAGGTGATTTTTTCTGACATCAAGTACACCAGTCTTCTAAAAAGCTATATTGCTTCAAATTCAAGAAACAAAAAATGAAATGATTCACACGAAAACAGAGTCATGAATTAACAAGAATGGAGAATGACAACTAATTTTAAGAACATTAGGTGAAAACAACCTTAGCTGCATCGGGATTGACAGGACTATTCCATTATGTGTTGATATATCTAATGACATATTGACAAAGTGAATTTAACATTATTTCTTTTCCTTGAAACTGAATCCTTCTCCTACAGAGAAATTCTGATTTTGTGAGGTTTACATCAAATGTGGTTGAATTGGAGTAAAGGTGACCTGATGTACCCAGGTTTTGTATCTCTCCTTGTTTTACCTTTGTCTGTTATCCCTGCATATTGCCTGCTTGCACATCAGTGATTAGGATACTGTTAGACAATTTTATTTTCTTAAAGAAAGCCTTTGCTTTAATAATTGATGTGACCTTCACAGGGAACTTACTGATGGATTTTTAGGAATTTTCAGCGGTGGAATAAGTTTTTAAAACTAAACTTGCCCACAGTTTTCAACTGTTTTTGCTTTGCAGTTGATGCAGCCTCAGGTGTGCTCTCAGCATGGAACAGTGTTGATATGCAATTAGGCAAATACTCTATAAATTAGTGCACATTACTGTAACTTTCCAGATTTACATCATTTTTTCTCTACCCTTCAGCAAATGTTAAATACATTTCCATGTACCTTTGTCCACTTAGCACGATGTGCCAGCATGTCTTTTATGCATGCAGACATTTTGCTGAATTACAGCATTCTATGGCTTTATTGTAAAAATATTTCATTTTTCATTTCAGATCACCTTACTGAGACTCTTACAGACTTCTTCAGACAAGATTATTGTCTGTATTATTCTATACAGTAAATAACTTGGAATAGGGATATTAACCTAAAGTTAATTAAAGTATATAAAGTATAATTCTTGAAATAATGTATTCCCAAATTGACAGACTTGTCATAACCACAATGTAAATGTTAAAACATGGCTAGAATTTATGTTGAGGAAGATCTGAGACAGTGATCACGGAAAGCAAATTTAATACTTTCTTGTGTGAGCTTCTACACTACAGACATAGTTCAAAGTTAAAGTCATCATGTGTCAGAAAGGAAGTATATCAAATGCCTAAGTGGGCAGTCAAAACAGCTCCAATTGCAACTATCAGACACTTCCAACGAATTGCTTATGAATAAGCAGCAGGCTAAGAATTACTGACAGAAGCTATTTGAAGAGGAGTTTTGAGCAAATCTGAAAAGGAAATCAACATCCTTTTTCAATGACAGTTAACAAACAGGGAGATGACATTTGGCAAACAGATAATTCAACGTGAATTACTCACTCAAGACTACTAATAATCCCTAGCAATTATATGGCGCTTTACACATCCAGTGAATTGAGTAAACTCTGACATTCACTGAGTTGAACAGACTCTGTGTTAAAATTCTCCTTCATGAAAAACTTAGTTTGGCACAGATTGACTCTTGTGAGGGACTGGCTGTTTGGCTACCAAAACCTGTCTCCGCATGTGGAAGTCAATGCATGGAAAGAAATAAGATTAAGGTCTGAGGTAAATACATGAGGCCAGCTTGTCTGTTTATAGTGTGCCATAAACAAGGAATGGTGTGCAGCTGTTGTAACAAGCCTGGAAGTGGACTGGCAATTTCTCAGTTACTGTCCTTTTGACAGGAAGGAGGAAGGACGTGCCTGCTGAGTTGGTGCATGCTGTGTTGGTACCTACTGAAACGCTGGCTGCTGACTCAGCGGCTCTGGCTGGCACAGAGCCCATATGTCCTACAATGCCCATCCCCTTCCCCGCATAGAAAGGAGCAGCAACAACATCGCTAGCAATATTTAGAGATAATGTAGCATATGTCAAAGTATGTGTCAAAACACTTCAGGAGATGTAGGATATATGGTAGGGGGAGAAAAGGCCTTTGCATGGCATTTTGTTCTTTCTCCCGTCTCTCTGACTTGTATATATGTAGAAGCTATTCAGAAAAGCATGAGAAAAAACAACTTCAGAAAGCAGAGTTGTTCAATTAAGCTCTGAGTAAATGGTGTTAAAAGAAAACAGAAACTATTAGCCTCTTAAGTACAGGCAGTGTTTTCCATGATGTGTTCCTAACACTTCTATGAAATTGACACAGCAAATATTGTCAAAACATCTACCTTCTCTGTTCAGAGATACAATTAAGAAGAAGATGAATAGTAATAAGAAAAATATACTGAACAGGTACGGAGCATCTGATATTGGTGTAGTCCAAATTTTGGAGGTTGTCTTGAACAGATTAGAAATTAGAAATTGTTTTTAGAAAACTCAAGAGACTGCATTTGAATTTATGGAGATGATACATATTCTAAAAAAAAAAAACAAACAAAAGAAAACACATCAGTCCCCGTGTTTTTAGTTGATGGGGTTAGAAGGCGAACTCATTAGCACATTCATGAGACATTAGCTTATCTGTACACCAGCCTTCTGTTGCTGAACAAGCCTCTAGAGTATCCACCGGTTCACTTCTCTGCCATTGTCAGGAGTGCCATGTGTACAAAGTTCAATATTGTCCCAGTTATTCAGCACTGGTGAGTTATCACTGTGCCCAGTAGCTGCTCGCTCATGTGTAAGAAAATCAAATGGTTCAGAAACTTTGATCTCATTGCGTGTCACTGGTTGTGTAATTTATAGGGCTGATAATTGAAAGTTGTAGAGGTTCCCTGAGTTAAATTCTCTGCTCGTTTTATAATGTGCTTTGATAAATGAAGTAGGTTGGTAAGCATAATTACAGCACTGGTTTTTGGTATTTTTTTTCTCTCTCCTTTAAGGATTATATTTAGATGTAGTGGCAGTACATTTTTTTAAATGAGCTTTTCTTTAACTACCATATGCTGAGTTCCTCCCAAAGCTCAACTCTTCTGGATACAAACTCTTGGAGAATGTGTGTTTTTGACAGACAGCCACCTGTCATATATTTGAATGTGTGCATTATAATTTGCATATCCCTTTTATGATTACAGAAAGTAAACACTAATGCTAAGCATTTGTGGGTCATTAATAATCAATAGCTCCATCTTTTCTAGAAATTCTGATATTCAGAGAGAAGGGAATACATTCATGATAGGATTCAAGACAAGTGCGAAATAAGTCTGGCTACATCTACATTACTAAATTCATCTGCTGCAGGAAGCAATTCCTGGCTCTACGGTCCTAAGGCATAACTAGAATATTTTATGTTTGCAAAGTGATAATAAAGTGAGATAATCTGAAAAAAAAAAAAAAGTGAAATCTGTACAGCAGCCTACTAGAGCAGTGTCTCCAGAGCAGGATGCCAAAAGCAGGCGTTTCTTGCCCTGCAGCATGTCCAGAGGGTATGTGCTTGTCTTTGTGGGCACAGAGCCTGCTGGCATCGAGTCAGAAGTCTGTCCCAGGCTAAAGGAGCCCAATTTGGCACCATGTATTTCCTATTTTCTGCCTGAAGGGAGCCCTGAAGCAAACTACCATGCCAACTGTGCCCTTGTTTCCTCCTGGAGGAAATACGTTTACTCACTCGGAAAGGAGCCTGGAAAGGCCCTGGCTCCCCTGTAGTATGGATAACTGGGAACCAGGGGTGGGGAACATGTTTAATTAGCATAGAATCCTCTTGAGATGGTGTGCTCTTGCCATACAGACTGAGAGCTGTAAGCACTAACACAGTTCAAATAGATAATTGAATACCACAATTTCCATGTCCGCATGACTTTGCTGAGCTTTTTATTCTCGTCTGTTAATTATAAAGGGCAGTCCTGTCACCTGCCATGTTACGTTCTGGGCTTAATGCAATTATTCTTATGGAAGGAAACCATTCACATTTTTTCCCATAGCACGATCTTCCATTGCATATCAAATAACATAGAAAAAAGATAGGAAAGGTTGAAGGAACTGAGCTTGTTTAGCTTGGAGAAGAGAAGGCTCCGGGGAGACCTCATTGTGGCCTACCAGTGCTTGAAGAGAGCGTATAAACAGGAAGGGGAATGACTGTTTACGAGGGTGGATAGTGATAGGACAAGGGAGAATGGTTTTAAACTAAGATGGGAGGTTTAGGTTAGATATTAGGAGGAAGTTTTTCACACAGAAGGTTGTTGACGCAGTGGAACAGGTTGCCCAAGGTGTTTGTGGATGCCTCATCCCTGCAGGCATTCAAGGCCAGGCTGGATGTGGCTCTGGGCAGCCTGGTCTGCTGGTTGGTGACTCTGCCCATAGCAGGGGGGGGGTTGAAGCTCAATGATCATTGTGGTCCTTTTCAACCCAGGCCATTCTATGATTCTATGATTCTGTGATTCTAGGATTCTCTGAACATTATTTTACCTTATTTTATTCTGTCCTTTAAGTCCTGTCCTTTACATGTTAACCATATCTTAAAGATGCATCTAAACAGATATTTTCCAATATTTTTAATACCCATAGAAATAAAATGGCTATCAACATTTAGATGTTCCATAGTGATCTGCCTCCTGAGCATTGACTACTCATACTATTCTTTTCCGATTAGCTCTTTCAAGCCACCACTTTCTCAAGTATTAAGACTAATTAAAATGACAAAAATAAAAATTTACTCCTAAAGACCTGTTTTATAAGCTGTTACTTAATATTTATTCAATTTTCAAAATAGTATTTACTGCATTCACTTCTTTAGATGGATCTGTAACCATAGCAACATCATCTCATAACATATTCTTTAAAGCCACATTCTGGAAATGGCACATTATTCCAACTTGCATTGTTTACTCTGGTAGTTTTATTAAAAATGATTGAATCTATTTGGCTGTTGCTCACATAATGATAGTGCAGTTCAGTAGCCCTTTCCAACCAAAGGGCCTTCCATGTATTGCCAAGTGGTAGTTAAAACTGCTGTTAAAGTCAGTGTGCATTCCTGCCTAGGTGGAAAAACTAAGATACAAATATATAATCTCACTTCCCTGCTGTCAGACAGAATGTATGTATGTGCAACAAAAGACAGGCACCAGAACAATGTTCTGCCCTTCCAGAAACAACATTCTCTGTTCCCCAGTCAAACAGTGTGAGAAACTAAGTGAAAAAAAAAAAAAAAAAGAAAAAATAGAGGGGTTTTCCTTTAAAACTCAAGCTGAATCAGATTAATTCCAGAGGTCTGGGAGCCGTGCAGTTGGATAGAAATGAATTCCAACATCTAGGTCATTGTCCATAAAACACGCTTAGAAAGCCAGTGTGGGATTTCTCTTGTTTACACTGCTATTTGTTTACAATAATTGTTGAATTTCAAATTTATGCTGATGTGAGTGCAGAACTCGACCTCTTGTTTTCATGCAAACATCCACCACATGAAAAAAAAGAAGGAAGCAATAAGAAAATCTGAAGGAAGCCAAAAAGTTTCCCAACAGCATAATTTTCATAGTTCTTTCTGAGGCCTTTCTGAAGGGTTCAGTAGTACTGCTTTCTGTCTAACATGGCATATTTATGCCCTTATCTTTTTATTGTCATTCCCATTAGAATAGAACTGTAAACATTTTTAACGACGATATGTTTTCACTGATTATTCAACAAATATACCCAATGTCAAGTTAGGGGAAATGAGGCATAAAGTACTGCAGGCAGAGTCCATGCAATGCACCACAGAGGATTGAGAGCAGCTGCTGAACGCCATTGTGTTGAGATTTTCTTTGAAAAAGGTGCAGTTTTGTACAATAGACTGTAATGTTTCTAGAAGAGCTATTCAGAGACTTTTGTGTAAATCATTTACATTCCCATTGTGTAAACCATTTCATTTTAAAATATCTGAGCAGTCAAAATGCCACAAACATTTGTATGATCCATGCTTGTGCTTGAAAATGCGAAAATACAATTAAAATATCCATTATAAAGGATATTTTAATATCCTGCAGATTTTCCTTGATTCTCCTTGCTTTGGAATCAGAGTATGTTGAGTAAGATATTCAAAGTTGTCTAGAAGAGTAAAACAGCTATTTGATTAGAGCTAAGCATCAGGACACCTTAGCAAATCTATTCCTTTCACATAATTAATCCTTCTTTAGTGCCACTGATTTTAATGGGACATAAAGAGATGTTTATGTTTTCATGTTACCACACTTAGAAAGTTGCACAATGATGTCATTTTTGGCTAATATACCTTCTGGTAATGCTGAACATGAACAGTCAAATGCCATTTCTGATGACTCATGGACATTACTGTGGTCATTCTTGTTCCTTGATTTTCCTTTGATGCTCTGTTCTTTCAACTTCAAGATTTCTCTGCTCTTCTGAGCCACTCTGAGTCCCCGTCTGACCCTTGCTGACTCCAATCTCTCTGCCTTTTATATTAGACGGCCTGCTCACCATCTCTCTGATTTTTTAATTTCTTTATCTCTGCTTCTGTTCACGTGTAGAGCTTATTAGATTTCTTCGGGTCAAGGGGGAAATTAATTTGCTTCTCTGTCAAGAAGCACAGTTTAAGAGTTGTGGATGCCATAGTAGTCATGAATGCTGTGTAAAGTTACACAAAGGTCTGTAGTATGTGAGTGAAGGACACACTCAGTAAGTCGGTGTCAAGGAAGTGAAACTAAAATACAACACACCCCATTTTTATTTAAACAAACCAAAAAAGGAAATTCTGCTGTATCAGATATGGGCATCAACATCAGAAAGCAGTAATGAACTTCAGCACTTTCCATAGAGCTGCACTGCAGAAGGATGGATCACTTTGTCATTGGGTTTTTATCTGCTGATGGCAGAAGAATAGGTGGGTTCAGAAACAACCCTAACTGTGCCCAGCTCTCTTCCTAGGGAGGAGCAGAGCCCTCAGAGGGTGCTTTCTTTCCTTCTGTTATGTCCAGTCCACTTCATTTTCTCTCCAAAAATCTCAGTCCAGATCTATGCCAGCTCTTACTCTAAACCTCTGGGCTCCTTGCCCAACCAACCTGCAGTCTGTTGCCCTGAGCTTCTTGTCCAGTTCATGCAGTTTGTTTGTCCTTGTTCCCATACTATACTGCACTACTTCCAGACACAGACTTTCTCTTAGGGTTTCCTGAGGAGTTTCCTTCCTTGTTCTTTGAACTATATCTTTTCTCTTTTCCTGGTGAAGTATTCCCTGCTCTCCAGTGCTGTATCAGGTTGAGATAACTTACTGTAGCACCCCCTTCCTGCCTCATTTTTGAGTATCCTTATCTGGTGGATCTTCCCTCATGGCAGATCTGCTCTTCATTGGCAGTTACTTCAACACATTCCATTTTTTTCTGGTGAGCATAACTTGAAAAAAACCTTATTTTTCTTTACTCTTGTTCACCGAGGCAACAGAATCTTGTAGCTCGGGCTGCACTTAACATTTGAACTGAAGCAGATCTCTACGTAGCAAATTTCAACCCTTTCAGTAAAGTTCACCAGACTTAAAAGAATGTATTGCAATGGCTGGTGTCTGGCAATCTTAATAATAAACATAATTACTTTAATAGTAATAATACCATCACTAGTCACTCATAATACATATATTTTCCTTGATTGTTATTCAGGAAGACTTCCCTGTAACATTCTTTTGAAATTATATCATCTTTTTTCTCTGTGAGTAAATTATAATCAACATAACAATTTATCATTTGAGAATAGCAGAATGATATTAGATTTTTAAAGGCTGTTTTTATTCAGATCACTCTGGGACAGGTTCCACAAAGTAGAAGAGATCATGCAGTTGGTCCTTCAAGGTCAAGGAGACTACAGTGAAACAAGCACATTTGGTCTACCATTGACAGATGTCATACATGTATTCCATGGCTCTGTTTAAAGGTCTTTATTATACACCTAAATGTTCTTGTTCAGACAGCATCTATCATTCCATGACTCCTCTTCCTGATCAATTGAGGAAAGCAGTTTGGAACTGTTATATGCCATCTTAAAAATAAAATAAAATAAAATAAAAAAGATTTTTAATAATGAAATTAAAACCAAGCTATATCTTACATTCATTTTTAATGAGAGAATGATCAGAAAAATATTAGTGTGCAATACAGGATATTAATGTTAAGCTGATCCTTTTTCATGATTTCTTATGACTTAAGAGAGAGTGTCTCAGTACAGAAAGTTAGAGTCTGTTTTTACACCATGAAGGGACCCCATTACTTAGTTTATTGGAAGGGAAGTAAAGACAGCATCAACACTAGTAGTATAAATATAGGCTTTTTTCTTTTAATCTTCTCTTTATTCACAAAGCATATACCTGTTGACAAATATACCTGTATCACAGAGATATTATGATGCTTTACTAATGCATAATCAAAACTTCAGAGATTATATATGAAATGCTATAACAATTTTCTTTCTTTCTTTTTTTTTTTCAAGGCAATATTTTTAGTAATAAAATCTTTGAAATAACTTTCCAAATCAAATTAATGTCCCACTTTAATAGCTGAGCATGACATATCTGTTTTCCTTAAATAAGTCTAATTTGGAATATAACATGCACAAAAGTTTTGCACTCCTCCTATAGGGTGTTTTGTTGAAATTATTACACATAAATCAAAGAGATGATATTAAAATAACTTCACTGAGTCTTCTGTTTGCTTATTTTTTGCATGTTGGGCATAAATGATTCACTGTTTAGTGTTCCCTGGAGAGTTATGAAATCCAAAAGCATTCTCTGTTGAAATAGCATAGTATTATTCATGAAAATAAAACTGTATTTGAAAAAAAAAATAAAAATAGGAGCCTGCTAATTAACACAGGGCTACTGCAAGCAGATGTATTATTTTTCAATATTAAATAATTAGCATTTTTATTACTGTACCATTATATACATCATTAGCTTATTTATTAAAGAGATGAAAGCTTTCTTAAACTTTCATGAGTACAGTTTGCTGCTATAGAATTGCCTTACTGGAACAAGCTACTCCAATTCTTTCCTCTCATTTTCATCATTCATTCTCAAACAAATAAGGTTTATGGTTATGGTTATGAGCCCAAAAAAGCTGAACTTACTGTATCTTTCCTTGGGTGTGCATATAATTATCATGACATTGCAATGTGCTGCTCCTGTTCTCCTTTCACATTTGTAATTAATACAGTGCAAAAATAGGGTAATTCATTAATTATTTTCACCTACCAAAATGCCTGCAGTTCTTGGAAGTTGCATTTGAATTTCTATCTTCAAAAAATGCTCAGTAGGAATTGTCACAAGTATCCCTTTGCAAGTCTATGGCTTGTAAAAATGTTCCAAAAAAGGTATAGGACAAAGTATATACATATTTCTGGACAGTCTGAGAGAAGTGAGGTTCTTTAGGTCTGCATTTGGCTGTCCTCTGGTGCCAAGGAGGGGTGCTGCCATTGTCTGTTCTGTTAGTTGCTTGGCAAACATTAGATTGTGTTTAATAACTGTGTGTCACTTCTCATTGAACAAAACAGTGTCAGAACAATTGCATGATATGAACTATAGTCAGTGTCCAAATAGCATTTGGCAGACATCTCAGTATTATGGTATTTTGTCCACAATTGGGTTTGCTTATCAAACTAACAGCTATTTATTAGTGGTAAAAGTAGGATGAAATTCTATTTATTAGCTGTGGAATCTTTCTGATGAATTGAACTGGACAGTGATAACAGTGTTGTTCAAAAGGCCAATTAATTACCCTGTGTGCGTTAAACCAGTCTCACACACAGAGATGAGATACTGATGTATTGCAAAATTGTGCAAGTTTAGGTGTGATGCATTCTTCCACAAAACTAGGACACCCCAGGATATTTGCGATGCTTTTTTATACATGTTTTTATCACTACCACTACCCTGATACAGCCTATGGCCTACAATTGAACAGCTGAAGGTAGCGTAATGATGTCCCTACCTGCAGGCTAGCCAGGCATGCTAATTAACTGCACGCTTTTTCAAGATGCTGCTTTCTTCAAAGACAAGTTTAGTTGTTGCATTGACATTAGATTTTCCTCCACTTCATTACTTTAGTTGTTTCAAAACTGGTCATCCTGACTTAGATAAAAGGACAAATTTGCTGTATCTAAGGTACACATACAAAGATTTGTACGAAAGTTAGTTCTTACTGACAAAAATTCCCCCATTTGAAACTTACCTAACAATACAGATCAGATCAGTCTCATTTTCTCTGAGATTTTGTTAGTTAACATCAAACAATGCAATGTAACACACTAACAGACAAGATCGAACATCGCTAGAAATGCAACTGCTATAATTTTCTTATCAGGGAACCTGGAAGTAAGTCATTTTGACACTTCTTCAAACCCATGAAAAATATTGTCTTTTTCAAACTCATACAGTATTTTTTATCTGCTTTCAAATGTCTTCTGCATCTGTAGAAATCCTACTGCTTTGGTCTACATATAAGCAACAACTACTGTTAACTGGTTACAAACCCCTCCTTCTCATGCTAACAATGTATCTGGGGCCTTTCTATTTTGCAGGGCCATCATTCCTGCTTGAGGCATTTCCTTTTGTGATGCATGTATCACATCCGTTGATTTATTTTCAACCACTGGTAAGGTGGCTGATATATTCATAATTTCCTTTTCCATTTCACTCCTTTCTAACCAAGGGGGAAAAAAAAAAATTGAGCGAAGGAAAGGAATGCAATGGGCCTAACTATTAAGTGTTTCCTTCTCCTTTGTCATCACTAACTTTTAAATCTGTCCTAGCCCACAGGCTTCTCCAAGATATATTAGCCAATGAAATTCCCTTCTCAGCATGTTCTGGAAGATGAGCATAAGCACAGCAATTGCTCTTATTAGCAATCTGAACTGTATTTCTGATTATTTTATGAAACATATTCTGATCCCATGGGTTTCGTGATTTCCATACACTTCTCTCAGTTTTCTTAATCATCCAAAGGCCACAGAAGAGTATCATTCTACTTAGTTCCTTCATTTCTTTCTTTAAAGAAATCTGTAGTTACACAGATAAGCAAAATATGGACTGAGGAAAATCAGAGATACAAAAACAAGAGTAATATTCCCCAAGTATAGTCCAATCCTAAACAAGTATTCAAACAGTTCCAACTGCAGTTCATATGTTTCTTTTGATATTTAACTTCAGGGAATTGACTTCTTCAATTCTCCACTTCTCCTGTCGATCTGCCTTTATCCTGGTGCAATGAACCCAAGAGTTAATCCGTTTTAGTTTTACTGCAGTATTTGTTGTTAGGAGTTTCTTCAGAAAGACAAGAAACTTCTAAAGAGATTCCAGTGGAGGGCCACAAAGATGGTGCATCCAGGGGCAACGGAGTTCTTAACCGCACATATCTATGGAGCAAAGAAAGAACTCTTGTGTCATGGTTTTATGATTTTTGGTTATCAGTATTCCACATCTTAACATCATGTAATGCACCGGGGGTTTGACTGTGGATGCTCAAGTTCCGGGTGCCTGTCTGGAGGAGCAGAAGAACTACATTCCCCAGGGGGCTTTGTGGTCAGTGAGGAGATGTAACTCCCGGCAAGGTCACTTGATGTTCTCTTCTTCACCTGCTCTTCTTCGCCTGCGCTTCTCCGTCTGCTCTTCTCCGTCTGCTTTTCTTCATCGGCTCAACTGGACTGCACTTCTCACCTCAGCATTGTGGTGAGGCCTATCCACCTTTCGCACACACTCTCTCTCATTATATTTTGCTGATACTATATTTAGTAAATTAGTTTGTTTCACCTCAGATCGTTCCCACTGTTTGCAACTATTTTGGGGTCCCCTGTTTCCCTTTTCTGGAGGCGTGGATCTGCAGATCCCTCTGCTAGTCACGGAACAGGGAGGAACCAGCCCATAAACTGTTGACATTCTTGGTGGAGAATGTGGGCAACCAGCTGCTATTTAGCTTTCTAGAATGGATCTCTCTCTCTCTGCTCTCGGAGAGCTTTGTTGGGAAAGTTTATACTTTTCACCGGTGCTCTCTTAAAACTTGACCTTGAAAAGTCCAGGCAGACTGCCAATATTCTAGGATATTTGTAAACTTTGAGCTTTACTATCTTGTTTCTGTAAAGGAAAAAAAAATAAAAAAGCTTTCTCTTCTAAAACTGCCTTTCAAGGGACTGCATGCCACCGTTTCTTCTTTCTTAATGCTCAAAACATACTGGGCCTTAATTAAGTTTGCCACTTTGTTCTATGGAGCTATAGGTATATATAATTGATTGAAAACACTGATGGAAATATGTACCTGGGATCTGCATACAATGTGGCATACAACTCCAGAGGGAGCTGCTAATTTTACAAGACTTGGGATTTTTAAGCAGGTTTCCGGTCTCTCCTTTCAATCCTCTATGCAGTTTTTGAATGCTCACCTGATCACGTTGTTAATCTCCCTGAATGTACTGCTCATCATTTCATTCAGTATTAGTATTTATTATATTTTGAGGAAGCCCTCCCCAAAACCAAAGAATACTGAGTGGCAGGGGGTGTGGAGAGGCTTTAGACAGATGGACATCTTCGGTGTCATGGAACTTTACTCCTGAACACCTGAATGACCCTGAGAGCTTAAACAGATATTTGAGACAGGAATGTTGTGGCTCAGGCAGATCTGAGGAGGCACAAATGATTTGGGGCCTGGCTAATGTTATCGGGCCTTATTCAATAGCATCCCAGAGAGGGAGAGAGTTTGTGAAATTGAGAGAGAGTGTCTGAGAGCTGAAAGGGAGAGTCTCAGGGAAAAAGTACAAAATGAGCAAGAAAGTCTCCTGGTCAAGAGAAAGGACCTCCAATCTGAGAGAGATGCCCTCCAAATTGAAAGAGACTCCCTGCAATCCAAACTTGACAGTCTTCAGTCTCAACAAGACACCCTTAAGTCCAAATGGCACGCCCTCCAAACTGAGTGAGACACCCTCCAATCTGAGCTAGATACTCTCATAATCGAATGAAACAGACTCCAAGCTGAGCTGGAGGATGAGAGCATTGGAACTGATCAACCTGGTCAACTACAGGAGGCACCACAATTGATGTCAGTTGCCCCTGTAAGAGAACAGAAAACGAAACGAAGCTCAACTCAGTTAGAAGAGAAGAAAGAGGAGGAAAGAGGTCCAGAGGAGTGGCTCCGAGATCTAGGAGAAGCACCCCCAAGTCCAGGAGAGGGACCCTCAGTAAGACCATGGTCATCAACGCCTACGAGGGCAACAAGAAATCCTGAAAGAGTAAGAGGTGAGCAAGATATCGTTACCATTGTTGATCGATCCCTGAAAATGAATGAAATTCGAAGTTGGAGAAAAGACTTTTCACGTCACCCAAATGAGCCTATTGCCACTTGGTTACTTCAATGCTGGGACAATGGGGCCAACAGTGTGTGGCTAGATAGTAGAGAAGTTCGCCAACTGGGTGGCATTGCTAGGGACTCAGCCATTGACAGAGATATTAGTACGTGCCAGAACCAGGCCTTTACCCTCTGGATGTTGTTAGCTGTAAAAGATACCCCTTCAAAGACAATCTGATGCCTGAGAAAAAGAAATGGGATGATATGGAAGAAGGCATCTGTTATTTAAGAGAATATGCTGTGGTGGAAACGTTACATAGCCCTGATTTCATTCCTAACGAGCCAGACCAAGAACATGATCCTGAGAGAGTCAGGTGTACACCAAATATGTGGCATATATTCACAAAGACTGCACCAGAAAGGTATGCTAGTACATTTGCAGTAATGTATGGCAGAGAAGAAAGAAGACCCCTTATAAATGAATTGGTTAATAAACTTCAAGACTTTGAGTTACGTTTAAGCCCTCTATGAGCTTGTGTTTCAGCTATTGCAAAGGTAGCTGAAAAGCTGGTATGGAGAACAAACAAGAAGATATAATAGACAAACTATCAACCGTGCCTGATGCTGATGAATCCATGGTGGTAACAGATACATCCAGTGGGGAACAGAACTCCCAAAATAGCCTACTGGAGGGGCTGATCAACTTGATGTCCTCCCAGCCAGTGTCATCCAACGTCTCAGCTATCAAAAGAAGACGTCCTCCTGCTCGAGCAAGTGACAACAGTAAGACTACGTCACGTTTTGCCTTGTGGCATTACCTACATGACCATGGAGAAGAAGTGGCATAAACAACCTACTCCTGCACTTCAAGCATGGGTAAAAGAATTACAAGACAAATTAACCACCAAGGCGAATTTCTTCAAAAAGTGATTGCTCCAGTTGCTGCAGACAACGGAGGTAACAAATAGAGGGGCCCTGCCCCCAGCCAGGAGGGGGGGAAGGGATAATACAGTTTATTGGACCGTGTGGGTTAGATGGCCTGGCACATCACAACCACAGAAATATAAGGCCCTGGTGGACACTGGTGCACAGTGCACACTAATGCCCTTGAGTCACCAAGGGAAAAAATCAATTTATATTCATGGGGTGACTGGGGGTTCCCAAGAGCTGACTATGTTGGAGGCCGAAATCAGCCTCACTGGTAAAGACTGGCAAAAGCACCCTATTGTGACTGGCCCAGGGGCTCCATGTATACTTGGTATTGATTACCTCAGAAGGGGATATTTTACGGATCCCAAAGGGTATCGATGGGCCTTTTGAATAGCTGCTGTCAACACAGAAGGTGTTCAGCAGCTGTCTGTTTTGCCTGGCCTATCAGAAGATCCGTCTGTTGTGGGGTTGCTACAAGTAAAAGAGCAGCAGGTACCGATTGCTACAAAAACGGTGCACAGACGGCATTACTGCACCAACAGGGATTCCTTGCTCCCCATTCAGAAATTGATTCGTCAACTAGAGAATCAGGGAGTGATCAGCAAAACTCACTCACCTTTTAACAGCCCCATATGGCCAGTGCGTAAAGCCAGTGGAGAATGGAGGTTGACGGTGGACTACCATGGCCTGAATGAAGTCACACCCCCACTGAGTGCTGCTGTGCCAGATATGTTAGAACTGGAGTCAAAAGCAGCCAAATGGTATGCCACCATTGATATTGCTAACGCCTTTTTCTCCATTCCTTTGGCCAAAGAATCTAGTCCACAGTTTGCTTTCACCTGGAGGGGCATTCAGTATACCTGGAATCATTTGCCCAAGGGGTGGAAACACAGCCTGACCATTTGCCATGGGTTGATCCAAGCTGCACTGGAACAGGGCAGTGCTCCTGAGCACTTACAGTATATTGATGACATCACTGTGTGGGGCAACACAGAAAAGGAAGTTTTTGAGAAAGGAGAGCAAATAATCCAGATCCTTCTGTGTGCTGGTTTCGCTATTAAGAGAAGCAAAGTGGAAGGACCCACCCAGGAAATTCAGTTCCTAGGTATAAAGTGGCAAGATGGCCGTCGTCACATCCCGACAGATGTGATCAACAAAATCACCGCTATGTCTCCACCCACTAGTAAGAAAGAGACACAATCTTTTCTGGGTGTAGTTGGCTTTTGGAGAATGCATGTTCCAAACTATAGCTTCATTGTAAGCCCCCTTTATCATGTGACGCGAATGAAGGATGAGTTTACATGGGGCCCTGAGCAGCAGCAGGCTTTTGAGCAGATTAAACAGGAGATAGCCTGTGCTGTGGCTCTGAGGCCAGTATGGATGGAACAGGAAATAGGAACAGGAAAGATCAAAGATATTCAGCAATTATTTGATTTGATTATTTGACATGCATCTGATTGCTTTTTCCAGTCAAATCTGTTGCACACTGTGTCAATGAATATCAGTAAATATTTATACCCTTTTCACTTCGGTAATTCTGAAAAATCAATCTGCCAATATTTGCTGGGTACAGAAACCCTTTTTATCTCTCTTTGGGTGTCTCCTCTGAATGGCAAGAATATTTTTAAGAGAAATCCTGCACTTCTGGACAGTTCTCCTTGCACACAAAAACATTAATTCCCACTGCTTATCTAACTAATTCAACTAGAGTTTCTGTCCCCATGTAAGTACTCTTGTGTGTTCTTTCCATTCATTCTTTCATTATTGGACAAGTCAGTACTTTGTCCATGAGGTGTTACAACCTGCCATCTTTCGGTATTTTTAGTACAATAGGTAGAAATAGAATAGAAATCCTCTTTTTTTTTTTTTTTTTTTTTTTTTTTTTTTTTTTCATATGAATAGAGGCCTTAATATTTAAGAACATTTCAGGAAATAAGGTTCCTACTATTACAGTGCTATTTTCTTGGCAGCTTCATCTACTCTTCTATTCCCTTTGATTGCACCAGTGTGTCCAAACCGGTGGACCTTGCAGTGAATTACTGCAACTTCTCTTGGTTTAAGTAATCTCATAATTTCTGAACTATATTTGATAGAATTTCCTTGCGATGATAGTAACTCTCTTTCCTTATAGGTCCATGGTCATGTGTATCACTCCAAAGGCATATTTCAAGTCAGTATGCATGTTAGCTCACTTGTCATTTTAGAGTTCTAATGCTTGAGTCAGAGCAATTAGCCTACCTTTCTGAGTACATTCTGGCAAGAGTGTTACTTCTTCTGTTCTTATTTCTTCTTTTCTTCTAATTTTCTTTTTCTATTTCTTCTTCCACTGTTACAATTGCATATCCAGACTTCTCTGTTCCCCCTTAATTACAAAACTGCATCAACTAACATCTACATTGGACTTCTATTTTTGTTCTTTTGCTGGTCTTGTCTGTGCAAGTATAATGCAGCAATGAAGTTGAGCTACGTACACTAATGTTCTGTTGTGTTATATCCAAGCACTCTAAAGAACTCGAGTGATTTTCACTCTTTTGTAAAGGAAAGGAGATGGCAAAGATTGTTATAGCTTTAACCTAATATATAAAGCTAAATATATAGGTATTCCTGGAAAGTAATATTAACTTTCAAAAGGGAAGTAAAGCCCACATTTCACAGGTGGAGAAAATAATTTGAGAATCCACTCATGGGGACAAACTCCATGCTAATATTTAAATGTTAGCATAATATAAAGTCATAGTCATTTATGGTCTCAAATAAAACTGGGTTTAAGCTAGCTGTAAGTACGCATTCATCTCTTTCTTGAGATCCTCAACTAGAATAGAAGTGATAGAGCAATGTGCCATAACAGAAATTCGCAGTCAAACTTGAAATAATATGGAGCAATTAATGGTCTTGTCTTTGATATGTGCATAAAACTTTCATTACTATAGATATCTGAAGCTAATGAATAATCATATAAAAATAACAATGCCAACTAACCTAATAAATCTACTAAGTTCTTCTGAATAGAGTACATCAGAGTGCCATGAGCTGGGAAAGATTTTAAAGAGATTATGGGCTAAGGATAGGAATCCCTATCTGACAGATCCCTCTGGAGGTCGGGCAAGGAAGAAAACAAGAAGCCATGTGGCCAAAAGATGATCCCCTAACAAACAATTAAAGGATGTCTGGGTCAGAAAGAGGGGAGAGAAGGGAGACAAAAGTGGAAATGCTCAGTTCTACAAGCTGATTGAAATGCTAATGAAAGGAGTATCTCTTTGTGCCGCTGACGACCAGCTTCTCAGTGTTGAAATGCCATGCAAATTTTTTTTTTTTTTTTAATTTAATAAGGAAGTTTTTGCCTGTTTGGGTTGCACAATTGCTAGTGGTTCCCTGATGTGATTGCTGATGTGTAATAACTGTTTTGTGCTCTGCGTTAGCGATGGTTTCACTCCGTATCGGATGGTAAATCCCAGAATGTTACATGCTGGGGTAATTATCCTGGAAACCATGACATCCTTTTCAAAAAATGCCAAGCTAACACTGGGACTCTGGCTACTCTCATGATGAATAACCTGTCTCAGGAGGAAAATTGTCTTCAGAAGGTGAAGTAACATATTACAGCTTCGAGGAGAGGCTCTAGATATGGGACAGAATGACTAAGATTTACTCAAACAGGGCAGATTTGTATAGTACAGGGAGAAAAAACAGTCGCTACTGAAGTCATGAGTTTAGAGGAAAAGAAAAAGAATTTTAGTCTCCAGCTCTTGAGATTGTAACAAACTCATATTCTGTCTAAAGACCTCAAATACAATTGATTTTTTGCTAAGTTAATTCTGTGAACAATCCTAACTGAAGTTAAGAGGGTAGAGAGAATTAAAATGTTTGGTTTTTTTTTTCCACTTGCTGTGAAAGTAGACTTGCTGAATCAGAGCACTTAAAGTAATATGGATACAACAAAATAGATTAGTAGTGTGCTGAAGAGAAGTTTGGAGCAGCTTTTCTGGCTGAAAGAAACTCAAAAGTAGCACTTTTACAGATGAGGAGTTTCCTAAGAAAAATAAAAAAAGAAACAGTCAAGAAAGGGAAGAGTTTAAGTGGTTTGAAAGGAAGTGTTGCATTGATATAGGATGATTCTTCCTGGATTTCAAATGATATCAAGGGTATATTTACTATTTCGGTAAGTTATATTATTTCCTCATATTTTGTGTTTATTTTGTGTTTCTCTGAGCTTTTCTTTGACCTTTTTTTCTGCACCCAAGAAAACTTTGGTCAGCTGTCCTATCTGTGAGTGATGATTTGTCCACATTTCCTAGCACAACATCACCAAAAACAAAAGATAACTGGAGAAAAATGTCCTTTCTAAACTTTCCAAGCAATGACACATTAGCCTGTAAGAAAAAAAGATGCACTAAAAATTGAGTTGGGAATGAAGTTGGGGAAGCAAAAAGAAAAAGAAATGCCTAAACTGTTGAAAGCATCTTAGCTGGTAAAATGCATGGTGGGTTTTTTTTTGTTTGTTTGTTTGTTTGTTTTTCTTCACACTAAAAGGATCACTGGCTATTCAAGACTCACAAACCACAGGGGATAGTGATGAATGCCATCACAAACATGGAATGTCTGTTGTTCATGAATTTTTGGCTCAGAATGGTGTTCAAACCCCTGGATTGCTTATTAATTTGTCCTTTTTTTTACCCATACTTTGTTTCATTTTCATTTGTCCTCCTGCTGAGTTCTATTTAGGGTGTTTAATGTAAAGCTAAACTGGATCCTATCAAAGATATTTTTTGTGCAAATAAATCATATACACAAACTAAAATCTTAATATCTTTAAAATGTAAAAGTAAAAAAAGATATTTTCTCTTACACTCAGTGTATTATTCATTCTAGGAATTAATCAAATCTGTAAAAACTACTGAACTATTACAGTAAATATAGATTATTTCCTAACAGTGGCAAACATGCCCAAAACAGGGGGGTTGAAACTAGATGATCTTTGAGGTGCTTTTCAACCCAGGCCATTCTATGATTCTATAAATCTGTAGGTTTTCAGAACATTTCTCATTGCTATGTGCTAAGTATACAAAACATCTCACCAGGTTTGCAAAACTTTGTTTGTCTCTTCATTGTTTCTTTTTCGAAAGCCTCTGCTAATGCAAGTGTTGTTGGTTCAGCTTTCTAACTTTTCAAACCTGAGTAGGAGTGGTTACAACATCTCAGTGGAATTTAGTGGAAAAAATAATGGATCTATTTAAAAGGGAAGGGAGTGTCTTCTCTGAAGTTACTCCCACTTGAAATCAAGAACTCTTTTTGCATGACTTTTCTTATTATCAGTCCTGGAAATGAAAGTGGTGTGTTACCACTGTTGGTTGCAAATTCCCCATGTATTAAATGCAACTCTACTCTGTCACAGCCGTACTGTATGTACCTCACAGCTGGCCTGGATGTAGTCTGCAAGGTAGACATAATCAAAGGAAAAACAGGAAAGTTTTAAATCCATTCCTGTGACTACCAAAGGATCTTAATGACCTGATAATTATAGCATTCTTCATGTAGTTCTGTGCTTGAACTCTTATTCAGAGAAGGTGAAGGCATCTCCACCCTGGGAAATGTCACAGGTGTAATTCACTAGAGCAGTTCTGCTTGGCTTACATAGATGTACCTTACAAAAATTTGTTAATTAGCTTGGCTTTCAGTTCCTGGTGTGGCATAATTAGAAGAAATACTGGACAACAGGTATATGATGTAAATTGCTGAGTCAGGTCTCTGAGATTGGAGAACTATGACCAACTGGGAAATTTAAGAAGAAAAGAAAGAGTGCTACAAGGAAAATGTATTTGTATTCCAAGCCTACATTCAGGATGCAGTAAGGCAGAGTAGACAAAAAAAAAAAAAAAAATGCATCACTGAAAGAAAAAATGTGAGCAGATTGTTGTGATGGAAATGGAAGAGACAGATCTCTCAAGGGTTGCATGGAATATGTTTGAGAAATAACAGGAAGCATAAAAATGTGATGCCATGAAAAAGAATGTAGATGACAGTGAAGCAGCAGGGGCAGTATGGATAAAAGACTGAAAGTAGACTGAAAGCAAAGGAGTGCTCCACTTGTCATGGGGTGGATGCCCTGGCCCTGGAGACTCTCAAGGTCAAGCTGGAGGGTTTCAGAGCACCCCAACTGGTCTGTAGGTGTCCCTTTTCATTGCAGGGGGATTGGATTAAATGGCCTTTAAAGGTCCCTTCCAACTCAAATGATTCTATGATTACATAAATAGTAGGGGAAAAAAATGAAAAAACAAGGTATTAAGGAAAGAGCAGAACTTGTGACTCAGCTGTAGCACAAACTCTTTGACTAAGCTCACAGAGCCAAAGAAATGATGTAAAACCATTTTACACTGGGCCTTGTTTTGAATCTGATTAAAAAAAATTTATCTCATGGAAAGGACATTGACTGAAGTACTCCAGCACTGATCCTGCTTGCTGAAATGACTATTTCAAGCCATAGACAGACACAATTAGGAGTAACCAAGATTGCACTAATCTATGGCCAGGGAATGTTCAGGCAGTTTATTGTTACCTCTCCACCTTCTCTTGAGCTGCTCCACATACAGCTCTTGTTTGGCATTACACAGTGAGCATGAGATCATCTCTGAAAAAGAAAAACAGAACTACTATTAGGGACATTTGGATAATGCAGCAAACACAGAAATGCCTTCTTGATCAGCCAGACACCAGCAAAGTCTTTGTAGCAGAAGAGTTGGAACTGCGTGCCAAAAATTTCTGAGGATACTGTGTAAAATGTTCCTGCTTCAGAACCCCAATGGAAACTTTCAAGAAGACACTTGTTAGAATCATTTCAATCACATTACACACACACACACATATGAATGACAAACACTATTTTATGATGGAACAGTAAAAAGAGGAAAAATCAATCAAGAAAGATCAGGACTGTCTATGTGACATAAAACCCCCAGAGCTTTATGCTTGCCGACTGCATGGCACTGAGGAGAGGTTGCAATGAGGCACACTGCTAAAATCCCTTGTAATCTAGAAAGAGCCAGTGTGGAAAGGATTGATTGGGTCATGCTGCTATTAAAACATCATAGCTGATATACTCTTGCCTGTATCAAGATACATTTTCTGAAGAGATTTTGCTAGTATATCCACACAAATCATGAATGTCATGAATGTCTTAAAAGAGCAGACACTGTACTCTAAGAAATGTTGAAACTGGAGAGAATAACCATACACTCTAAATAAAGGCAGTTCATTCCTGCCTGTCTGACATCCATTCAGCCAGAAAGAAAATGTTTTAAAAAAGGCTGGAGAGAATGTCACTTCTCTGTAATAAGAAATAGTTCTCCTCCATTTCTGAAACACTTTACAGACATTCTCTGAGTTGAAGGCTGTCATTTCAAGCATCTCCCTGTGAAGAAAACAGAAAATTGGACTTCTCAGTGTGGAGGAAAGGACCTTCCTTTGCCTTTTTAGGATATCTGCACAATAGAGGTGCAATAGACACGGGAGGATTTACTGCTTAAATTCCTCTTGAAAGGAGCTCAGTGATAGCTTCCCCAGCCAGAAGAGCACTTTGGAACAGTGTATGAAATGACCAGGAACATGTAATCAAATTTCCAATAGTATGGGTAAACAGGCAGTGTCATCACTCTCAGTAAGGGTGAAGGAACAGTGACTTCTAATGTGAGAATGACTTACTTAAGGTTTTACATCATCACTGTAAAGACAGGCATTGTAGACTTAGACAGCTCTAAACATACAGCTGGAACTGAATTTCAGACACTGAAATAAGTAGAACAGATAGTAAATATAAGGAATCAGCTGCCAGAACGTGATTAGAATTGTGTCTAGTTTGCTTTGTTCGGTTTTTGCTTTAGTAGTTTAAATCACAGTTCTTAGTATTAATACATATCAGTTCAGGCAGCTGTTAATATCCTCTGAGATTTAGAAGCAATTACTTTTAAAAACGAAATTGCAGAAGATGTATAAACAGGAATGATGTTTTAAAGAAATTAAACAAAGACCTTAATTGCAAATCCAGTCAGATGGCTAAGAACAGGAATAAACCTTTTTAAATAAAGTGCCATTGACAAGAAGAAGGAATAATCTGACATTCCACTGCATGAATTAATTTTTCTTTCTAAATACTAAAAAAATGCTGGATGATCAGTTGCTGTCATATACAGAACAAACTGTAAATCGAGTGTGTCCAACAAGATGCATTGCTTACTATATATCTAGGACAACAACACGAAGGACTAACATAGACTGTAGTCCTAACTCAGGCTATGGCCATGTCATGTTTACTTCTTTCAGTAATTTCACAGTAATAAATAACAACAGTAAATATTTATCATTCTAAATGAAGCTGAGAACAGTCTTGGTATGTAGTTGATGAGCCATTCTTCCATAGCAATATGTAATAAGAAGGATTATCTCATTGTTTGTAAGTGAGATTGGCTAAGATTTTTACTTTTTATAGTTTAGACAAAAATCAAATCCTGTTCAGCTCAGTTCCACTTTTTTCTTATAGATTCTCATTGATATGAAATGTACTTGGATTTGGGTCTTGTCACATGCCCCAGATTAGAGATACATTCATTTCTTAAAACAGGGTAGATTTTTTAAGGTTTTTGTGAAGTATACAGTTTTTATTGCTGTTAAGATAAAATTTTGCTGATTGATTGGGCTGCAGTTACAGAAAGCTGATTTTACAGCACAACAAAAGCTTGGCAGATCTCACAGTTCTTTTTATCCATCAATATTTGCCTTAATTTTTTATGAGACATCTCATCAATTGTATTTTCAAAATGATTATGTATATATTTAAGAATCCTGTGAGCCTCACTGATGCTGACTTTATAGTCTGCAAGAAAGTAGAAGTGCAAAGATCTGCTGAAAGAAATGAAGCACATGATGGGGGTCGTGATGCAAAAAAGACACAGACAGTGAACAGTTATAATCACATGTACATATACTTTCCTGAACTTCATCCTTAAACAGTGACTTTGCTTGATGAATCAGGAAGAAGAAGCAGAAGGATCCTTCCAGGTAACTTTTGTGTACAGTTGCAACCATAATAGTTGCAATACTATCAACTACTTCCAGTAAATATTTGAAAGGACTGTGATGAAATGACAGACTGTCAAGAAGAATTTTAGTCAGCTATAAAATTTCCAATTTGAATACCAAGCAATTAGACAAAAATGGCTAATTAAATTTGACTTTAGTTTTTCAGCTCTAACTATAATGAATGCAGAATCAAAAGAACAGCATAGAGCTTAGTTAACTTCATGTTTGAGGCATAAACCCTGGATTCTGTTTAACTGAAGTTTAAATTCAAATTAAGGAAAGACTGGAATTTAAAAACTTGTTCTTTGTGTTTCTTTATGAGAGTTGCCACTCATTAGAAAGAAAATTTCTTCAAAATTGCAATTAAGACTATGTCCTGTTCCTTTTTGTAATAGTACATTCTAGATCTGAAATTTCACCTTTCATGACACATGAACATTTTCAAAATTATTGAGCCTATTAAATGAATGCTTTCTCAGCCAGGAACATGAATCAGCACAGTGCTTACTTTTGAATAAAGATGAACAGAAATAAGAGCACCAAAGCTGTATGCCTGATTGTCCTATTCTCCTCTCATTTACTGATGTATATCTGCTGAATTTTCTGATGTTGAATCTGATCTTGCATTTCTGAGAGATACTTCGAGGTCTTTAATGAAAATCAAACCCTAGCTAGCCTGGAATAAAAGCTAAAATTACAACTTCACTGGAGTGATGTTTCTAGCCCTGTAAAAATAGAAAAAGGTGACCAGGAAAATGAGAGCAGCCATACTCAACAATGTCTATATTAAAAGCAAGCAGAACAAAAATGATCTTCAAAATGAATGTGTCATCTTTGTAATAAAGGTACAAGTGAACAAATATCTTTTATATGCTCTGCATTTCATTTTTGAGCAGGTAGAATTGGATCCCCCTCTGTCCCTACTCCCCGTGGATAGCCGTACATTTTTTGTCAGCATTGTGGCAATACTTTTGGGTAGTTGAGAGCATTTACTTTAACTGTCAAGTCTACTTGCTGAATTTATGCTATGTAGTATCAGCACAGATGTTATGTCCCAGCAGTGTTTGAAGAGAAATGTTAATGAGGCTTGGGCATGGGTCTGAACAGCAGGATCAGTTCTCTAGGAAATACAGGGAAACCATCTGAGAACTAGGCATAAAATGAGAGTTAATGACTGAGAAGTGACAAATGCTTGTTTCTTACTGAATACATAGCTCTGGGGTATTTTGCAATGCAATTTTCATTGAACAAAGGCCTACTAGAAGACACAGATAACAAGTACTAATTTTTGATACCAATATATGTACAACTTTCCCTATAAATATGTGTGTTTGTGTGCTTATTTTGTCTGCAAAGGCAAATTCATGAATGTGCTCATCAGTAGGATTAGCTACATATTCAGTGTAGCCTGGGAAAGGCAACGTATGAGAGGTACTTGAAAGCTGGTGTCCTGTCTTACATCATGAATGAAGTTCTGAGTTTGAGTGGAGCCTTCAGCTGGGAGGTCTATTTAGCAAATAATACATCTTAAGGATTATCTTCTAGTCCAATTACAACACAGCTAATTCCTAGCTGCTCTACAGATTTCAGTTCAATTGAAATCAAGGTAAGGAGTAACAGCATTATAAGGCAATAACCTGGCATATCTATATTTGTAATAGAGACATGTTCTTACTGGTGAACTAGAAATAATTCATGACTTCTGCACTGAGAATTTCAAAGTTCAAGCATACACTGAAGAGAATTGGAAGCCTAGCAGACAGTGTGGAAGATTCTGACTTTTTTTGGTTAAGCGACTGGGAACTTCTCTTTGATTGAAAGATGGCTGAACTGTTGTAGAATAGTAAATGGGCTGTTTCATTCTTTGTTACAGATTTTACATTAACATTTAATAGAAGGGAAAAAATCCACTGGTAGTACTGTGTTTCTGCTTTCCTTTAGACTATATACCGCATGGAGAAAACCTACAAAGAAAAGAAAGGCTACAAAATTAACTGCAGAAAAATAAAAAAGAATTAACATTACCTTTATTTGAAGATATCCTTCCCTAGTGTATATTAATTATCCTGCAGTCTAATTATACGATTACATTTTAATTTTTTCTTTAGGCTCAGTCATGCACAGCATGGATGGTGCTTACTGCCTAAGGATTTTTCAACATTTGGTTCAATGTGCAGACCCATGCCTGAAATAGATTCAAACCACATTCTTAAGAAAAAAAGAATTTTTTCAGTTCTGCTAGACTTACATAACAGTATCTGAGTATCTAGCCAATATTAATTAATTTATTTTGTAATGCTCTGGTGAGCTGAATTGCCCTATGGCTTCCTTTTTACAAAGGGAAAGTGAGGCACAGCAGCAAATACTGTGGAAATTATCAGCCAACATGATTAAAATCTGGTGATGTGATGAGCTGCTGATTAGATGATCTGGTGGGAGAAATCATTGATGCAGTCTGTGAGTAAAATTACAGTTACTTCCAGTATTTTAGAATATATTAGTAGTAATAATACTTTAGGCCAGAATTTGAATTATATACCGCCTTCTTATATAGTACTGGAGTAATAGGATCAATGCCTCAAGCTGCTATAGCTTGTTTATTTGTGAGCTGTGATCTCACAAACAAAACAGGGTCATCTAAGGCAAATACTCCACAGTAACTTCAGGAGGGCTTTCCAAAGAAATGTTAGACACCTTCAGAGGTTGCTCTTTCAGAAAACAAAACTATACTTTCAATATCCTGGGTTTCTCCACCTTGCTGTTAACTTTCCAAGAGATCAGATCTTGATTTTCATATTGAGCTCGTGGTGAGATCTCCACCCAAATCACAAAGACTCCGAAATATTGTGCCATTAACCATCACATGTTACGACAACCAAAATAAATGAGAAATGCATTCTGGTGTCTGGCATGCCTCGCCAAATATGAAGCCATTTTCCTCTATACTTAAGAGTGTACTAATGTGGATGTAGAAGAGACATGCTTCTGCATACTGAAATTGACAGAGCAAAACTTGGTTTTCATAACGTACCACTGGTGTTAATTTTTATTATTATTTTTTTTCACGGGCAGAATATTTTTAAAATAATTCAGACTAAGTGAAAAATACATGCTTGAATAGGCATTGCCAGAAAAGAGTATGTATATAAAAGCTGATGCAAGAAGGTAGGATCTAGATCTATTCTGAGCGCAGCATTTGCTCTTCAGGTGTCACTTACTCCTGCCTTTGCATCTCTATTGCTGAGGTGAGGATACTATTATTGCACAAAGGATTCTACAAAACATAAAAAAAGCACTCCGAAATGGCAGAGGGAAAGGTATTATATAAATATAATAAGGACTGAAAACTGTAAGATGCTATTGATGGCTGCATACTTATTGCTGGGTAAGAATTATGGGTTTGTTTCTTTTTCTTGCTTTCTTTATATTTTTTATAATGTGTGTGAGACAGTTGTTTTACTCATGGAGGATCTTGGATTTATATTTATTGTAAAACATTTTATTTCTTTGTTTTAAAGGAATGTGGAATGTATTTATTTGCATGCAAATTCCTTTGCATTTTTATTCTATTCAGGTGCCTAAAACATTCAGTAATTGAAGCCCTAGTGTAAAATTCACAGTGTTATTTGTAGAAGTAGCTTACTGGAAAGTAAAACAAAAATTCTCACATTCTCTGCCTTGCATCTGTAGCAAACAAAATTTAGTTTTCCTGCCTGGAAAGGAAAACCAAAGGTCTACCTCCTAAGGTCTAACTGTAAATCTCATGCACCTTATTAAAGACACTGGCCTGAATTAGTAGGATAAAGGCAACTGCAAAGCTTATCTCTTGCTCCATAGTTGTTAAGTTGTCAAATCAAGGCACTTAGGTTAAGATTAATTCTGCTAGAAGACATACTCTATCTAATTCCCAGAAATGGCTCTGCAATAGGGCACATCAGACCCAACACCACAAGTAGCTGTAGCAAAATATGATTTTAAGGTAAGACACCTGTGCTGCTGAGCTTACAGCAGGCTTTATTTGTACTAGGCTAAAAGCATATAAAATTCATATCCCCAGCACCTCCACATTGTTCTAGATGTTGCAGCTCTTTCATTAAAGGTGTATATGCACTCACAGACTGCCAGAGATGACTGACTGCCTACAACTGAAAAAGTTACAATTCCTACAGTGCCCTCATGATAGGGGCGGTTTTCATATGATGCAGGAAAATTATTTCAGAATTACCAGATCAAAATTAAAGATGCTTCCACTATCAGCCTTCTCCATTCTCTGCCTCTCTTCCAATAACAACTAGTATTTATCTCTGCGTTTCTGGATAAAATTCTTTCTCAGACGAGCTCCTTGGCATCAAAGATAATTTAAGGGGTTTCTGGTCTCCTGCATGTCTTTACTTTTTTCTGAAAGTGGATGGTTTTGAACTACCCTTACCAAGAAACATACTAAAATCTTACTGAGATGAGATGTAATCCAATCCATAAAGGTTAGAGCATGGGATTGGGGATTTCTGGTAGCTACTGTGGGCATAATTTAGCTACACTAAGAGCATTATGAGCTGAGCTGGACATGCTCTGCTCACATTTAAATCTTTGGATCAGTCTAGACGTGACATAAAGCTCGCTACTTAGAATATTAAAACAATCCACTATACAATATGTACACAAGGAGCTGGGTACAGTTTTCATGTTATTTTGTGGTAAACTAACTCAACAGTTCCTGGGCGTGCATTTTTGCTGATTATTTCATTATCATGTGATATACTAAAAGCAAGATCTAAGTGCTGAATATCTACTCCCATAAGGGGAATCTGACACTGCAGATGTCAGTGACCTGGCAGAATATTTATGCTAATGGTTTCTGCTAATGGATCAGGGCTCATGCTTGCCATATGTGTCAAAGGACCTCCATATCTTATGGCACAGCAAACAGACTCCATTTCTTTTTTGACCTGCATGGGTCTGATCCCAAGCATGCAGCTTTTATTTGCAAACTGGGTGCTTCTAATTGCTGTAGCAACGGAATGCCAGAAATAACACTTAAAGAACAGTTTTTTCAAAAACAGCAATAACGCAAAAAACCCTTAACTTCCCCCAGCTTCTCAATCAATCAGAAAACAAGATGCACCCCTGTAGAAAAACCCAACTGACATTTTAAATAACCATCAGTTTAGCATTTTTGAAACATATACTCTTTCATGTGCTGCAGTTAATGACTACTGCATTTGAAACTATAGTTTCTACTGAAAAAAAGAAAAGCATCAAAAACATGTCGGCTCCAAATGACATTATTGTAGGATAAGCTTTATTCTCCCTAAGGATTATAGAATTTATATTAATACAGCTCAGTTTCATGTATTCAAATGATTATTTTTTTCATGACTTGTTCTACCATGACTGGTACAATTACCTGCAGCTTTTAAAAGAAGTTTTTGGATTATTAAATCCTATTTTTCTAAGTATTCCAAGGGAGTAGATTTCTGTACCAGATTTGAAGGGAGCAGATGTAAGATCAGAGTTTCATAGGTGATCCTCTACTTAATTTTCACATCATTTTTTGAAAACATCTCAGAAGGATCGGTATATATGAGAAAATCTAGAATGTGACCTTTTTCTGTCACCTTAATACTAAAATTAAAGTATGTGAATTGAACATGTCTCTTCAATCAAATGAACAGAAAAGATATGAGCAAGTGGAAAATAGAGAAGACCAAAATGGATTTCAAGAAAGCAGGGATACACACCCAGAAGGCATTCTTGCAAATATGACTGAGTGCAGAACTAATGTGGGCCGTTAGCAGATTTGCTAAACGTGTGTGCAAATCCTATTTTTGGATTAAATGAGTCATGTTAACTACACACAAGCCAACTAACTCTCTGATACTTCAGAAACAACTTAAATGTAGAAACGTCCTTCAAGGAATGAGGCTTTTTATTTTTATTTTTATTTTTTTAATTTCCTTTCTTTCTTTCTTTTTGTCCTTCTTTCTTTTCTTTTTTTTTTTTTTTTTCAAAGCTGCAAAAGTCCCGCTAGCAGAATTGGCATAAGACAATAGGCAGTTGCTTTACGAGGCTGTTGACAGGAGGTGGTAGACATCTCCCTTTCCAGTGCGCATAGGTAGCTAGGTCAAGCTTGCATGGCCAGTGAGCACTTGCAGTAGTTCAGAATTTAAATCGCTTTTGTCTTCTTCCACAGAAATGAAAGAATGAGGCCACGTTGTGCAAAAAGGAGAAAGCAACTCCCTTGAGTCAGGCAAGTCTAGTGTCTTCTCTTTCAAGAAAATCCTTCACATGGAGAGCTGTTTCCTGTATTTACCTTTTTCTCATTCTGCTGAACTGGAAACTGCCTGAGAGGTGAGAGAAGATACAACTGGAGATCTTCCTCAAGATTCCGCTTTACTGATTACCATCATTCCCCAAAACTTACATATATAACTTGAAATTTGAAGTTAAGGTGCTTACAAACTTATCCATTTGTCTGTTGGGCATAAAAATAATTTATCACTTCTTCGATGCTTTTATTTCCTCTATTTTCTAACTTAATTCCTTCTGCTATTATCCTTCCATAGATGAGAAATTAGAGGGAAGACAAGCAATGTATGATGATGATCAGCACGCACTTCTGTAGCTCAACCAAAGGAATTAAAGTAGAAACAGTTAGCTTCATTTCTCAGCATGATGAATCCCGTGATATATACCTCTATTTTCTTAAGCACATAAACAACCTAGTCTTAAATCTCTTATTTCATCTACAGCTGACTAAAAAGACTGACATAGCTTTGTATTAACCATGTAGAATAAACGAAAAAGAACCCCTACTAGCCACAAAATTAACTTTAATACTTCCTGACACAAGAAACTACAATTGCCTTACTACAGATATTGGACTTAGTTGCATTCAGAAGTCCTCAGCCTTCCAATTTCCAAATGTACTCCTAATTCCAGTGTTATTCCTAACATTTAATACTTTTCAGTTTGCAAAAAGGCCCTTGCTCTTTGTATGTGCAAGTCATTCTGAAGTCAAGCTTTGCAAGGCTGTCCATCATGTTACTAGAATGGGTGGTATGTGCAGAAGGATGTGACTACAGATAATATTTTACAGTTACGGTATTCTAGGACCTACAGTTAGGTTTGGAATTGCAGTTCAAGACAGCTGAGTTTCAGAAGCAATAAGATACATCACGCTATTGTGAGATGCTACAAACAAAAAATATATTAACTTTTTATATAGCGGTCTTTGGCCTAGAATTTAGCTAGGATAGTTGTGATTGGAGCTGTGGTAACTATATGATTCTAGACAGTTTCCCAGGCTCTCAGTTGTCCAAATCTAGTGTTAATCTAGTGCTAACCGTATGTAGTACTAACCCATACCAGCTACAATCATTAGAAACTTTTTCTCTTGAAATATACCTGTCGTTCTGACAACCAGCAAATCCTGCAAGATCACTTTCTCCTTAAGGATGATTGGCTGATAATGGCCGGGACAAAAGTTTACATTTAGTATTGAGGCATGCAGAAGTTTTGTACAGTTAAGGTAGTTCCTCAAGACAGAATAATTCATCATCATAGGGTTACAGAGAAGCAGTTATTGAAGTGCTGCACAGTTCAAAGAAGGCAAGGCAAGCTTGAGAACCCGCTTAGACAAGAGTAAATGGCTTTTCTCTGTTATATAGTGCAATAGATGGCTGTAGGGCTCTAATCATCACAATGTTACCACCACAATAAAGCTCCTGGAATGTTTAGGGAGGCCCTTTTCTGGAGTTACGGCTAGGGTGAATATTTCCAGCAGTAGGTTCTGAGAAGTTGCAGCAGGGAATGCAAAGGAGAGCAACAGTACTTTGAATTGGTCCATGGGACAATTTGTCCATGTGACAGGGGTTAAAATTGCTATTAGGGGACAGGACTGCAGCATCTAAAATATATGTTTACTGATAAACAGTAGATAAACAATAAGGTTAGTGAGAAAGCTATTGCTAGCATATACTGCCTTATACTTTGCTGTGGAAAGGATCAAATTCCATGATAGGGTACTGAAAATGAAGGTAATAATAAGGTCCAGGCATAAGAAACTAGGATTTAGAAAACTTGCTCCGTAGTAGCCAAAAACCAGACTCCTACTGCTACTAGCTCACTTAACTGTGAGTGCTTTATGGGAGCTCATCATTCTGTTCCCATACATGAACCCATCATAACTCAGTCCTTCTGCAGACTGAAGCAAGACATTCACTTTTGCCAGCCACAAGTTCCTCTAGCCCTGCGGGCATCACAGTATGAGCCAATACATGTAATTCTGCAGACTCTAAATCACAGACCCCTTATAATCATATTGCAGCTGTGTCTTCCTACTGCTGTAATAAATATAAGATTTTCTCCTATACTAACTAGGTCGCATTTCAGTTCCTAGTGTTCCTGCAGAAAACAGCGGGGATATGACAATTCACAATTTAGCTACATAATATTTGCCCAGGGTTTCTCCAGCTCAGTTTTTGCCAGTATTCCTCTGCTTGTCCTCTCTGTTTCATCAACTCTTTCAAGCTGCATAGAGGGTCATACTTGGAACACATATACCAAAATCACAGCATTTCTGGAAGCCACATTAGTATAATATTTATATATCAGAATCAAAGAAGCAGCTGGGGTTGAAAGGGACTTTAAAGATCATCTTGTTCCAAGATATGTATATATATGTATTTGTGAATAAGCATTGAAGCATTAGATATTATTCTTAGTCAATCCTTTGTCAGGATATGTTGGAAGTTTCCAAGGAAATAAATAATACTTCTTGCCAATGCTACCATCTCCAAATCTCTAATCATTGTTATGGAGGGAAGCTATTTGTTCCATATGATGGAGGGAAACTCTTTGTTTATTCCTTCAAAAGACTATTTTAATAAAAGTAAAGCGATGTATTGTTGGCAAAATTTTAGCAATTACAGTCTACCTATCTAGTATCCTATCAGCTGGCTGTACCTGTTTGTATTTCAGCACAGTGTTATAGAATCTTTATTTTACCAGATATCACAAGACATTTATATTTTACAGAGAATGAGATATTTCTGAATTAATATTGTGATCAGTGATACAGTGCACCATGTGAATTGAAGAATTATATGAATGAGCTGTACTGTTCCTATTAGCTGTTGACTCTGTGGATTTTGGTACAAGTTTAAATCTTCATCAACTTGGACAGCAAGATACTTTATTATCTACCTATTGCTTTCTCATTGAATCTTGACTCTACAAATAATTCCACCTTTCAATTAATAGACTATTTTCTGGTGTGAGATAGAATGTGAAAATACCTCAGCAAGCAAAAAAAAATACAACAATGCCATCATTAACTTATCAGATAAAGTTATGAGAAGGTGGAAGCATGGATTACCGGAAAATGCATTTCTTTGAATTAAACAGTCAGAGAAACAAACAAACAAAGAAACAAAAGAGAAATAAGATTGGGTGATGTTTAACCCATATCCTTTAGAACAGCTAAAATTTTCAGATAGTTTTATCTACCCAAACTATGCTTTTTGTGTGTGTGTGTATTTTGCAGAATATTGTAACCCACAGAACTTGACACTGGTTCTCAGAACCTTCCTTTGTTAAAGAGAAATCAGTTGCACATGTTTACTATCTGCTAACTGAAGTTTGAAATTCCCTAAGTAATACCACGACACCTTACTGTTCACTACACATATTTTTAAGGCACTTTTCCAAAAGCCCTCAAAATCAGCTATGCAACATCCAAATAGGTGAAGAATCAAAGCACTTAGAGATATATGAGCATCCAAGAAAAAACACCTGCGAGCTAGTACTGTGTACTTATTATTACTGATATGGCCTGCAATCAGAACATCAGTCAAGAACTCATTCTGTCGCAACATTTACTGTCAGAAAGATAGTGCTTACCTATAGCTAGCAGCTAGGGAGATAACACTGACATATATAGATGACTTACATAAGATTTGAATGTAGAAACTTGATTTTTTTTTTTTTTTTTTAAAGTTCATACACAGCAAGAGATTGTCATAGATCAGCTGTTTCAACGGGGTTTCAAAATGCATGCAAAATGTACCAAGTAGGTGCTGCAAAATAAAATAGCAATTTTGTTCATTGCCATGCCCCTGCAAGTCCTTGACTCATCTACTTTATACATTTGCACTGATTTATCCTATTCCAGTTAAATCTTTGCATTTAGTTCCCTTGTTTCAGAACTTTCTATTGAAAAAAAAAAAAAAACCAACAACCCAACAAATATAACAGATCAGAGAACACCTGATCACTTCCCACTGGGATCTGATAAGAGCACAGGCAGTTATCAGCCTCCTAGCTGCCTCACCTTTAGAGGACTTTTGTTACAAATATAGAATGTTCTCATTTAAAGGAACAAGATTCAGTTATTTTCAGCCATAGAAGCTGAGGACTTGAGGACATGCTGAATCATATTATTTCAACATGTTGTACAATAGCACCACACAGTTACACACCCACAACTTGAGGTTTTTGGAAAAGAGAAGGGAAAATTTAGTATTTTCTGCTTATTTCCCCTGCGGTTTGAAGAACCACAGCTCGTCCTTCTCCAACATGACTTCTTGCAACATCTACATTAAAACACTGCGGCTGCAGCAGCTGAAAATTCCAGGTAGTGGAATTTTCTGTAGTGATGGGCAGATGGAAGGGAAATTGTTGCTGACAGTTAGCAAACAACTGGAAATCAAACTAGAGTAAATTCTGAAGGTTGGAAGAAATGATACGTTGTAGAGTGCATATGGGTGGCTACACAATGGTCTGAAGGTGATTTCTGCATTATATGCTTGTTGCTGTAGTCACTGCCTTTTTGATATTTAACCTGAGGTTTGCAATTTGAGTATCTACAGGAATATATCCTGCCTTTTATTACAATGTCAAATACTTGTAATAAGAGAAACATCAGTAGGGAAAAAAAGGCAGGAACTGCCCTTTGATAGCCTTGCAAGGGTCTTGCACTCGTCTATTCCTGAAGAATTTATGAGTTTAACCTCAGCAAGACAAGGCACACATTTTTCATCATTTATGACTGAAAGAAGGACATTCAGAAAGACAAAGTACTGCCACAGTAATACTGAGGTCCTTGTGCTAGACTGCTGGCAGAACAGTGGTTGTCAGCAAAGCCAGCAGTAGAACTAAACAAAAACATTAAAAAGGAGGAATAAGAAGGCTTTAAAAAAGTTAACATCTGGATACAGTTACTGGAGACATTCACTGCTGTGTTTGATATCTGGGCTGACTACTTGCCAAAAGCTACCTATTAAGCAGCAAGACTTAGCAATTCTGTTGTATGATCAGACATCAGAGGCCGGCAAATAAACGCCCTTCACCATTTGCCAGCTGGAGAATGATCACGGTGTTGGCTTTTGGCACAGCAGGCAGCACCTCACAGCCCTACTCTTTGGCTTGTGCTAGATCAGAGCACATGCCAAATTGCCTCTTGCTGTCACCAAGACAGGAGGTGGCCCCAACATGCTGCAGCAGGAAGCCCAATGCCCCAGGGATACCCCTGATCTCAGCTTTGTGCTTCCCCTCACATTACATTATTTTCTCTCCTGTGGCAGCAGAAGTGCCATCCCAACCCTAGCTCCTGCCTTTGTGATAAAGAAAAATTCAAATGAAGAAGCCTTGAGGTATTTCTGAGTAGATTGCAAGGGGCTGAAAGATGCCCCAAGAAGCTGTAGCAGAGTGCTTTAGGAGAGATATGAAGTTGGTTACATCATTCAAGACCTTCTATGTACTCCAATATAGCAGTCTACTCCAGCATTTGCTGACAACCATCATGTTTGTGCACTGATTTTATGATGCTTGTGTAGCTCCCTAGGCATGGAAAACTATAGACTGGTATCAAAATTCACCTTTAAAAATATAGTTGGATAGATTTTTACTGTTTCTTTCACGCTATTAAAGTTTTAAAGAAGCAGTAATACAAATCCTTTGAAGTTGGCATCATTTTTGCTTATGCATTGGAAGAAGGACGATAGGCTCAGCTGTTTTAACAAAATACATAAGTCCATATTTACAGAGTTGTATTGCATACCTGATTAATAGTGCAGATTTCCAAATAAAAATCTGTTTATTTAACTGTGGTGAACCAACAAAACAACTGCTGCCACGTGAAATTATTACATCAGCAAAACAGGAGTTCTCTGTCTCAATTTTGTCTTAAGTGGTGGATGGAAAAAAGAATTTGGTGTATGATGGTCATGTTCTTGGCTTGGAGAGACCAAGACAGTGCTGTCCTGACAGGTGCACAATTGAGTAAAAATTATTTTTGAAGGGAAATCACGTAACTATGGAGAAGGTAATGTGTTATTATACAAAGAAGATTTATTACCCTAAATTCCCATATATTCCCTGATTTTGAAAGTTAAAAGCCTATAAATGCTTTTTATTTTTTTTTAAAGTAGCACTAAATGATCCATAAAGAAATTGCACCTGAACTGGACTGTATCTTCTTCTGTGTACACAGCTGAAAGTCAAAGCAAGCAGAAGGTATGCTTCCTGTTGGTGCATGAGACAGACATTTATTGCACTGTTGTCATGCCCTATTAATCCTGGGAAGCTGTTTGCTATCTTCAGCATCTGCATTACAAACATGTTATTAAGAAATGAAGTGATGGAGAAAGAGCAGAAACTGTTCCATTGAAATATGTCCAAATCAAGAAGCAAGAGACAGAAAAGTAGGGTACATTTTGTATTTTCAACGAACATCTGTTTTTTTTATAGAAAATAACATCAAAATACTTCATAGGCCTAGAATAGTCCTGAAGGTACTCTGCTTCTCCCCTGCTCCTTCTCTAATCCATTCACATCCAAAACAGTTAAAACAATGTTCTCTTCTGGAAATTTTTTTCTTTTTGTTTATGTGAATCAGTTCCCTTGCATCCATAGCTCTTCTCGAGACTGTTCTTCAATTTGTTCTTTCTTCAGAGTTTTTCTATGGTCCTGCTCTTATTTTTTTCTATGTATTTTCTTTTTTTTCCTGCTCTCTGTACCTTGCAGGTTCCCCATCCCAAGCCATTTTCCTTAAGGTTGTACTTTTCAGCCCTGTCAGCCAACTTTTCTGCTCTCTGCTTTGAGAGCTTTGCACAAAGCTCATCTCTGAACAGGTCTCGAGGCTTCCTTGTACATCCTTTCCTCAGTGGTTTAATACCTTTCTTCTCCAAGGATTTTCTGTTAGGCAAGAGAAACACCTGGCCTTTCACATGAGAAATGAATGCAATTTTCTCAACTTCTTTTGCTCCACAACCTTTCTTTCCATTATTTATACTGCCTGAGGTTTCCTTCATCTCCAAAACGATGTATGTGATTTCCACCAGATGGACACTTCATCTCCCCTGTCTCCCTTGTCTCTGCTTTTCTTTTCTCTAGAATTAGTGCCTTAGCATTCATTAAAATGGCCATAATGAACTTTCCTTAATTTTAAATAGGAAAAAAAAATTGCATATTCTCCATGGAAATATCTTAGTTAGGCCACTGTTTTCTCTTTTCCACTTTTATTTTTTTCTTTCACTTCTACCACCCCCCCCCCCCCCCTTCTTTCGAAATAAGGATTTGGTTGTTAATCTCTTATTTAGACATCTAAAAACGTATCATGATTTACAAAGTATCCAACTTCCAGGTGATTTCATTACATGAATAACAAAAGACACATGTAGAAAGAGCATAAGCAGAACAAGGACAGGTTCTGAATCTGTTTGACTGCTGAGAAACACAAGAGCAGTAAATAAATAAATAAATAGATAAGTAAATGTGGAAAAAAACAATAAGAAAGAAAGAACAAAAAAACAGTGAGGAAAGTAGAGGAGCCCAGATATCAAAACTGTGTTTCAATATCCTATTGGCAATGGAGTTTTATCTGGGATAGCTAACAGTATATAATTGTGAAGATGGCAAAGATGTGGCATAGTCATAGTGAACTGATGAATGTCTACTTGTACATCCACCAGGGATTTTAAAAAAGAGCAAACTAATAAGCTTTATAGATATTTCAGAAGATAAAACTATTAAAAGGAAAAGTTAATTCTGTCTCTCAGCTGGTGTGACAGGTGTGGTGAAGTATGCTCACCATGAATAAAAATAGAAAACTTATAAATACATAAATGAATCAAGAGGATCTTAAAACACATACCTTGCAGCATTTGCTTCCAGCAGTTTTAACACATTTGTCCATTAGTATGTGAATCAAAGAGATTAGCTTCAAATTATTTGCCTTGGAGAGAAGAAAGAAAAGATATTCTTTGCAACAACTTCAAATTCTTGCTAGTGGGACACTGAGTAGGCTGTAATAAAATGCCAGGCTTAACAATATTATTGCCGTGTTGAAGTTTCTCCAGTTGTCTGCCACATTTCACTGCGTGCAAACAATAATGTTCTTACGATGAGAAAGGAAAAAAATAGTGTATTGTATGCCAGGAATACAAGTGTTCAGAACTTGAGAAAATACGTGGTCAAGAGCTGCAAGAGAACATTCTTCCTTTAATGAAAGTTTTTCCACAACACCATTTAGGTTTTTAAGATGGCAAACAAATATTGCAAAAACAGCACTTTTAATTTATCAGTTTTAGTAACCTGCAGTTACATGTCTTATGAAATGAGATTCATATCTCATGTTGGTAGATACAGTAAAAGCATTAGAGATTTTCCCTTCCATGCCTTGCAAATAGCAGATATTTCGAAGGCACAATACAATACCAAAAGAAAAGTGAAAACACCAAACACCACAAAACACTACTCCCTAACTCGTATTGTCAAAAATTATTTCTCTAAAAAATAAAATAGACTTAAGACAGAAGTTCATTACAATAATATTAATAATCTTATAATACTTAATTGTTTCATGCATTACTAATCTGGCAAGCTTGGCTCAGTTCAGCCAGCCTCTCATATCACTTCACATGCTCCACTTGGATTTCTACAGGATGTGAAGCATGGTACCTCTCATCTGTAGGACACAGATAGTATGAGGAAACTGAAGGCAAAGAATGAGAGATGCATATGGACTGTCACTACTCCCTACCCCTGCAGATCTGTAATAATGAGACAGCATTGGCTTTGTTAACTGTAAATTCTAAAAAAACAACAACAACCAACCAATCAAAAAAACACCAACAAAACCACCAATTAATATATAATGCTTTCATACATAAAAATATACATGCATATACATAGACATAAAATGTTATTCTCTGGTATTTTATTCATTTGTTACACTGCAATAAATTGCCTCACGTCAGGAAAAACATCCCACAGTCTAATAAAAACAAAGACAAAGACATTTGGTCACAGAACTGAAGTGTTTGTCATCTGTGCTTGCCAACAGCAAATCCCACCCCAGCTAGAAGCAGACAAACAGCCTTCTCTTCACTGTGCTCTGGCAGCTGCCAGAAATCAAAATTGGACAGATCATAAGAAGAAAAAAAAATTAGGAAGTTCAAGATAAATTTGAGGTGTATGGTCGTCATACTACATATAGCTATCTATCATTTTCTGTTTTGCAGGAAAATATTATTTTTCTATCTTTTATGCTCTAATTTTCCCCTACGAATGCCTGTTATTGAAGTTTTAAGGTCAAATGTGACCATTTCTCGCTGCAGGATGAAGATTTTTGCAATGATTAGGCCCTAATCCAGCTCCAATTAAAGTCAATGAAAAGACTCTAATAGCTGCATCAAATCAGGCACATTGCCAACGCTTCCAGACTTTGCAAAGGCCCTAAACAAAGAAGTTTATTGTAGAGTGAATCCCATGTTCTCTAATCTACAACCAGTAAAGGGATCACCAGATATTTGCAGAGTGTTGTAACCTTTCTGACAGGCACCAAAACTGTCAAAAGCAATGGTCAGGTTCATTGGAAAGCTACTGAAAACAATATGAAAATAAGCATAAAACCACATTTTAAACCTTTTTGGATATAAATTGTATTATCTGAACCCTTGGTAAGAAGTGCTTGTGAATCTCAGTTTGTAAGCAGTAGGTTAGGCTGAAATACAGAATAGAATGTCACTGGGGAACAAAGATGATAGAGAATCTCAATAATACTTACAATCTAGAAAACCAAACAACCTGAAGTGTACAAGGTCATAATTCCTCAGAGCAGGGCAAATTTCCAGCCAGAAAAGCTAACTGTTGTCTAGGTGATGAAAGAAAGACATGAGCAAGGATCTACTCCTGTAAGGGCAGTGAGTGGCCAGGATTCTGGGGGAGTTTTCGGGATGATGCTGTTCATCCCATTCCCGCTATTGTCAGCATTCACTAGAAAGTGAAAGTTCCAGTGAAGATGATGTGATGGGATACTGATCTTGATGAATTTCCTGTCTGCTGTCACTCGTGATTCTAGTTTGCCATTCCCATTGGATCTCTGCAGGCTTGTTCCATGCAGAGCTCTGAGCAGAGCTGATGAGTCAGGGCACACCAAGCTCCTGCAGTGTCCCAGTGTATTTCATATTCATTGCCACATAACAATAATGATGCTGAGTAAATTCTCACTACCTCCAATAAAATCTAGAAAACTTTTCTTTTGTGCATCAAGGATTCTTCACTGAAAACTTCAGCTGTAAGTACCTGTTTCACAAGGTACTTCACTTCTTCACTCTGAATCACTGAGTCTGGTCAGCTTTTCAAGAATTTCTCAACATTGATGATAAATACCATATTTTCTTCAACTTTACTACCAGAAGCATCTGAGACACAACTGAAGAATAATTTCAAAGGATGCATTTAAATAAAATCTTCTGAGTCTAGCTCTAGATCCTTGTAATCACTTTGCTTAGCCTGTGGCTTGTATGATGGGAGGATGAGGGGCATGCTCTTACCATTGTGGGCCTTTAGGATTTTCAGAGACATGCCAATTTCCACCAAATTAGTTAATGATTTTACTTGATATAGACTTCCTAGAAAAGTAGATTGGTGCCAAATGGTTGTTATTTGCTGATGTTAGCAAGACTTTGTGTTAAAATTATGAGAAAACAATCCACTATTTTTTTGTAGTAGAATTTTAAGGATGTGAGAGCTGAGAAGAATACGTATGGCACTGACAAGAACATTTTTACAACTATTAACTTGAAGTCCCATAATCATTCAGGGTAAGTATATGTGACAACACCGACATGAAGCAAGGGTAATGATCTCTGTCCTGGGAGAAACTGAATTAACTCCATGGTGAAATGGCTGTTCTGTGATTGTAGGGCCACATGTTCTGCTGGGATAAAATGGCTAAACATCAGAGAAGTCAATTAAGCTTTATCAGCTTGAGCTATTGGAGAATGTGAAAATCAGAGATCTCTTAAGTTTTGATATATTTAATTCTCATAAATATTTGAACATATGAAACATCAAGAAAATACCATGCATATTTCAATATTACCTGTTCAGAAAACTTTGTCCCTTTTAGCAGCAATGACTCAAGATTTTCAAGAAGAAAGACCCTACAGTTTTACAAACACAGAAGTAATAAGAAAAGGAAAAAAAATATTAATTGTTTCTGTGCAAATTTGTCGTGATGTAAAAGGTATCCCTGACCAGTTCCTTCCTATGGTGCTGTTAGTGGTCTCAACTTTGTTATACTAGTAAGTGCAGACAGTCCTGGTATGAACATGCTGTTCTGGAAGTGAAGAAATTTGAAGATTAATTCCTTGGTTTGTTGTCAACTCAAATGCTTATCTGGCTCACATAATCTGACATCAGTCATGCCACTTAGTCCTTTTGAAATTATTAATTGTAAGAAAAGCCTGTTGAGTCTGTACAGATGAGCAGGATAGGGGCCTGCTTTTGCTCAGTCATGAACTGACTGCTGTAACTTCACAATAAAACAAATAGCACCATCTACATCCTTACTCTAAGTGTTAAAGACCTTAAATAACTATAGGTCCCCATCAGCTCTTCTGGTTACTAATGGTTATTTGAGGTTATATTTAGAGTTTTTACACAACAAATTGTTCTCCGTGCCTCTTATTCATTAAGAGACTGAAGAGATTAAATAGAAATGCAGTCTGAGTTTGTTGGGTTTTTTTTTTTCAGAAAAAGCATTGAATTTCTTTGTGAATCTCGATAATAAATTATTGCAGCACTTCAATGTATTGTAAGCTATGCCAGCTGCACTACAGACAATGTTTAAAAGAGAAGGTGCTATATTAAGGCCACATCACAGTATTTGTTGTGAGTTTGCCAGGTCCAATTAAGCAAAACTCATCAAGGCTGGCAAGAATCAGCTTGTTTCATCTGCTCCTTGAAAGGCCTGATCTGTATTTTCTGTGAGCAAATTAATGGTTGGCCTGGCTTAGAATACTGATCACCACTTCAGGTAAACAGTGAAAGATAAAGAAAGCTGTAGAATCCAGGACTGCTCGTGAAATGCCCGTTCCATGTACGTAGTATTGCAGCTAAAGTTCTAATTTTTAAAATATTTTGGACAGGCAAAATATGAAGAAGCAATGAATATATATTCATTTTGCACAGCATACAATGGGCACAATGTTTCTCTTTTTCTTATTTGGAGTAAGTTACTGTTATCCTCCTGGAAAACTAACAAAATCACCATAAGGTCAGTTATGTAGCATCGATCTTAGAAACATAGAATTGCTCAGGTTGGAAAAGACTTTTGAGATCACTAAGTCCAACTGCAACCTGACCATACTACCCTAACTCTAACAACCCTCTGCTAAATCATGTTCCTAAGCACCACATCCAAGTGGCTTTTGAACACATCCCAGGATGGTGACTCAGCCACCTCCCTGCAGAGCCTACAAGTGCTTAACAACCCTTTCTGTAAAGAAGTTTTTCGTAATATTCTGTCACCTGTCACCAGTGAGAAGGGACCAATCCCACTCTCACTACAATCACCTTTCAGGTATTGGAAGAGAGCAATAAGGTCTCCCCTCAGCCTCCTCATCCCCAGACTAAACAGCCTCAGCACATACTTTTGTTGATGGTTATAGGAGAACACTCTTTCTACCTTTCATCTTGCTTCTGCAAGTATTGGATGTTACTAATATTCATCAGTCCTATAAACTGGAAACTGTAAGTCTTTGGGTCTGACAGCCTGGAGATTCTGTTTTCTTCTGCCATTGCTTAAGCAATGGGCCATCTAGGAATGCTTCACTCACCATACTGCAGTTAGTGAGAGCTTTTTATCCTTTGAAAACAGATGGAAGTTTGTTGTTTCTTTCAAAGTGAGTTTTTGTGTTCTTGAGCTGCTTGCTAGCCAGCTTGACTTCCAATATTAGTGCTTCCAAAATAGAGATCACAGACAGTATGACATGAACAGCATTCCTGTAAATGGATCTGTCAGTGCTAAGAATTTACCAAACTTTGTTATCTAAAAATCTAATTAAGTATTTCAGGAGAAAAAAAAATGACAGCAGTCATTTAGAATATGACAATTTTGTTTATCTCTAAAAGCAATCTCTGGAAGAAAGCAGTCTAATGGAAAAAAAAGTCTTATGTACTTTGTCCTTTGAACTTCATTGAAGAAGATTTTTAGCTGCCATTGTATATCTCATACAAAGAGTGAGTTAAAATTCACTGTTAAGCTATCTGAATGGACACAGCGGAGAACAGAATATAATAAGTGAAATGAATTTCATGAATTTGATATTTTATTCTACTAGTGACTCAAAGAAGCAGCACAAGATCATTTTTAATCCCAGGCTGTGGTGTCTCTCCTGCTCAATTTATGACAGTAACCAAGAGAGCACCATCCACCATTAGCCCTTTTCAGCCAGGGACTTAATATTGGGATTGCTATTGAATAGGCATATTTAAAGTAATAAATGGTCAACAACACAATAAATGTGCAGGCCTATTTTTCACTCCCATGTAAATTTGACAGGGGAGAATTCTTGTTTCTTGTTCCTCACTAGTCTTGCTCCAGCAGCATATTCACTGAGATCCTTGCAAAGAATCTTAATACAAACTCTGATGTGACCAAATTTTAGATGCTTGGAATTAGAGGATTCTTGATTAGAACTGCTATGTATGACACACATCATTTGGATGCTATTTATAAAGACAAAGTGGACTTGCCAGGGGCAACATGGAACTTTCTGTCTCAAGAACATTAGTATACTAATTTCCCATGGATTTTCAGCAGAGCTATACTCTTTATCAACTCAAGTGTTGCTATAGTTTCTGTCTTTCCTCCTTCTCTTTAACTTAATGCCCTTTCTCATCTATGTAAAGTTTATTTTTGCTTATATTTGACTTTATTTTGACCTCTAAGGTTACCAGCAGCAAAAACAAGGAAGTGCTAACTGGCACCTCCATTTCCTATCCACAGAGCCTATTTAATCAGTCATATAGTTAGTTTATATGGTAAATTGTATTGCATGACAATTGGTGGCAAATACTGAGCTAAATGCAAACGTTTCATTTTATTAATGTCAACAATAATGGACATAATTTAGTAAGGATCTGCTGTATGTCTGCTGAGTGAGTACTGCTTCCTCGAATGAACTGCTTAAGAAAAAAAACAAGGCACCATTTCTTAAGGAGTGTGTCATATGTGAGATGGGAATCTCTTGCTCCCCCCAGTCAGGCAGTTAGTGGAGCACCGTTGAATACTGTTCTGAAAAAATGCATCTGAGTAATTACGTTAATTGTGGCTATAAATGTTGACTGGTTGTAAACAAAGACAATACGCGTGTTGTTAGAGCATAAAATCTGTATGAAGAATACACAGTAGCCATTACTTTCCCAGTAGATTAATGCAGAACAAGTTATTCGTAGTGTTAATCTATTCTGAAGTATGTTGCTGTGTTCTGTGAATAAAGGAAACAAATGATAGTATGAAGGACAAATCCACTATTGTACAGTCACTATATTATAAACTTCTCTATTCCTAGTTTCCAGGGTAGCAGAAGGATATCCTATCACTTGTATTTTGCTACACAAGCGGAAGGAACAACATCACATAATTTGAGTTGTTGCTCTTTCTGCTGACCCTGACCAGCTCTCAGTACTTTTTATTTCTTGCCATAGACAGACACAATATTAGATGACTCTACCTACTTATTTTGAATTCCTTGCATAATCTTTCTGTCATATTCATCTAGCCAAACGTGAAAATAGTTCAATCCAGTTAGAAATGTCATGAATGGAAAACTGGATTTTTACAATTACAGGTGCTCAGTTACTGTTAATGTGACATGCCTTTATCACAACGGCATACCTGTTAAATGCAAAGGATTCATTTGTGTAAAATTTGAATTTTCAGTTTCAGTGTAAACTCAATAAAACTCTTGAAGATGTGATATGCTCCTTATAGGTACTGCACTGAAAGTGAACTCAGGCAAATCAGTTGCAGACTACCGTGCCCTGGAGGGAAAGGAAGGCGTATTTTCTGTATTACTAATTACTTACACAGGTGCATAAATTTCTTCATAGCAGAGTGTATAGGCGGAGTATATGCTGTGTATGCATACATAGAGGACCACACATTTTTCATTTGGAGAATTTGCCGCGGAAGACAAAAAATAACAAAAGGTAAACAGCAAGAGGAGCATTTCTCTATGAATGTTTGGTGAGTGGTTGTGCTTTTCATTTGTTTATTTATTTATTTTTAAATAGAGCAATAGCAATCACCTCTTTAGCAATAAAATAACAGTTTTGAGTATAAGAGTGGTTTGGGGTGCTGCTCAGAAGCCTTAAATTAGCAATGTAGTTATGGGAGGTTACTTTACAGTTCCAAAATCATTAATAAAGCACTTTGTTTGAAGAAGTATTTCATTTGAAATTTTATTATCGCTTGTAATGTCGTTTCTGTGGGACTCAAGTGCAGCATTTTTGTTGTCAAACAGAATATTTCATGGTTAAATGACCTAAATGTATATAACATAATAATTTTTCATAAAAAGTCTTCTAAAATACTGTTATGATAATATTTTTCTTGCTTGCAAAATCAATAAACAGTATTTATATTTAGAACTTTTAGCTGCCTTGCTAAAACAAATTACTGGAAGCAAATCTATGGTCAGGTACTGTCAGGTGATCATTTTATTATTTACTTTTACTTTATTCATATTCATTCTAAATTTGAAAGCTTTTAAATAAAGAAGAGTTGCCCGTTCTACACTTGTTAGCAAGGTTGAATACAATGCACAAGGTAATGTACAGCTGGGGCTTGAAGCAGACCACAGCAACTTATGTAATGTCTTCCTGACCTTATCTTTTTTTCGGTTCTTCCCATTTTGATCAACTTTCTGCTTCCTAGCTTATTTTTACTTTAAGTACTTAGTGCATTCTTTACCCGTTCCCAAAATATTTATTGAAATTAGTGAAATTGGCTTTACTTTCTTTTAACAAGCACCACCTCAATTAATAAAGTTCCCAAATTCATCCACTCTATCTCAAACTAGAGGGAAGCTTATTCCATTTTCCAGAACAAGACTCTTTAAATTCTACATGATTTTTACTGGGGGTAGATGAGGAATTTTTTTGGTTACTTTGTCTTCAGTTACTGAATTATATGTTCCTGGCAATTAAAAATTAAACACACTGGGGATCTATGCACTTCAGTTGTCAACAATTATAGTAAGAAATAAAGCAGTAGCACAAATGTTAATAATCTTTGTGCATGAAGGTCACGGGAGAAAGCTAAAATTTAACCTGTTCTATAATTATCACTACATATTGGAGATCACTTTTATCCACAATATAAGCTGGTGAGAGAAGAGCGTTTCTTGATGACAACCTCAGATATAAAAAAATCCAAGTCTGAAATGCAAGGAGTTCACTAGCTAAAGATATAATTATTGCCAAGTTAATGCGTGGGTGTGATTGCACAGACATATGCTCTTCTTCCTCTTGCTTCTTCAGTTAAAATTGGGCATCAGAAATCTTCCAATCTTTCAGTGACAGATGCTTCTAAAGCATTTAATCTGCTTAATATCTGCTCCTCTTCTTCCTGACCCTTCTAATGAATTCAGCCCAGAGGTTCTCCAATTGAAACAAGGACCTATGCTTTGCAGAGCACCACTTCCAACCCAAGGGGCTTACAACACACACAGATGAGAAAAGGGCAAAAGAGAGAGACAATTTCATCCTCATTCAACTGACAGAGAACTTTGGCCTGAAGCATCTGAGTCATTTCCCCAAGTCTCTGGCAAAGAAGATATTAAATCAGATTGCATACATCTCTCTTCAAAAAGTCTTAGTCATAATATTTTATTGTTCAAGTCTACTAAACAAGGAAAATAAGAAGTTTGTAAGGAAATTACTTAATAACTCTTTCTTGTCTATGTAAAGATTATTTTTTTCTTTTGTTTTGATTTTACTTTTCTCCCTGAGGTTGCTTGCAAAAAAATATTCAAATAGATCTACCAGCTAACAACAATACTCTAGTAGGAAATGGCAGCATTTGCAAATCTGCTATGATTCCTGCTTTTCTGGTTCCTCCCTTGATCATGAGGCAGCACCCAAGAGAGAAAATTTGTCAGGGAGAAATCCAGGGACTGAGGATGAGGGCAGCCTTTCCAGAACATGACCCAGATTGAATCATGGCTTTGCCACTGGGCTTTCTTGAAGGCTCTATAAAACCACTGCAGATACTATTGTTCTTTCTCTCTCATCTGGAAAGTACTTACTAAGAAATCTCAATGTGGAGTTGAAAGAATGTCTCTTGGTAGGCAGAGTAATGATTTGGCAGGAGTCAAAAGCTTAGGTAATAGCAGTACAGAGAACTCTGAGGGCTGAGAAGAAAATATATGCATACTAATACATTTGCTCAGATCTGGTAATGGTGGCTCTAAGACAGGCTACAGGTGTTTGAATGCCTGGTAGTCACTGTAAAGTGACAGTAGTTATAAAGAAAATCACAAAGACACAGCTATATGGGTGACAGTAACTACATAACTGGAAATTGTTTTCTTTTATGTATTTAAACTGAAATAACTTAAATAGGCCTTAGGTTTCTATCAAGAGCAACACATCTCAGAGCAATAATAGACAAAACACAAAAAAATACAATGCATGAAGTAGGAAAACCAGAGAAAGCAGAGATCAAATTTAAACAGAAGTCTCTTGTTTACACTTGCTAAGCTCTCCTCAATGAAAGACAGTATTTCTAAGATGCCCTGCAGATCCAGCATGCATGTAATAATGCATCAAGTTTTACACAGCAAGAATTGGTTGATTAGTTTTACATGTTGTGGTTGTGTTGATTAAATGAGATTTTTTTTTTTTTTTTTTTTTGTTATTTTTCAATATATATTTTTGTTACGTTTAATCTTCAGGTAAAGAATTGGTCTTTTTTAATACCTAACAAGGTAGTAGTTATCCTCTCTGTCTACTGCTCTCTGCTCTGACATTCCACTGATCCAAATTTGTGGTCTAATTGTGTATTGTATGGGAGGTGTACTCTGGGAAAAATGGAAAACTCATTATCTGTATTGCTTAGAGAAAAATGAGTATTAACTATTTACTTATTCTAATTACTAAGGATAAGGGATTACAGAAAACTAGTGATTTTTAATCTGACATTAATATATTGCATTTTTTTATAAACTATGCAAACACTGAAGTAGTGAGCAAAACACAAGAAAAGGAAATCAGCAAGTAATTTAGGAAAAAAAAATGGGATTCTAGATCTCCCATTCATTTTTCTGTCCACAGACTCTGAAGGACAACCTTGTCTGACCAGTGTACATTAATTCACTTACATAAAGAAAATGAGAGACTAGTTTTATATACATTTCAGTGTATTTTGTGTCAAATTTTGAAGCCAGTGGGATTTTATATGAATACCTGAAAGCAAACTTTGTTCATCATCAATCAAATTCAAGGACTAATAGGATGCAGTATTATGTGGCAAAGTCCCACAGACCTGTAACTTGCCCACCACACAAATATATCACCTGAGAGACAGCACATGGTTTAAACTCAAGATTTAAATCATTCCCCATAAGTGCTTTTTAGAAGACGTTGAATTGATAGATATTAACATAACCTTGAACATCAGCTATTCAGAATAGAAATAATTTGTGTCATAGCTGAAATTTGTGGATTTGTCTTTTTTATTTCATTGTCTGTCATTGTGCTGAAGTTTCTCCCATCTATAAAGAGAGCTTAGGTCTCTGAAGCTGAACACGTATAGCAACAGATTTAAAAAAAAACACAAAACAAAAACTATTGTGAATGTCCACATGCATCAATTGCTAGCAAAGTTTTATGTTCCACTTTTGGTAATTAATGTGGATTTACACATACAGAAGGGTAACTTTCCATTTCCTAATATGATACAGTAGAATTTTACTCATCTATTTAAATATGTGTATTAGACTAAAGACTAGATTTTGGTCTTTCTCATTCCAGTGAGGTCAGTGTAATTAATCTGATCTGCTGTTAAGTAAAATTAGGCATAATCCACCTTCACACCCTTACAACTCAACCTAAAGTCAACACTTTAGTCAACAACAAACTTGTTTAAACTCTTGTATCTAAAAATTTCAGACTTAATCTTCAGAAACTTTTTTAAGGAAACATATTTCCTTACTTTCCATATTCTTCATATATAAAGACAGTACTACATAAATTTTGGTAAACAATTTTTGTTGAGGTTGTTTTGGTTGTGAGACTTCGCAGCACAGTAAAGTAAGTCTGAAGGTCTCACAAAATGCAAATTACTGACTTTTGAAATATCTTAGACTATAGTGAGAAGTGAATAGCTTATTTTAGCTCAATTTTTTGGTATGCATGTAAGCATTGCCAAGCACTTTCTTATAAATTTGAGAAAAAGCTATTTATCAACCCCTCTTTTTTATTACAGTCACTTTCAAAAAAATAATTGCATCACCCAATTCTGGGCATCCATTTCACTGATGCTTTGTTGCTTTGTCAGATACTTCTACTCAGAGTAATTCTGCACAGAATGGCACAGCAGTACTATTTAGGATGGAATACATGTAATACTTCTGCCCACACATCTGTGTTTGCAAATTTGCTTGCCAGCACTCTTCAATCTCAAATCAGCCCTAGTTACACCTGTTAAATACTACAGAATATTTGTTCCACAGTTCTTGATATAGTGCTGTCTTGTAGCTGTCTTTCTAAAGACAATTTTAAATACATATAATGTTTTCATCAGTGAAGCATGACTAGCAGCTTTATCAACACTATCTATGATGTATACATGTACATAGTGTTTCACATCATATCCATCTGCTTCTATTAATTTTCTTGGTCTCTCAGAAATTTATCTCTGTAAATCTAGTTCCATGAAAATATTAATTCTTATATTATCCCTGTTAAAATGTGTAAAGTATTTATGTATAATGCTCATAGGGTAACAAGGAAAAATAAAATAGCTCTTACTCCTCAATATTATATTGACGTCATCTATGAAAAAATGAACAAATATACTTGCTCAAACTATGTTAAAGAGACACAAATATGAAACAGTGACTTGAAATAGGACCTATGAAAGTATGTGTTATCTTTAACATTCTATTAAAAAAACTACTCAACTTTCTGATAAAAAAAAAAGCATGCCTGGCAACTGTCAATTTTTCCCATGGTTTTAAGGACAGAAGTTCCTGTTAAGAGTGGCAGAACATATTCAAAAAATAATTTCTGTAAAATAAGTTGCCTCGTTTGGATACACTGCAGGCATTGAAACTGCAGAAGAGCTACTGGGATCTGAGAGACTGCAGCACGTGCTTATGGGGTACAGCAAAATGGCTATTGGATGTTGAATCGTTTTAATTTGGGGTTTGTTGATGGATATTTGTGCAAACACAAATGATATTTGAGAACAATCTAAGTTAGATGTGTGATTCTTCCTTAGGGAAATCATCCAGCAATGTTCATTCCCATGCTGCCTAATTTAGAAGTCACCTGTACTTCTTTCTGTTGTTACAAGAGAACAGGCAGATCAGTCTTGATGTAACACTGAATGATTGATATATTTAATTATAAATTTTAGGATAATGTCCTTGACTGAAAGATCCCCAGTTGGGACAGCAATTGCATCTAATACAGTGTAATGCATTGCAGGGTAGTACAAGAGAAACAATGCATACAAATATCCAACAATATACCCTTGCGAAACAGAGATTCTTGTATTAGATAAATGTGATGCTCCATAAAAAATTAGAGAGGCAATAAATTTAGTAGGATACAATCTGACTGAGTCAGAAAGACATAGGGAAGAGAATCACAATATTTCTAAGACATCTGTTCAACATAAATGTGATTTACATCTGAAAAATTGAGATAGCTTCTCTCAAGCAGAAATGATCCTTCTGATCACATGAATTATGGTCAGATAGGCAGAGACATAAAGGAAACAAAACACATTTCTCAACCAGTGAGTTCTTGATGACTAACAACTACAAAGAAGACTTCAAGCAGATAAATATATCACAGAAACACTGCAAACATCCTGATATCTCTCAACAAAGAATGGAGTAGTGGCAAATTTTTCAAGAAAACCAAATATGAATGAAAATCTGCTGGATCATAAACATAATTTGAACTCAAAAGGGATGATTCATATAACTAATTCTGTTTTTCAATCAAAATTATTTTGGATACCCCATGGATTTAGATCTCAGAGTGAAATGACAATTTGAACTATTGTTGATGAGCAAAGACCTGCAAGAAGAAAGAGATGATGAGGTTAGAGATCATGTGTTTTATCTTCCTTTTGGGAGCTGGCAAAGTGGGAGAGGTAATCCAAGGTGAAAATGTCCAGCCTCCTTATGACTTAGAGGGAGTTACACAGCAGTGCATGAAGGAAGGCCAGATGAGTGACTGCATCCCAGGGTTTTTTTTGTGACAGTATTTGCTGAGTGCTATGCTGCAAAAAGAGTGCAGTTTCTCTCTATTTCATTCCCCCCTGCCTCCACATGGATATATCTGTAAGCAATACCAAGGAGAGTTGTGGCAATGAATTTCTTTTATTTACCTCCCCTGTTGAGAAGTGGAGAGAAATTACTCCTCCTCTGATCTGATACCTGACCTAAAATCTGTGTGTTTTTAGTGTGACGCAGATTACCTTTAGCTTCTGAATTTAATCTCTAGATGAAATGCATTGCTTCCTAGTTTAGCCAAAGTGTCAGTCAGGCAGCAAAAGGCTCCTCTTCACAGTTAGGATGCACTCCCGCCTCCTGGTCCAGGCCCCTGTGGCATCTTCAGTGAGATGTGGGATTCATGTCAAGGGACACCACTGCTGCGCTGAGACCTCACACATTTGCATGACCTTCCAGAAATCTAAATTTTCAGGGAATTCAATTAGAATTTCTACACCTTTTGTAATGAATCTTTCTTTAAATAATGAGCAGGATATGCAGCACAACTAGATCCTTTGGCTTAAATGAGAATGGGATCGATTTTCTGAAACACAGTCCATCTTCCTAAAACTGGGAACAAGCATCCAGCAAATGAAAAGCTGAAAGCATATGTCACTGAAGATCTAATGGTTTAACTGCCTTTCTTTTGTGTCCAGGATGTTTCAATAAATGGGTGGCAGAAATGATAATTTATTGTGACCATTCAAGTACATTTGCAAAGACATAAGATGAGCATTTATGTATGGTGTATTCAAGCTGATAGTCTGCTAACAAAGTCAGCACTCTTAAATCGTACCGTTCTGGTTTTCATTCTCTACAGCAAGTGACTATTAAAAAAACCAAACCACAATAAAATAAAATTATTTCCTCTTTATTTAATCATGTTTCCAATTGATAAAAGAGAAAATTTAAATTATGTCCCAATTTAACTAGGGGAATAAATCAAGGTAATCAATGAAACAGAGCACTTATGCAAAACAAAATAACCAGCGAACCCACCAGTGAAACAAAAAATAATGAATGCAAGATTGCGTGGTTAAAACCTGTATCAGAAAATATGAATAATTAAACATGTGAGTACTTGGCTTTCAACACATTGCTCTTTAAATAGAACATTTAAATATAATTTTCTAGGGTTTCCAAAGAGCTTACTGACCAAACTAAGAATTGTGAAATCTGAAGCAACATCAATTCCTACATATTTTTCATGCACAGGAGTGGATCATTTAGCTACACAGAGCACATACCTGTCACTTCAGCTAAAAAAGCAAAAGCTCACAGAAAATTGGTATAAGGTGAATTGCCCATCAGCTAAAATCTTAGTCTATCAATGAATTTCATAGCTCTGTGCTAAAAGAAGAATAGTATTTGGTAGGTATGGGTCAGTCTCCTTTTGCCTCCAGTCCTTAATCAAGACTCACACCTCTAATTCTTGTCCCATTTTTTATAATCTCTTGTGCCATGTCATTCCTCTCTTATCCTTTACCAGCTTTTTACCCTCTCTGCACTGCAATAACAGAGTACAGCTACTTCTCTCAGATGTGCATCTTCCTACCATGGGAGCTGTAAAAACAAAGGAGAGATTAACACGCTGCTTTTATTAGCACATAGAAGTAATTTCAAAGGAGATTATTAAATGACTTGGAAGCAGTCAGCTCTGTATCAAAAGAATTGAAGAACATTGTTCAGCACTTATGAGACTTCACCTGTAGCATTGAGTCCCATTATGGGATGCCCAGTACAGGAAAGGCACTAGCATACTGAAGCAAGTCCACTAAAAGGACCACAGGTTATTCAGAGGAACAGAATGTATAAGGAGAGTCTGAGAGCTGGGTTTGCTCAGCTCAAAAGAGAGACAGCACAGGTGAGATCTAGTTGCTGTCTACTTCTACCTACCAGGGGAATGTACTAAAGACAGGTTCAATGTTTTAGAGAGATGGTGGAAGGACAAAATAAATTACTCAATCTGTGACATGGGAGATTCTGAACTACTGTAAGAGAAAGTTATATTATTTAACAAGGCCCAGAAGGCTCTGGCCCTATTGTTTCTTCTCAGGCTACGTTTTTATTTTTTTTCCAAGTACCCTCAGGCAAGCCAGTCGAATATCTCTAACAACAGCAGGCTACTTTTGGCCACTATCTCTCCTGAGAGTCAAATGTTTCCTTCTCTGTCATGTGCCAGCACAGGTCCAGTCAACATGATATAGAATGTGCCTTATGGAAAAATCTGCATTTTGGGGAGTGCCCTGCTGTAACCTCAGGCATTCATTCCCCTGCAGGCTGATGTGCACAGGGATGAATAAAGGCAGCAATGGGCTGTCTGAACAGTATTTGCAGAAGTATCCCATGCCTATCCCTAATCTTTCTGAGGAGAAATGTGAGAATGGAGAGGAGCTGCATATGCACTGATCTCGCTGTATGTTTCATAAATCTGATCTCTCTGGGAATGAGAATGGGACCTCAGTTTACAGCTCTCTGTTGGATGACAGTGATCTACTATTGACTCCATCTCGTTTCTCTGGGCAGACTTAACTGTCTACAACAGCTTGCTGCTTCTCCCACCTAAGTCTGTGTTACAACTTGTTACAAATTTACTTTCCTCTTTGACAGAGGCTGCATTTTTTGTTATCCTTGACCAGCAAGCCAAATTGTTTTTTTCCTATAAATTTTTATATTGAGATGTCTCTGTACGGAATTACAAGTATTTCTATGATGTTATGTTAATTTTTTGGTATGTAGCTTCACATGGGGTGGGGGTGTGGTAGATATACTGGTACAGATACAGCTTCTTCTTGGTAATTTATGCTAATATGCAATACCATTATAAATAGGGCATAAATGTATATAATAAACACACTTCATTTTCTGTATAGGTTTCTGAATTGATATCGTCATAGCCACAAAAATAATGCATACAAGTCTTCATTCACTTTGTAAGCTTTTTGGAAAATATACACACTCAGTGATGTTTCACATGCTTTTGTATGATTAAGGCATTTCAAAATTGTTTTAATAGAAATAATTATTAAAAGTGACATCAAATGTTATTCGTAAATCTCTATTTGTACAAGATATGTGTATTAGAAACAAATTATCACTTACATTAGATTGAGTATGAAATTATTTATATGTGGGATAGATTCTTCTGATGAGACAGTGAACTTACATTAACTCAGGTTGTAGAGGCATTTACAATAATCTGTGATTAAAAAAAAAATTAAGGACAATAATTTAATTGATCTTGCAGTATTTTTGAAGTATGTTATTCAAAAGAAACAAAGTATCTGCTGTTACCTTAAAAGTAGGAAGACTCCAACAAACACTGCTTATAAAACCTTCAATGATGTTCATAATTATATTAGATACAATAGCTAAATCATCTTTTCTAACTGCATGTTTGGAAGTTTATTTGGCAACCAGGGAAAAAGTTTAGCCATCAATTATTAAAGATTATTACATTTTCTTTCCAGTGAAAATTCTGATTAAGTTGAAATTTGTACAGTGCTACAGATGAACTAAGAGTATATCATAGAATCACAGAATCACAGAATCATAGAATCATAGAATGGCCTGGGTTGAAAAGGACCACAATGATCATCGAGCTTCAACCCCCCTGCTATGTGCAGGGTCGCCAACCACCAGACCAGGCTGCCCAGAGCCACATCCAGCCTGGCCTTGAATGCCTCCAGGGATGGGGCATCCACAGCCTCCTTGGGCAACCTGTTCCAGTGTGTCACCATCCTCTGTGTGAAAAACTTCCTCCTAATATCTAAACTAAATCTTTTCTGTCTCAGTTTAAAACCATTCTCCATTGTCCCATCACTATCCGCCACTCAGCTTCGTCGTGCTTAGATACACTTATTTTTCAGTAATTCCTCAAATATGCCTTTCACTGAAACCTTGTTTCTTGTGAGGATTATTTGAAAATTGCATAGGATGAACTTTTAGTGATATAGCATTAAACAAAGAATAACTGACTACTGTTTGCATCCTGCATGTGAATTAAAGCTTAGAACTTCTATGATTTTTAGCTCACCTAATTTTCTTAGTTCTAATTCATCTAAAAGTTTATCAGTATACACAGCGTTCTTTTCTTCCCCTAAATTACATTTCTTTTATTGACAGGTCTGTCCTGTGCTATATAGGGCATTTCACACCCACTGTGCATTTGTAGTGACTCCAGAATAAGCACCATCTATGCTGGAAAAATTACACTATTCAACACAGCTGGGGATACTACAAGAGATACAACACAAGCTCTAAAATCTGCCTAGCAGCAGTAGCTCCATATTGTATGTAAGCTTATTAGCCTGGGTCTTAGCTCTTCTGACAGAGCAGAAATGAGTATTTCAATAGCTACATGTAGATTTCTTGGTGCTTAGACATCCCAGCACAAACCTCAATTGTGCAAATATTTAACGCTAGTGGATGAGAAAGCCTTTCTGGCTAGAAGCAACTGTATTTGGATTGCAGCACAATCCAAAATACAGACAGAAATCAGCAGTTGCCCCACTTGTAGTATAAAATCCTGAAGCCATTTCTCACCTTGTTTAAAATAGATCAACTAGCAATATCCAAAAATGATCTAATTGCAAAATGAGATGCTTATTGAAGTAAAAGATGTATCTTTCTAATAGCTAATGTAACATGATTGTGTTATAATGCACAATATCTACTTAATGTAACTTCTGACATAACAACTAGGAAGCCACTGGTCATATAGTTTGTAATGCTCTAACAATGCCTATAATAATGGCCTTTGTTCTACAAGGCTTTCCTATTTTAGGATTTGGCAGCCCTTACTTTGATAGTCTGATAGAAGTATATCAGTTCTTCAAGTATATTGTTCCCCTAAATCCTACATGCTGTTTTATTGTTGTTGCTGTTTTTCCAGAAAAATGTCAGGCATTACTACGCTCTAATCTCGGTCACTATTCTCCCATCACCTTCCCACTTAAGATTTATTTATCTTTTTCATTTTCTTTTTCAGTGCACGGTTGTTCACATTCATGAGGCTGCTTGCCAAGCCCTCTTTCTTTTCTATGTGCCATGGAAATGAAATGTTCATCCTTTCCCTATAAAACAATGAAGGAGAGTTTTTGCTGTTGAGCATGCAGTTCTGCCTCCAAAGCTGGCTTTAAAGACAAGCAGTTGCCCAGAGCTCTGGGTGAGTTACTAAATTGAACATGCAGCACGGGTCAGGCAATATGGTTTATATACGGAAGAAGAAAGCCATTAACACCAATTTCTCTAGCGAGTGAAATATGGCATCTCCCCTTTCATGACAACTCCCACAACATCAAAAAGAATGAGTTCAGATTAATTTTCTTGTGTGAGACCTTAATTCTCCTTTTGCTCAGTCTGAGCAAAAAGAACATCTAGCTTTTGGTCTTTTACACCTGACCAACAATCTTTGAGGTACTCAGTTATACCAATGCAGGAGTTGTCTCTGGCCTAACTGATCACTAGCTGATTAGCTATGAGGCTATGAGGCTAATTCAGCTTTATTTAAATTTTCTTCTGGTATCTAAAGGTAGAAAGTAAAAAAGGAGAAGTTGAATTGAGTTCTGCTGTCAAATCATAATTTGGCAATTAAAGTTGCACAACTGAAAGAAGTGTGTGTGTGTGGGGGGGAAACAAACAAAAGCAAATCCTAGGTAAAAGATCTGGGTTTGGTATTGTTTTCCTGCTTCTGGATGAGGCAAATAATATAGCCAAGAAAGCATTTCTGCCACTGATGATATGAGATCTGTATGGAGTACTTGAAAATGCATAAATTCCTCACTAATTATGTCTTAAACAAACATTTAATATAATTTCAAATTTCACTTCATCATACTAATGAGCTACAAACAACTGTCCTTTGACCCAAAGCTTACAGCCCCCCAGCAATTTCTTTTCTACTTAACACATCATGATGTCTTTCAATGACATTTTTACAGTATGACATTGTTAATAATTTGGTTTTCAGAAGAAAATGAAATACAGGAACATATTCAAGGGAGCTAAAATTATAAGGATTATGCTGCCTATGAGGGGTTTAATGAAGCAGGAACGTAAGCATCAAAGTGACTTTTGAATGCAGAACTTTAGGATAAATAAATTGAATCCTTTTTGTTTCCTCTGCAACTTTTTGATTATGCAAAGTTTGCCAGTATCACGAAGAGACAGACCTTGGAATTACCTTGTCACTTACAGGAGTAAATTTACAGCTATGTTGACCCACTGTGCTATGATCCTACATATAATCAGAACTGAAAGAAGCTCTTTTAATAGTTGTAAGTATATTTAGGACGTTCTTAGAAGTGAGCTTTAAGGAACTACTAGCAAGAACTCCAAACTATGAAATAAAAATGCTAATTCCAGGCAAAAAAAATGAAGATGTTTTTCTTCTTCATTCTGCATCTTATTTCTTCCCTCCTTCCTGTTTCCTGAAGGCATGTGTAACCACCACTCCCACAGAATCTGATACAGTCTTTCATGTATTTACTTTTCTCAGAACACATACAAGGTAACAGTGGTCCATTATCTCCCCCCAAAATAATAATAGTAAACCAAAACCAGAAAAGTAGTATGGAAAGTTTAAAGAATTTGTTTTATATCATCATAAGATTAAAATACAGAAGAAAGAATCAGAACACAGTTCTCCAGCTACCTTCAGTTAAGACATGAATTGTATTGTGTTAATTTTTTTAAGCCCCAAAATTGTGCACTCTGTGATACAAATTAACACATTTTCTACAGGTGCTGTGAAGCGTGCTTACTCTGAGTACCTGTTTATAAGGTAGTTGTCAGGGTGCTCAACAGGGTTGAATGTCCTTAAATTTAGAAGACACCATACACAATCTCTCCTTTTCTGAGCAAATCTTACAACTATTAGGTTGCTACAGAGAATTTGTTTGGTGTCATCATCAGCTTACTAACAGAAAAACGAAATGCAAATATTTTTTACCTTCTCAAAAGGTAAGACTGTAGCTTTCAAACCTGGAGCTGTGAATTTCCATCTTATATCACTGCAGTGCTTAGGCCTACAAGAAGGCAGACAAACTTTGGAAAGAGGCAGACTTTCTAACACATCACTTCCTTCTACATCTTGTTCTAGAGGTCAGGGTAGCCATTCTCTACTTACTGTGTTCACATCTGTGAAATCCACACCAGGTGCTGGACCATGGAAAGCAGATCTTTATACAATTGGTCAAACTTGATTCGTGGCCACACTAAGAAAACAATATGAAAAATTAAAAGGCATTGAGGCTCATAAGGAAGAGTGAAGTGCAATAGTTTAAAGGAGTTGTTTCTTAATCAATATTGACTAAGACAAAATGGAGGAGGAATATGTAAATTAATTTAAAAGATAGGCTGGAATAAAGGACTGGAAGTCTGTCTAGGAACTTTTTCTGGGTCATTCATGGTAAAAGAAAAGGAATCTTTCTGCTGCTATCTGTGCACTCTGTATCAGGTTCTTAAGGTTTGTGTGTATCAATTTAATCACCTATATCATTAGAGTACCTGTATAATTTTTTTCCACACAGTGGAAATAGTCAAGTGGTTATAATTAATGAAACAGTTACTATTGAGTGTAATGTTGAACTGGAACTTAAACAGAGGAGCAGAAAACAGCTGAAGGCAAAATAGAATCTATGCATTTTAATCTTCTCTTCTTCTCCATCAATTCTTTACAGAACATAACACACTGCTTTGACAAAACTTAATTTTAAGCACAGTTTGCCCCATAATCTGTAGCACACATTTGGCAGCCTATGTAACTTTGATAAAGGAACATAAAGAATTGCACAAAGAATAAAAAAATGTTAATTACACTTTTCATTTACTTCAGCGAAATCCATATTTTATAATGGATTTAGACATATGGAACTACAGCCCAGAGGCTGAAATAGCAGCAAGGCTTACAGATTTTAGAAAGCGTGTTGTCAATCTCCAAAATGACCTTTTGATGGGGAGAGAAAGAATGGAACTATAGATGTTCAGTGAATATGTACTGCACTTGACTGTAATTACTAGAGGAACTGGTATGAAGAGAAATATATTATCAGACAATTATTTTAAATAAAACAAAACAAAACAAACAAAAAAATCAGAACAAATTTGCATGAGTGTAGGTTGCTCTGAAAATAATGCCTATATATTCCCATGAAAACTATAATGGATACATAGAGTACAATAATGCTATTTGTAGTGGCTCACCTTTGTTTCATATGTTCTTCCATATCTGACGTCATTTTGTCAGACTGCCCCTCTGCTGTCACCTGTCACCTGTCACCAAAAAGGAATGGAATGGAATATTGTCAGGAAGGTTCACCTCTACTGCCAGACCACCAACACTTACCTCTGACATTGTGAGCCAGCATAATAAAATAGGAGGCATGACTTTTGGAGCAGCCCTTGTAGCTGTTGTTATACATGCAGTATAATGATATAAAATCTACAGTACCTAAGCAATCACATTTATTTCATGCACTTGCAAAAACAACGAACAAGGTGACTTTCTATTGCAGATGCACTCCAGGCATCAACTCATTACCAATATAAGAATGAGTAATAAAAACTTGAAATAAGCTGTAATTCTCATATCTATCTCTAATGAGGATACTATTAAAAGTAAGTTGCAAATGTGAGGTCTTGTATGAAATACAGTTCTTAAGTTAAATTAATGTTATCTTCAGTGAACTGGCAATAATGTTTTGCTTAGAAATGTGCAATTCCATAATTACAGGGATTTGTAAATGATATTTACTAATGGTCTCATATGCCTTACAAACATAAAAAAGTTTTTTTTTTTTTTTTTTTTTTCTTTTTTTTTCTGACCTGTTGAATGTTATAAAGCAAGAAAATATCGTAAGGAAACTATGATTTGCAAAATAGCTGTTTTTAAAGGTAAGTTGTCCATGGCAATTGATTCGAGATCAGTGGAGAACAAATCACAGCAGTTAGAGGCATATAAAATGGTTTCTATTTCTGAGCCTCTGATTCCAGCTTCTGTGTGGACAGCTACTCAGAGAACATTCTCTTAATTGTAACTTCAATGCAAGGCAAAACAAACAATCAAGCTAACAAAATGCCTACAAATCTCTATTAATTTATTCAACTCCATCTTCGTTTTGACTTTCTCATTTCAGAGAGAAAGTATTTTTGTCTGAAACCAAAGGCATTTATTGAAACACAGAGCTTTCTACTGAAATAGCTCCTTAGGAGTCTTAGCTGTTTACTTTCCACTCACTGAGATTTTTTCTGAAAGGATGAATAAATGCTTTTTCTTAACTTGTTAAGAAACTGAATTCCCAGGTCTGAGTGCATACCTCAGCCCAACCTCCTTTCAGCAAATAACCCAAAACTACACACTGACTTTCAGGGGAAAGAAATGTGGGACTGTGGGCAAAAAGATGAACCGTAGGAAAAAAGCAGTCTATCCTGTCCCCAGAAAGAATGGCTGGAGAAGACTGACATCCAAATGTGCCACTGAAGGTCTCCAGTTATAAACACGACTATGAACACAAGCTCATGTTTTCATTTTCTTTGCAAATATAGTGTGAATATAATATGTGAATATAGATTTAGTATGTCCTGCAAAATTACTTTGGGTTAAAGTCTCATTTTTCAGTGGACAGACTATGCCTGATAAGTCATGAGAACACCTGCTGAGAGCAACCAAAATTTAATGATTTACTCCTAGAATCATAAATTTTGATCTTAGGGGATTTTCTGAAGAAAAAAAAATTTCCTACTTTAATGCCTAAGAAATAAGTAGGGAATTAGAATAATGCATAGCTGAAAAATGTGTTATTTTAGAATCCTCCATACCCACTGCAGATATTTTTCTATGATAAATAGGTCTGTCCCTCACAGGTTTGTGGAGTCTAAGTCTCACCTGCAACATGTAGTATGCATGTAGACAAAATAAAGTTTGATAATTTCCTATGAAGAGGGAAAAAATAGAAAAAGACATCTCACTTATGGACAGACGTTGGAGAACAGTAAAATGCATTCAAGACCTTGTTTCCTGAGGCCTCTAAATGTATTGTGTTCAGGAATAAACAATATGCATTTAAAATTGAGTCATAGAATCGTAGAAGATCTTGACGTGGAAGGGACCTACCAGAATCATCAACTACAACTACTGGCTCCACACATAACCATCCAAAATTCAAACTCTACATCAGAGAGTGTTGTCCAATCTCTTCTTGAACTCCAGCATATCTTGGTGCAGTATCCTCTGCTCTGGGGAGCCTCTTCCAGGGCTCAACCACCTTCTCAGTGATAAATAAACAGTGTGTGAATAAACAAAGGCTTCGGATCCCTTGCTTTATTGCCAGTTTGCCCATGAGGGCAGTTGCTATCTGAAACACAAGCTCCCCGCAGTCAGTGAAGCTTGAGATGAGCAAACCTACATACCTGCTGGGTTGCAAGGCCTGGTGAGTTGGTCTGAAGCCTGTGTGGGCAGATTGTGAGGCTTAGCTGGTAAAGAGGGATGTCATACATGAGAACACAGTAGTCTGCCTGAGGATGCAGACTGGTAATTCTAAGTTTAAATCAATCAGGATAGAAAATTTCCTGTTCCTTAATGCTTTCTCCTTTTGGGAAAGAAACATGTATTGACTATGAATGAGTTTCATTTGGGATCATAGTTATTTTGCACACGTATCACGTAAAATTAAATTACTTAATATCTTAGGTATTAAAAGCCAACTATTTTATAATTTATTCATCATTTTAATGCATTCTCATAGGGTATATATGAGATCAGGAAGAAAGGTTATCTCTACTGTGCACAGAAAGACTGAAGATCACAAATATTGGAGCATTGGTCTGAAATCTCTGGTAATCTAGATCCTCGTGCCTTGGCCAAAAGATATGGATGTAAAGACAATGGTTCCCAAATGTGTTATAAAACAGTGATATTAAAACAAAACAAAACAAAGCAGCTTCTGTTATTAGGATCCCACAATCTCAAGTTTTTTCTGGGTATGAATTTAACAATATATTGTAGTTCCTGTTCCTTTCAAAGATAATCTGCTACGTAAATGACTTGATATAATGAGTGATTTGTTTTTATTTTCATTGGGTTCCTTTTTCATTCAGTGGTTGCAATTCCTAAGTCTTACAACAACAATTTCTTCTTTTAACTGTGGAAAATTGCAGGATATTATGATTTGAATAATAGTTCATTTTTGAAATACTGACTTTTTCTGCAACCAGTCTGCATTCTTAAGAATGCAAAATGTTGCATTAAAATGAACTATAAAATCCAGTTTGTTTAATAGTGGCATGCTGATATGTGAAATTGGAAAGCATCTTGCACGGGGAAAGTGATAAATTCACGTTTTCAGATTTATGGAAGTATTCTCACTTTAGAGGGAAAGACAATTGTTGAATTTGGTCTTACTCTAACTGAAGGATTAATATATCAATTATATAAAATCAGCGAGATAAGGAGAAGTTTAGCAGCATTGCTCATTGTCTTTCTTTTATGTTCTCTATGTCAAAATCAATTAATATTTTCTCTTCTGCACTGCTTGATATCAGGGGGTGAGGAATGTAGTGAAATTCTGAACAGACTACATGTTGGAAAACATACAAGTAGCTGTTTTGTTGTTTTTTTTTTTTAATATTGGTATATTCACTCTTGAATGAAGTAAAGAAAGAATTAGGGTGTTTTAAGATGTTGTAAAGGGGAAAACATGAATTTATTCCAATTACTCGTACAAAGAGCATCGATTGATTTTGTTTTCTGCAGCCCCAATGCCAACAGATGACCTGAATATTTTGTGCCTATTATAGATTTGTCTGTCCATTCTGAAAGTAGAAAGAATGCTCTTTTTAATTCAGCACGGCCATTTGCAAATGAAATGATGGAAGGATTGTCATGCTAAGTGCCCTCATTTTGATAGGTTTTCCACCTTATGCAGTTCCAGCTAAACATGAAGCAAACTTTACAATGTGATCATTAAATCTTCAATTCAAATACTAATATTAACAGTTGATTTTGTACTATTAATGCAGCTGGAAGATGATAATGAAATTTTAATGCTACCGGTGTAATAAAGATGATAATTTACTTTGCAGCAATAATTAACAGTAGATGCTCAATTATTTTCAGAAATGAAAAATTTGAGCCAATTTGGCTCAGGTACATCTGAACAACTTTATGATTCCAGTGAGGCTTTCACTCCAGCCTCACTGGAGGAATGAAGTTTAAATAAAATTCACATTTTATTTTGAAGGAAAATTGCATTGTATTGTGTAAATGTTCTGAGCTGGTAGAACAGGTGATTATCTACTTTGAGAGAAATAACCATGGCCTCTCAATAACAAAGAAAAGCCGAGAAAGAAAGCACTATATTACATAAAGATACTCGATTGAAATCTGTTTTTGTAGGCACAAAACAAATTTTCAGTGGTAGGTAGTTATGCTTGTAAATTGGTCCAATTCCAGATGTGCTATACTTCTGGCTGCAGAAGAAATCTGTTAGTTTGACAACTTCAATTTTTTGCTTTACTTACCTTAAAAATAACAGGAAGCACAAAGCGAGTACTGATGCCCATAAGAAACGGAGGATTCACAGGCAGCATAAGATTATGAATAGTTTTCACAGAAGCAGACAAAAATGAAGGGAAATTTTAGGGATAAAGACAATACGAGCTGGAATATATTCCCCCCAAAAAAACCAATAAGCAGCAACAAAATCCATTATGAGCAAAAGCATAAGCAGTAGCAACTGAATCTTAAACATACTCTGAGTCACAAAAGCATGTATGTAGAAGTTCAGTAAAATGTTCAATGGAGTTGCACATCATAGCTTTTTTTCTCATAATGTGTATTTTTCCTCAAATTTCAACTTTCCTATTACGATATTATGAAGGGAAAACTGGCGAAGTCAGTACTGTATTTTTCATAGATGTCCAACCTTTTGGCTTTCCTGGGTCACACTGAGTGAATAGGAAATGTCTTGGGCTTCATATAAGTTGCTTTTAAAGTACTGCTTCCTATTTATTTCCATGAAAACTACAACAGATACAAAGAGCACAACAACATTATATGACAGAGCAAATTCTGAGATAGAAAGCACTATTTTTTCAACATGGTCGACACCATTAGATATATGTTTTCACCAGCAATGAATAAGAACCTGCATGCTGTGCTCGTAATTATCTACAACAGCAGAGGTGACCTGCTGTTACCACTGCTGAGATGCAACACCCACTGCCTCATTGTGCTCACATCTACTGTTCAGTCTCCATAAACATTCAGCAAGTGTCAATGAATGTCAATGGATGCCATTTTCTCTGCATGGAGAAATTCAGTGACATACATTTGCTTCATAGGCAATTTCATGTCAGACACCATTTTGTCAGACTTCTCCTCTGCTGCCATCTGACACACAGCAACAAAATGTAATGGAATATTGGCACAAGTTCAACCCCTACTGACTTGCCACCAATATCTGTCTCTGACATTGTGGGCAAACACTATAGAAAGAGGCATTAATTTCAGAGTAGCTTTCATAAAATATATGTTATTGCTAATATATAAGTAACATCATATTTAAATTCTTAATATTTTTCTTAGAACATAAAAAAAAAAAAAGATAAACATATACGCACACATGCACACAAAGTCTATTTGAATATTTGACCTTTTTTTTTTGTGAAACTAACACACCAGTCTTGTTTGATAGAAGTGGCTGCAATTCTTAGTGAGGTCTCAAGGTGTTCATCAGAGATTTTTTGATGAAATTTTATTCTTTCTGTACTTCATCCTCAAAAACAGTTGTTCACCAATGGATATACTGCCAAAAAGTGATGACATGAGTAAGGAGTGACTGTGAAGTGATGGATATTGCTCTCTAATAAGACAGGGATTATGAAAATCTGGATTATGAAAGTCTTCACCAGCAAAGGCTCTAGCCACACCTCCCAAGCTGCAGAAAGCAAAGGTAAGAAATGGGAGAAGAAAGATCTGCCTGCTGTAAGTGAAGATCAGATGTGAGACCATCTAAAGAAACTGAAGGTGCATGACTCCATGGGACATGATGAGATCCATCTATAGGTCCTGAGGGAACTGGTGGATCAGGTTGCCAAGCCATTATCCATCATATCTGAAAGGTTATGGCAGTCTGATGAAGTTCCTATTGGAACTTTATAATCTCCATTTTCAAGAAAGGAAAAGAAAAAGATAGAGGGAACTGCAGGCCAGTCAGTCTCACCTCTGTGTCTGGCAAAATCATGGAGCAGATCCTCCTGAAGGCCCTACTAAGGCACATAGAAAATAACGACAAGGTTATTGGTGGTAACCAGCATGGCTTCACCAAGGGCAAATCATGCCTGACAAAATTGATGTCCTTTTATGATGGAGTTACAGCATTAGTGGATGAAGGAAGAGCAACAGATATCATCTACTCAGACAGTTTGACACTGTCCCGCACAACATCCTGGTTGTCAAATTGGAGAAAAATGGATTTGATGGATAGACCACTCTCTGGATAAGGAATTGGCTGGATGGTTACACTGAGAGAGTTGCAGTCAATATCTCAGTGTCCAAATGGAGACCAGTGACAAGAGGCATTCCTCAGGTATCAGTTCTTTTATCAGTGTTTTTTAACATCTTTGTAGGTGCCAGGCTGGATCGCTCTGAGGGGCTCTGAGCAGCCAGGTCTAGTGGAGGTGTCCCAGCCTGCAGCAGAGGGGTTGGAACTAGGTATCTTAAAGGTTCCTTCCAAACCAAAACATTCTATGATTCTATGATTCTATGAAAGTCTGGTAAAGGGACATGGTCAGATTTTTGAGTTGAATATCTGTTTGCAACTCTGTATGTTGCATTAGAAAACTTGCAGGTAATGTATTTATATCTGCTGAAAATGGTGTTGTAACAATAAATCAATGATTTTTTTTTTTAGTCTTAAAACCTATTTTCAAATTCCTTTATCAAAAGTGAAAGCACAGTTGAGTATTCTCTGCTCAGAGTACTATGAATAGCCAATGTATCAAAATGCTTAGAATTATTTGCCATCCCTTGAGTCAGCACTGCACAGCATTGCCCTCCCCATGCCTTGGTTTCTGTCAGGTGTTAATAGCCCACACACAGTTTGTCTATTACTGAGGGATGGGTGTGTGCCCAGGGACGCTCCATGGAGAAGAGCAGCCACTTTTATAGTGCAGGGCAGGGGTTGGGCTGCATTTTCAGTTGTGCTGGTCGCATACATCCTGTGGGCTGTGGGTTGGACATGCCCGGTATTTCCTTTTTCTGGATTCATTTCATATGCTTCCATGAGATGAGTAAGGACTTTCAGCCACATCAGAACCTTTACTCTGCTCAAAGTCCAACCCTGTGAGTAGCTTTTCTTGCAGATTTTGAAGTCACAGATTCCAAGTTGGAAAGAAAATGGAATGAAAATAAAAGGTAGATTGATAGGGAAAATGGGAAAACAACTCAATTCTACAATATCAAGTGTTTTTATTCTTCTACTCCTTGCTACACTTTTACCATATGGAATGTGCATTCCAAATGAGAGAATTTAATTATACAGAACAGAAGCGCATATTGCAAAATTAATATATTTGTATTTATTCAAGGATTGATATGAAATAGATCTTGAAACTGAGTATCTATTCAGAATGTCATTTAACTATTCAGACATTTCCACGGTTCCTTACTGTCACTTTATTATCAACATTTTTAAAATATTATTCAACATTTTAAAATATTTCAATATTTTTTTAAATTCCTATAAATAAAAATTAATCATATGATTTTATAATCACTAATATAGAATTATTTAGAATGTTGCTTTTTATATTAGACATCCTTTTGTTATTGTTTTCTCTTGGTAATTGATTATTATATCCTGATGTATATGGATAAGGAACCTCCTAAAGCAAGCTGAGTACAGATGCAAAATCTTCTTTTTGCATCAGAAGATGTGTTTAAATAAAATATTTTTCTTCACAATCCAGAATTTCCAGTGATATGTCCCTGTTTCTGTTTTCTGATATAAAAAATTTATCTGTACTGTGCTGCATACATGAAATGTGCACAAAATAGGCCATCTTCACTAAAGCAGCCCTGGGTCATAAAACATGTTAAATAAAACTACTCTAAGTTTCAATAAAGAAATAATCACATATTTAAATAAATAACATGTAAAGACAGCTGTTTGATCAAGGAATAGTCTCCAGTAACAACATGAGCATTAAAAGAGTTGGAATGTTGTTAGATGGATCTCAGTAGCAGCTGTAGGGTGAAAAGAGAATGACCCATAGGTAATGTAGCATTCTGTTAAGAACCAAAGGAGCACAGAGAATGGTCTCCATGCTCCATCCTTCTCCCTCTTCGTGTACATAGAGTAAGTTCTCTAACAAATGTGCATCTGTAACACGTACTGTCAAGGGACATTGTTACAAGGGCAGCAGTCTGCTTTCTGCTTGCTGGAAGGAAACTGCATGACAAATGCTTTTCTGCACACGAATTAGCAGAAAACTCCCCAAAATCTTTGTGCTGAGTGAGCATAAAGATGAACAATCAGACAAAAAATGTACTCCAGTCATGGCAAATCTGAAGAAATTTAGATATAAATATTTCATTTATTTCAGTTACAGTCAAATATTGCCAGCTGTATGACTCCTCTTCTGCAATAAGGCTTTATGAATGTGTATGCTTTTTTTGAGCATATGACTTTGTCATCCATAACATAGAGTGATGTAGAATAATGCTTTTTAGATTGGGAACATTTTTGTTATTGGATTCTCTGAGTAATTATTATATCCTCATGTATACAAAAAGGAACCTCCTAAATCAAGTGATTACAGGGCATGCTCAACCCATCTGACAGCATAATTTCCACTAGAAGTTATGAACAAAAGCAAAATCTTATGCTCACATTTGAAACAACATTTGTAAGAATTGAAGTTTCTAATAAAAGTAATTAAAAGGTGTGTATACAGAAAACAGCAAATGGTAGGCATTTAATTTATTGTAATGAACATGTTAGCAAAGAATCAACATGAATGTGTGAAAATAAGACAAGATATTACTATAATATGTACTTGTGAATCTCATTCTATCTATACCAAAAATCTAATCAAACTACCTGGTGTAACAGATGCCCAGTAAACTAGGCTTTGCTGTTAAATTTGAAATTATCTGTTAATAATCTGTTGTGGTCTCTTTTGCTATCTGAGCTAGTTAGCCACATGTAGCCCATGTACTTTCTGGTCCTGTTCTTCACTTTCCATTCTGTTCTTCTTATGCCATACTCTGGCATCATTGTCCTCTCTCTCTCTTTTTGTTTAACTTTCTTATAGTTGCAACTTTTGTAGGTAGAAGCTTTTATTTTATATTGTTATAGCAGCTTTTTCAGAATAGGTATAACTGGTCGTTTGAGTACCACCATAGGTAGCAATATGTGATGTATTTTATTGTTTCATACTGAAAAAAAAATGGAGTGAGCTACATACATTCCTTTGTCATTTGTAATAACTAAGTGGAAACTGGGAGTAGAATTCTTTAGTCTATAATGAGTGATAGGAGACACTGTTTCTATTATCATCTGCAATGTGCAATGACTATAACAAACTTACTTGTTCTGTGTACTGATCTGCCTCTGTTCACATGTTTCTTGTGCATACAGTTGTGCACAAGCAAAGTCTGAAGGCCAAATTTCTTGGGTTTCTGTAGCACTAAAAAAATCTAGTAATAACACCTCCATGTCTTTACCAATCTTACTACTTTCCTTATTACAAATTCTCCATGTAATATGAATAAGCAAATACATTTAATATTGAGGAAAATTATGACGGAAAGTAAGATTTTACTTACTGACTCATCTGTAGTGGTATATCGCCTTTGACAGTGAGCGTTACTAGTACCTCTAGTAGCAGTTAAAAAGTACATGAATGGAAAAAAACAATAACAGACAGCAAATAACTTTCTGTCTCTATTGATGTGAATTAATTTCACAGTGTGGATTGACTGATCACAGCTTCTGCACTCTCCTGAGCAATTTAGAAATAAATCAACTAGAAAGCATTCCTGTTCTGTCCTTCAGTTATTTATTTATTTGTTTAAGCCTCTGGATCATACAGTGCAATTCAGTAATCATGGAGGTACTTCTTTTCTGGAAACACTGGTCTTTGGATGCTGATTTTTCAACAGTTCATTCCAGTTCATGAAGGTTCGAGTAATAGGGAGTCTCCTTCGCAGATTTTTCCTCCATGTATGCTCTGACAAGGCCTGGATGTTTTCCATAATGGCAGTATGAATCTTGTTGTCTTCGGCTTTCACGAACTTCACGAAATCTGTGACAAACTGGTTTCGGTCTACCACATGCAGAGACTCACTTACAGACTTGTTGACAGTTACATGGAGGTTAGCATCTCTGAAGTAGTGTAACTGGAGAAGAAATATCCCTGTAACTCGGGTCATAACTGGAGTCAGAGCAAAAGTCCAGTCAGACTTCCAAAGGCTGTTCCAGTGTTTTGAGGGCTGGTACAGATGAGCCTCAATGCAGGCCACTAACATCTGCCTCTTCCCCAGGCTTTTTTTGAACACACAGCAGTTCCCTGCAGGAAAGTGGCAGTTCACATAGGCATTCAAGCCCTTGTGGAGGGCTCCTCTCCATAGCTCCGCCTCATCTAGCATTACTCTATGCAAATGGGTTTTGCTGGTTATCCCACTCAAATGGTCAAACTCAAAGGAGAATTTATCTTGAGGGTAAAAGAAGCGGTTTCCCCCTAAGTCATTGTACTGAGTCAGTAACACAGTGTTCCCATTTACAAAGACAGGGGTGAAGTTGTTCTTATTGTGACGGGCCCCAGTGTGGGCAGCCTCCTGCTTCACCAGCTCATCATCTTGGAGCAGATCACAGAGATCTTGGACAACCTGCCTGAACTCCCCTGGAGGGGACTGGCGCAGCAGTCTGCAAATTAGGGACACTTTCTCTGACTCATGCAGCCCCTGCTCCACACTCATGATGGGGCCAGGGCTAAGAGAAAGATGGAAGATGACAGGTGAGGGGAGGAGATGCTGAGGGAACTGCCACAAGATAGTGGGAAGGGGGAGAAGTGTTGGAGTTCCAGAACTCCACAGCTTGTGACCTCACACATCTGAGCTAGTGTCAGTGGGGTCTGAGTGTGGGGAAGGAGCAAAGAGGGTGCTGGAACCCCAGCAGAGGAGCTGGGGTGTGAGGGAAGGAAAAAGGCCCCACTGGGAGCGGAGCATGCTGAGGTGATGGCCTGCCAAATGCTAGCAATGCCATGAAAGTGAAGAAAAAGGAGCTGGCAACGTGGAGCCACCATGGAGGAGAACAGATATCCTCCTCCACCTCCTTCAGCTCTGCCTCCTCTTCTTCCTCATCCTCCTCCTCCTCTTGGTCTTCCCTATGACACATGCCACTGTATAACTTTTTCCTGATGTGAGTATGCACCAAGGCCTGGGTCAGGCTTGGGCCTGCATGGGACCACATGGCTGAAGTGCAAGAGGACCTGAGCCTGCAAGGATGGTCTGCTTAGGGTGTGCTAGTTTGGGCTAGTTAGGCCAGTAGGGTGGGCACAGTGCCTCACTGCTGCTCCTTGTGGACACTCCTTTTCCTGCTGTCCCCCCTCTATCTCTCCACTTCTCCCTTCTCTCCCTCAAGGTCTTTCTTCACCCTGACTACTCTTCATCTTCCTGCAGAATCTCCCCATGTCTTTCTCTGGCTCTTTTCTGTCCCCTTTGCCCCCGGGTTTCACTGAGTGCAGAGCACAGATGTATTTCTGTGCTCCTCAGAGACTGCTGTATTATCAGAAGTCAGAAAACAAGGGGGTTTGATTACGAGAAGAAAAACATGCAAGCATTTTAGGTTTAAAATATTGTCTCACCTTGTTGAAATAGTGGCAGAGGTCAGAGTTCTCCTTAACTTGGTCTCTTGTACGTGGTTTTTGAACATCATTCAGGATGACTTCATGAATGGGAAGATTGATTTAGATAGCACCGTTAAACTACTTGAAAAACTGCATATGCCTTTTAATCTCGCCCATGTGAAACATGTTTTCAAGGTGAGGAATATGTAGATTCAGCGATCAGATACATTTAGAAGGTCAGTTACATAAGGGTATTATATAAGCTGTGCTTTTAAATCATTTTTTAAAATTTAGTTTATTTTGTGAAATTAATTTCATGCTCATAGAGTGTGCAAAATCGGCAAATAATTTGCCATATCCAGATCCTTTGTTTCTGTATAAAACAGATAACTGAGTTGTTGCATGACCACTACCATTTCTGGTGTTGAGCGATAAAAATAAATAAATATGTAGGCCCTGATTCCCAACTGTATTGTAACAAGGTCTCAGTGGAGAACAATGTAAATATTCTGACTTCAACCCATAGAACTGCTTTTGTGATTGAGCTAATGAGTGCAGCCATGCCTGACTAATGCTGTTCAGAGGCATTAGAGAGATTGCTATCAACAATATGAAGGTATCTGATCTGTTCCAGCTTCAAGTCAACGTCAATCCAGCATACTTACTTACTCAGTTTTCCAACATACCTCTCTTGTGAAGCATTAAAGAGATATGCTTTGATATCCCATACATCCATAGCACTCTCGCTCCTGGGGAAGGATGTAGCCTTGAGATACAGCAATGATCACGGGTTTTCTAAGTATGCAAAATCAAACAGCTAGAAATAAGCCTTAATAATAGGGTAATTTAATTTAACTATTATCAGGTTCATGTGTTCCCACTGAGAAAAAACTGTAAAATGGAGTGCCTTTGGATACATTGGAATTTCATGTTCTTCAGGTCCATCCTATTAATTAATCAAAAATTATATAAATTTTTCTTCTATCTCTTTTTTTTTTTTTTTCAAACCAAAATAGTCATTTGGTAAACCTGTTTTCCTAAGGAAATGAAACTCAGTGACGATTTATACATATGATATCTATGTGATAGTTTTGTAATCAGTTTTCTAATTCTGTCTGGATTTGATAGAGGAGAATTAGCTCTGGGAATGCCAAAAGTTTTAGGTCTTGTCATACTGCAGGGAAGGCAGGGAGATGGAAAGCACTAGTATTTCCTCATTCTATCTTGTTTTGTTGTTCTCTCTAGCCCAGGTGAAAATAGCAGCGTGGGCGCAGTCCTTGCTAACCATGGGGTTGTCCCCATGATTTTTGAATTTTTCACTGCATTGAGACAATTGCTAAACTCGAGAATTTCATGAGAACTTGAAACTATTTCTCATAATTGTCTGTTATTTTCCATTAGAAATCCACCTTATTTCTGACAGAAATCTGAGATATTTGATGAACTGTGGGTAGAGAATAATTATTTGGGGAAGTGATCCGCATCGAATAAGCTTGATCTAGCTATAGATACTCAAAAGTGTATACTCAACATACAATGTATTTGACAACTTGATCTAGTAGTTCTTAGCAGTGCTGTTAGGTATTCTTTATTTTCTGAGATATTTGGCTATTTTCAATAATTTTGGAACTCAAATTGTTCATCACTCTAACAGGATGTAAAATGCAAAATCTGGAAGGAATTTTTTCTGCCATTATTTTCACTAACTACACATTGATAATAAAATGACTATACATAACAAAAATCTATTTTGTAAGAAACATAGTTTTTAAAGAACAATTTACTTTGATTTATATTCTCTATACATTTACTTTACTGTAATGCTCCTTTGGGCGATATCAGAATTATGAACATAAAAGATTTTAAAGGAATGATAAATTTTAATGTACTTCTCAAAACTAAACCTTTGCCAAGATACTTTTTTTTCTGAAAAGATGTGATGTGCCTTAATGAAAATAATAATAATAATAAAAATCTGTCAATAAAAAAATTATAACTATCGTTTTTTTTTTTTTTTTTAACATTTTGATGAGATTTTCATAACTGTAATTTCAAAAATACCCCTGGGTAGTGTAGTTATCTACATTTCAGAAAGACAACGAAATAGAAAATTTAATTTTCTGGCCAGTTTCACTTTGTGCCAGTAGCTGAGAGAAGGTCTCCTGAGTCTTTGTGGATTCTTAATTTCTAAATGAGTTGGTATTTCCTTTTTCTGATTAACAGTTATGAGTAAATTTGCAGTTTCCTTAAAGATGTTAAAAAAATAGTTGAATGATATCAACCCAAGACTTGGGATTTTTCAAGCAGTAATAAAAAGCATATTATTAGTTTCCTACTGAATTATTATCTTGATTGTTACAATTTTTTTTTTTTTTTTACAAACTCAAAGCAAATGCTTCACTATTGTTACGTAATTTTTTTGAAATTTTCTTTTTAGCTTGTATTGTGTTCTTCTTTGTTGTTGTACTTGCACAGCCATCTCTCAGTGGGAACTCTACTGCATAGGAAAAAACTGGCAATGTAGCATCGGGCCTTTAGATTCTATGGTGTCTCTTCAAAACTAATCTAATCAGTAGTAATCAGAAGCTTTCATCAAACAGTACCAGAGTTCCACTTAGACATCTTTTATTTATGGACACTTTTGGGGAGGCTCTGCAAATCATAGCAGGTGTCATTATTAGGTGATGAAATCCAGCCTCCTTGGTAGTCTCATCTGAAGGAGCCAAAAGTTACAAATTTTAATTAGCCTACAGTGGTAAAAAAAAAAAAAAAAAAAAAAAAAAAAAAGTATATGATTTTTTGGCTATTTTTTTGAGTAAATTTCCAAAGTTTGTCTTAATTTAACAATAACAAATTTAACACATGCAAGCTAAACTGATGTAAATGCATTTCATATGCACAGTTACATATTTTGGTAGAAATTTTTAAAGGATACATTACATGAAAATTTGGTTCTTATTTCATTTTTCAGATCACAACTTGATGTACATTGTATGTATATTTAAAATACTATACTTACAATTTGGTTCAGTTTTAACACAGAAGGACAAATCTAAACATTGCAAATAAAAGAATATAATTTGATAATGTATTGTAGCCACTGTTGCCCTAAGCTTTCTCTATTGTTGTAATTCTTATAATATTATAACAGACTGGTTTATCTGTATCTTTTTATTATTGTATATCTTTGTGTTGACTGTTTTTATTTTTGTTTTCAGAAAACAGTCGACAAGCGGAAGATACATACTATTAACATGGAAGACTTCAGAGCAATTTATCGAGCTATTGTACACAGAAATGAATTTCATGAAATTTTCTGTGCTTACTCTCAAAACCGCAAATTTCTTGCTGACACCGAGCTCATTGAATTTCTCAAAAAAGAACAATTTAAAACTGAAGATGCTGAAATAACTGCCTTAGAAGTTATTTTGAAGTATGAACCCATTGATGAAGGTATGCATAGTTGAAGTATTTGATTTCTATCTCTAATTTTTTGTGCTTTTCATAGACAGTTTATACTGCTGAATACTCACCTGACTATGCAAACTGGACATTTTAAAAAAAAGTAATGTAAGCAAGAATATTATGTCTCTTGTATAATATCATTTGTAAGCACATGTATCAAATATAAGTTTGTTTTGAATGATCTGATCAGAAAGTTAATAGCTGTAAAGTGGTTAAAAGAACAAGAATCTTTACTCAGTTAGTAAACACATTTGTAAATATAATTATATATATTTTTTAAAATTTCTGATTTACATTAGAGATTTAAGCCAAATTTTTGTTTTTCTTTAACTGTGAAAAAATTGTTTATCCTGTTATTGGAAATAATACTGCTGAGTGAAATAATAGCTGTCTTGTTCATGCTTCTTTGACTGGACAAATACTCCCACTCAAACATATTTAGTAGAAAGTTCCAGATATGATTGACACGATAGTTGATTCATACGGTGTCGTGATATACCGTTTTGTGCAACTGTCATTCTGAATTTGGTGTAGCATATTCTTCATCAAGATGATCTGTTAGACTCATCTGCCAGCCTTGTCCTGTATTTTCGAAAAGAGAAAAGGGCAGATTTTGACACAAGATTGACTGGTTTGCTAATAGTAACAACATTATCTGATAAACTTAGTAGGCCTGGTATGTCACGATGATGATAAAAGCAGTGACTAGATATATACAACATTAGTAAGTCAATTGTTAACATTTGGTCCATTGTTAACATTTGCGTTCACAGAGAGATGAATTTTCAATGTCATTGAGTGACATAACTCTAAATTATTTCTCTGCAGATCTTGTATTTTGTTCAGAAACAGTACAGAATACACTGCTCTTCTATTTTTATTATACAATTTAAATTTCTAATGACAAAATGCTGCATTAACAGATTTGTGTGCGTGTACGCTGAAGTTTGCATTTTTGACTGAAGGACTCATTTATGAAAGTGATCATAGAAATGGTGAATATGTGAATCATCTGACAGTTAACTCTTACTAACAGTGAAATGTCAGTTTTGTTGCATACAAACATTCAGACATCTCTCCATTCTATTATTAATTTCATATAGAAGTTTTGACTCATTAACTGATATTAAAGAAACCATGTTATGCCAACCAAATGGCCAAAGGGGCTTTATCTTTCTTAGGTTTAGTATAGTTTTCTTTAATTATTATTTGTTTCTCAAAATTCAAATTTTGCATGAATTTGATCATTGAGACATTGGTACATTTGTCAGATAAAGAATTTAAGTAATCTGGAATGTCTTTATTAATTAAAAAAAAATTAGGCCATAAGCTCCTTAGGTGTGTTTGTATGTGCCACCTACACTCCATTTATATAAAAACAATATTTTAGACAGATTTGCCCAACATTTTATGAAAGCTGAATTTCATTATTTCTTTCCACAAAGAAGTTGTAAATTAAGAAAGTAGGAGGAGATGAACTCTAAAAAATATAGGCATATAATATACGTCTTTCAAAAAATGAAATCATGCACTGGCCATAATTCCTGTGATATATCTGTATTTTTCTATATAGCAGTGCTGAAATTTGCCTTAATTGGGCTGACAACAAGAGAAAAACAAACTACTTTTTACAACAGTTTTCACTGGAAAAAAAAGAATATTAGCAATAAATTGTGTTTCAGTCTATCTGAAAAGGGAAGACAAGAAAAAAGCATTGAACTTTGTAAACAAGAAGCATCTACAAGAAGACAGAAATCTTCCCCTGCTTTCACTTTTTATTTCTACACCAAATGGATATGTGTTTACTAAGTACTGCTAATGGAGAAAAAGATTGAGATTCCACTAGGGAGATGCATAAGGCCTTGATGAAAGCATCTTTTCCCTGTGGAAAGTTTATGAAGATGTATTCCCATTTCTTTTAATATAGAAAAAGAAAGTATCTGTAAATGCCCAGAAAATAGTATGGCTGTGCTATTTATCAGAACTTAAAAAGCATTGTACTTGCTTTCTTAACCAATTTTGATATCTTCATCAGACAAAGATAAGAGTGGGTTCTAATGAAATCCAGTAGGTTTCCTTCACTGGTAAGAGAGTTATGAACTAATAGTATGAACTAACAGTAGTAATAGCAACAATTTAAGCCCTCTTCTATCTTAGACTCTAAAAACTGTGCCCTTTTTTACTAAACAAGAGGTCTTCTCTGAAAAATTATTTTAGCAGATGATATGCTGTTCATGATCACGTGATGCTCTTTTGCATCTACACTTACAGAACTATTAGTGCAAAGTCACTTTTTCACTGCTTACCAATTTCGATTTACAAAGTTGCAATGAATTTTGATAGCTCTCCAGAAATAGGACTTTAGTTGTATGCAGGTCAAAGATAGCAGCTATAGATCCCTGAGAAAAGAGTTGTAAATGAATGTAATGCAAGGTTTTGTAATAAGATATATAAAAATGCACGTATTTTTTGTCCAATGATGAGATAAATGAAATGAACTCTGAAGCCAAGGATCTTGTATGCTGGCTATCAAAGTAATACATATTTACCTTACAAAGTAATGATTCTAATTTAAAGGGACTATATTAATGCATTTATGTAAACATATGTTGTCTTCAAGAAAAAACTACAACCATCTTTTATTTATTTATAACAAGAGTAACCCAAAATAATATAAAAGATAGTGAAGAAACTTGGAAACTCAGTTGTTAGCATAACGTACTGTCTGATTACTTATTGCTTAAGCATCACTATCCAACTATGGTGACAAAAGTAAGTTTATTTTGCAGTCAGAACTGGGAAAAAAATCCCTGACTAATTCAAACTAGGCTGTGCTTTGAATCAAAACTGACATCTGAGATTATATCATTTGCAAAAGAGTTACATTTGAAGCATAACATTAGAGCAACAGTTGGCAATATAATGGATCTGTTTGTCATTAATTCAGTTAAATAACAAAATAAATGGGATGACTATCACTGGTATGAAGGCAATTAGCATGATTTGTTATAGATGCAGTAATATAATGAGCTTGATTTCAAATTCATCTTTGTGGGCAGTAATTTATATTGTTAAGATGATATTTTTTTATTTCGAATACTTCCAATCAAAACATCATTTTATCATTAGCTATTTGGGATTTTCCACCACTTAAGATGCTTGATGTTAAGAATCATAGTTTCTGCAAGATTATGAATAACGTTTTAAAGAAAAATTCCATTATTTTCTACTGAATAAAAAATCTGTTTGTGCACTGATGAGCATGTTACTTTCCAAAATTAAACACCAACTGTTTTATTTTATATTTACTTAGGACTGTTGCAAACTTTTTTTTCTAAAATCCACAGGAGTAGAAAAACATAAGAAGACACTAATTTACTCTCATAATTTAGAACCACATCAACACCAGAACTGTACAAATCTGACATTTGTGTACATATTGCTTTTTATAAATTTTAAAATTGCAGAGAAGTGTTGGGCTGTAAAATATTTAGCAATGTTCTGAATTATTTACTAAAAATTATGAAAAATACACGGATATAACTAACAGCTTAGCTTCACACCAGATTTTTTTCCTTTCTTTTTTTCTTTTTTGAACAGTTAGGAAAAGAAGACAATTGTCATTTGAAGGGTTTATAAGATACCTGAATTCAGAAGACTGTACAGTATTCAGAAAAGAGCACCGGACTGTCTACCAAGATATGAACCACCCATTATGTGACTATTTTATTTCATCTTCTCACAATACCTATTTGGTATCTGACCAGCTAATAGGACCCAGCGATTTAAATGGATATATCAGGTATTCAGATGTAGGGTTTTTTTTGTTTGTTTGTTTTTAACCAATATTGTAAATGTTCTCTGGCTTTTCAAAAGTAACTCACAGGTAATGCTTTTGGCAATAGCCATTGTGGATGCAAGCGGAAAACAAGAGTCTTATTTTATTTTGTGTGTAATCTTTCCAATATATTTACCAAACCACTTGATAATAGGCTGGAAATAATCTATTGTTTCACCTACAGCACATAACATTCTCTTCATAGCAAAATAAATCTATAGCATGCAGCACAGTATATGATTTAATCAGTTTTTATTCTCAACATACCATGAAAAAATTACAAATAAAAATAAAATTCCTGGGCCAACTCAGTTCTGATCAGAATACAGGACATAAGTGCACACTATGTTGCTGTGTGTCAAGATTATCTGTGATTAGTGTATATTGCAATGCAGTCAATTTGGAAACAGCAATGAAATGGGACAAAGGTCTTATGTGGGCATTATAGTAGCCAAGGGAGAGAAGAAACTGTTCAGTTGTGCAGCATATGACTCCAAGAGCAGAAGGAAACAAGTATTCCTTATGACCAAGATGCATTTAGCAGAAATAAGCAGTCGGAGAAAAAGGCTTTTACATCTGTCATGATTTTGGCTGGTATAATTAAAAGTCCTGTGAAATTTTTTGTTTGGTTGCTTTCTAGATATTCTCTAATGGCTTGCAGTCATCACAACTATTTCTAGCAGAATTTAAAATTATATAAAGTAAAAACTGTGCTGCTTAAAATAATTGCAAACATGATATAAAACCTTTTCATTTCCTGTTTTTCTATGGGTATTAAAAATATTGGAAAATATCTGTCTAGATGCATCTTTAAGATATGGTTAACATGTAAAGGACAGGACTTAAAGGACAGAATAAAATAAGGTAAAATAATGTTCATAGAATCACAGGATCATAGAATGGCTTAGTTGAAAGAGACCACAATAATCATCGAGTTTCAACCCCCCCTGCTATGTGCAGGATTGCCAGCCACTAGACCAGGCTGCCCAGAGCCACATCCAGCCTGACCTAGAATGCCTCCAGGGATGGGGCATCCACAACCTCTCTGGGCAAACTGTTCCAGTGTGTCACCACCTTCTGAGTGAAAAAATTCCTCCTTATATTTAACCTAAACCTCCCCTGTCTCAGTTTAAAACCATTTCCCCTTGTCCTATCACTATCCATTCATGTCAACAGCTGTTCCTCCTCCTGTTGATACAATTCCCTTCAAATATCGGAAGGCCACAATGAGGCTTCCCCAGAGCCTTCTCTTCTCCAAGCTAACCAAGCCCAGTTCCCTCAACCTTTCCTCACAGGAGAGGTGCTCCAGTCCTCTGATCATCTTAGTGGCCCTCCTCTGGACCCGTTCCAAGAGTTCTGCATTTTTCTTGTGCTGAAGGTCTCAGGCCTGGCCGCAGTACTCCAGATGGGGCCTCACAAGACCTGAGTAGAGGGGGACAATCACCTCCTTCTCCCTGCTGCCTGACCCTTTTTTTTAATGCAGACCAGAATATAGTTGACCTTCCGGGCTGCAAGCGCACACTGCTGGCTCATGTCCAGCTTCTCATCTACCAGGACCCCCAAGTCCTTCTCAGCAGGGCTGCTCTCAAGGAAGCCTTCTCACAGTCTGTATAAATACCTCGGATTGCCCCAGCCTAATTGTAACACCCTGCACTTGGTCTTGTTGAACCTCATTATGTTCACATGGGCCCACTTCTCCAGCCTGTCTAGCTCCCTCTGGATTGCTTCCCTTCCCTCCAGTGTATCGATTGCACCACACAGCTTGGTGTCATCTGCAAACTTGCAGATTGTGCATTCGATTCCATCGTCTATGTCATTGATAAACATATTGAAGAGCACTGGTCCCAAGACTGACCCTTGGGGGACATCACTTGTGACCAGCTTCTACCCTGACACAGAACCATTCATCACAACCCTTTGGCTGCGACCAGCCAACCATTTCTTTAATCCATCGAACAGTCCATCTTTCAAATCTCTACTTCTCCAATTTATAGAGAAGGATGTGGTGAGGGACCATGTCAAAGGCTTTGCAGAAGTCCAAGTAGATGACATCTGTCTTTCCTCTGTTCACTAATGCCACCACTTCATCATAGAAAGCCACCAGATCAGGCAAGATCTGCCCTTGGTAAATTCATGCTGGCTGTCTCAGATAACCTCTAGTATGTGCCTTAACATGGTAACTAGGAGAATCGCCTCCATGATCTTTCCAGGCACAGAGGTTCAAGAAATGCTTAATTACAAAGGCTGGCCTGAAAGTAATGTCTTTTTTTTTTTTTTTTTTAATGTTGGCCCACAATCTGTCAGAGACAGATGTTGATGGTATGGCAGTAGAGGTTGAATCTTCCCATCAGTATTCCGTCACAATTTGTTGTCATGTGACAGATGGCAGCAGAAGGACAGTCTGACAAAATGGTGCCTGACATGGAAGAGCATATGAAGCAAAAGTGTGTCATTCAATTCCTCCAAGCAGAAAAAATAACACCCACTGACATTCACAGATGCTTGCTGAACGATTATGGAGATCGTTGTGGATGTGGATGTGAGGTGTGTGACCCTTGCTTTTCAGCAGTAGCAGCAGTGACATGAAAGACAAGCCACGTTCTGGATGGCCATGCACGTCTGTCACATCACTAAATGAAGAGCACCTCAATCAGCTCATTTGCATGAATCTTCTGATTATGACCAGGGAACTGTGTATGAAGCTGAGTATTGGTTTCAAGGTGTAGGAAAATGATGGTGGCAATGTTGGAATATCCCAGTTTGTGCCAGATGGTTCCCATGAATGCTCACACAGGAACGAAAAGAAGACCATATGCAAGTTTGTCAGGACCTATTGAACCAATACAAGACATTACTGATGATGGGAGGCGTAAACACTGTGAGCCAGAGTCAAAACAGTAGTCTGTGAAGTGGCAACATGTGATTTCTCAATTGAAGAAAAAGTTAAAGACAGCCCTCAGTGGCTAAAGTGGTATACACTGATTTTTGGGATAGGAAAGGAGTGACTCTTCAGGAATTCCTGGAATCTGGAGGAACCATCAACTCTGACCACCACACCAGAATGTTGACAGAGATGATGGCCTGGACTTCTAGAGTCAGGCTAGAGAAGAAGTCAATCTTTCTCTTGCAAGATGATAATGGTAGGCTCCATACCAGTTGGAAGATCATTGAGTGTGTTGTCAATCTTGTTTGGTCTGTCCTACTACACCCACCATATAGTCTGGATTTGGCACCTTCTGACTTTCATCTGTTTGAACCAATGAAAGACTGATTATGTGGGCAACATTTTGCTAGCAACAACTTTGAAACATCTGCTGGTGTAGATTTTTACAAGTGTGGCGTGCAGGCTCTTGTTCATCAGTGGCACAAATGCACAGCAAATTATGGTGTCTATGCTGAAAAAATCATGTTTAACAGTTGAGAATTTGCTCTATCAGATAGTGTGTTTGTATTCTTTGTCATAACTTCCATGGAAATAAATAGGAGGCATTACTTTTGGAGCTACCTACATAGTTGCAAGGCAAATGTTAGAAACCTAAGTGATTTAAGGGGAACAATTAACCTACTATAAATTGAAGCAGTAAATTTAAGGCATCCATGAAACTTTAGCCCTATCTCTTAGAAATTAAGTCCGAGGGAAAACAGCTAAAGAATATAACAAAGAAGCAGAACCTGATTCTTTAGGTGTGATGGTAATATACTAATCCTTTTAAGTATGACAACTCTTAAACTTTCAGACACATCATGGAATAGTAATAACAAAAAAAAAGTCCTCTCAAGTGTTTCTTATTCTATTCTAAGCATACATTTACCAACATTCCGAAGTCTTTGCTTTAAAATGTTGACTCTCTTTTTCAGTCTCTTAATGAAGGATATTCACATAATCTATCTTCCTCCTTAGTACACTAATAAATTTTATTACCTAATATGCCTAAGATGAACAGCAGAAAATAGAGCTCGGTCTTACATCTTTATAACTTCCTAAGATTTATCAGTTATGATTATAGACTAGTATTTTTGTATTTTATGTGCTTGTAGGCAAAAATATAGTGACATAAAAAGAAATGAGGTGTTTTCCTTTTAACTGTAAATTATTTCCTTTGTTCTTTCAAAGTGCTCTGTTAAAAGGATGTCGTTGTCTGGAAATTGACTGCTGGGATGGCTCAAACAATGATCCTGTTGTGTATCATGGTCACACCTTAACAAGCAAACTTTCATTTTCTTCTGTAATTCACGCAGTAGACAAGTATGCTTTTGCGGTATGTACATATACATTAGTTAAAATGCTATGATGTTTTAATAAAGCCTACAAATATACTGTTATCTTGAGATTCTCAGAGGTAAAAAAAAAACTCACAAAACTGAGACAGTCTTTGTAGAATGAACATTGCTAAAATAAATTACAGTAAAACTGTAAAATGTTTATTAATTTTGCAGTTTCTTAGATGGAATTCTTACCTAAGATCATTTAGTCAAGGACTGAAAATGAATTGAACAACTATTTCAGAATCTGTCTAATGTTTTACTTTCCTACTTTATATCTTGTCATACATTTAATTCACTTGTTCTTCTGTTGTTAACACTGTCTTATATCCTAAGCTCGATTTCACAAAATAGAGAAAATATTAGACTGGAACTTAATTTGATATTTATTCTGTTTCCATTTCCACTTTTTTTTTTTTTTTTTTTTTTTTTTTTTTGGTACTCAATCTGTTTATAGGCTTCTGACAAAACTTCTACTGAAATGATGTCCTGCAAGACTGCTAATTTAACTCACATAATATATGTACATATGTATGGTCATACATTAACGTGGATTTGTATACACTCACTATATAGTCTATTCAGATTTAAGCTGGTCTTCATCAGATGTCAGATAAATCTCACCTATGTTTGCTAGTAAATAGTATATTGTATTAAAGGTATAATGTAGACTTCATTTAAGAAGTGGAGTTATAGAAAAAGATGATAAAATTATATCAAGAAATAATAGTTCCTATCAGTCTAAACTAATATGTGCTTCTGATAGTGGTCACTAGCAAATCCTCAGTGAAAAAATGTTAAAAATTGAATAAACATAGAATGATTTTTCCTTTATAAACTGACAGTTTAGATCCTACCCAAGCAAATATTTTAGCCATTAGCTGATGGCTTATGAAAATTATTTATACAATTGAAATGGACATGTCTCCTTTGAGGCATTCTCTGAATTTCACCAGATTTCCCATGTCTCGCTTGAGTACTGTGATGGGTAAGAATAGAGTCCCAAGAAAATATTGTGACATTATTAAAAACATGGCATTGCTTTTTTTTTCTTTTTAATCTTCTAGATTTGTTTCTCCTCTTAACTTCCTGAGGATGATGGTTTTTTTTTTTTTTTTTTTTTTTTTTTTTTTTTCCTCTTCTTTGGATTTAAGTTACTATTTCAACTATTCTTTCACTTTTCCATAAGTATTGAGAGCTTTACTATTCTGTAACTAACCTGAAAAAGCAAACACGTTTGAAATATTTTGCAAATACAAGGAAAATATGAATTACTAAAGGGCCTTCTGCAATATATTTTTGGGGAACTTCTTTATATTTCTTAATCATAAGAGACTTTAAATTCTATTTTTTTAGGCATCTGATTATCCAGTTGTGCTGTCTTTGGAGAATCACTGCAGCCCTAAGCAACAAGAAAGGATGGCACAATATTTACTAAATATTCTAGGTGACAAACTTCTTACTTCAACAATTGGTGACATAGCGGTGACTCAACTACCTTCTCCTGAGGTAATAATATTGTATTTTGCTCTGTGAAAGTTAGTGAAAAAAATCTTGCCTTTTTTTTTTAACTCTTCTGGAACTGATCATTTGCATCTGAATGGACTTCAGATGGTAAAAAAATAAAAAAATAAGCAACACAAAATGCAGAAAAATATTTTCTTTAAGAAATAAATCATACAGATTGATGAGAATTTTAGTCTGCAGAAAAACATTCCAGTACCACGTTGAAGCATGTATTCATAAAATACTAACACAATAACATTTTTTTTTCAGAGGTCTTTCATGTTGAGTTCACATGAATCCAATTTCTGGTGCTTTGTATATGTTAAATGTTTTATTTTATTTTATATTCAAAAGCAGCTAACTTTCCAGCGCATAAATCTGTCTTCCTTAAAGGCAGATGCTTTTTCCTGTGTTTAGACTACCACATTTTTACATAGGACTGCTTCTGTAGAGGAACCACACTATGATAATTTAATTCATATTAAGTCATAGTCTAAAGAAATTACAGTAACTTCAGTGTTGGTATTTGGTTTTTAATATGCAGTTTTATTCAGTGTTAGAATGGTTCTCAATGACAAGATGCATTATAGCTGCCCTGTTTTCATATAAAATAAAAAGCAACCTATAAACCTTAGTTGAGTTACTTGTCAAAGATTCTAGAAGTTTGGAATCTGAATTCTGAATCTGAGAGCTGTGCAAAAACCAGATTTTTGAAATTGAATTTTGGAAATTCAAAGTTATGAGCAAATTTTCAGGTTTTTCTATTAAAAAAAACTTCAAGGTTTCCACTGACCTGTACAGTCGATATTTTGAAATTAAACTGAATACATCCTCTCCTCTCCTCTCCTCTCCTCTCCTCTCCTCTCCTCTCCTCTCCTCTCCTCTCCTCTCCTCTCCTCTCCTCTCCTCTCCTCTCCTCTCCTCTCCTCTCCTTTTTTCCTCCTGTCACCTCCCCTCCCCTCCCCTCCTTTCCCCTTATTCCCTTTCCCTCCACTCCTGTCCCCTCCCATCCCCTCACTTCTCTCCTTCCCTCGCTTCTCTTCTCCTATTCTCGAATCCATTATTTGAAAGTTCTAAAAGAGGAAACAGATTGTAAATTTTAAAACAAAGTTATGCTTTAAAACAAAAAAAAAACCTATTTAAATCTATTGGCGTACCTGTTATTGGATAATTTATCTTAGTTCCTTAGACTAAAAAAAAAATCCTGAATTTTAATGTTGTTTTAGAAATGGAAACCTAAATCTACATATTTTTTGGTTGTGTTGACAAAAGTGTTCATGGAACCATTTCACTGAGTTCTGTTACTGCAAAAACACTTTCTCTTATTCTTTGTGATTCACCCTTAGGCAGTCTTTCTTATGTGGTGGCTTGAGACCCCAGGGATATGAAGTCAGAAAAGGCAATTAGATGAGGGTAGAAAATTTTAAAATTCCCATTGTACCAGTTTTTGCACTAAATGTTCTTTCAAGAACAAAATATTTTTTATGTCTTGTAACATAAATACATGCATGCAAAACAGTCATTCAGGCTTGCCACTGACATTAGCAATATGTAAGATATAGTTTTCACACTTCTTTACAGTAACTGAAACAATGATGCAAATGCAAATGTTTTGTTTCAAAACGAGGATGAAACTGTCTTAACTGTGTCAACATACACGCAGGTAGAATTTGGTAAAGTAATTGAGAAGGAAAAAACATTTTTGAAGTAAATTGTTCAAAAGATTTGCTACAGTATTATAATACTACTATATTTTCATAGCACTGTTGTCTTAAATCTATTTAGTACATCTTTATAAATTTCTCATAAACATTTTTTTTTAGATTGCAGTAAAATATTTTTATACCAGTACCCAGTCTCAATTTGCAACCTTGAAAGCACTGTAAATCATGGAATTACTGGATAGTTTATGTTACAAGGGACCTATGGGTCCATTTCACCTTGCTCCTGTGCTCAAGCAAGGACACTCACACACGGTGCTCAGGTCCGTGTCCAAATGGCTTTTGAAGATCTCCAAGGAGGAGAATCCACAACCTCTCTAGGCAACCTGTGCCAGCGCTCATTCATCTGCATAGCACAGAAATGCTTTCTAGCATTCAGAAGAAATCTCCTGTGTTCCAGTCTGTGCCCACTGGCTCTTTTCATGGTGCTGGATACCACTGACAAAAGCCTGGCTCCATCTTCTTTGCGTTCTCCTTCAGGTACTTATACACATTGATGAGATAGACCCCTCCTGAGCCAGCTCTTCTCCAGACTGAAGTCCCAGCTCTCTCAGCCTATCTCCACCTGTCCACATAAGAGAGGTGCTTCAGTCCTTTTGATCATCTTGGTGACTCTCCTTTGGGCTATTTCTACTATGGCCCTGTCTCCCTTGTACTGGGGAGTCCAGTGCTGCACAGAGGACTCCAGATGAAGCCTTGTCTATACTGAGTAAAGTGGAAGGAGCATCTCTCATTACCCACTTGCAATAATTTGCTTAATGAAGCCAAGAATTCTGTTATCAACTTGATGATAACATGATCAACCTGATGTCTACCAGGACTCCTAGGTTCTTTTCTGCAGCTGAGTGCTCCCCAGCATACACTGGTGTCTGGAGTTGTTCTTCCGCACGTGCAAGCCTTTGTACTTCAAATATAAAGGTTTGCCTAAAAACATCTCAGAACACAACTACACTCAATTTAATTGATATTCAAATATTATACATCCTCCATAGCAACCACAGAATCATTGTACTGCATCTGAATCACGGAGTCACTAAATTACATACCACAAATAATATATCTATGGGAGATGTTGCTTTCAAAATGCTTTTCAGAAGAGAATGCATACTTCAAATTTCCATAGCTTAGAGTTTTCTTATGTAATGTCTGTAGAATTTATGTCTGAAAATGTATTGATGGTTTCCACAACTGGTCCTCATTTAAATGTATGCTGTTCATATGAGATTCATGATATGTGAGATTTATTCTGCAGTAAGAATTACCTGAATAATATCAGTGTCCTCATCTGATTTTCAGAAGTCTGAATTTAATAAATCATTATGCTGAGAGCAAACAATTCACTTAGTTGTTCTGAACATTTTAAAAAAATAAGAAATTAGTATTTTATTTTGTAGTAGAAATTTGTAGTTATGGCTAAATTTGTGAACTGAGTAATAAGCTTGACTTTTGACTTGCATCTTTTTGAAGAAGCACTTTTAGTCTGTGTTGAATAGAAATAGCTTCATCACATCCTTGAAACTAGAGGCCTTGTGCATTTAAGGTCTGGGTAAGTTCATTGTCATGAAAGTGAGCCGAATGCTTGACTTATTCTTAAGTCTGCTTTATTTAAATGATATAAAAGAAATATTAAAAAATCAGAAATTATCAATTAAACACACTCCTGGTGGTAGAGATTCTTAATTGATAATACCAGTAGATTTGTCACCTACATAAGTTACTGCTCCACTTTTTTTTTTATTTTATTTTATTTTATTTTATTTTATTTTATTTTATTTTATTTTATTTTATTTTATTTTATTTTATTTTATTTTATTTTTTTCAAGACAGAAACTGGCAGGAATAGGTAAGAAACTATTTCATCTGGTACATGATTCTGTAGGAACCCAGCAGATAAAGCAGATAACCAGTTAAGCCAGGATGTAAATCACATCAGAATTGTTAATACCAGTAACAGAAGACATAGGTTTTTAAGCATGACAGTCTTCTGATTTCCAATAAAGATCTAATAACATATATTAACTGATAGGATTGCAACTGTAGTTGCTCAGACATGGGACTGATTCAACAGCATAAATAGTGCTTATTAGCATAGCTCAAATACAGTAAATGCACTTAATGAAGACAGAATATAATCTATTAGCCTGAACAACCCATCTTTAAAAAGAAATCCTAACAATAATGTGGTCAAATGAATTTCAGTTTCCTACATGAGTACTTTTACTAGCAAATTCTTAACAGATGAATACATGTAACTCTGTTATACCAAAGAAGACAGGAAAGTTTTTAATTTCTATTTTGAAACTTCCCTGTGTGAATCATCTGTATATTATCTGTATTTCTGTGCACACCTCTGTCTTTCAGTAAAAATTGAAATTAAAAAAGAAGAGATTTAAAATAAAGTAAAAATCAGAAATTTTGAAAGGAAATGGCTATACACTATAATTTATCCTACTAACTATCTTGTCTTTGCAAGGATTTACTAACAACCTGCTTGTAGGATCCGTCCAACATTTGACTCGTGTCTAACCAGTTAATCCCTCCTTCTCTTATTTCTCATAATATCTTTGGCAAGGACCTTAGCAGCAGCTTCTATCCATATCATGAGACTGAAATATTAAGTTTCTAGGGTAGAAATCCTCATTTTACAGCTATTGTTGTAACTAGTTTTGTTTATCCTGTCAAGGAGTACATGCAGCTCATGCAAATCTTCCTATTTTCACTAAATCTCAGTGTTTTTTAAGAATTCAATGCCCTATTAAATAGTGAAAATCAGATAGTTAAAAGTGCTCCTGATTTATTTATTTAACTCAGAGTTCAGACATTACTGTTGTTGGTTTCAAATATCTCAATAATTGAAATCTATAAGCCTGTCAAAAGACATCCATTCAAAATTTTAATAAGCATGATTCTATTCTAGAATCATTAAAGAATTCTGTTTGTCTGTATGTTTGTCTGTTTGTTTTAACAGTTGTACTTAGCAATAGAGTCCTGATATTTACATTCAAGATACATTTTGACAATGCCTCAAAAGTTTCTTCCATGTTAGGCTTAATGGAAGGTGTCTTATATTTGCCCTATATCAATATTTAAGCCAGTAATATAATGATTAAAATAAAAAATATATAAAGCTTTATACTGACTTTAACTTTATAACTTAGCAAGATTTTAGGAATTCAATATTGTTAATAAAGTTGATCAGAGAGGAGAGAACATGCCAAATTTCTACAGATATTCTTCTCATTTTATTTTTTGCCTTTTGTTTTTCTGAGGCTCCTAATATAAACATTAATTGCAATGGTCAGAAGGCAGTTTTGCCTGACCCATTTCAAAGTACTTTCTCTGGGAGTCTTGTTTTACTTCAGCTGTTCTGATTTATGTTGTACACTGCATTAACCAGAAGACAATTTAGAACAAGAACTAGGTTTTCTTGATTTAATTATTATTATTATTATTTTTCCCAATTGATTGCACCTGAAGGTTCTAGTTTAAGAGCCTTGAGTGACTTGATAAGGCTCTGGAGAGACCTCATTGTGGCCTTCCAGTACTTGAAGGGAGCATACAAACAGGAGTGGGAATGACTGTTTACAAGGGTGGATAGTGATGGGACAATGGGAAATGGTTTTAAACTAAGACAGAAAAGATTTAGTTTAGATATTAGGACGAAGTTTTTCACAGACGATGGTGACGCACTGGAACAGGTTGCTCATGGAGGTTGTGGATGCCCCATCCCTGGAGGCATTCAAGGCCAGGCTGGATGTGGCTCTGGGCAGCCTGGTCTGGTGGTTGGCGACCCTGCACATAGCAGGGCGGTTGAAGCTCGATGATCATTGTGGTCTTTTTCAACCCAGGCCATTCTATGATTCTATGATTCTGTAATTCTACAACCATTATGATCCAGGGAAGGTATATTATGCTTTACATATTTACATTTTTAAATATGTTTGCACTTTATAAATTCATAAATAATAAAGGTATATTTTTAAAACAATTTGTATTTTATATTTAAATTAAAAAAAATGAAATTATAGTGGATTTTCAGACTTTCAGCTCATTATTCGCTTAAAAGATTTAGACACGTTTGTACAAAAGGATCTCAAATGTTTAGCACAACTGATTGCCAATTAAAGAACTCAAATTTCACAGTCACAGATTTTGTAACCATAAGTTTGTTATAAGTACTTTTGAAGATCTGTTTGAAGCTCGAATTTAAAATGTGTGACATGTCTTTTTCAGTTCACGGTTCATTTTCAATGATTTGGGTTAACTTTTATTGGAACCTACTTATAGCCCAAGATTTAAAAAATCTCTTTTTACTACAGCATTTTCTGTAACTGTTTTTTTTTAAAGAATGTAATGACTTTTAATTGCTATTTTTATAGTAAAAAAAAAAATATGTTTTTTGTACCTGAGGATGTTTATCACTTTTCTGTAATAATAAGTAAATCAACTTAGAAATACCTTAAAACTTTATGGTCTCTTTTTATACAATCATACAAATTATGATCTTTCTTAAAGCAAATTTACATGCAGTATATCCAAGGAAAGGTTTTCTTTCTCTTACATATCAAGTCTTTTCTGATTTGTAGAAGTAAGTCTTATCCATGAACATGAAAACATAAGACCTACTGGGGACAGAACTGCTTTTAAATATTGCAATATATAAAGATAGGAAGGAAAATTCTGAAATATAAAAAATACGAGTACTCACATTAAATCTCTTCTAAAAATAGCACAGAAAAAGAATGGGTGTATCAGTAAGAAATGAAGGAAGTGTTGAATGGCATCTTTATTCTGAATCACCCATGCAGACAGACTAATCAAACCTTACACTAGCATGACATTGATAAATATTAACTATAGGATATATCATTTCACTAGTACACTGACATACTAATAATACCAGATCTGAAGTAATAGTATCAGCAATGAAGATCACAATTCAAATAAATGGAATATATATGTTGTTCCCTACATCTCTGGTATCTGTTATATAGATTTAGTTTTATATGTATGTTTGTGTCGTTCCTATTTTTCATATTGATTTAGTGGATAATTTATAATACAGTAGTTGCTACACATATAAGTTCAGTTATGCTTTATTTATTGTGAAGCAATTGCTTCTTGTTAACTCCCCCTGCACTATAACCTTCCCCTTCACTATTGTGTATGAATCATAAGGAATATTTTTGTGGACCATTTTATTCAAGAACCTAAATTTTATTATTCATTGACAGTAACAGTGCCAGTGTTATGTCCACTGTAGAATAACTATTCCTCTGTGAAGATTATTTCATAAGTGAAATTCATACTTGTATTGGAGGCATAGAGGAAAGGCATTTATTGGAAATGATAATTTTTGTGAACTTTTTCCTAAGTCCTTTGTTACAGAAGAAGGGGTCTTACTGGTGAAAAAATACCTTGTTTGTTATACAAACAGTAAAAATTTACTAGATTAGAAAAATGATATGAAAAAGATTCATTTGAATTATTCTAAATTTCTTTCAAACCTTCAGTTAATGAAAGCATGTAAGTATTAATACAAACATTCTTTGTAGCTGTTTAACAAGACAATGTTTTACCTTTCTTAAATTACTTATATTTAATATTGCTATGGTTTCTTTACTTTTTCTCTTTATTTTCCCTTCTCCCTCCCCCCCCCCCAAAAAAAAAAAAAAAATCATGAATTTGAGCACTACGTATTATGAGATAGCTTCTCATTTCATTGCAGAATTTTTTCCTATATATATGACTGGGTACTCGTTTGATTAAAAAAAAATGCTGTACAACATCATAGCAAAAGTGTATAGAGAAAAACAATAAATATCTTCATTATTAAACCTACTAAAATTCATAAGGACTTATATATTGTTTTAAAACATTATGCTGATGGAGTAAGGTCCTCTTATTGAGTAGAAAAATTCTGCTTTCAAGTTAGTAATCTCTAAAACCATAATTCACAGGTGGAGCTACTGATTATGAATGTTCTTTTATGTATTTAAACTGTATGTATAGAGATCTTTATTTTCTCTACATAAAATGATAGTCCTTTCAGTCCATATGAAATGTGCATTTAAATATGACCCATAAAATAGAAAGACTGTCTAGTCAACAAATTATCAAAGTCTATTAATTTCCATATATAGGTAAGCTCAGTACTAGGGTCCACTGTGTTCTTGATAATAATAACATAACAACAGAAGTTTTGACATACTACAGAAGTTTATGCATCAATGCACTACTCAAACAACAGTTTTTTAGCAGTTAGGCAAAAAACCAGCTTCAAATGAGCATGAGATGAATGGCTGTGAGTCTACATAAAAAAAAAAAAAAAAAGATTCAAACTTAGTAAATATATTTTCTACACCTTACCTGACCATCACCTCTGACACTTCCTTAGAATCATAGAATCATAGAACTGCTCAGGTTGGAAAAGACCTTAAAGATCATCAACTCCAACCTCAACGTAACCAAATGTACCCTAACTCTAACAACCCTCTGCTAAATCATGTCCCTGAGCACCACATCCAAATGGTTTTTAAACATATCCAGGAATGGTGACTCAACCACCTCTCTGGGGAGCCTATTCTAGTCCTTAATAGCCTATACTGTAAAAGAGTTTTTCCTGATATCCAATCTAAACTTACCCTGATGTAACTTCTGGCCATTTCCCCTTGTCCTGTTGTCCTTATCTTCAGTATTACTTATCTTCCTCAATCCTTCTCGTATCTGCATCTGTGTATTGCAGAACTTTCTGTTTTTCCTGCTGAATTCTTAGATATTCACATTCTATCCCGTACTTTGATCTCCAGTTTCTGTTTCTGTTTGTTTTACTCGCTTTTGAAACCTGTATCACTGATACCTATATTCATTATATTGTGCTCCCTCACTTCATTATACTTCACAAATAGCTAAGAAAATGCATTAAACATCATCTAAATATGAAGTTCTACAATTAGTACATACATAATTCTAGTGATTACTGCTCAACTTTTTATCTACAGGCATTAAAATTCAAAATATTGGTAAAAAATAAGAAAAGTGGAACAATTGAAGAAACTATGCTCAGGAAAGGTCAGGACAGTCATGGTGAAACAGGGGAAGTATCTGAAGAGGAAATTACATCAAGTGATGAGGAGACTGATGAAAAAGCCCCTCTTTACCCAAAGAGTGGACTATCAAAAAGAAAATCTGAAGGTATATCTTCACATCCACCTCGAAAAAAGGCAAAGGTAAAAACTTATGTAACAGCTGAATTTAGAAAACACACAGCTCTCTGTCAGCCTTTTTATGAAAAGAAGAAAAATGCTATCTCAAAATAGAGACTATATTTAAAATATAGGCTTTATTATTACTTAGAAAAATATATTTTATAGGATCTAGAGTTTTCCTGAATCGTTCCATACATTCCAAACTGGACCATGTTTTAGTATCCAACTAAAAAAGATCTTCCCTGTGCTCCCATCCTAAATTGCACTTGCATTTTTCACTTTCCAATCTTATGCTTGCCCTTGGTGATCAGTGACACAATAGGCTCAGCTGCTTTGTTGATCTCAACATTGCTATGCATGAAGGACACTTACAGTGGTTCCTGATGATGAAGGACAGTTTTATATCTATTCCATTCTATGATCTTACAGTCTATCTTGGAGAGATCCTTTGTTCTGAATTTACAAATTAAATTAATCATAGACTTCTGGTTGCACTAGTACATTTTAAAGCATTTATAATAGAAAAGTTGTTGCAGCACTTATTATGTAAAGACATAATATTAAATACTACTTCTGAAAGAGACACTATAAAAATTAGATGTCATTTTCTTTTTGATTGTCAAATTGAACTTAAACATTTTGTTAATCAAACAGTAGCTCTCTTAACGTGGAAACCCAGAAATCCATTGATTTCAAACTACTTTGTTCAGCATTTAAAGTAGGCAGAATGCACCCAGTGTCTAGACAGTTTTGCACATCACACTGTGATTTTATGAATATACATAGGCTGCTCCTCAGGACTCAACATTTTACTAAGACACAGTAAGTTCCTCAGTGTCTTTTTTTCTCTCAATGATTTGAAGTTCAAGATCTTTACTTCTTTCTCTTTCCACTTGATAAGAAGGTATACCAAGGCAAAATTCTGAGGAAGGATGGGATAGGTGAAGAAAAACTTTTCAGATAATAGGGTCATATGTATTTATAACATCATGTTACAGACCAGAACAGATATCATGTGCATCTGGTTCAATTGCAACGAGAGATGTCTGGTCACATTTCACGTGCAAAAGAGAACATTGCTTCTGGGGTCCCACAATATTGGATTGGGAGTATTTTTTCTGTGATCCAACCCTACTGTTCTGTTAGGAGAGAAGGAGAACATTCAAATCCACAGCTGAGGTACCCTGGTGACATTGTTGAATTTGACTTCATCACTTCCTTTCACTTTGAGAGAGTTGTATTATTCAACTCTATGCCAGTAGACTCCTGTTGCTCCTCATGGGACATATCTCCAGAATAAATAATGCACTTAAACTTTGCATAGTTTATGTCAGATGGGAATTTACTTTCAGAAGTTTTAATGGAATGTAAACTTTATTGACACTGTCAGCTTTTTCTGGATACTAGCACTGATAAGCTCATACCTCTGTGTTAAGTTAAATGAAGAGGTCACATAGTACCTCAGTTTAAGAGATAATAGGCTGGTAAAATTTCCAACTCACTTCCGCTGTACACAAGCCTTTGCTTTTGCTTGCTTTGGTAATAGAACAAGACTAAATAAAGACTTTGACCAGAGAAATTTCCATCTTAATTAAGAACAGAATTTGCCTATCATCAGAGCAGTTCACGGAGGAATAATCTTTGATTGATTTGTTTGACATGTTAAAATATTCTCCTGTTATGTATTTTTCGTAGTTGAGTTTGTGTTGTCAGTACAGTGTACAATGCTTTCTACTCTTTTTTATTTCTCAAAGTACTTCCTACCAGTATATCTTTTCTGGAATTTTATGTACTAAAGAATATAAGTTGGACATATATTTAACATATGTGTAATGTTAAGAGCCATGAAAAATGACTTTGGTTTATTCACCTGTCTGAAAAGCAGGGAAATATTAAAGCTGTCCAATATTATGGCAGGTAGCACTGGAAGTATCCCTGCATCCACCCCACATCTACTGTTATTATCACAAAGACAATAATCTTAACTGCCTTTGACTGGATCAACTCTTACTACCATAAATCATATCTTAAGGTCAAATACACATTAAATGTGACACATTTTCCCACACTTTATATATCTTATTTGGTCAGTTCTTCTGAATTTTTAATAATGTAATATATATTGTGATTTTTTGTGTTCTTACGTTATTTTATTCTCTGATTATTAGATGAAGAAGATACAGATTGCCATTGAGTTGTCGGACCTTGTGATTTATACCAAATCTGAGAAGTTTGTAAGCTTTGAGCATTCAATGGCTCATCAGAAGTGTTATGAAAACAATTCAATTGGAGAGGTTAAGGCACAAAAATTTGTAAAACATGCAGGTATTTTCTTTTAATTTAAACAGAAAAATTACAGTGTTGTTACGTTTCATTGCTTAGGCATTGGGAGTTAAAAAGCTTTACAGAATTTCTGCTGTCCAATTTTAGTTGGCTGTTTCTGTAGCACTGTTTTAGAAATAACTTGTCATTTTCACTGCATTTTTATATTTCATTTGGTTTTGTGAGCCAGTTTGAAATTCAGCATTATTCTAATTTCATGTAACTTTATAAGAACAAATATTAACATGGTATACAAAATGTATGAATACCTTTTGATTCATTTTTCCTACATGAAATGATTTAAAAGTTACATGAAAATGTAAGGAACAGATCTTTTTTCCGTACACAATCTGTAGCTCTCAGAGGAGTTGAGCATCAGTACTTCTGACTGCAGATGAGAGAATCCACATGAAATAAATCAACTCCATAGAAGACAGTCTGTTCTTTGGACCACATCTTTCATATGGGCCAAGGTGGATTACTGAAAACACAGTCTGTGCTGGGTTATCTCCACTTGGTACAGCCAGAACAACGTAGTCTCTGCTGTTTTAACTCCAGCTGCCTGACAACAGCCTTCGGGGAGTATTAAGAGCAGAGATCACTGACCATGAGAATGAAGTCTGCCACAGTCCATTCATTCAGGTCCAGCCCAGCTGCCATCCACTCTTGGCAGAGATGATTCAATGGTTAGTTAGGTGAATGGTGCTGAACATCATTAAAGCAAGTAGGCTTTTGCCAGCTGTCCATGCTAAAAGTCCTCTCCGGTCTGTCTAGCAACCAAGTAGTTCAACTAAAATAAGGGGAAAGGAGGAGAATGGAAAGGATCAGAATGATGATCCTGGAAGGTTAAAGCTTTCTTTTTAATCACTTGATTGGAATAGTGTAGATAGAAGTAATTCTAGATTTTCCATTTCTATGTGGTTTATGCCTTTATGGGAGATAACAATGCTAAGAGTAAGAAAATCAACTGACTTGAATAATTAAAATCTTCTGAAGAAGGCAAAGAAGATAATAAAGTGTGTTTTAGAAAAGTACTACTCACTGGTCTTGAGATGATTCATTTGACTTTTCTAAGCCTCAAAGCAGAAATCAAGTTTAAATTATTTGAAGATAGGATAGATGTGTTTCCACTAGAATAACTGAAGAATGAATGGGGCTTTAAAACCAATTTCTTGTTTTGTGTCTTTCCTATTTTACAGGGAAAATGAGAGGTTTAGTATAAAAACTGTCTACTCAGTAAATAAAAAGGTAAAGAAGATTTCCCTGAAGGAATAATTTTGGTTATTGAACCTTCAAAAAGTCTGTATGCTAGAAAAAAATATTAGCAAAGATCATTTTAAGATTTAAAAATATGTTTTTTATCATATTTCAAAGTGTCACATTTAGTAATGTAACATGCATAGAAATTGCCTTAAAATCTTGTTATTTATTTAAATAAGTTGTCTATTTTTTAAAATAATGTGCCTTACTAAGGTTTTATGATTCTGTTTCTCAGCTGATCAGTTTGTTTCACATACTTCACGTTTCATTACAAGAATCTACCCAAAAGGAACAAGAACAGGTTCTTCAAATTATAATCCTCAAGAGTTCTGGAATGTGGGTTGCCAAATGGGTATGTATATTTACTGACTGTTGCATTCAAAATTTCAGAGATTATAGAGATATAAGAGTTTTAGCTTTTTGTGAGCTACAAGTTTCATAATTTTCTTCAGTGGCATAATTTTGTATTATCTAAACTTCTCATATAGTCTACATATTCTAGTAATTTTTATATCCCAGAATCTTGGAATTCTGATAACAAAGAACTAAAAGGAATATTATTTTAAATTATTTACTAATTAATTACAGTTAAGTCATACCTAATTACATAAATAAATTTTTGCTAAATAGCTATCGGCATATCCCAAACATCTCAAATTATTATAGTTCCTTTGAACTACTGTGGTGGTTTTTTTTCCATATTAGAAACTGAGGAAAAAAGAAGTAGTAAGGACAAGATATTATTAATAAATATTATTTTGTATTATTCCCAACTGTAAGACTACACAAAAACATGATTTAATCTTCTGAAACACTGCAGCAAAAGTATATATATACAACTTTCCGCAGCTAAAACATAACTTTCTTCTCTTTCTTTGTACAACTTCCTTTTTTAATTAATAATTCTGTTATATTTCTTTGTGTCTGTCTGTGTGGAGGGTCTAAACAATATTTTATATTTTACTGCCTGTCTGTTTTGGCTGAAATTATTTATGTTAACTAAGTTACCTTAGCTTTCGAGGTAAAAGTGAGCATATTACACATTAAACAGTGTACTTTCAAAAGCAAAAATTTTGCAATTTTCCTTTCAAGAAAATTAAAATAGCTTACATCCTTTTGCATTCTGTTATTCAAATTCCATAATCTCCATGGTTATTTATCTGCTGTGGCTGAGGCATCACTAGAGCATCTTTATAGCAGAAACTGGGAAAGGTAGCTTGCTTTTTTAATCTTCTTTTTTCTTGTTACCTTTCCTCTATTTATATCTCTCTTAATAAATAACTAATATGATATGATATGATATGATATGATATGATATGATATGATATGATATGATATAATATAATAATATATTTTTCTACTGGAGCCTAATGTTCCCTGTAGCTATTTTGCAATTAGCAAGAGAATAGAAGCAGCTGCCTGTTTAAATAAATGTGGGCATTGTAGGAATGCAATTGCTTTTGTATTTTGCTGAAGTTGCCCTATAGCACTGAATAAGAAGAGGGGATGAAAAAGTATGTAGGTGTGATTTAGGAATCAGCACTGCAATGAAATCATCATCTGAAGGATCTATTTGATTTTCTGTGGTTTTGTGTGACTTGGGTGGCACTGACGCAGGAGATGTGTGCACAACAATTAATGTTGTTGTCAAGAATTCCCAGGTTATGATAGCTACTGCAAAGATGCAGTCAAAGACTCCTGATCAGCTGGATGCTGAGTCACAGCTGCCGCTGTCTTCAGTGACTTAATACAAGCAAAGCAGATTTAGTGTCTTTCTTTTCAGTGTATTTCAAATTAAGTTTGCACCCTGAGCAATGAAACAGTAACCTTGGTTTCTCATCAGTTCAAGTTAGTTTTTAATCTGAAAGTGTTAAAGATAAGCATGACTTTACTTCTCAGCAGGCTTTGAAAAATCTCTTAACCTGTAAGCACTTTCCCCTTTTTAATGGTTTCAGGCACGATCTTGCTTCATCATTTTATTCTTCAGTTTAAAAGCAATATTTTTGCAGCTGGATATGTATTCTATCATTTATTCTGACTATATCATAATCACCTGAGGGAGACTGTGGAGTGAGTAGGGCAGTTTGCCATAGACTTCATAGTTTCAAGAAGTGAAAGAGATGGTCTCGCTTTCTTACATTACAGTTCACACTCATACAGTGAAATATATGATTTTCACTTTGCCTTTAAGGCTCTGGAACTTATATGAAAAAGGCTTCCTATCGCTATGGCCCTGACCACAAGCAGTGGAGGACTGCCCCCAAGCCTGAATTTGTTAATGTTTGCCAGCCCTCTACTCAAACTACACAGTGCTATTGGGATGTAATGTGGGAAGCAGTGACCACGGAGGCTGTGTGAAATTTCCCACTCAGTATTGGCTGTTTAGTGAAAGAACTGAAATGCACTCAGATCCACTCGCAATTCTCTCATTACAAATTCTGCTTCCCATCTTCACTATTGTATTGAGGTACAGTTTTACAGCTACTGTGGGAGTAAAAAATTACTAGCCACTATAAATTTTATTTGTGTCTGTGTTTTCATAAATATTTTTTATGGTGCTTATTTGATAGTGGGCTAGGCTATTGCTGGAAGTATCTCAACATTACCATGCCATTTGAAATTCATTTGATGATATTCTGCCTTGATTGGTTAATCCTCATTTAACTTGGTGCTGTACTATTGTGGGATTATTTACTTGAGGTTGTGCACTCTCCGTATTGTCTGCATTGCTATTAAGAACCAGTATGCTCGTTTCACGCTTCCAGGAAGAACTAGGCAGAAGTCCTTAATTTTAGAGGGCTTATCACACAGCAATTTACTTGTTTTATTTCTAGCCTTTACATTTCCATAATGATCTATTTAAAGAATGTCCATTTTTTTACATCTCAGAGAAAGCTTAAATACTTATTAATGACTACATTGACTGTTAACTTGGAGTATACTTAAATGCAAAATCATTTTGAGGATTCACTAAACATATGATTTTTGCTTTGGGCTCCTTCCTGGAACAATTAAAAATATGCAGGAAATAGTTAGATCTGCCCTCTTGGTCACAGCACTTGCATCTTCATTTAAAGGAATGCTTTTCTCATGGGAACAGGCTGATTACAAATAAGTCTTCTCATGCATTATTTCCAAGCAATGCCAGACCAAGTCTTGATTCCCTAATCTGTTTCAGATAACTGTTTGGCTAAAATAAGACTGCATTCCAAAATGTAGCTCTCAAAACTCCACTCACTGAATCTTCTACTGATGCTTTTTCTCTGATTTAACTCACATTACTTAATTTCTTCATTTATCCTGTTTTCAAAAATCCCACATATTCCCTCTGCTCCCTGCCATTGCAGTCTACATTCCATGTGCAGAAATGTTCCCTACAGTCCCTGGGATTTACAGATTTATCCTATGTCACCTGTTCCCCTTCCTCAGCTCCTTTAACCCATCCCCACTCCTGAATGGTTCCCTTCTACCTTACTTTAAGTAAGTTCCACTAACTGTTCTTGATGCACAGATAAATATATTAGGTTCTATTCAAATCTACATATAATACTACTTGCCAGGACTCTCTCTGCATCTTATAAATGATGACAGCTGAGTAATTCTTTCATTTCCCTTACTGATAGGCCCGAAACATTGCTCTCTCCTGTACCTTGCCAGCAATTTTTTCTGAACTGTTTGGGACATTAACTTGGAGCATGCCACTAAACCAGGATAAAATCATCCAGCAAGCCCAAGATTTGCTGTGTCTGAAGATAAGAATTCTGTATTTGTGCAAACCTAATTTTCAGAGGAAGGCAAGTTAAAAATGACAGTGAAAAGTACAGAGTTCCCACAAAAGTATTCTTCCGTGTCACTCTGCACTCAGTGCCCATTCTCTGAAAATTGGGTTTCATAAGAACAGGGTAGGTTTTGTGAACAAAGAGGTCTTATGGAGAAAAGTACCTACAATAACATTTTATGGTTTGGAAAAATTAGTATTCCTTCTGCATGCAACTGCAGTGTAGCACTGGAAAGAACTGGTTTGGCATATCTTTATCTCCTTTTTATTTACTAAATAAAATGGAAAGTAAAGATTTATGCATGGAATGAAAATTCAGGATAGTTATTGAAATAAACAGATATGAATTGTTTTATGAAGGCTGAAGAAAACAGAGCAAAAAAACCCAAACACACACACACACACAAACCCAACCCAAACAAACCAAAAGAAATTCTCAGTTAAAAAAAAAAAAGAGAAATAATTAAACATCCTTTTGAATACATCCTTTGTATATGGTAGAAAACATTTTCCCACATATCACAACAATCTACAGGTCTGACCAAGTCATCATCAGTTACATGAGAAAGCCATGGTATGGTAGATACAAGATTTTGTTTTAGAAGAACTAGTATAGACCATATGTTTTCTGAAGCACTCATAAAAATGTATGCATACTGTGAAGGAACCACTACTTGTATAATGGAATTTTTTAATTGAAAATTTTGTTTTGGCTTGTGAGATTGAAATGCAGCCTCACAATTTTATCATACCTGTTGTGTGTTTAAATTTTGTGTGGAACAGTATGACAAAATACAATGCATGAAAAGTGGAAAAAAACTCTCCAAGCTGTTCTGAATTTAAATTCTAACGCTATCTAGGGAAAAGAAAACCAGTTATGTAGATCTTGTACCTCACTTGCTGAGCAGGAACTGATCATCAGTATGGCCTAGATAGGATTGCAAATGACTGAAAACTTAAAGGCGAGGCACATCTTGGAAAATCTCCTAAGGAAAACACAAGATACAGGCTCACTAATTTACTTTTCAATTTTCAGTTTTTTGCATATTTGCAGCAAAAATATGTTTTCTTTTCTCTTTGGACAAATAGCAAAACTAGAGAGAACAGAACTGATTTTTTTTTTTTTTTTTTTTTTTTTTCCCTGAGATCAATTTACTAGGTTATGTTTGATATTGGGAAGTTTGGATATTCCCACAATCTTAATGAATGCTCTGTATTTCTGAATAAGTGATGAAGTGTCAAATTTAGTACAGGTATTTCTAAAGTAATGTAATAGAATTTAAGGGAAAACACAGGTTCTCCCAGTTAAAAGATGGTGGAATATCACTTTTTCTTTTAATTATACACATAGTTTGTATGATAATTTTATATACTTGTTTATGATTTCTACTGGATTTTTTTCTCACAGAGAAAGTGTGTTTTCTATTAGGTCATTTTCAGCTGCTAATGGTATGTCTAAAAGAAACTGAGAATATGCACTGCATCATAGTTTTGAATGGTAGCTGTTTGAATTTCTAGTGCAAATAGCGAAGGGACATGCTTTAATGTTGTTATTTGTATGTCTGGCTAAGTTATTAGAATGCCTTAACAGCTCTTTACAGTGTATCTTATTGCAGTTAGATACTTAATGAGCACTCTGAATCTAGGACTGTGATCCTTAAAATCTTGCACATGACAATTCTAATCAGTGTCTATGAGATGAAGGAGACAGATACACCACGGAATTTCATCTGTGATTATTTGACATCTACAAGAGCTGCTCCAAAAATAATACCTCTATTTTATTATATTGTCCCATGTCAGAGATGAATGTATGACAGTGGAGATTGAATCTTCCTGCCAATATTCCATTGCATTTTTCTGCCACGTGACAGATGGAAGCAGAGGAGCATCTGACAAAATGGCATCTAACATTGAGTTGTAGATGAAACAAATGTGTGGAACTGAATTCCTCCATGCAGAAAAAATGGAGCTTATTCACACTCATTGATGCTTGCTGAACTTATATGGAGACCAAATAGTGGATGTGAGCACAGTGAGGTGGTGAGTGGTGCATTTCAGCAATGGCAACCGTGATATGAAAGGCAAGCTACTTTCCAGACAGCCATGCAGATTTTTATGAGAGCAGTATGCAGGCCCTTGTTCATCACTGGTAAAAATGCATAGCTAATGCTGATGACAATGTTGAAAAATAGTGCTTTTTAGCTGAGAATTTGCTTTGTCAAATAGTGTTATTTTGATCTTTGTGTCTGTTGTAGTTTCCATTACTTTTGGAATGACTTCTGTAGAAACCAGACACATAACAGAAACTCAGACATGTTTGCAGAATGGTTAGAGATTTTATACCAAGATTGAAATAGGTCTTCTCAAAACCAGGATATATATCTGACATATCATTACAACTTGTGGCAAAAACACACTCAGGCTGTTCTGGGCAGGTGTTCTTGTGATTTAGAGCTCATTCTGTATTTGGGCTTACTGTGGCCTTACCTTGCAGTCACGGACAGTATGCTATAAGAAAGACAGGAAAGATTTCCTGCTAGCTCACAACACAAGTAATGCCTTGGAAGAATGAGTGTAGAAAGCATATAAAAAGCATCTTTTCATTGCCCACTCAATTTTACTTCAGCTTTCAAGGACAGCAATAGTCGTCATAGTTCAGCTTCTGTCTCACAAAAAGGATATATCTATATTATTACTTTCTTACTGATTTGCTTTTAACAGTCCAGAAATTCATCTTTAGGAAGTGAAAACTAAATCTTGCATAAATGACTTAAATCCTACTCAATTGTGTTGTACATTCTGAAAAGTTAATAGTATGATGCCAAAAAAAAGAAGCATATATTATTAACAAAGTCATGTTGTTGAAAAAAATCAAAAATGTAATAGGTCACGTCTATAATGCTTTATGAAACTCAATAAAAGCAGCTTTTTCACATCTTACTGTTTTCACCCAGATGTCTCCAACTCAATGGGACAGCTATTAGGATTACAGACTCCAGGGATACGATTAGTCTCATACTGAAAAATGGACCCACTTTTGCTTATGTTACTCCTCAAGTTCATTAACTGTGTTCTCACTGGCTCTAGTGAAGAAGCTAATTCCTATAAGTTAGGTGGGATAATAACTCCAGATAAATTGAACTACACTTGCCTTACTGTTGGAAAGATCCATGGGTTAGGAATAAAGCTCTCATATTCCTCTTGGAGGAACATCACTAACTGCCAAGTTTATGACAAAGGTCTTGGTTACTCTGGAGCTTGTTTCTTTTTAGACAGCTGTGGTAGATTTTTGTGTTTGTTTGATTTTGTGGGCAATAAAAGCTGTAACTTTAAACAAAAGAAACATGGAAATTTCATTGTGTCAGCATTTTGTTGGCAGTAATCATGAAAATAACGTTTTTTCACTAAATGCAGAACTGCAGGTAACTAATAGAACACTAGATAACTTACCTGAAATTTAGTCATTTTAAAATACAGAAGAAACTACAGGGACACAATTGTCTCTGAACTTCTTGTTCTAAATGTTGTGTTAGAAAGCCAGACTGAAACAGGAAAGTGAAGCTGATTGTATTCTGTGCTGTCAAGAAACACAAGGCAAGCAAACTAAGAAAATATTTTCAAGAAATATCTATTTCATGTTTGAAGTAATTGCAGTGACAACCAAAAGATGCTGAGACTTACACTGCAGTGTAACTTTCAATCTGACATATTAATTAAATAACAAAAAACAATTTAGATTTTAGATATGATAGTTTATCAAAAATGCTTTAGGTACTTTTCCCATGAGAACCTCACAAGAGAGGATCTCTAATTGAAACCAGTTGTAGAAATTCTTGTGTAATGGATAGTGGATGGTTTTTAATCATCTGACATCTATTTTCCAGTAGAGATACCTGTAATTAAGTAGGAACATTGTCAGCAATTATGAACACTAGAATGATTGAATTCTTAACATTTCAGTTGATAATGTCTGTAGAGGAGCAGTACTGAGTTGGCCCAAAGACAAAAAAGAATAGGCTGACTGCACACGCTGTGCATGATGTGTCAGACAGTTATGAATATCACTCAGTTTGCAGATGAGTAATCCTTCTACAGCAGAATACCTCATGATGTAAACCATTCATAAATAGAGTTTCTGTGGAATGAGAGTATCCATTTCAAAACGAATCATTGATAAGTATGGCTAGAAATGACAATTTAAGAAAATTCATTAGTCAGAAAAAGAGGTGTGACGGAGCTTGTTTGTCAAAATTAATACTGATGAGTGAAGTGTGCTTTTTTGTGTTGATAATTAGTCCTTGTTCATAAATTTTGTTGGGATCACACTCATTCACTGGCTTGGCGAGAGGGCTGAAGTAGCATAAAGATTTGAAAAAAACAACTCTCAGGGCAAAGGTGATGTTGAGAATATTTAAAAGACTGACTTTTGATGGTTTTTGTACAAGTTTGAATTTACAAGCATCCAGGGATGGCAGTGAGAATCAGAGGGACATGTCAAGGCAGGACCAGAATAACAGGTAATACTCAGACTCACAGCAGCCTGAGAAGTGTCATAGTTTTTCAGTCTTAGTTATGGCATGTTTTCTTAGTTACTCATGAAGACCCAGATGGAAAATGTATTTAAAATTCACTATGTTCCACCATTATCCCAGCTTATGTGTTTTTGCCTCTTGGTGATAACACACATTCTGTACATCTGGTGTAAGAAGAGGATATGATTCAGGGTATGATAGTACGTATTGGAGCAAACTTCATCAGAATACATTTTAGTTTGCATAATACTTTCAATTTACTAGAAGGCAAATATTCTTTGTACTTAAAATAGAATTCAATGTTATATTTGTCATTCAGATGAGAAAAGTAATATTGTATTTTAGTTTTATAGAATCTATTTGATTCATTACTACTCATAATGTTCTGAGTTCTATGTATGTTGCTTTTGGTAAATGAATCTTTGCTTCCTGATATACATAACAGCTGACAAATTGTCATCATGTTATGGTTTATTCTTAGGTCAAATACTTTCAGTTGATTTCCAAGTGTTTGAATTTCCTCTCTTTTTCATTCACATCTTGAGCCAGCTCAAGCTCATATTTAGTTAAGCATGTTTATGTAGGCTTGGATGAAACGTTTTAAAAGACACATCACTAAAACAAAAACACAATATGGACTACACAGTCGTGTAAGGACTTCTGAAAATGTTTCTGTAAATTTGGGCATTAATGGATTGAGTGCAGCTATGACTTGTACATGACAAGAAAGGATACTCAGTCAATGCCCATCTGACAGTGTTAACATAGAATAGATGCAGTATCTTCAAATCCAATTACATAGATCATCTCATAACCAATAACAAAGTAATCCAGATTAGGATGTGGTCCTGTTTTTATAATATTTCCTGCTTTGTAGAATTTACTTTACACATTGTTTATCTAAGGCATGGAAGACAATTTTGCTGGTATTCTTTCCATCAGCGAGTCTTCACTTGCAGTATTGCACTTACTGTGAGCAGCCCATTTTAAGGTCATAGGCAACTGGAAAGAACTGAGACTGATCAAAATGTGGTGAATTATCTCTTTAGATTCAAACGGGTGAAGTAAATCATGGAGATAGGAACACCAGTACTGAATGCTGTTTGCATATATTTTTGGAATTTGCACAGAATTCAGAGATTTTGAGATGGATTTTAAATGGCATAAAATACAATTAAGTAACTTATTTTAGGGAAAACTGGTGATAAATTTATGCTTATCCATTTTAAAATCTCTCATTTTAAATGCAGGCACTATATTAAACCTAAGGTTGTAACATAGCTGATAGGATCAGGAAGAGAAGAATGAAAAATAAAAAAAATGACAAGTCAAAAGTCCCAATGGGAATGTTAATTGAGAGACACCATCACACATGAAAGATACGCAGCTTTCCTGAACTGCCTTCAAATCATTGCAGCTTAGAAATCTAAGAACATCAGTATTCTCTTTGGTTTTCAAAAGCTGTTAGTTTTAGTCTAAAAATTAATTATGTCTTGAATGGTTGTATTTATGGAAAGTGCTGTATTTGAATATTTATATTGTGTTCAGTTTTGCAGTTACTTTTAGGAATGACTTAAGTTGACTGTGATGCAGGAGTTTAAGATGAAATGCATCCTTTGTATTCCTCTCTGTATTAAAGGTTGCTTCATTTTTTGCTTAATAAATGCATTAAAAATTGTGACTGTTTCATGAAATAGAAGTACAAAACATGTTATCACCAGTTCTATTCTTGAATTCAGCAAAACTGAGATGAAACATTGGTTAGAAATTCAATCTTCCTTGCAGAAAGATGTTGCCATAAGGCCAAACTGCCAGGCAATGGAAAGCAAAATCTTTAATTTATGAACTTTGCCATTTCTCAAGAAGTGCAAGGGTTGTAACTGCATCTGATTGAAATGAAAAACTGGGCATCAGCAGTATACCGTAAAGCATTTTCTGAGGCGTCCCCTGGCAGCTCTGAACCTTGCAAACTGTTGTAGAGGTATGAATTTCAGAGAATATAGTGCAAAATCTTTCATTCACTTATCTGAATTAGGTTTCAAGTTTCAGTACAAGGAAATCCTAGTTAAAACTAGTGTTCAGTATATTTTAAATTATTCTAGGGTAAAATTAAATTGAGTAAAAATATAGTGTTGATGTTTGTAGATATCATCCCATAATAACATTGACCTTCACTTATGTGAAGTAATTTACCTAATGTGATAAAATGTAAAGTATTCTTCTTTGCTTGTTTCTGTTGTTAAATCAGATTTTCCTGCTTAGTAGCCTATGAAGCTTGCAAATATAGCAACAGTCTCATTATGTGCAATCATGTAATTTGTTTCATCATGTGGAAGCTACAAGTGTATTTTATTTGCTTCTATTTGAAGCCACAGCTGTTTGAATTACGTGATTTTAGTCATAGTTTTTAAATCAGTTATTCTGAAATGATAGCCTAGGAATTACCTATGGACTGAGAGATCTTGGGTTATCTGTAAATCATGCCTGGATGTAGGTTTGAAGAGCCGTGAGGGTTTCACCTCTATAGTATTGACCTCACTGCTTAACTCAACACACTTGATAACACCATTTCCATATAACAAGGGTCACGCAGCACTGCATTTGAGTCTGTTCTGGATAGAGTGTTGAGTCATAAAAGTAAATAGTGAATAGCTAAAACTATACCATGAGAATACTTGCCCTACTGAAAAAAGGAAACAAAAGTTTATGGAGTGCAGTGAGTAATAAAAACATTTTAAGGCCTAGTTTCTGTTGTCAGAGATAAAATAGGCTTTAAGTTCCCTATTGACACAAATCTATGCAAGGGCCTATGTTAGTATGTAGTTCAATGCAGGAGTGCATGTTGTGTTTTCTTTTTGTTATTGTTTGTGGTGATGTTTTTTAAGTAAATTTCCCAGGTGTTCCTACTTACTACATATTGGCATTTGTTGCAGAACAATCTTAGCTAGCACAGATGGAATTCCTTTCAGGTGAAACAGAGGATGCACTCTGGGAGCACCTAATACACTCCAGCTATTCACTGACGTTGATTCTATGGGGCCAGGCTAGAGCTCTTCTGAAGTAACCACATCAAAACCAAGTGTAATGCAAACATTAGAAACTTAGTACCAGCTCATTCTCTAGATCTATTTCTGTCTGTGTTGCTTAATAAAGAAGTTTTTTAAAAGCTCATCAAAGCAGTGAAGAAATAAATAATATTTGCAGTGAATCTGAGCCAAATTTCTTGCACAGAAGATAAGAATTTCTGAATTTTGCTACTTGTTCATTCAAAAGATTTATATTATCTCATAGGAACATGTAATAATGCATGTTTTCTGAATTATTATTAGGAATCACTTGTACTGTCTCAGTCTTTTTCTTTCTTTCTTTTTCTTTTTTTTTTTTTTTCCTACTAAGCCATCAAGTGACTTTTTATCATTTTCTATTTAACACATATCATGTTCTCACTTCACTGATTTGACTTGTGCATTTTCTATTTTCAATGTGACAGGAAGCTCCACTGTACTGGAATAGGGGAAAATTTCATTAAACAAGTCTATTTCAGTGTTGTTTTTATCTCATGAATTATAATATCGTGTTGATGAGAAGTGTGCTATTTCATTATTGTTGCTGCAGCAAAACAAAAATGTTTTGAGCTGCCAAGATAAGGAAAATCTTCAAGTGTGCAGTAAGAAAAATCATCAGCACTGGAAAACTATGCTTGAAGGAAGAGTTTGCTTCCATAAAATTTAAGAACATTTTAAAAATTGATTCTAAATCTATAATCTTATGACTTATATTTGCACCAAATATTCCAATACTAAAATAAAACTTCTTGATCTTTTTGGGTGGTAAGGCACTGGAACAGGCTCCCCAGAACAATGGTCATGTTCCAAGTTGACAGAGTTAACAAAGTATTTGGACAATGCTCTCAGACAAAGGGGTTGAATTTTGTGTGGTTCTGTTTTGAGCCAGGAGCTGGACTTGATGGTCTTTGTGGGTCCCACAAAACTCACGATCTTCTACGATTCTATGATTCTTCTGGGTGATTTGGTTGGGTGATGAATTCTGCTCCCCAGCTAAAGTTAGGTTTTGTCTTATGTAGAAGAACTTCTCAATCAGGCTCAGAGTAGTGAGTATTACTGGGCATTGTCATGTGAATTTAGTCCTTGTAGAGGAAAAAAAAGAAATAACATCTTGTTCTTCAAGGTTTAATGTAGAAGGAAATGGGAAAATGCACAACACATTGCATTACGCTTTGCTTCTGGATGTTAATGATTCACTATTGAATACTGCTATGCTTAAGAAGCAGTATCTTGCATACAAAATAAAAGGTATACAATCCTAAATCTCTTTTGCTTTTGATTTGACTGTAATTGTCAGAGGGTTGCTTTATAAACATCAATGCTTATTCTTTAAAATTCATATCTATTTGTTTTTACAGTGGCCTTAAACTTCCAGACACCAGGAATACCAATGGAACTGCAAAATGGGAAATTCTTAGACAATGGTGGCTGTGGATACGTTCTGAAACCAGAATTCCTGAGAAATCGCAATTCAACATTCAACCCACACAACGTGGGAAGATACAGTAAACCAATATCTCTGTCAATAAGGGTAAGCTTAGTTAATTGTAATTTGTATGATAAAATATAAAACAAACTACTGTTATACGTTCCAGGCCAATTTGTAATCTATTATTTTCTAATATCACTCTCACTCCTGGTTGTTGGAAAGTTTATTGTTGTTTCTACCAACACATCACTCTCATATAAATTTTATTGCTGCTTGGATGGTTTCCCATCTGTAGTTCACTTATGTTTACTAAAAATATCTAGATGTTCAGAGTTGATGAATTTATAAAAATACATGATTTCCACAGTGTTCTGCACAGAAATCTAAATGTACACAAGTGCAGTTGATCAAAGAATGCCAGTTATAGCTGTATAGACTGAGCTCTGAAAGCTTTCAGAAATCAAATGTACACTATTTGTATTATTTTCTTTAAGAATTAGCAATGCCACATACACTAAAGTAATTGTACTTGACAAATGCAAATGTTTTAAGATATGCTATGAAGCTTTATGCTTCATTTAAGTTTCATTATCTTCCTATGCATACATAAAATATAATCATCTTAAAATGTATAAATAACTGTAAAAAGGAAGACGAATCAATAAGCCTTTGAATTATTTCTACTTCTCCCAAATTCAAATCTGATTTAATTCTGAAAAATATTTTAAATAAATGTCATTTAAAAATAATGAAAAATAAAACTTTCTTTTGAGGTCAAGTAAATGTTTTATAATTATTTGCTAGTTGGAAAACTACCTTTTCCCAATGAAAATGTGCTATTTCTGATTGTACAGTATACTACTTGCATAAATGCTATTTAATTAGCATAAAATTAGTGTATAATTGATATTTCTTTCAGAAAAATAAATAGTGGAGATAAAATATTAACTAATAGCAATTATAAGATGCTTACATAATGTGTGCACCTAATCAAGAACATTTTGGCGTCCTAACAGCGAGCATACCAATTACAAACAGACATGACTGGATGATTTGAGGCACCCATGCGTATACATCTGTTACTTTAGTCCTTGATTATATAAAGCTGGAGTTAATTAAGATGAGGAAAACTTCCTGACTGTAATCCAGGAGACAGACAATGGAAAGGAAATGTCTGAGTTCGGAAGAAGCTGGAACAGAGAAAGGCAGGATTTTAGACTGTCAACATAGACTGGGATGACAGAGTGGATAGCAACACATTACACCAGCTGTGTGTGGGGCTGTAGAGCTCCTGCAGAGAAGCAAAACGTGGGAAATGGTAGTTGAAGACGAAAAATATCTGGAGCAGCAGTTAAAGGGAAAACAATTTCTGCTAAAGATGTACTTACTTGATGAATTAAGAAATAAGAGTTTTCAGGCAGAGGTATAATACATCTGAGGTAAAACTCTCTCAGGCTGACTGATTAAATTTGAAAGACACAGGTGAAGACAAAAATCATACAGAACTTGATTTTATTTAATTCAGTACCCTTTCTTACCTGATGTGCCACAGCTCCCATCAGGAGAAAGATTGTATGTAGCTGTTGAAGAAGAAAAACAAGTATACAAGGTGTTTTATGCAGAAATTTCTAAGCCTATCATGCTGTTTTCTATTCCCTCTGTATGTCTGTTTCACCTTGGATCTCACAGGTGGATTAGGTTTAAGGATTTGAGTGATAGGAGGCTCTAACCAGCACCTTTTTTTCCCTCCCTGTCAGAGACATAGGTGGAGTGGCAAGCAGTGCAGCTGGATTTTAGTAAGGACGTTCAGGACATGCCAAAGGCCCTCCCGTGGTTCTAAATGGGCAGTCTGTCCATGCTTGAATTGTACAAAGCTTTTCACTGAGGGTAATTCTCTAGGAAGGAAACTGCCAATACCCGGGTCTGCTAAGCAACTGCCAATCAGTGTTTCAGGCTAGAACTTTTCTTGGATCAAGGTGATTCAGAAAGTACTTAAGCAAAATGCACAGTTTGTGCTTTTTGACTTTTTGGTGAGTGACAGGGGAGCAAGAATCTGTATCACGAGTTTTGACGTTTTCTCCTGAGATCTGGATCATAAGCGTCATGTCTCTCACCTAGGTTTGCAGGTTTGTATCTCTCTTGATACGCTCCAGCATTAACTGCTAAAAAGCAGATACTCTACAGATAGTTATTCTCTCCTTGGTGTCCTGAAATACAAAGAGACAGTAGGAAAAGTTGTGACTTTCATAAATCCTTTCTTAGGCTGGGTGCCAGATTATCAGGCAGTCTGAGGCAAAATTTCCAGGTAGCTAACTAAATTAAGGATAATAACATCCGGGAACCTGCTAAAGGGTGAGTTTTTATATGTTCCTGTGAAAGAACAGGAACACACTCTACATAACCTCCAATACTGTGTTGGTGTCACCCTAAGTGTTAGTGCCGGTCTAGCAGGCACAGCTTTGACAGAAAATTATGGGCTTGATCTCAGATAAAGCAACAGTAATCAGATTGATTTCTCCAACGTTTTTATGAGAAGTATAAATAAAAAAAGCTTAAATCTGAAATTATTATATAAAACATAATGATATTAAATTAGCTAAGAATTAAATTAAATGGGAAGCACCATATTCCTAACTTATTTCATTGTGTTTAATGGGTATTTTGGTAACAGCTCCTTTATGGCTGGTAAGTGTAGTTTCTTATGGAATCATTTTTGCTATGATGGCTACTATACAGCTATTATGTAAAGTCAGTTCTTAGAGTCATTTCAATTCATTACAACTTTAATTTTCCAGCTCATCAGTGGTCATCAGTTACCACCCAGTAACCTGTCGAAGAGTAACAAAGCTGACCCTTTAGTGCAGATAGAAATTTACGGTGTGCCAGAAGATCAAGCAAAAAGAAAATCTAGTGTCATAAAAAGCAATGGTGAGCATCAGTCTTAGTCTCTTAACCGTGAACAAAAGACAATAATATTTTATATGGAATGGCCATCTTTCCTTCCCAAGAAGCTGTTATGTACTTACAGAGGCTGCAATTATTTCTGTCTAGAGTAGGATCTTCTGGTAAAAAATCTCTAGCAGAAGTTTAAACTATGTGCCATTTTCGCTGAATTGCAGATTAAGGAAGGATAAACTCTGATAGTGGCACTCTCTTGAGGAAAGATGGAATATTCTTGGTGTTTACTCACTGTTGTGGTTTGGCCCCAGGAGGCAGCTAAGCACCACATAGCTGCTTTCTCACCTTTCCCTCTCCTTGCACAGAGTGGAATGTGAGAAAGAACTGGAGAGGTAAAATTTGTGGGTTGAAATAGTTTGATAGGTAAAGCAAGGCTGTGCATGCAAGCAAAACTGATAAAGGAATTCATTCAGTCTTTCCCATTAGCAGGCAGATTCCCGTTAGCAAGCCATTTCCAGGAAAGCAGCGTTTCAACATTCGTGACAGTTACTTGGGAAGACAAATGCCATAACTCTGAATGTCCTGCCCCTTCCTGCTTCTTCATGCCACTTTGGAGTTACTTAATTCAACTTCAGTACAACATCATGTGCTATGGGATATTCCTTTGGTTACTTAGGGTCATGGTATCCTGGCTGTGTCCCCTCCCAACCTCTTTTTCACTCCCAATCTCCTTGATGGTGGGGCAATGTGAAAAACAAAAACATCCTTGATTCTGTGTAAGCACCGCTCAGCAACAACAGAAACACCAGTGTGTCATCAACACTGTTTGGGTCACAAATCCAACATATGAGTTGCTATGAAGAAAATGAAATCTATATGAGCACAAACCAGCACACTCATGTAAATTCTTGGAACTTTTTGGGAAGAAATGCCTTCAGCTTCATCATTTAACTTATACGAGGTTTCTAGCGGGCTATGTCCTTTAATTGCTGGAGAGATAGTGTGTACTCTCAGTATTTGTCTTCAAGCACTCCCTTGTCTTTATCCTATAGATTGACACCTCGGCTTAAAGGTTCTCTGTGATCTCTTCTCTGCCACTCTCTTCTATTTTTCCTTTCTCATTTTTGTAGATAGCCTCTACAAAAATGCCTCTATTCCTTTTCTCTCTGTATAAATGTTATACAGGACAAACACCATCTCTTCTGTTCTACATCCCCTTCTGTATTTTGCTTTTAGTCATGTGATCACTTTTCCACCAAAATTTATTCAGCTCCTGCCTCATTTCCAAAACTGTAAAAAGAGAAACTTTGAGAAAAACATGAAATTGGAATGAATGTTGGAAAGTTTAAGTTGATCAGAAATTCCGAACCTGGATATCACTGTCCCATTTTGCTCTTTTTGAAGAGACAACAACATCTTTCCTAGGTGCTTGACTGATACTGTTATGTACCCAATATTTGACAAACCCATAGAAGAGGATGGTATGCATACTGTAGGCAAATCGTAGGCTTTCTGCTTCATCTTGAGCACTCCCTTCTCACAGTTTTTATTTCATAATCTATACAAAAGATGTGACCTATATCACTGCAGTCAGTTGAAGGCCTGTCATTTATTTAAATTGGCACAAAAATCTAGAGAAAAAGAAAGAATTTTACCAGTAAGGACAACTGATAGCAGACACAACTCAGATATTAAATGTAATAAATGGTATTTTGATACTATATATTTTCTCTTTTCATTAGCTTTGAGCCCTAGATGGGATGAAACTTTCTCTTTTACCGTCCAAGTTCCAGAACTAGCACTGATACGCTTCTGTGTACAAGATGAGATCTCTCTGGTTGCAAATGATTTCCTTGGTCAATACACTTTACCACTGCTGAGTCTGAGTAAAGGTAACATCTCTTTAAGTGAGTCACCAATAACACTCCAAAGTTATCTACAACAATCCATGCTTTTATCATTGCTGTAGTATTGATGTAGCACAGCATTATGTGTATTTTCTAGAGGAGAAGTGAGTAGGTTAAAAGTTGAACTCTTTATATTTTTAAGTCTATGTAGTCTCTGAATTAGTCTACAATTCAGAAAAAATCAAAAAACTATTAATGACTGTTAATAATTCCTATTAAAACATTCATTTCAAAACAGAAATTCTTCAGATAGTATTTTAACTTGTTCTGATTAAAAAAAAAAAAAAGAAAAGAAAAAAAGAACAATTAGTCAAAAGTGTGCATTTTCTACTCAAGGTCCAAACCCCAAATAGCCAAATTAAAACAAAGACAAAAAAAGACACGAACCCCTCAAGTTATCTGCCCATAACTTTTCAGAGTGCAGAATGAAGAATATATATTAAGCAAAATATATGTAGTATTTTTTCTTAATAGTGTTTCTTCTCTTGTACCAGTTTAGTTCCTGGAATCTTATGTGATTGATAGGCTGCACATAAAAAACAGACACAGAAGTCAGTAGGCCAAGAAGAAAGGCTTATGTAAAATGACTGTTTACTGTACTGGATTTCCAAATATATTTCTGACAAAGCAAACAGAATCAACTTTTGTTAGCAAATGAAGACATGAAGGCAAAAAACTGGAGCTGGCAGTGGGCACTGTGCCTTTTTTTTAAATAAAGCTTAGCAAGGTTTTTAATGGCTATTTCTTTCCAAGTTCTGAAATCATAAAGCTGTTTGTGATTCTTAATTGAGACTTAGGAGTTACACAAGAACACACACATTTCTCCTAAAGAATATTTGCACTTCTTCAACATCTTTATGTTTATCACTTTCTACTATATAAGTATTTCAGAAAAATGAAAAAAAGCACCCTATATTTGAGATAAACTTAAATAGAAAATGCTAAAGCTTACATGTCATTTTAAGTCATTAATATTAAAATCAAATAAATTCATTTATTTATCTTAGTAGAATCACTCAGTGTGTAACTCCTCAGCGGCGGTTTCACCACACAGCTACAGGTTGCACTGGGGAAGAACACTTGCTGCCCACTTGTAGCTGTATGCAATTTTTCATGCAGTGATTTAGTAGTTATACTCAGAGGGACTGAAGATGGGAATCTCCCTCTAGCTGGGAGGTTAAAGGCTAGCGGAATGACTCCTGGGTTATAGCCCTTCTATCTTGGTCCAGTACAAGACAGGAATTTAATTGTCCCACATCCTAGCTAGCTATCACTGCATCAGTTAACAGTTGATGATTTCATACAAATTGGAGTAATTTCAATAACAGAATGTTACTTCTCTCAGGACTTTTGGGAGAATATTCTGTAGCTATGGGCTACAGAAATGAGTCTTCGTCATTGAAGTAAGCCACCAGATAGGAAACAAATCAAGTCTTCCACATACTGGTATGCTCTAAAAATTGATCACAAATGCATGTTTACAAGGTTCAGTTTTAATATCTGTTGCTCAGAAGCTGAACCTTAACTGTAAAGTGAACTATAATACTGGATAAACGAATCAAGAAAATCCAAACCCAAAGGAAGGTCCTGAAGATTGTGTCCATGTCCAGACACAAGTAAAGAAGAGTTTTGAAAACTGCAGTTCTCAACTGAACTTTTAGTGACAATAGATATTTAAATAACTGCAGTTACTTAGACACATTAAAAAAAACAGAACATTTTTTAACTGATGTGACATTTTTTATGAAATAATATACGTTACATTCCTATGAATATAGGCTTTGGGTTTGGAGGAGAGTGATTTTTGTTTTCAGAGCAGGTAAGATAATTTTCAAGTTAAGAACAACACCTTCTTAAAATGACGAACACAGAGTTTCTGAGGAATGCCTTACCTCTGATACTGGGAATCACTCATAATAGAAGGCGATCCTTAATAGATTAAGATTTTGAGACAGAAGATCTTATACCACTCTTTTTTTTTTTTTTTTTTTGCTTAGCTGGACAGTGTATTATTGCTGTAACACCACTCTTTTCCGTAAAGCACTATCACTACTGATTCAGAAGTTTAATTTGGTATAAGAAGAATGTGTGAAGCATAGTTCCTTGAATATTAGAATGCATGCTTTATTCATATTTAAAGTATTGCTGCTTTTTTTTGGTCCAGTCTTCACCTTAAAAAACTGAGAAGATCCTAAAAGATTCTATCCTTAGTCTTTTACTCTGTGTCCTGAAGTGCCAGATTCAAAATGTTGTACATGTAGAGGAGAAAACCAGTAGAAATGGGGGTTTGGTTCTGTATCATTTCACTTTATTTTAAAGACTTATTCTGAGGTTCATTGCTATGTTATATTTGCATAGTAGATCATAAAACACCACTGTAGTGTTTTCAGTTGTGATTAATACAGTAATCAAGTGTCATTATTTTTACAGGTTACTGCACCGTTCCCCTGTTGTCCAAACGTGGTGGCAAACTCGAACCTGCATCTCTGTTTGTGTATGTCTGGTACTACTAGTAATGCTCCGCAATAGTTGTCATTCTGGTGACTCACACCCCACTCAATAAAGCAACATCAATTGGCTTGCAACAACCCAGTAGTCTGATTTCCAGAGTGGCATGTTCTCATTGATTTTTTTTTAAGCTAATGGGATTTCTTGTGTGAGTAAATGGTATCCTGAATAAGTAATGGCTAGTGAAGTTAGCCCTACCAATAATTCATACAGAGTGAACTGTTTTGGACATTTTGTTGAATACAATTAATAATTTCATTTGCAGCTAATTGCAAAATTATGATTAAGAAGATAAAAATTTAATATTTATGATTTTATACTACAAAACTGTAAACTTGTTAGCATGCAAATTTTTATTTGTGTTGACAAAAAGCAATCATATTTTCAAGAGAACAGAAAAAAATGACACATTCAGTTTAAAGTCTCTTTTAAAGTATAGCAATGGCAGTTTCTGCTTGAGCTATAACCCTTTTAATGTCTTCTGCAATTCTGCCACCTGGAAAAACAGTTCTGAGAAAAAGTAGCTCTTAAAATGATAGAAACTTAAGATGTTAATATTGGTACAATTTCTCAGCCTAATCCTGAACCTCCTGCTGCTAAAGAAAGACAAATAATTCACAGACTGATTTGTAAAGGGCTATGTTCCTCATAGCAGCAGGAAGCTCAGGATGCCTCTTACTGACTGTGAATTCAGGAAATAGGAAACACAATGCTTTGAGGTGGATTTGAAGAAGTTTAGGGAAGGTAAGTGTTGATTGTATGATCTGAGTTCTCTGAGGGCATTTTTTTTTTTTGCCTAACAGAGCTATCAGTGCCAATCTCATCCATAAATCATAGTTTTCCCAACTTCCTTAGAAAACTGAAGTATTGCTGAGCTTCCAGAGGACTTTATCTACACTAACTGCAGATCTGTTACTTAAATGTGCATTTTTTTTAAGGATGTTTTATTGACAGTTTTCTTTCTTTAATTCTTTTAAGAATTGCTTATGTTTGCAAACAGTTCTGATAATATTCTATTTTTAATGCTTCTGTTATTTAAAGCCATTTTAATACTATTTTATTTAATGTTGCTCTAAGATGGAAAGTCAGAGTGTGCTGTAATCAATGATTAGAAAATGTCACTGAAAATAACACTGTTAGAAAATATCATTACAGTTGTAATAAGAAACCAAGGGAGCAGACTAAGAATCTAAAATCAATATTGAACTGTAAGGTCATGTAATTTGATAACATTGTAAGCCGGACACAATGTGTTTTCTGTTCTTGAGTGACAAGTCACTTGATTCTTTACTCAGGAAATCCTATGATCTAAAATGTTAGACTTACTGAGCTTTGTAGTGATCGTATCTGTATGCTAGCCAATATCTTTTCCTGTGATAAATATTTTATAGCTTTCTTCAGAATTCTAATAATAATAATACTCAATATTCAAACAGAGTTCCCCCTACCTCCCTTTACTGAGGAGGAATTTAATTTCACAAGGCAATCTGGTGTATCTATTCTCAGACACAAACTGATCAAGTGACATGGCCAATTGGTTTGACGCTGAGAAAAAGTCCAGCTTATTTAGATTCCTAAACAGCACTCCTAGTCCCACTTCAGGAGCTTTATACAACATTACCTTCTGAAGTCTGATATGTGAGTGTCCTTTGGGAGAAGAAGGCAATTATCTTCAGCTTCTGGAGTTATTATCCCTCTGTTGACCACTTTTCTACCTGGTAGAACAAATGTCAGTTCTACTCAGTATGGTACCTTAAAATTTTACAGCAGATCAGATCACAAATCAACGTGTCTCCTGTGCCTTAAAATGTGCCCTTGCTTCTGGAAAGGTTTATATACACGCTCAGCTCTGCATGTGTGAAACAGACTGGCAGTAATGGACAGTTCATTAGAGTTGCTCACATGCTCAATGTTCAAAGATGTGCTTAAGTGGTTCCTCGCTTTAGGTAAAAATGCTTTGAACAACAGAGCCCATGATCAGCCTCAGTGAACTCAGAGGTAGAACTCACATTCATTAGGTACATGTACATATAGCCCTAAGGTCAATGCGTGTATTGACTTGACTCCCCTAAACAGAATAGGAATGCAACGGGGTAGGATGAGCAAACAATTATTCATTATAATATGATCTTAAATAAATACAACACTGAAAGCTCATATTCAATATGTTTTATTTATTTGTGAAGATTAGCTCCACATTCCTCCTTTCTTCTCACAGTTGTATCTGCCTCTTGGATGTCAGAATAAAAGAAATGTTGAAATAGCTTATTCACAAATGAGTATCCTAGATTTAAAGTTGCATTATATAAACACCATTGATATGCTTGTTTTTAAATGTACAGATTGCATAAGATTTAACATGAAATCTGGTAGACATCTGAAATGTCTAAGCTGACCCAGGGAATCATCCCATGGATCCCTCTCCTGAATCATCATATGCAGTGAGTCATAGTGGACAGAGATAAATTACACCATTATCAGTGTTGTTTCAACACCATCAGTGGAATTAGCAGGCAAAGAATTAGGCTCTGACCCCACTTTGATGTGTAGTAAATTCAGGGTTTTTACACTACTATTTCACATGAACAAAAGTCTTGATTGCTGTCATAAGAATACCTGCATGCTCCTACATGTTAGAATGCAATTTCTTAAACTCACCCTAACAGGAATCTGTTGCAAGAAGATGGTAGCAATTTTAAGACAATAGCCTTATGATTAGAAATGTTGAGATCAGCAGATGACTGCATATTCTCAAGGGCAACTGAGACAAAATGTACCATGGAAAATGGAATAAAGAAACATTAGCAGATAAATAATTGAATTGTCTTAGACCACATTTAAATTACACTGTTTCCCAGTGGATACCATTTTTCTTCATTTAACTGGACTCTACTCAGTTGAATGTTAACAGCTCCCACAAATGTTCCTTTGCTTTTCACAACAAGCTTCAGTATATGGCCTTCAAGTTGCATAACTTTGTTGTACACAACCTGAAATAACATAAAGTGCACAGGAAAGCATAAGAATCTGTGAATTTATTTGACAAGCAAAACACTTCAGTACAGCCTTCCGGTTGATGACGATAACTTTACAATAATTACTGTAAGCTGTCCTCCAGAATTCTAAGCTATTAATTATGAGCCAAATTCAAGTTAGTGGATTCAGATCAGATCTACATTTGATCGATGTAGTTTATCTAAAGGATGTTCTGCCAGTTTAGGCTTGTGAAGTCTGATTACCAAGCATTTGTAAATAAATTTGAAACCTGTGTTGCAATACTTGATAAAAAAATATGAATGCATGATTTGCCATGTGAAAATTGGAACTAAGACAGAGTTTTGAACTCTAATGAGAAGATCTCTCCAGGGAAGAATACAACTGTTGGTTTTCCAGAGGAGAGAGAAAAATGAAGAGTACTTATCATGGACAGAAGTGTGAAATGGTAATTATGGAAAGGTGTATATATAAATGTCTAAATATCTGTCCATATCAGATGCTTTGAAAAAATGGTGTTTCTGTTCTGAAAAAACAAAACAACAAAAAACCGAACAACCCTGTTATGTCTTTTTTTTTTTCTTTTTTTTTTGTAACGTGGTATATTATTATATATGTTGCTTAGTAGTGCCTCAAAGCAGCTTTTTGTTCCATCCATACATCTTATGGAAGTATATCACACAATGCACAGGACTGCAGAATATTGTTATTAGCACCGTAATGTGATTAAATCTCATGCTACACACCAAAATTAGAAAGGAACACACCAAAGCAAACTGAAATTAACTTCTAACAAAGACTTCCATAAAATTCCATAACTGCTCTAGATCAAAAATCCACATCATGAAAAAGAGAACAATTTTCCTTTGAAATTTGTATACATTTTACTATTTCAATAAAAATAGCTGTATATGTGATCCTGGTTGTTAACTGTATCTAAATGTGCCCACTATAAAAAATATTTGCATTTTTTAAGGGACTTATTGGGTTGTTAACATGATAGAAAGCTCAGCCCACTCAGGAGAGGCTATGGGTGTGGAACATGCCTGAGATTGGCCCCCAGTTTAGCAAGTGGAAACAACTAAATCTGGATGTTTCTGTTAGTTGAGAAGTGCTGTTAATGCTTCTCAAATTAAATGACAGTTTGCTTACCATCTCTTTATAAAATTATTAAAGCCTACAGCTTCAAAAAATATCTTTGAAATTACCATGGTGCTATGAAAACACAGATTAATTATGAAATGATAATACAGTGGTTTCTGAATTAAAAAAAAAAAAAATCTGGAGTGATAGGCTAACAAGAATGAGCTGCATTTCGAATAGACTCCTACATTTCAGTCTCTGCATTAATCAAAAACTGCTGAGTGAACTGTGTACAGCTTGACAGAATGTGAAAGAACGCTGTCAGCTAGATCCAGGCCTCAAAGGGAAGCTTTGTTAGAGAAGTGCATTTAATCTAAAATTTGTATGGATGGAAGCATTTCCAATGTTTTTGCTATTTTAGTTGCAATGGAAAATGCTTAAAATTTTAATCTCACCATGCAGCTTAAAAAGCAAATGCAGTAACATACTGTCACTTCACTAGGATGGGAAAGTGAAACTGCCCACAGTGAGCCTGCCATGCAGCCTGCTTGGATTTACTGCACAATCTGGATGCAGTCTGTATGAAGAGGAAAGTCAGACTGAGCCTCCCAGCCTAGCTTGGGTCTCTCTGGGCCGGACTGCAGAGTGCTACAGGAGCAGCAGTGGCAATCAGTGACACGCTTCAGCCAGAGATGACTTTATAAAGGCTAAGCCCCAGCAGTGTTCTTCTTGCAAGGGGCAGCCAAAGGGTGAACTTCACAGGCGGATCCAAGAGGTGTGAGGTTTCTGGTTCTCCCAGGCAGTCCTAACAGGGCCAGGCTGTTCTTGTGAGACCACACAGCACTCTGGCCCACGACAGGTGGGCACCAGAACAAGCTCCCTGGTGTTGAGGGATGGTTGATATGAACAGCCAAAGAATTGGTGATAGAAAAGTTGTCCCATCATTCTTTTTTACTGCCTTTTTACTTAGAAAGGTCTTACCAGGCTGCAGTCTGCTAAGCCTAACGTGTCAATTTGGAAATCTTTGGAAATCATAGTTTAGGAACAGCTGTCATGTCAGTGGTGCCAGGTGCCTTTCAGTTTATGTTTACTGAGTGCCTACTTAACCAAAATGCATATAAATACAAAAATCCAGCTTTCCTGTCCTCTGATAGCATCTCCCACCAATATAAAAACGACCTTAAAATGTGATCTTGGTGGCTTTCAACTGATCCCAAAAATCATTTCTAATGCTACAGCTGAATTCCCATTATCATCAGGGTGTGGAGACAGAAAAAGCCTGTAGATAGATGAATTATATGTGGTCAAAAGAAATACTCCCCCAGTCAGAATTTCATAATAACGGTAGTTAAACCCTGAAATCATTGTTTAATAACAATATTTGCCTCCTAGTTAGATCAAATGGAGGTGTTTAATGCACAGCCATGTAGCACATCAGTGGGACAGTTAGGACTGGAATTCAAGTTTTTTTGGTTCCAAAAAGAAAATCACATTGCCTAATGGCATTTTAATCACAAATGAGGGACAATTTTTCCCCTTTGGTAGCCATAACAAACTTTCTAGATTCGCCCTTAACTGTCCAAATCAGCATTGAAGCACAGTGGTGCATTTAGCTGCTGTGGCTCTGGGCACAGGTTCCCTCCTCCTCTGTTATGCCAGGGCTGTTAGTCCTGCTGGAGGCCAGCAGCTCCCTGCTCTGAAGGCAGCTGCAGTAGCACTTGGGCTGATGTAGCCCAGGTGTTTGTTCATGTTTGCCCTCCCACACCACGCGCAGGATGAAGGAATTCCCTCTTCTTCTGGCTTCCCTGTGGCAAAGCACACTTGTTCTTGCTATGGAGGTTCACTCATTCTATAAGTGTGTGCCTCCAGGTGCTTCAGAGGCAGAGGACAGCAAGTGTGAGGACTTGCAGTGTGTCTCAAAACAAACATAACACACGAGAAAGACCCCATTGCTATTGGTTCAGCACATTGATCCTTTTCTCGGTGAGAATTTAAACTTAAATAATTCAGACTTATTTTCAGTTTTCTAAGTTTTCTTTGTTTCCACTAAACTAATCTGAAATCTCCCAGGTGATTCCTCTTTATTGCCAGTGGCCTAACAGCTGGCATATTATTCTGTTTCTCCTTACCTTGCATCCCATTTTTCTGAGATTAATCATTTTTTAATTCAATGTCACACCAATATGAGTGCAACAAACTGAAATCCAAATACAGGAACAAGAGAAAAGGAGTGCTTGTTAAAAGCAACTCCTAAGCATTCAGCATGGTTCATTCTATTGCTGGTCCTCCTGGACCTCTGCATCTGTAATCTCACATATATGAGTAGAAATCAAAAATAAAATGCACTTTTGCAAGGTTGATAATTTGCTGTAGGCAGTCATAAGCAATAAAAGTACAAAACTAAAAGCAAAAATACCCAAGAGAAGCACATTTCAGAATTTTCCCAGTCTCGAACATGGAGAGAAATTAATCTACAACTTCCTTCCAGCCATTTGGCTTTAATAAAAACTTATGAACTCATAAAAAAGGCTAGCACATTTCTGTACACAGCATTTTGGACAGTAACTAACTTAAATGACAGCTGACTTATATTTTTAGCTGTTTTCCTTCCCTGGGGCTTCTTCTGCCTCAGTCTACCAGCCTTGGACAGAAAATGCATACAGAATGATATCGCATATGGAGGAGCAGAGCTGCTAACAGTACAAGCTTCGGGTTCGAAATGCCCAAGTTCAGCAGAGCCATATGTCCCCACTGTGATTAGCAGCTCCTGGTGAAAAAGACTGAGCATCTGTGAAGAAGGCTGTAAGTTTTGAGTGAAGGATATTTAAGTGTGCATGAATTTTCTCTTAACAGCAGAAGGATGATCCTTAACCACAATTAAATCCCCTCCCAGTATGTCAGACTACTGTCTGACTGCACCTAGAATTTTGGATTTTATGGCATTCAAATTGGTCTAACAATGATTAGAAACAAAACTGTGTACCAGTGTTACTAAACGGTTCTTGACCATACCACATTTTGCAAAATTTTAGAAGAATGTTAATATAGAAACAATCCTATTTCTTCTCTTTAAATAACCTTCAAATATAAAGAAATAACTTTTGCTAGGCCAATTAGCCTCATTCCACTCCTTGATTGAAAAAAAAAAAAAAAAAAAAAAGGAAAAAACATAGTGCAAAAATAACATCTAGTTCCTTTTTATTCCCATGCAATAATATAGGGAGCAGCAATAGCAGTGGAGGAGTCTTCTTACAGCAGTGCAGGAAGCCATCAATATAAGTAGGTAGCTTTGTAATCAGCTAGAAGTGGGAAAAAGAAAAAGAAATCCCAGGAGGGGGTAGCTAGAAGATAAGGACTCAGTCTCAGCTAACTAACTTAATTTTAATTGTATCTTATCTGTGAAACAGGATATAGTGGCAATACTTTCCACCAAGCTTACTCAAGTATGTTTGTAAATTGCCTTGAGATCCTTAGGAGATTTGCTTTATGTAATACTTATCATCTTCAATCCTACCTACTGTTTGAATCTCATCTCCTCTTACAAAAGAACAGAGTTTGTGCTGTTTTCCATTTTGTAGTAAACATTTCTCCATCCAAATGTTTCTTTTCACCCCAGAGGCATGAGCACTTCAGTGGTAAGTGAAATAATTGTATATGGCTGTGAACTGCTGGCATCTTGACATAAAAAGGAGTGGGTTATTTATTATTGTGTTATCATTAGGACAGTGACAACCAATTTGATTGTCCATTTTCAAATGTGATTTTGAGTAACAGCATCCGTTCCATTAGTGCTTTTTGTGCTACTACATAAATCGGAATTAAAAACAGTCTAGGTTTTGGTTGGTGCAGTGATACTGGGGCTCATCTGGCTATCATATAACAGTGATTACCGTACAAGACCAAACAGAGTGAATAATCCAACCACTTTCCCAAGGAGAAACACATAAAGAGACTGTCTCACTACTGAGAAAGAAGCAATAGAAAGGATTGTTCTCATTTATGGTTCAGCTTACCTTAGATTCCTTCTGTTTGATCATACTTGTGACAGCTCTTACAGCCCCACTGTTGTATTATTTCAAGAAAAGATAACAAAAATAAAATGCATAAGAAATGATGGGAGAAAGTGAAAAGTACTCACAATTTCATTGTAAGTAGGGTTGGTGGTTTTTGGAACTGTTCTTGTTTTCCTTTGATTGACCTCATCAGGATCCGGCAGAAGATAGAATTCAGCATATGCACTTGGGACAGAGCCATCTGGGAGGTGCTGAAAAACAAAATGGTCATAAACACGAATACCCAGGTTCTAGCAAAGAAAACAAACAAAGAAGCACCAAATGAAATCTGGACTTTGTGCAGACACAGAAACATATCACATCCTCACTGTTGACTAAATCAGAATGCTAATGCAGCAAACAACAGATACTCTTAGAATTCAGCTTTATACTGAATCAGGAAAAATCAATGAAATCATAGAAGAACAATGTGAAGTTACCTATCCTTAATATTTTATTTTCTGGTTGAAAAATCCTTAAGCCTCAATCTGCTTTAACTCAATTTACACCAAAAAAAGTCTAGGCTTTCCATTTTCTAGAGTAATGTATACAAACTGGATTCTAGCTAACATGTTCTCATTAACTGTAACCCTTAAGTAGAGCAGGGCTGACACTGAGGAGAACTGACTGTTTCTAAGGGCATTTCATAACACATACAACTATAGAGGAGCCAGAAGCACTTCCTACAGCAGTATGGGCAGAGCAGAATTCTTACAATAACAGATTGCCTGATCTCTCCCATCACACAGCTGCAAACTCTTTAATTTTCAAGTTCAAATTACTTAATGGTATTCCAGACACTCCAGCGTTTGGGAACTACTCCAAATCAGAGCTAAGCCATTAACTGGCTCAGTCATAAGTTATAGTGGTGGGTGGACAGCTTCTGGATAACCTCTGGACAGCTGTAATCTTATTACTAAAGCAACATTATTGTCACTTAGAAAATACATTGCTAATGTAAGAGGCTTTAAAAGAACATGCAAAGTGTATAATGATGAATGACTATGGAAAATGTATCTTCCCAGTACATGCCTCAGTGCTTAGCTTATAATTTAGCAGGTATCTTTGTGTTAGTAAAATAGTGGTATACAAACAGGAACCACAAACAGAGTCATAAACACACAAGTGTTTATCAAAATATCGGCAATTTCAGTCGTATTATCAGTATGTTTGGCATCAAGCTGACCTGACAGCTCCCAGGCAATGCAGTGTCAGGATGCAAATGAACGTGCAGATGAAAGAAGAGATCTTAAGATATCCGGAACACATGAACCCAAAGCATAAGCCAAACATTGCATTTATATTTCCCAGTGTACACTGACTCAGAATAAAGTCGTTTCTCAGATTTTGATTATTCACAGTATGTGACTAGAAATATGGGGCTTTCTACAGACATAATCAACAACATTTTCTTGTGATAGGAGACGCCGCTGGTGTCCTAGAAAAAATAACTTTCTGCTAGGAAGAAAAACAGTGCTTGTATGTGCGAGCAACCAGTTCTTGCATAACAAATCTGTTTTATGTTATCTGAAATGATCCTTCAAGGCAGATGATGTGGTCAACTGGAAAGACTAATATTTCTATACAGAATCAAGGGATGTACTGCTCAAATCATCACATAGTGTCAGCACTAGGTGAATGATTAATGTTACTGTCACTAAGCTCTGCAAAGTATGTCTGATGTAAAATATATTTGGGATTAAGTTAGCTAGGATTCAGCTACCAAAATAAGAATGCCATTAAATGGCATTTTCCCAGGACAGAGTACCATATTGTTAAAACAGGATTTATAATTTACAGTATCAATTTAAAAGCCCATCTCTATTGATCTGGGACCATATTAAAACTTCAGTCAAGATCGACAAATAACAGTAAATTGAACAGTCTCTTAAAAATCAGGAAAGAGAAAACAATGTAGCCTTGTACTACTCCAAGTAACCTGGATCCTGTCTGTAATAAAGCTCTTCCTTTCTCAGTGAATAGATAAGCATCACTATAGCTAACTTGAGGGTCGATGGATTTTGGTCATTTCAGACACAAAAAGGAATAACATTTAAAAAAGGAGTTATTGCCAGCTCAACTGCTGCAGCCCAGCATAAAGATCTTCATCTTCTCAAGCATGGAAATGCTATAAAAATGGGATAGTCTTGTAAAATGTCAGGCTTTATAAATCATACCAGCGCTGTATTGCCTAACCAGGGGCCACGTCAAAGCTAATATTGAAAGTTGAGGTAAGGAGTAGCTGAAAAGGGCACTGGGCTGAGAAGGCTAGCTGGTAGGCAGAAGGCTACAAAGGTAACAGAGAGGACAAATGCCTATGCCCAGTTCCATTTCTCTTTCAGCTGCTGAGACAGGTCCGTTCTGTGCCCACTGCTCACCAGGGAAGGCACTGTCACAGATTATGGCAGCACAGTCTGCATTTCAAAGAGGCTCAGCCTAACAGTCATCTGGCAGGGAAAAAACTGAAGCTGATTGCTGTGTGGTGGTTTAACAGAACCTTTGTACCATAAGCACACACAATGGGTTGAAATAGAGTCAAATAAAATTTTCTCTATGCCTTACAGTTGCTCCTTGTCTTCTTGTGGCTCATTATCTAGCCTTCAGCCAACTCACTTTCTTCCATCAGCAAACTTCTCCCAGAATCACAGAATCACAGAATGGCTTTGGTTGAAAGGGACATTAAAGCCCATACAGTCCCAACCCTCTGATGTGGACAGGGCTATCACCGAGCAGCTCAGACTGCCCAGGTCCCCAATCAACCTGGCCCTGAATGCCTGCAGGGATGGGGAACCCACTGCTTCTTTGGGCAGCCTTTGCCAGCACCTCGTTGCCTTCTGAGTAAAGAATTTCCTCCTGACATCTAATCTGAATCCTCTTTGCAGTACCACTGTGCCTTATAAAACATGGAGAGAAAACTACTTCCACACTACTCCTTTGAAAGCAGCTAAAGATATGTTGAAAGAGGTGAGTAGGAGGAGAGGGTCAAGACAGAATATCAAAAGAGAGAATATTTTAGCAATTCACTGAAGAAAACTCAGGGCAGAGCAGTTGCTCTGGGATCTTTCAGAACTAAAAACAAAGCCACTTTTCATGAATAGCAGCAATCAGCCGCCAAACTCTTAGAGGTAATTTAAAAGGCAGCCACCTGAATTCCAACTACAGACTCTAGTTTTGATTGTCGGTTTGACTTTTTTTTTTCTTCCCACTTCACAGATGTTTTCCCACTTTTTCTTTCTCTGCTGAAAAGGCAGAGGGAAGACAACCTCCAGATTCCACAGTTGTCCCAGTTCTCCATCTGCAGGGGCCCTGTTATGCCATCAAGTGATCAAGGAGCTTCAGCTGAGCACTGTTCAAGCCAGATCATATATTCCACTACTCAACTGCCCTCTCCAGAATCTTAAAATGAAACAAAACAGAACATCTTACAAAACTCTCTCACTGTCCCAAAGAATCACAGAATCACAGAATTGTAGGGGTTGGAAGGGACCTCCAGAGATCATCGAGACAACCCCCCTTTGTCCCTTAGTGGGACAAAGAAGACTTTGTCCCATTGCAAACTCACCATTCTAAACTTTAGAGGATGAGCATGATCAGCCAAGACTTCACAGAAGCAGTCTCGGGATATTGCATACAATGAGTTTGTTGGCTTCTCTTCTCATTGGCACAACAGAGAAATCATTTCTTACAAAGAACTTCCTTCTCTAAAGGATTTACTGAGACAAGACTCATGGTGCTATTGGAAGGGGGTGTACTTTGCTAGACCGTCTCCAACAGGAACTAAGTGGGATATTGGTTCAAGAATCATAGTTTGAAAACAATAGTGATATTACTGTGCTAGAGTTCTCTTTTAAATATCTAAAATAAGTGAAATTTGAAGTAAATTGCTTTAAGATGACTAATATGGCAGATAAAACTCAGAAACTTTGGGGAAAACTAGATTTTTCTCAATCTTTCATATATGAGTTGAACATTTATTTGAATAAGAGAAAAAAGAGAAAATATTAGGACTGGTTTTTTTGTAGAGATGATGTCTTCTCATGTCTTATCATAATCCAGAATGTCACATTTAGTGAACAGACACACTGGATTGTCCTTTCACCTCTGACACACTGCATTGGCAGATTTATAACTTTAGATAAACATGCAGAATATCTGACCTAAATACCACTCTCATTTATTCCAAACAGTATCTTTTCTGCAATGGGTCCATTATAAACATGGAATAAGATTTCTAGCTGCTTTATGGGTGATTCTGAAATCCAGCCAAATAACCCTTTTGTTATCAGTGGATCAAACGTGACTCACATCTGTTCATAGTCCAAGCCAGAAGAGAAATCAAACAGTACCATAGGAATGCCATTTTGCACTTAAACTACTTTGCAAAGCCCTTGCAGCTTGAACATACTTGTAATCAAGCAAACAGAAGAAAAAACAAACAAACAAACAACAATCATTAATATTGAATTCTATTTATGTTTAATTCTCTAATATTTTCATTAACTCAAACGTAATGTAAATTTACTTCCTTTAAACAAAGTTACTTCCAATTTTAATTACAATCTTACTTCTTCAACTATGTATTCTTGTAAACAAATTCCAGCAGTAAAAATCTGCAAGGCTGCAGAGGTTTAAAAGCAAATTCACAACAGAAATGCCATAACTCTTCTTGCCATGCATATGGACAAAAAAAAAAAACCTAACAAACAAATACAATCCACAACCCGACAGTGGTTTTGATCTGCCAATAAAACAAATGAGTTGAATTTGTAGGCAGACTCCCAGATTTTTCTCCATATACAAACAAGGCTCTGCTGTATAATTTTCTCAGAGACTGACCTGTTTACGTGACCCTGCTAAAGGAGGAACTCAGTTATAACACTCTGTATACGGTTTTTGAGATGTTATTTTCTACTAAAGTCTCAAGGAAAATAATGAAAATATTGAAAAGAAAGGGGGACGACAGAAAGAAAAGAAATAATAATCTGAATCTACTTCTCTCCACATCTGTAATTCAATACTGAAAAACTAATACAGACATGTCTCTGTTATGTCTGTGTTCCATTTTTCACTCCAATTTTATTTTCTGAAACCGAAAAGGTATTGATATTTACTTACAGAAACCCACATAGATAGGTTATGTCTCGTGTAATTTAATTTTAAATATGCTAGCTGTAGCTGGGAAATAATAGATGAAATTCAATTAATTTTTCCATGAGAATCACATTATCTTAATGCCTTTTCTCCCTTGGTCATTACTAACCATCCCCAACTCTTCTTAACAATGGATTCTTTGTTAACATTACGAAAGGGCCATCTACTTCAGAACTTACTGTATTTAAACTATGCAATTTAGCATGACAACATGAATACTGGGCTTCACTTATATGAATTTTAAGGAAAATTTTATGATGTTAAAATAATTGACTTTGGGGATAATCTATTGTATTTTTTTTTAAACCATCTCATCCTAAGTGACTTCAAATTTAGTTTTTCAGAGACTGAACAAATTTACATTACTTCATCTGTTTCTCTTAGTGTTAGACTTGCAGATATATTCTTCCACCTTTAGTGCCAGAGTGAAACAGATTGATGGCTACTGAAGATTTGATAGCTTCAGCTGCTGTTCTCTTTTTTCATTTTTCACCTTCAACTATCTTGACAAAAAGAAATGATCAAAGGTAACTTGCATTAACTAATGCCACCTTTCCACCTCTATAAATAACTTCCTTTCTTCCTCCGAAATTAATTTCCTGGACATTTTCAAATCTCAATTGCTCTTTTCCCCTTCTTCAATGAAAAAAAAAAAAAAAAAATTCAGGCTTTAGAAATATTCCCATCTCAGCTTCTCCCCCAAAATGAAAAGAAAGGAACCAAAGCCTTCTTTTTTTTTTCCAGTAGCTCCAACTCAGTTTTCTCAGTTTTCCTATCTATTACCTTCATGTATTGTTTTTCTCTTACATGCACTGCCATCAGAATTTATCTACTATATGGTGAAGAAGGTACTCAGAATATTCCTTAACATTTAACATGAAGATATCCTTGCATCTTAAATAAAACCATGTAACCATAGCAAATGATTAGAAAAAAGCCCTCAGAACTCTAAAGCAAAATATTTATATATTAAATGTAGACATGAGGTAGACTTGATTATTTTGCAATCAAGGAGGATTGCTAAATAGAAATACTGCAGAAGAATTACTCTTGTACCACAGCAGCTTGTATGAAACAGGAGTTGACTAGATTAAAACTAGTAAGAAATGCAGAAGGATTGCTGCACTGTCTTTCTTTGAGTGACAGAATGAAATCCATATGTAACTTTCCAAGGAAAAGCTAAGCGTTTGCAAGCTGCAGCTTTAATAGCAACTACTGCTTCTGCTTTAGAAAAAAATCATAATATGCCCTTTGGCTATCTCCAAATTTAAAGATCTGAGAAAATAATCAGTACTAAAATAATGCTATTACAAAGCAAGAAGTACCTTCAAAATAGAACAGTGCTATATACACCTCGAGGACAAACTACATGAATGAGAGGTTCTGTTTTTACTTCATAAATTTTAACATGGAACTGAAGACCCTTTCTTCCTTTTCCTTTGAGACTTTCATATCTCAAAACACTGAACAGCTGTAGTCTACTCTGCTACTACACTTCTCATTTTCCCGATACAAAATATTTATACATTATTCCAAAGAATACTAAAACAAAAACCAGATTTTCAATAAGTAACAAATAAATACAAAAGAAGACAATCCACTATATTTCTGTGGTGCACCCTACATGCTCTACTATTGGCAAAACAAAACAGAAAATCAATCAGACAAAGTAATGACACAGATATAGTATTTTTTTTCACCCCAAATTTCAAAATATTTAATTGCTGCTCTGCAAGGTAAGTTTTATTTTATTATATTTTCTGGTGCCAAAATTTCTTGCCCACCTCTCGGTTAGGAACCTCATTCCTATTCCTGACTTAACTCTTATCTCATGCAGATATGCAGGTATATGCATAAACAGAGGAGACACAGTGACAGAGGACACTGGAATAGAGGTCACTGACAAAGCAACAACAACAGAAAGAAATGAAATTGATCTCAATTTAGCATATCTTTGCATCATTTCAGAAGAACATAGATGTTGTTTCAGGGGAATTCTGGAACACATTTATTGAGCAGGTATTTTCTGCTTGTCAGAAATCTTCTAGTAGTGTCAGTGAAGCAAGCCTCCAGATGGCTTTGTCATTTACTATGATAAAAATGCAAAGGTGCTATATCCGTGTCTCTGATTTGAATCTCCAAATATATCCTGAGCACACTGTGCAGCTCAATACCTTCAGCATCCCCCTCAACCTGCCTGTTCTGCATGCAGCCTGTCAGTACACCAAGTGGGTAAACTATGCCTAATGCAAATGCTGTTAGTTTAAGAAAAAGCAGTGGTTTTGGTACTGTGGTTTGTTCCAGCCCTCTCTCCTTCAAGTGAAATAAGGTATTTTGGCAAAAAAAAAAAAAAAAAAAAAGTGCAGTATTTCCAGTTCAGCTTTGACTGTAGTAGAGTAGAAGGAAAATGGACTCATGCATCCTAGCTCTTAATAAAAGATGATGTGCTGTATTTCTAAGAGGGAGAACTACAGCCACTCTGGCAAAAACAGGGTCTAGAGCTGTAGTGAGTCACAAATTCTCTGAAGAATGAACCAGCCATCCAGCCAGCGCTCTCCAAGGTCTCCTGGCTGTCAAATGGGAAAAAAAATAACCCTCAGCCACTGAGGCAGAAGGAGAGGTTCACAGCTACAGCTCTGAAATGAAGACACCATTTCTGGGCAAAGAAGTTGAAATGTTGACATACCCTAGTGTGTATGTGAGCTATGATGTAAGTACTCAGTAAAGTCTATGTAGCTTTTTGTAATGCTGTCAAGGAGGTAGGCAAGAAGTAGATCAATCTTTTCCAGGCTGGCTTGTTTAAATAACTCACACTTTGGTGTACGACTGCATTTGAGAAAAAGGAGATGATTTAGATATCTGCACAAATGAGCAGACATGACAGAAGCCTCACGTGAGGCCCTCCTCATTCACAGTGTTAGCTGGGAGCCTGATGGGACTTGGTACGTCATCTCCTTTATGTTCAGGAAAATGAATTGCACATTAAATCTTCAAAGAGCAAGATGGAAGTATAGGTTTTCATCTGGATTAGTTTCTAAAATACCCGTGCCTTGTGTCACCTCAGATGCCAGAAGGTATATATGGAGGAGGATATGTGACTGAGGCTTTGTGGAAAACTGGCACTCTTCCTGGAGCAGACACTGGAGGACAAGGAAGATACTTCCCAGTGGTCACAGTCAGACAACTGAACTCCATTATATAATATATGTATGTGTCTTAATTTCAAACTGAATCCAAATCCTAATTGGCACACAGGCAGTGGTATTTTTTAAAAGGAAGAAGTATTTGTTAAACGTTTAACAAAAAGAGTACTTTTCTTGCAAGGAGAAAGACAGATTCAGAGAATCAGGCTGATTCCCAAAAGATTCAAAGCTTCATAAGATCTATGTAAAATGCTTCTGATCTGCTTCAGTCATTTGAGAGGAAAACTCATCTAACTGCGCTTAGAATTAAGTAAAGAAAACTGATTTTCAGAAGGTCACAAGGGTATCCTAGGCTTCTAAGCCTTATTACTTTAGAAAGCTCAGAAACCAGAACCAAACTGTTTCAGAAAGATGAAGAAAAGAACAGAGATGTAGCTGCTGTTCAGTTTGAAAATAATGACTTCTTGATAATCCAAAAAGAGCTGTATATTAGGATAGACACAATTCCAAATGAAACGGGAAAGAGTCTGTGTGGACATACAACTGTAACTGTGAGGTAAAATGGGCTAGTGTCTTTTACTGTCTGCAGCCAGTAGCAAAGAAGTAGGGCTAGAAGATATCTCCAGAAGTCATGATACGGCTTTTTGTGCATTTACATTGTTTCTGAATTAACAGAAAAGAAAATTATGAGTGTCTCTATCTGTCTTACTCAAAGTGTAAGTCTGGCTCCTGAGGCTCTGAGGCCCCTGTAATACTTCACCAATGCTCAGCACTACATTACTGGATGGTCACTAGCACCACATGGGTATCAAAAAGCTGCCAATACTACAATAAGTAAGTAAGTAAATAAATAAATAAATAAAAGAAGGTGACTGCAGAACCTGAAGTGTGAATGTATTAAGTATATTTACTCACAGTAACAAATTTGAGCAATAATAACTAAAAAGGTTTTGGGTTGTTGGTTTTTTTTCTTTTTCTGAAAGAAAGAAGTGATATGTTCTAGATTCCCGAAACCCATGCTGCACTGCTATCTTCAGGTCATTTAAGATCTTTTTTTTTCCACATAGATGAAAAAATATCAAAATTGAGTAATGTCTTAAGATTATATTATTCATGTACAAGCAGTGTTGATGCAGGATGTAGAATGCAGAGGATAGGTTTAATGGAAAGATCTCTCTCTGAAGATTTTGTTCTAGAACTGGTAGACTGCATTCCTTCTCTGCACTTTCTTCTTTGCACCCTGTACTACTGTTGCACTTGGAATAACTAATTTCCCAATTAATATTTAGTTAAAGAGTTTATAAGATTGGCTGAGATACAGTGATCTACATTAGAAATACAGATCCCAGAATTTCTTAACTGTTGGCTCTTAGAGAGTATAAAAGAAATTAGCCTTTCAGAAAAGAAACCCACATAAATGCTGTTGTTCAGTTTCTTTTTGTCACATTCATATTATTTTCTCTCCTTGCCTAGGCAGAAATGAATGTAAAATGCACAAAAAAATGGTAAATGCATTATGTGCCTACAACTGCATTAAGTGCCTGAACCAGACTACTTCTAATTTCTGAGACTGTACAGAGCCCCCTCCACTTTTCTTTGGGAAATTATTCTACAGCTTGCACTCTCCTTCTGTAAGAAACCATTTTGTTACGTGTGCAATTTCTGCTCCTTAATTACTTCTCTTTACTTCTACTTGAAGTCTTGCTCAACATCCTAAATAATTCCTCTTGAACCTTGCTGTATTCTCCATTAAATATTTGTACAATTGAGTTGTGTCCTTGTTAGTTAGCTCTCAACTAAGTTTTAGTAACAATACATCACTCCTGGAGTATAAGTCATTTCCAAGCAATCCTACTGAGAACTGTTTTTGAACTTGAATTCTAGTTATTAAAAAGCTTCCTGAGAGCAATATTCTAGCATCAATGCCTTATAAAGATAAACTACTTAATTTCTGCATCATAACGCCAGGATCTGACCTTTCTCATTGGCATCTCTCCTAGCAACCTCATGTCCCACCATTTGCTTGTTTTATTTCACATTATTACAGGAAATAGATCTGTATCTCCCTGAAGAAATAGTTTTCATTTGCCCAAGCTACTTGTGGTGTTCTGTAAATTACTTTTATTCACTTGATCTTGCTCCATCCCTACTATTATTTGCAATGTTTTCTTCATTTGCACCCAATGGCAAATTTAATTTACATTCGCCTTCATCTCCTGGATCACTCATATTGTTAAACAAAACTCATTCTTTTTATTTGATTCAAAACAGATTAGCTGCATAGGGAATTACTGAAAAACTAGAAATTGGAATTTAGAGTTAAGGCAGTGCAGTGTCTGTGAGAGGTGAAAGGGTTTAACAAGAAATGATAACATAACTTTCCATACAACTTATTTGTCAAAGACCTTCTATAATAAATATGTTGGAATCCAAAAGTGATTTCTGCACCACAAAATCAACTCTTCCCTATTTCAACTGCCGCTGAGTAATAGCCTTTGTTTATAGATATTCTGCTAATTTTCAGTCCAAAAGAGAACATGTTTGCCTGAACTAATTTGTATTCATTTTTAAAGTACTTTCTATGAATACAAAATTAAATCCAATTACTTTATAAGCTGAAGTTAGAACAAGAACTTTCTTTCCATGGCTCTTTTGTTTTTCTGCAAAAATCACTGGAGAACACCAAGTGTATGTCTTACTTTCCCACATCTGCAAAACTTCTGATTTCATTCTGTTACCAATACTTTCTGAATAACTTTTATTCATCTCAGAGGGATTTTTTTCCACTTGTTTTCCACTGGTGGATGACTGCTCAGGCTTTGCTTACCTATTCTCTATCATAACATGAGTAAGAAACATATTCTCTATCCCTGCTGGCTAATCTGAGGGCCTTGGTAAAGAAAGCAAGAAATATTCATAATATTGTGAAAGGGGTGTATGTAATATTGCTTTTTATTTAATTGGCAGGCATTGCATTGCTGGTATGTAATATATTCTCCATTTAAATCTACAAGGGCTGCTCTAAAAGTAATGCCTCTTTTTGTATTATGATGACTGATGACATCAGACATGGATGTTGGTGGTATGGCAGTAGAGACTGAGCATTCCCACCAGTATCCCACTACATTGTGTTGCTGTGCAACAGATGGCAGCAGACAAAAGGCACATGGCTGTCTGACAAAATGACATCTGACATGGAAGTGTGTATGAAGCAAAGGTGTGCCACTGAATTCCTCCTTATGGAAAAAAATGACACCCACTGACGCTTGCTGAACATTTATGGAGACAAAGAATTGGATGTGAGCACAGCGAGGCAGTGGGTGATGCATTTTGTCAGTGTTGACGGGGATGTGAAAGACAAGCCACATTAGGGATAGCTAAATATTGTTTTCAATGCACTGGAAATGATGTTGGCAATATTGGAATATCACAGATTTTTGTGCCAGGCGGATCCCATGGATCTCGCACAGGAACAGAAAGAATGCAAATTTCTCAGGACCTACTGAACCAATACAAGGCTGAAGGTGACAGTTTGCTGGGTTGCATCATTATTGGTGATGAGATGTGATGTCAGCACTATGAGCCACAGTCAAAACAGCAGTCTGTGGTGTGGTTAAATGAGAATTACACATTGAATAAAAAGTTCAAGATACAATTCTCAGTGGGTAAAGTGATGTGCACTGTCATTTGGGACAGGATAGGGGTGATCGTTCTGGATTTCCTAGAATATCGACAAACCATCAACTCTGACCACCGCATCAGAACACTGACAAAGATGAAGGCTTAAACTTCTAGAGTCAGGCCAGAGAGGAAGACAACCTTTTTCTTGCAAGATGATAATGTCAGGTCACTATACAAGTTTGAAGACTGTGAAGTACATTGCCAATCTTAGTTGGATTGTCCTATGACACCCACCATATAGTCCAGATTTAGCACTTTCTAACTTTCATCTGTTTGGGCCAATGATAGATGGGCTGTGTGGGCAACAGTTTCCTAACAATGATGCCATCATAGCAGCTGTGGGTCACATCCATTGATGCAGATTTTTACAAGCATGGCAAAAACGCATAGTTAATGGTAGTGAATTGAAAAACAGTGTTTTATAGCTGAGAATTTGCTCTGTCAAATAGTGTATCTGTTGTAGTTTCCATGGAAATAAATAGGAGGCATTACTTTTGAGGGGACAAACATAGCAGCAAGACAAGTGTCTCATTCCCCAGTCTGCACCTATAGCCAGGGTTGCCCCTTCCCAGCTGCAGAATTTTGCACTTGCTCTTGTTCAACTTCATGTGATTGGCAATTACTCAGCTCTCTAATTTGTCTAGCTCCTCCCAGTTTAGTATCATCAGCAAACTTGCTCATAAAGTGTAAATATTAGTAGACCCACAAGAGGAATTATGGGAACCAAAATTGATGGAAAAAGAATTCCCGTTCCTTACTCAGCGCAAGCTGATGCCAAAGCCCAACAAAGGCAGTAAAGCATCTACTTGTGCTGCCTTTGGGAACTTCCCTATAGCTCTACACCTGTAAGTTCAGAAATTGATTTCATTCCCCCCATTTAGTGAAAGCTTGGCTCTCACATTTCTTCTCATAGAACTTCCACTATCACGTTTCAGAAATGTTTTTGGAAGCAATTTGCACTTGGAAAGCATAGGACACAAAATGGAAAGAGGCTGGATGTCTGTTAAAGCTTAAAGCTGATTACTAATTCATCACCCATATATCAGCTATCGCAGAATCATTAATCACCAGGAGCAGTTCATGACAGCTTCAGAACTTCTAAAGAAGGAATGCTGGGAGTAGTTTTGGAAAGTACTGTAGGAATTTATTTTAATTTCAGAAAATGTTCTCTCTGTAAAATTGGTTCTGAATTCATCACCCATACATTCTTTCCTAAATTCTGGTAACATTTTACACTTGTTGGCATGAAGTTCATGATATATTGGCTTTGTTTCTCCTCCCCACAACCCCTGAGGAGTTTTTCTGTCCACAAGAAGTAGTGGGCAAAAATATTTAGTACTGAGTACTGAAAGTTTAGCTGCTTATCTGGAAAAACTGGGCATGCCTAAAGTCATGGCAATGAAATCAACAGACAACACACACTTCCTTATGAGCCAATGCTCAACCACTGTTCCCTTGTGGATCTCTATGAAGTACAAAAAGAAATATATTAAACAACCCTTCTCTGAATTTCAGAAAGTGCTACTTCTTTTCCTCTGGTGTCCTTTTTTGAATAGACAAACAAGTCCATCAGCATAGCTGCAGTTAGCCTGGCTGTTTCTGGCTTAGGCAGTACTAAGCTAGCCCATACTTTGCTCTAAGTTCTGTTATAATCTTGATATTCTCCATTTTCTGTTCTGGTTCATGTACATAAATGGAAGTGGATGGTTCAAGATCAACACCTGAGTATCTCCAGTGTTCATAAATCCACCTCCACAGCTTCTTTGCAGATGTGGGAGGTCATGCCTTTCATCTTGCCTCATAAGCATTCTTCCTAGTACCCTCCCAGTGCTCCTGCTCTTGACTGCTGCCATTCTTTGGGTATGGGCCTGCCGCAGTTGAATTGTTCTCACTCCTAGCAGACAAAACTCACCCTGGATCCTGTATCTTCTCCCTTAGCCTACTTAGAGCACTGTGCAAGGTACTGTATTATTGTGTTTTTGTAAGAAGCTAACCTTGTTTCATCCACTTCTGCGGCCACATTCTCTGAGGCTCAGAGGCAGAATCTCCCAGTATCTCTATATAACATCTCCAGGTCATTGGTACACCACTGTTTCCTTCCAAATCAGCTTGATTTTATTGAAACAATATTGCTTCCATGGCCTATACATAAAGTACAGTATTGCATGGTCTGCATTTCATGCATGCAAGTAATGGTCCAAGAAGCTGAATTAAACTTATGTAATAAACATGTTTGGAAAATTGTATTATTCTATTATCGTGGCTTTTCTGTATTTGAAAACTGTGGCTATTCTACTCCATTATTGGTCTTCAAAGTATTTTTAAATGGGTTTTCTTCAAGGACTGTCTTTCATAACATATGACTGTAATGTCGGTGTGAGTCAGAAGAGGATGCTTGGAAGCAGACCTCGGGGTGGATAACTTGTAGATATGCAGCAGATCCAGCACATGTGGATGCATCAGACTAAAAGTGCCTGTTGTATGGAATACACATATGCACCTACATTAGACTGTCCCCTGGCATGTCTGCACCAGATCAATGCTCTCTCAAGTGCTATGGCAATTTCTTTCCCACATGAATGCGGATAGCTTCCTGAAAAATCCTGCAAAGCACACTTTTGACTTCCTCCTTTAAAGAACCTACATGACACTTGAAAATGGCTATAAACAACACCAGCTCCTTAGGGATTATCTTGTGCATCATATGTTAATATAGAATTTGCACAACAGGATCTATAGCTATTAAAATCTGTAGAACTATCCACCCATAAATAATAAATGAAATGCATTTACATGGATCAGAATTCTGCATCACAACTCCTTGTCAGTTCTATGAAGTTATATTTGGGATTAATTTGGCCCATTACAATAATTTTCACATCTGAACACATCATAAAGTCTCTATAAAGAGATAAGTAAATGAAAAAGAGACACTCAAATTATTTACTATAAATTCCAAAACAAAACAAGATTGCAAAGATGAACCATTAAAAAAAAAAAAATTAATGAGAGTCTGCAAAAGACTGAATGTACCTAAAATAACTTTAACATGTCTTGAATAAGACATGATCTTGGCATACTTTTAAAATCTTAGATCAGTCAGGAAAAAAGAAAAAAAAAAAAAGGAAAAAAAAAGGAAAAAGAAAAGTGAGCATGTCAGAGAGATTGATCTATACAACTGGAATGCCGTGAAGATAACTAATGGGATAAAGAACCTAATAACCTTTCCTTAATAGGATGCTAGTTTGAAGGCAGTCCAGTATCACAGTACCCCAAGCACCACAGAGGATGGCTGTATGGAAGGAAGGAATCAGAAGCCCAGGATTTAAAAACATGATTGCCTAAGTTAGGCACCTTGTTTTCAAGCCATGAATCATTTCTGGTCTTACTGAATTGGACTCCTACCAGTTCTCTGCAAACTCACTGAAAAGGATTTAATTTACATCAACTACCTCCAAAAGCCAGAAGCCAATTTAAATTTGTATTGTCCCTTTCACTAAAGTGGCCCGAATCCTGGATTTCAGTTTTGCCATGCACAGCCATCTACACTATAATTTATTCTAATTTAATTAAATGACTGGAACTTTCGAAGTTAAAGAACAGAGGCGCCAGAAACAAGCAGAACGACTGCTTCCAAAATCTGCAATTCTGCTTGTATATATCTCCACATTATCTGCCCGAACTCATGGTAACAACATGAACACAACAATCATTTCAATATTCTCCTTTCACCAACTAGAAGCCTATCACTGTTTTTCAGTATTAGAAAGTGCAAAAGAAAAAAATAAAGGAGGTTTTAAGCTATATCTAAAAAGTAAAGCTCATACTGGACCAGCAGAAGCTGATCTCAACTGTCAAGGTGGCACATGGGAAACAAAAAAGTATTTCAAGATTGAAAACTTACTGCATGTTTTACAGACCAAAATGAATATGCTTGAATTGCAGATCAGAAGCTGGGGGGGCAAATGGAGAACAGTTGAAGCTACATAAGCCTCATGTGACTGCATTCATCAGTACAGGTTGGGGGCTGACTTGCTGGAAAGGAGCTCTGTAGAGAAGGACCTGGGTGTCCTTGTGGGTAATAGGTCGGCTGTGAGCCATCAGCATGTCTTGGTGGCCAAGAAGGCCAATGGTATTCTGGGGTGCATTAGAAAGAGCATGGCCAGCAGGTCAAGGGAGGTGATCCTCCCTCTCTACTCTGCCCTGGTGAAGCCACATCTGGAGTACTGTGCCCAGTTCTGGGCTCCTCAGTTCAAGAAGAGGAGGCAACTTCCCAGAGAGTCTAGTGGACGGACAAAATGATGAGGGGCCTGGAGCATCTCCCTTATGGGGAAAGGCTGAGAGACCTGGGGCTGTTCAGCCTGGAGAAGACTCAGAGGATATCTTTTGAAGACTTACAGATAATGAGTGGGAATGACATAGATGAGGCCAGCTTCTTTTCAGCGGTGCCCAGTGACAGGATAAGGGGCAATGGGCATAGGCTGGTACAAAGGAAGTTCCACAGGAATGTGAGGAAAAATTTGTTTACTGTGAGGATGACAGAGCACTGGCCCAGGCTGCCCAGAGAGGTTCCTTCTCTGGAGATATTAAAGACCCTCCTGGATGCTTCTTATGTAAGTACCATAGGGAAACTGCTTTAGCAGAGGGGCTGGACTAGATGATCTTCCAACCCCTACAATTCTGTTATTCTGTGACATATAACCAATTAAATATTCAGCCCTATTTTATTATCATCTGGTCCCACATACATTCCTTAGTTTTGCCTCATTTAAGAAAAGCAATTGCAGCAAAGGCAGCATAAATGTATGCAGTAAGAGCCTATAACAGTTCAAGAACACTTCAATCTTCCAGATAGACAAAGAGAGTGAATGATCTCTTTGCCATTGCCATTACTTGAAACTTGAACAACAGGAATTCCAGAGCACATCCAGGTGGCTGAACTCATGACAAAATAGCAGACACGTTATCTCAGCTGAGAAATGCAGCTAGATCTCTCATGATATTCTCATCAAACAGTTTCACCTACCTTGTGGTGAGGGAGCTCTGCCAGCTTTCTCACTGCATACCCTGTCTCCAAGAGTGTGCAGTATTTCCCTCTTAACCTCAAGACAGTGTGTTATAGAGATGAACATCACAGTATCAAGAGACATTGCTTCTGAAAGTACTCCACTGCTTCCTTTACTGACCTGTTCCCAGCTTGTAGTCCAGTTCTTTGGGACTTGAAAGAAGTGTATGGATAATCAATAGCACCACGATGATGTCCTACAAAGCGTTGTGATGCTGCATGATGTCACATACCTAACCCATACCAAAATGTGTCAGCTGGAAGGGCCAGCAGGCATCTGAATTGGTTTTGTATATGGCCTGAAAAAGGTCATTGCTGGCCATTAGGCAAACATGATTTCTATACAGGTCCCATTCTTACAACAAGACTGAGCAAGATCTAAGGAAGACTGTGTTAAACAATGATAAAGAAATATCATCATAATTATGAGTTAAAATTATTTATATCAGAAATTGTGTTTGAGGATTAATGATTTTTTTTCACAGTACTGTGAAAAAAGTCAAAGGGTTAAGAGTTACAGATTGTGATGAAAATACTTACAATGTTCCTCATGTGTTTCAACATCACTGTCAGACGAGTGCCCTCGTAGGATATGACTAACTGTACTCCAGGTGTACCTTCAGTTGACTGAGGACCTAAAACCAAACAGTTTGATTTTTTAGTAAACAGTTTAGTGGAAGCAGATGTTTAACATATCACAAAATTCATGAACTAATACATACAACAAACCACTGCCTGCTTAAATTAGCATTGAAATTAGAAAACACTGTCAGGGCGTGGGATGAAGAGAATGGTCTGACATGCAGTGCTCATCTTCTTGCTTCTTTATACACTGACAGTGGAATTTTTGTTTTCTGACAGCCATCAATCTTAATTTCAGTGGGACATTTATTTTTGTGTTAAAATTAATTCTGGATTTTTTTTTTAATTATTATTATACTAAGCCACATTGTTGCAATTTTTCCATCTGTTTTTTTTCCCTATTCCCAGCAGAAAACAAAACAAAATAAAAACAACAACAACAACAAAAAACAACACACAAATGCAAGTTTCTAGATCAGTGTCAAAACGTTTGCAGATTTACAATAACAGCTTTTGTACCTCACAGATTTAAATTCTACCTTCTTTATTCTTTATTTCTCTTGTTCCAGGCTGGTTTTCAAGTAACCCACTCCTTTCATAGAATTTCTACTAAAATTAATGTATGGAGTTTGACTCAATTTCCACTGAGAAAAGCATTTTCCAGATTCTAAGCAAGAAGGATCAGGCTCATAATATGGAATAAATGATCAAGCATATCCTGGTCATTCTTTCTGTTGGAAGCATTAAGCCACCTGTCTTCACTGCCAAAAGGTGTGTTCTTAAACTGGGGCATGTTGCTTCCCCACCCCACAAAGACCAAGCAGAAAATAAAGATGGTTTTTACCACAGTAAACTAGATAACAGTGAACACAGTAGCTGCTTGTTGGTATCTCTCTGACCATCTTATCCTGCAGTGCTAACCCTGAGCATGGGGAACATGAGCCAGTTTGTAGCACTTGCTCTGAAGCTCAGGGCTCTCCCCACACCGTGGCAGCCAAGACATGGCCTGTATGAACTGGCCTGTTTCTACTTGCACCAACAGGGATTGATTTAATTAGACCAAGTCTGTGTTGCATTCAGTATTTTATATTTACTTTAGATGGAAAAATAAGAACTTAATCCTGCTAACTTTACAAACAGTGATCTTGTAGGAGCTGGGCTTTGTTCTGCCTTCCTCCCTATTAAAAATGTACCTGACCTGAAGACCTCAAACATAAAGTGCTGCTTAACCTCACCACAAGGCGAGATAATAAGACAAAACAATCAGCAGCAATTAATTCTTATCTTACTGAAAGAGAAGGGAACGAGAAAGGAAAGTGAGCATGAAAGAACTGCCATCACACACTAAGGTTATGCACCTGCAAAAAAGAGGTGTTTTAGAGAGCATCAGGACTGTTCATCCTCAGTAGCAGACAGGATTCTCATGTCTGCCTTTCAGTCTCAGCAGACGCCTGTGCACTCCTTTGCACTCTCTGTCTCTCTTTTCCACATGTGCACCAGAGCTGTTACAGCCGGGGTCGTGAGGGCAAGAAATCAAAACTTCTTTTCTCAGCCTTCACTCTGTTGTTCAGCAGAGGAAGCAACAGAGGGGAAGTTGTGAAAAATAAGCCACGTTGAGAATAAACTAAATATGTAACCTCTGGAGTGAACAGAGGCTAAAATAACTGCTAAGCAGATAGAATTACAGTGCTGCAATGTACTATTGACAGCCAGGGAGCAAGTGCAACTACTATTTATCCTAAGGAAAGGAATTCAAATTAATTAAAAATAACAGTGGGAACATACAATTGCCATAGTATATTTTTTCCAGGCGGTCTGGATATCAACATTTCTGAGTTTCTGATGTTTCAACTGAATTTTAGAATAAAAAAACATCTCCAGCTTCTTCCCTTTGCAGACTACAAAAATGCATTTTTAATCACACCCTAATTAGAGAAGGGCCTGAAACAGACTTTTGAAGAATTGAAACGTTATGAAGAAATCACTGAGCTAGGACTTAGAAGACTGAGATGCAGCCCTTCATTTGTTATTCTCCCCTATGAACTGTGACAAATCACTTAACTACACTGCACCTTATTTCATCTGTTGTATGCAAAGCAGGACAGTGAGGGATAAGGAAAGTGAGGAAAACTGCTCGAAACAGAAAATGATGCTTACCCCCCCCCCCCCCCAAAGTAACAAAAAGCCCACAGAAAGATCATTCCCCACCCTCAGCCCCTGCCATGCTATGTTGCGTCACCATTTTTTAAATGAAGTTCTATGGACTTCTGCCATTAAGCTGCAATAGAAAACTTAGAATCTTAGAGCAATAAAGACTGTAATGCCAGGAAGTTGTGCTTTAATCTAAAGGTACAATTCTCTTGAGGGGCTCTGTTAATTTTGTGAATTGCTGTGGGTCATCCTGAGCAGTTTAGCAAGAGCAACAGAGCTCAGAGGCTGAATTACGTCATTTGAATTCAGTGGTACATTTTGCCTTTTCACTCCTACCAGCGCAACCACAACTGAGTGTTAATACCCAGCAAAGGATCTCTTCTGTGGGGGCTGGCAATTTCACTTAAGAAAAAACAAATGTAAATAATTCCTAAACAACCTGAAAATAATGAAAATCATGGGCACTGAAAATGCAACTCTAGTTGACTGTGTAAAACAGACAGTATGGTTATGGGTATTACCAAAATATTTCTTCTTGCTGTGTAATAATTTGAGCACTAATAAAAATAAAAACCCAAACCCATCAGCTCTACAGTGAAAAAAATGGGTGAAAAAAAAAAAAAAAAAAAGCAAAATGCAAGAAAACTGATAAGCACTGAAGAAATATCTATAGCTTGTGTTTCATAATGGACGACAGTTTCCATTTGTGAGACTCAGATGTAGTAGTTTACGTTTTTGTACTTCCAGTGCTAAGTCGTAATCTTTTTGAAGACTAGGTGGTTTTAGCCTTAAATGATAATAAAATACACATACAATAATTACTTCCAGTCTGTCCAGCTTCAGCAGATGGACTTGAGCTGAGACTTGCATTTTTAGGAACCGTCACGCTCTACTTGCACTCCATTATATGCAAGGACCAAATGCCAGTCTGCTGTAGATACGGGATAAAGCTTCACTCACTTCATCTGAAGCAAGATTTTCCTCCCAGGGACTGATTCTTCACTCACAGGTGTCAGTGGAAAACTTGTCACATATCAAACGAGGACCCTGAAGCTGGACTGCCAACAGAGCTGGGTTTGTAACATTTTTTTTATATCACTGGTGTCTGCATGCCCCAGCACTCACGAGTGCTAGCTGCCAATCCCCTCTGCAGAGAAACTCAAACACTGTGCCAGTTTATAATGTCTTTCATCACAGAACATAAACTCTGGAAAACTGTGGGCTTATTTTTCTTTTTGGATGAAAAAATTAAGGAAGTTAGTGTTCAAATTTTATTTCCATGGAAAGTGGAATGATCTTCAGAATAATCAGTTGTGTAGTTCTTCATCTAAGCAATTCTTTTCTAGAACGATGGAGAAGTTACTCTAAATATTTTGTGCAGTGATTCCATTAGAAAATTTTAAAACAAGATCTGCATTAGGCTTTGCACACTGTACGAGAAATAGCAGTGAGGAAGATGTTACATGGAAAACTGATGAAATCAATAGGGAAACAATAGTTTAATACATTGCATTTCATTTGTGGACTGCAAAGAAAATGGCAATGCTAATTAACAAAATGTCACAGCTTTCATCCTCTTAGCCGACAAGGGGTGCTTATGGCCAGCAAACCAGCCTATATCCAACTAAAATAGGAATGCAACTTGTGGCAAAAACTTTATGATGAGAATGAGCAACTGCAGCAGATTAGAAAACTGTATAGGATGAACATAATAGGCTACTCTCCTGAGAGAGCATTCACAAGGACTAGGAATTTCCATGGAGAGTCAGATGGTACATCTTGATTTTTTAAAAGCTTGGATCTTGCTTTGGAAGGACACAAAGAAAGCCATTTCTCCACTGCACTTAGGTGGACAGAAACCCACTCATGTACATGCAACACTAATTGTATCTACCAGAACTGAACCTGAGTTGTGAACTGTTACAACCAATAGCAAAAACTTCTTAATTTCATAATTTTGGCAAAACAATCTCAATTACCCATATTTTCAGGAGATAAATATTCTAGAGAAGAAAAATAAGAAACATAATTTGACATAAAAAAAAAAAAAGATAGATTTTGTTTCTTCCTTTTCTTTTTTTTTTCAAAGGAACATATTAAAAATGTATGTCTGTGAAGTCATTCCTGATATCTGCTCTCACTCCCATGCAGTGTGCTTGGTATAATGAAATGCTGACAATATTCAGTGCAATTCAGAATCTGCTCCATTGGGAATACTGAATCAGTATTCATGTCACAGTAAATTTAGCACTGATTTTTAATCTCTTCATTGCTAGGAGCACAGTACAAATTCATAAATTTTAATTTTTATTTTACTTTAGTAAGTGTAATTACCTACAACATTTGTAAATTAAAGCTGTATAAAAGAAGGATGCTCTCTTGATCAAAATTCATAACCTGCTTCTACTGGGCATTGGCTTTGTTTTACATTGATCCTAACTAAAAGACTAATCATTTGCCTGTGTAAAGGTTGAGAGAGAAATCAGCAGGCTCATGGAAAGCTGCAGCCTGTATTAAAGCCATATTAAACCTGAGTTATTCTTCAAAATAGGTAAAAATAAAGGTGCTTATAAGCTCATAAAGCAACAAAATCTCTGGGTGAAGGATGCACTGTTTTCATGGAGACTGCCTTTTTCCTGAAGGCTCATTGAAATTATTTCCCACTCCAGCTCAAGTAACGCAATTTCTAAAGGGCTTTCTTTCAAATTGAGTGTTTCAGGGTAATCTCACCAAACAAGAGCCCCTAGGGGCAACTGTGTCCTTCTCAGCAACTCCTTGTATGGTATATGGCAGCTTGGCTTGATCACCAAGCTCCTGCCTTAGATGGACTATGTTTTCTCTTACTCAAAGGATGGACTGTAATACTCTGTTGAATATCACACAATATAGATCTAAGTCATCTAGCTAGCTGGGGTAATGCAGCAATCTAACTCCAAGGACAAGAGGTAAAGTGTAAAGTAACATGTGTGAAATGATTTCAAATGACTAATTAGCAGTGCATGGCTGGTGGTCTCATTGCTGATCTAAGTCATACACAGCTGAGCTCATCCCTTTCCACAGTCCACTCCAGTTCATGCTAGTTGTACTCAACTCTGCTTCCCTTCCTTGCTGACCAGAAGTGGTGCCATACCCAAAGCAACTCAGCAATTCTTGATATTTGTTTCTTGTTGAATTTAAACTGATTGGGCCCTGGTTTGGACTTTGTACACTACTGGCATTCTATTAATAAATGTCAGCAATCCATTCATAGTCCAAAGGGAGATTTTTTTTCTGTTAAACAATGCTTTTGTCCTGAACTTAGAATGAATGAGTCCAAACTTTAAAAGGCAGAGTTTCCGAGCAGGAATAAAACACCTCTGTAGCTACACTACATTAATCTCTTCTGACCGTGTACTGACCTTTACCTAACAGGGCGGCCACTGAGTTCATAGTGAATCAGCAGATTGGGTTATCTGTCACACAGCTTTCAACAAACACTCACTAATCGCGTTCTTACCTTTGTTTCTTTATTCTGTTCTCTGATTTTGATGCCATTGATAACCAAAAAAAGGGCTCACCTTTTCGACCATATTGTCTCAGGACACCGCTGTTAAGATGTATGAGACTTATTTATTTTGCAACTTTATTGAAGACTGAGTTCATGCTTTTTGCACATGATCCTTACACCCAGATTCTCTGTAGTAATTAGGAACTTACTGAAATTAGAATCTTACTGAAATGTCAAAATCCCTCTAAAGGCTTCAGACTTAAACTCCTTTATGCTTCAGTTCACTCCTACATGCCTACAACTCTGGTTAAAGAGTCTGTAGCGAACGGTAGCGTATAGACTCAGATTTCATGTTACATTTGAATTCTGATTTGGATTTTCTGATCCAAGATAAGATTCAGTGATACTGTGATACAGTGAGATTCATCTCTGTATATTCCTAACACCTAGGCCGTCTTTGCATTATCCTCTCATTCTTTTGTACAAGTTAGAACAATCACTAGTAAATTCCAGTAGTCATAATGGATTTAATATGATAATGGCATATCCTAATGAACTCTAAACAGGGGAAGTCTTCCAAAGGCTGAGAAGATAGGATGGAGATTATTTTGTTCTGATGAATTAAAAAAAATGGTCACAGCAAAGGAGTTAATAAACCCCCTGTCTTCACAGAGAATAAATTAACATGTAAACTAAATATGCTGAGCTACTTTCTGAAAAGTGGGTAACTGGTCATCCTTGGAAACTTTCTGTCACTTGGAGCACAAAGCAGCTGAATTGCGAGATTTTATTTTGCCTGAAAATTGATTGCTGAAGTTTATTTTCAGTGCAGAACTAGTGCAGTGTAAGAGAACAAACATTCATAGTTTACTCTACATAGCCTATGCTTTGGCTCTTAATGCTGTACTGCCAGAGATTAGATTAAATTAGGTGTTGCACAGAAGAGAGAAATAGGTTAAGCATTATGGGAACAATGCAGAATGTCACTTAGTAAGAAGTGAATTACCACAATCATTAATAATGTATGCCTAGGTATTAACATAATGTTTTGTTATTCACCTGCTCCACTCATTCTAAAAATGACTTTTGAAGTCACCATTAATTTTCTTTTCCTGTCCAAGTACACACTGTGCTTTGTCATGACTCAAATCCTTTCCTTCAGAACCTTCTCTGAAACTTTTGTTTTGTAAAACAAGAAGCCTGCCACAGTCTGTCTAAATAAATGTTTACTTTGCATATAGGCATGTTTATTCAAAAAGAATTGAAGTGAGGCTGAGCAGAATATGCCAAAGTGAAAGCAAGCTACAGGTCACATCACTAAAACATTTTCAGAGACTTTAAGAAGTCAGGAAGTATTTGTTGATTATCTGAACATCTTAAAAAAATATTGTGACATTAAACACTTTACTCACCTCTGCATTTCTGTATTCAATATTACTCATGAATTCATTCTTAGAAGAAGACTAAGACTGGTAATCTACATACCTGATGTCACAGATGATGCTTTTTCTGCCAACGTATGTTTGGACCAATTCAGGAAGAAGCTGAGTACAAGCTCATTCTGAAAGACAATACAAATACTTTGGGGAATATTGTATATGTCTATATATATGTATAATGTATGTCTGTTCCCTGAATTAGTTCTCTCAGAGCAGATTGCTGGTAGGCTTTTAAAGTATATACTGAAATCAGCAATGAAGGGCAGTCTTTCACCTCTGATCACAGTCTCCATATATGTATTAGCAGCTGCAACTACATTTATAGTACCCCATCTGCAAAACAAATGCAGTAGAACATCTTTTCTAAATATTGTGTAGACAGTGTGAAACTTGTCCTTTGCACACAACCAGCCCCAAGCACCTGACCTAACCTGTGCCTGCTTTGGATATTGTGCAAAACTCATTTGGAGACTTAATGGATGCTCACAATGAAAAGGCTCACATAGAGTTAATTCCTACTAGAAACCAAAGTGGATTGGAAAGCATACTCATATTTCATCATCCTGTTTCAAAGAGTAATCCACCTTATGTACTGCACTATAACTTCTATTTTTACGTACTGCCCTGTACTGTGTTAGTGAACATATATAACAGGTAGTTACATTCAGCTTTAGAGAATTAAAACAATAAACCAAATTTCCAGGCTTGAGTATTGTGCAAGGCAATAAAAAATGTGAATTCTAATATGAACTGTAAGGATTCTGAATCAAAGGTGGACAGTAATTACATTTTATTACCTTGTTTATAAACTGTATTTCAGAACGGCCATTCTTTAAGACTGTTACAATTGCTACATTCATACTGATGCGACTTGGACTGACACTAACAAATGGGCTGAACAAGAGACTTTCCAGATTCTAGAATTAAAATGTCACCATTGCTTTTTTCCTGGCCATGGAAAATGTGTCTCTTATCGACAAGATGTATTTCATGTAGCATTTGTCTTGTTTCAGTTTGACAAGATGTGGCACAATTTGTACAAGGAAAATAAAAAAAGGAAGAGTTTAGTGACAAATGCAGATAGTGAGGAGTTAACGTGGGGTCAGCAGACAGGAAAACAAGAAGTGTATGTGCAGCATGGAAATAAAATTAGGAACCTCGGATTTATTTTAGCAGTTGTCTTTTATTTTTAATTTTGCTGTTTGGAATTTTTCTTCCCACACTGATTTTTTTCTTGAAAATTAAAAAAAAAAAAAAAAAAAAAAAAAAAAAAAAAAGATAAGCTGAAAAAATTATTTTCCTTGAACTGAAAGACAAATCACTAAGATATTAGCAGTAGGCTGCCAATATACCTGTCTGTTCTAAGCATGAGTAATTATTCTCTCATCTCATGAGTATAGCTTATAGCAGAAAGTCCATGCACCTGCTTCAGCTTTTAACAGCTCAAAACAGCCAAGTTATTCCTTGTGAGACCTCCACTTGCTCTTTCAGCATGAGTCCCAAGGGCAGGAAATCTCAAGGGTTGAAAGAGCATATTTTGGCAGGTCAGTCTTTATTTGACAGCATGAAAATAAGTAGGGAAACTTAAGCAGCCCTTTGAGCTGAAAGACTTTGAGAGAAGTGGGTAGGAGGTGGAAAGAAGGATACACTGACTTGAAAGAGAAATTAAAAAGTTCCACAGTGAGCAGCCTGGTGTTCTGCATCCTCTTCACTTACTCTTTCAGCAATAAGTGAGCATATATTGAATGGTGGTTTGTAAACAGGAGGTAGGAAGATTGTTTCAGGTGAGAGTTCCAAATTTTCATTCCTAAAGGAAAGAACACTCTGAAACAAATGACATTTGGTTTAGAAATGTAAGTGGAATTGCTGCAGATCATACATCGAGCATGAACATGATGGACACATACACTGCAGTGCCACAGCACTAAGTTCAAAGCATTCCCTTTCTGAGTGTCCATCTTAACTCAGTGGGCACTGAGCATGTGGAGAAGCAGCAAGGCTAATGTTGGCAAAAGAAAAGGAAAGCTGCTGAACTTCCAGGTGATTCCAAAATCCCGCTGAAGTCAATGGGATGTCAATTAACTAGACTCCAGTCCAAGACTGAAGCACATGTTTGGAGTTAAGTATGCATCTGATTACATTGCTAAGCAAGATAGGATCCATCAGAGTTCTGAACACGTGTCATAAAGTGTGCACCATATTTAGGCAGGCACAGTCTGCTTCTGAACAAACAACTGTTGTTAGAAAAGCATATGACCATAGATGGGAATTTTAAGAGATCATGTGACAAGAAGACCACAAGAACTCACCTATCTTTCTCTTTTCCCCCTGGAATTATTAGATTGACATCAACAAATGAAAAATCCCTAAGATGCCAATCATCTGGGGATTTTTTAGGAGAGCCGCCTATCACTTGTCTAACCATTCTTACACTATAAGATAATTATTTAAAAGGTAATGTTGATATTTTTTCCAGATCACCCAAAAATTTTTTTTGGGAGCAGCCAAGTATATATAACGTCATCAGTGCTGGTCTGGCTATGACCTTTATTCAGCCATTAGCTTAAAAGGGACAAATTCTGCCTCCACTTACACTAGGATACAGCTGAAATAAGCAATTTCAATGGCATCAGGGGAGCTTGCACCACAGTAGCACAGTAGAATCTGTCACTGCTCTCCATTAGAGCCTAACAAGAAAAGCACTCTGCTGTTAGTGAAACACAGCCAGATTTCAAGCCAGATTTAATTTCGTTAAGAAGAGCAGTCTCTCTGCTTTCGGCTTTATTTTCAGCTGTGTTAGAGTAGATTTGGGGTCAGAGAACACCCATGCACCTGTTATAGTTTAACAGGATGGAAGAGCAGCAGGAAAGAAAGAAACCAGGAAAAGCTGACCTTGCGGCAGCTATTATTACTTCAGGAGAGGACAGGGGGAAAGAGAAGACTTTAAACCCTCCCCATTTTGACTCTGCTTGATACCTGCCTGCAGGAATAAAAGAGCAGTGGGAGTTTAGGGGACCCACAAACCTTAGGTGCACTTTGTATCACCATGTTATATAATTCCATACAGGCACCACTGCAGCTGTTTTCTCAGCTCTGTACTTCTCAAGTAGCTCCAGTGAATGAAACACGAATGAAATATGGGAAGCTTTTATCAAACTTTGATACTTTTATTGCAGCTGTTAAAACGTTACTCCAGAACCAGACCACGGGCCTGGTTTTCAGTGTATGTTTGAAAATAAGTGAATGTAATTTACAACCATTTCCATTTACATCCACTACATGCCCTCTCACATAGTATTCAACTCTCCATAATACTTCTATAGAATCTATTCATATCTGATACACTGTGACTGCTTACCTTCTTGCACTGGTTTATCTCTGGCCCAAATTTTATAGATGATTGCATACTGAAACTAAAAATTTTTATAGGGGCAAAACCCAACATGCCTCATCTCTTTGTACCAATTAGCTTCCTGTGCACCCACACTTGCCACATTTTTTTTGCCACCAACAATACCCATTGTGATAAACAGCCCCCCTCAAACATCCCTGTCCATCACACTCACACACAAAACATTTTTCACAATGTGAAAAATACAGGACAAATAGAATATGCTCATTTAAGGCTATGAAGTTTTGTAAGATCAGTATATCTTCTAGTGTCTGAGCTGTGCTATCAATAACAATATCCACAAATTAAATGCCACTTCTTTTAAATAATGAGAGACGGGGAAATTATCCGTAGAAAATTACTAGCTGGCTGATGGTACCAAATACGCAGCATTGCTACATTGAACACTGCTTTAGATTCAGTTTTATATTTCTTTTTTTAAATCCCAAGCCAGGTGCAAGTTGTCCTTTAAAGATAAGCAAGAAAACATTCAGCTTAGTCAATATCTAACATGCTGCTGCTTGACACTTAGAGCCAAGAGCAAACTCAATTAATGGAGACTTACCTTGCTTTTGTGTCAGTAGTGAGCAGGCAACCTCCTACTATATTGTATAAAAATGACAAGCCACTAGGGAAGCCCAAATTTGTGTATGTTGAGGTTTGGGCTGCAACTTCCACTCAGCCCATCACTCAATCGGAGTTAAGAGTGAAACAGAGAAAAATGTAAACAGGGCAGCAGCTGACTTTTGCAATAGATTTTTCTTATATTTTAAATATGTATTTCTGTCATCCTCCACATTACTCACCTTCGGCTTATTTTTCCTTGATGTTTCACCTATTTTTGTGGCACAACTTGGTTGTTTTGACATTTAATGAAGTAAAACTCCAAGAGTCTAAACAGTGCTGAATATATAGCCTTGCTTATCCTGATCCAAAAGACTGAAACATTTCAGCTGGATCAGTCAGCCAGCAACAGTGCAGCTACTACAAAACAAAATATTCTGACAGTGTGAATATATATATTGCCATTGATTTCAGGGGAGTAAAAGCAAAGTTAAAAAGATGCTGAAACACGTTTTTGATCCTGCCCCAAATGACTCAATATGAAAATTGACTTTTGCGTTTCAGTGGTTGATGTTATGAATATAGCTTATTGTTCATGTACATAGTCTGGTGGTGCAGTTATTTATAACTGAGTGTTAACCCGAATTTTAAAAAAGCACTCCTATTCTAGGAAACTCTTCAATAAATGCCTAAGAAGAAATCAGTGAATGAGGTTTATAATAAAAATAAACCACAGACTTGATAAAATTATTCAGATAGCAATGGGCATAAGCACACGTTTACACATTTAAACTAACCTACCACCAAATATCTTTGCCAGCTGATGTTTCAGCACTAATTGGATTTAATGCTATCATTCAAGGGCAGAGAACTGTGGCTTGGCGCTTTTGTTCTTTAAAGAGGAGTTTGAAGAAACATTTAATTCCATTTGAGCTACAGTACAAATGATAAGGCAGCTGTTTCCTACATATCCTCCTTTGTTCAATCCATTTAGCAGAAAAGGTGTCACTCTGATCTACTCTTAATCATAACCCAATTTTCATAATCTAAACTTAGACTGGACTGAAAAGCATGCACTTAAGGAATGGCTGAGGAATGAATTTGGATATAATCCAATTCTTCTTTGTTTCTAGGATTTTTAATTACTTAATTGGCAGAACCAAGTATGCAGTTGGTCCTGCTTAGACTTGACTAAACTCTTCAGTTCTGAAAAAAAATTGGTCATTGGTGTCCAGTCAATCAGAGTAATGTGTTTACTGTGATACAGCGACAGGAGGGCTATTTAATAATGAAATGACAACTCTCTCCTTTTTGGCTTAGTTCTATCCCAGACAACACTTTAGGATACTGTAGAGCTAAAGTACAACTCAGCAGAATGAAATGACTGTTTTGAGAAAGTACAGAGAACTTTGTCCTAATCTTACATCTAATCTTACAAGATTTCTTCTACAATTTCTGAATTAATTATTAATTTCTACACAGTTTTACTCTTTCACAGGAACGACAGTTTGGTAATGCTTGAGAACAGACATCTTCCTAAATGATTTTGTCAGGCTCCCTAGTAATCTGAGAAAAAGGACAAATTTAACTGTAAAGTGGTCCTAGACATGAGGAGAGACAAAATAATTGTGCTTATTTTTATCAAGAAAGCCTCCTAGCTTGGTTTTCTGTTCAGAGTAAAATGAAGAAGACACAGTGACACTTTTAAAAAAGTCATACCAAAGGGAGAAGTGAAAAAGAAGCCTTCAGCTGGAAGTACAAAGGAAATTGCCAACTGACTGGTCTCCTTTTTCTATGTGGGTCAGAATACATCAGTCTGTTCTAAATTTCTCACATCTCTCAGCAGGAGAAGCATATTGAAGTAAAAATAATGATTCAATGTTTATAGAGTATCAATAATTCTAACAGTTATCATCTAGAACTGCAGGCTAGATGTATGTGGTTAGCAAGTTGATTTCCAGCATGCAGCAGCACTTCATAGTCCCAAACAATCTGCTTATTACTCCGTTTATTATCATGCCCCCTCCAAAGGCTGGATACCAGCAGCTATACAGTCTTCTTAGGCACGTAATTGTTTTATTCTCCTCATGGTTTATAGGTTGTGCCAGACTTGAATGGCTTGAATGGCTTTCAGCTGCTGAATAGTCCAGCATGTCTGTATAGCTCCACTGGACCAGTTTAGAGCCACACCAGCGTTTGTTCTCAAACAGATCTGCTCACAGTTCCCTACAAATACCATTTTCATTGTTGTGTCCTAGTGTTTCAGCAGCAAGACTGGAAAAATTCACCTAGCTCTGCAATCATAAAGGGAGGAGATGAGGAATTAGGAAGCCCTTTGCAAGACAGCATGCTCTAACTGATTATTAGAATTCACAGACCATGGAGCAGGAGGGAGAGGAGAGCATCTGGGCATGACTGGGAAATGTTTTTATTACTATCCCACGGCTTTAAACAGTTTAATTTTTCAACCACAGATCAGGCTTTAAGACAGCAATGCTTGGTCCAAATTGAAAATTCATGTACCTTACAGCAGCCCAGAGCACAGCAGAAGATAGAGCTGTCCATTTCTAGGTCACTGGCTTATATCTGTTTTTCCTCAGCTGTGACCAAAAGGAGCTAATGTAAAACAAACCCATGAGTCTACCTTGACTGACAGAAATTATGCAACAATTAAACTCAATCTGTGCAGTTTATTTAGCAAAGTCAGTTATGGGAGTCAAACACCCAAGTCAACTGTCTGTGTTAAATTAGGTGCAACTCTGTGAAACACATATGATCTATCAGTGGAAAATCTTCTCAATTTCAACTCAGCACAGAATTTTTATTAATACTAATAAAACTCATGTTTGCTTTACATATGGACAATTTCCTTTTTAATCCCCACTACACAGACACATCTGGGAAAGTTTACATTGGTAGGCAGTAAACATTTTTTCTGTACTACAAGATGCTTGAACATTTGAAGAAAAAAATACCACCTTTTTGGCACTCTATACTATTGATGCTATTAAACCAAACCAGACCGAGTTTGTGCTGTAGCCCTGAGGCCATGGGAGATGACAAGGCCCATCTGGCAAAGACCAAAGCTCTACTAAAGAACATGTTAACAGTGAAATAGCAGGGAGATCATGCCCTGGCTCCATTAATTTACTACCCTCTATGTAACCCTAGGGTCTAACAAAAAATCATTGCTTTTTCCTCTCCACCCAATTGTTTTCCTGACTACTGCTGGTCAAAGGAAAACACACTCTTCTCTCAGACTCTGGTGTTGCTGTCAGTAATTGACAACTCAACTTCTGAAGTGACGCAACAAAATTATTTAGCACTGTGCTGATGTACAAGAGACCTCTGAGATGCTCCAGGTCTTGGCTTTCACAATGTTGAGGTGCATAAAGGAGATAATGAAGAGTCAGTTTTTGTAACTATTGTGACTTTCCATTTTGAAACAGGAAGAAAACATGAAATCTCAGAAAGCAAGAATAAATAAAAAACCTGACAATTTTAATGGACATAATGTATCATTTTGATAATAATGAAATATCCTGATTTCCATTTGTTTGTAAAACCATATCTTAGATATGTTGCTTAAATTTTGAAATGAAGAGTGTTTATGGTCTGAAAGAATGAAACTTCTTATTTTAAAACTGTCAAAATTGGACTTCTTCAATATTTCAAAATGTACTCCTCTTTTAGACATTATATTCCTCAGAACCTACTCCTTACTGTCAAAAATACAGTGAGTCATTAGTTTTGGATGGCAGCAAAGGAAGAGAAGGTATTTTGAAAAATATCCTTCCTGAAAAATAAAACTATTTTTCAGTCACTCTTGTTTTGTCTTAAGCTCTGATGAATGTTACAATGGCTTCATCTCAAAATGACTGCATTAGAAGTGTCATTTGGGGCACTTATTTTTTCAAATGGCAAATGGAAAGCTTCCTGATTCTTTTCATAGAATGCTACTGAAAGTCACATGCAAATAAAACAAGTATAGGAAATGCTCACATTTGCCAGCTTTCTGGATCCACTTAATAGCTGCTTCAGGTAGAGGTTCAAATCCTTCACTCTCTTATGTTCAAGATCTATAAAATCTATATGCCATGAGTGGGGAAACCTGCAAGAGAAGAATATTCGTATTTATTACTCTCGTACTCTATTTCCTGAAAATATTTCCAGCTCTATTTAACAAAACAATGGAAAATCTTTCCAAGATATTTTGCAGGTAGGTGAAGGAATGAGTACAGTTCCCACAGCTTTGTTTACCCTCTGATTCTCATTCTTTTCTGATGATAATTTGATGATATTCTTTTTTATACTGTGATCTTTTTCTGTCTAAAGAAGTTTATTCTAAATATGTACGTTAAAAAAGACTGTAATGCAATTACTTGTGTATTATTGTATCTAAATACTTCTAAAAGTCTATTTATTATGATGCTAGGAAAACATTTTTTGCATAGTGCATAGCACAACAGATCTCTGATCTCAGCTCAAAGCTCACACTATTCAAAGCCTTGCATTACAATACCAAATGCCTAAACCTTACAGCAACAATATGACATTTTAGATTACTGCTTGTTTTTTTTTACGTTAGTATTTTAAATGTAGATAAGTTTTTCAGAGCAGGTACTTGATCCCATATGCAGTTTCAGGCATGACCACAATAAAAGTAACATATGAAAACAAACTATAACTACAATAACAAAATCAATCCCAACAAAAGCAATAACAGTAATAATAACCATGTTCCATAGAATTTTTATTAAGATGAATTTCATTTCAATTTTCTAAATAATGTATGTAAGCCCAGAGTGGTTTTAGGTCAATTTTCAAATGTTATGAGTGAAAATGTCAAAATCCAACATTATTTTCACTTGAATGATATTTGTGTTTTAGAAAGAACGTATGTTAGATCAGTCAAAAGGTTAGATTTTTAGCAGTCATAGAATCACAGAACAGCTTGGGTTGGAAGGGACCAGACAGTTCCAATCCCTTTCCATGGGCAGGGCTGCCATCCAGCAGATCAGTCTGCCCAGGGCTCCATCCAACCTGGCCTTGAGAACCTCCAGGGATGGGGCATTCACAGCTTCTCTGGACAACAGTACACTTATCAATTTACATTAACCTTGCCCTGACAAGGACTATTTCTCTCAGGCTGAAGAAGCATTTGTAAAGTAGTCTGCACTAAATTGCATGTAATGGGTTTTATGATATAGATTACTAATACCGGTATTATTAAACTAATATTCTGCTTTATGCCCACTAATCTATGAGATACAGAATAGTAGAAGCTTTGATCTGGTCATATTTCATTGCCATTGTAAGTACTTAACAGTGTATTGCTTACAAGCATCTTTTTCCTGCTACAACCTGATTTATCCAGCAGATCTCAAGAGATATCTGAAGGCTTCAGACAAATGACTAAAGAGGCAACTAGCAGCAAAATATGCTGCAAAGAGACACTTGGCTGGCCTTTTGAAAGACAGCTGGTCAGCTCCTACTTTGAACGAGTTTTACACAGTTCCACAGCTCACTGATAAGATGTCATCAGCTTTTCAAAAGTGAGCCAAATAGTAACACATGGAGCAGTGGATTCCTACCCCCAGAGAGGAACACTGACCAGCATTGCAAACCACCCAGCTGTAAAAATGGCACAGCAGCCTCACCTACTGAAGATAAAATGACCAAAGATGATTAACCTACACATTTTTCTTACCAAGAGATTCAATGTAATTAGATTTCATGAATTGTAATGAGACCTGTTGGGGTTTTTTTTTGTTTTTGTTTGTTTGTTTGTTTGTTTGTTTGTTTTTCCAGTTTGTTTTGTAACAGAAGGCCTTTTCTGAAGAGAACACTGATTAAAAGACACTGTAACTCTTTTAGGAGGGGACCGATATTCACATATCTTGTGCAATACTTCTGAGTGAGGAAGAACTCAGTGCTGCCATAACGTAGTCTGTAATTAAAATGGCAAAGAGCCAGGATGATAGCAGCATATTGTATGTATGGCCTTTTCATTATTTTTTCCTATAGCATGTAAAGTTCAGGGCTTAGTTAGGCACTGTACAAATGAATAATGAGAGTCAATTCTTGTCTCAAGAAATTACAATGAGAGGATACAATGCGGCAGGCAATGTGCCATGACCCAGGACCCTCATGTATGTGAACTGTACAGATAAAAATAGAACACAGGTCATTTGACACACATGGCCTGTGAATGTTCTGGGCTCCTCTGTGGTACAGAAAGGATTTCTTTCAAGAGATGATAGTGAAGATCTGTTAGGAAGCAGCATAAAATAAATTAGGCTGTATGACACAAAGAGATGACTCTGGCTGTCTAATGTTGGCCCTCAGAAGATGCAGCCTAAGCACAGTGACCAAACTGAGGACAGATGCATGCATTATCTGTAACTTCAGAGACACTGCTGATTGATGGCACCCATAACTCTCTGCTGCAGTGAAGGACAATATGAACCTTGTAGTAGAACTGAACACTTCTTTAAAGCTCCTTCATGCTTTTGCTGAATTGTGCCTGCAGCTGAAATTGATCTTGTATTTGTGAACATACTTGCATTTGAAAAGTATGTTGGTAAGTTGTTTTTCAGCTTTGCATCTACTTTAACGAGATCAGAAAAATATAAACTTCTGCCATTTTGAGACATCTTGGGTACCAGATCCCACATCTTACTGAAAGAAGGAAGCCCGCAGAGCATTTCTGTATATAAATTATTTCATTTAAATGTTTTGTTGAGTGAAAAGAGTTTTGGCCTCAAAAAAAGCTCCACAACAACACTATTAATATTCTGTCTAAAACTAAATAAGAGAGATGGTGCTAGAGTACAAGCATTTGTTTGGGGCAGCTGTGCTTTGGATTATAAATATAGGATGAATGTTTATATGCAATAGCAGGATTTCAGATACTGAGAACTCTGAGCTTTTGCCATTAGTTTATTGAGACATAGCCAGTATTTAGAATCTCTGTGAGGCAAACTCATATTGTGATATTTCCTCTTAATGAGACATAAACATATACAATTTCATGAAAGCAGTAATTGAGTCCTTTCTGCTAGCAGTATCAATTATTTGGTAATATCAGACTTTTTGTTTTTCAGTCATACATTTTCAAATTGCCTTTGTGGCTACATTATGAAACAAGGCTTTTGCCTTACATTGAAGCCTCTGGCATTGGCCAGTGCTGGAAGCTTGCATCGCACAAATTAATGGCCTTATATGGTATGCCAGTTCCAGTGGTAAGTTCTTATAGAGAAGTAGCTTAGTTTTCATTATAACAGTAAAATCTGAAGTACATTAGAAGTCTCCAACCAACACAGATACATTAAAAAACAAATCAAAGCATTAACATTAAAGAACATTCATACAAAGAAACATCATAAAATGTAGCACTTTAACACAGTCTTGGGGAAAGATCACTGAGTGACAGTTTACTGCTGAGACAGAATTTTGGTAATAAAGTTCTTTAGGTCTTAGACACAGCCTCACTGCACATAGAGAGAAAGAGAGAAAGAGAGAAGGAAAGAAAGAAAGAGAGAAAGAAAGGGAGAAAGAAAGAAAGAAAGAATGAAAGAAAGAAAGAAAGAAAGAAAGAAAGAAAGAAAGAAAGAAAGAAAGAAAGAGAAAGAAAGAGAGAAAGAAAGAAAGAAAGAAAGAAAGAAAGAAAGAAAGAAAGAAAGAAAAAAGAAAGAAAGAAAAAAGAAAGAAAGAAAGAAAGAAAGAAAGAAAAAGAAAGAAAGAAAGAAAGAAAGAAAGAAAGAGAAAGAAAGAGAGAAAGAAAGAGAGAAAGAAAGAAAGAAAGAAAGAAAGAAAGAAAGAAAGAAAAAAGAAAGAAAGAAAAAAGAAAGAAAGAAAGAAAGAAAGAAAAAGAAAGAAAGAAAGAAAGAAAGAAAGAAAGAAAGAAAGAAAGAAAGAAAGAAAGAAAGAAAGAGAAAAGCCAAACATACTTATTATATATTTTATCTCACAAACTAATAATTAGAATGCGCATGGCTCTAAATCAAGACTGCGAACCAAGCACTTTTGGAATGCTTGAAATTCCAATTCCCACCAACTGCTTCAGCCAGTTAATGTGGGCAGTCATAATGAGTCAAACTGGAGCCAAGCAAAACTCCCTCAGGTAAGGAAAAGATGTTCCAGAATTAACAAGTCTAAAGCCATTTAACTGAATGACTCTCACAAACTCAGGGGGATACCAAATTTGGATCTAAAATTCATTGAATTTATTTTTAAAGTCAAAATCATTTTGATTGTGGATATTTACTTCAAGTCGAGCATCAAAGACTTATTTTTTCAGGTGTATCATTGGAATCTCAGCTTGGCACGGGTAAACTGTGCATCATTTTAGTCAGTCTTTTGTTTTATCATAGATTGAGCTTGAAGTAGATCTTGTATTAGGTGAGCCAGCATGACTGTCTAGGAGACTACTTTGTTCTCAATGGTGTATACGGTATAATAATACATACAATATTTGTAGAAAACATTTTACCAAAGCAGCAGAAAATTGTTTTATAAGGAAGAGATTTTTTATGTAAGATAGAAATATGAAGCTTCAGAATATTCAAACTGAGAATGAACATACACATGGATAAAAAGGAATAATCATAATTACTGAAATTAATGACAGCTTATTTTTCAAGAAATGTTAAACTGTAATTATTGAGTGGTGTAAAACATAAAGTATTGTTTTGAGGGGCTGGGAGAGCAAATAAGGCTATTGCATATTTCTCAGCTGGGGTGCATGCACATCTTTTTGTAAAAAAGTTTATCATTCCTGTCAGTATCAGAAATCAGCATGTTTCTGGTCTGTGCTTGTGTGGACATTCCTACATTGGTTTAGTATACTGATTTTTCTAGGAATTTTGATCAGCATCATGAAGAACATAAAAATTATTAAATGCCTTATCACATCTTTAATCTTATCACTTGCCCTTTTATTTCAGAAATATCTGTGTCAAGAGCAAACTGCTCCCCCCTTCTTCTTCCATTAAAAAAAAAAACAAAAAAACAACAATGCAACAAGATATATAAAATTGGGCTGTCACAATATTCTGTGATTCAGTTTCTCCTAGGCTGAATAGCAGACTTGACAGAATATGTCTCATTGCCTTTGTGATTCTAAAAATATGCCTGCCATACATTTTCTTACATTTTTATCTGTGCACAGAGAGAATCATTTAACAGCAGAATAACATTCACTAATATGCTGCCTTACTCTGGAAGTGCATGTGATGGAAACTGCTTCTGGAGATTGCTGTGAAGTTCTGAGAACTGGTCAAATGATTTCTCCACAAAAGTGACCACATTGCAGGTTTGCACCACCTGGACTAGATATAGCTGCATTGGGGAAAAAGGAGAGGCAGAAAAGACAAATGATCAGAGAGGCACATTAAAAAATATTGTACAAGAGAAAATAGAGGGTGATTTTTACAAAGAAAAAATTTTCTTTAATGTAGTGCCAGGAGCCAGAGAATTCAGTTTGTAATTTATAGTCTTTGTTGCAAAGAAGGAGAAACTTGCCTGGATAGCATACAACTCAAACACTGAAAGATCACTGCAGTGCGTGAAAACTAATAATGCGCCATTAAAGCATCATATAACAGTCTGCAATTTCTATTAGGCTTCCTAATTTCATGCCATGCTTTCCTTCTGGATACTTTAATTAGCTCTTGATTTATTTTTCATTATTGGGCAGGAACCTTTCTCCTTAATGGCTCCCTGCTAATAGCTGTCTGCCTGGTGTTCTTTCTCTCTGCTACCTCATTGCTTATGGCACTCCTGTGATCTTTTCAATGTGGCACAGGCAGATCTTCTAGAAAAGAGGAGGGAGAGTGCATAAACTCACAGAATCATTAAAGATTAAAGTAAAGTAAAGAATATGACACATACTAAGTCAGACTTTTTGTTGAATCCCAAAATGGTGGCTCTTGCAATTGACTTCTCTACATTCAGCATCATCCATTCTTGAGGGACAGTCTCTTGAGATGGAAGCTTTGCAGAGCCTGTCAGTGACATGTGTGCAAGTATGTGGATCAAGTTATTGAGCTTGACAGGAAAACACTCCAAACTTTCCTTTATTTTCCTGAAGAACAAACAGAAGACACTGTATTTATATATCTGCTTGGCTCCTATTGATCTTTAGTTTCATATATACAAGTACCAAAAAAACTCAGTACCTAAATACTAAAACCTGCCTCACATGAATATGTATGCATATACATACAAACTCACCACTGTTTGCAGCAACACATTTGCAGCTTGACTACTTAGAAGACTATTTTTGCTGTAGCCTTTTTCACAACTCACCTTGAGGTAGTTACTTTTCACAAGCACCATGGAACAGAGACAGTCTTGTGTGTTTTGAGGGATACCAGGGTAAAACAACATCTGCTCTTAGCATTTACTTCTTCACTGCACTAATCTCACACAGACTTAAATGTGTTTGCACAAGGCTAAGCATCTTTTATGTCCAATTTGTAATTTAGCTGTGCAAGATGTCTTGCTAAATTACTTACCCAATTCTAAAAAGATCGATATCAATACCTGAGGAGCTACTTAAGATATTATTATTAAAAAAAATTAAAATAAAAAAATCTGATTTTCTAAAGTTTTGAGATCTTTGATCAGAAAAGACACAATGGATAAAAAATTTCCTAGATATACATGTAGATATGTCATGTAAACTTGTTTTAACATCAAAGTGAACTCAGTTTGAGAAATAACATTGTGAGACAATCACTGCTCTTTGAAGAATAATATGCAGTGCTCAATAGAAAACACCCTTCTGAATTCAATTGTTGGTTATTGAAAATGATTTTTTTTTTTCCTATTTCATTGCTTAGTTCCACAGCTCTCTGAAGAAAATCTGGGTGGATTCTGATGTTATAGAATGAGAACCCATTAGTTTCAGGACATTTAGTAGGAAACCCATTGCTGAATAGCTTACAAGAGTTGACATTACTCTTAACCATCTTCATCATCATCTCATTAAAGCTGAGCAGCTTCACCTGTCATTTAAAATTTAATTCTTATCCATGGACTTCGGTGTGTGGGAGAGATAACATACTGCAATCAATTGAAGTAAACTCCATTCATTGCATAAGCCTGATTTTCATGATCTCAGATGTTTCGGTTAAAGATTGTAGCTTCACAGAGGCCATCGTACCAAAAAGAATATCCTACCTGTAGATAGCTCCCCAGTTTCTTCAAGCTAACCAGAGATGCCATTTAAAATACTGTGAATTTATCACACACCAATTAGGGTTACTAAACTAAGGAAATGAGATGTATATATTTTTCTTAATGTAATAAAATGGAAAGTATCTCTGAATTGATTTAATTAATTACCTTATTAACTACATTCTTAAGAAACAGATACATAAAGACTATTTGATAAATGACACAAATTAATACTCAAATGGAAAACAAGAAAATAAATCTCCTTTCAAAATATTAGTACAAAATCAATTCAGTTCTGATTAGTTAAGCTGCACCTGAGATAAACATTTATTTTTCAAAAAACTTTTATGCAATTAATTTAATCCACAGTTTAAACACTTGATAAAGCACTGTGACATGATTTAGGTAAAGAATTTGTAACTTGGCCATACTGTAGCAGAGCAGTTACGGAATTTGCAATGTTAGTAAGAGTCAAGTTTACTTTCCAAATAAAAATAGTTTAATTCACACAAAAAAGGTTTTTGCTTATAAATTAGTATCAATTCTGGAATCACTTCTATCACTAATATAAGAATACTGCTGTTTAAACAGTTCAGTATTTCAAGGGTTTGTTGTTCCTTCCATGAGTACACTAAGCTTCTAAAATGCTTTTCACACCAAGATTGTTACCTTATCTAAACTTAAACAGAAGCTTCTGTTGTTATTGCTGCTGCTTTACTCAGTGATAATAAAAATGAAAATAAAATAAAAATATAAGCAGTTTTTTGCCCTCTGTATATTCTTTCTCTGTATACAGTCTTCCCTCTTATAACAGAAAGCATGAAGCAAGCCATACATCACGTTACGAACAATGAAGCCTCTTTGCAATTTTGATGACATTTCAATGTCTTCACAGCATGGGAGAACTCCAGTTACAGTTGTTCGCATTTTCTTTCAAGGGTGAACTGGCCTAAGGAGACTCATTATCCCATAGCCTCCAAAAGCTGATTCTTATTTATGGAACAGTGGTATACATCAAACACATATGCCATCTTTTTAAATTTAGCAGCTCTTGTTGGTGTGGATTGGATCACTGATTCAGTTTACTACATTGTAGTAATTTGATTTCCCTTTCTGACAAGATTTTTTAAGTTCATGCTAAGAATCTGTGCTAGAACTTTCTTCTTGAACCCCCTGAGATGTCATATCTTTACTTCAGCCACATTATCTTTAGCCACAGGTAAAGAATTTGGTGAGGACCTGGGTATCCTCTTGTTCCCTAGGTCATTACCATCTTTCCTGCAGCAAAACCTTGCTCTGTCTTCACGAAGATGTAAAAAAGTATGTTTCTAAGTTATTTCAGAACTCTGGTAGTCAAAGCAAGAATTAGTGCTTAAAGGTCTATAGATAGTAAAGTTACCTATATAAAAGGTATTGAATTCCCAGATCCATCAGAAAAACAAACAAAACAGGAAACTGTCATTAAATAGAGTAAGACTCATTGTGGTTCATAATATTCCTAACACACACAACTCTTAGACAGCAACATGACTTCTTTTCCTGTATGATAATATATTCTTTTGTCATGACCTATTTCTCAGAAAAAAGAGTTAAATATCTGGGATTTTTCAAAGGTAATGCTTTCTACTTTTTTCACCTGCTGAATGGACTTTGACTTTCAGATTTGGATCACACTCTTTCTACAGAACTATCAAGTTATGATCAGGTGAAACATGCACAGACAGCTCAGTCGCTTGTGAGAACAGAAATGGATGAAAACTTTAGTTAACTTTTCCAAGAGTATCTCATAATAGCTCATACCTTGATTTTCAGGTAGTCATTTCTTATCAGAGAGGTGTTCTGGGATCTGATGCTTAGATCTTTTTGGACACACCAGCCTTTCTTCACAGCCTTTCAAGACTACATGCACTCCTGATTATTTATCCAGATCTTAGTTTTGGTAGGTATAATAATAAATATTCACACTAATCTTCATAGTCATTTTTTTTTTCATCACTCACATCCTTCTCTTTTCTGTCTAGACCTGAATATATCTTGGAATTCAATGAGTAAAATTTATCTTTGTGGGATTCTCAGATGTTAATGAACATGGCATTTCATTTCCATCCAAATTTTTCATCCATGAACTTAACAGGCTCAATTTTAAAACAAATTAGGAAGTATGCCCTCAGCAGCTCTTTAAGACTTTTTCAGAACCTTACTGTTTTCAGGAATAGACCTTTTCTGATTTTTACCAACACATGTTAATAAACAATTGATAATCTTTCTGTTCTGGTTTTGTGTTTTGTGATAACTCTCTAGTTTAACATCTTATTTCCCACCATGATAGTATATAGGCAGTAATTAAGTTCTCTTTACAAACTGCTTGAGTGCAGTTGTGAAAAAGTTTAGTAAGGTAGTTTCATCTTTGACCTATTAGAGAAGTCACCAGCATCACTGGTGTTTCAGCTATTTGGAATATTTCTTGCTAGAGTATCTACAGTCACCTCAGAAACAACGATTGTCTGATCAGTTTGAGATTAGTGTCATATTTTCAAAGGAGTTATTATGAATTGTCTGGTCTTGCAATGGCTGGTATTTGCAGCTTGGAGTGGATATGTTTGACCTGGATAATGACAGGTACTGAATAAATGACAAATAAATAATAAAGATGGCAGCTGACCCAAGCATAACTCTTCCTTCAATCAGGTGGCTGAAGATGTGCAGTGGTGCTTTGATGGTAATTGTCAGATTTACAGTGCCTCTCTTATTCGTAGGTTTCTGTGACTGAATTAGATTTTATATTGCAGTCAGTTGAAATCAGCTCTGATTATTGCATTAGGCTGACTTTAATCCCTTAAAAATAATTTTGAATGCATATGATACATACTGCTTCACAGGCACATAAAAAATGTCAGGCAGCAGATGACACCATGCTGACATTTGAAGACATCTGCAGAAAACCAAAGAGGAAATCTATATCCAGAAGTGAAACGGCTTTCTTCTTTTCCTTGGTAAAACCGAGTTTCAGGGAAAGAGGAGAGGAGGGAGGGGAAAGGATCAAATTGAGTTGCAAGGATCAAACTGAGTTCAGGGCAGATGCTGGAGAGACAACAATGTTTCATTTGGCACTAGGTGCACAGAAATGACAAGCAAACACAGAAACTCTTGTTTAACTCTCAATCAGTGCACTGTTTATTCATGATTCGACTGTGCGACCTTCCAGAAGGCTGCAATCTGTGAGGTTTAACACTGCTGCTCATCAGCTTATAATAGTGAACTGACTCAATGTGGGAAGAGAACAGTACACAGAAACAAGACAAGATTACTGAACATGTCTTAAGTCAAGAATGAGGGAAAAGGATTTTGAAGATTGAAGTTCAAACACCGATATTATAATTCTGTAGGCTAAAAAGGTTAAGAATGCAGAACAAATTAACATTGTTTTGCAAAGAATATTTGTGACATTAGCCATCATATCATGCTGTTTTTAAGAAACAATGGAGGTAATGTCAGTATTATTGCTCAAATCAAACTCAGGCAATTGCTAAAAGCAACCTATTTCTGTGGAAATAGAGAAATATTCTTCTCATATTTCCACTAGCAAAAGTTTGTGGTTTTGAATAGATATGCTATATGATAGAATCTGAAATACTACAATAAATACCAGGTACTTAGAACACAGGGTAACTCTCTGATGGCAGTTTTTAGCATTCCAGTGACCACACTCCTTATCTAGAAAGGAAATTTTTCAAAGCAATAAAATGTTCTGAAAGTAATTATTGAGAAAAAGCAACTATGAATTAGAAAGGATTTGAGGGCTACTGGAAGTTATGTTAATAAACAGTTTCCAATTTCACTTACTTTCTAAAGACAACTTGAAAAATAGATACAGGAATAAAGTACAGAGAAACCTTCAGAAGTGTGAGATTGGATTTTTTCTCATGTGGATCTCTGTACAAAAGGAAAGTAGGAAATATTTTTTGTGAAGTACAGGATAAAGTCAACACAGGTAATGGTAGCATTCCTGGGGGTAGGTCAGAAAATGCTTATACAGAGGGTAAGTCTAGAATGGACCTGGGTTTTAAGCCAACCCAAAGACTGCCTGGAAACAATGTTCAGAAATTAAAAAACAACTCAACATGAAACCTGGTGTTTTGCCCATGTTTAAACATGTAAAAATGTTAGTTAATGCGTGCTTTGAATTAACACAAATAATGTTCAAAAATGAATAGAAATTAGAATAAACCTAGAAAAAACATGAAGTAAAAGGAAATCCATAAAAATTCATGAGCTGATGAAAAGAGACCTTGTACTTGTAAATGAGCATAATACAAACATACACTAAGAGAATTAAAGAAGAAAATACACACTGTAGCAATATCTGAATTTTCTACATGATATAATGTTCTCTTTGGCCAGTAACAAATTGAAACAAATGAGAATAACAGCCTCAGTGTGTTCACTAAAAGGATTTTAGCAGAACATACAGTTTCAAATAAGATCTGAATCTGAACAGCACTGTACAGATCTGCAGCGTGATGACAGTTTTACTGGTAAGCAGATCTTGAATGTCAGGTACACCTCTGAAATCCTTCACTTCCTCCATCCTCAAAACACCACAACCACCTCACTGACTTCCAAGAAAGTGTGTGGAGATAAAGTCTTGTCCTGAATCCAGCCCTCATCCTTTATCTTCTGGCTAAGAAACACTCTGAGTTTAATCCTAACCATAACCTTATCCCTATCAGACCTAAAAGTATGCTGATCCTTTCTACTTCCAAAAGAGTGCTGGGCACTGGTTCTGAGAGACACTGATGCAATTTGGTTAAGTATACCCTAGTCTTTTTTCTCTAATTAAGACACGAGGTATTTCTAGCCGTGAGAGACAAAAACAGCTACCCAGATTATGGCAGAATCAAGACTTTTACATTTTAATTAGAAGCTGTATGTTTCCTATTTGAAGTGGAAATGTAAGTCTGTAATTTGGAAAAAAAGTGAAATTTTAAAGGAAAGGATAAGGTAGGAGTTGCCAGTAAATGTGAAGCTGTAATTAAATTTTAAAATAAAACACTTGTTAAGGTGCAAGAGGGAAAGCATCTGAAAAAAAAAAAAAAAAGAAGAAGAAGAAGAAGAAGAGTTAAAGGAGAAAAATTTCAGTGTTCTTCTGTGTGTAAAGTAATGGAATGACAGTTTTGAGAAGCATCCTTCTTTCTATTCAGAGAGTCTTCTCTAAACTCAGGAGTCTCTGCTTCAGCCTTCTCCAAACCTGCAGTCACAGTTTTGGATTCCAATAGATATAAAGCACACATATAAACAATGCAATGCAGATTGGCCAAAATCTTCATAGGAGCATCTGTAATGGTAATGAGAGTGGCTCAGCTGCTCCAGCTGAAGCTTTCATTCTATTTATTCATTGCAATGTGCTCTGTGGCTGTACTGAAGGGTAGAGTGATTGCTCTTGCCTCTAGGCAGTTTGTGCAGCAGAGAGCTGTGCAGCTTTATGAGTGTGTCCTTTAGTACTCTGAATTTGAAAGGACTCAGAGCCCAGTGCTGTGAACTTGACACAGCCTGGGAAGAGGTCAGAAGGGTAGGATTTGCTGTGCACGTGTATGTAGCCCAGGATGATGTGAATTCATACTGTCCTTTGGAAACCATGGTGCTTTGTAGGATAAGCTCTGACAGAGAGAGACTTTCTCATACTGTGCCTAGCATGGAAAAGTGAGTTTCCAAATCCATCCAGTCTCCATTGGCTTCATCTAGTGTATCATTACATAAACAGTTGGAATTGTATGTAATGCAGAGAACTGTTCCAGTAGATCACATCTGCAGGCTTCAAACTGATTATATATAGGTCATCTGCAGCTCCTCATCAATAATTCCCTGCTACTAACACAAACAAGTAAAAGGTTTCATTACCCTAATACAAATGAAGCATTAAATATACCTATACTAACACACAATACTTTTTTTATTATAAATCTGTTAAGTGCTTAGAAGGAAGAATCGTTACATTTTTACAGATGGAGAAACCAGCTACCAAGGAAAGTAACTTGCCTGAAGCAAAACAAAATGTCAAAAGAAGATCAGAAAAGAAATATAATGCAGGAATTCTAAATCCTCACTCAAGTCAAATGTTTTTATGGGGAAATTTTACTAAACATTCAACAAACATTATACAGATTTATTCATTCAAAGTGTCTGCAGTCCAAACAGTGTTGCATGGAGTAAGTACACCTAAAAGCAGAGAGGAAAGTTGTCTGCAAATAAACCAAATAAGTGGTTTCATCATGCCAGATGAATAAAAACAGTAAAAAACTTCCTATATGTGTATCACAAGTGCACAACTGTGTGAGAGACTTGAGGAGGCTGGTTTAAAAATGAATAAGGAGTAGACTTTTTAAAAGTAATCATGTGAAGACCAAGTGTCCTTTTGTGTAATTTCACTGATTACAACCTCTTAACATAACAGCTTTGCTTGATGCCTGAAGGGAATAAACTTTCAGTGTTACATACTGTCTTTACCTGGTAAAGTAGCTCGTAGCTTGGAGGTCTGAGTCCTGAGGACGGAGGTTATCATACACATATTTCAGATCCTGAATCCTATTCAGCTCAGGCAATCCTGCATGTAGCATCTTTACAAGAAAAAAAGTACCATTACTCTGTTGTACTATGTAAAATAAATTGAAATTAAATGAGGTTAACTAAGAAAAGGAAGGATTTACACAAGAAGAACTTCTAAAACACAAGGTTTTGCTGATCTTTAAAGTTGTTTTGAAGCAATAGGAATGCCTGGAACACTAAGGTGAATAAATTGTATTGTAAATCTTCACACTGAGATACTAGAAGGAGACACTGATCAAAATCACCGGTCTATTTTAGCAATTTATTTTCTCTTCAGATAGGATAATCTCAATACATGCATTGCTAATCTTCCTTCATAGCCTTTTAATGATGTTAAAGGAAAGGCAACAAAATGGTGAGCAAAACTAGCCATCTGAATAGAAACCACATTTCTTTATGCTCACAATATTATCCAAATCCTAACACAATTTAGTGCAACATCACCTTCTCATCTATAATTACTGCTTCCATTATCACCAGTCTAGACTCCTCCTGTAAAAGAATTGTATATTCCATATATGACCTTTCAAGTCAATGGAGGAGAAAGGTTCCCTTAAACACTGACTCATAACAGGAGCCTTGACCTTGGTATTCAGAATTGCCCTCTGAAGATGCGCATCATTCCCTGTGCATGATGAATGAAGATGTTCTAGTTAGTTGGCCAGGTTTGGTTGAGAAGATAATCCAAATATTTCCCTTGCAAAGTTACAACACAATCAGTAGTGTAGACAACTGATTGCATTCAATTGCCCATACATCTCTCTCCATGTATTGTAAAATGTCAACAACTAAAATCATTTTGACTCAATTCAAAACTGACTTATTTTTCTCAATGCTTGCAGTAAATAGAGAATGATGATTTTTTTGTGTGTGATAGAGAAAAAAAAATCACTTCATCACATTGCTCAGAAGGAAATGTATGTGAATTTGCAGTCAATGCTATGCATCCTTGATATTTATGTCTGATGTGGGTAGAAAGTCCCACTGAGTTTTTTGGATAGCAGAAAGGAAAAAGGGAACACTGCTTTTATTTTAAGGTTTGGTCGAGACAAATAGAGGAAAGAGAAAAAGGATTTTTGGGGGGTCCTTTTCCTTATTCCTTCCAATCTTCTCAAATTTTAAAATCAGATTTCAATATTCTGTATATATTCTTTTTTTGCCATTATGAGAAAAATCTTGCTTTCTATCAGGCCCAACCAATAATATCACTGGACAGCTAGCTTACTGTCTCACTGATCAGCAAGGAGCAGAATGCCCAATGAAGTGAACATAAGCAGCTTATTTTCTTGACTAGGTAAAACTTGGTAAGTGAATTAAGAACAGGGACAATAAAAACATTCAGCACTTAGGGAAACATATGACCTCCAACTCATTTATAAAATATAATTTCTGTCCCCTTTTAAAATTAAGAGTTGTTGCATAGACAAATTAAGCTTCTTGCACTGCATTAGAAAGGGGAATAATTCCAGATATGACTATAATCAGAATGATCTTTAGCCATCTGCTAAAGCAAGGAATGTCTTCAGCTGAACAGCATCTACATAGTGTTTTGCTGGCTGCTTTGGCCTTCTTGCTCCACATGGCATATCTTGTTTCCAGTCCCTTGGTGAAGAGACTTCTGAAAACTGGCTAGTGATACTAGATGCTAATTAGACAAGGCATAGAATAACTGTTCAGAAAACAACTACAGGTTGCTTAGGGAAACTAAAATGTCACTAGATGCCTAGGTTTAAGTGTCTGCAATGATCCCCTCACTTGGTCATATATATATCTTTACCTGGTATATACTCCTGATCTTCTCAGGCCTTCATACTCACTGAGTGGAGCTGTCTATGCTTTGTTTGGGCCTGAATTAAGAGCTGGTGTGTGAATCTTAGCTGATCATCCCATTAAAAATGAATAGCCTTGTTACGGGCTTCCCACAAACAGATCTCCAATACAAGGATGTTTCCCGATCTTCTCTTCCCAAATGTTGTTTCTGAATTGTATGAAACTGCAGTTCTTGTTTGGAGACAGGAGTCTCAAGACCTAGTTCTGCTCTGTCTAGGCACTGTCTCCTGTATTACAGTATTAGCTTTATCTATTTCTAGATCCAGCAAGTGGATCAATTACTCAATGTCTAGTGTCAACTCTTTTAATAATTCTATACTTGAAAAATCTTTATAACAGTAATGGATTTTGCACTTTTTTAAATGGCTCAGAAGGTGTTTGTATCCTCCTATCACTCTCTGTTTAATAGTTCACATCAATTCTTCAATGAGATCAAAGCTGATGAACTACAAGCATTTATACAGCTAACTCTGTAGGCAGATTCTTGGGTCACCCACAGATGTTTGTGCTTTTGAAAGTGATGGAAACTTCATGGATTATTTCTTACTCCCAGAAGATGTTGGAACAGTCCTAGAAACATGCTGCTCACCACTAAGAAAAAGCATTAAATCCCACACTGGGCAAAAATAATTTATGGTTCATAAACATACTTTGCTAGAAACCACTGGCAGTTACTGATCATCCAGAGATCCAGAGCACAGTTTATAACTCACATCAAGCTGTACTTTTTTGGAAATGGCTTTACAAATAGTAGGGACTTTTAACCATGTTTTATAAATAGTATCTCATAAAACGATGTGGCAGGTAAGGAAAGATAATGGTGTAGATTTCCAGATATTGGAGATATCTTAGTCTGTTATCAGTACGAACAAGCAGCGGTTAGTTTATTTTGTTCCTTGATGATAACATGATATTTTGCATGGAAATGAATTGAAAATTGAACTTTTTCACAGTTTATTTAGTTTTCTAGAAATGGCCAATGTAACTAAAAGATTTTGATACTTACAGTTTCTGACCAAGACTCCATTTCAAGTGCATAACCAGACTCAACGCTGCATGGTTTGAGTTGGAAGGAACCTTTAAGATCGCCTAGTTCTAATCCCCTGCTATGGGCAGGGACATCTTCCAGTAGACCAGGTTGCTCCAAGTTCCATCCAGCCTGGCCTAGAATGTCTTCAGGGAGGGTGTATTCCATAACTTCTCTGGACAACCTGTTCCTGTGTTTCACCATCCTCACAGTACAGAATTTCTTCCTAATATCTAGTCTAAATCTACTCTCTTCCAGTTTAAAACCATTTCCCCTCATCCTATTACTACATGCCCTTATAAAAAATCCATCCCCAGCTCTCTCAGCCTATCCTTGTAAGGGAGGTGCTCCAGATCTCTCATCATGTTTGTGACCCACTCTAACTGCTCAATATCCTTCCCACGTTGAGGGTCCCATACCTGGACACAGTACTCCAGATGGGAGTACTCACAAGAACAGAGTAGAGGAACAGAATCACCTCCCTTGACCCGCTGGTAACTCTTCTCTTGATCCAACACAGGATATGGTTGGCCTTCTGGGCTGCAAGTGCACAGTGCCAGTTCATGCTGAATCTTTTATCAACTGACACCACCATATCCTTCTCCTCAGGGCTGCTCTCTAGCCATTCCCTGCCCAGCCTGTATTTGTGTTCGGGATTGCCCTGACCCAGGTGCAGGACCTTGTAGTTGGCCTTGTTGAACTTCATGAGGTTGGCATGAGTCGACCTCTCAAGCTTGTCCTGGTCCCTCTGGACATCATCCTTTGCCTCTAATGTGTCAGGTGCACCACACAGATTGGTGTTGTCTGAAAACTTGATTAGGGTGCACTCAATCTCACTGTCCATGTCACCTGCAAAGATGTTAAACAACACTGCTCCCAATACAGATCCCTGAGGAATGCCACTCATCACCAGTCTCCACTTGGACACTTGTCTGTTAACTGCAACTGTCTGAGTGCAGCCATCCAGCCAATTCCTTATCCAATGAGTGATCTATCCATCAAATCTATTTTTCTCTAACTTGGCAACCGGGATGTAATGTGGGACAGTGTTAAATGCTTTGCACAAGGCCAGGCAGATGACATCATTTGGTCTTCCTTTATCCACTGATGCTGTAACTCTATCATGAATGGCCACCAAGTTTGACAGGCACTATTTGCTCCTGGTGAAGTCATCTTTTTTTACCATGTGCCATAGTAGGTCCTTCAAAAATATCTGCTCCATGATCTTGCCTGGCACAGATGTGAGACTGACTGGCCTCAGCTTTCTTCATATCCCTAATGACCAGGTCTTCAGTTTCCTTCCAGAGAGGACCCACTCTTTTCCAGCCTTCTTTTTGTCACTGTTATACCTGTAGGCTTTCTTATTGTTCCCTTTATGTCTCTGGCTAGATGTAATTCTTTCTGGGTTTTAGCTTTCCTAACTGGATCCCTGGCTTTTTTGCAGCCCTCCAAGGTAACTCGTTCCTACTTCTATTCCCCACAGACTTTCTTTTTGTGCCAAAGTGAGTCCAGGAGCTCCTTGTCGATCCATGGAAGCCTGGTATTCTTGCCTGCCCTCCTCTTTCTCAGGATGCACTGTTTGTGGTTTTCAAGAAGATGGTCAAAGATGGTCTTTGAATACTGACCAGCTTTCTTGGGACCTGCTTCCTTCCAGGACTTTATTCCATGTCAGTCTGCCAAGCAGTTCTTTGAAGAGGTCAAAGTCTGCTCTCCTGAAGTCCAGAATAGCAAGCTTGCTGTGCACGCTCTTTGGTGCCCTAAGGATTTTGAACTCCACCATTTTGTGGTCACTGCAGCCAAGGTTGCTCTTGAGCCTCACATTAATCACTAGCCACTCCTTGTTGGTGAGGACAAGGTCCAGCATAGCATCTTTTCTCATGGGTTCTGATACCACTTGGAAGAGGAAGTTATCATCAGTGCATTCCAGGAATATCTTTGATTGCTGGTGCCCTGCTGTGTTGTCCTTCCAACAGATATCAGGTTGGTTCGTTTTGTAAACACAAAGCTTCTCCTATCCATTCACAGAAAGTCTGCATCCTCTCAGTCCTCCTGATCAGGTGGCCTGTAGCAGATCCCCCCACTACAATGTGTCCTTCCCCAGCCTTCCATTTAATCCACAAGCTCTCTGTCAGCTCCTCATCCATCCCCAGATGGAGTTCCATGGACTGCAGCTGGTCATTTATGTAGAGGGCAACACCTTCTCCCCTTCTGTCTTGCCTGCCTTTTCCTACATTCTAGTTGTGAGAGCCGTCTCTCTGTCTCAGTGATGCCAGTGACATCACAGCCCTGCAGGCATGCACATGCCTGTAACTCTGTAATGCCTGCAATGCTTGTAACAGGATGGAGACCAGTGGTGAGTGGTATTCCTCTGTCCTGGAATGGGTGCTATTTAATATCTTCATCAATTACATTGACAGTGGGATCAAGGTCACCTTCAGCAAGTCTGTGGATGATACTAAGCTGTGTGGTGCAGCCAATATGCACAAGAGATGAGATGCCATCCAGAGAGACCTAGAATGACTTGAGCAGTAGGCCCAGGAAAACCTCATGAGGTTCAACAAAGCCAAGTGCATTGTCTTGCACCTGGGTCATGGCACCTCCCAGAACAAGTATGAGCTGGGGGAGGTAAGGGTAGAGCACAGACCTGCAAAAAGGGACTTGGGGACAATGGTGGATGGCAAAATGGACATGAGCCAGAAATGTGCCCTTGCAGCCCAGAAAGCCAACCATATCCTGAGCGATATAAAAAATAAATCAGATGATCAGAGGGCTGGAGCACCTCTCCTATGAAGAAAGGTTGAGGAAACTGGGCTTGGTTAGCTTAGAGAAGAAAAGGCTCCAGAGAGACCTCATTGTGGCCTTCCAATACTTGAAGGGAGCATATGAACAGGAGGGGGAACAGCTGTTTACGAGGGTGGATAGTGATAGAATAAGGGGGAATGGTTTTAAACTGAGACAGAGGAGGTTTAGGTTAGATATTAGGAGGAAGTTCTTCACTCAGAGGGTGGTGACACGCTGCAACAGGTTGCCCAAAGAGGATGTGGATGCCCCATCCTGGAGGCATTCAAGGCCAGGCTGGATGTGGCTCTGGGCAGCCTGGTCTGGTGGCTGGCAACCCTGCCTGAGGCAGTGGGGTTGAAATTCAATGATCATTGTGATCCTTTTCAACCCAGGCCATTCTATGATTCTGTGATTCTATGATTCCATGATTCTGTGATTCCATGATTCTATGAAAAGAAGCATAGCCAGCAGTGCAAGGGAGGTGATTCTGCCCCTCTGCTCTGCACTGGTGAGACATCACCTGGAGTACTGCATCCAGATGTGCAGTCTTCAGTGCAGGAGAGCCATGAACTTGTTGGAGTGCATCCAGAGGAGAGTCACAGAAATGATCCAAGGGATGGAACACCTCTCCTGTGAGGACAGGCTGAGAGAACTGAGGCTGTTCAGCCTGGAGAAGAGAAGGCTCTGGGGAGACTATAGAGGCCTTTCAGTATCTAAACTGGGGCTATAAGAAAGAAGAGACAGACTTTTTGTCAGGGTCTGTTGTGAGAGGACAAGGGGAAATGGTTTCCAACAAAAACAGGGGAGGTTTAGGCCAAATATAAGGAAAAGGTTTTTTATGATAAGGGTGGTGAGGTTCTGGAACAGGTTGTCCAGACATGTTGATGGCCTGTCCTTGGAGCTCTGAGCAACCTGATCTAGCTATGGGAGTCCCTGCACACTGCAGGGGTTGGACAGATGACCTTTAAAGGTCCATTCTATCTCAAAAAATTCTATGATTCTATGAATCTGATTCTATGACTTTTACTTCTCAGAGATCAGGAGAAACTAAAGAAGATGCAACAGCCCTGATTACAGAGAAACCTAAGTTTTCTTCAGGAAAAGTTAGCTAGTTATTTCAGAGCTCCTGCTGGGAACATTTTCTTTCTATTATCCCAGAGTAATATAACAGCAACATCTCTGCAGATTGCAGAAGGGACTGACTGCATCGAGGGCCAGGAGGTGGGCAGATCACGTAGCTGTATTTGCAGACTGCAGTTTTAGGCAATCTGCCCAAAAATGCAAATGGCTGTGGATGAGAGGGAATGGGTGCTCCTGAGTTTTCCCGAGACTCTTTCACTCTGACTTACACAGTATTTCCCAGATGTGCTTTCTGCGGTGCTTGCAGCTAATATGGTTGCTAGATTTTTGGGAAGAAGGAGAGTTAAGAGTTTTGGGGCAGTCTCTCCTACTCGGTAGATGGCAATCACACAATGTACCACTGCATGAGAATCCATGAACAAAGCAGAGCAATGATGAAATTCCTGCTGTTTCTCCCCACTCTGTTGCAGAAATTGGAGATGGTAGAACTGTGTTAAGAGAGCAAAATCTCAGCTATGCCCCAGCCTCATCAAGGATTCCATTTATTACCTTGAATAGAATTCCTCATGCACAAGCCAGTTACCTAGGTTTTGCATTAGATCCTCGTCATAACTTCTGGATTAATATTCTCAGTAAGCATCTAAACAAATATTAATTAATTTAATATTTTAATTCTACCTGCAAGAGGGGAAAATGATTAACCTTTCATACCCAAGTAAATGGCAACATAAAGAAGTTATGGAATCTGATACAGCATGTTAATCAGTAGCAACACTTAAGAAAAAAAAATACATAAAGATCTTAAATACCTATACAAAAAGATTTTAATATGGGTCATTCTCTTTCTTTTCGGTATTTGCCATCCTAAGAAGGGAGTATGGAACTGTGCATAAAACCATTTCAGTGGCATCACTGTTAGCTTCAGTACTGCTATATATTCTTACATCAGCCAGTTAGCACAATATTTACTGCATTTTGTCTCACTGTAACCATGAACAAGATTAGTAAACAATTGCTTGAAAACCTGATATTTCTGAATCTTAAACCTCCACCCAGGTTCTTTCACAGTTTTCTAGGATTTTGTAAAAAAGAACACATTAAAAGAAGGAAAGTAGGGGGAGAAGGGGAAGCCAGGAAGCTTAGCTTTTCTTTTCTCAGAAATTAGCACATGAAATCACATAGTTTCTTTGCTTAGGAAATGCCAGCACTGACATTTTCTGAGAGCAGCTGATACTGCTTCAGCTCACGGTGCTACAGGAGGCAGCAGAGAAGTATTAAAAGGGAAGAAGACACCAGAGGAAATTGATTTTTGGTTTCATCCTCAAACTTCTTACCATCTCCAGCAGGTTCAAGAGTAACTGGCTGTGTTTCCTGACTATATTATATGCTCGACAACAAAGCTCCACGAACTCTTGAAAACGCTCTGGGTTTTTTCCACCTTCTGTGATGAAATATTCCATCTCTGATGTGAAGATGAAGGGAGCTCGGTCCCTTGAAAAGAGAACAATTACATAGGAAATTTCACTTAAGACAGCAAATCATGCAAGGCAGTTAATACTTGTAACTCTTTATTCACACTTGGTTTTCCACTATTACTCCCTCATTATTTCACCTCTTCTTTCTTCAGGTATAGATGGGTCTATTGCTCTCTCTGGTATCCCTGTCTAATTAGGACAGAGACAGCAAGAGCTTCCTAGTAAGAAAGAGAACAACTTAAAAGTTTGGAGCATACTTATTTTTTCTTAGGCGCCTTTTTTTTTTTTTTTTTTTTTTAATTTATTCATTTATTTAGATATTTTTAAGTCTCATTGCTTCAGTTTCTTGACTACTGTCTGAAAGTGAATCTGGAAACATGTTCTCTCCAAGTGTTGAAATTCTTAAAGGTTGTTCTCAAACAGGATGGGATATAAATATCTACTCGGCAAGAAGTGTATTTAAAAAAAAAAGATACAAAGCCACAATCCAAAACCAACAAAAATATATAACATATGATGCTATCTTTAAATACACACCATTCTGAAGGGATCTGAGTTACAGCAGAACAAACTCAAATGCATTCTCTTGTTTTTTGTACACTTACTCTATATTTACCCTAGAGTAAATGAGGTGCGGAATCTGAAACTGTCTTGCCTTTTTTCTTATCACTAGCATGTTTGTGACTATGGCATACTATTGAAGTAAAAACCTATTAGCCAGGCTTCTGCTAACAATCCTATCATTTTATAGTTTCAGAAAAGACTGATATACTGCATCCTAGCACAGATAAAACTGCTGCAGTGATTTGCTCACCACAACTATTTATACAGATGTATGAAAACAGATTAGAGGTCTATATCCCAAAGAAATACATGCAATGAACTTGTCCTTAAATAAAAATAAACTTGAGTTAAGGAAATATTGGAAATTTGAATACAGAAACAGAGTTCAAAATGTTTGTTTCTTGCTAAAATATGAACTGAGTCTATTCTGCTTAATGGTTCATTCCTAATAGAGACAAAGAATCTTTCCTAGATTTCCCCATTCTCCTACAAAGATGTTTGCTTTGTATTATTGTAAAAAGTTCAGGTGCCATGAGATTCTAGGCTGCAGCTGGAAGAGTCAGTTAGAAGAAATGTTCAGGTGTCCTTCCCTTTCTTATTTCTGGATTTTTTTTCAGTTGTTTACATATAAGCCAACTTTGAAAACAGATTTCCTAAAAGTGTTTTCCATCACAAAGCAGTCTAGCTCATCATTTGAGATATTACTCCATTTCAGTTCATTAGTATTAAGGAACATGAAGATCCATTATTTTCATTCTTATTTGTTCACATTTTTTTATACATTGTAAGAGGTGAGTTCATAGTGTGACAGTTATACTCAGTAAAACTGTTTTGTGTGGTTTTGTTCTGTAGCTCTCAAAGAATGACAGAACTGATTCTATTAATGATTTCAGAGAGCATGATTTTCCCAGAACCCCACATTTTCCCAGATGTTTTGAAAACAAATCTCAGTTTCTTATTTATGGGCTTTGGGCTAAAATAACTCAAACCAAAACTACTGCTCTAAATGTTCAATAATCATGTTCAGAATTCATATGTGATTCTTGCTGTCCAACTGCATCAAAAGACACAATTACACTATGAAGTCATAGCCCTTTCTGAGCTAGTCCAAGTATCCTGCATTAATCTACTCAAGCTGAAAAGAGACAGTGCAATCAGAAATTACTTTACTGGAAGAAAAATGGTCTTTAACATTGTTGGGTTGGGCTGTGGGCCAACTTCCCAATAATGCAATGACTGCAACATTAGTCAATTTCCTTTGCATTATTGCTAAAAGATCCATTTGAACACATAACTGATATGTTAGTATTTATATTATTTACAGATTAATTTTACTTGTGAGATCATTTTAAGCAGTTTTACAACGCTATAAATTTCTTTAGTATTAAGACATTTGTTTCTAAGGTGATAGGTCTGTCCTCCTATATTAATCTGCAAAATATGATACAGAAATTTGCTTTCCATATTCGAGAATTTAAGCCTGATTTTTCTCAAGGCCTTGTGATATAAGAGCCTCTCCCATAAGGTAACCCCTGCAATAAGTCAGACACTGAAGCTCCGTTGCCTGCATGTCTCTAAGTAAGTTGTCTCCTCAGATAGGCAGCACTTTGCGATTGAAATAAAAACCATAAAAACAGTTTAGTATTGGAGACAAGATCCACTAGAAGGAACAAAACAGTCATTTCTCATGATAATATTTAAAAGCAAAGTTGCAGTGGGAAGAGATGTTTACTCACTGAACATTAAGGATTATGAAAATACAATCAACAGGCTGAATGTCTGTGTAAAGAGGCAGAATGTTCTTTGCTGTTTTCACAGACTCCTCTGGAATATAAAATTATGAAAGGGAGTACTCTAAAAATTACTCCAGAAAAATTGCAAACAGTAAAGTGCAAGTCACTATCCATTTTGCATAGGAAAATTTACATCAGCAAACAGTAGAGGCTGCTTTACCTTTCACAAGAAAAAGCAATGGCTGCCCTGGTTTTGCATGAGTAGTGTACTTTATCACAGATAAAGTACCTCATCCAGCTGTACAGTCTGTGTTTCTACATTTAACCCATCTCTAACTAACTTCCTTCTTTATGGTTTATAGCTTAGATGGCATTGCAGGTAACGTTTACTGAGAAGATTTGCAAACCAAAAGTTTGGTAATAACAACTATGAAAGTAATCACTCATTTGGACATATACCTACTAAATAATTGTTTCTATGAAATTACCTAAAAGACCTACACTTGAAATACTTTATAACCCAAAACGTATTCCAAATCACAGCTAAGCCCTACAATACATAGGTCTAGCATCCATAGGATGCTCAGACCAATGACTCTGTACTACAGCCAATGGGACAATAGCCCTTTGGCCTAAAATCTGTATCTATTACTCTTTTGTATTTCCGTGAAAGTAATGAAATGGTTGGCTTAAGTTAAACAAAACAAAAAAAAAAAAAAAAAAAAAAAAAAGGCCTTCCAGAAACAATTACTATGACTTGAGGTATACTTCAGATGTACAGTGTTCATCTTCAAGATGATTTAATCAATCATATCTTTCTCTCTTTTCTCCCCCTCACTCCGCTAAAGACCTAGACAAGATAAATGAGCTCTTTGGTTTTACATGATAAGTCAGTCAAAAGAATCAACATCTCAATTTGTAACAGAGCCAGATTGCAGGTCTAGACATTAAAGAGTTTTAATTTACTACAGTTATGACTAAAGAGTTTACTCAAGTCATTCAGGGAAAAGTAAGGTTAGTTTTATGTTTTGCTTGATTGTTGTTTTTTTTTTCCCCTTGTGTACTGCTTTCAGAGATTTAAGATTTTCATGGGAATGTGCTTTAAAAAATGGTTCCTCTGGAGATGAAGAATGTTTGGATAATATGTCATGAGAGAGAGAAAAGAAAGGAAACTTCAAGTAACAGAAGAGTTCACTGTGAAAAAACAAACTTAGTTTGGGGTGATGGGAAAACTTATTGCGACTTCACTATAGGCTAGAAATATGTTGCATTCTTAGAAGATCAGCAAGATCATCAGGATTTGTTATGAAACAGTAGATGTAACCCAATTAATGAAGCTCATAAGATAAACAATGGTTTCCCTATTACGAATCTTATGGTGTATGACATTTAAGAAAGATACATTGACTACATTTAATATTAAGTAGCAAAAACATACGAGATAATCAACAACAAATGACCTATGCTCCAATCCAATCCAAACTTTCTAGTAGTGTCATTATTGTTTAAAACACAGTAAAACAATGAGATCAAAACAGATGAGTTTTTTAGATGTAGTTCACATTGTCATTACACAGTCTACACAAACAGTATGAGAAACCATACGGGCTTGTTTGCAGTTTAAAAATCAGCTGCTCAGTAGCATATACCACATATATTCTCTGTCTACTTTAAAACTTCATAGGCTGAATCAAGAGCGATTTATAGTATTCAGCGCAACTATATGGAATTTTGATGTATCCATTAGAATAGGAGAAGCTTTTAGGGAATGCTGACATCTTCTGCTCTGCAGCAAAAGCTGAAAAGTTGTGAAAGAAAACACACACACACAATGAATAAGATTGCTTATTTCTCTAAGCTAAATGAAGATACCTAATCACAGTAATTGTTTACATACATACATGTGTATATATATATATTTGTAAGCATGGAAAAAACAAGAGTAAAATTGTACCTTGTTTATATTACAGAATGAAAAAGTAAGCAACTGCACAGTACAATTTATCCTCAGCAAGCTTCAGCAAGCATACAGAGTCTCATAAAAAATGTGCCTGGAAGGGTGACCATAAGAGATACTTGATCTTCCTGCTCACCAGGACAAGATCAACCATAAACATGCTTCTGAGATGCTTGTTTATCTTATTCTCAAAGACAGAGTTCTTCTACAATCTCCCTATCAGATTTCTGTTCCAGTATCTCTCTTGCAGAATTTTTCTCTTAATGCCTAGTCTTGCTGCACTCTAATCCCATTAATTCTTGCTCTTTCCTAAGGGAACATGAAGTTCTTGTCTTCTTAACAGCAGCCTCTAACGTATTCACAGATTTTTATTATGTCTGTCTTCAATCTTCTGTAGAGAATTGTTTCAATCTTTTCTCATATGTTTTGTTTTTCAATCTGATCATTTTAATTACATTTGTCTGGACTCCTTGTAATTGGACCATATCTTTTTGAAAGTAAGAAGTTGAAAGTATTCCAGTTTTACCAGTGTGACATGAAGCAATTTGGTTATTTCACATTTCATGCTTTACAATTCAATGGTCTATCATCAACTCTTATTTAACTTTGCATAACTCTAAGATACATTTCTGAAAAACTATCACTGCTAACTCCAACTTTCAGCATGGTCAAAAGATCTTATATAGGTATCTCCTAAACAGTCAACAACCTTATTGTCTATCCCAGCATACTAGTTAGTAAAGAAAATACTGCAAGATGTCAATCACCTCACAAACGTTATAGAATCATAGAATCCATAGAATCATAGAATGGCCTGGGTTGAAAAGGACCACAATGATCACTGAATTTCAACCCCACTGCCTCAGGCAGGGTTGCCAGCCACCAGACCAGGCTGCCCAGAGCCACATCCAGCCTGGCCTTGAGTGCATCCAGGATGGGGCATCCACAGCCACCTTGGGCAACCTGTTCCAGTGTGTCACCACCCTCTGAGTGAAGAATTTCCTTCTAATATCCAACCTAAACCTCCCCTGTCTCAGTTTAAAACCATTCCCCCTTATTCTATCACTATCCACCCTCGTAAACAGCTGTTCCCCCTCCTGTTCATATGCTCCCTTCAAGTACTGGAAGGCCACAATGAGGTCTCTCTGGAGCCTTTTTTTCTCTAAGCTAACCAAGCCCAGTTCCCTCAACCTTTCTTCATAGGAGAGGTGCTCCAGCCCCCTGATCATCTTAGTGGCCCTCCTCTAGACTCATTCCAAGAGCTCTGTGTCTTTCTTGTGGTGGAGGCTCCAGGCCTGGACGCAGTATCTTGCTTAGAGTATGTGGTGTATTATGTTATGTTACTTGGTGTAGCCTTTCATCTTGAACACGAAACGCATTCAGATTGTTTCCATGAAGGGTTGTTAAAGCAGTTCTGCACTTTTAATAAAACATAAATACTTCCATTGTGGAGCATGACAGCAGTTTTCCCATAAACTTCAGTTATGGTTGCTACCACTTACAGTATCACTGGCTTGTTTTGCAAATCTATATTCAGATTTGTTTAAAAAACTTTTCTATTTTCCATTTATTTTACTGAAGAAATATTGTAAACTGTTCCACAGATAGGTGTCTGCTCCTGAAAAGAGTAAAAAAAAAGCTCTTGCTGAGGCTTTATTTCTCAGATCATCAAAAACTGACTCATAACATCCATGTCTAAACAAAATGAGTCTAAATTTTAATTGCCAAGAAATTACAATGCTTTAAATTGGAATAGAAGAGATAAGTGAATTAGCATGTTTTAAACAGTTCCATACCCTGTGCCCTTAAAAAAACCCTCAACACATAAAACCACAAAAAAAAAAAAAAAAAAAAAAAAGAAAGAAAGAAAGCAAAAACAAAGCTCACCACAAATCAATAAAACAGAATGTATTTTTCCTGAGAGATTTACCCTGAATTTTGTTTTTGATAGATTTTATTTCCAGTAACACACAGACAGAGACTCACTTGGCTCAACGGGGAGCTCATGACTAAGCTTCAAGGCAAAAAAACTTATATAGGAGGTGGAAGCAAGGACAGAAATACAGAAACTCTACCTGGTATGCAGAAATGGTGTTAGGAAAACCAAAGCTCAACTAGAATTAAAACTGGCAGTGAACATGAAGGGAAAGAAGAAAAACAGCTACAGTCAGTAGCAAAATAATGAACAGGCTGAGGGAAGTAAGCTTGTTTACCTAGGGAAAGAGAAGGCTTTCAGGAGACCAAATAGCAATATTTTAATGTCTGTAGGAAGCTATGAAAAGAATGGAGTCAAGCAAGAATAAGGGACAAAGGTCTTAAATTGAAACAGCTGAGGTTCTGACTGACAATAATGGAAAAAAAGAACTCCTCACTATGAGGATAATTAAATACTGAAACAGGTTGCCCAGAGAGATTGTCCTGGGAGGTTTTCAGAATTCAACTGGATAAGACTGTAGGTAAATAGGACTGAATTCACTGTCTGAGCATTCTTAGTTCCTGGGCTTGGTTACATCAGAAAAGGGGTGGCCAGCAGTGACAGGGAGGTGATTGTCCCTCTCTACTCTGCTCTTGTGAGACCTCATCTGGAGTACTGCATCCAGGTCTGGAGCCCCCAATACAAGAAAGCCAGGGGGCTGTTGGAGAGGGTCCAGAGGAGGGCCACAAAAATGATCAGGGGGCTGGAACAACTCCTTACGAAGACAGGCTGGGGGGCTTGGTCAGCCTGGAGAAAAGAAGGCTGCAGGGTGACCTCATTGCAGCCTTTTGGTACCTAAAGGGAGCCTACAAACAGGAAAGGAATCAACTCTTTGAAAGGGTAGATAACTGCAGGACAAAGGGAAATGGTTTTAAGTTGAAGAAGGGAAGATTTAGGTTGGATGTCAGGGGGAAGTTCTTTACCAAGAGAGTGGTGAGGCTGTGGATGCCCTGTCCCTGGAGGTGTTCAAGGCCAGGTTGAATGGGGCCCTGGGCACCCTGGTCTAATATTAAATGGGGAGGTTGGTGGCCCAGCCCAGGGGCGTTGCAGATTCATGATTCTTGAGTTTCCTTCCAACCCGGGCCATTCTGATTTTGTGATTTTTGACCTACATTCTTCAACCAAATGACTAAAAATCAATAACTGACAAGAAAGTTTTAACTCTGTTTTCTGCTATTTCTACTACTTTTCTAGATATCTACTGGATTAAAAGTTCTATCTGCAAATTTGAAACCTCCCTTCTGAGTATAGTTTCACTCATCTCATTTTCATATGATTATCTACTTTTAGAGGCAGAAACATCGATGTACAATTCTTAGTCAATTGAGGACAGTTTTTAAACCACTATGACCTTATTTATTCATTACATTTCTTCTTCTTAATATCAACTTTGCTATTATTTTTATTTTTGATTATTAGAATCTAAATGTGAGCTTCCCAGTAAAATCACTGTATTAGACATACCTACTATTTTGATCAGTAGTAAATGTAAGATTTCACACACTGAACTGGCCTATTCTAGAAGATTTATCTGTGTCTGTAAGTAATTGAATTGGTTACATGGAGATTTAATCATGCTTAACTGTTGCAGTGGAAAACAAGCTGTAATCCTTGCTTAAGCTAAGGGCTCTGATTTATCACTGTTAACATCCAGTTTCCCCATTTAAACTGAGAAATGGTAACTATCTGTGCCCCTTTGTCCAAAGTGCAAAGAATTTCACTTAATGTCTTTCACAGTGGGCCAAGTGAAGTTATTGAAATGGAAATTTGAGTACATCTGTTCTCATAGGATTACTACGCAAAGTGACAGTATAAGTATGACAAATATGTACAGCTAAGGTTAGACATGGTCACAGTTCTCAATACAGACCTAACATTTGCAGTGTGTATTGCCATTAGGGGCTCATTTGGAACCCTACCTTGTAACAAGAAAACTGGCAATAGACTCATGATGGGAAAGCAGAAACTAGTTTTGGTCATCTGTTGCTGGTTTTCACACTGGCTGCATTTTCCCAGTCTCCACTGTGATCACTAGTTATTCTGAAATTTGACCACAGAATTTATTCATGCACATCAGAATTTCAACCACTTTGTTAAGTCAGATACTTTGGAAGAATCCCAAAATAGATTCTCCCTACAAGATGTACTCAAAGAACATACACATCCTGGCTGCAACCCTGCATCTCTTATAGACTAATTTAAAAGCACTACTGTGTCCAGGACTACTGTGTCCAGGGAAACTCTGGGAATTCAAGTCTGTGTCCTTATCTTGAGAGACACATACAAAGCAGCTTCTACTTCGAGTCACTAGCAACCAGACTGCATAACAATTTTAAGGTGTATTTAAGTCCTTTATACACTTTACATTCAGTACCAGTATTGGAAAGTGTTTAGTACAGCTTTCCTGATGCTTCATGTCATTTTCTATGACTATCACATTTTCCAGATTTGTTAGGAATTTATTACTAAACATATGGATAGAATAGTTGAGAGTTAATTCACAAGGAGATTGTAACAATTCCTCTGGTTAATGGAGATTGCTGACCAACTTCTTTTTGTGTTCTGATTGCCTCTCAGCAGTGAAAAAAATAAATAAGGGGGGAGGGAGGGGGAAGGATTTTAAATCTCAAGACCTGAAAGATACCTTAAAACAACAGGGTTTATATCTCACACTGACTAATTAATCAGCTAACAGGTCTTTTTTGTATGAGATGACTATTTGGAAAAGATAGTAATAGATGTCTGATGGAGTTTTGTATTCCAAAAACAGAAGAATAAATCAGTGATGAAGAAGCTGAAATTTCTTAGAGCAGGGCATGAAATCCTACATGAATTAAATATGTCAGCATGCTTTCCACTTAAGGATGAAGGACAAAGAGGTAATATGCAGAACAAGAAGAAATAGATATCACAACCAAGCTACAGAGATTAATTTAAAAGTGCTTGATATACTCAGACTGTGTGAGAGCAGCTTTCCCTGAATATAAATAGGTATGTAGAATGCTTTTGGAGAAACAGATGCTACAATAAAATGTTTCTGAGGGAGGAGGAAAGAGGAAATGTCTCTGTAAAGAGTTATACTTTGGAAAGAACAACAAATAAAATCATATAATAAAAGTGAACATCCTATCTTTTTCTCTTTTATTTCTGTTTTATTCTTAAAATTCCTGTTTGTAGAGTCATGATTTAAAGAAATTCATGGAGTAAATGAGAAAAAAAGAGAAGGAGAGAGAGCAGAATGAGATCTCTAAAATAGGAAGGTGATAGAGAGTCACTGAAATGATTTGTGTGATAAATCTTGAGAAGTGGAAGGAATTCCACTGGTGCCTCTGACGGCATCAAATAGTTTATCCAGCCCAAATAACTGTTGCCAAGAAGACATGATTACTCCTTCAGGAAAACAGCTATTCCTAAAGATTGGAAAGTAGCTAATGCTGTGACTCAGCAGAATGAAAAGATGGGACGGACACTGGGAGTCATGATGCTGGGAGTCATGACAGATGGGAACTGGGTTCCAGGGGACTCAATAGAGCAGGAGAAGAATGCACTTGGATGAACAGAACTGGACAGGGTCAAAAAAGTGATTGTATGGGATAAAAAACAAAACATGCCCTCCTAAATGTCTTTTCAAAGTCTTGCTACTTTGAAAAAGATAACGAATTAAATCAAGAATACCAAGTGGACAGTGAATATAATTTACTCATAAAGGTTTAACTGAATGCTCTCCACAAGAGGCTATTAATAAACACCCTCTAGAAAAGCACAAACTACTATTCAGGATTGATAATTACAGAATGCAGCAAAACAGTAACAATAAATGCCACTGTTCGAAGTAGACAAAGGGAACATAAATGCATCTGAAATTCAGGACTGCAAATTATACTGCTTGGTCTTGATTTGTGCTGTTGGTGTTTAACTTATGGCAATTAGAGGTGCCTAACTTCAGAAGTGATGTACTTCTTGCCTCATAAATTCAAGCCTCTTTAGGCCTTTTCACCTTTCAGGTGATACTGTTTAACCTTTATGTCTTTTATGCATATTTCACCTTTTGGTCTTTATGCAAAGACTGATGTGTATGACTAACTTTAAACACCTGTATAATCTTATTAAGACCACTGGGGATACTAATGCTTTAAGTTATGAAATTAAATCTTTCCAGGATTTCAATCAGAGATTTTTGAAGGGTAAAATAGAGGAAGTGCTGAAAATGGATACTGGCTTTTATACTTCACATAAACTACTAACTCCAGATTGATGATACTGGAATAATAAATTTAACCTGCAGAAAATAAACTATTAAACAGGCACACTGAAACATTTATAATGATTCTAAGCCCAAAGAAACAGTTTGTTTATATATCAATTTATTTTTCAACTTTCACATTCTAGGCTTTTCCTTTAAGGAGTACCCCCCTCCCCCCCAAAAAAAATCATTTCAAATTTCAAATTGCATTTCAAATGCTTATCTCCCTTCTTCCATTATTTTCCTAACAGTAGGAAAAGTAATCATGTAGATAGAGCTTTTTTTTTTTTTTCTCTGAATGGATTCCAACTTTGACATTTTAGAAAGAAATGACTAAAAAAAAAATACATTTTTTCAAATAAACTCTTCCAGGAAAACTAAAATCAATTTTATTAACAATTAAAATGAAAAGTGTTACTTATTAAATAAGAAGAGATAATTTTCTATATGCTCAGACTTTCTTAAGTGCTTTTCAGTATAGAAAATTTACTGATGTAAGAAGAAAGTGTGGGAAACATCGTTTTCCCATATTTTTGAAACTTCCTTCAAAAAAACCCAGTGGAATAGTTAGACTGCCTCCAGTAATTAACTTTGCAGAAGAAAACCAACTTAGCAGATGTAACTTCTGGGAAAACCCCGCCAACACGCAGGATTAGTTTGGCAAAAAGATGAGTGTCTCTGTGATTCAGATCAGGGAAAACAAAAAATCTGTGATTAGTTATTTAAAAAAAAAATAGATACAAGACACAATGTGAATATATAGCATGCCATGAACTGTACTACTGTCTTGCCATCAGCTTTCAAACTTCATATCACTGACTAAAAAAATATAGTAGTTCTGCAAGTGACTAGTAGGGGAAAAGATGAGACTGGTAAAGATTGGACTCGTTCAGCTAGTACAGGATTTAAATAAATATGTTACTGCCTAATTCACCAATTAAAAAATGTTTAAAAAGAACTGGTCAGCATTGAAAAGAAGAAAAAAAAAATCAAAGAAAGTACACCAAGTACAGCCATGAGCCTGACATCTTTTTCCATGCCATTTGACGACTGCCTTACTCCCATTTGATTACCTGAATAATAGTACAGCTGTTTCACTCAGAGTGGGTCTTAGAAGGTGATTGCCATGGAATAGTCATGGAATAGTGAAAGAATAGGACAGTTAAATTAAATGATAGAAGTTTCTTCATGCAGTTTGCAGTGTATCTGAACAATTAAGTACTTTAGGATAATATAGGGTCAAATGCAGTGGCTGGATTAGAAAATGAAAGAAGTGGAATTTTATTAGCACTAACAAAATGTGTTGTTTAGTGTGATTAAAAAAAAAAAAAAAAAAAAAAAAAAAGTCTCATTTTCAAAAGGAAAGTTTCCTGGTGGGAATTTGGGAATATCATCTCTGCCAAGCTCTCTCATGATGCTTTTTAGCATCCAACCCTCCAACACTTTTCCAAAACATTAGATATATAAAGATAGGTTATTATTACTATTTAAGATATTTGCCTGTGTGAAGGTATAGGGAACTAGAAAAGACAGAATATTCCTGATTAGTCTTCCCTCTGGACAGAGTAAGTGCTGAACCACTGTCTTCTGCCTTGAACTCAAATCTGGGCAGGTTTATTGGACACCTTTTAATAATGAGGGGAGGAAACTGAAAAATTCACTAAGCCCTTGCAAGGGTGTTATGCAGTCATGAATGCAAAAATAAGCATGACTACATGAATTATATAATCTTCAAAGGATACTTTGTAGACTCACACTGGATTTCATAGAAAGAACCACGGCCCATGCATGACAGTGTGGGATTCTCAAAGCTACTGTGTATATCTTAATTTACATCAGAGTTAGTGTTCCATATTCAGAATGTTGGAGAAGACCTATTCTCAGGGAAGTTTATGAGAAATAAGATTTTGTTACTGTCAAAAAGAACAATCTGAAAGCAGATTGGATAGCTGTTTCAAGAAAGATATCTTCCTAAATTTTTAAAGGAGTGTCCATTTTTTTATAAAGATAAAGATAAAGATTATTCAGATAATAAGCTATACGAATTTATTCATTTGCATAGCTTTTTTTTGTTGTTGTTGTTATTTGTTTAGAGATTTGCATTAGACACTTCATTCTTTAAAGCTACTGACAGAACTTCAAAAGTATGTATATATAGCATCTACTGTACAATAAAAAACCAAAACATCCGAGGGTCAGCACAAATAATTCCAAAATCTAAAATTATTTTGTTGCTGTTTTATCAATATTATTTTAGGAGCATGAAATCATTTGATAGTGAAAAGAATTCAAATAAAAATCTAATAAGAACTCAAATAAAAATTTTATATAAAGAAGTGTTAAAAGTAGAGACTAAAACTACCTCAGGATTTGCCTTGTGGGAATGGATGGATACAAATAGCACTGAGCATTTTAAATTGAGTGAGCTTGAACTTTATGGGAAGTAGAAATGTCATATGCCTATGTTTCTGTGTTACAAATAATATGTTACATTTATTGAAGGTGCATTCAGCTCATGAGAACCATAGTCATTAATCTCATACCTGCTCAGCTGCATGCAGGTTCAGGGAAGACCCATGATGTTCACAACCTACAGAAAGTATGAGTCTTTGTTTTGCTGAGGAACCATCTGGGAATTAAGTAGAGGTCCTAAAATGTCAATTATCATTTTATTTTATGTTATAAAAGCAATATACTGCATGGAGAAAGAGGAAAAAAATGGCTACTATTTATGGATGTTACTACAATATAACTCATTTTTATTGTCTTATTTACACAGTGTAGTAAGACTGAATTGTAAAACAATAAAATCAAAATCTACTTTTATTATTTCTATTATATAATTTCTGCTTAAATTTGATTGCTGTGTATCTCCTTATATTTTGTTGGTCCTACCTTTCACTCCCACTAAATAATTTGCTCGTGGGTGAACACTACTCAAGAAAAATTCTACTGGGCTCTAAAAGAAGGTTTGCTGAAGTGAAAGATGCAACATTTAACTGAGTGTGCCTGAGTATCTTTTTTATGGCTCTGTTCTGCTTTATTATTTCCCTATCAAGTAAGTAGGATTAAAAGAACATATCTTGAATGACTGATGATAATTCTGAACACTGCAGCTAAATCTTTTGACTGTCTAGCTCACGGAGTACTTATTAGCCTCATCAGCTTCCCTCATATCAATATTCCCACAGTAATTTCTGTCTCATACACGGAGATAGTGTAAAATAGTCAAAGGCAAGCTTAAAAAAAAAAAAAAAAAAAAAAAAAAAGAAAAAAAAAAAGAAAGAAAACAAAAGAAAAGAAAGGAATGATTAACTCAAACTCTTAATTCTAGTACTAGTTCTGGAACTATTAGGAAACATGGAAAAACGTCATTCTCCCCACTAACCTTGTCATTATTAAGTATCATTCATCCATTCCCTACTTAACAGTTTCTTCATGTGCTGTGCACACGAGAATGATTCCACCTATTTTTATTAATATTATTTATTATTTTATTAATCCTCCTATAGCATGTCCACAGCAGAAACTAGAAAACATGATCGCACTATTTTATTTATACTTATCATCGTATAGGTAGCAGAGATAGATAGAAACAGAAAAGTTGCAGTCTTATCTAAGTAAAACAAGATAACCACAAAATAGAACCTGACCTTCATTATCTTTGAAAGACGATGAAAAGATTGCAGTTACACCCACAGAGGCTTAATGCAGTCACTTTTCATGTCTAATTGGAAAATTTGGGTTATTCTCTCAGTATGGAAAAGGAGTTGTCAATTAGATACACCTATGGTTTGGCATTCATTATAGAAACCCTGTTAGAGAAAAAAATGGAAAGCAGAATCTGTTTGACATAGGCCAGTCTACTATTCTGTTCACTACCCACGTTAATCTAATTCAAATTTCTGACCAGATAAGGGTTTTTTTTGCTAGTTTGTTTGTGTTTAAGACTGAAAGGGGATCTCCAGAATTTCATTTTAACTACCTTTCTAGTCATTCCTATATCTTTTTGATGTTTTGTGAAAAATTGAAAGAAAAAAAGCATGACCTTATTTGTACTTTTTTTAATGGGTGTTCAGAACATCTTTTTAAAGTCTTTTTATTGTATGTATTACGATATATACCAACCTTCTTATACTTCCAAATGTCTGTGCGTGACCTAAAAATCTTCCAAAATCAATGTGAAACATGTGTCCAGCATTCGTCAACATTATGTTGTCATTGTGTCGATCACAAACTCCTAGAATGAAGGTGACAACACACCAGCCAGCACAGGAATGAAAGAAATTCCTTATTGCCTAGTTAATTAAACAAAAGCACTTATTAGAAATATAGAGACAAATTTTTTCCTTTTTTTTTTCTTTTTCTTTTTCTTTTTTTTTTTCAATGCTAAAAGCAAGTAAATGTGGTTCTACAAATGTTGCTAAAATTTTAACACGAGTGTTTTTAGGATTGGTTAAAGAACAATTAATACAGAAATTTCAAAGTTACAATGCAACAACAAATTTATGCATGAAGTTTTCAACTTGTGGTTTATAGATTCTTGGAATTCTATGGAAAACTTACAAGCTGAAAGGTACCTAAGAAAAACAAGATAGATGTCAGAAAGCTTATTTTCTGTGCAATAGTCTGCATCTCTATTGTAAAAGAAATCGTTTAGAAGTAAGATGGAAATCTATTAATTTTACAAATTGTGCTGTAAAGAAGTGGGTTATTTTACACAATTGTTCTGTACCTACATAGGTCTTTTCTCTTCACATTTCAACTGCATTAAATTACAATGAATCAAGTCTCATACTATCTCCATTTTACAGAAATGAACTGAAATAACAAAGGCTAAATCATTTTCTGTGCATAGCATCTGCAAATCCAAATAGACTATGAGATCAAACCAAGTGTCATGCAGAGAAAACCAAAAGAACGATTAAACTGCAAATCAGTCTAGCTTTCCTGTTTGATATAACCTACTTCACTGATGAGCATTTTTACACAGTGGAGATATGTACTTTCCCAGTAATTCTACTCATTCAGATCCATCCCATCAATCTTTACAGTACTACATTGTGGCATTGCTTTTTGCAAAAAAAGTGTCTACAACTGACATAGGAAAAAGTGCAAGCTGCTGACCTGCTTACCGGACACCCTTAGATGGGTTCTGTTTTGTACTAAGTTCTGTGAGAAGCATTTAACAACTGCAGACTTCTCCTATTAGCAGAATCTACCCAATCACTTTCACAACATACGCATTCAGCATCCTCTCTGTGGGGAGAGTTATTTCTGATTTAAATCATGATCAGTTTTCTACCCCAAAGCAAAAGGAATAATTCTCATCCTTTTTTTTTTCTTTCTTTCTTTTTTTTTTTTTAATCTTATCAATAATAGTTTAAGTACTGTAAATCAATTCTTATTCAAAAGTCTTAATCTTTCATGGGTATCAATCACAACGAGTTTCATTTACGTAGAAACCCAAAAAATCCTTACTCGTGATCATCATGTTTTTGGACAAAACCTGAGGCAAGGTAAATCATTACTCAGGCATTCAGGATTTCCATGTAGATTGAGGGTGACATCAGCAATGGCTGATATGCTGGATGACAGCACTGTGGAAGACTTAGGCCACAGCACAAGACTGGTGAATTTTATGTCTAACTGTATTATTTACTCACTTAGATGACCTTGGATAAAACACTTAAGCTTCCTGTGATTCTGTTCACTCAACCATAAAATGAGGATATTAAAGCTTATTCTGCATAAGCTTTTTGAGTGCCTTAAATACAATATTGTATGAGTAAAAAATTACTAAGTAAAAGAGAAAGGTTAATTCACCAGCAAGTGCAAGGTGAATATATAGTAGCAATTTTGTGCATGCCCTATGCAATCAGAGTGGACTGCATTTTATATGTTTAAAAAAATCAAAAGAAAATGGGTAGAAATTGGTTTTATAAAATTTCACGTTAATGGTACTTTTTTTTTTACAAAGAGTAGCAGCAGTAAGAAAACAGATTTTCAGTCAGTAACTGATAGCTAGCTAACTTTCCAATCAAAATGTTGGCTGCACATCTGCCATAATACTGTAAACACAATTTTTTGTTTTTATTTCTGAATGGATTGATCCTGTTTAACTGAATCTACATCATATACTAGGAATTTGAATGTTCTTATTGAAAATATGGATGAACAAAAACCTATTGAATAACTATAAAACACTAAAGATTATCAAACACATTTCTGCTATATATCTGTCTACTAATGAACTTTCAGAAAAGCAGTTCATTTACAAAATGATAACGCTCAAGTCTTCCCTTTAAAATTCATTTTAAATGTTGGCTACAAATCTACTGCTGGCATGAAGAAGGAATCAAAACTTGTCCTAGCAACACAAGTAGTAAAAAATTTTTAATGGACCTTAGAATATGCTCAGCCATCAAAGAATGAATAGAAGTTCCTTTCAAGAGGAACTCTTGAATCTCTGCATCTATAAATAAAACTTTGGTCTTCTTGGTGCATTCATAATGCTTGGTTAACAGATGCATTACATGGGATCCCACAATGTGAAATGAGAAGCTTGATCTAATGTATCATATGACTAGGCAGTTTCTATAACACAGCTTTACAAAACTTGGTATTGCTGTGGCTAGTTTCAAATACAGAAAACCCACTAAGATTTTGCACTGTTTATATAAAATCAATTATTTCAAGAGCTGGACCTAAAAAAATATTTTGGAGCTCAAAATTTAATACCTCAGATTCTCTTCACTTCACTATTTCTATTTCAAAACATCTCTATGATGTGTTTTTATAGGCAAAGCATTGCAAAGCAGCTGACCCAGAGCAGTATCTCTTTGGAAAGAGAATGGTAATTTAAATCAATTCCCTGGCTTCTATGCCTGTTACTTGTTTGCCTCGAGTGTGAGTCATCTGTTTATTGCTGCATACTGTCATGACGCTTTCTTGTTTCACATGACATAGGATGAAATATATAATAAGGTTCATTATTATGTTACCTCTTGGTAACTGGATTCCAGATGATGGTGATGACGGAACCATTTTTTAATTGTGTTTTCTTTCAATGGTCCTATCAGTCCAGATTCCCTGTGGATCTTGGCTAGTGTGGTAGCATCTGGCACCATCTGTACAAGTCCTAATCAGATACAAAAGAGGACACATGAGAGATAAGCCCACAACTTTAAAAAAATGTGAAGACGGCCAATGCATTTGCGTATTTTTTGATCATTCCATGCATGAAAAATACATGCTTAGAAACTTACAAAACAATGAATTCAATCAAGAAGATAGAAAAAGATTTAATTTTTTCTTTGTCTTAAGACAATAAAACAAAAGACAGGTAGTGAAAAATGGCAGTTTCATGAAGAAATAAAATCACCAGTAACAACTGTGCATGCATAACTGTTTCAAGGTACCAACAAGGCCAACAAGATTCAAAGTGGGTATAATGTGTGTGCAAACAAAAATCTGTTAAAAATTTTTTTGAATCAGATATTTACTATGGAATAGAAAGTTCTTTCATATGCATTTATTTCAAGAATACTACAGACATTTTTTTCAGTATATGATACTGATCACAGCTGGAGACGGTATACTACCTGAGACTACTCTGATCCAAGGTGACTTCAAAATGCAAAAGAAGCCAAACATTTTGCAATGCTTCACTTGAATCTTATGTCCCTACTGCTTGTACTTAATTTCTTCTTTGGAACTGAGAGCTGGCTCGCCAGCCTTCTGCCACTGTTCCTGTATGTGGTCCCCTGGCACCTCTCTCTGCAACTCTGCATTACAGGAAGGACTTTTAATGAGTTCAGTTGGTGACAGGCTTCTCTACAGTGCCATGCCTGGAAAGTCATATCCTCAGAGTGCTTTATCTGCTTTATATTTATCTGTGTTTGCTTGAGTTTTAAGTGATTCCTGTGTTCCCATGACTACATAGTGATTATCTCCTATCCCCCTTGAGTGGAAAAGCTGGTCCACAAAGCAAGACGTTAGCCCAGGACTTGAAGGATCTGAGTAAATAAGTGTAGTTTTGTACATGTTCTCTCTCACAGGCATGTCACTTGGTCCTTTTATCCTTGATTATCAACTGTAAATCAGTTATATTAACATTATTCTTAAGGAAAGGCACTGTGGGGAAAATCTGAGAAGTTGAGAGGTTTTCTGCTACAATGGTACTGAAAGGAAGAGAACGTCAGACAAGAATATTATTTCAAGATGTTATCTACATCTTTCTTGGCAAAAAGCAAATTAAGTGTTAGTGTGTAAGAGAGACTATAACACTATGTTCAGAAGTAATATTCTTTATGTTATTTGCCTTTCAAGTGGAAGTCTTCAGACTTTGAATCCAATCTCTGCAAAGAAGGCAGTAGTCTTTTTCAGTTCACCTTAACCACCTGCCAAGTGTGTGAAGTTATCTATACTTTATCATAGTCCCTTCAGATCTTTCATCATCTCTCATTTGCTCTTTGTGGCTCACAGAACAAATGAGTATCTTTTTATTATTATTAATTTATTTATTTATTTTGGTAGATTTTCTACAGAAAATAATCAGAATACATCAGTCTTCTGTTGTGAAAGGAATATTTTCAGTAAAATAGTTAGAGAGTCAGTGAAAAATAGTAAGCTTTTTGCTGTCAGTAATTTTTTTGTAGCAGGCAATTGGCATCCCTGCTACAGCTCTACTATAACAACCATAAAAGAGAGAAATAAGGCTTTCAGATGAGTCAGGCCTGCCCTAAGCAGCATAATTTGCAAGAGTTATATATCAAATTCAACATAGGAAAGCTGTCATCACTTGTCTACAGGTACCTTCTGTAACCACAAGCTTCTAGGTTCATTTAAGCATCTTCGTGGGATCACACTGGATTAAAACTTTAGTAGCTATAGCAAATTTTCTCCAAGGCCCTCTTTTTGATATTTGAAGTTACTTTTAAGAATATGGTGACAGCTGATGGTATTGAAGCTTTTGCAAACTTCTAGCCTAGGTTGCTATAAAGTTAAATGAATTTGGTTGTACTTCTGGAAAGCAATGAACATTCAGGATTATACAGGCATATGATTTAGAGCTTGAATAAATGAAGTTCGGAACTTTTTTTTTTTTTTTTTTTTTTTTACAAGGAAAGATAAACAGGACACTAGGACACTCATGAAAATAAAAGTTGAGATGAGATACTTCTGTACCATTGTTTACATGAGATATGAATAATGTGATAGGAATAATCTTTGTAAACTGAAACTGACCTTGGCCTTTTCCTGTAGATAAACATCTATAAATTATCATTTGCATATCCAGACCTTCTTGGAGCCATATGTTGTCAATCACTCGAATAATTTGCAGAACCAGCATATCCTGGCGTAGATCATCACCTATCTGTTAAAATAGCACAAGAAATCCAAGTTTCTCCTTCAGTTCCACACAGTTTCATAATTAATTTGGACTCCTTCCTATGCTAAAATTGCTACATTTATTTTACAGTAACACCCTCTTGTTTTTCTTCAAATTTGCTAGTTAACTTTCAGTGTCAGAAATAGAACAGAATAGATGGCACAAGTAGGCAGCCATAGAAATGGTAGCAAATGCTCTCCGATTAACAGCCTTTCTGCTTATTATTCCTATGCAGTTATTAAAGTTCGAAAATTTAATCCGGAGGTAGGATCCTAATTTAGCTACATTTTAAAGTCTACCTAATGCTAGATCCCTTTTCAAAAATGACAGCATTTGACCTAATGTTAAGCTTCACAACTTGCAGTTTGCAGAAGGCTGAGGGGAAATTTATAATCAATTTACATTTTATCCATGACATAATTCATATTCAGTTTCAAACAGTGGTGCCTGCTCTCCCCATGGAGTCTGTTAAACAACAATCTTAGTGAAATGGGGTTGTAATTGTAGCCACAGAGGTAATGAAGAGATTATCTTCAACCATTGCTGGATAGCTGGATAAATAGCCCGTGAAAATAAAAGCCTGCTTTTATTTGTATCTACTCCCTACCCCAACCCCAACTACAATACATGTGACTTTTGCTGATATTGTTAAATGTTTTGCTCTTTTGTTTTGTTCTTTTTACAAATGCATTCCAATCTACAGACATTTACATTAATTAAATGAGTACTCGAGGAGACAACTTTATTTTTTAAAATAAAAAATCCAAATCTATTTTTCCTTCACTTCAAGGTAATCTTGACTCCAATTAATTCTTTACAGTACCTAGGCTTAAGCAACATTCTTTCCACTTACTTAAGTACAATATCAGTGCTTATTATTTCATGTATGCATTGTACATCATGAATGAACACTTGAATGACAGTAAAAATAAACAATACCTTTATTCAAGGGGTTGCTGACAGGAAAAAGTTATGTCTATTATAATACTCATACAGCAGCTAGAAAATTAGTGGTTCTTGAACATTACCAGGCAGGGGAAATTCTGTGTAGGTGGAAGTAGCTCAAACGTTTAAATGCCTTATGGCAAAGCATTTGCACAAGAAATTAGTAAATTTTGTATCTCACATAGATTGGCATGTGAAATACCCGAAGAAGAAGCTTTCTAAATATTCAGAAAACAAAACATTGCTAGCCTCCCCTAGAATGCCTGGAGAGCATATTTCTGTTCCTGAGAATTACACTCTGTATTATTTATTTATCAGGCCCAGCCAACACGGGCTGATGAAAGGCAGGTTGTGCTTGACCAACCTCATCTCCTTCTATAACTGGGTGACCAGACTGGTAAATGAGGGAAAAACTGTTGTAGTCTACCTAAACTTCAGCAAAACCTTTGACACACAGTATTCTCCTGGGGAAACTGGCTGCCCGTGGCCTGGACAATTATACTCTCCTCTGGATAAGAAACTGGCTAGAGGGCCGTGCCCAACGGGTAGAGGTTAATGGAGTTAAGTCCAGCTGATGACCTGTTACAAGTGGTGTCCCCCAGGGGTCTGTACTGGGGCCCATCTTGTTTGGTATGTTTATTGATGACCTACATGAGGGGATTGAGCGTACATTCAGTAGGTTTGCAGATGATACCAAGTTTGGAGGTGGTGTCAATCTGCCTGAGGGTTGGGAGGCCCTTCAGAGTTATCTAGATAAGCTGGGTCACTGGAGCTGAGATGAATGGGATGAGGTTCAACAAGGCCAAGTGCTGGGCCCTGCACTTTGGCCGCAATAACCCCATGCAGCTCTACAGGTTTGGGGATGAGTGGCTGGATGACTGTGAAGAGGAAAGGGACCTGGGGGTGTTGGTTGATGCTCGGCTGATCATCAGCCGACAGTGTGCCCAGGTGGCCAAGGGGGCCAATGCCATCCTGGCCTGAATTAGAAACAGTGTGGCCAGCAGAAGCAGGGAGGTGATCATCCCCCTGTACTCAGCACTGGTGAGGCTGCACCACAAGTATTGTGTTCAGTTTTGGGCCCCTCACTACAAGACAGACATTGAGGCCCTGGAGCAAGTCCAGAGCAGGGCAATGAAACTGGTGAGGGGTCTGGAGCACAAGTCTTATGAGGAGCAGCTGAGGCAGTTGGGATTGTTTAGTCTGGAGAAGAGAAGGCTCAGGGGAGACCTCATTGCACTCTACAACTTCCTGAAGGGAGGTTGTGATGAGGAGAGGTTTGGCCTCTTCCTCCAGACAACAAACAGGACCTGAGGAAATGGTTACAAGTTGTACCAGAAGAGGTTTAGATTAGACATAAGGAAGAACTTCTTCTCTCAGAGAGTGGTCAGGCACTGGAATGCCCTGCCCAGGGAGGTGGTGGAGTCGCCGTCCCTGCAGTGTTCAAGAGGCATCTGGATGAGGAGCTACGAGATATGTGTTAGTGCTTGTGGTTGCAATGGTGATTGGAAGACGGTTGGACTAGATGATCTTTCAGGTCCTTTCCAACCTTGTGATTCTATGATTCTATATCTATTTATATAAATTGTTATGTTTTAGGACTGGAACATGACATTGCCAGAAATCAAGGAATAATTTTTCTTTGGCAACATCAACTGCTTTGTATGCATCAGTCATTTTATGACCTTTAGTGTTCTTTTAAAACCAGCATCCATTGTTATGGAAGACATACACTTTTGAAAGAGAAACAGTTCTAGATTACAAGTATTGTCTTTTTCTGATGGACATAGCACTGTCCCAGCTACAAAGCTTTGAAGGTGACAACTGAAAAATAAACTAGAATACTAGTCAGTCCCACCAACTAACTCTACTGATACAGAGCTCCTCTGCAGTCCCCTCTGCCTCTCCTTCCTCAGCCCATTCCCCCACACTGGCTGGTAGGGTAGGGTTGAAATTAAACTTTCTCCTGCAAATAGTCTTTAACACTGTAGCATTTTGATTTGTGAGAGACATATGGATGTGGTTACAGGAGTCAGTCATACTGAACAATCTCTTCTTAGGACATGCCCTCTGACTTTGTGTGGTTAACAAACCAGTTTTAGAAAATAAGTTTTATATTTGAGCCTGGTTTTCTCCACTAAGGAAAAAGGGTTGCAAGAAATAATTTGATTCACGATCAAAAAGTTGAGTACTTCAGAGTATTTTCTCTGCATATTCCAATGAAAGTTCTAGTAACAAAAATAACTGTGAAAAGTGAAGAACAGAGCCAAAACAAACATTTTCTGGCTCTACATTTAAAACATAAATCAGGTGAAGTTAAAATCAGCCTTTTGCATAGAAAAAGAAGTGAATATCATAGGAGTAACTTACCTTAAAAATAATATTGATATTTCCACTTGGAGCATTTGCATTGATGAAGGAGATTTTTAATGGAAAAGCATTGGATGTAAAATACGAACATGACTTCAGGGAAAAAGAAAGCAAGACGACAGCAGTAACACATACATAAAACAACAGGTTAGTACAATAATGCCAAAAAAAAGTACCATCTTTCATACCACTCAAAATTTCAGATAACAAATACAAATAATTATTGATATTACTGGCTGGCTAATTGGATCAGGGAAATGAGAAACTCTTTTTCCACTGACAATTGTTCCACTCAGTAATCAGATTATATGAACAGATAATATTTTACATACTAATTCTTTTTCACTTTTACTCAATTTTCTAATGCTAAACTTCGTCTGGGATTTAGTAGACAAAAATACATAAGATTAATTGAATGGGAATCTGCAAAGCAATGAAATGTCTTCAGTCCCATTTTTTCTTCTGCAAAAAAATTACAGATGATACAGTCTTTATGGAAGCAAAGAAGTTGTTAATTTCACTGGTCACCTCATGCTGACTAAGGATACAGAAAATTCTGAAAACCACAATTGATTTTATGTGGAATTTGTCTTAATTAAACATGAGGGTTTTTGTTTAATGACCTCTCATGCTCCATTGCTCCTTCCACTTGAAGATCTCAACAGGATTCAAAAAAGCATTAATTAGCCAAGCATACCAAATCCTGTGTGAGTTAGGTTGGTATTATTATCATCACTTTAAAAAAGGGGGGGGGGGGGGCGGGGGGAACCCAACAACACAACCAAAGACAATGGTAAATTAATGCCCTGGTTTCTAGAAATAATGAGCACCTCACAGCAGCTACTGCTGTGCTTACTTGGTGGAGTATAATGGGGGCTAATTTGTACAAAACCACTACTAGTCAGAGCTGTCTCATGCTTTTTTATTTAAAAATTTCAAAGCACAAATTCAAATATTGTCTTAGCCACACCATTTCTCTGCAACATTCAGTAGCTATGATTGAAGAAGAAATCTTGACTCCCTATGGAATTTTGACAATTGAAATGTCTGAATAAGTACTTGAAAGGTTACTGCCATACAATGCATTAGTGATAGAGCTACCAGCAGTGCTTGCTACTAGTAAAATTGATGGATGATAGCAAAATTAATTAAATTTGAGGGTATTATGAGCATTTAAAAATGCTAGTTTGCATGATTATATTATCAAACCGATAAGGAAAAAAACTGCAGATATTTATAGTATTATAAGAGCCTATAATGATATGAGAAAAGTAAAAAAAATCTCTTCAGATACTTACATTTACACATTTTGTATCTCTCCAGCCAAGCTGGTGCAGTATAAATAGCATGATTGTATGGTGAAATACTTCCCTATTAGTCATTATTTCCAAAAAGCCTGAAAGTAGTGAGAAGCAGCAGGCTTCAAATTTTTCCAACTTATATCATCCACAATTGGCCCAAACCTGCGGGGTGCTGTAAGACCTCTGTTCTCTGAGAGATCAAGACTGAATAGCAATTACTTGGAGAATCACAGGTCAAAGACAATTGAAGGGATCAACACCTCTCAGAATCAGGTCCACTGTGGATAATGAGCCAGAGAACAAAAATAGAGCACAAATTGCTGTAATTAGATAGCTATAACCAATAATATATACGGGTCTTCAGATTTGTTTTTCCTTGCTGCTGGATACCTTTTCCTTTTGTAGACTTGGAACAGCTTATTTCTGGCATAATATTGATTATAAAAACATTCTAAACAACGAATAACTGAATCTTAGTATTGTGGTCAAAGTCAAATTAAGCATTGCTAAACAGCATTAACTGTTTCCTTTATTTACAAATCACTTTTAATATGAATTGTAGACATAGGTGACTTACTGAGAATATTTAATTTTAATATTTAATTCTCAGCCAGTGCCTTGTCTCCTCTAAGCAAAAATAGAGTAGGTCTAGATCTTTAGCTGCCCCCATCTGTGACAGAGGAAAGTCTTGGATGGGAAAAAACTGCCATCAAGTGCTACGTGGATAGAATGGAAAACAAGAGTCATTTTTATGAAATCCAGGTGCCTTTGCCAAGCTCAACACCACAGCAGGGTAGCTGAACTAAGAGAAAACTGCTGAGAGTTTGAAATATGTGCTACTGCTGCACAAGGTAAGACGATAGGCAATACCTAGCCCAGCAGTCCCCTTCACCTCTGCCTTCAACAAAGGCCCTGAGTTTCAAGGGGATTAGTCTGGATGACAGTTTACCAGATAACTTATTCTTAATACTAGTAGGATTATTTCCCAGCCAGTTCAGCCATTCAATCTCTCCTCTCTTCATATTACAATGCAAACAAAGAAACAAAAAATGTAATTAATTGCATGAGCTAGACTTACATCTGCCTCTATGCCTTGCACAACAAGTGCAGGATTCAGGGGAAGTCGGCAAACTTTTACCTCCTGGAAGAACTGCTGAAGTCTATTGAGTTCCATCTTTAACACCTCCTGCAACAAGCACATCATTATGGCAACATGAAAGAATATAATAGCAGTTCTTAAGTCATTGACTGCCTTGCTACATTGGAATCAAACAGTCAAATTTCTGGCACTAATAGCATCAGTGTAAACATTTAGCAGTTAATGAGGTACAGTTATTAAAAAACAAAACAAAACAAAACAAAAAAAACAACTGTGATTTTACTCTGTATTGATGTTTTTACTATTTAGGTTCTCTCCCTGTTCATGCTGTCATGTAGGTTCATTTTCGACACCCTTCATTAGTGCCAATTAGTCACACCTCCTCTACTGTATCTCATGTCTTTTTTGCCTTTCTGCCTCAACACTGTGATCTCCCTCACCTAACAGTTGGTGTGTTAACTGCAAGGTTTGGAAGTTCCTCAGTACCACGGTAACTACAGCCTGGAGATTAATCTCAAAGAGATGAAATATGCAACAGTCATTTATAATGTATCACTACTATTTCTTTTCCTTTACATGGATTTTTCTCTTTGCAAATATATTTATTTTTTATTTTTACTTCCATGTTTGCTTTGCTGCTTTCAGTGGCAACACAGAGTATTCTGAAAAATGCTATGAAAATCTTTGAATCCTTAACAAGGCAAAAAGAATTCATGGTAACTTTCTTGATAACTAGCAGTGGCAGGTATACTTTTATCTGTCTTTTTGGCTTGCTTCACTGAGATCTCGGCAAGAAATTGTTTTACACTTCAGGTGAGTAACGTAAGATGTCTTGGAGAACTAATATTTGAATTGGAAACATACCCATGCAACATAAAAGCTGCACCCACTAGAGATAACTGTAAGCATTCTACTGCCAAGAATGCATCTCTGCAGTTACACTTGCAGTATTAATTACTGACTGCTATATATGTGATGTGAAGTACTGGACATTTTGGTTGGCTTTGTTAAGAAATGAGAATGTTCAGCATGTTAGTGACAACTGTCAGCCAAGTTTTCAAGGAACATGGCACCTCTACAGGAGACATATTTTGGAAAGAGATGTAGAATGTGTTCCTTTCAGTAGCGACTCACCTCACTGTTTCTGACCACCACCAAATTTAAGAAACCATGGAATAAGGAATTTAAGTGGGCTAAAAGATCCACTGACCTCAAGAGCAATAATGGTAAGAAAATAATGGGCCCCAAACGGTCCAGTAAAAATATACATATTAAAAATTTCATTCAAATGTTGGGTTTATTTACATAAAGGACACCAAAGTAAGAAAAGGCACTTTGGAAAAAGTAAAATTACCTGGAGAAGCTTAGATGGAAGGGGAAATATTTTTTTAACAAACCTTTCTTTTCATGTCACTGGCAGCTTTTACTTTTTCAGCAATGTCTTCCAAAATTCTGATAAGTTTCTCCTCCTTAGAAAATTCATTGTTCAAAGTTTTCCCAGCAGTGAATTGGAGAGCAGCCAGTAGTTTCCGATACCAGATTTTGAAATGAACTTCATTCTGTGCATTCTTCAATAGCCTGAAGTGAGGAGGGGAAAAAATCACTGTATTTAAAACTGATTTTTATTTTATAACACTTCCAGAAGAAGCAATGAATGTACTCCAGACTAATTTGTATTTGGTGACTATAGGCATCTTAGCAACATAGAACAAAAAAAAAAAAATGTTTATTTGCTGAATTCCCATTTATAACTAATGAGATTCCAAATGTGTTGAATCAGTAGAAATCTACCATTTCTTACTGTCATTCATAGTGCTGTGCCTGTCTTTTTTTTTTTTTTTTTTTTTTTCCCTCCTGTAAGGAAAGTTTACAAAGTGAAAATGAGTTGTATTTTTTTTTGAAGTTCAGCTTTAAGTGTATATTTCTAAATCTATTTTTTTTCTTCTGCCAGTGCACTTACACAGTCAAACACATTTATCAGCTAGGAGGTACATTTAAAGACCATTTTAGTTCCAGAAGCCTTCACTAATCTAAGTCAAGGAGACATTAATGAAATTGGCACTATTGCTAAGAAAAAATGAGCTCACTTTGTTTCACAGAATCACAGAATCACAGAATGGCCAGGGTTGGAAGGGACCTCAAGAATCATGAAACTCCAACCTCCTCATTTAATGCTAGACCAGGCTGCCCAGGGCCCCATCCAATCTGGCCTTGAACACTTCCAGGGACGGGGCATCCACGACCCCTCTGGGCAGCCTGTTCCAGCACCTCACCACTCTCTCTGTAAAGAATTTCCTCCTGACGTCCAACCTAAATCTCCCCTTCCTCAACTTAAAACCGTTTCCCCTCATCCTGCAGTTATCTGCCCTTTCAAAGAGTTGATTCCCCTCCCCTCTGTAGGCTCCCTGTAGGTACTGAAAGGCTGCAATGAGGTCACCTCGCAGCCTTCTTTTCTCCAGGCTGAACAAGCCCAGCTCCCTCAGCCTGTCTTCACAGGGGAGATGCTCCAGTCCCCTGATCATCTTCGTGGCCCTCCTCTGGACCCTCTCCAACAGCTCCGTGTTTTCTTTGTACTGGGGGCTTCACACTTGGACGCAGTACTCCAGATGGGGCCTCACAAGAGCAGAGTAGAGGGGAACAATCACCTCTCTGTCCCTGCTGGCCACCCCTGCTTTTGCAGTGTCTGGCGGAAGGCAAAACCCAGCACACAGACAGTTATGTTCCCACCCTGAACTCTCCACCACAGACTGAAGATGGTTGCGAGAACAAGCATATTTTGTGGTTGATAAACCAATTCTTTCAGTTTTCACATCGGTTAACTCCAAGTTTCCATGAGATATGATTATTTTACTTGAATGTAGATACCTTGTGCCATTTTAGATGTCCTAGAAATTCCCATTTGGAATTCAGCTGCTGTCTTGGAAGGACATGGGCTTACTAGAGGCAATATCTGATATGTGCCAAACCCAAGCAGTTGTCTTCAGACACCCTGTGCTGTGTAAAATAGCCTGAGTTTAGGCTACTGAATCCCACTCTTTAGTGGCCTTCCTAGCTCAGCTACAGGCAAACAAGATGATTTAAAAAAAAATCAGTTTCAACAACAAGACAGGAACATACTAACATACTGGGTGATTACTTTTTTAAAGGCAAGCATTACTAGTTCTGTCTGAACTATCACACAAGAATTTTAGTTTAATGAAGCTGAGCTCAGCTTAGCCTCAGTGCAGCTAAACAGTTTACATTTCCCTTGGAACACAGGTAGAATGAACTTGTTCCCTATCTCACCAGAAAGAAATACCTCTCAATTCACAATCATGTCTTATTCGTGTCATTGCTTTTTGGCTGTAGATTTGTGAGCAACTCTTTCCAAGCATGAAGCACAGAAAGAGTAAAGTGTGTAAGAAGAGTCTGATGAACATCTCAGGAACACAATGAGAATTGCAGCCACTGCCATCAAACCAGACTGACGCATGAGTGTCACAAAAACAAGGTCACATATCCCACTAGTTCTATGTTTTTCTTGCTCTTTATCATGTTTTCTTTTAAAAATAATAATTTTCTTGCTTAGACACATTAATTCTATTACATACAAAGATTGCCTCACCTTCAACCACAGTTCTGTGGCCAAAGAGAGAATGGGCTGAGGACAGCAATCCCTAATCGGCCTTCCCATCCTCCGGGTGGAAAATCCCAGCACCAGGCCTGAAGAGCCTCACAGGCTGTCCAATGCACCCATTGCAGTTCCAGTGCAGCTACCCAGAGGCCCTTCCCTCCCCACCCCTCTCCTTTGGCATCAGGTCAGAAGAGATGCCACCTTCTCAAGGTCTAGGGCCAGAGGTGAGGGATGGGAAAGGACAGCCGATACAACCCTTGAAACTCAACAGTTTTTAATGACTGCAACTCCCTTGGCTGGTCGGGCATCAGTTTGTTTTGCTCCTCCTTGACTGCTGGGGGCACCAGCAGGGCTCTATCACAACCTTGAGAACTCTGCCCCAACCCCTTTGCTACATTCTTGCCACTGCCTCAGAGAAATGGTGGCAGGTCCCAACTGCCAGCCACTGCATTTGGGCCAGTATGTGACACTCAGAATCCTGTTGCCATGGCCACCGAGCTGCCCTCAACAGCAGTCCCTGAGCTGACTAGCCAGAGGCAGCTGGACTCTGAGTCTCGGAAATAGATACTCATTATTTCTGAGGATAGGATGGAGCAGCCACCCACTAAGAAGGGGCGGCTCCTGGAAATGGGTGATGACATCGAGCCCATGAAAGTGGACCTGCCTGGCAGCAGTGGAGAGTCCATGGATCCACCCCTGGAAGATGACCTGATGCAGGTGGATTCACCTTCACTGGGACACAGTGGACATCACTCTGTTGTTGCCAGGTCGCGCCCCAGAGTTCATCGCAGGGGCGCCAGGATCAGTCTATTTCCCTCGAAATGGCCGCCTCGATGCTGGCAATGATCCTCCTGTTCTGTAAGTTTGGCCTTACCCAGGAAAGCCCCAAGAAGATTGTGGCCATCCTCGTGGCTCATGTGGAGCCTCCATTTCCTGGTCATTCTTCTTTTCACAGCCAAGGCTCCTATGAGCCCTGCCTTCCTGTCCCTCTACCTTGTCCCTTCCCAAGATCTGTCATCTCTTCTTCACCAAGTCTTGAGGAGGAGGGCAGGGCAGGGACTGCCATCCTTGGAGCTGCTGTGCCAGGCCAGAGGAAGGAGTCCAGCAGAGGGACTTCAACAGCTGGGGGCCTCAAACATCGTAGGGGTGCAAGGATCTTGTAAGTTTACTGTTAGCCGGGAGAGCCTGAACTCAGCACCATCCCACAGGCTCACATGAAGCCTTCATTTCCTGATAATCTTCTTGACAGCCAAGGCTCCCATGAGCCCATCCTTCCTGTTCCTCCCTCATCCCAGCCCAGGGTGGAAGAAGAAGTAAAAGAAGAGGCAGAGACAGCTTCTGCTGTGGAGGACTAGATTTCGGTTCGGATGGAAAGAAGTGTTGAACTTCAGCAAGAAGATCCAGTCCAGATGATTTGTTTGGACTTTTCTTTCAAGACTGGGTAATCAGTAATTTAAAACAACACAAAATAATTAAAAAGTCAAAAGCGCAAAACAAAATAAACACATTTTCTAAAAGAAAAATAATAATTGTCTCTCTGCTTTAGGAACCTTAGAGTTTGTGTGTAGGCTCCTGTGTCTCCTTCTTGCCTTCGGCACACAAGAACATACCCCCCAGCAGGACCCGCTGCACTCTTATCCATCCCAAGGACCAACCACTACACTGCACACACCACGGCTGTCCCCTTGCCCTGCCTCAGCACCCTCTGCTGTGTGGCAGGGATATTTTGCATCACGAACATAGGAAAAAGCCCATTTTGAATGTAGAACTATAGAATCACAAAACTCACAGTATTTCTCTTCCTCTCAACAAGTAACCGGTTAATGAACAGAGATGTTTGAACTGAAAACAAGAATTGGCATTTGTCAGGACAAACATAGAACTAAAGCAAAACATTTTGGTTTAAATTAGTGATGGCCCCTGCCTGGGTGACAATCAGAAGTCCTCAGTGACATCTAATGATAGGACAAGGGGCAACAGGTAGAAGCTGGAACATAGGAGGTTCCACATAAATACTAGAAAAAACAACTTCTCGGTGAGGGTAACAGAACACTGGAGTAGGCTGCTCAGAGAGGTTGTGGATTCTCCTTCTCTGGAGACATTCAAAGCCCTTCTGGATGCATTCCTGTGTGACCTAATCTAGGTGTTCCTGTTCTGGCAGGGGGATTGAACTAGATGATCTTTCAAGGTCCCTTCCAATCCCTGACATTCTCTGATTCTGTGATTCTGTGAACTGCCCCACAAAGACAAGTGCAGGTGCATTTATGAAAAGACTACATCACCATGAATGTGCCAGATTACACCAGTGCAGAATCTTCTGTACACACTTGCACTGAAATCAAATCCCAATTATTTAAATCATATTCATAGAATCACAGAATCACCAAGGTTGGAAAATACCTCTAAGATCACCCAGTCCTACCATCCACCTGCCTATCACCAATATTTCCCACTAAACCATGTCCCTCAGTACAACATTTAAACATTTCTTGAAAACCTCCTGGGGTTGGTGACTCCACCACCTCCCTGGGCAGCCTGTTCTAGCACCTGACCACTCTTTCGGAGAAGTTCTTCCTAACGTCCAACCTGAACCTCCCCTTGTGAAACTTGAGGCCATTTCCTTTAGTCCTATTGTTATTAACATGGGAGAAGAGGCCAACCCCCACCTCACCACAACCTGCCTTCAGGCAGTGGTAAAGTTCTCTCAGCCACTTCTCATAAGGACTCAATATTCATTCACCTAGTCTATTTTTCATAGTAAATATTTATAGAAACCAGAAATACTACTTTTTCATATTGAGATATCCCTCTTATTCTCCCAGACACAGAACATTAAAACAACTTAATTTTCCTAAAATGGAAGGCTTAGGATTCAGAGAGGAAGCATAATAGCACATGAAAAATGTTTTCCTGTTTTGAACAGAGTTACACTCCACAGAAGGTGGATCAGCTGAACAGACCCATGTTTTGGTTACTTTTATGGCTAATTGTTCACATAGAATAAGCTTAGATAAATCTTAATGCTTAATAAATATTTTGTTTCAACCCATGAAAAGATTATGGGTCAGATTCAGATAGTTTGTGCATAAGGTGTACATGGGGACAGAGGATGGATAGAGCCTGAATCCTCTCAGATATGTTTTTGCAATCCAGGCTGTGATGAAATTGAAGCAGTCATCATGATCTCACTGTTAAAATCCATTTCCTGCCGGCTGCAACCCAGCACACTCTGCAGTTTGAATGCACACAGCAGCTTTTGACAGTCCATGTGCTACCTCACAGTCCCAGGAGGGTCTTCACTTCAGTGCTCTGCTCAGCGAAAGTAGCAGAAGCAGTGCAACTCCCTTCTGCCTGCCCACTGGGGTAGGCATGCTTTTAAAAGCCTGTAGACCTCAGTTTTCAAAACAATTTGGATTAACTCGGTCTGACTTCTATGTTCATTTCATAAAAGCAAGTCCCAAGGATACAAAGGACAGCTTTTAATGTGATGACTCATTGTAGGCTTTGCTAAAATGTTTACTCAATGATTGAACAAATATGTAGTTGTAATTCTGTCTTTCCACTTTCCTGGCCCACACATCTTCAGTCTGCCATTGCAAGAGCTCGGCAGAGATAGGAAAATTTACAACTTCTGAGGTCAAAGGATGGAGAAATACTCAAGATACTGATGAAATTTTCAAGATAGTACTGGACACCTAGCTGTGACAGAGGAAGACTACATTGGAATGATTTAAAACTCAGGGCTGACAATAAAGAAATATGTGAAGATTTTTTTTTTATTTTATTTTCTCACAATTTTCACAGTATCTGCAAGATAGAACTCAACATAAAAGCTTGCTTGATCTAGCTAGAAGATCTTGCTCTCAGTAACAAGAGAGATTTCCTCACTCTTCAATATTCTGACTTGGGACAAAGGCAGCTTGGGACAAGGGCAGGGGAATTCAGATGCACTGTCCAGAAGTCACTTTCTAGGACATAGCATAATGGGGCTGAAAACAGAAAGGTTCTGATCTGAGAGTTAGCAGTGAAGTCAACTAGACTTCCTCTGTTCAGCAGCAGTCAGACCTATGCTGGGATGCTCTGAGACATGCTCCTAACATCCTTCTGCAAACAACTGCTTTTCTTTCTTTTTATATTCACCAACTCCACACCTGCAGACCAGTTCAAGCCTCCTATTTCTGGCTCCTGCAGCAGCAGAAGTGTGTATTTGTATTTTCCAGGAAGAGAAAATCAAGAGGACTGGAGAGATTTTGGCCACAGGGAAGAAGGGAAGATGGGACAGAATCCAGCTCAGCTGTCTCTTGTGTCAGAGAAGGAAAAGCAGTGCTAAAACCAGCAGCTCTGGAAAAAAGGGAAATGAAAAAGAAAATAATATTATGAAGGAAAAGAATGAGATGAGATGCATCTTGTTATCAAAACAGGTGAGCTGTTCACATTCTACTGGTACAGTGTGGGGAGAGGAGAAAGCTGGTACCCAAATGGCTTTGCAGCAGGCACTGTCTGCTCTCTGGGTTGGGAGCTGGCAGGCAGGTGGAAGAGGTAGGCTGCTCAGGCAACTTTCCTGCTTGAACATCTGCTCCTCATATCCTTCAGAAACTGGAACACTGTAAATCAGAAGGTAATGTATGATAGGACAGATTAGCTTGCAGATAGGCTATTAGACTACACTGTAGAAAAAGACACCTAAGATGTGGAGGCAGAGTATAGACCCTAGTTAATTTGGTGTTTACAAGTGATATCTGATATTTCGTACACAAAAGCTGCCCCCCCTAGCACACACACTGTATGCTTTGCTCAAGGTGTTTCAAATTCAGAGACACACCATGAAAATGAAGTTCCTCGGGATTTCAGGGTTGTGTTGAGGTCCTTACTGTCAGGGTCAGCTTCTGGCAGAACGTGAGTGTGGAAGTCGATAAACTTTGTCATGGAGGTATGCTATATGCTTGCTTTCTGTTTCTCTTAGCTGGAGACAGGACTACTCACAGAAGGAGAGAGCGTGAGTGTAGGACTACTGCTAATTACAGTAACAATTGATTTAAAATGTTTCTCTGCAGCTTTTCATATCAAAGATTAGCACACAAAATGCAGTTCTTTACTGCTGTACAACTTCCATGTCTAAGGTTGCCATCCAACCTGATTTTCATTAGACATCCTGCAGCATTCTTAAGCTGTTGTTACTGCTTTATATTGCCATGGAGGAATGGAACATACCTAGATTATACCAGGGATTTAATTTCCATATCCTTGAAGAAAACATCTTGCTGTTTACACTTAAGAGGGTAAATAACAGGTAATTTGCCAGAGGGGTTGAGCTTGGGCTTTGCAGATTCTTAAATCCCACTGCAAATTATTCATAGAAACAAGTATAAGAGAGAAGAGAAAAATGTGCAGTTGAAAATCAGTACTTCCTTGTTGCCTGTGAAGGGTCATAAGGATGAGTAGGCAATTGCTGCTATTAATTACCTGGTTGCAAATAAGACATTTCTTAGTCTTTTCTTTTATCTCCCCAAGGTTACACTGTGCAAGTTTTTACTTCCCTACCAGTGATGATACTAATAATTCCTTTGATAGAGATATCAACATAACAAATACTGCACAGACACTTCAAAGAATTCCAAGAATTGTCCTCCATCTCCTTTCCCACAACTGCCCTACTCCTGAGCAGGGTACAGCTAAGTGTACAGAATTCATCTTTTTCATTTATGAACTGGTCCTCTCAGGCATGGCCTATTTAGAAACAGACAAACTCTAAGGCAGCAGGATGCCAAGCTGGCAAATATGACTGCGGCTTTTCTGATAACTTTGCCAGTGCCTAGGACAGATGACTGAACTTGATGATGCGCCCAAGAATCTGTCTGTAGGATGGCAGCTTTTGCTTCAGAGAACAGAAAAGAATGCTTGCACTTATTGCAATGCAATCTCTGTTCCCAGCCTCCTTCATAGGGTCTGTGAGGTAAAAACTCCTTCATTAGACATCAAAATTTAATTTCATTTAACTTGTTGGAAAGCTTTAAGGTGTCTCTGTTCTCACAGTCAATGTACTCTAGAAAATAGATGCAGAATAATTATTGCCTTTTCAAACTAACCTGAAATTTTAGGAGGGCTTGATTACACATATTGTGGTATGGAAATCAGCAAAGCAGCAGATGTAAAAGCAAATGAACAACTGAAAAGCCAAACAAACAAACAAACAAACAAGGCATAATGTGCTGAGAACAACACAGTTTCTGCAAGGCAGGATAGGAAGCAAAGTCAAGTGGGCAGAAGAGTTAACAAACAACCAGGATGAGAGAGTCATAGCAGTGCTCTCTGATGGTTGTGGAACCAGGCATTTTCCATGAAAGATAATGAAAGGTCATCCACTCTACTGGAAGGACTAAGACTGAACTCACATTCACTTTCCTGTCCTTTGAATAAGTACAGAGCCAGAAAAAAGGAAGAATCACAAGAGAGCTGGCAGATCACTAGTTCCTCTGCTGATTTTTCTTCTCTCATTTGTTTTTATTCTAGAAAAAGAAGAGAATGAAAGTTTACATTTCTTCAGGAGATTTAATGAAGCATTATTTTATTTGAATATTTGGAATCTTGCAGCATCAGTCCACTTTTGGTTCTTCAAAGCTCTCACACAACTTGTGAATCACCCTCACCTGCCACTTTTCATACAACAGAACTGCTCTTATGGACCAATTTTTCAAAGCATTACCCTGGAATGAAAAGTACCTCTGTTTAAAGTAAGATTTTATTTTAAAAAGTCATAAAATACATTTTGATTTGTTTTTCTGATTCATTTTTCCTATTGCAACTTAGAACAGATGTCTAACATATCAGTCTCCCTTAGACAACAAAAAATGTGGCAGACATCATAATCTACGCTACTTAGGCTTGAGAAACAACATTTCTATGGGTGCCCAGAGACTAGCTGCCTTTATTTACTAATCTCTTGAAGATCTTATGAACTAAGCAACAGAATTTGCATCCAGACAAATCACTTGATCCAGTAAATTTGGTTGACCACATCCCCTATACACCGGTTGAATGCCTTCCTTGTGGCATGCATGTGCTGCTGACTCAACAAAACTTAGCAGAAAACAAAGACTATGCTATGTCCTGCAAGTAGGTTGCCAATACCTGCTAAAGTTGCCTAGCAGAGCAATGCCTCTACTGATATATAATATAGTTCATTGTCTTGAGAAAATAAACTCCAGATAAAAGTAGTTGTGTTTAAAGTAGAAAGAACATTTGCCTTGAAAATGAACTGTATAAAGAATTAATAAAAAAGTATAATGGCACACAGGCACTACTTATCACTATCACATTGCAGATGCTACCTACTGTCTAAGCAAGAAATAATCATATGTAGAAGATGTCTTCTGCAATTGGTTGAATGGACATATTAAAATCAAAATAAATGATACAAGAACTGTCTAGTAAAACAAAGTGCAAGCAGTTTATGTCTTTCTGTTCCAGGATGTTAAAAAAAAAAAAAAAGTAAAAGAGAATTTTTATTGAAATCATTTTCTTTCTAGCATTCTCCTCTGCTTTGATTGGGATCTGCAAGCAGCAGCAGACCATATTTTATCATTTCATGAACATAAAAAATACCTGCAGAAGAATACCACAACAGAATTAATGTCTGTTTCCAATATTGTCTGTATATAAAATGTCAATCTGAAGAAGCACCAGAAATGAGAACTCCTTCACGCTGAAGTGTCATTAACACCAAGAGTGACATACTTAAGCTCAGAGTTGCAACTACATGTATAACAACTGCTCTCAACAGAGAGAGTACTACTATCACAGTGAATAGAAACAAAGAGAATGATTAAACCCACCCTCTGAAAACTGTGATCAGAATAAAAATAAAAATTATATTTAATATCTGCATGAAGATTAGCAATGGGGCAATATTGTTGTGCATGTAGTAAGAAATACAGCTTTCAAGACTGGCACTACATTTGAGAATTATGGTTCCATTTTTACCAGTACTTTCTATGTGTGTTTATGTATGTCTCTGCCTGTGCACATTTAAAAACTGCAGGTTTTCTCCTCTGAACAAATGTCATGTTATAGTCAACATGTCATACAGTACCTTACTTACAACAGAATCAGCAAGTTTAAGAGTTGTAAATCACGTATCTTTGTAATGACTTAGAGTAAATTTGCAGCACAGAAACTGAAGCAAGCCATTCATTCCAGTCATAACAGAAACTGTATTCTTCCCAGTGGGTAACTGCATTGGAAGCTTTCAATGAGTGGGATTAGAAGGGATAATCACCATTAAAATAAGCAGACCCAATGGCTTTAATGGGATGATATCCAAATATGCCAGCAATTAATTGCATACAGGAAGTGAGCAGGCTACTCTGCTTTCAAATCATATACATAAAATACAAAATTAATCCATGTTCAAGAGGGCTCAGTAGAGCCAATGGAGTCTCAGAGTTTCAAAGCTTTGTACTATATCTGAATTTAGGCCACAGTTATTACAACAATATACTGAGGAGAACATGACAAATGTTTTTCTTCTTCTTCCTATTGTTTGGGTAGTTCGTGTCTTCCAGAATGGCTTTGGATAGCTTCTGTAGCTTCCTATTAGCTTCACAGCAGGAGCAAAAAAAAACCTGTGACACTATGAAACAAAATGTATGACACAGAACTAATTCTGTGTGGCTCTACATGCACTGGGCAAATGAAATATACAGCAAAGTGCAGAATTAAACCTGAACTACACTGAAGTGCTTTGGCTAAATTCTCTTTTAAAAGCTGCACACGCTTTTTTCCCCATTCTTCTTTTTACATACCAATACAGATGTAGCTTTAGGGAGAAAAATAAAATTGTCTTTCTACAAGGCCAATATGGCCTTTGGCCGCTCATGTAAGGAATAGTAACAGGTTTTATTCATACTTTGTGAGCCAGATCTGTAGTTTATAATCTTACGGCTTTCAATTACTGTTCTTATGACTCACTCTGTGCATGGAGGAACAGGTATTTTTGGTGGGTGGGGAAAGGAGAGAGCAGAGGTGGATAGGAAAAGAGTGACATTATTTTAGAAAATATATGTCATTCAAAAGAATTTATTCTGCAGGGCAGTCAGTCTTGAGATGGGCTGTTAATTTTTCTATTTTCTCTGCACTCAGAAGAATTTGCTCTGTTTAACAATGTCTAAGTTGTTTCAAGTAGACTCAGATTTTTTAAGGACAGGATACTCATCTGTCAGTAGCAAAGGAAGAATGGATAACAGGATTCATGGAAGAATTTGATACGAGATATTAGGAGTTAACATAAGGCAACATCACTTCTCTTGAAGAAGCTGTATAGATCTATTGTGTTTTAAGTGCAGTTAATGTGGGTGCAAGAAATAGAACACAATCCCACATTATTTCCTGATATGTCACTCTCTCCTGGATCTTTGCTGTCATCTAGACAACTCCACTATAGCTGGTGTCCCACTTACTCTTTTGCTAGTATCTAACAAAGGACTTCTTTTTTCCAGATCACTGCTTACACAGCAATAAGAAGGTATAATGAGCCTTCAGCAGATGTCACTGTATGTGTTTTAGTAATGATGGCACCTTAATACAATTATGGATTGCAGAAATTTGTTTTAAGCATTCCTCTCATATCGTATGTAGTGCGCTTTCTGTAAGATGTCAAGTCTTCTATTTCTGGCAATTTGCCATGTGGTATCTCATTAGAGAAATCTGCTGAAGAGTACAGCTTCAGCAGTTGGACTAAATACTTCATGACAACAAAGGACGCATGGATCAGATCATCAGATCACAGCAACTTGCTATCTCTGTGCATGTGTGCGCATGACTTTGTCAAAAGAATAACTCAGAGAAGCTCCATACCTCAAATTAAATGATATCATGAAGACATACGGTCCTTAACATTTCAAAAATAACAAGGAAAACTCATTTGTTTGCAGGGAACAGAAGACAGAGAATCAGACTTTTCAGTAGGCGAGTCTCTAGAGTCCCAATAACACTTGTTAATCTTTTAATGATTATGGCTCTTCTAAGGGAGAGATCTCTTCAGACTGCAGTTCTCTTGATGCATAAGGCTACTCTGTAGTCTTCCTCAAACAAGACTATATGTACCATGTTTTTTGTTTAATTAAAGCCATTTCTTGTCAGCTCATTTCTGTCAGTGGCAGGACAAAAGAACAAGAATTCGCACTGTTAAGAACAGTATTTCTGTTCTTCGTGCCCCTTCTTTCTAGGTCAGTTTCTTCCTCTCTGCTTTTCTTTTTCATCCTCTTTCCTTGCTACCTATGCATTTCTCCCCTCCCCCCTCTACTCCCCTCTATATAGCAAGCTTCTTTTACAAGAGTAGGAAAGAAGAGCAGGCTAGACAAATATCTTTAGATTTCTTTTTTAAATACTGATCCAGCACTTATCTTTCTTCAATTTTGCCACTTTATTTCCATCAAATGTTGGCTTTGTAAAATGAGAAGTGGGAATTTGAAATTAAGCTGATATTTCAGGGAAAACTTGCTGTAAAATATTAGCAAGAGAAAACCTTTCCTTAATTGGCCCAAGGGTATATTTCTAGTCAACAGCTGGCCTAGTTACCAAGGAAAATAGAAGAGCTGGAGGGCAAGCACAGTAGGGAAGGGAGGTATAGACCTTTATGAAATTAGGTTGGCTTAGTCAGAGGCTTGCTGAAATTTTTCTCACATTTCAGATAGCCTGTTGCCCTTTCATTGATGGGTTATAGATGTTGAGTTTCATCTGGGTTTACAAGCCCATCTTAGCTCTACTGAAACATGTTCAGCCAAGGGACTGAACTTGAATAAATCTTTGAATCATATGAATTCCCTTTTAATGAACCCCAGCCAAGAAGGCATTATTTCCTGAGCTTTTATCAAGGAAATATTACATGACTCTCTTGAGAGTACATTCTATAGTCTTAAGGTTAAAATCTAAGGCAGATAAAAGATTTTTTTCTGTTTTGAGTTTCTGCTTTTATTTGCTGGGAGACTGTGGCAAAATTATTTTCTATGTTTTATTTGTTTGCTTTTGTTTTTCTTTTCAAAGGATTATCTACCTTCTCCAGAGAATGCAGTGTTTCTTTGCAAGCTGCTCTTATGTCATACAGGTAAATTCTATGGCAAATAGCTCTGATTAATAACGTTGCCATATCCTCCCTGTGTGGTATGCATATAACCAGCATTTTCCAATCATCTAGGAGAAAATAGCAACCTCGGGCTTTTTTCACTCATGAGAAAAGCAGAATGCAGATTAGTTGCTGTGATGAAAAGTCAAGCTCTAGTTCCAAGAGTCACAATCCCATTTCTGGAAGTACTGCTGCAGTAAGCAGGTGTCATTTTTGCATATGTCCTGAGCAGGTAAAGAGTGGAACATGATCTCCAGGGGCTGCCTCTGCACTGGCTGAATAAATATAGATCAGCCATTCAAGAAAAAATGCTACTGGGACTTTGAAACTCATTGCATCTGTTACCATTATCTTTATTGCATCAGATGCTGCCCTTGTGCTCAGTCCATTTAAGGGTACAGCTGGACAGTGGCAGAAAACATAACTTTTCTCCCCTCCCTCACAAGACTTGTGCTCACCCCCATTATTTGTGGACAAATTCCCCCAAATCACCCACATTTCTCCTTATAATCATTTTCTGCTAAGTAGGAAAAGTCTTTGTGACAAAAACTAATATGGATTAAGCGTCATATTATCTCTACTAGCAAAGCAGTGTCAGTACTCATGGGCAAGCCAACCAGGGCCTTGCAAATTACAGTTTAAACCTCCTGCAAATTTCTGTTAAAAACATCTGACAACATAGCAGGGCAACAACTGAAGACTTTGCTTGTGTCAGCTTTAAACTAATGCTAAAATTGATATTAAAACGGGCTCTTATTCAACTGGCTTTTCATTTTCATACCATGACCAAGCAATGTACTTCTGAGAGATACACAGCACAAAGCACTGACAACTGCAAGAATATTTTTCATGATGGTTGCTTAAATTCAATTCAACAAACTGCGCTATCAACAGAAACACATGCGTGATATCTGTAGGTTATTCGAGTAATCTAGAAGCTGGCTAAGCAGTACCTATGTTAAAAAGAAAAGTTTAATTAATAAAAATGCTTCTCCGGAGAGAAATTATCACACATCACAAAACAGTATTTTCAAGAATGTTAAGTAGAAGAATAAGCACCAAATTTTAACGCCAATCACAAAGACAGCTCAGACTCAACAAAGAAAATGCTACAGGTCAAAACAGAAATTAGCCAAATAATGTAAGCAGAGTTTTATCAGCTAATGTCAAATCAAGTCAAGCCCTAAGCAGTGTTGAAATCTTGGTTGCTGTCTGATCTCTGTTGTGCTTGGTGCCCACAGGATAATTATTACAGATAGCAATATCTTATTTGCAGGACAGAATCCTATTTCCCTCGGTGATGTAAAAAACAAGACCTTCCATAAGTAAAAAACAATAATGCGTTACAGCTTTTATGACTCTTAAAGACTCTTCTTTAAGTTTATTCATGTCCATGGACTTTGCTCTGAAATTTCCTCTTCAATCTCTTCAGCATTAGCCAAAATGGCAGCTGCCACACTGAAGCTATTATCTTGATTAATATCAGTTCAGTAAATTCAAATTTTTTACTAATTCAGACATTTATATCCATTTAATATCAGCTGACATAAAATTTTCTCATTTAATACTAATTGAAAACTACTGGTTTCTTATTCCAAAGATTATTTACTGTCACTTATAGCTTTTTGTACTGTATAATCATCAAATTGTATATTTTCTTCTACTTGCAGAACTTTAAACGCAAGTATGCAATGTGAGCAAAATAAAACATTTAGGGAATCTATCTTAAAGGTTTTCTCTTATTTTCTTCTGCATTTTCCATTATATGTTTGTAGAGTTTCTGACTGAAACGAATGAAAATATAAGAAGCTACTCTTCATTTAAACATTGTTGACCACACTCCCTCTATTTATTTATTTATTTTTAACTAAATAATTTGGGGTATGCTTAGCTTGTCTTCAGATTCCTTTTCATCAGACATTGCAAAAAGCAGCACCCACCTCTGCTGTGATTCTAATATAAAACATAAAATCGCTCAATGGCTACAAATGAATGTTATTTATAAATTAAGGAATCTAGAAGAGGTAAAAGCATACTTCATTACACTTCTGAGTGTACTGAACACAATATTTAACCATTCCTGTTCACCTTCCCTATCCTATGATTTTCATCATCATACTATCTTCTAGCCATTTTCTGTGTGGAACTATACAGAAAATTACCAGTGAAAAGCTCCATATAACAATCCTTAAAATGGAAGATAAAGACCTGGGGAAAGGGTGCTAATGACGACCCTAAAGGATCAAAAATTAAAGGAAGGTGGAAACTGAATCAGTACATAAGCAAATACAGTTATAGGATTCATTTGTAACTTACAGAATTATGTATGACACTGAGAGGAACCGCAGAAGGGCATTTGGTCAGACCTCCTGTTCAAAGCAGAGATAACTCTGATATTGCACCAAGTAGTTCAAAGGGCTTGACCTCAGAAGCAGGCTTAGAATTCCTGAGACAGGAGTGAACTAAGCTGCACTTGAACCATAGAACTCTGAGTCCTCAGAACACTGGGGTGGTTTCAAAGGATGTGACCAAATGATAGGCAGGACTTCAGGGATTCAGGGATCAATCTTTGGAAAACTATTATATCTTTGGTGACAATTATAGATTTTTTTTTTTTTTTTGGAAGTAGAAGCATGAATAAGCAGGCAAACATCTGCATTTCTACGTGGGGCACATGTCATAGGAACAGCAAATATTTTCAAATTTATGTGATACAGATTACTTTTAGGGTATGAATAGGGAAGCCATATCATTCTTTACATGGTCTAAATCACATCAGCCAGAACTATCCTTGGGTACATAACAGAAGAGACTTGGATTTTGTCCAAGACAGGGCTTAGACAACATTCTCTTGCACAGATACAACGTAATAATAATTTAAAAATAGAAAAACACAAAAAACACCTCTACATGAATGAACAGTTGAATATATACTTAGCACCATTTGGGCTACAGTCTTCCTCATACTTAAAAAAGGCATTGGAGGACAGTTGTATAAAAGTTGGGATTAGTATGAAATGATTAAATATAACACTCCAGTGGCCCCTTTGAAAGGAAATTGCTGTCTGCTCATTTTCTAGAATGAATAACATGGACTGAGATAGAATGAGATAGAAGAATGGTTACATGTGTAGGGTCTCCACAGGAGCACATAGCAATATAGGTAATCAAATTAATATTACATTACACAGGAAGGGGACAGAAACACCAGAGGTTATACTTGAGAATGATACTTCTTTTCTTTTTGTATGAAAGTGGTACTAGGTTTGCCAGTTTTCTGAAGTCTTCATCTGAATCTAATCTTCACAGCTGGGAGAAATTAGTTCTTTTTCTTAGAGAACATAATAGAACTGTATTACTTAATGCACTGCTTTATCTCTGTTCCCTTTTTATCACTTTCCTGCGTCTTACCTCCTAGATAGATATTTTGCTTTGCTCTCCTTCCTGGCTTCCCCAACAACTACCAAACTTCTTTTTATCATTTTCCTGTCTGAAGTTTCTTCTTCTCCAAATCTAGTTCCACCAGGAACACTGTAGCAACTCCCTCTGATCTCAAGCTAATGAGGAATTCTCCAACTTCTGAGTCTTGGGGAAGAATTGGGATCTCGAAGTAGGAGAAACAGGAATGTGTGCACATCAGGGTAGAGGGAAACCCCAGTTAGAACCTTTCCAACTGTCAGAAGCATGTTGCTTTTCACACTACATCCTTTAGTCACTTCCTAGTAAATCTTGAAGAAAGCATTCAGTTTCTAAATATGAAACAGCACAGATTAGGTGATAAAGATTGCTTGCATGAGAATATGTACATCAGTGTATGCAAATCTGTAAATAAACAGCAATGCGTGCATTTGAGAAAGCACTGGCACAGGAGGCAGCCTTGGGGAGCTGTTATTTTAATTTCACTGGATGACAGACTGTGAACAATTGCTGGAGGAAGCTGAACATGAAAATCTGAGCATTTATGTAAGACAAAGCCAGTTGTTTTTGTTTGTTTGTTTTTAAATCTGCTTGGATATAAGCCCTGCTGCACAAGCTAGAAAATTGAAGAATAAGCAGCATAAAACAGGATTTTATTGAGAGAGATGGTTGAAGGCTCATTTGTTGTTTTTCCAAAAATACTTAGAATCACCTTTTATCTCTAAGGATTTGAACTCTCCAGGACATTTATCAGATGAGTAAAGAAAGGAAATATATTAGTGTGTGAGGGATGGTGCTGAATTGAAAAGATCATCCACTTGTGTACACATTATTGCTTCCTTATTCAACTGACTAGAACGTTTTTGTTACTGTGTTATATTATTATATTACCTCTCTCTCTCTCTTTTTAACGAGAAGGACTTTACTATTCACAGTTTTACTAACAAAATGGTTTTTTTCACTTGCTCGTTCACTACAGTGTATCTAGGTTCTTATATGGGAAACAAAAACAGCGGAAGTCCTCTTCTTTTCTGATGAAACCAACACCCAGCATGTCATTTTGCCACTAAAATCCTGAGCTGAATAGAAACAATTAGAAACAAGTCCATTTTCACCTTTGAAAATTTCAAGTGCAGATGATTTGTTTTAGTTCTTTGAAAGAAAGTGAAATGAAAAAGAGCACTGAAGCTTTGATCAAATTTCCAATCAAATAATTTCCCATATACATACCGCCAGGAATTTACACCATAGCTTGTTATAAATGTCATCCTCCACATAATACTGGTTGTTTTTTTGTTATTGTTGTTGTTGTTTTATTGTTTTATTTTTTTATTTTTTTTTCCCAGCATATTTCATTGGACTTTCACTCAAAAAACTGCCATCAAGGACCAGCGCTCACATACTGCACAACTGAGATACAAATGATATTTCATAGACTACCAAATTTAAAAGGAGGTCTGTTTTGAAGCAAACTGCAACAATCTCTTAATGATTTAGTAATCAGCAATTCAGACAACCACCAAAAGGAGGAGACACACCTTTTTATAACAACCTTTATACTAGGGACTGTCTTAAAATATGACTTTATGACTTTCACCACACCGAGGTTGAGCTGAAAAAATGCTGGTGGCTTTGGGATGAAATTTTTTAAAAGAACATATGGAAAAAAAAAGATAAACTAATAAAAGCAGCTCAGTGTGACACTCACTGGGTTACCTCAGCCATAAGTCTCTACTTTCATATCTCCAATGATTAGTGTTAAGTATCCAGACATTTTCCTCAGCTTCATCCTGTACTTCTGATACCATATACATGTTTGTGAAAAAAATCTTGATTTTTTTCTGAACATTTTTCCTTAAAAACATCTCAGTGAAAAATTCCTTACTAATTCTACATTAATCCTTCACCCATGAGTCACATAAGAACCATTTAGTAAAAATACCACTGTTTATATAACACTGAGATAACAAATCTTGGAATACATTTATACAAGAATAATTACTTTTAAAAGGTGAAAGGCAATTCTTGTGGTCTGATTTTCCTTCAGAATAATGTAATGAATTTCCTGAATAGTGTTCTGTGTATTTGGTAGACACAGCTAAAGAACAGTTGTCTTTCTTTTGACTGAGATTTCTTCTAGCTCTTTGAAACACTTGTTAGAGTTTTACAGGATATAGATTTGGAGGGAATCTTAATTCAACTTAATTCCTTTAGAGGCCACCGATCACTTTCAAGTCTGAAATGAATATCAGTTTTAACCAAGTGGGCTCTTTGCCAAGAAAACACCAAATGAGATGATGAAGGACATGGTCTGTAGCAAAATTCTCTTGCTTAAAAGGTTATGACAGCCTGTTCACAGTATTGTTTGAGCAAAAAAACATAACGCAAATGGAACTCATCAGACCGTTCTTCTTTTCTTCTACAAGCACATTTCTAATTTGGTCTCCTGCCAAATGACAACTTTATGGTTATAGAGTAGTATACCATTTAGCATGGGTGAGGCATTCAAAAAGCAGTTAACGCTTTAGGAAGTATTTTCAAACAGCAGGAGTTTTATGAATATAATCCTTAAGTACTTATCATATGCAAATACCTAAAAATACTGAATTATGATAATTCTGCACACTTGTCGATGCAGGGCATTTTGTCAATCCTCAACTCTAACCTCTGTAGAAATATCACCTTTTATTATAGTTTTTGAAGTTTTTATTATAAAACAAGTTAATAATTATACTTGGTTTTACATTCGGAAGTTCTTAGAAAAATTCCCGTAAGTCAAAAAGTAATTTTCTGTCAAATCATGTACTGATAGCACGTATTCAACAAAGTCTGATTCATAATGACCGAGGCCCAGGTTTCATTCTGAAGAAGAATAATTTTACTTAGAAATATTAACCACAGAAGCACACATCTGACTGTGATGTCAAAATGACCAAGTCACTCATTACACTGAATGACCTGTATCCAGGTTTAGCCTTTTTCTTTTTACTCGTACTTCTTCCTAATGATGTTACTGGAAATGTTTAGAAATAGGAGTGATTTACTAAACTTAGACTTGTCAGACTAAGGTTTTGATTAGTCACGTGAAAGCTATAAATGAGGACTCCCAACATATCCATCAAAAAAACTCACAGCCTGAACTGCTTTTATACAACTCGTGCAGTAAAAACTTTGTAAAACATATTCAACGAAAAATTGATTGAAAAGAACTCTCTAGGGTAGATCAAGGCTAATTTTCCCAATAACTGATTCAAACAGCTATAGTTAAAACACAACAGCTTGCTGAGCCTGAGTGAGTAAAAGACATATAACATAGCAAAGTTTCTTTCACATCTTATGATGCAACTTTGAAACGTCAGCAGATTAACTTTGCAATAATTGCCCTTTATAGAAAGAAATCTTTAAATACAGGGGATCATAATGAAATAGTTTCAATCAATCAGAACTTGCTTGGTATGACCACAGCTATGTAGCAGAGAAGCATTCTGCTGAAGGATCATTCTCAACTGCAGGGTTGCTCTCAGTTGCTGAGTGCAACATTTCACTGGTCAAACACAACTGCCACTGCTCAGCTGAGAATTGCAGGAGATTTGCCATGCTGTTTGCTTTCCAACAGAGGATTTAACTCTCCACAATCGTTATAGCCTGATCTGGAAATTCTGAATCATGTTTACATTGCAGCTACGGATGCTATTTTTACATTTCAGGTTATTAAGTTGGTCGATCTTCATTTATTGGTTTAGCTCAATGAATACATACAGAATATTTCAGTGGAGCAACAGAGCTGTATAGATTATGTTCAGTCATCTCCTTCCAGCAGTCTTTCACAGTGTAAAAACACAAACCAAATCATCCACATCAATCAAATTCATGGCTGCAAATTATCCATTTGAAGTGACAGGACTAAATGAATGTTTTCTCAAAAGATTTCCTGATTTATTACTACTTTGATTTACTTCCCAAATGTTCCCCTGGGACAAGCAGAGAGATATGAGGTATCCATCAGGCAAGATTTTGGCTGTTTTGTTTTTGAAGGAAGCAACAATAAAATATTTTTTATGGGAGAGAGATGAGAGGAGCAGATTAAAGCCCAGCATGACAGCTGCACAGAGCCCTTCTCTGAATCCCCGTCACAGCAACACCAGCTCCATTTCCTCAGTCAAATGCATCCCTATGGCCTATGCACAGGACATCTTTCTCCTGCACCAGAACAGCTGGAGTATGGGAGCTTTCAGCTCTGTTCCACCCCTCAAGCTGGTTATTTAGTCTATCACACATCCATGCATCAGAGACACAATAACAGACCACCAAAATGGCACATTTAATCCTTTCCACAGAGAATATCCAACAGACAACACCTGTATTTCATGCTCTGTTACATTCTTGGAGAGGTGGTTATGATAGATATGACTTTAACCTAATAGGGAGCTTTTCTTTAACTGAAAAAATAGATTTGCTAGCATAAATATTTGTAAATGTGAAAAGAGTGAAAATGAAATAAATCAGACTAGCAGTGTTTTGAAAAACAATGTACCAAAAAACATTTTCCTTAGTGCTACCTTATAAATCATGAAGCAGCTAACAGTGTTAAGGCCAATTGCTCAATATTTTTTTTTTTCAGAGTGCTCTCACATTTTTTAGTTCATGTTTTCAACTCCAACTCTGTTTACTTGCCCATGAATATAGTAGTGTATTTTATCATTACAGTAACACACATTGATAATTTCAGCCCTTGCAGGCTTTTTTATATTGAACTTGGTAATGTTAATCCTCCTCAAATATGATTTTTGGCATTTAGAATTTCCTTTGTTCTAAAAGTGGGAACAATTTATGTTCAATTACTAATTTAGCTGCAGCCAAATACTTGTCTGTACAAATGTAATCAATGACAGGAATGGCCATACTTCACTCCATTCTCACCTTGCTACACAATCACAAAGGTGCCTTACCTCTTCTTTTTTCATACTTCCATTCAGTTTGGAAAAACACATAGTACTTCTCCATCTCTAAACATTCAACAAATCTGTTCTACTAACAATGTTAAATCATTAAAACAAGATCCACGCAGAACTATGTTCTATCTTTTTTTAAGAATTCACAAGATTATATCATATTCATCAAATTATCAAAGAAGTCATAGTTTATTTGGTTCCTTTCTTTAAAAGTTGTAATTTTTAACAGAGTGGTTAAAACTAACTTCCTCTTTGTATTTAAAATGGCAAAATGCTATGTTCAGGTTCTTTGTTCGCCTTTCATGATAGTGTTTGCAATTTGTTTTTTACTTATTTGGAACTTAGTTTTTATTTCCTTCTAATTAGAAATTTAGAAGTGAAAAATGTTTATTCTTTTAATTAGGATTTCAGTACATAAAGAGAAATCACAGCACCTGCAACTTCTTTGGTCTTTGCAAATACATACTATATGTGCAAAACCCTTTACATTATAAAAATGAACTTAGTTCTAGAAAAATATTGTCACACTCACTTCCAGAGATAAATTGCCTGACTAAAAGGCTGCTAAAGTCAGCGGAAAGCATCGCAAACTAGGAAGAGTTATTTATGTATTCAGACTTCTCTCCTGTGTATGTGGAATAATATAGACAGCAAATTTACAGATAGTCTTCCTAAAATGCTAGAATACTTGCCAACCTGCCTTTAACTTTGCCTGAAAGTATCATTTTCAGCATGGAAGGCAGATCATCTAGCCTTTGGAATCTCTCAGTCAATCTCAGTCTGTGATGAACACTGGGGTACATTTTCAAGAATAAAAGGGAGAGACATAGAGAACTTCTTGGACCTAGGGTGAAATGGCATAGACATAGTGGGGCCAGTTCCCTCTGCAGCATATAGACTGCATCTGCATTACATGCCACTGGGCTCTGGGTCTCCCTGGTGCTGTGTGTGCTACCCTGCAGTGATAAGACTCAATTCTGTGTCATTTTTCGAGCCCCTAGCATCAGAAATACTGTGAGGGTTATATTATAGTCCATGAACAGCAGAAAGAATAAAAGAGGCTGAAGGTCAGCTGTATCTGCCTCAGATGATTCACATGTGCATGCAAATGTGGGCAAGGCAGTCTTGGAGGCAGAGCACATGTTGGGTAAGTTTCTTCATCTTGTCTTTTGGGGGCGGTTCCTGATATGAACTATTTCCAACATTGCTGCACTACTGTACTGGAAAAAGCAGTCAGTAGAGCCAAAGTGAAAGGCAGCAGTTATGAGGTATAGCTGACCACAGGTCAAACAATTGATCTTGCCCCTTAATCCACTGTTATTGAGCAGTATTGACCAACACAGACTAGCTAGGGAAAGTTACAATATATTTCTGTAACTATAGTTCTGTTTTCCAAGGAAATAATCTGAATTCCACTTAGGCTTACAATGAAACTCTCAGCACAGTAGACAGTTGAATTCTTATCTCACAAAAATAATGGTTCAAAGGTATTAAATAGTACAGACATGTAACTACAGTAAAAAAAAACCCTGTAGATTATTGGCGTTTCAGAAGTAGGCATTACAAGTTCAGAATGAAAATCCCTAGATATTAATCTACTCTACATTTGAGGTTCTTTACAATCCAAAACACAATTATGATCATATCAAGTACTCCTAATTCAGATTAACCTTATAATTATTACTTGGATGAATGATGCCTTACCTCAGAGGGTTGCAGGAGTGAGCTACTCCAGAACTGAACTCAAATTTTAATGCAGAGTAGCAAAAGAACCTATCAAACATATGCTAGGACAGGCTGTTGGCAGGTTTCAAGATACATATGTGATTAAGTGTTCTTTTGATTCAGATCAGTGAGGAGAATGAAATAAACACAAAATAAAATTGATGATTGTGGATTTAAGTTAACGTCATTTAATTGGGTTGGGCTTTTCAGCTTTCTCTACACTTTATTTAGGAAGTTTATTAATAATTAGCAGACTTGACAGTCTCTGACTGTTATAGAGAGACACCATATTGTGGGAAGAGCTGGAGCATGGCTGCCTGTTTAGCATTCAGGTAATTAAGAGTGTTGGACAGATGAGTGTCTGTTTGGTATATTCCTTCTTTTGAAGTCTTCAAGTAAAATACGGTTAGTGTAGACTAGTTTTAATAGCAAAAAAATACACTCCCTTTCAGAAAATATGAAGCAATAATCCTGAAATTCAAAGCATGGAGCTCTGAATTAACCTAAGTGGAAACAATTCTGGAAAACACGGTATTGAGAGACAAACATCTCAATGGTAGAGAATTTAATGATGTCTTTTTAAGCTTTTATACATTTCTTATGTTGTTTTTGCTTCCTACTGCTCTTTTCATGTAGAAAATGAGATACAAATAAAATATGATGCTCTATTCTTGAAATCAATAGTCTAATTCACTTTGCTTTTAGTGTGCTGGATTTCATCAAGAGTTAACTCACATTATTTATGAGATATATAGTTGTAAAATAGAAGACAACTCCCTTTCTCTTGGTTATCAGACTGAATGTAGTTGAAAAATGTTATAAATTAAAAAAAAAAAAAATTATAAGGCTTTTTGCAATTTAAAGAGAACTTTGAAAGAGCAAGTTGCAAAAGAACATTTTTCCTTCAACAAAGGTTTCGCTTATCTTTTTGGTTTCTTGAGCTAAGCATATAAAATGCTCATGGTCTGCCAAAATTTACACACACTCATACTCTTTCCCAAAAATGAAACCTGTTTGTAGCACCACCTTCAAGCAGCTGCCACCAATCTTAAAGGACACTACCCTTCTCCCCATTATTCAATCTTTCTGTGAAAGGCAACCATCTGTGAGACATATTCCTAGCCACCTGCTGCCCCAGCCAGCTGTTTCAATTGTACATTGCAGCTGCCACCTATGGAACTAGCTGGAAGCAAAAAATGCTCCAAGCAAATGGGAAATGGATCGGCAGGTTGCCAGAAACAGAGGGGTCGATTAAAACTTGAGGACGAAAGCTGACAGAAACTGTCTGTGAAATGTGGTAGCAAGGAAATAAATGGAGACTTATAGCAGATGAAATGTCCTGAAGGGTCTCAGCAGGTTTCTTTCCCCTCAAGCAACTCTTCTGCTTTGCTAGAAGAAAGCTTTAAGAAAGCTTTCCTACTCAACTTAGCTGCAGGGAACAGGAAAATTCACTCCAGCTTTCTCCTATCCTACAAATTGAACTATGAAAAGACCAGAATCAGAGTAAATTTCTAGAAGGTAGTTGAGAAGGGTAAATGTTCTCTACGTCTCATGTACATGAGGAACTTATCTTGCAATAAAGCTGAAATGCTATTTAAGTAGTACATAGTCCTGTGCTGGCACTGTATGCATGGATAATTTTTAGTCTCCTGGTGAAGGGAAGTGCACTCAAAAGGATTACTGAGATGCAGATGGCCTAAATTTATGAAAAGCTAGAGAGTAGAAAAGTCATGCACAGTAAAAAAAAGAAAAAAAAAAGGTGAAAGATCAAATGACCTACTTGCTCTAAATATCAAAATTAATGGGACGAATCCACAGCTGGTACATTCAAAGGCTTGGTTTCATCAAAGCTTTCCTGATATACAACACATGAAGATGTGTCCCAAGAATCTTAAAATGAGTATTCCGTTCACCTTTGCCAAGCACTGTCCCATTTTTATTTTATTTTTTCAATAAAATCTTCAGATAAACTTATCTGTTTATCACTGCTTCATGGCAAGATCTTCAACTACTTACTCTCCAACATCACTATTAAAAAGGTGATGAGCTGGTACATCATTAAAGGCAGCAGCTTATTTCTGGTGTGTAGGGAAATTGTGTCAATTTTAAATAACTGAGCTACTATTAAAATGATGTTTGTCATTCAAGTGAGTTAGCATTGCCAGTCATCACCAGTTCTAGTAACTATTGTCTAGGTTTACAATACTGTTGAAAAACATGGAAGTTTAACTCAGTTGATGTTTCCTTTGTGATTATGAAAATGTATCACTAGTTTACTGAATTACATTAGATTTTAATTTACATCTTCTGTTCCAAGTTCTATTCTGGGTAGATACATGGTGCATATATTGATTTTTTTTAGTAGTAGAATGTTAGTGTCATTTATTACAATTAAAAATTGACATAATATCATTTCTAATGTTTGTTTTAACCAATTCTTCCTTCTAAGACCGTGTTTGGTTGCCAATCTTGTTAAGAAACAGAATTAAATGCTTCAGAGAATAAAACGCTATCTAACTGCATTTCTTAAAAGAGGTTTGGGAGCATGCTTGCACACGTATGTTGCCTGTATTATTAACTTAATGTGCTTCTTTTGAAAATCTTTTTAGAGATAACTGGACAAAACTCTGTTTTCCATTGTTTTTAAAAAGACAAATCCAGTTTGCAGAGTAAATGAAAACCTTTATTAGTGTAAACTATGAAATTACTGCTAAACTTTCTAAATAGAATTTATTACTTGGGAAACTGGATTTAAAAGTTCTGGAACAGAAATATTAATAATAACATAAATTTGGTGGAAAACAGCTTACTTCTGGAGAACATGGTGGAACAGAGTAGTTAAAGAAGAAAAGTGTAGAGTCTGACTAACACTATAGATGTGTGCTATATCTAAACTCTCCAATTCATATTGAAATGCTTGAACAAAAAGACTAAATAAAAGAGGTATGACTGGATATTTTCATGATCACTTTGTGCAGCTAAACATATATATTAAACACTCAAGTCCAGTCAGACTTTTTTAAAATTATCAGTTTTTGAGAGTAGGCAGCCAAGTGGGCATGCCTTGAGAAGACATCTCTCCTCCCAAAACTAATGACTGCTCTGTGCATTCTGGGTGCACATAGTTATACTACTATTATACTACTATACTTTCAAGGATGGCTACTTTAGAGGTGGCTGCTGTTATTTCTGTATTATAGTATATTCTCATGTTGCCATCAAATTTCTGCCAGGAATGTCTGCCAGACAAAGTACTGAAAATCCAGAAAATAAAAAAATATATTTTTGAATATTTATATATATTTATGTATTCATTATATTTACACGTGCATGTATATATACATATAAATATATATTTATATTTATATTTACATATCTATACACAGGAACATATACTAATTTTAACATTTACTCAAAAGTTGCCCCTCTAAGAAACTAATGTTTACATTTCAGGTAAAATATACCTTTTTTACGCTTGTTTATTTGGGGATAAATAGCAAATTACTATTTATACAATTTGGAAATATTATTAAGGAAGTATCCACGGGATACTCCAGAAAGATATTTAGTAAATTAGGAGTTTCTATCTGCAACCAAGGCATAAGAGGATAATCAAAATATTTAATAGACACACAGTAGCTGATGATATCTCTACTTCCTGATGCACACAGGGATAAAAAGTGCTTGTAAAATAACCCAGGGTTGGATTACATCAACACATACTACCAGCTGAAAGGCAGAGAATACAGTGAACATTCAGAAATATTCTACAAGATATAAGTATGTTCAGTAATGTTATATATTAAGGCTGCAGGTGACCTCATTGTAGCCTTCCAGTACTTAAAGAGAGCCTATCAACAAGAGGGGAGCCAACTCTTTGAAAGGGTAGATAACAACAAGACAAGGGGAAATGGTTTTAAGTTGAAGAAGATTTAGATTGGATATCAGGGGGAAATTCTTTACCAAGAGATAGTGAGGTGCTGCAACAGGCTGCCCAGAGAGGTTGTGGATGCCCTGTCCCTGGAGGTGTTCAAGGCCAGGTTGGATGGGGCCCTGGGCAGCCTGGTGTAGTATTAAATGGGGAGGTTGGTGGCCCTGCATGTGGCGAGGAGGTTGGAGCTTGATGATCCTTGAGGTTCTTTCCAACCCAAGCCATTCTGTGATTCTATGATTAAGATACATATAAAATATAAGTCCTTTACCACATTAAATTATATGGTGCCAAATAAGGATATCTATTGCTCAAGATACAATTTCTTCTATGTATTTCCCAAGGCAATACCATCAGATAAGTCAAACAAACTTAGGAAAAAAAGAAAAAGGAAGGATCTACACAGGTCTATGTTGCAAAGTGGAAGAAGTTTACACATGCTAAATGTGCTCTTCTTTATTTAACAAATACACTGATTAGGCATATTATTATTGACCTATCTATTTCAGTGAAATGAATACAGGCAAAATTCTGTTTTGTCCTCATTAACATTTTCAGAGATCATGCAGGTATAAAAATATGATCTATGCTCTTTCTGAAGCCACACTTCATCAACAAAATGATTACATTTCAAGCTGTTGTCTTTGCTTTGCAGGGAGGAAAGCTTTTGCTTTCAGAGACCTGAACCAGTTGAACTGTAAATAAAAGTTCATTTCATCCATCATTACTAAACATGCAAAAAAAAACCAAAACAAAACAAAACTAGATTTTCAGATCACGGAGCAGTACAGATGACAGAAGACATCGAAGTGATGGCATAGCAAACAGTAATCACTGCAGCAAACAGTAATCACTGCATGCAAATAACATGATTATAGATATCCCTTCATTGTATAGATAGACAGTGAATGGCAGTTACTATCAGAAATGTTACATCTTCATGACCACTAAAAGGAATGGAAACACTGCTATCACAAGTTAGAATGATTTGTAGATGCTTCAGGAGACTTACTTGGATAGACATGAGAAGTCTGAAATCTTCAGAAGAGGTCAGAGAAATCTCAAAGCCAGGATCTTTTATCAGTAAGTCAATCCTGCTTGGACATCTTGCAAGTTCTGAGTAAGACTACTTTTGGTTCAAACCAGATAAGGAAAAAAAAATACAAATGGTACCTTAACTAAGAGAGCTGACCTTTAATTTTTTCTCTAGGGACTGGGTGAAGGCAGAGATAAGCAGGACTCTTGCTCATATCCACTACTGAAAGGGTAATGATGAGAGAGTGAAAAAAACTTCTGTTTATTTTAAACAAAAACAGAGTTTGTCACTGATGAAGTGATGATAATATCCACTGTAATGGAAAATGGATGTATTAATAATAAAAAAATAGTCTTACCAGTAAAGTTGATGGGCTACTTGGATGCTCTGAAGAGAACGATTCAGCAGGAGTTTCACCAGAGGGCCTTCCAGACTCCACTCAAACTTGAGCACCTTAACAGATAAAAAGAACAATCACCTGAATGCTGGTCTTGTTATCTTTTACTTACATAAATAAAAGTAATTGGAAAGGATAGTATCTCCAGCGGTTAGTTTGCATGAAACAATCCAACTTATGGAGAATGCCCCTGAAATGAAACTTCAGGACACAAGTATATACTATCCCCTGCAAGACCAGAGGATATAATCTGGATTTCGGACACATAAATATACATGCAAATATACAGCCTTTGCTATATTTGAATTTTTACCATTCTCATTTGGAAAATAAATTCTATCCAAAAATTTATTTGTGAAACAGGAGCTGTGAAAGGTGAAATCTTCCATAAGCATTCATATGTGCTGAAAGTTGTAAAGGTGTGATGGTTCCACTTCTTCACAGAAAAGGACTACATAGATATGTGCATTCATGTGCACTTTTGTATCTACATACAAATATGCATATGTGCATGGATATGTGCATATAAATATAAATATATTTAAAAAAAAAAACAAACACGAATAAAACCCTGAAGAACTCTGAAATGAAGAACTGTAAGAAAACCATGTAGTTAGAGTTACAAAGTAAATGGATAAGACTAGCTCCTCCTCAACTGCAGAACAGGACTGATTCAACACAAAGTTATTATTTTGCAATGGGCCCGTAACACGTAAAACATTAGTTTCCACTGAAAAGTAGTGTACATCTCTGAAGGAACTATTCTATAACCAACTTGCTGTAGTTACTGTGTGCTGACAATTAGGGATTAGGGATTTTCACCATGTACGTGACATTAGAAAAATGTGATCCATTGCAAAGAAACCTCTTTTTGACCACAACATAGCCCAGGTCCTAGCCTGGCAGTCATAGCAGCATTTGTCTTATACAGATGCTTTTTTTTTTCTCTTTCTTTCTTTTTTTTTTTTTTTTCCTTCCTGTAGAAAGGTCACTTTGTGGTACATGGAAAGGATCAATGACATTACCAAAACAATTGCATTCTCTCAAGTGAGAATATCTATACATCTGTCCTGTTAATTCAAACATTTCATCAGCTGATCAGTCTTTCTTACTTATTGCTCTTATAATGTATCAAACTGAAAGAACCAAAAGTGTTTAATGAACTTATTGATCTGGACAGAAGACACAGTTGGCTAAAAATTTCTTTCTTACCTGAACTAGCTGTGGGAGGTATTCTAACAATTCATCATTTGACAGATTTTCTATTTGCTGGACTGCTGTTCTGCGAATATCTTTATCTGGAAAACTAAAGCAAAACAAATAGATATTACTAAGAGGTACCAAGACACTGTTTATGCACTGCAACTCTCTTGAGCTCTTACTGATGCGAAATGCTAGAAAAACAGGTTTTTTCTCCAAGTGGAATAGAAAAAATCAATTCATTTCCTTCACTGTAGCAAGAGTCAAGAAATAGATAGGAGATCGCTTAATTGGATTGACTGCTATAGTACCATAGAAGAAAATCATAAACCCAACACCCTGGAACATTGATCTTCAAATGCCTTTTTTTTTAATTTGAATTATCAGGTGTTATAATTTCCTTTATATTTATTGAAATATGAAGGGAATTGTGGATCTTCCCTTGCTGTTCTTAGCTGTAATAGGAAATTTCTGTGCAATGGAAATGCTTAACAGTCACTTGAAAGCTTTTTTTTTTTTTGAGTAACAGCATGAAAACTTGAAAATTTCCGTACAATGACGCTTCATGTTAGAAAAATTATTCCAATGTCAGTGCTCCTGGTTCATAACATAACAAAATTTTAAGTATTTTTAAACAGAAGTAATTCTGAAGTGGAAAACAGTTCTTCACTTCAGTTCTCCTGAAAGAAAATTTAGTAAAAAACTCAAGGCATTCCCTCAGAAGGTCTCCAATTCTGAGAAAAAATGCTTCTCTGATGGGAAAATGCTCAACCAGTGCTCATCAGAAGCTATACCCTCAATAAATCCTGGCAGGAAATGTTCAATGAGTATTTTAAAAAAGCTGCATTCTCAAAAACAGTCTGGTTGAAATCAGTATGACTGTGTCCTAATACAGATTTTGTGATGAAATTGTAACTGTAACTGATAAAAGAAGAAAAGATGCAGTGGCAGCAATGATGAAAACAGGGAAAGGAGGGCAGATAATATAGCCACTCGAATTATTTTTTTTTCAAATAAAAAGAATGAAATGTTGATGTAATCTTGACTGATCGAAACTGCCTGTTAAAAGTTTCTCTTGTAACAGAAAAATTGACAAAGAATACGGTGTTTCTTTTAATATTTGAAAGCTGACTTATTTCAGAAAAGAAAAAGATAAGCAAAAACAATTTCTGGATTTTGATATGCTGCCTTTTTGATACTAACAGAGAATTCCAAGAACAAAAAAGTTGCCTAAGTTGCTTCACACTTAAGAATTCTACCATGGTCCTGCTTTTATGAGGAAAAGAACAGATGTGTTCATCTGCATATCTGTTACACGTCAACACGCTTAACTATTTATCAGTACTTGAAATTTGTCCATTACAATCCCAAGAGTCTCTTCTGTCTTCTGAAGCAAACTGGGAATGTTCATACAAACCTTTCTCTCATCAGAACTGTAAGAGTGATCATCTATGCCAAAGGGGCAGAAATGTCTTGAGATGCACCACAGTCAATTAGATATTGTTTAAAAGAGCTACCGGGCTGCAGTTCCGTTCTCTAAATGGCAAATATCTGCCCCACAAGAAGCAATGTATCCCTCAGTTTCTGAACAAATACAGCCATTAGACTCTTTCATGCATTGCAGTCCAGTGTCTCAATGATTTGTCAGTCCATGCCATACATAAAAATGATGAATAAAGACCACAGATTATGTTGTCAATTTGCCCTGGAGGAATTCCTTTGAAAACAGAACTGTCACTTATGGCAGAAGGCGTAAGGGGGCCATCAATATTGCTGTTTTATATGCTCAGCAGAGAAACAGACTGGCCTTCTCCCAGCTTTTTATCCAGCACCTTTTGTAAACTCTATATCCACTAGAAAAATAAATCAGAAATAAAACACAAGAGGCAGTGCCACATTTGCAGCACTGACTTGCTGATTACTATCACAAGAAAAGAAATTGTAAAGGTAAGTGCTTTGAAGTATAATGGCCCTTGCAGCTCAAAAGTTGAGTTTTTAAATTTAATAAAGCAAACTGAATTAAAATAATAAACAGACCTATGTATGCTTTGATCATCAAATTAACTACATTTCATCCAATAAAAGTGGACATTTAGAGAACAAATGGCTAAGAGTAAGACCTACTTGAGATGCTTGGCTTTGTGTGCTGCTACCTCCTGTAATGCTTTCAAAACCCCTGTTAACAATGTGGCTCATTTAAGATTTTAAGATTATATTTTTCTGTTATGGTGCATATTTGATGATGTTTATAGTACAGTTAATAAACACTTGCATGATGCTGGGAGGGCCTTGATGGGGACAGACAGAGTATTTTATAAATAAATTATCATGTTTGTCCCAAATTAGCTCACTTTGAAAGTACTATTTATTTATTTACTTATTTTTTTACAGGTAACCTATTAGGAACATGAAGTTGTTACTTTAATATTCATATGGCTATTTAGAACAAAAGATACTTCAAGGAAGATCACATATTAAAAAAATTAATTCCTTCCATATCATTCTACCATCTAATTGTGCAGTTGCTCCAAAGACTTGTGTGCCAAGCATGTGCTGATAATATGGAAATTAGTCAATTTCTTTCCCTTCTCCCCTAATTCAGCAGGTTCCTGAACAATGAAATATGTTCCATATAGACACAGAATCTTCCACCAATGTTGGAAAAAGCTTCCAAGATCATCCAGTCCAACTGTCCACCTACCACCAACATTCTCCCAGTACACCATGTCCTTTAGTACAGCATCTGACTCAAGGTTTCGCCTCACCAGAGCTGAGTACAGGGAAACTATCACTTCCCTGCTCCTATTTCTGATACAAGCTGGGGTGCCTACACTGCTGATTTACATTTAGCCATCTATCAACACCGCTAGATCCCTTTCTTCTACACAGTTTTCCAGCCACTTTGCCCCAAGCCTGTAGCACTGCCTGGGGTTGTTGTGGCCACAGTGCAGGACCAAGTTCTTAGTGGTCTCATTCAACAGATGTCTCTGTAACTCACTGCAAGAAATCACTTTAGGTCTAACAAAACATGGTTCATTGTTTACATACTGGGGCATAGGTGATTTCCAGGGCTTGCTATAATGAATATGTAACTTTTATACACACACTGCGAACTGAAGAATGAGATGAGACGACCATATCACAACAGAGTCAATATTACAACCTTTAGGGCTCCTAAGGAGCAAGAACTGATCTAAAGTGTGTATATCTGATCAGTTTTGGAAAGAATTTGAGCCATGACTATCAGGCTCTTGATGTATCACCTTTAACAATTATTTGTGAGAGCAGAGATTTGGGCAACCCTCTCTCTGGCTGTTTTAAGATTGTATCTAAGAGTTTAGCAAGAAAAAATCACAACTTAAAATAAAACAGTTAAAAATGTTTGATTTTTTCATTGCACAGATTTCAAATGTGATTGAAACTGGCCATTTTCATTCAGGTTTCTTTTATTTTTTTTCCCTCAACAAACAAGCTATTGGTCAATAAATAATTAAGTGGATAGAACTACTGTGATTCTCATTCATTTTCCTGAATTGCAACACATTGTACCTTTCTTCTTTTGAACAATTATATATTTGTCATCCATTCAGGTAATGGATATTGCACAACTGGGACTGTGACTCGTAATTTTGTCCCACATTTATATTCTCAAGGACACTATTGAAGAAAAAAAAACAATATGTAAACAAAGGTTGTCAGGTTTAGTCCACAACAGTTCACATTATGAGGGACTTCAAATTTCCCCTTCACAGCTTGTCTTGCAACCTGGATACTCCTTAAGTTATTAAATGGATTTCCTTTGATATTTAACCTCAACTAACCTTCTGATATTTTGTTCTTTTATCCCTGCATGATGCCAGTGATTGACAGCCATCCATTTCATAACTTCTGCCTGAGTAGTTTAAAATTGTTAGAGATTTTATGATGGTTTCTGAAAAAACTGAATATTGAGTTGGATGAGAATAAGAGCAACATCCAGTCTTTTATTATTTTCATACAGATAGCCAGGAGGGAGCATCTTGTCTGGCTGTACCTTTCAACTAAATCAGATTCAAACAGAAAACTAAGTGCTGCTGAGGTATCCTGTGGATTTGTGATATTCTCTTGAGATTTTGGCATTTGTCAGTGACTTGATTGTAAATGAGAAATAGATGTGCATTTCTTTTTTTTTTTTTTATTGCAACGTTTCAAATAACCCCATGCTCAAAGATATTTGTCAGATAAACTGAATTGTCATTTTACTGCATTTTCTAGCATTTGAGGACTTCTGTAAAGAATGAAATGGCCTTTCATGAGCCATTCACACAAAATTCTGCAGCTTTAGAACATGTATAGAACAAAGCATAAAATTAATTATAGATTGTTGTTCTTTCTAACTTTATTTCTTTGCATAAATCCACAGTTGCCTCCACGTTGATAGACAGTTAGGACCTTTTAATCAAATAAGTTGCGGAGAGGCCAGTTATGCTTCAGCTGCATTTGTTTGACAACTACTGAATATTCAGTTGCAGACTTGCAGGGTTCTAATTTTATTTTTATTAAAACAATGACTATCTGATTCAACACATCTAAAATCAATTTGGCTTTCAAAGGTTTATGAACAGTCTAGTTTCAACCTATGCCATTTTACTATAATTACTGTTTAGAAAGTGAGTTTCACATATATTCATATATATCTTAACCTCTATGGCTCCACAGAAATTCTGCTAAATAATGTGAAAATCAACAGTAATATTTTGAAAGTCAAAGGCTGGGGGATACTATAACCATGAGCATATTATCTCTGTCCAAGGGGAAGTACGAAAGAGCCTAATTTCTGCTATTTGGGTTAATGACTTCATTTCGGCTTTCATTTTAGATAATTTGAAATCAAAATAACCTGACAAAAATTTGCAAGTATGATTGCTCTATACATACACAGAACATTGGCATGCTAGCAATACAACATATGAGGTAGCATTTCTAACACTGTCTTTGGTGTCTCTCAGTTATGAAGAAAATTCTTTGAATAAACAAGTATTCTGGTGTCATTTCCCCCAGTCTGCCATGAAAAAGTAGACATGGTCAGAAAAATCTCTAATTTCACAGAATCACAGAATCACAGAAGGTTGGAAGGGATCTCAAGAATCATGAATCTCCAATCCCCCTGCCACATGAAGAGCCACCAACCTCCCCATTTAATACTAGACTAAACCAAATTTCACTAAAATTTGGCTTTTTTTGCCAAGCCCAATAGGTGAAGGCTATAGTAAAACTCATAGGGCACCAATAAGCAATGGTGGGAGGGACCATCCTTACACCTTTTGCCTTAGGAAAAAGAAATATATATTTTTCAGGCAATACTTTCAATCACCCGTCCCTGAAATTAAAAATAAAATTAGAAGTATAAAATCCTATTTTTCACTTTTCTCATCCCGTATTTATTGATTAAAGAAACAATCTTTTCAAATTATGATTATTTTTTGAAGTGTTGGCTTCTGGGACTTTAAGAATCAATGCACTTGCTCCAAGTACTGGATTCAAGACTGCTGCTGAATATATCTCTGAAATGTACCATGATTAAGTTTCCAATTTATGAATGTTCTTCCTTTCCACAGCATAAATGACTATGGTATCATTTGGCTACCCTCATATATGCTTGAAAAGCTGAAGAGCAAAAGCAGAGATGTGCCCAAAGAACAAGAAACATCTATTAAACTGTACATTTAACTATACATCGTGTATATTGTGGATAATTTAGGAGTTTTGGAAAGTTGCAAAGAGAGTTCTAACTCAGATGCAGGATAGCAGGGCTTAATTTGATGGGTCATGATAGCTTTCTCTAAGCACTCCAATGCTGCCTTGTATCTCATACAATGAGTTAGCACCTCCAATGATTTGATTTTTTTATCCTTGCAAATGTGAGCTTGGGCTGAGTCACTGGGACAGATGCTTCTCTGCTGTGAGAAGGGTCCCAGCCTAAGATTTGCAAAAGATTAATGATTTTGTGTATCTTTCCTAAACCATATAAAGAGATGGCATATTCTTGCAGAAATCCAGCTTTTCTGTTGGATACTGCAAAGTGAAATTCCTAAAAATGAAGCAATATTCTGAGTGATTGGAACATCTTGATCTTTTATGATGCTCCTTACAATATGGTATAATTTGTATGTGTCACAGTTTACAGTATAGAGCTCAAGTGTGGGTCTCCTTGCTACAGAATGTCTTTTAAGTTCAGTTGTAAACACTAAATTCATTTTTATTAAGAAAAAAAGAAAATAAAAATATAAGAGGGCTATTAACTCTAAAAAACCTCTCTGAACTGTAGATTACTGGAAGTCAGGAAAGTAAGGCAACATCATTATGATTAACCTATTTTTGTTGCCTTTCCTAGACGTCTGTTGTTGGACAGGATGCACTAGACTGACATTTATTCTGATTTGGTGCAGCTGCTCCTGCACAGTTGAATTATGTTAACAAAACACATGCCCAATTTATTTTACTTACCTAGGATAAGATACAAGTCCTTAATACAGTCATGAATCCATAAAGAGTATTTCTTTTATATTCTGCTCATGTTTTATAGAAACGTGGACCTTTCAGCTGTGTCTCAGTAATCACAAGAAATCAGAGAGCTGTTTTGTTGATGATAGGAGTCAGGAACTGAGTTGACGAATTGTCAGAGCCAAGCATAATACATGATAGAGATGAATGAACCTTCAAAAACAGCTCAGTTATGGAGCCTACAATCCAAAAATCAGTGGAGGTAATAGTGAAGGGAAGTTGGATTGTACTCAGTGCTATTTTACTTTTCAATATGACTGAAAGCTGAGGAAAAGATAACAATGAGAAGAAACCTCAGAAAACTTTTTTATAAAGAACTTCACTCCTTCAGCCCACTCTCTCAATCTGCACTTACATGTCTCTCAGTAGTTAAATCATGAGACCTAGACATCTTTGAAATTAGAAATCTTAAATGAAATGTAATCCCTCTCTTTCAAAATGTTAGCTTCCCACTTGTTCATGTACCTGTAAAATACTGGGATATGTGGAGGACAAAATTTTTTTTAAAGACTTGTACTGTGATCCAGAACTCCTTTTCATAGTAAAGAAGATAGATTGGTGTTGTCTTTGTTGAGAAAGAAATTGTAGAGACAAACTAACTAAGGTCTTAATAAATAGCCCTTTGGCATTACTGGAGGCACCAGCTGCATACAATAGTGGCACTGGGAGAGATAAAGTGATGGCATCATCTTGTCTTTCCATCCTAGCAATGCCTTCAAGAACAAACAGCATGTACACTGCATTCACTTCACACTGAGAAGCTTTGTGATAGATAACTCAAATACTCTGAGAAGCACATGGCAAGAGCTAATATTCTGCACCACACTCTGATGCAGAGCTGCACCTTCAAGGAACAGTCAAGCTCTTCATCTCCAGAAATGTCACTCATACACAGAATCGAAATGTGACATAAGGTCTGAACTGAAATTGCTCTGACAAACCAGCTCAAACTCTCTTGTTACTTGTGTGTGAAAGAAAACATGCTGCCTGTATACTCCTTTCTTCTCTGAATCTTTCATACATTCTAATCATTTATTAACGGTAAATAAAATGCCAATAATATACTCCATCTTTCAGAGTATTTGCTTCCATCACTCCCATTAAACATCAGAAATACATATATGGAAATGCGTGAAATTCCTAATACTTGAGATATAAACCTGATATAAACAGGAATTCTTAGGAAATTGCTTTGTATTTTAAAACAACTATTGTTGAACATCATGGGGCTGAGTAAATACAGTTCCTTCTCCTTGAGTAAAGCTCTAGGTGAAGTGTTTTGTTTCTAAAGGTCATGTGTAAAATATGGAACTGATATTGCAGTCTCATGCTTATCCAGACAAGTACTTGATAGATAAAATTTCTCAGTCATTACATCCATAGGGTTAATGCTTTCACAGGTAGAATATTTAGCAGAAAATACATACTAAGGTTTTAGAGGAAGCATAACTGCTGAGGCACATTCTATTCCCTGATATCTGCCATTCCTTCATAGCTTAGGCCATCTCAAACATTCCTGAAAATCAGCTCCCAGTGTAAGAAGCTGTGTGGAAGATCGCCCAGAAGTTGCTCAAATTTTCAAAATTCTGCTTCAGAAAGATGGGCTACAGGTGAGCCTGCATATACTTACTTACACATAATCTCTAACTGGAAGCATAGTTCAGTCTTCCATATCTCCCCTTAGTTCATGTCTGCACAGTAGTTTGAAGATATGGAATACTATGCAAGTGCTAAGAATTTGACTGATCACCTGCTACCAGAAACTGACTGAACCTGCAGTACAGAATGAAATACTCTTCTCGTTATTCTGAAAAATAGGAAACCTTCTCAGCCAAGAGCACAGGGCTGGTGAATTCAACTTAAGGACATCACAGGAGTTGCAGTACAACTCTACTTTGACAGAGGGACAGAACCAAAATCAACCAGTTAAATGAAGTGGCATACTTTGTTGAGCGTAAGTGAAACGCTGAATTAATCAGCAACACATAATGATTATTCTGCTTCTTGTTAATTTCCTACTTAGCTAATTTTCCCTTACCTGAAAGTTAGAAGTCCAAGTGCCTCCAGAGGGTTAGAAAATCTCCATTTCCTCATGACAGAATACATTTCTGACACAGTTGTTCGATCCCAACTGGGTGCACTGCCCAGTACCAGAGGAAGGGAGCAATTTTGATTATTGCAGTAGTAACGATAAAACCATAAGATTCTTCTCTGTTGCTCTGAGAGTCTGGAAAAGAAGATTAGAAATTCAGTGTGAAATTAAAACCACCTGGAGCTTTGTGTAGCACCAAACTTTATTGTACTGTGGGGCCAAGTCATACAGTACGCTCCTTTTCAGCTACGTACATGTTTTCCTTGGGGTAGGATATCATTTTCTGCGGACCAGCTTTCATAAGAAAAGTGATACTTTGGATCTGCCAGCCTTGGGTCATATAAAAATGAAGTGTCAAAAGACACACGTACATGGTTATTTCACTTCCCAAGCACTCTCATTTTTTTTTCTCCACTGTTGTTGGTGTTTGTTTGTTTGTTTTCACTGAGATTTTCTGATAGAGACAAAGAAGTTTTGGTTTTCACTGGGTAACTTATTGTTACTTCCATCTGCTAAGGATCATCTAAGTTCTGTAACAACCAGACATACAACACCACTAGCCATAGTTTTTATTCATGTCCTTGCTACGACTAATACAGGCATGTTTATTTCTAGCACATTTGCATTAAAATTGGGTTTTAGGTAAATCCATGCACAGGAACATGTGTGCCCATAGAGTGTCATGGCATTTGCCTCAGCTTATAAAAGGGAAGGAAAGCTCTCGTCAACCTCTGTCTGTTTGTAAGACCTGTTTGTAAGCATGCTGTGAAAAAAAGGATGCAATACCAAATTCCTCATAGAGATATTAGGGGGGTTGAATAACATTGATAAAATAGAAGTATATCAGACCATATTTCACCACCACAAGTGCCTCAAAATATTTTTTTTACTTATATTTTCAATTTATTAACAATTCAGGTGTTTTTGCCTCATCTTTATTAAAATCCTAGAGTTTGGTATCATTAGAAAACATAAGAAATCACCTGTGAGAGACAAGCTCAAACTCCTTCATTTGATAGCAAAGCTTTGAGACTGCAAAGTGATTTCCATTCGACACATGTCATTATTGAAGCCAAGATGAACAATGGCTATCTTGGTCATAGCAGCTGAACACATTGGTGATCCATCTACTTAGTAAGATAATTTAATTGTGATCTCATCTAGATATATCAAGGTGTAAGAAACCTTGTGGAAGGCAGTATGTAAATAGTCTGTTTCCAGTCAAACATTTCATTATCTGGATGCATAAATTGGGCTTAAAATCCAGCATCTTAGAATAGAATATCCCAAGTTGGAAGGAAGCCATCTTCTTGTACTTACAATGATCTGGAGCATTCTTAGCCAAAATAAGGAACTTAGCCCTTCTCAAATCTCAAGATTGCCACAGTTCATATCACTGGACATTTAGAAGAGAGGTAGTTTTGTTCTAGCTGTTCTTTTTTTAAATGTCACAAGAATGTTTATTCCTCTCCCTTAGGAGAATAAGCTCATAAATGTATGCAGAAGAAAAATCTACCCATGATCCAAATTCTGTCATGACTTTTAGTAATCGTTTCAAGAAAAATATAATTTTAGCAATCACCTTAAAAGACTGTGTCGGAATTCACAGCATGTCTATTTTAACAACACAGGTGTTTCGGTGAAGGAGAAGTCACACAGAAAAAGATTAAAGTAGGCCTAAGACTTTATTTCCATCTTGTTTTCTTTTGCATTCAGATGGAATTCTGCAGGACAAGGGGAAATGGTTTTAAGTTGAGGGAGGGAAGATTTAGGTTGGATGTCAAGGGGAAGTTCTTTACTGTGAGATTGGTGAGGTGCTGGAACAGGCTGCCCAGAGAGGTTGTGGATGCCCCATCTCTGGGGGTGTTCAAGGCCAGATTGGATGGGGACCTGGGCAGCCTGGTCTAGTATTGAATGGGGAGCTTGGTGGCCCCGCATATGGCAGGAGGTTGGAGATTCATGATCCTTTAGGTTTTTTTCAACCCTGGCCATTCTGTGATTCTGTGATTCTGTGAAGCACCCCTTTTGTATGTTGATTTTAAGCAGAGATTGAAGCTTTCAAACAGCGTGATCCAAACTATTCAATTTGTTGTTCAAATTAAAGCAGCTAAAGCCTCCACTGAACTTAAAAAATGAGATAAGAAACCAATCCTTGTATCAAGTTCTCTAAATAACAGATTTCACACTTTGCTTTAGAGGCAATTACATTTTCTCTTTCCATGTTTCTGTAAGAAACTAGACTAACATATTTTAAAGATTCAAAATGAAATTAAAGGTTGGGTTGGACTTTTGTTTGGTAGTATTTTGCTTTTTTTGGGAGGGAGGTATTACTTTTATTCCTTGGTTGTAATAAAAGTTTACATACACGTACAATAGAACATATAAAATATGTGGTAAAAGTGTTTTGCATAAGTTTAGCATCTGAAGATTGCTATGCTAATAAGGCTATTTCTTTGACACAGAAGTGATAAGATGATATTAAACTCTATGTATTGATAAAAATGCAGTTCTTTAAGTTATTTTGTCTAAGTTTCCCTCACTATATCAACTATATCAAAATATATAGCCTTCTTCTAGCCTTCTTCCCAACATAAAGAGAAATACAGAAGAAAGAAAATCTTACTTAAAATCTAAATAATGTATTAGTTTTCCTTTTGATAATTTCCCTCAATATCTTTCACTAAATGTGGAAATTGTTTCAGTGGAAATTGGTCTTAATTATCATTTAGTTTTGTGGGGGAATGGTAAAAATAAGTTTACATGCTTGTTCACGTTCAGCCCTAGGACAGAACAAGACAAAATAGCAAAATAAACAGACAAACAAAAAAAGAGTCAGGAAAGCAAAGCAAAGCTAGAGATTGCAAATTTTGGTCTCTTGGCTCTGATTCTCACTTGCAGATTTCTCTCCTGTGGACAGATTAGCAAAATCTGCCCAGAGACACTGTGGAGTCTCCTTCTCTGGAGATATTCAAGACCCACCTGAACACCCACCAGGAAGACCTGTAGGGAACCTGCTTTAGCAGGGGGTTGGACTGAATGATCTCTAAAGATCTCTTCCAGCCCCTACAGTTCTGTAATTTCATGAAATGTGCAGATCAGTGCCCTTTTTTAGGCACATTTTGCTGTCTACCGGGCTCTAAGAAGTCTTTCTAATCACAGTTCACAGCAAAGACAGTCTAGTGATGACTGGTAGGCAAACTAGATTCTTATTCGTTAAGTGACAAAAATAAATAAATAAATAAATAAATAAAATGGAAGCAGCGAGAAAATGTAGAAAGAAATCATGTATGTAGGAAAGAAAGATGGCAAAAAAGATTGTCATTTTCCTGGCTTCAAACCAGTCTCTGATCTTTTCATTGGGAGCCACTGTGGGCAAGCAGGCCCACATGTTCAAAACGAAGACATTATCTCAGATGGCTATGGGGTTTTGTGTTTCAAGCACAGTAATTCAAAAAGGCATCAAAGGCTCACATCTCAACTGCTGTCAGAAGTCAGTCAAAGCATGAGGCATCAACTAATGAACTCACATAGTTTCCCCTCTGTCATCTGGCTTCATAATGATGCCAAAGATCACAAAATTGCACACTACGCAGGCCTGTGAGGAGTACAAGTGCCATATGCTGGAGTTCATTTTTTCAAACCCAGTGTTCCCCTCCAGTGACCCATCACTAATCAGCATCCATGAAATGCTGGCAACAGGGACCAGTGATCTCAGACAGGTTCCAGAGACAAGGGTCTGAGAGTCAGCTGCTGTGAAGACCATGCGTCTGGACCAGTTACTGGGGAGACCAATGTCTGCATAACGTGAAGAGATCCAAAACCAGAAACCACAGTATGGATGTGAACTTAGGGGTTGGTATGTCTGGCTGTCAGACGCTGAGGAAAGGAGGAAGATCTGGAGCCAGCTAGCAGATGAACTGAGCACAACTACTAGAGTAATTAATATTTTAATGCTAGAGACTTAAATATAGAGAGATATGGGTATGTATATATTCCAATGGCAGAATTTGATCAGGCAGAGGAGGAACAGAATCAGACTGCCTGCTTTTGTGGGAGTGCTATGTGTTTCTAAATGTGCTCGTAAGGCACTGTTTTCTGTCTGTGTTGATTTACGTGGCTGGACATCCTTCTGTAGTATGTCTGCCTGGCAGGAATATGCACTACAAGTCTCTAATGGCTGAACATGAGGACACAGAGCCACAGCCAGGCTGCATCCATGATGGTACTGAATTTGACAGCCATGTAGTTGTCTGGTTTTAGCCATTGTTTCTCCTTTTTCTGCCACAGGGTTTAGAACATTTTCTGTCCATTCACTTATCTGCTTTCAGAAGAATGACTAGAGGGATCCTGGTAGCCTGAGGGAGGTTTCCTGTGTGTTCCATCCACAGATAACCTTTTATTTCAGAATCATATCTGAAACTTGTAGGCCTGGAAAATCATCATACAGACATTTTGCCCCTGAAAGGTTACCTAGATTTACCAACTTTTCTTGAACTATGAAAACAAGGAAGAAAGATAACTTGAGATTTCATGGCAACAAATAGTTTTACAAATTTTAATCAAACTCCTTCTTACTGAGGGAGGTAAAAAGAATCCCTCTGACATTGATACAACAAAAAATGCTGGCACTCAGATTTTTCTTGATCAGAAATCACTTAATAAAGATGAACTTCCTTCATTAAAACCCCCAAATAAGCAACTCTTCAACTTGACAATTTATTTGGTAGACCAGTTTGTTCATGATATGGGAGAAGTGAAAACAAGTTGTGAAAAAGGACTACCATTCCTCATCCTCCAAGAATGTTACTGAACTTGTCATAGCCTTAGCAGCAGCCATTTGCACCAGTGATTTGCCAAATTCCAAGATGGAAAAAGAATTCATACCTCCTGCAAGTACTACAACCTGTAATGTACTTCTTAAATAATTCAATGAATAGTAAAGTATACTGTATGTTACAGCATAACATTCTGTAAGAGCAACTCCTGGAAAGGGATAGGAGTGAAGAAAGCCATAGAGGGTAATGTAAATATGATAAAGCCAGAAAAAAAAAGCCATTTCAGAATGACACTATTAGTCCTGTGAATCATCATAAATGACTGTGATCTCATTTGCTTCCTTTAAAATTTAAGACATGTCATCTCAGATAAGGTCATTGGTCTATTTCTCACTCAGTGTTTTCCCCCAACAGCAGCAGCTAGAGATGCATTTTACACAGAGGATGCCAGCCTGGCTATTTGCAGTGTTTTCCTCCCTTCATGCACCCACAGAATACAAAATTGTTGCATTAAGGATATATTAGGCTCTATGTTTGCCTAGTCTTGTATAATAGTCATTCACGAACATGTTAGCCATGAATCTTTGGATAGCCTTTATGGATCTAATGGCATTGTCTATCTCCACAGCTCCACAGTATCAGGGATTCACCACTACCTGCTTAAAGAAGAACTCTTCCATTTATTGATAGTTGATCTACTTCTGTCACTGAAAATCCCTAGTTTGAATATTCTGTGGTTTTATGGTTCATTAAATATACTGCTTGATTAAAATAAAAGGAAGAAAGAAAAAGGAAATCAGAATTGAAAAGTTTTTTAACAGATGCATCATATCAGACTGAGAGGGAAGTTATTTAGTCACTGTAAAACTAATGCACCTTTTGACATTTGATTCACCTAATTAACTGTGACTGGCATAATGACTTTCTGTAAGTATTTCTGCTCCTAATTTCACATGGATTATATATAAAATTATATAGTACATAATCTTAATTTATTAAGTAACCTACGTATATCTGGGCATACTTATCTTCTTCAGTATATACACTGTATTTAACCTCTATAGTATAGTGTTAATAAAGGATGATGATTTTCAACAAATCTAAGGATTCGCTTAATAATACTGACATAGACATACTGGATCACCTGAAGATCTTAACTTTTGAATAAAAAACTACTTCCCTCAATGACTTGAAAAGATGTAGCAAGAAAAAGGTAAAAACAACAGTTTTCAAAACTAGTAAAACACACTGCCATCTCCAGGAGCTTATTTAGGCTTTGCTGTGATCTATTCTCACATTTAGAGGTGTTGTTCCTAAAATCAATCCTGCTAGACTCCTTCAGATTAAAATTTCGTTTCTAAAGTATTGGATACATTTAATTGTGATCAATAGATAGATAAGAGTCAGCAGGACTAGTTAGGTACAACTTACAGCAAGAGAGAATGTGCCTGTGATAGTCTTGCAATATGCTTCAGGCACTCTTCAGTTGGCTCTTCAAGATCATCTTCTCTCTCTTCAGCTTCAGGGTTAATGAACTCCAAATCAGTTTCAGGAAATTCAATCTTTATTAAAAAAAAAAAAAAGTGTGAGAGAGAGAGAGAAAATCTGAACTCTTATTAGTGATACGTATTCTGCTAGAACAGTTAATAAACGTCATACTAGATTCGTACAGGAAGCATACAAAATATGAGAGAGAAAAGGCGATGCTTTCTGCATGCAGCATATTACTTAAATATGTTGGTGATAAACTCAGCCCACAAGAATCAGTGGCACTGTTGTCACTGACTTTCCTGGGAAAATTTCATCCACTCTATTTCACTATGCTCAGAAGGCTGAAGTTGTTATTACCTTCTTTCCTCTCTTGTTTTTTAATTAGATGGGTCTGAAATGAAAAGTTTCCATTATCACAGACTTATTTTCCCATAAATATAGGGATAATTCTGATATGCGCTTTGCCAGTGTAAGATAGAAGAATCAGGTTCCTAATATCAGTTCCTGATGGTCAATTTCTTATACATTGTACAGCATCTACAATTATTTTCATTCTTTGCACCTCTATATAGACATCAGAAATTTAGGAGAATGTTTTTAAGATGAAGAGAAAGAAAACATTCCACCAAAATTAAGAAGTTTGTGGTATTTGGTGGTCTGAATACAGTCAGCTGAAAATCCGGGTAGCTTCTTAAAATCCAGCTCAAGTTGTACACCACATTTTGGCTTGCTACCTCACATCATAATTTTTTATATATTTCGTATATGTGTTTGTATTTAGTATGTATTGTTTGTCAAATGCTAGCAAAGTTATGCCCTAGAAAATGTAAATCTCATGTTGCCCATATCAGAAAAGCAATTCTTATGGCACTATTTACGTTATATTCAAAATCATGATACTGTCACTTATATGAGAATAACTGATAATGAAAGGGAAGAAATGGGAGACCCTCCTGTCCTGCTTCTTTCAGCAAAGACAAATTATAAATGAGCAGTCATTTACTATCTTGACTTCCTTTATTATTAATAGAGAGAGCTATTCTAAGGCACTTTCTTGGACTGAATTCTTCAGACAAGAAAATCCCCTGTCTATTAAAAACAGGAAATTTTTAGGCCAGCCTCATTTATCCATATTATCTACTTTTACAAGCCATTTGCTAACAGTTGTTTCAGCTTTTCAATACAGAAGACAATTTGCTTTTCTTTTGAGGTATCTAATTGCTTGTTCAGCTTGGAAAGACGACAAAACAGCCAGGCAGACTTACTGCATTTTCAGTATTGGGAACACTATTCTGCTTGGAGTTGGTGGATTCTCAGCATGTAGTCATGGAGGTAGAGCTTTACTGATGCTTACTGACAATTTCCTTGTAGCTACTTCCTTTATAAGTCCTTCATACTTATTGCAAGTTGTGTGTCACACTTATAATGGCATGCAGTTTAATAGCACATGGAACAAAAGTTCAGACTTGAAAAGGCAGCTGCAAGTCAGGTAAGAAGTCAGCAATTTTTGTCAAAGTATTTTTGGAACCAAAATTTTATGAATAAAAATTACTCTATGAAAACCTTCTGTAGTCCTCAGAGGTGGTATCTGATGTAAAAATTATCATACACTATGCAGCATTATACTTTTCTGTTCATAAAGATTAACATGTTCTCTCTGAGCAGCTATAATGGAAATAGCATTTTCAATTTTTGATGTCCTGACGAGCTGTGGGAAAAATCCTACTTTTTGCACTTTGCTGGAAAAAAACACTATTCCTTCGCTTTTTCATTTTCTTACCTGCAACGTTACTGATGTCGGTGCATCAACACCACAGATGCCTGGGGTAATTATTGCTGCTGGAAGCATGCTGTGCAACTTCATGCTAAGCAGCACAGTTCCATGAATGAGCTGCCTGCAGTGGACACAAACGGAAATACTGCCTCATTACTGGATGTAAGGTGAACTGGGTTTACTGAAATTACATCAAAAAGTATGGATCTGGATAGCTTAAAGGACAAGTGAAAGGAGAACAAACCTTTCACCATTATGCAACTAGTACAGATATAGCTAAGGTAGTGGTCGTGCATGGAAGGTCTCAGTGCCACAATGGTATCTGTTTAGTTGGAAGGATTATGCTGCAAATGAGGTGGAAAAAGTGGAAGGCAGTGTACACTTATTCTAGAGAAAGAAGAAACCTGTGACCACCTACTGCAACCACCACCAACCTGCTGATGTATAGATGGTGGAGAAAAGGGGGTATGAAGTCAGTCTCCAAAAAGCTGTAAGGATTTGAGTGAGATCATTTCCACTGTATCTACTGCATTTGTTTTTTGGACAGATAAAATATTATGGTTTGAAATACCTATTTGAGCCCTACATGCACAATAAAGCCTTACAAGACATAGGCATACGTGCAGTCTGTAGATAAGAAAACCAGAACGATTTTCATTCTAGAAAACATGAATAAAATGAGAAAATTCAGGTGTAAATTCTAATCATGACTAATCCACTCAAATAAAGAATGCATTGGACATACCCTCTAATTCATTTACATCTTAACAGTTAGGATACATTCATTAATATGATTATGTTTAACATTTATTCTTTTACTGATAATTTTCACTACTGTTATACAACGGACTGTCCAGCCAAAAAAAAACCATAAGAAAATGGACTAGATTCTCTTCTGTCAACTCTAACAGAAACACCCAGGCAGGTGTCTTCTGCAAAGACATCTAAAGAAGGAACAGAAAACTGCAAAGTCATTTATTTAAGACAACACTTAGTGCAAACATAATTTAGGACTAATTTTTGTTTTTCACTCCTGAAGCTACTGATGCTCTAAGTGCAAATATTTTGATTTATTGTGAGAACATCACTCAGGAGGATTAAAGACAAAACCATTTTCTAAAGTTTATTTTGCAGCTGAAGGGTTTAATCTGTAGAGAAGGGGAGGCAGAAAAAGGAACTCTGATGTGATAGCACTTGGGGAAAAGAGTTTGTGCTGTGAAGTCTTTCACTGAGGTAAATGTGGAAGTGATCAAAGGAGGTTCAAAGCTGTTTTCCTGAGATGCTTGCTTAGATGACCTATATTAAATGAATAACCCTTTGCCCATTCCATCTTGGACAGGTATTTACAACATAATTTGAACTAACTGACACTAGTTAGAGAGAAGTGAATGAACATGAAGACCAAATTATCATTTGAGTTCTCTTTTCTGCTAATCACTTATATTGTTCTCTGAAACTATGAAAGATTTTAAAGAATCCATACAATGTAGTCTTTTCTTGGAAAACTTTGAAGTCTGTGTAGGTAAATACAATGAAAGACAATCTCTGTGTGCTTAACTAAGACATTTCCTGAGTTCATTATTTCAGCTCGTTTGCACCCAGTTTGTACATGGCTAAAGACTGTCCTGGAAGGTAAAGAAAAATCTGCAGATGGACTTCTCCATTTCTCAACAGGAGAAGAACCAAAGAAAGCACTGTATCATTGCTTGTCTAAGACTGTTTATACATTAAAGCAGATGAGAGGACTATGAGTAAAACCAAGGACCTCACCTCCATACTACATAGCATAATATCTCCTAAGAAGAAATGAACTAGTTTAGGAACAGATATTTATAGCTTGCATACAAAGTATGCTAATTTTCTATATGTAAGTGAGCAAATTACACAGTGAAACATATTTTAGACTAAGGCTAGTTGTTAAAAACAGACAGTATTTTAAAAACACATGAATAGGCATCAACAACTGAAAGATGGTGTATTTTGAGAGACAGTAATCTTCAGGAAACTCCACGTATTCCACAGATAATATTCCACTTTTGGACATAAAAATCAAACAATAACTAAGAACTCTGTTGGTGAAATAGAGTATAATTATTTTTAGAAGGAGGAAAAGATGAAGGAAGGAGAGTGTTCGGGATCCTTAGAACCTTTACTGAATAGTTTTCTCTCTGCTACATTTGTCTGCTGCTGAGCTTGGACAGGTGACTCAATATCATTTTCTCATCTAGAAAGTGAAGACAGCATAAAGTCAAAGAAAGTTAAAGTCATAGATGATGGCTTCCATGCAAAAAAAAAAAAAGAGCAAAAGTTCTCTTCAGCATAAAGTACATCAGAAGGTCAACAAACCACAGTTTCCCTGTGTCTGTCACTGTTTGTTTGCGTCCTCATACAAAACCAAAGCAGATGAAAAGCACTGGAATTATAAAAATTCCCAGTTTTTCTCTATGACAGAAGCAAAAATAAACTTCCAATCTCATTTCAGCAGAAGAGAACACTAAGATGTAAGGACAACACCAGTTACTCTACCTTACAAAGTCAATCTCGTGTCCTGAACTCACATGTGTTGGTGACCTCATTCAGCACACCCACCAAGAGGAAAATTTTGTTGCTTGTTCTATCTGATTTGGAAATATCAATGCGAAATAAATACTGCTGTTAGAATCAGTGAACTCAGGGCAATGGGCACCATGGAGACACTAAAACTCTCCCATTTCCCCCCATATTGGATTCCTGATTTGCGAATTAGCTCTGGATCCCTAAATTATTCAGTCTAAGAGACAAAACATTTTTTATGACATGAAGGAATGGAAATCTGGCATTCTGGTTTGGAAACATTTTCTCAGCTTCCTCTTTAGCCTGAGATTTCTTGATAAAGATAAATTATCAATGTCCTTACTGACACTGACTTACAGATACTAAAGATGACTACCTGCTAAAGATAAGAAATGTGGATGCAGAATATCACCTAGCTGAACAAGGTAGCAGCCATGATTGTTATTACTGATGTCATTCTCAAATAACTGTAAAATTAGAGTGGAAATACAGTTTAGACCGGACATACCAAGAAAAAAAGAGGACCAAACACAGTGTAAAAACAATTTAATTATCCCCAACTTTATGCTTGTACCTTTAAAATTATTTTTCTCATACTTTCTACTTAGTGTTTTCCTTACAGAAATGGAGTGCTACAATCCCAGAGAACAGCTATAGCTCCCTGATCTGTAAATGTACATCAACATGGTCCTGCCCAAAAGCATGAGAAGTTCTCCATGCTTCTAGAAAAAGATGAAAGGAACTTGTGCATATTAAATGTGGGGGAATTATCCCAAATCACAATTCTTTTTTCCTGTTTTTTTTTTTTTTTTTTTTTTTTTTTTTAACATAATCTACAGACAACTTGAACAGAATTCCTCTGTTTTTAACTAGAATAGATTACAATGGGAGAAAAATCAGGAACTGTATTTTTAAAAGAATTGAAATTTATTTTCCTTCCCCACTGTTTACCAAAAAAAACCAAAAACAAATATTTAAAAAGCATTTGAATAGAAAAGACCACTCTCTGTTCTTATCTTTTCTGGTCCTGAGAAGAATGCCTCTGTGACAAACTGGGACAAGTATTTGAAGAAGGATTTTTGATGACCCAGTCAAATATCTCAGCTACCAGCTTCTTCAAAGAGCTTATTTATGTCCTTTCCTTAAAAATCCTAGACCTGAGTATCTGTTAAGATATTTTCGAAAACTTAAATTCATCTCTAAGAAAAGTATTTGTTTGAGAAAGTGGTATTTTCCAAGTCAGAAATGTTTTGTTAGAGATTTCCTGGTTAGATTCATTTAATCTTATTATACGCATTTACAGAATTTGTTCATTTAGAGATCCTAATACCATAATCTTCACAATAATATAAGATACTCTTGACACATTAGTATGGAACTACAGGTGCAAACATTTTCTTGGTATATACTTTCATGTTCAGAAGTATTTTGCTGAAATGAATCAAAATCTACTTGCATTTCAAGCGTGAGGGGAACAAAGACTAGTTAATTAATAGCATTAATTATTAAGAATCATCTGATAATTTTAATCTTGCTGTTCTCTAAATCATTAACCTTGAGAGCTAGTTTACAAAAAAAAATATTCATCTCTTCCAAGAAAAAGGAAAAGCAGGCTGAATTTCAAGTTTCACATTTCAGGAGTTTCAGTACTCCATTTATTTTTAAATCAGTCTATCAATTCAAGTAATAGAGAATGGAGTTGTGATTGGTTAAAAGAGGAAAAATTACTTAGGCTTCTTTATGTTAATAATTGCTATAATTATAAGTGACACAGCAAACTGACTGAACAAGCTGTTCCTAAATTATTCTAACCCAACAACTCAACTTTTATTTCTGCTTTGAAGGGTCATTTCAGCAATGACCTGTACAATTATACAGCAGATTAAAAGAAAGTAACCCTGTATCCCCTTCATCGTGCTGATTGTGTGTACTTTGAAACAATGGAGCCATTTTCCGGTGAGTTTTGAAACTGCCTGGGTGACTTGGAGATCTATCTAATGAAAATCAATATGCTTGCTCTGAAGGTATGCATTACAAAATACACAATACAGGGAAATGGGGACTTTCAAATATCATTAATTTGGAACTTAAATGCTGAAAAGTGGTAATATATATATATATATATATAATAATCCCAGTTATCATGCTTAATGTTCTGTTTCTGTGTACTAAGAACACATTAGGTTGCTGGGGCTGAGGGCATGTTAGCACTTTATCTTCAGTTAGTTTTTCAGCTAAGATACTACCCTGCACCTTTTCACTCTAAGCATCAGAATACAGAGATATGCAAAAGAAGTTCAAGCATATTTTGTTTATAAAGGCATACACAATGGTGATGAGTGATGTGCTTTTCTTCCAAGTAGCCTAGTGAAAGACCAATAAAAACCACTGAATAAAATGCCTAAGAAATCCTTGAAGAGATTTGATTCATAGAAAGAACCATATAGAAAACCCTCATTCAAGCTAAGAACTCTAATCATTCAGTCATAGAAGAATGATCTCCTTCCTTTAATACAGCAATCTTGATTTTTTTTCCTGAAAATATGAAAAAAAAACCTCTAGCCAAGTCCAAATTACTGTCTACTTCTTTTAAGCATCTTGGTGTAGAAGTTCAATAGAACCCAAGGTGCTTCGTAACATAGTAAATGCCTAAATGCAATCAATTGTAGTTTTTTGTTTGGCTGGTTTTGTTTTTAATGGCAACTACCATAATATGTGAAAGTAGATAAAGACATCTCAAGATGAGGAAAGAGCTATATCTTAGAGACAGATGCTTATTTAGAAGCTTGTATAGGGCTTGAACATATTCATCTATTGCTCAACTTGAGCAGCTATGCATTTAGTTAGTCTGTTGTGTATCTTACTTTATGGCATGCAGGGCTAAGAAGTACAAATAAAAATTACTTATCATTGTAGTAGATCTAAACTCAGATGTCTCAACAAATCTAAACCAAAATTAAGTATTATCATAATGGATTGATCTAAACTTGGATTTCTCAGTGCTATTAAAATATACTTATGGTAAGGCAGAAAATTTATCTTAGATGACTGTTTATGCATCACTACAGAGACATTCAAGACTGCAAGCATCTTTAAATCACAGTGTGTTATGTGTAGAACGAAGAGGTTAAAAAAGAAAAGAAAGCTTCTTAAATTGTAGATTAAAAGGGGATCACTGTAGTTATTACTGCCTGTCTGACTCTGAGCAGAATGAATGGGAGTGAGAAGGGAAAGCAAACTGAAAAAAAAAACCCACACAATTGTGAACAAGAAGTTATGCTGGGAAAGATTTTGAAAAGCTACAAAATAGATTTCAGTAAGGCTTTTCAGCAGGCCAAAGGAATTTTACTGTATTAAACAGTTACACAAGCCAGGTTCAAAAACAAGGTACTGAAAAGAAAGAAAAGCTTATGGGAGGAGCTCTTACGGGCACATCAAGAGCATTTTACTGTAAGTGTCAGCCATGTTCTGAAATTAGTGCTTCTTTCTTTTTGTATTCTTCCCAAGCTGAGTGTAACACTATTCAGGAATGGTCTTTTCACAAACTATCATCTGAAAGTGAACTTACTTACTCTTTTTGATACAATGGGCAACATGTCCAGGCAAGCACCTCTGTAGTTTTAGAAGCACTGTTTAGTCCAAGCAGTTTTATTGTCAGCATCGTTTCCCTTGGTAGAGATTTTATCCGTAGAGGAAAGTTGATTCTAAAATAAAATAAAGGAAAAAGAAGAAATTGTTTTACTGTTACAACAAGTAACAACAAGTTATAGAAATTGTTTTATTGTTACAACAAGCAACATCTTTTCACATTTTTCGGGATTTCTCAACACATAAATCAAGCTATAAATAACAGGAGGACAGCTGTGAAGGAAAATGCAACGATACGTCCCTTCAATACACCAGCCACACACTTACAAGTATTGCCAGCCACTAATTTGCATGATAGTACTTAAGAAGCATAGAATCCTAGTTAAAATCTTTCATAGTATTATTTTATCAATGGAAGGCTATTTCAGTGCTAGCACTTCATAAGAATGAATTGTAAACAAATAATTAATTTGCTGGCTTGCATCTTCAGAAATAAACACTACTACTAAGAACTATGAGTTGTTTTGTGAGTAAAGTATGATAATTATTCTCATTTACATGTACTTCTGTGGAGTGGCATTTCCCAGGCACAGTTTAAAAGCAGATTTTGTTGTAAAATAGATGAGTACTTCATGATTATTAGTGAGAAAATTCTAGTACATGAGTGTTCTTCTCAACTTTGTATTGGTCACTAATAAACTTGATTGGTCATTCAATTTGTGCATAAAGATTATATGACCAATTTACAAACATAATTTAGAGCAATTCTAATAAATGAAATACTTTCATGCTATATGGTAAAATCACATATGATATTAATCAGACTTGTGCAAAATTTTATTTCCTTTTTCCTGAAGAGAATATCTGTGGTAGATGGTTTTTAAGTTAAAAACTTAAACCACTCAAGCATAAAATGAGATTTGTTACTTTTTTTTCTTTTTTCTTTTTTTTTTTCTTTTTTTTTTTTCTTTTGTATAAACAAAATCAATATAAGGAGCTAAGGGCTAAAAGAATTATTTTTCTGTTGACAGCAAAAATGTCAAGAAAAGAAAATGCCTGCATAAACTTGAGTTAAAACAAAACAGAATAAAAAATGAAATAATATTATTTAATATTGTATGTGGTCTTCCAATTCATGAAGAGAGCATATAAACAGGAGAGGGAAAGACTGTTTATGAGGGTGAATAGTGATAGGATAAGGGGGAATGGTTTTAAACTGAGACAGGGGAGGCTTAGGTTAGATATTAGGAGGAAGTTTTTCACACAGAGGGTGGTGACACACTGGAACAGGTTGCCCAAGGAGGCTGTGGATGCCCCATCCCTGGAGGCATTCAAGGCCAGGCTGGATATGGCTCTGGGCAGCCTGGTCTGGTGATTGGCAACCCTGCACATAGCAGGGGGGTTGAAACTAGATGATCTTTGTGGTCCTTTTCGACCCAGACCATTCTATGATTCTATGATTTATTTTTCACATATTCAATTTAAAAGGGGAAACAATTCAACTTTCAGCATTTTTAAAAAATGATATGGTAAATAAATGTACAAATTAGTATTAAAAATATAGTAGCCTGAAAAAATAAGGATTGTGGGCAGCAGAAATGAGACTAGATAAGAGTGTAATGTCCAATTTAAACAAGATTTTGATCCTACTCATTTCACTCAAAATCTGTCAAAATCGTATTGATTCCAGGAAAGCTTGCTTGAATGCACTGAGGAGTTCTGTAACAAAGAAGATGTTTTTGCTAAAACTCTTAAGTACTCTAAATTAGCATTAGTGTCAAGATTTCAGATGAATCTAAAACATTTTGGAAATTATCCAAATTTGCATATGTCCATCTGAGTAAAAAAAGCAAGACAGCAATTTCCCACCCTCTGTAATTAACACAAGTAGGTTTGAGAAGCAGTTCTCAAGCGTCTTCCCACATTTCCCACATGTCTCTATTTATAGTTTGCAACTCAGCTTCCCATTTCATGACCCCTTATTCACTTGTAATTATTTGGATACATCTACAGCAAAACTGAACTGTTTTATATTTCATGGATATCTTGTTCTGCTTTTTTATTTACAGGACAACATCTCTGGTCATCTTTCATGAAACCATTCAACAAAGAGTTACACTTAGCTTCACAGTATCATTAATATTTTCTGTGGAAAGAAAAAGAAAAGCCATGTGTTTTCTAATATAGAAATTTGTTAGCACTGTTTGTGAATGTGAAGAAATGAAATAAACTTCTCAATATCCTTTTCCTTGCAGAAAGCAAACACTTGTCAGAGATTCCCTAGGACACAAAATATAGCACTACCAGATGTACACAGATGAAGAAAAAACCCTGGAGATTTAAGTAAGAGTTAGACATCCCAAGACTTAAACAAGGCCAAAAATTTTCCTTCAGTGATATATGATATACAGAGAAAGGGAATATTTATACTGGTTTTAATGATGCCTAAGCTTACTCAGTTGGTATTATAATTTGTGACTGCATGAGGCCGAGACAAAGAGATTACTAAGAGGAAAGAGGAAATGGAAAGGTGTCCAGAAACAAGACACTTTGTGGATGATCAATTTCAGCAGTAGTTGAGAAGAACAAAGAAGCTACTAACTGAGAAAGTGCTGTTTACAGATGTTAAGTAATGTTATACAGCTGATTTCAAAGGCTAAGGCCATAACATCATAAGAACACACAATACTGAAAGCTCTGAGGCAACCAGGGCTTTGCCCAGGGAGAGTATAAACTAAACATACAGGCCAAACACAATACGGGGAAAAAGAAATCCAAAGCCAAGAAAGTATCTGATGTGATGAATGGTAGGCTTAATTCTAATTCCATATTTTATGTCTATAGGTTTAACATAAATTATGGAGAATGGAAAAAGAGAGAAAGTGGAAGAATGAAGACATGAAGAGCAGCCAGCAAAGGAAAAAAGGAAGGAAACTCTGGAGAGGCTTTGCGCATTTAAAAATGAAGTTGATATGAAAATAAATGGGGAAATTTGGGACCTTGCTCATTATGCATTATGCAGTATCAGTCTATTCAAATTTTGCACCAAAGTGATACTCATTTTTCAAACACACAGATTACAAAACAAAGAACAGAATCCTAAAAAAGGACAAACAGCAACAACAGAAACACTATGAGGCAACCTTCTTAGGAAGCAAAAATTTCAATCTGAGGACATTCTATGAAGGATTGGAGATGATAAACGACTTCACCAGAAGATCATATTTAAACACAAAAACCAACGGGATAAAGCAGTGTAAAACACAAAATAAATAAATGAATATCAACAAATATAGCAAATCATATCTTTTTTGTTTGTTCGTTTATTTGTTAAAACAATCTTCCTGGGCTGCTAATCATCAAAGCACTACTCTCCATTTCTCTGTCTTGTTCAGGCAAAAATTAGTTTTAAATTAGGTAGATTCATTTTTTGTCCTGATTGATCTCTAACTCTACAGTGAATAGCTGACTTCCTATTGTAATGGAGCCTCTTCCTGATGGCCTTCTACCACTTGCATTTTCATTTCAGTTGGAAATAGCATACGGGTTTCAATGAAAGTAGCACTTTACAACTCAGGACAAAACATCTTGCAAAAAAAGAAATCTTATCTTCCCTTAAATTTTTATGTGAATATATTCCCTTCACTTTCAGAAAGTGATTTTACAGCTAAAATATAACCAAGAGTAAACACAGATGGGTGACAGTTTTTAGTGATGCAGACCTTCCACAATAATAAACTGGGGCCAATTCATGACATGAACATGAACAACTATGGTAATACTACTTTCATTAAAATACACTATTTTTAATCTGTTCCAGCCTGTATCTTACAAAAAAGTGCTAATGAGTGTTTCTATGCATGCACTATTGTATGAAAGACAAACCAGCCTGCTCTTGAGTATGTTTTAAACTTCTGCTAGTTAGGCACATAACACCTTCAATAACAACACAGTACCACATTTACTGTTCCTTCTCTGTACGTTTCAGAAAACTGAATATAATGATTATTTTGTCAAGTTTGGTGCTGTTTGTTCCTTCTTTATTAGAGGGCTATCAGAACCAATAACAATAAAATGCCAACAAAACCCAAACAACAGAATTTCCCATTATGACAAGTATTTCACATTTAAAAACAAAAAAACAGATGGAAAAAAAAAACAAACCAACAATTCCTGCCTTTTATATATCATCATACTGAAAACACCTCCTGACATCACTATCCTGACTAATATTCATAAACAATACCAAAATCATACTGTGTTAAGTACAGCTCAGTAAAGAAGTCAGCACCTTTCTTTATGTGAAAACATTTTAATTTTCCTGTGAAGGGCTTTGTTAGATACAGAGTAGGAATATGTGCTATATAAGCACCTATTTCTGAATAAAATCTACCCTGGCAAGCAAGGAATATTCTAGTGACTCAAAGACAGGAGGGAAAAATCTAGCTGTAACACTATTAGTTGGTTTAAAATATCCCATCTGACCTTTGCATTCTGACTAAAAAAAAACAAACAGTTGTTTGCAAAAACCAGCTCCAGATACAAAATAAAGCATACTAAAATAATGTCATTTCTGTCTGCCTAGATTCTCAGCCTTTGCTTCTGGATCTCATTTGGTCCAAGAACCTTGCCCTCATGATTTAAGGCTTTCACAAATACAGGCCAAACAGGTGGTACACACGTTCATGATTGAAGGAAACACAGAAAAGCCTGCTAGATGTATTTGATTTTGTAATTTGTAATTAATTTGATTTAATTGAATGAATTGATTCAAATTTTGAAAATGATTTTTGAAATTCAAGCAACTATAAAAAAAGCTAAGGGACAGAAGTCCATAGACTTCATTATTGATGAACGAGAGGCTGCATGCCATGCTCACGAAAGTCAGAACCTGTGGAGATGACACACTGTTTCACAGCTGCAACGACAGCATCATTGCTAGGAAAATATTGCTTATAGTGTCCATCTTTCATCAGCACAAGCAGATAGATGTCAGAAGGCTTCAAATCCAGACTATACAGTGAGTGCAGTAGGACAGTCCAGCCAAGGTTGGCAACATGCTCCACAGTCTTCAAACTAGTATGGGGCCTGGCATTATGTTCTAAGAGAAAGGTGATCTTCACTTGACTGACTTTCAAAATTTGAGATTTCAGCTCAGACAGCATTACAGTGTAGCACTTCGAATGGATGGTTTGCCCAGCTTGCAAAAAATCAGAAGGATCACCCCTTTCCTACCCCAAAATGGTGAACATCACTTTTCCTGCTGATGGCTGTGTCTTGAACTTTTTCTTCGATGGAGAATTTCCATGTTGCAACTTTGAATGCAGCTCATAGCAGTGACACCTCATCTCATCACCAGTAATTATGGAATTCAACTATCACCTTCTACCTCATACTGGTTCAAAAGGTTCTGACATACTTCCATACAATTTTCTTTCTGTTCCTGCGTGAGCAGTCATGGGACTCACGTAGCACAAACTTTGCAACATTTCAACATTACCACCATCATTTCCAACACATTTAAGCCAATATTTAGCTTTGTACACAGTTCCCCAGCCATAATAAACCAATCTGCACAGATGAGTTGATCAAGATGCTCTTCATCTCATGATGTGAGAGCTATACATGGCCTTTCCTGAACACAGGTTGTCTTCCACACTGCTGTCACCACTACTTAAACGCACAACCCACCACTTCACTGTGCTCGTATCCACTGTTTGGTCTCCATAAGCATTCAGCATGTGTCAATGAAAGTCAATGGGTGCCATGTTTACCACAAGGAAGAATTCAGTTATGCATCTTTCCTTCATAGACACTTCCATGTTAGATACCATGTTGAGCAACTATCCCTCTGCTGCTATCTGTCACACAGCAACAAAATGCAATAAAATATAAATGGAAACAGTGAACTGCCATGCCTCCAACAACTTCCTCTGATGTTGTGGGCCAACATAATAAAACAGGAAGCATTGCTTCTGGAGCAGGCCTCTTATTAATTTTCATGCAATTCTGCATCTTGTTTATGGTGTTAACTTCTTCTCACAACTACCTAAGAAAGAATTTGGTGTGTGTAGTTAACTGTTTTTCCAAGACATTCTTTGACTTAATTGCAAACATTTCATACAGACTTCGAAGAAGGGGAGATTTGAACAGAAATGCTGAAACTTCTATGATTCCTGCATATTTTCATAGAGATTGAAGAAAGGTGGAGTTTCAGTCATGGGTGAAGAACTTATTTCTATGCCATTGTTTTATATTTTGTTTTATATAGAGGTTCTATGAGACGCATCCTAGAAGTAAGTCAGCCACCTTTTGGAAGCAAAAATACTCATAAACACTGTAGTTCTTCCCCTACATTTTAGTTTTGTATCTGCCCATACATACCATAACCTGGGCAATTTCCTACAGTGCAAATGAGAATGATCCAACATTTTCAACACAAAGATAACCATTCCTTCAAAGGATTGACAGTTCATCACAAACTATCTGGACTCAACTGAGTTATCAGCAAAGATGTTAGGTCCTAAAAGAACTAATTTATATTAGTAGCAGAAATACACCCATTTTGTTTCTTAACTATAGGGCATATGTATTAAGTATCCCACATCTGTTCAGAAGCATTGAGTAAAAAGGCTGCACAAACTTCCATTAAGAAGTTTGCATTAGAAGTGCAGTGGGTTTGGGATAAAACTTGTTTCATCTGACCAGTTTCAAGCTGTTGTATGTCTTAGAGTGAGGCAATCAAGACTTATGAATTGCACACTTTGTATTCAATTATAAGGCAACAAAACCCCTTTTGGGTGACTCTTAGTCTTTATTCAATTACAATGTAATCAAGTTTCTTTCAGATTTAGAATAAAGCAAATGGTAATTTAAAATATATAAAAAATTGAAAGACTATAAATAAAAATGTCATTCTCAGGAACATAAAAAAAAAAAACCCACAAACCTGTCTACTTCTTCTCTCTTCCATTTACTGCAAGTATGCCTTTCGTCATTTCATTGCCTTAAGTGAATGTTATTTAAGTGTGTGTCCTGCTTTTAAATGGAGTTAATTTCCTCAAAGCAGACAGGCACAAGACAGGCAGCTGGCAACCTCTACTTAAAAATTCTAGACTCAAACCCAAGGACTTCAATTTAAAACCTAGTCTGCAGATCCTTTTTATATAAAAATCAACACAACCAAGTTCCTTCTAAATAAAGAATCAAAAAAATTTTACAAGCTGGATTTCATATCTACTAGAAGTGAATCCAAAATGCAATGTCTTCACAAGAGAATTGAAATAAGGCCTTTTGTATCTCCTTTCAGCTTCAGCATTCTCCCGGTGAATTGCTGAACAAAAGCTATTCTCAGGCCTGCTTATTTTAGTTTAGTCTTAGACTAAACTTAGTCTAGCACTACTTCTCTCTCTGGCTATCACATTCCTTTCCCACTCCCACCTCTCTAAATTTCTCTGAATTCTATGGATTTAATTTGCACAGAAGATCAATAATAAAGATGTGACTTAGCTTGTTTGCTTGTTTGTTTTGAATTAATATTAAGTTTGTAAAATCTTCAGAAAAGCATAGATAAAAACTTACTTCTCATTCCAGTCTGTCAGGAAAAAGAAGGATTTTCTAACAGGCATTTTTTTGCAAATCTTCACTTGACATATTGTTTTCCCAGCATATGTTAGTACACAGGAAAAAGAAAAAAGTTTGTACCTGTACAGGAAAAAAAGGGAGAAAAATTAATTACAATGTAATTTTCAGAACAGTAAATTCAGAGTTAACCATTCAGAAACTTACGAAGATCCATTCTTACATGCAAATAGAATTAAAATGACAAATCAGATTTAATGTTTAAATTAAAAAAAAAATAGAGTTCAAGAAAGTGCTTAAGACATGTAATCCTTATTTATTTTTCCCTATAATTCCAATATTATTTATTGTCTAAATGGAAGGTTAGACAAAAGGTGTGAGGTGTTGCAACTTTCTCATCATATAACTTCAGTCGTTAGTGAAACTTCACTCATAATTTTCCCAATCTGTAAGAAAACAATGAACAAAACGAAACAAAACAAAACAAAAAAACCCCACAGGATAATACTTCAGCAAATCTATACATTTATTATAGCAGATGCATAAAAGATATCCGTGTTGGCATTTGTCACATATTTGTCTGACTAGTGTAATTCAGGTCTCCAACTATCTGTTAGATCTGTGTTCTTAATTCATCTTGTAACTTCCAGATCTTCCTATGAAAAACTGCCATGCTCAGCTGTAGACCATGTTCTGTACAGGAATGATGAAAGCAAGTTTAAAGCATTTGCAGACTAACAGTGCCTGGCTTAGCTTTATTTACAAGCATCTTTTCCAGAACATTGTAATAATTGTTATAATTATTGCAGATGCGCCTTTTCTCTTTATTCTTTTTCTTTAACAATCTGTAGTTCCTTTGAGGTATCTATGCAAAGAAAAAAAAAAAACCTCACAAGTGTAGGAAATGCTTGAGCTCTTGAATATGGCATCTTTCCTCTAGCGTCCAAACACTACCAACAATTGCAGTATAGTGAAGGAAATAATAGATTTTAATACAATAAAGTGATTAAGGATTGCTTAATCCCTGATATATCCCTGATTTATATGCCATAAACACTAATCCTAAAAAGATTAATGCTTACACAATGTTAAGTTCAGAGTACTCATATTTCAATACATTATGTTTCTTCATACAATATTTTGCCTACGTATCCTCTCTCCCTATGGATTCAAATGCAGGGAAATCTAGTCTTGTCCCAAAGATAACTTCATATCATTCTGATATAGATAGCAATATGAATTTGAGGGCTGTAGAAACAATCGCAGCAAAACAATGCGAAACAAACACAGCAAAACATTATATCACTGGCATCAAATAGGGAATATCTGATTGGGATCTATATGAGCCAAAACAAAAAAACTGATAAAAGAAACTAGGAAGAAAAATATAGAAAAGAAAGGCAATCGGTTTTACAGTTTATAAGGTCTCCAACTACCTTTTTAAAGACAGTAAGACTGAGATGAGAAATTGTAAGCATGAATATAAAAATTGATAAAGTGCCAATCTAGAAACATGAGCTTTGGAGGGATTTGGTGAGACACTAAAATGATTCTGTAAAACACAACACCCTCCCTTTTATCCTAAATGATTAGAAAAAAAAGACCATTTATCACAAACTTGTATGTATGGAAAAACAATGTGACAAGTTGTAAGAGATGTCAGAATTCTATCGTAGTAGCTTGCCCCAAATATAATGCACCTATTTATTTCCATGGAAACAACAACAGGTTCAAAGAGCACAATAAAGCTACTTGATGGACTTAGTTACAGAGAATGATATTTCAACATAGTCACCACCATTAGCTACTCATTTTTGTGAGCAATGAACAAGAGACATACTACCCATCACCACACTGTGCTCATATCAACTATTCAGTCCCCACAAACATTCAGCAAGTATCAATAAAGTCAGTGGGTGCTATTTTTGTCCACATGGAGGAATTCAGTGACACATCTTTGCATCATACATACTCCAATGTCTGATTGCCCCTCTGCTGCCACCTGACACACAACAACAAAATGTAGCAGAATATTGGTGAGAAAGTTCAGCCTCTACTGCCATACCACCAACATCTACCTCTGATGTTGCGGGCTAACAAAAAAAAATAGTAAGCATTATTTTTGGAGCACTTAAATTCATACTCTCTCTATATATATATGGAAAACGAAGTGCTGGGACAAAGCCAGCATACAATCATGCAATGTGGAAAATAAGGAGGAGGAATGCGGCTATGAATGAAGTTATTAAAAGTATCCGAGGAAAGTAGGCGAAATGGACTGCAGTCTACGTTAAGAAATTCATGTTACAAGTATTAGAAAGATTGGAAGAGAACGTTAAGGAGGAAGAGAGATCCTCATTTTCACATGCTTGAACATAGTGTTCAAGTCATCAGTGGCATTTTAGGCCATATGTAATTTCACATTTCACTGGTAAAACAAAATGCAGTGGGAATGGTGTAACCATCTGCAATATCAGGATGGTGATTATAGTTTTCCATTTATTACCTCAACTAATGTAAATCTCTCAGATTTTTATTTAATTGCTAATTACAGTTAATGTTGTATAGTACACTTTCTTGTTCACAGTCTAATGCAAATGATCCCATTGCTTTTTAATCGGTCATTAGGAAATCAAGGTGGAGGGGGAGCAAAGGGAAAGTAATAACAAACCACTTATAGAATAGCATTTTCACTCATAAAAATAATAATACCAGACTGCACTGGAGGGGTAAAAAGAGAACACCAGTTTTACAGTGGAAAAGCATCTAATTGAAGAGACAACTTATTTGAAAAAAACAAACAAAACAAAAAAGTGCAGAAGAAAATACGTCAATCAGCTTTTTATTAAAGTTGTCTTTTTTCTTTCCTCTGCTAGATGAAATACATGGTATACTTTGACCCATAAACTGTGCTGATTTTTACCACAATAGGGCTTGTCAGTGCATATGCCTAGCCAAGTAATGTGGTTTGAATATACAAAGAGCAAAAATTACTGATAAAGCCTCGTTCAGATTGGGTTTAAGCAAGCATCCCTCTGATTTACTTGGTAACACTTCTACTCATTTGTACTGTGAAGGCTATAGAAGGCTCCAATCCAAACTCTTGGCATGAAGTGCAAACACTTTTCTCTGCCTCTCTGCGCAAGTCAGACACACAAATGTTTGTATGTCATACCCATCAAGTTCAACACTACAACCTTGCTTGTTACCATATGTCCATATTGGTTGGGGTAACCAGCTAAGACCTCTTTGATTCTCCTGAACGAAACATGGAAGACTTCTGATCAGATTACATAAGTGCTCTTTATGCTATAAAAATGGTGGAGATGCACTCACCCAGCCTCTAACATTAATACTGAAGTATTGCCAAAGCAACAGAAGTTAGCTAGCACCTATGAAAAATATGTGATTGTGAGAGATGAGGCACCACCCATCTTGTGAACTGTTGCTGGATTCTTTCCCACCTGTTCACCCAGGCTTCAGGAATGTTATGAGCAGCATAAACAGTGAAGCTGAGCTGGGAATCAAGGCTGATGTCTGCATGTGAAGAGCTTCTAGGTATGTTGGCAACCTGGAAATCCATATCAAAGCTGCTACTGTACATATGGATGAGATGAGAGATGGCCATGGAGAGCTCTGTCACAGCAGCTTCCATTAATGCTAAGAGGAGAGAAAGAAATAAATAAAGGTTAGAAATAGGTCACTTGTGATAAAGCATGTTTATCTTAAACCATCAGTTATGGCTTTGAAATGCTTCCTAATAAAATTTAATTTAAATGACATAACCTACCAACTGAAGCCAATTAGCCATCTGTGCTTCTGAAACCAGCCTTAGCTCATTTCTGGTGTATCATTAGCAGTCTTTCATTACAGTGCCTTCAAATTAAGGCATTTTCGAGTAAGCCTTTTAAACTACAGCAAGTTAGCGTGTGCTTCAGATACATCATTTTAGTCTGTTAATTTTTGCACTGGAAAGATTTATATTCTGTAAGCGTCTTGTAATTTCTGCAGCTACATAGCTACTTAGTTCAAAGGAAATGGCAATGTTGCAGTAGAAAGGAGCAAAGGCACTGGTTAGCTTTTAAGACTATAAAGCTATTGCAAATATAGATAAACAACTCATAAAAATATACATATAATAGCAGCCACAATCAGATATAGCATTCAGATGGTCATGTATTGGTCAAAACATTCCACAGTGATAGACACTGAAAGATGTATCTACACAGATACATCAAATGCAGGCTGTACCCTCATTTATATTTCACTTTTATTTATGTTATTTCCTTTGGCATGAGTCTGCGGTGCTCTTTTTCTGCAGTTACTGGCTTTTATCCATCTTCCCTCTCTGCATTTTTGGAGCAGCTAGGGATTATCTGATTGCCATTGTAAATTAAAATCCCCAGTCCTGGCAGCCTCCATCAAGCGAAGAGAGCTGGTATAAGCACTCTTATTTCTCGGACAAGGGACAGTTTGGAGAAGAAAGTGCCAGAGAACTTTGTACCGTTCCAGCATCAAGATGATTTGTCTTCCAAAAGAAATATCCAAAATTCTCCTTCCCCCCTCCCTATATCTTCCAGGCTTTTACATGATCAAGGACATACTCTCATCACCTTATGCCACAGTTCCCAACGTATGTTTGGCTACTGCACTCAATAACCATTTATTAGTCATGCATCTATTAAATTTTTTTCCAAAGAACAGAAAGTCTGTGACTAGCTTGCATTCACCTTTAACACATGGGATAGCTGAAAGCATCCTGACCAACAGATACAGATATGATTCACTGGACTTAGCTCAGTTTGTCATAAAAGTGACTTCAAACATATTCCTAGTCTGGAACTTCTTTCACACCTTTAAACTAGCAAATATTTCAGATTACTGAGTCACAAAATACATGGAAAACTCTACAAAGGAATTTATATATATGTGAAAGAGTGGTAATGTACTGGCAGAGGCTGCCCAGGGAGGTGGTGCTCCACACATGTGAGCAGAATAATTTCTAAAGATTAATCAATTAAGACCGATTAAGAAAACTCAGTCCTTTTACTTAGTATGTACTTCTGTGGCTAGTATATCTTCCTTATTGTCCTTTTAATTCCTCTCTTCACTATTTTCTCCATTCACCATCTTTTTCTATAAGGGTTCTAAATAAATCTTCAGCTCAAATGCGTTTTCCCTTGGATTGCATTTTATTCTTATACCCAGCTCTCTTGGATGTGCAGGGAGTGAGCACCTTTCAAATTAAACGTTTAACCTGCACTGAATTATTTTACATTCCAATGAATTACTGATAGTCATACATATAAAATATTCTTAAGAGGTCCAGAAAAGAATGTCAGCAGACTGCCACAAAACTGGGGGAGACAAAAAAAAATAGTAATATATATATATATTTCCTCAATTATTTGTAACATTATTTATTCATATCAGTGGTAAGGTGAAAAGGTTTCCTGGGTATCAAAGACCTGCCCACCCTAAAATACCTACATGGCTAGATGAGACAGAAAGCCTTCAGTCAGCTACAGGCAGTGTCTGTGAGACTCCTTATGAAGTAAACTGGGAAATTTATTTTCTTTCTTTCTCCTGTTTTTTCCTCTATCTCTTTCAATTCATGAAATTTCAGCATTATTTATCTAATTTATAGGAGATCCAGCATGATTCTTCTCACAAATAAAGCTCGTCAGGCATAAGCAAATGATCAAGTATGACCTGGCCTGCAGCTATCGTATTTTTTCCTACGTGTGTCTTCTGTGGCTTCTTTGCTACAGTCACCCCTCCCCCCCTCCTCTCTCTTCACTCATTAAGCCCGGTGGCAATTAAGCAAATTAGAGACAAACACCTTGGTGAGTCTGTAGGTGTCCATTTCGCAGAAGAGATGTTCAGCAGCTTTTCACGGCAAAGAACTGAAGTCAGAGAACTTAACTGCTTTTATGATTAATAAATTTTAGATGAGAAGGGTCTATGGTGTTTTCACTGACATACCTTGCAAAGGCCATAGACTTCCCATAGTGGTTCCACAGCTTTAGCTATGCCAGAGTTTATTTTCTAGGAAGTATCCCGCACATAGTACTTAGGAGAATGATGAATACAACACATCCTGAAATGAACTGAGATTTATAATCTCAACAACTCAATTCTCAATTTATTTCTGGTTTAGAATTATTTGGCATCACCTTCGCTGTGGTGATTTCTCTCTCATTTTCTCCACTGAGGAAGTGAGACGAGAACACGAGAAGTGACTTTTATTCATAGTTGCGCGATATGTTTGTTTCTGACATGCTCTTCTCAAAAGAAATTTAAATTTTCCTGCAGTCCTAGTATCCAAAACGTTTCTACGACTATATCCTTTATAAGGCATTGTTAGCTGTTATCTATTTTTTTGGAGGACTGGGGAGGTTTAGTTATATGGAAACTGTGTTAAACAAACTTTAACCACAGTTGCCAGGTATGTTTGCTTATGACATATGCTCCTTGTACGTGAAGTCTGAAGGAATGGATTTCGCCCTTGAGAAAAAGAACAACCCACGCCATCCCTGACAGTGTTAATGAATATGCTTGCATGTGAATTCTGCTCCTTCAGATTGTAAGGAGCAAAACTGCTTATTCCTTACAGAAAACCACATAATTTCTTCTCAATCCAGTATTACAATTCACATATTATTTCAGTATCAGATCTTCGAACAGAGTAGGCAATTTGCTAGCAGATGACATCAATTTAATACATATCAAACATGCTCTTTCTGATTCCATACACACATTTTCTCAAGGTAAAACATGGTTGAAAAGCATTCAGATGCAAGTCTTAAGATTCCTGTGGCACCTTAAAACTATTTTGGAAAACATGAGCTTGATAATACTCTTTCTTACTTATTTTTAGAGAGAGGAAAAATATTAAGATCATAAATTCTGCTTTGGTCTCCCTCTCTCTCCCTCCTACCCCACTGCCAATACACCCTCAAAGTTTAGATAAGGTGCTAAGCAATGTTAATTAGACCATCATCACAATAAGTAAAAAGCAAAACTGAAAGGATTGTAAAGCAAAAATCTATCAGATGCAGTTTCCAAGCACCAATATATTTGTTGTTGTTTCCTCCTATTAGCTGAAGAATCCACTGAATTATCTCTTGAAATAAATTTAAAAATTTTCTGCTGTCCTTGTAACCAAAACATTTCTAGAACTGGATCTTTTATAAAGCCTTGTTAACTTGGATCTTTTTTTTTTTTTTTTTTTTTTTTTTAGGACTGGGGGGATTTAGTTATATGAAAATTGGTTTTAATTAAATAAACCTGAGTAAATAACATCTTGACTCTCAGAAATACATATAAAGATGTAACATAGCAACAACTTAGAGGCAAAGAGCCATACTCAAATGAAAAATAAATTAAAAAAAGCAACGTAAAAGAGACGTACAAAGAGGAAATACAATCAAAAAAACTCTTGACGTTTTTCTGTATTCTGAAACAAAAGGTGATTTTTCCAAACAAAAACAAGTATAGAATAGCTCTGTCCCAGGGAAAGAAAGAAGTATTTTCAATTTTTTCTAGGAAAACTCTGCCAAAACCTCCCATTTCCCCCTTCCTCCTTTCATTTTTAGTTTTTATTTTTTGAAACTTTCTGTAGTAAATATTTTTATGACTAGGTTTAGAAGAAACTATCAAATCCAAAGTACCATCAGTGAACCTTTACACTCTTAAATGTAACGACAGTTTAATTTCATTAGATGTATTGTCATCCTGGTATCTGTTTTCTGCATTCTCTCAAAAAGATAAAAACTCCATTCTGTTCGGATAGGAAAAGCTGCTGATGCAACAGCATCAGCTCATGGTGCATACTGGACTTTCTGGGATGGGTCCCAGAGAACTACGGATCAAGTTCCAAAAGCTGCTTATTGTGTCTGATCTCATAAAATCCCTGCCTCAAGTCACAAGGCTGTAGACATTGTACAAATGTTCATTCATCAACTTTTCAGAAAGGCACACCGACTGTAGCTCTGCACTAGTTTGTAGCCTGCTTTTTTTCATATTCTAAACTGCAGCAAGCCAGAATGCTAAATCTCTATTAACTTGAATAGATTCATTTATTTTTTGAGAAAATTTCATACTGCATAAAGGTCAGAATTTCTAAAAATGCCTATCTTTTCTCAAATTTAAGAAGAAAGGAAAAATAACACGTGGAATGCTGAAAAATTAATATGATTTTCTAAGGACTTCACGCAAAGGGAACAGAACAAGATACAGACTTAGATGTAACATGGACGAGTACTGCTCTGTTCACAGCTATGGAATAATTTGGTCTATAGAGATAACATTGTTAACAGAGTCAGTTATTGCAAGACTAAATGAAGGACTGAGATTTTGAATATAATCTTTGATCTGCATATTCCATGGTGAATGACCAATATTAAACCTCTGTTAATCCTTTTTATTGGCGGGGGGGAGAGGAGGAAAATTGGGAAGAATTATTGGAGTAATTGCTTGAGTAAACTGAGTTTGATACCTTTTTCTTGAAGATAAATATAAATACAGAAAAGAGACAGAAAAGAAGAGCACAAATGGGAATTGCAGTCTGTCCTCTCTTCAACTGCCAGTGCTGACTTTATTTTCAATTGTGCTGCTAGAAATAGAAGAACACATACTCTTACACTTCTCCAAGATCTGGAAAAATGATTTTAATTTACTTTTTTACTAAGATGATTTTACTTTACTTTTACATCATGGGCAAATTTTTTCCATCTATGCAAAGCTAGCCAATTAAACATAATGAAGTAAAAGAGGGCTGGGGCTAATGGGGTGGAAAAGGAAACACAGAGGTACTTTTAGCAGGAATGCGCGGCTCACCTTCCAGGTAGTTTTTATTCTAGCCTCAGAGTGTGAAAATACAACTTAGGCTCAGCCTCCCTATATTGGTGGTTAGGAGAGACCATGGAATTCTCATGAAGGTGAAGGATTGAGGAAAGCTCATAATCCCAAAATGAACAGATGCTTAGAATGCTTTTATTCACTTCCTGTGGGTGACACTGAGGCTCCATTAGATCAGTTTACTCTTGTATTTTGTTTTAATCAGATACAACCTTAACACAAGCTTTTATGCTACTGTAGACTTTTCAGTTTAAACTTGTTGGCCTACCTTTAGATATTTTGCTGGCTTTTAGAAGTTTAGTTATGAAGTCTAAATGTAATACACACACTGTGTTAATGTATACATGAAATGGATATCAGTGCATTTAATTGAATTTCGATCACCCCGGACAACTATGAATGCAGGCTTCTCCACAGAATTACTAATGGTCTGGAAAATTCTGACTTGCAATCAAGTTGCACTTTCTAAAATTATATTACCAAACGGATCCTGAAATTGTTATGAAATTAGGATGTGCCAAGAACAAATGGAATTATCAGTCTTCACAGTTAAAGGTTTCCTGGCATAAGTAAATAGATGCAGAGAGCTGCTGATTCAGTGAAGCTCAACTTTGAAAATATCTTTAAGCAGAGGAATGTTTTAAATCCTTTCCAGAGAGGTTTTCTGAATACTTTGTGATTGCCAAGCTGTTGATTAGTAACTATTAATTACTTTTTGTATTCAAGACATTTTTGCCATTAATAGTGTTTAAATGGAATAAATGGCTGTCTCCAAGGGAGAAGAATCCTACTAACACCTTACCATCTAGTTCTTCCCTTCTGCACCTGGGTCTCCTAGATGCTTAGCTTTTCCTGGCAGCTTACAAATATAATCTTTGTTTGCTGTTCATGAAATTGAATAATGGTGAAACAACAAGCTTGGCATTTGGAGCCCTGCATTTAAATCACATCTGTGTTTGAAAGGCTGCTGCAATCTTCGTGGTTGGTTCACCTATTTGCCTCTCTGAGCACAGTGCAACCAGAGTAGCTGTAAGGGGGGGAGGAACAAGACTTAGATCTCAAATGGCCACCTTTTTCATCAATCAAAATAGACAGGCCTCCATAACACAGTGTGCGATGGCTCACCCCAAAATTTGGATGGCAGCTCCTTCGAGAGCATTGGCATACTTCTGAGAGTACAGGTTGCAAGCCACAGAGAGGTAGAGAAGGACCTGAGCCCTATAGGTAGCTATCAGCCCAAGAAACCTTACAGACACGACAGAACAGACTCCTGCTTGTCCCTCAGCCTGTGCTGTGCAGTAATGCTAACAGGAGCAGGGCAGCAATGCTAAGCTGATTTTATCTGAGGGATTAAATAAAGGAGAGTCTATGATTTTGTCCATTACTGCTAATTAGTCTATTCTTCTTACGACAGTATATAATTCCTAACAACACACTGCTCACATAACAATGAAGAACTAAAGCCTAAGAAGGGAGAAAGGAAAATTATTGGAATTGAGGATAAAAGCTACACAAAAATATTTTTTCAGGTTTTCAGGAAGTTCCTTATTTTTCCTTCTCTCTACAGAAAACGTCGGGATTAAGAACAGCTACTAACAATAGCAGTAATATTGCTACTATGACCACCAATAACTACATGTTCTTTCATCACACCTCATTCTGCATATCTGAATCTTAATAATAGTTTGGGGAAATGCTGGTTTATGTATATTTTTATATCACTATTTTATTTATTATTTATTATTATTATTATTATTATTTTAGTATTTTTATTTAGCATAATTATCTTATAAACAAATATGTAAACATCTGCAATGTGCCAACTGAGACAGGTCATTAATAAAATGAATTACATGAAAATGAATAAAGAAATGAACAGCAAAACGTGTTTTCTTATGACATAACTTGAATTAACATTTAAAAAAAAAAAAAAAAAAGCTTTACCTTTACCTTGTGCATCCACACATTGAAGTGAATCCTAGAAAAATAAAACCCAAGGGGAAAAAGTCATCAGTTACTTCAGAAAATATCAGATAGCAGTTAAAATGGTGCTAAGAGTAGTACTTGTGGAAAATAAATCTGTTTTGGATGAGAACAGGAAAGGACGTGATGAGGAGAGTGGTTATGACTTGAATGCAGGGCCCACTTTCTGGCTCTTTCACCTTCCTGCTCTAGCGGCCCAGGCAAGGCAATCAGAACCTGATTTCTAGCAGTATGTAAACATGCCAAGACACAAAGAAGCTCTTAATCAGCATTTGGATGCACAAATATTTTCAACCTTTGTACAGATATAGCAGAGAGAAGAAAAGCTCAATTTCTTTGCACACCTCATATATTCATACATGAACCATGACACTTGTATACATCCAGTCAAGGCTCCAGCCATCTCTCCAACCTGAGGAGCACCAATTCCCTGGTTTCTAACCATGGCTTTTGATGCCTAACATCCTGGGCAGTATCTGGATTCTCACTTCAGGCACCCCAGTGTTGTTGATGGGAACTGCTAAGTGCTTATATTCTCTGAAAGGTTGGGCCAGTTATTTGACCTGAAAGGACAAGGCCAAAGCTTTTTTTTAAAAAAAGTTGTTCTACTAAATCCTCTAACTGACATCAGTCAGACTTTGGTCTGGGTTTCTAGGACACTGAATAAAATTATGTATCACTACAGTACATATGCTTTTCACTTCACACAGGAAGATCTGCCATCACCACATGGTCCCTGATACCAACCTGGCTTCAATTGAAATCTTCCCCTGCTCCATTTTGTCTGTCTCTTACATCAGATTTACATTTACCGAGCTGACATAGAAATACATAACAAAATTGTGACTCTCAGTTAGAGAGGCTGTCAAGCTAATTCAACACTTCAGTATGCTCAGAGTATGCACTCTGTTTTAATACATGTCCTCGTAGGATTTATTATCTTTTATAGTTATTAATCCTTCTGCAACCAGGTGAGAATGCTACACGTTAGTACACATGCATTCAGCGAGAGGCTTCTTAAAAATGGCAGTGCACACAGAAGTGGCATACGAAACACAACGCTAGATGTTCATCCTCCCTTGGGTACCAATCTCGGAGTTGCCAGCATTTGTCTTGCAATTATGAGGAGCAGTCAAATGCCTACTTGAGGGAAAAAAAAAGCAACATGCAGGTTGACAAATATGTTTTCACAGTCTTTATATGCAGCAAGACAAGTGGGAATGGAGACCTTCGTTCAATTTTTTCAAATTTTGGAAAGTAAACGACCTTTGGAACACTGCTTATAATTTCAACACTGTGTAGCCCATTTAATATATAGTGGATTAGTGCCGGTTCTGGCAGGATTTCATCTTGTAGGACTTTTTGTGAGCTGCTATAAGAAAGGAAGAAAAAGAAGAAATGAAAAACATTAATTGTACAGCAGGCCTAAAATCCCAGGGAAGGGTGGTTAGAGACTGAATGAATCACATTTATAAAGAGACACAATCAGTCAAGAAGAAACTATCACTGATGCCAGTTGCTTTCATAATCTGCTAGCCACACTGAAGGAATTCACAGTACTGTAGGGAGGAGATAAAGGATGCACAGACGATGATTTGAAGAAAGTTTATGGTTTTTGGTTGTTCTTCTGTTATTGTTTTACCATAAAATGGCAATTAAATAGAACCACAGAATATTTTTTTTTTTCTTTAAGTAACAAGCCCAAATGTACAGATATGTACACAAATGTGTACTGCATCCTATGTAATTTACATTGGAAGGAGTGAGCAGTAGCTTCCCTGAGGCCATATGTGTACATGGAGCTTGCCAAAAGAAAGTGTAAAAAGGTGTTCCACACAAAACCACATCTTACATTACACTAAAGTATCAAGAAGCCATGGTGAAAAAGCAATTAGAACTTCTCTATGGCATTTCACTCTTACCCAGTATGTAACAACGCATCATTGAGATCTGATAGGGAGCCTGAAAAATTTCATTGTTGTTGCCTTTCAAGTTAATTGCTTGCCTGAATAAAAGGGAGATCTTTGTATAGTTAAGTACCTTTCCACTCTTCTAACCTAACAAAAAGTCTTGGGGATGCTGTGCTGATGAGCATAATGGAAACACAAAGAAGACTGACAGAATAGGCAAATACTGCAGGATTTAATCATTTCACTCAGTACTCAGAATTCACTTAAAATGTCCCTACACTTCAGTTTGAGATTGACTTGAACAGCAACTGTAGGAGCTGGTACTCCATCAAGCATCCAGCCTCCGACTGCTAATTCTAGCTATATATTTTGATACAGAAAAGAGAGCAGGTTTATTGTCTTTGTATAAGTATTGATAAACATAAATAAAATCGGATTAGTTATATTTATATATTACTCTATATGTAACATAATTTCATATATATATATATAAAGTAGTTTCATATAAAGTGTAATCTTTATTTTATAAATTGGAGTGTTGTTTCAGTGATAGAACATGCAGAAATGTATTTTACTGCTTTTTATGACATTTATAGTTCAGTGGCTGCTGAACGAGATGAAGATTTTCATAAAATCAAACCTAAACATTTTCATAGATTGTCAAAGTCTAATAGACTGCCCTAGCACTTATTTCTCAAAGAAATAAGAAGCATATAGCAGCAAGTGTTTGCTGGTTCAGGAATAGTTCAACTCTCCCCCCTCTCTCCCACCCCCCCTCCAATTTATTTGAAGTAAGCTGTTAGTCAGGTCTGCTTCACCAGGTAAGGGTCTAGTGAGAGAGGGATTTCAGTCAAGGTCATAGGCAGCCTTTACAGGAAGGTTTCAAGGGACAGACAAAAAGTTCATCTAGCCAAGGCTGAAAGGAAATGTTAAAAGAACAAAAAACTCAACAACTTTAAACTATATTTCTCTTATTAAAAAAAAAAAAAAGTAACCATCTAGTCTATTCTCCATTTGAACTGTGAAGATAAGCAGCCCCTCATAGGGCTATTAGGATAGAAAAATACTTTAAGACTGGTAATAAAATATTCAACCAGTACAGTGTTTTTAACATTCAAAATATGGTATTCAGGAGCAGTATCATTTCTCTCCTTACAGATGAGCAAACACAACCATTATCATCATCACCACTGCTTATCAGTATCATCCTCTGGAGATTTCAGACAGGACTTGCAGTGTACTATGCTGGAGACTGTATATATAGATAAGGAAAAGCATTCCTTGCTCTGAAAAGCTCGTAATTTAAATAGATAAGACAGAAAAAGAAAATAATATTAATCCCTATGTGACAGGAAGTATATGGAAGTTGGTTCTGAAGAACCTGGATTACTGCTGTACAGACTGTCCGTACAGCAGAGAAGGAAATTTCCCAGCGTTAGATATATGCTGGGAACCATGCTTTTAAAATCATTTTATTTATTTATTTATTTACTGTTTGGAATTCAGAGAAGATGGGATTGAAAGCAGACTCAAGGATACTCAGTAAACATAAACCAGCCATATCAGGCAGTTTACATGTTGGGTTCACAGAGCTGGCCTGAATAAACAAAGAGAAAATACACAAAAAGAAAACACGCTAGAAACAATTTCCATTCATTCCAAAACAAGGCTTTTAACAAATTAGTGCCAGTACTTCCAATATTTTATTTCTGCTCTGATTCCTTCCTAAAAGAGACTGTCTTCTGTTACTTTCCACTCTGTTTACAGAACCAAGCTCTTTATCCATCTTTTAAGAAAGATTCTGGTTTACAAAATACTTTTCTCAAGGGGTAGATGCTGATCTTCTTGACATCTTGCAGGACAGCCTGAGGTCTAACTGAAAGGCAGAATATGTGAAGCCCCCTGTTATTTTTTATCTTTTTTTCTAATTTGATCACAAAAAGAACTCTTCTTTAATTTCCATTTAAATCATACCAGATAAAATGTGCACTGTAATAAACCTGTTTATGTTGGCAATTAAACCTGTTTATGTTGGCAATTACTGAGAATAGAGATTTCTAATAGCCGATGCTGAAATAGACATGAAAAGATTTAGGATACTGTGCAAACAAGATTTACAGTGAAACATAATCTAGAAAGAAAAGCAAAAGAAGACACTTAATCCACAGATTATTTCCTTGGGTCGAAACTGGAAGTTACTACCTCACTCTACCTCTACTGCAACATGTAAGAGGAATGAACAGGCTAAAAATATAGAGATTTAAGAGATTTTATAAGCAATACTCAAGTCACTTAAAATGGCAGTCTTCTTACCTCTCAGTAAGTGGTTTGCCCCTGTAAAATGATGAGCATTATAAGGGTTTGAACCTGTCGAGTGTAAGTATATTTGGATGACAAAATATAATTAATTTGCTATATGTTCGCTCTGATGACATGAGAAATGTTAGAAAAATAATTGTTAGCTTTCCCCAGACTTAGGTTTGGGACCTCAAACTGCCTATCACACATAATTAAATTATTTCTTTTATGCAGCTAAGCATCTTTAATTAACATTCATTAGTTAACCCAGCTAACACTAGTTAGCCTGTCATTTACTTTTCCAGGTATTTTTACACATAGCCATAGGCTAAAAAATCTATAAAGAAAAAGAACAACAGCTTTGTAAGAAGGCAGTGGCCTGAGAAAGCAAGCATCTTGCTCAACAGAGCATATATTTCTCAATGATATTTGCTGTGAGAAAGAATGATAAGAAATAGACCAGAGTAGGAAAGAAAAAAAAAAATCCTTTACGTCTTATTAAAACTGTTAGAAAAATGTTTGAAGAGGAATGTCATTAGGGTGGAAAAGAATTAACATGACTTAAGGTTACACCAGACTAAATCCAGGTGATTAATAGCTTGATTTTCAAATTTGCTGAGCATTGTATTTCCAAGTTGCTGACTTCAAATGAATTTTGGGTACTCAGAGTTTCTGTAAATGAGGTCCTCAGTGACTTTTCCGGGTCACCCCAAAGAAGCTGATGACAAAGCTGAGAACAGATACTACTCTCCAAAGCCCCAGTTCATAATTCTACAGTAACCCCAGGAGACAAAACTTCAGTGTTTTAAGAAAGACCATTATGTCTAAAATCAGCACTATGTTATGTTGGTCCTTCTCTGTATAAATAGTACAGACATTTCCACCTAAAAAACTCATAATTTAAAGACATTTTACAGAAGGAATGCTAACTACACGAAACTGGAGTTTCATGAAACTATGTACCATGATTTGGTACATAGATTATGCAGCAAAACAGATATCTATATGTTTGTTGGGAATAAGTAAGAACAACTATAGGAGCATATCAGTTACAGTCAAACACAGGACAAATACTCTGTTGCTCCTCTGTCATACAAAGTTCAATTTTCTCTATTTTATAATGCCTCTTCCTAATACTTGTCAGATTGAAGCAAGACAGTAGAACAGCCTTGGTCAATCAGAAAATTCATGACACTTATTCAAGCTCCACTTTTATAGAAAAAATTGGACATCAGCTTCTCAAGACAGTCTTAGAAAGACGTCAGTGCATTTTTACCTGTGATTTCACCAACGGCACCGCATGGAGTTTCTTGACTGCATTGGTAATTTCTCTCGTTTCCACGAAGCAGAGGACACTGCAGATTGCTTTAGCTACTTCAATCACATTATCAACTTTATGTGGCTGATAGCAGAAAAAGAAAAGAAAAAATGAACAGCATTAATCTGGCTATGTTTAAATTGTCAGTGATCAATAGTTCTCTAAGAAGACCAATTGTCTTTCACAAAACGTACCTTGTGGAAAACTGAGAAATTTGGCATCTAGGACTGATCTGGAGGCAAAATTATTGTTTGTCTGAACTTCATGATTGTAGAAGCATTCTAAAGAAACTTCTAAGAAAACTTGAACCCAAATGATGCACAAACTTCCTGATATTTTTATGATACTGTGATTTTATCCCCATTATTGTCTCGTACCCGTCTCTGTGAGAGACAGCAGAGATCTATGTTCCTTCTAAAAATAGAGGCTGAGTGGGAAGCTGAACAGTTTGACACCTTTGGACTGAGCAGTTCTGTAACTGGCTTTTCTGTGAAACATATAGAGATCAAACTACTAAATATTATTAATAAATACAGATATGTACATATTGTTACATTTAAAAAATCCCTACAGGAATAATATCAGAAGTACACTGGGGAATTTTTAAACAAATCTGAATCGTAAAAAAAAAGAAAATGCCATCTTAATAAGTATCAAGTACCCTATGTTCAGGAAAATAAACAAAAAATTAATGTGTTTACTGAACAGTTATATGACTTCCTTAAATTTTGGAATACATTCTCTGAAAAAGCAGATGTTTTTCTATAAAATATTCTCCATGTTTCCATACTGATAAACATTCTTTTCAGTTAGCTACAGCATGTCAAAGTCCTGATAAAGCCATTTCTCTAACTCAGCCATTTCATGCTTGAAAAGGGGAAGCTGTACCAATATAAATTTGGTTTTCAAGCTTAAGTTCTATATCCAGACTGTAATGAGAAGGTTAGAACCTGTCATTAATACAAATATAAAAAATATTGAGGCTATTAACCCCATATTTAACTGCGCTGGGCAGAAATAAAGCATGAATGAATTACATAAATTATCTTGCAATATTTAGTGGTCAGAATTCTTTTAAATATAAGGTTGGTGTGTTGGTTGAGTATAGGTGACATTTCTGAAACAAAATATTATTTTTTTTACCATATTTTTCAAAAAAAATCCATACCTCAGCATAATGAATTAAAACTGATTTCTTTCCAGTCTAAACCCTCAAAATCCAGTTGGCACATCAATCAGAAACTCAGATCATGGAAGTATTTGGTTTCTTCTGAGGTTTAAATTTTGCGTGAAATATTATAGCTAAGATTTCCTTTAAGGATATAACATTCAACTGGCAGCCCACAGTACTCTTTTTTAACTCTTATGAGTTTTTCTGCCTAAACCTAACTTTGCAAACAATTTCAAGCAATATATACATCTCTCAAGGATGCAGACAGTTGCCTGGGAGTTTGCAAAATCAAGGACAAATATTGCAGATACACAGTGTGTTATATCTGCACTAATTTCAAATATTATACTGCCAACCCAAATGATAGTCATTTCATTTACAGATTCCTTGACCCTTAGAAACAGTCACCTGTGATATTTTAAATTTGTAACATTTTCTTCTTAATCTCAAAACAAGTTTTCTTAAGAGAATTTATATTCTTCTGAAGTCAGTTTGAATAGCCTTAATTAAAAGTTCTCTTTAATCACATTTGCAGCAGATTAATAATTAGATACCTTTCACAAAGAAGGTAATGCTTTTTTGGTATAACAGGCTGAGAACAAATACCTCATTTTGCAAAACATGCTCCACTTCACCTCTATATTTCCTTAGAGCTGCGACAAGGTTCTGTCTGGAAATAAGAAAAAAGAAAATAACACAAAATTAATAGCAATTGGATTAAAAGATATTTTTTTTTCACCCTCTACATTTTAAAAGTCAAAAATAGCTTAACTGACAGTGATTTTTTGTTGATACAGAATAAGGACAAGTATTTAAGTAGATGTCAAGTAGTCTTGAGCCTGGTTCTCTGTGGTTGTGGTGGACATTTGCCAGGGTATAGATGTAAAAGTTCTCCTTTACAAAGAGGGCGTATGTTTCATAGTGAAAGAACTCTCAGAGTGATTTGCTATTTAAGTGTCTACCTAACTCCAAATTCCATTTATTTCTACAAGGTTAAGCATGTGCTTAAATGTTACCTTGAAAGACGAACTTAATTATATGCTATTATGCCTCGCTTCTCAATCACTTCAGTCTGTAAAGCTGCAGAGTATCAGGACAAAACATCTGCAAAACACCTGGAGAAACACTACATTTCAAAAGCCTATACTAAGTAAGAAGTATAAAAATGTGTACTATAAAAAGGGCATGATAGTTACAGAATTCGTTAAACCTTATTTGCTTACAGTACTTAAGTTTACGTGCTCAAAATGTTTCACCAGCTGCATTTTCCATGCTATTACCACAGCCATGAATTTATTTTACACTGTCATTCAATCTAGTTCTGAAAACTGGTTTAACTCATATCAGTTCTGTAGGGTGACATCTGCAGCATGGTAGCCCCATGCCTCTGTCAAGCTACAGAAGTTACTACCAAGTCTGTATGAGCAGACTGCTGGGCCTCAAGCAAAGCTTCAATAAAATCTTTAGGGGTATGAATAAGAATGCAGATCTTTCTGCAGGACTGATGCTTTAGCTGTAAATCTTGCCATTTTAGAACTACCCATTCTAATTGCTGTCCACAAAAGATAAACAGAATTTTTCTTTCTAAGGAGCACTTGCGTCATTTTCTGTTTCTAATCACACCATGTTTTAAACAATGCAGTTCTAGTAGCTGTTTAAAATGATGTCTATGGGATCATCATGGCCAAAGTTACTGCACTGAGGAATGCACCTTCCTTTTCCCTTGACAGCTACCTCCAACTCTTCCTCTGTAGGGTGAGGTCTTCAGAAAATGGTAGGGAAACCTCAATTCACACTTCACATCCTGCCTCACCTATTCATTGGAAAAAGACTCCTTATTGACTCGATGGCACATGTGTAGTAGATTAAATACATGCATGTACTCATAGAAATGTAGAAACTTACGTTTATTTTCTTTCTAAATGATAAAAGATAACATTTATTTATATTGAGGTGCTACTTTCTCCCTGTCATTTTCACTCCTCTTTTAGTTCCAACTGTTTTTATGTTTGATGATTCTCTGTCATCGTAACACTTAGAGGGAATTTCCCACCCTTTGCAGACTGGTGTCTGAAATTATTTGATTACTTCAGAGCAAACATTACAGTTTGTAGAGGAATTGTGCATGTCCTTATGCATCTAAGTTGCTCAAAATGAGCTATGAGAGATTAGAATTGCAACCATGGCTTAAAGTATAGGTAGCATAGTATGTTGTTTGAGTTTCATTATATATTGTATTGCAAGAGGAGGAAAGATGAGGACATTCTACTGAAATCATCACGTACAGCACAAAAATTTCAGGTAGGCCTCCTCTGCACTAATACCAGAGTGCATTTCCCTGTAGATGCCTACTGTTTACATCCTCCTACAGATGGTTTTGCCTTTCCAGCTTTTTATTTGCAATCTGCAGTAGTCTTATCTAGCCAGGCAGTTTCTGCGCTGAGAAGCTGCCTGGCAATTCCTCCTGTAATCCTGTTAAATCATATCTAATACAAGTTGTTGCTTTGCTTTGACCAAGTCTCCAGGCATAATATCATTTTTATAGCATTATCCAGCTTGGAAGTAGTTCTGGACATATAAACTTGCCCTATAGTCTTGATGCACACATTTAAGCATATTTATTAGTGTGCTTGTTCTAATAATTTAAAAATAAAAAAGCATATATTTCCTTAGTCTTTTCTACTAGAGAGAATTTTCTACATAAAGCAGCCATAATTTCACATAACAAATAATTAAAAAAAAAAAATCCAACAACATGCAAGAGTGATCAAAACACCTCTACTGATACTATCTTGATCCTACTAGATAACTAATCACACTCACATTTTTATAAGTAATACTACATACTTAAACATCTATGACAGCTGTGCATTAATGTGGCAATGCTAACCAATCAATAAACATTCGCTGTTTCTTTGACACTAAGAAAATTTTGGATCTTTTAGCAAGATAATATACTACAACAGTTTTGAAAAGAAAAGGCAAAAAAAAAAGTAGAGAGATACAGTCTTCGACTCCAGCTGGTCTATATGCAAGGCATAAGACAGTTGTATACAGCATACGCTTATGGAATTCATTTTTCAATTTCTTGGCACCTGGTTTCCCATCTAAAAGGCAATTTATAACCATTCCAGCTAGCTGAGCTTTGCCTAAATGCATGCATCAGACTAAGCATCATGTTATAGTTACTGAAACCTGAATGTCAGTGTTTATGGGCCAAATTCAGCTTTGGGCCAGTGGGCTGCAGTTTGGTTAATGCACTCACAATTTACATTGTGTTGAATTTTAAAGCTATGAAAATCAGTGAGTTAAGACATGTAGGCACTGCTGGTTTTATATGTTCACGTTTACCTGTGAGAGCAAATCTGGTAATTTAGAAAGTAAGGTTTCAGTTTGTTCTTTTTACATTGCCTCAAAGCAGTTCAAACAGTTTTTCTTCTCTGCCAAGCCCTGCACCTGGGGAGGAACAGATCCATGCACCAATATATACTGGAAGCTGTCTGATCAGAAAGCAGCTTTGCATAAAAAGACCTAGAGAGTCCTCATGGACAGCATGCTGTACATGAGCCAACAATGTACCCTTGTGGCAAAAAGAGGCTAAATGTGTCTTGGGCTGCATCAGGAAAAGTATTGCCAGTGTCTCGTGGAAGGTGATCCTTCCCCTCTGCTCAGCACTGGCAAGTTGTGTGTCCAGTTCTGCACACTCCAGTAAGAGAGAGGTGGACATACTGGACAGATAGAGGACCTCAAAGATGTTCAAGAGACTGGAACATTTCTCACGAAGAAAGGCTGAGAGAGCTGGGACTGTTTAAGCTAGAGCACAGAACAGTGAGAGAAGAAGATTTAACCAATGAATTTAAATGAATGAATTTTCCCCAGGGGTCGGTGCTGGGGCCTGTCCTTTTCAATATCTTTATTGATGACCTGGATGAGGGCATTGAATTTACCCTCAGTAAGTTTGCAGATGACACCAAGTTGGCTGGAAGTGTCGATCTGCCTGGGGGTAGCGAGGCCCTACAGAGGCTGGATAGCTGGGCTGAAGCCAATGGGATGAGGTTTAATAAGACCAAATGCCGGGTCCTACATTTTGGCCACAGCAACCCCAAGCAACACTACAGGCTTGGGGCAGAGTGGCTAGAAGACTGTGTAGAGGAAATGGACCTGGGGGTGTTGGTTGACGCTCGGCTAAACATGAGCCAGCAGTGTGCCTGGGTGGCCAAGAAGGCCAATGGCATCCTGGCTTGTATCAGAAGTAGTGTGACCAGCAGGAGTAGGGAAGTAATTGTTCCCCTGTACTCAGCTCTGGTGAGGTCGCACCTTGAGTACTGTGTCCAGTTCTGGGCCCCTCACTGCAAGAAAGACGTTGAGGCCCTGGAGCGTGTTCAAAGACGGGCAACAAAGCTGGTGAGGGGTCTAGAGCACAGGCCTTATGAGGAGCGGCTGAGGGAGCTGGGATTGTTCAGTCTGGAGAAGAGGAGGCTCAGGGGAGACCTTATTGCTCTCTATAACTACCTGAAGGGAGGTTGTAGCGAGCTGGGGGTCGGCCTCTTCTCTCGTGTAACTGGTGATAGGACTATAGGGAATGGCTTCAAGCTGCGCCAGGGAAGATTCAGGCTGGATATTAGGAAATACTACTTCTCTGAAAGGGTGGTCAGGCACTGGAATGGGCTGCCCAGGGAGGTGGTGGAGTCACCAACCCTGGAGGTGTTCAAGGAACGTTTGGATGTTGTGCTGAGGGATATGGTTTAGTGAGAACCATTGGTGATAGGTGGATGGTTGGACTGGATGATCTTATAGGTCTTTTCCAACCTTAGTGATTCTGATTCTGTAAACACATTGGGAAGGTGCAAAGAAGACAGAGCCATGCTCTTTCCGGCAGTGTCTAGTGAGAGTTCAAAAAGCAAAGGGCACAAACTGCAACAGAAGGTGTACCATCTAAACACAGAGAAACTCTTTTTCATTGTGAAGGTGAAGGAGCACTGACACATTATCTGGAAAGGCTGTGAATTCTCCATCCTTGAAGATATGTCTCAGTGGTGTCCAGACAACACTTAATTAAAATCAATACAAAGAAGTGCCTACTCTTTCCTGTACTTTAACTTCCTGTTCCCTTATTCTTATATTGGAAGGTACAGTAAATGAGCCTTTCCTATGCATATTCTCTGTGCTCCTCAATTTTATTTATTCCATATCTATAAAATGCCCCTCTTTTTTATATATTATCAGGGTGAAGAACACTGTATCTCATTTGTTTCTTTAAATTAAAGGCATTTCGTACCTCTGAGTATCCTTGCTACCCTTTTCTCCACTTTTTCAAGTTGTATTACAACACATTTAAAATAGAAGAATCAGAACTGCCAACAGTGTTCTAGATAAATCGATACTGCGCCAAAATATTGTTCTTTTTTGTTTGTTTGCTTTAATTCTTTTAATAATAATTTCCATCATTAGTTTTATCTTATTTACAACTGCTGTGCGCCAAGCTGACATTCAGAACTATTAATTATAACCCCAAGAACTCATTCCTGGTGGTAAAATTCAGCTAAAAGCCTGTGACTTCTTATGTGAATTTAACACTGTTTTCTTCCTATCTACATTTATCATCTCAAAATTTCACAGAATCACAGAATAGGCAGGGTTGGAAGGGACCTCAAGGATCATGAATCTCCAACCCCCCTGCCACATGCAGGACCACCAGCCTCCACATTTAATACTAGACCAGGCTGCCCAGGGCCCCATCCAACCTGGCCTTGAACACCTCCAGGGATGGGGCATCCACAACCTCTCTGGGCGGCCTGTTCCAGCACCTCAGCATTCTCACAGTAAAGAACTTCCCCTGACATCCAACCTAAATCTTCCCTCCCTCAACTTAAAACCATTTCCCTTTGTCCTGCAGTTATCTACCCTTTCACATTTCATCTGCCATTTTATCAATTTTATCACGCACACAACTCAGTATTGTAAAATCCTTCTACAAATCACCACAGGCAACTGCTGTGCACATTATGGTTAGCAAACTTTTGTCACTTAGCTATTAACTCTTTTTTTTTTTTTTCTCATATAAATTAGAAATGCAGTCAACAGTACTGGGTCTGACTGCAGATCTTTCTGGATCATCACTGTTGGAAAATATTTTCTCTGAACTACCAACAATCCATGGGACAAGCAGAACTCGTGGTTGAAGAGAATATTTATTGCCCGCGCTATCAGTTATTCATTGCTCAACTGCATCAGAGGAAATCTTGTGAAACATAGTTGTTTTGCAGCTCAACATCTTTTATTACACATCCTCTCTGAAGACCTTCTTTGCAATAAAAAAGGTCACATAATTTACATGACAAGAAATAAAGCAGTGAATAAGCAGTGCATATATAGACTGTATAATTAGTTTGATCTCCATATAGCAACAAACCAGAATGGAAATTTGAGCCATGCTCCTAGGAAACCAGATGGGTATTCAGTAAGTACCAAACATTCTCCTTGGACAACCTACAGCTGGGTTTCTCCTTCATCTGTTAAATGACAGTTGTGGCACCTAACTTCCTTGGTGAAGTACTTTATGACATATTGATGAAAAACACTACAAAAAGCATTAAACAGCACTTCTTTCTAAGTTTTTGAAGCAGATTATAATGAAAGCTGAATGAGGAATCTATCTCACTTAGTGCTTATCCTGGCAGGTTAGATTTAGAGTCAGACGCACTTTGAGTAGAAAGTTAAAAATTTGTTATAGCTAGCATGAACAATACAATACAAAAAATACAATAAACAATACAATACAATAAAATATCACTGAACGGTGAAACTACAAGGATAATGAAAAGAAACTTATTATTTTCAGTGTTTACTCTTAAAATCCTCTCTGTCAATTCCATGAAAGTTTGAGAAACATGAAAACTCCACTGAAACTCTCAACAACATGAAAGGGGTAGAATGGGGAAAAATTTTTGTAGATCTAAATACAATTGTTGACTTTTCTTCAGCAATCAGTAATGTCTGAAAAGAAAATTCTGAAAATACAGAATCAGCTTGCTTTTTCTTTAGCATCATTCCTATGCTCAGCAGGTCTTGGAATTGCCCTCTGGGGTCAGGAGAATCACTACCAATACAAATAATTATAAACAGAAATAATATAAAATGCCAGTGTTCTTACCGAGTCAGTCTCCAAGCACAAGTATATTCTAACAGCTCATTCACACTGAACTGTCCTTGGTCATCCTCGTGCTGTGGCAGAGAAGCATATAATGAGATACAGAATTACAATAGGATGAATGTACATTGGACAGATTTTCTTAGTATTTTCCAAACTCAACAAACTCTTTTAGGAATCCCTTCCTTCCAAGATGCATTGGTCTTTCAGGAGATTTAGTGTGGTAGTTCCATCATATTACACTGGCTAATGATAGATAGCAGACCAAGCCATATTGTCACATTAGTTTCTTCTGTCTACATATAAATGAAGACTGCAGTTGGGCCTCAATAAACCCTGCCTCTGCACTCCTTTTACAGATAGAAAAAAGCATTATTTTGCAACATATTATATACAAGTAATGAAGCAGAAATTAGTTTATATCAACTACCTCTCTACTGCTCATTTTTTCAGAGAGAACAGGATGGAGAACATCTGTTCCATCCTTTGCAACCTCTCTGAAGAGACTTCTCTCACTGAAGGGTTACAGAGATGATTACTAGACTAAAGCATCTTGAGAGAAGAGAGGCTGAGGTGGGACTCGGTTCAGTCTGGAGAAGAGAAAGCTCAGGAGGGACCTTATCAATGTGTACAAATATGTGGTGGGAGGAAATAAAGGCAAGGGATCCAGACTTTTCTCAGTAGTACTTGCTAGCAGAACAAGAGAAACAGGACACAAATTAAAACACATGAAACACTATCTTAACAGAGGTAAAAGAATACTGCAAGAGTGGCCAAGGTCTGGAAGATGTTGCCCTGAGAGGTTATAGAGTAGGTCAGAATATCTGCTGAGATATTCAGAACCTGACCAGGTATAGTTCACAGGTGCTAGCTGGGAATTCTGCTTGAGCAAGGGGTTTGGACTACATCATCTCAAGAGACCCCTTCCAGCCTAAACAATTCTCTGAATTTGCATTAACACATTCTGCTCAACAAATCTGTTTCTCTTCAGATAAAGTCTCTTCTCCAGCCCCACACATTTGCTTCCTTTGATGCCTATGGACGAAGCTCAGCCCATGCCAAGCATATACTATCAGTTTATTAGGTCATCACCATGTCCTGAAAAATCTGCCCTTCTTCTGACTGATGGTTGAATCTAGATCTTTATAACCCATACGGCAAAGTTGCTGAGAAGCTTGTGACAAGTTTGACCTCAGATTACAAAGGGAGTGATAGTTATGAATAGTTATAACCTTTTGAAGGGGTGAGAGAGAGAAGAATCAAATAAGAAAACAGAAGCAGGAGAGTAGAACAGCCCATAGGCACTTATTGGTGAAGAGCTTAATGTGAATTAATTCACACTAATTCTGCTTTGGATTGCTAGGTAGATGTTTAGTAAAAGTACTAAGGCTGGAGATATAGATCAAGCCTGAGAAACAGCAAATTTCCTCTTTGCTCTCATACAGTAGGAAGGCTAAAGGACAGGGAGGGTTGAACTTGGAAACACGACGTACAGTGAAGAATTGAGCCCTGAAGCTTAGAGAGAAATTAGATATATGATTGATATGAGCCCAGAAGCTTTAGGGGATCTAATAGTCCACCATAAAGGGTGAGTAATGTGAATTATTTAGTAACTAAGTACCTAATACATGAAAGGGCTGTCAAAATATGAATATGCTTTTGTGACATTAAACTACAACATTACTAGAGATTTCTATAAAGTAACATATTCCAAAGATGAAAATTCTGAGGGATTCTACAGATCACAGGTCAAATTCTCTCCAAGAATAAACACAGATTAAAACTATAGCTGTACGTACATATAACAATCCGTGATGGAACAAAAAACTCTACTGCATCTAAAAATTCCCGAAGTGTACATCTTTAAAAAGGCTCATATTAGTTCCCCATATTTTTGTATCTGAGTGAGAAAAAAATATTTTTCATAAACTGCCTCTAATGCAGTGACTTTCAAATACATTTTACAACCATTAAAGGTGCACATTCCAGAGAACAGCAGCAACAAAACTGAATTTGTGAGCTCGGTGTAGACTACCTCAGGTCCTTCAGTTTGCTGTGGCTAGAGTGGGTCTCAGTACATCCAGGAATATCTATGAGGCTGGGTCCATAGCAAAAATAAATACTGCGGCTTTTGTCTGGACCAGACAGACCTGCTGGTGTCCATGCTTGCAAGCAGAATCTCTTCTTTCTATTACAAATGCTCTCTCACAAGCCGGAGGAAAAATTTGGGTCTATTACTTATGCCAGCTCAAGAGCTGGTCATGCTCTTCACTATTATTAGTAACCTGAAGTATCTGTATGGCCTGAAGCTTTCACAGCCATGTCAGATATCATAAAGGAGTGATCAATAATTCACTTGAACATATCTTAAAATGTCACCCTTCCTGGTTAAACCCTATTGTATGTTAATAATTACAGTTCCACAAATCCTTTGTGACAGTACATTTTTTCTAATGGCCAGAACACTGCTAATTTGTCTTCCAAGTTTGCTATTTGTCTGAAATAATTCTTGACAGACTATGTTTGTTTGTTTGTTCATAATCATTCTATGTGGTAATTGTAAGTCTTTGTGAAACGTGAAATGTCAGGAGCTGCTCTCTCTCTGCTCCTGGCCTCCACAATGCATTGCTGTGTATTAAACCTCATTTTCAGACCTGTCAAACTGCAACAGAGATGAAGGAGGCTTTGAGCTTGCTAATAGGACATGGACATTTTTGCAGTTGCACAGTATCAGTGGATACTTAAATAAAAGAAAATGGTTCCACTCTAATTAAGGTACTACACTGTCCCTCAATGACATAAATACGTAAATAAAGGGGAAGAAAAACTTATGATGAACCACTGACTTCACTTTCCTCAGAGTGTTCACACAACTCATTAATCTTGGTAAAACATTAACACCAAAAACACTGATAAATGTACATTAAAAAATGTGGGGAAAAAAATCTACAAGGTGAAGAATTTCCCACTCCTGTCAAGAGACGCTCTTTGTCCCTCTACATGGAATGAAACTGAGCTTCAATATTTTTATATAATACAAAGATAACCTTATGCCTTCTGCACAAGTTCTGCTTGGAATTGTGTGGGAATCTGGCATTTTGGTGTCTTAAATGAGTTTTGTTTAAGAGCAGTAAGGCTGTAAATCTTATGACTGAAAAGCAAACAAACAAATTCAAATTAAAGGTCATGCACTAGCTCAAAAGTCTGTGATTCCAAGTAAAGCTTCAGGCCAAATTTCTTGCTTGCAACTGCTCGGTTCAAAACAATTTCCTCTCTATGAATATATCATAATACAGAAAGTTAGCTTCCCACAGAATGAAAGGAAGAAAATATTCACCTTAACAAGTACATTTTTTCAGCTGAATTCACAAAAGAATTGCAAACAGTTACCGTCCAAAGACTGTAAACAATTTTTAAAAAAATTAATTGCACGTTACTTACAGGCAGCTTATTATACTGGTTTTCAAGAAAAATAGTGAACTACTTATTTGCATATACACATAGAAATTTTAAACTCTGCATCCAAGATATTCACAATGTAAAGTATGTCTTAATAAGCACTGCAGTGTTGGTGTAGAGTTCTGATTCCCTAGCACACAAATTAAGATTTTAATCCTTAGAAGAGAATCCTGTATATATATATCATCAGGTTCCAGAGCAAATAATTCTGAGAATCTATACTAACAGCAGATCCATATGCAGCAAACAAGAGATTTGTTCTATTTTTATTTTTTTTCATTTGAATACAGAGCATTTTATAGAGAATCAATCACTGGTTTGTTAGTCTGAAAAAGAGTTTGCTGGCAAGTTGTTTGCAGCCTCCACTTTTCAGTGCATTTATGTTCAAAATACCTTCAGTATATCACGTATGCATGTAAGTAGCAAAAAGTCTTTGTATCAAATTTCTAATTCATATCTCTTTTTTTCTCACACAGAAAATACTGGAGACTACCAGCTACTCAGCAGAAGGGTCCATAATGCCTTATTCCATTTCACAGAGATGCTGACAGAAAAGAGGATCTTTCTGCCACTGCATAGACTTAGATGTGTCTGTAATTATACTTAATCAGATTTGTTTGGCAGCATGATATGGAAAAAAGAATTAAAGATTTTTTCCCACCTCTTAATACAGGTTGTATTGTCACAAATCTAACACCAAGAAAGGACCATAACCACTATTTAAGTTTACTACCCAGTTAAAACAGACAATAGAAATTAGTGATTCCTGCCTCGATTTCAACAACAGTTATATGACAATAAGGTATTACACATGCCTTCACAAAAAAAATACTCATTCCAAAGTAACCAGATGTGTTATTTTTACTGCTGTAATATGAGGATAGGCTGAAAAAGGACACACAAGATGGGCACCACTTCACTCCCTTCCAAAGGCATATGTAAACATCAACTAATTTACTCTAGATTGAGAATAAGAAATTGGCAGTCGATTGATCTGAATCATTTTTGAAGAAGTGACCTGGTGATGAAAACTCCTGTATTTCCTAATATTACTTTCTTCTTGGGCAATGGTCTACCAAGAAGAACCAATGCTCCTTCCAAATAAATAATTAAGTGAATAATATTGACAGTGAATAGTGCCAATAATTTAAGCCATAACTTTACAAATTAGCACTAGATTATTCTGTGATTATTTATTGAATATTAGAAGTGTTAACTAGAAGAAGAAAAAAATATACATATGGCTTCACAATAGTCCTTTCTTAATGATTCACATAACATATATTGAACTTGATGTTTATCTAAGTGACATTTACAAGTTAAAAAAATGTCCCTTTTATTTTTGGTCAGGTATGCATCACCTAACTCATATTTTGACAGACCCAGAGTGATAGCACACCTATTCAAAGCAGGTAATTGGAACCATCTGTGAAGAGAATCAGTGCTGTCAGTGAAAACTGTCCAGAACATCAAAGTTCCTGCTGTACTGCAAACTTTGCGTTAGAGGTAATTCAAGGCAGTCCACTGGGAATAAAACTCACATTTATTAGCATAAATCAGTGTCATTAAAGTTCAGCAATCTGTTTCAAAAGCTACGTAATCTCAAATAACCTGAATACGAATCTCTCTGAATTTAAACTGATAAAATGATGTTTTCTCTAAGGGCATATGCATGTGTACAAACACACACACACACACACACTCTAAGGCACCTCACACATGCACAAACATGTATTGTAATTCCAGCTTTCATCAGCCTTTGGTTTCAGTGATAGTGACCAGAATCCAAATCCATTTTTTCCCTTGTTATATTTCAAAACATAGAAAGACCAATATAAAATAATGTGTCCTTAACAAACTGAAATCATTAGCATCATTAAAGTCTAATAAAAATGATTTTTTTTTTCTAAAAAGATTGCATCTAATCTTTTTCAGCTGTGCATTCTCTACAGTGACACATTAGATGTAAACACAAGAGCAGAGCAGAGAGATTTCCCTGTATGTTTCAACAAGAGTTTGGCAATAAAATATGTATAAACAGAAAAGCAAATAATCTCTTTAATTATTACTGCAGGTTGCTACAAAAAAGGATTGGTGTGACTTTATTCCTTTAGGCACGCTGAAAGAAAGAGGATGAAAAAAAGCAGACTTACTGTTCGAGCCAAACTTTGCTTCAAATTTGTAGTGCTGTGTAGATGAAGAAGAATGTCAGTGGTTGCCTTGCGAAGACTCTCATGGCTGCCCAAACTATGATTACTACAGTTTGGGGAGGAAAACAAATGGTTATCTCTGCTTATTATTCCTATTACTTTCCTATCTCTCATTCTCCTAAAAGAACAGGTGGAATACACTCTCAGTGCAAAGCAAATTGAATGACATAAAAATCAGTGCCTGGCGTCTACATCTGTGCAGACTGATGGAGTTTGGTTCTGGCTTATTCTCCTGTGAAACACTTTATAAATAATTGCTTGGTTATATCTTCAACCATCGATTTCTATAAAAGAACAACAATGAAACAGAAAGAATATTCTAAACAAACTGCATTGTACTCCCAAACTTTAAGACTATTAATGTATTCTTCAATCCCAAATTAGGGCAACTGTACAAAGTATCTTGGTTATACATGCACCACCGTAGGATGATTTGCAATATTTTAGACCCAAGCTGAAAATCAAATATTAACTATAGGCTTAGAAATCACATACGTTAAGATAGGTGGCCTCTGATTCTCAAAGAAATCTAAGTTCTACCAGTTTGCAGCTCGCATAAAGACAGTAAAAGAAGCTGCAAGTCAATTTTCTATCTCATCAAATCATTTGCCAGCTAAAGTCAGACACAGACATCTACTCACTAAGATGGAGTGGTTATGGAGTGATTTCTACAATGTACTCTGCCGGACAGGCACACTTTAATTGGCAGGTAAGTTCTTTTTTTCTTATTTGCCTCATCAGAGCAGCTTTTAGTCCACTTGTGACTTAGAAGAAGTTGCCAAGATAATACAGCTTTAGTTTATCACTATCAAAATTGCTTGGAACAGAAATAATTCTAGAATCTTCCTTCCTTTTCTTGTTTTAATCAGATGGAATAATGCAAAAATTAATTTCAAAGTTAAGGGAACAATATTTTTACATTAAAAAAAAGTCCTTTAGGATGAGTAGCTGGGAGAAGTGACATTGATTTTTGCAAAGGCAAATTCTTCGCCAAAACAAGCTAATATGCATCATCAGTTACAACTCAAGTGTGTGTTCAATTAGTTTCATGCTGCTTCTTTTAAGGCTCCAGACACAAGAGTGTCAAAAGGAATATTCTGTATTTATTCAGATTTACAGAATAGCAAGTTATTTCAGAACTCCCTGGGCCATAAAGGAAAAAAGCTGATTGCTTTCTCTTCTTTTTAAGTATCATAGAGTACTCAGAATTCAGATATAGAAGGTGTTTCTTTATACCTATAAAGGAGTTCTGATAGAATGTCTAAATAAAATCAGCTTAAGTTACTTCCAAAACAACATCCCTGGCACTATGAATAGATTACAGAAAGAATGAAGTAGGGGAGAGACAACAGCAGAAGTCTCCAGCACAAATGAATGGTTAAACATAAATAAATGTGCTGCAAATAATTGCCACTCTGTACAATTACAAGAAATTCATATATCTTGTAAATGTTGGCTCATGGCCAACCTGTTGTCCACCAGGACACCCAGGTGCTTCTCTGCAGATCTCCCTTACAGCAGGCCAGCCCTTAACCTGTACTGATGCATAAGTTTATTCCTCCCCAGGTGCAAGACTCTACTCTTCCTTGTGTAAAACCTCATAAGGTTCCTCCATCCTCAACAAACACTCCAGACTTGCTGAATGAAAGTACAGCCTTCTGGTGTGTCAGCCACTCCTCCCAGCCTTGTATCATCAGCAAACCTGCTAAGAGTGCTTCTATTTCTTTTTTCAGGTCATTGATGAAGATGTTAAACAAGACTGGATCCAGTATCAACCCCTGCAGAACACTATCAATTACAGGCCTCCAACCTAGACTGTGTACCATTGATTACAATCCTCTGAGCTCTGCCATTCAGACAGTTCTCAATCCACCTCCCAGTCCACTCATCTATCCCACACTTCCAAAGATTACCTATGAGAATGTTATGGGGAGTCAAATGCCTTGCTGAAGTCAAGATACAACATCCACAACATCCCTGCATCTACCCAGTCAGTGATGACATCAAAGAAGGCCACTAGACCTGCCACGTGTAATTTCTGCTTGGTGAACTCATGTTGATGACTACTGATAACCTTGTTCTCTTCCATTTGTTTGGAGACGACATGCAGAATAAGTTGTTCCACCACCTTCCCAGAGATGGAGGTGAGGCTGACTGACCTGTAGTTTCCTCCTTTTTGGCCTTGTTGAGTGAAATTGGCTTTCCTCCAATCTTTATGCACCTCTCCCATTCTCCAACACCTTTTAAAGACAATAGAGTGCAGTTTGGCAATCACTTCTGCCAGCTCCCTTGGTACTTGTGGATGCATACCATTTGGGCTCATGGATTTGTATGCATCATTTGCCTAGACAATCTCTAATCAGATCCTCCTCCACCAAGGAGGACTCTTTTCCCAGACTTTCTCTCTTGCCTCGAATCTGGAATTCCCAAGAGGCAGTCTTAGCAGTGAAGACTGAAGCAAAGTTGCTCAGTAACTTCTTAGTGCCCTTTGTTTCCAAGGCACTCACTTCTTTTAGCAGCAGGCCCACATTTTCCCTAGTCTTCTCTTTGCTGTTGACATACTTAAAGATTTCTTGATGTCCTTGACCTCCCTCACTGGATCTAATTCCAAGTGGGCCTCAGAACTTCTTGTCACATCCCTGCAGGTCTTGACAATATTCCTGCCTCATCCATGTAAATCTGCTGCCACTTCTGCCTGATTTCTTACTCTTAGGGATACACCAATCTTGAGCTTGGAAGAAGTGGTGCTTGAATAACAGCCAATTATCTCAGGTCCTCTTAGCTTCCAATCCTCTAACTCATGGAATATGAGTTAGAGTAGGTCCTTGAAGAGGTCAAAGCTGGCTCTCCTGAAGTCCAGGGTTGAAATCATCTATTTTTCACCTTGTTTCTTCCATGTAAGATGCTGAACTCCACTATCTCCTGGTTGCCGCATTCAAGGCTGCCCCCAGCCTTCACAGTCCCAACCATTCCTTTATTTTACCGCAACATTATTTTTGCTCTTTCCATTCTGCCCTGCCTTCTGTCTCAGGACAAGTATAGCAACAAGAAGGTTATAAACAAACATGCTTGTGTGTCCTCACTCACTTTTTCCCTGATTCTTCCAGCATGTTGATTCCCCGTGTAACTCCAACTCTAAGCCAAGCCAATGCTAAAAATCGGAATAGCTTTACAAATTTAAGCTAACAGAACATTTCTCTTTGATTACAATTTTGTACCACAGACATACAAAAACTTTGATCAGTATTGTTATTCCACTTCATCATGCTTGAAGGCAAAATAACTGCACCAAAGTTAAATTTTGCAGTTATAACTATATTTCGCAACGGTTTGTGTTAGCTCTGCTGTGTCAGGCAGATACTGTACGTCAACAAGTCTTTTATTGACATAACAATACTGCCTGAAATGCTGTAGGCAGATGTACTGGCCTTACACTTGATTTTATGACTGGGTTTTATTTGCACAAATGCAAAAATAAATTTTTTATAGATACTATGATACAGCAGCCTAGACAAAATGAATTTATCCCTGTAAAATAAAATGGAAACTTGTCCTAGATAAATAGTGAGCTACCAAAAACAGTGGTGCAGTTTTGCCATGGATTGACAGACTATCTTCTAGTTATAACGCAGGCCTGGACTCTTGCAGATCTATTATTCTGTCTGTACTAAGAAGAAAGTAATATAGCCATTTTTCAAGGATGCTATCATTGTAAGTAACCAGTTTGCAGTGCTCTGAGTTCTGTAAAGAAAATACAAAACAATGCTATATTATTACCAGTTTTCCCCCTATTTTTGCTGAAATATTTTGTAGAGAATACAGCTTTGATGAAAACTCCATGACAGAAGACAAAGTGAAAGACAGTGAAAGACAAGGAAATGAACAAATCAAAGGGACTTGCTCATGGTCCCACGATATATCTAAACAAGAGAAATGGAAAATCCTTCACCCTTTTAATTCTCTCATCAACAGATGATCTTGCCTCTCCTCATCAATGTTCTCTCAAGTGCTACAAGCTCCTAATCCTAATGCAGTTCCACCAACATCAGATGATTTTTCTTTTTTTTTAATACTCAGCTGAGCAGCAGCTCTGAATAAGACATAACCCACAGTGACAAGAGAAAATGATATTTATTTTTTTATAAAAACATATTTATCCAAAAGGTGCTTGCTTGTAATGATCCCAATCTGCCCGATTATAACTATGGCCAGCCTATAATTAATAGCTTAAACTTAACTTTGAGTGGAAACCAATTCTTATTTAGGTCTGAGTTCTCAGAGAATATAATTAGCAAGGCAAATAAATAAATAAATAAATAAATGTCATCAGTAAGGTCACAGACAAGAAACAAGAATATAAATGATAAGCATTAGTTGTTTCTGTTCCAAACTCCTGCTCACTATGTTGGCTGAACTGCAAAGCAATAAGGTAACTGTAAATGTTACAGCATGGTAGAATGTAGATTGCATTAAAAATACATAGGAAAAAAAAGATGTATTAAAAAATCTCATACCTTCAAAAATAAAGTAAAAAGATGTATGTTTAGAAATAGAGCTTATTGCCATTCCTGGATGACAGCCATTGCTGGACTGCATTGCAGCTATCTCTTTACTAAGAACAGCCAGATCAATAAACAAAAGTCCAAAATTCTTATATACAGGCACATGCATTGTTCTAATAGGCACCTCAGGATGCCCAGGAGCTTCTGGTCTGCAGCTCCAAAGGCAAAAATAGTCTAAATGGAAGATTGATTCATTGCTTTCAGATGGCAAGGGCTTTTTTTTGACTTGCTGCTGGCATTGAGCTATTTGACAGTAGCTGCTTAATCACAATATAATTTACTTTTATTTAACATCTTTCATAAAGGGCATCGCAAAATCATTTTTAGGGGCATACATTCTAAAACTAAAGAGATATGGGAAACTAAAAGCAAGATTTAAAAGTAGATGTAGAAGATTTGGAACAAGGAATGACGAAGAGAAATATTCAGAAATAGCAAATGGCCCTCCAAGAAATGAAGATCAAGAACAGGAGAAGTGTAAAGGAGTAGAGACCACAGCCTCAGCTAGAAAACACAGAGACAGAAGGCAGAACTAAGCTATGAGTGCAAATAGTGGTAAAAAATGATAGGAAAGATTTTTACTCCTCTTTTCTTTCAAGGGCAGAGTTCTGCATCCAGATGCATTAACAGTGAACATGAGAAAAAAGTAAGTGTGTGAAATCAGCTGGGGAAGCTATTAACATTCACCTTACAGTGACAAAAGGGGCAGGGAGAAGGTGACAATGGATCCTGATAGCACTCTACAGATCCTGCAAGAAAACCTTGCAGGAAAAAGAAGTGTAGGAAGAGAAAGAAAGCCTGTGGTTTGAGGCAAGGCTAGGATTATCAGTAAACAAACAAATAAATAAAGCAGAAACCAGTGAGATTCCAAATCAGAGTTTCACATACTGCTCTATTAGTTATGGTCTTAACTGCAATCTATATACAAGTTTCTGACTTTTTAAATATTTGAGTACCAGACTGGATATGCTGTCTCCATAGTAAAGGAATAATGGATCATAACATTTTGCAGTGTCAAGTGTAACTGTCACCAGGACATGAGTATTTGTTCCCCATTCTACTGAAAGCTAAATGGATTCTGGAAGTAATCAAGTCTTTCCGGTGCTTCTGCAGGAGGCACAATGGGGTGCTCATTAATACAGTCCAATATAAAAGCAAATAAAAGCTTCTGACAGGTTACACAATGTCATCTGGCTCACTAAATCATTCTGGTCTAAGAACAATTCATCAAATTTATCATGTCACCATTTTGGCTTCACTTTTTTTTTTTTTTTTTTTTTTTAAGATTACAATAAAGCAGGAGCAGCAAAGTATTAATTCTCTATGCTATCTTATAATTTTGGGAATTTCTATTGGAATTAATCCCTAATGATTTCCATATATTCTTCTATGGAAGAACTCTGCACAAGTACACCAAATTGCTCTTTTAGCAACATAGTATGGAAAGCAATTTGCTCTAACAGATAGCCCAGGCATAGGAAAAAAATTAACCCTGAGGCATCTCCACAGGCTGTTAAGCTACCCGAGGGATGATTTTGGTTTAGGGTTTCAAATTTCAGATTCAGGACTCTGATGGGGAGGCAAAAGAAAGGAAGATGAATATATAGCACAGAGTAAAATTACAAGCTGCTGAGGCCAGAAGTGCAGCCTTGTCCTGCCTGCAAGACAGTGAAGGAGCAAAGGAAAAAAAGATGAGAACATTATTGACCTTGTTTCACTGCTAATGAGATGTGCATAGATTCTGCAAGTGCAGGAATTTAAACAGTCCACTATTGATGAGTTCTCCTCAACAGTGAAAATAAAACTATTTAGAACACGCTGTACACTATACTGAAACACTGAGCTCACTCTCAACACAAAGGCTCATTATTTCCATTTTCTTTGGAAATTAATATGAAATTAGAAGAGACATGGAAAAAAACAAAACAAACCAAAACAAAAAAACAACACATCAAAACCCCAGCAGCCTAGGCCCTCTCACGTAATGAGGAGATCTACGTATGGCCCGATTCCCTGCTCAGCGGTTATAACATTTCAGCTTTTCAGGAGGTGCTCTGCTATTCCAGTTCCTGCTTTGCAGAGATTTGAGCAAGTATAGAGTGGGCTTGGGAATGCCAATGTCTCCATCTTCAGTTGCAAACTATAACGGAATGGAAACATCTGAACACTTGCCCTGCTTACCTGTGTAAGCGCAGAAGTGTACAAACTGGTTATGTTGCGCTGTGTGTCATTTAATTGCTCTGACAACTACATTACTTTTATTACTCAAGCTGGCTTGCTCTGGGCTAGTTCAAGTAATCTTTATACTGAGAACAAGATTACTTCTAAAATATTCCCTTTATATTACAAAAATATATTATTTTATCTAGCACTTCATGTTTCCAGCAGATGAGCTGTGATTCTTGCAGTACCCGCTTAACATGTTACCACAGAATTGCCAGCTCTTCCCCTTCTGCTAAAAGTCACTATCCCAGTAGCACAGCTGACAGCAAAAGCCTGCACTTTAGCTACTTAAAACACAAAATCTGCTCACTTTTGTATTTTGGATTTAAGCTGTTAGAGAGCAAGAAACAACTAGCTGAGTCTAATAGTGTTTCTAGCCACCACAAAAGTTTACTTGAATAATTACGAATCAAAGCACTTACTTCCTAACTTGTAGTCCACAAACAGAAACATCTGTTTGTACGTATTTTGTTCTTCACTTTGCATTAGTGCTGTCTTCATTTGCCCCACTGGATATGGAGACAAATGTTCTGCTAAGCAGATGTGCTTAATACTGTTTGTTACCTTTTTGGTGATTTTCCCCCTTAAAGATATGCATGCTTCCTCATGCATCTCAGAGACACCAGAAATAAGAAGCATCCTTGTATTACAGATGAGAAAAACCAACAGGACGGAGGAATGATACAAAATATTCAAGGCTTGACAAAACTTCTGTAAAGAAGCCAGGATTTAAATCCTTGCACTGAACCACACAGTCATCTCTGTAGAACATAAGTACAGTGTGATCCAGGTGTTTAAGCAACTATACATGTTCAGAACATAATACTCTTAACTTTATGCCTGTGTTAACAAAGCACATAAGCAGAGTGTATTCCATGCATAGTTTATATTATGCAATACGTAATCAATACAACCTCTTAATTAGATACTTACTTTTGTAAGAATTCATCAGAGCCACAGACACTTAGAAGACATTCTTCATGGACTGGGTATTGATTTGTGCAATGGAGGATCTCCACAATTAAGTCATGAGTGATACATCCAGCTTAAAATAAAGATAGCAAGAAAAATTTATAGTAGCTTGCTAGAGAATTTTAGGCTGCATTCTTAAGTAAATGAGAATTTCTTTCTAATTGGTTACTATTGCTGGAGACTAGTTTCATCAAGAGGAATTAGAACAATCCACATCTGATTTTATTTATTTTGCTTTAAATATCTACGTCCATTTATAGGAAACTAACTGATTTCTAGGTAGCTGGAATGAAGTGCCTAGTGACTCCCCTCCCCCCCCCAAAAAAAAAGGAAGTGGTGAATAGTTAATCTTTTAAATCTGTAAATACTGAGCCATTTTCCTAATGAGCATTTCAGTACATTTCCTGTGTATGAACATGGCCTGATGCAAAAGTTGAGATTTTGTTACAGGGAGGCTCCAGAATTTTCTTGTCATTTTATCTGCATTTTATTAGTCATAATCAAGTCGCAAACTAATATAAAAGCTACAAGAAGAACTGATCAAAAACTGCAAACAGTTTCTGGTAGTCAAATTTCAAGTATGCCCATAGGTTCACTCTATAGGCATGCAGTGCATACTCCACCAGCACTGATGCTTCAAACTGGAGATACCATTCTTCAGCAGAAACCACTTCTGACTTTTCAGTGAAAAAATTTTGTATCGAGGTGGTTTCACAACAGAAGATAAAGTCTGAACTTCTTCCACAATTCCAAGGCAATCTCACTGTCTGCAATAGAAACTTAGAAAAGCCAAAGCAGATTTTCCTTTCTTTTTCATTCTTGGTATTTCCTTATCTCTTCAAAATAAATGGCTCCAGGAGCTTTTAATATAAGGTTCAAGGGAACTCTTCCATGTAAGAAATGGAAGGTACTCACGCTTAAATAAATTCCAAGAAATTGAATGTGTAATTCACATTTCTGTGTTGACTTTTTTACACTGCTCCAGATTCAGTCATCAGTTGCAAACTGTCTAATTAATCACTTTCCATTGAGTTTAATGGTTTTCTGAATCAACAAAGCAGCCAAGTCACACTGGCAAACCTGGCCCAGAATTTTGACCGGATTATTTTAAAACAAACCAAGGAATGCAGAATTGTTTCTTCAGGGAAGTTTAAGAGAACGTGATACTGAAAAATCATCAGAGAATTGCAAACATTTTAAGAGAAGCTAGTTGCAATTAAAAGAATTAAGGAAAAAAAAAGAAAAAAAAAAATGAAATAAAAGAGTTAATTACCATAGGTAATTTTTAAACAAAAATGTCACAGATTCAGAAGTTCCCCTTTGAAAGTTTTCATTTTATTCACAGTGCCAGTTTTCTTTTCCCACGATTACACTTGGATTACACAATTTCTATCAGTTTTACTGGTATTAAGTAATCAGCTCTTTGAAAACTTGCTATTTTCATCAGTTCCTCATAGGCACTTTGATATGTAAACTGCAAAGCTTTTTTTTTAATTTACCCACACCAGAGAAAGGAGGAAGGAACAGAATCTTGAATTAAGATCATAAGATGCATATTGTTCAAATCACTCTGGAAAGAAGACCTGAAACTTGCAACCATTCATTTGTACTCTGAGATCTATTTTTCTTTCCTTTCTTTGCCAGTTCTTTTAGGACTGAACAATTCTTTCTGCTCTTTATGTTAGATGGGAGAAAGCACTGTGCTCCAACCATTCTGTTCCAAACGGCCTAAGATCTTTAGTCTTACATATCATGGTATTCAGAAAATTCTAATTGAAGATGATTCAAAAATTTGCCAGGCTTTCCATTAACTGTGGAGATGCTCCAAATACAAGTAACCAAGCTTGTATAAATAAACGTGGAAGCCTTTGTTAAAGTATTTATTAAAAAAATACGTGTTTTAATACATGCTGACTGACATTCTATAGAGCTTTGGATTTTCAGCTTTCAACCTGTCAAACTAATATTCAGCCTTTTATGGTCAAATAATCTTTGCATACACAAAACACTATCACTTAATGAAGCAGCATGGAGGGGATTTATTCTTCATTTCTTTCTTTTATCCATATGTGGATTAAGATGCAAAAATTATTAGAGATGGAATCAAAGCTTCTCCTGTTCACCATGGGTACAGAATGCACTGTGGCAGTGGCAGCTTCCTGTAAACACTAGTAATCAGGTTGAGAGGAACCTCAGGAAGTCCATCTAATTTAGTCTCCTGCCTGAAGGAGAGCGAATACTGAATTCAGACCATCTTGCTCTGTGTTTTCTCCTGTCAGATCTTAAAAAAACTCCAAGGATGCAAACTCCATGACCTCTATGGGCAAACTGTTCCAATTTGCAATTATGATCCTTTTTCTTATATCCAGCTGGGATTTCTCCAGTATCATTTTATGAACATGGGTGCAGAGGTGTCTTAACAATCAAAGACTCTTTAAGTCTTCAGTTTAGCAGTAGAGTTAATGATGTGAAAAGTTCCATGACTGAATGGGGGCTACCTTTACATTTTAAATTAGCTTAAATTTCTTATGAATCAAAGCTTGAATGTTGGCCCCATTTAATACCACCAGAATTGGTCCTGATTATGATTAAAGAAAGTAGGAATCTACATATTAGCAAAGTTTCATATACTATGAGATTTTACTTTTATGGCAAATTCGTTGAATGAATATACTCAGAAGTCACGTAAGGCTTACTCTCTAATTATCTTTCCAGATAACAAATTTATTTTGTTATCATCTCAATGGAACAGAAATATATGGACACTTCAATCATTTACCATGTTGTGTAAGAAGCAGAGGAGATGGTGAAGAATCTGTCCAGATGCTGATTCTGTATCTTATTTTATCTAGAATGTGGTCTGGGAACTTTGTTGCAACACTCCAGATCTTCCCAGTGTTGGTCTTCAAATCACAAGCAGGATAGGCGTTTCTTATTCTGAAAAGAACATGATGAAATTGTGCTTTAAAAAGGATAAATAACAAAAAAGAAAAACAAAAATTCTACAAGATTCCAACAATAACAGTATTTAGAAAAGTGACAGGAATTAAATTTTGTGTAGAGAGGAAAATGTTTTTATACATTAGTGAAATAACTATATATCCCTTTACTTAATATGAAAACCTTCCGTAAAAATCTTCACAGAACTTCACAAGACCACTGCTGAGCCTAACCTCAGTGAATCCATAAGGAGTTTAAGCACAAACTCCAGTGTATGATGATGTGAATTTTAGCACAGTAGAAATGAGGGTGCTCAAATATGTGCATTAATATCAGAGTTTTAATATAAAGCTAACCAAGAACACGTGCACAGACAGCTGTGAATAGGACAGCTGGTCAAAATGAATACAGGAACATGCTTTCTATGCAAAATCTTAAGAAGTCTCTCTTTTCCCTCTGCTCTAGGATCCAATCTGAAATCCTCATTAATAAAATCCTGGGTATTTATGTAAATGTCTTTAAAGCGCAGGAAATGGTAGAGTCTGTGAGTCCTTCTGATCTTATATACTATTATCTATAAAATAAATTGCCCCTCCTCCTTTCAATTATCAAAGACTTGGAGAAACTAATTTCTCCAGAGGTGCCACCTCCTAATGAACACTAGTCACAGGTATTACGGTTGTCAGCTGAGATTAAACTTGCTTTTTAAGCAAATATACTTTGCAGCTGCAGGTAAGGGTACATATTGTACCAGCTGAAGCTTTACATTTCACTAATTGGCCTGAATATTTTAGTAGCTAAACTCAAACATCCTGTACTAAGCATCCCATGTTCTTTTTTGTTTGTTAGCTCAAGCAGCATTTTGTAATGACTGAGTTGGCAGCACTTTATACACTCTCTCATTACAGCATATTTTAAGCTAGGATTCTCTCACAGAAAGTTCTTCATTATGCCCCCTTGCCTTAGAGCTGCTGCACAATTCTCAACAGTATGAACTCTTCTTTTATACCATGTATTTCTATAGAATAAGAAAAACAACAAAAAAATAAAAATAAAAAGGAAGAAGACAAAGCCTAGGCTTCCAAAATTAATAATCCAGTGTAGCAGCCTATTTCTTATAATGAGAAGCCAGAGGCCATGGTGTTTCAGTGGGGTAAGAGGAAATGAAGCTTGACAATACTTTCAGTATGTAAGATAGATTTATACTCATAGTAAAAAGTCATTATATTACAGAAGCTGCTTTGGTGACCTGTGTATGTGATGTCAGTCTATTTCTTTTCTGAGAAATGTCCACATAAAGCTTTCCCCTAGCACTGAATTCCCTCTTGTTACCTGTTTGTCTAAGAGGGCCAAGGACTGAATAAGAGAGAAAACTTCGCTACTTATTCTCCAGCATCAAACTAATGGATTATGTAGACCTGCAGGGCATGCATCACCCTTTCAACTTGCTAGCAGGCATTTCAAAACAAAGTGAACCTCACCTCTTTCCCTACCTGCAGTTGGCCTATTTTTTAAGATAATATGGGATTGGAAAATTGCATTTTATGCCTTTTAGATAAAAACACATTCAGTTCCAGAAAGGGTTTACGGCTATGTATTGTCTTTAATTGATTAAGAGCTTCCTTTGGGCCTGAACTGGAGGGCAAAACATGTTCATCCCAGAATTCCAAAATACTTGGTCTTCCAAAGCATAACTGAAGTGCTATAGAAGTATTGTGTGAAATCCCATGCCACTTTCTATGCTGTAGGAAATTGACATTTACAAAAACAAATAATATTTACAGGGATTTGCTATTGCAAAACACGAGTATTTCTCTGTAGTGCCGAGCATATCTTTGAAGACAGAAGAAACTCAGTATTTGGCACCACTGAGCACTTGGCTTGTCAGCTTGGCATCTTCTGGAATCAAACAGACTTAAAGATGTATTCTGAAAGCATTTGTGGATGAATGTTCGCAATGGCTATGTCCATAATTGTAAAAGAAACCTGATAAATGGATTTGGAAAACTCTTTTAAAGTTCATACCTGTACAATGAAATGTTTCAATTATAGACTACTGTCTGTACAAATATTACCTAGAGGAAAATATGATGGGTTTCTACTTGAGCTACGTGCTGGAGTTGAAAGTTCTCACAACAGAGTTTGAATCACATATTTTGCTTCTGATTTATAGAACTGACAGCTATTGAGATTCTTTGGGGAATGGAAGTATGCTCATTTGCTAAGACAGAAAATATTAGTTATTTGTGAACTGATTAATATTTTTGGTCTTTTCTTTGCTGTGACATTTTCTCCTGAGAATGCTTTCTTGTGTGATAGAAGAAAGCAAAGACTATTCCTATTTTGCTATTAAAAGAATACTTGCTAGTGGTGCATGTTAAACAAGGTACTGCAGAACAGGAATGTCTTAATCCTATTCATCTTTTTAGCCTTAGAAATAAACTCATTTACTGAGAAAAAAAATAGAAAACAACTTCTATAACCAGAGTGCAAAGTTAAATGTAGAATGTTTGGACATAAAATCTAACACTTGAGAGGAAAGGCTGTCAGGCGGACACAGTCAAGAACAGGGTTCAAACTGAGGAACTGTGGAAAAAAAACATAACCTGAGATGTATGTCAGCTCCCCTATAGCAGGGGAGTGGGAACTAGATGATCTTAAAGGACCCTTTCAATCCAAACCATTCAATGCTTCCATGTGATCGAATACATTTTGAGGCCAACCACCCACTCTATGAACCTAAAATACATTCACCATTTATTTGAGAGCATCCACAGATACAATTTTTCTTTCTTTTAAGAGAAACGGGCTGGTTGCCCTTAAATACAATCAATTAATAAAAAAACTGACTTTTAAAAAGACATTACATTTTCCAGCTAATTTTCTGGGGAAAAAAACCCCAAACATGCATTTGTGCTAACAACTTGATAGTATTATCAGTGAATATCTACAAAGGAGAATGAAACTGCACAGATGGTCTAAAAAACATGCATTTCTTAGTGCTGCTGGTTTTAAACAATATCTTATTCTAATGAAGATTAAGTAAAAAAAAAAAAAGTGCTCTATCCCACTAAGACACACCATCAACTTGTATCTGCAAACAATAATTAAAAGTACTTTTGTGGCTTGCTAAATTCAACATTTCATCAATATATTCTGTTGTAGTCAGTTGGTTCCTCTGATACTTCTTTCTGCTTTGACCTGCTTTGAGCTGCACAGGCGTTAATATTGTTCAAATAAATGGAAGAAAATAAGACTTATTTCACACACTATAGACACTGAAGAGTTAAATGTACTCATCAGGGACAAACATGACAGATAAGCAAGAAAATATGTTTGGAATTAATATTTTTTATTATTATTATTTTAATCTTTAAACTAAAATTAGGCGTATTTCTGCATTTAACCAGATACTGAAATTGTGGCACTCTTCAGGAGTGCATGGATAACCCACACAATTAATATAAATAAGTGAGATGTCACTGCTAACTGAGTAATGATTTTTTATTACTTACTTCTCCACTGTATTGCAAAAAGAAACTGCATTTTCGTTACTCCCTTGATTTGCATTAACCAGCTGGATAGACCAACCTGTAACCTAAAAACACAGAAGTGAAAAGAAATGAAACAGATCTCAGTTATTTAAACAATATTTAGACATAAACAGAGGGAACATAACACTAAACTTGCATTTGGTTCCATGAGAACAAAGGTTGGCATCTTACCATCCCTACTCTGACTCAGCAGAGCTCCAAGAAAGCACAAATAACACCATTTTGAATGCACTCTTAATGGTCTCAGAGATAAAGTGGAAAGTCACAAGTCATCCACTGCTCAGGGTTTAATGATTTTTTTTTCCTTCTTGCAGAAAATAAATATTTCCAAAGCTTCAAAAAAATCACCTACTGTCAGAGCACAGATGAATATGTTAAAAAAAAAAAAAAAAGAGGGGGAAAAAAAAAAGAAGTTTATACTGAAGTGAATTTTAATTCTTATTTTCTCTTCTTTCTGCCCTTTAAAGATTGCTTCAAAATCCATAAGCCTTTCAGGTAGCTCCTCAAGAAAGATAACAGGAACCCAGTTTATCCAGTCTGAACATGAAAAATCACCAGATACTTTCTGTGAAGTTTGTCTAAGCTGCTATTTTGTATCAAAGCACTCACACCTCTATTTGGTGTAGCACTCACCAGTTAAAAATGCTACCTCCAGGAATGGTGTAATACTATTACACCCATAAGCCCATTTTACAATTGTACATACAGACATACGGACTCAACGCTGAATAAAGACACCAAATTTTAAATCCTTTCACAAGAAAAAGCAACCAAAGTGGAAATACTTGATAAAAAAATTATTTTATCATAGAATCATAGAATTGCTCAGGTTGGAAAAGACCTTGAAAATCATCAAGTCCAACCACAACCTAGCCAAACTACAGCTAAATCATGTCCCTGAGCACCACATCCAAACAGTTTTTAAACACATCCAGGGATGGTGACTCAACCATCTCCCTGGGGAGCCATTCCAGTGCTCATTTTAAGAATAACTTATTAGTAAATGACAGAAAATGAAATGAAATTATGTAAAGTTATATGATCCTTTTTTTTTTTTTTTTTTCCTTCTTCTTCTTCTTCTGGACAAAAGAAGTGCAATGTTCCTGAAGACTTGCTGGCTGGGAAATTTTAAATGCAGTTCAAAAGATAGGATTAGTATAAAATGAAATATGAGGGACCTGATAGAAGCTGATCAGTGAGGAAACCACAGTGGCAGTGGTTTGGAAGTTATACAAACCCTTAATAAATCCTACCAGTCTTGAGACTCACTGTATCTAATATTTTCATTAACCACAATAGTACAAGCATTAAAAGAATGTTAATGAAATTTAAAGATAATAAGAGGGCATCATTAATAGCAGGGGAAAAAATAAAAGAAATATCTGTAGGAAAAAACAATGGATGAGACGGAGGTTGAAATTATAGAATGAAATTAAACTTAGCAATACAAAGCAGAAGGCCATCATGCTCTGGTGTTAAGAAAGGTGATGAATTGCTGCAGGAGTTCCATCAATTCACTGCAAACCACAACTCTGCTGCTTCACTTTTTCCGTTCTGTGATTTGTTTTCTACCTCAATGGGCATTATTAAAAATTTTTGGTAGAGGCTCAGTATTCAGATGACTTGATAACCGGAATGGGCTCCCAACATTAGACAGTTATCAAAACTCAAACAAACCAAAATCTTGCAGGTGAGCAGCCAATGGACAAGAGTTCTGCAGAGGTAAGGACCATGCCAGCCTTAAGCTGAAAAGAAAGGACAAGCTATGACTACCATGACAGGAGCACTGAATGGAGACTCCCATGGGAGAGAACTCTGGAAACGCACTTCTTCCAGAAGCACAAAACTTCCTTCTTTTCTTGAAATTCTGCCATTATAGATCCCAGGGAAAAAAAAAAATGCATGAAAGAAGAGAGCTAATAAATGGAAGGTTAAGAAAACTGGGCCACAGGTGAGAAAAGATTATATGGACAGGACATTGAATGGGGCTAAATGTATAAAAAGCAAAACAGCAGCTGGGAACTGAGAAAGGAGGAACATTTGGAATATGTTGCCCAGTGAGGCTGTGAATGGCCCCTCCCTGGAAGCATTCAAGGTCAGGCTGGATGGGGCTTTGAGCAACCTGGTCTAGAGGGAGGTGTCCCTGCCTATAGCAGGGGGTTGGAACTAGATGATCTTAAGGGTCCCTCCCTATCCAAAACATTCTATGATTCTGTGATTTTGGAATTAACCAAGGAGAGCACCATATCCAGGAAAGGCTGAACGGCCATGAGGATGTGGATCCCCAAGTTCATGGCTTGAAGTGATTAACTACTAAAAGGTGGCAAAAAGGATCTTGACAAAGAAGGAATCCTGACCCTCTCCTGCAGAGAGCAGGATCTCTGAGCTTTTGCTGGCAGTTTTTCTGACTGAAATTCTGCGTAGACTAGCAGTAGTCTACAGAGAGGGAATTACTTTAACACTGCTAACTGACTCAAACCTGTTCTGGAGGCAGACAGCTATACAGTAGCTGTCTACTATAGTAGTATAGTGTACTGTAGTTTTGTATTGGGCTTATGAGACAAGGTTTTGGTAGCAGGAGGCTGCAGGGGTGGCCTCTGTGAGCAGAGCCCAGCACTGCCCCGTGTCAGACCACATGGAACAAGGGCAGAATGGCCACAAAGAAGTGGCAAAGATGAAGTGGACTGACTGTAGCAGCCTCCATTCCCTGTTCTCCTGCGCTGCTTGGAGGAGGAAAGTGGCTTTAGTTTGCTTTTGGTTCTCATTGCTTTAGTCTGTTACTAGTATGCAGTAAATTATATTACTCTCAACGTGGAATCTTTTTTCCTATGTTGATAATTGAGTGATGGTGAATGGTCTCCCTGTTCTTCTCTCAACCCTGTTGTTTCTGTTTTCAGGTGTCCAGAAACTAAGTTCTTGCCATTGCATACAACGATAAAATATTAGTTACATGATCACACTTTTTTTTATTGGTCTCTGACTACCACCCATTGCAAAGATCTGCAAGAGTGCAGTGAACAAGACAGAACTGGATATAAAAAGAACTGACAATAACAGGGATAAAGTAACAGTGCATCCCAGGAATCTTCCACCCATCCACAGACTTATGATGTCGGTTGACTCACCTGAACTGTCCTTCTCAAATACAAATACCCTTTGCGTATTCCTCATTTCTGAAGTCCGTAAGCTGAAATAATGTCTGGATTTGTGGGAAGTGAGCATTGCTAGTTATTCTGAAAAAATTTGATCCTAAACATCTTAAATGTAGTGGAAAAGTCTACTGGATACTTTATAGGTTGCACTGTAGCATTCTTTCTAATGCGGATAAAATAAAATTACTTGTCACAGATGTTACAAAGATCATTTCTACAGTGTTTTTGAATATCTGACTTGGTAGTGACAAGGCCACAGAAAATTAATGTTTGTTTTATTACGAAGGACTTATTTCAAATAGCACGCATTAAACAAAGCCTAGGGCCATAAAATTGCATTCAAGATCTCAGTATTGAAATGACAGTATAATTTCAGTAACGTGAATATTTCAGCTTGTGCACTTATGATCTATCTCAGCGCTAAGCTGCATGTTTCAGCATCCTTTCCCATTTCATTCTATCTGTAGCCCTAGTTCTCAACTCCTCCTGCTTAAATGCATCATTTATATGTCCTGGACTTCACAAATCTCAACTGTGCTTATTCTTTCTTCTGCTGTGGTGTTCCACTTTGCTAACCATTCTGACAGTCTTATTCAGCATCAGTGCTATTCTTCTGCCCTTGTAATCCTCTCAAAAGATTCCAGCCCAGTAGCAATGATTTACCTCTTCCCATTTTTTTGGGTATTTTTTGTCCCAAATTTTCTTTCACTTATTTTCCTTCTCTTGCCATCTCAAGGCTCTGTTGCCATTCCCTTGACTTGTCTCACTTTCTATCCTGATATAATTGCTTCTCCCTGAAGGAATTACTTTTATCACACTGATTTTTCTGCTACAAATTCTTTCCTTTCTCCCATTTCTTTTTCTTCTAACTAAACTGCTCAAACACTTCCCTGACTTAATCAAATCCTCCCACACTTTCAGTTGTAGTTGCCCTTGACTCACTCTTCTCCTCTTCCCTCCTCTATAATTCTCTTCCCCTCCATCACAAGCATTTGTACCTCTTCTTATATTCCTGCTTCCTCTAGCATGTCTTCATCCCATACCACAATTTGATCTCCTACACCTTGTTTGAATCCCATTGTTTTCTACTTTACTCCTGAGAAGTCTTGTTGTTCTTTTCATCAAGATACCAGTGTGCTTTAGTTTTCCTATTGTAAGTTAAAAACAAACAAACAAAAAATTCCAAAAAGAATGAACAACATCTTTTGTCTCTCCACTTGTTAATCTCCTCTTCTTGTATTCATCACTGAACTTCCTAAATGTGATGTCTTGGATTAATCTTAAGAGTTCCTGTCCTCAGATTAATTTCCCTCCAAACACACTCCCCCTCTGGATCTGCATATCTTTACTTCTGTAGTTCTCTCTATTCACAGACAGAGAAACAAGTCAATCAAATGTCTCTTTCCCTTTGCTTTATCATACTGTGATCACTCGGAGATAAAAGCAGAAGGTGTAACTAAACTGTCTTTTAATGTTCCTGGTGCTGGGGTATCCTGTAGGCTATTTCAGGTTTCCTGTAATGATTCGGAATGCTAAAAAGGACTAAGGGAAAGGGAAAATTTATCATTTTCTTTTTCCTTCTCTATGACAGAATTTTCAAAAAAACAAAAATGAAGAGAGATACAACATCAGAGAGGGCCATGGGAATCCTAGAAGACATCATTATTAAAAACAGCAAAGCCATAAACAGAGTTATGAACACCTGATAGAAAGAGGGAAAAAAAACAAACAGATATCTGCTTCAGAAAGACAGCTAAAGGCTGAATGTCACAGGGACGAGCTTTCACAGCCACAGTAGATGTATTTATTTTTAGAAGAGAATTATATACACACACGTAAGCATATGCAGCGCATGGTGAAGTCAGGACATGGTATATTTCATCTCTCAGAATAAGTATATATCAGTCAAGTGAGACACAAACAATCTGGCTTAACAGAAAAACACATTTATCATAATGCGGTGCTGTTTTGAATCTCAGGTTACATATCCAATCAAACCAATTTGTTATCTATTTCAAGCACACCTCATTCCACATTTCCTACTTATCCCTCTGTGGCAGTTTTATAAGCCAAATAATTATAATGGCACAAAACCATATCACTGGTTATATTCTGAATCACTGATGAGTTCTAGACCATAATCTAGATTCTCTTTGATTTAAAATAGCAAATTTCCATTAGAACCAATGAAAATATTTCATTTTATACTAGGTGTAAAACCTGTGCTATTATTTTAAAATGATATATGTATGTATTCAATTAGTAGATTGAAGAAATATGTTGACACTAATTATAAATCAGGTAAAACATGAAGCAGGTGGGACAGATTATGTCTTTATAAAATTCTGACTAGCTAGACAGAGTAGGCATCTTTCTTTCAGAAGTTATTTTTTATGGTCTGCTGGGTTCTCTTCTGATATTAGAATCAAAGGAAGAGGATGCTTGAATGTTTTCATGCTGCATAAAAATCTCTTAACTATAATCATGTACTGATTGTTTGAGGGCATGTCTTCTGTAAACATATAAAAACACTGTGGGAAATTCTGACTGCCAAGAAATCAGAAGTTACGCAATTATTGGAAAATACACCTGATGCTTCCATACATCTCTGTTTTAGGAAGTAGTAAAGAGCAAAAAAGAAGCAAATAAGAAGTCTCATATTTGCCTTCGGGCAGTGGACAAAAATTCTCTACAGAACTAAAAGCTTCTCCTTCCCCCAAACATAAATATTTTCTTTTTCATCAGGTCTTAAAATGAAGTGCTTCTAATCCATGTTGCATCAGTATGACTGCATACACAAAGTGTAAGGACACGGACAATAAACATCAAGAACTTTAAATGTGTAATGCGATGGAAAGCACAGCAATTACTGCGAAGCAGCAAGGTCCTAGACTACAGCAAGTGAAGGTTTACTCAAATGCAACAGTGTGTACAGAAATAAAGGAAAGAAGATGCTTACCTTCAGAAGGCCTCAGGCATACAGGGAACTCCAGTAAGATACCCCTGCCTCCACTTCCAACCCTTAAATGAGGAGTGGGAAGGGGTAGATCCTGGCTTCATCCCTTCCGGTCACTCAGGTACACTGCATGCACCTGAGCTCCCCTGGGTCGGCCCTGCCTTCCCACCAGGCGCTCAATCACTGATTCAAAACATGACTTGACTTAGCATTTCTGCTACAAAACGCTTAATATCAGAAAATGTAAATACCTCTCTGTCATGTCCAGAGCTGTTTGGCCAGATAGGTCCTATGCTGAATCGTCTGGAAGTATTGGTTAAACAGGCTTCCCCATTTCCACTTTCATCTCTCCTTTGTCCAAATGGATAGTTGTCCAAGAAAACAGAACATTGAGCATCTACATTATCAAAACCTATCTGAAAATTCCAATATGTATAGTCTCTCTCCACATTTGAATTAAACACATTTGTGGCTGCAGTTATACTATTCCTTCTGTAGATTTCTTTGTCTTGATTGTATGGGTAGGAATCCACCAGAGAAACGTTTCCATCATCAAACAGTAAGGACGACTTGAAACCTATATTTGGTGACACTGCGCCTTGTTGCCAGTGAGGTACAAAATTTTCAGAGTAAAGTTCACCACAAGCAACTGAAGGATGACTGCAAAGTTGTTGTTCTGGCACATTCAGACTAAAGATATCTGATGTGAAAAAATGTTCTTCATGATGATGTAAGTGTGATGAACCATAAAAGGAAAATTCATTGTTGACTTCATCAACTATTTGATCAAAGCCTAGATAGACCTTTCCATAAGAACCAGAATGGTGTGCTGGATAAGATGCATGTCCTTCATGAAATTCATCACCTGACAAAGGCACCTTTCCAAAGTATGCCATTTCTGATTTTTCTCTTCAATCTTGTTAATCTTCAAGGAAGTCTTACAATATTTTCAGGGTCAAAAGAGTGATGTTCAGAACTGGAGCTATATAACCCCACTGCAAGAAAGCACAGAACAAGAGTTAAACAAACAAACAAAAAATCTGGTATAGTGACAGCCATACTTTGGTCTACTTGTTTAGAGCTTTCTCCATGAGATGTAAGGATTTTCTTCATCCGGAGCTTGAATGTCTTTTGCCTGATCCTTATTTCCAGGTGCCCATAAAATTATTTTTAAGTATTTCCTGGATTCATGAATAATATCAAAAGGATGTCTGAAACAACTGGTCTTAAATACTAATTCTGACAAAAACTAAAGAAAATGTCCCCATAATTTCCATTATTTTCAATTGTATAGCACACATAAGGCAGAAATGAAAAACAAGGGAGTGGAAAGCTTTATATTAATGACATTTCCATTCATTACTATTTTTTTTTTTTCATCTGTAAAGTTTCTTGATATGATATCATTTTTTTATCCTACAGAAGTTAAGCAAGTGAAAGAACAAGGACAAAATATAGAAGACTTGGATCTCCAATTTCTATTATAAGCACTGCACCACAAAAAACTTGTATGTGACATATATAAATAAGAATAATTATAAATAAATTTCAGCCTTTTGTTTGTTTGTTTTTCAAAACCAATACATCTGAAAAGCCTGAGATTATATCTCTGTTATTAAATTAATAGGACAGGACATAAGCTTCTGTAGTAGTTCACCATCATTCAAACTTATCTGCAAATTTCCTAATCCTATTTTGTAATGAAACTCAAAAATACCCAACAACTCAAATCTGATGTATTCTACTGCTCTTAATGACTTGGCCTGTTGCACTTATTAGTATAGAAGAAGAAACAAGAAACAAATGGCAAAAAAATCAAACAGCAATACCACCAAGCGTGTAGTTTTGCTGGGTACTTTTATCACACAGAATAAATGGAAACATCTAATTTAATATTTCAATAAAAATATATATTACCTAGCCAAAAAAAAAAAAAAAACAACAACACTACTGAGATGAAAAGTACACTCAATTTTGTTAAAGCTTAACACCACAAATTGCTTTTCCAATATGTCCCCAAGATGTATACTATATTAGCTTCGATATTACTGCCTTGCAGTGAAAACTTATACTACAATAGAAGGTATTCATCACTGTTTTGTTTATTTTTGTTTTATTTGAAGTCAAACTCTAGGTGACACAGAATTCTATCACCCAGAGTCAGGAATGAAAAGAGAAATGTAACGTTAGAGAGGCTGAAATGACATTTCCACATTAGAGGCTGAATAACTCTTTTAAGCATTCAGCTTAGTAATTCCACGTACTGTGTATATTCGTATGCGTTAACTGTGTTGAAGACAAAAAAAAGAAAAAAAGATATTTACGATGTTGCCAGGGAACTAAAATGATGCATATCACTTTGAATAACACCATGAACTTCAGTTACCAGCTCAGTCCCTGCAAATGTCTCCCATAGTATATCCTGAAGTACACTTGTAGATGAATAAAAGAAACATAAGAAAGAAAAAGATACATCCATTAAATCAACCTAGATAACTTCTTTTATTCTATTTTTTTATTGTTATAATGAAAAATTAGAATATTTTAGGAAAAATAAGACTGGAGAATCTCTCTCTTCTGCTCTACCTTCTTTAATTAAGTTTGGCTACTGAGAAGACTAATAAAAGCACAGAAAATGCAATGCTCTTTACTCCCTTTTAACAGTTTCTAAAATATTTTCTTTACTTTTCAAACCTATGCCATTTACAATGAAACATTAATAGCTAATAGCTAACCCTGCTTCTTATATTACTACAGCTTCTGTGCATAGCATCCCACGTTTCTCAGGCAGATAAAAAGACACATATCTCACCTCCATCCATCCGTATGCAACTGCTTATCTCCTGCACTCTCCATACTGGAGGAGAAGTATTGCTTCTCCTGACTTTATTCCTGACAGTATTGCTACCTGACTTTAAAAGCAGGCCAGATAGATACAATGTCAAAGACTGGAAGGAGAACCATTTGTATGATTTGTTCCCATGTTGTTCTCACTGGGCTGAGGGGTCCACATGAGAAATGAGACTCTGCACAATGCATGGCAAGGGGAGCAGACGCATGCAGCACTGTGTGTAGCACCACATCTCTTTTACACTGGCACATGATTAAAGTGAACAATTTAGACTGGAAACTCATCATGTCATGCTGTAAATCTCAGTGTTTTAAGTCTCACCTGCTCAGTTTTTATGGCTGGGCTCTGTACTTAGACCAACTCCTGATCCTTTTCAAAGCAACACCCACATTCAGGGAAGGGTTTGGCTTTTTGCCAGCCACTATTACTGCATCTGAATTATGTGAAGTGCACTGACAATGCTGAATTTTCAGAAATCACTAACAAAATGAAAATGTATAATGCAAGCTTTATGTATATATATACACATATACTATATATATATGTATATTTATGTATATATATACACATATACTATATATACATAAAGGTTATGTTTCAGGGCTCATTTTCATTCTTTTATGGTTTCTGAAATTGTATTTTGGAGAGTTTCACAATTTTTCTGTGCAATATGAAGACTTCCTTTTCTTTGAAATGACAATTCATATGTTCACATAATTGCATACTTCTGGGATCTAGGGCTTTAAAGGCAAATCCCAACAAATTGTGTAAAATATTCACTACAAACCAAGGGAGCCAAGAGCATGACACAATGCTCTCAACACTGTCGCTGCCATCTTACCATACCCGAATACTTCCCTTATTTCTGCATGCACATGCATTCTAGTATAAAAGCTTTGTGCGCTGTAGGCTCCATTTTCTCTCTTTTTTTTTCTTTTTCTGGAACCCAGAAGTGCAATACTGGTTCAGTTGCTAAGCAGTAAGAATATATGTTGCAACCTCTTACCTGAAACATACAGTTTGTTAGAAGAATATACAGCCTCCTATTTCTTCCTGTTCACAGACACTTTCAGATGACCTATGTGCTTTCAGCACCAAGGGGGTGTAACTTATTTGTCAGACACTTCCCTTCCTGTTTAACCGGTTTACTGAGGTAGTGATTCTTTCCCATGGTTTCCTTCAGGGAAATTTCAAACAGTAGCAACAATAAAAGGTAACAAACACTTTATCTGTTGTTTCTCTCATTACTTAAGAACCGTACTTTTTTTTTCTTTCTTTCCTTCTTTAAACACGGTGGTAGATAATCTCACAGTTACAGAGCATGTATCAAACATGCTTAAAATAAAAAGACAACTTCTTCATGGGAAAGGCTGCAATTACACCAGGATTTAGAACTTTTATTCCACACCATCTTCATGCAGCTTCTCTCTGCTACTGGAGGTGGGAACTCTGAAAGGAAGCTCTTCACTCACAGGAGAAATGGAAGGTAGAAATATTGCTTGGCAGAGAGGTCCTCTGCCTTTGTCTCCTCAGTCTGCAGAGTTGGGGCAGTCCTAAGGGGGAAGAACCTTCCTTACACTGGGATATTTTTCAAGGATTGATAAAGCCTTTGCACCTTTGAAAAGCATCTGAAGAACTGGAATACAATTGAAGAACTGAAGAAATGAAATACAACACCAGTTGCTAACTTATTCCTAGACCTCAAGTCTGCCAGGTCTCTCCCGTAAAAGGGAGCAGCAGAGGCAGCTCCAGACACAACATGGAAGGAAATCCCTCTGGGCCCATCTGCTTCCAAACATCGTACCATCACTTAAAAAGGAATAAATTAACCCACCAAGGTGGCTACTCAGAATTCACCCAAAATCCCAATCCTAGTCTATTCCAAGGTTATTAAAAGCAGAGAAATATCCTTCAAGAAGGTGAGACAGTCAGTATAAACAAAATTTTTTCAGTTATAAAAGGCTGTACAGTAAGACTGAACAGAACAAGATAAAGCATTTAAAGTTAATAATTAATTAGAGATATCTTATATCTGATAAACTGAATGAATAATAATTTGATAAAGCATTACTGGGAAAACTGCACTTCAAAGTACCGCAAAAGCTGTCAGTGGCGTCACTGTGATTTAAAAGCAGTTTGCCAAGGACAAAAGTTATTTCAGTTGGTAAAAGGTGATGTTTTCCTTCTCATATGTGCTCTAACCCTTTAAAAATGCTAACTTGCCCACAGGCTGTGGGATTTGATGGCATTTATACTGCACTGTAGACATTACCAATGATTTCTGTAAAGTGATCCTGAGAGAGGATCATGCCAATTTTAGGGGCTGCCATTTCTTAATACATGGCAGTGTGACTGTGTGATATTGCTTCATCTCGCAGAGACTGAATGTCCTAAAAGGAGGAGGATACAGAAAACAGAAGAAATATGCATGGGAAGAGCCTGTGTTCCCAAGCAAACACAGAAAGCTGTATGTGTAACATGAACTGACCTGGGACATGTCCTCTCCCTACAGTGATTTCCATGAGAGTTATGAAGATTTTTCTTGGGAAACTCTGAACTTTTTCACAATTATTTACTTTCTGTTTCCCAACAAAGTAATAGGTGGGAAATCGCTGAGTCACTTTCTACTCTACTTTCCTCGAAGAACTATGGAGAATCATCTCCTCCCCTTTTGCTGGCATGTGGGAAAATCTATATAGACAAAGAAAAGTGGAAACTCACTGGGATGCTGCCTTCTGTTCTGTTAGACACTCTTGCTGCTCCACCAACTGGCAGGAACCCACACCTCACTAAAATTGAAGACAAAACGTGTTTTATTTAGCCATATATGAGCTTACATGTATGACTTTTGTCTGATAAAAAGTTGCAAGTAAAGAGCTGGCAAAGTAGTTGCTTTTACACACCCCAAGATGTACAGCATCGTCAGCAGGTCGTTGCTTTAAGTCTTGCTTCATCCTGAGCTTGGAGCTTTCCCAAACCACACCCTTGCATTTGAAACCTTGAGGCTTTGCCTTTAGCAGGCTTGTAAAGAGAATGCAGCGAAGTGTTTCAGCAGTCTGGGACCAGAAGTCTGGCTAAACACCCAGCCACTGAGGACACTGTTCCATTTTCTCACATATCCAACCGCCCCTGTTACTATTCTCCAGTGCCACCTACTGTCATTTTCCCAGAACTGTGGAGCAAGGAACAGAGATCATCGTGTCAAGTACAGTGACAATTAAACTTTACGTCTGGCTGCAGGGGATGTCATCATGTCTGTCATTGTCGCTGATAAATATTACCCCTGTCAGAAAGCTGCCCTATATAAGGAAGATTCATGGTTCTCGAGACCCTGCCTGTAGATGATGCGATGCTACTTCTCTTAGATCAGTTTTCCTGCTGCAATCAAAGTGATGACAACAGATCAGCAAAACTGTATAGAGCTTTTCCACACGTTAGTGACGACGACAACAACAACGTAAACAATGCCAAGATCTTATTTTGTTTAAGCAGCAGAGGAAAAAGAATTCTAGCAAGAAAAAGATATGGTTAAGATCTGGTTTGTTGCACTACCTGCCCTTATTTCTTTCTTACTTTCAAGATTTGCTTAGTGTACGTCACACGTCTGGTAAAACCCAGCAGAATAGATGCTGCTGGGCAAGAAGAATAAATGTCTGAACAAACATGACAGTGTTCGAATCATTATGATGTGACTCATCTATTAAGAGGACTTATGTTGTAAAGGGCAAAAAGGACTTGCCAATTCGGAAAACACTCCTCATCCTCTGTTTATTCACACAGAATAAATCAAGGAAACTGACAGAGTAGGAGATATAAGGAAGCAAAGTTTCACTTTTCCATGAGAAAGAGATAGATTATGTTATATTTTATACAGAAGACATTTTTAAAGCTCTGCTGACTCCTATGTGTAATACACAAAGTTACTAGGTTACCAACACCCTGCCACCATTTGAAATACCCTGTTGTGAAAGACCTACCTCCCCAGTCTGAACATATGGAATGCAAAGCTAACCATGACTAAATGTAAACTATGGATTTTAATCTCTCCTTTCATGTGAACATCTTCTGTGCTTTGATCCTGTAAAAGGAACAGCACATTTTACTGGTGTTTCTGGGAGCAACAGTGACTCCAGCTTCAAAAATCAAATTGCTGAGAAAACTGACTGCTGAAATGGAGATCAATCTCATCTCAGCTATCTTAGAATGCAGTTAAAATAAGACAAGTAGGCAGATTTTTATATATCCCTACATGTACGCATACACACTATATACATATATATACATGTATGTATGCATGCATATATAAAAATATGTGTAAGCACATATATAATACATATGTGCTTATACAGATATAGATATATATTAGGCTTTTGTATATAGGTGCATACATACAGAAAAGAGTGTAATAAACACTAAGTAACCCAGCTAAAATGTTTCAAAGAACAAGTAAAGCCAAGAATTTCAGGTGAGAGAGCCAAACTGCCCAAAGCTGAATTCCTAAAGCCAAAGCTTCTTTCATACTGTTTTTAAATTTTGCTTTGTGCTTTTTGCCTCCATTTCCCTTACCTTCTGTGATTTTTCCACTGCTCTTCTTTTTGCCTTCCCAGTCCAGTGTGCTTGCTCAATGGCTTTCTGTTAAACTCAGCTTTGTCATTCCATATACTCAACAACATTTGTTGACCTTCCAGAAATTGTTCATATCATACACTGTACAAATATAAAAACAGAGCCTTGTGATACTAGCAGGCTGTTAAAGCAAGCTCACTACATTCTACAGAAGGCTTTATCCTATGGAAAATTTAGCAAGTTGGTTCAAAACCTTTTCTAAGACTCCCTCTCTCATGGCAGTCCACAGTGCATGGGCATCTGGGGGATTTCTGGAGCAGAAGAGCCCCAGAGAGAACAGAGATCAGCTCCAAATCACAGAGCTCAGCCACACAGTTCTGGTGAATGTGAGCCAGGGTGACAGAGCCAGGGTGACTTTGCTATTGTAGCCTGGCAGAATGACCCTACATGGGCTCAGGGAACAGTATTATGACTGCCTTGAAGAGAACATAAATTAAGCACGACTTTAAGTTCAGCTCAGGAAATGTGAGGGGGAAGTTTTTCACTGAGAAGGTGGTGAGGTGCTGGCACAGGCTGCCCAGAGAAGCTATGGGTGCCCTGTCCCTGGAGGTGTTCAAGGCCAGGTTGAATTGGGCCCTGAGCATCCTGATCTAGTGCCTGATTTAGTGGTTGGCAACCTTGCCTGTGGCAGGGGGGTTGGAACTAGATGATACTTGAGGTTCCCTTCCAATTGAAACCATTCATTGATACTATGATTCTATGAAAATAGGGATGAGGAACTGGTAATAAAGACCCATTTGTATCCTTTATGTTCATGATGTCAAAAGTATCTTCAGGCCAACCAGTGAAATTATAAAACATAGTACTATAAACCAGTATATTATAAGCTAGTATATACAGAAAAAAAGCTAGTATAACAGCTAAAGGTTATATGTTCTTTGTCAAAGAAAACAAATAATTGTATAAACATAAAACTACACATATCTAAGATCAAAACAATATCTTTCTTACACAGTATTAACCTTGTCTCAATTTGCATTTCTGAGAGGATGCTTTTAGAATCCTAGAATGGTTTGGGTTGGAAGAGACCTTTGAGATTGTCTAGTTCCAATACCTCTGCTATAGGCAGGGACACCTCCCACTAGACCAGGTTCTTCAAAGCCCCATCCAGCCTGGCTCCTCCAAGGAGAGGTCATCCACAACCTCACTAGACAACCAGTTCCAGTGTCTCACCACCCTCACAGTACAGAATTTCTTCTTAATATTTAGTCTAAATCTCCTCTCTTCCAGTTTAAAACCATTTTCCCTTGTCCTCTTGATACATGTTCTCATAAAACGTCCCTCCCCAGCTTTTCTGTAGGTCCTCCTCAGGTACTGGAAGGCTGCCTTTTCCTCTCCAGTCTGAAGAGCCCCAACTCTCTCAGTCTGTCCTCATAAGGGAGGTGGTCCAGCCCTCTGTGGCCCTCCTCTGGACCCACTCCAACATCTCGATGTACTTTTTTTGTTGGGACTCCCAGAACTGGACACAGTACTCCAGGTGGGGTCTCATGAGAGCAGAGTAGAGGGGCAGAATCACCTCTCTCAACTTGCTGGTCACATTTCTCTTGATGCAACCCAGGACATGGCTGGCCTTCTAGGCTGCAAGTGCACACTGCCAGCTCACATTGAGTCTTTCATCAACTGACACCCCCAAATCCTTCTCCTCAGGGCTGCTTTCAAGCCATTCTCTGCCCAGCCTGTAATCTGTGCTTGGAATTGCCCCAATCCAGGCGCAGAACTTTGCACTTGGCCTTGTTGAACTTCATGAGCTTGGCATGGGCCCATCTCTCAAGTATGTCCAGGTCTCTGGATGTCATCCCTTCCCTCTAGCATGTCAACTGCACCACACAGGATGGCACCATCTGCAAACTTCAATCCCGCTGTCCACATCACCTACAAAGATGTTAAATAACAACGGTCCCACTACTGATCCCTGAGGAATGCCACTCATCACCAGTCTCCACTTGGACATTGAGCCATTAACCACAACTCTCTGAATGCGACTATCCAGCTAATTCCTAATACATGGAGTGACTTATTCATCAAATCCATTTGTCTCTAATTTGGTGACCAGACTGTCATGTGTGTCAGAAACTTTGCACAAGTCCAGGCAAATGCCATCAGTTGCTCTTCCTTTATCCACTGATTCTGTAACTCCACCATAAAGGGCACCAAATCTGTCAGGCACAATTTGCCCTTGGTGAAGCCAAGTTGGTTACCACCAATCACCTCATCTTTATTTTCCATGTGCCTCAGAAGGGCTTTCAGGAGGATCTGTTCCATGATCTTGCCAGGCACAGATGATGGGACTGACTGGCCTGTAGTTCCCTGGATCTTCTTCTTTTCCTTTCTTTAAAATGGGGGTTATGCTTCCCCTTTTCTGATCAGTGGAGACTTCACCAGACTGCCATGACCTTTCAAATATGATAGATAGCGGCTTGGCAACTTCATCCACCAGTTTCCTCAGAACACATGGGTGGATCTCATCAGGTCCTACGGACTTGTGAACCTTCAGGTTCTTTAGATGGTCTTGAACTTGATCTTCACTTACAGTGGACAGATCTTCCTTCTCCCAGTTCTTACCTTTTCTTTCTGCAGCTTGGATGGTGCAACTAGAGCCCTTTCCAGTGAAGAATGTGACAAAGAAGTCATTAATTACTTCAGTTTTCTCCATGACCTTTGCGACCAGGTCTCCAGTTTCCTTCTGTAGAGGGTCCACATATCTCTGTTAGCAACAGTGCACACATTGCAGTCTTACAATATGTGACTTAAATAATGTAGTATTTCTGAATTTTCATTAGACATCTTACACAGGGGTAGCTTCTTGCATTTTTCTTTCTATTTTAATTTTACTTTCATAATTGCTCACAGTACGACTGAAACACTTGCTTTGAAAAAAAAACCCACAAACCAAACATATGGTTTTCACAGAAAAATTGTCAGAGGCTATATATATAGTTTTTAAACCAACTGAACAGCATTCCTTATATGCAATTCGAGATATAAAGCATCTGCTTAGATAGCTAATTTGGCTGCATACTTAGGTTGCCTATGCATGCCAACAAAGCATTCATTATTGTTTTCATTAAAACTTTACCTGCAGCATGGAAACCAACAATAATTTACTTGAGTTTCTGCATAAATAATGCAAAAGTTCTGCTTACCTGCAATAATACATATTTTGGCAAAGTGCTATGTGAAATTAAGCTCACAGCAGCCCTCCACCACAAGTGGGGAGGCCCTTAAATCAGTGGCTGGCACAGAGACATTCTCAGTGCAGATAATCCAGCTTCTTTCATCCATCACAGCAAAGTACCTTCCTCATCAATGTTACCTGGGCAGATTATTTTACAAAGCAGCTGCTGTCTGCTATGTCAGGTTCATAGCCTGTTCATACTTTTGCTAATGATGCTACTGTATTTATGAAGCAGGGGACCTGTATAATTGAGCAGGTCAGGTGTGTCCACTGGGGCTGGGTGCCAAATTTACACTGCAGCAACTCTGCAGCTATAAACTTGCACCCTACCTTGATGGCACCAAACGTACTCACCCCATTGCTGTAGCCATGTCTTAGATTTGTGCCCCACTCAGCACTGTTTTGATCAACTCAGTCAACCTTTGGTTTTCCAGATCTCTCCCTCTCCCTCTTGCTCTCCAGCATAGGAATAAATCTATGCTAAGACAAGAGTCAGGAGTGAGCAGCACAATGTTTCACATCACAGGTGAGCTGCTATACAAGTACAGTCAGAGGGGAGCTGTAAGGCCCAGCTGGGGAGCATGAGCAAGAAAATTATGGTATAGATACCTCAGCTATGGTGGAGAATGGAAGAAAAATAGCTATTATCCATAGTATTACCTTGCACAACATCTTGAATAGATGGCTGATGTTTTCCAGGAACAGATTCCCATCTCACAGTGAGATCGAATAATCTGGCAAATACTAGATTAGGAAAGGAAGAGAGAGAGAAACAAAGAAATAGCCTTTGTCCCACCCACCCAGCAGCCTAAGAAAATCTCTTCTTGAAAGAGTTCAGTAGACTTTACACTGACAATAATTCCCTGGTCCTTTTGCATGGGGAGGGCATGGAAAACAAACTAGCTCAAAAGAAACATGTAGTACCATGCATGACCATGGCCTACAGCTAAACCCCTGATGACATGAAAGCACTCAAGGAGGCACACACTGCGCTACAATTGCTGAGGAAAGTGAAAAACTAAAAGGCACTATGTATGTCCCCTGCCCTAAGCACTGAGCCAGCCCTGGCCCACCAGGCTGGGCCTAGTTCACTTTGCTCTCCTTTAGGGTTCATATGCAAAATCAGAAATATCTGTTTAGAATAAATTTTATGCTGAGGGTGGCAGCCTTCTTCCAAAGTGATGTGTCACTGAATTTACCAGATCAATCTTGTCCCAGGCATGGGAACACCAGACCGGTCACTCCAGTTCTGGTGGAATCAATGTGGGAGCCGTCCTGATGCAAAGATCCGAGCTGGGACACCTGACTGGAAATCTGTAGTGTTCAGACCAAACATGACCCTGGGGTGTGCCTAAAAGCAAATGAATACAGAACTCATTGTCATTGGGCTTTTCATTAAGGCCTGGGTTTTTTTTGGAGAAGAGAGTGAGAGTCTCGAAATGTAAACCAGAGCAAGTCAGCTCCATAGCTTGGGAGGTTAAGAAGAAAAACAAGGAAATTTGAATAAATCTGATGGTCAGGAGCTGAGGTATCATCTCAGAAGGCTGTACCGCAGGCCTCCAGAACACATCCTAATATAAGGTACTATCTTGTACGATATAACATGCCCTTCCTTTGAGACCTAGCATCACAGTGTGTTACAATCAGCCAGGAAAAGACTGGATACTGGAATTCGAGAACATATGCAAGGTTTATCTTGGTATTAAAATAAACCTCATCCATAAAACCCCTTGAACATCTGTGCTTTTGAGTGTTTCAATTAACTGTGCCATGTCTATTTCACAGCAGCAAATCTAGAAAAAAAATCCAGACAGCTTAGACCAGGGCTGGAGCCCACTCCTAATATATCGTACACATCCTTTACTGCTGCAAACTAGAAAAAAGCTATCTCATTCTTCGCTTGGTTGATCTACTTTTATATCCTTGATTCAAATGGAGTTATGCAAACTTCATGTTTGCTATCAGGCTATGAAGAAGCCTATTGTAAGTAGGATATGGTTTCCTTAGATGTAAATGCACATGCAAAATAGAGAAAGCTTTGATATTGAGATTTTTTTCCCCTGAGGTTCAAGTATTTTATCATTTTAATATTATTCCATTTTCCTGTGGCATTCAATTTTAAAACGTCTTTTGTATTAGCTCAGAGTATTATAATTCCTTCAAAATTCCTCTGGAGGGCACTATTACCATAACTATACAATTAGCTACCAATGGATATAATAGAGATAAACACTAAATAGCCTTGTTGGCAGGAGGTAGAGTGTCTTTTAACCAAGACAGCTTCTTTACTGCTGCCTGGGACTTTGCTTTAGAGAACATGCGAAATCCTAGCTACATAGTCAAAGAAAGTTTAGTAATTAATATAGAAGTTTGGGAAAAAGTACAGACTGGAGGGGGCAGGGCTTGATAAATCAATGTCTTTGCTATCAAGTACAGGTATTTGGTATATTCTTTAAAGACTGCAAATGGGATATTCATCAGGTACAGGCTGAATTGTGAGGCTTTGGTGTTGGGAAGGGTTGAAGGAACATATACCTCTCAGGCTCCATGTTCTCTGTGACCACTACTGTAACACTGGACCAGCAACTGCAAGGTCTCTCTATACATGCACTAGAGCTGCCCTATCTCACACTGCGGGGCAAAGTGATTTACCTCCCAGGATTTAAAAAAATTAAAGAAAAAAAAAAGCCAATCTAACATAAAGAGATGGTAAGATGGGCGAGCAGTATTTCTTAGTAGCAACATGTTTTTCAAAACTGAGTGGGAAATCAGAAATGAGCTTTGCAATTCGTTGGAAAACTTTTGTAAACAACAGGATAGACAAGCTCGGAAAGCTGAAGTTGAAATTAACCGTGTACATCTAATAGAGTCGCCCTCTTGTGATCATGTGAGGAACTACACGATGATCATTTTATTTCGGGGCTCTCTGAAATTTTTAGGATAAAGAAGTGGTGACCTGCAATGCTCAGAGTTCAGATTTTAAGCTTTTTGCCCCTGGGAAAGATTTAAGTGTATATTAAGTGCAATAAAAGTTTTATTTTTATTCTATTACTTCCTCTTGTCTTTTCCTTTTATCAACGGCACATTTAGTTGTTTCATTTATTTCCCAGTTAAACTAGAAGTGATCTGACTAGGCACAGTATTTCTGTGAGAGATTTTACAGCAAGCAGCACACTGAGATTATAATAGTGGTGAGGATCTTGGGGTTCTATGTTGAAGATAGCAGTGTTGACATAATGTGTTTTTAATTAGGCCATCAAACAAAGGAAATACATAAATTAGAGGGAAGGGTATGTTTCAGTTATGACAGAAATAGTATTTAATTAATATTACCAAGTAAGAATTAGCACATACATACAAAACAAAAAATCTGCTAGAACAAAAACAAATAGAGGTTTTAACTTAATTTCCTATAAAATTATGTTTGGATCTGCACTAATAATTTCATTTGTAAAAATAAGCCTTGATCTTTTTCACTGACCTCTTACATATTTCAAACTGTATTCGCTGTTCTTCATTATCACCTCATTCAATGACAGTCCCCACATGTGTTTTATTTCAACATTTTTTCTTCCTCCTTCATCGCCACACTGAATTTTCACAGCTTCTCCTCCTAAATATTGGATTTCAATAGCAATTGAAACATTTTGTTTCAGAAGATTTTTTTTTAAAAAACAAAGAAAGAAAGAGAGAGAGAAAGAGAGAAAGAGAGAAAGAGAGAAAGAGAGAAAGAGAGAAAGAGAGAAAGAGAGAAAGAGAGAAAGAGAGGAAGAGAGGAAGAAAGAGAGAAAGAAAAACATGAACTTTTCAAATAGATGTAAGAGGGAGGAAAACAACAGGAACCAAAAAAAAAAAAAAAGATAGGTCAGATTTTGGGTACATCAACCTTGACATTGTCCTTTTAAAATACTCCCCAGGCAGCGTTAACTTTTGCAACCAGCACTCAAGCAGCCGCTCACCCTAGGGCTCAGTCAGCTTGGCAGGATGACAGAGGTCAGCATTTCACACGAATGAACAATTTCTCCAATATATAAGGCAGCCATTCAGCTTTCTCTCTCTTTTCACCTGTCCTTTAAAGTTTAAACTGAGGCTATCATAGGTACTGTGCACAATGCAATGAAAATCCCTCTTTCCATTAACCCTTTGAACCCTTATGATGAGAAGTGATATCCTCACAAGTTTAAATTGAGAGACAGAAGCCGCAGAAGGGCTCCTCTTCCCACCCCTCTTCTTTTGTCAATTCTCCATACCAGTTTCTTTTGCTTATGTACTTTCCCTCACAAGTAAAAGCCCTATTACTTTTCTAACTCAATCACTGAGTATGAGAAAATCTTGCTGTTCTGACTGTCTAAAATGTGTGCTTTAAGAGGGAATGATATTTTGACCAGATTCCCTTTCTGGATTAATTCTTGTATTTCTGCTTTGGATGTGATTGGATAAGGATAGGAAGCCATTGTGCAGAACTTGCACAATGAGGCCCAATAAATTTAATTGTGATAAAACTGTCTTTCCAGCGAATCCTCTAATCAAGGAGCTAGGCAATATGTACAAATTTTGATAAAGTCCAAGGGTTAGGCTAGATGAACACAGGTCTACAGTCTATATAAAGACTGAACTCTTTAGTCCTTAAAATTGAAAAGCATGTACCATGCCTGATATTAGTTTGATGGTTTGAACAGTTATCCATCCAAATTGTCCGGACAATTGAAGAATAAATCTATGTGAGTTTGGTTCAAGCTCACTACTGTAGAAACTTGTGAAAATGAAAGAAAATCAAAGCCTGTGGTGTTCTTTTACATAGCCAGCAAACCTCCACGCTCCCAAAATTCAAAGATCAAATCAGATTTCTTGGGGTCAGCTGGGACTTCACTTTAATCCAATGTGCAATTTTTAAGAAAAAAATAGTCATTCAGTAGTATTCTCTAAGCAGCTATTAGACATAAAATAACTATTTAGAAGGATTTGATTATGATAGATTCAATAAATTAGATTCAAAAGGCTAAGAATACAGTGAAAATGTAGCATTTACTGCATTACATTTAGAAGGGCTTAGGTTGGCTACAAGAAAATTGAGTGCACTCTGGAGCCACGTGCTGATGTTTGCCATCCCAGATTTCTGCATATACAAAGAATACACAGAGGATCAGTAACACAGTGGAAACAATTGGGAAAGTCAGGGAAATCCATGTCTCCTGAGTTCTGATTAGTTGTAAGGGCCATTATAGCCACTGCTTTTGAATCCCAAAAAGCTTTAAGCTGGGAAAATCATGGAAGGGTATGATATCGAGTTATGACAAAAAAGAGTTAAGAAATTCTGTGTTTTTGATCACTTAGCTGCTCTAGGCCCAGTGATATGTAAAAGTTCAAGTAATTAAAATATTAAGATGTGCAGGGTTAACCATCAAGCCTTCATTTTCATTACACAAAACACTAGTTTGCCTTTTCCAGCCAAAAGACTGTGAATGGACTACAGTTGAGCACTGAGTATACTTTGTTAAAATGTATATACCAAATGAAGAAACATGTAATCACAGATGGTGCCTGTTTTAATTAACAAGAATGATGCTTAAGCCACCCTGATGTTGATAAGTTTATGAAGGTACCAGACACTGGAAAAAACTGACTTACATTGCATTTTTTTAATTTAAGATTTTATTATTATTATTATTATTATTATCGTTATCATTATTGATTATTATTACTACTCTTAACCTCATGCCAACTATAAGCTTCAGTCACAGAATGATAGACTCATTAATGATCGAAAAGACCACCAAGATCATCTAGTACAATCATCAATCAATTACCACCATTGCCCACTAACCACTTCCCTCATCTCCACGTTTCTCAAACACCTCCAGGAAAAGTGACTCTGTCACATCCCTGGACAGCCTGTTCCAATGCTTCATCGCTGTTTCAGAGAAGACATTTTTTCCTAATATCCAGCCTAAGCATCCCCTGGCACAACTTAAAGCCACTATCTCTTGCCCTATCACTGCTACCTGGGAGAAAAAGCTAACCTGTATCTTGCCACGACTTCTTTTCAGGAGTTTTAGAGAGCAATAAGATCTCCCCTGAATCTCTTCTCCAGACTGAACAATTCCAGTTTTCTCCACTGCTTCTTATAAGTCTTGTGTTCCAGACCCCTCACCATCTTCACTGCCCTCCTCTGAACTGAGGCTCTGGGGCGTCAGTGTAGGCCTTTCTTTTGGTGAGGGGCACCGAACTGAACACAGTCCTCAAGATGAGGCCTCAGAGAGACAATCACCTACCTTGTCCTGCTGACTACAATATTTCTGATACAAGCCAGGATGACATTGGTCTTCTTGGCCACCCAGGCTCATGTTCAGTACATTTATCCCTGATAAAGTGGAGGCATTAGTCAATACTGAACTGCTAAAATTCAGTTACTGTCTTTCTCAAGCCAATATGGTTCAACACTTCTGTTGTATAGATAAAACATTTGGTGAAGGTGAGAGAGAGCCTCTTGCAGCTAAATAGAGCTTGCTAAAAGAATGGCAAGACCCAAAGCAAGGATTCTTGCAGAAATATCGTGTGGGTTTTAACCCACCTTTCTTTCTTTCTTTCTTTCTTTCTTTCCTTCTTTCCTTCTTTCCTTCTTTCCTTCTTTCTCTCTTTCTTTCTCTCTTTCTTTCTCTCTTTCTCCCTTCCTTCCTTCCTTCCTTCCTTCCTTCCTTCCTTCCTTCCTTCCTTCCTTCCTTCCTTCCTTCCTTCCTTCCTTTCTTTTTCTTTTCTTCTTCCAGGGATATTTTTAAGAAAGTTTTCAGGAAAAAAAAAAAGGGGGGGGATAGGGGGGGTGGGGGGGCAGTAAGGGCCCCTTGCCAGGAGGCAAAAGCTTATGATCCATCCAGATCTCTGAAGGCTGAATTTCAGCTAGAATTCTCTGGAGCTTGGCCTGAAGTGGATGTTGCTTCAGCGAATTCAATTTTCCAAGGTATTAAGAACTGAAAAAGTAAAATAGATGACAGGCACTGAGGATGGAATTGTAGCCCTTCTGCAGGTTAATGGGGCTTTTTGCCACAGGTAGGCTAAGATTTCAACTCTGCTTTAGGGAGCAAAGCAGAAAAGTGTTATACAATATTTAAACCTTTATCATTGTAAGCCTGAGTTTGGCAGTAAAATGTGTATAATGATACTGACTCTGCCTTCAAGTCTCTTTGAAAGGTACGGAAGAAAAGCGTTACATGGGAGTGTGGTGTTAGGATTATTCCACCACTAGATTGAAAGAAATGAAGACTTTCTAAAAATTGCTACTCTGAGGATATCAAGACTTCGAAGGAGTTAAACCTATTATGGAGAAGAAAAAATAAGATTTCTGAATAAACTACAACTTTCATATTCCTTTTAAGGGGGAAGACAACTGAGCAATGCAAGCTGACAGCTTGTTTTTTACATTCTAAGCATGCTGTTTTCCTCAGCAGAGGCATAGCACCATAGAAGAAGAAAAAGTTTCATAACATAATTGGGAACTCATGTCACTAAGACCTCCTACAGTCGAATGAACAAAAAGCCACTGGTGCTGGAAACTAAAGTTCTCGGCATGCTTGTTTTCTTTTCCATGGATGGAGCTCCTGTGAGATTTGGAATAAAGTCCATGTCTATCTTGTATTCTTGTTGGCTTGCCTCCCTTTTTCCTATCTGGGGAGAATTTTCAATAAACATTTGTCTCTAAAAATCTCTGAAATCTTGTTTTCAGAGATACTGCTTACTCTGTTTCTTGCCTCTTTTTTAGGGATTTGTTTTACAAAATTCACATACACTGGTGGTCTCCAACTTCATTGCTGATTTTAAAGCATTAACATAACACATGCAAAGAAACTATCTAAAATGTATGTAGCTTGAGGTCAATTAAAAATTTATTGGAAGCACATTTGGCCACTTAGTAAGGAATTATCAACTGCTACAACTCATTTTGATAGAGAGAAAACCACTTCTGATATTAAAGAGGTTTTTGATCCTCAGTCCTACCCTCAGAGAGTAAAATGAAGAGAAATGTAGAAAAAAAAGTCTGCCTTTAATTCCAACTCGCATATAATTTCAGTGGTCTGAATATTTTACCTTGATCTTAGTGGTCTGAAAACACATTAGGATATAGACCATCTTAATACCACCAGATGTAAGGAAGAAAGGAAATTGAGAAGGAAAAATGACAAAGATGACAGGAAAGGCAGCATGGCAATGGATCAAAAAATCAGGAGCAGAGGAGAGAACAGCAGATACAGAGGGGAACAAAAGAGACAGTCATCAGAAAGGGTATTAGAGGATGGAAAAAGAAATAAGCCAAGAAAGGAAGGAAAATCTAAATCAGAAGTGCAGTGGAGGCAGAAAATATCTAAACAGAGCAGAGATGTCACAGGAGGAAAACAAGGTTGTAGAGAAAATACTGATAAATTATGGAAATAAGATACAGAAGAGCTGAAGAAAAGGGAAAGCAAGGTTGTTGAAGCAGAGAAACAGAATAATAAAAGAGACCACTTCACCTCTAGGAATACATTCAACTCCAATCAGTAGGTGGACTGGGACCTACATTTAGTGGACCAAATTCCTGGGGAATTAAATGAAATCTGTAGACTACCACAAATTCTGGGCAACACAATTACAAGCTCTCTTTCAGTTGTTTAGTGTTTAGGCTTTCACTGGACTAGCTCGGTTTCTCTTGTCTGTCTGTTTCAACGTTTATGCCAACTGTACTTCATCTCTACAGCTTTTTTTTTTTTTTTTTTCTGCATCTTTCTCCCTTTATGCTTTTTCCCTTGCTGTTCTTCACCTTGACTTAAAAGGGCAACTTTAACTACTGCTCTTTTCAGCCACAAGAAAAAGACTGAAAGATGACAGTGTATCCACAAAAACAGTAGAACAATTGTAAAGAAGGAAGATCTGTCAAGAGCAAAAAAGAAGGCAGTGCAATTCACTGTTTTGTCTTTCACACTGCTAAATATGGATACTTCAAAGGCAACTGTAAACATTCTCGTCTACATGTTAAAGTACTAGAGGTTTTTAAGAGGAAAAAAATGTTAAAAATCTTACACGTTAAAGTGTGTAAATGAATAGCTTTGGTAACCTCAACTGAAGTTGATTTTGATGGATTATTTTATTTTTTCTGTTTTTAAACAACTATTTTTCAATAGTTCTGCCCTGGCTCACATATGCTCTTTTAGCCCCTCAAAAGTCCAGTACCTTTCTTCATCACCAGTTCTGCCAAACTGAGTTCCATTTCAGTTTTGAAATACTTGGCCAGAAAATAAAAGCCTCACAGCCATAAAATCAGTGCTTTTGAAAGTGGATTTGATTCTACTGTTCCAACACATCACTAAATTTGAACTGCAGCTTTTTGTGATACTTCAATTTATTCTTTCAAAATTTCAGCAGTAAGTTCTTACAAAGGAGGCCTGTTAGTGAGCCCTTTCCACTCCATTCTTTGCTGTGAAGAGAGGAAAGCAAACCAGACTCGGAGCACTAATGAAACACTTCAGGAATTAATGGTATGCATGTGAATGTAATGCTGTCAGATGTTATTCATTAGATCTCCTGATTAGCAGCCTTCTTGCTGAAAAGAGCAACAAGACCATGACACTTGCAGTTTGGGACTTTGAACCATAAGCAGTGCTATACCAATTGCTGTGCTGTAATAATGTAGTTTTATCTATCACCCTATATTTAATATACAATAAGGCAAATGTAAAGGGCTGGAGAGTAACTAATTAAGACTTATTTTCCTCCTTGTATAAAACACTGATTGTGGTGGCTTATGCTGGGACACCACACAATTTTGGTGAAGCTCCCTGTTTCAGTGACATCTGTTACACATTCATGCAAATAAAATCAATATGAGAACAGCTTATAAATAAGATAAATGCTGCATCACTCACCAGGCCAAGCTCTGTATGTGCAGAAAGGCTAGGAAAGATTTGGAATGTACATGAACTTGCACGGTTCTCATGGTGAATGCCCCTTATTGGAGATAATCATAGATTTTTAAAATCAATATTTGTTAATTTCAAGTTCTTAATGTTTCAAAATCAAAACCTTTTGTGAGAATATAAAATTTGCTTTAATACTTTTCCACTAGGAAAGTTTCTAAACTCTACGGCAAGTTTTCTGATCAAGACTAGAGGAAGAACCCCAGATGATGATCACTGAGCCAGAGTGGGAACCAACACTCTAGTTTTATTCTAGAGGACTTCAGAAAGCAAACATGAAAAACAAACAGTGATAAAAGAAACCAAAATAGAAACACAACACAAAATGGAAACAAAACAAACTAACAAAAAGGCAGCAAAAACCAAACCCCTACAAACATATTTCAACTTAAAAATTTTTTCGAACATTTTCACTTGCAGCAAGCATTTTCTGCTCAGGTTCACTACTAACCAGAAAAAGATTGCAACTCTTACCACTGAACTGAGGGTTAAACAGGAGAAAACTCAGACAAGTGAAAAATTACAAGCATGATCCGTAAAATATTCTGACAGCTGGACACAAAGTAAGTCTCACAACTGAAAGTCCAAGAAAAGAGTCCAGCTGCACAACTAGAGCTGCTCAAATTGTCTGACAAGGATGATTCAGTGACCAGTTTTTCCCACAAAGAAAACGGGTGTGCAGCACCACTTGTACTGATTTCTGCTTATGCTGCTGAACCTGACTAGCTGACCCACACATAGCCTCTGAGCTAATGCTTCTTAAAATGTAAGCTTCAAAAATATTACAGTTTTCTACTTATCACATACCAGTGAACCATCAAAGGAATGGACAAAGGAAACTGCCAAGCATGAAAACCAATCACTGCTTAAAAAAAAGAAAAAGAAAAAGAAAAAGAAAACCATCTAACTTTAAGCTGAGAAGAGTCTCAAACACTAGGACTAGCAAACTTTAAGTGAACAAGACAGTTTGTAGCCTTTACCTACTATGTCTCTATAGTCTGATTTCTACATAAAATGAATAGGAGTAACTTCTCAGTATAGATGACATAGATCTAACCTATTTTAACTGTATTTTTGTGATCATAAACAGAAAAAAAAAAATGCCATCTGGGTGGATCAACACCAACCATAGCAGTCTCCTCTCTGATGTTTTTTTTTTTTTAAAGTTTTTAAGAATTTTCTGTTCACATATCTGCATACATGTAATTTCAAAATTCTCACTTTGCAAGACTTGATAAGCACACCAAGATGTGCTCCATAAGTGAAAGAACAAAGTGAAAGTGTTAGTGCAATTATGTTTTGTACATAAGTCTTTCTGATCTGCAATGATAAGTGTGCTTACACATTTAAACTACATATAGATTAGATTTAGAATAGATTGTCTAAGTCCTGGTTAAAAAAAAAAAAAAAAGGCATCTGGAAAGTGAGGATTCTTCCTAGCAGCATTTTAAGCCCCTGGAAAACAGTTCCGCTGAGTTGTAAGAGGAAATGGCCACAGCTCATTGCCATAGAAGGAAACCGTTCCCAGAAATAGACTTGCAAAGGTAAAAATATTCATCAATATTTAATAAACAAACAGGACACAAAGTTAAAGAAGGCAAATCAGAACACACTCATCCCTGAAATGAATACTAAGGTCAACAGTTTGGACACTTCCTAAAAGGATGCACATTTTTCAGCACTTTGCTGAATAGAGATGAGCTGGTCCCCAATCCAGCAATCCATTACAGAGACAAAATAGCTCTTAGTATGCCCAGTAACATGCATGACAGGAGCAAGTGTTGAGCTGCAGCCAAATTCTGTCTCTAAGTGAGATAAAATCAGATCCAGGAGGCTAATAAGATAAGGATCAGTGCTCTGTGTACATCTATTCATTCATCAGAGAACCAATTTAAGCAGAGGAAAAATAAATGGTATATGGAAAAAATATGGGGAAGAAAAGCCTTCCTTAAGTATTATTTGCTTCACAGTTTTTGTAAAATTTGAGTAGTCGTTGCCATTGTCAACAATATTTTTTCTGAAGGCATTGACTAGCATGATAAGGAAGAAACTGTGATAAAGCCAAGCTATTAACTGCCTTCCACTCAAGTCCCATTCTACAACAAAGTGCTTTCACAATAACTGCAAGAGGCAAGTACACAAAATATTCTTAGTCACATATTGTATGTATCCCCATTTTTATTGTAAATTCCTTAAGGCAGAAACTCTTATTAATGCTAAATATATTAAAATTCAAATCAAATAGCAGAAAGGAAAATAAGTGTCAAATTAATTTAACTTGCAACCAACACTGCATTGGAAAACGTTGCAAATATCTCCAAGGAAAATTTGCAGTACTCAGAAGAACCTAAAGAAATTGATCAAATGGACAAAGGAAAAGTTTTCAACTTGTAAATAAGGCTGTATCTTCAATTTAAAAGCATGAAATCATGCACTTAACAGGGGAAAAAATAATGGCAAGGAATTCAGCCTTAGTTTTTACTTCTGGAGGAGAACAAACTTTCTGGGAGCCTCTTAGAGCTTCTCAGTCCTTCACCTAATGTGACTGAAATCACAGCTGGATGCAAGACAGCATAGGACTTTGACATTTACTTCTCAGTTACCTCTTACCCTCCTATTTATTACTCACTGACTCACAAGAGTAATCTATCTTCCACCTGGAACGTTCCATATGGACACACGCTAGGAAAGTGGATGCTACCATATGAACGAATGCAAGGACTTCTATGCATACAGTGTGGGAGTTTGCACATAAAAGAATAATCTAGAAAATCGGATTCATGAGAGACAAACAGGATGAGAGATGATTCAAAGCAGCCACTAATTTTACACTAAAACACAGAGATTCTTCTTAGAACATTACCTTGTTGAATCCTTATTAGCAAGCCACATAAACTAAAAAGCCTTTGCTGTGATTCTCCTTTGTAATATACCTTTAGAATTAGTTTTCATGACCATATTTTTTAAAAATTAAATTAAATTTGACCATACCTGTTTTACAGTTAAGTTTTGTATATGCTTCAGGCAGGTTTTGAATACATATTACTATCTTCAGGACCTCAACACCTCCAGCTTCAATTAAGGAGATCAGCACATATCTTATGTTACTGCTGACAGTATTAAAATCAATAGACAAGCACAGTGATGATTATAGCATGCACACTCTTCCTGCAAATAGTCAGCATGAAAACTCTGAAGTTCAGTTAACAGAAATGTTCTCAGTTATGATGCCTACCTAATTGGTTCTCTAATATAGAGAAAGCAACTTACTAAAAACTAACAAATATCAACTGTATTGTCAGCAGTACAATAATGTCTTCAATATAGCTAGAAAGAGATTTCAGGGTTTTCATAGCTAGCAAGAGAAAAATTGACCTTGATCTCAAAAAAACCCCAATATAACATTTTAGGAAGAGAGTAGAATATTTCAAGCAAATTCTTTTTCATGCTAAATAATAAAAAGCTACTATAAAGTTGTTCATAATGCTTTTTATTTATCTGAATTTTAGAGATTATAAGAAGGAGCCAGGCTGACAGGAAAAGAGGCTTAGTACAGATTGTATATCCACACTACTGGCTACATATCAATATAACATTAATATTGACAATACAATTCATCCCAGTGCTGGAGAGACTCTCTTTTTGGAAAGACAGTAGTTGTCTTTACTTTCTTTACAGTCCTTGGTATCTCTTTACCTGAAATACCATTCCACACTTTGTCATCAGGCAATATGAAAAGATCCAAGACTATTGAACCATAACACTTAGCCCAAAGAAATACCTCTTGTCACTGAAATACTATATTATTTCCAGTATATAAGAATCAAGGTGTGAAAACCTAAAATTCATCTAAGAATTGTCATCTAAGTCTGACATATAGTGATTGGACAAAACCTCTAGAGATGGGAGCTCAACCATTGGAAATGCTCTGTGAGTGCAAATCTCTGTGCCTCAATTCATCGATTTGTTTATTCCTGGAGACTGTTGATATTGTAAACATTTTAAATTAGAACAACATACATATACAGGGCAGAGGGTGAAAACAAAGGGAGAAAAGCCAAAGAGAGGGAGGGACACTTTAGGGTGTGGAACATTCAGGCCAAGGTCTTTAGTTATATGTAAGTGACAGAGCAGAAATCAAACTGTTTTGATGCAGTACCACTTTCTCCTGGTGAAGAAACACTGAAGATACTAGATAGGAGTGAAGATTTTTAAGAGATGAGCTCAAATACCAGATCATGTATACAATATTGGTCATTGTTTATTTATAATATCGAAGAACTGAAATGCAGACATTGTTTTGTACTTACTTAAATACTGTTATCTTAAATGTACTGCCAGTTTTCCATTAGATATACCCCAGAAGGACTTCTGGAGGTAGATCTCCTTTCACTTGTGTTCTTTCTTATTTATAATTTCCAATTATTTTGGTTCCTATTCACCTTCTTCAGATAAATTTGGCAGTGGTGCTTTTAGGTTTTTCCTTTTCTCTTCCTCACTTATTGGACAAATCTGCACATTCAGACAAGTGAAATAGGTGATATATTAAAAAAATGATGATGAAGTTTAGGTTAAAACATTCATGGTCTTAAAGAAAACATTGCATAAATAGTGCATTAGCATCCATGATCACCTATACTCTGATTCCTAGATGAAAAAAAGATGTATTAGAACATGTTTGCATAGAATACGTATTAGTGGAACTCCAGAATTAAACACATCGAAAAATTACAATTATGTTTCTGCATAAGTTTCAGGTATAGCCATGTGTATAATTAACAGAAAAATATGTTAATTAACAAAATTGCAATAAGCTTCTATTTATCCTAAATAATAAAAAGACTGTTTAGTAAAGGGTACCTTTAGTGAGTAGTGCTTAAAAGGAATCATTAGCCCAATACTTTAATGAATATTAGATAAACACATTTGGGGAAAACAAATAAACAGAAAAACACATCTGCACTGTCTCTGGCAAGATATGATACAGAAGACTACACTGACAAAGGATCTGGTTGAGAAGAGGATCTAACAACATTACCTTAAGAAAATATGAAAAGAAAGAATTGTATTTGAGTATCTAAAAAGACATTACAAAGGTGCACATTAGCAAGAAGCTGAAAGTCTGACAACTAAAACACCAAGAACTCTGGACTGGTGAAAAATTATTCTACTCTTGAGATGCAGATCATACTTTTTACTTATATTAGTAATTCTTCTGAAGAAATAACACAGGAATTGCATTAATTAATTGCCAAATATATGTCTTTTAATAGTATAAGAAATTTTGAGGAAAACAATAAAACCTTATGCTTTATCAATAGTAGATGAAACAAGCAACTCTTACATCACACCCCTAGTTTCAATTATACCCTGCCTTTCATTTTCATGCCAAACAACCTCACGTTCTACATTTTAATTTGATTCACTGTCATTTCCATTTTCCTGTGAAGACCCAGGGTCTCCATTACCAAAGCTACAGATAAATGACCAGCCCTTCCAGCCTTCTCATTTAGACTATTATAATTCTCATTCTGAGCTCGCAATTCCTTTCCAAAGGTTGATATTTGATCCTCCAACTTTGGCACAAGATGTTCCTGTGCCTGATATTTCACGCTAATCCTTCCTCCTAATTCTCTAATCATCTCAAATGCCATCTGAGGCAGACCCTCAGAGGATAAATTCACTGCTAACATTCCTGCCTGCTTGTGAGTCATCACAAGTTAGGGACTAAGAAACTGTAATTGAAAAATGCTTCTCTGCAACTTCTTCCTCTGAAATATTTTTCCCGGCCAACAAATGGTACTCAGGGGATTTATCTTCTCAGTATCTTACACATCCAAAATAAAGGACTACTGAATAAGAAAGTTGAGGTAAAGCCTACTTAAATACAAAAAGCAAAAAACCAAAACCAAACCAACCAACTAACCAAACAAAACAAACAAACAAACAAAAAAAAAACAAAAAACCAAGCAACTAAACAACTAGGAAACAAAGAAAAAAAGCTCAGAAATTCCGAAGTAAGCTCACATCTCTCAAGCTACCAGAGTCTAATTCTTACTATAGCATTCTATAGTGGAATGTAAATGTCTCATCTGATATACGGACATCACTATGCCACATGCTGCATGAAAACATGGTGAAAAAACAGCCCCTTAAGCCTTCAAAGTCTATATAAAACTGTACAATAAAAAGTAGACATGGTAAATGTATTTATATAGAGTTTTCCTGCTATTAACTAAGGCAATACAGTGGAGGTCATTTCTAATGCATGTCAAGCATTTTTTTTTCCCCATTCTAACTCTTTTGCCAGTAGTTGTAGGCAACAGGGCTAACCAACATTAAAGAAGATGCAGAGATTGCATCAGAAATGATAGTCGATAAGAAGCAAGGAAGACTCGGGTTAAAACAGAGATCTCACAGTCCCATAAACAGTACTCCATCATCAAACCTCCTCGTGGATTCTGCCACTTTTGCTCAGAACAAACAAAGCTGTACTATCCAATGCAAAGCTGATTTGTATGGGACTTAACATAATACCACTATCATAATAGTGATGAGCAGTGGTGTAAAGGCAGAAGAATCTGTCCAGCCTGTGCTGTCACACAACTGCTGTTGTTCTGAGCCTCATCTTTCTCTGTTGTCTTCAGCCTAGATTCATTCAAACTTTTGATAAAATACCAGCATTGAGACATGAGTGATTTGTCATCTTTATACCGTGTAAACGCAGCATAAAAATAAGTTAGACTGATTGAGATTACACTGTTGAGGCAAAACAAAATAGGAATCAAATCCAAACTGACAGCTACATGAATTTTATTAGTTTGAAGAGAAAAATTTATGAAAAAACTCTAATCCAAAAACCAATAAAGCACTTTGCCAAATATGATGTTATCTGAGTCTTGTCGTATTAAAAAAAGTTCTATTAAATCCCCCACTTTCAAGTTCAGCATCAAAAACACTCAGTTTAAATGATATTTCTGTCAGTTTTTTTCTTAACCTTCATGAAAAATTTACCATCCCGTGCTTAGAATTACTTGAATAATACATATCTTGTTTTAAATTCAAGTTATTACGTGCACTTGTAAAATGCTATTTGATTTGATTCTTCCTCCCACACCTTAAGCAAAATATGTGACAATTTTGTTTTCTCTTGGGTAGCATGTACATGAGCTAACCCATTCCTCTGGGATTTTCAATTGCTAGCTAATCCAAAGCTATTTCTTTTAGAATTGCATGCAATGAAGTTAATGGACTCAAGAGGATTTTTCCTTTTTTTTTTTTCTTCTTTTTTTAAAAAAAAGAAATTTAGTGGTTTTCTTTTTTTGTTAATAAAAAGGTCCACAATATATTTCGTATTTTATAGACACAACAAATAAAATTACAGAACTCCAGTGTCATGACTAACAAACTCCAATACTGTAACGCTTCTGCATTTGCAAAGTGACCCATGATCTTTGTCCTTTTTCAGTCTCTTTGGTTGTATCAGGGTTTCACACAAGTTCAGTAAGATTTACTATATATTTTATAAATATATTTTATAAAGGTATAAAATGTAGTCAAGTCAAAAGAAACACTGCCAGCTACATATGCAACACTGCTACTTTTCTCCTCCCACCACCTCACTCCTCCCCTTTTTCTCAAATAGAATTGTCCTCAGAATAAAATTAATCTAATTTCTGCATTTTTTTTTGATTTTTTGATAAATAATGGAGTAAAAGTAGGTTTCATCCTTCTGATGCCCAAAATATCAGAAGGTCTAGATGACCTGGGAGGGAGAGGTAGGGGAAGTCTCTCACCGCTGCTAAAATTTCAGTAGAATCCCTTAACTCTTAATGAACCTCACGAAGTAATAAATAAATAAATAAACAAACATGAGCATACAAATGCATTCTGACTGATTCAAGAGATGATATCCCAAGAGCAGCTAATTTAATACTAGATCAAATGAACGGGAGTTGAAATTACCATGTTTTCGTTGACTATTTTTACATATTCAGGGAAGCTTACATATTTCTGCGTCTCTTTGTAGTATCATTTTTCATATATTATAACAGTCAGTGTGGAATATATGAATTTGAAGGGATGAGGAGGTGCGAGAAGTTGTGGAGTGGATTATTGATGTACCCTACAGAAGTTTATTAAAACAATAAAAAAAGAAAAACAAACATAATTTTCAATTTCTTTTTTTTTTCCTAACATTTAAACTCTGCCTATTTTATTTTTACAGATCAGTAGCAGGTCTTCCTCATATTAGTTAGACCTACAGACTTCAAAGTCAGACTAGAGAGGTCAGGACATATTTTATTAGAAATCTGACAGTCAACCGTGCTTGTAGTATCCTTCAATTGTTCAGAACTAGTTCATGCAATGAGCTACCTCAGATCACTTCTGCAACTCTATTTCCAGTCCAGATCTAGAGCAATACCAAGTGCCTATGGCTTTTGATGTTCGGAGAAATAGGTGGCTTCAATTGAATTCTGAGTGGAAGGCAACCTGTTTGCAGCAGACCATTCTTATTTCTCCTAGATCTTTTTCTAAACAGATAAAGAGAATTCTCCCACTTTACACTGGAGGAAATAAAAAACAAAAATAAAAAAAAAATAGAAATCCCAGTGCTGTGGCTGCAAGTTCTAGAAGTAGAAACAATGAGAAACAAGCAGCACAATTATTGTTTTGAATACGTTCATGAGATTTAAGTAAGAATAAGCCACAGTAACTGGCTGAAACACCAAAGTAGAGCTTCGAATGACTGTGATGCCAACTATGACCCGAGATAATAGCAACATTTTTTTTTTTTTTTTTTTTTTCAATTTCATTCATGTCTTAAGCAACTTAAAAGAGCAGGGATATGTTCACTTCTAGCTTTTTTTTTTTTTGCCAATTGAAAAAACACGAACCAGAATTTTACCACTAAACAATGGTTCAAGGAAAAGAACAACACCTACATAATAATTAAAGAGATGGTTCATTTTATCAGACAACAACAATAATAAAAATGTCAGTAAAAGAGAGAAATGTTTATGACTAGTTCTCGCGTTCATCATACCAACAAAGATGGAGTTCAGTAAACCTATGCAGATTTACCAATTATTACAGTACTGGAAGAAAAAAAGAAGGTGGGAAGCCCACCAGATCAAAGATGATCAGTTGCTTTTACTCAGAAATATGTAATCAGTAAACTGAAAGTAGTTGACAAGATGTAGCAGAGAAGGAGTTCCATTATGAGCCCCACATCACCAGTCATGAATGAAAGCAAAACTGCTGAGAAAAGGCTGTGAATTGAGGAAGCTGGCAGTTATGTTTCAGCCTCAGCACTGTTAGAGGAGGTAACAGCTTTCCATGAATAGCAAGTGCACTAATATACTCCTATAGCCTAAAAATAACTAACAGAATTTAAAAAATAAAAATAAAAAAGATATACAGTGATAAAAATTTACAATTTTTTAAATACAATTTAAACTGAAAGACACAATGACAGGAAATGTTGTCAGGTCTACACCAAGTACAGCTGATTTTTGAAAACACTAAAGAATTATGGAAGTTACTTGACAGACTTGCAGTACCAATGATCGGAGTTACAAAATGATTTACAAAAATAATTTTAGAAAATAAGTACATAATAACAAATAATATAAGGATCAACTGTACTAAAAAAGTCTGAGGTTATGACTTTATGAAGCCTTACAAACCAAATAGCGCTAGGTATGTATAAGTTGGAAAGGAGTTGACAGTCTGTTGATGGACAGCCATATACTGTATAGAAAATGGAGAATTTGGGGTGATAGATACTCCAGTCTTAAAAAGATTTCTTCTTTCTAGTTATTCCAGTTTCACCACACTTTTCTGTAAACATACACCTGCATTATTGTACAAATGAGGGAAGAACTATGATATGGTCATTTTTCATTTGATTTGGCTGTAATACAGACCAGCATCCTACACTTTTACCAGGTCCCCAGCTTCCTGAAATCAGATAAATTATATGAATATCAGTGGATTTGGTGTTCAGCTATATGTTAAACTTGAAGCCTTAGCATTACTTCAAGTGGAAAGTATTACATAAATTGTTTACGGAATCACAGAATCATAGAATCACCAAGGTTGGAAAAAACCTCCAAGATCATCTAGTCCAATCGTCCACTTATTTCCCACTAACCTATGTCCCTCAGCTCAACATCTAAACATTTCTTAAACATCTCCAGGGACAGTGACACCACCACTCCCTTGGGCAACTCATTCCAGAACCTGACCACTCTTACACAGAAGTTGCTTTCTCTAACATCGAACCTGAATCTCCCCTGGCACAACTTGAGGCCATTTCCTCTAGTCCTATTGCTCATTACACAGGAGAAAAAGCCGATGCCCACCTTGCCACAACCTCCCCTCAGGCACTTGTAAAGAGCAGTAAGATCTCCCCTGAACCTCCTCTGCTGAAACAAAACAATTCCAGTTCCCTCAACTGCATCTCGTGAGACGTACATTCCAAACTCCTCACCAGCTTCATCGCCCTTCTCTGAACACACTCCAAGGCCTCAATGTCTTTCTTGCAGCGGGGGGCCCAAAACTGAACCCAGTACTCGAGGTATGGCCTCATCAGTACTGAGTACAGAGGTATAATCACTTCCTTGCTCCTGCTGGCAACATGATTTCTGACACAAGCCAGGACACCGTTGGTCTTCTTGGCCATCTGGGCACACTGCTGGCTTGTGTTCATCTGAGCATTAACCAATACACCCAGGTCCATTTCCTCTACACAGTCTTCCAGCCACTGTGCTCCAAGCCTGTAGCATTGCTTAAGGTTGTTATCGCCAAAGTACAGGACCCAACCCTTGGTCTTGTTGAACTCCATCCCATTGGCCTCAGCCCAGCTATCAAGCCTGTCCAGATCCCTCTGAAGAGCCTTGCTACCCCTGGGCAGATCAACACCTCCTGCCAACTTGGTGTCATCTGTAAGCTTACTGAGGGTGCACTCAATACCTTCTTTCAGATCATCAATAAAGATACTGAACAGGACAGACCATATTACCAAACCTGGGGAACTGATCACCAGCCAGCTGGATTTAACTTCATTCACCACTAATCTCTGGGCCCATCCATCCAGCCAGTTCTTTACTCAGCAAGAGTAGAGTTACCCAACAAGAGAGGACTTATCAGCTTTGGAGAAGTGTGAGGTCTGCTCCAAAAGTAATGCCTCCTATTTTATTATGTTGACCCACAATCTCAAAAGCTGATGCTGGTGGTATGAGTAGAGGTTGAACCTTCCCACCAATATTTTGTTACATATTGTTGTCATGTGACAGATGACTGCAGAGGGGCAGTCTGACAAAATGGTGTCTGACACTGACATGTGTTTGCTCTTTGCATCTTTTGTAGTTTCCATAGAAGTAAATAGGAGACATTACTTTTGGAGCAATCTAAGTATATAAGTAAATAAATAGGAAAATAAAGAAAGAATGTTCTTGTTCTTTTGTTTTGAAATCATGTCACTTAGCTCCAGCTCTTATTTCCACTCCAAAACAATTTTTCCTGGATGATTCTGTCAAAGTATGAAGAAAATACTTAGTTTCATTGTGGCTTTTTCAATGTTAGGTTTTCTAGTTGCACTTCATCTGCCATTGCAGTACGCTCATTTATTCTCCCATTCAAATATCACCTGGATTATGAAGGAATGCCATTCTCACATTCAGATTTTTAGAAAGGCAATCTTAGGGACATCTTTATTTTTATGGCTTTGCAGAAAATGCAGTTAAAAATAACTTGACCCATCCAGTAGCAACTATGTTCAGACCATTTTCTAGTTCTCTGTACATAACGACATGTAAGAAAAAAGGTTTGTTTGTTTGCTTGTTTTTTTAATTAAACATCTTTTTCTAAATCAATGAGATAGAGTCAGAAATTATAAATTGAGACTGTTCTGAAAGAACTTTCATTTATGGCTTCTTCCATCCCAAGAGAGGAAAGAAACACAACTATGGATTGATTATTAGTTAACAGAGGAAGACAATGGAGGAAGAGGGTAGAAAGAATTCATTGAATTAAGCATTCAGAGTGAGAACTGAGAGATAAGGCAAACATTTCATCAAGGACCAAGACAATAAGAAACAGCAGCACAAAGCACTCAAATTTTGGAAAGTTCTAGGGTCTTTGGGTCACTTACTGTGTCAACGTTGAACTGATTTGTGGATGAACCATCTCAGATGAGTTAAGGTAACAACTCAGTAAGACACTTGGAGTATAGAGTATGCAAAGAGTTACTATAAATTTCTCCCACTTCCCGCTTGCTAGTATCAAGGAGGTAGATGGAACACATAAGATAGGTAGATGGGCACAATAAGCCTGCCAGGTTTAGTAGATTATATAGACTACAATCATCAATGAAGGAGGTACAGCTGTAGAGTGGTAAAACATCTGCATTTAAAATACAAACATAATTAAACAGCAAAAAACATAAGAAATCTTGAAAGATTAGAAAACAAAAACATCACTGCTATCAAGTGAGCAGCACACAGCTAGAGAATATAATTGGAAGTTATCCAGGACATTTTCATGGGAACTATAGAAATGAGAAATGAGTCGCATCCAACTACCATTTCAACTATATTTTAGCAAACGTCTTGCAAGTAAATCGTTATTTTGAAACAGCTAAATTAATATAAAATATTTATATTATTTTTATATTTATATTATTATTTAAACAATAAACAATGGTGCCATATAGCCAACAGAGATAACTGTGGTTAAAAGTTCCAAATCAGGAAAGTCATTGGGTTACGTATAGATTTCCAGAGAATAAATGTGATCTCATCCCCCAAGAGGTACAAGTATAAATATGATGAATTATTAGAGCAACTGTGGTAATCTGAGTTTATAATGGCATTTGAACCCAATGGTATTGGCAAATATCTCCAAGGAAAATCTTACTTACTGTCAAGGCTCTAAATTCAGAACAAATGTCATTCACTTACACAAGGAAAATAACAGCATTGATCGGCTGAAGTGCTCATCAACACAGACAGAATATACCGCTGAAGACATACATGATATGATCTGGAAATGAATGATGGAAAGATCACAAAAATTCTTTAAGCAACAGAAGCAATAACCCTATAAAACCAAATCAAACTGGTATGACTGTAAACCCAGACACAAATGTCACCAGGATTTTAATGGACTAAGACTAGGCTATGTCTGGATAAAACTTTTGATAGATAATGTTTGTAGAAAATCAGTAACAGAGACAGAAAACAAAAGAGAAGAGTGACAATATTCTTACATTTAGCCAGTTAGTACAGTCTTCTGGTGCCACTGTTTAGAACTGGTAATGCTACTGATAAAGCATATCAAAAGCAGACTAGAAACTAGAGAGGAAAAATGAGATTGCTAGAGATCTAACAGACTTCGTACGTGATCAAGGAAGCACTATAAACACATCCAATAATAAGAGGATGGGACATAACTATTTGATTATTAACAGTTTTCTACAGGGAAAAAACATATGAATAGAGGAGGACCATGAGTTTCCCACAGTATACTCTGACAATATATCTGAGTAAGTTGAGAGAAGTCATTAAGAAGTAACACTCCTCAACACAGAAAGAGTACAAGAGAAAAGTCAAGGAGTCTTGTACTGTTGCACACTTTCAATCAGTGAGGCACTGCGTCTCACTGTTCGAGTTAAATCAAAATTAAGATTAATGATGACAGACTACTGAGGTGGTGCCTCAGCTTCTAGCCACTTTCTTTTTCAGTAGATAATCATTAAAAGACAGTAACTATTGACAATTTTCAAAATACAAACTCATTGTATTGAAATCAAACCTTTTCTCTTTTTCCTCCTTTTGTGATGGAGCATAATGAATTTTAAATCCTACAGGATAATAAATTTTAAACCCTACAGGAGAAGCCAGAACATTGTGCTCTATATTACAAGACAGCTCATAACAAGTAAGTGACCTTATCCACTCTTACCAAGAACAATCATCAACCCTAAGCTCCATAGCAAAAAATGCTTACAATGAAAGTCATTAATTGGCATTCAGATTACTCTGGCAGGCCTTTCACAATCAAAATCACAAGGAGAGTCTGGGTTGTCTCTACAAACCCTATCCCTATGATGAGCATGAACAAAAGCTTCCCTCAAGCAGTCACCCCATGAGGGGATCATATGAAAAGGAAGACTTTAAGTGGACTTTTATTTCCTTCAGCAAGCCTTTTACAACCCCACAAACAAGGGGAATCTTTGCCTTTTCTCTCCAGTCCCTGCATCTACCGCAAACTAAAATCTTCACCATTGCCCAGATTCAAAAACACTTCACCCCAGAGCACATACAGAAAGGGATCAAAATGGAAGTCTTTTAGTGATCTTCAACTTCTTTTGGCAAGCCTTTCACAATCAGGATTACAAGGGGCATCTACTTCCTCTCACTCTGAACTCTATGTCTACATCTACCCTGAACTCATACCAAAATAATGGTGAAACACTCGCATCATGTGGACATACACTTACGAATTTATTCTCTAATGCAACTCTGCTAAGGCAAAATAGTTACATGAGGGATTAATTTGGCATTTACTCTTCAGATGGTTCTATGCTTGTAGCTATTACTGTTCTTTTGGCTCATGCCCAGATTAGCCATTAGTGTGTGTTGATTGTCACTACTATGCCAAGCTTTTTAGAACAAACAAAAACTAAAAGCCACTTTGCTAAGATGACAATAAACATTCAAATCCCAATATCTCCTTACAACTTTAGTAACACTAAAAATACAGAGCCAGCTTTCATGTACAAACATAGAAAATGGGCTAAAATCATTAAGGCATTAGTGATTTTACATAATTAAAATTGGCATTTTATATTTGCTACAATAAAAATAGTAATTTCATAGAGTAATTACCATCAGTGATTGGTGTTATTGTATGCTTATTAAAACACTTATTTCTGCAGGGGAGAAATTAATTGAAAAATTGCACAAGAAAGCTAAGGAGATAGATTAGGATATTGCTAAATACTAAGGCAATATTTTACATCATGTGATACCAGAAAGAGGCCTTACCCTGTTTTTAATTTGATTTTGTGAGAAGTATCTGCCTTGCTATTGCTTTGATTAATTAGTAGGAAGAATATTACTTATTTCTATATTATCTTTCATTTTGCTGTGATGCATCTCAAATCTGATGTTGTAAAGTTGTAAAGTAGTTAATTTCATCCTTCATGTTTCAAAAGCCAGAAGAATTTCAAGTATGTGTGACGGAAGAAAGGGGTAATGGGCAAATGAATTTACAAATGAATACTTGTATTTCTTTTTAAATAAAAACAGACTTCACAGCATAAAAGACTTGCTTGATCAGTGATGCTCTGGTAGTCTTAGCCCTAGGGATGTGAATATCTGCATGGGGAAAATTCCTATGACTTTACATGAGGAAGTAAGTTTATTTTCTAATGAGAGATTATGATTAACTCTCTCCACACTCATTTTCCTTCTAAACCAAACATTATCTTAACAGTGTCATAGTTTCACCCTGCATAATAAAGAACATTTTTGCCCCAGAAGTTATTTTAATACTCCATTATCAAAATAATCACCCTCCACTTTTGATTTGCTAGACTGAAATGACAGGGCTCTTCTATTTGTCCCTTCTGGTGCAGGTTCTCCAAAGCACTCTTCCTTTATTATCTTTGTACCACATAGAGGTGACCAGAAGCACTTGCAGTGTAAGAGCCAACTGTCCTCTGCAACACAGCTTGCATAATGGTAACAACTATTCTGACTCTAGAAATCATTGTGTTCACGTGAGCCTGTTTTTGTCTCCCACAAACACACCACAGTTGTGGCTCAGAAGTGTTCTATGATGGCTCACTCCACATGAGATTTTCATCTTTCTTCAGTGGGAGAAATCTGAACTTTCTAGCAGAAATGGATGCTTTTGAACCTTCTGTCCCCCCCACCCACCAAAAAAATTAAAAAGACTTGACAGTTTATTACTTAAAATACATTAAATTCATATTGTAAAACATTCTACATCTCAGCTTTCATTCCCTCTATTCTTTTTTCTTCCTGTCTTTGAGTCCATACTCACTCTAATCATCCTTATAGATGCTAAGGAACATTGCTCAGTTTTCAATTTTTTTTCTTTACCTTGTCTCATCGTACAATACTGAAAGCTTTTTTTCTTCATTTTTATGTATATAGCTGAAGCTTCTTTTCCTATTTGTTTTCACTTCTTTCACACTTTCTCTGTCAGCCTGACTTTTCTCAAGTCTTATATAATCTGTACATAGCCTAAACTCCAGAATGTAGCCTCCTGCTCAGTGCCTCTTTCAATCTGCAAAGGTGTTTTCCTCTTGCTACTTATTTTTGTCACACTGAATTTACAACCCTTCTATATCAGCGTTTTCCAATGATTATTATTCCAGTTTATGATGCCTTATGTGTCTCTCATGACTAGAAATGTGAAACAACTATAAACTAAGTCTTTGAGCTTTTCAGGTGACCTCACTAACCACAGTTTTCATATTTGCCTGAGCTTTCCCTTTTGAAGAAACAGAGCAATAGAAAGAGAACTGATGAAAAGTCCAGCGATATCTTTCTTCTAACATTATGGTCACTGTAGCCAATTTATTTTCCAACAAACTATGAACTGGAGAGATTCCTCATCAAACTGAAAGTATTTCTTAATACTTGCATTTATTTCTTGGCACTTCTGCAAATACTTTTTATATTTTACAATATAGGGTTCTGGAAAAAGAAAATGCACTTCCTTCAGTGTCACTCACAACATCTTTCTTAAAGTAAGGGGAAACTCTTGGTTTCCTGTGCCAGAACTACTGAATGAAACCTATTCTCCCCTCTGCATTCTGACACAAACCCTTTATAGACTCCATCTACAAGCAGTCACTTGTTTCAGCACTTATTTTTTCAGCTCACCTCTACTTAATTCCACTAAGTAGGAAGCAAGCTGAGAAATACAGGAAGGAGATATCATGAGCACTGCAAAATGCAGAGGTATTTACATATATCGGTCGTCATCTGGTAAAGCTTCAATCTTACCTGGTTAAGATATGTCAACAGCCAAAATTGCAAAGTCAGAGAGAAAAATTTCCTATGACAATAGTACTTAGTGTCCTAGTTAACCTTAAAATAGCTAGTTCCATCACCACCACTTAGGAGACTGCAGAAGTATCAAACACAGAACAGATTAGATCTGCCTCAAAAATATTCCAGCTCTTCAGAGTGTTGTACCTAGACTTGATTACATAAAATATTGCCATTCTAGCATGGTTGTACCTCAAGCATCTCATGCAAGTGGGCCGAAGACCTCCGAGGAAATAAATGTGGTGTAGCACTACTTCTGAGATATGTCTGGATGGCTGCAGAATCAGAAATATATTTCAGCCATACGATCAATATTATTTACAGCTTAATAACTTTGTTTCCAGAAATAAAGCAAAGTTGTTATTTAATGGCTGAAATACTGCCATTTTCTCCAAATGCCAGTAATAATTCAAATTCATGACTTCTGTATTATTCATGTGGTCCAATTTAATATGAAGAGTTTTTCTGGTGTTCAATGTTTATGAAAAATGTCTCTTTAGGGTACACCTTTTTTTATGACAAACAGATGCTAGAAATAGTACATGGTGTTTTGATGCCGTGAACTGGGATTTAAAAATAAGGACCATAATTTTTGAACCTGAATAGGTGAAAACATAAGGATTTTTCTTGACAAGATGCTAGACCTATGCAGCACAATCTCATCTATTTTTCCACCCTACTTCTCTTGTTCCTGTAGTGTACCTTCCCTCTTCACTCAACAGAAAAAAAAAAAAAGCTTTGTAAATTACCTACACTTAATACCAAGCTCAGAGAAAACTCCAATTTATGTCGTTCTTTGCTACCGTCCTTCAGGCTTCAAAGCTTCAAAGATAAAAGTAAACATTTTAGTTACAGTAAGAAAGATCAGATACCAGTAACAAACCTGAAAAATTGAGATTCGTTCACATTTTTAGTACTTTTTGCTTGCACAAAGGATCATTATTATACCCATGTTTTTCTGTGTAGAAGTAAGAAGGAAGAGTAGTTGCTTGTTTTTTTTTGTTTGTTTGTTAGCATCGAACTTGAGAATTCACAAGTTCATTGGAATAAATATTTTTTTGATAAGCACAGGATAGGCAGTGATGGTGCAATAAGCATCTTTCCAAAGTTCTCTGTTTTGCACTGTCACCACGGAAGAAGCATATTACATTCACAGATCCCACTTCACTGTACCTACTGTCATGTGACATTCACTTTATGACTTCAGTTTTTCTCTGCTTGATTTAATCAGCATCAACTAATCATAGGTATGTATAAGGACACTGAAAGCAATGCTTCAATTTTATGTGAAATGGTTTGGTTATAAATGAATATAATTAGGAAAAAGATTCTTCATCCATTCTTCAATGAATATCTTCATTTCATCAGATAAATTATCTTCTCAAAATTTTCACTAATCTTAACTTCAACGTTTATTACCCACACTAGAAATCTGGAATAGTTCTGCTGTCAAATTAACTGCAATATATGTATTTCAGTTTTGCAGATGATAGCTACTAGACTTTGACATGAAATCTTACTGTGATGTATTTAGACATTAAGTCCAAAACCCCATGTGAACTTATATTTCAGGTATGGAAGGTTAACAATAGTAATGTTTCTTTGCATTACTTATACTATCATCCATCAACATGAAGCAATCATTAACTAGCTTTTATCCAGTACAGTGCTATTCATAAGGAAAGATTTGTTTTCAATTATAATATTAATAATTTTTAAATTATTTTAATGTGAGTGACTGAAGAACTGTGTGTTAAGTGCAGTTGTTCTGTAAAGTAAAACCTATTGCTACGCAAGTTAAAAACAGAAGATTAAAGACGCAAATTTCCTGTCATTGACTAGACTGCCATAGCAAAATCACAGACTACTGAATATTGCTTTTTCCACTATTTCCTAAAAAAGCTTGATTACATTTCTACAGAGTATTGAATGAGAAACTACTGAAAACAGAAATAGAAAAACAGACTCTAAGTTTGCTTCTAGGATCAAAACCAGGATACTATTCCAACAGCCACCACTGACAGAGCTCTGCAGAATCCACATTGCATGTTTGGACTGAGCATTATTAAAAATATTCTCCATATGACCTTCAGTAAACATTCATTTGACAGTCAAGTTTATTTGTCACTGCTATTCATACCCATTCACTCTCAAGTCAGGGATATAGGCTGATCTTTAAGTAACTAGGATGGAGCTTTAAAAATAAATACAAATAATACTAATAATATTAAAACACCTGCATCAAAATACACTTTTTTTTTAATTTTCTTTTGTAATTAAAGGCAGATGTTAGTCGCCATAATTTTAAAGCTGTGGTGTTGATTAAAATTTCTTTCCTCTACTCAGAATACAGATCTTTACATAAAAACATGCTCACACACAGACAGGCATCCCAATAATTCTGTACGATAACATGAAAAAAATACATAATGCCAACCATGATAGTATCATATCTATGCATTAACATGGAAGCCTTCAGAAAATAAATTAAGAAGGTGCAGGGACCTTCTTGCAGGGACAAGATTTGTATTGACACTTTTGCCAATATGATATAAAATATTTTTGACATTTTTTTCTGAATATTTTGGATAAACTTTTATTATCAACCTCTCTACTTCTGATTTAGTCAGAAAGCCTTTCTGCCCCCTTCCCCACCCCCCAAATTCTCAGTTAAAAACTACTTTTTAACTAGATTGTTCTATTGTTAGATACCACACAAACATCTGCATTTCCAGTTATTCAGAAACAGACGTCAGCTGATTGAGGTTGCAGTGGGGTTGACTAAATAAAAAAGACCTCATTAGATAAAAGAGAAAAAAAAAAAAGAAAAAAATATTTTGTATAACCACTTTTCATAGTAGTGGTAAGAGAAACATAGTACTGTGTTTATAAAATTATTTATTGCAGACATTATATAACCTTCATATGCATTTACCATAGAATCCTTTTTAATCCTTTTTTTTTTTTTTTTAATTCAAAATTCTTACGGAAAAGCACAAAAAACTAAACATAATCTACTGCAAAAAATCTTGCATCTACGTCAAAACTTTGTTTAGTTGCTGTAAATATTTTCATCATGAAAACTGAACAAAACTGCCAGAAAACTGAACAGGTTAAACCATATCATAACTGCTAAATGTAAAAATCTCCTGTTTTATGCTTTAGATTTTGTTTTGCAGAAGAACAGATATATAACTAAATGCTTTGAATATGCATGCAATTTACTGCGGTTGAAACAAAACTCTCATTTAGTCACCACATAATTGCAACAGGATAAATAGCAGTCTTCCCACAGGACGTTATTCAGGTAATGTAACACAGAATGCTTTTCTTGATCAAAATGAAGTTAACGTGGAAAGGGAAAATGGTCATTCAGGTACCATAATGATCGAGTATCCAGGTAAGCAAAGCACTCCTGCAAGTACATCATGCTAAATGTAGCTTGCACATAAAGTTTCTCACAGAGTGATGGAGTGAAGTGACAGGAAGGTGGTATCTGTTGCTGTCTGAAGATGAGGAAGGAGCTTACTCCACATGGACAGCCTCCAAAGAGCAGGACTGCATCTAGACTACATCCTCACACACAGAGTCTGATTTTTAGGTGGTCCTGTGTGGAGCCAGGAGCTGGACTTGATAACCATTGGGATAATCTATGATTCTGCATGTGATGCTCAGGTTCCCAGAATGGGAGGCATATAATGTTACTGCACAGATGACAAGTTTGTACCAGTGTCTCGCTTTCTGTAGACCCAAGAAAGTGATTGCTCCTTCATTGCAGCTTTGTTCTTCCCAGCATCCATGAGCACTGGGTAGAATATGGAAATGCTGCATTAGTGTTTCACGGTGTTTCATTCATCTATGGGGACTTTTGTTCCCTTTTTTTTTTTCTTCTTAAGCTACAGCTAATATAAACTTAGTGAGAATATCAAAAGCCAAGGAAAGGACAAAAAAAAAAAAAAGCATTTAATGGTCTTAAGACACCAGCTGTTGATTAAGTAGCACTTAAGTCTCACTGAAGGCCCAGTTTAAAGCAGTGCCTTATAAAGCTTCAATTTAAGTAAAAACTCAAAATAAGAAAGCTTAACCATGACCTGTTCCATACAGCAAATCACTGATAAACCAACAGCTTTCATGGAAAGGCTAGTCTAAGTCCTCTATATAAAAAGATTCTAAATCAGAATTAAAAGGGCTGTGTTCGGTCCTTGACAATAAGCCTCACTAAAACCAGCCCAATGCCGAACAGGAAAGTATAAGCATTTAAGTGAACGACAGGTGTAAGCACTAACAACGCACATGGAGAGGAAGATGAGACTCAGCACTGTGCTTGGAATGCCTGCTTATCTGTTAAAAATGAAAACGAAATTAAAAGTAAATAAAAACAAAAAAAACAACCAACCAACCAAACAAAAAAAGCTGCCACCACCACAAAAACAGTATGTTGCCTCTTGCCAAGGAGGTATTTCTGGCTACACAGTGGTGAGCCTTCCTTAAATTCTGTTGTGAGTTACAGCATCTTTGTAAAGAACAGCACTAGAAATAATCCAAGAAAATTACAGTAAAAAAAGACCTACTTATTTCCTGAGTATCTCAGAAAGATAAAACAAGAACGAACGCAAATCAGCAATATCAAACTGAACCTTAGACAGGGTATTTGTCTTTCTTGTCAACTATATGCACCAGCTGAGATTATAAGTCCTTTCGTGAAACCCATGGAAAGAGCTTCTAGTATAGCCAACATTCTTGCAGTTCACAAATCATAGATTTCAGCTTCTCTTAAGTTAACTATAGAAAGAAAAAGCTATAACCAAAATAAATCACTCTATAAATCAAAGTCAGGGTCCCCCCAGCACTCTGTTCTGCATAACAACATCAATTTAGTTAAATACTATCAGTGGTGTGCAAGCCTGGGGCCAAAGCACTATTCTGCACTGAATATTTTTACCCTTTTGTACGCTTCTGTTACTTGGGATAAAGCACATTAAGGAAACACCTTGTTCAGTCTGGTTTATTGTGATGATGACGAATATTGCTCAATTGCTTTTCTTGTAAAAATTAATGATCGACACATCACTAATCATTTACTATGATGCTAGGTATTTCACAGAAACTCTGTGAAAGCTGGCAATGCAGCACTTTATAATAGCTTTTCCAAACAATTTTGGACATCTGAGATATAACCTCTGTATAATTCAATTGCTTGCTGTGGGAAACAATTTCTATCACTGCCACTATAAACCCTGTTTTCAGAGTGCCATTTTTAGTCAAAAACTGTGAATTGTTATATTAAAAAATTAAGTCTAGTTGATATGGAACTACTATCTAAGTCAAAGGATGTCTGCATCATCAAGAATGCCCTTCATTTAAATATGAACTAAGTGTTTTCAAAATAGAATATCCAATTTTCTAAAACTGATGCTTACATTTGAGATAACTCTGCATCTAGACACTAAGGTTGCAAGAGACAACTAAATTTTGGGATGAAGTCAAATTGCCACTACACACTCAGATACGAAGAGTTCCTTTCCTAAGATCTCTAATTTCTCCTAATATAAAATCAGCTGTAACTTTATATGAATGTAACATTATATTTATACTGTGCTAAACTGTACTTATGAACTATACTTATGAAAAATTAATCCTATACTAAAAGCTAAAAAACATTACTGTGCCTCAAGGGAGGAAGATCACTCAGACTAAGAAGCAAAACTATTTGTTACTTATGTGTCTAGTCTGTAAATAAACACATATTAGCTGGAAAAAAAAAGATATTTCAGGAATATATTAAAGACTTCCAGAATGGAAGACAGGGCATATGTGTTTGACTGGGAAACTGGATTGTGTAGACCTGCTAATAGGCAGGCTTCCATGTGGGATAGGAAAAGAACTTAAAAGGTCGTAAATCAATTGTCCAGCATTCACTGGCTGCTCTCTGTGACTGAGCCACCAGAAAGATCAAACTAGGTGAACAGAAGTACTTCCACATCAAATACTCTGTGCTATTAGGTTTCAGTCTCAAATTTGCAAAAGAGTTTTTAATGTGCATTAGAAACTTAAGGCTGTTCTCAGCATGACATATCTCTGAACTTCTGTAACAAGCTGATCTTAAAAGTGATGTGAATAGAAATTAATTACTAAGTGTTTCTCTTTTTAAGTAAAAGTCAAATGAAAACCTACTACTAAGTGTAAACATAGAATGAAAGGAAAAAAAACTAGGTAGAATTTTTATACTATCATAGATTGATAGAATTAAGTAGTTCAATAAAACTGAAATCAGAGAAGCAACCAGATAAAAAAAAAAATCCAAATTTCCACTGACACATTCTATGAAAATTAAATCAGATCGGTAACTTCTACTGGACCTTCTTTCATCCAGTCAGATTTCAGAAGGGTCACAATATATATCTGAGAAATTACTTGCAGCAGGACAGGAAGGAAAAATGCCAGTACCTTAATAGCATGCAACTCCTTAAATAAAGACTTAATTTCTCAAACAAGTCATTTTTATTCAGCTGACTTTAATTATTTTAATAGGAAATTTAATTCTTAAGTTGTGATGAGCAAATCTGAAAAACAACATTAGCAAATGAAATGTTTGATTTTAATATTCCTAACAATATTTACTTTTCTTGAATTTTTGAAACAAATATATGGAAAAAAGCATTTAAAAATGCTCAAGAAGTTGAATTAAAATCAAGCAATTGTCAGAATTGTTGAGGAGGGGGAAATTTTAACTCACAGATGTTTTAAACATCCTACTAGGGAAGGGTATCGGTTAGAACAGGAGTTAATAGCCATCGGATAGGCATTACTGACTTTTATAATTATAAATTATAACTACACTCTCTCTGAACATTAAGGGCCCTGAACACAAGCGTGGAATCTAAGAATAACTGTGTATACTGCTTGCTTTTTCACGGAGTTTGTACACAACATCAAGTAATTTATTTTTAATATTTACTATCCTGCTTCCATAGAGTTCTGAAAAGGTCAATTAATTATGCCTTCATCTGAAGATAAAAAGTCATCTGCTGATACTTACTGGAACTACATCAAGGTGATAAAAAATATTGCATCATTCACAACCTCATCTCAAAGAGAGCATTTCTTGAAGAGTCTCATAACTTTCAAAAATTATTTCATATTTGTTTTATGCAACAATTTTTACCCCTACTCTGACAATATGCTATATAATTTTGCCATAAGAGTATGTTCAAGAAGAAACCTAGGCAAAGAATGTCACCATTGCTAACACAGGTTAAAAGAGTTTAAACTCTTCAGCTAAGTTCCAACACAATATTCAGAGTCTGATCAAGCTATTTTAATCAATTTTCAATTTCCAACAGAAAAGAAAGAAAGGAGGCAATTTAAACTGCAGTTTCTAAGAATAAAACATAGTTTAAGGAAACTACAATTCATTCTATTTAATTCATATAGAATGTAACATTCCCTTCATTATAATTCATCCTTCTTGTGAACTTTATTTTGTTTTTCATATTCAAACATACAGCTTGTTGACAATGTATGAAAGCATCACCTCACTTCCAGACGAATACCCCAGCTGTGATTGGAACCACCCCAAATTTCGGAGTAGCATCCCAAACATTGCTAAAGCAGCCACTCTTTTACAGAGTTAAAATTTCATTAAGTTTTTTTTTTAGCATAACACCTTCATGTTTACTAATTGTTATCTCTGTTCAGTGGCCAAATAAAGTTTTTATTCAACATCCATATGTGCAAGATTATCATTCAGTAGCGATGCTAATAGGAGTTAGTACTCCGACTTCCAGCATTTTTCTCCATTTTGCCCCCCAGGGCAAAATGCAAGAAGCATTTTCTGGATACGTAGCCCATACAACGAAATAATTTCAATTGTATGCGTTCACATGGCCTTACATGCTCTCAGTCTATTTCTTTTGACTGTCACAGACAAAATCAAAATGTGTAAATTTAATATAACTTTTTTATGAATACTTAAAACATAATCGCATCTTCTTTATGGGTCTTCTGCTAGCTTAGTCTCATTAAAATTCATTCTTATGAATGTGAAGTGCAGAGAAAATGCTGCTAACATGTCACAATAAACCAACTGCCTGAAACCCTGCAGAGGAAAAAAAAAAAAAAAAAGAGGTAACATTTGCCTTGTACCTTGTAGTTTACGATATCTAGAAGCAGCTGTAAAATGGTCATAAAATAAAATTGGAATTTATATCAAAATCACTCTTAATACCTTGGGGCTTTTCTATCTCTGCATAGTTTACCCTGAGAGATTTAGTGGTGAAGTTTTATGTTAACAGGCTGAAAGTTATAGTGGATTTGTCAGTAATAGTACCTCTTTTTGGTGCGTCTGCCTATTTATCAGTCTATTTATTTTTAAATAGCAAGATAGTAACCCCCAGAAGGTGCAATATGAAAATGCTATTGGCAACAGCTGAACAGTTATAGGGCTGTTAACAATCCTTAATGAAAATACTGTTGACTGCAAACATTTTTATTTTTTAACAGTATATATTTTCTAAATGGGGGACAGGAGGGGGAATGGTGCTGTGCACCACCGTTCCTGATCACGTGCCCTAAAACTTCTGTTGGTGGATTAAAAACAAGAAAACCAAAATATACTACTAGAAAAAAAATCACAAGAAAATCTACATATAAACTGAACAAATAATGACATCTCCTAAATGGTGGTGTCTGAAGCAGTGCAGAATTCAGTTACCATAAATTCATTTGGAAAGTGTTGGAGAGGTCTTCTAAGATAAGGGAAAAGGTTCATATGTGTGTACACAAATATATATGATAAGATATAAATATTATCTGAAAAGTGCAAGAAGTAGTTTTATCAAGAAATAGAGGACTTGCATGAAAAACAGTAAACACTCTGCAAATGCTAGCACATTACTATAGGCCTTATTTCATGAGTAATAAATGACCCTAATAATTTCCAGCTAGGGAATAAAAATAACCTTATCTGCTTCCACATATAAGTCTTGTTTGGCATGAAAATCATGAGCAGATTTTCACTTCCACACTCACATTTCATGGTTCTCATTGGCTGGTGAGGTCTTATAAGAAAAACTCCCATTTTACTAAGACAGCTTTACCATCTTATAGCAGAATTTCAGGTCTAATTTCAATATTTATTGAGCTCACCTTTTTACTTTCTGTATTGCATATGTTTGTAAAATGGCATCATTACCAAGACCAAAAATGAATGTCCCTGTTTCCAAATACTCAGTATCCCAATCCCATATCTGTACTAGTAACTTTCAGCTCTGGGGATTCTCAGGAATAGGTGTTTGCAGAACCAGGACATTCTGAAATAGATTTGTTTTCCAAATAAGACATAAATTGCAAAAGTGGAATATATTTCAATTTCTTTGATTACTTCTTTGTATAACATACAATTTCAGGCTTCTCCACTAAAGGAAGACCCTTGGTTGTTTGCAGTATGATTACAAAGGAAATTGTCAAGTGCTTTTTTTTTTTCTTCTGACTAGCACAGAATCTTATTTTGATATCAAAAATGTAGAATTCTACGAGGCATAAAAACAGATGAGCTACAAAGTGCCAGCATGTTGCCTGCTGCTCCTCAGTGCAACCCTTGTTTGACTCAAAGAGCACAGGCCACTTCAATTTGAACTATAATGGTACTAGGACCATTGCTGGCCATGCACTTATGCATGACAGGAGCACTCTGCTAAGTCACGCAGGGCCCTCACGTTGGTACACCATGTATTTGAGGACTGTCTGTGGCTGAGTACATGATACTTTCCTCTTATCTCTTTAAATCTATATCTGTGGCCACATTGAGATACAGAAGAATTGTGAAAATTCATTGTGAGTGTGAAGCATTTCTACTTTGAAAATTGCATGTCATTAAAGAGCTAGCCATATATATATATATTTTTAAATATTTCTTTCTGAAGGAGAGAGAGAAAATAATTGAAGAGGAAACCACACCAGTGTCTGGTACTAGATGAACCTTCATCACTCAGAAGAAATAGTTCTAAAAGCGGCCAAATATAAGTACTTGGAAAGGAAGTTTTTCTGTTCCATGCACAACGATGAAAAATGTTAGAATCTTTAAATTTGATAAAGCTGGAACAATATCTAGAGCAAAAAACATTGCTACTACAGAAAAGCTTCAGGAAGCCCAAAGATACAATAATTGGGCTAATATAATTACTGCATCCTGGAGAAACACAATCAAGTATTTTAATATGCCAGGCCTTGCCTGGAGTCCTGAAACACTCTGTAATGACAGAGCTACAGGCAGTTTAAGAAATAAACCAAGAAGAAAACCTGCACAGCTTTATTTTCAAGAGCTTAATTTCCACTGGGAGTACAAGTACAGGGTTTGAGTTATCCCAATTCTTTTGAGCCACGTGTCTTTGATGAAGCACAAAGCCAGACAGTACTTAAGGAACAACAGAAAAGATTGCAAAACATTTCCAAACCCATATTTTCACCTAGAGAATGACACTTTAGTAAATAGGTTTTAAAAGAGTTTTGAAAAATGTAATTAAATTTTAATAGGAATTACATACCCTACCACAAAAAAAGCCTAATGATTTTATTTTGGACACAGAGTGACCAAGGCCAACTTGATCATCATATTTGATGATTCTTAATAGCCTAGGATTTGAAACTATTTGATCAGTTTGAGACCAGCCTGCCATGCAATGTATTTCTAGGAAAGTGTGAATGAAAGTACATATGGTACCACTTGACTGTTACCAACATGTATGATGTCAGCTGAAAGCAGGTTGGCAGCCTTAAAAACAGACAAACAAACAAAACCTTCAACAAGAAATAGAAATGTTGATAAATGGTCTCAGTATCTACGCTAAACAACATAAGAGGTTTAAAAATCTCCAGTTTGCTTTATTATAAACATGGACTATATAAAATTTTCTTAGGATATAAGATAAAAGCAGTAATATTTTATGCTAAGAACTTTGTTTTGGAAGCAAGGAAATGATATACAATGAAATCAGAATCACACTAGAGAGAAGTGTAATGCCCTAAGTCTCATTTTTTTAAAGCTAAGTCAGTGAAGAAAAATGGTACTTCAATACCTAATGGTGAGGTGTTTCATTATCCACTAATTGGTCTGATGCAGACAGTCTCTCAAAGACAAGCAGTACATCAGGAACTTGAGAACAAGATTCAAAGAAAGATGTGGAGAGGACTATCTAACAGCAAACACGGAGGCTAAACATCAACTTTGAGATCTTGTAAGTAAATAGGTTTCTAAGTCTACACTAACAGGAAGGCATAATTCTGCTTCAGATTTACAGCTGTGATTCTCCTCCAGAAGTGGAAGGCCTTCCTTATTTCTTCCCTCCACTAGAAGAGGAGAATCAAGGAACTGATTACATAGAGTCACACCTAATTCCTCAAGCAATCAATGGGATCATTCAAAGACCATGATGCTAGTAAATGTTAAAAAGTGTAGCAGATACTGGCCATAAATCTGAAAATCTTTTTTCAAATACGTTATAAAACGAGATCATCTGCAAGTAATTTAATTTAGTTATTTGAAAAAGCTCAAAAATGTTCTGCACAGCATTAGGTGTCTAAGGCCTATCACAAAAGCAATCAGATCACACTGGAGACCAGCTGTGCATCAAGTAGATTGCTTTTATCTAAGTGATAAAAACCTTGTAGAGTGTGAACAATACTGGGCATAAAATGTAACATTTTTAATGAACAACATAAAAGATGAAAAGAATGAGCACAAGAAAAGGCAATTTAGACAGAAAATAGAGAAAAGGGGCCTCCCTAACATGATATTTTATAGCAACTGGATTTTGCAGTAAGCAGAATTTAAAGAGGGGAAAACAGTATTTTTCTCTTCTAATTAATCCAGTTGGGGTACCTTGCAAAACAGTCAGGAATGTTCCAACATCAGCTAGCAAAGCCTGAAAAATAAGCATTAACATATTTTAGACCTGTTTCAGATCTTGGATAAGTGGTTGAAACTCCATTAATTTCAATGAAGATGCAAGATTGGGCTTTTACTGTAATCTTCTACATCAACATGAAAGAAAGAGCATAAACCATTAAGCATATAACTGCCTTTATATTTTATTTCTTTTATGAGACTCCTAGTAGGACATTAGCAGCAGATTATATCTTTTGTGAGGCATCTAACGGGACATTAACAACGGAAGGGTGGCCAATAAATAAAATGATTGTTATTACTGTTACTTATAGTTGTCCTGGCAGTATCAACCAATAAAGTTTTAATGTTTAGAAAGTTGGAAGTCACTTCAAGACTCCGCAGTTCAAACCATCCTCTTCCAGAGTTAGCATTATTTTGTTGGGCTAACTGGAACACACCTAAAATTTCATTTCAGAGCCTAAATTTAATTACTTTTTAACTACTGGTACTGAAGAGAAATAAGGAATATCTGGGTACTGAATCAACAGCCAGTGCAGGCACAGGTTGACCCAGAATACTTATGTGCACAGAGAAAGTAAAGAGGGTGGATAGCAATAGGACGAGGAGGAATGAAGAGGTTTAGGTTGGATATTTGGATGAAGTTTTTCACACAGAGGGTGGTGATGCACTGGAACAGGTTGCCCAAGGAGGTTGTGGATGCCCCATCCCTGGAGGCATTCAAGGCAAGGCTGAATGTGGCTCTGGGCAGCCTGGTCTACTGGTTGGCAAACCTGCCCATGGCACAGGGGTTGAAACTAGATGATTATTATGGTTGCTTTCAACACATGACATTCAATGATTCTATGATTAGTCTGACTGATCAGAAGCACAACTTGATCTAGACTTGGAAAACATCTACATAAGTATTTCATGCCCTTCTTCCCACCATATTTTCATCTACATTCTGTTGGACACTCATATCCAGCATAATTCCTGTGTGGTTATTCACTGCACCATTTCAGCATATGTTACTCACAAGCAACCAGAAGCATTCTTCAGTTTATGATTTAAAAACAACAGCAAACACACTCTACTAACTAGTTTTTTTCCAGAACATCTCATATTCAAATGTTTAGTGTCTCTGGTACTGAAGCAAGAAAGTTTATCTTGTATAAGAATACAAACACACTCCTTTTTTAACATTAATTCTATCCAGAATCAGCCTACTTATCGGACCTGCAAGATTTCAATCTTGTTTCTTATTTTCTCCTTGCCCCTAAATTTCATTTTCTTGCATATTTTAAGGTAGACAGGAGAACAACAATACTCTACCAGCAGTTATATCTAACAACTGCATTTACAGAGACTGCACAGAAACAAAGGTAAACATATTTTGGCTGAAGACATATGCAGCATCTGTCTTGCTTTTAAAATACTGAAAAGCAGATATAGATCCCTAGACACTTGTATCATATCTTAAGACCACTTCTACCTCATATTTTTCCTCGGCTTCTTGCTGAGGGAAGACAAATGTGTACATTTCTGTTTTAGAATATCTTGTTATTTAAGATAAATACATTTTAAAGGCCCAGAAGAGACTCCAAGAAAATACAGAAACAAATAACCACTTTTCCACATAACTCTTTAGAACATTGATATTTTGACACAAATCAGTTATTAAAAGCTTAAAATGAAAATTTGTGCTACAAACTCACAATCCACAACTGAATTGTATTTAATACTAATACTATTCATTGTACTTATCTGTCTTTATCCCTACCCTTTAATTATACTACTCATCTGTCTTTATCATTTCCACACCCAGAGTAAGTTCTCTAGTTAAAAATTAAGTGAAATACTGCAGGTCTGACTAGTCACATGACAGAATAATTGTTTTAGTAGGTCTTACCAAAAGATAACTTGATGAGACTAGTTTTAATTAAATATACTAGCCTACGACTCTACTTATCCATGGTAGGGCAGGGATACCAGCCATGTGAACTCTCCAAGGAATCTCTCAGATCACTTTCCCCACTATAGAGTAACCTCTTCTATTCTTGAGAGAAGAATTCAAGCTTCTGTGCACAATGATTCCTTGGCTGTTGGAAAAATACAACAGGCTATCAAAAAATGATAAAAATGCTGAGTACTGCCTAACAGCAGATGAAGGACAGAGAATGACAGAAGCTTCAAGATCTACCACCTAGGAGAGAGCATATTGTCTCTGAAACAGACAAGCATCCTTATAGATACCAGGTCCAATACCGTCCACCAAGTAGGAGGGCATCTTGTGTTTCCTGCTTACTTTAGCTAAAGGAGTGAGATTGGCAGCACACAGAATCATCGAGCAGTTTTATGAGAAGTCTGACGTACATAGGTCAAAAAGCCAACAACAGCAGCAGCAGCTGCCTGATAACCTATAGGTGATGTGACTCAGTCACAGGAAATCACAAAACAACTTAGGGCAGCTTGCTTGGCTTCTGAATATTTTTTTCCTTTCCCTCTCCCTCCTTGTTTCTATATTTTTAATGAGCTTGTTCTATGCAGCTGCTTATATGGATACTTTTTAGCATGAAAATCCATGGAATCAACAGTCCCAACTCTTGATTTAGAAGAGCAAAGAATTCATAGTGGCTTTAATTTTTCATTCAGTACAGACAAGGACATATAACATTATTACCAACTACCTTCTTGATTTCCGTCTACCTTAAGAACTTGTGCTTATATTGCCTCTTTCTGTAAAAGTCCTCCCAAGACACAGCCAAAAAAAAAGTTACTTATTCTTCTAAACTGAGTGACTTCCAGTAGAGTTCAAATGGCTTTAGCAAACAAAATGGCAAAGTATGAGGGGAAGTGAAAAGAGTGGAGAAATGCATATAGAATCTGAATCCTGTATCTGTTGATGACCACGTCCTCTCTTCTAGTTTCAGCGATACCAGTGGAGCTGGTCTTGGTACAAGTGAAGTACAGTCTTAGCAGCAAATTTTCTCTTGCTGGAGCAATACTGTTTGCCTGAATACACAACAGTGGAGAGCTCAGGAATAGATACTTGTGAATTTTGACTCCAACGCATCACTCCAAGCCAGCAGTCCAGGAAGATGTGATTATCTAGATAGATTGTTAGATAATGTGTTTTTATTTGTTAGTTAAGTAAGGGCAGGCAGCATCTGGAGAACAGCATGTTTTCAAACCTTTTTGATCAGATACTCATCATTGCTCGGAAACAATCACAAAACTCTGCTAAAATTAGAAAGCTAAACAGGACTAAACAGCTAAACAAGTGTCAAAAAAGATACAGTAAATCTCTGGAAAACATGAAGGAAAACGGGCAGTAGTGAACAACCAAGTTTTGAGACATATGTTAACCACCTTGACACTTAGTTGTGCCTCTAGCTATAGAAGAGCAGGAAGTGGATACAGGAGACAGGCACTAGAATCCCAGAACACATCGATTATTGATACATCTGGTCTTTCCAGTTTTCTACTGGTGGTAAGGTCCTAATGTTGCATGCAGTATTAACCCTGATTCTAAAACACAGTTCTGTCCAGGATGTTATAAAAAGCAAAAAGTCCAAAGCAACTAGTGGAGATACAGCTTCACAGACTTCTGTGAGACAATTAAAGACCGTGGTGGACCTTATAGGCACTAAGCACTGGAGTGCTATGCCATAAAACATCACACATGGATAACTTCCAGAGACTGATGTAGTGCAGATACATGTATGCTGCTTCTCAAGGGTTTTTTTTTTTTGTTTTTGTTTTTGTTTTTTTTTTTTTTAATACAGATTCCACATTTGAAAAAAAAAAATTGGAAATCTATCAGTGATGGCCTATGTTCTGACTCCTTTAATTGCCTCAAACATATTTCAAAGATAAGCTCAAAAAATATCAAAGCATAGTAGTGTAAGGATGCTGGTGGCAGACTTCAGCTAACTAGCTACAATCTCCAAATATTAAAAAGCAGCTAAAATATATTACTGCTTCACATCAATCATGGAACTATAGACCCAGAAAAACACAGTGCTGCTTTCTCATGCAGTGATGATCTTTTATTCTTGATACTGTCTGGTATAAAGCTTCCCACTCTTTTTTTACACTGTTTAGATAGCTACAGTCTATTGCTATGTGCTGTTGCTACAGGAAGATTACTATGTATGCTGAAAGGCAGTAGATCTCTCTCTTACACTTGACTTCCATTATAGTGGTAGGAGTGTTGCATGCAAACCAGGAAAAAACTAGAAGGGAACTGTTTGTAGTTAAAGGACCACACATGTAAGTCTGATCACTCTTGTGGCATGCAGCAGGGAGAAGACAAAGTTATGGTGAAGCTACCCTAAGAGTAGTCAGCAACAGAGATTCCTTTGGAAATGCCCAGAGGGAAGATCTGGCTAAGCATTGGAAGCATAGAACTTAAGTACAAATTAGTAAAAGCAACAATACCAATGGATGGAGTCTAGTAAAAAAAGGTTATATTTGTCAAGGGAGAAAAAAGCATAATCTGCTGGGACAAAGTAGTAAAAACTTGACTTACACAACAACATGCAACAACAAAAAACTGCAACAGTATTCCCAAGAAACTATATAAACCTACATAGTGATTCCCACCGTATACTACCTCATTATAATATACAATATAATATATATAATTAAATAAATATATAAATATTATATATAATAATAATAATAAATGCTAGCTAAACACAGGTAACCACATATATCAAATACAGTCTTGCTAATACAGTGTGTCTGATATAATAATAATGACAACAGCTGGTATCTTAATTTAGCAGAAAAAAAATTACTATTTTCTCAAATCTAAAACAAAATTACAAAGTCTGCAAATACCTCAGAATACAGATGTAAGAATCTCAGCTTGATTTAGAATCACAGAGCTGCCATCATTTCATTAAAGTGATGCTGTGCCAACTTCAAAAGAAAGCAATGATTTTAAGATGCAGCAATATCCAAATGGTAGCAGTGAAATCATTGCCAAGGACAGAATTCTCAGAAGCATAACCCTGAGCATAATACTCTGTCCAATTCCTTCTAAGAGACAATGAGTCATCTTTTCTTAAGAAGGTTCCAGACCCATCATTGCAGGTATAACTGCTGTGTTCGTGGATGTTAACCATGTGTCGTGGTTTTATGATTTTTGTTATCAGTATTCCACATCATAACATCATGTAGTGCACTGGGATTTAAAAAGTTAATGCTGCAGTTCCATGGATTGTTGATAGTTCTGGGTACCTAGGTCCCAGAAGAGAAGAATGAACTACAGCTCCCAGAAGACTTGATTATTTTGTTTCTGTTTTCCATTTTTCCATTCAGAGGGAAAGATAAAAGTACCAGGGAATCACAGGACTGTCCCTCTTTCCACTCATCTTGGCTGCATGTGCTCCCTAACTATCTTGCATTAGAGTAAGGCTTTTGGTTTTGGACACTCTCTCTGTCATTTATTTGATTTATTAGCTTTGATTTCAATTATACTGTATTATATTGTGTTATCTTGCATCTCACTATCATATTAAATGAATTAGTTTTCTTCCTTAGCTCATTGCTGCTGTTTTTCTCCACTGAGCCCATCTCCCTATCTTCCCTCTTTCCCGGAGTATGGGTCCATGGGACCCCCTGCTCCATCAGTCAAGAACTGGGCCAGAACCACGATACTGTGCTAAGAAATAACTATACTGCTTTCTTACAATTCTTGGGAAGACATGCAAGTCCACAACATGAGTTAACTGAAGATGACCTGAGCATCTTTTATCCCTGCATAATCATTTTAAAAAGAATAACTAAAGTGAACATGTACTGATATCAGAGAGCTGTTCTCTTTGTCTGGGGAAAGCAGCTTTATGCAGCCTCATCAATAAGAGTTTTTTCAAAAGTAAAACTGCAGACAGTGCTGATATGTTAAACAAGACTTGGACAGTGGAATGAGACCTGCTACTTATGTAAGTATTGCTGAAGAGGTGAGCTTTATACATTCCTTAGTCATGCTTTGCTGTAGTGAAATAATGCATGGACTTCATCCAAAACACTTGTCTTCTTCATATGTTGATTTATTATGTCCACTACAAAGAAATTTACTGTTTTGATGTCAAGTAAATAAATAAATAAATAAATAAATAAGTTAGAAAAGTAGAAAAAAGCACACAGATAACCTGAAAATAAGGAAATCTGTTACATCATTGGAATAATTAAAAACTTTCTGGCCATTTGCTACTTACTATTTACAGTGATATGCAATTCCGCCTATGCAGAAAGGAGCTTAATATATTCAACAGCATAAATTACTTGTAAGAAGTTCACATATTGCAGTGATGTGCAAGTAAGCAAAGTACTAACTTGACATCTATAACTTAGGGGCTGTTTACATGGCAATTTCAGTCTTTACCAGCTGCCATTTTTATGGAACCAGCTCTGCACATCTGTCTTTCACTGGATAGACTGTTATGGAACACAAGAGAAAAATCTGGACGCTGCAAATTAATTACTAGTCAAATAGTCACCTTTCATATATTAGCATGAATTCTTGCAGTAAGAAACAGGGTATACCAGGTTTGAGAACACCTATAACTTCTTCCATCAATGTTTTTGACCAGCTTTGCTCTCTTTCTGCTTTTCTTTATACCTTATTTGTAAGCACATTTTTTGCTAGTCTTCAATATTTAGTGGAAATTAACTTCCCAGACAAAAATAATTTCTCTTAAATACTAGATCAATACTATATAGCAGAATGAGCCATTTTATCTGATGAATCCAGCTTCTTCCTGATTATTAAATATATTGGCCTTTTAAGACCTTAGTATCTATTCTATTCATGCACAGAACGTGCATGCAGACTGAAAATTTTGTTTCTGGAAGACCACAGCATTAAAATAAATTTTATTTCCTGTGAATACTTTATCCTATTAAAAGTCACTCTTTCACAGGTTCATGGAAGTCAAATGCTGAAAACATGACAAAACAAATTCCTTGTCACCACATATCAAATATCATAGGTGATTTGATTTTTTTTTTCCCAACATTAGCTCCTCTGTTTCAATCTCTTATGTCACTATTTAAATCAATGTTTTATAAAAAAACAAGGATAAAACAAAAACAAACAACAACAACAAAGTTTTAAAAGGGACCTCAGAAAATAATCTAGTCTACTGTTTGAAGCTGCAGTTAAATCAATTAACCTCGTAGAAATTCCAAGGTACAGAAAATCCTCTCTCCCTTTGTAGAAGCTATGTATATAAATGAACACTGTTGCGTCCTTCTCAAAGTTAACTAGCCTTCTTATTTTCTACTTCATCTTTAGTTTGTATGCCTTGATGGAGAGCACATACACAATGCTTCTGCTAGAATTTGTACGATACATCACTTGCTTTTCAGGTTATATGTGTATCTACAAATTCCAGAACATTGTTTTTTTCAGAGCAAAACGATACTGCTTATTCACATTCAGCAAGAGATTCATTAAAAACCCCACCTCACTTTAAGTTGTTGCCTACTCTGGGTACACAATTATTAAATCATTTTAATAAAGATGTGCTTACGAAGTGTTTAAGTTTTAAATAAAATCTTGGGACAAATATTTTAAAAAAATGTTAGTGGTGAGATAAAGGCCATAATGGCTTTTACTTATTAATTTTAAAAGAAAAACTTCCATAGGGCAGGTTATTCTAAAGGGAGATACTAATAGACTAATAGTTCATGTCTTAAAAAACAAAACAAAACAAAACAAAACAAAACAAGAAAATGAAGACAAAATTGCACCAGAAAACAAACTCATGTCTTAAGGAAAAAAAAAACACAAAAAATTACTTCCTTTGGATTCTACACCAGGGCTGAGGAGTAGGTAAACACAGTTTAGAGAAGATAGTTTGCTTAGAAGGTAGTTTGCTTTTCCCAACTCTGTAGATACAGAAAAATACTTACGAGAAAATTTAGCTTGGCATTTGTACTCTTGCACAGAGCTATGACTGTTTCAGAAGTCCGATGTACTCCAGAGATGTATTTTCTGTTTACTGAAATAGCAACAGAGAAAATGTGCCAAAACCTTGCTAAAACGTGTGACGGCTGCTCTAAAAGTAATGTTTCCTACTATATTTTGTTGGCCCACAACATTAGAGGCAGATGTAGGTGGTATGGCAGTAGGGGTTGAACCTTCATGCCAGTATTTCATCACGTTTTGTTGCTGTGTGACAAATGGCAGCAGAGAGTCAGTCTGACAGAATGACATCCAATATGAGCATACATATGAAGGTTTGTCACTGAATTCCTTCACACAGAAAAAATGGTACCCATTGGCATTCATTGACACTTGCTGAATGATTATGGAGACCAAACAGAGGATGTGAGCACAGTGAGGCAGCGGGTGGTGTGTTTTAGCAGTGGCAATAGTGGATCATCTTCATCAGTGCAGATTTTTACGAGAGCGACGTGAAGGCTCTTGCTCATCACTGGCAAAAATGCATAGCTAATAGTGGTGCCTATGGTGAAAAAGAGTGTTTTGTAACTGAGAATTTGTTCTATCAAGTAGTGCTCTTGTACTCTTTGTATCTGTTCCGGTTTCCCTGAGAATAAATAGAAAGTACTACTTTTGGAGAGATTTATGTAATGTGTTATATTAGCCAAGAACATCGTCACAAAGTTGCCAATAAGCACATTATTTCCAAGAAACAAACAAACCAACCAGCTCTTCTCAGAAAGAGAAACCCATGAGGAGGAACAATCAGAAACACTTTAGAATAGGAGAAGCTATTAGTAAGATAAACCCTTCTGAATGGTGAATTTAATATGCAGAGGTTGTGCAACAGCAATATAATGAAGATCCATGTTTTCCAAAGCAATTACTTCATAGATCTCTCTAGATCTGGGCTGAAACTGTATAAGGCTATACTAAAAACTAAAACATACTGTTATAAAATGTTTATTTTCCAAAAGATTAACACACCCCTTCCAGTAGGTCTTTGAAATAAGTCTACAGTAATCTAATTAATATAGATTGCATTTATTCTGTAGGCCAATAGGATCTAGGAACTTTGTACTAGAATGGACAAAGCTTTGCTTTCTGAAGTTCTTTTCTGGAAAAAATGCAGTTTAGCATCACCAGTTTGTTGCTTCTGATGTCATATCCCTTGGTTTCAAGGCCACCATTTATTCAGCTGGTGAAAACAGTACAGATGTACATATTAAAGACTTTCCCCTCACTCTTTTCACCAGTGCCTTCTGTGATTTACTGTATTGGAAATAGATTCTTCATGAAAAAACTTCATTCACAAAAAATATCTACGAAATCAGTTGAACTCATGAAAGTTTTTCAAGAAAGTTTAAGGAGTGCAGTTTATCCATTGCTTTGGGAAAACAAAGGCATTTCATGCACATATGTATGGAGACAGTATCCTCCTTGTACTTTAATGCATCTGAGCTAGGAATTAAAAATTTGTCTCTTCAGAAGAGCAGTCTTACTAATCCCCATGGCAATTGTTTCCCAACACATATTCAATACATTCTGAAATAGAACAGTTCCCAAGCCAAAAGGAGTATTTGATGCTTTCCTTCAGGAATTTGATGGTGGCTACATGTACTGAATCATGTCCAGCTTAGTACACAGCTAGAAATATAGGGAAAGAATTTACCATAGCAAGCTCATTCCTTTCTTTCTCTGACACCAAAGGAAAGCTGGGTATTGTCAAAAATGTAAACACTGGTATGGCTCATGGAGATCTTAGACTAATGAGCAAGTGAGTTCAAAGACTTGGAATGTGACTTTTTTGATGAAGAGTAAGACTGATCACCTAGAATCTGTTTACAGATATTACAACAGTAGTCAACTGACAAGCAAACACTGCCCTTTAGTGCCAAATTCCCAGAAGAAAAATAGAAACTTTCCAATAGAGCCTGGAGAAGACATGTAATAGCATACATTATCTCAGTTGGATTCTGGAGGATGCTTGGCATGCTCACATTCTGCACACAGTGCAATTGCATCATTTATCCAAGCTTCGAAGAGAGAAACTAAGCCTGGTCTCTGTTTTCCAATTGTATCAATACATGCTTTTTTGTTGTTGTTTTTAGTATGGGTACAGATCTGTATTTTCAATGAAGAACAACTAAATTTAAATTTCCTTTGGGAAAAAAAAGTAACTAGCACATTAAAACTGTAGCTTATCTACAGCAAAATTGAATCTCTTGCAATAAAGCAGCAAGACTGAAGCTAGTGAAGTTATACTGTTGTCAGTCTGCTCCACTGGAGAACAACATCAACTCTGTAGTTTAAAATTGCTCTAATAAAAAAAATAATTATTGTTTTCAGTGGGAAGCTCTTCTCTTGTTGAATTTATAATGAATTTCAATTATTTTTTTCATGGATTTATGGAGTTTAATTCTTTATGGGTGAAATGTTTCTATTGGAATTAAACTAGAAAATTATGCTGCTGATGAATTTTACTCATGTTCTGAACAATAAGAGAAATTGTAGGACTAAGTAAGCATCTGAGTGCCTGGCAGAAACTCACATCAGTTCAGTTAGAAAAAGCTAGAAAGGTACACTGCAGGAAAGAAGAAAAGAGCTACTTCTTTGATATGCATTTCAGTGAAGCATTTGAATGGTCCCATCATTGCTGAAGCCTCAGCTGCATTCGGACAAACCAAATAATAATTCATTTCCACTGCTATAAGTCTTTTTAATCTGTAGATTTCAAAACAGCATTAACAAGGACACATAGCATAAAGAGTAAAAGCTACACTGTCTTTCCAGTATCCCAGCTGTGTGCTTTCAGACCTGCAATCACACACTATTGCTTTAGTTAATGGAAACAACACGCTTCAATTATTTACAGTTTGAAAGAGTTCTCATATCCCATCCTAGAGAGAAAAAACAGTCACTGGGTAAACACCCGTAGGTTTTCAATAGGGTTGAAACATCTAAAGAGTTTCAGATGAAGAGTCACATTCCACCATGTTTCTTCAAATTTCAGTGAAAACATGCATGGGCTCATTCATTTTCAAGTTTGCTGTATCTAGTCAGATGTTCACTTGTAGGAAGAAAGGTCCAGCACTTTTTTTTTTTTTTTTTAAATGATGGCAAGGGGCAAGACAATTGACAACAAAATTATTACTTAGATAGACAGTGTTCAGTGCTCTCTTTTCCATAAAAAAATCTTGCAAATAATTATACAAAACTGTAGGGAAAAAAAATCAAGAATGTATACTTCTGATAATTCCATAACCCTAAACTTCTTCTCAACAGTGCAGAGAACAGTATTCAAACTCCAGAAATGCATCCCTCCTTTATGTAACTGACTGTCCTCTAAAGAGAACATAACTTTTCATAACTTTTGTCCTTTAAGGATTAGAGAATTGGTTTTTGATTCAAAATTCATTAGAAAACCTATGCTGCCCTCATTTTTAAAAAATTCCTTGCCAGTTCTCATTACAGAAATAGGCACTAGCGTACTAACTTTTACTACCATATTTAAAACAGTACCTGCAGAATATAAAATGCTAAGATAAAATACTACGTTTTGTAGCAAATTTACTTAAGCATAAGTATTACATGGATCTAACGTTCATTTTTGTTCTTAATGAAACTGAATAAGAAGTGGTAAGCTGTGTTACTACTAGCTTCAAAAATGGCCTACTTTACTATAAATTGACAGAAGATAAATATTTCCCCTTATCTGATCTTGTTATTCCATCTGTCTTCACAGTGCAATAGTGCAGTAATATATTTATATCATTTCAAAGAAGTCTCACATGCATCAGTACCATCCATTTTTTCCACATAATACAAGCAAGACAACATCATCTAAGGAACAGAACATTTTCTTTCCATAACATTCACCTCAAAAACAGCTTGTTTTCTGAAGGAATTAGCTTTGCGTTAAAAACCATTCTCAGCCCAGATGCATATTGACTTCCCTCCTTTTTGAGAAGAATGAAGAAGAAAAAAAAAAAAACAACATTGAGAAAGTCCTGTGATCACTGAGCCCAGGACCTAAGCCTGAGAAAGGTCAAGTCTGTTCTAAATGCAGAGCCAGTAATATTCCAACAGAGTTCAAAAATCCACATCCTTTCCTCTCCCACTCCCAGTATAAATCTTGAATTATTTTGGTTAGATTTTCAGAACAAAGGTTAATTACACTTTTGGTCAAAAGTCAAGAGAAGTCAGCATTATCGAATTAAACAGTTATTCTTTTCGTTATGTTCTCATTTTCCCCTAGTGTAAAAAAAAAAAAAAAAAAAGTTCAAATCAAACATTTTAAAGTTGTTTTTTTTTTTTTCCCCGGCATCAGTGTCACCAATATTGTACAAAAAGCCCACAGTCCTCTGTAAATGTAACACTAGCTAATGGAAGGGAGGTGGGTGTCAAAAATGCACTAAAAATGATTTGAATACTTATGCCCATGCACCTGAAATTAAGTAGTAAAATGTAGAAGCTCATGATTTAGGGCAATAAAAACATTAATTACTATCAAAATTAGCAGACATCCTTCTGTAATCACTGATATCGTCTGAGATCACTTGCTAGATGCCCGCATTGCCAACATAACTGTTTTGAGTTGCATCATACCATTCCGGTGTGAGAAATTACATCCTAGGGAAAATGGGAAGGACAAGATTTGTTGAAGAGATCAGGAAGTCCTAAGTAACAATACTGATCCCAGTTCTTACTTGGACCACAGTGACAAGGAAACACATTTTTTCCCAGAAAAGCTTTCTATAAAACTTCAAGGATGATAAGCTTAATCCGTACCCCATAAAATATGGCTGCTTCTACTAGAACACTATGATTTTATAACAGAATGTATTATAAACTGTAAAGATCATGCCAAGTACCCTACCTCCCCTGAAGGAATGTGAAGGAAACCCTGAACTCTTGCTAAGCATTAGAACTAATCACAATAGTGATGAAACACGTAAAGTGTGACAAAGAACATAACAGAAAGCCTGAAAGCTTTGAAACCTTTACTTAGGCTTCTCTGGAAGTCCAAAGAGGAAGAACTACTTCAACAGCATAGGTCCCAAATTTCCACTTGAATAACCCTGACATAAGTACTCGCAAAACTTACCAAGACCTTACATTTTGGTTCATATTTCCAAGTAGTTGCCAGCCCACCTGTTCCAAATAAGATGAGCAACAAGGAACAAAATAAATGCAACTCATTGATTTTATTGGTGGGGCTGTAAACGTGCCACACTATGAAACAGGAATTTGAAGGCTGAAACAGCAAAAGACTTAACATCAGATATGTGGAATTTCTATAGTTCCCATAGAACTCCCTACAGATCTGACAAAACTGAAAGTTTCCCTAAGCCCTTATATCTATTCTTATTTGAAGCACAGGCTGAACTCAGGAAGTGATAAACATACCTCAGCCAAAAACAAAATTGAATTTCTACTGCAGTTGGCTTTCCATCATTTAGTGGGGGAAAAACAATGAACAATGAGTACTCCTGCTACTGATGCAGTGGTATCATGGAAGGAGGTGGACTTGAAGTAATTGCAGGTGTGTTACAACACTAAATAATGAAAGCAAGAAAACTGCAGGGCAAAGATTAAGTGTACATTCCCTATCCAGGAATTATGGAGCTTGAGGCCAAGAAACTATATGAAAATACAACAATGCTTGTACTGGTCCCCCATGGGTCTCTTGGCTACTATTTCCTGGCCTCCAAGCTAGATATAGAAACAACCATGAAGAATGGGATGGCTAGAAGAACAACTTTTTTTTTTTAAACCCACATAGGAAAGAGGGGGAAGATAGTTGTAGTGAATGCAGGCAAGAAATACATCCTAAAAAATTATTCTAATGAAATAGGCCATTCCTATGATACTTATACAGACACTAGTTGAAGATTGAATCTTTGTACCTTAAGGTGTTATGATGAAGTAGGCCACTCTATTAAAAGCCCAATTCTGATCTCAGATTAACCAATCTAAATTAAAAGCAATCCCAGATTTGTTACCTCAGTGCAAATGTAGCATGAAACCAGCAGCTGACCCTGACACCTCTAACTTTTCTAAATGGAAAAGATGAGGAAATATCGACTTGCTAGAAATGCACAATAAGTTTTATTATGTATTTTAATATCTAGCTTTGGGATTAGAACAACTGAGGTATTAAATATTAAAATGCTTGCTTTGCCTTCTTTGCATCTTCTGATCAACTCTCAGCCATGAATTGTAAAGTCTCATGTAGGCATTGTAATTAGCACGCTTCCTTCCTTTCTGGAACCATGCTGATTTTTTAAAGGGAAGTATAAGACATTTTTTCCACTTAAAATCGAATGTAAATTGTATGATTTATTAATTATTTCAGTAGCACTTGATATTTATTTTAATTAATCTTTAAGTTAGACATGAACACTAGGGAGTAACAGCAGGACATCAGAAGAAGCAAAAGTTTTGTTGCTTTTATGTTTTTTTTTTTTTTTTGTTTTTTTTTTTTTTGCATAAGAGCATTTTTTAGTGAAAGAATGGATAATGCACTTTTTTTTTTTTTTTTTTTTAAGATCATAAGGTTTGAAGGAAATTAAATCATGTACATTGGATGTTTCCAAACAGAAGTGAAAAGTTTCTGTATGCAATATTTGTATGAGTAGTTCAAGAAACAAAATCCATCATTCCTACAGCCATCTCTGTAGATCAGCAGTCTCCATAGGGATAGGATCTGATCAGACTTTTACTTCCTTAGGTTGTAGACAGAGGCAAAACTTATGGGAATTCCTTGGGCATGCATTGTGATCCAGGCACCTTCTTCCCCTTGTGTTCCCTGTAACCAAGGTAATCAGTTACATACCTACATCAGAGACTCTTTTACGAGCTAGGCCTGAACTGACAAAGGTTAGGCTTGTTTGCATATCTGACTAAAATAATCTTCCTACCCTGGCCTGAGGATGTTCGTGCTGAGGACCATCATCCTTTCCACGCACTGGAGCTGACAGCTGAATGATGAACAATGCCCATCTTGGTAAGTGAACCAAGGACTGCCTCCTCTCACCATTTCATTCCATACCATTACAACAAACCACAGCCCCAAGAACTTCTTGATATAGTTTACCTAGACTACAGAAAAGTCTTTCATACTCTCTCCCACATTCCCTTTAAGAAGCCAGCAGCCCACGAGTTGGACAGATGCACTCTTTGCTGGGTAAAGACCTGGCTGGACAGCCAGGCCAGAAAGTTTTGGTAAACAGAGTCACATCCAGGTGGCAACCAGTCATGAGTGGTGTTCCCCAGAGGTTGGCACTGGGGGCCTGTCCTGTTCAATGTCTTTATTGACTACCTAGACAAGGGCATTGAGCTCACCTCTCCTCACTTCTCTTTTCACTTCTTTATACCATATTTCTTTTTACTTGTTTGCATATGACACCAAGCTGGGAGGAACTGTCAATCTGCTAGAGGAAAGGAAGAGATGTCTGAACAGTCTAGATAGCTGAGCTGAGACCAATGGGATGAAGTCCAACAGGATCAAGTGCTGGGTCCTACACTTTGGCCACAACAACCTCAGGCAATGCTAGAGGCTTGCGGCAGAATGTCTGGAAGATTGTGCAGAGAAAATGGACCTGGGGACATTGGTCAACTGAACATGAGCCAGCAGTGTGCCCAGGTGGCCAAAAAGGCCAATGGCATCCTGACTTATATCAGAAATAGCATTGCCAGCAGGAGAAAGGAAGTGATCATCCCTCTACACTCAGCTCTGGGAAGGCCACACCTTGAGTGCTATGTTCAGTTTTGGGCCTCTCGCTACAAGAACAACGTTGAGGCCCTGGAGCATGCCCAGAGAAGGGAACAAACCTGTGAGGAGCATAGAGCACAGGCCTTACAAGGAGCAGCTAAGGGAGCTGGAATTCTTCAATCTGGAGAAGAGAGGCTCAGAAGTGATCTTATCGCCCTTCACAATTGCCTGAAGGGAGGCTGTGGTGAGGTGGGAATCTGCATCTTCTCCAATGCTACTAGCAATAGGACTAGAGGGAATGGCCTCAAATTGTACCAGAGGAAATTCAAGTTGGGCATTGGGAAATACTTCTGGAGTGGTCAGGTGATGGAATGGGCTGCTCAGGGAGGTGGTGCAGTCACTGTCCCTAGAAATGTTCAGGAAATATTTAGACGTTGAACTGAAGAACATGGTTTAATGGGAAATATTGGTGATAGATGGATTGTTGGACTGGATGATCTTAGAGATCTTTTCCAACCTTGGTGACTCTATGATTCAGTCTTGAAATCTTTGTGCTGAACTACAGACAGTATGCCTAACATTTTATCCTCAACACACCTTTAAAAGGCAATAGAAATGTATTTTTCAAAACAAAACAAAAATCTGGGTGTCACCTTCCATGGACCAGATGGACTTCAGCAAGCTGATATTCTACAGACCATTTTTCTGCAACTACAAAATGGGAATTCGGCCCTCGGTCACACAAAATTGAGTACGGTACTTCAAAATTTTAACTACATTTTCACCAAGCTATATGAATTATTCTGTACTAAAATGATCACAGATTTTACATGAACAGTGCTTCATTTGTCCATATTTGGCCTCTACAAGTACCAGCAACATATCAACATTAAGTTCATGTTTCTGGAAAAACACAGGCCCTCTTTTCTTAGGCAAACTGGAATGACATAAAAATAGCAAAAAAACTAATCTAAAAATAGTTTTGTTTGCAGTAGAGTTTTAAGATGACAATAAATCTGTTTAAGTATTTTGGCTGCCTGTGACCCCAAATAAATCACTTAGTGTTATGTTTCACTTCCCCCCCCCTCCCCATCAATCAAGTTGCAGCCAGGATGCAAAGGAAGGAAGAAGAAAAGTAGCTTTGTCAGGACTTCTACGTAAGGAGTAATCAAGAGCACACTGGGCCTGTAACATGTACAGGATTAGCTCTGCATTTGCTCGGGATGCAGTATCTTTTGCATTGCATAGTGACTTGCAAAAAGAGCACATTGTTCCCCAGCTCTCACTCCTTACTTGAAATTAAAAATCCTCATCTTATTCCAGCTGACTCACAATTAACATAATTTGTAACATTCACACCAAATAGAACCCACACTTCTTAGCCTTCACAACATAAGTGAAAGTAAGGTATCATATGCTACTGTATAGGTTAAATAGGCAAGAAAGCCACTTTTTCTCTGAACGTAGACAAGCTCAAATAGATGATTCTCTAAAAATTACTCTGTGTTCCAAGGCAGTACCATGACTCAGAGATCTGAAAGTCAGCTCCTGGCTGAACCCTACATCTCACTACATATCACATAGCTGACCTTACTACTGCCCCTTATTCAAGGTCTAAGCACTTCCTCCAGGCCTTTGTGTCTCAGGGGAGAAAGGCTCAATAAGTTTAAGTATATTTACACTCCATATAAGTTACAACTCACAAACGGAAACTTCATGCAGCAACTGGGCAGCTAGCAGATGATCCACTGTTTCCTGATACTGTAATGATATAATGTGATAGGAAGTACAGCAATAGCAGCGGGGTGGCACAATCCTAGGCTGCAGCAAATGAGAACAAGATCAAACGCAGCAGTCAAGGTTACAAAAACAAAGGAAGAAAAACTGCTTACCTTTGGAAAAATTCTAGTATGCAAGGATCTCCAGGAAGATACCCTTACCACCACTGCCAACCTTAAATGAGGTCTGGGAAGGGATGGATCCTGGCTCCACCCTTTCTTGTCACACAGGTACATTGCATGCACCTGAGCTCCCTTGGGTTGGCCCTGCCTTCCCACTAGGTGCTCAATCACTGGTTCGGGCCATGATTTATCATTTCTGCTACAGATCCTCATCCCAATAGTAGCATTTGACTTTTAAGCAGGAAATTCTTCAGCACTTTACAGATTCAGATACCAAGTATCCCCAGCACTCACACAGATCTATTTCTCAAAAAGGAATGTGTTCTCTCCCCAAAAGTGATACATCATCCAAAGTTAACACAAAGGTCTTCATATCCTGGTCCCATGACTAGATTTCTTTGCAAAACCTATTTTTTTTTCTTTGTCTGTCTGTGTGTGTCAGTGAATGGAGAATTGGAACAGAGAGAGAAGCTGTTGTTACTCTAGAGGTGCTGTTTTCAAAGTCACTATCCAGATACAAAGTTATAGAACATAAATACCAATAATATAACTTTCCTTTTCATAATTGTTTCCTGAATCTCTCTGGTCAACCTGAGTTCATGTCATAATTTCTTTTTTTAATGTGCCTTGCTGCTTTGCACATTTCAGTGAATCTTCATGTTCAATACCAAATGCAGACAGTATAATGGGAATTAAAGCTCTTTGAAAGCCTATTCCCCAAATTCAATTAACAGTATTAAGAATCTGGTAGTTAACAGTAAACTCAAAACACACCATAGGATTACTTAAGAGTTTACCAACAAATAAAATCTTTCCCAAATGCCTTCTCTTTCACTTTTTCCTCCTTTTGAAGTGATTTTGATAATCTCTTTTTGAAATTCATCTTATTTCATATAAATTAGCATTTAATTTGATGTTGAAGGACATACCATGGATATCTATTATGTCAACCTGGTACAATCTACCTTATTATGTAGCACTCAAACTATACCCAGCTGTGACAGCAGACATTAGCACTGCAGACCTTGCCAAAGACAGCCACCCCCGGGAACAATCATGAGTATCTATGTATCTCAGCATCAACCCCTCTTATTTGGGCTGGTCCTGCCAACGCCACAAAGAACTTGGCCTGGATTTTTCCACTGGCATTTTCTTGAAGTAATGAGAGCAGTGTCACAACCTTCACTGCACAGGACACAGAACATAACTTCATTAGAACATGAGGTATTTGAGAACCAGGGCTTTCAGAGTTAGTGCTACGGAAGTATATAAAACAGAAGAGATGTACAACAACCTGATTCATAAAAGTGGGAGAGCACTCATAGTAAAATATCTCTAAGATCTTGGTTAGCCAAAGGGGCAATTTTGGACAGTTTGACTTTGTGCCAAAGGAAGCTTGAGCACATGGTGACATGTAAATACAATGAAAAGTCAAGATTTTCCAGTGTTCACACTTGAAAACTCTGGAGATTATTTATTAAAAACAACACCGAATATATATAAATTACATTTGCTATCTCAGGATGCAGACAGCCCAGAAACATGGAGCAGGACAGGTGTGTCTATTTGTGCAATGTCAATGCTTCAACACAATATAACACTGTGCATAGCGGTGTAATGCTGCAATGCTATATTGTGATGGAAAGTACAGCAATAATTGCATGCTAGCAAAGTCCTAGGCTGCATCAAATGAGAACAAGCTCAGATGCAGCAGCCAGAGACATAGAAACAAAGAAATAAAAACTACTTTCTTTGGAAAGCCTCCAGCAGGCGGCAATCTCCAGTGAGATACGCTTGTGTCCGCTGCCAACCTTAAATGAGGTCTGGGAAGGGATGGCTCCTGGCTCCACCCCTTCCAGTCACACAGCTACATTGCATGCACCTGAACTTTCCTGGGTTGGCCCTGCCTTCCCACCAGGTGCTCAATCACTGGTTCAGTCCATGACTTAACATTTCTGCTACAAGTGGCTTGTTTCAAGGCAGTATTACTCTGTATTCCAAGGCAGAATGTATTACTTCTGAACTTACAGGCAAACAGTTACAGACACAAAATTCCAGTAGTGAGCCACTTCTCAAACTGGAGTCATTCCCAGAACAAGCAAGTGTCTGTAGGCGTGGAGATTTAGAGAAGCAAGTTTTAATTAACTGATCTAGGTACAAGCTGAAATGTATCTAGCACAACTCTGATCTAAGCTACAAGAAAGCTCTGCTCAAACAGTCTATAGCCATGCATATACACATAAATTGTTATTTCTTAGGGTAGGCAAGTCAGTTTTCCATCTCCTTTGTGGTTGTCTGGCTTCACAAAAACATTCCTGGGCTTTTTATTGCCTATGCAGAGGATAAAGGTGGGTTATACAGGTAATACACTGCTAGAGAATGCCTTTACGAGAAACTTCTTGAATCAGATGCAACCAATATATCCACATTTAGTATATAGGAAAGTCAGTTCTTTACTGCTAGGAAACCCATTAAAAATTGAACTTTTTGCCTGGAAAGAATCCATAAAGCTCTCTTCAGTTTTAACACACTACAAGGAACAATAAGCTTTGATGTAATTATTACCAATAGGTGGTATGCATTAACTACTATTTTCAAACCAGCAGGTTATTCAGCAGCTTTAGAAACAATAAAAACCTCAAGACTTGAGACCACCCTTCCCCCCATTCACCCCCCTCCCCCCCCCCAAAAAAAAAGCAAAAAAAAAATCACTAACAAATCTTAAGCATTCATGATAAATTGCAACTATAAGCAAGCATTCATGCTGGGAAAAATGAGCAATATACTTCAACATTATTGAATGTCAATGAAGTCAAGAACATTCTTCATGGAAGAACAATACAGAGGAAGCGGCCAAGTTGCATTTAAAAAGGAGGTATGCAGAAAAAAAATGCCAGATATAAATAGGATAGGCTCACAGTTTGCAGCATTTCCTCAAAACCAGGACCTGCACAGATTAAAAGACAAAACTAAAGTCTTCTAAAGCTTTTAGGAGAGAGTAGGGTGTTTGTTGACATTTAAAAAAATAAATAACAAGGCACTGTTACTCTGAAGTGAAACTTGGTTGAATAATTAATTGAAGTTCCATTATCCATAAGCATCTACTAAGACTTAGGTAGATACCTAGGATAAATATTAGCATAAACACAGAATGTGCACAACAAATATATATATAGGCAAATAAACAAGGTAGCCTGCTCAGTTTGTTTTTAGCACGTTATTATCCTATTAGTAGCTTGGACTGTTGATCCCCCTACTTGTAATGCCAACAAACTCAAATTTTGTTAAGTATGCTCTATTAAATAAAATCACTTATCACTAAAGTTGTCCTCACTCCCCCTTAACAATATACTGCTGGTTTTATTTATTAAAAATGGCAGAAGATTTATTTTTTTCAAATGAGACTGAAAAAAAAAAAAAAAAAAAAAAAATTGAAGAAAATTCAGTACAAGTACATAAACCCCCCAGTCTGTTGCAACTTAAAATCCTTCAAGAATCTGACTCTGTCTCAGGCCAGCTAGGAGCCTATGGAAGAGTTGGAAATTGTAAATGAGGCCTCTTCACATCTATGCTTCTGCAGCTATAATTTATCTGAAAAATGTAAACTCCATGAGAAAAAAATAACAATACACAAATTCCTGTGTGAAGATGGCAATATTTTTAATGAAGTAGAAAAGGCTAAAGGTTCAGTACATTTTTCTTCTATGCTTGGAAAGAAGCAGGATGACATGTTAGTATCACAACAGAATGATTAAGCACTTTCCAGTCCATTAGTAACTAAGGAGGATGCTAAACATCTACAAGAAAAACATTCTTAAGATTAGTATACTTGTATAACTCACAGACAATATTTGAAATATACTTAGCAGATGGATTTCTCTGTAGACTACCAACATCCAATCCTAATACAATTTATGCATCCAATTTGAATACAATTTTATATGACTGGAAGAAAGCTAAAAGTCTACATATGTTCCAGAAGAATAGCCTTGATCCAACATTAAATAAAGCCTGTCATGCTTTCCTGAATGTTTGTCCTGAAAAAAACTGATGGGAGAAAGTCAATAAACAAATAATAGGCAATAACTACGTTCTTGTCAAACAGGAACGCACTGACCTAAAAATAAACCAAATCTGATTTAATTGTGGTTTATACAACCAGATTTAAATTGAATGTTATTTACTTTCATATCACATTTGATTCAGTGTCCCATGACACTCCAGTTGAGCAACCATCACTTTTTTTAAAAAGAACGTTCTTTCTAAAAAAAGCATAAAAATAATAAAAAAACTATATTCAAAATCTGTTTTCTATGATACATTTAAAGGCTATTGTATTAGAATAATTTCAATAATTTAAAAGCAAGAATTCTACTCAGAAGAACCATGAACTACAGGCAGTACCTTTTAGTAAAACTTAAATATCTTCAGATAATCTAGAAGAGCATCATCCTGCTACAACATACTATATAGACAGTTCACAAGTGGAAGTTACTGTGTATTAAAGCAATCTTTCTCAAAGGCTTTGTTTACATGTGCAGGCAGCATGGCCACTAGAAAAGGCTCCTCCAGAGTGTTTGTAGAACCTTCACAGGTTTGTAGAAGGAAGAATATCTCAGAGCAGCCACAGCCTGCTTTCATGGCCCAAGCACCCCTCTGCAGCTGGAGCATATTAGCCACACTTCTGGAATGCATCTTCTGGTCCTGTCTCATTGGAAAGGAATCCACTCATAGGCTGCAGGACCTCCTCTGATGCCAGTATTGGAGAATGCATTGGAGAAAAAGGAAGGGGAGAGGGAATCAAACAAACAAAACAAATGCTTCAAAATGCACTCCTGATGTTAACTGACATGCTAACAGCATTGAAAACCCTCAGAAGAATCATTCACTGGAAGCTGAACTCAGTTTCAAACAGAAGGCCTAATTATTAGTAAACTGTTAAGGAGATTTACTTAATTGAAAGAGCTACTCATATAAGATCATGTCCATTTCCGGCTGTGTCAAAACCAATGCTGAAAGGCTTTCTGGAAGAAATAAATGCTTTGATTGACTAAAGTAAAGGTTAGCAGAAGTCATGGGACATAACAGGACAAATAGTAATGTCAAAATGAGGGGACTGCAGCATGACTTAGAAATTATATGTAGATCAGAGTATACAGACCATAGGACCCTCTCTTGTTTTAAATGACATGAAGTTGTTAAAGCTCTCATATAACTAGTACTAAACAGTTACAAATCCAATTGATTTTGATAGCTGTGGAAACCACTCAATGTCTTAAGAGAATAAGAGCAAAGATGAAAACTACCATGAACTTTGGCCAAGTGGTGCTTCATAGAGCATTGAAACTTCCTATTGAGTTATGAAGTATAGATACAAAAAGCATAATACTGTACCATTGGCTTTTTTTTTTTTTTTTTTGCTTCTGTAATATTATAGCTAAAAGTTAACTATACACCTCTTGGACATTTTCTATCACTATGAAATTTGAAAGCTTAAATAATGCATTTCATTAAATAAAAGCAAAAGAAATAAAAATGTTACATCAAAAAGTATCTCTACCAGCCATGACTTCATCTATTTACACACATACACGTTTTTTCAAAATCTATTATGTGATCAGTATGTGAGTTTGGAAGATAATCAGGATTCAGAATAGCAGTGAACTAAGAACTGAGTGAACTCTCTTTAGTGTACAGTGCTGTTACGAAGTATACATTACAAATAAATGAATACCATTTATCAGCATTCCTGCCCAACAATCACAAATCAAGTAAATAAGTATTATGAGGAAGAAAGAAATGACATTAATGGAAAAGCAAAACAATACCAGCTTCTTAGACTTCTCTCCCTGAAAAAACAAACCAAATCAAAACCTTAAGAGTAATGATCGGTGCTGCTAACTATGATGCTTCATTTTTATTGGCGAAATGTCTCTGGTCATAAACAAATAACTTTGGCAGGAAACTCATGAGCTGTAATATTCTCACTGTACCATGTAGAAAAACATCTTGCCAAATGTAATTGGTTTAACAGCAGTTTATAAGAAAAGACATTCCAAACTGCTAAAGGAAGGAATTTTTTTCAGGACAACTCAAGGCATAATGTTTTCTAATCATGTAAAACAACTTTCTGTGATCACGTAAAATAACTTGTCCACTCCTACAACAGCACGCAAAACATATATAACTTTTGCATAACACACCTCAAGATTAAAGATTTTACTTACATACAACCATACATTGATTTTTTGACACAGTGAAAGAACACAAATCAACATGCTTAAGCACAAAAACATTCTGTTACGGAGTTGCCTTTGGAAAATTAGTTCTTATGAAAGATTTGGGGAACTCTTGCCAGAGAAAGTAAACAGTTCTGAAACCCATAGATGAAAGGAATCGCTTTTTTTGGAGGGAAGAAGAGGAATAACTCTTTCATTGGGAAGTAATCTGAGAAATAAAAAACTTACTTAGACAAAGTCACAGTAAAATTCTGACAAGTTTTTGTAGTATCCGAGGAATTCAATTAATGTGTGCTCACACTTCAGAAGAATCTTTAACACTTGCCCACCATTAAAAATACATATTATTACAGACAGCACAGAGTTTTAAACAGTCCAGTAAGTGTGCTGTAAAGAATGGTAGAAATTAATGCCTTAAAATGTGCCTTAAAAATGTGCATCTGCCATATAGTCTCCATCATAAACAAGCAAACATACACACATTTCAGCCACTAGAATGGCTATTTTTCTTCGCAACTTCCAACAAAATAAAGACCCAGAGGAACAACCTCCACACATTGCATGACACACGAGTGAAAATTATTTCACTTTTTGAATTATGAAACTTATCCCTGTGTTAAAAAGATGATGTTCTGCTGTGGAATTTAAGCAGTATGAAACTTTAAGCAAAGCCTCTTGCATTTGTAACGGAAGGAAAGAGCTTAACATCAGCTGTGAGCAAGCATTTTAACAGCAGTGTATATTAATCAAGAGAGCAGTTGATCAGATGATGTATGTGTGATGTATGTGTTGCCTGAGGAGCCACATCAGGACACTGAGGTCAGAGTATGGTACAGATAAGATATACCTGCAGCTGCAGAATCCCCTTCTGAGATTTTTATAATGTTGACAATTTTTCAATAACAATATTAAAGTCAGTTAGTTCTTCCATTCAAACTTCTGCATAACTCAGTTAATCTCTGAGAGTAAACAAGGATTTTTATGATATGGGAGGAACCACTTCTTTAGGTGTGGTTTCTGAAGTTGTAAACTGATCTGAAAATCATGACTTTTATCAGAAAATTTAAACAATTTTGGAAAATATAGTTCACAATGAAGGCATTTTAGAGCCTGTAATGCCAAACTAAACCAAACTGGAAACACTAAATTTCTATCATGGCAGAACTGAAGGATTAAAATCTAGGTAAAACTACAAGAAAGACATAAAGATGGTCCCTGCCACGCCAGTGTATCTTTCTCCTTATCTCTGCAAGTCACATCTATTTACTACCCTAACAAATAAATTTTAACTCTGGCAACTTTCTCCCTCAAGAGACATAGAAAGGCGGGATGAACTCAGCCATGCTGCAGTGACACGTCAGCTGAGATTTAAATGCAGAAGAATCTTCTACAGATTGAAGATGAAGTAACAGTTGGAATTTTTAAGATTGAGGCTGACTTTGCAATTCTGGAAGTCAATAAAAAAACTTTGGACTTGTAAACTGATCAGATTCAGTCTGGAAGTCACTGAGAAAAAAATAAATGCAACGCTCCCAGCATGTCAAGCTGACAGGGTCACTTTAATTTTTTTACCACAATTCTACTTTAAAATTAACCTTTCAGCAGCTGCTCAGTTTCAGTCATCAGTCCTACTACTGTTAAAAAGAAATAGCAAAATAAATGTTGACTTTAACAGAAAGAGGATAAGGCTCTGATAGCACTTGTCTTGTAAGTGATGGTCTTATGACAAACAAAAATAATCACAAAAAACTTCATATGAATTAGACAGGGATCTAATATCTCTGACCTGCAGTTTTGGGGCAATCAAAATCCTCGGTGGGAAGAGGGAGGTGGAAGACACTGCTGAGGCCAGTCTGGATCAAAAGTACATTCCCAGCACAACTGAGTTTCCTTTTCATATCCTTCCTCCACAATACTCACAAAACCTGCCCTCCAAAAGGTGAACTAGAAATCCTGTGAATTCTGGATCATTAACACCATAATGCAAGGGCTGTAGGGAGCCTGGATGTTTCCATATGAAACAAAAAGTGATTTATCATTATTTCCTTTAAGAAAAGATTGAGATGTGTAAAACTGGGAACTTAATCGGGATACTTTGTTAGAACTAAGAAATTTAAAGAAGTTAAGTTTATGGAACACTCAGTGGCCACACTTTTGCTGTCTAACAGGTAATGCTCCATTACCTATTTCTAAATTTAAGCAGTTTCCTAGATGTTCTGTGATCCTTTCAGTTTTAAACCATTTTTTTCTGGTTGTGATGCATAGCAAGCAAGAAATTACAAGAGTTTGGGGACTGAATCTTGGTTTTCTTTCTGACTTATCATTTCTGGCAACATCTCTGTTCGTTTGTCTGGAATCTTAAAGAAAAATAAATGATCAATTGCAAATGTGTTAGATGTGTAGTATCCATGCTTTGGAGCTACTCATGATCAGATTCCAAGACAGAGCCACAGAACTCTCTTTGTATCAAACTCAGATTAGTTTACTCTGCTCCGCAGTTACTCTGAGATGTCTTCTTCACCCCTTTAAATGGAGCAGCAGTTTCATAATGTAATTCATCATGAGGTAATGCTGCTAAAACTCTCTATTGCATTGCCCACTGGAAAATAGAAATTCTGAGATACCAGAAGCCTTAAAAATGGAAACAGTACAGAAATGTAATCAACTCTTATGCAATTTCTAAATTCAAAATTCATAGAATCACACAATGGTTTTGGCTGGGAGGCACTTTCAACGCCCACCCAGTACCACCCCCTGCCATGGGCAGGGTTGCCACTCAGCAGCTCAGGCTGCTCAATCCCCCATCCAACCTAGCCTTGAATACTTCCAGGGATGGGGCATCCACAGCTTCTCTGGGCAGCCTGTGCCACTGCATCAACACCCTCTTAGTAAATAATCTCTTCCTAACTTAAATATTTATTCTTTTAGTTTAAAGCCATTCCCCCTTGTTTAACACTATTGAAAGAGGTGACTGTCCCCTTCTACTCTGCCCTTGTGATGCTTCATCTGTAGTACTATGTCCAGGCCTGGGGCCTCCAGCACAAGGAAGATGTGGATCTGTTGGAGTGGGTTCAGAGGAGGGCCATGAATATGCTCAATGGGCTAGAGCACATCTCCTACAAAAATATGCTGAGGGACCTGGGCTTGTTCAGCCTGGAGAAGAGGAGGTTCCAAGAAGACCTCACTGAGTAGGTCTCCAGTAGTGTTCCAATAGATAAAGAAAGTTTCTAAAAAAGTCGGAGATTGGTTTTCACTGCAACATTTTACCATAAAATTCCCAGCACAGCATGCTAAAATGTATGCCTTTCACCTGTTTGGATTATCTGTTCTAGAAAATCTAGCTGGTAACAGTCTCTGGCTTGTTTGGTTCCTGCCTTGTAGCACAACTTTTTCAAATTGTTTTGCTCTATGAGGAGCAAAGAGAGGCTTCTCACCACATGTACTGAGCTGTCACCACTATATCAATAGTTTTGAGCAGTCACAGTTTTCTATACTCTAATTAAACCTCCAAATAGAGACTGAGCTAATTAAAAAGACAACAAATGAAATATGAAACAAACTGGCTGTAACTGTGTGTTTACACGATGCAGATACCTGCTGATGAATGTGTTTCTGTTACTCTTTTCCCTCCCGCTTCTTTCAGCTACAAAGCCAACAGCTGCGGGCACACGGAGCATCAACAGCAATTCAAGATTCAGATGTTAAATCCTGCTGTATTTTTTCTTCACAGACGTAAGCTCCATTAATGTCTCTGCAATATGCTCTGTGGTGGTATATACCTGGGGGCTGCTTTCTATTTCTACATTCTACAATCCTGCTGCTACTTTTGATTATTTCTTTTTTACTACTATCACTCTTACTATATGCATGAGAATAAACTTATTTGTAAGTTTCTCATGGCAGTCTATGTACAAGTTCTCCTCACGGAAAAATAAGGTCCAGTGAATGGTTCAGTAATAAATTACACACCGCCTTCAAGGAAGAAAAGAAAAAAAAAAAACATTTTTCTGGGAACATGCTGCATTTTCCACTTTTCACTTCTAAGACAGAAAGATGCAAGACCTTCTTTTCTGTACAAAAACAAACAAACAAGCAAACAGAAAAAAACAACCCACCAAAAAAGCAGTATTTTTGATCACATTATAGCTCAGTAAGTTAATGAAAATGGATCCTTTTCAGTTCTTAGCAACAAGACAAACTTTTAGTATTACACAATCAAGTTAATTTTGAGTCAGACAACCTCCTACTAAATTTCAGACCAAGAAAAATATTCCATGGCTTTTGCTTTAATTCCAATGGAAGCAATCGCTTCTAAGTTAGTAACTCTAGCCTTGAAACACTTGCATTCTACAGCACCAATCAAAACAAACCCATATTGAGAACTCAGAATTAATGCTGGCCATGCTAAACTGTAACAATTTCCATGGCCCAAACTGAGAAAAATTCAAAAGGTACATAAATAATATAGGTAGTAATAGTAATTTGGATCATAAAAAACACTTCAGAGTTTTTTTATCTACAAGAATAATTACATGTAGTCTGTAGCAGAACTATGTCTGAATACTTATCATAGACTATAAGCACTTTGCTCTAACAAAACCACACTTAGTAAAATTATACATTTAGGAAGTACACTGCATTTAATCAGAAAAATAGACTGTAACAAATTAAACACAGCTTTAGGCTTTAGACTCAGAAGGTTTACTAAAAAAAAAATCCTTCAAGGTTCTAATTGCAGGTTTTCCAGGGACAGTTCTACTGAGAGACACCAGAGTGTTCAATCCAGAATGACACACTACAAAACACTAAGAAATCATTCTCTACTTGCAGATTCTCTGGGACTATTTTAAAGGTGGAGAAGTCTATTAGAATGTGCAAGCAAAATCAAATAGCTATATTATGACTTGCCCATTCTGGCTGATAGATTCTAGTGCTCAACACCTTTCCATATAAATTACATTTTGCAATTACAGAACCTCAAAGAACTTTCAAGACATATTAAAAACGGCTTTCCTGGCTCCATCATAATTGCAGTGAGAACATACTTGAAACGTTGAATGATCTTCAAGTAAGTTTACATCAAATGAAAAAAAATTCATCAAAACTGGGTATTTATTAATGCAAATATTAGTTTCTCTCTGGACAGCTTTGCAGTTTTAGAATCTTAGGTACCATCTTATGACATGAAATTAGTTCAATTAGCCATCCTCTTTGCCAGTTCATTGTAAATTTCTCCACATTTTAGATTTAAAAATCAGGGAGATCTTTTATTACACATTGCAGAAATAGCATGACATTGCAAAAGTAAATTTCTGAAAACACGTTTAAATTTAATCATTTCAAGTGAACTAGTGTACTATAATCAACAGAGAACTTTGCATTTGTCACCCTTGTCTGTTAAAATAGTTATTTTTAAAATAAATCCTTTAGAATTATAGAGTAGTTGAAGTTGGTGAAGTTGGATGGAGCCTCTGAAGCGTCCAGTCTGAATCTCCTCTCAAAGCAGCACAAGCTACTGTAGTTTTCTCAGGACTGTGTCCATCTGAGTTTTTAGTTTCTCTAAGGATGGAGCTTCTACAGCATATCTAGGCAATCTGTGCCTGCATTTAACAAGCCTCATGTTAAAAGGATTTTTTCTTACATTTAAATTGAATTTTATCTATTTCAGTATGTGCATCACGCTGGGAAGAGTGGAATGTTGAGTCAGTTAAGTAAATTGATCCGAAATAAAAACAAATGCATGATTTTTTGAAATTTATTTTTATGAAAAAAAATCAACAAGTTGATCTGTTCAGCCACAGGTTCACAAGATTTAATGCTAGGGAAGTTGCAAGAATCTCCAGGAAGAAACAGGGGAAGAGCAGAGCTTATTCTTTTGGTGGAAAATCATCTTCTTTTAGCTTAAGATGGATGTGGAATCTCCTCTTGAGTGTTTTTCTGAATTCAAACAACAGCAACCTACACAGCTGCAAACAGCTGTGTAGTTTCCTGAAAAGGTTAGATTCTGACATCTTTAGAACATTGTATCTGGGAACTGAATATTTCCCACGGCACAAAAATTTATGAATAAATTTTGACTTTTTATTTTCTAATTTATTTTACTAATACCTGTTGAATGCAACACAACTTCAACCTGAAAATAATAATCATAGCACTAGCCTGGAAGAAAGTAGGAGATTAAGAATTGTTCATTTACATGTAAACCTAATAAATCCCCCATCTAAAAGATACTAATGAGGTGTCATATAACTAGCAGCTGAACATTACAACAGATAAAACACAAGCACACATTGAAGACACAAAACCTTAAAAACCTCCTTCTCACTTCCCATGATGACTCAAATTGTGGATATACAGAGATATAAGACTCACTGGGGGGAAAAAAAAATCTATCGTCTGCTCCATGTTTCCTGTTCGGGCATAAGGACTTTGTAGAATATGCCTAGAAATGATAAATGAAGGAGATGTGATTTTGAGATTTTTTTAGAATAATTGCAGATGACAAGGAATATGCTCAGCTGGAGTCTTCCTTCATCTCTAAAATGATGGAAGAAACATCAAGCCTTTTTTTTTGATAGAGCCGGCATTAAACTTGACATTAAACTTGAAGGGCCCTGGAGTGAGGGTAAGACTTCATAGCTCTACACCAATAACTTCTGTAGCATCCAGAAAGACCTTACTATCATTTAGTATCAACATCTCTCACATGTTCACTTGAGATAAGAGCATATGAATTTGTGCTTTACTGCAGAGCAACTAAGATGATTGTAAACTTGAACACTAGTTTAACTCAGTGTGTCTCATTGGGGAAATCCCAGTAGGACATTTCTCACCAAGTAGGCAGAATGAACATCAGAAACCATTAACAGAAATGATTTAAGGTGTCCCTTCTCCCAAGCTTTAAAAGTGACTGGCTCACCAATCAAGTTAATTTGTTTTCTTTTTCTTGAATGGCAGGAAACAGTATATATGTGTCCTAAATCCCAAATATTTGTAGAACAACAACAACAACATGGTGTTGCTACGTTTGTTGTTTCTGTTGCTGTTATTTCAAAGGGAGCATATGAACTGGCAGAAATCATGAAGGTACATGCTGCTCATCTTGTATGCCATTCTAGGCAGGGCACTGGCTAGATTTTTACTGTTAGAATTGCCCTTTGAAAATTAATCACAATAACACTAAGCGTTTTTCACTAAGATTTCTGACCCTTCAGTCCAAATTCATTAGGAGGAGCAAGACAGACTTTCTGTAAATTAGACAGTGAATGAGAATTTGAATGAAATATTTGCAAGATTGAATATGTATCCACATGCAAATAACAAATCTTAAATGCTTCCTTTTTTGCTTTAGTCTGCAGGCACAAGCAATGGCAACATTTTTTTAGGCTCTCATTCCAATCATTAAGAGCTAGAGATGGTTTTAAAAGTACAGACTTTTTTTTTTTTTAAATCAAAATACTTCTCAAATCAGAGGTGAAAATTGAGGTGAGAAAAAAAATTAATGCACTCAGTCCTGTGGCAAAGATATATGCCCAGGGGTGTAAGAGTTCCTTAGAATAGTGGGGTTTTGTTTTTGTTTTTTAATAGTTCATCTTGTATACTTATATAAGTAGAATAATGGCAGTGAATAAAAACTGCTTACATCCCCAGAGAGAATTGTAATCATCTGGAATGTAGGAGATGGATTTTAAAATCCTTCTTCTGTCTGATTCTGGATATGAATTTGAGCACATTTTTATGAAATGTTAAACAAATACTCCTCAATTAAAAGGTTGTTTACTTAATCTTGGATTATACTCTGTCTTATTTTTAGAACTCTTGCAAAGGATATCTGGAAGTACAGATTTTTCTTCCAATACCCAAAGTGGGAGAAAAGCTTAAACTCTGAGTTACTTAACCAAGTACAGTTTACTGGCCAATTCCATTACCTTCACTAGAAAAATATTTTATTTTTACTTCTAAGATTGTAATTTTCTCTGTATATAATCTTCAATTTTTAAATGTGAATTACAGAAATTAAAATCTAGCAAATACCACAGTTAAATCTGTATTTTGTGATTTTTTTTTCCTTAACAAATACCTGCAAAACTTGAGATAATAATCCCCTAGGAACCAAAAAAAAATTAAAAAAATATATAATATTCATATTGGGATTTAGGGTATAAATACCCTCTTCCAGCATTAAGTCTTGCAACTCAGATTTTAACATAAAAATAAAGTTAAGCATTTAAATATACAGAAAACATTTCTATTTTCTAGAAGAAGTCTTATATGAGCACAGCAGAATTCAGGCAAAATTGGAAGTTAAAACACATATATAAGATGATATATGACATTCAAAATCCCTTGCCTCTTGTCATTAACAGCATAATTATTCAATAATTAAAGATAAAATTTTTAAAACTCCCACAGGGCAGTCCAGGCCATATGAAGAGACTATTTTTGTGCTTTAATATTTGCAGTAGTGTGAAACATAGAGGCCTTTATCATGTACTAGTCCCTTAACAGTTATACACTGAAAAGATAAACTGCATCCCAACTTTGCATAAAACAGATGTTAAAGGAATAGATGTTTTATGTGGTTAATTACTTAGAGTAAGAAATGAAAATCAACTCAACAGTTTACTGTGCAGTAATGTAGTTTTGGGACTTGCACAAGCCAAAGTACACTATTTACCCAAGAATCACTCAACTCAATTTTTAAGGATTCTGAACATACTTTTCATGCTATTAAGAAGATGTTTATTTATACGGATAATGGACAATTGGTCCTACAAACTTGTAAGTCTAGATGCCTCTGATTTCATTCCCACACTAACCACAAGCTATACTCACCAGGCTTTGTGTTGTCCCAGCTTTCTCTGGGACTATCGCTCACAGGGACTGTGTTTAGCCACCTGTTAAGCCACTGCTGTGGCTGAGTATAAGTTAAAGGCCTCTGTAAAGAACTAACCCTGTCCTACCAACCTTATAAGCTAGAGTAGTAACAAAATCCTTCATGACACCATGAGGGATGTGCACTTACACATCCTGCTGGAAGTCTGAAATGCTGTGTTTTCACATCCAATATGACTTCAGCACTAACAGTACTTTATCATGGATCAATTTTGTAATTTCTGCTAAAAACAAACCCACGCATTTTCACAGTCAGCATGATAACACTGAACATAAGGATTTGCCCCCAAAATCAGTTCACCATTTTCCATTACACCATGCAAAGAGAACTAAGTGGGATCATACAGTAGCTGTCTTCTTTCTGTCATAAATAAATACCTCTGAATATCTCACTGAGGAATGTATCTCTGTTCACAGATAATAAAAACATCACATTTAGCTGAAAATCCTGTTCTAGTTTTGTTAGTTTTGTTGTGACTTTAAGCCTCTAATTGGACAGTTCATGTACCATAGAAGCTGTCAGAGTAGCTAATAGAAAATTTACAATGCACTTCCTAAAGATTTGGTGAAAAATAGGCTTTAAGAGACAGATCTTGCCTGTAAAACATTACTCCTTATGCCAAAAAGAGACTAATTCTGCAGGGATGGAAACCTCAGCAAGCATTAGAAACTCTGTGCCATATGGTGCAAACATCTGGCACCTGCTTCACCCAGTGGTTTCCAACTGTGCATTTTGGATCAAAACATTATAGCTGTACACAGAGTGCAGATAGTCTTGTACTCACAATTCCACCTTATTTTCAGCAGTTTAACTGCATGAAAAAAAGGCTAAAAAGTAAAGTAAGTGTTATTCTGGTGCTCATTTTCTCCACAAGCAGTTTTGACTCACCGAGGTCCGACACAAGACATACAAATCCTCCTCTACAGAACTGGGAATGGAATGAGAAGCGACCTCATCAGGCCAGCAATCTGCAGCTTTGTGAAAACTTCCAGTGTAACTCAAAATCAATCCTCCACTCATTCTCACTGCAGAATTTGCTTATTTGGTTAACAATCTATTTCTATTACATATGTTCTTCATAGCAGAGCTTTACATGTGCAAAGATCACGGACTCATTTGTGACCACCAGATCTGAAAACAACCTGTAAGCTTCTGTTCAGTAGGAGGATGAACTAGTTCTTTTTGTTTCACCTCTACACCTTTAAAGCCAGGGTAACAAAAGCACAATCAATCCAGTACAGAGGAGGGGCGAGCACACACTTGGTACTGGAAGGAACAAAAATGCATAGTTGTACAAGCTGCAGTCACACATAGACCCCACAAAACGTCAAGGAAAGGAAGTGACTTATTTTTAAGTTGCACTGGTTTCATCCAAACAGCTCTAGTGAGGAAGATGAGAAGGCAGCATGCACAGATAGAAAAAGCAAGCAACTTTTTGACAGGCATTTTAGACAGGTGTCACTACTGCATTTGCCATAACGTTCAGCTACAAAGATCTAGGCAAATAATTCCAAAATATATGTCTACTTTGTACCATTTCTTCTAAAAGATGATACCTTCCTTCAAAACATCATTATTCAGTGTTTCCGTAAGCTGATCAAGAAATGTGTTAATTTCATTTTGAAATGTCAAAAATGACATTGTTTAGACAGGGATTGGTCTGTTCACTCATGGATGAGCAACCACTGCATTTCAGTTTCATGTGTGTGCTCACATAAAAGAAATTAAAGATGTGCCCTCCATGCGCGGAGCAATTCAGGAATATCTTTTTGTATATACATGTAAACAACAGGCACAACAGCAATAACAGAAAGCTAATAGAAAAAGCTCATGAGAAACTCATTTGGAGTGGATATTCAAGAATTCCTCCCACCACATTTTCTCAATTTCACTTAGTTCTAGGAAGGGATGGAGAAAATCTCAAAAAATAAATATCACATTCAGTTAAACTTAATTTACCTAATGCTCTAAGGAATATGCACAACAAATTCTCATTCCTCTCAAGATTTTTTTATTTATTACTAACAGAAATAAAAGTTCTAAGCAGTAAAGTCTCCAACATGGGCAGCACTCTGACTTCAGTTACCACAGCTGTCACCTACATGTGTGAAAGTGTTAACATAGTTAAGACCAAGTAATGGGAAAAAAAAGGAGAGCTGGATTCTTTTTTTATACCCTTTGCCCAGAGTATAACTTGAGTTTGGACAATTTGCATCCTGAGTGAAACATTCAGTACTGCAGCAACTGAGTTTGAACAAGCTGCTCTTCTCTTAATAGAGGTGGCTGAGCTTCCTGCACGTTGAAGCCTCTCACTTTCTCTTTTCACTTGCCCTCTCTTGACTGCAGCAGTGTCTAAAATAGGCTTGAGTCTTCCTTCAACTATTGGGAAATCTCCATTCCACTCCAATTCTGACATTGAATTTACTGAGGTGAAAAATAATGTTATAATTTCCCAGACCACAATCACAGCCCACCTGCAAAAAGAGCTGTCCTGGCTCACCATGACACAGAGGCAAGAATGAGCAATAGGATCATAATAACCCAACATTGCTATGACAAAGAAAGGAGTAAAAACATCAAGAAGAAAATGACGACCAGAAGAAGGCACTGTCAGTCCACTCCTTCTTCAGAGTTAATTTGTTCTCCTGTACAATTGACCATTTACAGGAGTTAAAAGTGCATTAATCAGCATTTCTGTGATATAGGGACGATCCGCACATCCTCCAGCAGAAACTGAAGTCCATTTGCCAGCTGAGAGAAAGCCAGGTTCACACATCACACCACTGCCAAAAAGAAACAGCAGAACCATTCCTTTAAAACCACCTGTAAAAAACACAGCATTGACCACGTGTGCCAATGGGCAAGCACTCTGACTTTCCTGCTGCAGAATTGTCAACATGTATGAAATGATAAAATAGTCAGTTGTGTTGTTATACCATTAGTAACTCTAGCCTAGTGATCTCAGTATTCATTTCAAACACTAATGTTACAATAGAAGGTCAGACTAAAGCTCTTTTTAGACATCTGTCTTGTCAGTGAACAGTAGCAGGAAACTACCAAACAAACAAAAAAAACCCACCCACACAAACCAAGCAAAATCCACCCACAGAAACAGGTAGGGGTATCCCCTGAACACATTTTCAGCTGTTAACATCTTGTAAGTCAGGGACTTGGGAGCCAAGTTATGTCTGTATCTGTACATGTCTTATTCTTAAATATATTTGCCTCTACTAAGCATTCTCTTGAACTGCAGAAAAAGTATTCTCAAATTCCTTCTCTGCCTCATTTTTTAAAGCCATGGACACAATGGGTTCTCATAATAGCCACTAGCAAGTATGCTGAAGCAGGAATTATTTAAGCATTTATACAGAGCAAAAGTTGCAACAGAATAGAATAAAAACACTAAACAAACATATTCAGTTTATATAAACAGAATAAAATAAATGGGAACAGAGTAGTTACATAACTAACTTGGATACTATTCTCCTGTTTGCTAGTGGGATAACTATTCTCAAGTGCACATTCAAACAGCCCTTAGAGAGCACTTGTGGAGCAGAACAGTTTTTGTTTGCAATACTGCAAAAGTGTGTATGGCTCTTTGGTTCTCTCTGCACTTCTGTCACATTTCCCTGCAGCAGAGGCGTGCTGTAAGCCTTACCTAAGCTCTATTCAGCACAAAACTTTAAGCTCTTCACCAGACTGATTAAAGGAGTAGAAGCCCTTATACACACAAAAAGCACATTTGCCTAAGCGTGGGCTGGACCAGAGGTTTAGTAAGTGACGAGAGCTTGGAAACCTTTTGAGACTAAACAGTAGAGAAGTGAAAAACAGTTATTCTCAGCAAGTTGCCTCAGAAGCATTTAAAGGGGCATGGGGAGGAAGGGGGGAACCCCTTCATTTTCTTCACATTCCTGGCACGGAAGGATGGCGACCTGGAAACAAAACAAACACCCCCAGATGCAGAGCTGGAGAACTTTTTCCTCTGCATTTCGTTTGTTCAGTTTTATTTTTCTTCTGCCCCCTCCCCCCTGACAAAGCATCAGGGGCCGGGGAGCGGACATTACGGGCCACACCAAGAGGCGGGAGGAGCTGCCAGGAGAAAAGTTTGCGCAGGCTGTGGGGATGGAGGGGACGCCGGGGGCGGACCGCCCGTCGGAGAAGCGGCGAAGCTCAGCCCCTCCTCCCGCCCCCAGCCCTCGGGAGCCGTAAGTAGCCGCAGCGCCGGGTGCTGTTGCTGGAGGGCTGCGGCCCGGCGCAGCGCCGGGAGCGGTATGAGCGAGGTGAAGTTGGCCGTGCTGGGAGGCAGCGGGGCCGGCAAGTCCGGTAAGGGGGAGGAGGGGAGTAGAGGGGCGGGCTCGGTACCCTCAGCCCCTCTTCGCCTCGGGCTGCCGAACACCGGCCAGGCTCCGCTCACCTGCTGGTTGCTTCCTTCCTTCCTTCCTTCCTTCTCGCAGCGCTGGCGGTGCGGTTCCTGACCCGGCGCTTCATCGGGGAGTACGCGTCCAACGCCGGTGAGCAGCGCCGGGCTCCGGGAAAGGGAAGCGGGCGGCCGTCGGGGCGCGGCGCCAGCGGGGCGGTGGAACGGTGCTTGACGTAACGAAGGGAGGAAGAAAAAAGAATGTAGTTGCACACAACTTTTTGGAAGTTTTAGCTTATTTATCAGGGAAGGTTGGCGGCCAGACGTCGACTCTGAAGGCCAGGGAAGGCGAACCGGGTATCTGCGCCGGGATCGTCTCCAACTTCAGTCTGGTGACACGCTCTCCGTGAGGCGGCTGTGAAGGGCTTGTGAGAGAGAGATAACCGGGCTGTGTGAGAGCTCGGGTAGATTATAGTAAGCTCCATCAGAGAGGAGATAGAGAGGAAAGAAATAGTTTTTTTAAAAAAATAAATCACAACACTGCTCTATTAGTATCTCCTTACCCGCTCTAGAGAGGTGAAACACTGTTTATCAGGCACTGCTGGTTAATCAAAGTGTGATGCAAAGTCCCCTGCTTCTGCAGGATTGCACTGCTTTGATAGCTTAGTGACAAGTCTTGCCATGCTGAGGATAGAAGTTCTCATTCATATCGGAATAAACTCACTTAAGACACTCCTAAGATCTCAGAAGATTGCAACACAGGATTTGAACTTTCATGGCTTAGGTAGAAGCAGTAGAAGTATTGAACTGATACACAAGCACCTCTGGAAGTGTGCTATTCCAGTTGTGTGGCACAAGAAGGCCCAGAATTTAACAAGTCAAGTGGATTACAATCTATCTTGTTTTCTCTGCTAGAAGATTTTTTTTTCCAAAAACTTGTTTTAAACAAAAACCAGAATAAACAAAAAAGTTTAAGTAATACTAAGAAGCTGAATTTCAGTTATACATCTAAAATAACTTTGAAAGTAGGGTTACAGTTGCACTGAAGTGTTCTACCACTGTAGTTACTTTATGCATAGACTTGAAAAGCTTTTAATGTCCCAAATATTCTTTTAAGCTTAAGCTTTTACTTGCAGATGTGTAGTGCTGTCCACTCACGTTCTACATCACCTACAACTCTGGACAAGTTCCCTGTCCTGGGCCTCTGATACTACATATCTTTTCTGAGACTTGCAAACACCTCTAAAACATTTTGTGTTTGTGAACAAATGTTGGAAGATAAGTTCCCCCTCAATTTCTAGAGGGGCAAAAGGGAGTTAAAAAAACAAAGAAAAGGGGTGATAGAATACACAGCACTGCAGAACTGAGTAGTGAGATCTAAGTAATGATAATAGAAGTTTAATTATGGAAATCACCAAGGAGCTTAGTGTTGGTTCCTAAGATGTTTGGGAATCGTGGTTCATTATCAGTTGAGCTCTTAAGAGTGCAAAAAGAATGCTGAACCAAAGATGCTTGGTTCCAGACATCGTAGCCCTTAACCATACTCGCTTTCTGTGCATTTTGAAGTGTATTTTCAGTAGTGCCAACACTGGTTCTTGTCTCTGTACCTCAGTAATGCAAAGGATTTACACTGTAGAAAACTTGTTGATGACCAGTGCTATGAACACAAGCTGGTTATATTCTCTTAGAACAAACTACCATCTAAAACGGTGATGAAGATCTTGCTGCAGTAAGGTTCTCAGAGCTGCTGTGCTTACAGAGAATCTTTAATCAGAGAGCTGACACTACAGAAATGTTTTAGGATTTAGGCTAAGGACATTATCCTGTAAATACTGATCTGATACTACATAGTTAGGAACTATTGAGGTGCCAAATGTCAGTAATCTAGTTTACTGCTTTTATAATCCTGAACCTCAGAAATAGGTAATTGTAATGAGATGGCAAGTGTAGCAATGGCAGGATAGTAGTAAAGTCCTGGGCTGCAGCAGCAGGGGACACAGAAACAAAGTAAGAAAAACTGCTTACCATATATACAGGCATCTCCAGCAAGACACCCTTGCCTCCACTGCCAACCCTTAAATGAGGTCTGGGAAGGGCTGGATCCTGGCTCAACCCCTTCCAGTCACTCAAGTGCACTGCATCCACCTGAGCTCCCTAGGTTGGCCCTGCCTTCCTACTGGGTTCAAGCCATGACTTAGCATTTCCACTACAGTAATCATCAAGACTTACCTGTTTCTGAGCACCATGTTATTTATTTGTCTTTGTCTGAAAAGAAATCTAGGGTATAAAAGTATTAATCACACCATTGCTTTCCTGGAATGTCACAATGAAATGGTGTTGGTTGGCCTATGGGAATGGGCAGTTCAGATGCAAAATGAAGTGGGATTGTTTCCAGCTAAAAAAACAAACAAACAACAAAACTGTAAAGAAAAAAAGCCTCTTCAGTACTATCTTTCCTTTATCACATTTTCTTCACCACCATTCCCAGTCACTCTAATGCTGCTTCTTATTGAATGCTATATATTTTTTTTTAGAATGCATCTACACTAAACACTTTTGTCTGGATGGGAGGCAGATACACTTGGAAATTTATGACCCTTGTTCACAGGTAAGAATTTTAGGGGACAAAAAACCCTATTCCTCATTCTACCTGTGTGAGGTTAAAAAGGGTTGCAAACATTCTTTCTGTGCTAGGAATTTTTGCACTTTCTCTTTTGCAAGTCTGAAACTTTATATTTGTTGTGGTTCAGGAAATGTGCACCTTCCCATTTCATGGAAGAAACACTCAAATCCTTTATTTTTTTCTATAAATACTTCTGCATTTTGAAATGTCTAGTATTAATTAATCTTTCCTACTTCCATATTGTATATTTAAATACAGCAAACAATTATAGGAATATAAAACAAAATTCTTAAATTTCCTACACGGGTGGATTTTATTATTTTTTTTTATTTTTTTAATAAGGCAAACTGTATATTAAATGGCTGTGGAAATTGTCGTAGTAGATGGGTCTGCAGATGAGACTTACTTTCACAGAATAGATAAGGATAGCCATAATACAGGCATCTACATGTTGGCAAATGAACTTTGATCACAATAAACCACCCTCAAATGAAGATTCTTTTTTGTACTAATTTCTTTGTTTCTGACATGCGTAAGTGTTGATAACATATAACGCAAATGGATCTAGGTAGGTCTGTCACTGCTAGTTCACAAGGATCTCTCTTGGACAGTGATCTTGCCTCTCACTGACCAGAATAATGAATGCTGAAGCCAGAGCACTGGAAGTTTGGCTCAGACTTGAAATCAGTGTCTTAAGAAATCTTAACTTGGTGAGCACATAAAATAACTTACAAACAAATCTATCTTAAAGACAAGCAACAGCAAAGCAGATCCTGAAATAGGCACTGTGCCTCGTTAATATATTCAATGGAGCCCTCCCTTGTCATTACAATCCCTCTTCAAAGCTACTTTTCTGTAGACTTGTTTCCACATATCTCAGTCTTCTTTCCTAAGCCCATCTATAACTTCTGCTTACTGTCATATTAAATTCTGTGGCATGTGAACAAGTTTTTAAGAACATACTTGAAACAGTAGTAGCTTGCTGTGTTAAAGTAGACTAGACTACTTGACAAGTGGAGTGTTTGGTTGCTTCCCCTTGGTCTCCCTTTTTTGCTTTCAGAGATCAACTGTGTTGAGAGCAACTCCTCTTGCTGGTCCTCTTCTAGCTGCCAGTTCTTGCTTAGTAACAAGGCCTAACACTCACTGTTCGCTGCCTTCTGAGTCTTTCTTTCTTCATTTCCTGTAGAGAGAGATCTGTAGAGCACTAAGTAGGTGGTGAGCAGGAGAGGAGGTGGTGGTAATGCCTTTTTATCAGTATGAACTGTTGATATTAGAAAGAGATGGATGGCACATGGAATTCCTATGGGGAAGAAAAACAGGTCCTGCGAGGAGGTCAAGCTGGGGAAGGAAAATTCACATTTGTTTCCGCTTCCTGAAATCTTGCTGTACCAGACTTCTGTCTGGTAGCTAAACCTCTGCTCTGCAGCATTCTCTGTCTCTTCATCTGACAAACAGCCATCATACACAGGTCACCTTTCTTGTTCCTTAACCTGATGCACTCCCAACATTCAGTTATCGTCCATCATATAGAGTAAGTTGCATTTATGATGCTGCTTTGGTGCTGAACTAATCAAGGCAACCAGGGTAGGACACTGGTGAAGGTTATACACTACAAAGAACACAGCTTTAATTCAGCTTAAGCGGTCCTCAAGTTACTGACCAGTGTGTTTTCCAGAAAGCACATGGTCAAGTCTAGGCTGGTGAACTGCCACTATTCTACCCATCTTGGGTCGTGTGGTCCTTGTTGATGGGATAGTTTGCAGCTGTTGCTTTCTAGAAATCATGACAGTGACGCTTCTTTGGGGTGAAGAGACCCAAATACTAACTCTCAGTATCGCTTTATGTGAGTTTTGTCACTTGTGGAATTTAAGTCAATGGCAGCTTGAAAGGAAAACTTTCAAGCCCTGTGGAAATCTATCCTGTGAGTAGGTACTGCTTCAGACTTGAACAATGCAAAGACAAAATGAGAAATGGCTTGGAACAAAGGACTTCTGACGAATTAGTTAAGTTCATTGGGGTCAGACAACTAGAAGCATACAAAACAGTGCCTTAATCACAGATACCAATGGCCTGCATTTAATTCTCCTGTAACTTCAGAATATTCAACATATGTCTGCTGGAAACTGTCTGTACAGATAATGCAATTGCACTGTTTAAACAAAGCAAAGGTGTTTCATAATGAATTCTTTAGTGCTCCAAAATGCAATCTGTAGTGATGCTTATTAATGGATTTTTGGAGCAGGACTCACCTGCAAGCATCCATATCATTTATTCATATCTTTTGCAGTGAAAGATACAATATTCTTGCATTCACACGAACAAAGAAAATACTCGAGTGACAACAGTAATGATATTTTTGCATGTGAATTTGAACTTCTTTCACCTGCAGCAAGGGAAGCTCTCCCTCACAGACGAGCTCCACTGGGCTGATGGATTCATCATTGTTTATGACATCAGTGACAGGGCATCATTTGCATTTGCAAAAGCACTGCTATACAGGATCCAAGAGTCTCACATAGGAGCTTGTAAAAAGTAAGTGGCATTATTTTTGTTTCTTTCAGCAAAGCATACAAAAAAAACTGAGAACATTTCTGTAAGCTCTAGGAATCCAAGTAACAATTAAAATCCAGCAGCGTCCTCCCAGCATAATAGCAGCAGTACAATACATCAAGGTAAACTGTTAAAAATTACAATGTGTTTCACTCTGTCCAAAGTTAAGAGAACAGTGGTCTTTATTCTCTTTTCTTATAGCAGTATGTTTTAAATAATTGCCATAAATTTGTCTCCTGTGACTTAGATGAGTAAAAACCTGACATACATCATGTAATTTTACTCCCTCACTTCTGTTCCCATCAGTGTTGGGGGATGCACCTATAAGGGATTCAAAGAATCTAATACCATGAATTTCTCCTAAGCTGCATTTAGCTGTGACTCCAACATCATTTGTGCGTGAGTGAGTGTATGGTAAGAATGTACTTAGAAAGAAAGTTGAAAGTCTGAGTGGATGTGTTGATGGGTATTGGTTCACTGAGGTGCTTACTAAAATGAATAGAAAAAAATCCTTTTATTACCAGAAATGAAATAAAAAATAACCCTTTTCTGTTGTTTTGCTGCTGAGCTTCTTTAAACAGAGTTTCTATGGAAGAAGTAATTTTAACAAAAATTTGGAATTAGGACTCCAATGTCTTTTTTTGAGTTACACTGTTCACACTGATGTTACATGAATCTCTTTGACTTTATTCTGTTACCTAGAAATTGAGAAAATATTCACCTTGCTTATTCATGAACTGCAGGAGCTGACAATATCCTTGTCAGCGTAGAGTAAGAAAATTGCAGTGAATGAAAAGTACATGAAATTATTGAGTAGAGGAACTAAAATGAAAACTTCCTGATAGATGTCATAAGAATACCTTGCATGGAAATTCCTTTCATGTCTGACTATGGTCAATAGAAAGCTGTAACTCTACTTGGTAAAGTTAGAAGGCTGGCTTTTTTGGTGTATGTTATTGGGTGTTTTTTTTTTTGTTGTTTTTTTACAATGCCTCTTACTTTTATCATACATATATATAGCACAGAATACTACTCGGTATTTTAACATATCTTTTCTCCAATTAAAACTTTTGATTTTAGAATGGTTGAATCAACAGTGTTTTTGGTTGGTAACAAACAGGATTTATGCCACATGAGAGAAGTTGGCTGGGATGAAGGTCAAAAGCTGGCGATGGATAACAAGTGCCAATTCTGTGAATTGTCTGCTGCTGAACATTATCAGGAAGTTGTGGCAATGTTCACAAAAGTTCTGAGGAGTATCACCTCAAATCTCAAGGCAAAGGAAAAGAGAAGACCAAGTGGATCAAAATCAATGGCCAAGTTAATCAACAATGTGTTTGGAAAGAGAAGAAAATCTGTGTAAAAGATGGTTAGACTGAAGTAGGAACAAGCTGAAATAGTGGAGCACAAGCAGCGCTTGGGATTGAGTCAACTTCCTCTGAAGTTCAGTGTCTAGAGGAGTAAGACGATATAAACCAAAGGTGGGAGATAATATGGGCAAGGGGACAGGGCCTAGACCTAGGAGATCTGAATTCTATCTTCAGTTCTACAGCAGATTTATTGTGCTAGGGCTATGTCACTTAATCTCTAAGCTGCTTCTTTCAACCATTATCTCCTAAATTCTTCACAGAAGGAGAGTTTTGTTACGTATTTATTCAACACCAACATGGTCATGGGTGGAGCTTTTAGGTGCAGCTGAGAATAAACTTATTTATAATAAACTCAGTCTTGCTGACCAAACTCTTGAGAGCTTGAGATATAGTTCTTTTGTGCAAGAACTACTTCGCTAAAGAAAAGTAAAATACTCCTACTGAATGCAAGGAGGAACAGTACAGAATCTCTAAGAGTTTAAAGGTGTTTGACACCTGCTGATATTCATAAGAATTTAATGCTTAGACACCAAATCTATCATCATATCTATCATCAAAGCTGCCTTGTGGAGACATCAGAAGTAGGGAAGCATATAAACAGAGCAGTATTGTCTCCAGTTTCAGTATGTTTTTGGTTTTGAGTGATAAAAGAAAGTAGAGAGTGCTGAGGAGGTTAGGAACTGAAAAGTGGTAGTGGGTGAGCATTGGAAGTTTCAGTGAGATCTTTGTTCTAAATTGTATAAGGCTAGGATCAGCGTATCATCATAGGCTGATGACTTTTCCAGAACAGTTTTTCTGAGTTGTAATACAGTTTCTTTGAAAGGCAGATTTGTCTGTTCAAGTATTTGATATCTGCTTGGTGGTAGGAGCCATGCTCCTAAATTGTGCAGTGTTTTTTCTAAGGATCAGTGTTTTTACAACTGAGTCGTTGTGATGGTACTGAAATTCTGCTTGAGAGAGTACTAAGGAATACGTTAGCTATGCTTTGAAATGTGGATATTAAACATCAGATGGGTCTAAATAAGCTGTCAGCTAACATCCAGAGCTCTTGTGTAGACTTATCTAAAAAGGGCTTACCCCCTTGCATGTTTGAAAATGCTTTGCTCATACAGAAATTTTAAAGGGAAGTGGTTTGAAAGTGTACTATTGCCTCCTGCCCATTCCAGAGGACAGCTGGAATTCAGTCTTAGTGAGATGCTACCCTGAAGCTTGCCTCTGTTTGGGAGTGTTATCTGATTTTAAACTATTAACATTACTTTATAGGTCAGGACAAAATACTGATTTAAAACGTCCACCTCCATAAGATGGCATATAAAAAGCTATACAATCTTAACATTAATGTAAATAAAACTGAAACATATTTTAGTAATTATTGAACAGAGAGCCCTTGCTTTTTTAAGGGAAAAAAATGTATTTCCTATTTACTTATTTTATTTTAAAAGTACAAATATTGGAATATAGTTCTCAGTCACAGCACTACTTTATTTTTATTCAGAGGCTGCTCTACCAGATCAGGAATAGTGTATTTAATATTGCATTGTCATTATCTATGAAATTGAACTTGAAGACTACTCATGTACACCTCTGAGTTTTTCAGCACACATTCCAGAACAACTGCTAGGCTGTTCATCTGCCAGGGCAGCTTTATCTTGCCAGCTCTAGCATTGTCTGATTCTGAACCTCTCACTGTATTTACTACTATGGTATTAAATAAACTGAATATAAGATGGATGTATTTATGCTTTTCTTTTCTTTTCCTTTACTTTTTTATAAAGCTATAAAGCCATCTTTTTATTTTTCTTTTAATCATTACTTTTTTAGTACTGTGAAATGTTGTATAGATCTGGAATTTGAATTATAGAGGTAAATTTGGAAATCAAACATTTGCACAGAAAAGCTTCTGGCTACAGCTCCTGTACACAGTGAAGAAGACTTCGTGTACCTTTATATAGTGAACAGTAGAGAACAAAAGGTAACTTTTTTTTTTTTTTTAATCTTTATCCTTTTAAAAATACTGAAGACAACCACAGAGAAAATAATTGGTTTTGATTTGCTGGTATTAATTGGAATGTGATCTTACAGATAGATGCAATCTGCAGCATGCCTCACTGGTTTTCTTCCCTTATTATCCAGATGGGATATGTATTGGAATGCAGAGTAGCTGTCTCCTGGCCCACAGGCCAGGTTGTACTCAACTGAAAACCACCCAGAACAGCTACAGGGTGCACTTAGGATTAAGAGTACCAAAACCTGCTATAGACATAATTTGATGTTCTTAAGATTTGGATTTCAGTTGTCTTTAATCTCTGGTCAGTGCAGATGTGACGGCAGAATTTGGGAAGGAATTCAGTTTCAAAGCAATAAAGCACACACATTCTTCTGTAACTGTATTAAAAGACTGATTTACATGATGCTAAGTGTTTTTGTAGTTAATTTATTAGTGTCTCAGCCACATTTGAAATGGCAAACAACAACCCAGCTTGCATAAGAAGTGCATGATGTATTTTGATGTTTGGTGCTCACTCCTTTTAGTGGTATCACCTGCAGCATATTAAACTCATTGAAAAGAGTGGAAATGGAGTTAAAGTTTATTTTTGTCATACTTGGAAGTTGTTCTTGTTCAGATGAACTTCCAAAGTTTGAGTAAAATTTTGCCTGAGAAAGGAACTCAGAATTGACGTTCTCTCTCACTGTCTTCAACTTTTTTCTTTCTTTTTTAAACTTCAGAAACTGACATAAAAGCAAAGGTTCTACTCAAGTATGAAGGTAATAGCCCCTGGCTTCCAAATGCTGTCTTTCAGAAAGCTTTCAGGTGCTTTTTGAAGCTCTTTCTCACTACAGTTTTGGAAAAAAACAATCAAGGCAAACACAACCTCAGTTTATTTTCCTGCTGTCATGTCTGCATTAAACTCTTTCTTTCTGTAAATCTCGCTATAGTCACATTCACAACAGGACAGAGGGCAAAATTTCACAGAACCTTCAGGCCTGATGTTAATGGAAGAAAGAATAAAGTAATTGGGTACAACAGAGCAACCAAACATACTGTTTCCTTCTGAAAAATACATTTAAATCAGGAATAACCATAAAAGAGGTAGATCAGAAGTTTTGCAACTGTGCTATATTCTGAAAACAACAGCAGCTACCACAGGCTTCCTAGCCCAGTGCAAGCAGCTGACATCTGAAGCAATTATGAATGGTAAACATTGGAGCTCAAAACCCTTGTGAGTCATGTGGGGACAACTTCATTTCTTTCCTTTGTCTGGCTGCCCTGTTCAGAGGATGATGCAGCAGAAGATTGCAGTGTTCTGTCAGGTGGCAGAGAGAGGGATGGCTGCTGTGCTGTCAGCCTGAGCAGGTAAGCGGCTCTTACTGACAGATTCAGATCACTTGGTGTTTTTAGAGGATGCATTGCAAAGAATTATGAAGAAGGTACTATGAACACCTCTTACAGCAAAACTAAAATGCAGTAAGTAGCCAAGAATACCATTATTTTCAATCACTGTGCCTGTTGGAGCAAATGCATTAGGTTAATGAAGTTTTCATACAGGTCTGCTTTGCTCATGGAGGCAGAGGAACAAACTCCACCTCTGATTAATGTGCTTGAAAGAAAACCTTGCCTATCTACTCTGAAGTAAGAAATTGAAAAAAGAGACTGCCAGCTTAGAATAGTCTAGAGCAATACTGATTTATTCTCTAGGATAAATTAGCTCTCTCTCTATGAAAAAAATGAAGCTCCTTACTTCTTAAACTAGTTCACAGGAAAACTAGGCTCCCTTATGAAAAACTGGCCTTAGCCTTCACCTGACCACACAAAATAAAAACAAGGAGCAGATAAATTTTGATGTGCTCTTCAGACAGTTTGAAAAGCGCATTATTTTATTTTGTTTATATGCCTAAATGTGGATCTGGGAATCTGTCAAATTCTATAATTTCTGTTGTTTTAAGACTTGGGTTTTGTTTCTCTATAAAGATGCAGTGTTGTGAACGGCTGTATTCTCTATGCACCAGGATATTACAGGACAGGGCAGCTATTCTGGATAGGAAACTGTTTTTAAATAGGCGTTACTCTCTCTAAGACACAGACTGTAAGTTTCTGTCTTCTTTTAATTGCTCTATGAAGTAAACTGTGTCCCTCTGGTTACGTAATACCCACGTTTAGCCTTGCATTTTTTGACAAGACTGCTGAGCCATTTACAGCTAAAATCATTTTTTAAGTCTGGCTAGGAGTTCAGTTATGCATTTAATCCCTGCTGGACTCTGTAAAGCGTCCAGAGCTTATCCAGTGAAGGACTCTAATAGTACAGAGAAATATGTACTACAAAGGGGACAAGTGGAGAATGGAATTACGATCATGGGACTTGTATCAAACGATCGAAGCAGGTCTGTCCCTTCCTCCACTCCTATGTTCATATTCAACAGCAAAATGATATCGTATCTATGTGTTTTCTACTTGATACAAATACATCAGGAGACATTAAAACATTTGACCTTAAAAGTACTGTCTTATCTAATGAAGATAACGTTTTTAGGGTTTTTTTTTTTGTTTTTTGTTTTTTTTTTTTTTACAGAATTGTTTGCTAACCTCTCTTCCATAAGAAAATTCTACTGTAAAGATGCTATGAGCTTCTGAAAGTTTTACAACCTTTAGCTGTGTCTTTCAAATGTAACACGCTGCTTCGTGAGAAAAACGACAGCTTTACTGCTTCCCAGAGCTCCCTCTCGTGGCGTTTTGCGCACACTTCATCCTCGGTGAGCAATAAAACAGTTCATCCCGTGGTTGAAAAATCAATGCTATAAACGCAAGATCACAAAATACAGGCAAAAACCCACTTTCCTTCCAATACCATAAAATTCTGCTATTATGCTGAGCTTAACAATAAGAAATTTCATATGTTTCTTTTGACTTTATATGTACTAATAAAACTGAATGAGTTTATAAGGCATTTCTTAAGATTGACGTATCTGAACTCAGCTGTTTCTCTGAAACAAAGTTCTGCTACCCACGTCTGTGATGCTGGTAGGTTTCCTGTTAGCACACTGCCATGCTTATTAATGTCCTTGAGAAGGGCTTGAGAACTTTCGTAATTTCCCCAACTGCTTCTATTGACCTGATAAGAGGTCTGCCCTCCACTTTGTCATTCCATTGCTTCTTGAAGGTGTTTATCCCCAGAACAAGATGTGGCAGGGAGCTAAGGCACAGTTAAGCAGCAGCATTTCTTCTCTTATCTGCAAGCTATAGTGCAGATACACTAGTTCAGTGTTTAAATGAGTAAGATCACATAACTGGAAAGACTTCAGGAGTGGATTCATCTAGCTAAATACTGAAGTCTACTTCTAGATTGAACTGAATTGATACTTCACATCTTACTTATATGCCTTTCTACCCAAGAATTTGCCTTTTCAAGGTGATGCCTAAAACAGTGCACGTGAATCACACTCCAAAAAGGCATTAAACTCTGTGGCAACTATAAAAATAACTAAGATTGGAGATCTCTGAAGTTAGATGAGATGAATTGTGCTCCAAATATGGCCTCTTGAGGCTCTTTGCTAGCTGTTTTGCTCTTCTTCTTCATCACTACAGAGCCCGTCTGTCCTACTTTACAAAGTCAATTGAGTCCCTATGGTTAGACAATTAACATGTAGCTGGAGACAAACAGTGGGTCATTTAATGCCAGATTTATTTCAGATGAGTAATCAGGATGCTAGATTAAATTTGATCCCTGTTGAACTTCATGAAACACCCTGAAATACACCCTTCAGCGTTGAATTGATAGATGGACAACAATTAGTGCAAGAGCAAAGACACTGACTCATTTTGTGACTTACTCTGATAGAAATTACAGGCCATATGTAAAGAGCCGAACTCTTTACTTGCAAATGGACAGCATAAGATCTTTCTGTTGTTCATGCTCTGATTTGAAGTGGAATGTCCTCCTGTTTGCAATTGGAGGATTTTGCACCAAACGGCTCTGACTTAATGCCTTCTTTGCCTTATTCTTTAATAGTAAGACTTGTTACTCCCTGGGAACACAGCCCCCTGCGCTGGTAGATAGGGATGGGGAACAGAATAAGCCCTTCGTGATCTATGACGAGATAGTTTTGCAACTGCTGTGAAAGCTGGATGCTTACAAGTCCATGGGACCAGATGGATTGCACCCTAGAGTGCTGAGGGAGTTGGCGGATGTGATTGCCAAGCCACTGTCCATCATTTTTTGGCAGTCCTGGCTAACTGGGGGTGTCCCGGTAGATTGGAAACTGGCAAATGTGATGCCTATCTTCAAAAAGGGCTGGAAAGATGATCCTGGTAGTGACAGGCCTATCAGTCTCGGTGCCCGGAAAAGTCATGGAACGAATAATCTCAGGAACCGTCATGGACCAATTAAAGGTCAACCAGGGAATCACGCCCAGTCAGCATGGGTTTATGAATGGTAGATCCTGTCTGACAAACCTGATTTCATTCTATGACAAGGTGACCTGCTTAGTTGATGAGGGTCAGGCTGTTGATGTGGTCTACCTGGACTTCAGTAAGGCCTTTGACACTGTCCCCCATAACATTCTCATGGAGAAGCTGGCTGCCCATGGTCTGGATGGGTGTCTGCTCTGCTGGGTGAAGCGCTGGCTGGATGGCCGGGCCCAAAGAGTTGTGGTCAATGGAGTTGAATCTAGTTGGCGGCTGGTCACAAGCGGTGTCCCCCAAGGCTCAGTACTGGGGCTGCTTCTGTTTAGTATCTTCACTGATGATCTTGATGAGGGGATTGAGTGCACCCTCAGTAAGTTTGCAGATGACACCAAGCTGGGAGGGAGTGTTGATCTGCCAGAGGGGAGGAGGGCACTGCAGAGGGATCTGGACAAACTGGATCGATGGGCCAAGGTTAACGGCATGAGTTTCAGTAGGGCCAAGTGTCGGGTCCTGCATTTTGGTCATAACAACCCCAGGCAACCCTACAGGCTTGGGGAGGTGTGGCTGGTAAGCTGCCTGATGGAAAGAGACCTTGGTGTTCTGATGGACAGTTGGCTGAACATGAGCCAGCAGTGTGCCCTGGTGGCCAAGAAGGCCAATGGCATCCTGGCTTGTATGAGGAATGGTGTGGTGAGCAGGACTAGGGAAGTCATCCTGCCCCTGTACTCAGCATTGGTGAGGCCTCACACTGAGTACTGTGTTCAGTTTTGGGCACCTCAGTACAAAAAGGATGTAGAGGTACTGGAGCAGATCCAGAGAAGGGTAATGAGGCTAGTGAAGGGCTTGGAAAATCAGCCCTATGAGGAGAGGCTGAGGGATCTGGGGCTGTTTAGTCTGGGGAAGAGGCGGCTGAGGGGAGACATTATTACTCTCTTCCAGTACCTGAAAGGTGCTTACAGTGAGAGCGGGGTAGGTCTCTTCTCACTGGTGACAGGTGACAAGATGAGGGGAAATGGCCTCAAGTTGCGCCAAGGTAAGTTTAGGTTGGATGTTAGGAAACAGTTCATTACATAAAGGGTGGTTAAACATTGGAATAGGCTCCCCAGGGAGGTGGTTGAGTCATTGTCCCTGGATGTGTTTAAGAGCCGTTTGGATGTGGTGCTTGGACATATGATTTAACAGAGGGTTGTTAAGGTACTATGGTTGGGCTGCGGTTGGACTTGATGATCCTTGAAGTCCCTTCCAACCTGAGTAATTCTATGATTCTATGATCTTAAAATATTTCATTAAATTAGTGGTCGAACTAAACAGCAAAAAATTTCAGTAAGCTTTTTCCTTTTGATTACTGATGTGTGGTCACAGTCACACCAGTTTCCCATCACATCTCCAGCTGCCGCATCTCTACGTCATCCTCCAAATAATAGCATGAGTCCAGAGAAATGCATGTACTGATGGACCAGCAGATGCTGCTGTAGAGAGTATGTAGCATCTAATAGCAAACATCTTTCTCTTACAGAGAGCAGATCTAATTCTCTCTTTTATATTCTTAGACTGCTTTACCTGAAAGTTAGAGGACCTCAAACCACAAACAAACTTTACTTCCTCTTTCAAATTTCAAACCCCATATTTACTAACAGGATCAGGAGTTGAGATAGAGTGAATTAACCAACAGAGCATTTCAGAGAAAGTTCAGTGGTTATATAGGCTGGAATCTAGACTGAAATATTGTCTTTTTTGTTGTCCTATACAGTTGAATTGGTAAAATGTAACAGAAATTGCCTTGTGGTTTTATAGTTTCTTCCACATAAGCTATTACCAGGACAGTCACCTTTTACTTTGCAACAAGATGGCTTCATGCAAAAATCCTAATTTAAACACAATCTCCATTTACAATAATGGATTATAAAAATGTATTTTGCTGGCATATATCTAGACTTCATTCTTTAAATTCTCTGCATGAAAATGTCCTCTGAGCAAATTTTCCTGGTTTCTAAAGTTGAGTCAAATAGGTAAAGCTACTTGTGTATAAGGGTTCTTGTGATTACTAGGCTAAGCTAGATGGTTGCACAATTATATGATTAAATACAGCAACATTTTTTACTAACTACATATAATTTTGGCTGTCACTCACAATCAATTGCATTAGATGATTCAATAAGTGATTGAGGCAGTCTGGGATCTGTCCTATACAGACCTTAGGGAATACTGCAAATACTGAACTAAATTGCATAACTCATCTTATGCACAAATGGAAAAATGCTTACAAAAGAACTAGTCTATACTCATCTTTTACAGTGTTTGAAATCTTCTGTTTGCTTGCTTTTTTATCACCAATATAAATTTAAAAACAAATACTATACTTCATGTATGTTTTTTTCTAAGTGCACGGGGTTCATCTAGTTATCATTTTAGCCTATATTAAAGAAAGGCCAATGAACACAAGATTGTCTCTCAGTGGTCTGGTCTGGCTTCACAGAATTATTTAAACAAGATTTTTTACCTAGCCTTTAAAGAGTGCCTCCAACAAGCTTTCTTGGTGCTGATGCTGTAACTTTTCCAGGAGTCACACCAGTTATGCTCAGCTTAGTAAGTTACTCTTTGGACTTTCCCATTTCCTTCTCAGTGATCCCTGTTGAACTTATTCTGCGATGAATTTAGTAGTTGGGGTTATATACACCTGGATTACTAAAACACAAAACAGGTATAATAGAGCATATTATCATGCCCTCATCTCTTTTTAACACAGTACGCTAGTAAGTATCTGGCTTTGTAAGGGGCATGGGAGAAATCTTTCCCTCTCTCTTCCTTTCTGGTAGCACATACAAATGCACATGTGATAAAACTCCAATTATTATTATTTTTCTTTAAATCTGCACTAACATTCAAATACAGGTATGCCTGAATTGAGATTAAAATATGTTAATATACACAACACTTTATATATGCATACTAGCCCTTTTCAGGTACACTGGACAAATAAGTAACACAGAGCACGTATCGGAAATCTTGTATTTCCACTTTGACCACAGAGTACATATGTCTACATGCAGAATGGGAGGGAGATGTTAGTGTAAGAGAAGTTCTGAAGATTGTTCAGGACTCCACAGCCAGCAACATACTCCCCTACTGTTAAGCAGTAGTTTTTACCAAAGCATCAAAGATATATTCCATATGAATATGGAATCATGTGAAAACTGATCTAAGCTAAATTTAAATGAGTAGGTTAGAAATTAGAAGCAGTACAGCCTAATTTCATCTTTATTCTTCACAGCAGACATCCAGCCAAAGGACCAGGAAGGCACATTGACAAATAATGCACCTGTATAATTGTTTCTACTGTACTTTTCTAAAGTTGCCATTTCTCCAGATTCACAGAGCTCCTTTGTACCTGTGGCAGCAACATGTATAGAGTGAACAGTTGAGATCCTCTTTTTCCCAGCTATCTCTCTTCCTTCGCCTAGCAGAGCAGAAGAGACGTGAGTCTTTGTATTTAATTTGATTATACTCAGGGTCAAATCCTACTTGCTGTTTTTCTGGAACAAATCCAGAATGACTCCAGATTTACAATGGTATAAGTGAGAACTAAATTATGCCCTGAAAATTTATTTAAAAATTTTTCAGACACCTAAACAGATGGATAAATCAAGCACAGATTCTCAGGTCAACCTCTACCAGAAGGAATCTCTCATCTGACTTACGGTGAGAGTAAGATGCTGTGATAGCAGCTAACAATAGAAAAGAAGATACAGTAAGGGAGGGGAATATTTTTCCTTACCAAAGTCACTTGATTTAATACAAGGCATGCACAATTAATGATGGATTTGAGTGATACCTATATGTTTTATAGGTTTATAAATTGGCTGTAGTAAAATCTTATACATCCTATATCACTAGGTATTGTTTCAGCCTATTACAGGAGATATCTATCTAGAGTTGACTGAATTGTATTAATCTGATCCTAGTTTAATGATGCCTTAACATTTTTATGGAAGAATTTAATGTTTGCAATATCCATGTTCCTTATTTGAAAGTGTGACTTATAGGTTTTCATCTTCCTTAAATTATGAAATCCTTCAGCTAATAAAGGAAAATGATTATGGTTTGCAAAAAAGGCAGAGTCATTTAACAATCCATATAACTGTCTATTGTAGGTCTTTGCATAATAATTGTAATTTAGCTATTAGGAGTTCTAAAGGCAGTTATCAGTCATATGCTGCAATTCTGAGGAATAAGGAAAAACTCAAATTATTTAAGGGATTTGTAGTTTCCCAGGGGAAAAAAAAAATAAAGCAGAAATCAATAATACTTTTAGCAATGAAAAAAATGCCTTACTGAAATAACCAGTTGTTGATGGCAATTCTTCTAACTACCCAATACTAAAATGATCTTATTTCCTCCATATTTCACTCTGACAAAATGATCATCATTTTATATACACTTCCGTGAGCATAGAAAGCCAAGTTAGGAGAAGAATCTGTAATCTCAACATTTTACTTTTTTACTTTTACATGAAGAAAGGTGATCAAAGAGAAATCAGATGGACTGTAGTCCTGGAGAACAGATCCCTTTCAATATGAAATTATGTAGGTTGCTTGGAAAGTAATGTTGCCTTTTTATTTCCATTGAAACTACAACAGATACAAAGAGCACAATGATGCTATTAGATAGAGCAAATTCTCAGCTATAAAACAATGTTTTTCAACATAGTCTCCATCATTAGGTATGCGTTTTCACCAGCAATGAAAAAGAGTTTTGTGCTGTGCTCATAAAAATTTGTATCAGCAGAAGTGATCCACTGCTGATGTTACCATCACTGAAATGCAGCTGCAGCATCCACTGCCTCACCTCGCTGTGCTAACATCCTCTCCTTGGTCTCCATAAACTTGTAACACATAATTTGAATTGGAATGGACATTTAAAGATCATCTATTCCAACTCCCCTACAATGAACAGGGATATCTGCAACTAGGTTCACTGCTCAGAGCCTTGTCCAGACTGACCTTGAATGTCTCCAAGGACAGGACATCTATCACTTCTGGGAAACCAGCCTCATAAGCCTTACTGTAAAAATCTCCTTCCTTATATCCAATCAAAATTTCCCTTTTTTTAGTCTGGAACCATTTCTTCTTGTCTTGTCACAGCAGACCCTGCTGAAGAGTCTGTCCCCTTCTTTCTTATATCTCTCCTTTAGATACTGAAAGGCTGTTATCAGGTCTCCCTGCAGTCTTCTCTTCTCCAGGCTGAACACCCTCAGCTCTCTCAGCCTATCTTTGTAGGAGAGGTGTTCCATCCCTTGGATCATTTTTGTGGCTCCCCTCTGGATGCGCGCGAATTCACATCTCTGGTACAGAAGACTTCACACCTGGATGCAATGCTCCAGGGGAGCCCTCACCAGTGCAGAGTAGAAGGGCAGGATCACCTCCCTCGACCTGCTGGCTATAGTTTTTCTGATGCAGCCTGGGGATATTGTTGGCTTTCCAGACCAAAGACACATTGCTGTCTTCCCATGTCCACATATCCAGCTTCCCATCTACCAGTACCCCTAGGTACTTTTTGACAGGGCAGTTCTATCTTTTCATCCCTCAATTTGTACTGATAGTGGGTGTTGCTACTACCCAGGTGCAAAACCTTGCACTTGATTTGTTAAACCTCATGAGGTTCTCCTGGGCCCACTGTTTGAGCCTCTCTACATCCCTCTTGATGGCATCCCATCCCTTGTGTGTGTTGACCACACCCCACAGCTCAGTATCATCAGTAAACTTGCTGAGAATGCATTCAATCCCCCTGTCAGTGTCACTGATGAAGTCTGTAAAGAGCATCAGTCCCAGTATTGACCCTTGAGGGATACCACTCATTACTGATTTCTGTCTTGACCACCATTCTGTGGGTATGATCTCAAAACAGTTTCTCATCTGTCCAACACTAGTCAAAAACATATTTTTCTAATTTGGAGAGAAGGATGTCTCTCATGATGACATGGGGGAACCTGTCAAAGGCCTTACTGAAGCCCACATAGATGACATCAGCAGCTCTTCCTTTGTCCACTGATGCAGTTACACCATCACAAAAAGCAATAAGGTTAGTCAGACAGAACCTGACCTTGGTGAAGCCATGCTGGTTGTCTAATACCACCTTCTTCTCTTCTATGTGCCTTAGCATAGCTTTCAAGAGAATCTGTTCCATGATCTTTCCCAGCACAGAAGTGAGACTGAACAGGTCAGTAGTTCTCAGGGTGATCCTTTTTACCTGGCTTATAAATGGATGTGATGTTGCCTTTTTTCCAGTCACCAGGGACTTCACCTGACTGCCAAGAGTTTTCAAATATCATTGAGAATAGGTTGGCAACTATGCCAGCCAGTTTTCTCAAGACTCTGGGATGCATCTCATCCATACACTTACGGACATTCAAATGCCTCACATGGTTGTGAACCTGATCTTTGCTTACAGCAGGAGGGACATTATTTCTCTCATCCCCTCCTACCAAACCAAATATTTGAGGGCTGTGAAATGAGCAGTTATCAGAGAAGACCTAGACAAGAACGTTAAGTATCTCAGCCTTCTCCTTGTCCATAATTACCAGCTTGCCTCTGTCACTCATTACGGGAGGTATGCCCTCCTGGACTTGTCTTTTCTGCTTGAGGTACCTGTAGATGCATTTTTTGTTCTTGGCATCCCTGATCAAGTTTAGTTCAAGTTGGGTCTTGGCTTTCCTGATGCCATCCCTACACAGCCTAGAAGCTTCCTTATACTCTTCCCATGGAACCTGTCCCTGTATTTTCTCACTCTTCAGTTTGACCATGTGGTTGCCAAGTTGCTCTCCATCATATTTGAAAAATCGTGGCTGTCTAGTGAAGTCCCTGGTGGCTGGAAAAAGGGAAATGTAGCTCCCATTTTTAAGAAAGGGAGAAAGGAAGACCCGGGGAACTACAGGCCAGTGAGTCTCATCTCTTTGCCTAGGAGCAGATCCTCCTAGAAGGTATGTTAAGGCACATACGAGATAAAGAGGTGATTTGAGACAGCCAGCATGTCTACACCAAGGGCAGATCATGCCTGACCAATCTTGTGGCCTTCTATAATGGAGTGGCAGCTTCGGTGGACAGGGGAAATCTGATGGATGTCATCTACCATGACTTCTGCAAGGCCTTTGACATGGTCCCTCACCACATCCTTCTCTCTAAATTGGAGAGGTGTGGATTTGAAGGATGGATTGTTCAATGGCTTAGGAATTGGCTGGCTGAACGCAGCCAAAGGGTTATGATCAATGGTTCTGTGTCAGGGTGGAGGCTGTTCACAAGCGGTGTCCCTCAGGGGTCGGTCTTGGGACCGGTGCTCTTTAACATCTTCATCAGTGACACAGAAGATGGCATTGAGTGCACCCTCAGAAAGTTTATGGATGACATCAAGCTGAGCGGTGCGGTCGATACACTGGAAGGTAGGGAAGCCATCCAGAGGGACCTGGACAGGCTGGAGAAGTAGGCCCATGAAAACCTAATGAGGTTCAATAAGGCCAAGAGCAGGGTGCTGCACTTGGGTTGGGGCAATCCCAGGTATTTATACAAACTGGGGGAAGATCTCCAGGAGAGCAGTCCTGCGGAGAAGGACTTGGGGATCCTGGTAGACAAAAAGATGGACATGAATCAGCAGTGTGTGTTTGCAGCCCAGAAGGCCAACTATGTTCTGGGCTGCATTAAAAAAGTGGTGGCCAACAGAAAGAAGGAGATGATTGTGCCCCTCTATTTGGCTCTTGTGAGACCCCATCTGGAGTGGGGCACCCAGTACAGGAAGATGTGGAGCTCTTAAAGTGGGTCCAGAGGAGGGCCACTAAGATGATCAGAAGGCTGGGGCACCTCTCCTATGAACAAAAGTTGAGGGAACTGGGCTTGTTTAGCTTGGAGAAAAGAAGGCTCTGGGGAGACCTCATTGTGGCTTTTCAGTACTTGAAGGGAGCATATAAACAGGAATGGATACGGCTGTTCACAAGCGTGGATAGTGATAGAACAAGAGGGGATGGTTTTAAACTGAGACAAGGGAGGTTTAGGTTAGATATTAAGAGGAAGTTTTTCACTCAGAGGGTGGTAACACACTGGAAAAGGTTGCCCAAGGAGGTTGTGCATGCCCCATCCCTGCAGGCATTCAAGGCCAGGCTGGAAGTGGCTCTGGGCAGCCTAGTCTAGTGGTTCGTGACCCTGCACATAGCAGGGGGATTGAAAGTCGATGATCATTGTGATCCTTTTCAACCCAGGACATTCTGTGATTCTATATGATTCTATCATAGAGCAGGTCCTGGTTCAGCCATGCTGATCTCTTGCCTTCCTTTCCTGACTTTCTACATCTGCGAATGGAGAGTTCTTGTGCCCTAAGGAATGCTTCCTTAAAGATCTGCCAACTCTGCTCTGCTCCTTTGTTCTTCTCAGGGGGGTTTGTTGAATAGCTCCCTGAAGAGTTGGAATTTGGCTTCCCTAAAATTAAGCTTTCTGATTTTACTCTTTGACTGTCAAGAGTGTGAACTCAACCATAGCATGATCACTGCAGCCCAGGCAGCCCCCAGTCCTGATGTCAACAATCAATTCACTCATGTTGGTGAGCAACAGGTCCACAGCACTGCACCTCCCCAGGTGCAGCTATCTATTATCTGGGTCAGGAAGTTATCCTTGATACATTCCAGGAGCCTCTAGCATTGACTACAGCTTGCAGTGCTACTTTTCCAGCAGATGTCTTGGTGGTTGATGTCCCACAGCAGAGAGAGCCCATGATCACAACGCCTTGTGTAGATGAAGGAAGAAGGCCTCATCAACAGGCTCCACTTGATCAAGTCACCTGTAGTAGACCCCAGTCACAAGGCTCCCTTTATTGCTTCTGTCTCTAACTCTCACCCATAGGTTTTCGACTTACTCATGGCCATTCTTTAGGGACAGCTCTCTTCTATTTCTTCCTTAATGTAGAGGACAACGTCTCCTTCCCTCCTTCCTTGCCTCTCCCTTCTGAACAGCTTATTACCACTGTCAATGGCCACATTCCAGTCTCGGGAATCATCTCACCAGGATTTGGTGACAGCAACTAAATTGCGGTTTTTCAGTAGTGTGGTGGGTTCCAAGTAATTTAGGGTAAACAGTGTTATTTTTAACTTATTTATAGAAAAATAAGTGGTTAGAGCTACTGAATGCACATCCCAACTTAAAATCGTATAGCTCTATGACTTCGGCTAATATAATAATACACAATTGGAAGCTGATTCTTTTAGTTAGCTAAGCCATAAAATTCCATTTAAATTCTGAATACTAAGAAACTGGACTATTAATATAATTATTGCAAATGTCACTGATTACAGATTATAAAGCTTAATAGACTATCATTATTAAAACTTGTGCTCTCCATAACTACATTGTGTATCAACTTGCGTTTGATTCTGTCTGAAAGTCATTTCAACACTGTTTTCCAATCTTGTGAAAACATTTTCTCTGTAGAAAAAAACAGCTTTATAGGCAGCTGGGGAGACACCTAAGAGAAAAGTCCTTTAAGTTTTGTTTCTAGATAGAAACAAAACAGAGGAAAAATCTGTATTTTTTTTTTTTTCTCATTGTAAATACCTTTGTTATGCCTTGACTTGTATATTTTCCTTTATCAGCCAATCTTTATAAAGCAAAGTGTACTGCATTTTATAAATAACATCTTAATCAGTCTGAGCTTAAGTGATGGGCTTTTAAGCTTGGATATACTTGGATATACTGAGAAATTAGGACAGATCTGGCATTTTTCATGGAATCATAAATGTCATATCATCAAATATCATCTAGTTCAAACTCCCTGCTGAGGGAGATCAGGCTGCCCAGGTTCTCATCCAACCTGTTTTTTCCAGGGATGAGGCATGCACATCTTCTCTTGACAGTGCCAGTGCATCAGCTCCTGCTAGGAAAAGAATTTCCTACTAATATTTAATCTAAATCTTTCCTCTTTTATGTAAAATCATTCCCCTTTGTCCTATCATGATTAGATTATTTAAGAAGGTGGTCTGCATTCTGGTCTTAAGCTCCCTCTAAGTATCAGAATACAGCAATGAGGTCTCCCTCATTGAAGACGAGGGAGCCTCCTTTTCTCCAGACTGAACAAGCTCAACTCCCTTATCCTGTCTGTAGGAGAGGTGCTCCAACCCTTTCATCACCTTTGTGGCCCTCCTCTGGTCCCTCCCTAACAGCTGTGCATCTTTCTTGTGCTGGGGTCCACAGATATGGATGCAGTACTTCAAATGAGGCCTCACAAGGGCAGAGTAGAGGGGGACAATCACCTCCCTCACCCTGCTGGCCATCCCTCTTTGGATACAGCCCAGATTATAGCTGGCCCTCTGGGCTGCAAGTGCAAACTGCTGGCTCACATCAAGCTTTTTATCCAGCAGGACCTCCCAGGTCCTTCTCTGAAGGGCTGCTCTCAATGAGTTCTTCTCCCAGTCTGTACACATCCCTAGTATAGCCCAGACCCAAGTGCAGCACCTTGCTCATTATGCTCCCATTGGCCTACTTTCATTTCAAATCATAGCAAGGGAATGTGTAAATAGTCTAAGTGTCACAGCTAGGTAGGAGAAGGTGAGTAAAAATACAACATGAGAATGATAAATGATGAACTCAGTGTTTTTCCTAACTTCAAACAGAGAACTGATATTGCAGAACAAAGCATGGCTATGATGAAAATTCATTCTTCTTTCTGACAATTCCACTGAAGAAATTGGCAAGAGCTCTACCAATGGGCAGAGAAAGAGATGTATGAAATATATATAAAATATATGAGCTGCTAGAATACTGATTAAGGTTCTGGAAATCAGGAAACATAGAGTGCATATGGAAATATGTGCTTCAGAATTCCTGTCAATGAAGCCTAGCGCCCCATTTTTAAAGAGACCAAGGTCTAAAACTTGCAGAGAAAAGGATGATTATCTGCTATGATAACATATTACAGGAAATCCCTTACAGCTAGCTATATGCTTCAGTTTCTTTGTAAAATTTGTGTGCTTCTTCAAACATCTCTTTAAACAGGGCCTGGAAATGTTCAGTTTGTAGCATTTCTTATGTATATGAAAACATGCTGTATTATTTCTCACAAAATTGGCAAGTTATTAATACAAAATAAATGAGGCTTAAAATTATGCTATAAAGCTAGAAACACCTAAAACCAATGTGACATTTTAACATGAAGCAGAGCATTTACAATGAGCGAAGCATCTTAAAATCAGTCCACAGGGTCTTTAGGTAAATAGCTGAGTTTTTCAATTTAGAACATTAGTACACCTTGCAAATCATACCTGCTAATGTTAACATATTATCCTAGTGCAGGAGACATACTATAATAAATGAGATGGTAAATATTTTCTAAGGAGAGGTCAATATTTGCTATGCTTGGTGCTGTTTAATTCTTCAAATCCATTAATGCTTAAATGACCAGAATTCAGAGGTGCTGTAAAGCCTTTGCAGCTTCATACTGACTTTGGGTGGAGCTTTGGTACAGAGCACCTGGCAGAAAGAAGGTGCCCAATCTGTCTCATACAACATAAATACAAATTAGGAATTCCAAATACCACAAATTATTTGTAAATTTTAGTATTAGCCCCTTGAAGGAAGATACAAAAAATGTTGTGGAGAATACTTCAGATCTCTTGATAGTTCACTTACAGTTATATTTTCTTTAGCTCTTTTGGTGGATCATCTCCACAATAGTTTACTTCAACATTAATAATGAATTCCATATGCTGATTGCATACAATTGTGAGAACATTTATAGCTTTTGGCAGGTTTATTTGGTTGTGTTTTTTCTTCAGAGAGGTTATATTTAAAGTTCACACCAGTAGAATATTACATCCAATGGAAAGAGTCACGTAGAATCTGCTTTTTAGTTTATTTTGTGGGGTTAGGGATGGTATTTTCACCTGTATATCTTTTGAGATACTATCATGACTTAGCTAATGACAAAGGACAGGTTTTCTCAGGTACATATTCCTATCCACACTGAAATATAAATCACCTCAAATTATCAATATATTCACATATACAGGTTTGAGCCCATGTCTACTTAATTATTTGCTTCAAATTATTATACCTCCTCTCTGTCCGAAATCCAGCTGCTAGTTATAAAATGACATAAAACATTATTAGCTATAAGTAGTTAGTAACTGGTGATACAGCTTCTACACGTTTGTGGGTTTTTTTGAGGGGGGGGAGGGGGAAGAGGTAGGTTGGGAAGAGAGTGGAAGCACCAAGAGAAGGTTGACATACAGCTTGCTGCACCTTTTGAAAAACTTGATCTGCCAAGCTACCAAACATTTATACTCTGAAAATCTGTCTCAAACTGCTTAACCATAATGTTTAGCAACTTTTAGCAAAATGTAGCTCAATTTCACATACAAAATCTCAATCCAAAACTTGTCATGATTCTTAAAGTTCACTTGCCAACTATCCATGCAGTGTCACTCTCTCCTGAGTTATTCTATTTGCCAGCTAAGTAATGTCATGTAATGTGGCAGGATATTTTTCTGACTGATGAAGTGCAGCACAGATGAATCTTACAGGAAGAAACACAAGAAGGTTCCTGTGGGCTGGTAGCTTTGTGCCAGCTTTGTCACTTCTATTTGCCAGCATGTAACAACTTAGACTTCCCAAGAGAACTTGAAAAACACTAATACTTAATTCAACAGCTCAACACTATAATCTCATCAGAGATGTAAACAAATTAAACTGAAGCACAGAGAGTATGACCTTGGATAAGTTGCTTCAGCAACCTGTGCCACTTTTTACTCTCAACCTTATCTGCCATGTCCATTATTTTTAGGCTGCTCAAGACAAGACTCTTAAGTGCTATGCATTTGGAGCCTTCTGCAGTAAAGGGCAGAGTGAGAAGTAACAACTGGAATAAGGATCTCATATAAAAAGCTTTAAAAATGCCTTTTATCTACATTTGCAGAATGCCATCAACAATCCAGTAGCAAATATTTAATAGAACTTAAACACACTAATGTAAAGGAACTGAAATTCCAAATGTATCTAGAACTGGAAAGAGGAGTGAAGCTGTTTGAACTGAATAAAGCTAAGACAAAACAGTTGAAATTGATGCTTTTGTGAAATTCTTCATTGAGACTCAGTGCCTACAGAAATGTCTGCAGAATTATGTACATGTGTGCTTCGGCCTGCAACTATCAGTTTTTTACAACAGCTTCAATTCAGTCCAAAAAGATTTTCTCTCTGCTAAGTGATTCAAACACTTAAGAATAACTTTAAATATATATATACATCTCATTGACCATCTTCAATAATTTTCAAACATACTGAAGTTATTGTCTGCTGTCAGCACCAATCCCATATACACTATATCTGATCAATCTTTTCCTTCTGCCTCCAGTTATAAATAACTTGATATTCACAAACTTTTATTCCCCTTAACAAACTGTTTCTGGGAAAGAGGTCCTACAGTTAGGATATTTTTCTCCCTTTCTTTGACAGGCCTATACATGAAGACAAGAGCCTTGTTGGGATGCTGAATAGCCTATCTCTGTATGGTGTTGCTCTAAACACATGGCTCTAAAATTCAGAGCAGATATATCACTAGTGAAGACCAGATAATTGATTCATAAGTCAGCTACATCAGGCAGGTTTTTTGATGGTATCTTTATAAATAGGCTGGTGCTTTAAAAGTGCCTGATAGTATCTCTCATATTGACATGAAAGGCATTTGGAGGTTGGAATATGCTAGTTACATGACTCGTATTTTCGGTGCCACTCATGAGGTCTGTTAGCCTCTCAGAACACTAGCATAAATATTCTAGTATTTATCTTTTGTAGATTAATTCTTTCTTGCATATATTCTCTCAGTATTTTTAGTATTTTACTGAATCGTGTAAAATAATTTTAAGTTCTAAATTCTGTATTGTAAAGAAAAAACATGGTTATTATTCAAAATGAATGTAGAATCATAGAATCGTAAGCATTTTGCAACTAAAAAGTGAAAAAACATAATTCAACTCAACAACAGCCTCTTAGATATATTCTTATGATCTTGTACCTTCCCTTCAGTTCTGTTGTTTTTAATTTCACCCAAAAAAAGCCAGCACAGTTTGCATTACCCAATAGAAAATATCACAAGGTCCTCTGTGAATGGTATTTGAATGGACCTGTAAAATACCTACTTAGCAACATTTGCATCAAATAGTACAGACAAAAGAAACAACACACAAAATCACTTAAGGTGGTTTACTCAAAGAATGTACAAGTGTTGGGCTACAACACCTTGCCTTAAAAACTTAAAAAGTAAAAGCAAGATAAATAGGTGACAGAATTGCCTTAATTTACAGGAGGAATGGCCTTTTAGAAGTTATGTGCACAGTGCCTGTAGGCTGCTTTGAAAACTCTTATCTATATATTCACTTTGAAAGAGATGACAATGGTAAAACAGATAGCATTTTTTTTTCCTCTTTCTTAAAGATAAGCACTTTATATTGACCACATGTATTTATACTCACTTTTTCTGTTGAGTATATATACATATATATCTATATCTGTCTACCTATAATTATATTTCAGCTTTCCTTACAGAAATCAAAGCACTGTAACAAAAAAAGAAACAAATTTAAGAGAAGGGAATCTAATAAAAATGAGCTATATCCACAATGAAAAAAATGCAGAAGTTTCTTTTTTTGTTTAAAAAAAAAAAAAAAAAAAGGTGTTATTTCCTTGATGTCCTGGCTGCCCCCAGTATGTACATCATGCTGCTGACATTTTCAATTATTCTGAGACGTAAGTAAAATGAAATAGTATCTGGTACACTGAGACATCTTACCAAACACTTTTCATACATGAAAACACTCACTGGTACTTCAACTTGTATGACTGCGGTGGATCCTGAACATACAGCTAAAGATTTGCCAGTCTAGACTGCTGCCTCTGCTCTCACACCATGCTGTGTGCTGGAAGACCCCTGCAGATGTCCATGTGCCCCAGCAGAGCAATACTCTAGACATTTACAGGAGCAAGTTGTGATAAAAATAACAGGTTCAGAATGCCTTGTGGCATCTGAAACTCTGCCCAAGTTTAGTGTTTTGTGGTGGTGATGTGAAAACTGAGACAGTGCTTCAAGTGGAAGCAGGCTGGACATGTCTCCTTTGTCATAATACACAGCTCTACAGGAAGTACGTTCTTATTGCTTTCATGTGATAAACCACTGAGCTATTTCACTGATTAAATTCACTATTAGGTTTGCACAATAAATAGCCAGTGACATCTCCACAGATTGCTTATGGGCAGTCTCAGCTGCCATGTCTGTAGCTGCAAACAAACCTCCTCTCAGCATGGACATGCCTTGCACAAGCTCACTCTGGGCTGAGCTGCTCCTCATGGCAGGCATGTTGGGCCTGTTCAGCCAACACTTCCATGGTGGCCACCTTTCCCGTAGCCATTACCTAGGAGTCTTGTTTTCCTACAAAATTGTGGATACTGTTACTGCACTTTTTCAAAACAGACTCTCAAACAATGACAAAAAAAAAAAAAAAAAGCAAGGAAATTTTAACAAGGGGTAAAACAACTTTTTTTTGCTGCTGTTCTTGAGTTCACAGAGCAATTTAAAAACTCTTAAGGTGGCTTCAAAGTGGCTTTTGAAACTTTTGTCTCAACAGCATCTTTTAAAAGCATGCAGTGCTGAATTTGAGTGAAATCTCCCATCCTGGGTATTGTAATAAGGATAAAGGCTTTCTTTGCTACAGATAGAATGAAAAGATTGGTTTTAAAAGAACAAACATGTCTATAGGTAGTGATTCTCAAAACTCCAGTTAATAGTTCACCTCTTTAATCTGTCCCTTTTTCTAATTTAGAGTTGCAAAGGGTATGTTTTAGCAGGATAAAAGTTAATTTTTCATTGTAGTCATAAATGGCGCCTATGAAGCCTGTTTAAACACTATTAACACTATCAAATCTACACAGGCTTAAAAAACTGTCTGTTCTAGTATTCCTGTTTTTAGTACACACACTGATGTCGAATCACAAAAACATATAAATACACAGACATAAATACCTTACCAAACAGCCTCTTACTTGCTATCCTAACAAGCATTTATAGTATGCACAGAAAAATATACAACTTAAATTCAAGATTATCAGTGTACTTACTGAAGTCTTCCATAAGAGAATTGTGAAATACATCAGTTCTGATGTGCATAGCAAAGAGTTTAAGGACACTGATCTATGTATTTACACAAGTTTGGGATGGGTAAGTGAATACTGTGACTGCAGAGGGTCCCAGATGACTCTCACTTCGTCTTTGCTCCCAAAAGTGGTGGCTGGGCATCATTTTTCCTTTTCTGACCTTTCCCAGGTCAGAAAATCTTCAGGACCAAAATCTCCATGTAAAATAAAACCACCACTGTCAGCTGTGTGCTGAAAGGGATGGAGAGAAACACCAAACCCCTCTGCTGAACCATGAGCTGGGTACCTTTGTTTGCAGCCCGAAATGCTTTCCCGCTTCCTTGAAAAACACTTGCAGGGGGGATAGTAAGCCTTCCCGTGATAAGGTGTGGGATGGCATACCTAGATTAGAGGTACAGGGTTCTAGCAGGGGCTTCGAAGGATCCTCTGCCTTGAGCAATGCTGGTGACATTGCAGCACATGCAGAATCCTATGATGATTAGGCAATGGCTGCTTGGGCAATAGGAGAAGGCAGTGGGGAAAATCAAGGGACTTCAACCTCTTCCACAGGGAGAGGCTGAAAGAGCTGGGGCTGTTCAGCCTAGAGAAGAGAAGACTCCAAAGTGACCTGATTGCAGCCTTTCATATCTAAAGAGTAGCTACAGGAAAGAAGGGGTCTGTTGTGATAGGACAAGGGGAAAAGGCTTCAAGCTTAAAGAGGGTATATTTCAATTAGATGTAAGGAAAAAGTCTTTTACAATGAGGTTGGTGAGGCACTGCACAGGTTGCCCAGAGATGTGGTTGATTCCCTGTCCCTGGAGGCTTTCACAGCGAGCCTGGATCATGCTCTGGGCAGCTTGATCTAGCTGTGGTGTCCCTGTTCATTGCAGGGGAGTTGGACTAGATGACCTTTAAAGGTCCTTCCAACTCTAAGAATTCTATGATTCTATGATTATATGTACAGCATAAAACAAGCAGGGGCACCGAGCCCTTGCATTCAGCTTCCCCAGTAGGAAAGGAGTTATAGCATCACTGTGAATTTAAATGAAATTTCCATTTTCATAGAAACAATCAAAAGAAGTATGTCAGAAAAAGAAATTTTATTTACACAGATCAGAATGGGATGAGAAGCTATCTAAATAGGAATAGGCGGCAGAAAAAATAATTCTTGAGGGAAAGACCATAAGTCTGTAAACGTTTAGGCCTTCTCCAGTTAGTGAGTTTACTTCTTTTGCTCCACTGAGACCACAAACCATATTTTAGCCATCTAATTTTAAAAAAGTGACAAACCATTTCAGTGCAGGAAGTATACAAATTTGTCACAAAGACTAAAATGAAAATGAAACACTTGTTCACTCGTACACTTTCACTTTTCAAAGTGTAAGCTGCTTTTAAGGTGATACACTCAGTTGGCTGTCTTGCAGAGATGACCCTTGTGACGCATCTGTTAATGGAAATCATGGAAATCAAATGAAAACCTTAGATCCAAAGTGGGCAGTTCTTGCATGTGGCACTTACTACAGAACTTATTGGATGAGTATGACAGAGACAGTATGGGAAGGCAGATTAAAACCAGTATAGGGACTGCTGCAAAACAACCCAGCTGTTCTGAAATTCCTTTTTGTTCTCATGTTTTTAAGTGAACTGCTAGAATACAAGTCCTAAGGTGGCAATATAACACCTTTTCACACATGGCACCTTCTCTCAGCAACAATGCAACTTACCATTTCCCAAAAATTAGGGTCCTTCAACTAACATTTTATCAGCTCGGCTGACCCTCATCCAAATTACTATTTCAGTTCTCTGATAGGGGAGAATAGCAGGGGTGATAGACTTTCATGCCATAGCAGGATCTTTGCACATAGCAATAAGCATTATTTTTGCTTTAGATAGCTCTGTATTCAAGAGGTTAATTGTGACCTCCTCCAGTTATTCTGTCCTTTTTTCCTTCCAACTTTCCATTACTTCTTTGTTTGGCCTTTCAGATCATGAGGTCCTGAGATGTCTCACCTCCATAAAAAGAAGAAATCTTTTGCTTTCTTTCAATGTTGTCACTATCAGAATGGTGGTATTCACTATCTTTTGAATCTTTTTGTTAGTGGCCTATTCAGCGAGGGCCCCCAGGGATACACACTGTTATCTTTGTGGTCTACAGTATCTCTTCTGAACTTAAGAAACTTGAATTACTGGAATCTTGCATGAAATATCTTATTACTATATCCAGAGGACTGGAAGCCCTTCAAGACATTAGGAACTATCTTTGTTCTTATGGTATTCCTGTGGTAAGTATTTTAAAGCTCACTTAGTCTACCTTCCCACCCATCTAACAGGGAATTCTTCTGCTGTGTACCCCACTCTGAAAAATAAAAGCATCGGATAGAAGTGGAATCCAATTTCAACTTTGTTTCTGCCCCACTCCTTCCTGCCCCTACTCCCCTCTGCTCCCCCAAACTCTGGAGAAGGTTTCAAAGCTGTAAAAATGTCTAATGAAAATATCTGGCACAAAATGGATCACTGGTGACCGAGACTTGATCCAAGCTCAACTGATTGTATCCCCTGAGCTATGGGATGCCATTGCCAGAACTGTGATTTACACAGGCACATGTTTTTTCTCCTCTGTAACTTACAGTACTTCTAGGACTACATTACAATACCTGAGTGCCTCACAATCTATAATGCATTTAATGCTAATGACATCTCTGTGAGGGATATAGGTGCCATAATTCTCATTTCATAGATGGGTAACTGGGGCACATTACAGACTAGAAGCCCATCTAAGAATTACATCAGTAGATAAGACTCCAGGTGGAGACTGCTACAACAGAATAAGGATATCCACAGAGATGCTTATATCAGCCCGTATTTATTAGAAAATTCCCCTGTGCCGTCACTACCCTCTGTAACATCCACAGTGTTACAAGGGAAGCAATAGAGAAGAACCTCCTATGCTCTGGCTTAGCACTTTTTCAACTCCTGAGACAAATCTCGTCTTGTATATTACAGTATCAATGAAAAGAGTCTCACAGGACCTGTTCTGAGAAGAAGAGAAGCTATCACGAACAGTTAGCAGCCTCCATGATTCAGTACTGCTGTGGCAGCAGGGATGAAGCTCTTACAACTATAGACACTCATGACACTCATGACAAAGATCATCAAGAAGAATCAATCCTATCAGCCCACAGTGGCTACTGTAAAGAGAAATGCTGTGTGCTTGTAGTAGGTGACTCTGTGTTAAAAGGCACTGAGGCTCCTCTCTGTTGGTCTGACAGGGAGCCTCAAGAGGTCTGTTGGCTCCCGGGAGCCAAGATCTGGGGCACTACCAAGAGAGTGCTGAAGCTTATCAAGAGCACAGACTATTATCCACTATTGCTCCTTGATGTGGACATGAATGATGTTAGAAGCCAGAAAAAGGGAAGAATCAAAGACTATAAAGCCCTAGGAACACAAGTGAAGAAGGCCTGGGGGCAGTGGGGTCCAAAATGGCAATGCTCATGCCACTGAAACCAACTGAGGAATAAGTCAGGCCAACCAGAATAGTGATAAATGTTCTAGATGTTGTCTCCCTTGGCTTTAGTAAGTCTTTTGACACTGTCTCCCAAAACATCTTCCTAGGTTAGCGTAGAAAGCGTAGGATAAATGAGCAGATAGTGAAGTAGACTGAGATCTGGCTGACTGGTAGAGCTTAGAAGGTTGTGATCAGTGGTGCAGAGTCCAGTTGGAGGCTTGTAGCTAGCCATGATCCTCAGGGATGTGTAATAGGCCTGGTCTTGTTCTGGATGAAGGAGTAGAATATATTATCAGCAAGGCTGCTGATATGAAGCTGAGAGGAGTGGCTCACATGCCAGAAGGCTGGGCTGCCATTCAGTGAGACTGGATTGGTTGGAGAATATTTGAGAGGAACTTTATGAGGTTCGAGAAGGGCAAGTGCAGTGTCCTACACCTGGATAGGAATAGCTGCATGCATCAGTACACATTAGGGGCAGGACTTGAATATCCTGGGGGGACAACAGGTTGGCCATGAGCCAACAGTGTGCCCTTGCAGCCAAGAAGGCCAATGGTATCCTCGGGTACATTGAAAAGAGTATAGCCAAGAGGACAAAGGAGGTGATTCTCTCCCTCTACTCTGCCCCAGTGAGGTCACATGTGGAGTAATGTGTTGAGTTCCAGGCTCCTCAGTTCAAGAAAGAGGGACAAATTCTAGAGATAGTCCAGTGGAAGGCCAGAAGGTTGATTAGGGCCCTGAAGCATCTCCTGTATGAGGAAAGGCTAAGATACATGGGACAGTTCTGATTGGAGAAGAGAAGACTGAGAGAGGATCTTACCGATGCTTATAAATATCTAATGAAGAGGAGGTGGGGTGGGGATGGGGCTAGGCTCTTTTCAGTGGTGGCCCAGTGACAGGACAAGGGGCAATGAGCACAAGCTGAAATGCAGGAAGTTCCATAAATCATGAGAAAAAACTTCTTTACTTCGTCGGTTACAGAGCACTGGAACAAGCTGATCTGTGGAGTTAATCAAATCCTTCCAGGACACTTTCTTTTGTAACCTATTCTAGGGAAAGTGTTTTTACAGGGATGTTTAGATTAGGTAGTCTCCAGAGGTCCCTTCCAACCCCTACAATTTTGTGATTCTGCCATCCCTTTTCTGCTAAGCACTCATCTCAGGTGGCAGCACGTGTCGCTCACTCCTATGAATATGAGGGCTTGAGCTGCTACACAAGGATTATTGTTGTTATTCTTCATGATTGAAAGAATCTGGACACCTGTGGTCCTTCATTGCAGAAGTCTTAATGCAGTAGAAAAGGAGTCCTCCCAAGGGGTCGTGAGTTTAGAGTCTTTCTTTTTTTTTCTCTATTGGAATAACACATGTAATAGAGACAATTTTACTTAGAAATAAAAGGCAATTTTCAAAAATACATAGTTCACAAAGTCTTATCACTTCTCAAAGAGTGATGGCCCTAGCTTGTTCAGATTCCTACTCCCTGCAGTGGTCCTGTTTCTCATACAACTCCTGCTCTTTTGAAGGATTGTCCCTTTAGTCCCATTAGGGTTTACTGTTCATCTCTGCTGGCAGGATTTCTTCTACTGTGGTCCAAACCAGATTTATAAGTTGGCCAGAGATAGGGAAAATCTTCAAAGCTAATAATGCTGGCATTATCTCTTCATAATCCTCCCAGTATGAATATTCCATTTGCTGTTTTCCAGTCAGATGGTACCAGTTTTGGCTCAAATGGTTTATTAAAACATTTTCTGCTGGACCAATTCTATCATGTAACATTTGTTGTACAATTTTTGGATGAAGATTATTTAGTTGTGCTAACGTGGTACTATCTTACTTATTTTCAAATCAGATTAATACATTTCTATTGCAGATCCTTGTTCCCAATAATTATTTTGCTCCCATATTTTGTAACTGTGTTCTCCCAGAAAATTGGTAGAAATCATTAAGATTTTGAAATCTACCCAGAGTTTTCTGAAAGATGCATGTTTCTAAACATATTCTCTGCTTCTGCAGAATTATAGCAGCATAATTTGAAAGTGGATATCTCTATAAGTACACCATCACAAAGTTCACATAAAATATCACAACTCCAAATTCACCTGACTGTTTTCTTTAGAGAATTTAAGGGGGGGGGGGGGAACAAACAAACAAACAAACAAACAAAGAAACTATATCCAATGAACCGAAATTCATCTTGGGGTCCCTGTAAGAAAGCTTATTAAATCTGTTGATGCAATCCTTTCAAATATTTTGTAGAAAACAGTGATATAATAGATTCCCACTTTCCAAAGACTTAGTATGTTTTTACTGAAGAAAATATATATATAGATATATGTAAACAAACTTTATTGATGTTACCTGAAAAATTCAATTCATCAACTCATTTTATATACTTGATTAATATAGAAACAAAGATTTGTATTCAGAAATATGCTCAAGCCTGAGAAAAATAATTTAAATAGTAATATGCTAATAAATATTACTGGTATAGCATAATTCAAAGAAAATATCTCTAATAATACAGCCAATAATAAAAAGAAAAGAAGAAAATTGAAAGGGGAGGGGAAAAGGAAGCATATGCAGATCCTAGATCCAATGCATCCTTTGCTCCATGTTGTAACTTATCTATATTTTTAGGTACTGTGAGGACCATTAGGCAGACAGCCCTAGAGGGAAATAATAGAAGTCCAGTATTTTCTGTCTTAACGTATGCATGCCTGTGGTATTTCCAAACCTTGCTGTTAGGTAGGGATGTAGGCTACGATAAGTATATTTTCAAGCAGAACCCAGAAGTGTAAAGTAAAAGTTAAATTGTAAGTTATAGAGATAACAAGGTTGCATGAAAATCTTCAAGTAGATGCAAAAGATGTTGCGCTCCATGAAAATTTTGCATGAGCAGAGCAGAAGTATCTTTTATTGCCACTGTGAAAAGCAATCAGAAGTACAAGAGAAGCCTACAAAACCTAAAACTTCGGAGTGCAATTGTGGCTTGAAGCTTGTGAACATGCTATCTACCAAACACAGTATCCAGTTCAAGAGTATTTATAAAATTATACATTCAGCCTCTGTTCAAGAGCATTATTATTTGCAAGGAACTGAGTTTCTTGTAGAATTTCAGATGTAGCTCCATGTTATCACAGATTAATCTGGAACAAACTAAAACTTCAGGCAAGTTTGGATGCAGCACCTAAACCGTTACCCCAGCGGTGGGGTAAAAAGCAGCAGTAATTCAAAATTAAGGAAACAATGCTATGGCAGGGTAGTTCCTGTTTTCTTACCACTTATTTTCAGCCTGACAGGGCTACTGCTAGTACAATTTTATTAACTCAGTGGTTTTAATGGACATGAAGAGCCAAAAGAAAGCAGCATTTCTGTGTTTCATCTTATTTCACATAAATGTCATGTCAAAACTATTCTTCACGTGAAAGCTTAAAAAATAATATTTTTTGCTAGACTAAAGAAAAGTTTGATAAACTTCTGGGCGCTCAGCTCTTCTTCAGGATTCTTCAGAAAAAACTGGCCAATTTTTTCTTTGCAAAAAAAGTAAACAATAATTAAAAAAAGTCAGGTTCATTTAAACAACTTTATACAAACTGGCTGTAATGCAATTTACATTTTCTTTATTAGAATTATTTTCTAGAACAATGGTAAACTTGGCCACCCTGTGTGCTCTGATTGTTGAGTCTTCAGAGGCAGCTGACCTTACCTCGCTGAGAAGAAAAAGTGTTTCTGTTGTACTGATCTGTATGCATGCCCCCTTGCAAAGCAGAAATGACAATGCAAATGCCTTGGTGAATGGTTGCACATGAAAGCAAAGTTGCTTTGTTCTATCAAGAAAAATAAATGGCAGTTTCACCTGGTTTGGCACCCCAACCATCAAGTGAGAGAAGGGATTTAGAGTAAAAATAGTGACAGTTCAGCTATTATATTAAAAACCACAAGATCTAGTAAATGGAGTTTCTAATAAAAATTCTTCCTAACTGGTTAATTGCAGATGCTAAATGATTTCTTTTTATAGTAAAAGCTTTATAATTAACAAGGCAGACATTGATTTCTAGTCATTATCAATTTCTCTATGATTATTATTGCTTCTATAATAATCTTCACTGTATTAACATAGATTAAGAAGCTCTTTAAAATAGAGCAGCTTCATTAGCTCTTACTATCACAGGAGGGTCTGCAGAACTCAGCACTTCAGTTAACCACCATGCAAAGCTGAAAATAAATGCTGCAAGACTCTATTCCTAGGGGCTAATGTGCACAAAGAAGTGTGAGAAACCTCAGTGCTCAACTCTGAGCACTTAACTCCCAGTCAATAAATCTAAAATCATTAATTTGGACAGCCACGTTAACAACATTTCTGTGTTCATCTTTATTACCACATTAATGAACCACCTTTTATCCTCTGCACATAATATATTTGAGAAACTTTATAAATCCAAATGCAAAACTGGAATAATTTCAGCTGGATGAATGAAAGCATGCTATAACAGTTTCTGAAAACGCAGAAATTGAATGAAGTGCAGTAGCATGGGAGAGGGGATGAACAGCACATCCTGCATAAACCTCCTGGCTTTCAGGCCTTAGAATACTCTGACTGAAGTAGGAATGAGAATGGCATCTGAGGCATGCACTTTTGCTCTTTTGAAATGTGCCAGGGAATCATTACAGACTAAGCAACTATTTCTCATCCAAAAGAATCGGATGAGTTCCACTTGTTCTTTTCCACAGAGATATTCTAAGTCTGATAAGATCTATGGCTGCCCTTTGGACACACACAGACCACTCATTTCTGCTTAGAAATAATAAAATTCAATAAAAGTTTTAGTGCACTTTGAATTTGTTCATTTTTTTAAAGTTATACTGATTATTTTGCATTGCGGTTTCCATGTATAATTCTTATGGCTGTAAAGAAGTCACGTAGAAGGTTGGCAATGGGACAATATTTTTCTGAATTATGGATCTTTCAGATATTGTTCACAGACTGTTTCTTTCTTGAAATAAAATATCATCTAATTATATTTTTGGTGACTGTTCTTCTCAGACTTTCCAATTGTTCTCACTGAATTTTCCTTCATGAATTCACAAAAGAAACAAAAGGCAGGGCTCAAGGAAAAAGGGTTTAGAAGATGTTGTGATGTTTTATATAACAGTTGTAACAAATGAAAGAAAAAAGCCCATGCAACAATTTGGTGCCTCAACACAAACTTAAAACACACAAATCCACACTTCCCAACTGCTGCAAATTTGCCAAAGTAGGAAGATTTGGTTTGGCCTACAACTAAGACTGAGAATAGCTGGACAATCTAAAGCATTTAAATGCTAAAACCGCATTGAGTGCTCAGCCTTGTTCTTCTTTCGTTGCCCGCTCTATCAAATTTTTTGATTGCAGATGAGAGAATGCAAGAAGAAACTGCACAAATTCTAAGAATATCATAATAGTGTATCAAAAAAAAAAGTGAAATATTGAAAACAATGCACATAGTTGTATTATTTCCTTTTACACTCCCTTCCCTTTTCAACATCTGGAAAAGGCACTTTCTATAGTTATGTACAGTAAAATTTTCTGCTCATAAGAGAGTCAGTCCTTTTGAGATTTTCAGTCAAACATCATAGGCTTATTTTGTCAATCCTGGCCTAAGCAATGCTCAGTCTTATCACAGTTACTGGAAGGCGGAATTCTACCTATGTTACCTTAGAAGTACTAACTTATCAAGTGCTGTGTTGAGACCTTTTTTGCATATTCCTGCTGATTTCCTCAATTTGATTAAGTTCTGTTTGACTGATACATTTTTATTTATTTATTTATTTTTAATTATCAAAACTCTCTATTCATCACTCAAAAAAACAGACAGGAATACCTTATTCCTTTCACACTTCTGCATCACAGTGGAAAAAAAATATGAAATATACTGAATGTACAAAGTGATAGAAAATCAGATTTTTGGGATTCTTTTTCAAGAAACTACCAGATGTGTGCTAAACTTTAAAGTAAGCCTAAGTTAATCACAAAAATAGTAATAAACAATAAAGAAAATAATCATTGTATTCCACAAATATATATATATATATATATTTATCTTGACTACCATTTTCAGATGCTATACAGTAGCTTTAGAGGTGAAATCCACCTGAGCACATTTTAATTGTACCTACAGCATGCAATGGAAGAGCACAGCAACGAGTTGCTTTGCTTTGCTGTGAGTCAAGTTTAATTTATCTGAACACAGTGTCAAGAAAACCTGGATACATGCAAGACGAGACATGGACACGGCTGTGGCCATACCCATACACACATCTGTTACCATGTTATAAGAAAAACAATGAACATCAGACAGTGCTTTGGCTCAAGGAAGGCACAACAGACTTAGCTCCTCTCCTTCCAAACCAACTGATGATAGTACTTTCATGACCTGAACTAATGTATTTGTGCAGTAATGCATTTTTTGATATGGACAGACCAGCTTGTTCAGAGCTAGGCTGGGATTTCTAATACATGCATTGTGTGATGTAAGCACAACCTAAGATCATTTATTACTCTGCCTACCTTAAAAAAACTTCAAAAACAAGCCTTACATCCATATCATGAGATACAGAGATTCATATATTGTGTTTTTTTATTCATGGTATTCAGATGAAACTTGATTTAGAAAAAGAGAAACTTGCTATGCAACAGTAAAAAAAATTAAAATTAACTGATCTGATTATAATCATCAATGAACAACAGAAGAGGTTGTAGCCAAAGAATCATCATATCTTTTGAAAACTCTCTGGATAAACTTAATGGATACATACAGAAATATGATCTAAGGGAATACATGCATTCATTTCCCTTTTCCATTCACCTAAGAGGATACTGAAACTTTTATCTGATGCCACGTTAAGGTGTAATATGCTCTGAAATGCAACAGATAAGGAATTCCCAAAACTTTCTTTGATGTCTCTCAATCATATTTCCATGAAATAATTCACTGCACAAAGAATTAAAAAAAAAAAAAAAAAAAAAAAAGTTCTTTGTAACTAAGCAATTGTTGCTGACTAAAAACATTCTATTCCTTTCACATTTTCGATCTATTTATTTTTTTAATCCTTGTTTTATGATCTAAAGGGGAAAATGGGGCATATTCAACTGGAAAACTTAAGTGAGAAATCAAATCTGAGAAAAAACTCCAAGTCTTTCATCCAGAAATACAGAGGACATCAAAGTGCCACACCTTTCAAAGTACCAATTCTCTAAACTTTTTGTCCCAAGGCCATCACAGATCTCTCTCCTCTTGTCTAATTTATGTTTCAACAATGTTCTCAATAATACTCTACAGCTCAATGTCTACTGAGCAAATATTCTGAAAGTGTTGCGGAGAATTATTATGTCGTAATGAAGAATATATAGAATAATAAATGTATTGAAACCAATCTACTGTCTCATACATGAAGAATACATTAATGTAATTGGTACTCTAATTTATGACAGATACTCTGTGGCTACTCTAACTATGGTCCTGCACTGTAACATAAAGAAGACCTTTTAATCTTCAGCTTCTCACTAAATAGTAATATGCCCTTCCTTCTCTAATTTCAACACATAGTGAGTTTAGAGTCACACCAGGACTCAGTGTGCATTCCTTTTAAATGTTTCAGAACAAATTTGTATTGATTCAACTCTATTAATTCATTGAGAGACAACTATGTTTCAACAGAGAGTGGATTAAAACAATTAAAATTCAAGGTAGGTAATGACATGGATGTCCTGTTCTGTCCTACCTGATTCCTGTTGGAAAGCAAATATCCAGGCTGTGATCCCCCTGCTGCCACAAATAAAAAGCAGCAGCAGTAGCAACTGTTTGCATTTCTTGGTCAGAAAGCTAATACAACATTATAAGAACTTTCAATTTTTTTTTTTTTTAATATATATTTTATTTATTTATTTATTTATTTATTTTTAAAGGAAGAAACTATTTGACAGAAATATATTGGTCATTCTCAGGACATGTTCAGAATGCTTTCTTCACCATTACCAAGAACAGTACAACTAATGAGGATGAATTACTAGCTGTCTTGAGTTCAGTGATAGTTAATAGCGCTTCAGGATTGTAATTATTTAAGCAAAAAAACACAACAATAAAAACAAACAGGATTTGATCAAAAACTCATATAACTTCCAATTTGAAGAGGTAGAAACTTGATATGAATGCCCCAATTTAACTATGCTTTAATTCTGTATACTCACTGGTGCTAGTTCTCCTTTCTTCATTTCGTATTGATTTATTCTATACATAATTCTTAATGCAATGCTAGATCCAACAGAATGACAGAGACTGTTTTCAAGCCTGCTTCTGAACTTCACAACTAGGCTTGCTTTGCTAATATGGAATTCAGGACTAAAGCCCACAAGCTCTGGAGAAGCTAACATTGGGTTCAGCTCTGTCTTCCAAATTTCCTCTGGTTCATGGAAGTCACTCATGCATACTCCATTCCACACCCCTTAAATTCCAATTAGATTTGAAGTTTAAAAGATGAAAGTGGGAAATAATTTGCAGGATCAGAAAATTCTACTTTAGGTCCAGGAAATCTGGATCTCTAGGTATTTATTTATCTAAGCATAGTATGCTGTCAGATTTAAACAGATGTGATAACAAATAATAATTTATTCTGTAGTCTTTCAAGTCTGCAAAATTGTAATTAATGAAATTAATAAAAATACGCTGTCAGTATACAGAATTTTATTTTGAAGAGGAATATTGAAATAGCATCAGAAGATGGGCTTCATCAGCAAAACTGTAAAGGAATTAGAAATAAGACAGACTGATACAAAGGACATGGATTTAAAAAAATTATCCATGAAAGGGTAATAGATCAAACTTCACAAAGGGATATCAATGAAAAAGTTGTTCTGCATAGAAATACTTCTGTGTTCTGTGCTTGAAACATGAGCTGCCTTGAGATCGCAAGTCGTACCAACTTTCTGCCCCTCAAGAAGATGTTGCATTAACTTTTGGTGCATACTAGTAGCAAGGAATAAAATAGCATGCAGGCTATTGTACTTTAGAAGAGAAGAGCACTAAAAGTTTTTAAAACTCTTCAGTGACAAGGTCTTTTGGGCTCTTATTCGTTGGCAGATTTATCCTAGTATTTCCTTTCCTTTCTCTTCCTCTGTCTGCCCACCCACACTCAATTATTCACCAATTCTGCTTCAGCTGAAAGAAATCTCGAAGGTACCCTGAAGGGCACTTTGGAATAACCACATAAAGAAGGCCCTTTGCAGAATATATTCATATGCTTTGAGAACGGCTACCCTGCAATATCCTCCAGCTACAAAGTCACAAGTTTGTGATGTAGGATCTCCTTGACTTTATTTATAGTGATGGAGATAAATTAATTTATACAGCATGAAGTTAAAGTAACTGAATATTTCATGAGCTGGTGGATGAGCTGGGAAAGTGAAATCCATACTCTAATCACAGACAAGGACTTAAACTTATCCTGAGACTACACTACGTACTCCAAGAACTGGCTATTTGTAGAATGCAATGATGAAGAAACCTAAAAATGTAAGCTTTTGTGGTCTCTCTCCCAACGTACTACATTGACATATAAGTCCATTCACCTAATGCCACTTTCCCATAGTCCCCACTTTGCCACACACTTACATATTGTTTTTTTTGGCACTTTGTTCCAGAATCAGAGAGGTTCCTTCTCTGGACTCTGATAGTGACCCTACCCTCTTCTCCCTTGTACCTCATTCACAAAAGGTAATCTTCTAGCTGATCCGCTCATTTGTTTTAAGGATGTACTTAAGGTAAGTGGTATCTAACCCAGGAATCATTTTATTTGATAGTTAGGTGCTCAGACTTCTTCAAATGTAAAAATGCTATGAAACTACATGCAGTTGGTTACATTTTGATGTGTGTGTTTAATGATAGAAAATTACAAACATGAATTATCAAAGGTACAGCCGTTTTCATAAAAGATCTGCAAAAAACATCTCACAAAGAAGATCCTTGTAATTTCTTCCACTTTAAAGAGCTAGATTTTAAGATCTTAACAGCATTGCTGATACACGGCATCTCAGTAGGCAAGCTTGGAAAAATATATGAAATTATTATTATAAAATTTCGTTGATACAGTCATATTTCATTTTTCTTAGTACCATGTTTACTATCTCTGTGGCTTTGTTTTTTGACAGTATTCACATTAATTAATTAATCTTCTTAGGCTGGGGAATTCAATATTTTCATTTCCAGTACATAAAGTTTTTGGAGAGAATTTAGAAACAACAAAAGGTCAATCTTTAATTTTATCATCGAATGAGATGAGACAAAGAATTGAAAAAGAAAAGCCTTGGAAAATGTATTAAGTACCTGCATTCTGTACAAGGAAATCATGTCCCTCAAATCTTTCAAAATGAACTTATCAGTAGGATGCACTGAAAAAAACAATTTCGTTCTCACATATCCTTAGACTCCCTCACAAGAAAGAATCAAGTTATGGGTTAATATATAAAATATACTAATTTAACGTGGACTTTCAAAAAAGCTAGCATAATAGAACTTGTGTCATTATTATAATCAGTCCCATTTCAGTTGTTAGCACTGAAAACACTGGCTTTTTTTTCCCCATTTTGCTTCCTTCAAAGACAAGACAGATGAATGCAGGCTCTTTTTTGAGACTGTAAGATAATAGCAATATTTTGATCAAGCTGCATTTAAAATGACTATGATCATTTAAAAAGCATGTTAATTCCAGACTGCTGAAATGAACGGCTGATGCTCTTCACCTTTCTCTTTCCAATGGGCAGTTACAGATACACAAGATTATGAACAAAACCCATTTGTCAATGGTAATGTCACACAAAAAACACAATTTCTGTAATATAATTGTTTTTCCAGAAAACAAAACAAAACAAAACAAAACATAGAAACTGACTGTTTTGCTTAACATTTCTCTATCAGCTGTAGAAACCGCCCACTGTGCTTGGACATCATACAATGCATGTGGTATGCAGGATCACATTGCATCAGGGGAGGTTTAGAATAGATATTAGGAAGAATTTATTCACAGAGAGGGTGGTCCAACACTAGAAGGAGCTGCCCAGGGAAGAGGTGGAGTCTTCATCCCCAGAAGTATTTAAGTGTTCCGTGGATGTGGCACTGAGGGATATTTGTTAGCGATGGGATTTGGTAGGTCAGGTTGATGGTTGGACTTGATCTTGAAGGTCTTTTCCAATCTAAACAAGTCTATGATTCCATAATCACACACTTCTGAAAACCCTGTCCACAACTCAGAGTAACAAGACAAGTTATGGATAGAGAAATAATCTTAATGGATCTGAATTTTCTCTGCTTTTGTGGGCTTCAGATAGTCTCTTAAGAGAACACTGTATGAACAGGGTTTGCAGAGGCACACAGACATTTGTCACGGAAAAGGTATAGTATAGCTAAATCTTAGCCACATTATTTTAACTATTAAAAACTGGGGAAAGAGAAAAGAAATCTATCCTAGCAGAGCATGTCTATGGCATCAAAGCTTTCTATTCTGTCATTAAAACAGGCTTCTTACTTCTCTTTCATATTCACCTCCCCTTATTTTCATAGAAAGGAAAATATAAATTTTTGAAGAAATATTTGAGAGTCATGAGAAAAAGTAGAATTTTTCTATTAAGCAAGAAACATCTTTTTGTTCCCAGAAGAAATGTTTTTACTTCTTATTTCTTTTTTTTCTTTCTATAATTTGTTTTGATTTTCTTTTTTAATTATTATTATTTTTAAAAGAAATGATGAAAATACTCTCTCCTATATTTTATAGACAATGCAGAATTTCTGCTGACACCATCTTCTGCTGACTTTGGCAAAAGCAATATAATGAACATTGTACTTGAGAATATATGGGATAACAACGAAAGTGTGGTGGGACTTTCTGAAAGTAAATATTTGTGTAAGTAAAGTTTAGAAAAGAGATGGTCAGTCATCTAGGAGGATGCCTGATTTCCGTATAAGCTCTACTTTAGGGTTCCAGTAAGATTGTTCTGGAAGAAATACATGACTTTTTTTTCATCTCTTCCTCTTACACTTCTCCATAAACTTGTCTGAAACCTCAGGTCATAAAGTAAATAAAGTGCTAACAGTGAGGACCTGGGGGAATAAACATAGCTGTCAATTTGCTGAGATCTAGGTAGGCAGGATTTAATATTCTTAGTGTAGTGCTCTACTATAGACTTTTCTCAATATCTGAAAATATTGTTTCTGCACTAGTGCTGAATCAGAGCTATGTATGTGCAATGACAATTTATGTCCAGTGTTGTCTGAGTGGTGGTGTATGCTTCTCTGTCTGGGTCTCCCTGCAGGAGGAATCACCAAAACACACCCTAGATGATTGCACAGGGTGATTTTGATGCAGTGTCACCAAACATGAAGTGAGATTCCTTCAAACAGAGGAACTTTACCTCAAGAATTTACTACAGTGAGAACACATGGCAAAAAAACCCCACTGGAATTGTTCAAGTTCCTAATTTTCAAAATTGTCAATGCACATGCCCACATACAACTAGCTGAAGGAAACCTTACACAACAATAAGAGAAATATTTTAATCTATCTAAAAAGCCAAGGTCCTATAAACTTCAGCAGATCCAAGATTTCATCATCATCTTTCTGATAAGCAATGTTTGGCTCACATTAGAAGGAAATACAGCTTGGAGAAATAGGAACAATAGCCCAATCTACCACAACTGAGCCATCAATTCTACTGTAAATACATCTAGCTGATACCAGGCATAAATAGTGTCGTCTCAAATGTGTTTTAGCAAAAGTTTCCATCTGGACAGGTCTTGGTTTACTTCCAGCTCATACTTGCTAAGCTTAGTGCTGCACAGACCAAAATGATGTACCCAAAAGCATTTGCCTCACCTACCCAATATCTTTAGGAGCTAAACTAGGTACAAATTTAACTTTTCACTTTATGTCCCTGAGTCAGTGAAAAGCCTTATAACATGCCCTAAATATCTGGATGCTGTCAAGTTTATTTCTCTAGTATTTGAAACACACTCAAACCCACTAGCCTAAGAAACTGTCATCACTGTTTATGCAAGTCAAATATAAAATACATTGTTGTAAGTGGGACAGGGCTAATTTCAGCCTATTGAAGAAATTACTGAAAATCTTGGGATCTGCAGCCCAGCGATACTACAAGGAAGAGAAAGGTCTGCAGACAAAATTAAAAAATTGGAAGACAAGACTGAGTGATTCTAATTCATTTACTTACTTACTTATGGTCTTATTAAAAAAGACCAAAACAACCTGCATGCTAATTGATCAGACTCCATCATAAAACTACCTCATTCAGAGGTTTTTTCCTCTTATCCTGTTGAAATCACTTTTAGAGTTCAGTTTCCTATAAAAAATAAATCCAGTTTTATTCAGCACTATTTTATTTACTTTTCTTAGCAAAGTAAATCCAGCCCAGCAGCCTGAACTGTGCTTTTTCTCCTGAACATTTATCTCCAGGCCTTTATGTCCTATGCTAAAATCCAATTGAATGTGTAATTTTTTCTTAACGTAAATCCACAGCAGATTTTGTGCCACCTAGTTATCCCACTCTGCCCCTCTGGAGCTGATACTCAGCATACAGCTGCAAGACACTTTTCTTCACAGCCTAACAAGCAGTTTCCTTAATAGGAGATTTCTTTCTAAGCTACACAGAAAGCCTATATGCATTCACAAAATGACAGAAACAAAATTAAAAAAAAAATCACGCACCTGTTAAGAAGCTTAATAACCATGACTAAGCATTCAACACAGAGAAAAGAAAGAACAACACTTAAAAACTGTGAAACCTTAGCATAAATCAACAAGACTAGAAGCCCCACAGTTGCAAGAAATCCAACTCAGCATAACCCAAGTCTTCACAGAAATAATTACAGCATTGGGACTACAGTCATTTTAGTGAAGTGAAACAACATGGCAGAAGCTATCTGGAGAGTGACAAGACCAACTAGACAGTCACAGGCTGGCAACCAGCAGGGCAAAAGCTGATCAAAATGAAGGGGCAGTTGAGAGATGCCAATTTTTGTGCCTTGTGGTTATCTCTGCTCCTGAGGTCTGAAGTTCAAAGTATTTTGCCCAGCACCCCCCCCCCCCCCCTCCAGCCTTGGTAATACTCCGTAAAAGCCAGCTACCATCAGAGGTCTTTATAAAAGGCCAATGAAAGACAAGGTTCAGCTATTAAAAATGCATATACTCCTGAAAAAAAATGAAATACAGCAATCTACTCTCACCTCACCCAACCATGCAACAGCCAACTGAGTTATTATTACAGTTTGCTATAAAATATATGCTTAGCTTCTATGTAGCCTACTAAAAACAGTCATCTTTCTCATTTTTGATATCCTAGGTTTCTTTAAGAAACCTGAAATGTATTGTTTTTCTTTTACTTTTTCAAAGAGTTCTTAAGCTCAGCAGCAGTACCACAATTCTAATTAAATAGACAGATAGGATGCTGATAATATCTGCTTTCTGTAATAAAAACTATTGATATTGTTGACCTGACAGATTATCTGCAATAGACAGAACACAATGGCCAAATTTAAAAAGCAAGGGAAGGAGAGCAGCTTAGCACAAGAATATATTATATTATTATCTGTCCTTTTGCTTCTTGGAATTATTAAGAATTATTATAGAAATTATCAGTCATCTCTGCTTCTTTTTCTCCCATCTGAAATGGAAACAATGATTGAATGTCATGAAGAACTTTGATCATTTTTCTTTCTTGATACAATGTCTTCGTAAGGTGAGCTTCTTAATTTTTATGGTAGTATCTCTTACAGGAATCCCCAAGATTTATGTCAGCACATGACATTTTTCAAAATTTTGTCACACGCTTTATAGACCAAAACTGAAAATATCAAAAGAATATCCCTAATAATAATTGACATTTCTTAAAAAGCTTTTTATTTAAAAATCTTAACACTGCTATCGTAGTACAATACTGATTCCTACTTGAAGTAAATTTTGTGAAGGTTGCAGCAAAGAAAACGATAACTCTTCTCTGTGAATTATGGTCATGCAATGGCTTAGTGAATATCTACTCAACAGATTTACTCTTATCCTGAAAAAGCAACATTCACAGTGTCATACACTTTGCTTACTTAAAACACCTGTGTAGCAACACACTACAGTTTGATGTCTCAAAATAAGAAATAAGCTGAAATTTCAACATGACCCTTCATGCAAGGACTCAAGATGGCCTAGGAAATATATTTTTCCATTTGAAATTGTATTTGTAGGTGAAGTAGACTAGCTGGATTCTGTTCATTTTAGTAGAACTCTGTTCATTTACGCCACGGAGACGGCTTCAGGTGTAAAATGTAAGCTGCCTCTGCCACTCAATTTTGTGCATTCCTGGTTGTTTAGAGGTCATGATGAACAATAGCCATCTACTTACCCCTAGCTATTGAATTTCCAGATGTAAACAGCCAAGAAAACAAAATACTACTGTAGTAGATATAATATCTTCCTTTTGTTCTGTGCGCCAAATATTAGCACTTTATTTTCAGAAGTTAGACAGCATCACTTGCCATGCGCTATACTTCAGCCTAAAAGATATCCAATCTTAAGGCTTAATTGAAGGTTTATTTGCATTTTTCAGTTATCACACAAGTTAAGGAACTTGGGCTTTAAGAAAGAAAAAAATGGGCAGCTATGTGGGATCCTTATTACAGGAATAGAGATGATTTTCCCAGTGGAATGGTTCTATGCACATAAAAATATTACTGCAGACGAAGAACTCAAAACACCAAGTATTGAGCTCAGAAAAACACAGAAAGCATACTTCAAATTTATGTGACTTTAAGAAAAACAGTGCAGAAATATAGCAGAAATATATTTAATATTTTACAAATTTTTAATTACCTCTTCCTGAAAGATGTTCTCTTTTCACAGTGTAAGCAAAGAGAGTTCATTTTAAATCAGCTTTTAAAAAGTATTCAGTTCATTTTAATATGTAATAAGTTTGACTTAATATCTTAATATTCCTCATATTTCCCGATACAGTCTCCTACCTAATATTTATTATTTCTTTAAATTAAGCAGAACACTGGTAAGATACCTTGTTTGTTCATGCTACTCAGTAAGCAGGGTTTATTTTCTTTGCAGTTATTTTTATTTTATATAAAACAATTTCTCCAACATTTCCCATTACTGCCTCTTAAAGTTAACTTCTGGTCATTTCTAGACTAAAAAAATGAGTGACTGTTCATAAACTCTTGGTCACCTACTGAATATAACTTAATTTACGATCCAGTACAATGGAAACATGACCCCCAAATTTCATTTTGCAAAATATTTCTCTCTTTAATATTGATCCTACTCAGAGTGTGGTGAGGCACTGGCACAGCTGCCCAGAGAAGCTGTGGGTGCCCCATCCCTAGTGGTGTTCAAGGCCAGGTTGGATGGGGCCCTGGGCAGCCTGAGCTGCTGGGTGGCAACCCTGCCTACAGCATGGGGTTGGACCTCAATAATCTTTAAGATCCCTTCAAACCCAAGCTATTCTATGACTCTGTAACTCTGTAAGGTGATTTATTCAGATGTGTTTTTCATGACAAACCTCTGTAAAATCAAGGTTGTGAGATTAAAAAAAAAAAAAGGTATGTAAAGTTGCATTAACTCAAAGTCCTGAGTCTTTCCACCAGACCCCAGCAATGAATTCAATACTATTCCTTAGTATGCAGAGGATTATTTATCTATTGGGTTCACATGCACAAAAAATAGAGTCACTGCTGGGAAATACTTTTGAAATAATACACAATAGTTAGCAAGTGATTTTTTAATTTTTACGGATCACAGTTCAACCACATCAAAACTTCAGGGAGTGGTGCACTATTTACTACATAAAAGAAAAGAAGGGAATATGTACCTGTGGATACTTGAAACTTTGAAATATTTAATCAGCTGATGAATTCTGAAGATATGACCTTAATTCCCTCTTTTTCAATGAAGGACACACTGTAGAAAACACCAGTTAGATTTTGAGGTTTGCCATTACTTTCCAAATGGAGATAACATGGATACAGACTATCTAATGTCTATAAATATCTGCTTGCAGAAATACTGAAGGCAACTGTCACTTCCTTTCTTTAAGAGATATTTTTCATCCATAATTTTTTCAGATTTCATTTTAAATATAGTCTTGTAATTCTGAGCATTACCCAACATCCACTATTAATTACAGTATGATTCTCAAAAATAATTGAAATTCTGACAGCTGCATATTTGACAAGGTGTTTGTTTCAGAAGGATCTCACATATATTAGTACTCTGGGTAAAATTCAGCCGTGGGACCTGTAACATCACTATTAGTTCACCTAATAGTAAAACTTACACAGTTTGCATCTTAGACAGTATACACAGTAACTGGATTGATGTCTCCTCAAATGTTCTCAGTTTCTTAACAAATGCCTGCAAACAAAACCTAAAAGGTATGGTAAATAATGGGAAAAATTCTGGCATATGTAGGTAGTAGATTTACAGAATTATGCTAACAGTAACTAAGGCTTTATAGGTCAAAATAAACAATACACACAGTCTATCAAAAATACCTGGGAAATGGTCTTTTTCCTGGCTTCTATGGACGTATAAACTGACTCCCGAGGGATGCGCATCAATCTGATTACTCCTATGTAATCATGATAAAGTACTTTCTATAAAAGAGATCCAAAGCAGACCTTTTTCCCTTGGCTGCATTATTCCAGTTTATCATCTAGGAATGCTATTGTAGCAATGGTAGAAATTATAACCTTTACTAAATACTTACGTTACTAGTTATTCAGGTTTTTTGTGTGTGTGTGTTTTTTTTTCCTGGAAAAATGAAACAAGCAAAAATCCTGACTCTGCCTCTTCAGTTTATCAGAATACATATTTTACATGCATCAGAGCCATCCTGATGACTTCACTCTGAACGAGGCCTCAGAAAATCCTTTTCATCACTAGACCAGAAAGGAGCAACCTACAGCTCTGTCACCAGGGAAGATCTGACCAAAGCTCTAGTGCTCTTCTTTGCTACAAACAGCTGCACCGTAATAGAAGAAGTCTCATAGCTCATCTGGGAAATGAACTACCATTTGAGTCATTGTATTGCTCAGTTCTTCAGAAATATTATCACATTTTGCATACATGCACCACTTTGTTTAAAATATTAAAACCATTTGTTAGAGCTGAAAAATTCTAAGACTGTATAGTTTTACCCAATTTATAGAATTTCCTTCTTGCCAAAATTAAATTTTGAAAACACAGCCTTTCTATAAAGAAGGGGATAGGAATACTGCAATTTCAGTAAGGAGACTTTGAACATCCTAACAGTGTCTGAACTTGAACTTTCTTAATTCCAGTGAAAAGCAGAAGTCCTTCAAGCTTCTCCTTATGACCGTGATTTCAGGCAATTTTCCTGAGGATCATTCACAGCTCTTCAAGTCCTATTATTCTTAATAGGAATATGTTCTATTATCAACACCTTCCTCTTTGACAACTTTTTTATTGCAGGTTTGGCTTTCTATTCCAAATGCCTCAGAATATAACTATCTGCTGAAGTCATTTGATACCTTCCCATCTAAATAGGAAGGACTTTTATTAAGTAACTCTGCCAAGCTTCAAAATTCTTCTAATAGAACATTTAGCCACCTAAACTTTCTAAAATGTGCTTATGTCAAAAATCAAAAAGCTTTTCTGGTAACTATATTTCTCCTTTGCTTTTAAAGTTACTAAAATGTTGGTACCCTGCGTACAGTTCAATGCCCAAATGGATGTAAAACTACTGCAATAATAACACTGTAGATTTAGAAACATTTCAAATAAGCCCAGATTTTTTTCTTATTGAATACACAGACAATCAAGCTTTTTTCCCATATTCTTAAAGCCAGAACAAAAACAAAACAAAACAAAACAAAAAAAAGAAGAAAAAAACAGGATATTCTAATGCTCTTGGTCATCCAGAAGCAGAAAGAAAAGGAACAGATCTATGTAAAGAGATGAAACAGAAATATAAAAGCACCAGTTTCTTTTCCTCTTCCAAATCCTACATGCTATACCTTAGGCCAAGAGGTCTATAATCTTCACAATTTAGAACATGAGACACTGGTTTTAGCTGCACTATATAAATTATCTGAAAACTAGATCCAGGGATCTAAACAAACAGTTCTGGCCTCAGAAAAGTGTTAAAAGCTTCTTGTACATTTTTGAGGAGAGATACTCCTAAAATCTTCTATGGTGACATTAAACTAGTTGGACAACAATACTAGTTGGACAACACTACCTGTTTAATCCCATACATTTTTTTTTCCTCTTGAAAAAAATAATCTTAGGTTTGACTACTGTTTGTTTGACACAAGGAAAGGTCCCCAGGAGATTTATGGGGCTTTTTGTGAGTTTTTAGTTAAAGACCAGGGTAACAGTAGTTTTGCCAGCTCTTAGTCAGTTAGTGCCATTCCTTCAGATCCAACAAGCTGGTAGCTCTTCTGTCACGGGTATCATCTGATCATGTTCCTGTCATTGCATCATCAGAAAACAAACAAACAAACAAACAAAAAACAACCAAAAACCACAAAAGTAATTTCACAAATAAAAAAGTTTAAAAGAAAAACTGAAAAAGTAAGATTTTCCATTGCTTTTTTAAAAATCAATATACTTTTTTTTTTTTTTTTTCCCCTTTCACGTTGAAGTTTAAAGAAAGACAGGCTTAGAAGCTGTGGTAGATACTTAAAATTTAACTTCATTCTCGGTGCTCTTATCTGGGAGATGCTGTCCTGGCACTAAAACAGTCACTGACTAGAACCTCTAATCTCTCTGAAAGAAGAAGAACCTTCTGCTCTGTCTTCCAGAAGTTACTTTCAGTTCATGGGACATCCCTAATGGCTTCACAGAGCGATATGAAGGCTGTTCTCCTTTGTGCTATAGTCAAACCAGAAAAAAATATTAAAATGTATCTTCCTCTTTCACACACACATACACATGTGTTCATACTCATACACATATTTGTTAGTTGTTTATTTTATTCCTCATAGCAGCTGGAAAAAAAATGAAACTGAAAAAGAACCTAGCTGTGATAGAACCTTAGATGTTGCATGCAGAAGTGCTAAATGTATTGGGTCATGCACCATCCACAATTTCAGTAGACTTTGCTGTTTATCAGTTACATTAAGGAAGTTAGTTCTGTTGCTTCTGGCAATATTTGAAAGAATTCCTAAGCTACCAGATTAACAACAACTTCAGCAGCAACAGCATCCATGAAGCACAAATGGGCTGTAGCCAGTTTTGTGTTCTCTCTCTCTCACATGCACACTTTGCCCCAGGCTCTCCTCTCACTATTATTACAGACTTTGTAGACTTGATAGGACTCATGTGACTATACTTAGTATTTTCTTCAGTTTTTCCTCTGGCAGAAGCATGTGCTGTACCAGGGATAAGATTTGGTTTGGCTCCTTGGCTTTCAAAACTCAGCTCTCCACAGCCTCCGCCTGTGGCACTCAGAATATCCTCTTAATAGTACAGGATGGTGTTAGTAAAGAAGGCAAAGCTACCTATGGATCATTAAAAGGTGGCTTGCTGTAATCCCAAAGGAAGCAGAAGATGTCAATATCATCCATCTAAATGGCTCGTGTTTCTCACAACACAGCTGCCAAACAACTGGCTTAGGGGGAGGAAGATGAACTTCATGGCGCAAAAATATCTCATGGAACAGGCAGACTGTACTCCCTTAAGTGTTATCAGGGGAGAAAGACAGAAAGAGAGAAGGAAGGAGGAAAGGAAAGGAAAGGAAAGGAAAGGAAAGGGAAAGGGAAAGGGAAAGGGAAAGGGAAAGGGAAAGGGAAAGGGAAAGGGAAAGGGAAAGGGAAAGGGAAAGGGAAAGGGAAAGGGAAAGGGAAAGGGAAAGGGAAAGGGAAAGGGAAAGGGAAAGGGAAAGGGAAAGGGAAAGGGAAAGGGAAAGGGAAAGGGAAAGGGAAAGGGAAAGGGAAAGGGAAAGGGAAAGGGAAAGGGAAAGGGAAAGGGAAAGGGAAAGGGAAAGGGAAAGGGAAAGGGAAAGGGAAAGGGAAAGGGAAAGGGAAAGGGAAAGGGAAAGGGAAAGGGAAAGGGAAAGGGAAAGGGAAAGGGAAAGGGAAAGGGAAAGGGAAAGGGAAAGGGAAAGGGAGGGAAGGGAAGGGAAGGGAAGGGAAGGGAAGGGAAGGGAAGGGAAGGGAAGGGAAGGGAAGGGAAGGGAAGGGAAGGGAAGGGAAGGGAAGGGAAGGGAAGGGAAGGGAAGGGAAGGGAAGGGAAGGGAAGGGAAGGGAAGGGAAGGGAAGGGAAGGGAAGGGAAGGGAAGGGAAGGAAAGGAAAGGAAAGGAAAGGAAAGGAAAGGAAAGGAAAGGAAAGGAAAGGAAAGGAAAGGAAAGGAAAGGAAAGGAAAGGAAAGGAAAGGAAAGGAAAGGAAAGGAAAGGAAAGGAAAGGAAAGGAAAGGAAAGGAAAGGAAGGGAAAGGGAAGGAAAGGAAGGGAAAGGGAAGGGAAAGGGAAGGGAAAGGGAAGGGAAAGGGAAAGGGAAGGGAAAGGGAAGGGAAAGGGAAGGGAAAGGGAAGGGAAAGGGAAGGGAAAGGGAAGGGAAAGGGAAGGGAAAGGGAAGGGAAAGGGAAGGGAAAGGGAAGGGAAAGGGAAGGGAAAGGGAAGGGAAAGGGAAGGGAAAGGGAAGGGAAAGGGAAGGGAAAGGGAAGGGAAAGGGAAGGGAAAGGGAAGGGAAAGGGAAGGGAAAGGGAAGGGAAAGGGAAGGGAAAGGGAAGGGAAAGGGAAGGGAAAGGGAAGGGAAAGGGAAGGGAAGGGGAAGGGAAGGGGAAGGGAAGGGAAAGGGAAGGGAAAGGGAAGGAAAGGGAAGGAAAGGGAAGGAAAGGGAAGGAAAGGGAAGGAAAGGGAAGGAAAGGGAAGGAAAGGGAAGGAAAGGGAAGGAAAGGGAAGGAAAGGAAAGGAAAGGAAAGGAAAGGAAAGGAAAGGAAAGGAAAGGAAAGGAAAGGAAAGGAAAGGAAAGGAAAGGAAAGGAAAGGAAAGGAAAGGAAAGGAAAGGAAAGGAAAGGAAAGGAAAGGAAAGGAAAGGAAAGGAAAGGAAAGGAAAGGAAAGGAAAGGAAAGGAAAGGAAAGGAAAGGAAAGGAAAGGAAGAGATGAGGACCTGGAAACTCTTTGGAAATTAAACTTTCATGTAGTAATGGAATTGCTGGAAAATACTTCATCTTACTGCTGCCACATGACTGTTAAATAAGGAAGAGTAGGGCAACATCTTGCATTCCTCAAGTTTCACATAATAACTCATTAGATTTAGAAACAAGTAAACAAACTTCTCATCAGGGTTCAGATGAAAGACCTTACAATGAATAACACTGTGAACATGATATTGTTTGCAAGCTACCATAGTTAACTGTATAGATAACCACATCCATGCAACATTATCTTTGATTAATTAAAATGAAAAAAGAAGTCAGGTAGCAGCGTTCATGGTGGTGAAACTTCTATGTCTAAACTGTCATTTATATCAGTATATATATATATATGTATATATGCAAATCCTGATTATATCACCAACTCCCTGAAAGAATTTGTAAATATGTAGCAATATAATGTATCAACATTCCTAAATATTATTATTTTTATATATTTATATATAGTTTTTGGTTGTAAAGTTTTTGGTTGTAAAGAGAACATTTAAAACACAAATCATGCATATCTTAAATCCTCCACTAAAGTCATGAGGGTCATTTCTTGGTTTGCCATCCCTGCCAACAGCATGTAAAAAGCAGAAACCAGTACGAACAGGCCAGAATAATTCAGAAAGCATAGTTCACAGGTTATAGTAGGATCAACTATCAATCAACCCTTAGTTTCCATTACCAAAACTGATTTGAAGAAATAGTAGTCTACTTCCATTCTTCCTATCAGGGGAAATACCACAATGTAGGAACAAAGAGGTAGTGTTAGTATTTAGATAAAGTTGTTAGGGCCTCTATCATTTACCCTGTTGTGCTGCCTTGGCATGGAGTTCCTAACATGCTTAGAGGGACACTCATCCCATACATCCTTTCTGCATTTCTAAGAAGTATAGGGTGATGGCAACATTGTTAACCCCTACAGAAATCAAGGACACCAGGACACAATACAAAGTAATTGAATTGAACTATGACTTGAATTGAACTATGACTTTCATTACGCTAAATTCCAGCAGGAGGTGGATCCTGCAAACAACGATCAAGATTTTTAGTTGCATGACATGATCCTTCAGGAAATTGTTCATTGATGAGTTCACATATATCCAAACCCTCACATATATCCAAACCCTTTCTGCTGCATAAACCACGGATAAGAGAAATACTGCTTCTGAAGAGCATATCCATACAACTCTGTAGAATCCAATTTCTATTCCAGATCAAGTAGCTACTAATACTTTAATTTTTAGTTTGACTCAGTCATTTAACCAGTTTGGGGATTTTAACCACTTTCATTTCCCTCCTAGGAATGGAGTAAGGTTCTACATCATGTACATCTCACACACTGTGCTATGACCAGAAGCAAGGTCCTATTTTCTTCTACTTTGGGTTCTCATGCAGAGGATGAAACTGAAAGCTGGCCCATCTTTAACACTCAGCACATGGGGCTTGTGGGACTCTACTAGAAACAGCACTGCAAAGATGAATGTGTAAATCTCTCTTAATCCACAACTCATATAGGAGAGAATTGTTTAGGAGTTCTTTTGGTATCATTAGAAATTTTATAGATGCAACAAGAACAGAACTGGCAAGAGAATGCTTAGGGCATTAGAAAAGTGATTATTTTTGTTTACACCATTAAGATACAGAATTAATACACTAAAGAACTATATTATGTCGCTATCAGGAATGCTACAGGCAGCTTGGAATGAGGATTACTCTTTCACTCACAGAACCAATTTTGCTCTGAGTTGTAACAAAAGATAAATAAGTAAGTAAAGAAAATGTTCATAGATTTTTTTTTTTTTTAATACATTCATCTCAGTTGCAGTATTTCCTTTCATTAGAAGTCACTCATCCTCCTACTTTGACTTTTGAATAAATTAAGATTTTGAAATAAAAAGCTATCTCTAAATAAGAAAAAGAGAATAATTGGAAATATTTTCACTGAATATACCTGAATAAATTTCCTCATCACTGAAAATTTTCAACTTCCCTCTAATTATTAAATCTGTATTTTTGAAAAGTTTTATTCTCTTTAATCCAGTTTACTATCATATCTATGGAATAGCATTCAATTCATAATCCTATTGTGTACGTAAGTTTTTCAGCTCATGCTTTTCAACAATTGAGGTAAAACAGACAATGCTTAAATGTTGTAATAAAGAGATTTCACATTGAATGACAGCTATTCTCTTTATGAACCACGCACTAGAGAAAAAGCACTGAACTGATTATATTTCTTGTTTTAAATATTCATATGACAATGTTGAAGAGAGAAATGAATATCAGAATGAAAAAATTACAAGAAAAAAAATGACTACAAGAAATCTCTAGACATTTATCACAAGCCTAGAGGATACAAACCAATCAACTTCTAAAATTTGCTCTTTGATTGAGATGCCCAGTTAAAGTCTGCATTATTAATATATGACTCTGTTAAAAAGTCTATTAATCAAGCAGGGATGAATGATTAAGTGGATAAAGCACTAGCCTTTCACCTGACAGGCAACTTTCTCTAATCTCCTGAGAATTCAATTCATAAAAAAATGAATGCTTGGATATATATATATATATTAATTGTAAGCAATGGTTTCTCATTGTTTTTCTCTGTGCCTTCAAATGTTTTTCATCTGCATGTGCAACCATCTCTATTATTATACAATTTTTAATTTAATAGCTTGTCATCAGGTTGGGATATGATCAATAAAGTACGTGCTCGTCATATTTATCTACAACAGCATCATCTGTGGAGTACCCCACCTTTGTCATCCGAGTCTTCTTCAGGCCTTAGAGATATTAATGAAAAAGGTGCCAGCCCTTAAAACAAATCTGCACATGAGAATTCTTTTTTTAGAGTATTTTGGTGGGATCTTGCATGAGGTAACAGAACAGCTTGAATATAGACATGCTTAAGGTCTGAGGATTCTGAATATGCTACAGTAAACTCAGTCATGCACTGCTACTTTTCAGGGCACTGCAAACTGAAAGATTTCAGAGAACTGAATACTAAAATGGGTAAAGAATTAAATGCTTTGTTGTTTTCTTTAAATTAGATAACAGATAGAAGATATTTCAAATTCTACTAATATTATTCTTAAGAAACGATTAAGAAAAAATAAATAAACAAAAGAACACGCATCAAAAAAAAAGCCCACCATCACTGGATTCTTCTGTTTTCAGTACTTGTTTGCAATGAGTATAGAGATAGGAAGAAGTTTTTAAATTCTGGAGTCAAAAGCAAGTATGTTTTTGTGCGATCTATCATCGCATAGCATATTTTGTTGACTTTGCAGGGTGCAAAATTTGGTCTTCTTTCTCATTGTAGAGGGAAGAAGCATTTTTAGGGAGTTAGACACTTGTTTTCATAGCAAATTACCCATTAACATTATCTCTATCTGTCCTCTCACTGAGCACTAAATTTGTCATCATGTAATATCCGTCAAGTACTGTAAAATTTTTCTTGCATTTTTCTCATCCCATTGGAGAATTCTCTCTGAATGTAGAAATAACTGAGTATATCAACATGCAACAATTATGGGCTTAATGTAGAAATTACTTATTGAAACTCTTCTTTTGTACAATACCCATGATGAGATTCCATCAATCAGTGATCCTGCTATTTTGAAAGAGAGGAAATTATAAAGACTTTCTGTAATAAACACTCATGGCATTTGTTGGGTTTACCAGCTACAGTAACAAAGCAGTATAAATTGCCAAATAAATCTCATAACTCAAGCCTGCGTAGTATGTTTTGGTGGTTAGTAGGCATGCTTATCCTTTGATGACACTTAGTCTGTAGGACATTCAAAATCCTACTTCAATTATAAATTAAACTCATAAACAGTAGTGATTGTCATTTCTAAGTATAAATGATAATGAGTGACAAAATAATGTCTTCCATAATGTTTTGGTAAATATATTACCTCAACCAGTTTTCTAGATGATGATTGGAAGTGAATAAATGGTTTTATTGTTCATGAGGACTAAAAAGAAAAGACAATGTCTACCTCCTGCTATCTCCCTAGCTGAATGGATTCTGAAGGGAAAACAGCATTAAATATTTATTTGTGTTATTAAAATAAGCAATGGTGTTCCCTGGACACTCACAAAAAGAGCTGTTATATGACTGTTTTCTCTTTGCAAAACAAACTCTTACTAGTATGCCAAGAACCTTTTTGTTTGGTATGCTTTGGATGACATAATGCCTTCTAAAAGTAAAGTTTGAAACAAATGCTGTCATTTGGAAGTGGTACGATATTTCTAATGACAGAACTAGTACTGTTCTTTTCTCACTTTAGCATCAGAGCATTGTCTGTTCGTTATAGCATTAGAATGTTACATTTGCACAATCCATGACAAAGGTCGAGAAAGAAATTGTATTGATTTCTGATTCTGACCCTTTCAAAATATCCCAGAAATTCTATCATAGATTACAAGAAATTCCATTGTTAATTTATAAATTAAAGTATAATTCCTTCTCTTTAATTCATTTCAGAGAAGTACATTCAAGTGACCCTTCTCCCTGTAAATTGTTGTGGCTGAATAACAAACTTTCCCAAGTTTCTTCTGAGCAAAAGAAAGGACAAAGTCCACTTTACAGAAGAAGCTATTTAAAAAATGTTGAGCTATTTAAAAATAATGTAGTCATTCCTATTCTTAAATGCAACACAGCCTGAGAAGTGATCTGATGCCTATTTTTATTTAAACAGTATACTGGAAGTTTTGAAAGTTATAACTGCAAACACTACAAGGATAATGAACTTTTCTTAGTTACTGTCCCACAGAACTGACTTGATTGGAATTAGGTGGGCATGGGGAGCATCAAGCTTTGATATGAAACACTGCTGGAAGCTATCCAACTCACACTGCATCCTTAAAAAGTCTTTAGCATTTTGTGGGTTCATTTCTGTACAGGAAAAAATGAGGCACTAGATATGAAATCACTGATTCCCTTAGAGATATTCAGGTGAGATTCAGCACTGATTCCACTGAGTGTTGCTGTGAAACAATTTACTGCTGACACTGGATACATAGTGACAGATTTAGTTACTCATGCTAATGAAGGAGTAGCGCTTAGTTCTGTAAAGCCCTGTATGAAATTCTGCTACCTACAAACAGAGCTGCAAGAATGGACAGTAGGGTCAATAGGGCTCACTTCTACTATCAGAGAGCTGCCAGTTCAGTTAAAGACTAGATGTAAGTTATGAACTCTACTTCAAACCTGTTGTTATAGATAGACAAAAAGTACTTTTCTCAGTCTATCAGACACACTGGAGGACAGATTGATCTTTGAACTAGTTTACCTACTAGAAGATGCGATTCTTCTTCACCTATCAACTCACATCACTATACAATCAAAAGGGAGCATACCTGCTTTAGATACTGAAAGAAGTCTGTCAGAAAAAGAAAGACATTTTGAAATAAGAAACAAAAATACCCTTGATACTTTAGAAAAAGAATGAATTAGGACAAATTTCTTTTTACAGACACTGGCCTGGGGATACACTGAATGGAACTCTATGTTATGGCTACCTAGAAAGTTATTTGCTTATTCTGTTGGTTTATGAGAGACATTTCTTGATAAATGAGTGAGTAGGTAAATCTTTTGTAGGAGAGTGCACACAGTATTTAGGATTCACAAATGCCAAGAGAGGCTAAAAGACAAAATCCTGTATTCTTTAACCATCAGAAGTTCTGAGTGTATTTGTAAGCCTCTAAATAATCTTGAAAGGTCAATGGACTTGGATTTTTTTTTAGTCTGAATGCAATATAAATCCCAGGCAGTAAATTTGTCTGCTTCTTGCCTACTACCACTTGTTTAAAAAATGGTAGAACCACAAACATGAACAATAGAAATAATGATCATATTTTAATAAGTGAAAGCTAGTTATTTATTAAGGTTTTTTTTTTTTTTTTTTTTTTTTTTTTTTTTTTTTTTAAATACCAGAAAAGTGTGCAACTATAACTACAAACTAATTCCAGAAACTGCAAATTAGAGATTACAGGAAAAGCTCAGGATCCAAACCTTAAGTACCACAACAGAGAAGAAATTCCCAGTTATAATTTGATCTTCTTTTGCAATTAAATTTGGAGATTTTCAAGACTACTATTATGTCATTTGTACTACTCTCACTAAGTATCATGTCTGAATATGGAGAGTCAGTGAGGTCTGTAATGCTACAAATAAATTAAGCAAGAAATTAAACTGAATTTAATTAGCTATCCTCCATGCCTTAAGGATAAATCTGAAAATTTTGCACTCAATGTTATGAAAATTGATCATACTTGTGACAATATGACTTTTAATATATTTACTAAGATATTTTATAGTCTTTTCACTAGAGTTATAAGAGTTATTTCACTGCAAGTCTTAATACTGAAACTAGATCACACAAAAATTATTTCCAAAAATGTAGAGCAGGATAGCAGTTAGAATGTCAGATCTAACTGAGAGTACAAAAGCGCGCAAGATATTTTTGAAGGGTTGAAATTCCTGTTCCATAAGTACAATGGAAATCTTAAATAACCAAAGTAATGAGGAGGATTTCCATTTTTGTTTGTTTGTTTGTTTATTTTGTTTAATCAGGTAAAATGGAATACTTTGGGCAGCACAGCTGTATTTTGCATCATTCAAGATCTGGGTCTTATCCTGGTCCCCAGAATTATACAAAGTCCCAAAGTCCCACTTGCTTTTTACACTGGCATCCTGTCCAGACATCAGGCATCTCTGGCATTCTGTAGAAAGGTCTTATGCTCTAGAATCTACTTTTCTGCTCAAAAAATACAAGCCTGTATTCTTCATTTCTATAGGGACGTTCCTCCTACAATAAGAGGGATGAAAAAAAAAAAAATTAAAAAAAGAGCCAGGTTATCAAGAGCTTCATGAAATATCTCATGGCATTTGAGTTTGCCTGTTTTCTTGACTGTGGGAAATCACCATTCTTTTTCTCTTCTTTTCCTCACCACTTAACCTAGGCATCCCCAGTTGTATTGGAACTACTGATCTGACCAATACTTTTTCTGATGAATTTGGTGCACTGTCATAGCTGAAAGGAACCTATCATCTGAGACAATTTGGTAGCCAGCTGCAACTTAGATTTCATTTCAAACAATTTTGTTATTTTTTAAGAAACTTTTATGTTGGTGTTCTAATTTCCTGGTCAGACACTGAAAAACTATGAGCTCTACCTCTTAATTCCAAATTATTTTAACTGAATTCTAAGTAAACGTTTGAGTTAACTTTTACGTGTTTGATAATTCTACACATTCTGCTGATCTTTCGCTCTTCTACTATTCAAGCTAGCTTTAACATGCCTCTTATTTTAGGTCTACTTGAACTTTGTGATATGTACAACTATTATTCTTAAATTCTGATCTTCATGTTGCTCTGTAAATCTTTTATCTGTTGAGGACTGAATATCCTTATTTCCTGCACATATTTATGTACTTCTAGTTGTTTCAGTTAGATTCTAACAACAAAGTACTCACATTGCAAAGGAAGTTTGATATGAATACTGCTAGAAATATTATGGGATGCTGTATATAGTCACATGCCTGGTTTCTATCTAGTTATATTGGAAGGAATGAATAAAAATCATATCTGATGCTTCTCTGTCAGGACAGAAGCCTGAAGACCGTATGGTAAAAAATATGTGTCATTTGCAGTAGAGTGTTTGTCCTCACTCTGAGCGCTGGTCTGATAAGGCAGGCTTAAATAATCACTTCCCCTTGTCTACTTTTAATTAAAGTGGCAGTAAGTAAACACTGACTAGAAATCGATCAGAATCAATGGCCTCATGGCAAAGTAGCAGAGAAAAATCTAATGCATCAGTAGAGATCCGGGAAAGAATCAGCTTTCAGGCTGTTGCATGGCTTGTTCTGGGACTGTAAGAATTAAAAGCCTGCAGTACTAACCAAAACAGGAAAAAGATCCTGACTCAGTTCATGAAGGAGAAAAAGGGCCTGCCTTTTACCTTAGTAGCTTTTCAAGACAAGGAAGGATAATGGAAAATATTTTAATATTTACAGTCTGACTTGCAGCTTTACAGCCACTGGAGCAAGGCTATAGACTTGTTCACAGTATATATTTCAGCTAAAGAGAGGAAGTGTACACCAGCATAAATTCACCCGTCTTGCTGCCCAGTCATTTTAAAATATTTCCCCCTGGTTTCTGTCTGCACAACTCTGAGCTCGTGGATTCCTTTTATGTAGTGAGTACTCAACAACCATCAGGCAATTAATAAAGGCACTCTCAACAGCGTTGTGTCTCATATTCCTACCTTTGCTGCTGAAATAAGCCCGGCCCCAGAAAATATGAGGTGATTAGGTTGAGGAGTTTGGTCAAGTTCAATTCTGCCTCCTCAATCTCCTAATTTTCTGCAGTTTCAGGACTACTCTCCTGCTGGAGCATTACCCAAACATTTATTTCCATCTTTCTCTGTCAAGAAATGAAGCAGCCTAGAATATCATGTTTGCCTTAAAGATAATTGAAGGTATATTAAAAGTCTAGTGATTGGATTTTACTTCTTTCGAGATACTTTTTTTTCTCCTAAAAATAGTTGGATTTTAATTTTATTTTTAATGCTTGTAATGCTAAGGAAATTACACTTCCTAGTAACTAGTTTGTAATTTGTGATCATGCATGATTCTGATAGTGAAGGAATTTCATTACAGGTACGGTAAAAAAGAGGAGAATGCGTGTACATTTGCATGTCCATGTTCAGGTAAATAAATAGTAAACCTCATTGATAACAGAGGCCATTATAATTTGAATAAGATTATATTCTCTCTAGGAGAGATAAAGGGTAATGAAAGACAATTCAAAGCTAGTTTGTTATTACTTCATCAAATACCTCAGCCTCAAGCTGATAAAATTCCCTTGTATAGCTCCCAAGAGACATTAACTGCAATGATGCTGCCAACCATTTGTAGTGATCTCTAAAAACATTAATATCACTATTTAAATGAGTTTGTGATGTAGTATAACAGAGGGTAAAGCTAGAGGTGAAACTGCTACATAAGCTTTCATAAAATGACTACAAGTGTGTTACTGGGCATGACAAAACGAATTATTTTCACAACCGACAGGTGCTCCAAAGAGACTTTAACAGAAATTAGTAGAAGGCAAGTCAGAAAACGTTTCTCAAAGTAACTTTCACTGTCCTCACCATACTACTCACAGCCAGAACTTTTCATTTCTTTTCAATCAAGTAAGGGATGTCAGACTCTGACCTCTTAGGGAGTTGGACTAGAATTCATTCTCTCATTTTCTTGGTATTTTGTAGTTATTGTAAGAATATTTTCTTTGGTGGTCCAAAGCTTATGATAATTTGAGCAAGCATTCCCATGATTTTCCTAGCACCGTGCATGATGCAAAATTTTGCACAGTTGATATCTGACCCTTATTTATTGCAGCAGCTCTCTGCTCAAAGACGGAGACTATGGCAAGGGGCTTGTGACATTCAGAGTATACACAACAGCAGAACTCTGCTGCAGTTTTTCAGGACTTCAGAGAGAGATGTGTTTACATTCATATTACAGACTCACACATTTTTGACTGTGTAAATCCCTCCCCTAGAAACAGGCAGTTCCCTATGATTTAGGAAGTTGTTAGCACTGTTGGCTTGCAAAATTATTTGTAAATCTGAGAAGTAGTTCACCCACGTTTCCCAAACCAAGTAAGAGAAGGGGAAAATAAGGCATGTAAGGCAGCAGTTTGTCTTATTTTTAAAAGAAAAGTCTGCATACTTTATAAAAAGTATCCACACTTGACAACAGAGTTATGTTGAAATCTTTTGTTGTAATCTTGTTAACTGAGGCATTCTCATGGGGTATTATTCATTACCATTTGGAAAGAAGAGGCACAAAAGCAAAATGTAGTATTGTCAGTGTGTCACTTGACAGGTTGTGAGGGAATTTTACATTCTTTGGTACAAATTGAGTCTCTTCCCTTCCAGGAATCTCTGGAAAACCAAAGTAATTTCCTTAAAATTTAGAATAGGCTGGGCTGAAAGATGGCCTGAGGGATGCACACCTTTTCTTTAACTATTTTTATTTTTTTTTCTTAGGATAGGTTTCTGAAGCTTGTTTTGGGGGGATAAGCCTGTTGTACAGCAAACAAGGATTGCTCTGCTCCAATATAGTGAATTAATAAAATAATTGCCCCTCCATGAAGATTCATACTGTGACTGCTGTTCAGGATTTAGCCACTGGCCATAAACTGCAGTTACAAAAGCCATGGATATCTAAGTTAAAATCTGAATATTTTGACTGAATTTTTGTATAAGACTTCAGGTTTCCTTTAGAAAAAAAAAAAAAAAGAAAGAAAGAAAGAAGCAAGAAAAGAAATCCACAAAAACTATGAGGGAACAAAGAAGTAAAGAAGCTAAATAAAACTTTTACTATTTTAAAATAAATGAAGAAGCTATTTACAAAGCTCACTGCAATATTTTCTGAGGATGATCTAATAAATTCTTATGTAACTCTCATTGTCCAGTTTACTACATAGTTTTCCTCTTTTTTTTTTTTTTTTATTACAATGCCTGAAACATAGTGGACACAAATATTAGAAAACATCACTGAGTTTTATTCATAGCCCAGATAAGGCAGTTTCTCTCTTCTTCTTCCCATCTATAAGAGCCTATCAGTAACATAATTCATACAATGTCTAAATTGCCTTAAAATTACTAGTGGAATCAAGAGGCTTTCACCAGAAAAACATCAAGGAGAATGTGGATAAATATTAACATGATTATTCATTTTTCATATTAACACAATAGGTTGTTTTCCTCACATGAAGATACACAACAAATATTTAGGACTATTTTGTTGGTTTGATTTTTAGTATTCATTTTATGGACTTTTTTGGAGTAACAGATAATACTGTCTTTTTTCTTTTTTTTTTTTTTTTAACCTCCATAACCAGGTTTTTTATTCTCTTACATGCCAGAAAAGATTCTTATTCTCAAGATATATATAGTCTCTTCCTCATATTCAGAATTAACAGTCACTTTAAAAGATCTGGTTGTAGTGAAATGAAATTTTTTCACTTCTTATCTGTTCTGTGTTTGTCCTTCTGCAGCTACCGAGTGTCTCAGGATGTTTCATGCTACACAGTAAGTGCTGTATGATTTTGCATTAAACCTGCTTTTAGCTCAGAGCTTACAAAATAGTGAAAATGAGAATGATGTTACAGAAAATGGCTGGCAGAAATAAACAGATTTCTCCGAAGTTGTGATTTCTTAGAGATGTCATGCATACACTTAATGTTATTGTTTATGTACTTCTTTTCTTTCACTTTAAATTCAAAAGCAACTGTAAGAAATACTGGACTACTAACATTGATGTCCAGCTCTTCAAGGACTAGTCTTTTATTCTACATTATCCATACAAGCTCACTCAAGTGCATACTTGGCAAGATTGCTTCTTCAGGGACTGGAATATATCCTCCAAGATGTGCCGCATCAGGTCTCTCTCATAATGACCATCCTTTTGCAGCAGGGAAATTATGCTCATCCTGCATTTCCTTTGCTTCCAGACGGCACAGATGAGAAGTGACTGTTCTTCAATTCGGTATATTTAAGAATATTGTCCTGACCCACTTAAGGAATCATCGTGCTCCATGAATCAAAAGGAGAAATAGAGAGGACAAGACTCCAGATTCTGTGAGACCAAGCTGAATTTCATCCTTTACGAGTACCTCAAAGTGCATTATATGGACAAGACGCATCTCTTCTACAGGAAGTTTATCAGTTCTCTAATATTTACACTAAGTTGGCTTAAAATTTATGTTATAACCATTAGCAAAAAACATCATTTCCTGGCAGGACATAACAGGAAGCCGTAGCCATGCACAGTTCTGTCCTCAGGGGTAATCGGTAAAATATTTCCATTCATCTCAGTGACAGCAGAACTGGACATATTTAATATCAAAAGACAGAGGGGAGGAATTCACAAAAATATTTACAATAGAAATGTCTTTGTAAAGATTAGACCAGCAGACCAAGATTAAAGGGTTTCAATTTCAGCCATCTAGGCACATCTAGAAATTTATCAGCATGACAAATCACAGTTTCTAATTTTAATGTCATAAACAATTTTTATATTTTCTTCAGACTATGTAGAAATATTCTTCTTTGGCATCAAAGTCAACTTGCAAGGTAAATCACCTTCCCATGACAAGATTCTAGTGAGCCTATGGTGAAACATGCAATCTACATTTAATTTATTTAGAAGCTGTTGTTTCAGCAATACACTTTAGGAAATTATGGTGGGATGCAGATGGAGTGAGAAATGCAAGGTTTTTGTTCATTTGTTTGTTTTTTTTCCCAGCAGAGGGCCTTATCCTTGCATCTGGGCTCAACATAAATAAAAGCATATGGGTGGCTCAGCAACTGGATAAATAGCAAGGCTCATATCTCACCCAAACTGCTCCTTAGTGCCTCGGGACAGTCCTTAGGAGCCCCTCATCCCTCAGCTGAGGTCCATTCCCTCTACTTGTTTGTATTCTCTTTGTCCTCCTTCCCAGGAGAGAAAGGAGGTACTGCAGCTTCCTGCTTCAGGCCATTTGTGGGATGAAGATAGCAGCCTAGCCATCCCTGTAACCTGTTTGGACCCTCTAGGGATGAACCTCCTGTGTAAATAAAGGGCACTTATTCCAGTTCTGCTTTAAAATAAAATAATTGAATGTGGTAACTGCATATGAAAAGGTTATTTTGACATCCAAGAGTAGAAGTAGCTTTGTAAATCCCAGAATTTTAGAGAGGTTTTAGAGAGGCATCCAAGTTTCAGAAAAAGGAACTTGAATTTCAGTGTATTCCTTCATCATCCCTTTTCACAGGTGCAGCCAAACAGCCACAATTCAGGTGCTACCAAAAGCCTTCTTTAGCAAGAATAATAATATAATAACCCAGCTGCTACCTCTGTGGCCCATTCCTAAAATTTAACTCCTGCAGATGCTGTCACATCTGTTGATCTCAATTGACAACGTCACATCAGTCTGCTGTTTTCAGCAGGATTGGTAATGAAAACTGCAAGAAATGCTGAATTTAATCTCTACCTGCTCACAGGGATTTTACATTCAGAGAAGGATTTGAATGTATAGATGTTTATGACATCCCTGAACCTCTTGATAGGAACTAGGGAAGCAAACTCCTCCCCACTATAAGGTCTGAGCAAGTCAGTTACTACCTCATTAGACTGAATAAGTACAAGTCTATTGAGCTGGATGGCATGCAATCCACGGTCCTAAGGGAGCTTGCTGATATGGTCGCCAAGCTACTCTCCATCATATTTGAAAAGTCATGGCTGTCAGTTTGTTGTTTCTTGGAAGCAGTGAAATTGCTTCCTTGAGAACAGTCTTGCTGAGAAGGACTTAAGGGTCCTGGAAGATGAAAAACTTAACATGAGCTAGCATTATGGTATCCTGGGCTGCATCAGAAGAGGGATGGCCAGCAGGGAGAGCAAGGTGATTTTCTCTCTCTGCTCCCATGAGGCTCCTTCTGGAGTATTGTATCTACGTCTGGAGTGCCCAACACAGGAATGATGTGGACCTTTTGGAGAGGGTTCAGAGGAAAGCCACAAAGATGACCAGGGGCTGGAGTACCCCTGATATGAGGGCAGGCTGAGGGAGCTGGGCTTGTTCAGTATGGAAAAGAGAAGACTGTGGGGAGAGCTTATTATTGCCTTCCAGTATTTACAGGGAGATTATAAACAGTAGGGAAATCAACTTTTTACATGGGTAGATAATGACAGGACAAGGAAAATAGTTTTAAACTAAAGGAGGGAAGATTTAGCTGAGGAAGTGTGGGATAGATGAATGGACAGTGAGGTGGGTTGAGAACTGGCTGACTGGCAGAGCACAGAGGGTTGTCATTGGCGGTGCAGAGTCTGGTTGGAGACCTGTAACCAGCGGTGTTCCCCAGGGGTCAGTGTTGGGTCCGGTCCTGTTCAACATCTTCATCAATGACCTTGATGAGGGGATAGTGGCCACCCTCAGCAAGTTTGCTGATGATACGAAGTTGGGAGGATTGGCTGACACGCCCGAAGGCTGTGCTGCCATTCAGCGAGACCTAGACAGGCTGGAGAGCTGGGCAGTAAGAAACCAGATGAGGTTTAACAAAAGCAAGTGTAGAGTCTTGCACCTAGGGAGGAATAATTGCATGCACCGGTACAGGTTGGGGGATGACCTGCTGGAGAGCAGCTCTGCAGAGAGGGACCTGGGTGTCCTGGTGGACGACAGGTTGGCCATGAGCCAGCAGTGTGCCCTTGTGGCCAAAAAGGCCAATGGCATTCTGGGGTGCATTAAAAAGAGCGTGACCAGCAGGTCAAGGGAGGTGATCCTCCCCCTCTACTCTGCCCTGGTAAGGCCTCATCTGGAGTACTGTGTCCAGTTCTGGGCTCCTCAGTACAAAAAAGACAGGGATCTCTTGGAAAGAGTCCAGCAGAGAGCCACGAAGATGGTGAAGAGCCTGGAGCATCTCCCCTATGAAGAAAGGCTAAGTGATCTGGGTCTGTTTAGCCTTGAGAAGAGAAGACTGAGAGGGGACCTGATCCAGGTCTATAAATATCTAAGGTGTGGGGGGCAAAGTGGCGAGGCCAGACTCTTTTCAGCAGTATGTGGAGACAGGACAAGGGGAAATGGCCAGAAGCTGGAGCATAGGAAGTTCCGCACCAACGTGCGCAAGAACTTCTTTACGGTGAGGGTGACGGAGCACTGGAACAGGCTGCCCAGGGAGGTTGTGGAGTCTCCTTCTCTGGAGATGTTCAAGACCCGCCTGGATGCCTACCTGTGCGACCTGGTGTAGGGATCCTGCTTTGGCAGGGGGGTTGGACTCGATGATCTCTGGAGGTCCCTTCCAACCCCTACGATTCTGTGATTCTGTGAGGGAAGATTTAGATTAGATGACAGGGGGAAGCTTTCCACTGAGAGAGTGGTGAGGAGCTGGAACAGGTTACCTGAGAGGTTGTGGATGCCCTGTTCCTAGAGGTATTCAAAGCCAGGTTGGATGGGGCCCTGGGAAATCTGATCTAGTACTGGATCTAGCAAGCTGGTAACCCCATCTGTGGCAGAGGGTTTGGAACCTGATGAATCTTGAGGTCCCTTTCAATCTAAGTCATTCTATATCAGCACAGATTCATACATCCTCCAGAGCTGCAGTGAATTACATTCGTGCTGTTCAGATATTTTTTCCTGTTCAGCTTTTTTTCCCATTGATTCACAAAGCTTGGCTGTAGAATAAAAAAAATTTGACTGAGATTAAGATCTAGCACCCCACATTCACCTTTGCAGCCTTCATGGGGTATATTATTATGTATTATTTATAATGTAGAAAACACTTTTTTTTCATGCCCCCCAAAAAAGTGCTTTGCATTTTTCTTTAGAAGAGTTTGTTCCCTGAGGAATAGGTTGGGTGAAGATTTTCCAGTCATGTCCCAGACCTTCTTAAAATCACAGCAAATATAATCAGTTTTTGAAATGCCCTTTATACCTGTCAAACTAAATAAGATTACAGATTTGTCTGCTCACAAAAGTGTGATGTCATATAGTCCCCATTTGCTGCAGTTCAAGTCATTATCTATCTTGTCTGACAGTGCAGCATGCATGATCTGCAAGATCAATGTTGGGTTTGTTAAAGGAGAAAAACCAAATATGATGGTTCCTGAATTCTCAAATGAAAAAGCAGAAGCCAAGATGCCATAAAATATGGCTGCTTCTGTATAAGTTAAATAGAGAGATCATTTCCTAAACAGTAAGAGGCAACCAATTCAAGGCAGATACCAGAAAGCACAAGGGAAGAGGAGAGCACTGAGTGAACTGAGCTATATGCTTCTTCATTTGCAGGCTGTTAAGAAAGATCAAAGCAGTGAGTGTGAGAGAACAGAGCATTACATTTTTGCACAGATAACCGGAGCTGCCCTTAACTGATTTGTCCAAGCAAGCATCCCTGGAGCACTGTGCTTTACAGAGAACTCACATTTCCTTCCATGCCACTCTGGCACCAGTTACACCTAGCTTCAGGAGACAACTGACCAGTAGAGAGCATTCCTGACAGCCATGATCTGCAAGACTACAACCTGGCTTAAGGAAGAGAATTGCATAGACAAGATTCCAAAGCTGAGAGACTAAAGCGCTTTTAGCCAGGAGCTCTAAGTAGCAAAATAATGTTTTCCATGCACAGAAGAAATTATATGGGCTTGTAACAATTTGTTTTCACAAGAACAGCTCTCTCCAAACCAGGCCTGAACTGAAACCTCAGACTGAAATTCATGAAGTTGTAAGGAAACTTGTGTTTGAACCCAGCTTTCAAACTTGCTCGTTGTGCAGGACCACACTCCACCCTCTAAAATCAATCATTTTCAACTGTTTCTGATCATGATTTCTGCTATTCCCAGATCAAAATTCCTCTTCTCTTCCCCTGAAACAACAGTGGTGTTCTACTACCTGACCAGGTTTCAGACAAATAGTAAAAGGACAATGTTTCTGTAAGGGATTTTTGTTGGTTGGGGTTCTTTTGTTTGGTTGGCCAGTGTGATGCTTGTAAGATAGTGGATGTTCCTACTTTGGAAGCAGAGCAAAGTTAGGCTGAGAGTGTAAGAGGGAAAATTCCTGATCCTTAACAGGAATGAGTACCCACAGAAATACCCCTTCATATCCCTCTTTCTTAATGTCCTTCAGATGTTCTCAGCCAATCATTCTGAGAAAGGACAATTTTATGAATACCACATGCGTTTAATTGTGAAAGTCAAAGGAGTATTGATAGATGACAAAATGAAAGAGTAGAAAAAACATTGATACGGGCAAAAAGCCCCTCTATGATCAATAATAAACTGTGGTAAAATTAATGACAGTTATAGATAAAGCCTCAGATTGTCCATGTTTACAATCAAAATTACTTCTAAATTACAAGCTCAATATAGGCACAGATTGTCAGGGAATTAAATACAACTCATATTTTCAGTTGTTAAAATAGATTTATTCTCTCTGGATAAATTCCAAAACAAAAACCCATTCTTTCTTTCAAAGTCTTTCTCTCCCGCATTCTGACTGTGTTTGAAATAAGCATCTTCATGAACTGCAATATAGAGCAATCTATTAGCATAGGTTTACAGCAAACAAGAATAGACAGTCTAAATCTGTTGTCCAAAAGCCTAACAAAGCCCAGGTTTGTAATGTATGTTTGTTATATCAGCTTTGGGGCAGAGTTCTGTTTCTGATACTGATTAACAGAGCTCTAAATAAACGTGTCCTATTTTGCACTAGTATGCCATTCACGGAAAGCAGAGCATTCCTGAACAAGCTTGATTCATCTGTATCTACAAATAACACTTTATGAGTGTTCAGATACACTTGACTGGACAGAAGGGAATCTCTTAATTCCTGGTATTCAGCATGGACTTGGCTATTTTACAGTGCATTAACCATACAAAATGTTTTATTTATTTTGCTGTCAAAAAAAAGAAAAAAAAGAAAAAAAAAGTCTGGCCTGACAACTTTATTTCAACTTCACTTCAAACTGGCTTCACTCTTGCCATACTTCCTGACAGTATTAATCTCACAAGCTGCATATACCATAACATACTTCTGGCTGTTAAACTCTGTAGTGCAATTCCAATTTTCTTCCTATACTTGCATGAAGATATACTTGAAAACCCACAAACTGTAAGCCCTCCTTCCATATTCATTAGTGAAATCATATACCAGGTAACACTGTTTACACAAGTTCTATCTTTTGTGCTAATAAAGATTTAAATATAAAGATAGATGCACACTCATTGTTAAATTATCACTGTCACAGATTTGATAAACTCCACATCTGATAGATATCTCATTGTTTTTTACTTTGAAGGCAGAAGGGAAGCAAAGAAAGAACACTTTTAATATTAAGATTCAGCATTTTCTTTGTGCTTGAATATTTAGTAGTTAACTTCAGGAACTGATGATCTTATGTTCTAGCCCTATAAATGGGGCAATGTGAGGAATCACAGAAAGTAGAGCAAGAAAACTATCAGGAAGCCTCACTTCTGAATGAAATAACACATGCAGAGTTTCTGAACAAAGATGTCCTTCAAACAAACTTGATATTTTTACTTCTAGCATCTCTGCCAAAAATGATTATGACAGCAGAAATTTCAAACCTATCACATAAAAATCTTTTTTTTGCTGTCCCAGTTGCCATTATTAGTTTAAGGGTAAAATTTTGAAAGGACCCAAAGGGAAAATCAGAATTATTTTATCATCTAACAACACACATTGTTGCTTTTCAGTCACATTAAAGATGATAAGGGTACACAGCATTGACTTTGGTGAGATTATGATCAGGCTTCACTGAAAACAATGGTGTACCTATGTGCAAAAGCCATAGGCACTCAATTGATTTGGCACCTACATTCTTTCTAAGATCAAGATGTTACTTCTCTTCAAATCCAGCACTTATTATTTTCCACTGATTATCTTCATAACAGAGTCAGAAGCAAACGTCACTTCAGGTGTTCCTCTTAATAAAAGATCAGATGACTTTGCTCTTACAACATGTTTGAATGACCCCCTTAGATGACTGTGTCAGGGAGGAGGTCACAGTAACAAACAGTACTAGAAGAGGAAAAGATGGAGGAAGAATAGTGTTGTTATTAAAGGAGTACCCTTCTTCTACATACATTTTTCTTTTCTGTATACTTTGCCACATCTAGTTTCAAAAGAGAAATTAGCCTGCAATTTAAAAGCACACAAAACATGTTCAGAGTATTAGAAAAAGGAAAAATGTAACTTCCTTTAACTGGAGTGACTCCAAAATGTACTCATGTTGGGGGTGGTGGTGAACTGTTCATTAACAATTTTGTCAGGTGCACATATATTAGAATAGGTGTTCTACTGATGTAAACACTTAAGTCAATGAAGCAATGAAGTTTCATGTTCATGAAATAAATAAAGCTATAATTAATGAAAGTTCAAATTCAAATGTGCAAATGCAAGAGATTACTTTAAAAAAATTAAAAAGGTCTGGCAAAATGTAAGCCATCCCTAACTCCATGATCAACAGGATTGCGTTAAGTCACTCAGTCATGCTAATTCATCCAGTTTTATTACTAGCTCTTCATTAACACTCATACTCTGTATAATTATGTAAATATCCATGAAGAAAAAAATATCCATTTCAAACCTGTTTTTCAGTTCTGGAAAAAAAGGTAGCAACATACGTTTTTTAGATGCCAAAAGATAGCACCTAAATGCCGAAATATACCACCACTAACAGCATTCATTAACTTAAACCAACAGCCTCCTAGCATCAGAATGGCCCAGACTTTTTGTATGCCTGAATTTTTGCCATAATGCTGAATTTTGCCCAGCCCTGATGAGGGATGTTGCTAATTTGCTAAAATTCCTTACAGCCTTAAGCATTCTATAACATCTTATTTCTTAGGAGATGCTCTGCTCTTCAGTATTTAAAGCTACTGTTACCTGAAATGCATTGGCTTTCTGATTGTAAATACAGGCATGTTTGGGATGCACAAACAAATAATGAAAGAGAAGTAGTGGAGTGAGCTTACTCTAGGGAAAAGGGAAGAGGCTGTGTGAATGGGTGCTCCAGTGCAAGGCCACAGACCTTACACTATCAAACAGTCAATAATTGACCCCCTCTATGCATGAGGTATCTCTTTCAGAGGTCAAGAGGTAATGCATGATTTAAAGGAAAAGATTGTTCCTCTTCATACTTGATGTGAGTGTACTTGATGTGAGAAACAGTCAAATCAGAGATGTTTCAGTACCAGCTCTGCATCAAAACCTCAAATCTGCAGACATCTGCAGTACTTAGGTCAGAAGGCAACACAAAGACCAAAAGACAGAAGCAGGAAACACCACAGACATTCGTGAATCCAGACCAGGGTACATCCAAATACAGGATGCCAGGTCAAAGGTAAGCATATATCTAATTTCTGAATAGACAGAGCAAAGGGAGAAATGAAGATCATTCACTGCCAACTGGTTATTTCTACAGCAACTAGTCATATGCCTTACAAGAAACTCTAGCCTTCTACAATCTTCTTTGAGTTCACGAGAGATCAGAAATCACAAATGGGAAGGGAATAAATTGTGTACATGCAGCTCATCTTCAATGCAACATCATCCTTGACATCGAAAGGTGCTCCCTTAGTTGCTGTGTTAAAGCAATGATCCTGCAAATGCAGTCTCTCTTCTGTTTGTCTTTTGGGACTGGTTGTGTTCATTACTCAGTGCATTAAAAGCTTCAGTTCAGCAACAGTGGAGCAATAACAGACAAAGCATCGTAAAATCTCAGAATGGCTTGAGCTGGAAGAGACCTTAAAGCCCATCTAGTTCCAACCCTCTGCCGTGGGTAGCATTGTCACCTACTAGATCAGGCTTCCTGGGTCCCATCCAACCTGGCCTTGAGTGCCTACAGGGATGGGGCATCCACAGCTTTCATAGGAAACCCATTCCAGCACCTCACAACCCACTGCGTAGAGAATTTCCTCTTAATATCTGATCTAAATCTCCTCTCTTTTAGTTTAAAATCATTCTCCCTTGTCTTATCACTACCAGGCAATGTAAAAAGTTAGCATCCCTCCTGTTTGTAAGCTTCTTTCAAGTACTGGAAGGCTGCAGTGAGGTCTCACTGTGTCTCAGCGAAGCATTTTCTTCTCCAGAGTGAACAAACTCAGTTCCCAGAGTCTTTCTTCATAGCAGAGGTGCTTCAACACTCTTAAAGTCTAAATCATTCTGGTCAGCACGAAGTCCAAGACTAAAGATTGATTTCATGTTTTTCCTTTCCTATACAAAAATACAGGAAAGCTTAACACTGTAACATTACACAACTAACCGTACTGCTCACTACATAGCTGTAGAATCAAGTTTGACTTCATTTCTAAGGAAGGTTCAGGTGGGAAATTTTCTTCTATAGTAAGAAATGACTACAGTCTTGGCCACAGCAAACGAAGAAATGAGTCTTTCTGCTGTGTAATGGCAGTGTCAGGTGGGGTAAAATTTCTTTCAAGATTTGTTTTTATATTTCAGTTGGAGTAATAGATGTGACAGCATGAAGTAAGCCATGTGACAAGCACTGTCAGTGACTAGACTAGGAGGCATTAGCTAAATGAAAAAAATCCCATGAATCCCTCTTGAGTCTGCATCCACTTTTGTACAGAGCCACCTGGACACCAAATAGCCAAGTATTATGCGGTAGATATTTGAAGTTATTTGTCTCTTGAAATTGACATATTATTAAATGAAAAATGTATTAGCTTAGTAAATCATTAAGTAAAGGAGCTGGATCTACTTAGGTCATTCAATTTCAGCCTCTTAGGACACCATCATGCATAAAACACACACTCAGACTGTATTTTTTACCCTAAGGAGAAGGACCAGTGCACAGCAATAAATTCAAAAATAAGTGAACATATTATTATAAAGACAAGCTTAACATGAAATACTATGTCTCTGGGCACGTGCATGCATATAATTCACCATGATCTCACTCCTCACAAAAAACAAACTGTTTAATTCTGATTTTTAAAGAGCAAAATCATTTGCTATATTGAAACAGCCCATTCATCACATAAAGCATTTGATTCTGTCACCTCAAGTACTTGTTAAATCACTTCCAGCTGCTACAATCAAGGGCTAGGTACTTCCAAGGTCTGGCACTTTCTGAGCTCTATTACACCTCTAAGTATGATTCTTCAATCCAATTCTAGCCTTCATAATAATCAAGTGCCCACTCCACTTAACTTCACGGCAACTGAGGATCTTGGAATTCTCCATATATGTCTGTATCTGATTTTCAATCAGATCTCTTCAACCCAAGACTGAAAGCTCCTGAATATCAGCTAAGTATTAAAACAGCATCGTATGCAACTACAGCAGAGTCGCCAGCAGCACTTCTATTGTTAGACTCATGTTTTTCCCAGGTCCAGTGCACTATGCTTAGACTGAAGCCAAAATTAAGAATATAAGGCAGAACGCAACCACAAGCTTACATAGTGCTTGCTACACAAGCAAACTGCTTGCACAAATTATTTACATGGGTCCAAACTAACCTGCTGCTTGTTGCTGCACACCTTTTGTGTACTTACACACACTGTATGAGCTACAAAGAAGAATGTGTGAAAAGCATGACTGGCTGTTAGAATGTTGTTTGTGTTATTAACACCACCGCTGTCACACTGACAAGAGACATCCCGGAAGGAAAACACATTATGCTTAGGACTTTTTCTTACTTCTATAGCAACAACTGGAAGAGAGTCTATTGGCTTGCCTTCTGTTCTTTCTCTTGAACCACTAGCAACCACAGACAGATCTGCTTCAGGAGACAGGCATTGGCACACCTTACTGCATAGCCATTCCTGCAACTGTTAGCATGACTGGGAACGTGAAGATGACTGTCCATATCCCCTGCATCCTTCACCAGCGTCACTTGTATTTGCTTGTGTGTGCAGTCTTGCAGTTGAATAGTTCAGGTTGCACATTCTTCCACTTCTAAAGGAAGTTATGAAAGCACATAGAAGAAGAGAGCAAGGAAAGAAGCAGCAACACTATGGAAAGAACCAGACACTGTGGAATCCTGTAGCACTCTAGTTTTCTCTTCTGACAGAAGAGGGAGAAGAATTCATCTCCTCTGGTCTCTCTTTCCCTAGCTGCAAATATAAACTGCTAAAAAATATGACTATTCAAACTAAAATAACATCCTAAGAAATAAAAAAAAGAATCACATACCTTGGACAGCACAGGAAAGACTGTTTGGTAGATTTTCATGAACTGTGCTTGGGTCCTTTCATACAGTAAGGTACAAAGGGACCACAGGGATGGTCCAAGGGCTGGAGTACCTTTGCTAGGAAGACTAGAAAGGCTGAAGAAACTTGGCTTGTTCAGCTTGAAAAAGAGAAGGCTGCAGGGAGATCTCATTGTAGCCTTTCAATATTTAGAGGAAGTTTATAAACATGAGGGAACTAATCTTTTTAAATGGGTAGACAGTGATAGGACAAAGGGGAATGGCTTTAAACTAAAGGGAGGGAGATTTAGTTTAGATGTCAGGGGGAAGTTTTTCCACTAAGAGTGGTGAGGTGCTGGAACAGACTACCTAGAGAGATTGCGGGTGTCCCATTCCTGGAGGTGTTTAAGGCCAGATTGGATGAGGTCCTGGGCAATCTGATCTAGTACTTGATCAAGTGATTGGCAGCCGTGCCTGTGGCAAGGCGGTTGGAACTTGATGACCTTGATGTCCCCTCCAAACCAAGCCATTCTATGATCCTTTGAGGTGTGCACATGCATGCGTTGGCTAATTACCCCAACTCTTTCAAATACTAATTCTCCAGTTGCTAATCTGAACTTCCTCCCCCCTCTTGCTGTTAGAGCAACATTTGTTGGACTGTCTACTTTTCTGAGACAAATGCAAACTAAGCATTCTCTGCAAGATGATTAAAGTTAGATAATATACATTCAGTAGCTACCAGACAGACAGACAGACTCATAAGCTTGAGTTAACCAGAAGACCAACTTAAAAGGATCAAAGAAGCACTGACAATGAGAAGTCTTTTTATTTGGTCACAGGTAACAAATGCAAAGTGCTTATGTATTTTATATGCCAGTTACATTACCTAGAACCCTTTGGAAATATTTCTGCTGTTTTCCCTGTAGGTTGCCTTCAATTCCTTCTGCCCTCCAGAACCCACACATAAAGTATATTTAAGCATGGGACAGCCTTAAATTATTCTGATGAACTACTATTTTCATTACATTAATAGTCTTGAGCATGATTAAAAATGTAAATGTAACATACAGTTAGTTTGGACATCTAAGAAGAATGTTTCATAATTAAAAAAAAAAAAAAAAAAAAAAAAGCACCCAAAAACAAAAGCAATGAAAGAAAAAAAAAATCAAATAAGCAAGAAAACCACCACCAAACAACGACATGAAACTGAAAACCCACACATTCCCATCTCTGCTTTGATTGTTACATGTCAAAATATACAAACTAAGCGCAAAACTGTTAAAATCCAATGCTTTGAGGAACATTATCCCTACATACATTCTTAAATAAAAGTTTCCTGTTTTGTGTCAGAAAAACAAGCTCTTGAGGAAAACATCTGCACTTATATTTAGTATTTTTTTTTGTTTTTCTCTCTCCCTCCCAGTGGCAGCTTTCCCTTGGCAACCAATCTGGTTTTGCTCCTGCTGGAAGGGGCAGTTCTACTGCCTTCAGGAGGAGCAGGAGCATGCTCTCTGTAAACTTGTAAGGCTGGAAGCTGAAAATTCCAGATGTGGCACTCCTTTCTTTTCCTGGGCACACAAAAGCTGTTTGGTGACAGTAAAGAGAGAAAAGGCAGCAGAAGATCCGGGCATCACAAAGCGTAGATGAGAAGAGTGAGGTTTTGGCACACATGCATCGACTGATGCCCTGAGAGAAAAAGGAGAAAAACAAAGCATTGTAGCTTTTTCTAGTCTAGTGAATGGATAAATAGAAGATGACAGAAAGTCTTTCGGATGCTTATGAATGTCAAATACTTTTAAGCAACTGCCTTTCCTTGTCACTTAACATTAAAAATCCACTTGAAAAACATTTATACTCAGTCATTTGGGGTAGGGACATAAAGTTTAGCTAACACATACCTTTGATGTAGGTTAAATTTAAGTGTTAAAGTCACTTTAAGACAGTTTCCTCTTCTCTTGCTAGTTTATCCATTGTCTTCGTATAGTTGGTGTTTTTCCCCCCCATCTTCTTTTAATCTGTGTGTATAATTCAGATTAATGAAATTCAAATTTATTTGCAAAAGTAGCCCTCTCAAACTCATGATCTATTGTTTTTACTTTGTTTACTCCTTTTAAAAAAGGTGCCTCTAATGGATATATTCACGTATAATTTTCTCTGGAAGGTTTTGCAAACCAAGCATTACAGTATTTTGCTGGTGCATGAAAACAAAATTTAACCAAACAAGAAGTGAAAGAAACTAATCCTTCTTAACAAGAGACATAAATTTTGCTGCCTAAGCACAAACAGTAACTGATTGCAAAGAGAAAATCATTACTGTTTCCCGTTCACCCCATTAGAAATTTTTATCCTCCTATTTGTGTTAAGATGTAAGTTAACTCTTTGGTGACTGTTAAGACTCACTGAGCATGAACAGGTGGTGCTAATGAAAACAGGAGTAAGCAAAGGCCAGGGAGTCTATAAGGACTGAGAGTGGCTGGACCAGCTATTGTCTGTGACAGTGGAGTTGGGTATTGCTTGTTGGGTATTTGTAAAAGACAATAGATGGAAAAAAAAAATCCAAGGAAACCAAACTGCCCAGTATGTACCAAGTAAGGAGTTAAAGTTTTCCTGCTTGTAGCAGTGAGCGATGTTACAGCTAATTTAGGAAAGGAATTATTTTTATCTCTTTTCCTTGTGCCAAGCAGGCGTAGTTCAGCTGCACCATTCAGATCTTCTGTCACTATTTTTCCCAATCCAGTTCTCTCAGCTGTATGCATGTGCAGATTCTTCTGTTTTCACAAAACTCATATGTTCAGTACATCTATACCAATGGCTTTACAGTGAAAGTAAATCTAAGTGAAGTTAGGTGCTGTGATAACTGCAGTTGTTTCTAAGCTCCCTTTCAAAGAAACCATTGAAAATCATGATTAAAATCAAAGCATTTTGATTTAAGGAGAAATGTTGGCTAGGGATCTAGGGAGACAGAGTCAAAACCCAAGACCAGTAGGATTTCATGGAGCCACGTTGTTTGAGAACATTGTAATATTACAAAGAATATGAAATGTACACAGTAGGATGACTGAAAGGATTCCTATACTCACTTCACTTCTCACTTCCCACTAATTCCCTATTAAAATGAATTTAATGCACCATTTTGTTTGCTTCAAGTTTCTGCTATTCAGAGTTCAAGTGAATTGCATTTTTAAATCTAAACAAGGATATAGCAGAATTAGTAATAATAATACTGATGCTAGAAAGGTTATGAAGGGTAACAAAGATTGCAGGGCTTCTGATTCTTTGTGAAGTAAAACATAAGACAAATCATAAGAGGCACAGACAAAGGGGCCAAGCAATTGTTGTTCAAAGTTCTTCAACTTAGGTGAAAGAGACTGATGAAGTTATCTTAAAAAAGTTTTCCTTTTCTTTACACAAAATAAAGATGTGGAACTCACTGGCATATAATCTTTCTTTCTTTCTTTCTTTCTTACACAAGTTTGTCTGACCCTTCACTACTTTTTGTTGTGAACATTTAGGGGATATTAAAATAAAGACGCAAAACCTCTGGCTCATTACAACATTCATCAGCTGGGAGGGCAACCCTGGGGACTCAACAGTACATGGCACAGACATGGTCTAAAGGTCAGAAGGAGCTTTTTTTGTTGGTGGTGGTTTCTTCCTTTGCTTTTTTTTTTGTTGTTGTTGTTAAAGTGTGTTAGTTGTAAGGAAAAGTGCACTTATTTAGCAACTCTACACCTGTAGTCACTATCACTATGAATTCTTATTGTTCCTTAGGAATTGGGGGAAGGAGGATCGGAAGAGTGGAAGAACATTGTCTAGAACAAATTTTGTTCAATAATACAGGCACTGTACGAGACATCTCCCCCTGACCCCAGACAAAAGAATATCAAGCTGTCTGGACATCTCCCTGTACAAAGCCTTGGGAAAACTGTATAAAAGGCTCATTGTCCCATTTTTGAAGATTGATTCTTATTTGGTAATACTGTAGCGCCACAAATAACAGCACAACTACAAGACTGTAAAGAGAATCAGGCACTTGAGTTCAGAAATAATAAATAACTAAATTGTACTTTGAAGAATGATGCTTCCTATAGAATGAACATTCTAATATTAAGCAAAGAAAAGAAGTTGCCAATTTTTGATCAGTGGACAATGGACATCCTGAATTCACTCCAACTGCATTAGTTATTTCCTGCATTCAATAAGCATTAAACATTTAATACAAATTATAATAAGTGTATGATCAGCTGAAGAGAAGCTGCCTCATTAAGAGAATGACTTTAGGAATACTCTGCCCTTTTGAATAGAGCAATAGGGGTGTATACCTATCTGTACCGCTGCAGGGCTGGGGGACCATTCACAAGCCACCTTCCTGAGATACAGCTTTGTGCTTTGGATTGTGTTCAGCAATAATAAGGTTAACTACATAGTTCTTCCCTCCATTTTTATAGAGCCCTTTGAACTACAGTGTTGAAAAGCTGTTGAAGAGCAAAGGTATTAGAGATCAAAACCAAACTGGAACTGAAAACACAGATCCATCAACCCTGAAAGTTTTGATTTGGACCTCAACTTCAAATTTGCTTCTTTCTATCAGTTGTGCTGACTGAGGAAATGAATATCCCCACAAGCTTCAAGAAGGTTCAGATACAAACCTGAACATGAACTTTCTGGCTCCTGCCCTTCTTTTGACTTTAAAGCTCATCTCAACAGCAGCCTCTCGCACATGGTACATTCTTATTGAAGTGCATATTTTCCTGTGTAATATCAAGCACTTCAAAGCATGCTCCCCTGTTTCTGTACCGCTCAGTTGCTGTTCACCACTGAAGCCACTAAGTTGCTAGTATTATGTCTGGCTCCTACTTCGATCCAACATCAAAGGGACATGTATATTTTAAAGAATTACAACTAGACCTGTTCAAAACTTGCCTTACAAGCCCCAAAACTTAGTAGTATGTTTGTATCTTCACCTTTCTTTATATTATCAATTTCATGTTCTGCGTTAGGATCACAGAAAAACTGTTGTTAGAACAACCCCAATTATCCAAAATAAAATTTGAATGCTTCAAAGGTTCGGATAATGAATGGCATACTTGCTGCTAACGGGCACTGTGGGGACTGACTTGTTGCAGTTAAGAGGGAATGCCAAATAATTGTACAAATAATGGATGTTAAAGGTTTGTTACATGCTTGGTCTCCCTCCCTCTTACTCCATCTGATATGTATTCCCCCACGTTCTCTCATTCCCTCTAAATTGTTTGCCTAACTACTCTACCTCCATAACACATCAACACAAAGCAACCCCTTCTAGGAACAAAAAAAGAACACAGACTAATAAAAAAAATCTAAGATATATTTAAACATAGACACTTTAGAGTTCATGGATGCAAATGGATGTTTTTGCTGAAGTGGTATAAAAGTACTTTAGATGCCCCCATTACCAGGTCACCATGCAGTAGCTACAAACATCTTCATGTTTTGTTTCCTGATCTTCATCTATATCTCATGGGAAGTTGAGAAGTGCTGTTACCTCTGGTTTATCATCGGGAAAAGGAAGACAAGATAAATAAAAAACATGATTTCTCCAAGCACTCAGATCCTAAAAATCACTTAATCCTCATCACAAGCAATATTGTACTGTGTTCCAGTAACTGTATGGATAAGCCAGTAGTCTCTTATATACCATTCACTGGAACACAGCAGAGGGTTCCTCTGGGAAGCAATTCACATACTACTCCTGGGAACAGAAACATTGGAGTGTTTAAACAATGCTATACTTAACAGAGAAAGGCATTTTGGTAAGCGCAGACTGTTTTCAGGTCTTAATCAGAAATGTTTGCAGAGTGTCACTCTTTATTACAGTGACCTTCCTAGCTCACGATCTTTACACTGTTCTGTCTGATACAGACAAGTCCTGTTAAGTGAAGCTTTGTTTTTGTGAATTTTAAGTTCCTGAACATTTTATCTTTGTTCAAGGTGGTTGTGATGAAGTTGATCTTTATCTTCAGAAACCTGCAGCCCCGGCTTAACTGAAGAACCATCCTTAGACAGCACATTCATACATATGTGCATAGATGTGTGCCCAGGCACATGTTGCCACGGGTTATTTTTACCTCTGTTTATTGCTCAAAAATACACAAGGAAGATAGTGAATCACAAGCACGTTGTCTGGTGAATTTTAAATATTGACCATAAATACCAATTAAAATTAACAAATTAAACTTCCACTGAACTCCTTCCATTTGTATTCAAGAATGAATGAATTTAAATCAGTGTAAACTAACGTAATTTTTTCCTTCTAGACACGAAGATAATGCAATAAAATCTCAAGGCATATAGAACTTTTCCTTCTTGCTAGTATTTTGTAGATGACAAGGCATGAAATGATTGATCATGCACTGTAATGATGGATAAGGACAATTGGCTAAAAGGTCAAAACTATTAAGTAAACAGTAAAAAAAGAAAGTGAAGGTACATTTCTCTAAGGCACAGTAAGTTTAAATGGCAGGAAATCTTCATGTCACAGCTGCACTTCTTCTAGTTAATGAGTACTGAACTGAAAGATGAGCAATCAGATAAGCATTTTTGGTTGTTCTTTGACATTCAAAATTTGGAAAGATTTAAATGTGCTTGAAGTACATTTAATGTGCATGTATGTCTTTGATTTCTAATAATTTTTTTTTTCCTCAAAGTTGTCTTTAAAATAACTAAAAGATGGTACAATATTATTACTGTCAGCTTCCCTTCATCATGAGTGTACTATTACATAGCTAAGAATCTATTTTTCAATTGATGTGCCTGAGCGTGAAGTTATCCTTATTTCAGGGCTTGCTTTTCTCTATATTTCTCCAATATCCATAATCTGGATATTCTAAAGCTGAATTTAACCATACCTATAGATTTGATCATTTATATGCTATTGAAATACAGCCTCTCACTGCTAGCAACTCCCTCACATTTTGTAGGAAATTCTTATCTACCTCTGGTAGGGAAAGTTTGGGGAACTCAGTGAAGTACCAGTCAACTTGACACATTGGAGAACTGTGTACTGCAGGAGCACGTGGCAATGGTGGCTGTGCTCAGTGATCATGACTCATCTCTCCTGATCTGACACTACAGACCAAAAAGCTCTGTAGACATTTTGTGGTGTCCCTTAACAGAGCAGGACCACTGCATAAAGGGTGTTTCTAAACCTCTACGGACTCTCAAATGGATTTATCTCAGTCTTCTAAAGACTGAAATGTTTTCCATTAACATTAATTCAAAAATAATCAGAGAAGGTACATACCATTTTTAAATAGCAGGGTTTTTTCTTTTCTCCTTCCCTCCCTAAAGAAACCTCCTCTAAAATAGCTCTATTACACTCTGAATCTACTCTGTGTCTCTTGAAGAGATGTAATTTTTTTTTTTTTTTTTTAATGTGACTTTTTTGCTCTAGTGCATTTGTCAACGTTAGAGTAATTAGCTCAAGTTTCATCAGCTAGCTGGTGCAATCTGTTCAGAAAGCAACTTGGAATGTTAAAAATCCTAATAGGCTTCTCCAGCAACACAGTCAAAGCCTGAGGGATTTGATTTCAGTTCCGTCTAAAATCAGGAGAAGCCTTTTAGAAGATAAATCAATACTACTAAAAAACAGAAGCAAAAAAACAGAATAATATGTGATTAGGTGAAGCTATTTTTCTGATACTTTATGCTGTGGCATACTTTCTAAAATTCAACTGTATTTTTACATAAGGAAAATGGAACTAAAACAAACACAAGGCTCCAAATCTGCAAAAAGCTTACATCTGAGTAACCTCATGTTTGTGAATAGTCCAACTAAATTCAGAAGTATTTGAATCAATGAAAATAAAGCTACCCAGCATCTACTTCTAATGAAATAGTTACACAGCAAGGCATTTCCACACTGTTCTTGATGCTTGCTTTTCTGTGTGTGCATACACTTGTGTGTTTTAGTGCTGACAGAATCACTTAGGGCAGAGATGGGGAACAAGACACTTTTCAATACATAAGAAGCACTTACTGACAGGATTTTGTCTTTACTAGAAGGCAGGAAAAAAAAAAAAAAAAAAAAAAGCCTCCAGAATCATGTTAAATAATTTTTAAAATATTAAAGCAATCTTTCTTCCTCAGTAGTCATTTGCTAACATTTCAGGATGACAAGAGGCCCAAAAATGTTCAAGCTATATCAGCAGCAATAGACCGTGTAGTAAGAATGACATGGGATATACTCTCAGGTACACAGACATTTAAGTAGACAGCACAGCTTCAGTGAGAGAATTGCAGAGGGTGTGAGGATTTGAGAGGAGAATGAGTACCAAACTGGTCACCTTGATTCAGCAGTCATCTTACAAACCACAAGGCAGAAGTTCACAGCCCAGTACAGCCTCAATAGGGATGGAAGGGGAGAGGTGGAAACATCACGGTGACTATTGTATAATGAAACTGAAAACAAACACTCCCCAGTCATTGCATATGATGACCCTTCTAAACTCCTGTCCTTCCTGGTATAGTATCCATTGCAAATTCTGACAGGGTAGAATTAATATAGTCTTGTGCATGGGCTGTCTGCTACAGCATTGGGAACAACAAATGAGGAGCACTGAGAACAATTTCTGATGGGAGAAACTGTCAGGGAAAAAGCCAGTTTCAAATCAAGGATGTGAAATAACAGCACTGCTTCAGCAGTAAAAAGTAAAACAAAACAGCTAGCAATAGCCTCCTGCACGTTTGACCACTTCACAGAAAAATTTTGTGCAAGATGTCTTCTATGATAGAAGAAATTAGGGTATAACACATATACTAATTAGCAATACAGTACTAGCAATTACAGCTCACAAGGTTTTAGCTAGTACTTCCATTTCTCTCACAGACAATAAAATTAAACATGCTTTTACAATCTGTTCCCTGACAAGTTTCCTGGCTTTCCTTCTGTTTTGTCTCACACCAAACAAATTTGAGGGCCATGTTTTAATCTTTAGGCTATACACCTGTGCACCCATCTTCTGAGCACTGCTGGGCTCAGAGCAGGGAGAAGATACTCCTTGATTATAACAATGGGTAAACTCAAGCATAAATTGTAAGTTACTGTTTGGTCCCTGCCATGCCTGTGCATAGCATTGATGCCATAAATCTGGTCCCCAGCAGTTAGCTCATTAAGCCAAATCCACAGCATCCACTTCCCCCGTGCAGTGCAGGGCTGCCAGAAGCACGCTGGGCTGCAGTCCACACAGCAATCACATCTCCAAAGCAATTGAAATGCATCAGAACAGCTTCAAGGCCGCTCCATGTTAGACTGAAGGCTCTGCCACCTGCCATGGATTCTCAGGAATTCATAGGAAGAAAAACACAGTTTAAATCCCAAAGGGAGCTGTGGTGCAGATAACGTGTTGGGCTTGCAGTCCACTGCAATTCCCCAGGGGTTTAAAACTGTACACAGGAGAGTTTTCTCATTCTTTGCCACTATCAAGTTAACCAGCAGTCCCAGTAGGTAGGTGCACACTGTAGCTACAGACAAAACAAAAGTCCCGTTGCTAGCTCCAGCATGAGGAGAATCACCAAATTGCCTTTTAAGGCAGCCCTTCAGAAATACAACACATAAGCCTGGAAGGAATCTTGAAGTCTGGTCAACATCCTGACCTGAGATAGGACCAGCTGTCCATTCACTGTTTGACATATCCTGGCAATAAAGAATGGTATAGGCTATTCTGTGTGACTGAATCTCCCTGTTGAACACTGGCCTTGACACTTACTTTGAAGTCTTGGTTAGCTACTGCTCTTTCCTCATATTGTGTCTGTCTTGAAATCACAGAATCACACAGTGGTTTGAGTTGGAAGGGGTCTTAAATCCCCCTCAGTCCAAGTCTCTTCCATGGGTATGGCTGCCACCCACCAGCTCAGACTGCCCAGGGCCCCATTCAGCCTGGCCTAGAACACCTCCAGGGATGGGATATCCACAGCTTCTCTGGGTAGTGCCTCCCCACCATGTGACTGAAAAATTACTACATACTGTCACTCAAGCTATTTCATAATAGGCAGAATTTAATCGCAATGGACTGAAACCAAAACCAGATTTCAAATTGACTTGCCAGACTCTTATACATTAAGTCCTGCAGTTCTCTACACTAGAGTGTTTGCTGCAACACTTATCATATAGGGAAGAAGATGTGCATGTGACCATGATTAAAAAGAAAATCCAGCTCCTCTGATATTTGTTCTCAGTGGTGAAGGACACGGAGCTAGGCAAAACAGTATATGGAAGACCAACCCTCATGCTTAGTAACCCCCCAATTCCTTGAGCAACATACCAGTGGCAATTGGCATAACAGAGTAAAATTTAGATTGCTGATTTATGCTTCTTCCAATAGCCAGACAACTCTCTTGAGAAGGCAGATACTGAGATCACGCAACTTGGTCGATTCAGAGAATTCAAAAAATAGAGATGCAGATGTACTTACACATACTGAATAGCAAAGAGAAATGTTGGGTAACAAAGACCTTGCGTTCCATCCTTTCACATACAGTTATTAACTGTAACCTTCAAAAACAGTACAGCATGCAGTATTTCAAAGAAGATTAAGTTGTTGACAAAACAAGCTATCCAGTAGTCTACATATTTTATTGAAATGCCATGGCTTTTAAGTAACCATAGAATGGCCTTTTCCATCTAGGGAAAGTCTTTTCTTTTTGAATATGACTCGTCTACCAGTAGATAGGCAAAAAGACTGAGTATCCACCTGAAGTTAACTCAATAATATATAATCATAATAACCAAATACAGTGAAAAGTATTATTCAGTAAGTCAGTGATGGTCCTAAAGGCAATATTCTTTCTGCTGTCAATATATCCCAGGGAGTATAACTGTATTGTAAGTATAGCAGCATAATCATGAACAGCAGCACATTTTTAAGCTGCTGTTTGAGATAGGAAAGAAAACAGAAAACATAAATAGCCTTCTTCAGATTTGATTTTGCAAGCTAGGGTTGCACTAAATGTACATGTGGAGTCTCAGTGAGGTGAAAGTTACTAATTCAACAAACATTAATGTTAGAAGAATATGGTGTATTATTAGACATATATATGGATTTTTTAGTTGCAGTAACTAGCATAAACAGAGTACATCTGGCTTTTACATATTTTTTATTTGCCTGCCTGGAAACAATATTGAACAGAGAATTTTTCTTGAATTAATGTTTGGCATCCTTGCTCGAAGAGCTGAACTCTCCAAATTCCTGGAGTATTACCTGTTATTTATGTTACTGTTCTCCTGCTATCATAGGCCTCCCAGATTCAAAGTGCTGCCAGGGTCTACCTTGCTCCCAGTATAAATCAGAGCAAACTTAGAGAGTAGCTGCTTCCCAGGCTGCTGTAAGAGGGGAAAGAAATCAATTCTTAGCTGTGCCATGGGCTCCATGCCAGCAGAGGACATCCTTCATATATTTTCAAGCAAAAAGTTTCAACCTCAGAGAAGTGTGCCTAGGGTGAAAAGTTGGATCTTCCCTGTATCTCCAAATGAACCCAAACCTGTTTATCAGACCCAAATGCACCAGAACTCTGGAGGAAGTTTGGATCTATAGATGTATTCTATAACATGATCCCATTTCCACTCCTGACATATCTTGCTGTGCCCGTGATTAGGAAAGGTTATGGCTATGAATCATGGCTTGAGGAAATGTGTAGTACACCTGTGTACAAGAGTAAACTAAATTCAGTTTGCTATTTATCTACTGTATTTATCTCAGTTAAGTAAACTTTGAGTTTGTCAAGATTTCCTGCTGGAAATTCTCATGATAATACGACTATAATTGCCTTTTTATTGCCACAGACATCTGCTACAGTTTTCAAACAAAGAAAATACTTTTTTTCTTTCCCTTGGCTTTCTCTATGAGAAAAGAAAGATCCTCTCTTGTTTTGTGTGTAATAGACTACAAAGACAACACAACTGAAGGACAGCAGAAACCAACCAGCCAACTTTTCTTCCATCCATACCTGTATATCCTCCAGAAGGACAAGAAATAAAAGTGAAAATAAAAAGTAAAGGTGACGATCTACTACGAGAAATTCACAGAGTACAATGCAGACAGGATCCAACAGTCTACTCCTATTATCCTAGTTTTCTGCTAGTTTGGTTACATTCTTCTAGTTGGTTACATTCCAAAAAAACTGTCTAAAAACAGCATGCCCAAAAAGCCATTTAACTTAACCCAATAGTCCTGTAGTCTGCAAAGGATTTCACATTTATCTTGACTTGAGAGTATCTTCCAGCCTTTTGAGCAGACCAATATGAACACATACAATCACTTCAGACAAGGCCCCATACTACAACTGTTTGCCCAGGCAGGCTTGTGTCCTCATCCTCACTGAAGGAGGATGTGGGATTCACATTTTGGTAGGAGGAATAAGCTAAAGAAATTGAAACAAGCCTGCAGGAGAGCCAATCTGAAAATGCTGCAAGAAAAGGTGGAATCACAGAAATTGTCCTTATGGGAAAAACTTCATCACTCAGAAAAAGGAAGAGGAAAAAGATTCTCAAATATTCATTCATGAAAACATTTCTAGAGACCTATGGTGAGGTTACACAGTACAGTCTCCCTCTTGCTGCAGGCTACAGCAAATCACCATCTGCCTTAGCTCATCATCACAGTGGTCTGACTTAACTTGTCAAGCAGTCTGCTTCAGGACTGATTCAAGGACATTAGAACAATCACCCACCATATGGGGATGAGCAGGAGCCAAGTGCTGACAAATCTGCTCTCGCATCTTGGAAGTAAGATTGGGTAAAGAGTGCGAATAACCTATAAATAAGACAGATGTAGGTCTGAGGCTTTAATTACTAGAGGATGCTTCAGTTTTTGATCCCAGTCTTGAACTAGAAGCTGGACCTCTGAGGAGAAAAGCTGCCTAAAGTGCTGGCCTACCATATGAAGATACCAAATCATGCAGTTGCACATCCTATGGTCTTTTGCCTGCAAGCATGCTATGGCTTAACAGAATGTTAAGGGGATCAGGTTTGACTTGTGGTACATTCAGAGTCACTGAAGGGAGCAGTAACATCAGGCTAGTACTCTAACATGGCAGGGATGTTTCAGCAAGCCAGACTGCTTGGAGTCTGCAGCAAGGAGAATGCAGTATATATCATCTTTGGAAATGAACTGGATACAAATGATTAGGAAAAGCTTTCTATGTTCTGGGTAGGTCAATGTCTGCTGTTAGAACAACGGAAAGGCATGCATGAATTGTAAACTGGAGAGAGGACTAGCACAAGACAAATAGTGAGATGCTTGAAATTTGAGAAGAATGAAGTCTGAAACAGTTCAAAAGCATGGTGCTTGCCAGAATGTTGGGCCTCCCAGTGATACAAATTTGGGACTCCCACCTGTTTGTCAAATTTGCTGAATGATGCTCATTCTTTGTTATACAGCTTAAGACCCAAGAGGGGTACCACATAACAGAAAAGCTTGGGTTAGAAAAGCCCTCCAGAGTCCTTACACATATAATTATAATGAAATTCATTCCAGTCTTCTTATCAGTATTGAGCTAATGTGTAATAACAAACAACATACTTTGAGATACATGGTGGTATGTATAACATGCTTAAAATTCGAGGATTATGACTGTTGATGTAGAGATACAGAGATCGTGATGCTAAAGAAATATTATGTATATTTTCAGTGCAGTGGTCTTATGTGAAAAGAAGAAAATTGACATTGAAAAAGCCTAAGTTTCAAAACATGCCATTTGAATGCAAATAGATGACATTGGTGTAAATGAATTAAGCACAGCCCTTAGAATATGATGGAATACACAACTACATGCTGCAGTCCAGTACTGCTCTACAAACAACTCAAAGAGAACATACAGATTATTTCTGTGAAAAGTTTTGAACTGCAAGATCACAACTAGTAACTATGTTGCTCACTCTGAAAGTAATGCCTCCTATTTATTTCCACGAAGACACAAAGAGTACAATAACACTATTTTGTAGCTGAAAATTTGCTCTATCAAACAGTATTTTTTTTTTAACTTAGTCATCAACATTAGCTATGCATTTTTGCCAGCAATGAACAAAAGCCTGCATGCCATGCTCATACAAATCTGCATGGCCACCTACAACGTGGCTTATTATTTATGTCACTATCACCACTGCAGAAATGCACTACCCACCACCTGACTGCACTCGCATCCACTACATGGTCTAAGTGTTCAGCAAGCATTGATAATGCCAATGGGCACTATCTATTCCACATGGAGTAATTAAACAACACATCTTCGCTTCATGCACTCTTCCATATCAGATGCTGTTTTGTTAGATTGCCCTCTACTGCTGTCTGTTACATGAAATGTAACAGCATGTTGGCGGGAAGGTTCAAACTCTACTGCCATACACCAACATCAGTTTCTGACTTCATGGATCAACATAATAAAGGAGAAGGCATTACTTTCAGAGTAAACTTCATAGGAAAATCTCATTAGAGCAAACTTTCATGCTATGTTTTACGTGTTTCAGTATATAGTCAGATTATGCTGTGGAAAATACAGAATTCTTTTTCACACTAAGCCTTTTCCACTTCAAATACATGAGAAACTGGCAATTAGGTACAGCTGGAGTTTGATACTAAGAAATGAAAGATCTGATCCTGTAGTCGGACAGACAAAAATTCACATGTGAAAATGGAAAAGAACATAAGTTATCACATTTTTGTCTAATCCAGCCTTTTCTCCCTTCTTTATGATCTGTGTTTAAACATTAGAGATTAAAGGTACGTTTTGTAGATTATTCAATCCGTTTCCCTTAATGTGTAGTTAAAATGAGGTTGTTAGATTATCAAGTGCCTCTTCAAAGTAACTGCAGTGCCTGAGTCCCTGTAAACTCAACAATGTTCTGAAGACAAACCTCAGAATACAGCATGCATTAAAACAGAAGATAATTTCGCTATGATAGAGGTCATGGTTGAAGCCTATATAGGTGAGTTACTTCATTCTTCGCTTCATATTTTACATATTAATTAGATTAAAGAACGGAAAAAATACCAAAGCCAAGCATTTTCACTTAACCTTCATGGGAGGTTAACTTTTCCCCCCTTTTCATTAAACATAATGGTTAAACAAACACATTGGAATATCTAGTGACTCAGCGTGAACTAATGTTCAAATGAATGAGCACTACACAACTGGAAACATCACCACACTTGTTATACACTGCACAGAGGAAGATCACTTACTGGTTTCAAATATTTTGGCTTTTAATCAAATCTTTCTACAGTGTTAAGACTCATTCTTATAATCAGCTACCGGGGACAGTAAGTTAAGTGGATGCGCTAGCTGGTAGCCATAACTATGCTTTGGTTTAAAGTGTACCCCCTCTATTTACTTTATTAGTAGCTCCAGAAATTTGGACTAACTCTCTAAAAGAGGAAAAAAGTACTCAGCTGTCTGAAAGTCATCATGCAACATACATATATACAATACACACTTTAAAGGGTTGATACTGCATTATAACATTACCCAATAGTTAGAGTTTTTCATTGCACAGAAGTAGTTAAATTGGAGGTGAAGGTCTTGAAAAGTGAATCCAGGTGTGCATTCACTTACATCCTATAATCCCTATGAGCATCAGGACTGTTCAAGACTTTGAAGATATTTCAAATGATTTCAAATTAATAACAAAAATCCAGGGGTTGGCCATGGATCTCTGAACAATGCATCTGCAAAATAGGTTATTTCTTCACAGCTGAAATTAAAGACATTTTGGAAAAAAAAATCACAGTTGTGTCACACAGCACAGTGCAGTTACTGCATTCATTTTATTGTCAAACAGGTTTGACAAAATGAAGGTCTATTGACGCCAGACTGAGAATGATCTCAATAATGAAGTGGAGGTGTATAGAACTAGTAATATTTTCTAAGCAATTTTTTTTTCAAATTTCTGTATGCACCTAACCAAATACATCTGTACTTAGTCCCAGCCCAGTCCCAGCTGTGAATGGAGCTTGAAACTCCTTTTCAATTTGTTTTCTTCATTAGGCATTTAAGAGGACATTTAACCCCCTCGACTCCAAATATCAGATGTCTCAATTTAGTATCATCCATGAGAATATAGTGGTAGAAAGAATGCAAGATTAATGTAAACAACGTACTCCTGATGTGTTGCCTTGTACACCTTTGAATTTCTTCCCCCAAAGTTAAAATAGCTTCTTCCCATCATATTTAAGCAAGCATGCACACCTCAAATCTTCTTCTCAGAGATTAGAAGTTTCTAATCATTATGTTCTACTATACATTTTTCCCAAGAGGGAAAGAAAAAACAAAAAAAGTACACTGAAAAATAAGCATAATCACACCACTACCAGTTTGACTTAATATTCTGGGGATATAAAACAGAGACTGATGAAGGGTTAGGTATCACAAGAGATAGAGCCACCTCTGAACGGAGGAGGCAGAATGCTCTACCTCTTCCTTCCTCCCATTCATTTCCACATTTCCCACACAATCAGTCCTGCCAATGCAACACTGTAGAGTTACAGTCTATACTAGCTCCATGACAAGCAAAACCCAACTTCCTTTTGTCTATGTGGCCTTAAGCTCTGTAGTGACTTTGACACCATAGACCTGGGGTGAATGTGGTTGCACAGTTTCTAGCAAAGTCAAGTCCCAAACTAGGATTGAAATTACTAATATCATTGTGTCTTAGTTTCAGCTGGGATGGAACTGTTTTTCTTCAGAGTGTCTGGTATGATGCTGTTCTTTGATTCTAGGAGAAAAACATGTTGGTAACACACTGATGTCTGTAGTTGCTGCTAAGCAGTGCTGCACAGAGCCAAGACCATTCTCAGCAAAGGGCCCAAGGAGTTGGGAGGGAACAGAACTAAGACAGCTGACTGAAAGTGGCCAAAGTGATATTCCATGCCATATAACATCATGCAGAAGGAGTTCTGAAGGGGATGACAGTTCACCTCTCTCTTCCAATACTCAGAGGGCTAGGCATCAGTGATGAATTGCTTGTGCGTCACTTGTTACATACATCCATACATAAATGCTGTCATAACTATTATCCTTTCCTCCATCTTAGTAAATACTTATTATCTCAATCCACAAGTTCTACCTTTTTTTTTTTTTCTTTTTTTTTCCCCCAATTCTCTGCCGCATTTCAATGTGAAGAGAGGGAGTGAGCAAACAACTGTGTGGTGCTTAGCCACCTGCTGGGTTAAGCCACAACACACTGAAATTCTCCTATTTCTAATGATAAATTGAAAATGACTGCTTAGATTATCTCTGTAAGTAATGGGATCACATTAAGACAAGTGCACTGAAGATAAATATTGGATATAAACTCCCGACAGCAAGACATCTTAGAATGAGAGATGGGAAGAAGTTCTATTCCTTGAATTATATTGATTCAGAAGATGGAGAAAAAAAGAACAGAAACTGAAGCACTAGAAAAAGCATTGGACTTGCCAAGAGCATAAGGGAAATGGAGAAAACAGAGAGAATACCGTGACCTAAATAACTTGCACTATAAGCCTGTATCAACTCAATCCAGATAACTTGGCCTAAAAAACTTCTGCGATCATAAATGGAACGGTGTTATTGAAATTCATGAGGAAAAAAAAAAAAATATCAGGAAAGAGACGTATACCAACTAACTTTTAGCCATACATCCACTTTCAAGTGCTTCAGTGTCCAAAATTAGGCCATAACGAAGAGGATCTGCTTTTAGGAATATCTAGATTTACTGACACAGGAGTTCTCTGAATGAAATGAAACAAAGGAAGTCAGCTTTGTGAGTTTCTAAGCAGAACCCAAGAGCTGCAAGAGCCTTTGCAAGAGCCTCCCTTGCTTGTACAGAGGTATAGTTTACATGGCATTTGCCTGGAGAGAGAAGTGCCATTATGCCTCAGAATGGAATGTTGAGCCTTTTATCAGTCTTCTTGTTCTATTTCTCATTACTAAACTGACTACTACAGAATGTCAGTAGAGATAGCGTCTTCTTTATTAGTCATTATTTACTGAAATGAACACCACACTAGTATCCGCATCTATTTCCAAGGAAAAAGATATAATTTTTGAAATGTTTCTAATTACTCCAATATGACTTCCTAGATAAGTACTGAATTACAATTGAAAGCTTACACTCAGTTTAATGATAGCTATAGAAAAAAAGACTAGAGGAAATGGTTTTAAGTTGAGGGAGGGAAGACTTAGGTTGGATGCCAGGGGGAAGTTCTTTACAGAGAGCGGTGAGGTGCTGGAACAGGCTGCCCAGAGAGGTTGTGGATGCCCCATCCCTAGAGGTGTTCAAGGCTAGATTGGATGGGGCCCTGGGCAGCCTGGTCTAGTATTAAATGGGAAGGTTGGAGGCTCTGCATGTTGCAAGGGGTTTGGAGATTCATGATCCTTGAGGTCCCTTCCAACCCTGGCCATTCTGTGATTCTGTGATCCCACAATGAAATTCTGAAAAAGCTTGATGCTTGTTCAGTGATGCTAACTACAGATATAAAAGGAACAACCTCTCAAAAACTGGCAAGAGAAGTGAAGGCTTCATGTATTTTCCAAACTCTTACTTCCTGCACAGTTTCATACAGAAGCAATCATTTTCAAGTTGTACAAATATATCTCATTTTCTCATTTGTTGGTTTTAGTGTTAGCCTACTACTATACGCTTGGTTTCACCATACTTAAAGGCAAAATTGGCTTCTAAATTTCTTTGATGTTTTCTTGGAAGCTTCCGAAAATATTCTCACCACTGCCAAGGCTCAGCTACAGGAATGCGTTTGCACTGGCTCTCGCAGACACCCAGTAAACCCATGGTCAACCCCAATGAGAAATTTGGTAACTATACCAGGAGACCAGCAAGCTAAATTTACTGAAGCTATATTGCTAGAGTAGGATGCTGGAATCTCATGGTTATGCTGCATTTCTTTGCCTACTGACAGCTTCTTGTGACTCATACCAGTTCCCCTTCCCACCTTTTCTAATGCAATGAGGTATTAATGTCTCGTTATGTTTCACACAGTTGCAGGCAGGCTAATTTTAAGCTACCTGTTAACAATAAATTATTTAAGACTCTACAGGGACTCAGCATTTTTCTAGTGCTTGAGAAGTCACCTGACAATTTGTGAAGTGGGAGTCAGCTACTGCTGGTGCCAGGAACCTCACAGCAACAGCAGAGGAATCAAAAAATTCAAAAGTTGTAATAAAGCAAATCTAAGATATCCTAGACTAAGCAAGGCTAAATCTAGCCTTTAAAGTGTATTTACATTACATATATACACCACGCTGTTCTGACCTTTGAGGTCACAGCAATTTTCTGAACATCTCAGAGCAAAGGAGCACTCAAATCTGGACTTAGAGTTTCAAGAAAGTCAACAGAAAGCAGTTCAGGTCTCAAATCTGGTGATCTCCTGGGTTCCAATTGTAGAGTAAACATGCCCAGCCTTGGCTAGACAGAAACCAGGAGAAGCTGACTAACCTACTAGTGAGCAAAGTGAATGTGCCCTTAAGCCATGCCTGCTATTTACTATAGCCAGGAATTTAAAATGAAGGCCTATTTCAGCTTCCAGACAAACTATCAAAAGCAAGAAGGATGCTCTGCCTTTTTAGCATATGCATTCCTAGTCAATGTACAGAAGTAAAGATACAAATATCCACAGTCTTACACCCTACTGAATGAAGAGCTAATTTGTTATACAGTTAAAATTGTATAAGTGGTTGAGCACAAACAATGGAAAAGATATGGGTACCACAACTGTAACCCAAGGAGCCTGCTGATTGGTCCAAGGAGCCACATCCTAGAAACCATCCTAGAAACTGAACCAATTGAAGATGGAATACTTCCTCAAACTACACTGGGGTCGGAAGGACCCTGTGAGGATCATGTACAGTCTTCATTTCCACAACCACCAGGAGGCACTACGCCTCCTAGTGTAGAAGCATTGATTAGGGGTCAGGTTAAGGGCATAGAATGGGTATATTATAATGAACTCCCAGAAATAACTGTAATAACCATCCCTTGTCCTAGAAATACTAAGAATACGCATGCATTCCTTCTATAAAGAAAGATGTTTACCTGCATCCACCATGTGTGCAGTGCTGAATAACATACCTGCTTTATAACTACTTTGTGGTTATAGAGTTTGACTCTGCAACTCAGTTTGGCGAGTCAGCCAGGAGTATCTTTGCTGGACCTCAGGGCTGGTGGGACCAGAGGACACCCCAGAAAAATTCAGAGAAGACTCCCCAGGCCAACACACCCACTCTGGGGCAGGAAAAGAGCTCCAGCATAGACCAGCTGTGTTACAGGTACAGGGGACCCATAAGCCACAAGGAGATGTTTGATTCCACAACTCACTATAACTTGCCTGGTCCCAGACTCCAAGCGCCTACCCTGCTTTACTCCACCAGTGAAACTTTCATACACTCCTACAAGAAAATAGATAATAGCCAGCTATAGTAGCCTTTCTACTCCACTTCCACTAGGAACACATCCAGAATCACTTAAAATCAGTTATTTCAGTCTGTAAAGTGATAGGAAGCACAACAAAACAGCAGAGCAGCAAAGCCCCAGACCGCAAGAAGTGAGGATCCATTCAGACTCAACAGCAGTAGGAGCAAAAGAAACTGCTTACCCTCAGAAAGGCTATAACGTCATCAAGTAGGCAGGGATCCCCAGATAATAACACCTTTCTTCCACAGCCAATCCCTAAATGAGGTCGGGGAAGGAATGGATTCTGGCTCCATACCTTCCAATCACTCAGGTTCATTGCACACATCTGAGCTCCTCTGGGTTGGCCCTGCCTTCCCACCAGGTTCCTTTCCACTGAACCACATGGCTCAGGCCATGACTTAGCATTTCCACTATGCAGTCTTATACATAAATACCTGCCACTGTTTAGCTACTGTAATATCACTATTACTAATCAGTTGTGCCACAGATACATTAATAGAAATTGAATAAGCACATGCATAGAGCATCTTCCTGAATCATAAATAATGCAATTGTCAATATTATCTGTGAAGTAGTGACAACAATTCCACAGCAACAGTTATTCATAAAGTAATCACAGGAAGACCATGCAGCAATCCTATATTTTTATCTTGAGCCTGGTCAAAATAGAATAATGCCTCTGAAAGAAGATGAAGACAACATAGCTCTGACCACTGCCTTTAGATAAAATTCCTTGACAGGGGGGATGTTTACAACTGCCCTAATCAGATGCTTCTCGCACAATTTTATTCCACTCTACACCTTGTGTTGTAAATCAGGCTTTAAAAAGCAGATAGCAACACTGTGATCTTATGTCAGGAATGAGAGATGTTTGTTTAATGGGCCTTTAAATTGTTTGTTTTAGGAAATGCATATACCACTGCCAACACAATAACTTCCCACCATATTTTTAACTTGCTCTTTCTTTAAGCAATAAAAGAATGACAGGATAAGAATCAGTATAAATAACAATAAAGCAGTGCTTGTTTGCATTTTCCCAAACCACTGTCTCCTAGTTCTGCTGTAGTCAGACTATGGTTGCAATCAGTTTTTGAAATATGCCTTTTTCAAAAACTCAAGAACAACAAAAAACACTGATTGTATCACTCTGAGCTGAACAGCTGCTGTTTCACTTAAGAGTGGTAGTGCATCCTTGAAATTAGAATAAAAATCAAGTGTTGAAGGCCTCACGCAGTTATTAAAGCTATGAATTTAAAGCACACTTAGGTAACATGGCGACTTGATTTTTGTCTTTCACTGTCTCTTGGGTTCATCAATTGCTCCTCTAAAAAATTCAGCTTTCCCCCCCACCCTCTTAATTTTTTAAATGGTTGCTTGACACATTTTGTTCTCAACAGATTATCTTATTCAGCTATGTTTATATCTCAAACTTTTCATAGATCTGATGAAATAAACTTCTTTTTATGAGCATGTATCAAATTATAGAGAACTTATTTTCCCATATTTTTATGAAGACTATTTCAGATATCTGTGAGTCCAACTAGACTGATTTTCTTTGCCTTATCATGTCATGAGTTAAATAAAAACAGTGTTCATTTTCCCCTATTAGGTCTACTTTGCAGGTCTTTAAAATATAAGATAGTTTCAAATAGAATCTGTTATTTACTGCAGAACAATCTGTTTTGTTATATTTTACTGCCTGGGAATGTGCCTGTGCAAATTCATTCCAGGAGGAGTAAGCAATTTCAGGTCAGAAAATTGCTCTGGATGTGGACAGAAAAAGATGAAGTTATTTGAGTCCCTGCTGTACCTTGCAGTTTTCCTTAAAAGATACAAAATAATTTTGTTGATTAACTTAAACTAATTATGGAAAGTTCCAGAAGACCTTGAATAACCAGAATTTCCCTAAAGCTAACAGCAGGGGATGCTATATATACTTTTTTAGAAGTATGCATTACAGAAAATACTGGAAAATAAGTGTTTTCTGAGTGAGAAAAAGTTGATTAAGCCTGAACTGAATGGAAGAGACCAACACTCCTCCCTTCTTGACGTATAACCAAGTCAAAAGACAGGAAAGGTTGATGAAAAAGTTAAGAAAATTAGTTATACAGAAAAATGTTGGTCTTGTAGTTTGTTGGTGTTTTTCTTTTTTTGTTTGTTTGTTTCTTAAGTTACACATACACTAAGTTTTCTCCACATATTAGTAAAAAAGAACAGATATTAAACAGAATTTGTATTCAGCACCAGAGGAAAAGTTTCAGAGGAGAACTCTAAGAAGGCCAAGATAAGTAACAACATTTTAAAGAGAACTGGAAAGAAACAGACAGAAGAAAGCCATGTTCATAGATAATAATAGATATTAAGAAAGAATGACTAGATTTTGTATGAATCTTTGCAAGGAGATGAAAATAAGCAGTGAGTGGTTCCTCCACTATACAAAATCAGACAACAACAACAAAAAAAATGAAGCTGATATGGAAGAGGCAAGAACTGAAAATGAATCCGATATCTTCTATTAAAAAAATAAACAAAACAAAACAAAAAAAACAACTTTGGTTTTCTATAAATATTTTATTTCCAGACTTGATGTTAAGGGCAAGATAGCTTATATAGTTTTGAAGCAGGAGAAAAACAAAATGCATTTTAACAAAATATCAGCTAACATCTGCTAAAGTAGTATGAAAAGAACAGGCATAGGAAATAATGGGTTATTTCATGAGGATTTTTAAAATATGTAAGTTCAGGTAGCATGATATACTATTAGCAGCTCTATTACTGTATCTGTATTTAAGGACTGGGGAAGAAGTGATTCAGCAAGGGAACAAGCTGTTCATCTTAATTGCTAGTACACCAAAGCTTCAGGAAGGGAATCTGAAGGAGAGAATTATGACAGGAGAAACGGAATAAAAAAACAGTGACAGAAGTAGAGAGTAAGATAAAATGTAACACAGGTTTGCTAAAGGTAGGTGTTGACAAACTTGACATCTTTCTTTGATAAGATTTTCTAGACAAGGGCAATACAGCAAATCTAATCTACTTGATACTGAGAAAAGCAATGGATTTTCTTTTACATGGCATTTATAGTGAGGAGAGAGAGAATGAAAAAAATGAGTTGCAGAGTTAGTAGCAGTGTGACCAGTGTTATTCAGGCACCAGCTAAAAGGCAACAGTGAACTGTGCTGACAAGGCGCCAAGCCAGAAGGGTGTCCAAAAAGACTCAGTGGCTGACCTTGTGACACCCTTTTTTTTTCATTCAATACAGAAGCATTTATTGTGAACCAGGTAATTCAGAAAACATTATCGATATGCAGGAGGATCAAAACACTGAACAGGAGATGGGGGCTGCATATGCATTAATGTTTTCACTTGGACCAGTTACTGCTCTTCTTAAGGCAACTTTTTGAAAAGACAGTCCAGTTGTTAGTTGGCCTTCAAGTCACAGCACCGAGCTAGGGCTGGTATGAGTTCTCTGCCTTTATATCCCAAATGCATAGAGCATCATGGAGGTCAGCCAGCAAATCAGTTCCTTTTGCATGGTGTTACTTAACTAATGCAGATGTAACACCAGTATCTTTGAGGATTTCATTTACAGAAGATTCGGTGTACATAGTTCCACTTCATGCATCTAAGATTAAGAAAAAGAGCTCATGTTTGGAAATACTAGAGCAGAAAAGAGGTTACTGCTTCATCAAAAGAGGATTTTTAAACACAGAGATTACATAGAAAATGTGCTTGTGAGGAGGGAGAATTTCAGGGCAGACTACCAGAGAGAACATCTATGCCTGCACATTCATTTGCCTACATCTTATTCCTAAATTGGGCTACCACATCCTTTGCTTTCAGTGGCTCTCCCTGACCCCTGCAGCTCTTATCCGCTACATTCAGGTGGGATCGTGCCTCTTCTCTTTGGACTTCAGCAGAATGCACTTATCAGCTCTTGGCCAATGGAGACCAGTTTTTGCTTTCTCAAAAGTGAGAGGAGAGGAGCACTGCCACCACCAGGCTCTGATAGCCACCAGAAGCAGACGCTGGCTTTGTGGGAGCAGCTGAGCTCTTCTCTTGGTGCCTGCAGATCAGCATTGACCATCTGGGCACAGAGCATGGTAGCTCTCCTTCAAGCATGGGAGAAAATGGTAACGGCTGCTCAGTGTGTGCACAGGCATGGGCTGCCCTTTCCTTCACTCAGCTGGATTGTCTTTTCGACTGCTGATTCTCACTTAAGCTGCTGAGAACAAATATTCTTTTTTGAGGTTATTTTCCTTGAGCAGAAAGATACAGGAGTGGCTCCACCATTCAGCTGGGAGGTACTTACAGCATCTCTAAGTGCAGAGGCTGGTAACTGCTGTCTTCCACCCGTGAACTGATTCAGACACCAGTGAAAGGCAGACTGTCAAGCTCAGCAATTCAGTATGGATCAAAAAAGATGACAAAGAAAATAAAACAGATGTGGCCAAAATCTGAAAATCGTGGCTATGTCCTTACTCCATAAGAGAGAAGGAGAGAAGAGGATGACTATGCAAGAAATTAAAAGTTATTAAATGTAGAGAAAAAATAAATGGTTAAGCATAGGCAGCCGCCTCCTTTGTTTCTGAATTAGTCATCCCACTCTGTTAGCAGCCATAGTAAAAATTTTATGTCTATCTGGAATCTTTGAAACATCCATCCAGAGCCAGTGTTATGAACTATTCGTATTTACCTCATAGATTTTTAAGATATGCTTGAAAGATGTAAGAATTAAAATAACTTTTCAGTCTTGGTTAAGAATTCAGAGGGGTGATGTCTTTGAGATCTACCCAGAATCTTGGGATGTTAACCTACTTAAGTTACATTATGTTCAAAAGCTATGGTGCTGGATGACATGGAAAATCCAGAGGGAACTAGATCAATCAGAAATTAAGACTTCCAGATGTCATTTTATAAATTAATGATTTGATTTCCCATTTGTACAAGTGCTGATGTAAACAACAATTCACAGAAATCTTGTAGTATAGAAGAAACCAAAGGGCCCAGAAGCATATTTTAATGTTACTGTAGTTCAATAACTGTATTTATTGAAGTTCCTTAGGGGGTTGTGTAATATGTATCATAGACATAGGACTGTGTTTTATGGGCCAAATTCTACTCTCAAACTTCATTAGAGGTTTTAAACTAGCATAATGGAAAATGAACATGCTTCCTCTGAGATCTCTAAATCTCTTATAAAATAAGAACAAAAATGGCAACTAAAAATATTTACCATCTGGAATGCATGTACAGTCTACAGAAAAAAAGATGCAGAATAGCCACCTACTCACTGAAGTTGATTACCTCTTCCAGTTAACCAACCAAGTTTTCCTCTTTTGGCAAACTCTCCCGCAAATTGAAATTATGTTTTGCAGTGATCAGATATGATGGCTGACTCTTATTTTTGCTGAAATCTCCCCATTTATCTGTGACTTCCCATTGAATACCCAACTCTTGCAACCACATGCAAGCCTCAAAATTATTTTCCTTCTGCAATACACTTCCAGTTTTATTAGCTGCTGAGATAAGCTGTGACACTTCTATCCACTAATAGCAAATAAACAAGTGTTCTCTGTTTATTAGTTTAAACATCAAAAATTTTTAGCCTAGCCCATTATTTTACAGCAGTGGAGTTCTGATTAATAGAACTTGCTTGTGTGTGTATAAAGATATATATATATAGTAAAAACAGTGGTTGGGCAGCAAAGCTATGTCATGTGCCCTGCTAAAGCTTTGGACATCCAGTAGTTCTGAAAGAAAGTGAATTTTTCTTCTGCTACTTCTGCTTCTTCTTCTTATAGCTTCTTCTGGAATATAGCTTCAGTCTGTAAACAGTTGTTTTCTCATCTTTTGCAATATGAAAATCTGAGAAGATGATCTATAGAGTAAAAAAAATTGCTACAATTTTCCCATTAAGTGTTTAATTATTTTAGTTTCAAGCACGCCTTGCTATGATTATTTCTGTAGTTGAACCTTAAGAACTACATGAGATTTAGACGGAAAGATTATTTCACCTCCTCTCCACTCTCCCACCCTCCTTTCCCCCTCCCGAATTCTCATGCTCACATAAAGAGCCAAAGTATTTTGGCAGGAACTTTTTAGCTCCATATGAAGGCAGTAAATGAATTACAGTATACACTGTATTCCATAACAGTGAATACTTCAAAGCCTCCTAATAACTAGGGCATGAATGTAAAATGTGTTGCTCTGCACATCTAAGAGTTTTCCCCTTTCTCATCGTGTTCTTTGAAAAGGTGGCTTTATTCAGATTTTTGTGACTGTTCTTGTTCTACAAAAGCACTTTTAGGATTTTATTGAGGTTTACATACACCAGTGTTCAAGACGAAAGGCTTTCATGTCAATTATTAATAACAAAATCTTTCATCTGCCTATTTAAAAAAATAAAAACATGATCCTTTTTTTCTCATTTTGATGTTTAATTTAGAATGAAAATCAAACTCTTAAAAAAGTTTTCCTTACTATCACAAGGGAAACTATGATGTTTTTAAGAATTCTCTCTATGAAGATAATGCCAGCTAAAAATAAAATAGAAAATAGTAAAATAAAAAGGATTAATTCTGAAAAGTGTTGAGCATACTTAATGATTTCAACAGGAGTGGGAAGGCACTCAGGACCTCACAGAATGAAGATTTAAATTCTAGTTACTACTACTGTATTTGGGCACAGTCAAGTTGAAAAAGCTTGGCTTGGAAAGTGACTCAACTGGGATTTAAAAAAAATAGAATATTTCTGACTAAAAGGAAACTTATCATGGACTGACATCTATTCATGTGTTCAGACTGGTCCTTTTCCTCATCCATAACAGCTCAGCCAGATCTATAGCCAATTGAGTGTCTTATCGCCGACCATAAGAGCTCATCCTCTCATGATCTAAAAGTCCCTTGTGCTCCCACTCATCCTACAGTGGAGTTGGTCATTTACAGATCTACAAATCTGTGGTACATGCAACTGAAGGAATCATTGCATAAAATTCATTGCAACATTGCTGGCCACACATTTTCTTGGGTTTTTATTCAGGATTCAGCCTGTCAAACTTCATAGTCTAGTAAAAAAATCTAATTTAAATAAAACACCATTTTATTTGGTTTTAATTTTTTGAGAACTAAGAACAACAGCCAAATTCTCCTTCCCAAAATAACAATCAGGTAAGCACTGCAGTTTTCATTCAAACTTCCTTCCAAAATTTCTCATAGCAAGTGTTCCAACAAACTTCAGCGTTTGAAGTTATGATTTCTTTTCAGACCGCAGTTCGTGTTGCTTGCAGTTCCTGGATTTTGTTTTAACGAAGTTCTTACCATTCTAATCACATCTATGTTTTAATTAAGAATTGATGTTTCTAGTGTGATTTAATGTTTTTAACATGTATTTCATCATTTTGTTTTGTGAGCTGAAAATGGGAGATGAATCTCTGATCTCTTTTATACAGCTTCAAGATAATACGAGTGCTAGAACGAGCTGTGCAATAAAAGTTAGACTCTCACACACCTTGTTTTAATCTTGTTCACAATGTCAGCTTTAGAAATCACACATATTTAAATGTTTAATCCTTCTGTAATATAGCCTGACTTTGATTTTCTTTCGTTTCTTATTGCATTCAAACTGCAGACACAGTGTCTTCTGGTGAAATGGAAGTAAATGAAGAGAGCATCATGCTTTTGACCACTGATCTCAAATAGGTGTTAACCAAGTTCAGAATGCAGAAACTGCACTCAGGAGGGTGGAGTTTGCTGATGCAGATATATTTATCATTTGAACTATTACCTCATAAGTTATAGAGGTTCATATGAGTTATTAAATATTTTTGTCGTGTCATTGTGATTGATTGTGCTCCCAAGAAGCTTAGGGGATGTGGCTGTTAAAAGCAAGAGAGCTGCCTGCAGAATTATTCCAGGTGCTGTTTACAGTGTGTTGGTGCTACGGGTTGGGGACTACTTTTGATTTATTTTGCTCTTAAAAGTCATTGTCCTGCCTAAGACTTTGAGAGAAGATCTGAGATTTCAGTGCTAACAGGAAAGAATATCAACACCCAAAACTTAGCCTGAGAAAGTACAACTAGAATAACAGGAAACACAGCAAGTAGAAAATTCTAACCATAATTTTTCAGAGACTTTCTCCACCTATGTAATGTAGCTGCACTTCAGAGCAGTTGCATGCTGCCTTCTCAGTGGGCAATTATAAATTTGGATTGTTTCTGGCTATCAACTCCTATTGGCAATAGAAGTGGAATTCCTTTCACAAGCTTTACCAATAAAAAGTGAGTCTCTAAAAATGTTTCAGTCATTCCAGGATGTTCTATAAATGCCTAAGAACAAGTTGTGCAATATTATGCATTTGACAGAGTAGCAATAATTACTATTCAGATCAGACAAAAGGGACTAAAATATTTGAGCTCTGATTTCAACTTCACTACTTGTTAATCATATGATCTCTGACAAGTTATAGCCATTCTGTGCCTCATCTTCTCCCTCTATAGATCAAGGGCAATAATGCTCATGCAGATTTCTGAAGAGCTTTGAAAGTTTTGTACAGAAAGCACCAGGCAAGTCTTATTAGTGAGCTTAAGGGACTCACTTCTCACTTGACTGATGCAAGAGAAGAAAACAATCTTTGGGATAGATTCTGCTTTTTGTCACCTTTTCTACCTTCAGTTACACATTCACCTGTTCCTTACTTTTCATCTTCTAATAAAGCTAATGCTGATCTGGAAATTTCTGCCAGCTTCTGAGTGAAATTAGTTATTCACCTTTATATTTGACAATACTGGAACTTTTCCACTATACATGGAAGTACATGAATTTCCCTGCTCTTATTTTCTTTCATTCCTTCCTGTCACCCAAATGTGGAGGCTAATTCTGTTTTAAACTTTCTGAATGATTGCAAAGGTGCAATCTCTAATTTAGGCACCATCTGTCCAAGGTCTGAAGCAGGTATCCTCAGTTCCCTTTATTATCAGTAGAGAGAAACAGGCATCTCCAGAGAGCAATTTATCTTATCGCAAGATAGGATGTCTAAAAGAGGTCAGAAAAATCACACTCTGGAGATATCTATTGTATTTTCATGACTATTAAGGGAGTCTTAGGTGACTTGCTCAAACTTGGGCTTTTAGACATCCCATACTAGTTATCCACAAATGCTGTTAAAACAATTGTATCCTGTTAAGTTGGTGGTTGATCCTCCCAATATAGTTCTAACTGCAAGCTGATACCATCTAAATTGGACCAATAGTACTTCCCCCATCTCACAGCATAGATAAAAATGTGGTACAGGTGGTTGTTGTTAGCAGTGTGAATTGGATGCCTGACATTAATCAGGAGATAATAGCTAGATTATAGGTAAAACAATTCTTTGAGAGCCATCAGATGAACTCAGCCCAGTCACCATCAATCAAACATTCCTCGCTTTTACATCTCACATGTTGGTTCCTCCATGCAAGAGACAGTGATGCTAAATGTGCCATTGAGCATCTCTTTTCTTGCAGCAACAAGTTCCTTATTTCTAATAGTGGTGAATTAGGTACTATTGATCCTCAAACATCCTGGTTGTCCCAGACTAATCGTTAACCTTCCTGCAAGGTAAAAACATTCCCTATTAAGGGGAATCTATTCAATACCTGGGGCCTCTTTAAAAAAAAAAAAGAAAAAAAGAAAAAAAAAAGTAAAGTTTCTCAGAATTGCTCAGATGCTTGACTAGAGGTATTTTTGGCAAAGAGGCAGGGATGTAAGAAGATAGATTTTATCACATAACTGGTGAAAATAATACATAGCTCTTCCTTATGTGCAGATAAACGTTGCTGCAACCGTCCTTGAGACACAGTTGTCTTACAGGGGACTGAGGTGCATTGTTTCACAATGCCATAGAAGCACGTAAAGGTTTAGAACAAGAATACGCTCAATGTATAGAGCAGCTGACATTCCCTCCCAAGAAACTTTTGTTTGTATGTTATTAGTGGGGAGGCCTCAAGTGAGAAGATAAATTAACATAGAAACTGTGAACAAATTAGAAAAAAGACAAAGTTTCTGTATGATAAAAAGCTTATTGGTACCCTGAGAAGTTGGCTGATCTGCCCTTCCCCTGAGCTTCCTTCTCCTGCAGTCTCGTCACAATCCTAATCGCTTTGTGTTTTGAATATTACAGCCTCTTATTTTATGCACTTCTAAATCCCAGTGCTTCAAATTTCAACTGTTCAAAGTGCTGAAGTTGTATTACATATAGCCCTGGAAAAGGACTGTATTCTCAGTAGCACTCATTTTCTTTACTTACAAAGCAGGCTTAGATTTATTCAGTGCAATGCACCCTTCTTCCACCAAACAACTTCTCTGTTTTGAACTCATCGCTTTTTCCTCAATATTTTCTTATTTCATACTTTCAGACTTTGCAGCTGTCTCTCACAACCTCATCCGTAACATTCTCTCTTTTTATTAACTCCACATAAACATTACAACATTGCACAAAAGGAAACTTCATTTTTCAGAAGTCCTTTCAAGAAGCCTTGCACTTACACTCCCAAAAAATTGACATTCCCCACTGGATTTAAGAAAAAAAAGAAAAAGTGAAATGTAAAAAAAAATAAAAATGGCATACTACTCACAAGAAGGAAGAAATGAAGGAAACACAGCAAAGAGCACACCAGCTGCCCACCCCTCCAGGATTTAAAGGATTAGGCTCAAAAGAGGGCAGGGAGAAGAGAGAGGAATTCTTTTTTGGACAAGTGGGTATGAAAAGTATGAATTTAAAATAAAAAAAAATATCTTTATATTTTTTTTACTGGGAATGGATAATGAATATTGATTTTATTTTATTTTTAAGACAGTGATTTGTTTGAAGAACTGTGACTGTGGAAGACACTGGCATCCAGACAAGAACAGCAGTTTTTTGAGTGGATGTCAGTTTTTTGTTACTTTTGTTTCCAGGGAATAAAATATTTAACATATAGTATATTATAAAAAAAGGCAGTAAAGCTCAGAATTTGGGAATTTAAGTGGGCATTTTTATATAAATATTTGGTAAGCAGTTGTACAAATGCTTCACTTGCACATCCACATCTTAATTCAGTGTGTTTATTAGGATTTGATCTAGAAGCACATCCTTGTCTCAGAGTCAGCAATAATCTCCAATTTACATTTTAAATGAGCAAAATTGGACTAGAAAGATGGCACCAAGAAGCAAAATGACTTCTATAGATTTACTTCTCAAGCCAGTAATCAAACTGGGAATAGCAACAAATTTTCTTTATCCCTGGTCCACTGTCCTTCTCACAGACCCAACTTTCCTTTTAATCTAAGTCGACGGAAAACAGAGCAGCACTTTGAGCACATGGAATCTGAAATCCCTGTGGCTCATCTAAATGCAGAATGTAGTCAAGAGTTTGGGCTTAGAATGGACATTGTATTTATCCTCAAAAGCTTTTCTGCTCATTCTATAGAAATGACAATTGTGGTGACTGGGAAAAGTTGGCTTCTTACACAGGTCTGAGGGCACCAGGCTAAGCTAGGTGCCCAAGCACAAGGGCAGCAGCCTGCATCAATGATACAGTCACTCTGAATAGTACAGTAAAAGCTATTCAGGTCACACTACAGAATTACTCAAGAATCAACATTGCTCTGAATGTAAAATGAGATCGAAAGCAATAGTTGGCCTGAACTTTGTTCAAAAATTCAAATTGCCAACAGCAGCAATGCCAGCTCTCACTGTTTTCTTTGGGACTGTTGTGATATTTATTATTCTTCTTAAAATCCCGGCACCTGTGGTCAGGGGATTAGGTGATGATCTCTGCGTCTTTCTAAAACAAAAGAAAGTTTCTCAGGTTTGAGGAAATGATTGCAGACTTTGCCTACATTTGGCAGGCCATAGACTAATCCTTTCTGTGCTGCTGATAGACCAGACACAAGCCAGCTCTGAGCCAGAAGGCACACGGTCACACAGCCAGAGCACGGCTAAGCCCACGTTACGGAGCCCTGCTGAGGTGGAAAGACTGTCTGCTGCTAAGATTTTTGGAGAACAGCTGACTGAAAGCATAGGCAGAACATATTCATGTTTATTCGTTTAGACAAGAAACCCAAGGAAGTGAAGAACAAGGACCTCAAACCAATCTTTTTTTTTCCAGTATCTGTTCCAATAACATGATTTTCTTTCCAGGTAAGGTGCATATAAGATGCAGGATATTTCCACAGTCTGAACGGTTCTGAAAACACACCTGGTGCTGCACACGAGGGAGGTTTCCAGTGTTCTACTCTAAAAGTGCTGTACAAACAGCCCGCCTACGCACAGATCCATTTCGGTTTCTTTTCCTACAACTTCAGTCCACTTACTCCTTTAATGAGGTTTCCAGCAGTGATTTTTTTAAACCTATGCAAGTGAAGAGATAGGAAGACAAAGATAAGTGGTACAAAACAATGGCAATTTTTCTCTTATGACTTTGGCTATCATTTGACAGGCACTTCAAGACGTTGCTGTTTATAAGATATATAAGCAATATAAATCAAGGGCAAGAATAAAGGAAACATCCTAAAAAGATGCTTTGTGAGCAGTCACATATGCAGAAGCCGTTGTCATTCTTTACTTTGCAAGGACTGGCTAGTCAAAGAGAACATTACAAAAGACAAAGCAGAATGCAAATGACCAATGGAAAGAAGAATATTTTAAAGAACTCTTATTTTTTCTTCATGGGTTTTACTGGAAAAAAAAAATAGCATCTGAGCTTTAGTGTTTCTGGAGTGGAAAAATAAGCATTCTCTTTTTTTTTTTGTATATAAATGAGGATTCCTGTTATCCATGAAATGCTATTGTTTCTGTTGTCTTTCAATCTTTCTTTAAAACATGAGATAGAAAACATAAGTAAATCAGAAGTTCAGAAAGCAAATTCTAAATAGAAATATTTCTCTTTATTCTCTTATATATTCTCTTATATTTCTTCCGCTCATAAGCACATACAAGTCCAGTGAAATTGGGATGGATTTCTATCTTTGTTAGCAGTTCAGAAGCAGTTCCTGTAGGAAATGAAAACGTGCATATTAAACATGCTGCAAAGCTTTCTTCAAAGTTGTTCACATTCAAGGGCCTATTCTCAAAACAGTCCTAACTATGAAGTTTCAAATTAAAATTCAAACTTTCCCAATACTTAGTGGTAACAGATAAATTATGAAATTATCTGATAATTAAAATCCCATTTCCAATTTTCATGTGCAGCATCATCCTTACACATTCATAAATCCATCTAATATTTTGAGCAGTGTAATGTATACTTTTGATTCTCTTCAATCCAAAAGAAATAAAACAGGCAATGTACAGAATAGATTTTTACTTGCTGCTCTCAGGACAGATGTGAATATAACCAACACTTTAAAAGTATATTTCTAATTGCTCTGAACCACAAGACCAGAAATTAAATGAGAAACTCCACTCAAGAGAGAGCAAGTTTCCTTATAGGGTTTGAAGGGAAGGTGCATGAGGTTAGAAGAGCACATTTTGGTGATCTGCCTTACCATCTCTTTTATTTTTTCTAAGATAGAGCAAAGTATCCAGCTTGAATTCTCAGCAAGTTAGGCTCACTTATATTATTGAAGTGTAATAGCTCCCCCTGCCAGGTTTGGATATCAAACTACATTTTACACATGTACACACTTGTACACACAACACAAAATAAATTAACGCCTGTATTACACTTGTTACCATTTCACTCCTCACTTATTATTACAAGAAAAGAAAAATATCTGCAGTTGATCTGAAATCTGCATTATTTTTTTACTGTTTGCAAAGAAGTAGATATTAATAGGGATTTGCATCCAGTGTAGACAGGAGAAATAAAACATTATTGCAAGCAGAGAGGAAGAAATAAGCTAAAGTTTACACTCATCACTCTGTAGGATGTTTGACCAAATTTGACCAAAATTAAAAATTAAATTTGCTGTGGAGGACCCAACCCCTAAAATACTCAACAACTCTATGGACACGCAGTAATGTTCAGGAGTTCCAAACCTGTGAAGAACAAAGCCACCCTTCCCACTGTATTGGTTACTGCAATCTTACAATGAACAAACCAAAATGCACTGCTGCACTAAGACAGTACTTCTCAGGCAAGTCTACCAAATATGATTCACTTTTCACAGGAGTCTTGGCAAAGAAGTAGCAACATCAATTTTACATGTAGTTAAATAAAGAAAGCTATTCCCTAAGAAAAATAGGATAATCTGTTTTATTTTATACCATGTCGCTCATATACAGTGGAACTAAAGCAGCATAATCTGATGCACACAAAGTTCAATATTTGGAGTAAGCTTTATGTGAATTTAATTAGTATTAACTTCCAGTTAACTTCACGCAAGATATCCTACTTGGACATAGGGGCATTAAGTAAATAAAACACCATGCTGAATCTCAAGGACATGGAAATCTACATTGTTCTGGAACTTGCTTACTAGATTCTTTTACATATTTATCTTTTGATTTCTTCTCCTACAAAATAGATGTCATGCTAATGACTAGTCTAAAACCTTAAAGATCTGAAGGTAGAAATATCTATTAGTACAAATATGTACTCATTCAAGAAGAAAGAATGTATCTTCTTCTCCCTGTGTCCCCCTCAATTTTATGCATTAACTTAGACCCAACAAAATGCTTGATGATATTGTAGTTTATATACAAGGAGTCAGTGAGGTTTTCTTCACCTTTAATGCAAATTGCTGGCTATTTATACCATAGCCAATGCAAAATTTTCAGAAATTTTAAATTAGGTTCCAAGGAAATCATGAAGCTATATAGGAGACTAAGCTACAACAAACAAACAAACAAACAAAGAGAAAAAGCAGGTTCTTCTGTTTTTTCCTTTTCAGCTCTTGCTAACTTGCTTGTTTGTTTTCAAAATCAGAAATAAGATTTTCAGAGTTTACCAATCCCTCCCTTAAATTCAAGGTCACATTCTGGAAGCAATTTGGTCCTGTGGAAGGGGTGAAAAGGAAGGGTGTGCCATGACAGTTGTGCTGTTAGTTTGCTATAGGAATATACAATCCCTCCAGGAAACACTGGTTCTGAATTTAGAGCAGAAGGCATGGAAACAGTGAAATAAAGCTGGTGTTGCAGTCTTTTTTTTTTTTTTCTCTCTGTAAAGTATGTTAGAACAGCAAGTGCTCATATGAAATTAAAAGACCACTTTGATCTCACTGTGGTGATGGAGGTGACAACAGCAGTCAAGAGTAGCAGATAGTCTCTGTCATGATTTCAGATGCTGAGTTTCATGAACACAGAAGAGTAGCTGAAACTCGTCAGATGAAGATAAATGTTCTTATATCTTCATGGTTATACCATTTCTCTCTCATTAGCACTGGAAATACTTAGACAAATACAGCATCATATTCAGGAAAAGTTACCATTGGGCACATATTTTTAAAGGCTATCCCTTACTAAGCTGTGAAGACAAGACCATACTTTGTAGTTTTACCTGTTCTTTTATCACTTTCGGGGAGAAAATATGGATCAAATTCTTTTCCTTTAATTCTTTAAACCATTAAACATTCTGAGACTGTGATCAGCTCCAGGCTCCTACCTCCTGGGCTGGCAACTGTGATAGAATGAGTAAGGATTCCAGAAAATGCTGCGGTAAATTGAAGCTAAGAAATTTTGGCAATTTGAAGCCTTATGTCTTCTGTAAGTAAATGTCTTTTTTTTTTTTTTTTTTTTTTAAGTTTGATTTAATGAAAATCAAAGCAAAACAATAATGACAATAATTTGTAAATAAGGATAAGTTTTCTTCATTTGATTAGAAGTTTGAGAACTGAATACTTACTTTGGTTTTCACAAAATAAAGGGACATGACTTCCAAGAAATGATGAAAATAAAATTTGGCAGCTAAAATTCCAGACTTCAAATCATTTGTCACATTTGAACCTTTCCCTTTTAGCAGTTGCTTTGAGGAATCTATCTATTAGGGGAGAAACCCCCGAAAAAGCAAACAAAATTATGAAGTGGAGTAGGCATCAGAATGGTTCTTTGTCTTTGTCTTTCATAGTACTGTTTTAAAGACAGAATAATACAGTGTGTATTGATTTTGGGAGAGGGCAAGAAGCCAAGAATAAAGAAAGCAATTGAGAGGTAAATGAAATGCACAAGAATTTGCATACTATAATAAAATATTTAATCAAGAAAAAACTTAGAACTGCTTTTTTATTATTCAGGTATGTGCACTTTAAAATATAGAAAGGTAGAAGTGTCAGCAAGTGAAAAGAAATGATTAGCGAGAGGTAGAGGACAAAGTGTTGCTGCCCATGTCTAGAGTAGATTCCAGTACAGTTTCATTTAAGTTTATATTGGTTGCTAAGCAGAGGAAATTTTGTAAATGGATAATTAACATTTCCATTTGACAGCCTACATGATATGCTAGTACATCTGGGGAAAAAGATCAAAGCAAAGAATTCACAAACCTACGCATGCAACTATGAAGTTATTGTATGACGTTTTTCAGTTTAACTACAAATTCTAATTGTATGTAAAAATGTCATCTACATTTTTTGCAGAACTTCTTCTAAATTAACTTTCATTATTTATTAATTTAATCTGATGATGTTTTATAATTAGAACTTCTGAGAGATTGACTACAGTATGACACTATTCTATAATTAGAAATGCATTGTTCATGATTGTAAAAGTTAATTCACTCACAGCTCTGGTTGCTTGAAGAAAGATGAGAAGTGCTAAAGAAACTTCAAATATGATCACAAGTAAATACACACTGGTATAAAATGTTTCTTCCTGTAGTATGAAAGGCAAGTACCATTTGAAGGAAAGAGGAAAGAAAAAATAAGGGAAGAAGAAAATTAAAGGATAATTTCTTTGGTTTAATGAACTGGAAATGATCTTAGGTAATGTGTTAAGTTCCTCAAGCTAAGTATATGGATAAATGCTTTTTCATATGAAAACACTTGAATTAGTGCTCCACACTATGTTTCTGCATGTTTGCTGGCTTCTGCTCTGTCCTAGATCCTTTTTCACACATACAGTGAATGTTTTTTCAACATTGTATGTGGCATTTGCAGCAGATTTGGGGCCATTCACAGAACCATGCAGCCGGTTGCCATTGCTCTGAAATGATGACAAAGAACCAAAGCAACGTGATTATTAGCAAATATTAATCTGGAACTTCAAACAAGTATTCTCTTGGATTTTTATAACTCCAAGTCATACTTTATTTGTCATACCTCCCGGGAGCCATCTCATCCAATGGAATTATACTGCTACTTTTTCTCTTGGATTATAATTTGAACACAAAACTTCACAAATTTACATTGCCTTATCTTTAGGTGTAACAAAATGTATTGAAATGCTACTTTAAACTTCTTATACTGAAAATTAAACAATTATGTCACCATGTGGTTATGAGAACAGTGTGATCTTGATCACAATGACTTTTTATCTTTAAAAGGAAACAATGATTACAAATACAGTCCAATAATAAGTTAAAGTGATTTGTATGGCAAAGTGATATTCTTAAATGGAAAGAAATATCAATAACAGTGAGGAATAATCTAGGTCTTGCTAAATCATACATACACAATCCATACAGGTCTGGCTTTATAGTTATACATTTAAATATAGAAATAAGGACAAATAAAAGCTGCATCATTTCCATTTGATATTGGAATAACAAAGAGACAGAGCTGGATACCTATTTCCTTCTAGTTTTTTGAGCCAAAGGAATGAGAATAAGAAATGATTCTATTCTTTTTTTTAAAGAAATAATGGAATAAAGAAATGGTCAATCTACAACTCTGACTTGATTTCCTTTATTTCACATCTGACATATTGCATTGTGCATCTAAGAAGACTTAATGAGCCCAGCAAAGGCAAAAGAAAAATGTACTGTTCTCACTAACCTCCCTGGATATGGAAAATCCTTCAGGTGAAGGCAGGGGAGACAAGCAAGGCAACCAAAGTTTTGCAAGAACACTAGCATGCTAGGATGGCAAAACAGCAAAAACGTCCACTTTCCAGATGGAACACTGTTAATATTCTGGATTTGTGGCACTGCACTATTTTGAAACAAATAAAACCAAGCAGTAAAAAACGAAGTTCATTTGCCATATGGCTCTTTATTTCTCATTGTTACAGCTCAGAGGTAAGTAATATATAGTTTCTCAATATGGCACATCTACATACACATGTGCCAGGTGCATACAATATAGCACACCTTGATTAACACAAGCCAACTTCCTTTTGATTGCATTGAACACATGGCATCGTAACATAAGGGATTTTCTCTTTCAGTTGAAGTATAACATACATCTGATAGCCAGAAGGGGAATATGTGGAAAAAATAAATTTAACACTGAGTGGAAGTGTAAAAGGGAAAGCAGCAGGTGGATGTAAAAGCACGGAAGAAAATTCACATGGTTGATCAATCAACATTTCCTATCTAAAATGTGTTCATGATAGGATTCTGGCAACCCAGAGGAAAAAACAAAATTGTCTAAAGGGAAAGCAAAACATGATCAGCAGCATCTCTGTCTGACCACCATTAGATTGCACAAAAATTTCTGGTATCCAGAAGACAATGACCACGGATCAGCCATACCTCTACCATGTCTCAAACTCTTAATAGTTGTGACTGGGGCTAGTGAAAGCATAGTACAAATGCTGCTCTGAAAGTAATGCCTTCTATTTGATTATGTTGGTCCTCAGTGCCAGAGGCAGATGTTGGTGGTATGGTAGTAGAAGTTGAAGCTCTGTGATAGATGGCAGCAGAGGGGCAGTCTGATAAAATGGTATCTGAAATATCTTGCGTATGAAGCAAAGATGTGTCACTGAATTCCTCCATGCAGATAAAATGGCATACATGGATGCTTGATGAACATCTGTGGAGACCAAGGAGTGCATGTGAGCACAGTGAGGTGGTGAATGGTGCATTTCAGCAGTGGCAACAGTGACGTGACAGAAAAGCCATGTTCCAGCTGGCTATGCACAGTTGTCACACCATGAACTGAAGAAAGTTTCAAACAGATGATCCGTGCAAATCAGCAAATTAGACCAGGAAATTGGGTACAAAGTTGAATGTTAGCTTCACTGTGTTGGAAATAACGGTGGCAACACTGGAATATTGCAAAGTTTGAGCCAGATGGATCTCACAAATACTCACAAGGACAGAAAGAACACTGTGTGTAAGATTTTTAGGACCTATTAAATCAGTACAAGGCTGAATGTGCCAGTTTTCTGGATGGTATCATTACCAATGATGAGACATGTTTTCACCACTACAGGCTGGAGTCAAAAAGGCAGTCCATGGAGTGGCAACATGGGAATTTCCCATTTAAGTTCAATACATAGTCCTCACTGGGTAAAGTGATGTGCATTTTCTTTTGAGATCGGAATGGAGTGATCCTTCTGGATTTCCTGAATCCCAGACCTTCCACTCTGACCACTACATCATGGCACTGACACTTGACTGGAAACTAGATGACTTTTGAAGTCCTTTTCTACCCAGGCCATTCTATGACTAAGATGAAGGCTCAAATGTCCAGAGTTGGGCCAGAGAAAAAGACAACCTTTCTCTTGCAACACGGCAATTGCTGGGCCTCATACCAGTTTGAAGACTATGGAGCATATTGCCAATTATGGTTGGACGGTCCTGCCACACACACTGTATATTCCAGACTTGGTGCCTTCTGACTTCCATCTGTTTGAGAAAGACGGATTGTATGAGTAACATTTTCCTAGCAATTACGCTATGATAGCAGCTGTGAAATGGGGCCACCTCTGCTGGTACAGATTTTTATTAGTGTAGCATACAGGCACTTGTTCATTATACATAACTAATGATGATAACTAGGGTGAAAGATAGTGCTTTATAGCTGAGAATTTGCTATATAAAAAAATAGTGTTCTTTATATCAGTTGTACTTTCCATGGAAAAAAATTAGGAGGTATACTCCTCATAACTTCTCTAGTCATTTGTGACCCATGGAAATAACTGTCTGAACATCTGAAAGTCACATATTGCAAAAAGCAGGATCAAGTTAATATTAATTTGAACTCCAGACCTTCCTTGTTCAGTCACCTCCTCTCTCCTCTCCCATCATTAGAAAGGGTAGCAATAGTTTGTGGGTTTTTTTTTTAATTATTATTTTATAAAAATTAAATAAATTTACCAACAATCTTAATCTCATGGGTTAATTCCTTTCCTTGGATTTGTTGGAAAAACCCTGACCGGCTGATGCCAATCATAATACATATGTTAAGCATCTAACAAGTTTAGAGTGTCTGAGCCTATTGTGTAGGTTGCAGCTGAGTATGAGTAGGAGTACTTGTACACTGCTACTTGGATATGAAAGCATGGTTAAAAATGTTAGCATTACAATACAGGGCGTTTCATCTTTGTACTATAACTGTTTAATTCCAGAACAGATAGCTTAGTGCAACCATTCCTTTTACCTTCTTTAGTCCAAATTCAAAGTTTCCTCTCCTATTTCTAGGAGATGAGTGAAGTTCTCATTCCAAGAAGTAACACTACGACACTGACCATAAACACAAAGGTATACCAGGGTATAGTCTCACTTCCATTCTTCCGGGTCATAATGTAAATTTCTAGCAACATTAGATGACTGAGGCTTACTTTCTGCTTATTATACGGAGCTCATGCATAAATAAAATAAATAAATAAATACATAGATAAATAAATATATATGCTGAGAAGCTGACACCCAGAGAAATTATTCTCATAGACTTTCTAAGTGAAGGTCTTTCAGAACAGCTGTTTAATAACTCAATGATAATATATAATATCCTTTAAATGACTTTGTAATCAATGAAATTCCAATCAAAGGGCTAAAATAAGGAAATAAAGTTGTAATGCTTACAGGAAAAAAATAAGAACACCCTGAATTTTTCCTTTGACACAAGACCCAGAGATTTTGCAGCCTTCACTGTGAAGAAAGTTCTGAGTAGGCATCAATAGTAACTCAAGGGGAAAAAGCACTGTAGCTCATCCATTTTAACTCCGAATAACAAAGCAAAACTTATCTCCTGATAGCTCTGGTGATAGGAACCTAAGTATAAAACACTTACGCATGCACTTAGTTTTAAATCCTCCAGTAATCCTGATTGAATCAAGAGGTCTACCTTTGTGCTTAAAGTAAAGCATGTGCTTAAGTACCTTTTTGTATGGGGGCCTTAATTACATTATGTGTGTGAGAGGATATGATAATTTTAGTTGGCTTTCCCAAGAGAGCTTTTAGTTAATAAAATAACTGGGTTTAATACTCCACAGAGTCGTATGGGAACAGAATTCTGCTCCTCCTCCTGAAGCCCAGCTCAGGGTAGACTGTAATTTAATTGTTGGAAGCACAGAAAGTGCTGAAATGCTGTATGTCTTAATATTATACTGCCAGAACATGTTTGTTTCTATTATGGAATACCTTGGGAAATCCACTGAGCAGTGTTACCACTAGTTATTCATAACAGCTTTTGAATTTACTGACATTAAGTACAAGACTGTAGCTGTTCAATTGGATCAGATAAGAGAGGAAATGATCCAATGACCAGGAATTTGTTCAAAGGTAGATTAATTAAAACAAAACCAAAAATAAAATTTATGCTCTTCCCCACCAAAATCTCCTGCTCCCAGGAGCAAAATTCCAACTAATAAAAAATATCCAAAGAAAAAAAGAAAGAAAGAAAAAAAAAGTAGGGCAAATAATTCCTTCAAATTCTTTTATTATGATTATTCTATTTTTACATGTTTAAGTGTTCAAAACAGTGTGCACATTCAGCACCTGAAGTGCATCATTCTGGTCATGCAGAGAGTGTGGTGAGCAGAGGCAGAACTGCATAAATGCAGTGTCGATCATCAGACACCATTTCCCCACAGTCAAAATTGTACAATATTGAGGTCTTCTTTTCAGCCTTTGATTCTGCACAACATGTCACCAAAATGCCTTTTACAGAAACTGCTGCTCCCAAAGTGTCTTGCAAGCATCCCTTCAGGATAACAGTTTGGTCTGTGCAGTGGCATACAGATGGAACCTAAAAGTCAAATTATTGCCTGAAACATTTACACCAGCAACTGAAGAGTCTGGTGTATAGCTTTTCCCTGCTTGTTGAACATATTTCAAGTGGTCGTTTATGTATAACACAAGTCTTTGTATAACATTACATTAAATACTGCAGAGCGGAACTTCTTAAAAGTGGTTTCCCACAGAGGTAACTGACAACATGCCACTGACTTCAGAAGATGCAAATGCTGGTAACCATGCTGAAACAAATGCTGATTTATATCAAGCAAGAACCTGACCTTCATTTTTCCTACATATGTTCTCAAGCAGTGAAGACAATTATGCCTAAATAATAAAGAGCAACAACTTCTACTACGTAATTAAAATATTCTTAGGTTTTTTTCCCCTTTTTTCTCCATAGACAGGTTTCATTCTATATTAGTTTGACAACATCACAGTCTGTTCTTTATTTAAAAACAGTCTTCAACTGTGAATGATGAACAAAAATATGTTGAAAAACATTAGAAAAATATTAAAATAAAAAATAAAATCAGAACAAGTAAGTAAACAGGCAGCATTATAATATTTTTAAAGGTTATTTTTAACAGCAAAACAACCTTTTATATCAAAGTAGAGAATGTGACTCTATTCCACTGTTGTTTTAGGGTACTGTGTAATTTGCAATTTACAAAGATAACAATATTTAAAAGATTATTCATGCATAAGTCTTGATTTTAATAGAGGGTTCTAGATTTTTTTTCTTTTCCTTACATGCTTGATTCACAAATACATTTATGCACCTACCTACCACCCCACGCTCCAAACTTGTAACATTTAGCTCCTCACAGTCTAATCAAATGCCACCTAGCTTCAATGATTTCCCATAGCTCTACAGAAACAGCTATTCCACTAATTTCATAGAATCGTAGAATCCTTAGAGTTGGAAGGGGTCTTTAAAGGCCATCTGGTCCATCACCCCACAATGAACAGGGACGTGCACAACTAGATCCAGCCTGGCCATGAGTGTCTCTGGGGATGGGGCATCAACCACCTCCCTGAACAACGTGTGCAGTGCCTCACCAGCCTCACTGTGAAAGACTTTTTCCTTATATCCATCCTAAATCTACTCTCTTTAAGCTTGAATCCATTTCCCCTTGTCCTATCACCATGGACCCTGCTAAAGAATCTGTCTCTTTGTTTCCTGTAGCTTTCCTTTAGCTACTGAAAGTCTACTGTCAGGATATTTTGGAGCATTCTCTTCTCCAGGCTGAACAGCCTCAGTTCTTTCAGTCTGTCCTCAAAGGAGAAGTGTAACATCCCTGGCATAATTTCTGTGGCCCTTCAACAGGTCCATGTCTCTCCTGTACTGAGGACTCCACATCTGGACACAGTACTCCAAGTGAGGCCTCACCAGCACAGAGTAGAGAGGCAGGATCACCTCTCTTGACATGCTGGCCATGCTTCTTTTGATGCAGCCCATGATAGGGTTGGATTTCTGGGCTTTGATGGCACACTGCTGGCTCATGTCCAGCTTGCCATACACCAGTATGTCCAGGTCTTTTTCAGCAGGGCTGCACTCGATCTATTCATCTCCCAGCTTCTATTAGTAGTGAGGGGTTGCCTTGATCCAGATGCAAGATCTTGCATTTGGATTTGTTGAATCTCATGAGGTTCACCTGGGCCCACTGCTCAAGATAGTTTAGGTCCTTTTGAATGGCATCTCATCCCTCTGGTAGGCCCCATAGCTTGGTGTCATCAGCAAACTTGCTGAGGGTGCACTCAACTCCACTGTCAATGTAATTGATGAAGATATTAAAGAGTATTGTCCCAGCACTGACCCTTGGGGGACACCACTTGTCACTGTTCTCCATCCAGGCACTGAGCCACTGACCACCACGCCTTGAACTTGATCCTGCAACTGGTTCTTTGTCCATTTAACAGTTCACCCATCAAACCCATATTTTTCCAATTTGAGATAGGATGCTGTGGCATATCAAAGGTCTTACTGAAGTCCATTTTCTAATGTTTGGATGCAGTAACTCCTCTATACCTGTCCACTCTGTTCAGTGAAGGAGGAATGAATTAACAGCAATGGCTTATTAGTGTGGGATTACATAGAAAACTCAGGTAGATGTTTCTGTGGGTCTTCACAGGCAAGCATGATGTCTGGCTGCTCTGCAGTGACTTTCCAAGATGAAAGAATAACAAAGAAATTGTTATTTTAATAGCTACATGTTCAGAACAGTCCTCACAGAAATGTAAGCAAAGCCAGCTGTTTTCCAGCAATGTGTTAATAGTTCTGAAGATACAACAAGGCCTCACACATGATGTTAGGGGAGAAGTTTGATAAAATGAGCCTCAGTGTTAGTAAAAAAAATTGCAGTTAAAGAAGTGATTTTCAATAATGTTACTATTTACAGGCTTAACCTTGTTCCTATCTGAGTCAGCAACAGACATCCAATGATTTCAATAAATGAGGCTGAAACACTCAATACCTTTCAAACTATAAGGTCAGAACACAAATTCTTGATGTACAGATCCCTTGCCAGGGGGTCTTCACTGCAAGGGACAGTGAAAAAGAGACAAAGGTCTGCAACACATATGTTCAGAAATTTGAGGGCTTAGTTAATTTTCACCTATCTTCTATTTAAATATATTTAATTCTGTAGCTATAGACAAACTAACCAGGCAAAGTCCACATATATTAGCTTAACTTCAGATAAAGTTCAGGTGTTTGTAACAAGCAGCACTCTGCTTCAATCACTATTTAAGTGATTAAGGGAAATTGCTTGAATGTCTTAAATTTAGTCATATTCATGAACAGAGACTGGACTGTTTTTATTTTTGGAATGTTTTATGTATAACATTTGCATAAATAATTAGGCTCCAGGACAAATCTACTGAATTATTTTAACGTAAAAAGGATAGAGGGAGGAAGAGAAAATATTTTGCTTCTTCAGAGAAAGAAAACAAAAATCATAGGCAGAAAGGACTGTGAAATTCCACATAATTTCTCCTTGTTATCTTTCTCCTCTTTCCTCCACTGTATATCAAAAATTATTTATTGCCTTTTTCTTTGTGGGAATCAACTGATTTGAATATCGTTAATTCAGTTTTCTGATCTTCAGGCTAAACAGGCTCACTCCTCTCAAATTTTGCTTGTAAGACATTTTTCTATAGGTCCTTGACTGTTTATGACACTTTCTTCTAGACCATCTCTTCATTCTTTAAATCTTATTTAAAATGTGATAGCGTGACCAGGAGGTGAGACTTGAGGGCTTTAATAGAAGGTTTAAAAGATTACTTGCCATGATTTATATGATAGAATCATAGTATCTTTTGAGTTCAAGGGACCCTTAAAGGTTATCTCATCCAACTCCCCTGCAGTCAACAGGGACACCCACAGGTAGATCAGTTTGCTCAGAGCCCCATCCAGCCTGACCTTGGGTGTCTTCAGGGACGGGGCATCCACCATCTTTCTGGGCAACCTGCACCAGTGCCTCACCACCCTGATTGTAAAAAACTTCTACCATACATTCCATCTAAATCTCCCCTCTTTTAGTTTGAAATCATTTTTCCTTGCCCTGTCACAACAGATACTGCTAATGAGCTTTCCTCTTCGTTGGAGCCTCCCTTTAAATATTGAAAGGCAGCTCTCGGTTCTCCCTGTAGCCATCTTTTCTCCAAGCTGAACAACTCCAGCGCTCTCAGCCTGTCCTCAAAGGGGAGGTGTTACAGCCATTGGATCATTTTTATGGCGCTTGTCTGAATGTGACATTTCATTTTATAACTCCTAGTACAATTGGTTAAAAATATTGATTTATGTACATATCATTAGCCTTCATAACCAAAAAAACATTTCTGGCAAACCTTCTGCATAGATGTCCCTCTGTGATCTTGTATTTTTGCAGAATTTGTTATTACTTCAGATAGGTAGAATCAAAACAACCATAGTAACTTGGTCTGGGCCTTATTAAGCTGCCTATTATTTATTCAAGAATATTATTCTAATTTGCTAGAACTGTTTTAAATTCTAATCCTGTCCTCCAAGTCATCTTGATTGGACATAATACACAAAAGTTATTAAACATGTTCAATTCAACTCACCGTTACTGAAAACAATGAATAATGTCAAAGCTAGGATAGATAAAATATGTCTGTCTCTTTCTCTTCTGCATTACTCCACTCTAATAGCAACCAATTTATAACTATTTTTTTAATTCAGTTTTCTAGCTTCATGTGCTTGCAGTAGCTTCTCAGTCTGCATTTTCCTGTTTTATTTATGGCAATGTCTTTCAAACCATGTCTGAACCTTATGATGACTCACAACCAGTTCTTTTCATGAATTCTGTTGTTCTGCCACTGAAGAAAACTTGATGAGTGTGACAAACTATTATTCTGAAATACCTGTAAATTGTGACTTATCACCTCTATATTCTTTACTTACAAGTGTGTTGTTTGGGTATTGCTCCTAATCCACTTGGTCTATAATCCATATATCTACAATTTTCCACTGATTAAAAATCAATTAATATTATCGCACATTTTCTATATTCTAGGTTTAAAGTCACTCCCTTACTCCCACTCATCCATTCTTCAGACATGTTTCAGTGTTATTTCAGTCCGTACAGAAACAATAGAAAAAGCTTATATTTATCTAATTTATCTCTACTTTATTCTTTGCTTATACGAAGCTGTTGGGTTTTTCATTGTTGTTGTTATAGTTTCTTTATCTTTTTAAAGTGAAGACTAGAGCAAAAACCACTTTTTTATTACATCATATTTTAGGCACCCTCAGACCAGTAGCTAATGGGGGAGAAGTGAAGTGGGGGGAAGGAGAAAGCCCTCCAAAGCTCTCTCATCTTAATCTTATCAGTTTTGTGCATAATCAGTGGTTTCTATCAACCTTCTGGCTTTCACTAGTGGCATTTTTATTTCATTTTTTTCAAGTTTATTCTCCTTTGCTTAACTTGCTTATACAATTCTGTTTATTTTTTTCATCTTTAGGAACTTGGCATATTTTCCATCCTTTGTACTATTTCTTCTTGAGTCTCACTCTTTCACCAATGATGTCTTCAGTTTACATCTTTCCTTAGCACTTCCAAATCTCCAGTCTTTTTTCTACTGCAGAAGCTCCAGCAGAAATCCTTTCCTGTTAAATCTTAGCTATGAATCGTTGTATTTGTGTTAATAAAGGCAAGGATGACTTTCTCAATAATTAAATATATATGTATATATATTTATGTTAATTAAGCTTGATCTTATCATTTTATGGCCTATTGAAATTCATTTTTGCAGTTTTAGGATCACCCACTTGATTTACTCATGCACCTTCTCAAGTGATTTCTCTGCTAAGTAGAATCAAAGGCATCAATAGCAATACTTAATTGCTTTTCCTATTAATATTAACACTACCCTGCAGATGATACTGTCAGTTACTTAATAAAAGCTTTGTGTATATGAGCTTCCTGATTGATTGGTGTATAATAAACTATCAATGTATCATGTTCTTCTGTTGTCCTTCCATCTTTATTCAAGCTTTTAGTGCATTTATCTCGAGATGCACTACAATTCCAGAATGGGCATTTTCTCATGCATTCCTTTATAATTTTCATTTAAGAACACCTAACAATAAAACTCCTTCCCCAGACATTTTTCTTTTCAAAGAAGACACGTTATTGTTGAAGCCTGCTAATAGACTACAGTAGTGGAACACCACTTTAGTACATTCACAGTATGTTAGTTCACCATTCCAATGCAAATGTGTGTACTTACACAAGCGAGCCCATTTGATCTCATAACTGAGACTTCATGATTATAGTACAGGCACACATATATACAAACACGTATAGCTAACTGCATGCTGAGCTCTTGAAACACTGAATTAGCTTGAAAACTGTTTAGAAAAAAAAAAAACTTTAAGTATCAGTGAAATTATTAAATTATTGGAAAAAAATAGCTTAGACTTATTCTAAGAACTACCAAAAGAGTAATTATAGTTCTGTCCATGTTGGTCCCAATCTATTATAATAAACATTTTATATATATTACCCTCACTTTTTCATGTATTGAACTCCATGTAAAAGTAGATTTCACATAAATGTAGAAATATCAGCTAGGCAAGATTCTCCTTTGCATTTGGTGGGAACCATGTGTATATGTTTTTTTGATGGCTTCTCTGCTTCTACATATTGTAATATTTTAGTGTATTATATGAACAAAAGAGGTTTACATGTAAATGTGTTGATACAAACTTGATAACATGATAGCACTTTTCTTTTTCAGCCTGGTAATCAGATAAGAAGACACACAAGGAAAGGGAAATATGAGTTTATAATAAAGGAGGCATCCAACAGATAGGAATAAATGACAAATTTTAAATATGCTAAAAATAAAAAATAAATAAAAATTATGACATTTTTACTCCACACATCACCCCAACTTTGCAAGCCTACTTAAGACTGCACCCTACAACTGAGGACTTCATAAATGTTAAATTAGACAGACTTTGCTCTGTGATGCAAACCATGCCTGTGACCTAAAGCAAGAATATACAATGCCTTTCAGTGAGAGAGTCTGTCACTCTCATTCCCTTTGATGCTCTTCCTTCACTTTCAGGAAGAGTGCACAGGGAGTTCAGGTTTGTGGCCTGCTCCCCTGTTGTCCCTTATCTTACAGGCACTGAAATCCAGATGAATCCTCAAGCTGCACAAGAAACACACACACACACAAATCTTTACTTTCATCAGTAACTTTTTCCTTTATGAAACTTTCTATCAGAGAGCCAGTGAGCCTTATTATACAGTCATCCTGCTCCTGTAACCACATAGACACTCAAGATGAAGCATTATAGAAACTCCCATGAAAGGTTTCTTCATCTGAACGAATGCTCACCAAGGTGCTTTCTTCCTCCCACTTTGAGGTGTGGTGGAGGTGAATGAATCTCTCTGGGCACTCTAGCTCTGAAGATCACAGGGGCTTCTGTGACCCTTTATAACCTCCTTGGTTGCCTTTACTCTAGCTACAGAATCTCTGTATAGATAGGGATGGCTGAGTCAGCAGCCTAGCCCTATCATCTCTTTGTTAGACCCTTGTCTGTAAATATTAACTGTAGGCCTACCTTTAGTTATACTGTAGTAAACTTCTATTTGTGTTAAAATTACACATATTTAAACATATTTCTGGAGTTTCTACTTCAAAGTGTTAGAAAACTTGCAACCTCTCTTATAAGTAAAAATAACTTAAGACAAAACTGAACCAGACTTGGATTTGGTCAGAACGACCTAAAACATGTGCCATGGATAGCTCTGCCAAGAAGAAAGGTGGCAGACAACCTTTTGGCTCTTACTAAGCATAACAAAATCAAACCAAATTTAATGTGTTTCAAAAACTCAGGGCATCTTCAGAAATCAGAGTAAGTTGGGAGATCTGTTTTGTTCTGTGCTTGTATCTTGCTCTACCTCTGTTTTTTGAAAAAGGTACCAAGAGCAACATAATTGCTTTTTCAGACTGAAGGAAACCTACTCAAGAGTTAGAGCGCATGGTAAAATGTCTGGAACTCTGTCTATGCTAATGCCCCTGCTGCTGCTGGCAGGAAGAAACAACAGGAGATGAATTACTGGTCTTAACTTCCCTAATTAAGGAAGAGCTTGAGGGAATACATCATGGGCAGTAGGAAAGAAACTGAAGAAAAAGAATTTTTTTCTGGTTTATGTTTCAAATGATTCATGACCTGCAATATATCATATGCAGGCCTGATTCAACAAGATTCTTAAGCAAGTGTATTGCTTTAACTTATAACCCTCTCTGAAAACTGTGGGCAAATTGAGTAGGCTTCATTTTAGAAATGAAAGTCGAAGAAAAGACAGAGCTTAGACCTAAAAAGAGTTATTTCCACTGTATTGTTTCCTTCAGTATTTTTTTTTTATATCAGTTTTTTTGTCCAACCACAGTAGCTTACCTCTTTTATTGGAACTAAACGTTGTCTCTCAGTACACAGATATGTTTTGTTTCCCATCCGAATTTAACAAAAAGTTGGTGAGATATGATAAAGTGCATAAATCATAAACTAAACAGAAGTAACTTACTCTCAACTGTGGTTATCTCTATGTCTACCTAGATAGATATGGTCTTAGGGTCTGCCATATTTAAGTAACATTTATATGTAATTGTTCATAGAATAAAAGACCTAGAACACAATTATTTTAGTATTTTTCTTCTGATATAATTTCTACAAAATAGAGACCTTCCTGAAGAAAGCTCCTACAGGGAAAAGAGGCTGACCACACCATATCTAAAACTCCAATGCAGATATTTCTGGGGAAGACTACAACGTGAAATGAAGAATAAAGATATTTCACAACATCGTCGTGGTCATGAAAAAGAAGAGATAACAAACTCCTTTTGGAAGTGGAGGAAGAATTTAGGGGGAGAAAATTCAGGAATAACGTAAAATGTAATTACTTGCACTTAATAAAAAAATAACTGTGCCACTAGGACTGCAAACCGTCTTAGAAATTTCAAATGAGAAGTGGTAATGAGTCATAAAAGCCTACTGGTACGTGTGGAAATACCGCGTCCTTTAGCACATGGGGACATGTTATCTTAGGAGGATAAAGCTTCTATATTAATCTGGGCTTTCTTTCCTAGTTCCAGGGCTAATCCTATTGCAGCAGCAGAACATTTCAAGGGAGGGAGCATTGTTTAAATTGATAATGTCATCTTCAGCAACATTTTAAATGTTTGTAAATCTGGATATCAGCTAAAGCTCCTGGCCTAGGTAAATGTGTGAAAGGATCTTTACCAAATGATGTTTTGTTTTAGGTGACCTGCTTTTTTGATCCCTTAATAGGCTCCAGAAGTTCTGAGAAACATTAAACGTGAACATAAACATGATCCCATCTCCCCTCTGAAAACGTCCCAAGAAATATCTACGACATACAAGAAAGAATGCCATTTGTAAAGATGTGAAATACGTTGATATTCCTGTAAGAAATAGAACATTACATTTGGGTTTTCATTTACATATGATTTCAGAAATCTGTTTAATAAAAGAATTAGAAATGTTGATGCACAGGAAAATGACAAGTGAGAAAATATATGTATAAATATCCAAAGGATAGCACAGGGAACTAAATGGGGGAAAATTACTTTCTCTTTGGAGAGAGCATTATGTAGGCAAGGCAATTTTATTAACACGGTTGGATAAAATATAAAGGGTTTTCCTAATCTCAGAGACTTCAAAAGAGACTTTTTTAGAGACAATATTAATATCAAAGCCAGTTGTCACTATTATTAAAATATTCTCTGCTCTTCATTAGTCACAAATGATCCCCTCGACTCACAAAAAGGTACTTGGTAAATTAAAAGCTTTTATGTAACACTCCAACAAAAGTTGAATGACTCCAGAGTTAAAAGGCAACTCTTGTGCCTGCCAATATTCAAAGTGGTACCCAATTTCTTCCTTTTTCAAAGTAGCAATTTCTCTAGGGTATTTATTCAGTTATAGCTCTATTAAGAGACTGATTAGGAATGGACGATTAATGAAATGCTTTGTCGTCCTGAGTGCTCACAAGCAATCACTGAAGGACTGATTTTGCATTGTGGACAGCCTGATGGCGCCACGTAAAATCCCTCTGGAGGATAAACAGGTCCATCCTTACACAGAGCTGAGTGAGACCTGGATTTATGTCTGTGTGCGGGCAGAACAGTAATTCCATGCACTGATGCTTTTTCTAATGTGGTATCTCTAAGCATTTCAACAGAGTGTGTTTGCCTATCCTGTTAGCCAGAACACTGCTCATCCCTCCAGTGGGCTGCATTGTGTGACTCTTAATCACTGCTTAATTGTAGTCTCACACCACTGATCGTAATGGGAGCTTCTCACTGACTTACATGGTAAAAGACTAGAGGACAGGATTAAGAGATTTTCTTCATGTACATTGAAAAATACCACACAAGATGCAGAGAAGTTGTCATGGTTTGCTCACCACTGAATGGATGTTATAGATTGAAATAATGTCCACTATACTTAGAGATCTCCTTCCACTGAGACATACACCATTTTGAGGCTGAGACTGGACAACTGAGGATTCACTGTTTTTCATTGTAGTGATTTGTATTTCTGGTCTTGTACAGCAAAACTAGTGGCATAAATTCTTCTAGAGTATCTTTACTTTGTGGTAAGATTAGTGCACAACAGAGGGTATAGCACCGACAAACAGATTTCCAGGATTTTATCCTTGTCCTGATGCTGATTTGCCTTGTGACTTCAGTTAAATCACTTCTCCCCTTTGTGCCTCAATTTTTCTGTTTATAAAATGGCAAGATAAATGGTGTGCTAAGGCTGAATTAATACCTTTAGTCTGCAATAGAAAGGTAATAGATAGTACAAAGTATTAATTATTATATTATCTCTCTCTTTTTAATGGATTTATATTTAATTCAGTTACAGAGAGAAGCTTTGTTCGCATAATAACATTTTCTACTGCCTCTGAGGCTCGTAGGAGCAAGCTTATGGGAAGGAAACTGGTAAGTGTTTGAGTTTAGAAATGCCGCTAGTTTCAGTGTACTTAAAATGCTGTTGAAGTCAGGACGATTTAAATGTGTGAGATTTCAAATGTCTCATTGACACACATCGCAAATTCCTTCATTGCCTGAGGGAGCTACAGCAAAAGGAAAAGTTAGAGTCTTTTAGTTTCACAGTTAAGGCAGCTTTTTTTAAAGTCAGCTAATGATGGAGCATTTGCCTATGTGGTTGTAACAGAGCAATCTGTCACTCTGAGAAGACTCCTGGGGTGACTACCAAGATGTGCTGTCGGTGGTACCTCCATTTTACATGACCCACTGCTCGACCTGGTGTTGCAGTATACTCTGGCCAGGTTTCTGTGTGGGTAATGTGAATGAATCCACATTTCAAATAGAGAAAAGGGATAAGTCCAGCTAGTAAAAATTAAAGGTAAGTGAAGTGTGCAAGTTGAAGGTTTGTCATATATTCTTCTTCTGTTCTTGTCCTCAGAATTTAGAAAACGCTTCCCTGAATAGAAATGCATCTGTTGTATTTTGTCATGGAGTTGGCTTCCTCTCGCATTCCCTTTATTGCATGTCCCACAGTGCACTGCACTCAGGACATACTGTAAGTACACACTCATTGATTTTTACTCCATACATTGACAGATATAAATTTGCTGCCACTGCATCTTATTCTAATGTTTGAATGAAAATGAATAGTACACACTGCAGCACAACAGGTTGTGCTTCACCTCCCTATAGTCCTATATACATTTATTTGGGAATCCAATCATGACAGCAGTCCTCTAGGCCTACCTCTATATCACATATTCTGAAAAGAGTAAGATTTTGATGTATATGAGTTCTTCTACATTGGAAATGTGCTTATTAGCGAAGAAACCGAGGTTTTTGAGTTGAAAAAAGCTACAGAGTATTTTGATAAGTCTCTCACCCTGGGCATGGGATAACTGGAGCCATGGTTTATGCCATAGCGGAACACAAATACCAGCCTATTCATCTCAAGGCTGCATTTTGTGTTTAAATAAGATTGTGACAGTCTTTTAGTAATGCTAGATTGAATGTGAGTGACATGGATTCTGCCATTTAAGTCTTCACTAACTGAGGAGTAGTAGATGCATCAGATATTTGGAACTGGAAAAAAAAGTCAACATGAAAGAAAAAAATTAACCCCCTACCTTTCCTAGTAACATCTGTCATTTTGATTCACAAAAGCCAGGATTTCATCTGATATATAAAAAATAAATAAATTAGAACTGAAACAAATACTATATAGCTTATGTTCTGCTCCAGCTCCCAGAGGATAATACATCCTGTAATACTTTTTTTCTGCTTGTGAAGTGATATTCTGGAATTACATCTGATGGTAGTGAACGGTGTTTGAAACAAGAGACCCAAACTCTTGGGTCACAGAGAGAGAATACAGACAATGCTTTGTAGCAAAGCCAATATGCAATCTGTCCTAGGTGACTCAGAGACAATAATAAATATCCCAATATTAAGGTAATAAAGTCACCACACTGATTAAATGCTTTCAGTTTGACTAGCATGGTTTCAGTCACAGGCTGTAGTTGGCATTCACTATCATGGGTATCTTTGTTGCATGTTCCAGGATGCATGCATTCAGGCCCACTCATTTATGGGTTATGGATGATATAATGGTGCACTTCTGTCCTTCTAAGATGAAACTCAGATTCAAGTGATTTCTTGTGGGCTCATATCTGCTTTGTTTCTGTTATGATCCTTTGCAAGGACAGAATTCTGATTTTCTTTTTATATCACACTGCTTGGTACCTAAATAAATAATTTCTTCTTTGTGCTGTAATTAACAAAGTCTCATTTTATGTGGAATTTTGTCCCATATCCTCTACAAATATCAACCTCAATAAACTCATTTTCTTTCCATCTCTCTCAAGATTCTGTTCCAAACTTATTTGCCATTGCCATCCCACTCTGCAGTTCATAATAATAAGATTGTGTTGTTTTATCAGCCTGCACTCAAATATCCTTTTCTTCCTCGTGGTCCATCATAAGCACTGCATATACTTTGTGTTCCATACCTGAGTGTTTTGGCTGTGGCTCAATAAGAGTCAGTGCATGCCATGGTTAATATGGTATGCTACACACTGAAGTGCAATGATGACTGCTGATTTCCCTGACCTTCTCACAAGGGAACCATTAGAAATGGTCCTCTTCTACCAGCTTTTTTGTGGAAAACACCCGCTTCAAGAAGATTCAAATGAACAGGAGTCCCTATCCAATCAGATTTAACTGAAATTATATATATGCATATATATATATATATATATATATATATATATATATATATATATATAAATGTGACTGACAGTCAGACAATGTGATCAAGGTATCCTTTTAGATAGTTTACTAAGAAAAAATGATCAAGATACAGCATGGCTACAGAGGATGTGGGATTGTCAGTCATTTTGCCTCAGTTTTCTACAACACACTTATCTATATCTAATTACTCTCTGAGTCTTCTGATGTGGAATGTAACGAGGGCTTTGTTTGTGTAAGGCTCAGTATTAACAGGCTGTTAGTACTTTTCTGCTGGGACTTATGCTGCTGCAGAAAAACTAAATAAAAGTAACCCTATGAAAAGTTTTCCTAAGCTTATAACATGCCTGCACCTGAAGGGGATAAATAGGCCAAGGTACAGTATAAAATTGCCCAGCTTTTGTTGGAAAGAAAAGAAGGATGAGAAGGGAGCTTGAGTTGTTGCAGTCTCCAGTTTCCCAATGCAAGTCCTTCAAGTGCTCTGGATCAACCCATTATCTGTATTTTAGGAACTACTTATCTAGGAAAATCAAGCCTGCTTCCTCAAATCCTGAGATACTGAATGCCTGTTCACACATCACTTGGTTCAATCTATCCTGCCTTCTAATGAACTTATCACAGCAATAGCTGAGAGCTTCCCATATTTCCAAAAAGCATATGTTAAACAATGTAAGCAAAAAGAAACTGTAACAGGCTTCACTTGTCCTAACAGTCCATCTGTTTCCCACTCCCCACTGAGCACATCTCTTTTCCTGGTTCCCTTTCAGGTGCACTCTTACCTTATGTAACGTGCTTTTTATTGGAGATTCATGCTGTGACCCTGTCAGGATTGCTACAGCAGGGGTGACCTCAGTAATGACTGTCCACAGCCTGCCAAGCTAAGTTGGTCAGTGTTAGCTGATTAAACTTTTAACAACATCCCCTGTGCGATAAAGGGCAAAATGACAACTTTGCCCATCGTCAAGGTGTCTGTATAATAAACTAATTAGTAAACCACACAGTCTGTGGAGCTTTTAATGAGTGCTATCGTCTGGCCTCTGTAATAAAAACCCAGTCTACCCCCTTTTGGGATTCAATTAAGGCACAGACTGTCATATGCTTGGCCTGGCTGATCAATGAATCCATTCCGACCTTTGTCGGAGCTGTTTGCAAGGTCAGTGGCAGTAGTGAGGGAAGCCAGCCTGGTGCTGGGGAGACATACCCAACAGCACCCGACAGGCACCACGATCAGCTGCTGCTGTCCTCTTGGTCATTTGACATCAGCAGAAGTTTCTCTTGCATAAAGGTTAGCTGAAGGAGAACGTGGCAATGTGTGTATATGTGAATATATATATGCATACATATAAAATGACACAGATGGCTGCTGGTATTTCTGAACAGAAAGGTTACCCCTTTATTTAAAATGTTCATCAATCCTTTCACATGCAGATACACCTTTATACCTGTGTTGTTTTTTTTTTTTTTTTTGCATGCATCATGCTATCAAATGTTTGCTCTCCAAATTGTGTTTACATATATATTCTAGATATATAAGTAAAACAAATGTGAAAGAGTAGATCTAGTTTATACAACACACACCCCTTGTAGGTTCTTGATACAAATAATGCGCATAACTGTACCATTCTAGAAGGAATTTATAACCACTGAGAATTTTTATGATACTCCTGTTCAACAAGTAATTTTAAAGACAAGAAAACGGAGGTAATGACTAAACTAGATCCACATGCAGGGCCATAAAGGCATCTTTAAAACAGAGAGTTTCAGTCTTCTCACCTCTGATTTCCATCCTCAGAAAGGGTAGCAGGAATCAGGAGTCTAATACAGCAAAGTCAAGAGCTGTGGCATCATTCCCACCAGTGGTTGAAACGCTGAGCTCAGATGAGTTTAATGGCAAGGCATGTGGACTCCACTCACAGCCACATAGCCACCATAGTAGAGTTGAATGATCCAAGAAACACTTTTTTTTTTTGTTGCTGCTAATAGTTACAGGCTCCAGTCTTTCCCTCTAGACCTCTCACACATCATTTCCTTCAGCAAATAAGACAGCAAGTAAGCAAAGCACTAACGTTACATCCATAAGTTGGGTGCTATTTACATTACAATTTCAGCCTTTACCAGCTGTCATCTTTATGGAACCAGTTCTGCACATCTGGCTCTTTCTGAATAAAGAGTGTTATAGAAAGCAGGAGAAAATCCTGGGTGCTGCAAATTAACTGATAGTCAAATAGTTACTGCTAATACCTGAGCATGAACACTTGTGGTCAGAAACAGGATATATCAAGTTTGAGACCACCTATGAGGTCCTTCTTCCATCAATGTTTTTGACCAGATTTGCTCTTTATCTTTCCACTGTTTCTGTTCTTCAATACCAAGAATCCAACTTGTTTTGTTATTAAATATTAAAGAAGAGAAGCACAAAGTGATTTCAGGAATACAAATGTGAAGTCCAGTATTTGCATTCTAGATATTTGAATTATATTAGAGGTGGAAAGCAAAGTAAATATAGAAATGTGCCTTTTACAATTTAGTCAAAGTATGGTGTATTCATTTCCCCATGACCATCCAGTGACAGTAATCGGACAATTTACTTAATTATCAAACAAAAGGTCTGTTCATATCTTTTTTTCCAACACCACTATTCCACTGCTTCCATCCTATGCCCCTATTTTTGTTTAACATTCTTAAATGTAATCAGTCTTACATAGCTTACCATGACACCCAACTGTAACTCAGTTATCACTAGGTCCCATTCTTACAAAAGCTGTTAGTTACAAGTCACAGAGATTGATGTTATTTAAGTCACATTTCTTGTCTATACCAATTCCTTTCAGTGGTGATAGGCAAGTCTGAGAATGTTTACTGTTCCTTATCCTAGCCACAAAATACCTAATTCAAAGTTGTGGGTTATGGTATGGCTTGGATACCTCTATTCAGCTCAGTCTGTGATAATTAAATCACACTGTGAATGTAGCTGTATCTAAATCTATACAGAAGGGAGATATATCCAAAATTATTTCAGCAGATGAATTACACATTTTACGGTGAGCTTTTTGTCACCAGCCAAGTCCCTAGTCCCTGTTCTCCTCTAGGGCAGCATACCTTGCTAGATCTCAGTCATACACTGCAGTATTCCCTCAGTTATTGCCTTAAAATCACAGAGGAAAAGGTGCTCACAACCCAAGCCCGGAACCTGGATGAACCATCCACCATGACTGCTACATCATACTACATATATATGACTGCTGACTAAGCTGAAGGCTCAAATTTGCAGTCAGGCCATAGAATCATAGAATCACCAAGGTTGGAGAAGACCTCCAAGATCATCCAGTCCAACCATCACCTACCATCAATATTTCCCCACTAAACCATGTCCCTTAGTACAATAACTAAAGGTTTCTTGAGCACCTCCAGGGACAGTGACTCAACAGCCCTCCTGGACAGCCCATTACAGTGCCTGACCAGTCTTCTGGAGAAGAAATTTTTCCGGACATATGACCTGAATCTCCCCTGGCACAACATGAGACCACTCCCTCTAGTCTTGACATTTGTTACTTGAGAAAGAGGCCAACACCCACCTCACCACAACCTCCTTTCAGGTAGTTGTAGAGAGCGATAAGGTCTCCCCTGAGTCTCCTCCAGGCTGAACAATCCCAGCTCCCTCAGCCGCTCCTCGTAAGACTTGTGCTCTAGACCCTGCACCAGCTTCATTGCCCTTCTCTGGACATGGCTCGGGGCCTCAATGTCTTTCTTGTAGTGAGGGGCCCAGTACTGAAGGTGCAGCCTCACCAATGCTGAGTACAGAGGGATGATCACTTCTCTTATCTTGCTGGAAGTGCTATTTCTGGTTAGCTAAATAGAAATTAGATGAAGTTCTGAAGCTTCTCCAATTTTTGAGAAGGTCTGGAGAGCCTTGACTGGCACCAAGGTGACACAGAGCCCACCTGCTGCTGGTGGTGTGCTATGAAGGTCCAGAGGGCAAACATAATATGGCTCTGCTGTTCAAGTGACCGCAAGTTTGTTCAGTGATGCGCACATTCCTTCTATTATCAGTGCTCATATCTTGGTCAGATATTCACTTTAAAGAGCTAAACATTTGATCACATTTTCTTTGGGTAGGAACCAGAAGCTTCTGTGAATATCTGTAATAGCTAAACTGGCGCTAACTCTGAGTTTGGAAACTTGGGATATGAGTGAGGCTTTGGATAAGATGTAGCCATGAGAATTGCTCATGAATTTTATCTGGCATAAAACTATGAGGGAATAGATAAATTGTGTGTGAATATGTAACCATGAAGTTTTTGTTGTCTTTATTTTCATTTAAATAGATGTTGCCTAGTATTTTATCTGAAGGAGTCATTGGGAAAATGAAGCAAGGAAAAAGGGAAAAAATAGACAGAAAAGTATAAAATAGAATGGAATTTTAAAATGCTCTCTGCAAAAACACTGTGAAAGAAGGCTGCTCACATGGAGTTACTGATAAAATCAAGAAGTTTAACTTTTTCCCAAGTCATTTATTGCTTCTTTGCAAGAAAGCCTCAGATTTTGCTACTTGGGTTTCAATACGAAGGAAATGCTTGTAAGGGATTAATTTCTTAATCAAAGTTTTATATACAATTCTGATTTAGCATCCTTCAGATTTCACCGATCACAGTTAAATTACATTAATCAGTCTGCAACTTAGCTCCTTTGGAATAATTCCAAGTATAAGAGCTTGTGAATTTTTATTTCTTTACGAGTAAAGGAGTCTGATGAAGATTTGGGTTAAGATTTTCACTGGTGTATAACTGGTGTATAACTGGTGTATAATCAGTTGCCTTTTCTGTGGAAAACTGAAATGCCTTATACAAATTGACTGTTTAAGCTTCATACTTTCCCAACAGGCAGTATATCTGTCATCTTTTTTAAAATGGAGATGTTAAGACCAGAGTTTTCATAGCTTTGTGAATGTTTTTTTTTTTTTTTTTAACTCTTTTTTTTCTGAGACATTTGGAGGCCTGATTTTCAGAAGCTCAGACCACCAATTTCAGCACAAATCAGTATGTCAAGAAGCTACTCAGCGCCCATAGAAAAGCCATGACCTGCAGACACTTTTAAAATGCAACCTTAGTGATTTGCCCAAAGCCAGTTAGTGAAGTACAATTACTGCTGAAATAAAAGTTAGTGACATTGGGTTATTTTTTAATGCTATTATGTATTTGTGTCATACTGAAACTAAAAAACACTATAAAGAGCAGGTCACCTCCCTGAAAGATTGCCTCACTACTGTTCTGGCTTTTCCTTAACTTTTCCTGCTGTAGTTAGAACATGATTATGCTCAAATGAGAGGTGTGATATGGGATCTGCAGCCAGAAGTCCAGGCTTTGTAGGGGGACTTGTCAGAGTCTTTGCAGGTCACAATGGGTTCAGCACTGCACTGTGACCTAGTAACAGCATTTTCGTACATATTTAGCTTAAAGGAAGCTTAAAATCGAATGACTTGAACTTAAATGAAATTTTAAGTGCATAGTCCAGAATTCAGTTCCCAATATCTAAATTTGGTATGTGTCTGAACAGTGTCCTGAATTGGGGCCTCAAGGAGGAAGTCTCCTTTTCCTGCCTCTCTAATGAGCAGCAGATTATTCCTTTAAGATCCTCTCCCATTTAGTGTTTAACCACTCTCACTTTCTTCTAAGCTCGCTCACAAAGCCTTTATCTTATTTGTCAATGTTTGATATTAAAATAAAAAAGGGTATTAATCTCTGCAGTGACCTTTCTGCTTTATTTCTCCTGGAAAGGGATGCTGCATCTTTTGCAAGTAACTTCAAGGCAAGATATTATGTGGCATTCAAACATATGGCTTTTATCCAGTTAATCATTGAGCATTACCTACTTTCATCAATGTTCGGAAACTTAATTCCAGGATTACTCATCCCCCCAAAAGCCCAAATAAGAAAATCAGAAGAATAGACCCAAACAATAGAACTTTTATACCAGGATAATTAGAAAAGGAACCTATTACCCAGGATTATAATTACTGACTAACATATTAAATGACCTTTAACATTTACCTTAAGCCCCAGATTTCCAGAAAACCAGCAAGGTTATGAATGCCATATTAGTAATCTTTAATCTTTATTACTGCTGTGGACAGAATTTTAATGATTTTTAAATAGGCAGCGGTCACTAACATATCCCTATTAAAATAAAAAAAATCTCATAAAAAATTAAATGGATTAAGACTTCAAATGTACCATCATCAAAAGTATTATCTAATTATGGAGTTCAGTGAACAGGCCAAGTGAAATGGTTGGTAATATTAGTTACTTACCACATGGGAATGCCTAGGATTTATGCACAAATAGATTCTGCTTCTGTTGCAACATAGTAATTAAGAATTTGTCAGGGAAATTTGACCCTCTAGGGTAGATATTACTTTGTAAAATAAGAATGGCAGAGCACTAGTCTCCTTGCTGCACATAATTTAACTTGATTATTTATACATCAAAGGGAGTCTGCAGTGACTGCAGTATAATATTTAAGTAGAGGGATATTAGAGAAAGAAGCATCTAGTGAAATCTTTTTCCCAAATCTCCGTGAGAAAATAGAGAAAATTTTCATAAAGCATTTCATTTTGCATATAAATTGGTGCCTAGATTGTGCCTGTGAATTTACTGCTGTCAAATTTAATTTTTCTTTAATTCTTCAGGCCCAGATGTGAAAAGCTCTGTGTGCAGGCTGCAATTTTCAATGCTTACAGGTAGCACCCGGATCGATAATGTGTCTTTATGAGAAATTACCGTTAATGTTATTGAGTATGCATTTTGCTTTATAGGATAATAAGGTAATATGAAATGCCAATTCATTCATTAGGAGAAAGCTAAGTGCTTAAATGAAATGGGTGACAGGTCTGAAAAAAGATGTAGTTGTGGGCAGGAAGTCAAGAATGGATTTTTAATGACTTAATACCAAAAGGTTTTTACCACTTATTTGCATTTGCTTCCTATAAACAATAGTTAAGTTTGAAACAAAAGTGCTTGAATATTTAAATTGCAGTAAGTGATTCCACTTGAAAATGCTATTTGGAAATGCTAGATTTCTGGGAACCTCTCCACCTAGTCTTTACAGGGATCACTAAATTAACTCATCTGGTATAAAAATTAAAACAAAACTCATTTGAATTGACAGGCATGAAGCAAACGCATTATGGACATGGTCAAAAGCCAGAGGTTGGTTGCTAAAAATAAAATAAAAAAAACCAAACCAGTTCTGTGCTTGAAGTACAGTATAATTCTAGCTCAGGAAGGCTAAAAGAGCAGGTATTAAAAATAAAACCCAAATGGATTGCCCAGGGAAAAAAATCGTACCATTCTCAAATGAGACTCGGATCCAGTGGTTATTGTTCAGAAGACTGTAGTGTCCTTGGAACACTGTATTATAAAATATATAGGTGGCATCTGAAAGTTTTTTCTTTAAAAATGAGTTGTTTCCTAGATACGTTCAGTATCTGAAACCATGGTCACACAAATATTAATGGACTTTTTTTCATGAAACTATATTCAGCTCTGTTTTTCGTTTGTTTGTATGTTTGTTTTTTTCCTTTCCCTGAGTCCTACCACACTTTACCGATTGTTTTACAGGTTTAATGCCTGGTTTCTGGTTTCTCCTCTTTTTCTCTGCACTGGCTGGAGCATGTGGGTTATATGGGCTTATAGAGTTAGAGTTGACTTGTGATGATTCACATTCATGGAAGCCAGTCTGGCTAATAGAGCACTCCTCTGTTAGAAACCTGCCCCATTCCCTCTCCTGCCCACCACAGAAAGCTTCCACTACCACTTAACCAAAGTCTCCAACAAACTTCTGACTTAAAAATAGCAATTCTTACTTTTCATTAGAACACAGCACAAGGTAGGAGAAGGGTGGAATTCAAAAGTTTATGCGGTAAACTGCATGGTTCAGGTGTCCCAGGCTTCTCCTCATTCACTGTTAAGTGTCAGCCCAGTTACAAATAACTACGTCTGTAGCTTAATAGTAATATTCAATACTGCTCTCCTACCTCCTGATAAAAATGATGGTATTTTCTTCAGTTAGAGATTAAAATCCTCCAAAATCCTTCAACAATTACTATCCTAAGGTTTTCATTTGTCCTTTCTCAAATTCAATATTTTTACTGTTTGACAACAAATAAAAAAACATATTTACCATTAGCACCCCAGCACTTTAGAACAACAGTTTGAAAGAAAAGGACTTCTTTTTTTTTTAATTTGAAATAGATTGCACTATAAAAAGAAAGGAGAGATAACAGAAAAACGTTTAAACTTTCATTTTTTATTTCAACTGTAACTTGCGTTGGCTCTTTTACCTAAACTTTTTCTTTTTTTCTTAAAAAAAAAAAAAAGAAAGAAAAAAACACAAAACTTTCATGTAGGACTTTTTTTTCCTTGACCTTCATCATCTCAAACTACAAAGAGAGGACTTTCTCTAACACTCATTGAATATAGTGTATTTTTCTTTTAAGGCGCCTTCCGCTGATTTTTATCCTTTGGGGATCAATGATTCTTTCAGTTCCATAATCTGACAAGCTATAGTAAAAGCAAAAGGCCCCTATTTCTAGAGCAGTAAGTGTTAACATGAGATGGCAATGGATGTATTTTCACACCGAACTCACAACAGCCAAAGGAGAGCTTTAAGGTATCTTAGCCTAAGTCTCTCTCTTTGGGAGGAATGAGATATGGAAGGAACTTTAGTATTACAGTTAATCTGTATTACAAAAGCACCTAACAGCCTCTACTGAGTTCGGGGGCCAACTCAAAGCTAAGGTGGATAAAACTTTCAAATGTGTGTACATTTCAGCATTACCTATGCATCCTTTACTTTCCAGTAGCGTGTTTTCAACAAAATTCTTGGTAAGCTTGGGAAGAAGGAAGAAGGAAGAAAATGGAAACACTGGTTTACTATTAAATTAAGCAGTGCTCATTTAGCTGCTACAGCTACTTGGAGGAAAGAAAATACACTGCTTTAATGTCAAGATGTAGTTAGTTCACTTTCAAGGGAAGTTTTGGTCAAACTCATATGCGTAAAATCACATTCTGCTTAGAAATACTCCTTCCTCAGTTTATGGGGAAGGAGTATTTTTTAAAACAAAATATATTGCAATCAGATTGTGATAGCTTTAATTTATAGCTTTTTTTTTTTCCTGCTTTTTTTTCTTTTTTTGGGGGGGGTGGAAGGGGACAGGATGGGACTGCTTTTTATTTTTTTTTTAATATATATTCCTGGGTCCTGTATTTCGTACCTGAACTTTATGGGGATACTGGCACTCCATTTTGTACTTCTGCGATCAAGGTAAATGAAAACCTTAGGCTGGGCGTGGCTAAAAAGCAGTCTTGGCTGATGAAAATATATGTAACCAATAGATTCCCTATATTTGCCAACCTTAAACAAAGAACTACACTACTTCCCCATTTATCAGTATTAGTATTAGGAAATAACTACTTTTCTGAAAGAGTGGTCAGGCACTGGAATGGGCTGTGGTGGAGTCACCGACCCTGGAAGTGTTCAAGGAATGTCTGGACGTTGTGTTGAGGGACATGGTTTAGTGAGAGCTATTGGTGATTGGTGAATGGTTGGACTGGGTGATCCTCTGGATCTTTTCCAACCTTGGTGATTCTGTGATTCTATGATTCTGTGATCACTTGTGGGTACACAGTCACAGACTTCTTTAACCTTACCAACTGCATTACCACACCTCTTTCAAGAGCATCATCCTCTGCTCCAGCCAGGGCTTTGACATTCCATTTCATGTCAAGTCTGCTGTTCAGATCTCATGACTTCTCCTCCCTGCTGTTATTTTAAATCAAAACATTTTGAACTATGATTTATATGACATATTGAAATAGTATTGTGCTGAAAAACAGTTATCTTCTAGCAATCAAGCAGTCGCACTGAAAGGAAGGAGCCCAGAGACTGAGTCAAAGCCTATTAAAGGCTCTGGATATTTACTCCAGAGAGTAAATCAGCCTTTTGACATCCTTGATTTTCTATGCGTTGTCTGAGACTCTAACAAAGATATTTATGACCAATTACTAATAGTAGAAATTGAAGAGGTTACTGGTGATCTATAGACTGCAGTGAGACAATCACTGAGATAAGAAATTCTTCTGCTCTCATTGCATACATCTCGGTAGCTCTGTTACATTGCCACTATTAAAGAGGTTGTGCAAGTGATTTCTCTTAATAATCTAATAAGAGCTTTGAGATCTTTCTGGATAAATGGATTTCTAGAGCATATGCATTCCTCTTATTATTACTTATCTGCCTAAGAACTGTCACCCAGAAATAGGGATTCTCTCCATTTATTTGGTTTTGAAATAATATATTATTGGTTCAGCTATAGATCTCAATCATGTCATGGGAAGCAAAGCAGTATCTGTTATAACAGATTAACCAAATGAATTCAGACAAATGGATCCAACAGCAGCTTGCCACAGACAACAGATTTCCCTAATCCTTTAAGAATGCAGGGAAGATAGGGGAGAATGTTTATTTATTTATTTGTTGTTAAATAAGCACCCAGTCCTGTATATGTCAGAATAGTTCCTCTGTCCCATTTGCACAGATCATCTCCTTATATATTCACACATTAGGACATTTTGGATGCAGTTTCACACATCCCTTCCCTAAAATGAGGCCCATACTAAGCACATTTTCCTTAAGCTATTATTGTCTTGTACGTGTAGTTAACTGAAAATAGAGCACCTAGTTTGAGAATAATTAGTCATAATTTGTTGAGTGTTGATAGCATCCATCCTTATTCTGTCATGAGAAAACTTGATTCTTACTACAAAAAGCTTATCAACAAAATCTAGGAAATTTATATTTGCTACTAAAAATACTTGCACAGCATATCCCCTCCAATTATGTCTGTGGTGAATTTTGACTGATATTTGGCTTAATTTTCTAATTTAGGCTGAACAATTTCCATATGCTAGAGAAATTCAAATTTAGATTTTGACTTTGCAATTACAGTTTATATTGACATTCAAAATACATGAAGCCTAGGAGTTTCAGGGAGGGGCGCAGAAATCTTTTTGAGTAACTACATGCTCAGTGCATACTGAAAATTCTGAGATGCTGGTAACAGAGATGATTTTCTTCCTTTTTTTTAATAAACACAGGAGTAAGGCTGATGTAAATATGCTGTCTTAAGTCTTTTCCACATAGTCTTTCCATACCTGTACAAGTGCTTAATGCTTTATACTCATACATCTTATGCTCATACTCATGTAAACCAGACAGTGATTTTTTTTTTTTGTGTGTGTGTGTGTGGGTTTCATGCTTGACTAATGTCTTCATCAATGAATTGGTCTTCCAGACACTGCCCCAGTGCAGATAGATATGCAGGGAAGGGGGAGAGAGCTGCAAGTGTAAAAGGAAACATGGAAGGAAGTTCAGTTAAACAGACTATTCAAGTTCAAGTTTATTCTGTTTCCAATAGAGTCCAGAATTTCTATTTTTTGGTTTGCTAAACTAATGAATACAAAAAGTTTAAATACATTTAATGCCTGTATGACACATCATAAAGCATTATAGTTATCTGAATGATTCAACAATAGTCAGGTATGGATATTCCTTTGAACTTGGGAAGACTGTTCACGGTGATCAATACTACTTTGTGCTGGTTATTTGCAAGCAGACACACAAATAAGTTTATTGCCCTAGCAGCCTGGTAAACTGCTATTCTTAGTACTCAGAATTTAAATAGTCATTGGAGGAGACCTATAAGGATTGAGTCCAATTGCCTAACCACTTCAGTGCTAGCCAAAAGTGAAAGCATATTACTGAGGGCATTGTCCAAATGCCTCTTGGGGGTTGACAGGCACAGGGCATCAACTACCTCTCTAGAAAGCCTGTTCCAGCATATGATCATGTGACGGTAAAGAAACCTTTCCTAATATTCAGTCTGAATCTCACCTGGTACAGCTTTGTACTATTTCCCAATGTCTTATCACCAATGAGAGGGAGGAAAGAGAGAGAGAGAAAGAGAAAGAAATCCGTTTTGATTCCTCATGTCCTTACTGGGTTAAACTGCTGAATTCTTACTAAGTCTTCCAACTGAGGACCAGCTGCCCTTCACCTGAACCAGCACAAACTGCACTTTTGGTGAGCACTCTTCATCAGTTATACAGTGCCACTCATCTTGCTCTGGATCCCTGGTCTGGGCAGCAGTTTCTGCCTGGATGAACACTTACATTCACATCAGTGGTTATTTATATTGAAAAGAATGGTTGTTATTTTATTGCCTTGTTTGCCTGGAAAATGTATTTATGCAGGTAAAGAGCAGAACTACTTCCATCCAAACTAAGGAACCAATTATGAACCAATGAAGAAATGCCAAAGGAAGAAAGAACAGCAATAACAATGAATAAGAAGGTAGAAAAGAAAAAAGAAGAGAACTTTGCTTAGCTGTAGTAAAACATGTTTTTGATGGCAAACCCTGCTTCCTTATTGAGACTAGAGTTGGCAATACTTATATAGCAAGGAACAGTAGTGACACATGCTGAGCTGCAGGTTTCTTACATTCTTTTTTTTTGTGTGTGTGTATGCATGTTTACACACACAAAAGAATACAGCTTTTCTAATGATTAATGAACAGCAAAATGAATCTCTTTGCATGAGACCACATAGACAATGTTAGCAGCATCTAACCTTCCACAGAAGAGGAAAGATTATGTTCAATTATGGAGTTAATCTGAAAAAGCAGGAAACAAAGTTCTCATCATATTCACAGATGCTGAAGAAGATTGAAATTTCTTTCACAAAGTATAGCTAACTTCTTGTTGTGTAAATACTTGCACCTTTTTCCCTTTCACTTGATGTAGAGAGCTGAGATTTCTTCATTTCAAACTAGCGTCTCATGAAATGGCATAATGAAAAGTAACAGAGAGGAAATAGTGGAAGGAAAGACAATACTTTCACTAAGACAAAAATGTCTGTCTTTTGTCTTGGCACATCTGTTTGTTTGTTTGTTTGTTTTTTAAAGGATTCTCATTTGGCTGAATTAGCACCAATTGTTTGTTAGTATCAGTAGATGGAAGTTGTCTTAACAACTGGTGATAAGACATCCAAGTCATATTCCAAATTTTATCTGAACAAAAATGGAGCTGAGTTCACAATGTTTGGGTATTCTAAACTGATCTCCATTCAGTCTTAACTTACAGAAATTATATTCAATATGCAGTTAAGTGGAGATTGTGGCTTTTGCGGGAAGAGGAACAGTTTTCAATTAAAAGGAGCTAGGAGCTGAAGAAAGGGGATAAAAAATAAGTAACAAAAATTCATAATAAAATATGCTGTGTCTTTTACACAACTGAAGTGTAAGACTTTGAGGCAGCTATTCATAGTCACCATCACTTCTGTGACTGGACTTTGTGGAAATGGACAAACTCTTGAACACCAAGAAAAAAACAGAGGTAGGTTTTGATGTCATTTACTCACTTACGTGTTTTAGAAAGGATAAGTCTTGGTGCTGAGAAGATTTCTTTGCATTTTTATTTTGAAACTGAATGATGTTCAGAAACATCAAGAAAATAGGAATCAGATTTTTTTTTCCTTCTCCATAGTCTTGCTCTTCACTGCCCCGCCATCCAGATTTTAGGTGAAGTGTGGAGTCACGTTCCTTCCATCAACATTTTCATAGATTTGTTTTCATGCTTCCGCAAGCTGTATCTCTTTTTCTCACACAAGAAATCAATCACAATGTTGGGAGAGTTGAAAGTATGCTGCCCCTCAGAAGAAAGAACTGTGTAACTGTAATTATATTGAGCAAGCTGAGTTCTGGGTGGACAAAGCTAACCAGGTCACTTAGAGTGCGATAAAGTGTTAAATTGATCTGAGTTGAATGAAGACAGCTTAAAATTTCTTCTTGGGATGTTCTGTTTTAAGACCTTATTACTGTAACTTCTCAGTGACTATATGTCACGATCATGAGTTACTCCATTTCAATGTGTATTTATTTTCTGTTAATGTTATAACTTAGAAAATTCAAAACGATAGAAAGGGTACTTGGTTCTATCCCTAAATGTCAACCATGTAAGTGCTTTGACTTTTATTTTCTATTTGCTTTGGTCAGTGTAAATTTCTATGGGTTTTGCTGGTTGGGGGAAGGGGATTTGGAGATGTGCAGTTCTTGGTTATTAATATTTGACTTTGTTAGTGCTATCTGTTTACCGTATGGCTTCTGGAAAAAGATAGGAAATATTAGCTGGTGAGTTCTTAAAATGCATGATATGTGGGCTCACTCCTTGTGCCTGCACAGTCTTTGCATTGCTGCTTCATTTAGCCCATGAACTGCTGTTCTGGGGTCTGATACTGATGAGGTATTTGTTTGTTTGTTTGTTTTTAATTTTTATTACCACCTTTGTATTTCTTTTATCATTTCACTCTTTACTTTCAATACATTTGGATGGCCAAGTTTCAGTGAATTACATGTGCTTATGTCCCCTTTTGCCATATTTCTGAAATAGAAATTACTAAGGCTTTTTTTTCTGCCTTGGTATACATGTACAACGTTGGATCCTGCACATAAACAAGATTTTATATAGATGACAGGGATTTTATACAAATTCCATACACCTTCATCTCTAAGTTACAAGACAGCTGTCTCCTAAAGCAGAAAGGGCTGTTGTTAAGAAGGCAATAACAGGCTCTCCCTTCCTCTCCTCTCCTCTCCTCTCCTCTCCTCTCCTCTCCTCTCCTCTCCTCTCCTCTCCTCTCCTCTCCTCTCCTCTCCTCTCCTCAACTGTACGTAAGAAATTATAAAGATTGAAGGTGATGTCATATTGTACAGTGAAAAATTAGTTTGCTTTCTGCAGTCAGAAATCAATTCCTCAACTTACCTTGCATGGAAAGCCAAAAGCCATTGGGATCTTTTCCTCTTTTTTTTTTTTTTTTTTTGAAAACCTTTACACTTTCTGGAGTTGGATCCAAGTTCCAAGTGATGAAACAAGTAATGTTGTGTGCACTGTATTTTTAGAGGTATTCTTCTCGTATATTAGATTATTTTTTCATCTGAAAAATAACTAAAAATAAAGAGGACATCGGTCAGTTACAGCCACCAAAGTTCCCTGAAGTGCTGGTGTGACTTCTATTATTTCATTGCTAATAAGGATGTTACACAGTGTGCAGCACAGAGTGTAATTATGCTGGCAAGCCACTGGGTGTCAGCATGAATGTAAAAGCAAGTCAGGGACGTTGGCTTTACACTCCCCGCAAAATACCTCGATTCACACTACATTTATAACTCTGAGAGGCAGACACTGGACAGATCTTTTTCACCCTGAGATATGAATGGCCGATTGGACCCCTTTATAACTCAGTTTAGCCTGAAGAATAAAATTCTTTTTGTCCTTCTTCTTCATCATCCATTATCTCAGAAACAATTTTATCAGTTTTTAAATCCAGATTATTAGCTGCTATTAGCTCAACTTGCTAACCTGCTTCAACCTCAGCCAGCTAGCAGAACTGCTCAGAATCAGAGCAAAATTATTGCTGAATTCTATCCTGGGACATGGTACAAAGTCTGTTTCTGAGGAGTTACCTCTGAGTTTGATTGTCCTTACTATTAAATTGTAACAAGCTTTTACACAGCTGTCATTAGATTATTTTATATACATTTCAATAGTACACCAGCAGGTGGTAAGGAAAGTCTGCTCTGTTCAGCTAGCTGTTACAGGACATAATATCCTTTGTTAACTTGGACCTCAATCTCCATAAACTTCAAGGATTTCCACAAAAACAGTAAAATAATATAGGTCTGTATGTCGTTTCAAGGTTTGCCCATCCGCATTGTTACAATGATCTGATTAGTTCTGGGAGACAGAAATTGAGATATGCAACACATCCGAAATACCAAATTCAAAGCAAACTCGTTTACATATTAATAACATCTTCTGTTATTATTATTATGGGTGTTAGTGTATGTCCTGCAGCCACCTGGAGAGAACCAGCTTTAGCAGTGGGTTGGACTAGGATCTCCAGAGGTCCCATCCAAACTTACAGTTCTGTTATTCTGTGACACTCTAAATCAGTAATGTCAGACAATACAATGAAATAAGAAGCAGCATCTGGAACTTCTGGTTCTGCTGAAGTTGGAGATGTGCACACCTGGAAAATTTTGGATAATACATTTTTCCTAAGGACCTCTAGGGGCTAGAAGTGCGTGATTCAGTACCTTGTGAATTACAAAATTTGTTAAAGCTTTGTGGTCTTTTTCCTTTGGTGAGAGATGGGAGCACTCTACTGCCTGCAGAATTAGGCCTTTATCCCCCTTTTCCATTTCTCTATTCAGTCATCTGTCAGTAATGCAGGGATGCAGCCATAGTAAATGTAGTCAATGGATGCTGAGAAAATGCTCTTCCCCTTGATATGCATGGCTTTCAAAATGCTGGCAATGAAGTATTAGCTCATGGCTCACTTTGCAAATTGCCCTGATTTCACTAATTATGCTTTATACAAAATAAACAGAAATGCACCGATTTAATCCGTTTCCCTCTCTTCCTCCCTTCATTGCCCTGTTAAAGTGCAGAAGGTCATTTTAATTCTATACACAGCTACTTCTCTTAAAACGGTGGTAATTCTGACAAAAAACATCACACGTTACTGAAAAGGCACCAAGTGAATAAAACTAGCAAGGTTACAGGAGAGCACTGGCTACAGCTCTGTTTTCATTTGCATACAAACTGTCAAGCAGAAGCAAACATTTTCTACCACTGAATTAAATAAAAGAGAGTTTGTGGTTGTATTGTTTGTTTGTTTGTTTAAATTGCATTTTAATTTTACTTTTTTTCCTTAAAAATTTCTAAAGAAATAACAACTCTTAAAGCTGGTGAACTGAATTCACTCAATGTAATTTCTTCAGATGACAGATACTTGGAAATTGTTTTGAAGTTCTTCATGTTATAACAGTAATTGAGGACCAGCAATCACAGATTAAGACCCTGCTGTACTCTATAAACATTTATTTTTTTTTAAATGAAAAGATAGTCTTTGAATGAGAACTTTAAGAAATAGATTTATGTCAAGAGAAAAAAAAACAAAACACCAGAAAGCCAGCAGGAGGGAAAGTGAGGAAAAACTAGAAGAATATTTATCTATCTATCTATCTATTTATTTATTTATTGCTTGCATAACAGACAGCTTATTGCCTGTGTTCAGACTGTCAGATGATAAAGTATCATGAAGAAGATTTTAAAGAGGTACTAGAGGAGGCTAAGAGACCAATGTTTTAGTTAGTAGTTTAATGGCTATGTCTATGAAGTCTCTTTCACCTGTTTCTTCCAGTCTGCACAGGAGAGACTATGCCCTGAATTATTTACATCTCTAACCATGAGCTTGCACATATCTAACAATAAGAAGCAAATATTAACAGCAATATGGAATAGTAGATACAGCAGAGTAACATGAGGTATAACTTACTGCCTTTATTCCTCTCTAATAAGCTGTTACATTTGCAAGATCTCCACTTCTCATGAAAGCTTTTCTTTGTTCCTCTTGAGAAAATGTAAAATGAGATGTTCATGACCCCACCCCACACAACATTTTCAGTGATGGACAATGAACTCACATGGAACTGCTGACGGTTCCACTTAGAGGCTCAGCAACGCCTTGTTTCTATGTAAGGCAGCAGGCTGTGTCTCCTGCCAAAACTGAAAGCCAAGGGCTTGTGCATGGAGATGGAGGAAACAGATGTCAGTGTCCTGTGGCAGGAAGTTAGTTACAAGGTTATATGTTGACTATGTGCCATGCAAAGTAATAAAGTTTTGCTTATTGTTTTTACTATTTTTCACCCATAAAAGTTGGTCAGCCATAAAGAAAGTAAACAAAAATTATATAAATGAGTTTCTACATAGTTGTCAAAGTTAAGTCTTTGACAAAGAAAGGTCAGCAAAGTTTAATGCCTCAATCAGTGAAATACTTTTAAAAAGCCTGCAATGTTCTGACATTGTACATTTTATTCTCTTGGCCCTTGAGCTGTGAAAGATTATACGCCTGCATTGAACAGATAGAAGTTCTCTCAAAGAGATTTTATTGTGATTCTTTCTCCTATTTATTGTTCTTACTTTCCTTCCAGAATAAAGACTAAGGATGAGACTCTCAACTGACATAAGCTGACAGAGCTCTCTGATTAATGAACAGTGTTATGTTGGCTTCAAAACCAAATATTCAAAATAAGACTTAGAAATCTGATGGCTGCTGAAAACCTAGATATAATGGACCTTTTTCAGCCACCTGTACGTATATACACTCTATTCCATTTTCCTACACTTTAAGACCTCCATGTTACCTTGACCATTACTGGTCAAATTAATCTAATTAATTTCTATTTTATGATATTTCTAAAGTTTGTCCTTGTTGCCTCAAGACTCTTAATGATATTCTTGTAGGTGGCTAATACTAACCTAGAATCTGTGTCTACCTGAACAAGCCAGAATGATTGGCTTTAGTGAGAAAAACAATGACAGTTACTAACTCTGTGCAAAATGCGTTAGTGTGACTGCATGGCTATACTCATACACACATGAACTCCTAATTTATAGCAGTATATAATACTCAGTGACAGGCCTTGTGATTAGGCAAACATTTGAAAGTTGGGAAAAAACCAGCCACCAAATTAGACTTGCTATAGATTTCTCTAAAAAGCTTCTTAGCCCAGAGACTGTTAATTCTGAGCTATGCCCCAGAAGAAACCATTGTGCATGTATCACATAATTAGCCACTCAAGTTCTCAGAATCGAAGGATACCAAGTAGATTTCACCTTCTGAAATAAGCTGCCCTTATTTGAGTAGGATCCATTTAAGGAGTGGCAAATTCATCAGTTGCTGACATCTAGGTATGATGTAGCTACTTAGACTGCTTTTACATTCATTGGAGTGATTTTAGGATGCAAGAATTGGAAACGTCTAAACTAGGTCAGACAAGTTATGAGCTAAATGTGCCTTTCTCTCTTTATCAAGTAGACAGGACACTGAGGATGACTGGCTGAGGTGTAACAATTTATGCTGTGTCCGTCTAAGACTAGGTGAAACAAATCTCACACTCACCATCTTAAATAAGCTCATCAAAATAACATTGAACAAGTGTCCTTAAGACCAAACGTGAGGAAATGCACAGCTCTGAATAACATCTGTATTTGCTCAAATTTTCATTTCAAATTGAGCACTCCAGTTCATCATCAGTTGAACAGAATAAAAGATTGACTCAGTATAGAACTATATTTTGTGGAGACATCACAGAATCACAGAATCACAGAATCGTAGGGGTTGGAAGGGACCTCCAGAGATCATCGAGTCCAACCCCCCTGCCAAAGCAGGATCCCTACACCAGGTCGCACAGGTAGGCGTCCAGGCGGGTCTTGAATATCTCCAGAGAAGGAGACTCCACAACCTCCCTGGGCAGCCTGTTCCAGTGCTCCGTCACCCTCACTGTAAAGAAGTTCTTGCGCACATTGGTGCGGAACTTCCTATGCTCCAGCTTCTGGCCATTTCCCCTTGTCCTGTCTCCGCACACTGCTGAAAAGAGTCTGGCCTCGCCACTTTGCCCCCCACACCTTAGATATTTATAGACCTGGATCAGGTCCCCTCTCAGTCTTCTCTTCTCAAGGCTAAACAGACCCAGCTCACTTAGCCTTTCCTCATGGGGGAGATGCTCCAGGCCCTTCACCATCTTTGTGGCTCTCCGCTGGACTCTTTCCAAGAGATCCCTGTCTTTTTTGTACTGGGGAGCCCAGAACTGGACACAGTACTCCAGATGAGGCCTTACCAGGGCAGAGTAGAGGGGGAGGATCACCTCCCTCGACCTGCTGGCCACGCTCCTTTTAATGCACCCCAGAATGCCATTGGCCTTTTTGGCCACAAGGGCACACTGCTGGCTCATGGCCAACCTGTCGTCCACCAGGACACCCAGGTCCCTCTCTGCAGAGCTCCTCTCCAGCAGGTCATCCCCCAACCTGTACCGGTGCATGGAATTATTCCTCCCTAGGTGCAAGACTCTACACTTGCTTTTGTTAAACTTCATCTGGTTCCTTACTGCCCAGCTCTCCAGCCTGTCCAGGTCTCGCTGAATGGCAGCACAGCCTTCGGGCGTGTCAGCCAATCCTCCCAACTTCGTATCATCAGCAAACTTGCTGAGGGTGGCCACTACCCCCTCATCAAGGTCATTGATGAAGATGTTGAACAGGACCGGTCCCAGCACCGACCCCTGGGGAACACCGCTGGTTACAGGTCTCCAAACAGACTCTGCACCGCCAATGACAACCCTCTGTGCTCTGCCAGTCAGCCAGTTCTCAACCCACCTCACTGTCCACTCATCTATCCCGCACTTCCTCAGCTTCGTTATAAGGATGTCGTGGGAGACAGTGTCAAATGCCTTGCTGAAATCAAGGTAGACTACATCCACTGCTCTCCCCCCATCCACCCAGCCAGTGACAACATCATAGAAGGCTACCAGGTTGGTCAAGCACGACCTCCCCCTGGTGAACCTGTGCTGACTACTCCTGATAACCTCCTTTTCTTCCAGTTGTCTGGAGATGGCATCCAGCACAATCTGTTCCATCACCTTTCCAGGGACAGAGGTGAGGCTGACTGGCCTGTAATTACCTGGATCTTCCTTCTTGCCCTTTTTGAAGACCGGAGTGACATTGGCTATCCTCCAGTCTTCAGGCACCTCCCCCATTCTCCAAGACCTCTCAAAGATGATAGAGAGCGGTTCAGCAATCACCTCTGCCAGCTCCCTCAGCACCCGTGGATGCATCCCATCGGGTCCCATGGATTTATGAACATTGGTGTTGCCTAGGCGCTCTCGGACCGCCTCTTCCCTGACTAAAGGGAAGTCTGCCATTCCCCAGACCTTCTCACTAACCACCAGGGCCTGGGATTCCCGAGGGGGAGCTTTTTCACTGAAGACAGAAGCAAAGAAGGCGTTCAGTATCTCCGCCTTCTCAGCATCCCCCGTTACCAGAACACCCCCCTCACTTAGTAGGGGACCTACATTCTCCCTAGTCTTCCTTTTACTGTTAACATACTTAAAAAAACCTTTTTTATTATCCTTTACCACCTTTGCTAGATTCAATTCCAGGTGGGCTTTAGCCTTCCTCGTCGCATCCCTGCAGGCCCTGACAACATTTCTATATTCTTCCCGAGTGGTCAGACCCTTTTTCCACATTTCATGGACCTTCTTTTTCCCTTTGAGTTTGTGCATGAGCTCCTTGCTCATCCACACAGGTCTCCTGCCACCCTTTCCTGATTTCTTGCTCACAGGGACGCACCGATCCTGGGCTTGGAAGAAGAGCTGTTTAAATGCCAACCAGCTCTCACAGGCCCCCTTACCTTCTAACACCCTAGCCCACGGGATAGCTCCAAGTAGGTCCCGGAAGAGATCAAAGTTGGCTCTCCTAAAGTCCAGGGTACATGATAGTATACTTAAAAAAAACCCAAAAATTTCAGTATATTCAAGTTACCGTTCCTAAGACATCTCATTAGATGAAGAAGTTGGTTTTTTTTTTAGTTGGAAAGTTACAGAGACTGGAAAGAAGCATCCACTATAGCCACACTTTGTAGCAACAGACCCTATAGACCTATCTTTTACATCTCTTTCAGACAGCTCAGGAAAAGGTTCTGTCATCCCACGACCACTGAGGAATAGAACTGTAAGACAAAATTATCTTGGAGTGGTGTGGATCCCATTTGTTCTCTGCCCTGTGCATTTAGACATGCATAAAGCGGAAGGTGCTACAAAACCAGAACAGCTACAGACCCACAAGCTGATGAGAAGGGAGTAATAGAAAAACAGATCTTCTGACTGAAACACAACTTGCCAGGAGTACTGTTGGAACGTAATCGTAACACATGGAAAGGATGACACAAAGTACGAATAAAGGCATGTTATCAGACTCTGAAGCAAGTTCCTGGCTATAAAGATGTAAAGGGAGAGGGGAGGAGAAGGTCACTATGTAGTAAAAGACAAACATATCTTGACGCATGCAATCAAGCAGGGTCCGTAAATTAATTTTCAGCTCTAAAAATTGACTATCTCCTGGGGAAATTCTATTATTGAAAAACAAGATATATTCCAATTAGAACAGAGGTCATATAGAGGGCAGGATAGAAAAGAGAAAAGGAAGAAGACAGAAAAAAAGAAACACCAAAAACACATAAACTTTAGATATTAGAACTCTAAAGCTATAACAGTCACTAAATGGGACAAAGGAGAGGGGTATTTTAGGAGCTTAATTTGGAGTGCCCTTGATTTCTGACATTTTAAGTTAAAGCCTGCATATTTTAGCACAGTTGTGCTTTACAGAATTCCGGCACATTTTCTGTGCTGCTACCTGCTGTGAATCCGGACCTTGGATCACTGCTCTGTCTCTCAGCATGACATGAAACACTAAGGGGTACATTTTCAAAGCAGTAAGTGGGGATTTCACTGCATGATTCCCACTGAAGTGAATGTAAGATATGTAGCTGAAACCCTGTGGAATGATTTTAATATTTCCCATATCACTTCTTAGAATTGCCAAAAACATTTACAGTATATAAACAGTTACTAGAAGTTTCCAGGGACTACTGTTGAAATTTACCTTGTAAATTTGGGACTAAGATAGGTTTTTGGAAGTTACCAAATACTTTTACCATCTGTCTTCTGTAGGTGTTGTTGTCAGTGGATAAATTCATTTTGTATTAGCTAGCTGTTAGTGATATCTACAGAACGTTTCACTGTTTTGCCTAACAAAAACTTCATAAACACTTCACTTTTTGGGAACTAGCTTGCCTGTCTAGTGTGCTTTGTCAGAGTTTATAGCCCTGAAGTTTTCCTAGCATTATGGATCACAAAATGGTAGTTGAATAAATTTCAGTGGTACCTGAGACTATTCTGATAAACTCCTGCAAAGAGGAATTATTATTTTTCAGTACAAATATTTTCAATTTTTACAACTGTTATGTCCCCATGGAGCATCAAATATTCTAAAATAAAATAAATAAATCTTATTTTTGGAGGAAAAAAAAAGATTAAAATGTAGTCTATCAACTGAGAGAGAAACTGATATCAGCTCTCAGTTATGGTAAAAATATAAAGCAGGTAAGGGAAAAGCAGGAGGCTAAGGATTTGCACAGGAAGGAAAAATAATGTAAGTGATGCACAGTTAAAGATGTTAATGTGCTCAAAGAAAACTGGATGATCACTGGCCCTGATTCCAAATAGAGCTGGTACATGGATTAAACGTTAATGTAAACCACCATTTTTATTCAGAAAATAGTAAAATTAGTGCCTGTATTGAATAACATGCAGAATTATCTGAGCAACCTTCCCACAAATTTGAACAAAGAGCAACATGCTCATATGTACTGTTTAGATAGTATGGCACTTGAGGTAGAGGCGGTGTTGTGATGAGGGATGCTGAGGTAATAGAGGGTGCCTTCAGCCATTTCACTCTGGTGGCATCTGAGCTGGACAGGTCTTGGAAGCTACAGAGTCAGGCGTGGTTAGTATTTGGAGAGTATTTGGGGACCACTGGGCATATTAGGCTGGCCACTTCGATTTTGGCCTGAGAAGAGAATCAGAAGGGAGGCATCTCTCTTTCAGCACTGGGGTACTGAATTGGGAAGCCATTCCTACCAATGCTGCACAAGACTGATATGTTGTTCTGATTAGTAATGCTCAAAGCTGGTAATTTCATGCTTTAGCTGGTGAACTTGATAGCTGAAAAAAAATAAAATAAAATAAAATACAAAAGAAATCTGATGACACAGTTGGACAGTACGGAACAAGACTAGAAACATTTAAAAAATGAGGAGGCAACTATTAGAAATGTAAGAAACTGGAACAATTTCTGCGTACATTTTATAGTAAGTATGATAAAGGGAAAGAAGAGACTTAACCTCAGTGCAATGAAGCAACAAGACATGGTAATATAGACCTAGAATACAGCAGGCATTTCAGCTGGAGAAATAATTAACAACACTGCACTAGCACAGAAAACCTGATGAGACCCAAAATGCTGTAAATATATTCTTGTACAGGAATTATGAGTGCCGTTTGGAGCTGATACAACAAAGTATTAATATGTTGCTCAGGAGAACAGGGAAAATTGAAAGTATATCCACAAAACTGTGAGTCTATGCTCTAATCTGCTTTGTAGCCCACCATCTATGACTTATTACATACTGGACACAAGCTGACGTTTTTCCATAAGATATGCTAGATTGATCATCACTGCACCATTGTTGGATACTTTCTATGATCTTGATGTGTGAGAAAAACAAGTTCTCAGTTTTATTTCTTAGATCAAAGTGACTGGTGAAAAGTTAGTTTTCAGCAAAGCAGCATTTGAACAATGGAAGATATTCCACCTGATAAGTTCTTGTTAAGAAGTTTCTGTTTCCAAGCCATAGCTGTATTGCCTGTTCTTAGAGCTATTTTGAAATAAATATGCTGAAGGGAGAGAGTAATACGAAAAAAACAGCAGTATGCAGCAGATGCTAAGTCTTCCCTTGCAGTCTCTGCAGCAAAGCAAGATTTTGTCAGTAGGGTCATTTCTTACACCTTGTAATTGCAAACAGCCTGTTACCCTTGTTTGGTGAAGGAAGGAATGATTCCTGATCAAAGCATTAAATAAGGCTCAGATTCAGGGGCAGAAGGAAGACACCAAGTCATTCGTCTACCTATCTGGCTGGCAGGATCCATTCCAGCACTCATTTTCTGAGCAGGCCTACTAGATTGGCTCAATTCTTCTGTTCAGTGGGTTCACTGATGAGAGCATTCATTCGGGAAATGTGAGTTCAATTATTTTCTTTGATCATAAACAAACCTGCAACTTTCAGGGGAAAACTCCAACAATTATGCTAACAGGTATTCAAAAATGCTGATCCATCTTAATCCTTCTTGATGAAATTTTGTACAGAAAAATAAACATACATAAGGCTGTAGAGGAACACAATGTGTGGTCAAGTCTTTGGAGCTAATTGTTGGCTGACTGGCACAAGTGTATGCGTATAGATTTGCAGACATACTGTGCTAAGTATGCACTGGAACAGTGAGTAGCCTTCAGGTTTCCATACTTTGGATAGCTACCAATAAAAGAGAAAAGAGAGCTATGCTAATCTATATTCTTACTCTCCCATTACACCTAGTTCTTAAACGTGACATGCAAAGTTTGAAGGGTGGATCAGTGAAACCTTATCCCAAAACACTGTGTCAGCAGAGCCACAGATTCAAATCTTTTTTATCAAAGCAAGAATACAAGTCCAGATTTCACACTGGCTAAGTTAAGTCCACTGGGTTCTTCTCAACATGATACAAAGGAGTAGAAGTGCCTACTCCTTCAAGGAAGTGTTGTGAGGTTGTGTGACTAGATATCAAACTCTAGAAGACTCAGGATTAATCAAAACATAGAAAAGGATCAAAGGTTAAGACACTTCTGTGTTTGCCACAGTTTGCAGTGGCTGTTTTGGATGACCTACCTTTATATTTATAAATCCATTGATGGTTGGACTAGATGACCTTAGAAGTCTTTTTCAGCTGTGATTTCTGGATCCCAGTTTTGGACACCCAAATTTCCTCATCTTAAGCAACCTAGTGTCCAGCTGAGGTTGTACATTATCCTCACAGCAGATATTTGAGACTAGAGGTGCTGCAAATAACCGGCATTGTGATCTGTTGTGAGTTTAGCCATAAATGAAGGTTGTAGATCTAGTCCTGAGCATATATACACTTTTGAAAATGTTTTTTTCTAAGAGACTGAATAATAATTTGGTAGTTATCAGTTAATTACTGAAATATGAAAAATTTCAGAGCAGATAAAGAAATACTCTTACAAAACCAATGTATTCATCTCAACAGCTACATCTGCCTGATAATGCAGTTCAAAATTATTTATTTACACTCATATTTGCACTGCAGAGTAATAACAAATGCTGTGAGTATCTTTTTATAAAGAATCAATCTCACTATATTTTGTAAAAAGTCAGGAGGTTGTAATGATGTGAGACCTTGCAAAACACTGTATGTGCTATTAAATATTTGCTGAGAAATGGGGAAGAAACCATTGTTTTTTATGTCAGTTTTATGGGATATGCGGATAGCTAAAATGCAATGTAGTGAGCTTTTACTGTATTGCTTACTGATTCCAGGCATATAATTTACAGGATTGGAGGATATATTTGCATACATTTGTCTTATACATAAACCAAACAGAGATTTCTTGTAGATATCAAACAAAACCTGTTTGAAATATATTCCTGTGGCTGCCAAAAAGGAGTCTGAAATGTATTGCTATATTGTGCCTGTCACTGGCAAACAAAATTCATGAAAACCCCAACAAATGTGCAGCAAAGAAATTTGAAGGTGTTCTCTCTTGGTAAAAATTAAATTTTACTGCTCTGTGAACTTGCTGTTAGAAGTTTTCTAAGCAGATAGTTCAGGGAGACCTGGCAATCCACTCTAATTTGCAGCGTGACCAAACACTTCATCAAATTAGGACAGATAGCCTGAGAAACAAACTTGTCAACAAGAAGAAAATGCAGAAGGACACTGCAGCTCTGCTGGACTACTACAGGAAGTGTACTTGACAACAGGAAGAGTATCAGGTACATTTTTCCTCTCAGCTTTGTAAGGCATAACCGTAGGCCATCTCTCCATGACGTATCACCTTCTGGCATAGAAACAACAACATGTAAGGTTTCAAAGAAGCATTGTGATCTCCTTCACTGAATTTAAAAAAGGAGGAGAAAAAAAACACTCAGACTGGAAAGAAGAAAAATGAACTAGGGTTTTTAACAGTGATGGTGGACTCTTCTATGCACTGAAGGAAGAAGCCAGAGCTGCTCACACATTACACCACTTTAAGAAACACGTATTTCGTCATAGTTGATCAGAAAGCTACTCTCACTTCTCCCTTCAGCTGTGGCCAATATGTAATGCTGCCAAGGAGGGAAGAAGCCCCGAAGTACATTTAAGCCAAATAGAGGAAAACAATTGTACCTGTTATAGTCCAGTGAATGAGGTCAAAATTCTCTTACTTATCTGAGCTGCCAGTGATAGCAGCTGAGTGCAATCTCAATCTTTTTTGCACATTCATCCCTTCTTGTTGAAGTCAGTGGGAATGCTGAATGCACATGAACTTCAATGATCATAAAATTAGTCAGACTTATTAAAAATCTACTCACAGCATTTAAAACTCCATGACCATCTGTTGAAATACATTCCACAGGCCAACTAGGGATAACTGAATTAAAAAAAAAAAAAAAAGAAGAAGAAGAAGAAGAAGAAGAAAAAAAAATTCTCCTGTTAAAAAAAAATAAAAATCTAACCCTTAATGACAACTGAAGTTCTTAAGATTAGCCATTACTGTAGGGGATATGAATTGCAAGCAGGACGAAAGCGTAGAGAGCAAGAGACAGAATGGAGTCTAGTGGCTTAAATAACAGTTTGAAGAACATTTCTTTCAGTAACAGGTCAGTGTAAATAGCCTCTGAGCCATCCTGCCTCCCAGTATTACCACATGCTGTCCCTCTTAAACATTTGCGCAACTGTTTGGGGTTGTTCGTGAGTTATTTACAAACTAATGAGTTTCCTGATCCAGTTCAGAAGTAGCCCCAAAAACACAAAGCAGAAAGGAAAGCGTGAGGATGGAAACAATGGCCTGAGGGCCTACAACATTTTTGTTACCTTGATCTTCAGAGGTCCCATGGACTTTCCATTCAGTATGTGCCAAGAAAAACTGACATATAATGACAATATTAAGTCTAGAAGTGATGATTTTATCATCTCTAATTAAAAAATCTGGTCAGAAGAGCTGAGAAAGTCACCACAGTTCCTTACATTTAATGGCTCATTGATTGGAAGGTGGGGAGTTCTGGATTCAGTGCCTTCATTAATTCAACAAAATTCAAACACACACCACCTACATCACATTACAAAATGCAATGAAGCTATGCTATGATCATGCAGTTGTTCTCTTACATCATGCTCCTAGGTCTCAGGTGCCTCCAGGTACCAGAGACTCTGTTGATGTTGCAAGTCATATCCTAAGGCATAGAAGCCATCTCAGTTTTAGTCTTCACTTCCATCAATCTTTCTTCATTCTTCATACGGAATTAATGGTTCCTTGATATATAGAAAAGTATGAAAAATAGTAAAAAGTAAATTATCATTTTTTGTTGTTCCTGTTGTTATTTTAAAGTCAAAGTTAACACTGAATATCCTAAGTATCTGCATAATATCCCAAGTTGGATGTGTCCCACTGCATTCCATTGGTTTGTTTCACCCAGCAAGAAGACAGTGACTATGATGCACTTCACTGACATAAATTAGGTACACCAAAACGATTTATTAAATGTATTTTGAGCAAACTGCTGCACATATCATCTATAATCACATGTATTCTAAGCAAACTATGCATTTGTATATGACTAATCAGTATCTTAGGAGGTGGGGGAGGTAAATTAGGGTAGGTAAGGGTAGATAAAGTTGGATAAGGTTATACAAATTCCAGGTAAGGTAAATTAGAGTAGGAAAGGTTATATAACCTGTCTCGTCAATGTGTCTGTTGTGGGATGGGATGTGAGGGGGACAAGGGGAACTTATAAGCGGGAGGGAGGCAGGGTTTCAGGCTGGTTGAGGGGAGCTTCAAAAGCTGTCTTCCAGCATTCTGACTTTATACCCCTTTTACACGTGGTTTGCCATGACAACGTATGCAGACTAATAGATAAACATGGATATGAAAAACACATGGCTTTCCAGAAAAACAGAGAAACTTCATTCGTTCCTTAAGACCTCGCTTTCAGATTCTATATTCATGAGGGATTGTTTATACATTAATTACCACATGGTTTTATGGTCTCCATGTTTTTGCCAAAGCTCTTTTTCTTTTACTTGACTTTCAGTCATAGCTCAGGTCCTTGATGTACTGGGCCTCACGCTGTTAGGCACAGATAAGGCAAATGGAGTGACAGTGGAGCCTGTTCCAGGGTCTGACCACGTTCTGGTGCAGACCTGTTCCTCACCTCCACCCACCTTCCCCTGACACAGCTCCATGCCGTTCCCTCGGGCCCTGTCGCTGTCACACAGAGCAGAGCTCAGCGCTGCCCCTCCGCTCCCCGTGAGGAGCTGCAGCCGCCATCAGGCCTCCCCTCAGCTCCTCTGCTCTGCGCTGAACCAACACAGGGCCCTCACACATCCTGACCTCTCTTTAGATCTCTCCCCAGCTTCATAGCCCTACAAAATTGTCTGTACTTTTATGATTTTCTTAAAACATACAATTTCCATCCTGAGAAAGTAACTTATTGCAGTCTGTGACTGAAAAAAAAAAGTTACTTCTAAGAAGCAAAATAAAAAACAGTGAAAAATCAAAATCCTAGCTGTTACTGTTAGAAAATCCAATGAAAATCCAATGAAAATCCAATGAAGATGAATACTTCAGGTGGAAAAGTTACCTTTTGTTGCACTCCAAAAGGAGGGTAAATAATTTTCATGGATCTGCACTCCAGTAATTTAAAATATAAATAATTCTACTTAAAAATAAATGCACTTTTCTCAATTATATTGTTTTACTCACGGGAACTTGTGTTTTCAACTAGATGAATATTTTAGCATTATTTCTTTCTTTGTATCAAAAAAACCTCCTTCTTTTTCTTCCCATCTAAAAATACTGACCTTTAGTATCACAGGCAACTGCAATCTATACTATCATCTGTCACTAGAAATGCCGGTCACTTCTTTTTCCAAAACCACATAAAAAGGAATTCCTATTAAGACACCTTCCCAAAGGAGGGAAGTGAGACTTAACAGTAGATATTGTTTGAAAAGGAAGCTGAACTGTCAATAAGGAGCTCTACTGTGAGAGGCTACAGTAGCATTTCTAAACAAAAATGTCCTGACCTTATCTAGAATGTTTTTGTTTTCATTATTTAAAAACAAAAGAAAAAAAAAACACATTTTTGGGGAAGTGTTAACTGTGATTATGTTTTACTTTTTTACTCTAATTTTCTAAAAAAAAAAACCAAAAAAAAAGCACAAAACTTTCACAAACTCTTCACATACTCAAAAACCAATAGAAAGATCAGTGTTCAAGTTCTTCCTAGATCTATGTATAGTAATACCTTGAATACAATTTTTTTCTGGCTGAAACAGGTTATAAGAAATAGGTGAGTGAATATACTAAAGTAATGGAAATAGGTACTTCATCTGAAGTAAAATTTGAACAACTTATGGGATTGTTAAGTTAACAAGATAGAAAGGACTGAGACTTTTGTCAACAGCAGAAAATTATCTCTGCAGGTCTCCCCAGGTCAAATTAGCTACTGAATAAAATATTATTTACCAAAGTGGGAGAGCAGATTATTGCAAGACAAATATTTCTGCAAACTGGGACTTTGATGCTACCGTTGTTACAAAATGTTCATGATGTTCCTCTAAGTCTTTTCTTAAATCTACCAATCCTCTGAATAGACACCGTTACAGCCCAAATGTCAAAAATACTACTCAAAGAATCATAACAGAATCATAAATGGCTTGGCATCAAATGGCTACTAACAGAATCATAAAATGGCTTGGGTTGAAGGGATCTCAAGGAACACCAAGTTCCAACCCTCTTGCCACAGGCAGGGCTGTGAACTGTTAGATCAAGTATTAGATCAGGTTGCTCAGGGCTCCATCCAACCTGGCCTTGAACACCTCCAGGAACAGTGCATCCACAGCCTCTCTGGGCAGTCTATTCCACCACCTCACCACTCTCTCAGAAAAAAACTTCCCCCTGACATCTAATCTAAATCCCCCTTCCTTTAGTTTAAAACCATTCCCCCTTCGCCTTTCACTATCTACCCATGTAAAAAGTTGATTTCCTACATGTTTATAAACTCCTTTTAAATACTAAAAGGCTGCAATGAGCTCTCCCTGCAGTCTTCTCTAATCTAGACTGAACAAGCCCAGTCCCTTCAGCCTGTCTTCATAGAAGAGGTGTTCCAGTCCTTGGATCATCTTCAATCCCTCTTCTGGACCCTCTCCAAAAGCCCCACATCTCTCCTGCACTGGGCCCCCCAGGCTTGGATGCAATACTCCAGCTGGGTCCTCATGAGGGCAGAACAGAGGGGACAATCCCCTCCCTCTTGGCTCCCAATGCTATTGGCCATCCCTCTTATGGAACCCAAGATACCACTGGCCTTCCTGGCTGCAAGCACACAGTACTGGCTCATGCCAAAATTTTCATCAACCTAGTGTCATCAGACACTAAATGGGATTACCTCGACCCAAGGGAAAAAACTTGCACTTTGGTTGAATCACAGAATAACTGAATGGTTTGGGCTGGAAGGGACTTTTAAGATCATCTAGTTCCAACCACCTGCTATAGGCAGGGACATCTCCCTCTAGACCAGGTTGCTCAAAGCCCCATCCAGCCTGAACTTAAATGCTTCCAGGGAGGGGGCATTCACAATGTCACTGGGCAACCTGTTCCAGTGTCTCACCATCCTCACAGTACAGAATTTATTCCTAACATCTAGTCTCAGTCTATCTTCTTCCAGTTTAAAACCAATTCCCCTTGTCCTGTCACTATATGCCCTTAAGAAAAGTCCCTCCCCAGCTTTTCTGTAGGCCCCTTGCACTTACTGGAAGGCTGCTATAAAGTCTCCTCGGAGCTTTCTCTTCTCCAGGCTGAAAAGCCCCAGGTCTCTCACACTGTTCTTGTAGAGGAGGTGCTCCAATCCTCTGATCATCTTCATGGCTTCAGGTTATATTTCCCCACACTGGGGCATCGTTTGTTATCAGTCTGTCACTCCTGTATACCTGTAACTCCATTCCCACGGATGCACATTACCATAATCTGTATTCTCCAGGAGAATGGATGCTTCCAGCATAAATTAAGTTGAACTTGTAATAACACTTATGATTAAGTTAATCTGAGATTTCCCTTCGATGACCCTTCTGTTGTGACTGTTCCTTCTTCCCACTGGAAGCCACTGGAGCCTTCAGCCCTGTCAGCTCCGAGTTCCCATAGGATCTTTGAACTACATTTGTTTTAGAGCAGAGCTCAAGTCTCATACATGTGCCATTAATCGGAACCCCTACACTCCTTTCCTGGGGCTGCTCTCCAGCCTCCCAACCACCCCTGTTCAATGAGCAGTGGCAGCCCCACAGGCAAAAATCAGAACATGCTTTTGGTTCTGGCTGCTGATTGCCCAGCCCTCTTAATGACCAAGATTAAATCATAGATCATAGAATCCCACAATGGTTTGAGTTGGAAGGGAAATCTAAGACCATGTAATTCCAACGCCCCTGCTGGAGGCTGGGACACCTCCCCACTAAACCAGGTTGCGCGAAGACCTCAGCAAGTCCTCTCTGCATCTGAGGACCTCTATAGCTCCTCCATGTTTGTGTTGTCCTCAAGATTAGCAGGAATTTCAGACTTGCATCTAGACAATGCCTCTAGATCACACCTTGCCTTTATAAAGAAGGCGCTTGATCCTGTACACAGGGCTGTGATTTAAAAGGCTTAGAGAACATCTCTGATTTTGTTGGCTGCTTTCTCTATTTCTAAGATACCAAACCAAAAGCAAAGGAACCAAATAGGAGTTGTACACTTGTATTTAGCATCTTTGTTCAAGCTAGACCTAGAAAGCAGCCTCTGTGCCACTGCTGACATTGCAGAGCATCGCCTGGACGCACAGCTACTCCCTTGCACAAGTTCTGCAATGGAAACCACAGAGTATTTGCAAGAGGTGAACACAAACTGGGAAGAGACTGCTATTCTCTGCTACCAGTGCTTGGGAAAGTGTCTTCCAAACCATGTGGAGAGCTAGAGGACACTTAGGAGGCCAGCAGGGAGATACTCGGCAAGCACACAGGGAAGGGGAAGCAAAGCCTAGGTGAGGAGTGATCTTGCAACACAGCTTGTCTTTTGACTCAACTCTGAAGAGCCACGGCACTGGGCAGGACCAGCAACAAGTGCAGCTCAGTGACATCGGCTCAGGTGGCTCCAGCCAGCCTGGCCTTGGACACCACATGACGATGATGTCACTGTGATGACAGGAGGGCACCATGGTGACGCCTGAGCATCTCCCACCGAAACCCCCAGGCAGCACCGGTTGACTTCCCTTGCCAGCAGGCGGGGGACAACTGGCTTGCTGCACAAGTGGCTGCACACACAACCTTCTTTCAAAACCAGACAGGAGGAATGGAAATGAGCCATTGGCAGCTAAAACAGCTTCTGCTACCGATCTGAAGGAACTGGTCGAGATTTCAGGCTCTGCTTTTAGTGAGCATCCAGGATGGGACCAAGCACCAGCTGGCGATTCTGCAGGAATCCATAATGGAAGAAAGGGGCTCAGAATCATATCCCAGTGAGGAGAAAACAAAAGGTTTACCTCAGAGTTCATTTGAGGAAAGCACTGGCTTGGTCAGTGTGTTCTCATTGCTCAGCTTCCCACAAAAACTCTGGGTTCTGGTGGAAAGTGATCACATGGAGAGTATTTGGTGGGGTCACGGAGGAAAATGCCTCGTAATTAAAGAAGAAATGTTTATGGTGGAAATTCTGGCAAAGGAGAGCACCTGCGAGAACCTCTGGGAGAGAGCTCTGTTCACCAGCTCAACCTCTACAGATTCACCAGAGTTCCATGGGACCTTGAAAGATCTCCTTCCCTTTTTGAGTTTCTGGCCAAGGAAGAAGTGCTGTCTGCCTATAGGAAGGTTAAGTATTTATACTGTTCCTCACACAAACGGGGACTATACATTCACAAAATATTTTGTTGCAGTCAGCCTAATCCGTAGGATTAAATTGACCAATAGGTGTGGTTTAACCTGGCAGGTGGCTCGACTCAGCACCACACTGTCATTCACTCGCTTGCCCCCTTCCCAGTGGGATGAGGGAGAGAAGTGGGGAAAAAAACTTGTGGGTTGAGATAAAAAATATTTACTAAGGTAAAGACAAGAAAAAGGATAACAGTAGCCTGCACGTATCTGTATTTATATCTATATCTGAACAAATATAATAAGAGATGCAAAAGCAACTGCTCACCAACCCTTGACTCAAGTCCAGATAGCTCCTGAGCAGCATAAGAGAGCCAGATTAACTCATACCCCCATCATTTGATGTCATACGGCATAGGATATCCCTTTGCCCATTTAAACCAGCTGTCCTAACTCTATTCCCACCCAACTCCTCAGACCCTCTGCTGGGAATGTCTTTGGCTCTGTACAACACTGCTTAGCAGCAACAAACACTGCTGCGGCATAAACACTGGTGTTCTGCTTGAACAAATCCATAGCATCATACACATGCTGAAGTATGCAATTCCATTCCAGCTGAAACAAAAGCACTGGTAAGTCTTGTTAATACCCAAATTTGACCTTAGCCATCAGAAGGGCTAGTTCCTGTATCTTGCTGACCTTCAGCCTCACACTGACAGCAGCTAAGTCTTTACATTTTTCAGTCACTGCTCTACTCCAGCTTATACTTCAGGAGAGACTACCCACAGCTGCTGGAACACTGCAAGCAAAGAGCAGCCCAGAAGAGGAGGGATTTGGCTGCTCCTGCCCTTGCCCCTGAGAATGAGAGTTCCCAGAAGAGCAGTCCAGCTGCTCATCCTAGGCAGGGAGCAGATGCTGGGCCAGAGAGGAGCCTACAAGCAGCAGAGCCAGAAGGCACACAGGCAGCAGAACCCATGGGGCCCCCATCAGTCAAGCACTGCAAGGAAGACATCACTTCAGCCCAACAGCACACTGCTCACAGCCTGCCAGGCCCTGCTGCAGCACCAGTGTGACAACAGTGCCAACCTCTGCCCTGCTCCTCAGTCCCACACTGACAGCAGCTAACTCTTCTCCTTTACATTTTTCAGCTACTCTACTCCAGCTCATACTTCAGGAGAGACTACCCACAGCTGCTCAAACTCTGTAAGCAAAGAGCAGCCCAGAAGAGATGTGGCTGCTCCTGCCCCTGCCCTGTAGGAGGCTCTGAATGAGAGCCTGCAGAGGAGCAGTCCAGCTGCTCAGCCTAGGCAGGGAGCAGATGCTGGGCCAGAGAGGAGCTTACAAGCAGCAGAGCCAGAAGGCACACTGGCAGTGGCACCCATAGGGCCCCGGCCAGCTAAGCACCCCAAGGAAGACACCCCCCAGCAAGCCAAACAGCACACTGCTCACAGCCTGTCAGGCCCTGCTGCAGCCCCAGCATGGCAACAGTGCCAGCCTCTGCCTCACTCCGTGCTGCCACCAAGCAGCAGACAGATGCTGGGTGCCATTTGTGCTCCTTCTCAGCACTCTGCCCTTCATGGTCCTCACTGTGCCATCTAGCCCTCCTCAGTAGGACTCTCCCAGCACCCAGAAGCATCACAGCTGCAGGGTCCCTGGTCTTGGCTCATGCTTTGCAGTGGCCATGAGGGCAGCAACCACTATGACGCCACGGGACTTACAGCCCCGTTCTGCCCAACGTGCCCCTGCAGCCACGCAAGGGCATCCCCGTTCTGCCCAACGTGCCCCTGCAGCCAGGCAAGGGCAACCCCGTACTGCCCGAGGTGCCCCTACAGCCAGCCCTCAGGAGATGCAGGCTACGGGGCCGCCTCTTAGACATTAGAAGAAAAAATGCTTTATTCATGGACTGGAGATGTTTTGCACAGAATAGTTTAAAAAATGTTAAGATCGGCACAGTTTTAATGTAATCAGGCTTCAAAGTAAAATCATATAAGTTGTATGTAATTCGCAAGGAATCAAGAAGTGAATTACACTGCCTGGTGTGTAACACAGGAAAAATTACAACTTTGTCATCTGTAGGTTCAAGCCCAAATCTTCACTCAGTGAAACAAAAACTGAGGTTCTATCATTATATTCAAGGAGTGCAAATGTAAGCCCTTTAGGTCTTATTATCTGTATTATAATAGATGTTAACCTCTATATTTTAACAGATTCTTCCTATCTGCTGGTCAGAAACCACCTTTTCTCCTGTATAGATTTCCTATCTGATAGTGATCAACTTTATATAGATAAAAGCCAGTGATCTAAAATTAGAATAGTTTTTAGCAGTTTAATGTTTCCTCAAGCTACTTGCAATAACTGCTGATGTTGAAAACAACTAGAACACAATACATACAAGATCAAGAAAGCGATTCAATAGGGCAATATGTTTGTGTTTAAGTAGGCTCTGCAAGCTCCTAATAATAACTCCTAATAATAAGCAGATATCCCTTTTGGAAAAAAATGGAAAACATAGCCAAATCACGACAAAAGCCACAGGAGATAATCTAAGCTGAAATATCAAATATAAGAGTACTAATGAAGCTTTAAAGGATCATAGAAAGCACAAGACACTAAGGTACTCACAGAATTATTAATAATTATCAGGTTAAAAATTAATAATTAAGGTCATCAAAATTTTGTGCTATGTGCAGAAGGTGGCTTGAAAACAAGTTTTCTAATATGTGAATGGAACATCTCTAAATACAACAAAAATTTGGGAACAGTGCTTATATTAACTGAAAAAAAAAATTAAATAAAATTGGAAGGCCTTAAATTTATAGTACATAGATGCAACCTTATATTTGTATTTGAAAATATATTGCCTATATCCACAGAAAATAGTATTGTCTCTGATAGGCATAAAGTAGAACAGTCTGTGTGATATGTCATTATGAACAAGAAGGTTCACTTGTAGGCATAGAAAAAAATTAGATCTGTTGATGGTCATGAATTTCTAGAAGAGCAAAAATGAGATTGGTTGAGTAAAACAATAATAACAAATACAATTTTCTGGACTTTGAATGAAATTCAGAAAACAGAATCTTACACAAACCAATCACATTAGCAATAACAATAAAGTAATTAGACAAGCTCCAAAGTATGATGGAGTATTTTTTGCTCTGCTCCTTTGCTACAACTCTGATTAGTCAAATATAGAGAAATTACAGAAAGAAAGTTTGGCAGAAGACAGAACAAAAATCCACTCTTAAATACATGTTTTCCAGAATTGAAAAGTATTTCTATAGAAATTGTTGATGTTTTATTTGCATAGCATTAAGTGTAATTTTTAGTTTTATGTTTGTTTGTTTGCTTTTTAACTTGAACTCCAGGCCAAATTGACACTTGAAAACTTTGCTTTCAGGTACAGATTTGAGAGATATTTCAATTAAAATGCTGGTGAAAAATGCCATGACAGATTCCACAACAAGAATTTTGCAAAAATAGGATTTTTGTATGTAAATATATTCATTAAAAAAAAGATTCAGGCTGATTGTTTTTCAGTAAGCAAGGTAAGTTTTTACTGCCTTTAACTCAAAGGAAGAACTTCAGACTGTTTCAAAATTTGGATCTGTATCTACACTTCCGAAACTCAAGGCAGCTGTCAGTTTTCATATTAAAAAATACGTTCCTCTATTGAGAATTTAATAGTATCTCAGAGCATTGTGAAAGAATGAAAGCATGCAAAATGTTTGCTCAGACACTTCAAACTTACTCCTTGTAATTGCCATGATGTTGTACGTCTAATTTTTTCATATTTGTATGCTTTCATACTCTGACACCGTAAATTTGTTTCCCCCTGATCCCAATAATTCTCCCTCTCAATTTTTTTTTGCCTGTTCAGTTCAACTGGTATTACAATGAAAGGTCAGTACAAGCTCAAAATCTCAAAATATCGGATATACACCTCTCATTAAATCTATTTATTCTATCTTCCAGCATTATTCACTGGAGATCTCTGAAACAACCCCTGGAGGGCTTTATCTGATGATGCTTTGCTGGGCAGTATGGACCTTCTTATTCACATCAGAGCCTAGAAACTGGAGACACCTCATTGCATGCAGATAATTGTCAAAAGTAAATGGGAGAGAGAAAAAAGAGGTAGATAAATTCTCTCTCCTTATTTGTGAGCATGTAAAGAAGACAATTCTTTACACATGAATGTTTGGCCTACCAAAGCGAATCCCAAAATTTGGTAAAGATTTAAGCCTATGTGTAGCTTCACACACATGAGCTTTGGGACATAAGCCTGTTAACATTCAACAAATGAAGAAGCTCTTGCAATTGCACTTCACGTGCAATATATTCAACCCAAATTGAGAATTCTGAAAAAAAGAAACAGCTGAGATATGAATATTTAAAATTTTGCTGCAGCAGTGGACATGTGTAATAACTTTTCAAAGAGATTTTCAGAGGATTTTTTTTAATCCTGTACACACAGCACTTGTCCTAAATACATATTTACACGATGGACTGGAAAAGCTCTTTTAGAAACTGTTCTGGTCTTCTGGGTAAATAATATTCCTTTTAAAACATTATGAAAACATATTTAACTGATACATTGGAATGGCTCTGTTAGACACATCATAAACATATTTTTAACTATTTAGTGAATATGTTTACAGAAGAGTATCCGGATTGTTTAATCTTCTGTAATTTATATCTCAATGCAGTTCTTTTGCAATTTTTTGCTCCCTCTTAAAATAAAACCCAAAGAGTGCTTCTCCCTCCCCTCCTCTCAGTGCTATATGATGTGAAGCTAAGTAGAGGAAACAGTGAAAGAATAATAATAATTATTATTTTTTGTTGGTACTGATTTTAAAGCACAATATTCTGCACTTTACATTAATGATTATTGGTTCCTAAAGGCATGGTATTTAAAAACTTGCTAACCAAATTCTTTTGTCACTGAGTGCTCTGGAGAGTTAGAAAAAGAGGATGGGATAGTCTTCGCCTCTGCCCCCAGAAGAGAAAAAATAAAATCCTGACTGACCTGAAAGAAAGTAGTTGAGAGCTGGACACATCTTTGTGATGGTCCAGAAGTTAATGCTACGACAGTGTTGGTTAAACTGGTTAAGAAGAAAGACAGTCTTGCTTTTTCCACAGAGAAAATATCTTAATAAACAAATCTGGAACAAAAATGTGAGCATTCATAGGAAGAAAAACACTGAACAAAGCATTTTGTCTCATTTATTTGCTTATTTCTTTCATGCATATTAACTACTTTCAATCCATCTTTCCCACAAGATGCAGATTGCTGAGAGTTAGCCTTAATAGGCAGCTAAGTCCCACCCAACTCCCACTCACCTTTCCCAAGCAGGATGTGGGAGAGAATCAGAAGAGTAAAACTGAGAAAACTCACGGGATAAGATAAAGACAGTTTAATGGGTAAAACAAAAGCTACGTGCACAAGCAGAGTAAAACATGGAATTCATTCTCTGTTTTTCATTGGCAGGCAGATGTACAGCCATTTCCAGAAAAGTGGGGCTTCATTATGCAAAATGGTGACTTGAAAAGACAATTGCCTTTACTCTGTGTATCCTCTCCCCTCTCTTTCCCTTTAGCTATTATGGCTGAGCACATACACTGTCTCATGGTATGGGCCATCCATTGGTCAGTTTAGGTCAGCTGTCCTGGCTGTGTCCCCTCCCAACTCCTTGTTTCCCTCCAGCCTCCTTGCTGGCAGGACAGCTTGAAAAGCAGAAACATCCTTGACTCTGTAAGCACTGCTCAGCAACAACTAAAACTTGAATCTATTATCAGCCCTTTTTGAATAAAAAATATAAATCATAGTACCATGAAAACTACTATGAAGAAAATTAGCTTAACCCCACACAAAACCATCACAAAAAATACCCCTGTTTAGATAGAGTTTGAAGCTAAATGCAATCTACTTAAAATCACACACACAAATGCAGGCTAACAGAAACTACAAAACAGAAGGTATAGAAAAAAAAAAAATTACTTTCAGGACAGAATTCTGAAAGAGATTAGAAGTAAATATTTAAGTGCTTAACATTTGTAATGGCATCACATTTTTTATCACTTCCAGCTCCATTCAGACACCTACACAAGAACTAAGATCTTCAAAATGCTCCTTAGCCAACAGTACTCATAATTATATTTTATAGTCATTTTCAAAAGCACTCAGTGTTCAAAGTGCTTCTGGAAATCTGGCCCCAGCTGTGAGCAGTGACCCTTTCTGAAAGTCTGTAGGGATCTGGCATGAAGGCATACGGAACATTGCATTTAGTTGCGGGAATCTTAATTACCAAAAACATATTGACAAATTAGAGAGAGTTCAGAGAAGAGAAACAAAAATGGTCAGGGGACCAAAGGAATTTACATATGAGGGAAGATAAAAAGAGTTATATATGTATGGTTCAGCCATGAGGTAATTAGGAGAGGATATATGATAAGACTCCACAAGTGTTCCTAATCTTTCTTTTGTGGAGAATGTAGAGGAACAAATTAAATGGGATATGAAGTTATAACAAGAGTGGCAAATAAAGAAGTCAAGGCAAAAAATATCTGGATCTTGAAAATAGGCACCCTGGCAGGGAAAACAATGAAACACTATCCAAGAGGACAAAGTCCCCATTAGGGTCCTGTGAAAGTTTACAAGTGCCATATACCTTTAAATGCTCCAGAGATGCCTGTTCAGATTCCACTTTCAAAATACATGGAAATTTGGGGTAGTTCTGCTGATTGGAAATTACTTTTGAAATAACTGTGCTTGCTCTGATGGGATTGGCATACATTCCCAGAGAGAACCAAAAACTGAGCAAACTGTGCCCAATCTGTTGTTCAACAGGTAGCATACCACATACTGGCACCAGCACTGAATCACAACGGAGACATGTTTAGAGAAAACGAGTTGAAGCACTGAGAAGGAAACACAAGTACATACACAAGAGGAACTCATTTATGGGAAAAGTGCAAATGTAAGAAAACAGATAAAAAGGCCAGTAACTTCAGGGGAAAACATCCCACTGAAGTTCTTCAAGTTAAATCAGAGCACTTTTCAGAGACTGTCATGTTCCTAAGGCACATTGTATTGTTACTTCAAAAAAAGCAGAAGAAATTTAGGCAGAAAAGTCCAGAGCATACGTAATGGCAGATTTCGGTGGACCACATAAGACTCAGTCCTATTAAGTGCAGATCAATGCCTTGGATGCAGGAACCTGGCTTAAGAGAGGTATGACTGAAACAACTGCAATCATTGCACTTCCTCAGCATAATGCATGGTCAGCAATACTTGCAGCCTTTTACCAGGAGGAAAATCTAGCTGTGGATGTGCACATTTCATATCCATCTCCTTGAAGAGTCTAGAGAAAACTACATTCAGAAAGGGAAAGGGAGATTCTCATTTCTGCCCCTAATCCTTGAAGCAGAGCTGTCCTTTCAAAATGTCCTCTTGTATATTTGCCTCTCAGGCACTAATCCAGCCATGAGAACAGCACAGTGACCCTGAGGCAGGGCAGTGTCATGGGGTGTTACTGAGGTTCTACAAGATGCTGAAGTTGTGTGCATGGCACTTCCAGCAGTGTGTTGGCAATAGCTTTACTTGTATTCATGGAAAAGCAAAGCCAGGTCAGATAAATGTCTGTATTATGCATGCTCCACGCAGGAAAAAAAAAAAAAAAAAAAAAAAAGTCTATCTTAAGTAATTGAATGGCACATAAAGGTGGACTCAGTATCCAAACTGAGGATCAGATTTTTATTTTTAAGTGCCTTTTGGTGGGAGGACTCTAGCTTCAGTTATTTTGAAAGAATGGAACCTTTAAACTATTCTAGATCCAGCTTCTAAAAAAGGGCAGTATTTGGCAGGATACTAAAGAAGAAACCAAGAAAATAGGCAGATCATAACATTCTGAAGCATTTTTGACAGTGAGTTTTTATTCAGTTCTTCCTCTCCTACCTTGGCAAATTCTATAGTCAATACAAATAAATTTTCCTCATCAGAGAATAGCCCCAACCCATGGAACTGACTACTGCAGGAGGTCATTGAGTCAGATAGTACAGTTAGATTTTAAAAAGGGCTGAATACATTTTATGACCAAACAACATCTGTACAGTCATCCAAGCTAAGATAATGGTGATGAAATTTCATGCTTGAGTGTGTAAAATGATTGCTACATCACTCAGAAAGGATTTTTTTCTTCTCAGGTGGAGGATTACACAATTGAGAAGATGCAATATAGAAAGGTTTCTGGGCTTGAGTTTTTGGTTTTAGTATAACTTTCTCCTAAGAGTGAAAGTTCAGCTCATGGACCTTAGGGAGTAATGACTTAACCTGCTGCATCTTCCCTTCTTAAGTATAATGAAGCTCTTAGATGAGATGTTTCATTTCAGGTCCTCCAAGTTTCTTTCCTTCCCTCCATGCTATCTGCTCTCAGATGCAGGTAAAATTACTGAAGCAAATCTCAGCAGCTGGTAAGTTTACTAATTCACCTTCCTGACCCTACCAGATAAGAGACGGTGAGTTTGCATGCAAGTGTGGAGAGGTTTGTGCCTGACCTTTGATGCAACAGCTGGCTGCATTTCTCGTGCAACTTACATTTACTGTGCATCTGGCTTCATTTAATTGGAAAACAAAACAAACAAACAAACAAAAAAAAAAAATGGATCTTCCATCAATAGTCAGCAACCTAATGGTAATTTTGACCGCTCTTTCCTGCTTCCATCAGCTCAACTTCATTTCAGCAACTTATGGAAGGAATTAAGCAGGGAAAGAGAATATAAGAATATATATTTAACTAAATATTTCTGTGCTATCTTGGCAGCAGATTTAATTCTCTGGGAGTACATCAGGGAAGAAACTGTGGGGCGGAACGATTGCTGAAACACTTAAAACCTCATTACCACATATCCCCACTTCACCCTGGGAGCCCTAGCCTGTCCATTATTGTCCTGCCTGTACTTTCTGTGGGACTTTGAAAAGAAAAGGTTCAAAGAGCAAGACTTTCATGCTCCCTTTTCCATGTCAAACACTTTCAACTCCTGATTTCAAAGTGCCACTCGCTTGCTGTTCAAAGGCCTCTGGACACGTAGGGGGTGAGATAGGAGTAAAAGGTTGCACTACAAAGCCTGCTGCATTCAGAGCAATACTCAGCTTGGAGATACAAATGGTAATATAAACTCAAGTACCTATCAATAAAACTGCCAATATATGAAAGGAGGGTTGGAAAAATTCTAAATGGCCTTTTCCTGCCCCCTCTCCCATGCTACCATCATGTTATTGGTTTGGATATAAGCCTAATTTATATTTTTGAAGTGTGGCTTTTCCTTCTGTTGCAGTTATGACCAGGGAACCACAGAAGTGGGAGGGAAAGCCAAACACCAAATAAGTTAGCTAAGAATACCAAAAGAAGTTCCTACCAACATCTGAAAAACCTGCCTTGCTCTCGTTGAGTATTCATCTACCTCCCCTTCTCTTTCTGTATCCTTTTCATCTGCCTGCCCACAAGATTTGGAACACTATTAATTGGTCCTCAGGGAGGCTGACAGGCTTGCACTTTTATGACTTGATTCTTTGTATTGTACACATGTGGGCATCTCTCAGGAGATAAACAAAGAGAAAACGTGTGGAAAAAGGGGGCAGAATTTGTTTAAGACTAAACACAGAACAAACCATCTCTTCAATTTACTGCTAATATCCTAAATTGCATGAATAATAAATCCTCCCCCCTTTCTATTTTCCCTCTCCCACATCTCCTTTTCTTAACCTGCTTTTCCTGATCGCTACAGGCTCGTCTTCTGAGGAATTCCACCTCCTATTTGAAATCAAACAGACTAACTCTTTTTTTTTTTTTTTTTGCCCCCCCCCTTCAACTCCCCTTCTCCCTCCCCCTTGCCAACAAAAGAGTGAGGTGGTCTTATGGGAAGATAAAAAGAATAGTTGATCATAAGAACTAACCTGGAGCCAACACCTTGGTCTTTCGTCCCTTCAGCAGTTTCTAAACTCGAAGCACCTGCAGCTAATTCTCATGGCTTCCAGCCTTGGTCTAGGATTCTGAGAATGAGAGGATTTTTGGCAAAGCTTTCACCGCTCAGGAAAAATAAGCCTAACATATTCAGACACACAGGGAAGCACAGGCACAAGCACACACCCATGGTTTAGCTTTTGTATGTGGAAAAAAAAAGGAGATGTATGTCATCTCTGTAGTACATGAAGGTAATCACCATTTTTAAGAATGTGCAATAGCAACCTTCACTATAAACAAATACCATGCAAGATATTACACCATCTTTATTTATTTATTTATTTATTTATTTATTTATTTATTGGGGGGGTGGTATTTTCCATTTATCAACAAAATAGACATGCAGCAATTTTTTCCCCAAAACTGGAAGTCTGCAAAGGAATTTCTTGACCAAAATCCTCTTTGCTTTACTTATAGCATCTTTGGTAGAGAGATAAGGATCTATCCTTCTCTGAGATCTGAAAAGCACTGTGAATCTGAAAGGTAGATTCACAACTGGAAGGCAGATAGCTGAGTGCTTTTGTGTACACTGTTGCACCTCCTAAAAATTCAGTTCTTATGCTTGCATGGTAAAATAACGCAGGTAGAATGGGACTTTGGAACCATAATCTTGATTTGTTTTGAATTTTTTTTTCCTGTTTTCTTCTTCCCCTATCTCCTTCAGTCTGCCTAGAATAGCTGACAAACATGGATATGCATGAAACGTTTGACAGAGGAGACTGGAAACAGGTCTTTCATAGAGTCATAGAATCATAGAATCATAGGGTTTGAAAAGGACCTCTGGAGAACATCAAGTCCAATCCCTCTGCTAAAGCAGGTTCCCTAGAGTAGGTTGAACAGGAAAGCATCTAGGTAGGTCTAGAATATCTCCAGAGAAGGAGACTCCACCTCTCTGGGCAGCCTGTTCCACTGCTCTGTCACTCACAGTAAGGAAGTTCTTTTGCATGTTTGTATGGAACTTCTCATTGTTCAATTCTTGCCCATTGCCCTTAGTCCTGTTGCTGCTCACCACTGAGAAGAGCATGGCCCCATCCTTTAACTCCTGTACTTTAGATATTTATCAACAGTGATGATATTCCCTCTCAGTCTTCTCTGGGCTGAACAGACCCAGATCTCTCAGCCTTTCCTGGAGATACTCCAGGCCTCTAATCACCTTTGTGGCCCTCTGCTGGACTCTTTTAGAAGATCCCTATCTTTTTTGAACTGAAGAGCCCAGTACTGGACACACTGCTCCACATACAGCCTCACCAGGGTAGAGTAAAGGAGGAAGATCACCTCCCTCGACCTTCTGGCCATGCTCTTTTTAATGCTCCCCAGGATACTATTGGCCTTCTCGGCCACAAGGGCACATGCTGGCTCATGGTCATCCTATAATCCACCAAAACACCCAAGTCCTTCTCTACAGAGCTCCTTTCCAGCAGGTCAGCCCATAACCTGTACTGATGCATGAGGTTATTCCTCCCCACATGCAAGACTCTACATTTGCTCTTGTTGAATTTCATCAGGTTTCTCTCTCCCCAACTCTCCAATCTGTCCTGGTCTTGTTTAATGGCGGCAGAGTCTTCTGGTGTGTCAGTCACTCCTCTCAGCTTTGTATCATCAGCAAACTTGCTGAGGGTGCCTTCTATTCCTTCATCCAGATCATTGATGAGGATGTTGAACACAGGACACAGTACTGACTCTGGGAAACACTGCTAGTTACAGAACTCCAACTAGACTCTGCACCACTGATCACAACCCTCTGAGCTCTGCTGGATGGCTGGATGAATGTTCTGAATCCTAAACTTCTTTTTAAAATGTTACATGTTCCTGCCCAGTTATCTTATCAAAGTTTTTGGTTTGAAGGGCTGAGGTACCTGCTCCATTCAGTGTTGTGAAGAAAGTGTCTAAGAGAAAATTGAAATTTATCACAGACCTGTCCTAAACTTTCTTCTTGGTTATGATAGTGGACTCCTTGATTAATTATTGTGAATGATGAAGGGTGTAGCTGTATCTTTGCCTCAGTTTGTACATGAAAAAAATAGTAAAGTCACTTGTAATAAATATTGCTTTAAAATGCTTAGAAAAACACATCCCATTTACAATTCTTCTTTTTTCTTTTAAATCCACAAATGATGTTTTTTTTTTTACTCTTTAACCTCATATGCAGTGTCAGAGACAATTTATCTTTCTTACACTGTTTCAAGGGGAATTGTGTGTACATAGCATGGGTTATTTTTTTAAATTAATTTGGTTTTGAGTGTGTATTTCTTTCTTCTTTCCAGAGGGTATCCTGCAAAAGCAAAGTTCCTCAAGGAAACAAGAAGAGACCACGGTGAGCCCTTTATATACGTCAATTCTTGTTCTTCCAACACTTCACTGAAGCACAGCTATTTCTGCCTGGTTTTCATACCAGACTCAACAGCAGGAATTTCAGTGTGGGTTGTAAAACCTGCTTAAGAACTTGTGCAATTTACCTCATGTTGATTACCCCGTGTGGAACAGCTAATGGTACATGAATTCATTAATCTATAGCTGCCTTGCCTGTCTGTGCTTACATAGTTGTAGTGACTATATCTTTGAAAATCTTGAGTTTTATATATTTATTTTTAAATCATTGCACATACCTTTAAATGTTTTGTAGAAATAGGTATCCAAATGACAGCCTGAGATCTGATTTGAGCCATATAAACACATCTGTAATGGGAAGACTTCCTAGGAGAGAATTACAGTCCTGCAAAGCAGCCACTGCTTTCAGGCTGCAGAGACCCTGCAGCTAGACATGGCAGCTTTTAGCATGGGAGGAGGAGAGCTCAGAAAGAAAGTAAGCTGCAAGATATTGGTCCTGTACTGTTCACAGTTTACTGATTTGAAAACTAAAGGGCAGTGTGAAAGGCCCCATGTGTTGATGTGGTTATATGCAATACTGTCACTATATATTTCCTCTAGTTTCCCTGGAAATGGGCTAAGCAACCACTACGAAAAAAGGGCTTATATAAAACAAAAGTTATCCCTGACATCATTTGAGCTATGTATGATGGTACAAACACAACATAGTCACTGTTAACCAGGATCCATTAGAGCTGCTCACTGCTGGCCTGAGGAGCAAAGCACTGCCATTGAGACTTCCACAAACTAGTAGAATTATTTGCAGATCCAGACCTCTGTGTACCACAGCAGGGAAGAGAGGGGAGAGGAGCTCAGCCCAGCTCTGGCTGATGCACAGGATCTACCTTACATTCCTCTTGAGAGCAACCAGTTCTAGAACCAGAGTGATACAGTAACACTACAGGTGCATCTTTCAGAACACGGCAGAAGTACCAACTTCTGCTGCCTCCCAGCACTTCTCTGCAACTCGAGAACTGTTCCACCTGAAGCACTGAGTAAATACCAAAGTCACTTTCTTTCAACAGTGGGAATGAAAGACGTACACAGTTCAGATTATAGGTCCACTTCTGCAGGAATATGCAAGTTATCTGAGGAAAAACTAAGGAAGCAAAACGTTGAATTCAGGAAAGCTGGTAGAATAAGAATACTTGTGGAGTATTATTACAAGAGAAAATACAGGTCGCAGGTTTACTTGCAGATGTACTTTTGTACTAATAGGCCATAGAAGATATAATGGATTACTTCCTTTGGGAAATATTCTTGAGCTGAAGAGGCAGTAGCGTACTTGGGAAGGGAAGATAATCTCTGACAGAAACTCCGTTCTGTGGATGTTATAACAATGACATATTCTGCATTCAAGTTTCTGCATTGCTCCAATTCTCTTGGAGGCCAATACATCTGGTCTTTTATGTCAGGACTCTGTGCATCATACCAACTTTTAAATTAATAGGAAATTACAGAATCACAGAATTGCAGTGGTTGGAAGGGACCTCCAGAGATCATCGAGTCCAATCTCCTGTTAAAGCAGATTCCCTACAGCATGTTGCAAGTGCTACAGCATTTTTTTTTTTTCTATTTTTTCCCTATTTCTATTGACAGTTATTTTTCTATCAAAACAATATTTATTATTATTTTCTCTTAAAAGTAAAGCTTCCACCTGGTCAAAATTTTCTTAAAAAAAAACAAAAACAAAAACTGAGAATGAAAGCATTTATAGCCACTTCTGGTTTTTTAGTTAAAAAAATAATAAATGTAGATATCAATATGGACATTTCATACTCTAAATAAATAATCTCATGAAGTAGAATAAACCTTTATATGTATATATATTATATATGTATAATATATGTGTATATTTTATATACGTATATGAGCTTAGTCTTGAAAATTATCTTGGACCAAACGGGATTTCAGTTTGCACCTTTGTACAAAAAGTGGTTGTTGCATGGAATCACACTTCTGTTTCAAACACTAATGTTCATTTAATGTGCAGATTTCCAAAGCCTCTTGTCTATAATCATAAAAATACAGTTTGTTTTTCTAGAGTCAAGTCTAAATTGTTTCAATGTTCTGAAAATGGTCAGTCAGAGATGCTGAGAAATAAAGCACCCAAACAAGCTATCTAAATACACTCTGAACAAACCATTTTTATTATTATTATTATTTGTGGTGTAGCATTAGTTAAAGAATATTCACATACTTACCATAGATAGATATGTTTTATAAAGCTATACAGTTAAGGTCTTTTAAAAAAATTATTATTTTTTCCTTGCCAAACTGTCCCAATTATTACAAATAACTGGTAACTAAACATTTGCTAGTTCATTTTTAAATATCTCATCGTGACCTTCTTCCCTCTTGCCCTCAGTTCCCTACTTTTTGGCTACAGACTCTTTAAGATAAGGAAATTACATCAGCAGTTTCACCTACTTTGTAGTCACCTCATTCTGTCCTGATTTATACCCTATGAAATCCTATTGCCCTCAGGGGGTTCTGCAGAGTGTAAGGCTGGACAGAGTTTGATCCAGAATGTTAAATACTGGAGCATCAAAGTTATAGGTTCATTGCAATTATTATTGGTCCCTGTTGGTTATTTACTTATGCTGTATCTCAGCTATAGTTAAATTCCATACTAGGAGGTACGTGGGGAGAAATGAAAGCACAAATAGCAAGAGAGCGGATTTATTTGGAATGGGCTTGTACATATTTTTATGGTGCAAGTCTTAGCAGAAATTGAAGGATTTTCAAGGATTTTGAGTTTCCCTAGAAAGCTGCATTGCAAACAGGCAGCTCAGCTGTTGATATGTGAGGGGTTCAACATTCCTGGTCACAGAAGTGGAGCCTCCACAGCCCTCACCTCTGTGCCTCAGTCATAGATGAGCCTATTCAGAGAGATGGACACTTCTTCAGTCACTTGGTCATCTTCTCCAAAACAGCTGCCCTGGTAATGTATTTTTGAAGTCTAAGGGGCAAACCTATGTCACATTTCAGTTAACTGTCAGGAGGAGTACTCCATCTTTAATTACCAAATTTTTGACTGAGATTTTTGTATCTAATTATTAATTTGATATATTAAATTATTATAGATTGTACTTTATGCAACTGATACTACAGATTTCATCAACAGTGTCCCAAAACTTAAATTAAAATTAAGGAAAAATCATATACAGCTATATGCTATTTCCACTCTGAGGTTTTCTGTCATATGACTTAAAGAAGTTCATAACACAGAATTGCATCCCTTCTGATGTTAGGTACCTAACTGAACACCTAAAAGCACATATCAAAGATACACTTCGTAAAGATGAGCTAAAGTAATAACAGCCATAATAAGTCCAAACACACATCAGTATGAATGCAGCAGTCTCTACAGCCCTTGAGGTTTTTGCTTCAAGCTTCATAATTTTCCCTCCTCAGTTTTTGGGTGGATTGAGATTGTCAGAACTCAGATAAGAGCACCAGAGTTGCAGGGTGTATTGCATAGGAATGAATAAGATAATATAACATAGGTCACACTTTTTGCTGAATTATCATAGAGCTATCCACCATTAAAGGAAATCTGTCACTTCACAATGAAATTAAATCTCGATGGCTGAGAGGCCACTGAAACATACTCTGAAAAGAAAGCCTGTTTTAAATTTACACCTTTTCCTGGCTCGTACTTCATGAGAAAAAGCAACCCAGAGTCCCTTATGGGTAGCCATATATCTTACATTGAATTGCTGCCCAGTGTGTTCCCATCCAACCCATTCTGGTTGGACACAAGGGTCTTTAACACAGTGAAAAATATGTATGCCATACTTTTGCTTTCCAACAAAGCTGCTCTTTTTTTTTTTTTTTTTTTTTCAAATTGAAAAACTGGAATTATGAAGTACTCCAAGTTAGATCTCTTTTCATTTTCTCTACGAAAGGTAATTTTCAATAAGTTCTACAGCAATGAGTTTTTTGGGAAAAGAATTTCTAATTGAATGTAAGAAGGTCTCTCCGATAGCACTTTATGCATGGCTTCTGAGTTTGAACTGCAGTGTCTTGAGTTTGTGAATACCAAAAAATATGTTTTTAATTTACCAGTATATTTGTTTGTCATATTAAATAGCAAAGAGAATGACATGGAGAATTTGTCCTGATGGTTACTACCAACCAGCTTCTCAGAACTCTTTCACTACTCCCAAAAAATAGTTTTATCTTCCTTTTTATTGCACTCACTAATCAGAATCTAGCCTGCCTCACATCAGTCAGTTGCCATTGTAACAAGTTACAGGAAAATTACAATGCTTCCTAAGCATTTCCACAGAAATAATTTTGATGTGCATGGGGGTGGACAGTAGGAGGAGAATAACCTTGGGAAAACCACAATTATAAACAGCTGCAGTATGCACTAAATGTAATTATGATTGATTCCTATAAATAATTCTTTGTGTAAATTTCCACTTAAGCTGGATTTGCTGTTCAGTTGCAATGGACATTTCTGCATTAAGTGATTATCTCTTTTTATTATTATTAAAAATATAGATTCTTTTCACTTGGGAGAGGAGATGAGGAAAGAAGACTTATTGTATCAGCATGAACTACTGAAAATCTGGATTCTCACAATTAATGGCTTATCAGCCTGGATTAGATGGAAGCGTTTGTGCCTGAACTACAAAGAAGGATTAAAATAAATAAGGGTGCATCATCCAAAGTTATTGTCAGGAAAACCTCATAATACAATTTCAACAAGACAATAAATGTATAATGATAGATAGCATCTGATCAACCACTGTGGAACAGCTGACTATATTAATAGGACTTGACATTTGTTCTGTTTAATGGAGAAGGTGCTGAGTACCTAGATTTCTACTATGCTAATTGCTTGGTCATTTGAAAAAGAAATCAATACAATAAAGCCCTCACAGGAGAAAATGTTGACTGATTCTTTACATTTTCTACACCAAAAATAGCACTAAATCATAGTCATTAATTCAGTTGACTAATTCACTACTTCAGATTTCATTCATTCCCATTTAAGATTTTACAACTGTCTATCATATTAATCTTCTGTGATGTTAATGACAGGAAAGATCAGATAATGTAATATGACTAAGAGAAGGGAGAAGGTTGCCTTTGGAAGGTTTATATATCCCATTCCTGATCCCACTGAAATTAATTACAGTTAGCCATTTACTGCTGTGAGATGAGACAAGGCTTGTGTATGGGTATTTGTATACCTGTGTGGTCTCAGTTCTCATTGTATGTGTGGAAGCAACTAAGAAATATTCAATGCTTTGAAAAAAAAAAAAAAGAAAGAAAAAGGAAAAGAAAAAGAAAGAGAAAAGAAAAAGAAAGAGAAAAGAAAAAGAAAAAGAAAGAGAAAAAGAAAAAGAAAAAGAAAAAGAAAAAGAAAAAGAAAAAGAAAAAGAAAAAGAAAAAGAAAAAGAAAAAGAAAAAGAAAAAGAAAGAGAAAGAGAAAGAGAAAAAGAAAAAGAAAAAGAAAGAAAAAGGAAAAGGAAAAGAAAAAGAAAAAGAAAAAGAAAAAGAAAAAGAAAAAGAAAAAGAAAAAGAAAAAGAAAAAGAAAGAAAAAGGAAAAGGAAAAGGAAAAGGAAAAGGAAAAGGAAAAGGAAAAGGAAAAGGAAAAGAAAAAGAAAAAGAAAAAGAATCTTAAAGCAACTATATCACTGTGACTGCAACACTGATGTGCTGTATCTGGCCCTCCACAGTGTCCAACCTTGTATCCAATCAAGCTGCTGAGAAAGTTTATAACCATTTCTCTGTCAAAGACCACAGAAGTCAATGACACATGCTAAAAATTAAATGACTGCATAGCTAAGATGATGATCCATGTCTATATTTCTACTCCACAAATCTCCTCAACAAGTAGGTTTTAATTTCGATTTTCATTCCAGTTGGGATATATTAATCAGTTTTCAAACAGAACACATGAACACTGCAAAGTGCATCAGCATTTGTGGGACAAAATCAGAAATATGGGGACCTACCTGCTTTTCTCCTAGATATCACAAAAGATATTCGTATTTTAATCTTTTTCACTTCCTTGACACCTCACATAATGTTTTTGTTTTTTTTTTCCCCCCCGTACATCTGTAGAACATTTTGTAAAGCTAAAAAGTAATCTCTGCATATATTAGGGATGGGTTAAACATGCTACATGTAAATATCTTTTAAATTCAGATTAAAAATATCACCCAGGCTATTTTTCAAAATTTGTACAGTTATCGTCAAAGGCAATACTGAACTCAGGTCCATGCTCTGCCTGTGCTTTAACCTTGGGCAGTGTTTTCCTAACACAGACTGCTTGCAGTATCTTCAAAGCAGAGTTGAAAGACTGAACATGTTTTTGCATGTTAGATCTATAGACATTTTTTATTACTACTTCCTTCACTTGTTTGTGCCATTAGCTTAATTCAGACTAAAACCTTGCTCACTTTCCCACAGAATTTTGGTGGAACTACTCATACAATTGAGGAGATTGGCACCTAACACTAGTAGGCTATTTTAACAGACTTTATTGGACTTATTGATAGTTTACAAGCTTTAAGCTCTTCATGGCAGAAAGAAGGGCCTTATTTCCTTCAAAGTTAAAGTAAGTTGACATAGAAACATCTGCTATTGTTGAGGTTGCATTTAGTGCATTAAATTAAGAAATACAGTCACAATTCTGTACAATATCAATTACTTGCTTGATGATTTTTAAACAAAAGCTAAGACAAGTTTAAACTCCTCAGGCTAATTTTTGAAGCCATCCCTCTCAAAAACATCAGAATATTTTGTGAATACAATTTTACATACTTAAACCTGAATGTAGGTATAGAAATCAGGTACAGTTCCAATACAACAAAATAAGATCTATTCATCCTTTTGACCATAAAGACATTTTATTATTATTCTTTTCCCTTATGACTGCATTTAAAGAGCTTTTATAAAACCTCCATCACACTTTTAAAATAAATATTCAAAAATGAAAACAATAACAACCACAAAACAAAACAGGGTTTGTATATTTTCTGAAAGAAAAAAAAAATCCTTACATCAATCAAACAAATATACATTAGCAAGACGGAAACACATTAAGACTCATTTTCCTTTTTCCTGTGCCAGGCTGCTTCTTTCATACTACATATCAGAAGGAAAGTAATTCACCTCTCAAAACAAAATATTAAAGAACAAAATATGACTGTGATGCACTTCTGCAGAATACAGTCGAATTTCCATAAAATGTCTGCAGGGTTTTGCACATTAAAATTTCTCATACTAAAAATGTTTATGGAAATAGGTCATTATGCACATTACTAATAGAGAGCAATTTGTTGCTTTTAAAGGAGCTTTTATACTAATAGTTGTGAATAAACAAATTCATCAGACATCCTAAATATAAACAATGTATATATTGGTGAGTACAATCTCCTCACACACCTAGCAGGCATGGATTAAAAGAGTTGCTCATTCAGGGCTCAGTTCTACAAACAAGGTGCCCAGGGGAATTTTGTAACTGGTTTTTTTGTTTTTTTTGTTTTTTTTAATTATTTTTGATAGGACATGAATGCTGTTTCACTTATGGAAATGGGGTTAAGGATGGTGTTGCAGGAAGCACTGGGTTTACTTGCAGAAGTAGGATCTTGAGTCCTACCTTCTTCCTCATAGCTTGGCCAGAGTTCACGAGGTTCTTCTTGTATTTAGTGAAAGTGAAAGACAGCTAGGGATGTCCATGAAGACATGGCTCCTCTGCAGCCAGGGCTTTGGAGTCCCATCCAGAAAGCCCTTGGAAAACTTTTGCATTTCATGGAAAGCAACTTTGTACAGTGCAAAGAAAATTTTCACATTAATGACAGCGTATTGTCCTAGTATGGTATCAGAACTGAGTTTGTAACAATATGTATCCCATTATCAGCACTTAGAAACAATAAAAAATGATAACGACTATTGTAATTTTAACTGTCTATTCAGGAGCTAAAAAGATACAGTCAGGTAATTACACTGTGTAGGTTATGATAGCATGGGAATCAGAAAGCTTAAAACTGCTGGGCTTGCTGAGGAACATCTTTTAATATGTTTACACAGTAATCAGCACCAATTCTCTTAAAAAAATGTATATATATTAGATGACCTAGAATGTGCAAATGAAATGAGATGTTTTGAGAAGATAAGCTGATTCGTGTGGTCCCTTGCTTGGTTGTCAGTAAAAGTGAAGAAAATGTAAAACATCTATCCAATTATTTTAGTTAATATACAAGCATTAGGCATTCAGATTCCTAATTAAGAGACAACATGCCCTGTCAGGCGTCTGCATGGACTATTGAGCATTGCCTAGATTGTTCCATAATTATCCCAGCTTAATAGCTCTAAAAATGTAAGCAATGTGCATCCACTGAGGAAATGCACTGCTTATCGCATGAGGAGGAACAGCATACAGAACATGCTCTGCTACCATGTATTTGTGCTTCAGGTTTTTAGTGGAACATACTTTAATTAATAGCAGACAGCCTCGGCTTATTAGCTGGCTTCTATTGGCAAGGAAGAAATGTAGCTCATATATCAAAATAGACTTTCATAACAAGAATTGAACTCAACCACTAGGAGTGCTCCATCCCAGACTGTAGTGTCAGGTATCAAAAAGAAGTGATAATACATACAAAAATATATTTTATACTGATTTCAATATGCTATTATTCAACCTCATTTATCAAAATCCTCCATCTTCCAGACCCTCCTCACCAAAACCAAACATATATAACAAACAAAATAAATAACAAAACCTATCCTCTAGGGTAGTTATGTTGTCAAGGAAACAGATTTTTTCCATCCTCTGTGATTTGCATTGTCAGTAAATTTGCTACAGTTTCCTTCTTTCCATCCTTGAAGTCTATGTTCAAGAGCTGACTAATGTTGCCTTGAGTGTTGCAGCCATAGCATCAAGATGTCTATACTTTCATACAATCTGGCAAGACTGGAAAGTGGATAAGATAATGATAATGTGAAGAAACTCACAGAATAACTAGAAATGTGCAAACAAAAGCATATTTTGTTAAAACTTGGTGTGAATTTTTTTTCCTTCTCTGTTCTTATAAATGGGAATAAATATGATTATTAAAAATTGCTTTTACTCATCTATTCTTTCCTTTTGCCATCTGTATGTAACCAGAACTCTATGAGCCATATTAGGATGTAGGAGGCCTCATCTGTGGACTTACTAGTCACCATAATTGGTATTGAATATGCACATTTTTCTTCTTCATTGAATATTTTAACCTTTTATTAATTAAATGGGAAAGCAATTATCCATCTGTAGATGCAGAAGTAATGTCAATGTGAATGAGAGAATTGATCAAGATCATTTTTGCTGAACTATTTTTGTCAAAAGATGTAGGCAGCTTTGCTTTTGTTTTTAGTCATAAATATGTATATAATATTATTCAATGTTTTAATTAAATGCAACAATAAACTTTAACTGGCTAAAATTATACATCTGAGGACTGTTTTTAGATCTCAAATCCCCCCCCCTTTTTTTTTTTCTTTTATTTCTTCTGCTGGTACAAAATTTGAAACCACAGCTTTCCTTTTTGGCTCAAAACACAAAGACCTTATGAAGCCATAACATACTTAAAGGTATTTATGTGTTTAGAATTCTGTGGACATGAAACAAATTTTTAAAATCGTAGTGACTTCGGAATTTTTGTGCATTTCTTGTACATGAAAAGTCCACCCAGTCTATATGAATGACTGAAAACTAAATTGAATCAAAATTCTACTTTTTCTATTTCTCCTCTCTGTTGTAAACTAGCATTAGTGGGAATGCTACAGTTTGCATCCTTCTGCACTGAAATGTGCATTCCTCTGTGAAGGGAAGAGGTAGCATGTTTGCTGAAACATGGGCAAAGTGTTAAGATACAGACTTGGGATTGCTCTGGTGAAGCCACAGAACCTTTGTTGTTTGAAATGCCAGACAAGTTAACTGTATTCTGATTGGAAAACCCCAAGAGAGAACAGATACCAGGATCCGGCAGCTTTAATGTGAGCTGTTGATAAATATGGGTGAGGCCAGGAGCACAACACCCACAAAGAATCCCCTGCCCACTTGTCACTAGGCAGAAGGAGAAAACCTAAGAGACAAGGGAAATAGAAGAAGCCTTCTGCATGGGGCACCAGATGAATCTCCTTCCTGTCTGCCTCATTCTCCTAAGTGCCTTTAGGCAACAGGTTTCAAGCTCTGGAACTTGATGGATGGGCAAATGATTATGTGGATGGAAGTCCATTCAGGTTAGAGGATGCAACTTGGGGTAGTCAGCCTGTACCCTGTAGCCTAATTAGTAAGATCCCCTGTTTTGAAGGCTGTGATGAGTGCTGATCACCTTTAAATGACACCTTTAAGAGCACAGGAACAGACAATTCCAGAATGTCAGAAGTCAAGCAGGCAAGACAGAAAGTCAGTTTGGCTGAGCAGGATCTTCTTCTAGAGCTTGGCAGAAAAAGAAAGTCACTGGTCACCCAGAAGATAAGCTCAGTGACATGAGAAGGCTACACAAATACTGTTCTCCACTGTAGGGAGAAAATTCATGTGGCCAATGGAGTCATGGAGGACCATGACTGCAGTAATGATAAACTCCCAGCCAATGCTGGACTTGTGCAGGATTTGCTGTTCCTACTAGATACATAGAAGTCCTGGCAAAATTATGGAGAAGACTATTCTGAAAGTTACTGAAAAACAGCTGTAAGACAGTGTTGTCATTGGTCACAGCTGATAGGTCTTCACGAGGAGAAAGCTGTGTTTAATGAACTTGATTTTCTTTTATAACAACATTTCTCAACTAGTTGACCAAGGGAATCTAAGTGATGTAATCTTTTTGGATTTCAGCAAAGCTTTCAATACTGCTTCTTGTAGTATCCTTTTCGATAAAATATTCAGCATGCTGATACATAAAAACATAATGCAGTGAATTAACCATGGACTAATGGGTCGGGATGATACAATAAATGACATACCTCAGTCTGGCAGACAATCACTAGTGGGCTTCCCAATTCAGAGCTAATTTTCTTTAATGTTTTAGAAAATGACTTCCAAGAGGACTTGAAAATATACTAAATAAGTTTTTGGTTGCTGTGGTTCAACCTGACAGGCAGGTAAACACCACACAGCTGTTCGCTCACTTCCCCCCATCAATGGGACTGGGGACAGAACTGGGGGAAAAAAAAATAGAATCCATGGGTTAAGACAAAGCTATTTACAAAGTCAGAAAAAGAAAAGAGAAAATGAAAAAAAAAAAAATAGCAATGATAATTATGCATTATATATATACATCCACAACATGATTACTGACTGATGCTCAGCTAGCCCTTGAGCAGTGGCCAGATGTTGGCCAACTCCCCATAATGTTATAGCCTTCTACATGATATCACATGACCTAGAATATCCTTTTGGCCAATCCTGTCCTGGTTCTTCCCTTCCTAGTTCCCCTGTCCTCCCCAGCTCCCTTCTACTGGTAGGACAGCATCAGAAGGAGATGCTGGAGTGATTAGCATCCATCAAAATTCTGCTGTCCACAGTCAAACATTTTTTAAATGAGCTTGAAAATGTTTGTGGTTAAATAAAAATGCTAGAAAACTATATGTCAAAATCACTAGTTTTCAGGTTTAGATGTGCAGTATGAGATGAAGTTCACAGCAATTTTTTAAAAATAAAAGGTTCTCAAAGGACTATTCACGTAGGTGAATACTCACATGGCTAAGCTCTTGAGACTCCAAGGACCTCGTGCTATTCAGAGTTGACTCTGGCCTTGCAGGTAACTGTGGTGAGATGACAATAGCGTGACAATTCATTATTAACAAACTAAAAAAGTTGTTAAAAGAATACCAAGGTAATAGAATCGTCTTCTCTTTTTTTTTTTTTTTTTTTTTTTTAAAGAAATGGTTTAATTAATCTCAGAAGGCCTGTTCTCAGGCCTTGATTTCAAGCATTTAAAAATATGTATCAGCAATGAGGCTGTGCTGAGGTAAGGGCTTGGGAATGAGAACTCCAGGAGAAAATGAGAAAGAGAGGGAGAGGTGCTTTATAGAGTTCATACTGTCAGGGGTCTTAGCTATTTCTGTGGTATGAAATTCATCACATTTGGGTAAGCAACTCTTTCTGTGACCATTTTTTTTACCTCTGAGACTTATTTGTAAATAAAAAAAGTGAGAAATGCATATGGTATACAGCAGGCATGTCCAGCCTGAGGCCGATGGGCATCACATGGACTGGCATGGCTCTCATTGCAGCCACTCCCTGCCTCATGTCATCGTGGTGGTGGTCCTTCCCCACTGAGTGGCCAGACCCAGCCCCAGGCACAAATCACTCAGCAACAACCACAGTGTCCTATTAACCCTATCTGAGCTGAAAGCGGGGCATGGGGAAGGCTCAGTGCCAGCTCAAGTTGTGGCAAATAAGTTTATGCAATTTGATATGCTGGCTAAACACAGTCTTGTGAATAGAAAAAATAAATAAATAAAAAAGAAATAATGCAGCCTTACTTTCTGTTTTAATAAAGGAATTCAAGAATAGATTTCAAAAGTGCAAAGAAAATCTTTTTTTTTATTTATTTATATTTATATTTTTTTATATTTATATTATTTATATTTATATTTTTTATTATTTTATTTGCAATTCAATTTTCAGTCGACAAATACATTTTCAGCAAAATTTCAAATGGAATGTATAGAGTTGCAGATATTCAATTCAGACATTTGATGATGTCATTTTACTAGACTTTTATAAGGCCTCTCTTACCAGAAAAAACCCTCACTTCACAATCCTGCCTTATTCATGTCACTGCTTTTTGCCAATACACACATTTGTGAACAACTGTTTTCAGGGATGAAGTACGGGAAGAGTAAATCTTCATCAAAAATCTCTGGTGAACACATTAAGAACTGATTAAGAATTGTAACCACTTCCATCAAACCAGACTGATGTGCTAATTTCACAAAAATAAGGTCAAATATCTGACTAGTTTTATGTTTTTGATACTCTCCTTTTTATATTTTCACTATAAATATATATCTAAAAAGAAATTTTATTAGTCAAATACGTTAATTATATTACATATTTTACATATGGCTCTAGACAATTCCTTCTCATTCTGTGCAGACCAGGCAAGGTAGCATGCTGAACATGCATTCACTAAAGCAAGTTCCTAAGAGCCACACCGGTACATCTTTTAAGTATGTCCAAGGAGCAGCAGGGTACGTATGGAAGCACCACCTTTGTTTTTTCAGTAGGAATGATATTTTGTCTGTGGAATAGTCATTTTTGATATTTATCAATTTTATTAAAAGTGAGTGTAAGCCTTGCTAGAGGCAAAGGGGTGGGGGGGGAGGGGTGGCCTCTTGCAGGGCTGGCAAGCATTGTGGGCACTGCTAGCCCTCCTCTTCTTTGGATGCCTCCTGCCCTGGCTTCTCACAGGGCAGCTCCCGCTCCCCAGGCCTGGATGCAGGGGGAGCTTGCCAGCATCCTCATGCATGATCCCACTGGATGTGTTGGGGAACTCTTCCTCAACTGGACCTGTGGAGTTGCGTGAGGGTGAGAATATTGGGGTTGAGTGCTCTCTGTTGGTCAGAGGCCATGGGTCTCTCGTCTTGACCCTGAGTGGTGCCCTCGGCTCCTCAGCCTCTGTGCCTCCCATCTGCAGTGGCTGATTATAGTGCAAATCAGCCAGTCAGTGAGCAGCATGGTGATGGGTCCCATGCTGGGCTGCACACATTGGAGCATGGCATCCCTGTCCAGCCCCACCTGGAACAGGCATCACAGGAACAAGCTCTCTGATGAGCTGCCATTTTGCTAAATGCAGCCCATGCAACCCGAAATCTTGGACGCTCATGGCATATGGGTAACCTTGAAAAGGCAACAAAGAATATTGTTTAGATTTGGGTCCACTGAGAGTAGCTAAAATTCTTTTTAAAAATGAAGTGTTGTTGGAATGTAAGGATTGGATTTCACCTCATTGTTTCTTTGGACAAAAAATGTACTGTCAGGCAAAAATAAAGTTTTTTTTATGTTTTTGTTTGTTTTATTGGATCATTCAAAGTCTTATTTGCTCAGTAAACTATAGTCATATAAAGATCCCATGGGAAGCTCAAAACTTTTCCCAAATCAGGAGGAAGAGAACAGTAAAGTAGTTATTGACAGGCAAGGGAACTCATTATATTTTGTTTTAAAAAGTTTTGTAAACAAGATTCTATTAAAAGGTTATCTACCTGCACTTTTGTTTGGAGTCTAACTTGTTAAATATTCACGTTGTCCAACTCAACTTTTATAAAAGCAGGCACTTTTAGAAGTATTTTTTATAATAAATAACTCTGTTATGAAACAGAGAAGTATAAATCAATTTATTAGAGAGCATCCACATTTACAGATGTAAAAAAGACCTCAAGTAAAGACCTCAGGCTACTGTAATTTTTACTTTGGGAAACTATTTATAAAATACCTTAAGGCTCTATAAATGAAGGTAGTTTAGTTGAAAATTTTAATAATTTTCCCATCACAAGGGCAAAATACACAACCCACCAGCCACTAGATAGTTTCCATACACTGGATTCCCCTAGTGTTCTATATATCTGATAAGCATAAAGCTTATGTTTAATTTTTGGTAAAAAACAATGGCTGAGAATATGATGCAGTATGTTCTTCAAAAGGTTGCTGACCAACTAAAGTCCAAAATAGGACTTCAACCGCACTTCCATGTTATCTTCATAGGCTAAAAAAAAAGCACTAAACAAACAAACAACAACAAATTATTTCAACATTTTTCTAAGACCTACTTACATCTAAGGTGCTTCACTGAATTTAGTTAATAAGGCTCGTTCATAATCAAATGTATTTACATATGCCTGAAGCTTGTCAGGTGTTTCATTGTTAACCTTGTTGTACCTATGGCCTTTCACTGAAACATTAACTTCTCGGATCACTAAGCCTTTGTTTTAAAACAAACCAGTCTTCGAGAAGAACTTCTGACATTCTTATCAAACCTTCTCCATAGGAGAAGTTGCATGAAACATCTATGGTTGTATGCATTAAATTATGAAAAAGATTGGAAAGATGTAAAAAGAGCCAACACGAATTCCCATAAACCTAGTCTCAAATTTAAGAAGCTTAAAAACAAAGACATACTGTTAATAAACTTCCCACTCTGCCAATCCCATATTAAACCCCAAACTTGGTACAGTGATAAGATTTCATCTCCCTAAGTTTTTTTCTATTGTGTTACAATTGTATGTGACTGTGAGTTTCTATCTTATTTTATTCAACCTAAAAATAGAATCATGTCATTCATAATTTTCTGAAAGTACTTGAATAAAAAGAAGTCAGTCTTGTGTGTTTAAATATGCAATTATCTTTTCATTTAATTTTTTACTATTTGTGAAATGTTCTTAGATAACAGACTGTGACAAACATTTTTTTCTTAGCCTAAGAAAGAACATGAATGAATTATACTCTTAGTATCATTTGTTTGACATATGATAAAAGGATGGCAGAAGTTCTTGTGGAGTAAATCATTTTAGTGACAAGAAATTTATGTAAATTTGCTCTGTTTAATATGAGGTCATACATGTAAGTGGGCCAAGATATTAGTGCCTTTCCAATAATACTGATATTAACCTCTGATTGAAAAATATCTAGTATCAGAACAGAGCTATTTATAAAAAAAAATCCTTCTGTGACACATGAGATATCACAGAACACCTTGAATAACATTTCTTTGTTTTCTTTTTAAGAAAGTGTGAGACTTTTGTTTCCTCATAATCAATTTCCTAGTGAGATCCTAGTGCAACTGCATCCCTTATGCTATCCCAGAGTCATGATTCCTTTTATGACTTGGGCTAAAACTTTTCTGTGGAAGTTCACATTGTATTTTGGGAAGAAACTTGGCCATTGGAAAAAAAAGTGGAAGGCTGAACTACCACTCATCACCAACATCAGTACTATGATTAGAAGCAAATGCTGTTTAATGATATGTTGAACACATTCAAAACAAAATAACACTTCAAAAAAATGAGAGAGCTTTCATAACTTGTTATGCCAAATGCATATAGACCTGCAGATTTTCTCGAATGTAGATATTGGGGTACTGACGTAAAACAGAAATAAAATATATGATTAGCAGACACAGGACAGTTCAGTCCTTTGATACAATTTCCGTGCTCTTTATTTTGCTATGGTCTTGAACTATCCTGCATTATAATGAGTATTAATAATGTAAGAATGAGGCAGAGCAAAGATTTGTTTATCTCAGGTTTCTCTAGTTGAAATGGCCTGTAGTTAATCATAGAACCATAGAATGGCTCAGGTTGGAAAAGGTCTTCACATCAAGTCCAACCTCAACCTAACCATACTACCCTAACTCTAACAACCCTCCACTAAATCGTGTCCCTGAGCACCACATCCAAATGTTTTTTAAAAACATTCAGGGATGGTGAACCACCTCTGTAGGGAGCCTATTCCAGTGCTTAACAACCCTTTCTGTAAAGAAGTTTTTCCTGATATCCAACCTAAACCTCCCCTGGCACAACTTGAGGCCATTTCCCCTCGTCCTGTCACCTGTCACCAGTGAGAAGAGACCAACCCTGCTCTCACTTCAATCACCTTTCAGGTATTTGAAGAGAGCAACAAGGTCTCCCCTCTGCCTCCTCTTCCCCAAACTCAGTTCCATCGTGCTTGAAGACAGAGCACGGGAGAGCAGGGCAGGTGCAGAGCAGTGCAAGTGAGGTACATCGAGGACACATCTGAGCTTTAGGAGGCCAACTGGAGCTTTCTAGTACTCCTGAAACTGGGATATTAGTGTGTAGCCTGCAAACTCTTCCTGGCTCTGATAACTCCATAATCAAGAAGATGCTCATCTCCTTTCCCCGATCCAGTGCTGGGCTCAGTGCTTCTATGGAGGCCTGCACAGGCCCAGCTGCAGCCTGCAATCACCCAGGTGTGGCATTGGGCCAGCCACAAATAATGCATGAATCTCAGGTGAGTGAAAACTGGCCTTAATTCCAAGCCCAAGATGTTCCAGGGGAGTTCAAAATTAAGCAAAACACATCTGTGCATCCTCATTATTGTTGTTTTTGTTGTTGTTATAATCCTTCATTACAATAATCCACATTTTTGTTCCACATTGTGACTATTCGTGAGGCTGGAAATAGTCATTAAAATGTGATAATGTTTAAAATTCTCGCACATTAACACTGACATTTCACCTTATAAACAATCTCAGGTAATGAAGGTCAATAAAAGCAAACAGAGCAAACAGTCTGTCTACAGCCCTTAGTTAGATGCTTTTTCTGCTTGGACTTCACAGCAGGGGACTGTCAGACAGAGTGTTTTCCTCTGTGCAGCTCCTCTCTGAGTACTTGCTGCAGCTGGCTTCAGCATATGGTGGAATATGAAGATATTTTCTGGGGTCCACTGCCTCAATCACTGTTTAATGATTAATTACTGCAGGCTGGTGTCAGGGTGAGACATTCAAGGCTTCAGGCAAAAGTCTTAACTATAGAAAATGACAGCAGGTGGGATTTTGCCAAAAAGAGTAACTTTGCACTTCTAGTTCTAATGATTTGCACTGCCTTTTGATCCATTTGTAAACAGCAAGACGGTAAAAGACTAAAATTATCAGGTAATAAATGCCAACAATAACAAGAAATTGTTCCCTGAAAAAGTCTTAGGATGTTTGGTCACGGAGAAGATGCTGTAACTAGATCTTTTGGAACAAAGTAGGAACTGCTGGGCTGCCTTCTCTCAGATCATCTCCAATAAAGAATGAACTCAGTCTCCAATGAATAGGACAAGGAAGATAAAGACTCAGAAAAAAGGAGACTAGGGCTTATGACACTGAGGAGATGGACCTGGAAATCCTGACTCCATTGTGAATGTTGGTGTTGTAGTCATGCTGCTTTCTTTGCCAAATCTGGAGCTACCATCAACTCTGTGGGGAGCTTTTGGATGGTAATCAGCCTCTTATGGGGAACAGAAGTGGTATGTTCAGACAGCATCCCTAGTGCTGGGGCTCCTGGTAGTGCTGCCATCTCAGCCTACCTTAAGGGAGCTCAGAATTGGCTTTCAATGGTAGGTCTGTGGACTACTGGAATCCTTTGAATATTGGAGAAGCCTTCTGCCTACTTTTGCCTTCCAATTTCGTGAGCATAGCTCTGGAGGAGGAAAGTCAGTGGCCCCTTGAGATTTAATGTGAGCGCTGTTAATCAGAACTCTGCTCCATTTACAAGAGTTGAGCCTTGGATTGACATGAGGGCATAAGGGATCAAAGATGTTTAAAGGGTTTTTTTTTGTTGGTTTTTTTTTTTTTTTTTTCTTTTTAGTTTTTAGTTTTTAGGAATATGTCTTTAAAACTGGCTATCAACTTGTGTGTGTTGTGGTTTAAGCTGGCAGTGGCTGAGCACCATACAATTGTTCACTTGCTCCCTTGCTTCCCAATAGGATGGGGCAGACATTAAAAAAAAAAAAAAAGAAGAAGCAAAGTAGAAACCATGGGTTGAGATAAAACTATTTACTAAGAGAAAAGGAAAAGAAAAATAGTTGTGACTATTATATACTATAGTCACATATATATATATTATACACTATAGTATATAATAGTTCTGACTATTATATGCTATAAATGTATATAACAAGTGATGGACAAGTGGTGATGATATCTTATGATATGGAATATCCCTTTGGCCAGTTTAAGTCAGCTGTCCTAATTCTGTTCCCTCCCAGCTCCTTGTGCCCTTCACTGAGAATGGCCTTGGCTCTGTACAGCACTGCTTAGCAACAGCTGTAAATATCATTGTGTTATCAACATTGTTTTTCTTCTACAGCCAAAAACTTAGCATCATACCAGACACCCTGAAGAAAACAATTCCATCCCAGCTGAAAATAAGACACTGTGGAAGTGTGTATATGTAAAATTATCCACTAGAAATAAGATTCTATTATCTCCTACCTACATATATAAGAATTGTATTTGTGCCTTAGAAAAGCCTAGGTTAATCTTCTTCAGATTATCCTTCATCAGAAATGCAAAATGAGTGAAAATATTATCATTCACATTTAGTATCGTGTTGCAATCACTCTGTGCTTGTGTCAGTGACTGCAGAGCAACAGAGAATTAAATCTTTCATCTCAAATGCCTTTGTCTTCCATAAAATGGAAGAAGCTTTTACTTCAAAGATAGGGTATTTCACACTGTATAGCTTGGGATTCTACCTTCCTTCTTCAGTATCTTTAATGAAGCCAAAATCACACCATTTTCTTTCAAGTGAACACAGGGCTGATTAGCGCTGGGAACACTTCTTGTAACTCTGGTGAAAATACTTTTCTTTCCCAGGGAAAAGCAATATCTTGTATTACATGATATTGACAGCCAAAAACTGCTTATGCTTTTGGAAAAGAGGGAGGAAAAATAGGGTCACTTTTCAATCTTCTGTAAACATATTAAGTAACTTCCAATGAAGTAAAAAAAGAAAATTATGTAAAGCAGAGAATGTAGTAAAAGCTTTTTTTTTTTTTTTTTTTTTTTTTGAGGAAAAAAAAATTGATCTGTTGCTACAGAAATTTGCTAACTAAAATATAGTTTCTTTCCACAAATTAAATACATTTTTCAAAGTGCCTAAACATTTTTTTTTCCTCCAGGTTGAATATTACAAAGTATGAAGGGGACTTAGTTGTCTAATAAAAAACTAATTTTAGCTGTGTACAACCTTTAGTGCTTTTATTGGAAGAGAATGATAATGAGTGAGAAACAGCAGAGAATTAATGGGCAGGTTACTCAAGTTGTACAAGTCACAATAAAATGCAACATTATTTGTCAGTTTTTAATGTGATATTAACTGGTGATAGGTGAACCACAAAAGATTGAGAGACTGTTTGAATAATCACCAAAAGCATAGGTGCTTAGTTAAACCTTATCTGAACCACTAAACACTATAGAATTGGGGCTAACTTAGTGCAGCTGTCTGGATGAAAAAGGGTGATGACATAAAATGCCACACTTGGAAAATGAGATGTTTGGTTCTTTCATCTGGAGTGAAAATACTGTAACTACTCTTGTTTATTTTAATTAAAAAAAAAAAAGTGAAGACACACAAATAGCTGATCAGCCTCCTAAAACAGTCCAGGTAGATGACATCTGTTGTCCTTTCTTTGTTTGCCGATGTCATCACTGCATCGTACAAGGCCACCAGAGTCATGAGGCATGATCAGCTGTTGGTGAAGCAGTGCTTGCTGTCTCAGCTCACCTCCTCTTCTCGCATGTGACTTAGCATAACTTCCAGGAAGATCTGTTCCCTGACCTTCCCAGGTACAAAGGTGAGGCTTACCAATCTGTAGATCCCTAGGTCTTCTTTTTCTCCTTTTCTTAAAAGTAGGAGTGATGTTTCCCTTTTCCAGTCAGTAGAAACTTCACCTGACAGTCACGACTTTTCAAGTATGATGGGGAGTGCCTTGGTGACCTCATCAACCAGTTCCTTCTGAGCCCTGGCATGCATGTCATGTGGCCCCATAGACTTGTACACATTCAGTTTCATCAGGTCTTACATTGGTGGGATTTTATTCCCTTGACCCCTACCAAGAAGTTCAATGATATGAGAGACATGGAAAGCCTCAGTCTTTCTCAATTTTTATTTATCAGAGGGTGTACACTCGCCTTGGACTTTCTCTTCTGAGCAATATACCTGTCAATTCCCTTCTTGTTATTTTTAATATCCCTTGCTAATTTCAATTCCTTCTGCACCTTTGCTTTTCTGATCATATCTCTGCATGTCCAGGCAGCATCCCTTTATTCTTCCCAGGCTACACATCCCTACTTCTTATCCCTCAGTTTGTCCAAGAGGTCCTTGCTCAACCAACACAGGTTTCCTGACTTTTCTTCTTGATTTCTTATGCTGGGATATGGAGAATTGTTGTGCTTTCAGAAAGGTGTCCTTAAAGAGCTGCCAGCTCTGTTCCATTCCTATTTCCCTAAGGACAGTTTCCCAGGGGATCCTATCCAGCAATTCCTTAAGCAGCCAGAATTTCACTCTCCTGAAGTTCAGGGTCCTGACTCTGTGCTTTACCAGGTCTATATTCCTCAAGATCACGAACTCAACCAGGACATGATTGCTACAGCCCAGACTGCCTCCTGTCTTAACCACTTTAATGATCTCCTCTATTATTATTTTATTTTATTTTATATTTTATTTTATTTTATTGAGGTGTAAGTCTATGGCCCCCACGGGAACACATTGCAGTGAATTAATTCAAATAGTATTCTCTCTGCTCTCAACCAACATGGAGATGCTGTCTGTGGCACTAACATAAGAATAAAACTTTATGTAAATAACTTCCAAGTGGAGCCTCTCATTATTAATGCAGACAGTTCCAAAGGCAAAAGCAAACAGTATTTGGCAGCAGGAACTTTTAATGAGAATATCATTAAGAAATTCAGTCTGTAGACAAAGCGTTGCATAGCATACCCAGCTGACTTTTCTACCTTTCTTTTCTTTCCTGTCCATTAAACATACAGAAGATGTTTTGGGTGAACCATGTGTGCTTCCCCAAGTGAGCAGTCCTACTTGCAGCGTAACACAGATTTACGAGAAGGTTAGTATCAGCTCCTGGCAAATTGTTACCATGGGCAAATGATTTGTTGGATGGCATCTCTACCAATGTCATGTGAAATTGCAGAAGAAACAAAGCAGACTTGTATGAAGTTAACATCCACCAGGAAGAGGATGAGGGAAGTTTGACTAGGAAGTATAGCCCAGATGGAGTTTTGATAAGAAATTGAAAGGCCAGTGCATTCAGGCTTAGCAAACTTGTTTCTCATTGCAAAATATCCAGGTTATCAGTCTAGCCAGGAGGAAAATCTGTGTCCTTGCTATGTAGCATTTGTAACCCCTCCTGTTACCACCTGGAAGTTCCTAATGCATCAAAAGAAGGACACAAATCAAAGCAGAGATGAACAATGAGTATACAAAAGAATCCTAAACTGAAGTTGCTGTTATTTTCAGGCTGGCAGAGATCATGATTAGCATCATCAGCTGCTATTCAGATTTATGTCAGGTCAACCTTAAATCTTCAAGCGAAAATTAAAGTGAATCTGAAACATTAATCATCACCATTAAACAAAAGAAAACAAAACAAAACAAAAAGTAAAAAGAGATTTATGTGCTATTGCAATTGAATTTTTTTTCATTCCCTTATGTTTCAGCTTGTCCACTGCAGGAATAATCTAAAATCATGTTAGATGACCTGAGACTGCTTCCTGATATCTCTCTGCCATTTCAATGTAAGTGCAGGACATTTGGAGGTCTCCTGCCAAATCTACCAGCACTGTGATGATGTACCACATCCACTAAGTTCTCTACCTTTTACAAAAGGAAGAAAACCTCTTTATATACATTAATAATTTTCCATACAACTGACTATGTTTAAAAACAAAAAGACAAAAGTAAGATTTTTCTGTGATTAATTTTCTGTAGTACAAACAGTAGAAATTCTTACAAGGGGTAAGGTTTGGGTAAACAGTAGATTTTTGGATGCCATTCTACTAAAGGATCTATTCAGGATCTCTGTTCTCATTTAGTTGAACTGGCATATTTATGCTCTAAATTTTATGAGGCTTGAGAATTCAAAGCAGTAGTGCTATGATGAGTTAACATCACTGCTTAGATTGTTCATCAGCCAAACAGCAAAATTTCTTAATGTTATTTTATGGGACTTATAAGACATTAAACTAAATATGATTGCTGCTCCATAAAACAGAAGAGCAGTTCTCTATGTACTGTATGCAAATACAATGTCCCATATCAGCCTCCAGTGCCTATAGTAAGTTATCTTTAGAGTTTAGACTGAATAACTATTATTTGTTTACACGCTTCTGTACCTCTGTATTTCAAGTAACTGAAAGAAAAGCTTTTGAAAAAAGTGGAAACAATGCCATAAATGTTTGAGTTGAAAGAGAGAGTTGAGAAGTTTTTCACTATCAAAAAACGCTTTCAAAATGCAGAAGAGACGAGGATATCCTCTGTATGACAAAAGTTAACCGCACACATGGTTTAAACAATCTATTACTTCTGAGAATTAGAAGATTAGCTCTCACAATAATTCCTTATTCTAGAAATGTAACATCAAAATATATTGTCCACTCTGGCAAAGGAAATACTGATTAATGGGGAGCCAAGATCTGTTTCTGCAAATACTTTCCTCCTCTGTACCGTTCAAGACAGTGACAGTCTTAACAAAGGACCATGATTATAGTCTTACTCTTGATGTTGGATATAATACAATTGATCCTGTTTTCCAATAAATCCTACTTTGGAATGCACTGAATCTGGAATATTCACCAAATAATTCCCGAGTTGAATATTATGAGGCTGGGGGCAGAACGATGTATGAGCTTTTTAAAAAGAGGAAGTTTGAATGAATGCAGAAATGTAACATCAATTTATGAAATCACTAAATATGAAAATCGCCAATTAATGAATGCAAAAGTTAGATAAATTCTGAACAAAGTCATGTATGCAAGTCAAAGTAATAATTCACGCCACTACTGATTTTGGCAGCGTTACAGAGGTAACATTTTTACAAGGTTAAGCTGTCTTTGAACTTTTCTGTAATATCTTAGGTGCAAAAAGACCTTTCATCTGTATCAACTATACATGTCTTTTTGTTTCTGTGCTCAAAAAATCCTCAAATTATGACAATTGTGAGGAAGAAATCTCAACACTGTTTTACTTCTCCTTGTCCCATTGAAAATATTTGAAGACGTTAAATCAAATGAGTATTGTTCCACCATATCCAGCCTTTTTTAGTCTCTCTTCAAAATGCTGTCGTCTTAGAACTAGTGGTACTAATTAATGGCCACGTGCATCTGTACCTCTTTCTTTGAAGCATAAGACTTTCAATAAATACAGTGTATGACAGTTGAAAATTGAGACTTGGATTGACTTGCATCAACACTGTAAGATTCTGGAAGTGATGTTAACCTGACAAGACTTTCAATAAAAAATATTTGACAATAAAAAGGATGTTATTGACTGTCTTCTTTGGGTAGCCTCAGACTTTTATAGAAGATAATATCTAGTAGTAATACAATAGGAAAATCAAAATTGATGATACATAGCAGAAGAGGGAGCCCTGAGGTTTATGAATTTTTGTTTGTTTGTTTGCTTTTGTCCAGACTCAGGTTCAAATTCAAGTTCAAATTCAACCTTAGTCTGTCATTATTGTAACTTATGTTATGAAGCCTGTTTGATACCCTATGTAAAAAAGGATGAGGCAGTGTGTATTCAGTATCTATATATATCAACAGACTTTGAAATAATTAGTAAAGCAACACTTTGGATAACTCTATAAGAAGGAAGATCATTTTCTATGTACATATGTTCTATAATTTGGGGGTTGGACTCGATGATCTCTGGAGGTCCCTTCCAACCCCTACAATTCTGTGATTCATTTTCTATAACTGACTAACTATTCTTTCAGAAATCAGAGTCATACATGCTGGAAAACTGTGAATAGAAACCTATAGAGATGGAGAATTAGAAATACCCTTGTACTTAGAGATTCTTATATATAATGATTATTCTCTACTTCTTATATATGAAGACACATATAAGAAATTTTATATATATATATAAACTGTTTCATATATACAGAAATTAGGCAAATCTGAGCATAGGAAACAGAACATTCCTTGCACATCTTCTCTGAGCATTAGTATGAAAATTAAAGTCTTTGATTCAGCTCTGTTCAGTGTTAGAGTATGGTAAATTCATAGGGCTATCTCACTGACTTCAGTAGGAATGGACTCAGTCCCTAAACTCAGTCCCTAAAGCTCTGCTCAAACATAAATGTCACTTTTTTAAGGGAATACTCAATATGTTTTGCTCTCTGAGGTATATCACTCTCTGAAGCTGCTTCAATGAAAGTTGATGGAAACTCAAAAGAAGTTAGTTGATACATCTTGAATATTTGCAAGAGAAAAAACAAGTGTCATTTTACCTTCCTCCAGTTTTGTCATGTTGCCTTATGGCTAGTTTCTGTGAAATATATGCTACGCTTAGTTTAACTATGATTTAACAGAGTGTGAAAGAATTGAATCAGGTGCTTCACAAGCAACTGCCCCTACGATGGAGGTTTCAGTGTGTAGGGTCATTCTGTTTTCTGCTCCATGCAATTCCTGTTAGTAGGATTCCAACAGCATTGCTGCTTAAACTTTAGTAGATTCAAGAATCAATATTTTACTTATTTCTTAATTTTAACTGTATTCATTAAGTGCACTTACTTTACAAAACTTAAAAGACATGCAGTAATAGCAATATTTCAATGTAAATAATGAGATGGTGATCCCTGAAAGTTATGTTGCAATGTATAGGTGTCAGTGAAACAGGACCAAATGATAAAAAATATACATTAAAGACAATAAATGTGAATATTAATGATTCACTTCAGTTAGTGGCTCCACACAATCAGAATGCAAGTGTCTTTTGTTTTGGGAGTCTTGACAGATCTGCTTTACAAAACCTTCATATTTTCTCCTTTTTTTATAAACCATTTGTCATGCTTCTTAGTTCTAAAATAAGAGTAAATATTTTGCTTTATAATCTCACTTTTTTAACTAAATAAAAGTTGCTGCATAAAGTTTTAATATCATTTTAAAATATGTCCTTGTAGAAGTTGCCATAAACGTCGACATTTTCAGTAGCATAAATTTATGATGACACTGAATTTTTATGACACTATAAAAGTCCATAGTCATGATGACATCTACAGCTGCCTTTTCACTAAAATATAAGAAACTGTATTAAGAGACATACTTCAACATTTCAAGGGATTTTAAAGAAGAAAATGTATATACTTATGAGTGCTCACAGAAGCCTCAAGATGGAATAGAAGTAACACCCTAAGATTATTTAGCTAATAAATCTTATGATATTTAAATGGGAATCAGTGAAGGGTTGTTTTGTTCCTCTTTAGTTTTTATATTCTTCCACTGATCAGGGCAAAAATTGCACTAATAGACCTTGAAAATCAGTCTCAGTGGGAGCATTATTCTGCCAGGCAAAGATTGCCTAATAGGTTTTCCCTTTCCCCCAATAAGCATTATGAATCTTAGAAAAATGGACCATCTGAAGAGGTGAGGGTACATCAGGGTGTACCTGATGAAGGTATATGGATATGGTCCAGCTCCACAGATGACAATAGCCCAAGCGCATCGTATTTCTGAACAAGCAGACACGGCAGTGCTGTCTCTGTGCACTGTATAAGGATACATTGGGATACAAGGCCTTCACTGTGGCTTGGTTCTGATGGACAGGAGACCCGCTTTAATAGACTCAAAACAATAAAAACTCCTAAAAAATCTTTGATTTGAACAACTGAAAAAGTAAAACTCAAATCATGTTTGCTATTTGGTGAACCTGCCTTTAAGCCTAGATCTAGGCAGAGCATCCAGTCTACTTTTTATAGGCCAAGAAAAAAAATCCTAGAGCCACCATGGAAAAACAAAAATTTTTGTGTTTTCTGTAAGAGAAAATGTTGCACTTCTCCACTGGAGTCCGGTAATTCTGAAATGAGAAATGAAATCTATGAAAAATTATTTATTTCAGTACCATAAATTGCTACACCTTGGGCAGAGGAATCCTGACTCATACTGCACAGAAGCAACAAAAGCCTCTCCAATAATCTCACTGCACTGGAAACTGCTTATATGTATTTTCAAGTCTTAACCTATGGGAAGTTTTGCTTGAAGTAAGTCTTCAAGATCTGCCTCATCAATATGAATATTGTATTTGAATTAAATATTTCCAAAGTTATTCTTATTGGAGCTGTGAGTAAATTTAGTATTTCACTGAATAAGGCATTTCCTGATTGTCACAATAGAAGTATGGACTCAATTCTTTTATCAATGCACGCTCATTGTTTCCATTGAATTAAATATGAGTTACATGTACATAGGGAATGTAGCAGTCTGTTTTAATTAGTGTGAAATGTCAAGTCTCAGTATACAGTGAAAGCCTAAAAACAACAAGACCATTAACTCTTTCACTGCTGTTAAGCACTGTACACAAGCTAAGTTAAAAAATGTCAGAGGAATCAGCTGAGTTCTAAATGTCCCAGCATTTCTACTGGACAGTTGCTATGAAAATGTCCCAAAAAATGTGTCCCAAAAAAATCCAATCAAATACTTAAGCAAACAAAGGACAGTTTTTTAAAATTCGCGTAGGGTAAGTCCATGAAGCCCATTGTTAAACAAGTGGTCATATGTTCTGTATCAGTGAGAATCTGCTAATTTTCATTCAGCTGGAAAAATCAAACCACTTAGGGCAGTCCATTTCTGTGGAAGGAAAAAAAAAAAGAAAATTTTAAGTTTGTCTGGGAGTCGTGTCAACTTCAGTGTCCAAATATTGTATTGAAAACTGAAACCAATTATCTTGTAGAAAAAAAATGATGAATCAAGGCCTAACTTTTTTACCTGTGCACTTAGCAGAAAAAAATCAAGGTCTGAGTTTTTGAAAAGCTGGAACTGTATGAATTGTCTCCTTTTTACAGTGTGTTCACTTTATTGTGTTGTTAGACGCCTAGTCTAGATGTGGTGTTTCCTTGGTTGTTGTTGTTGTTTTTTTTTAAGAGAAGCTAACTCATATTTCATTAGAAAATATAGCTAGACAATCAGGAACATCTATATGCTGGGTACATCTCCTTTTCCTGAAGATAGTCATCATCTTAAAGGCAGACTACTTCCACAGCTGCCAGCAATCTTAACACAATTTCCTCTTGACTGAGCTTCTCAAGACACGTTTGAGCTGTTAAAAGAAAATTGTAGAATCTTAGAATGGCCTGGGTTGAAAAGGACCATAATGGTTATCTAGTTTCAACCCCCCCTGCCATGTGCAGGATTGCCAACCACTAGATTCTAGTTTCACCTGGGGCCATCAGTCTAGCACAACATCTGGGACAGGGCAATAACAACAGTACATGAACTGCAAGAACCAATCATGAGGGGAATATGGTAATCTGTGGCACACACAATCACTGCACCAACACCTAGCTCTTCCCCTTGGATGTTCTGTCTCTGCTACATTCCCTGTCTCTGCACAGAAAAGCTTTAGAGGAATATCTCCAACATATGCAGGGCCTTGTGCCACTCTGCAATCAGAATAGGTCGTCATTAATAAGGGAGTAATCAGACCACTGCACGTTTTCCAAGGATTTGTGTACATTACAGAGCTACTAGCCTGTAAGCACAGTCACTAATCATATACAAAGAGATTCAAATGAAAAGTACCAGCAAATATGGGCAAAATAGAAGAAAGAGCTTATGTTGCAGAGATCATACCTGCTGTTATTTTTGTCTTGAATCAAAAAAATATCCTCAGATTATATAATTAAAAATTATAAACCTTTTAATCACATCTCAAGTTAGTAAGATATGGACAGGCATAATTACATAGCAAAAATTGTCTAGGCTCTGCTAACTTCGATATTAAGATATTTCCTAGGAAAATGGCAAAAAACAATGTCACATTATTTCTCCAATTCATTAATAAGCATGTTTTTTGCAGACTATTCTTCATGGTGTATTAACTTATGACAGGGGTCAGGGCTACATTAAATTATAGGATAAATTATTATAGTTAACAGTGCTATTTGACAGCTTCTTTGGTATCTGCTGCTCTTAAACTTGTTCTGCATGGATTTTTTTTTTAACAGCACAATAAGAAAAGTCTTAGATAATAAAGCTTTTTACCTTGATTCCCACCTTTTTGTCACACGCCTCCGCAGAAAGCAAGTGGTGACCAAAGATAACTTTAAGAAGACAATTAATCATAATAGAACAGCTTAAAATTTCATAAATACTACAGCTCAATTTTAATTCTGAGCTTTATGATACAAAACACAAGGCTGTTCTCCCTTTGCTACTTTCACATATTTGACTTAGTCAATGTGGTTGGAATATAGTAAGAATCTTGTCTACAGTCTTGAACTGCAATATCATATCTAAAAGCTTAAGTTGTTTTCTTGCAGGAAAGTGTGCTCCATTATTCAAAGAAAAGTGAGACGCCTCTGCTGATATGTTTTTGTGACATTCTGTATAGAGGTTTTGCTGATATGTATTTGTGTTTGTCATTATAAATAGCTTTGTACTCATTATGACCATTCCTGTGACCTTTCTCTGTCCTCGCTACATTTTACTTAGTGTAATTACAGAGAAAAATTCACAGAACTGTATGAAGAAGCAGTCCACCACATATGTAACCACTTCCCTGAAATTCTGCCCTTCCCTTTTAATGTGTACGTTTTAGTTGTATCCTAATGTCACTTGTGGTCACCTACACCCTTGTTTCTATGGGTATGTTTGAGTACTGAAACTGGTTTCTGGGCTGCCTTTCATGCCACAGCATGGCTGTTGGGTGGCAGAGACCTTTGTGTACACCTGCTTCAAGCCCCAGTCTAGCAGGGACACCCAGAGCAATGTGCCCAAGGTCACATCCTGGTGGCTTTTGAAAGTCTCCAAGGAGAAGATTTTACAGCCTCTCAGAACAATGAAACTGCTGATGGGTCTGGAGCACAAGTTTTATGAGGAGTGACTGAGAGAACAGTTCAGTCTGGAGAAGAGGAGGCTCAGGGGAGATCTTACAGCCCTCTACAACTCCCTGAAAGGAGAGTGTGATGAAGTGGGGGTCAACCTCTTATCCCACATAACTAGTGATAGGACTAGAGGGAATGTCCCCAAGTTGCACCAGGGGAAGATCAGGTTGGATATTAGGAAAAATTTCTACAAAAGAGTGCTTGAGTGCTGAAATGCGCTGTCCAGGGAAGTGGTTGAATTATGGAGATGGTTAAGGGATGATTAGATGTAGTACTGAGGGACATTTAGTGAGGAAATTTACTGGTAGATGGATGGTTTTACTATATGATCTTGAAGGTCTTTTCCAAGCATGGTGATTCTATGATCCAATGATTCTAGGACAACCAGTGCTGGTGTTCTATCACCTGCACAGCACAGAAGTACTGCCATGTGTTCAGAGGGAACCTCCTGTGCTCTAGTTTGTGCCCACTGCCTCTTGTCCTGGCACTGGGCAGCACTGAAAAGAAATAATCTCTATCTTCATTGTATCTTCTCTTTACTGAATGGGCACCTACTCACCTACTTTTTAAGTCAAACCTAAATGCTATTGTAGCCATTACAGTTATTATTACAGGGTGGTTTTTTTTTTTTCTTCTTCTTTTTTCTGGGTGGTGATTGCCTCAATTCCAGTTTTCCAGGCATTATTTTATTTATAGTGGTATAGCAAAGTAAATCTGGATAGACACGAACCAAAGGTCAGAGTTATAAAAACACCTTTGAAGCACAGTAGTTCTCACATTGTCTCCAGTGCTGTTGCACTAAGGCAGAGATGAAATTCCTCGTGTTTTTATGTATCAGAGAGTATTTCTATCCACTTACTAGAAATAAAGATGTTAAACGCATAATGCAGAAAGAGATTAATGTAGTTTAGCAGGAGATAAACAGATGAGTCCAATAGCTAGATGAAATACAATCCTGGAAGTTGGTTTAAATATTTTAAATCATGTAATTGAAAATACCACTTCTAATCCTAAACTGTTTCTGCAGTATAAAAAAAAAAAAAGTAATTGCTATTCTTGACTTAGCCATATATGAGGCAGAAAACAGTGAGTCTGAATATATCAACTCTGTAGTCCCTGAGTATTATAAACAAGAATATGAGCAAGTGAAACACAGTTAGGGAAGAATCACATTACAACTTAGTAAGTGAAGCTAAACTTTGGAAAAATGACATTCCAAAAAAGTGAGGAACTTGTTCAAAAAGACTCTGAAGTCAAGAATGAGGAAATTAAAATCCTTCTATTTACCATCAGAGTAACTCAAGCATAATATATAGTCAATGAAGGCACGAATGCCTGTAAATGAAAAGAAAAAAAAAAAAAAAGAAAAAAAAAAGGTAAGCAAAAGGGGAAAAATTCCAATATTTCTTGTTAACTAACAAAGTTCAGGAGGTCATTAGAATTATGTAGGCACCCTTCAGGCATTATAAACTGAGCTCGTGACTCTTCCAGCAAGTGAAGCTTTCTTTCTTAATTACTTTTCATATGTTACATTTTTTTTCTTTTAATTCAGTAATCATACTGAATTTTAAGAATGCAGCAGAGGTTTTCTCACTTCTTGAGATAGACACCAGTGCTAGAAATATGAAGCTTGAAAAAATTCAGGTATGGTGTAAATATTTTCCAGATTTTCTATTCCATTGCACATATGTGCCTCAAACTCTGTTTGGCAATAAAGCAATTTAACCTCAGCTTTGTTTGAGAGCCAGGTGGACATTACACCACTCTTCAAGGTGTCTGAGACCTCAAAGGCAGTAGTGTTGCCTGCTGGCTTCCATACTCTGACAAAGATGTAGACTATTTGGAAATGCCTTAACAACAACAATAATAATAATAATAATAAACTGGACAAGTTTAAGAAACTAGATTTTTTTTTCTATGTAGAAAAGTAAAGATTAATATAGAGCACAATAATAACTATGTAGTTGATGGTTATCTGCTGTCTATTTTCCTACTGGTGAGAGATGCAGAACAAATAGGGGCTACCTAGACAGAAAAAGCAACCTTTTAAGCAGAGTTAGTTTTTAGGAAAAAACTGTCTCCCTGTGCATTATTCTTTCATATAATGTGAATGATGACTGAGAAGAGAATACCAACTTCAGTTCATTTTCATTCCATACTCAAAGACACTGAGCAGTTTGCAGGTATTGATATCCATAAATATATACATAATCCTGCCTATATAATTATATACATACTCATCCTTAAATGCCTTATTATTAGGATTCTGAAATTCATTTAAAAATGAGTTATTTTTGGCCAGTCACAAAGTGAAAAAGTCATTACATTTCATTTCTTTTTTCTTTTCCTTTTTTTTTTCCTTTTTTTTTTTTTTCTTCCACCTATGATCCTGCCTTCATTGGTAACGAAATTTTCATTTTCTTCAGTCTTATATTCACTTCTGCCTGTGTTCATTGCATTCATTTTACAGGCTCCATAGAATAACCAGAGCTGAGAACAAAATCACCAAAACTGAATCAAAAAAATCAGTATCATCTTTTGTTTTGAACAGTTGGAAATGTGTATAAAATTTAACTCCACTCAATGTATTTAGGGGCTGAGGAGTGAGAAAGAGATAAAAAAGAAAAATTCAGTGATACCTTATTTTGTTTTTGTATTTTTTTTTTTTTTTCCTCATGGATAGATTTCAGCTAGAAGCCAAAAACTCTGATCTTAATATTCATCAATTCATAACGTTTTGGCTGAAGTCTTTCTATTATTCAAGGTGATGAGAGCTCAGTTTTTGACAGCAATGGGTCCAACTAGTTCTTAAGAAAACCTAAGGTGGTAGAAAATGAACAGTTGGCCATAGGGAAATAAAAGTTCTTGGTACTATTTGTGTATGAATGAGTGTAAGCAGTGGAGGAAAAATACTTAACATCAGCAGAGAATTTGCCAAAAGTCTGTTGCAGTATAACCTTCAGTACTGTACAGTGTGTTAAGGGCAGAGACACCACCATAATCCCTCCCTCCACGTGCATCAGAGAGACAACATAAGTAGGCAACATAAGTTTTGAGATGCTGATTCAGTTTCTTACTTAGATGACAGCAGAAAAAAATGGCAACATTTTCATCAAAAAATATAGCTGATTGATTCAGTGATGCCGATTTTGCCAGATCTAAAACTAATAAAGATTTCCAAGTTTATAAGTAACTGAACATGAGGAATCCAAGGCACTACAGAGTTATCAGAGGGGGAATGTGGTAATACCACAGAAGCAGCTATCTGCAAATGCCAATGCCTGTGTGTGAAGTAAAGCAATTCTCAACTATGAGTGCCCTATCCAACACAACTCTGCTTACTGCCCTATGAATTTCTTTGTCTCCGAAAACATCTCATTTTGTTATTTTCTGTTCCTAGGAGCTCAGTGTGGGAGTGACTTCTGCATGACAACATGTAATGCAGATTTCCTGAAACTGTACTTTGCATATGGTGAAAGTTCAATAAACAAGGCACATGTTGAGATAGAGGTTTCTGCATAATCTCTGATTTTGATTGCTAGTTCCAGACAGCATCAAGAAGGTTACAACCTGGTTTTCAAATCATTATTCAGGGTTGCTTTGCAAGGACAGTAGTGTCTAAATACTGTTTTCTGGACAGATGGATTTGAGAAAAATCGGTATTGAAGAACACAAACAAATTCAAGAATTAAGCAGTACAGTGATATCTTACTGCTTTTCAGCAGTGATACAATGTCAGCTACAAAGCCAGCATGGTTCCTATTTACATCTCCACGAGAAATTAGCTTCCAATATACATGTTGCACTTGCCTGTTTGTCATGAATGAGGTTGTCCTGGAGACGTGTTTGTTTAAAGGCGGTGGGAAGCTGAAAATCTAAAATCTATGTTGGGATTTTGTTCAGTCTTTAAGCTCAGAAATAGGATTTTGTTTCACACTTGTCTTTAATTTCTAAGGAAGCAATACTGATGATTGGTTAAAAAAAAAAAAAAAAAAAAAAAAAAGTAAGAGTATGAAAACATTCTGGATTGGAAGAGGAACTGTGTATTTGTAAAATTACTGAAAGGTATTTCAAGTGTAAATGTAGAAACCAGGAAAGAGGTACCTACCTCTTTACACCTTGAACGAGTCATTGGACTTAAGAGGCTTTTAGGTCATACAAAGCTTGTCATTCCAGGGAGCAAAAGATTCTTCTGCATGGTGTTAAGCCTGGCCTGGCCTACACAAAGTTGCATCACTTTAATTAAAAGTGTACTTTTAAATCAATTTAGCAAGCCCATGCAAACCCTATGTGGGCACTTTTAATTTTATTTCAATCAGACTTGCATCAATTTATCTTAAGAGAATTCCTTCCTGACTTAGGCTAAATCAATACAAGCGAGGGCAAAATCAATTTAGGAGTGTCTAAACAAGTGTTCACATCGGTTTAACAAAATCGATTTATAAAATGATTCAAATTAAATTGGTGTAACTTCTATGTGAAGACAAGCTTAGCTTAGCTAATTTCTTCAAACCAGGCTTTTTAGAAGACCAAATAACCAAACTGAAAATTACAAATTTTGAGGCAATTAAAACCTATTTCTGATGCAGAATTAATAATATTCAGAAATCTTAAGGCATTCAAGTAAAAAGAAATTTCAAAATAAGTGAGGTGGACAATTACCAGTTTGGTTATCAAAATGTATTTTGTTTATTTATTTATTTATTTGTGAGGTCAGTGAAACACAAACAGAACTCACCAAATACCCAAGAAATAAGGTGGGCACTCCTGGGCACTCATCTTTAAAACTGTTTCACTGCTTGGCTGTGGGATATTCCTTGGCTCTAGGATTGGAAAGAACACTTACAGCTTCCTTGGAGATGAACTGACCTAAAAACAAGGAAAAGTTTTCTTAATCTTTACTTTGACATAGCAAATGTTTGACAAACTGGACATGTTTGAGATAGACATTGTAGTGGGAAGAGAATCAATATATGTGCATTTGAAAATACTAACTTAGGGGCTGTAAATTAAAAAACGTATTAAAAATGGAACCCACAAAACCAGAATTGTAACAGGGGCTATTTTATGGAATCTTAAAAGTCTTACAGGTCTGCAAATGAATGAATATTTGAAACATTTTCAAAAATGAAAGCATTTCCTTTCATAAAAAGTACTTTATCAAGCATCTTTGCAAACTTCTTGTGTCAAGCCACATATTACAGGCATGCAAATTGCAAAATTTTGTTAGTCAACTGGAAATAAGTAAAAGTAAAAATAAGTTTAAAACTTAGATTATAGTCTTATTTCACTCACACCCTAGAAACTCAGCCCATTCCTTAATGTTACTGGTAATTTCTACTAGATTTCTACTAGTCCCCTTCTATAGTGTTTGATGTGTGCCTACAGGTGATGCTTAAAATTATAAATTTCATGCCCAGCACAATTACAAATCTCCAGTGTTGCTTTCTCTCTATGTAGCATTTCTTCTTGAAAAAGTAGTATTTGAAGTTTTGGTGCAAAGATATTTCTTTTAGGAGCATCTAAAAGAAAAGCTGTAAGTCTATCAGATAGTAACATCAGCTTCTTGAGATCCAAACAGTAGCTCATCTACCTATGGCCTGACATCACAATTTAATATTTCTTGCTTTAAGAACGATAGGGAACATTCTCAAAAAACAAACAAAAAACCAAAACAACAACAAAAAATCATCAATCAACAACAACCAAAGAACAGATTAAGCCAAACTAAGTTGAAACAAAACGAAACAAAACCACAACAAAAATAAGATTGGTGGCAGAGGGTCAAGTCATAGCATTTAATGATAAGTGTAAGAAATTGTAATGATGTAGTCAGTATTACAGCTTCCTACAAAAATAGGACAGTCCCTGCTCAGTGTCAGTGAGATAGAAGTGAGATGAGAAGAACTGATGCATACTATAGCCATCCTTGTAAAAGCTTAATGGTGAGATAATCTTATAAAAAAATGCCATAAAAAAAAAAAGGTTGATTTTGAGACTCTACCACACTATTAGGAATATTTTCAGTAGCATAAGCTTTGTATTTTGTATAATGTTCTCTTAATTCAAAGCAGCGGTAGTAAAATACTTAAAACGTCATATATTGTGGATCCTTAAATAACCTCTGGGATGGAAGTGCTATGAATAATCATCACATGTGCCCCACAAACACATTTCCACTTGTACATATACTAATTCTGTGGTTTGTGGAAAATGGCTTTGTCTGAGATCAGAATACCTTTAACAGTGCTCTCATGAAGGTTTCGGCTATGCTTAGCTGAATTGCAGGTTGTCAGTAGAAATTGAATTTGTGCTGGTACTTCAAATACAGAGGTCATGCTAGGAAACACGTTGCTGTTGTTTTTTTAACAAGCTATATAAGTGAGAGTGAGACAGAACTGTTTTTCAAAGGCAGTGGTTTATCAGACCAGACATCATTCTAGAGCAAGGCTGTGCACTGGGTATGTGTCTTCTCCTCCTTCTGCTCAGGCTTTCCTAAGATACTTCTGGCTCCTCTGATAATGAGAAGGCAGGGAATTGGGCCTTGGGACTGCCAATAAATATATTTTAAAAAAGATACTGTAATTTATCCTTCTGCCTTATCTTTTCTGAAGTCTGCTGAACTTGCTGTAAGGATATCCTCATAGCATCACAGAATCATAGAATCACCAAGGTTGGAACTCCAAAATCATCCAGTCCAACCATCCACTCATCACCAATATTTCACACTAAACCATGTCCCTCAGTACAACATCTAAACATTTCTTGAACACCTCCAGGGACTGTGACTCCATCACCTCCCTGGGCAGTGCATTCCAGTGCCTAATCACTTTTTTGGATAAGAAGTTTTTTTTCTAACATCCAACCTGAATCTCCCCTGGCACAGCTTGAGGACATTCCCTCTAATCCTATTGCTAGTGACATGGGAGAAAAGGCCAACTCCCACCTTGCGACAACTTCCCTTCAGGTAGTGGTAGAGAATGATAAGATCTCCTCTGAGCCTCCTCTTCTCTGGACTAAACAATCCCCATTTCCTCAGCTGCTCCTGATAGGAGGAGTTTACGCTCCAGACCTCTCACCAGTTTTGTTGCCCTTCTCTGGACACACACCAGGGCCTCGGTGTCTTTCTTGTAGTGAGGGGCCCAAAACTGGTGCATAAGGTACAGCCTCACCAGTGCTGAGTACAGAGAAATGGTTACTTCCCTGCTTCTGCTCGCGGCACTATTTCTGATACAAGCCAGGATGCCATTTTGTTTTTGAGTCTTTTTGCTTCTTGATACTGTTAGAAACCTTTCTGCTTACAATTATAGCAGTGATTTTGTCCTCAGAATTGTCTGGTACAAGGAGATACATGCAAATCATACTTCTTTAAATAGACTATCCTTTGCTTAGACTGTTTTCCCGTAAATTAAGTCAATTTGAGCACACATAGACAAATGTCAAATTGTTCACTTTTGCACTTCTTCAGTTAGATTCGTTTCCCCCTTTTTACTATTTTAAAGGTAGTATTTTCCTACTGTAGTAAGAATGTGTTTCTGTCTCATTAATACTTCTCAGTTTTATCACTGAAATTTCTTGAATCTTTCTGCTAATCAGGACCAGAAAGCACTAATATCATATATTCAGGGTACTTGTCAAAGCTATACAGGGAAACAGCTTTCTACTCTGAAAGACTGCAGACATGGTGTAGCCCTGGAAAAATAGATGATGAGAACAAACAAAACCATTGGAAGAAATAAAAATCCAGATGAGCAGCCAGCACAGCAGTGGTGTTTGGAGAATAAAATTGGCCTCTGGCATCTCTTCTGCTAGCACAATACTTGAGAGTAAATTTGCTAGAATACAGGAGAACAAAACCCTGATGTCTGGTCGGAGCTCTAGGTCTAGGCCAAACAAAAAACAACAGAAGAAAGGTGGTAGGAAATCTGCCTTTGAAACCTCGTGTTGTATAGGGAAGGTTTTCTTTCTTACCTCTTAACCTGTCTCCAGAAGAGTCTGGACTCCTGAGCATCCCTCTTCCATGTTTTTCAGCTTATATGTATCAAAAATATGTAACAGGATCTGGGTTGGATAGGGCCCTCAGAGTTACCTGGTGTCAATGCAGTTGCTTGGATGATAATTTACATTTTCTTTTCTCTTTGTGAAAGCACTATTGTGGCACACAGGAATCAACAGTAATCTTCCTTCCATAATTCTGTAAGCTATTTTGCTCAGCCTGCTTGCCAAAATACTCACTCATGAATAAGCAATGAGATAGAAGGAATATTTCTTTAAGTTTTAAGCCCCTTGGGCCTTTAATCTTGAAGCCTTTTAAATCCAGGATATGATTTTTTGTGAGTATGCATGTATATGTGTTGAAGAATGTGTATTGGTGTCATTTCTCTTAACTTGTGTGCATACTTGATTGCTGGAGGGCTTTAATTCTCATTTAGACATATTATGTACTTGTGGACACGCACATTAAGGACAGTTTGTCTATTTTTTATAGTATGGAGGATACTGATTATCCAAAGTTTTTCCCACAGCAGCCATAGGGAGTACATATTGATGCATTTTTTAGTAGGGTGAAAAAAGGTAAAATAAACTTTTCAGAACTGTCTACCATACAATGACCACAAAATACTAAGTGTCCAGCAAGTTTCAGTACAGGACTCTGGGTGAGACTAGACTTACCCAGTGATTAACTGGAAAATAAGTATGTCAGTACAGATGTTAACTTAAGGAAGTGAAAAAAAACATGTCCTCTTTCTGTCTCATTCCTTTGTGCACTGCTTTACTTCCTGGACCATGGGGCGATGAAAAGGAGAATCTGTCAGCATTCAGTTTGTGTGAAAAGGAAAAAGAAAGAATGAAGTGCCTGTTTACCAACACAGGTTGGTTAAAGGTATCAGCTAGCAAAGAGCTGCACCAAGGCTCCACTGCGCTCTCTGTTTGAATCAAAGGAATGTTGCAAACTTTGAACTTGTATTCTGGGATACACTACATTTCCCACCGAATCTGCGTGCAAACAGGAAGCATTAATTCAGTATAGCCCAGTAACTCTAAACTATATGGAGCTGCTCTTTCCACAGCCTAACAGTTTCCTTCCTAAGAGTTTGAACACTTATCCAAGAGTCAGAATACTAATGTTCAAGACCTTTATTGAAAACTGTAAAAAGCCAAGTCCCTCAATCCAGATGAATCTCCTATATCAGAGTGTATTATTTATTGAACAAGGGTGACAAGCTTCTTTGTATCTCCCATTTATGAGTGGCATCAAAATGGTAAGTTCAAACTGACTTGGGAATGCTAAAGCACTCAGTTTTGTGCTTGCTGACAGTAGACATAAAACCATTGAAGGGAAGCCAGTGATTCAGCTCTTTGACTCAGATTTCCAAGTAACTTTTGATGTTATAAAGTCACATTCTTGAGCAAATAAACAAACCTACAAAACTAAGTTACTGCTTCTTACCAAGAATTTCTCACCAGTCATATAAACACAGTGCCAAGAGACACTTCCTGCCCAAAAGACTTAACATTCTAATGCCCAACAGGGTTCTGCTCTATTTGGAGTATATACCATAAAAAATAATAATGAACTGGTAGCACAAGTTCTATTCTCTGAAAGTGGCTCACAAATTTATTGTAGCAATTAAAACTTCAGCTCTTGTACTACTTTTTACCTCTTCTTACCTTAAATTTCTGGCTCTCGAGATTCTGCTAACACCTTATGAATTCCTCACAAAAATGAATTTCAGAGTTGTGCAAAGGTAGGCTGCTTTTACAGGAGTATGGGTATGAGAGACAGTTGAAAGGTTCATTCTGAAGAAAATACATGAAAATGACAGTATTTGGTGTAAAATAGAATCCTGCCAACAGAGGTAGAGTGCAGAAATTGCAGGGTAGGTGTAGAATGTGTCCAGCATGCTCTGAAGACATCTGAAGTGGGACAGCAGAAAGCACATTGCCATTGCCATGAATTAGCTGTGCAAGTATTGGCTCAAAATCACACCCTTTACAAAACAAGTAGAGTAAGAAACACATTTTTCTTCATATTTTTTGTTATGCATGTTTGTAGGAGTGCTTATGACCACTGAAGAAGAGTTTTGGGGAGAGAAAACTAGAAAGAAGAAAATAAAGGAAAAGAAAGAGATGTATCTGTCTGATGCTGTTAGATTAAATTAGACTATAATGATTACTGTGTGCCTTCACAAAAGACATTTTGTAACATTTAAGATTTCTGCTAATTGAACGAGGTACATTACCATGCAAAAGAATGTTAGTGAAGGTTGAAAAGGACAAACCAACTATTCTCGTACATCACCATAATTATGCAGCCCCATGTTCGAACAATTACATTTATGTAGACCCACTGTTAAAATCAATGTTACTTGTACAGCTAGTCCTTAATCAATGGAATCAGTCAATTTACCATGGTCACATCCTTCTTCTTAATTAAGACAGTGATATCTCTGGAGCGCAGGGTCTCAAAGAGATAAATAAGTACAGAGGTTGGGAAATGTCAAAGAGGTGACTCCCCGATTTTACTCTCAACGAACTTGGGAGGAAATAAGACAGTTCCCTCAGTTCAGGGAAGCAGCACAATCTTCTAAAGAGATGGCTTAGCATTCATTAAGAAAAGAGCAGGTAGCAGTGTCTGACAGAAATAGCACTAATGAGCAAGGAGCGCTTTCAACATGCATATCCTTCATAGTCATAGTCTGAATTATGAAGGTTGTGCCACCTAAGCCAATTTTAATTAGAGTGAGCATGGACCTCTTTGGACAGTTAGCCTTTCTTTCCAAAATCCATTTCAATATGGTGTCATTTTGTTGTCATAATCAAAATGGCAAAGTGATGGAATAACCTACTTAAAATGTCTGCAGTGTTAAAGCAGATATGGCAAACATCCTCTAATGACACATGTAATAAGGGTATTACCTAGAGGACTTTGACAGTGCTTTCTGTGTTGTCAGCGTAGCTGGAATGATGATAGAGGTCTCCTCTGGAATAGGACAGAGGTCTTTAAAGACTAGGTCTATACTTCCTGTTTTACAGGTAAGCTATTAAACTCCTGTGTGCTGGAAGAAAAAGAGAAAAATACAGATCTGCCGAGCTGCCAAACGCAGATGTGGTCATAACTCCTGAGGTTTTTTTCCCAGGCAAATATACTTGTACTGTCAAACTAAGATTATGCAGTCTTTCAATAGTAAAACACACATTGTAAACTACTAAAGCATACTGAAGCATAATGAACATGTAAGAAATGCGTACACATTTGTTTATAAAAGTCTGGATTTAACAATTATTTCTCACAGTATATTATTAGGATATTCACAGTTGAGAATAATAAATTACCTCTCTGCTTGAAATGCCTTTGGTCATCTAGGTCCTTGATCCAAGGCATTAAAAAATTTAGGGGTATAAAGCTACCTAACTGAGATTTCTCTCAGTGACACCAATTACAATCCAATATCCATCTTTAAATATGAATGCAATCAATGTGAAACCCAGTGGGTACCCACTGATTTAGTTAGATACCTTTGGGAAATATTTGAAAAATTTGGCTGCACATATTTGCCAGCTGTAGGGGGACTGCTTTGCAGGGGGTTTGGACTCGATGATCTCTGGAGGTCCCATCCAGCCCTTACAATTCTGTGACTCTGTGATATCTGAACAACATAAAAAGTGTGATCCAGGAATCTAAATACATTTCCAGGTGGTATAGTGATGAACTGTGAAAAAAGCACCTGCATTTATACCAAATTGATAAGCTTCATAACATGCAGGAGAAGATCAAGTGAGACACTATCGTGTCTCCCTTCAACTTAACTGCTTGTGTGCCTGGGTGCACAGAGAATTTTTGACAATGAAATCTGAGTTGTGAGAAACACTTTCCGTTTTGTTCCTATTCCAAAAACAGCAAAAGCAAAACAATATTAAAAAAATAACTCAATAGTCGAGAGCAACCTGGTCTAGTAAGAGGTGTCCCTGCCTATAGTGGGGGAGTTGGAGCTAGACAATCTTAAAGGTCCCTTGCAACCCAAGCCATTCTATGATTCTATGAACAACCCAAATTCAATTTGAAAAGAACAAAAATTTGATGTTTTTCCTGAGGTCATAATTTTTTATTGAAGGAATAAGAAAAACAATATTAGAGGAAAATACTGAAAAGCATATTGTTCCCTAAAAGGTGGCCTGAAAAAAATAATAATTAATTTACTGAAAATCTGAAAAGAAATTCAGTTTCTGAAAACTTTTCTCAGAAAAAATGCTATTTTCTCATTTGATTCACAGTTCCCACAGCTAGCAAAAACCAAAATCAAAATACTAGAAGCTACAAAAAAAAGAAAAAGAAAAAAAGCTAGAACTCTGTCATGGAGTTATAAAAAGAGGTTGTAAATTTCCCTTGCTTGTGGACATTTCCTATATACCAATCCACAGTATGAGGGATTGTTTCATTTCCTATGAAAACTGAAATGTATTAAAATATGTTTCAGTGAGTTAAATTAACAATGGGAAGGAGCCACTCCCTCAGATTCAATCTCCATTGTGTCTTACAGTCCTCGTGTTTTATTGGTATTGTAGCAGTCTCTCAATTTCACAGCTGAAAATTGGCATATTTTCTCTCCCCGTAGGTGTATTATTAAAGTTAATAAATTAATGTCTTAGATGTGCTTTGAGAATTTCAAGACAAAGTAGAGAAAGTTAGTGTTGTTATAAACTATTATCTTCCGTCTGGGGCAAGAAAATATCCCTGATTTGGACTACGTAAAAAATCATGCATATAAATTCAGTTTGAAGTACACTGCAGCAAAGGCAGGAAGAAAAAAAAACACACCGCTGTACAAAAATAAATAATCTGACCTGCCATAGAATGATTCTTCCCTCTATCTCCATGTTATGATTTTAAACTCTAACTCCTCTAGATGTATTTGGTTCCACATTTGAGGTATTACGGTGAAAGCCAGAAACAATAAAATTGAAATGGAAGTGATGTAATATTTGGGGAAAATTGCAATTTAAAAAAAAAAAAAAAAAAAAAAAAAAAGGAATGATTTTTTCAGTGCTTTTTGCAAAGAAACAGAATTAAGAGAAAAAGCCAAGAAAGCTGCAGGGATTAAAGTAGATATTTTATAAATTTGAAAGCAGCTGTTCCACCATATGTGCTTACCTTTTCATTTTTTCTCAGCTAGCACACTTACCCTGGATCTCTACCAACCTGGCTTGTTTTTAATCCAGCAGTATCACTGCCTGAATAACCAATACCCTCCCCATCCTCACAGCAGTAAGGAAGCTTTGCTGTGGTAGGATAAAATACACAAATTCTTCATTTTCTTTAATTTATTTTAAATCCTGCAGATTTCAATATGTTGCAGTGTTTCAAGATCATAAATTCCTTGAGCAACTTCAATGTGAACTACAAAGCCTCTGGCTGTATAATAATATTATATCTCTTTAACAGCCAAACTACTCTGGCCTTCATTCAGTAATGAATATAAAAATGTGATTAACTTTTATCATACGTTTACAACTTTGCTGAAGAGAGGCAATGCAAGGTGTATGTTTACCTACTTTGTTGGTCTGAGACTTGCAACAGTACCTGCACAGGTTTAAATATTATGTTTTTACAAAAATAGGCATGTGCTTTATCACTGACGGCACTACTAATAAAGTAACCTGAACCAAGAGCCAAATATTCCCAAACACTCATCAGATTCCTATTCAGCTCTCAGTATCACCTTTTGGAAAAGGTTTCTGTGCGCTATCATTTTGCAGAGGCTATCTTAGAAGCTGCTAATTTATGTGATAGGGTGTCAGGTGTGTATTTTGTAACGTTTAGAAGATATTTCTCGTATACTAATTTAATTTATTCTATACTGAACTTTGGAAAGACTGCTCATGCTTTTTTGTCCTTCTGGGTACTTATTAATGGAAAAAATGTGACAAATAGTAGAAGTACAGCAAAGATAGCATACTTAGAAATGGGAAATGAATCACTGCACATTCAACAATTGATCATGTAAAAATTGTTCTTAGCCTTGCATACTTAATATTCAGTGGTCAATCTTTGAACAAACTAGTGCCTGAGCTACAGGCTCACCATCTCATTTATCACAGCATAACTCCATCTTCTACATTTCAAGAAAATTACAGAAAAGGAAACTGCAATAAAACCAAGAAGCTGGAAACAGACATGACACCCATGACAACATTAAAAACAGAATACTGAAGATGTGTGGCCATTCCTTCAACTTACAATTAATGCAGCTCAAAATAGATATCTGCCTTTTTATCACACAACATCCGTGAGATAGCCCATAAGAAGTAGTGCAAGTTTGCTACAATCACAAGACAAAAATACTAAATAGGATTGAGAAGACTGGCTAGAGAAAAATCAGGAACGTCTTAAATATTTTTACGTGAAGTCTAATTTTGAGCCAGATCATAATGTAACTCAAGATTCAAGAGCATCACCACAGAACCCACAGTCAAAAATCATGTGTGTTTCTTTACTTTCATAATGAGTCAGCTACAAGCTTTTGATTCAGAGCCTGAAATGAATGGAACCAGATCATGTTCTGAATATTACTACCATCATTAACTCAACTTCACACAAAGTAACTTATTAGAAAAAGTTACTTTTCTTCATATTTATGAATTTTGGTGCATTGTATTTAACTTTATCCTAATCTTACCAGAAAAAAAATTGTCACAAAATATGTCAGGTCTTGATAATTTTCCATCCAAGTTTCACCCTCAGGAGTGTCGTGTTCAGTTAATCATATTTTGAATTACTGAAACAGCTTCATAGTTGAATTTAGCCACTCTTAATTTGAATTTATCAAAATATTTCAAAAGATTGTCAGAAATGAAACAATCTATAAAATCTCTCTCTCCCTTATAGTAGTTTACTCTTCTGTGGAGCTTGAGAGGTCAAATGCTTTTCTCGTGTTGTAATCAAAAGGTGCTAATCAATAAGATTTGCAGCATAACCTTTCTATGTATCTATACAATCCAGTATCAACAAAACACCTCAAAACAGCCTATAGCAACATTAAGTTGCATAGAAAATGAACATAATCCCACTATGATATATCACAGAAAGGTAATTGTAGAGATCAATGGCACTGAGAGAATAGTACGAAGTTTAAAGTTGTTATACATGTGACACCAACCCTTTGATCAGGAACACTTTCTTCAATGCATCTGAAAGTATACAACAATACCAAAAATAAATTCGATAGTATTACTTTTGAAATTTATAATGGTCCAAAAATACATCATGATGGTCCAAAAATACATGAAAGCAAAGTCTGTATATGGTCTGTATCTTCAGCTTGAGGGAAAGGAAATGGCTATTTTGATTGCAGTCCTTTAAGACTGATCACTTAAGGAACTTCCTTGCCACGCTTCATTACACTGCTGAAAAAAACTCAAGAGTGAATATCAAACATCATGAAGATAGTAACACAGTGAAGAAAGAAAAGTTACTGTAACATAATTAAGAATTTTTTTTTTCTCTTTTCCACTTCCCATTTTCTTCCAATCATACAGAACACTGAATATGAATGAACACAGCACTGGCACCAGACATAATATGTAGGTGACTCTGAAAGTAATGCCTTCTATTTATTTCCATTGAAACTACAACATATACAAAGCAAAGAATCACCCTATCTGATAGAGCAAATTCTTAGGTACAAAATACTATTTTTCAGCATAGTCACCACCATTAGCTATGAATTATTGCTAGTAATAAACAAGAATCTCCATGCTGTGCTCATAAAAATCTGTATGGCCGTCTGGAATATGGCTTGTCTTTCACATCACTGTTGCCACTGCAGAAACATGCCACCCACCACCTTGCTGTGCTCACACCCTCTGTTTGGTCTCCATAAATGTTCAGCAAGCTAATCGGTGAATGCCAGTGGGTGTAAGATACACAGAACCGTTCAACATGTATGCCTACACACATACTTTACCTCAAATAAAAAGAATGTCTTGGTATACATGTATAAAGGTATAAACTACAAAATGATAACCAAGTATTGACTCAGTGTTTCTTACTCTTAAATCCATGGAAAGTGACTAAGATAAGGGTTTGATTCCTCTCACAGAAATAATTGCATAATTGTTGCATTCTCCTGTAAATTATAAAGTAGAATCTATGTTATACTCTTGCAAATTACACTATTTTAAAAACTATTTATCTCCTAAATTCATCATACGTGACAGCATAATGATGATTTAACAGAACTGCACCTAAGTTCAAGTCAAAAGATCCACCATTTTTAAATTGCTTGATTGATTACCCCTGGGGTCTGTGAGGAATTTCTATGGAATGAGAAGGGATTTAATGTATGTCTGCCGTATTTTGTTCATTTGCTCCTCTGACCTCTTAAGCCCCTCATTCCAATAGGGCTGAAGCAGAAAAAATACACCCTCCAAAGTCTTGAGTACAGGGGCCAAATCCTTATTTCCTGTTTTCCATCAAGAAAATATGGAAAACCTATGTGAATACCCCACATACTGATCTGTAGGACACTGCTTCTTGGACCACAAATGAGGAAATATAAAACGAAAAGTAATTCATATTTATAAGGAATCAATTCTAGCAAGAAATTGAACCAAGGAGCTTTGGGCTCAAAGTAGTGTGGCTTCCTGCTGAGATAAGAAGAAATGACTTTGAATGTGTCTAACCAACTAACTAAGTGCCACGTGTGATGTTCTTGCTTTAATGCCTCCCTTACATATTGTGTCTGATAACTGCATGGATAAGGGGAAATACACATCACAAAAACACTACCAGCATGTAACTGAGATATGCATAAATGAATGGATGTGACCGGCTCCTTTCTAGGCCAACAAGCTTTCTGTCATTTATTCATTATGTCTGAGAGTAATCTTCTAACATGCAAGTTTTTCCTTGAAGAATATATTAGCAAAAAAAGGATGTAAAAGGTTATGTACCATTAAGGCCATTAAGAGATCTTGACTTTGAAAGCAGTTTATGCTTCTTGACAAAGAGTAAATAAATAAAGTGCTGATTATAAAATTAATGTTCTGTTATACAGCTCAGAGGGGAATAGTGCAAAATACAATGATTTGTGCACTGGTAAAAAGATGTGGCCTGCAGTTTGTCATTTGTGTTGTTCCTCAGATAGTCGCAGGACCAGTAAAATGAGGAAGTGCTACTTACCTAAAGTCCATTTAACCATAGTCCAAATAACTCCCTTTAATAAAAATCTAAACCACTAAGAATGTTTATTCTTGGGAGAGTTGGGTCTTCTTTGACTGTAGAGCATCAGCAGTTAATGGTTAAGTTGTTAGTTGATAAGTGACTATGTTTTATGAGCTGCTCCTCATGTGCCTTGCCCTTCAGGCACTTCCACATTTCAGAGCCCTCCTTTGGAAGCTCTCTAATAGTTCTACTTTATTTTTGTGTTGTGACACCGAAAAGTGCACACAGAGCTTGAGTTGAGACTGGGACAAACCCTTCCCTCTACTGGTGGCAGTGCTGGTCCTGATGCATTCCAGGGCATGGCTGGACCTTCTGACTGCCAACGCATACTGTTAATACAGACACAACTTGCCATCAACCAGAACCCCCAGATCTCTTTCTGTGGGGCTGCTCTCCTACTTCTCATTCCCCAGTCTATTATCTATAGCCAGGGCTGTGCCATCCCAGGATCCAGCACTTGATCTTCATGTAGATGCTAATTGCACCCAAATTTGTTTAGATCTTTGTGCAATGCCCCTCTATCCTCAAGGGTAAAGTGATAAAGGCTGTCCTCAGCCTTTATCATTCAAACATTTACTTAATATATCTTTCAGTTCATTATTGGAGACATTGACAAAAAAATTAAAGATAACTGATTCAAAAATGGAGCCCTGCAGTACCCCACTAGTGGCATGTAGGGCCACTGTCTGGCCATAATTTCCCCTCACGAAACACTGACATGTTTTGGTCATGAGACAGTCTCACATTACCATGGCATGATGATGCCATGAGTCATCTCCCTGACAACTACTATAAGTACAGGGACCCTGACAACAGAACACCAGTTGCTAACTGACTTGTGCCTTGCTGGCACACTTGTGGCTCAAGGAGGAATTTAGAAAGTTCCTTCCCACCCAGTATGGGCCTTTGTGGATCCATCCTTCTCCACCAAAGAAGCTTACCTTTAGGGGAGCAGTAGTGAACCCAAGCTAATGGATAATGATCCACCTGAAGGAGGCATCAAGCTCATAGAGGTAGATCTAGCTGCAGAGGAAGAACAAATGGAGCTGGATCCACCTCTACAAAGCTGCCAGGTTCTATAACATAATGCTTGCCTAGAGATTTTGCTGTATCAATCAGCAGCGCTACAGGGGCTTTCAATTCTGATCCTGGTGTTGAAGAGTCACCATCTTCCAGAGAGCCCCAGCATTTGATGCAGCTCCCTATCACCCTTCCTTCTCCATCCGACTTAACGATGACACTGCTCTGTACCCACTAAATAGTAAGAAAGAGACACAATCATTCCTGGCTGCTGAAGGTTTCTGGAGAATGTGTATCCCAGATTACAGTCTTATTGTAAATCTGCCTCAATCAGGTGATGCAAAAAAAGAACAATTTTTTTATGGGGTTCTGAGCAGCAACAAACTTTTGAACAAATTAACAGGAAATAGCCTGTGAGGTAATTTTGGAACCAGTCCAATCAGGACCAGATGTAAAGAACTTGCTTTACACTGTAGACAGGGAAAAGGGCCTTATCTGGAGTCTTTGACAAAGAACATTAGAGGAGCTTTGAGGTTGACCTTTTGGATTTTGGAGCAGAGGATACAGAGGATCTGAAGAGTGCTGTACTCCAACTGAAAAGGAGATATTAGCAGCATACAAAGGGATTTGAGCTGCTTTGTAAGTGACTGGAACTGAAGCACAGCTTCTTCTAGCACCTTGACTACCAGTGCTAAACCGGATGCTTAAAGGAAAGGTTCCTTCTACACATCATGCTACTGATGCTACATGGAGTAAATGAATTTCACTGATTACACAACAGGCCCAAATGGGAAATTCCTGTCTTCCAGGGCTTTTGGAAATAATCATGTACTGTCCAGAAGGTAAAAATTTTGGAACACCAGAGGAGGAGGTAACTCATGCTGACGAGGCCCCACCATACAATGATTTACCAGAGAATGAGAAGAGGTATGTCTTATTTACTGATGGGTCCTGCCACACTGTGCGAAACTATTGAAGGTGGAGAGCTGCTGTGTGGAGTCCCATAAGGTGAGTAGCAGAGAAGGCTGAAGGAAAAGGTGAAATGAGCCAATTTGCAGAGGAAAAGGCTGTCCAGCTGACTCTAGGTCTTCCTGAATGAGAAAGGTGGCCAGTATTTTACCTCTATACTTACTTGAGGATGGTGGCAAATGCCCTTTGGGGGTGGTTACACCATTAGAAGCAGAACAACTGGCAGTGCAGAGGTAAACCTACTTGGACTGTCAAATTGTGGAAAGAGATTGATAGCCAGGTAGAGAAAAAGGCTACAAAGTTGTGTCATGTGGGTGTTCATATACAAGAGCTAGCCCATCGAAGAATATAAAAACAATGAACAAAAAACAATCAGGCCACTAAGACTGAAGTGGCTCAGATAGATATAGATTGGCAACATAGGGGTGAGTTATTTCTCACTTGGCGGACCCTTGAAACCGCAGACTATCAAGGAAGAGACACAATCTATATATGGGCTAGAGGTAGAGGGGTGGACTAGATCATGGATGCTATTGCACAGGTTATTCATGAATGTGAAACGTGCTGCAATTAAGCCAAGAGAATAAAACCTCTCTGGTATGAAGGGACAAGGCAGAAGTATAAATATGGAGAGGCTTGGCAGATTGATTACCTCACTATGTCACAAACTTTCAATGGCAAGAATTATTTGCTTACCATGGTGGAAGTGAACACCGGCTGGCTTGGAACATATCCTGTGCCCCATGCCACTGGCCATAACACTATAATAGGCCTTGAAAAACAAACCTTATGGTGACATGATACTCCAGACAGAATTGAATCAGATAATGGAACTCATTTAAAACACACTCCTATAAACATCTGTGCCAAAATCCATGGCATTGAATGGATATAACACATTCCCTATCATGCACCAGCTTCTGGGAAAATTGAACGATACAATGGACTGTTGAAAACCATGCTGAAAGCAATGGGTGGCAGAACATACAAACACTAGGATAAATGTAAAAAAAACAAGTAGCAGAAGCTACTTGATAACTGAAAATCTACACAAAGCCTTAAGGATGGAGCATATAAGGAAAGATGAAGAGTCTGATACAAAAGTAGAATAAAGCCATTATCCTGCCATAATACTGTGAAAAAACAATGCATGCCATCAAACCTCAAGGCTCCTCTTTAAAAGTAGACTATTAAAAATATAGATGAGACAAGTCAATAAGTTGTAAGACTAACAGTTACCACTGTGTGAAACAGTCTTACTCAAACTTAGATTGTACAGAAATTACATTGAGAATTTTTTACTTTTCCCTTCATTCTAAACATTTGACTTCAACTCTTAATTGAAAGTAATTAGGATCATAGATGTAAACCCATGATAGGAGATAAAGGCAAATTGCTTCAAGTGACTGAAGGGGCTTTAGTCATTGCTTGTGTTCAACAAGTCAGCTTTGCTTTGCAAGAAGCACTGATTTCTACAGGAGCATAATCCTTGGGTTTGTTTTTTTTTTCATGAATCCATATGCATTTGATAAAATGCTACCTCGTACAGCTGAGATTTCAAACAGAGAGAGGAAAAAAAGTGATTTTGGCAGATTCCTCCAGGTAACATCTTAGGAATTATTGTGGAACACTGCAATATTGCTGAGAATATCTCAATATCCAGAATAAGTGCTTGCGAAGGGGATGCAGGGAGAAAGAGAAAGAAAAAACTAGAACTAGCTGATAAGTCAATGCTTTGGCAAGATGTTTGCAAAGAGCTTAGTCAAAGAAGCATGCAGAAAGAAATCACTCATTTCTTGCTCATGACTTGAGCCATATCCAACTCAGTCAGACATTTCAAAGGAGATACTCCAGCTTGAGAAACATCGCAACTGGTAGCACTTCATCTTTGAGGTGCTTAAAAATCAGTACATCTGTAAAAAACACCCAAGAGGGGTTTAAAGTTACTAATGTGGTGAAGCAGCAACAAATAAATATCAACTCTAAACAGTGCATTTGGTTAGGAAGCCAAGCAGGAGCATCAGGAGAAAGTATTTTAGGAAAAGAAATACGGGAAGAGTTGAGAGAAAAAAAAGTAGTGAAAGGCATTTACCAGGAAACAGAAACTCAAAATCATTAAACAAAGAAAAACTAAAAATAAAAAAGCAGAAAAATAAAGATAAAAACTGCAGTAAGTTCAGTAATAGGGCAGTTCTTCGCATATTAAGGCTCCTCACACATGCAAACAGTCCTACTGCATTCATTGAATGTTATTTTAGAAGGTGGCCATTGAAATGCTGTGAGACTGAATAATAACAGCCTTTTAGAGAGAAGATAAACAGTTTGCACTTCTTGCTGCAGAAAAGGGAAAAAGAGATGAAGATCCTAAGGAAACTCATACAGAAACATGGGCTTTGAAGACATTCTTGCTACAGCTTCTGGAGTTCTATAATTTGGGTAAAAAAATCTTTGTCAAAGCCACTGCCTGAGGTTCTAGAAGGCAAGAATATCAGAGACTTTAGTTATGCAGTTGAGCATAAAAAGACATAACTTAGAGATGTCACAGAGAAAGTAAACAACAAAATACTAAATGTTATGTATTTTATTGAGCATTATTTTGTTACTTTATTTTATATCTCCCAATGAGATGCCCAAGGCCTTCTTTTCTGTGCATGTCAGTGTTCTTGTTGCTCTAGTCCAGTACAGTGGTCAACAGGACATCTCATCTGAGATCACAGTGACTCCAAGGAGCTGTCAGAGGAATACATCTTTAGGTAACAATTTTTCTTCTCCTGTAGTAAGTAGGTACTGGCCTTATTCAGTTCAAAGGGTGTCCCATGAATCCACTGACTTACTTTATTTGTGGGGATATCTTCATCAAGGCTTATAATGAAAACTGTATTGCTTTTATTTCTTGACTCTTTTCGCTCTTTTTGTGATCTCACAAGTGGTCTTGTCCTGCTTTCTTTCAGCCTTCCATCATATTTATAGGATTTTTTATAGGATTTTTTTTTCATCTTTTTTTTTTTTTTTCAGCACCTTCCTTGCCTGCTATGCTCTATGCTCTGTGTACTTAAAATTTAAAGAAAAAATCATGCAGAACAAGATCTTTCATTTTGGAAATTTCCAAATGAAAATTTACACAATGATAAAGCTTAAAAAAATTGATGCAAATAATTTGATTTCACAAATCAGCATTTTGAATCAGGAACAATTTGAGCCATAAATGACACTCTTTCTATGCATAATTTCTCTGGTGTTCAACCAGAATCTAGTGGTGTCTGCACAATCCATCTTCAAAACAAACATCCTGACAAGCCATTGCATTTCCAAGGATCAATGTTATGGATGGATGACCAGTATGCACTCGGTAAATTTAAGCCAAATGCTGAAAAGTGTTAAACATGTGCACTGCATTCAACTGAACTAAAACAGCTCTCTTCTATCCACTTCTCGGAGTCTTTATCTTTTTTTATGTATTCTCTCTTTAAGGCTTTGTGTAGATTTTCAGTAAAAAAAAGAAAAAAGAAAAAAGAAAGAAAAAAAAAAAGACATCAACAAAAATTGTGTCCAAAGAATGCTGTGATCTGGAATGTTTCTTATTTACATGGTTCTGTATGTTTGCTTCCATATTTAGTCAGACACTTGGATTGCTATAAACCACTACAGATAGAAGAAGGGGGGGAAAAAAAAAGAGGGGGAAAAAAAGCCATCTATCAGATTATGCATAGTTGCCTTATTACTTACAGTTTTGACTGTGTTGTGCCACTTATTACAATATTAACATATTTAGATGTCATTTACATTTCAAATGTTAATACGACAGAAACAGAAAATTAAAGAATGGTAAAATATCTAATTTTATTTTCTTAATCTTTGATATTGACATTTTTTGTAAATACAGCAAATGCTTCAATTTATATTTTAATAAGCAGTTATAAAGAGGAATGCCTCCTATTGGATCCTAAATGACTAAAAATGACCTACTTTAATTTTATTCATTATCTCTAACTGTTATTAGAACCTGTATTTGACATATGTGGATATTATTTGATCTTTTCAAACCACATTCATTCTCATTAAGAAAGCCCCAAGACATTTTCTTTCAGAATATTTTTCAAATATTCTGAGATTTTGCTTGTTATGTGAAAAGTGACAGCACTTTCAAGTTCTTTATTATAGTTTTTTTCTACAGCAAGAACCAATTATCCCTTCCCAGTACTAGTGTCTAATTTTGAACTCAATATTTAAGCAATTAGTATCTGTATCTGTAAATTAATACATCTATACTGCTAATGTAGTTTTAATCATACAAAATGACTAAGAACAGCCTTTTTCACGATTACTAAACGTAAAGAAATGTTTATTTAAAGTTAAAATGAAATCAAACAAGGGGTGGACAAGCAATGGATATAATTTTTTATGTCATTACAGCTTTTCTTTTTTTTAAGTGAAGACCACTTAAACTAACATTGCCTTTTTCAAGCAATTGTCTGTTTTATACAAATTGAACTTATTTTCATACTTCTAAACTCAGTATTTTCTGACTGTTTCTGACTGTATGGACATCTTCATGACAGCCTCAAATCCATTAAAGTATTTGAATTTTTCATCCATAAACTTTTTTTAGGAATACATTGAGTAGTAGCTGAAAATTCAGAAATTGCATTCAGACATAATTAAATATGAAGCTTGTGAGTTATTATGAACAAACAATTGTTACAGATTTTACTGTTTGTTATAGAGCTCCCTTTTTGGGGGGAGTATCTGTGATATTTCACTAGATCAGAGAAATGAATCTGGATATGTACAATAGCATCAGATTTCAAAACACACTTAATCAGTTATCTACTCTACTTGTAGATGAAAATTCATTTCTTTTTTTTTTTCTTTTTATCCTGCCTGAAGAAAATGAGTAATAAAAACTGTACTACATGTATCTGAGTTCATTATTACCTTCTTATGTTAATCACCAATTAACAATTTCTTTCTCTCGTGAATAGAAATTCTATAAATATTTTAGGTCTACTTGCTGATATGGTGAAGTTTAACTGACCTGCTGAAGGCTGTTGTTGCATACTATTCATAGTGATTGTCTCGGCCTGTCAATCCAGATATGCTGAGGAGGAAGTAAAAAAGTTGAAAATGAAAAGAAAAATTACTAAAACTACATTAAGCCTGCTATTCAGCTTGAATTTTCTATAATATATTATTTTATTTTTTCTTGATATTCAGGGGTTAGTCTTATACTACACTTATAGCCAAGTGAATGAGCTGATGAGGAAAAAAAAAAAGATTTATCTTAACATTTGACTATTCTAATCAGAATTTCCTTAAATACAAGAGCTGCTTTAAAAGTAATGCCTCCTATTTTATTATGTTGGCATACAATATCAGTGGCAGATGTTGGTGGTATGGCAGTAGAGGTTGAACCTTCCTGCCAGTATTGCATTACGTTTTGTTGCCATGTGACAGATGGCAGCAGAGGGGAAGACTGACAGAATGGTGTCTGACCTGGAAGTGTGTATGAAGCAAAGGTGTGTCACTGAATTCCTCTGTGTAGAAACAATGGCACCCATTGACAGTCACTGATGCTTGATGAATATTTATGGAGGCCAGACAGTGAATGTGAGCACAGCAAGACAGTGAGTGGTGCATTTCATTAGTGGCAACAATGACATGAAATACAAACCACATTCTAGATGGCTATGTACAGCTTTCATACCATGAGATGAAGAGCATCTTGATTTTGATCAGCTCATCTGTGTGACTCAGCAGATTACAACCAGGGAACGGTATATGTGATGAATCATAGAATCATAGAATTACTCAGGTTGGAAGGGACTTCAAGGATCATAAAGTCCAACCACAGCCTAACCATACTACCCTAACTCTAACAACCCTCTGCTAAATCATATCTCCGAGCACCACACCCAGGGACGGTGACTCAACCACCTCCCTGGGGAGCCTATTCCACTGTTTAACCACCCTTTCTGTAATGAAGTGTTTCCTAACATCCAACCTAAACTTACCTTAGCGCAACGTGAGGCCATTTCCCCTCATCTTGTCACCTGTCACCAGTGAGAAGAGACCTACAATGAATATCGACTTCAGTGCATTGGAAATGATGTTGGCAATGTTGGAATATCACAAAGTTTGCTCCAGGTGGATCCATGAGTGCTCACATCGGAACAGAAATAACAGCATATGCAAGTTTGTCAGGACCTGTTGAACCGAAAAGAGGCAGAAGGTGACAATTTCCTGGATTATATCATTACTGGTGACAAGACTTTGAACTAGAATCAGAACAGCAGTCTGTGGAATGACAACATGCAAATTCCCAATCAAAGGAAAAGTTCAAGATGCAGAATAGTGGGTAAAGTGATGTGCACTGTCTTTTGGGATTGGAAAGGGGTGATCCTTCTGGATTTCCTGGAACCCATCCAAACCATCAGCTCTCACTGGTATATTGTGATCCTGTCTAAGCTGTAGTTTCAAACTTCCAAAGTCAAGCCAGACAAGACAAACATTTGCTTGTAATGGGATAATACCTATACCAGATTGAAGACTGTGGAGCACACACCAGAAGGCTGTGCTACCATTCACCAATACGTGGACAGACTGGAGAGTTGGGCAGGGAAGAACCTGATGAGGTTTAACAAGAGCAAGTGTAATGTCTTGTGCATGGGGAGCAATGTATCAGAACAGGTTGGGGGATGACTTGCTGGAGATGAGCTCTGCAGAGAAGGATGTGGTTGGTGGTCCTGGTGAACAACAGGTTGGCCATGAGCCTACAGTGTGCCCTTGTGTTCAGAAAGATCACTTCACAGAATCACAGAATCACAGAATCACTAAGGTTGGAAAAGACCTATAAGATCATCCAGTCCAACCATCCACCTATCACCAATGGTTCTCGCTAAACCATATCCCTCAACACAACATCCAAACGTTCCTTGAACACCTCCAGGGAAGGGGACTCCACCACCTCCCTGGGCAGCCCATTCCAGTGCCTGACCACCCTTTCAGAGAAGTAGTATTTCCTAATATCCAGCCTGAATCTTCCCTGGCGCAGGTTGAAACCATTCCCTCTAGTCCTATCACTGGTTATACGGTTATACGGGATACTTATATCCTGAGGTACTTTAAAAAGAATGCCATGTCACAGTTGTGGGCTCCCCAGTTCAAAAAGAAGGAGAACCTCAGAAGGAGACCACTGAGATTATAAAGGACCTGGGGCATCTCCCGGATAAGGAAAGGTTGAGTAACCTGGGTCTGTTCAGTCCGAGGAAAAGAAGACTGAGGGAGGATCTTATTAATGTTCGTTAAGATATAAAAGGAGGTGGGAGGCAAATGTATGAGGCCAGGCTCTTCGCAGTGCTGTGTAATGACAAGACGAGAAGTAATGACCTAGAACTTGTACATAGGAATTTTTGTACTAACATGCCAAAGAACTTCTTTACAGTAATGGTGACAGAGCACTGGAACAAGTTGCCCAGAGATGTTGTGCAGTCTCCTGCTGTGGAGATATTCAAGATCTGTCTGGATGTCTATCTGTGCAATGTATTGCAGTGTACCTACTTTAACAGGAGAGTTGGACTCGATGATCTCTTGAGGTACCTTCCAACACCTGCAATTTCATTATTTTGTGAGTGCAGTGATAGTCTTGTCTGGACTTTCCTACCACATCCAACACATATTCCAGACTTAATACCTTCTAACTTATATCTATTTGGGCCAATGAAATGTAGACTGCATAGGCAACATTTTCCTAGCAACAGTGCTGTCATAACAGCTCTGAAACAGAGGTTCATCTTTGCTTGTACAGATTTTTATGAGCACAGCATGGAGGCTCTTGTTCACTACTGGTGAAAATGCTTAGCTAATGGTGACTATGTTGAAAAATAGTGTTTTGTACCTGAGAACTTTCTCTATCAAATAGAGATATTGTGTTCTTTGTATCTCTTTTATGATTAAGTTTCCATGGAAATAAATAGGAGGCATTACTTTCAGAATGACCTAGTATTTCTTAGTTTAGTTGGGAAAAGATAAATGTAAAAATTAATTCAGAGTTAAGATTTCTCAGGAATTTCAAATATCTAAACAAGAGTTCATTCAAGAAGGGTAATAGTCCTGAATATTCAGAAAATTTAATAAACTGCAGATTTATAGCAAATCATCACAGCCTGCTAGTGTTTCCAGCACTGTGAACCAAGCACTTGTAATGCAATTTATAATCCAGAAAAGTTCAGGTAGTTCAGGTGATAAAGTCATAATTAACCTGTGGATTCACTCACCAGTCTCAAGAAACCACAGGTAGTCTGTAACTGGTTGACAAGGAAATAACATCAGAAAAAGGAATTTCAGTTTATCTTGATGAGAAAGAAAATACATTCTACCCATTCTCAATGCTACATGATAGTGTGAGGGCACTGTGGTTAAAGAGGATGGTGTATTAAAAAATAAAAAAGGAAAGTAGAGCAGTTAAACCAATTTCTGGCCAGGCCCTGCTCTCTAGGGTTCAGATGTTGCTTGCATAATCATTAACCTCCTCTGGCTCAGTGATCAAATCAGACCAGTCCTGTAATGGAATAATCCAACTGGGATTTGTCAGAGGAATTCCTGCTCCTCTATTAGCCTTTACCCAAACGCCCTGACTGGTGTTGAATAAAGCAAGACACTGAAGGGACAAAGCAACCTCTGTGCTTTGAATTTCTGACTTTTCTTGTCGACTCAGAGATCTGACTGCCCAACTCCTCTTGTCCTTAAAACACAGATACTATCAAGGTTTTCTCTAAAACCTTTTGTAAATAATAGTTTATAACATGAGGAAACATGGTCTTTTTTCCTAATCTTGTTCTCAGAAACAATTGAAAGCCTATTGAGCCTGAGGCAGATATTCAACCCAGAAAATTTCAGCCCTTGTTTCTAAAGTCTGAAAGAATTATAAACAACTGAAATCGGGGTCATGTACTACAAAGTACTAGTTAAGCAATTAAAGGCATATCTACTCTATCTATCTAAAATTTTTTTTTTTTTTTTTTTTTTTTTTTTTTCATTAGCACGTGGACAGAAATGTAAGCACTTTGGAGCTTTCATTGAAAAGAAGGTTGCATAAAACTGATGAAACATGTCCAAGCCAAAAATATTATGGGGCACTAGCACTTAACACAATGAAGAAACAGAGAGAAGAAGCTTAGAGTTCATCTAGATACATCTTGCCATAAGGGTCAGAAATATCTGATATTTGTACAGCTGTACATGTCCAGCTCACAGATCAAGTACACAAGCTACGTGTTCTCTGCCCATAAGAAATAAATATGAAGAGTGGTGAGCTGTGCAGAGAAGAAGGCATAACTAGGTAGAAATAGTGAGCAATGTGCCAGTGTAATATTTTTAAAAGTAAGGCAAAAATAAACGAGTATTCCTGTAATTTCTGCTCTGTTCTCAGCAAAACACTTTTTTTTTTTTTTTTTTTTTTTTAAATGACAAGGCCTTTTTTGTGACCCTTTACAGTAGAGATAAATGTGCCTGGTAAAGAAGCTTGATTTTTTTTTTTTTTTTTCCCGTTGTAAAATATTAATGTAGGATTAGCAGTCTCCAACATGTTCCCTTCCTGATGGAAAGAAAAATTCTGGAGTTTCCTAGATGTAGACTGCAGTAAACATGACATTAAGTTTGTTGCCTTCCCATTTTTATGCTTTATGTATAAAAACCTGTTATAGCTCTCATGAAATCCTCAGCTTACTGGACTGACAATGTACAGTACAGGCATATAAAAAAAAAATTGCAGAAGCACAGCACAGGAAATCCTAAGGTGTGACCGAAGTCATTTATCGCAGAAGGTATGCATGTTTTCTATATCTGGGCAAATGATTCGAAAATCTGATAACTAACTATATGTGTAAGGAGAAGGAATATCTAAAGTCTGCTTAATTTATGCAATAGTAATTCATAATGGCCCTCCCTTCACTGTTTTCTTCTTTCTTTTAGCTACACTGAACAAGCACATGTAAGGGCAGAAGATTTGCACCCTGATCACTTTGGTTTCACATAGGATCGCAACCTTTGCTATTCTTTTTTTCACTAAGTACAAATATAATCTATAGAAATTGTAGTATTCACATAGTTCTTGATGTGCTCTGTTGAGATATGATCTAACTAAATAAAAAGGTGAACTGACACATTTGGCACATTCTGGCCATATTCACTTCTAGATTAAGGCATGCATAATGAGTTACTGTAATGTAATTTGGCAGAAAGTAAGAAAATTACCACTGTGATCAATCTGGGAAAAGTGAAAGGCTCCCTATTTATTTCTGCTACCATTACCACCAGGACATAGATACAAATTAACAGAATGGAATTATGAGTTTAGTTGACCTCTCATGGCTTCAAGCTGCACCAGGGGAGATTTAGGCTGGACGTTAGGAAGAACTACTTTTCTGAAAGAGTGGTCAGGCACTGGAATGGGCTGCCTAGGGAGGTGGTGGAGTCACCAACCCTGGAGGTGTTCAAAGAACGTTTGGATGTTGTGTTGAGGGACATGGTTTAGTGAATACTGTTGGTGATAGGTGGATGGTTGGACTGGATGATATTGAAGATCTTTTCCAACCTTGGTGATTCTGTGCTTCTGTGATTCTGTGAGCTTTTGACATTTCAAATACATGTTCACAATTCATGCTGTGTTCCTGGCTTCAGTTTGGAATATGATCTCTTCAACCAGGGGTCAATACCTTATTGACTACTCTTCCAGAAAACAAGTTATATTTCTAGATATTACAGAGAAACAACTACCATCTACAGTCTCAAATCAATATTCAACATCATGAGGAAAACATAGCCTAAGCAAGAACAGAGAGGAAGGAGCAAAGGATGCAGAGAGGCAAAGAAGTGTTGCCCACTGCTGATCCCAGGCTGGTAGTTGCACTCCAGCTGACTCTACTGTTACAATGACATGAGAAATATGTTACAGTTAAGACCGTAATTAATGCTCAGAAACTCTGAGCAGAGTGACTGCTGAGATCATATTTTGGCATCAAGAGACTTGGTCACTGCACTGGAGTTGGCTGCAAAGCTTCTAGAGTCTTCTTTAGCAGATGTCACATGCTTTTGGAAAACTCAGGTATCATTTTCTCAAAGACTCTCCCTAGCTATTAATGGAAACTGCCCGTGTATGTGCAGAGGTGGATGGAGAGCTAATCTGTGTTGAAAGGTTTTTTGCTGGTATGAGTGAGCATGAAAGTAAAATATATGTTTCTTAAGGAATACAGCCAGCCTGAATAATACTGAGAGTTCTTTATCTCTTATTCAAATCATAGTGACTACGTTTTTAAGAATTACATCAATTTTTAAACATCATTCATCTCTACCTTTTTTTAAATTCAGATGTGCTCTGCCTGCCTAGTCCGTATACATGTAAAAATGTAGTTTGCAGTTTGACAGGATATTATTGAACAGTATGTGAATTGGTTTAAAAGTAACCAGATTTGAAGCATCCATCAGTCAGTAACAGTGCACTCATAGGTCATTGAAGCTGTCAATTTCAATCAGCTCTGTAATTAAATACATCACCAATATAGATTTTGTGTAAGAATGTCACTTGTTCTTCAGATGTCGGCTACGAGGACAAATCGCACTTTCAGTGTCTTTGAACGTGCCTTCTAAATACAGTTTTTTAAAACAGCATAACATCTCCATCCATCTCAATCCAATTTGCTGGACAGAAATCTGTTTAACTAATACGTAGTCTAAACACTGAATTAAAAAACAATGTATGTGTTTCTCTTTCTGTTTAAATGAACACCGTAATGCAGTAGTAGATATTATTCCTTCTCTTTAAACTCTTGTTCTGATATTTGTCAAGTAAAACAGGTCTTTAGGCATGAGGAGATAAATCATTAATTCTAATTTTGCTACATGAACAGAAACACAAGAAATTTTCAAATAAAAAGAAAAACCCATTTAGTGCTTTTGAGTGTCAGATTCTTCTGTTACACTTGCCACTAGATTGGAAAAGTCTGAAACAAAGCTGTATTACCAAATATATATTGCCTGCCATTTGAGTTAATCTTCAAATAAGCTTCAGGAAAAAGGTCCCTGGATAGTTAATCTTTAGTTTTGTAGCCCATGCACATTTTCAATAAGGTTACCAGGGAATTAGTCCTGGTACTGAGGGGAAAGGAGTACTGTCTTATTCTAACGATGCCTGTTGAGATCCCACTTGCAAATTATAACTTCCTTAATATAAAAAACTGTATTAGCTGTGTCTCTGCTGCAATAATCACTCTGAAGGGGAACGTTCTTCATATTTTTTTCCCCTGGAACAAGATACTTGCCCAGTTTCTAATATATAAATACTAAATATTGTAGATATATAACATTTTCAGGCCCATTCCTGCAGCCTGGAAAATGCTAAGGTTGCTGTGGCTGGGGATTCTGTAGAAAATGGGAAGGAGTTAGTATTTTCAGAAACTATGAAAACTATGAAACTGATGCCCTTAATGACTTTACCTTGATCAGAAGGAATCTCTAGCAAGACCGAAATGCACGAATTAATGCAGGGTTTCATTTTCTGTGTTAAATGATTCCCTGTAGCAGTGGCAAAAATTTAAAACCTCTTTTGAATGTTCAGATCTATGTTCCTAATCCTACAGCATATGATATAGTAAATTTTAAAATAATTATATTTTATCAAGATATGGAACACAAAACATCACAGTAAAATCTAGCTAAAATATTCCAAAAAGTCATCCTAAGAGGATAATGTACATATCTAACAGAATAGCAGAAAGGTAATAAATAAATACAGTGAAAAATGGAAGGAATATACACCTGACAATTGATATTTTCAGGAAAAAACTAGAGCAAAGTTGATAATATCATTTTTAAAGAAGGATTTGAGTCTAGACTAGAAGGAGATTGCACTAGAGTTAAATTCTTTATGTAATTTATATGAATAATTTTGGTATTGGTTCTTTAAACAATTTAAGAAATCATGTCACATTAAGATTACAGTTAGCAGAGATATCATTTAAATGAAGCAATAAGTTATAGTCTTCCATTTTCTAAATTAGCAGGGTAAAGAAACAAGAACAGAAGTAAAAACAATTCAACAAATTTAAAAAAAAAAAAAAAAAAAAAAAAAAAAGAAAGAAAGAAAAAGGAAAAGGGCTTGAAACTCATGACAAAATGGGAAAATCCAGGAAATAAAGCATTGAAGATAAGGAAACCTTCCTTTTTTTTTTTTTTTTTTTTTTCATAAATTGAAAATAAAACCAAAAAGGTTTTGGTAACTATTCTCACTGACCCACAATTGGTAACACATTGGTTATAGTAACTACCCACTGCCTCTTTTCATGTGATAACTCACTGATTATCCATTTTATAATCCTATTAAAAATACTTCTGTTGCTTACTTCTGTGCACTGAAGTCATTCTTCTCAGCTTGAAATGATTGGTCGCTTACCAGCACTTAGAACAATGCCTCCTTTCTCACCCTCACTGAGCTGTTATTTGCCACAGTGAATCACTTTCTTCTTGAAACTGCGTTCTCTTCAGGCCTTACTGACTTTTTCTTTCCCACTCTTCTTCTTTTCTAATCATTCCAACAACATATTCCTTGGCAAATCCTCCTTATCCTCTTACAGTTTCCTTCTGTGGGGTCATTGTCCTTGTGTCTACATTTCTTTTCCAAACATTTTTTTCTCTGCATAATTTCATAAGCAAACACAAGCACAGTGAAATGTAATACTGATCTCTAATCAATATCTGAGACAAGTGCCCACCATCTTATGGTTACTGATGTGCATCTCTTCCTCTTTCTTCCACGCTCAGGCCACAGAGGGTAGAAAAAAGATGTGCACTTCAAAACACACACAGGCTGAAGATAGGTCTCACAGGAGTGTCTTGTTATCATCTGTAAAGCTACCTCCTCACTCATCTTCTTAAAACTTGCTTCTGTGATGCAAACACAACCTAGACTCCAGCAGTGCTGAGATTGCTACGGTTTTGTTCTGTCTTCTGTGCTTGAATTCCACCATTGTCTTTTTCAAAGTATTATTTTAATTTTTAAAATGTTACATTGTAAAATTTGTGGGATGGAAACCCTTTTTGTCCTGTATTTTTACAGATGTCTGCAAGGTGAAATCTCATTTTGGCTACAATATATAGAGAGTGTGATGCCAGAGATGTTGACAATGCACAGAACTCAAGTATCTGTACCATAAAAGAGTTCATTTTACCTATGCTCAGGCATGTTTCAGTATACTCTTCCTCCCTCTGTGCCCTAGAGCAAAATGGGCAGCATTCAGACCATAGTAAATTGATTACTGGAGAGAGAAATTTAAAAATCCATTTGACCAAATCATAAGAACTTAATCACTCTACAGCCCAACCAGAGAAATTTAAATAGCGTTTCAGGCACATTAACCTCAAATAGCTGATTTGAGCATTTTTTGTGGTCATCAGTAACAGGTGATAACTCAATTCCAATTTCTTGTGAATTATATTACACAGTTCAATATATTTCAAAAGAATTTTTCTATCAGGAGTATTACTCAACATCCATGTGAGCTTAAAAAAAAAAAAAAAAAAAAAAAGTAGATAAATATGATGACACGCAATTTTTTCCTTGAGCTTTGTTTATCTTCGAGAACCAAGGAGATTTTACTAGGTTGTATGAAAGGTAACATATGGCTTTACCTGATAGAATAGAAGTTCTGTATTATGTGAAGCCATGTTTAATAAGCAATATAAGCTTTATGTGGGGATAGCAATGATGCAAATAACCCTGCTATTGTATTGTTTAAGTACTGGGTAGGAAACCTGCCACTGCTGTTAAGTGAAAGAAGCTCTGCTCAATTTGATGACATTGCCATTTTACTCCTGATCATAGTTTTTATTATCTTTGATGTCATACTCGTAACATAGTAATGGTACAGAGGGAACATCTCAGACGTGAGCTTTTCTTCATAATTATAAAGACTCAAAAAGAAATTTCCCTGCTGACATGCACCAAAAACTGGGAGATTGCCTTGGATGGTTGTCTCAGTATAGGTAAAAGAATCAGGAGGCCCTTTAAACTCTGTTTTAAAACCTGTAATTTCTTTTCTTTTTCCAGCAAATACCAATTTTTCTTAAGATGTTTTACTTCTGAATCAGTATTAGCATACATGTAAGCAAAAGACTGAAGAATCTCATACAATTGCTTACTTTCATCACAGGTATTAAAGTGTTAGGACCAGGAAGCACCAGGAATTAGATATTTCTGAACAAAAGCTTCCAGCATCTGCTGAATAGGACATCAAATGTTCTGGATCTGGTTCACATTTCTCTTCCTATTATGCCACTTATACAATCATAAAAAGAACATTTCTTCATTTACTTTATTCCAGATAAGCAAAAGTGTGTGAGGAAAATTAATTTTGCGTTAGGGTTCTGCCTCTATAAAATTAAAATCCTGTAGTCTAATCTTGATGTCTTAAATCATAGACAGTGGTTAACAACCCAAAATCTAATATAACCTGACACAAAACATTGCTTCAGATACAAAAGTTTAAATGGTCCATTCAAAAATAAAATATATTTTTCCCCACAATGCCTCTACAAATGTGTTATATTCCCACACAATATTTCAATGTTGACAATGTAAAATTTTTTATCAGATTTGCTTCATGGTAAGGGATTATTCTGTTCTTCTCCACAAAGAAAGAAGCAGCAGTTTACTTTTTGGAGAATCAATGAGTTCCCCCTAACACGTACAACTTCTGGGTATTGCAGAAAGTCCTCATAATGAAATGTTCTAGATAATTTATCCCTTACAAGGTAAGAAATTTTCTTTGAGAATGTCATCTTGAGTATTACAGTGCTTAGCCATTCTTTTCTAATATTGTAGTGTGATAAATAAAATGGGCAATGAAATTTGCTACGACTCTCAACAGTGAAATTTAGTCTTGGCAACCATAATAAATATCCATGATTCTTAGATCTGGTTAACTGACCAGCCAAACAAGAAAGTGCTGGGGTATCAAGCCTCTGCAGGAATGATGGCTACAGTTTTTTAAATGCATGCTCCCAGTGTATGAGCAACATTCAATTTTCATGAAGCTGGATTCTATTTTGAAATAAAATCTCCAGAGAAACAAAAGAATCCAGGGATTCTATTTAGAAAATATGCTGAACTGACCATGAAGCAGACAACTTAAAATATGCACCATGAAAACAGTGTTTTCTTGTCCCTCTCTCCATCAGAAGTGAACAGGCAGTATTTCAAGGGCCAAAGAAGTCAAATGACATGGAAAAATCTGTAATCTGTTCTTGACCTCAGCGTTGACATCTCTTCTGTGGATATTACCCTTCAGGAAATGTTTACTTTCCCGGTCCTTCCCAAGGATCCTTCTTGGAGATAAATCTCTTATTTCAATAATCCTTGTATGTAAAGAGCTCTTAAGTTATATTTGGACATCAGGGAAAGAACAAAAATGTCTTGCACAAATGTGATTGGAAGCAAAACAGCAAATCAGAATCAATTTGCTGGAGTGAGGGCCACTATTCTTCTGTCCATCCTTGCAGCATACTTGCTGATCTGCACAGCTTATCATCTTTTTTGTCAAAATATAGAGCAGAAGAGGAGCAGATGAGGTGATTGGAAACAGGGACAATTGAGAAAGAATATGTGAACAGTTCCCTCTACCTCAGGTATCCTTCAAATTTGTGACTCAGAGTTGCCCTACCTACACTATGAACTATGCTGTGAGATGGGATATGTTGCTGTACAGAGCTGGCATGGACCTTGGTTTCTAGCAGACCTCCTGAGACCTAAAAGGCGTAGTAGTTTTACATCCCTCTCTTTCCATTTTCTCAAAGGTGAAAGCCAGTCTCCCTTAACTGGGATGAAGTCAGAGGGCAAATAAGGTAGAATCCAACATTTTCTAACACAAGAAGTTCAATTCTTCTTCTCCCAAAAAAGGGAAACCAAAGAAGAAGACAATGCAGATGCATCATTTATCAAAGATCTTGTTGCAAACTTGCAAACATTTTTTTTTTTATTTGTTGGCCATGCTCTGAAAAAACAAGCAAACAAACAAAAAAAACCCAAGGATTAAGAATTAAAAAAAATAAAGTAAAAGTTTGATCTTAGCGTGACATTTTCAGAACAAGTAATTTGATTTAGGCATTAAGATATCTCTTTTAATAGAAACTCAGAACTGCATTCAACAAGACCATTTTAAAATATTCTTACTTCAGCTTTTACTGTCATAAGGATAAATTAGAAACAGGGAATGCAAGCAAAATGTGAAATAAATAGAATTTCTTGGGCCCAGCAGAAATGAAAGAACTGCAACATTTGAGAAAGAATATTTTTGAAAATAACTGTATTCTTTGTTCCATGAGATCTGGTGTGAACTTCTCAATAAAAGCTACTAATAAAAATACATTCGTCTTCTGAAAGTAAAAACAAAAATAAAGGTAATTCTGTATGAACTTGCTGAGAGTCAGATGAATACTGTCATGTCAAGCAACTAGGTATCACTTGTACAGTGTTGCCTTGGATTGACACGTGATCCAGAACAGAAGACTTTGTTTAAGTCCTGAATTTGGAGATACTTCTAGAATTAAAACAGAGGAATTTCACCCTCTGTCGGAGCTGAACAAGGAACCATGTGAGGTTAGATGTGTCTTCTAACTTGCTGCAAAGGAGATTCATAGATGATACTACTCACAATATTCTTGTACACTAATATAAATTAAGCTTACTTTCACTCTAAGAAAGTGTGATCTTGCTTTGTTCGTGGTTTGAGCTGACTTTTCTTTTGCTTTGCTTATTCTGTGCAATGTATACTATCTCACAGCAAAGCTTACTTGCTTGCTTCAATGCTATTTCAATATGTCTGCACACGTCTTGGCTTGTGTTCAGCCTGCTCAGAGTGCAGGGAAACAGAATGTATACCTGGCTGAAAAATGCAAGGTACACACATATTGTATTAGGGATAATAGAGATGTAATAAAAGAAGGATGGATTAACAAATTATACTCTGAATATTGTCTTTTGTTTTTTTCACCCTTTAGTACAGGACAAGAAATGGACACAAACAAGCAAAACATAAAGTTGATTTTGGCTATAATTTGAAGAATATCCAGTTTACAGATTATTAAATTAATGACAATCTAACCTTGAAAACACCTCTATCTGCTGAAAGAGCAACACTCCATCACCTGTTTTGATTCATTAATGTATCGTTTAACTTGGTATGACACATGTTCAGCAGTTATAATTACATTATGGCCTCCCTATTACATCAGCTCTGCTCCAAGTTTCTGTCACCACAAGTCCAATTTTCAACACAGAGAAATCCAGTGCACTCTTTCCTTATTAGTGTCATCTTTAATGTAGCACAGAGTCTGAACCATTACTTGGCACTGAGAGTTTAACAGCAATTAACCCCTGCTCTATCCCCAGGGAGAAGTACATCAGCAACTTGCCAAAACACTGTAAACAAGCTGGCCAAGATCAATGCAAAACCATGCTGGCAGCAGAGCACCTACTGTATTAATTTAGGATATAGAAAAAGAGAAAATAGTCTGCATGAAATTGACCTAAAAGGATGGCCCACACAGGTTACAAGATTTTCTTAAAGCTGAAAAGGGAAAATTTAAATCCCTAGGCTACTTGCTTACAAGCACAATCTTTTCTTTTCTGGCTTTTATACTGTACTGATCACCAAATGACTGACAATTATACCAGAGAATAAATGTTTATTACCTGCTAACTGGTTCTTAGGGGAGGAATTAAATACATTTGAAGTGCTATCAGAAAGAAAGTAGCAAAAAGGGTGAAAATGCTAACTTCTCTTTTGTTTCTGATTAGTAAAAAGTACAGTACCTATCAAAACCTGAAATGAAGGTTAAGGTTCTTCCCGCAAGGGAACAGAGCAGGACAAACCCAAGGACTGCAGAAGTCAATGAGATCCCTCTCACCAGCATCTGCTGAGTCATGCAGAACATCCCAAACTGTGACAGTGGAACAGGAGGGGCACAATGGATGTCTCTGTCGACTGCCACTGCTCTCTGGTGTCTGTGACACTCCGTCTGTGTTGCTGCTGTTAGCAATTAGCAAGGCAGGAGGAGCAGCAGCTATACAATGAAGTGATTGCACCAAACTACAAGACAGTGTTACAGTCAGGACAAACAAGTGAAAAAAACACACTCAACTGTAGCTCATATAGGTTAAACTGACCTGAGGTGAAATATTCTTTTATATCAAGGGCATTTGTTCTCAGTGGTTTTTTTTTGTTTATTTCATGTTACAGTTTTCCTCCCTGAAATTTTTATTTCTCCATAAGCCACACGTTCATCTGGAAAAGGAAAGGACAGGACAGGACAGGACAGGACAGGACAGGACAGGACAGGAAAGGAAAGGAAAGGAAAGGAAAGGAAAGGAAAGGAAAGGAAAGGAAAGGAAAGGAAAGGAAAGGAAAGGAAAGGAAAGGAAAGGAAAGGAAAGGAAAGGAAAGGAAAGGAAAGGAAAGGAAAGGAAAGGAAAGGAAAGGAAAGGAAAGGAAAGGAAAGGAAAGGAAAAAAGAAAAACAACAAACTATGACAAACAACAAACATTTCCAAATGGGAATTTACCAATACAGTCTTCCTGCTTAGAAAATTTAATTAAAAACTTCTAAAATCAGTCTGTTTTAATAAAGATATTAAGAAGTCAAATTCTTCATTCATTAACCTCAGTATCCTACATAAATGGTATAGGATAATTATAAATCCTAATTAAAAAGTTAGACAATGTAGGAGTAGAATTGCTGGTATCCCAGAGGGCTTTTAAGGCTCCTAGTAAACACAGGCTCATAGAAATGGTAGCAACATCAGAGTGCTATCTATAAACAAAACACAAGAGCCTGGTCATATAGAAAGTGAGTTGTACTGCAGGACAGATGTCCTGGTTGTCATGAGGTAAGGTCAGGTCCCGGTTCTAAAAGTTTTCATGTCTAGTTAGTTGGGTAAGTTTCTCTCTGAGAGAGAAGATAGAGGGGAAAAGTAACCACAAGTGAAATAATTTCAATAGAAATATCTCTTCCTTTAAATCAAAAAGTAACTGTGATTACAATGACTTTGAAACAGATGAATCATTGAACAGCCTTGTTTCATCAGCAAAAGGCAAAAAGTAAATAGTAGGAAATGCAGCTCTTAAGAAGGATGTTTAAAGTACTTTGGGCTTATTGATCTTCTATACTAGAAGTAACAGAAATAATGACTTTTAAGCATGAAGACTTTAAAGTTAGGTGGTTAAAGACAAGTTTTAAGTTTAGAAGAAAGAGCTGGTATAGCAGAAATGCTATGTAAGTGCTGAATAAAACTACTCAGAAAAAGAGAGAAGGAAGGTTTACACTTGAAATTTTCTAAACACTGGTTATTTCTCCTTTCGAATAGCCTCATACATGGTTTCAAAATAGGTTCTGTTGACCTAATTATTGAAATGTATACCAAAGATCGACATGTAAAGTACTGACTATACTATGCCTTAGTAACACCGAAGCATGCCAGTTTAATACTGCTTTAGTATTGGGATATTTTAGCTACACTGTGTGATGTCTCTTTATAACCTTTGCAGATTTGAACCGATTATTTCAAAAATATGAATCTAAAAGTATGTAAATCTGCTTTTTTCTGTAGTTTCACTAGGAATTGTCAATTCTTTCATTTCTGAAAAGTCAGGTTAAAATTTAACACCTCAGCTCTAAAATTTCTGAATAGTCACTCTTAAGATGGTTGCTTAGAAATTTTAGTATATAGTTATTTTAAAGATCATCCAAACAATTCTCCTCCTGATATCGAAGTCTGTGTATGAAAGCTAGGTTGCAATTTCATGTAGATATGAATGCGTTTAGCCAAGTTATTCATTTATTTATTTCTAAGAAACTGGTGTCAAATTACAGCTAAGTGGTGGGAATTTAAGTGGAAAACCTAGCATGGGTTTAATTTTCAACATGCTAATCCGGAATTGCTAATTGAGAATTGCCAAGTTATTTGTTGTTATTAATATTATTATTATTTTATTTAAACTGAAAGAAGAAAAACATCTCAAGTTCAGGATCTGGAATGGAGTTCAGGTTGTGTCTGAGTGTGACTAGCAGCTACAACACATCCAGATTAATAAACAATAAGATTTCTCATCGGATATAAAAGCAAATACATTTTTTGTTTCCTAGTTTCAGTTAGAAGACAGTGATAACAGAAAGAAAACAGAAAAGAGAGGGAAACAAAAGGAAAATTATAAAAAAGCAGAAAAGTTCTTCAAGGCTTGGTTGTTATTGAAAGTGATAAACTTAAATAAAATAAATTGAAGATCTGAAAGACCATGAAGGAAAAACAGTTATCTGAAATAGTATGTGGAAAGTAAATAATCTATTGATATGACATTACATTAGGAATGAAAAATAAGATGCAAAAACAGAAAAAACTGAATTCGATGATTTAGAGTGTGCCTCCTTTCTTCCAGGAGTAGGTCACAGGGTTACACTACACTTGATATTACTTGTCTTGTATCTTCATTGACAACAGAAGTATTTCATCACAAGATTACAATTCTGTAAAATATGGTTGATTGGTAGCTTTTTAGTTCTCCTCTCCTCTCCTCTCCTCCTTTTCCCTTCTCTCCTCTCCCCTTGTCTCCTCCCTTTTTTTCTTTTTCCAGTGGTAAATTAGGTGAATTTAATGATGAATGGGAGCTGGGAGAGTGAAGCAGCATACAGCTTGTACAGCTATTTTGCAGCAAGCATTCTTATCTGCTTGAAAAATTTTCATATTTCACATCAAGGGTTTATCAACACCTGCATAAAAACAAAGCAAAAAAAAATCTTAATACTAGTAAATACATGGATTTATCTGGAAATATGAGTATATTCTACTTTGGTCTGTTCTCTGAACTATGTTGCAGTTTAAAATGTGTTCTGTCCCTTTTGTGTTTGTTATTCTTATGCCCAAATGCATTCAATGTAACAAAGGGAAAGAAACAGACTGTTAAGTTCTAGATTAAAAAAAAACAATAATTTATTTGACAACATTTTTAAACACTGCTTAGTCTCTTTAGTCAACTATTTCTAAGTTGAGAGTCACAGATGTTAAGTGCTATTATGATGTCAAGTTAATTTCCTGAAAATGAGTGCCTAAGGTTGAATAAAGCAGATTCTTACCAACATTCAACATGACTGATAAAAGAAGAAAATAAAATTTAGAAAAGATAAAATAAAAGATGATAGTAGTGGAGGGAAGAAGATTATTAGGATTTTTTCCTCTCCACAATATTTCAGCTAATCATAAGGACCTGAACACAGATATTCTTGAAAAATAGGTCCTTGGCATGCTATTTCTTTTTCCACCTGATCTAGGAATATACGCATTTTCTCATGTACCTATGCCCTCAGCAGAGTTGACTTTTCTATAAGACACCAAAGAACTTCCACACTGCACCATATTTCTTGCTTCCAGAGGAGTTCTAGCTGTATTAGATACAGATAATCAATCTGGCCCACAGAACAGAATGGAAATGAGTTAGAAAACAGAAAATCCCTAGGGATACCACTGCAGCAAAACAAAGAATAATATGGAACTTGCTCATTATTAACTGGTTTTGGCCATTTAAACAAATTAAGATTTTTTTTTACAGGTCAAACAAACCCCAAACTAAATAACTTGGGCTTGAATTTCTTGATGTAAACAAAAAAAAATATAACCATCTGGAGAAATAAATTTATCCTATAGAAATTGTTCCTTTAAAGAGAAATTACTTTTATGAAAGAAAGTTGCCAACAAATTGTATCCCTGACTTTCAAATCTCAAATTTCCTAGGTCTAAAAACCATAATAGAAGGGTCTTAATTTCCCATTCATCTCTTGCATGCCTCGTACTGATAACTGAAGGCTGTAATTACTAAAACAAAAAACAGTAGCAACAGAATTGCATGTCTGATCAGTCTAACAATAAAGTAAGTGCAAATTTAACTGAACTAAAACTGGAACCCACTCACAAAAAGAGTACCTAGAACATTTCAAGTCATCTTTTAACCTGTCTTTTAATATTGACAGTTGGTCTGTGTACTTCTGGAGATTTCCAAATGGAAGAAGGACTCCAAAACCTTGTATCAAAACATAGAGGTAGGACGAAGTCAGCACTGGCAAGAAAAAAAAAAAACTTTAGCACCCAAAGATATCACAAAAACCTGCCAGTTTGATCTCTTGCATACCACCAATTACAGAAATTATTTCATCTACCTTTAGACTACAGCCAGCTTCTGCTTGAAAGCTGTATTACATGAGATATACAAGCTTGGAGTAAAAGCTCTGGTCCACTTTTATCCTTGCTGTTTTAATTTCCATGATTAGAGGACTGCTTATGTATCTAATATAGATATACGTGGATTTAATTTCTTGCCAATGGTCTTGTAGTTCTTGTTGCTCTTATTTCAGTATTACATGTGTCTCTTCAAGAAGGAGTTTATATGCTGTAACCAAATATTCTTTGATCTTTCCTTTTAAAGAGCTAATACTGCATTTTTAGCATCTTGCAGTAAAGTACTTTTTGTAGACTTGTATAGTTAGAGAAGCTCTTCTCCATACTTCTTCCAGTTATTTTAATTTTGAAATAAGATGCAGTACATGATTGTCTTGGATTTGTTTAGTCATCCATAACTCTGAAAAAGGATTATGAAAGAGAATCAGTTATGGGCTAAGCCAGCAAGGTACTGGTGTAAATGACAACATCTGAAGACACAGGAGTATAGGGTTATCACTTGAGAGATCAACATCAAAGTTTCATTTTGCTTCCTTTCTCCTCTAAAGACTGATGATAGTAAGGTCATGATTCAGACCCATAGTTTTGACATAAAGCACCTTGAAGTTTACTACTTTTGCTCTGACTTTCATCAAATGTCAGAGTCAGCACATATGTCTTCTCACAAAGTAAAAGTCAAATTACAGGTTTGAAGAAATTCCTGTGAACTGAAAATGGATAGTTCTGCTCAGCTTTATCTTTATCCATGGCTGTGTAAATCTTTCTTTCTTGCAATTCTTCCTTACTCATTACATTTGAGTCTTGAGTCACTGAGCAATTGTTTCAGACTCAGAATCTAAATTCTTTCTCATCTTTTTTCACTGTGATTGGTGTCATCTGTAATAAAATAAAATATATTACCAAGAACTAAAACATGAAATCACACACTGAGCTGAAAACAGAAGTTAAAGAGCACGTACAGTTTATATGTTCTTCCTAATACAGTTATTCTCAGGACAAACCAAGGAAAAACAAATTGCAAGACTTAAAAAAGACTCTAATAATAGTTGGTAACAGTATATATCTGGAACCTTTCACCTTCAGAATGGATTTGGTGCAGATTGAGAGCAATTTAAAAGAAAAATTGACTTTCAGGTTCTTAGTGACCTGTGTAAAAATGAATAAATAATCCCAGCTTCTTCCTATTGGGCATCACTAAAATTGTCAGCACTACTGCCAGACTAAACAGCACCTTCACTGAAAGGCATAAAACATTTTTTACTTAATTTATCAAGAGAGACATATAAGTAGACCATGGAATATCCAAAGAAACTGAAATCCTTCCAAGTCCATCCCACAATCCATCACTTTGTCTATACACGAATTTTTAATTGGCCCATACAACTGTGCATCAGGATACGGGTTTGGTTTGCAAGTCACCAATTTGTTCAGGCTAGTCTTAGGTTATTGGACTTACATAATCTGATGGTGCTGGCCTTCTCTGGATTAAATGGACAGTTGTGATGGGACGGAAAAAAATGATGAGTAGAAAACACATTGATTTTCTTTCCCATAAAAGAGCTGGACAATGAATCTAATGTCATAATTTGTCGTTGGCATAAACTAGTAACCAGTGGAAGAGATGGTATTAATGCTGGGAAAGGATTTATCTCCTGAAGGAAGGTAGATCTTAGAGATATCAGGGACATGTCATGAACAAACATCAGCTCTTATGAAAATCTATGTGAAAATTCTGACCATAATGCAAGAGCTGTTCAGTTATAAAACACGTAAAGTTTCAGCATGTACAAGCTATTTGTAGATGGCTAAAAATGAATTGCATTCCAAAAATTTTGGGCACTGGAACAAGCTCCCCAGGGCAACGGTCATTACACCAAGCTGGCTGGAGTTCAAGAAGCATTTGGGCAATGTTCTCAGACAGGGATAGGCTTTGAATTTTGGGGTGGTTCTGTGTGGAGTCAGGAGGTGGACTCAGTGGTCCTTCCAACCCAGGAGAGTCTATGATTCCGTGAAAGTGACTAACATGTCAAATCAACAGCTGTATTTTATAATTAGATAAATTATTTAGAAGAGCTGTTACCAACAAACAATTTTGCTTATTCTATTCTGTCATTGAAATTTTTCTCTCTCTTCCTCTCCCCTCCCCCCCCCCAAACCATTACCTTTATTCTTTGGTCTTATTTGAGATTTGTCCTATTCATCAGAGACTGTGATGGGATGGTAGGCAAACATATATACTACTTGCTTCCCTAGATCTCTTAATTCCAGTAGATCTAAATAAATTTTCACCAGCCAAGCCTATAGGAGCTATTGAAGCAGCAATAGTAATGATTTATAAGTTTTAGCATATTTCCAACATGACCATAGACAAATAACTTTTCTATGTGTAAAATGGAGAAGGTGGTTACTTATTTAAATATTATATAAGAAGGAATTAAAATATACTGACAAAGCTCTTTGACACGCTTATCACAAATGAAGAATATTATGAATTACAGAAATTTTATTAACTGGATATGTATTACATTATAATCATTATATAATAAGTAGTAGAGTATTTGTATCTTTGGTTCCAGAGTGTGGTTAATGACAGAAAGCTAGCAACCAGGCTGCTAGTGCAATATATCTTACTCCAAATGCCGTATCTAAAGGATTACCTAAAAGTGACTGAGAGCAGAGGCCAAGTAGCTTCCTCAGTGTCAGAAGTGGTCCTCATGCTTAACGAGTACCGGAAGACGACAGTCCTGCTGCTCCACACACTGGAGATTTCTGTTCAAGAAGCCTGCGATCTCTCACTGAATTAAGCTACAAAGAAGAGGAAGCACAACATTATATGCTGTTTAAATTTTCAAACAATTGTCAAAATCTCCACTGACACCCTGAAAAAAAGTAAATATGCCTCAGTCCTTTCTGTACTGGCTAGGATCACTAGGATCTCAGCCATGAATTAAGACAACGGGATTGGGATCGTTTCTCCTAATTTCAGATGCCTTCTAGGTACTCTGTCCAACTTTGCTGCTTAAAGTTCTTGTGATCATCTGAGGAAGAGTAAAAGGTGTTTTCAGGCTCCGGACAAATAGTTGCTGAAAGTAGTCAGATTAAAAAAAAAAAAAAGTAGCCAGCAAGCTCAAGCTCAGATGAACGTGTTCACAGTGCAGCTATTTGAAGTCAGACTGGGTGAATCTTGGAATAAAATGCTGTGAGAGACTAGATCAGATCTGTTGAAAGTCATTCTTATACGACCCTGACAGACAGTTTTACACCTCTAGCAGTCTACAAACATCAAACCCACCCCAGAATACTAGCTCCAGCCTGCAACTTTGGCATCTAAGGAAATCTATAAAAACAATGAGGCTTCCACTTTCAACATGCGTATGATGAGTAAGTAGATGAAACCATAGCAATTAGAAACTCAAATTCCAAAAAAAAAGTTACACATAGAGTGCATCTGTCTTTTTGATATTTTTTTCCCTGCAGGCATTAACTCATATTGGACAAACCCTCCTTTCTACAAGTTCAGAGTTACTTTAATTTCTGAACTTCAAATGAAGTGCAAATAAAACACCAAACAAACTTCGATGTTGCACAATTGTCAGTGGGGCCTATTTTAATAGTTAATGACCTGGACACCTGTGACTATCTCAAGAAATAAAAAAGAATTAATTTAAAAGGAATTATTGACATAATATAGCACATGATAGTCTGTTAATAAAAATGCATACTTCTAATTGAATGCTGGAACCTAGCCAGAAATTAAGCATAACTTCAAAAGCAACAGCTGGGAAAGCATCTTTTAGGTTTTAATTACAGTAGCTCGTAAGCCACTTATCTTTTCAACTTTTTTCTTCAGAAAGCACTTCTGCTTCATAGAAGTGAGTTCAAAGGTATTTGCAACATGTAGTGTAAAGAACTAGCTCTGACATCCCTTGTAAATTTGGATTCTGGTCTGAGACAACTATTCTCATTTTTGAAGCGAGTCTCATCTGAGCCTGATACAACACAGGCTTTGGGCTTACTGCTCAGGACTTATTTGTCTCCAGAAGCATGTTAGGAATTTATATCATATTTGTTTTTATCTATTACTTGTATGTTATTATTATCTTAGGGCTAAAACTGAAATGGAAGCTTAATTTTGGAAGTATTTTACTATTCAAATACACAGTGAACATATATAATCCTGGATGATTCAGTCATGAAAGTGAAAAGAAACTATTTAAGGGTGTGGGAATGGGCATGAAGACAGACCTGAGACTTGCAAAGTTATAAATTCTTTAGCTGAACACAGAAGGATATTATGCTTGTGTTTAGGAATAAAATATGAAAACCTCATTGACTAGGTACAGATTAAAATTTCAAATGAGTGAAAATGATTTGCTAGAGTTGTTACCATGCTTGTCATTTTTCAGGAACAAGTCCAAAGATGGTTAAGACTTACTTTATCTAACATCTGAATGCATTTACTCTAAACTTTCTTTACCATTATATGAGACACAATCAGAAAGAAAAAGTGAGAATCACTGAAGGACTCCTCCCACCCTGACTCAGGTTTCTATAGCCCGTCACTGTTCACTGAGTATAAATCCAGATCATTTCCTTAGACTAAGCACCCACATTTTAACCGGCAAAAAGTGAAATTTATAAATCTGTCTTCCGATGTCTTCACATTTTTGCAACAGCTATCTCCCAGAATCTGGAAAATTAAATGTCTTTCTTTCATTTAAAAACAGAAACTCATCTTAAGACCATTCATTTTCCTCCTAATAAACAAGAGAAACATATTTCATTTAAAACCACACTGAGACAAAAACACAAGCTATAACAACATTAGATGAGAACCAGAAACAGATTTTTTGAAATATTTCTGAGAAAAATCATGACAAAAATATATCAGGAAATGTATATAAGCATGATCTTTAAAGAAGGTTTTCTAGAACACTGCGGATGGACTGAGATTTTGTAATACATGCAGTGAGGCATAAAATATTATACATTACTTTTTAAAAATATATTCATTTCTTACACAGAGTATAGGAGTTAGCAAGTGTCATGGAAGGGGACTGAACCTGAAGAGCTCTGGAGTTCTGTTCAGTATCACAGAAATAGCATACATGGGAGCATCATATGTTATTGAACTTGCTGGGGCACTTTTTGGACTGTGTTATATAGAATATGCTGATAATTATATGAGCTATTAATTAAATGCTATATATAAACAGTTTGTAGAAAAGACATGCTTTTACCTTTTTTGAAAAATCATAATTTCTTTTAGCCACTTTGTAGCTTTTCTGAACATTATTTAGACACAGGTAACAGAAAGAGAAAAGGATGCAGGAGGACTTGTGCTCATCTTTTCACTTTGTGGATGATCTTCAGGTTAGGTTTTATCAAGAGACCAAGAGAAAAAAACATTAGTATGGTTTGTGTTAATGTGTCCTGTCTTTCTAGACAGGGGCCTCCATGACAAAAGAAAACAGATAGGAAAACAGTGGCTCTCGCTTCTAAGACGTGTCAATCTGCCATAAGTAAAACAACTACAAACAAAAAGAGCCTGAGCAACAGATTTGTGAAGAAATACTTTTGCACTTGATTCCTGTCTCTGAGGAGGTGGCAGAACTTTACACTGATCTCTGAATCCTACCTTCCTCAACCAAAATTTTACTAGTTTGAATGATATTTATATAAGAGTCAGTGATAGTCAATAAGGAAAAAAAAAAAGATCATACTTGAGAATAATCATATCCAACAACCAAAATACCAAAACTTCAGTCAACATCATTACAATCTAGGCACCGAATGAAATGCTTATCATAAACTTTGGGTTGCTATGATCATGGTTGTGAAGTCTTATCTGAATAATTTTTATGTATGTAGCTATAACATCTTTAATAAAGAGAGTCCAAGATATTTCAAGAAACCTTACATGCTGCATTTATACCTAATTATATAAAAAAGAAAAGTTAACAAAGAACCTAAGATCCCATGCAAACAGGATGACTGGAGTTTGTTCATTATAAATGAAGGTGAGGAATAGTTCAGGAGGCATATAAATGAACTAGCAGCTTTGCTTGAAAACCTTTCAAGAAAATCTCGCTGCTCATTTCAATGTACCTTCCTAGGTTAAGGGTCAGAAAACATCCCAAATGCAGCTATTATATTTGGAGCACAATTTACATCCCTTCAGCTTTGTCAGGTACCACTTGTTGTTTAATAGCTCTGGGTTTAGAAGTGCATAGAACTTGGTGGTTAGGTTTTTAGGAGAATCAACAAAAATATTTTGTCACAAGTAGCACTTGCAAAAACAAGAAGATTTCCTTTCTAAGAGTTTGACCTTCTGCTTCATTGTAATTACAAGGACCAGGACAATCCTGAGGTAAAAGTTTGGGATCATAAAAGTCTTGGGTTATAGATGTTAGTATACTACAGTCTATCCTAAGGTTACAGTAGAATAGGAATCAATTTTCACTTTGAAATGAAATTGTTGTCAATTTGCTAACAAATCCATCTTTGATATGGGGATTCTGTCCTGAAGACAATCTTTTCTGTAATATGCAAATTTTGCTTTTTGAATTAAAATAAGCAATTAGTTTTGTGTACTTGTCTTCTTTTGTCAGGAATATTTGAGGGAAGAAGGAGAAATTTCTCATGACATACATCCATTTAGATGTCACATAGTTTTGTATGTCCACTAAATTAAAGCATAATTTGCTGTTGTGTCTTTAAGATTTTGGCATTTCTTCTGATTTCTATTTATGACAATTCTCTGAAGACATGCTGTGAAGTGCTTTTGTCTGCTTTAGGACCAATTGCATGTGACAAATGCATTAGTTTTTTAATACCAGAAGCGGACATATTATTTGATGAAGTATGTCTTTATGCCATCAGCTGTTGTCTGCCATCACCTATTTACAAATGCACTCAAAACAAGGTCACCCTCAGCTGCCTTGGTGATCTACTCTTTTTCCCATATGGACCAAGGCTAGCTTGAAGTCAACAGACAGACTTCAAATGGATTTGGATGTAAACCTAACCATTTCTAGCGTTCTTTCTGTCATCTCTTTTCCAGTAAATACCTATTTATGTTATTTGGTAAATAATTTATTGAACAAAGCTGCAGAAGGTAGTGGAATACAGCAAAACATTAATCTTCACATACGTTATTTGGTAATGGAAAATACTGTCGAAGAGTATAAGTGAAGTACTGCATATGACCTGCGTTGTTGCATATCTGGCATATACAAATATAAACAGTGAAAGAGTATTGAGGTTATTTGGGTCTAAAAGTAGATCTCAGTTTCCAGGACTTAATAGTTCAGACGCAGTGAGTTTTGGGTTGAAATCATTACCACTCTCATCTACAATTTCAGCAGCCTCAGAAACAGCATTAACATTCTGTTCAATGGCTCTTAAAGTCAATTCCTTCTATTAACATACATTGTCTCTTTTTTTAGTATTCTAGTTGAAACAGAAACAACAATTTTTCTTCCTGAAAAATTAAAGGACATACGTAACTACAGTAGCAATGTCATGAATATTACTCACGAATAGAACTAAACCTTTAGGAGACTCTAAAATGTGATTTTACCTACTGACAGCAACAGCAGGGGAAATCAAATTGCTCGTGAATGTCTTATTAGAGCAATCTCTTTCTGACACTTATCTTACATCTCCCTTTTATATCTATAGTGTGTTTTTCAAATTAATATAGGGGGTTACCAAAAAAATATTTGAAGAAAGAAAAAGATATTACATGTGAAATTGAAAAAAAAAAAAAAAAAAAGAGAGAGAGAGAAAGAGAGAGAACTCTGGAACTGTAATATGTGCCACATATCTCTTTTGCCTAAAACCTAGGTAGTTGACCCTATTGCAGACTGCATGAAAGTAGCTGTCTCTAAATCTTACCTATACTTTCCTTTCTTTCAATTCTGTTTTCAGAGTGGTTTTTTTTCCTAAGGATTTCCAACTTGTATGGTATTTTTCTTTTTACTATGAATGTCTATATTGAAAGGCAATAAAGCAGCAGAAAGAGCAGTGAAGTGTGGGGTTTTGGTTTCTTGTTTTTGTTTATTTCTGAAGGACAAAATCAAATAATTTTTCTTCCTGTCAGTTGAAGTTATGCAATTTGCCAAAGAACTCTATGGCACTGCAATGCTGCCATGTTATTTATATATGTCTTCCAGTCCAAAGAATAACTGATAGGTGAAGCTCAGAGCACTCGCCTTATAGACTGTATGAATTGATGTGACTATTTATTTCCCTTGCCTACATTATCTTCCTCTTCTTTCCACACTTAGGGGCAACAGCCAAGCTTTTCTTCTTCAATTTGAAGTTTTTGACACGTGGGTGTATGCTCACATTCTGTCCCATATAAGGACAACAGTGATTAAGGATTGCTACATGGTATGACTGCACAGACAGAGCTTTGCACAATAGCATAACAACCAGAGACAAAAAGTAGAATGCAGAATATTTGAGAGGTCCCCAGTTTAACTGAATCCCCAGAGGCTCTTCATGACCTTCTAAAAATTTTACGGGCTAAGTTATCTCCTAAGATCAATTATAATAACAGTTTAATACCTGCTTAGTAGGACTAGCTTGAACTGGCAGGAGCACAGGCTTGGTCATCTAATAGGTCATAGCTTGAACTGACAGGAGCATGGACATAGTCATCTGATAGATCATATCTCCCTGTTATGATCTTGAAATTCCCTTTCTTTTTTGTCTTAAAGAGAAGCTAAAAGCTTTGTCCCTGCACAGACAGCATGGTAAAGGGGATGTCCCTGGATCTTTAACTCACAAAGAACTACAGAATGACAGATCTGTGTTCTGAAGGAATAATAGAGAAGCATTACAGATTGCTTTGTTTGTTTGTTTGTTTGAAGTTGCAAATTAACAATTATTAGAAAATTAGGGTACGATGAATATTACAGAACTCTTTCTACAGAAGTTGCCTTGAGTCCTCAGTGATTCCCATGCTAAAACTCCTAATTTATTACAAGACGAATTTGGCATGATTTTTAGGATCAGGAATTTCCTTTACTGTTATTGAAAAATAGGCTAATGATTGGAACACATTTGCATATGTTATATAATAAAGAATTTATAATATCAATATATTTCACTGGGATATATAAATTTAAGTGAAAATTATATTGAATATTATTGAATTATTTTGTTTCAAAGTTTATATTGAAACTTTTATGTTGAAAAATAATTTGGGGGAAAAGTTGAAATATTATGATGAAAAAAATTTAAAATGTAAATATTATGTCTTGATATGAAATTAAAACAAACTTTGCAACACCAGAATTTTCTCAGGGAATGAAAATTTGCTCATTTCCAGTGACACTATTTGACAACAATTGTGTTGCCTTTTATTTCATGATTATGATTATTTTAGGATCAAAGTTCTATCTGAAAATCAGAATAAAGCACAACTTTATGTAATATATTAAATGACAGTAATGTTTTCCCCTTTATGTTGCTGAAGAAGCCCTATTGTTCTTTCTGTTTTAATATCAGTGCATTGCTCTTTTGAGCTTTTCTTCCTTAATAAAATGTTTAAAAACATAATCAATCTTTCTAGTTTTTTTCCATGGAGCTAAACATTTGTTTCCCACTTTTGCAGTCATTTGAAAGTCTACACAGTCTCAGAACATTTTAAAATCTCTTCCTGCAACAAATTCTCTTCTACATTAAGACTTAGTCATCATCAATTCAAAACTTTTAACCACCACAAGCAAGGCATATTCATGTTGATTTTATGCACAAAACCAAAATAACTTTCTTGATTTCCAAAGTATTTTTCTCCATAGTCTTCTTTCATTTAAGTCTATCAAATAGCTCTCCTAAGCTTAAGAATGCATCTCTACATTACAATCAATTTCTGCTGCCATAAACAGTTCCTCCATAGGCACAGCAACCCATGCTTTGAGGGCATGATTTTTTTCCATATCATATGCTTATAATTATCAATGTATGGGTTTCTAGTTTCATTTTCTTGGTCTTTTTATTCTGTCTCCATTATACATGGCAATAAGAGCAGCCACATTCTGGAAGAGATGATTTCTGTGTAATGTTTTTCTGATCAGTCTGTTTACTCCTGGAGAAAAGAAGGCTGTGGGGTGACCTCATTGCAGCCTTTCAGTACCGAAAGGGAGCCTACAAACAGGAAGAGAATCAACTCTTTGAAAGGGTTGATAACTGCAGGACAAGGGGAAATGGTTTTAAGTTGAGGGAGGGGAGATTTAGGTTGGATGTCAGTGGGAAGTTCTTTACCAAGAGTGTGGTGAGGTGCTGGAACAGGCTGCCCAGAGAGGTTGTGGGTGCCCTGTCCCTAGAGGTGTTCAAGGCCAGCTTGGATGGGGCCCTGGGCAGCCTGGTCTAGAATTAAATGGGGAGGTTGATGGCCCTGCATGTGGCAGGGGGTTGGAGATTCATGATCCTTGAGGTCCCTTCCAACCCTGACCATTCTGCGACTCTGTAATACTTAGGAGCAAGCAGCTTGCTTTCTCTGCAGTGTATTCTGTTGTTTTCCTCTCAGGTCCTTCTTTGCTCCTAGTATCTCTTACACTTTCTGTCTCCCATTGTCTTGACTTATTCCTCTCAGAATAGTTCTTCCTCATTGATAAGGAGTAATTTGGAAAGGTGGAAAAGGAGTGCCTAGTGTCTATTCTTTGTACTAGATATCTGATAATCATTGATATTGGATTAAAAGTTCTTCTGTCTTTTATTTTTTTAGGGCATACTGACTAGCTGTTGCTGGTGTAGTTATGTCCCAGTTGTCCTATTTACTCCTCAGCCATAGTTTATTGGCTCTTTTTCAGATCTGGCAAAACAAAGTGTGTGCTTATGCCTTAGCTACTAAAACACTAAAACTCAAACCACAGATAAAATGAATTCATACTTACACTTTATTGGAACATCTGAGTTGTAACTAAATGTCATCTATTTTTGCTGCCCTTGAGAAAGAGGCAAAAATTATCAGTAATAGGTTTGTTTCGAACAGTTGGTTAATATATTAAACCACTGCAAATATTCATTCAAAAACAGCTAATCAAAACCCTTCAGTAAATTGAGCTAGATGTTTCTGCTGCTGACTTAGCTAAGGTAAAATGAATCATAATAGTACTACAAGCTATGGTCATTGCTTTGCTAGAGACATTACTATAAAAATCAAAACAAAACCAATAACTGAAACTCTTTTTTGAACTTCCCCTCAAAGTTGGTATTTATGAATATTCCTTAGCATTCCCCAAAACCAATTGCATAATACTCATTGCTATTCAAATACATTCCATTCATTTTGTCTTAAAAAATTTAGCAGCCTCATTATAGATTTGTAGTATCTTTAGAAGTAAGGAAAACTCTTTTCCTGACTCATTTCTGGCAAAATTCTCATCACTTCTTTCTATCGCTCAGCTATTTGGAGTGCTTAGATTAGTACACATTATTCCAATAGATTCAGTGTGGTTCAATTGTTGCGAATAGGTCTGCATTTTTACATCTGAAGAAAAAGCAATCTCTCCTCAACTAGCACTTTATGAAAAACAACTAATATAAAGGAAAATCTTCCTGTATTTGGGATTTGAGGAACCCCAAGTATTATTCCTATGCTTAGACCCAAACAAGGGTCTCTTTGCCTTTTTAAAATCAAAAATAGTTTCATGCTTGGCTCATTACAGTGAAACCACTGCAGATTAAACCTCTCTATCAATTACAAGCAGCTGAACATCCTTTAGCAGCAAACAGAATGACAAAAAGCTACACCATAATGAGTAATGGCTAAGGCCAATTGCTGTTTAATTATGTAGATGACTTAACATCCTTTCATTGATATTATCTGTATGACTCAGGATGAAAGTTATCATGCATTGCTTTGTTACAGCTCTGAGAGTATATGACAGCAGAAGAAAAAAGGAAGTCTTTACCAAGTAGAAATGGCTATAACCAGCAAAATACATCGCCTCAGTGATATAAGTCACACTTCACTATACACCTACAACAGATAGAAGCTTCAAAATATTGTGCAAAATGAAATTCACGCTTGAAGAAGCTTGAAAGAGAGAGCAACAACTGCCGCACTGAGAGCCTATGTCCTGAGCAGTTCCCATGAAGATGTCTAGTCCTTGAATTTTATAAGTGGGAGATAACAAGGAGCGTGAAGTTAGTCATAGCACAAGAGATATTTCAGATGGGAAGGACCTGTTAGGTCATCTGTCCATCCCTCTGCCTAGGCAGGATTATACTTCGCAGTATCTTCTCAAAAAGATTGCACAGAACAATTTCACTTGAGCAGAGGAATGGAGTAAAGGACATAATAGATCTTTTCCATCTCTAACTTCTACAAGTCAAGAGGTCCAATCTGTAGCTGGTGTGAGGTAGCTGTCAGTTCAAATACTGCAAGTACTGTAAGAAAATAAATGTTTAGGAAAAATCTATCCTTGGATCAAATCATGCAAGTGCATGCAAAAATGTGATGAACAATGTTAGCAAGTACAGAAATTATCCCATAAAAGGTATTTTCAATTCAGTCGTAATGAATGACTTAGTTTCTGCAGGCTCAGTGCTTTAGCCATGATAACTTGCATATACATACCACATCATTTAGATAGGTAAATCTATACCTATATGAAAATATGAACTATGTCTGTTCCACAAATATTGATGGGATATTGCAACCATAATTATCTAAGCCTACATTTTGAGACTGTAAAAACTGATACTATCATAGAAAACATTTCCTTATGTATTTATATTATGGAGACAAGATTTATTGTCAATTGCTATTTTTCTTGAATTAAAGGGAAAGAGCAGCACCTGAGAGCTTATGAGGTCAATACCAGAGTAAGGACAGTAATACATATCTTTTCCATGCACATCCCAAGTGACAATTTCAGAATACAGAGACAAAAGCAAACAGTTACTAAAAATCTTTGTGACAAGAACAAAGGAGGAAGTAATACTTTTGAAAAGACAACAATGAGAAGCCTTCTAGGAAACAGTAAATTGTGTTTAAGGCTAAGAACATACTGGATCTCACTGATTAAACATAATATAAATATTTTCATTTACAGAATTTGAACAAAAAATACTTAACAATTACATAAAATAGTAGATAAAACAGACAAGCTGTTGGCTGGACTGATCTTAAAATGAGTTGGTTTGCCTAGCTGAAGTTTTGTTGAAACTAGAAATATAAATCTCCCTCAATTTTCTGTTATTCCACATCATTAGGTAAATTTTTGATCACTATGATATAATTGGATATAAAAGAGAACTAAGATAATTTAAAAAGAGCATAAAGATAATAATGAAAGGCTAAATCTGAAATTAAAATAGAAATTGCCAGAATGTCAAATATAGTGCTCTCCATTATGCTACTGATAGCATGAAGGAAAGTAATTAGCAACTGATAACCTCTGTAGATAAAATATTACCATTAAGTTTGGTGTACTAACGTATAGGATATTAGTAGATAAAAATAGAAAAATCATCATTTGTAACTTTTAGATCATATTGCCTTATGTACAAAGCATGGGAGCCTATGAAAACATCTAAATAATCAGAATATGAACATATACGATTTTTCAGTGTTCCCCTTAAAGTTTCCTGATTTCTACTGAATGCTGTCGTCATTTAAGTCTTCATTAAATTGGTATATTTTAGATTGTAGTATTTTATATTTGTCAGGTACAATAGACTATCTTATTCAATAATTTTTGTTAATTTTGTAACTAATTCTCTATTAGACATTGAGTGTTGATTACAAATGAACAAGCAATGTGCATTATTGGAGTAGCTCAGTGCTGATCTGTCTGAGGGAAAAGAATACTTTTTTAATTGGTTTTGAAGGTGGGAAACTAATTTGGTTGAACCTGCAGATAGGGCTTTATTTCTTATAAATTCTTTACAGAGGAAACTTCACATCTGTTCACAGTAGAGAGCAACCGAGAAGGTATGTTCTTCGAAGATAATTATATTCGAGGTCTGATCCAAAAGAAAGGCCTTCTACTTTATGAGGTTGCTCTGAAAATAATGCCTCCTATTTTAGTATGTTGGTTCATGGCATCAGAGGCAGTGGTACGGCAGTAGAGGTTTAACCTTCCCACCAATGTTCCATCACATTTTATTGCCGAATGACAGATGGCAGCAGAGGAGAAGTTTGACAAAATGATGTCTGATATGGAAGTAAGGTTGATACAAAGATTTGTAACTGAATTTGTAACCGAAAAATTTGTACCCACTGACATTTGTTGATGCTTGCTGAACACTGATAGCGACCGAACAGTGGATGCAAGCACAGTGAGGTGGTGAGTGGTGTTTTTCAGCAGTGGTGACAGTGACATGAAAGACAAGTGACATTCTGGACAACCATGCAGACTCTTATGAGCATGGTATACAGGCTCTTGTTCATTGATGGTGAAAGTGCATAGCTAATGGTCATGACACAATTGAAAATGAGTGTATTGTAGCTGAGAATTTGTTCTATCAAATAGGGTTATTGTTTTCCTTCTGTTGTAGTTTCCATGAAAGTAAATAGAAGGCCTGTGAATAACAAACAATTCATGACTGATAGATTTTGAAATATTAAGATACTGAGTTTAGAAAAGGAACCTCATTTTGAAAATTCACTCAGCTAATGTGAAGAAATTATAACAAAAGGTAAACTCTTAAATCATTTCTCACTTTAAAGGTCAAGAGATCAGCTAGAAATTAAGAAGAGAACCAGTTCTCTCAGCCTTGAGGAACAAATATAGAAGGAAACTAAGTCTGACTAAATCATATCAAATTATGCATGTCTTACTCATCAAGTAGCATCAGGAATAACTTTCCACAACCAGTTAACATAGATTAAGAGGTACAGAAATCATTTCTACCACAGTCCTTATGAAAGAAACAGTTTTGATATTTTCAGTTTCATACTGGTCTTTCTGTTCTGAAGGTCAAAGAGATGCAGTGAAGTTCCTTGACACCTCAAGCTCAGCTTAGCCTTTTAACCACTACTGATTTTTTGTTTGGGTCAGATATGAATAACCATGTGCACTGCAGGAAAAGACTTAGTGTTTCTTTATTCCAGCATCAGTGGGAAGGCAACTTAGTTAAGTAAACAGCAATCTATTGTCAGCCAGTGATTTGTTTGTGACTTAAGATAAGACACTTTATATCTCCCTGCCTCTATTTATATCTCTCCTGAGGCTCCAGGAGAAAAAAGAGTATCTAGCTCTTGTGGAAGAAAGTACATCTTTATCAAAGACATAGACAGTGGGATTAAGTGTTGCTGATGACACCAAGATGAGTGGTACAGAATCATACAATCACGAGGTTGGAAAGGACCTACAAGATCATCTAGTCCAACTGTCCTCCCATCACCATTACTACCATAAGCTACTAAACCATATATCATAGCTCCTCATCGAGACGCCTCTTGAACACTGCCAGGGACGGTGACTCCACCACCTCCCTGCGCAGGCCATTCCAGAACCTGCCCAGTCTCTTAGAGAAAAAGTTCTTCTTTATGTCTAATCTAAATCTTGCCTGGTGCAATTTGTGGCCACTTCCTCGGGTCCTGTTTGTTGTCTGGGAGAAGAGGCCAAACCCCTCCTTGTCACAACCTCTCTTCAGGAAGTTGTAGAGTGCAATGAGATCTCCTCTGAGCCTCCTCCAGACTAAACAATTCCAGCTCTCCCAGCCACACATGTAAGACTTGTGCTCCAGACCCCTCACCAGTGCCGTTGCCCTTCTCTGGACACGTTCCAGGGCATCAATGTCTTTTTTGTAGTGAGGGGCCCAAAACTGAACACAATATTCGAGGTGCGGCCTCACCAGTGCTGAGTACAGGGGGATGATCACCTCCCTGCTCCTGCTGGCCACACTATTTCTAATTCAGGTCAGGATGGCATTGGCCCTCTTGGCCACCTGGGCACACTGTCAGTTCATGTTCAGCCGAGCATCAACCAACATTCCCAGGTCCCTTTCCTCTTCACACTCATCCAAACACTCATCCCCAAGCCTACAGTGCTGCATGCAGTTGGTGTGACCGAAGTGCAAGACCCAGCACTTGGCCTTGTTGAGCCTTATCCCATTCACCTCAGCCCAGCAATCCAGCTTATCTAGATCCTTCTGAAGGGCCTCTACAGGTGACACCATAGAAGGAAGGGACCTGAACAGGGCTGAAAATTGGGCCTGTGTGGATTTAATCAGATTCAACAAGGCCAAATTTGAGGTGGTGTACTTAGGTCGAGGGAGTCCCAGACAGGCATACAGATTGGGAGAACAACTTAATGAGAGCAGCATTGCCATAAGGACTTGGGAGTACTGGTGGATGAACTGACTGATGCAAACCAGCAGGGTGTGCTTGCAGACCAGAAGGCCAACTATACGCTGGGCTGCATCAAAAGAGGGGTGGCCAATGGGGTAAGGAAGGTGACTGTCCCTCTCTATCCTTATGAGGCTTCATCATGAGTACTGCATCCAAGTCTTGGGCAGTACAAGAGCATGCAGAGCTGCTGATCCAGAGGAAGGCCACAAAGATGATCAGAGAGCTGGAGCACCTCTCCTATAAAGAAAAGCTGCAGGAGCTGGGCTTGATTCAACTTGGAGAAGAGAAAACTCTGAGGAGACTTCCAGTACTTGAGCTTATTATCAGAAGACTGGATTTTTACACAATCTGTTAGTGACAGGACAAGGTAGAATGGTTTTAAACTGAAGCAGGGGGAGATTAAATTAGATGTTAGGGGGAATATTTTTACTGAGGAAGTGGTGAGGTGTTGGAACAGGTTTCCCAGGAAAGTTGTGGATGCCTTGTCCCTGAAGGCATTCAAGGCCAGGTTGGATGGAGCCCTGGACAGCCTGATCTGGTGGGTGGCAACCCTGCCCACTGCATGGGATTGGAACTAGATCATCTTTAAAATCCCTTTCAACCCAAGTCATTCTATGATGCTGATATAATATATATTTGTTTATATTACTGTCATAGGAAGAGAAGCAATGACTCAGCTGTTCCAAGCATTATGCCTACACAGAAGAAAAAGATAATCTATGCATGCTAAGTTTATTGTTCAAAATATGATATCAAATAAATTTGTTTCATAATTATATGTCACATCAAGTGCTTTACTCTGAGCTTGTGTGAATATGAATACAAGCAGATATAATAGCTCCATGTCAAAAAATACAGTTGCTTCTTGCTATACCATAGTCATGGAAAACTATGAAATTTTCTATTATTTCAGAATAAGCAGCAGTAGAATAAGAAAGCAACAGAAAAAGAAAGGTAAGAGGTTGTCTTAAGGAATATGTAGTGGTTCATAGAGATCTCACTCAGTAATTTCACAGAACATTTTACAAGGTCAGAATTGCACAAACTTCAGTGCCAGCTCTAACGTTTACGAGTGTATAAGCAGAATATAGTAGAGATATTTTTGGCTCAGTTCTGATAGGGCACTCATAACTTCATAATTACAAGTATGTAGTAAGAAAGAAAAGACATGTAAGTTCCAAAGAAGTATGCTAAATACTTTTTATTCTTACCATTCTTAAAGAACATGTTGACTGTCAGACTGAATACTTTGATCAACTTTCAGCCTTCAGCCAACCCTGAGTCTATAACTGAGACTCCTCATTTTGCTTATGCAAAATTTTCAGCAATGTGTTTTCAGCATCAGCGTCCTGATTTCAGTTGAGACAATGTTTTAGTTGTTGCTGAGTGATGAGAGTACTCAAGCTATTCAGCAAGTAAGAGCCAGTGCCTTTATGGCTTGGCAGCAAGAGCCAGGACAGCTGGCCCGAATTAGGCAAGAGGTTATTCATCTGACATCATGCAGAAGACTAAAAAGCCTTGGAGAGCCAGTTAAGCCTGCTGCTTGGGGAACACCTGGACATTGGTCTGTGGGTGGTGGAATGTTGAATGTTGAGCAGGGCATCAGTTGTCCATTTAAGGGTGATGGAGCACTGGAACAGGCTGCCCAGGGAGGTTGTGGAATCTCCTTCTCATGAAATGTTCAAGACCTGCCTGTATACTTACCTTTGTAACCTGGTCTAGGGAGCCTGCTTTGGCTAGGGAGTTGGACTAGATGATCTCTAGAGATCCTTTCCAGCCCCTAAAATTCTGTCATTTTGTGATTTAACAATAAAAATTCATCCTGAAAATGCAGAATGCAGTTCACCATCCTTTGTGTGTGTGTGTGTGTGTGTGTGTGTGTGTATGATTTTGAATCTAAATTGAATTAGTAAATTTTACTTCACATCAATAGAAATTTAAGAAAGCAACAATATTTTTCCTGATAAAAACCTACCACGTGTACAATTTCATTTAGAAATAGGATCTCTTGGTGGAAAAAGAACAGAACGAAAGTCATGGTGGTTTCATCATATTATTTGATCTTCCTATACAGTCATCTTTTCTCTCTGAAATATACAAGCCTCTTATCTTGAGGGGCAGCAAACTAGTTGGTACTTAATAATGTTCTTCTGATGTGCAGAGTAGGAAAAAGGGAAGTGGTTGAGGGTGCTGAAAAATTAGGAATTATTTTTGCCTTTTGAGATACTTGGTGTCACAGCACTCTGTCTCAAATGATGGTATAAGGTTGTACCAGCATGTTAAGACAGACATGTTTCGTTTCTCCGAAGTGAGTTGGACAAGGATTTCATAGTTTTTCTCTGCACTTCTGCTCTGTGCATTGTAAGCAAAGCCCTGACCGATTAGTTGCATGCTTTGCCTATGCAGACCACTATAATATATCATTTTCAAATCATTTTTTTTCTACATATACATGCAATCTTAATTCTAATAAAGTGAACATTTAATAAATATTGCTTCTGCAATTCTTAAAGTCCCCATTGAATATATATATATATATATATAATCACTTTATTTTAAACTTTAGGATGTAGGTGTTGAAATGAACAAGGGTGACTCAGAATAAGTGCAGCACATCGCCACCTTTCATACTCTAGAAAGACACTCTTTCAGTGCTTAAAATGTAGGGGAAAGTCTAGTGATTGATTAGCTAGTTAAGTGATAAGGAGGTATATCAGGCTGGGATGTAGAAAAAGTACAGAAGATAAGGACAATCAAGTATCCTTGATCTGAAAAAATTACAGTGCTTTCTAATCATTAAAATTATATTTTTAAATGAGAAAAATCTACTGCACTGAGTTTCCACTTTTTTTTTTTTTTTTTTAATAAAGACAAAAGCTATTGGAACTGTGTCCATTTTTTTCTAATGGTGTAATCTTTCCTTTAAAAGGAAATTACTGCATCATCAGCCTTTCATTTGTCCATATAACATTTATAGTCTTTGATCTCTTACTAGCATATCATAATACCAATAATTATCTACTCCTACTGTTTTCTATAATATTATGTGGCATTCTATTATGTTTTACATTATTAACAGTATTACACATATAATACACTCTTGCCAAATCAGGTTGTGGAAGTTGTACAAAATCAGGTAGGCTATTAGGCTTTAAATTAATGATCTTTATAGGTCACAGGCACACTAAGGATACTCATAAAATATTTTCATTGTGATTTTCAGGACCTTGTACAATTATATTAATATTTCAGATATTTTATGCATTTTATGTTCAAAGGGGAGGGATCTTCATGATCAGAAGGTATCTCTCCATTTTCCCATTGTTGAACCTCCATTATCATTAAACCCTGTGCTATGGTTATTCTGCTTTTGCCTAAGAAGTACTTGCAGTGCATCAGATGAATATCTCAGAAGTTCTATTCCTGTTCTTGTTAGAGCAATTGCCTCAAATTCATGAGATTATGTTATTGCAATATCTTCAGACAAAGTTTCAAAACTTTTATTTCCTCACTTTTGCTATGGTAGGACATAAAAGACTCACTAAACTTACTTTTTTGGTTAATTTTTTTAATGAGTTATTAACCTTCAGAGGCATTTGCTTCTTTAACCATGAAAGTCTGTGTAGCTTTTTGATAAAGGATGCTATCATGTGGTGATTATTCTGTACACATAGAAACAGTATCTACCATTTTGTATTTTAGGCAGTCATAGTCTGGATCACCATTTTGAAATACAGTAGTTATCAGTATTTATATTCTAATACCATTGAAAATAAGTTTATACTTTGATGTTAAAAAAAGTTCTAACGTTTTATCTTCATAATTCCTCCTGGCCCTCCCTCTTCACTTCTTTCCGTGTTGTTCTCTGTAAAAAGAATCATTAATTTCCAGAGCTTCTCCTTTTTAGAATTTGATTGCTATTAAAAGGTTTCTCAAGTGCTTTCATATTTATTTTGTATAAACTACCCAGTTTCCAGAAAATAGCTAATCACCAAAGAGTGAACCACTTCTGAAAACTAATTCTAGATCTAATATAACCCAATCACCAATTACAGTTCTCTTATGACAACAAATAAATGACTTAGACTATACTTTTCCATGGTTGTATTTATTTTAATATAATTGCCAGTTAACAGTGAAAGTGATCAGAACTGAGAAACAGAAACAAAAGGCTGTTTTCAGATTAAGACTCTTGGAAATAAAAATGTAACTCAAACATTATTTCTTTCTTATGCAGAAGTACACCAAAGCAATAGTCACATATGCCTTTCCAACTGACTATTGTCCTCTCTGCAAATTCAGAAGTATTGCATCTGCTGCAGCCCTCCTCCAGCTGGATTTATGAGCAAATTTATGCGTGTTGTTCATAATCTTACTAGTATCTATTTGGCTTTCATATAACCAGCTGTATCTATTTGAGACAGAATTGCTGCTAACCAACCTGTTGGATACTAAGGTCAACCCAAGGAACAAATCCAGGTAGGAGCTGCTGTGAAGTTTCCACTGAAGCAAAGACATTCATTGCAGTCCCCATGACACCATGCCTAGAGATCAAAGATATGCCAGAAAAGAAGCTAGAACAAATTAATGTTAAATAAGAATCCATCGTGTGAATGAAGCAAAGGGTAATGACTGTGATTTAACTTATTTGAATTGACTTTTTCTATTTTTCCTCTCTGCTCGGCATAAAGTTCCAACCTACTAACAGACAGTCTATATGTGTAGATGTGTACCTCATCACATACGACTATATCTGTTGTATTAGAGGATAGAAATAATTTTTATATTAAAAAGAGTAGATATTCAGTTGATAACAGCTAGAGATGGATTTAAGGTAGTGGCAAAAGTAGTGGGAGAAAGAAACAAATTGTAGAGAAGATCAGATGGCTTAAATTTATCCCTTCCTTTCAAGCATCATTTTCCATAATACCTGATTCAGCGTAGAACTGAACTCAGTGTGATTTAAACAACTTAGACAAATATTTATGTGCTTTGCTGAAAAAGGACAGTTTGCTGAATATTTTATTGAATCAATGTTCTACTATTTCCAATGAAAATCTAGCCACAGTAAACAACAAAGTACAACCCCATGTCTTTCTTTCTTTCTTTCTTTTCTTTATTTTTTCTTTCTTTTTTTCTTTCTTTCTTTCTTTCTTTCTTTCTTTCTTTCTTTCTTTCTTTCTTTCTTTCTTTCTTTCTTTCTTTCTTTCTTTCTTTCTTTCTTTCTCCTGTTCTTTCTTTTCTTTCTTTCTTTCTTTCTTTCTTTCTTTCTTTCTTTCTTTCTTTCTTTCTTTCTTTCTTTCTTTCTTTCTTTCTTTCTTTCTTTTTCTTTCTTTTTTTCTTTCTTTCTTTTCAGAGGTCATGCATTTGTATACCAAACATCTCTTCCATTTATTATACAACTTCAGGGTTGGTTAATCTTTACAAAATTGAATTATGTAAGATTCCAAAGCACAATTTCCCTGTTTCTATTTTTAGTAGAAAATTGCTAAATATTTAAAAGATTATGAAAATTAACTAAAGCTATATTTACTCACATCTGTGGCATCAGAAAGCGCTCAAAACATAAACCCCAACCACATTCTGCTTTAAGGGTGTGTAGGCCTTCCCCCCCTGTAGTTAAGAATACATGAATAAGAAAGATACATACATCTTTATATTAAATATGCAAGTCAGTTCAAAACATGGGGAGAAAGGTTTCATTAATTTGCTACAGTAGTGCATAGAGACTGCAAATAAGACTGGGGCCTTCTTGTACCTATAGAGGTATCATAAAATATAGTAAGAGGTACTGCATTCTCCAGTGAGGTACTTAAGCACATACACTTTGCTTTGACATATCTCAGTTTAGAGATAAAAGCCTAATACACTTGCCCAAGGTCAAATCAGTGATACATATAGTAAATGCTGGCAAAGTATACCTATCATGCTTTTGCATGACCAACTTCACTATACGTACTTTCTTGCATTGCCATGCTGCCTGAAGGCAGCACAACCAAATCTAAATGATTTTTCTTCTGTGTTTAGTAATGCCCCCAGCTGATCAATCAGAATGAAAAGTTCAATATAATTGTAAAGTGTTTTGCTTCTTATTTCATTTCTTCCAATAATAAAGATTGGTTTTTTTCATTACATAAGTAAAAAAGGAGAATAGAAAGTGGGATTTATTATCCCATCATTTGTGAAAATAAACTGAAATACTGAAACTTAAATCCTATGTTTTCCTACAAAATAAGCCACCAATTTTCACTACAGCACTAGTAACCTTCAAAAAGAACTTTTTTTTAATCTAGTAATTGATTTCTTAACATTTTTATTGTGTTCTCATTGGAATAAGATAAGATTTAATACCAAATAATACCATTAAACCTCATCTTTTCCCTTCCCACTGAATTTTAGGTCTTTTCCATAATCAGACAATCCTTTTGTTCATACGAACTGCAACGTGACTGTTTTTTTAAAGTATTTTATAATCTTTTGTCACTGAGTAGTAAAGTGTTTTACTTTATTTATCCTTAACAATAAACATGATTTTTCTCTTATGTCTTCATATTGACATTGAGATTGATACAGGCTTTGCTAATTTATTGTGCATAGTATTATGGTACATAAAATTTGCAATTTAATATAAGTATTTGGTATAGGTGCCATTACATTAGCAGAGAGTTGTAAATGTCTTCAGCATTTGTTAAGTTTTATGACTAATCCTCATTCTAACTCGTCCCACTGGACAGAGGTGATAGTTTTCTTCCATACATATCCTCATTTTAGGCCTAAACACCCCATTTCTGTGGAGAGTCATTTAAGAAGAATAAAATTTGCCAGAGTAGTTCATTGCCTTGTGCAACACTTAGGCTGCAGTCACTGCAGTGTACTGTAGGAAAACTCAAACTAGCCTTCTAAACACCTAACTCGTGCACTAGCAACTGCATAACCATAATGGCGTGGCTTGAGAACTGGTTATCATCTTGTACCTGCCAGGCCAAGTCACTCTACAGTGGTCAAGAAGACAGACTCTGAAAGAAGATGCTGCTTTATGACTTGCAGAGTCATATGCCTAGCTATTCCCATTATCTTACCAAAATACAGGAATTCTTAACCTCATGAATAATACTTATCAACTTACACAGTCAAACATTCAGAGAAAACTGTGTGATCCAGTGTGTGTGCACATTTCAGAGACATAAGCTGACCTGCCCCATGCAAGAGAAGTCATGAAGAGATTTAGATCTAGCAAAGGACAAGAAGGGAAAGCAGCCAAAAAATGTCTGCAGCCACACAAACTGTGGTCTTATAGGACTGATGTGAAGTTCTACTAGGAAAGAGAGCAGTGAGCCTGATTAATTTACTGGAAAATATTTGCAAAGGATCTGCAGTTCTATGGCATGTCCTTTGGGGCAGCTGATCTGCATCTACTGGCCCAGGGTTCCCAGGGAGGCTGGCTCAGCTCTCTCCAATGTTATATCTTCACTACTTATATTACTTCACTTGGTTAAGTTAAGCTAAGTACTTCAAGGGTATACTTACAAGAGAACCAAAGTAGGGCTTTTGAGGTTTGCTGAAACCAAGTTCACTCTTAACATCACCTGCTTTCAACGGAAAGGTTGTATGTGCCACAGCTATATGTAATCCCTCTCTAACTTTGGCCTATGCAACAACCGTGATTGCACAAATCCATTTGGTCTCTTGTTTCACAAAGTGAAAAACTTTGTTCACAAAGCTTGAACTTAAATAATCTCATGTTCCAGGTGTGGCCATAAATAGGATTTGTGTTTCTGTATTTTGAAAACACCATCTGCTTTCTATGATTCCCCTTTAAATTAACAGTTTAACTCTTGCAGATCAGTGACAGTCTTTCTACTTCTTTAAGTTTTGAATGATGGTATGTTCAGGAAGACTATAGCCACTGTCTAAGGTAGCTTACAATTTAAATTTATGGAAACTCACTTAGAGACAGAATCATTGCTCTCATCAGATGTAAAGTGGGTGTCCAGAATCACAGGCTTAAGGTAAACTGAAACCAGTAGTTCACAATTCATCATACAGTGAATTCAACTCAGGAGGGAAAAGAAACACACCCATGTGAAAGAGACTGGGGAACCCTAAATTGACACTGTGCTTAATTTTATTTTGGTTACAATGTCATGAAGGTCCCTCATTTCTAAGTACTATGAATCTTTAACTGTCACAGATTTTAATGAAATGAAGAAACACCGTCCTCCCTATGTGGACACAGAAGTGTGACACAGATGAATCTCTGTCCTTATTGATACTCCAGATTTGTTTCAACATGGCTTGGGCAACCAGTAGCAAGTAACCTTTCTTGAGCATGAGGCTTGGACAAAATGATCTCTGGAGATTCCTTCCAGCTTCAATCTTCCTGCAAAGTTAGGGATAATGCTGGATTTCACTACAGATGCTTAATTTACTAGATTTCATAAGCAGTCTCTAAAATATAATGTCATAGAACACTTTTTATACTTATCACATTAGCAAAGTGACTGATAAGGTTCCCAGGAATGTATTTCTCATCATCACATTACAGTTTATAAAGATTGAACATAAATGTCACTGTTTCACTACAGAATTCTGAGAGTCATATTCTTGTTTTCATCTCAACTATACTCAGCCTTGGAAAACAGAGTTTAGTCTTGGCAGAAGAAAAACAATGATTTATAGACACTTTATGTTGAAATGTGTGTTCTGTAGAATACCCACAGAGGGAATTTAATCTCGTAAAGTTTAACTTTCTAAAGGCTGCTGCAAGTACAACATTGATAAGAGACTTGTCATTTCATTAATGAAGAGTGACCAGTTGTCATCCTCACATGGGAGAAAAAATTGTGACACATTAGCAATGAAGGACCATGAGACAAACCAAATGTAAATACCGATGGTTTAAGGAGATAATTAAAGCTCTTGAGACTGCAATTATGACAAGGCTGCACGACAAGGCACATGTATGTCGACAGAATATATTTATATTGACAGAATCTGTCCAAGAAATCCTTTTTGTACAGTATATCTGTCTGTCACATCTTTGGACTGCACATGCATTTATTGACTTTATGTTAGTATAGATCTTGAAATTTGTCCCTTTGCCTTATTACTCAATGACACCTTGGTTAAACATGTTGTATCTTCAAATATCAGGCTTCCTAAAGCTATTTTTCTAAAAGTTTGAATTCAGTGTGTACATTACTAAGTGATACTTCCATTCCATTTCCTACATTATACTCATTATGTTACTGATACTTATAGATCTCTAGTTAAGATAGTGAATGTATATGCAGATTATGGGTATTTGGACACTGTATCCTAAGAATACAGGAGACCATAAAATTTAGTTCTGATCTTTGTACATGCAATTCATCTGAAAGGAACTTATGAATAAAGAAGATAAAATTAAATATGAACTTAACACCTGGACTTTTCCTTTCCTTGTCAGGATGGACGTGACTTCCTTGGTTTAAGATCTCTGACCCAACCTAGAAAATAGGGACTCTGGCTTCAGTAGGAGCATAGTGGTGTGCCACAGTAGGACAAATTCCAGCTCTCCTTTACAAAGTCAGAGCCACTGGCAACTGGCTGCTGTTGGAAGATATCTGTTAGACAGAATTAATCTGAAAAATAAAAGTAATTTCATAAAGTTATTCTGCTTTTCTGAGATATAAGTATAATTAGATCCTTCTTTTCATAGCTAAATGGTTTTCTGATAAATTTTTTTTCAGCGAAAAAGAAAAGGCCAATGCATGCAACTACATGAAAAGCAGTATGCTGACAGAGTTAATTTATATGTACATAAGAAGAAAGATGATATTCAGCATTTGTATATACCTTTATTCATTTACATTTTGCATATTGAAGAATTGACAAACTAAGATGCTTACTAAATAAATGCTTCAAATTGATCAAAAACATTCTTCAGTTGGAAACAGTTTCACCAGTTTCTTTAGATGAAATGCCATATTTTCATTTTCTTAGTTCTATTACTTTTAGCATTTTATTTCATTACAGCAGCAAGAAACCCATTTTATTTTATCCACTAGAAAAAAAATCAAGAAAACCTCTACCTTCCATTAAAATTCTGGATTTTAGTAATTTTATTTTAATTAATTAGGTCTTGAAATGTGTTTACACTGAGCTTTACTCAACTTTATAAATAAGTTGCCAGTAGGAACAAAGAAATTATCCTCCAAATTATGTACAAACATTTCTTTCTATTTCTTTCTGTACATTTCATGACCTCCAGGACTCACATGACTGTGAAGAAAATCATCTTTAATTTAGTGAGTAATGCATTTTAAACATTTGTGACTTGTTAAAAGAGAACTAAAAATGTGATGTACTCTTTCAGAATAAAATAACAGTTGAAAAAAGCAAGATCCAAACACTGAAACAAAATATTTTTTGTGTGTGTTTAATAGAAAACTTCCTTGTTTCAAGTTATTTAGCTTAGTGATGTTGCAAGGTCAGTGCTGGACTCGTGGAGATTTTATGATAAATTTGAAGTCTGCTCCAAATGACTGATTTTCTGCTTCTCATGATTGTACTAGCTCCTGTTTCACTAAAAATTTGGAGACCATTTTTGGAAGAACATAAATCTTCTACTGTTTCTCATTGAATTATGTCTGTAAAATCCTGTAGCTAAAATCAACACTGACACTACTCTCACAAGATACTGAAAGGGCTTCCTTCTTTCTTTCTTTATTTTAAAGACAGAAATTACAAGTTTAATCCTGCTTATAACTGTGAAAGTAATTAGCCCTTCTGAGGGTGAGAGGAACTTGAAGGAGAAGAGAGTTTCTATTGGCTCGTGAAAATTCATGGCCAAAATCACAATTCCTAAATATATTTCTGATTTAAACATATGACTACAGTGTAGGAAAAGGGAAATATGAGAAGAACCAGAAAGAGAAGCCTGGCAAACGTGTGAATACACAAGTGTAAGTAAGCACAGGGAAGCTGTAGATGAAGAGAGAGGAACAGGAAGGAGGTCCAAGAAACAGCTTGAACCTGGAGGACAGAAGGTAAAGGGAAAACTAAGGCATACTACCCAGCTGCTTTGTATTGCTTTGCCAATGCAAAGCATCTGTAAATGCAGTTTAACTAGCCAGTTCACTCTGGCACCTTCACAGTGCTCTAGATTAGCATACAGCTTCTAAGGTGCACATACAAACTTTTCCATAAATAATCAAATGATTAACACACAAAAGCTAATTTTAATATTTCTTTTTCAACTCACTGTGAGATAGTAGAAGGTAAATATTGCTTAAAGTTTCCTGCAGAGACCCCGTTAACATAAAAAAAATAAAAATAATAATAATAAAAAAAAAGGATTAAAAATAAAACAGCACCAGAACTCTGTCCTGTACTGATACAAAGAGAGAACTATCAGTGTTTAAAAAAATCATTACAAGGTGATGTGATGACAAACATATTGAGTGAAGACCAGAAGTGCGGGTGAGGGGAGGGATTAGTATTTTCCCAGAACCCGGGGAATCCAGCTTTAACAACCTCCCTCAGCCAGAAAGTGCCCTTGGCAACTGAGAGTCATGGTTCTTACTAAAACCTGCACCAGCTCAAAGTTTATATACTATGGAAAAGTAGTCTCTATCCTCCATTAAATGTAGATAGTAATTTCATTACTGAAAAATACTCTGAGATAGAGTTTGTACCCACTACTGCAATTCATTAATTCTGGAAAGACTACATAAAATCTCCTCCAGAGCACCTCCTCCTAGCCGCCCATATTTTAGGGCAAACAAAATAATGCTGACTTATTTAACTCATTTGTCACTCATATTTGAAGAATAACTTTCTTATATGCAATAGTCAATTATAATGTCTTTCCGAAGTTGTTTTTCCAATGCGAACTATGTACTCTAAATCTTTCTGTCTATCTATCTGTCTATCTATATATTCACCATTTGCCACAGACATTCTCTACTGCCAGGTTGGGCAGTCTAAGTTACACATGAAAAGTTTTGAGAATTAACTGCAGTGACTGTGAATAGGTCTGTGCTAAACACCATACTTTTTTTGACAATAATTTCTTTTGTGAATTTGCCAATTCTTCTCTTTACAGGCTCTAAGTGGAATATTACATGATGTTACAAATGTGAGAAATATGGATGTCTATATTACAGGGAGTCAGGAAGAAAAGACTTAAGACTTAAAAAAGACCACCTGCTATAACAATTAATTAATTTCCAATATAAACATGACTTTTCTTAAACAATTTATGGCCACATTTTGTACTTCTCCGTACTAAGGGGAAGGTTATGGAATGGATAGTCTTGGGAGCCATCAAGGACCAATTAAAGGTCAACCAGGGGATCAGGCCCGGTCAGCATGGGTTTACAAATGGTAGATCCCATTTGACAAACCTGATTTCATTCTATGACAAGGTGTCCTGCTTAGTGGATGAAGGTAAAGCTGTTGATGTGGTCTACCTGGATTTCAGTAAGGCCTTTGACACTGTCCCCCACGGCATTCTCATGGAGAAGCTGGCTGCCCATGGTTTGGATGGGTGAAACACTAGCTGGATGGCCGGCCCCAAAGAGCTGTGGTCAGTGGAGTTAAATCCAGTTGGCGGCCAGTCACGAGCAGTGTCCCCCAGGGCTTGGTACTGGGGCCACTTCTATTTAATATCTTTATTAATGATCTTGATGAGGGGATTGAGTGCACCCTCAGTAACTTTGCATACAACACCAAGTTGGGAGGAAGTGTTGATCTGTTTGAGGGGAGAAAGGCACTACAGAGGGACCTGGATAGACTGGATCGATGGGCCAAGGCAAACTGCATGAGTTTCAATAGGTCCAAGTGTCTGGTCCTGAATTTTGGTCACAACAACCCTCAGGCAACCCTACAGGCTTGGGGAAGTGTGGCTGGTAAGCTGCCTGATGGAAAGGGACCTTGGTGTACGGATGGAAAGTCAGTTGAATAGTAACCAACAGTGTGCCAAGGTGGCCAAGAAGGCCAATGGAATCCTGGCTTGTATCAGGAATGCTGTGGTGAGCAGGACTAGGGAAGTAATCCTGCCCCTGTACTCGGCACTGGTGAGGACTCACCTCAAATACTGTGTTCAGTTTTGGGCACCTCAGTACAGAAAGGACATTGAGGTGCTGGAGCAGGTCCAAACAAGAGCAACAAGACTTGTGGAAGGCTTGGAGAATAGGTGCTACCAGGAGAGGCTGAAGGAACTGAGGCGTTTTAGTCTGGGGAAGAGGAAGCTGAAAGGAGACTTTATTGCTCTCTTCCAATATCTGAAAGGTGCTTACAGTGAGAGTGGGACTGATCTCTTCTCACTGGTGACAGGTGACAGGACGAGGGGAAATGGCCTCAAGTTGCACCAGGTTAAGTTTAGGTTGGATATACTCCTTTACAGAAAGGGTTGTTAAGCACTGGAATAGGCTCCCCAGAGAGATGTTTGAGTCACCATCCCTGGATGTGTTTAAAAACCACTTGGATGTGGTGCTCAGGGACATGATTTAGCAGAGGGTTGTTAGAGTTAGGTTAGCACAGTTAGATTGTGGTTGGACTCAATGGTCTTTAAGCTCTTTTCCAACCTGATCAATTCTATTATTCTGTTAGAGTAGTTCTTTGAGAGATCTGGCATAACTGAAATCTTGAGGTAAACATTTTTTTTCTTTACAAAAGACAATTTTAAAGCATCATTTTTACCTTTTATCTTTATTTAAATAAAAAATTCTGAAACATTTTTCAGCAAATATGAATATTCAAGTCTTTATCTAAAATACTTCCAATAATGCCTACTTGAGCTGAAATTCAGATCTGAAATTTCAGTTTATATCAGAAGATATCTTTTAGATCTTTAGAAGGTCTAAAAATGCAGAAATAAAGCTTAAAAGATTACATTTGGTATTTCATGACAATATTTTTTCATTCTCACTCATTTCCATTTCAGTTTATATCAGAAGATATCTTTTAGATCTTTAGAAGGTCTAAAAATGCAGAAATAAAGCTTAAAAGATTACATTTGGTATTTCATGACAATATTTTTTCATTCTCACTCATTTCCATTGAAAATGTTTTTATAACCTTATAAACTGCCAATATTTTTGTCAACTCAGACAGGTATCTGAAAATTTAAAACCATATTTTTTTTCTGCTGCAACCCTCATCAGCATGTATATTCAAGTATTGAAATAATAACTGCTTATCAGTATAGAAATAAATTTTTTGCTGTATTGGTCAGTATATTGCATGAATATTATATGAACAAAAACATCTGCCTAAAAAAAGTATGTTCAGTATATCTCTGTTTTCAAAAGTATCATTGGAAATGATTGGAACTAGAATCAGATGTTTTGAAAGCTGTCTCAACATCCATCCCTGGAAACATTTACACTAGAGTCGGGAAAATACAAAGCACAGATTGAGTCAACAGCAAACATTCTGGATGAACAACATGTTTGTTTTTATTGTTTAACTGGTCTTCCAAAAAGGTTGTTCCGTGATATCTTCTTCTTCTACTAGTCTGAAAATATGGCAAGTATATATATTCTCAGTTCATTAGATCTAATTCCAAGAAAAACATTTTAGAAAGTTCAACAGAGGCCTTCTAAGAAAGGAACACATTTCAGTGTTTACTGTTTTTGCTTCTATACAGTGTGAAGATATGCTTCTAGATATGCTAATGCTACAGCAATAATAGTACTAATGTTTAACAGTCTGCTATACTTCTAAACAATATTTTCATATATTTGTGCTTGAATATCTTAATAAATTGTGCTTCATATCTTAGTCCTTGAATGCATGAGAATGATTTGGAGGAAATCTGAGTACCGGATATCACAAATTTTATTCAGTTCTTTTAAAAGAATCTCATTATCTTCATAACCAATAAGGTATAAAAGGAATTGATATGCTCAACATATTGTTGCCAAGATGAAAATTAGCATTTCAAATGGCTGAAGCTATTGTACTCTTAAGTATGCCTGTTTAACCCATCATTCAAGCAAAGGAAACAGAACAGATGAAGGGCTTCAACAATATTTGCATCGAAGTTGATTCCAAAATGGTGTCTGCTGTAACTAAGATCTGGATGTCCATTTAGCCAGTCTAGTAACCACGCTTTGGGAACCCACAATGCCATCATCATCTGGGGCTATGAGATAAGGATGTTGACTAATAAGAACATTTCTAGGACAAGCACAAATGAGATTACTTTAAGAAGACCATAGGTGTGCCAAAACCTAGCCTGAATTTTTTGTCCTCAGCTGTCACAGCTTGGAAAGATTGGAAGCATGCGCATCACATTGTTTTAAAAGGAGGTTGCAGAACAAGATTTTCAAGGACAAAGTGTCAGTGAAATGACACAAGGGTTGGACTTGCAAAGGGAGCCCAAAGAACTAAACCTATTAAAAAACTGGCACATTACAAATTTGCACTCTGTTCAGCAATTTGGCAGAATTCATTTATAACAGATTTCATGTTGGGGACTGAGTCCAAAAACAGCTCCTCCCCTAATTATAAACTGAATCCTCCCCACTCTCGTAGCTATTTTTAATGCAAAAACGAATGCAATAATATTGTGAAATAAAATTATAACTTTTAGTTTTCACTTGAAAGGAAATGCGAAGGAAAATGAAGGGCAGAGAGGCGTGTCTCCCCATCAGGATAAGTTACCAACTGGAAAATTTGGAGAGAAAAAGGAATGTGGGATTTGAGGTACCAAGCTGGTGGAATCTGAGTATGTCATAAAGGTTAAGTGCAGTCTCTGAAGGGGAGCCAGGCATCCCATGCAAGAGTACCCTGCTGGTGGATGGCCAGCTAGCATTGGCATTGGTGCTGTGGCAGATGCTCATTTAAACTTCTACCCTAAAACTTGCTGGAAGAAAAGTTACAGCAGTAGGTAAGGGAAGATGGAAAGAGTGAAATGAGAAAAAAATAGAATGGCTGCAGAATGAAATAAACTGGCTACTGTACAAATGCATTTGAATAGTCAATGTGTAGCTAATGGTTCTTGGTCCCAACTGTCCCCTTGGCTGCCATCATTTTTATTTTTGGGTCATTACAGCATAATGCATCTGACAGTTACCAACTTTCCCTGTAGTTTTTGTCATAGCAAATTGAATGTAGTTTTGCAACTATGGCCATAGTTAAATGAATTGTTATTCTATTACAATGGAAAGTGGAAAAAAGTTATCTGATAGGGTGCACACCCTATCATTTCATCCTGAAAATAGTTTACCTGGAAAAGGTCTATCCAAAGTAAAATATGAAACTGAATTTCTATGAAAAGTTCTTTATTGCCATGTCAAACCACGCCAAGCATATCAGTAAGCGAATTTGATTTTAGATACATGCATCATTACAGATTGATATGAGATGTGAAGCTAAGTGCACTGACTTTGGAGAGTTCCTTAATCAGAAAAATGTCAGCAGAAGCTTAGACTGAACTTCAAAAATGTGACCCAAATAAGCACCATAATTTTCAAGACATATTATGCAAAGTGGGAACTCTAATTTTTACAGCATTTTCCATTGAAATTTCCTGTCTGGATATTCCAGCGTAAAATTATAGTTTGACTTAATTTTAAGCCTCTTTTCCAAAAGTTCAAACAAGACTCCACTAATTGCAGTTTCAGAAAGAACTTATTTGTGCTTACTTCCAGTGTACAACACAGAAATATAAGATATTTTACTGATTTGGAAACTATTGTTACACACACCTATTTATGAACTTCTATAAATGTTTTGTTTGCTTGGACAGAGCAGTGATTTACAGAGTTCTATCTTCCAGTTCATATTCACGTCATACAGGCAGAAACATATGGGCTAAATTACAGATTTCAACCCCACTGGAAGTACAACTTTTCTATTTGTTCAAGATCATTTCAGTAATTCAGTTAACTATGAAGCATCACAAATATTTGTGCCAGGAAAACTGAGTGGTAATCAGATGGCTAGGAAAGAGATGTGGAAGAGCTGTAGGAGGATGAGGACAAAGAACTGCTGCCACCAGTAGTGATTGCTGCTGAGGAAAAGACACATGGAGGTTCATATTGGGCCTCTTGTCCAACATACATATAGAAGTGTGACTGAAAGCAGAAAAATTCTGATCATTCTTACTTCTTTTAGGAAGACTGCAATGATAAACAGATGAGTAGATCAAAATGAACTCTAGTCACATTAGTGCAGTATTAGGTGTCAAGTATTGTAATGTCATTGAATTATGAATATTGTTCACTATTGATCACTTTACTATGAAATTCCTAGCTACTTGACTGTGTAGCTGTGGAGTTTAGACAAGTCTTCACCATCCTGCCCACTGTTCCATGTAATTTGGATTAATTAATCTAATTGTAGGGTCAGTCATCTTAGTGAAATGCAAGTTTTGTGATGATAATTTCATAATGCAAATGAAAAAGCTGTTGATTTCTGAAGCAAAGAGCTAACAAGTACTACTAGTGATTCAGTCAGGTTTGTTGTAATCTTTACCTTGAAGATACACCAGAGTTCTCAAAGGTTAATGAACCACTTGTGGTAGATCTTTCCTTCACACTTTAACTGTTTTATTCTTGATAGAACCATTAACTTCTACACTAACCTTTCTACTTGTTACTATTACACACATTCTGCCCACTAAAGCTTTCTATTGATTTTTGCCAGTGAGCTTTTGTAAAATGTAGGTTTAAATACATAGCTTTTGTGGTTCTGTTAGTATCAGGTAGTATACAGACAGACAATGATTAATTTGTAGGTTTTAATTTATTTTAGACATATTTTACAGTCACTTTGGCAATTCTGTTGTCCATAGATTTTGTTTCTCAACTCTTTTGCTTTACTTAGCAATCTTTGTAATCCCTATCATTTCCAATTAAGAAAGGTTGAAAAAAAATTTCATGGCATGATGGGTAGTAACATCAAAATACAGTGGTATACTGAAAATTCTTCCAGTTGTCCCAAACTTAGGACCTGACCTGTGAAGAATGATGTTATTAGTTCTCAGGACCAACAGTTATTCTCATCTGGCATCTAGGCATGCATTATAAAATCCTCTGTTCTCCTTCTAATATTTTAATTTCCTACCTCTTCAATGTGTTTTATAGGGTTTTCATATCAAGATTCTAAAGTAAATCTTTCTTTTATTAGGACAGGTGGTGAATGGATACAAATCTTTTATACCAATCTTAATACTTAGGTGTTCTAATTTTTATCTCTTTTTCCTATTTTATTTTCAGGATTTTAAATATAATGTACACTGATGGTCATTATCCTCAGTTTCCTTCAGGCAGTGATTTATTTCTTTTTCATCTCTCTGTGAAATGCTGAATTACAACATCGATAAATATTTGATGGAAAAAAAAGCCATTGTTTTTACACAACATTTTGAGTCAAGTATGACTTCTCTGGTTTTGCTGTATTTCTGACTGGATTTTTCCAAACAGATTTTCATGTGTTAATCAGTGCCAATTCTTCACACAAGGAAACAGGAAAATTTCCACTGATAGAAAAGTATTACAGGGGATGAAAGATTTCTGGAAATATTTTTGAGTAATTTTTTTAACTTCACTGTAGGTAACTAGTGAAAGCAGACTGCAGGTATATAAGATTGTTGGAAGTCTTGTACACTGCAAAATTACCTATAGCTGTTCTCTATAGGGATATTACACCAAGGCAACTATTTCAATATCATTGTTTTTACAATGGATAACAACAACAGAGCTTGGAAAGTTTCTTGATTGATTAGGACAAAACACACATACCTAGTACAGGGACCTGATCATGTTACTACAATAAAGATACTTGGAAATTAATTTCCATTTTAAAAACTACCAATAAAAGAATTTGCATTATGTGTCAAATTACTATTAGTGTATGCAAGCCTGGCTCCATTGATTTGATTGCTCCATACATTTCAGAAATCACTGTGGCTTTGAACAAGGATTATTTTCAATAAGACATTATTCATGTCTGCTCAAGTATTAGGCTTTGAAAGATTTGTACTAATATTTTCTATTATGTTGGGCAACAGGGTGGCATTCTGCAAGTTTCACTTTGATATTGAGATTCAAATATTCACAAAAAAATATGAATGTCTCATGATTGCAGCTGTGCAAATAGCGAGAGATTACACCAACTTTGAAGTTGGATTCTATTCTAATTCTTTTCCTTATTCATTTCCCTGTGAATTGTAATGGCTGAAATTTGGGGAGCTTGCTTGAATTGATGGGCAATAATGGATATTCACATCTGAACAGTATACGTGCTGGAAGAACTATGTACTGTTGTAAATAGTCCCTACATAATTGTGTAAATGTAAAAATAGCTCTGCTCACAGAAATCTGAAGGCTCAGGACAGATACCTCCCACTAATTCAAATTTATTAATTTGAAATTGGCAAATGGGTAGCTTTATGTCAGTGCACTTCAGGCCGCTCAGTACAGTCATAGCTGCATTCAGCACAGAAACAATACCTATTCAGAAACCTAACTGAATTTTTCAGAAGTAGTATCACATGCATTATTCTGTGACATCAATGTAGCAAGAGAAAATTAAATGTAAACATTTGCTGTAAGCAGCAAAAAAAATTCTAACATTCAGCAGTTTACATCATGATCTCTCAGTAAGAAGAAAGTAAAAACATTTTTTTTTAAATTGTTTTTGTGAACATTGCTAGAATGGAAACTGCTAGGTAATTTATAAAAATAGGTTAATGTATCCTAATTCAATTACTTGAGCCCCACTTACCTTTTTCTAAAAGATGTGTCTGTATTTACTCGATTTAGTCTTCTGTAATGGTAATTTCATCAAATCAAGGATTAAATATATAGGAAGAAAATGAGCCATCAATTAGAACAAAAACTAAAGTAAGAAATACTACTTTCAATCTGTAATGAAACAAAGGCAAGAATTTATCAATCGAGTAAATGCTAGTAATTTTGAGTAGCAAATATATTGCTAAAGTCTATGCCATTTACAAGCAAGCTCTGAAAAAGAGAAATTAAATCCATTCAGTTAACCTACTGAAAACACAACTATTTCAATCTTCCCCAAATTAGTCTAGGTTAACTCAAAAAGAAGACAAAGTGTACTTAAAGCTTTATGAACGACAGTGTAACTTTTCAGCAAATTCAGACAGAATATGAAACTAAGCACAAAACCACAAGACCTTAATATGGTCTAATATTTCACAGTGAACATTTCATGAAGCTGTATAAATAAAACCACCATCATAGTGAAGACAGTGATTGATGATTCAGTGAAGCATGTTTCCAAGCACTAAGACAACTGCACCCTGCTAAAACTCAAACCAAAACCAATTTAGCACGAACTAATAAGTTAGGAAGTGATAGTTTACTTAAAAATAACCAACAACCTTCTCTTCTCTGTAAACAGGCAATATAAAATACAATGTCATAAGTAAAAGTCTGAAAGCACAGATTTCAACTACAGCTAAGGAATAGACAAGGCCAAAATATAAATCTAGGCTAAGCTATTTCCCCCTGCAGTAAGCTGCAGTTTTCTATGAAAAACAACTCTTTTAAATTTAGAAAACAAATAACTATAAATATATATGTACATATATATATTAATACCCACACACTTGTATTTTAATATGATGCCACTCGTTATTGATTGTGCAGGACATCTTTCAAGCATTTTTTTAATCTAATATGATTTGTGTATGTGATTGTACATTCCAAACTCTTTAGTCTTTATAATTCTTTTCCAAAAGAAAGGCTATGTTACATGCCATATAAGATGTAGTTTCTTGAACATGGATAGAAGAGTATTTCACTTTAAAACTGGGGTATGATGAATCAGAACTACAATTGTTCTAGAAACTATATGGAACTAAATAGATTACATCTTCTTCAGCTGAAATGTTTTCCCCTGAAATAAAGAGGGGAATTTTGGTTCTAGCTAGTTTCATCACTTGCTTTCAAATCACTTATTTTTTAATGTATATTTAACTACTGAAAAGACAGGATCTTTCCAAAGGAAGGGGTAACAGCATCGAAGTTCCTCTACCACCGATCATTTCCTTTAAAGAAATTGAACGTAGGTTGTGATGTCTTATGAAGAGTGGCTTTTTTAAAAAAGTGTTTCTTTGAGGACTATTTTGAATTACACTGAAGTGGTTCTAATACCTTCTTTATTGTTCTTATGCCCTCTAAAATTAACACAGCCCTGTGGTTCAAACATATAATGAAGTCTAAAACAAACAAACAAACAAAAAGTTTCTAAAAGACAATGTAAAACCAACCATATATTCATAACAGAAAATGAAAGAATTAAAAAATCTTCAGAGAACTGAGAGTTAGCATGGATATGTAAATTAATGTGAACAATGCACTAATGCAGATGCAGATTTTTATACAGAATAATTAAAATAACCAACTTCCACAATTTAGGTATGGTCTAATCTAGGACTTCAGTGTCACTTAACAGAATAAATATTTTATCATTATTGCATTTTAAGTTTTAATTCCTAACTCACATAACAAAAATTTGATTTCACACTTGTTAAACAATACTGTACATATTTTCCAGTGCATTCATCCACGTATGGAAGCCCAGACCACACAGTCCCAAATGCTTTGGTCAGAAGAAGATCTGCCAGTGCCACTCCAGCCTCCGCAATGCAACATGCATTTGTACACAGGCTTTGATGTAGTTCTATCATGTAAAAAATCTTGAACCATGAACTTCCAGAATGCATACAATCAACACTGCAGTAGCATGAACTGTAGCTAATGTAGGGAGTAGAAAAGTCCCACTGGGTTCAGATTAGAGAGATTCTACCCTGTAGTGGTTTGAATGAAATGACCATGAAGGTCACATGCCATACCTTGGCAGAGAGAACAATGATTCAATTAATCTAAAGACTAAGCAACTTTTCTATTTCATGTGGAAATTGATCCTTCAGATCATAAATGAGATAAAATTATTATGGAAATGGGTCTTTCTGAAACAAAACCATTCCTCATAAAAATATATTTTAAAAATAAGCAAAATAATTTCTGAATAAGAACTTTTTTTCCAGGAAGTGAATTATGTGCTTTACTCATTCAGTATTCAAAGAATTATATACATATGTGAACATGTTTAAAAGCAAACTATTTGAAAACTATGAAGATCATTCTATACGCCCAAATTATGCTTGTATATCTAATTCCCATTTAAAAACAAACAAAGCTTCTAAGATTAGAATATGTGCCTGGAAAAGAGGATATTGATTGGATGTTAGTACAAATGCAAGACAAATTCAGTTCTTAGACATATCACCTGACTTCTGGAGATACTCCGCAGATGTCAATGAAGTGGTATTGGTTTTGTAATATTTTTTATATATTTTATTTTAAGCAAAGCATACAGAAAGATCTTTTGCTCCCCTGTTATCAATCAATGACCATTGCTGTGTTAATGTATTACAATAAAATATCTCAATGATGCACCAAATGGGTTGACTGTAATATATCAGCAGAACAATGGCTTGCAAAAAAATAAAATGATCAAATGTAAGACAACTTTCTCCCATAATTTTTGAAATTTCAATCACTAAATTTGTAATTTTTTAGAAGAAGCAAGTCAACAGCGTTAACTAACATGCATGTTCAATCCTTAGTTTTATATTTTGTTGCCCTTTTTTTTATGCTTTAATAAACAATCTCTTAAAAAAGAAGTTCTGTCACTTATATTCTGTCACTTACGTGTTAACTTTATTATATATTTTATATGTGGCCCAAGAAAAATTTTCTTACTGAGTATGTCCCAGGCAAGAGAAAAGATTGGATACCCATTGACTAACTGGAGCTCTGACAAGGTTTTCAAAGTGTTAGCCTCCTTTTTATTCCATTATTAAAGCCAAAGATAAATTATACATTAGTAATTTAAGGATGCTTGTCTTCAGATCTGCATACTACAGCTAGGGTTTATCTCTCCTATTAAACGTCAACAAAAGATTAAATAGAAAATAAGGAGTGCCACAGAGAAATGGAGACCTGTAACACACACCCACAGTAAGAGAAGTTTTCAGCCCTTTGGAGGTCCTACACAGCACTCATACAAAACCAGATCAGGCTCACACAGCCTGATCCACAGCTGTTGTGGGAAGCAACCTTGCTACCCTTATCTTCCCCAGTCATATCTTCAGACCCTGCTTGCAAGACTTAATAGTGGTGTGGTTTTTTAGAAGGTCTTGAAGCTTCTACTGTTCATAACATACATTTTGGAGACAGAAGCAATTCTTATAAAAAAGATGCACTTTCTATTATTAAGATTCTACAATTTTCTAAGATTGTAGTACTGAGATGAATGCTTGGAAATTCAATCGAAAGAAGATACTGCATACTATTGAGAAAAAGTGAACTTGATATATGTGGATTTTGGCAGTCTCCACCGTCAGCTATATACTTTCTTATGGTTGTGAATAAACAGAAATTCTGTATATGCCAGAAAATTAATACCATGAGCTACTTCTCTTTTCTCTTGTATTTTTAAACACTTGATTATATGCCGAGCCCCTGTTTTGGGGCTTCTCTCAAGTTAATTCAGTCCCAGAAGAGTCCTATGTCAGCAGTGTAGTGTCACATCAATGGGAGCCAGGTCACTTCAGGTTCAAGTCATCCTCAATACATTTTCCTTTGGCTAAGAACTATTTCAGGTGTTTATTCACACTCATACTTGGAATTGATAATATTTACTGAGTGGATATGTGTACATTTCTATGTAGGCAGATTTCTGGGCACAGAACGCAAGAATCTGTGCTCCTGAATGTGTGATTTCTTCATTCTAAACAAATTTGTACTCTTTTTGTAAGCAAAATTTCTTACAATTAAAGTAAAATTGTTCCATTTTAAAAACCAGAGCTGAAAGCTTTGCTCTGCGTGCAGTTCCTCTGAAGCAAATATTTTTTTGTTCATACATTCCTCTCTTTAATTCACATAATACAGTTCTGTAATAGTGCTTAATTAAACATTGACAAATCTAAGTCAATAAACATCTTCATTGGGTTGGTGTAGCATCTACACTTAGAAGTGCTCTCTATTGAGAAGCTCTGGGATCTCAAAGATCTGATTATATATTTCAAGATATAATTCAATTTGTTTTGGCCGGGGAATACAATACAATAAAGTAATTTTTTCTGTTTTGATTTGTTTTTGTTTTTCCTCATTAAGAGAGGAGAATAAATTTAGAAAAATAACCTCAAGAAACATCAAAAAAATGGTCCTTCAGGTCAACGCAATGCTCACAAATAATTCATGTTTTTAGAATAAGATCTCCACATGACAGAAGCATGAGGTGATGGCTTCTCTGCAGATCCAGATTAGTGTCAATGAACTAACGAGACAGAAGACGTAGGCTTTGCTTTCTACAGTGACTCACCAGATGGAGCTATTCCAGACAGCTGATTTTACTTGGTAGTAAATTGCTTCTTGTCAGATATAGAGCTTTCTTTTAAGCATATAGAATCTATTTCCAATAAAGTTTGTTCTCCACATTCAAACCTGGCCCTGAAGCACATGAGCAAACAATAATCCCTAGTGCCAAAGTATTACAGACTTCATTTAATTACTCAAAACTTAACAGAGATATTTTGATTTTTTTCCTAATGGTTACATATATGACAATAGCAACAACAACAACAATAATAAAAACAACGTATGTGTACTAAATTATCATTTTCTTTAATACTTTACTTCTGCTTCTGCTCAAAATGAGGAATAGAAAACAAGCAATCAAAGTATGCTTATTTTGAAACGAAAATCTTATTACTCAACACAGGCAACCCAGAAAACATTAAGCAGTAGACGTCATATAAATAAGCACAGGTCTAGTATAAATAATAATAAGAAAAAAGAGAGAGGATTTAGATTAGATATAAGGAAAAAATCTTTTACAGTGAGGGTGGTGAGGCACTGGAACAAGTTGCCCAGTGATGTGGTTGATGCTGGATCAGGTGATGGGCAACAAGACCTAGCTGTGAAAGTCCCTGTTCAATGCAGGGGAGTTGGACAACATGGCCTTCAGAGGTCTCTTACAAACCCTGCAACATCAAAGAGGTGCAATAGCATTTGCAGTAAAATAATGCTGTGCCAAAAGCATTAGCACATTTTAGTGATATTTCTGCTCCATGCAGTGATTTGTTCATGTCGCAGCATGCCCTCCTGGAGAAGCTATGAGAACAGGCAGATCTAAATAATGTCTACCTCAGATCACGGAGCGTATTCTCCTGGAAGATACGTTAAGGCACATGCAAAACGTGATCTGAGATAGCCAGCATGCCTTCATCATTGTGTCTGACCAATCTGGTAGCCTTCTACAATGGAGTGACAGCATTGGTGGACATAGGAAGGGTAACTGATATTATCTACCTGTAATTGCGCAAGCTCATTGACATGGTCTCACACCAGAACATTCTCTCTAAATTGAAGAGAGATGGATTCAAAGTGTGGGCTGTTCAAGGGATGAAGAATGCACTGCATGGTTGCAGCCAGAGAGTTGTGGTCAATGGATTTATGTTCCAATGGAGGCCAGTCACAGATGATGTCTCTCAGTGGTCTGTCTTGGAACCTGTGCTTTTCAACATCTTTACAATGACATATACAGTGGGATCACGTGTACACTCAGCAAGTTTTCTGGTGACAACTAGCTGAGGGGTTCAGATGATATGACAGAAGGAAAGGATGCCATCCGGGGAATCTGGACAGGCTTAAAATTGCGGCCATCTGAACCTAATGAGATTCAAAAGATCAAGTGCAAGGTGTTGCAATTGGGTCAAGACAATCCCATATATGTCTACAGACTGGGAGAAGAACTCACTGAGTGCAGCCCTTTAGAGAGTGACTTGGGGAGGGTCTTGGGGAACAAAAAGTTGGACATGAAGTGTCCAGTGTGAGTTTGCAACCCAGAAGGCCAGTTGTACCCTAGGCTGCACCAAAAGAGGGTGTCTTAGTTTCAGGTGAGATTAAATTATTTTCTTCAGAGTGTCTGGTGTGATGCTATGTTTTTGGTTCTAGGAGAAAAACAATGTTGATATTTATAGTTGCCTGATAAACAGTGTTGAATAGAGACCGGTCCATTATCTGCAAAGGGCTAACAGGGAGCTGGAAGGGGACTTAAACTGCCAAAGGGATATTCCATATTCCATTCCATATAATATGACATCATCACCATATGTACATCACTTGTTACATACATTTATATGCATCAAAATATATAGTCATAACTATTTTCCTTTACCTTTTCTCTATCTTAATAGATAGTTTTCTCTCAATCGGTTTTTTCTATTCTCTGCCCCACCCCACTGGGAAGGGGCAGAGTGAGCAAAAGACTTTGTGGTACTCAGTCACTTTACTAGGTTAAACCACAACAGAGAAGTGGCTAGAAGAGTGAGGGAGTTGATTATTCCCTTCTACTCTGTCCTCCTGAGACTCCATCTAGACTGCTGCATACAGGTTTGGCTTCTCTAGCAGCAGAAAGACATGGAGATGTTGGAATGGCTCTGGGGAAGCCAGGAACAAAATCTCAGAGCTGGTGTATCTTTCTTATGAAGACTAGTTGAGGCAGCTTGGCTTGTTTAGCTTCAAGACCTCACTGCAGCCTTCCAGTTCTTGAGGGGAGATATAAGCATGACAGACAGACATTTTATGTGGGCAGATACTGATAGGACAAAAAAGAATAGGAAGAAATGTTTTACTCAGAGGGTGAGACACTGGCACAGTTGTCCAAAGAAGCAGTGGGTGCTGCATCCCTGGAGTGGGTGCAACCATCCCAGGTTGCATTGGGCACTGGGCAGCCTGATATGGTGGCTGGGAACCCTAGCCGTGGCAGGGAGTTGAAACTGGATGATCTTTAAGGTCCCTTCCAACCTAAGCCATTCTGTGATTCTATCTGTAGATTTCTAAATATTTTTTGCAGCACTACTTGATGGCTGGGCCAAATTTTACTGCAGTTAAGCAATTTATTTTTCATTTCTGACAGTTGCTCCAGAATGACTGAGAGGAGAAATCAGATTATTATTCTAGTCTTTGACAGAAAATGTTGTTAAAGTGATGTTGTCTTCTGAGTCTTTCATGAAATCTGTAAACACATTTAACATCTCTTTGAATGGAAAAGATGGCTTGTCAATCTATATTGACTCAGTGAAAAGAAAAGCCCAATATATTAAGCTTACATCCTCTAGGCACTTATTTTACCTAATGATTAACTTTGCAATATAATTTCACCCCTTCACAAATCAATGACATTAATCATAAGAATTCAAAATGAATATTTACACTGTATTTTGTCTCCTGGCTTAACTCTTTTGGACAATGCTTGGCTGAGCAGAATACTGTATTGGGAAAAACAGTAGCATAGGTTGCTACTAAATGCTGCTAAATGAAGACCACAAACTTAATAACACAGAAAGTTTTACTGAGTCTTCATTCAAGTTCTACAGGGACCCAAAGCCCATCCCATTGTATATACTAGGATAGTTTTTCTGAAGTACACTTATTAGTAGCAAGCACAACAGGATCATAAATCATCAACACATTATTTAAAACATACACAAGGACATTATTAGTCATCCTGAGCACTCCTTTATAGAATATGAATAAAATATACTGGAAGAAACCAATACAATCTCTGTTTGTGAGAAATTCAGATCTTGGGCATAATTTAATAGTGTTTATGTGTGACTGTGCTGTCTTCCTCTCAAGAGTTCAGTCTGTGAGTGAAACAAGAAGCTGGTCACTCTGAATCTGTATTACATAGTGGTTTTGACTTCCAGCCCTGTGCTAAAGATTGAAAGCACAATGGCTACAACACTTACACCTTCTCAGATTATTTCCGTAAAGCTTGTATAGCATACTGTGACTGTTAGAACATTTAGAACATAAAAAAGTTCAAATGACAGAAGAAACAAAATCCTGCCATATATGAATTTTCTCATCAGCAATAAAGTGTAAAGCCAAAGTGAACAAAATCCAATAGGTCAAAAAGTGATACAAAACTCAGTAAGAGATGCAATGCCTTATTACTGATTAACTCTGTAAATAGGTTTTGATGCTAAAAAAAGAGGGAGAAAAAACAAAACAAAACAAAACAAGCTGAGAAATATTATTACATTAGAATGTAACTTTGTTGAAACTGAAACACAACTGAAACATGAAAAGGTTTAACAAATTTCTAACAAAATTTGGGATGGATTGCAAAATAATAACAGCTAATCACATTTTGAAATCTTTCTATTAATTGGTTTTCTGACCAGACACTGTTCGGTTTACTGCCAGAAATCCAGTCTGAATCCTGGAATCCAAACCAACTCTTAAAGACAAGTTTTATTTCTCCATATCAGTCACACTAAATAGAAGAATTCAGGGAATAGAGAATACTGTCTTCTACAGACCCTGAACATAAGAGAAAATATTAGAATTGTAAGTCCTCGCAGAAACAGAATTGCAATTGTCTACTCAGAGAAATGAGTAGGTTATAGTAGTTAGTCTGTGGCAGGAAAAGTAGCTTGTACACTGCCAACAATTCATTAAAAAAATTATGATGTTTGAAAAGATAGAGGAGGGCTACTTTCATTAAGTCAATTAGGGCTAACAGAATTGTTTTGTGTTCAGTAAAAATTAAGTGAGTCTGCGCTATTTGACATCTTCTAAGTAGTCTCCCACAGAACATACTAATGCTTCACTCAGCTCTCATGCTGCTGTACTCAAATTCTGTGTTATATAGAAATCCAAATGTCTTCTTAATGATTAGAGTGTTTTAAGTGAAGAACGCAATTTAAAAAAAAAAAGAAAAGAAACAATTTTATTAGCAAATGAAAACAAAATAAGGTAAAACAAAACAGTAGTTTAAAAAATGAAAAGGAAAAAAAAAGGAAAAACCTGCTCAGTGGTGCAGAACCAGCTCAATATCCATCAGAGGGAAGGAGAAGAGAGTACCTGGATGCAGTAGTTCAGCTCACAAACTGACTGGACTTCTTCAAGACAATAAGATAAATTTTCAAAGGAGCTTCTAGTCATGTTGTCCTCATGTAAAGAACTTCATGTAGCTGACATTCTCTTATTTCAGCAAGTAATAGGAACCTATATCTTTCAACTAGATAAATGAGTTAAGGCATATGTTTTTAATTCTTAGTGTTGAGATACTTCAATCAGTAAAAACTCCAGTTTTGATCTACAGTCAGCCAACTTATACAAGCAGAGTATGTACTGTGCACAAAATTAGCCGTGATTAAGCAAGTCTGTTTGAGGGTTAGTCTTGCTGTTTAACTTAGCAAAATTTTAAGACTGCACTTTAATTATACATTTAGTATTCCATAACAGTCTATTCTCAAGGCTGAATGACAACTTTCCAGATATTTTTGAACAAGGTATACATATATTTTTATTTGTTTGATTCTATGTCATTAAATATAAATTTAAATTTTCCCAATTGATATGGAAGTGACTAGGAAGCATGCTAGTACTCAGTCCCGATTCATTCCCATCTCAGTGAGCAGTAAACAGCCTCTATTTTCTAATTCTTTAATAAGAAGTATATGCTCCTCATAACTCAGTGTCTATAGAGCATTTTGAGTGGGGAAAAAAAAAAAAAATTAGCTAGATTTCAGTCTTAGCTCATTTCTAGAGCTCCTGGACTTTTCATGATTCATACTTCAAGCACACAGAAATAATTTGCTGCGTAATAATAAAACTACAACTTGGAGCAACATACTAAATGTGTCGAAGTGAGTTAGAAGATCAAACCTTCTTTCAAAAGCTCCTCAAGAGCTGTTTGAAAGTACAGATTCCATTAACTTGGCACTCTCTTCAGTCACTCTGGAACTTTTGAATTGTCAAATCTTTGGATTTTGCAGCTTTTTAGATTTAAAGACCTTAAGCCAGAGGTCTAGTTTAATTATATGACTGCAGAAGACCTATTGAGAGGTAAAGTGATTATCAGTTTCGATAACCTTCATCTTTAGGCAAGGCAGTTGTGTACTTCCCTTACTGTGAGGAATATATTGATCTAGAAGGCTTAGTGTGGGAAATAAATTTCAGATGTTAGATCATCTTGATAGACAGCAAGAATGTGGTGTAATAAAACAGCGTGGTTAAAATATAAAGCAATACCAATACAACATAGAAATAAAGTGCATATTCTTAACAATAGAGCGAATAGTTAGTAGGAGAGTAGGTTTGTAGTATATTCATCTGTGACATGAAAGTCTCTAAATCAGACTTTGGGTCTCTAGCCCAAAATGACTTTACCATGATGGCAGAAGATCAAGTGAGGCTTTGAGAACTGTGGGTGATAATCAAATCTCATTTCTCAAAATGTCTGTGAAATGTAACGTGCACACATATGAAATAATTAACTATTTTTTCATATACTAGCCTCCTGACCTGCAGCAATAACAATGAAAGATGTTGGGAAAGTTGAAAGATTATACTACTATGTATAATCTTGTATATCTGTGTATAATCATGTAAATACTGCCTCCTATTTACTTCCATGCAGACTTCAACAGATGCAAAGAGCACAATAACACTATTTAACAGAGAGAATTATCATCTATAAAACGCTATTTTTCAGCATAGTCACCACCATTAGCCATTTCACACGGATGAGCTAGTCAATATGCTTTTCATTTTGTGGTGTGTCAGCTGTGCACGGCTTTCTGGAACTTGTCTTGCCTTTCATTTCAATGTCTCCAGTGTTGAAACACCTCCACCTATTGCCTCACTGTGCGCTCATCCACTGTTTTGTTTCCATAAGCGTTCAGCAAGCATCCATGTACACCAAAGGGTGCATTTTTTCCACATGGAGGAATTCAATGACACACCTTTGCTTCATTTGCACTTCCATGTCAGTCACCATTTAGTCAAACTGCCCTTCTGCTGCTTGTCACACAACAACAAAATGTAACAGAATACTGGTGGAAAGGTTCAATTTCTACTGCTGTAGCACCAACATCCATCTCTGAAGTCACAGACCATATTACTTTTGGAACAGCCCTTGTACATTCAAGAAAATGGTCCCACACCTTGCAGATTTTAACTGAGTGTAACATTCCTAAATCAATTTTCTTCAGTTTCCTCATATGTAGAAGTCTGAATACCTTAGAAAAGATATTTGAAGAAAATGCTCTCAATAATGAAAGTTGCATATTTAAATTCAACATGTAGCTCATGAAAGACATATTCAGAAAATGAGGCCAATATGGCCAAAAAATCACAAGACTTTATGAGAGTGTGTAAACAGTAACAGAAGCAGGTTTTCTAGTTTTAGTTATACTGGATGCTGAGGCTGATATATATAGGAAAATTATATTGTAAATATGACTTGAGATTAGTGAAATTTAATTTATATTTGCAAAAACAGTAGCAAAGAATTCTCAATTTATTTTGTGTAAGGTTTCGTCTTTCTCCCAAAAGTTGTAATAACAAAAAAGGCCAGTTGCACATTTACATACACTTCCTGTACAGTCTCCCTAAGACATTTTGTATTAAATCTGGAGCATTTCATTCTGCATCTTTGATACACCAGATAAAATGAATATTTCTAATACCATTAGTATAATCAACCTATATATCTCCTTTATTTTTCAGGTTTTCAATCATCATATAAAAGTGTAATTACAAATTCTTGATTAAGAATAATTTTATCTTGAGAGGACAGTACTCATATATTCCAGGTAGGGCATCACAAAAGATGGCTGTTGGACATATCTGACTAACTGCTTTGTTCCTAAACTCACAAGTGTGCATGTATTTATTTACCAGGCAGCCATTTCCAAGATTGATCATAGTAACCTATAACACACAACATTATAGACCAGGTTAGGACAGGAACTGAAAAATAGCTTTTTCAATTAATGCCAGACAGGGCATTTCATTAGCTAGAATGCAATTACTTGAGCTGGAATTTGTCCAGGTGCTGGAGTTCAGCCAGGACACTAGTTTAACATTAAATTGCTAAATAAGTAAATAAATAAATTAACTAAATAGAATCCAAATCAAAAAAGAGTTTCTTACTTCTTGGCCATTTTACCCTTTTACAATGTCAGTGTAAAACCTCTATGATTTCCAACCTGGGTTTCACTGGGATCCAAAGACAGAGAAAAGGAAACATATTATAGAAGTTCTCTGGGGTGCATTTTTCATGATAATATCCTAGTTAAACATATGATGCTCATGAGTTTTATTACAAATTTGGAAAAGTTATCTAGCTTTGACATAGTTTCAGATGACTTTGTAAATGATTAAATTAATTCCAGAATAAAATTAAGGAGATGAGTATTTACACATACTAAAAAATCTCTCCAAAAACTAATGCAAATGGACACCAATGGCTGCTAAACACCACTAGTTCTGAGAAATATATATCAGAACTGTAAAATATGCACAAATTTGAATGATCTACTTGTACATCATACGAAAATGATATTGCCAACACAAGTCCTGAATGTCATCATCATCACTTCTAGGATTTCCCATGGATTTTCCTAGTCCTCCTTAGGAAGACTCCCATTAAAATCCTAGTGAATATCTGCACTCCAAAGTACACTAAAAAATAAATCTAGTTAATCTGAGAGCAGCAGAGCTAATGAAGACGGTTTCCCAAATCCCCACTCAATATATCCAAGTCTACCTCTATGCTATTTGCAACCTCCCTCCACTCTTGTGTTCTTGTTCAAAATGAGGACAGAGTGCAGCCACCTCCCTCTTGTATTTCCTAATTACTGAATAGGGAAGAGGCATCATAAGAGCTATATTTATGCTGCTTGGCCAGCCAGCACATGCCTGCTCCCAGAAACTAAATAACTTGAGCTCACAACACAGTCTTCCTTGCAGCAGAAATCCTAATTTGCATGACCTTCTCCTATTGCCAGTAGCCAGTTTCCACAAAATTGGTAGAACTCCCACAGTAAACTTTGGTCTAAATTAATTAAAAGATTCCAAAGATATTTGAAGCAGGCTGCCAGACAAACAGCATGACAGCATAACCCGTGTTTCCTTAAGAAAGCAAGCTAAAAAAGGAAATAAGTAGTAATTATTTTTTGCAGTTACTAGAGGCCCAAGTTCTTGACTAAGACCTATAAACATTACCATGATAGATATAATAAACAGAGAATTTGCCTAACAGAAAGAAGAACAGTAGATGAAATAACACAGCTTGCATAAATTAACAGCAGAGCTCTTGCTATCCACAATGGAAGTTGCCTTATGTATGCCTTATATACAGACCTGCAGACAAATTTTTACTAGAGCTGAGATTTGCTGCAGATGCAAAGGTGAGACAGATATTTTCAGAAATGCCAAAACGTCAACATCTCTATTCAGATATTACCAGAAAAACTCAGAGTTTAAAACAAAATATTAAAAAAAGAGTAGTCTCCTATTGTTCATTGCAGCTGTGAGCAAGGGATGTCCACAGCAGGAGCTCACGTCCTTTTGCCTTGCCAAGGGTGCCAATAGGCTCTGATTGCCTTTCCTAAGCCTGACTATCTGAAAGACTAATAATAACTCTGATAGTAACTCTAGTAATAAGCCCAACAGTGATGAATAATTAATTCAATGAAGAGTCATCATACCAGTGCAAGAAAGTCAGCTTTTATGATTATTTGCCTCTTTGTTAGAAGACACTTAAACATTGTTAGAAATTAGAGAGATTTGATAGACTGTGCAGAAATGGCCCACATTCTAAAGAAGAAAGGCCTTGAACACCAGTGATTGGTAGAGAAGAACCCTTAAAGATGATGACTACATGACAACGATGGCTAGAAAAGTAAAGTTCAAGTTCAGTGAAGCAACATTTTTGCTTGTCATTTCTCAGAAAATGCTGACAAAATTGCACCATCATTCTGAAAGGAAAACTGAAAGGAGTTTTCCAGCTTCTGATAAAACAGGGTTTTCTTCAAATATCTACATGTCCTCTTAGTGGAAATAAAAATTCAAACTTTCAGAAAATACATCTGAAAAGCAACCTGTAGAAATAATTACAGCTGTTTTTTCAATTATCCAGGTGTTCCACAGTGCATTCTGTGAGCCGATATTGCCAGATCCGTCTAGGAGGTCTTTGTTTTACTGCATACTTAAAATTACACAGGTCAGTAATGCTCTCAGGAAAGGAATTGTAAAACATTTCCATCAAGTGCTGCTTAGTATACATTAATGCACTAAGTGGTTATGCTTCACCACCTTATTTATGGTTCTGTATTTATTTTTCTTTTAATTTGGAAAAAGAATAGATTTTTCAGTCTGTCACACCATCTTGCTGTAGAAATAGTTAACCTATCATACAGAGTTACTCATTGACTTCAAAATAGATTTTGAAGGCATAGAGGACCTTTATAATATTTGCTGGACATCTCTGAAATCTAATTGCACCAGAGATAAGAGTGAGCATAATCTTCTGGTAAATAAACCTGGGACACACCAAAAGCATGCTACACAATTGTAGAGGATTAATTTTACAGGCTCAAGATGTAGTATGTATAACCAGATGTAGATCTACAAAACTGTTTTTTGTCCCATTGATCTTGGCTTAAAATATGTATCACATCATAAAATGTAGGCAGAAATCAAGCTAAATTCTGACAAAGATAACAGACTCTTTGCTAGGGATCTACTGTAGAATGAATTATTTCTTTGAGTATGTAAGTGTTTTCCAAAAGCACTGGGCATTCTGCCATTAGTTAGATATACATGCAGCTATAAAGAATGCAGACAGTCCTTTCTCTCCTCCTCTCCAAAAGGATCCAGAATTCTTTGGTAAATCACTACATCTCTACCTCCTCTGCTCCTTGCTGCCTTCATTTTACTTTCCCTCTCAAAGAAGTGCATTTTAAAGCTCTAGGATCCACACAACAAATATGCAGACTACCAGAGCACTCCTCTATGAGATGAACTGAAATACTCTCGGGTGGTATATATGTATAAGATATAACGCTAAAAGCTGGTTGCCACATTCATCTTGCCCCAGTCAGTTTGGATTTAGAATACTTAATTTTTTAAAGGCTAGCATCTATCTATGAAATTGTCTGTAGAAGTTTAATGTAACTGATTCAGATTATAGAGCAGTTTGGCTCTTTGGTCAAACGTGGGCAAGTCTTAGAAAAGCAGAGATCTCAGTAAGACTAAATCAGGTCATTTCTGTCACATCACTTTTGTGATACCCAAGCCAGCTGCAAAGGAGTTGAAGGTCCCCTTCCGCCCCACAGTGCTTTCCAAATAAGCAGCAGGCCCCTTCCCAAGGCATAGAAATGAGCTCACAAAACCTCTCCTTGGACATGCAGTGCTGGGAGAAGAACTTGTTTGCAACTAGCGTAGGCCTCTCTACCTGCAAGGAGGCCTAAAGTGTGAGCTTATTCCTGGTTTCAAAAAACACACTATCCCAGAGTGCCTCTAGACAATATGTCACACTGCTGTGAGCAGAAAATGAGGGGAGTTCGTATCTTCTCAACAAGCCTATCTGAAAAAGGCTTACTCTGTCAGTTACTGTTACTTACAGTTCCTGTTTAATTATCTAAATACAGTGGCTGCTCTAAATATAGGCTGAAATTATTAGCTTCTTAACCCTTGTGACAATAATGACTGGTGATAGCATTATTTCTTTCTGCTCATCTACCACATCTTCACTGCATATAAATGGATCCACAATTATACAAATTGACCATTAGTCATATTAAGAAGATATCATAGAATTATAGGATGGTTTGGGTTGGAAGGGGCCCTTAAGATCATTTAGTTCCAACCCCCCTGCTATAGGCAGGGACATCTTCTGCTAGACCCGGTTGCTCAAAGTCCCTGCCATCCAGCCTGGTCTTGAGTGTTTCCAGGGAGGGGGCATTCACAGTGTCACTGGGCAACCTGTTGTAGTGTCTCACCACCCTCACAGTAAAGAATTTCTTCCTGATCTCTGATTGAGATCAACAACCAGAGTCACAAATGCCAGTCTTATTTTATATTCAGGTATAAAAGCTATAACAAAGTCAAATGCCTGGGACAATTGCAGCAAACAGAACCTTAGAGATGACTTGGCAAAACAATCTCTATTAGTTTAATCAAAAAGAGAAGATTAAACAGTCCTCTGACAGGACAGATCGTTAAAGCCAAACAGTGATCTCTCAAGCAAAGGATAGTTGTAAAGTTGAAGGCTGTAAAGATGAAGTCTTGCTAACCTCCTTAATGATAACCTTATCCAATAATGGATTTGATTTCTTCTTCACAACTTTTGACAATCAAGAGAGAATTAGGTTTAAAACAGAGGTTGTAGGTCATCGCTTTCTAACACCACTAGAGCCTTAACAAGCCACATAGGCTAGAAGTAGTATGGTACCATTAAATGTTTTATAATGAAAATCTATTTTATTGAAGGCTAAAATAAATGGAGGGTTTCATCGTATGATTTAAGGAGAATACAGTGGTTCAAATGAAAGAGGAAAGAAAAAGAACAGGGAGAGAACCTGGAACACATAAGCAGCACAAGAGAGTCAGTTACTTGATCTCTTAAAAGAAACTCGGGAAAGTCACAAAGAAGAAACTGAGGAGAGACAAGGACACTGAATACTTCCTCTCATCTGGATAAAAAGGAAAAAAGAATAGGGCAAGCTTTGGTTTGAATTACATACTCATATTCTACAAGACATATTCAAAAAATAATGCCTTTGTATATTTTTATGAATATTTCGAAGCATGAGGTGAAGATCAGTCACATCACCATAGCAATGATAAACTATTCCTTTCTTCTCCATGGAGGCAACAATCCCACTTTTCATAGCGCTGTGTAAAAACAAAGGCCACACTGCATTCAATATTTAAATGGAATCTCCTTTTCATGTGGATTTTGATGTTAGATTAAATAATCATTTTGAAGCATCATCACCTCTGGTTAGGACATGTTTTCACTGTCTGGTACACAACACATGGAATTTAAAAAATAAAGGCTTTATAGAACATTATTCCATATTTCCAGTTGAATTTGTGGTTTGGGCCAGCAAGATGTCTAGACCAATATCTTCAGCGAATCAGCAAATCACTTGCATGCCAAATAATAAGAAAAATAATTTCACATAAAACATAACATCTCCAGAAAGGTCAGTAACCCTTCGTATCAGGTCAGGTTGTGGAGGGAGGGAACATGCATAAGTGTGGGTCAGTAGGAGCCTTTTTCCACACAGAGCTGGGGCTCACAACAGAGCTCTCTCCCAACCCACATCAAAGATGTCATCAGTCTCTGAACTAGCAGCTGTCAAGTACTGTCTGGCCTCCACGCTTCTGCTTTTCTTCCCTGTAGCGGTTTCTAAGGGGCATGGCTGTGTGAGAGGTAACATCCTTTAGATGAACTAGAAACATATGGCACTGACCACATGTGGTCATTAAAAAGTCCCACGCCAATTTTTGCAAGGCTAACAATATTAGCCCCGGTATCCTGGCCAAATTCCAATATAGGTAATTATATTCTGGGTAATGACATACCGGCTAGTTTTATAAGGTTTAATATACATTGAGGAAAGTGGCTTGCACCTAAGGGCTCTGAGTTAAACTCATTGCACAGTCAGCTGGGATAAAATTAGAGAAGAAACTACCCAAGCATGTCAAATGTTTAAGCTTTAAAACCCTGGGAAGAATGAAACAAAAGAGGAAGGGATCCAGGGGTGCTTTAGCATAATCAAGCTGGCTCATGCCACTGAAGACACAGCTGGGATCCAGAGCTGGCTGCTGTGATGAAACTTGTAACAGTATCCCCACCCCACCTCCAGCAGTGGGTGTGCATACATGCTAAATTACCAGGTTGAGGAAGAAGATGCAGCAGCATGATGCAAAATATTGTTTGGCGGGTCATTCTGTTTGCTTTTTTTTCACCCCATCCAATAGTATCTAACCAAAATAGGCTCCTACACAAACAAGACTCTTCAGATATTCTACTCCTGTTGCGCAGCATCTCTGTGACCCCAACTCAGAATGCCAGAAGGCATTCTTATTTGTCTCATCTTACCTCAGCTGTAGAAATTCTGCCAATGCCAGCATAGGATCCAGCTCTAACCATACCCCAGCAGCATATCTGCCTGGTAATTCTGATGCCCAGGCCCAGAATAATCTAGGTGACAGCAGATGTCCCTTCAGCACAATATTAAAATTTAAATGCGGCATTCAGAGTACGACCATGACACCTCAGCTGTGACAGGAGGCATTCCGTTGCAAAAAGATTCTTGCTTCCTTCTACGTGTTGACAGGAAAGATACATTTGGATGACACAGACCCTTGCTATAAAGTACAGGTAGACCTCGGCTCTCAAGGATGAAAATACAGCTGGTAACAAAGCAATTTGGCCATTTTGATCCCTTCTGCAGATGGTGCATGTCCTTTTATGTATTGGGCTTCAAAAAAGCCACCCACAATATTTTACACAGTGCAGAACTGAAGAACAACTGGTTCAAATACAAAATGCCGGAAGGATAAAAAGCCACAAAACCCTCTTCAGATTTGAAGCCCCATCTTTAGCCTATGCAATATTTAAAGTGATGACACTGCAGTACAAGGAATCATCTACAAACTGATCTTCAAATTAAGTTGTGATCTTATGTTACCCCAATTTATGAGCAAATGTGGGCTTATTTTGGTGGTAGCATGTAAATTCCAAATTTCAACGTATGTATTTCATGTGTTGCTGTGTATTTCCTACACGACCAAGCACGCCAACTTAAAACAAGGTACTTGATGCCTTTCCTGGATTTCAAACTGATGAAGATGGGAGACACACGTCCTCCCCCTGCTCTTCACTTACAGAGCACTGTTTCATCTTCTCGATTCCTTTCTCCATTAGAACACATTCAAACATAATTAGTGTAACATTAAAAATGGAGGAAATTTTGTAATTGCCAGTTGTTCTGTAGCCATGGTTACACCAGAGATTTATACCCAATGACTCTGGCCTGAGCACGCACAAGCAGTTAGTAGGAACAGCAGTAGGATAATGTTTGTGTGCATGTGCAGGTGTGCTGACGTGCGTATTTGCCAAAAAAAAAAAAATAAAGAGGGGGAAGGATGGGAGGAGGGGGAGAGAGGGGAGAGAGGCCGAGGGAGAGAAAGGAAAGAGGGAGGGGAGGAGAGAGACAGAGAATATTCTGTGACATTTAAGGTGCTAATATCTGGAAGTCAACCTTTAATTTGACAGCTTTTAGTGCTAGTTAATTTCACTCATCCAGACGAGGTGTAGGAAATTTGCAGCACCTTTAAATTATCACGTTTTTCCACACTGCCTGAGGCCTATGTGGAATACCTGAGCCATACTTTCTGCCCCCCTCCCCAGCTCCCCCTCCACTCCCCCTTTTTTCAGGTCAGTTGAAGTAAAACTTTCATTCCCTTTCTCAGACAATTAATCTTTAGCTAATTGAAGCAGGAATGCTGCAGGATGGGTTTCACTGGGGCCTGTAAATCTCATTTAGCAAAGTGAATTCCAGGCACATGCTGCACCTAATGATGTGACAGGTGGGCCGCACTGCAAGACAGCAGCCGCAGAAAAGTTGATTCTCATTAGACCCTCGGAGTCCTGCAGTCAGTTTTCTGATGGCTGAAGAACACTAATCGCATCTGTTTGCTGCTGGGTGGGGTGGGCAGGAGGGGGGCACGAAGCAGGGAAGAGGCAATGGAGAGAGAGTGGGGGGGTGGGGGGGGCTTCCTTTCTTTCATGAGTTAATATCCTTGACTCCTGCCCAAAAAAACAGCAGGCCTGCCTCCCACCATGCGATCAGCCTCCATTCTGCTGACTCCTACAGGGTGCACCCTTTTTCTAATTAACCGGAATGGCTATGGAAAGCAAAGGAGGCCTTGTGTTGGGTGAACCAATTATTTTGAAGGGTATTAAGTCATCAGATTTACTTTTATCTTGATTGCATTGTGGAAATCGTGCATAATTAATGGTGGGAGCTTATTAGGAAAATGATTAGGCAAATTACACAGGTGTCGGATGCATTTTTTATGATAAATTTGCTAGAACAATCCTGCAATTCCATCTGTTCAGCTCATATCAGAATGTCACTCTGGAAGAAATTAATGGTGCAGAGTTGCACAAAGTTACTGGAGGCCTTGGATGCAGATTTATGTTTAAAAAAAGATACGGTTAAAATTACCCAGCAATTTCCTAATAAATACTTGATGTTACAGTTCAATAAATTACTTATTTAATCTTAAAAGAAAATGATAGTTAGCTGGAAACTAAAAAGTAGAGAAAGCATAAACCTCATTTTGTCAGTTTGATGTGTATGTAAATAAAAAATAATCATAAGACATAATAATTCTTTGCAATGGGATGCTGACTAGAGACAAGCTGTCAGTATCCAAGTTGTTCTGCTAGGTATTTTTTCCATAGATACTACAGCTTGTCTTACAAATCCTGTTCTCTCAGTAAGGTCACAGAACTGATTTCCTTTTCTGTTATTTCTACAGTGTTTAACAACAGATTCTGGAAGTTGCATACTAGGTAAGGAAGACACCAAATACTGTGCTCATGTCTACACTACTTTGACCTTGCTTTAGTTAGCATCATAAAAAGACAAAAAGTATGAAATCAACACCTGTGAATGCATTCTTCTTGTGAGTAAGCCAGTAAATTAGTGCATGTTTGTGTGAAAGTGCCTATGTGCAACTGTAGAATTGGTGAAAGACTGAAATCAGTGCAAGTACCACTGATGTTCTACTCCTAAAAAGGGCTGAGAAACTGCACTCATGGATTTGTTACTAAGCAGTGAACAAAAAGTTAATATGCCATAGAAAAACCACGACACTGTAGTAGCTGTACAGCACGATTTCTCACAAAAATCTACACACAGTGGTGCAGAATTTCAGGAAACTGGATGAATAGGGTTTTGTGACAAAAAAAAAAAACCCAAACATTTTAATCAAGACTGGGCAGTTTAACACAGTCTGGCTACCAGAGTCTAATGATTTTCAGAAAGCGTTTTTATAACCTCATTGACTGTAATCACTGATTTGACTTTTCTTTTAATGCTACCTCTAATAGAGACTGGATAGACAAACATTTAACATAGCTGCTGTGTTTTCCAAGGGCAGTTTGGAGGGAGGCAAAGCTCCGGTTTTTAAGTGGCTTGGGATCTGCATCATCTTAAATAAGTCCTTTCAGTCATGATCCAGGCCTCTAGTTAAAGTCCATAAGACCAACGGCCTATACGTAGCATGGAATATGATGGTCAGTCCTAAGACAAGAATAGGGCTGCTCTCAGAAGTGCTCCCCTAGGGTGGCTCAGACAGCACATCCTCTGAAATGGTATCTCAACACTGCAAATGCAATATACATTCAGCCAATGGACTAGCTACATACTTAAAGTTTAATGTAATTTCCATCACTAAAGGTAAAGGAATCCTGGTTGTAAGGATCCCAAGCACAGTTGGCAAAATCCACGTGAGAAGCTGAGTTAAAATCTGTTTATGTCATATTTGCACATCTATTGGAATGGCTTTAAAGCAAGCTTGGATGTCTTGACACCTTTAAAAATGCAACACAGACTTATCTCAATTTATATCTTCCTGCCTGCGGTGCCACAAGGACTACCAACTTGCCCAAGATCCACAGCACTGTGGCTCTACTATTTTATTCTTCTTTCCTACTCTTCATTGTCCCAAAAGCTTACTCATCACCAGAGGGTCCTTGAAAGAAAGACTGATTGGTGATGTGGCATAGTCAATTTGGGGATTTCTGTTGTTTTTAGGTTAACTCATTGTAATGTTATCAGAATGGAAGTGAGTATCTCACTTTCTGGCACTCTGAAAAAGCAGCTTGAAATGAGCATATATTAAAAAAAAAAAACAAAAAAAAACAACAAAAACAAACAAACAAACAAACAAACAAACAAACGTGGAAACTTACTATTAAAGAGCAACCAATGAGAAAAGTATATTATTTCCCCCCTAATATCTAAGTATTTTTAAATACCGAAGATCCCAATCTCTGTGACCTTTCATCTGCTAAATCCTTCCTTGCAAAGTAAGGTGATGGATGCCACTCACTGTGTTCTACACTTGTGGTGAAGAGAAAGGCAGTGAATTCCAAACAGTCTCTGCCTGCAAGGAAAGTTCAGCTATCTGAAAACTCAGTTTATCCTCCTAATCGTTTGCTTGGCACCTTCTTTGAAACCTACCCTCGTATATCTCTTTGTAGCAAGTGTTTTCAGAAAAATTACAGGGGCACACAGGCAAACATGGAAAACAAGTATATTGTTACTGCCTGTTAAGACTGCTGATAAATATTGGTTTTAATCCATGAGGCCTACAAGAACAGCATGGATGAATGGTATTAAGTAGGACAAGTAACCAAAAGCAAACTGAAATGTTTGAGATTATTTTAGATGGATATAGTTAGGGTACATATCCATCCTACATTTTAAGGAATGTCCCTTATCTGGTAGCTAATGTGTCATGACCCATATCCAATAAGGAATTAGTAAGCATTTGATCAGATAAAAACTATGTTTCAAGTAATCATTATTGAAAATATATTAAAAAAAATGATACTAATATATGATTTTGTTCCATGAGTAAAACATTTTAGATAATATCCCTCAAAAAATCTATACTGAAATTTTTATAGGTGATCATGGAAGGGTCTGGGGAATTTCACTGAAGAGGACTGAGACCTGTTTGGATGAAATTAAATGTACTGATATAAAAACCAGCAAGGCCAAGCATCATGGTTTCAGAAGGATAGTCCTACCCGTAAATTTAACGTGCAATTTCATGAGGTTCTCTCCCTATCCTATATAAGAGACTAGTACTATTTATTCATAGAAGAGCTTAGTTTCTCAGTGTTACTGGTAAGGCCAATATTGTATAGCAGAAATCAAGCAGCTTAAAAGTTCATGTAGTTAATCTGAGAACACAGACAATTGCACTCCAGCCAACCACCCATCTGTACAACACTCTGAAGTATACCTCACTTAGTTATCCTTTAGATGCCAAGATACCTTCATGTGCTTTTACACAGAGAGGTTCAGGCAGATTGAAGGTCTTTGCCTCACCATCCATGTTTGTCAGTCCTGATGAGCTCTCAGAAACTATAGCAGGGAAACCATGTTAGATATGTACTGGGGAAGCATTAATGCACCTAGAGTCCACACATTTTCCACAGGCATGCTCCAGGAGACATCACAGTAAGTAGAAGACCCTGCCAAGGTCAAGATTTTCTTATGAGTGGCTCTGTACTAAAAGGCAAGTACAGACAATCTCTGTTCCTGGGAGTGCAGAGCTCAGGTGGGAGGTAGAAAGTGACACAGCGAAAGGCAGGAAGTTCCTGTCCTGGCACTGTGCACAGAGCAGTGACAGAAGCTGAATCTCATTCTCACTAATCTCAGTCCAAGTGTCATGCAACAGTCACACTGCTCCTTTGATTTTGAGTGCTGGTGTTGTATTTCAAGCGCACAGGATCTCTCTCATACTGTAATCAATATTTGTTTTTAAATTAAACATTCCTTTTCTTCTTCAGAGCATCACTCAATTTTCTTTAAGCCCTACCCAAATAACTTCTTCTTAATCCTTATTATAGATAACTACCTCTAAACAAACAGATCCCTTTGTAATATTGACAGTATTACATTTTTAGCATATCATAAGCTTGCAACTGACACCTAGGCGTTTCCCAGTGCTACATTCTTCAAATGTAGGTGGAAAAAAACAGAGTTATGTGTTTATCTGATTTTTGAATACATCTCACAGGTAATGTTTTCAGCCTTTGAGCTGCAAACAACTGACATTCAAGAATTGGCACTTTTTATTGCTCAGTTCAGGTTTTCATTAGACCACAGACCAAAAAAGTTTATGAACAGCTTTTAAGTGATTTACTTCCCACTCCACTGTGAGTGGTGCAAAACAGTACCACACATCTGAGTTAAGTTGAAAAGTCCAAACTTAAATCATATATTCAAACACCACAGAAATACAGACAAAATGCACAGAGATTTTTCCAGTTTTTCATGTCGTGTCCATCACTTCAGAAACAAGAATTTTTTCTGTGAATTGACATGGCTTTAAACATTGGGGCCAAGCAGATCTAAGCCTTTCACTAAAATCTTATCATATTTGGTTTTAGAGATGCAGGTCTGGATTGATGAGAAATGCCACTGGGATGATACTGATACTTTACAGATGGTGAGCAGTAGAGCAGGCAGTACTTCTCTGTGATAGGCAGAAGGCAAACCCTTCATTAAAACATCAGCTTTCCCCAGAAGCTCATACTGTCTGACATGCCTAACCTGTGTGCATATGTCAACACAGAATGCTTGCTAATGTTGCTGAGGCTGTAAATAAGGGTTCATACTATACTATGAGGGAGATTAATGAGTAGTGTGCTTCCTTCTCTGCTGGAGGCTGAAGTAGGTTCCCTATTAAGATGCAGTATCTGTCACTGTCAATAGAGACATGCTGTGTGGGTGTGAGGAGAGGCTAAAGAGGTGTCTCTGGATCTGGTAGTGACTTGTTTTTAAGGGGCAGGGGACTGGCACACTAGAGCAATATCAACTTCCTGAAACATATTTTCCATTAATGGAATAGGTCCAGTTATTTCTGTGGCCAGTGATGGGGGTATAAAGAAGAACAGAAGATATTCCCTTTTGAGGAAAGTACAGTCTTCCTTTGAAAATTAGAAAAGGACAAAAAGAAAGAGAACGGGTGTTTGTAAATACCATGCAGATCTCAGGGAATGGAGAAGGGAGAGATTTTTCCTCCTCTTCGTTATTCCCAACACACATATCAAGTGATTTCTTGTCTTCTTCAGTAGAATTGGATGTCTGTTTTCCTTACATATGCTTCCTTATCTCCTTCCTTGCTCAGTTTGGATAAATGACTGATTTTATTTACTTATATAACATCAATTTTTCTAGCATCAGAAAATCTTAAAGAAAACTGTTTCTTCTTTGTGAATCATTTGATACCATTCCTCTGAAGGAAAAATTATCCATTTTTATCTCAAGGGAAACAAAGCACAGTGAGCCTCAGTGCCTTGCTCAATTTTACATTGTAAATGTAGCACTGAAGAGGCATCTTAATTCTGAGTCAAGAAGCCTATAAGCACGTCCACTCTTTGGCCTGACATCAGAAATGAAGGTTCTCCATATACTCCATACTTATGTTGCAGTGAAGAGCAAAGGTGGTCAGCTTGCTCAGCTTGGTCTAAGATTGGTCTTTCGTGGTTTATTAAGCAAATCTTTCTTCAGCATCTTAACAGTAATGACTTTCTACATCAAAAGATTGCTTCATACATTTGAATAATAAACATGAGTTTAAATGCTTAGGCATTTTTTAAGACAGATGTATAACCCACTGTCTCTTTTTAAAACCCCTAAGGAGCATGCAAGTTTATATGAATCAGCCTTTTTTCATTAACCATATCAGCCTTTTTCCATTACTCAGAAGATTGAATAAAATGAGTATAACATAGAGCAGTATTATCCCTTTCGTCCTAAATCTTGTAGCTACTTTGTAGAAACTGAAGGAAGCTGAGGAACTCATCTAGCTGATGCAGTCATTAATTTGAAAGAGACCAAAAAAAGTGTAATATATTATTTCAATAAAATTTTAAGATCTAGTTAAGTTCAGCAGAAGAAAACAACAAAGAAAGAAAGGGAAAGTTTGAAAATCTGTAAAAAAGAGCCTCTCACTAGAATTCACTTATAGACACACAAATTAAAAATTTATCACATGTAAATACCTGGAAACGTGTCTTAAAATCAATGGGAATTGCAAAGGCAGCACCTTTGAACAAAGATCACTTTGTTAGCTCTTATCCCAGTTACAGACAACAGGCAAACAGTATCTACTCTTTTTTAAATCACCAACCTTACTGAGCATGAAATATTTCTTTTTCCTAGCAAATCAGTTCAGTATTAATAATGTTTCATCTTAAAATATAATTAGAAAAGCTACACTGTGAGGTTTAAGAAGTCTGTAGATACTTGTTTCAGAAGTTTATGACATACCACTAGCTTAAGGAAAAGAAAGAAAGATTTCCTATTTTATCACTAACATTTTAGTTGAATGTATAACATAAGTATTAAGAACTAAACTCATTACTGTACACATACAGATTCTTGATAACTCCTCTGGAACAGCTGAGAGAGCTTCTGGCTCTGCACTGTAGGAAGGTGTCAGAGAAAATGGTGCTCTCTAAGCCAGTGCAAGAAAGGAAACAGAATTGCAGAGAGACAGAATTACAGAATTGCAGGTGTTGGAAGGGACCACAAGAGATCATTGTGTCCAATCCCCCTGCCAAAGCAGGTTGCTTAAAATAGGTTGCAAAGGTAGGTGTCCAGATGGTCTTGTGTAACTCCTCAGAAGGAGACTCCACAACCTCTCTGGGCACCCTGTTCCAGTGCTCCATCACCCTTACCATAAGGAAGTTCTTCCACATGTTTTTATGGAACTTCTTATGTTCTAGTCTTAGGTCATTGCTCCTTGTCCTATTGCTGCGTACCACTGAAAAGAGCCTGGTCTCATCCATTTACCTCCACCTCCCTTTAGATATTTATTAACATTAATTAGATCTCTTGTCTGTCTTCTTTTTTCCCCAGGATGAACAGACCTATAACTCAGCCTTTCCTCATATAGGAAAACCTCCAGGCCCTTTATCATCTTTGTGACCCTCTAATGGACTCCTAGGAGATCCCTGTCTTTTTTGAACTGGGGAGCCCAGGACTGGACACAGTAGTCTAAGGGCAGAGTAGAGGAATAATATCACCTCCCTTGACCTGCTGGCCACGCTTTTTTTTAATGCACCCAGGATACCATTGGCTCATGGCCAACCTGTTTTTCACCAGAACACCCACCGTAGGTTTTACCACAAAACATGACAGCAGTGTCTTCTTCTACAAAGGAGAGGAATCAGAACCATGACCATACCGGCAATAAAAATGTATACAAAGTTGTACCAGAGTGAGGCACTTGATCCAAGTGCTTGGCCCACTCCAGAGGCAAAGAACGTGAGATCTCCGGGGTCAGCAGGAGGGAGCCCCTCTGGGACAGTGTTTTGCTCCAGTACTGCAGGAGCAGAGACCAGCAAAGTGAATGCTGCCTGCTCACTGCCTCCTACGGTGGGTGTGAACTTCATCAAGTTCTCAGCACTGCAGTGGCTTTAAGGAGAAAGGATACATAATTTTCCATATTAGCAGGATTCACTTACTTTTTAGATGTCCTCTTTTAAAAGCTTTTTATGAGCTTCTTCACTTTAATACTGAAGTATTTTCAGTAGGAATTGCCATGTCTTTTTTTGCTCAGTCTGTAGAAGATACAATTTGATCAATAAACAGGGGACAAGTGATGCTAGGTGTAGAGTTTTAAAAATTTGTTATTAAGCATTCTTTGTGTGAAAGGCAGATGGAAGAGCTAAGATAAAGAAACAAACTATATATAAAGCCTTGACGTTGTGTTAGTTTTTGAAATGTAAGTAATGTCATTCAAACAAGTTCTTCAGAAAATTCTTGCTGTATCGAAGTGTTCCTGAGAAAAGTTGATATTTGGTCCCAACTAAGGTTAAAAAGACAAAATTATTTTTGGTGGCAATAATGAACAAATCAATTCCTCCCTACATTCAGCTGTCTAATTTGCCTTCCATACAGGCAGTTTTAAGTGCAGCCAAAGAACATTCAATACTTGGTACAAGTCTAATTCTATAGATATGTTGTTACAGATCTTTAACTGCGTAACACTGCTTAGTGGGAAAGAGGCCACTCTGATGAATAAGGAATAGTACTTTATGTGGATCAAATATAGAATAAGACTGAAAAAAACAATCAAAATGAATGATTAAAAAAAGTCTTCAAGAATGAAATAAGACTTAAAGGGGGAATCACTTCTTTCTAAAAATAACTATCTCTGGAAGTATTGTGTAATGTTTTTTCAAACTTTGTGGTAATATTTTGCTAACAGTACATGGAGTCACTAAACATGAATGACACTAGAGGTAGTTTTTGGACTTCAGTGCATAATGTCCAGTAAGACAGAACATTGGAGAGACTATGTTTATGAGAGGGTGATCACTAATGTATCTAAATAGCTAAGGGAAGTCTTGTAGAGAACAATAATTGCTGGGAAGGATAACTAGAGCTGAATTCCAATAGAAAGTTGTTATGGAAAGGGGAAAGAAGTTCCATCAGTGATGAGTCTGCTGTAGAAACAGTATGATACCCAATATGTTCTGACTCATAGTGATAAATTGACAAACTTCTTCATGTCAAAATAAAACTTTATGGAGGGGAAAAAGATGAGGGAGAGATACAAATAAAGTTCTTGATCAAATCTCCATATATAAGTTATAAAAACCATGTCTTATAGAAGCAGATCTGAGTGGTAGGTTACATATACAAGTCATCTCCTGAGGCAAAAAGGGTTCTCTTTAATGACTTCTAAATAACCCTACACCTACTGATCTATGTAAAAATCAGGAACAGATGGACAGATGCCATCAGTTGTGTTTGCTTTGTTTCCAGAATAAAGAGAAAAATTCTTCAAAGTATCTTCCTTGCAGTCTTTCTAGACTTCTTTTCTTTTTTCTTTTTTTTTCTTTTTTTCTCAGAAGAAATCAGTGATCTCAGCATATTAACAGGCCATAACTCACTTTAAAGAATGAAACACAAAGATACAATTTTATCACAAGGAAAAGACGCTTCTTAAAAAAAATAAATATATTAAAACAATTTCTTATCCCAAAGTTCATCTTTAGATGACTTTTCGTAGAACACAGGAGCAGAATTCAAGCTGTGTGACCTGAAGTATTTATTTTTACTCCAAAACAGATATGTGTTTTTCACTTAAGCAACTTCAAAAAGCAACAAAAGACCCTATAATTATCTCTCAAATACTTTTTCTCCTGAAGGTGCCATTATAAATTTTTCTTCTTAAAACAAGCTTCTCTTTCATCATTTTAGGTTCTGCGTGTACTGAGAGAAAAAAATATCAGTTTTTAAAATTTTTATTACCAACTTTTCAATTTTATATAGTTCAGGCCTACAATCCCCATTTTATAAACTAGTCAGGCCTTTCTAGTATAGAAAGGAAGCAGCAGTCAATTTCTTACTTGGAAGACTGACAACTGTCAAAGATCAATGGTATTAATGGTTACTGATTTGGCTGACAGCCAGGCACTGCTTTTTAATATTTCATCTCAGTAAAATATTAGTTGAAACAGGTACAAATACCTATGCTGTGTTGTAACTTCTGTTTGTCTTCTGAGCCCAACAAAGCAGTGAATGCCATCAACCCTTTTGAATCATGGTTGTTGAGGAGTATCAGTCTCTCAGCAGTCAGACCCTAGAAGAATATTTTTAACCGTAGTTTTCACAAGTAAATGGTATGAAAGACTGTGGAAATTGTGGATGTGAGAACCCAGGTGGAAGCTAAGTGGAATACCTAAGTGGATTTACACAATGCATTCTGGAGTACTTCCAACAGGCAGTGCCAAATAATATGAAAATTATTTGTGTCACCAGAAGAAAAAATCATGGCTGGAGTTTGCAACAAAATCCAGGCACCAAATGACATGTATTCATTGACATTATTCTTTCAAGTGGCATTAGGATTTTTCAGTAAGTGTATAATTGCCTTTTATTTATTTATTTATTTAAATCTAGGTAGAGGTAGAGTTGAAAACTAAAAAATATAGGCAATGTATTTTCATATTTAAGAGTTTATCACTATAGAGCCACTTCTGTCAAGAACCCTAGGCATTACACTTCATGGAAAATAAATAACTAAATGAATGAATAAACAAATAAGTAGGAGAATGCTATGTTCCCAAGCCAGCAAAGGTACATCAGACCTTGCAGTCAATTTCAGCTGAAAATGACAAATCTGCAGCAGCAGAATGCAGGTTTCAGAAAGTAGCCTGGATGATTAATTCCTGCAAAAGTACAATAGGGATTTTAATTATAAAAAAATCCGGAAAATAACTACTTTTCAATAAATGACAGGAAACCCATTACAGAGCATTCTAGACATGATTGCATTCACACAAAGTCATTGCTAAAATCAGTGCTTGACTCCTCCTTGAAGTCATGCTCCTACAACAAGGCATTTCTATCCAAAAATGAGTTTTTCATAGTTCTGCATGAAGCCTGTTTGTTTGCTGTGCTGACATAAATGTTGCCACAGCAGAGCAGGCCATTTCAACCGGTGTTTTCCATACAGGTCCTTGATAATCAGTTTTGAATGTTTCAAAGGTTGGCAGAAATCCTCTGCATTTACTGTGCTATATCAGTGAGAGAACAAAGATTTTATTTTCATGCCAAATCATCATGAAAAAGAGTCTTCTGTAAAACTATGCTAGTACTTAAAATATATATCTTTTTTTTTTTGACAGGAAAAAGCAGGGAAAGGAAGAGCTATGAAGAATTTGCCACAAAACAGAAAGCAAACAAAATTTCCCAGGGCCTGAATTTTTTTGCTTCGACCTGCCAATACCACCAGGATAAGGAAACTAACAAGGTAATCTGAACAAATTCAAATAACATCTTTTTCTGCAACTTAAGCATTATATAGCTGGTTATTCTTCAGTGTGTGAGCACACACATACACACACGAACACACAAAAGTGCAACAATTTATTTTAATGTAATGCTGCCCCCTTGTGCTTTTGTATACAAGGAAGTTTTTGTCAATAACTAAGGTTTGTTGCCACAAAAGAAAAAGCAAGAAATCAGCTATTCCCTCAGCTCACTGGAAGCTGAGCTTTCTTACAGACTTTTGAGCAGTAATCTGATCTTATGCAACAATCAGCAGACTTAGAGCCTTAGGAAATATAAGGCATGTATTAACATAAAATTAAATATAGGATAAAAAGCATACCATGTGTGGGTGAAAGACTGAAAATGAAGGCAAAGGTCAGATCAAATAAAGCTAAAATAATCTATGGAAAATAAGTGGAAAATGAAAGTTAGATTTCCACTGTTAAATTGTAGTATGTTGACACAAAGAAATGTGTTACAGAGGAAGGCAAAGCAAAAATGATTGTGCAAACTGAGCATGGGAACTCTGTAGCTTAGGAAATCTGAGCCCTTCATACCAGAAATCTAGTGCGTATCAATCTTGGGTTACCAAATTTTGGAATCCCTTCAGTAGAGACTTGTCAAGTACACCAAGTAAAAGTTACTGAGAACTTTTGAGATGTTCATACTAGAGAGATACCTCTCTGCAGAAATTGGGCTAAGAGTCAGTCTATCAACTGTTTTTGCAGAATCAGCAACCTTGGACTGTCTGATAAATTTATCTTCTTTAGAGATGGTCCCCCACAAAACTGGTAATTGTTTGAGCTACAGGGAAGAAATTTGCTTAATATCATTCCAAATGGCATAGCTTGTAGCTGAAGATGACTCTGTCTAGCATCTTTTCAGAATACTAAAACTTCAAAGGTCTGATAAGGCAAAAAACAACAACAACAACAACAACAAGCATTTAGGCATGATACAAAGCCATGGACATATAATATCAATAATTGCAGCCATCTCATGGTTTTAAACTTCAAACAAGCCCTGTTGTTGGATGACAACTTCCTGCAATTCTACATGAATAATAATGGTAATGCTTACAAGCATTCCTTTACTTCTTACACTCAAATTAGGCAGATTTTTTTTTAGATTTTTTTTTTTTTTTTTTTTTTTTTTTTTTTTTTTTTTTTTTTTTAAGGCTGCACTTTCACTACTATTCTCAGTTTTGGGCCCCTTACTACAAGAAAGACACTGAATGTGTCCACAGAAGGGCAACAAAACTGGTAAGGAGTCTGGAGCACAAGTCTGATGGGGAGCGGCTGAGGGAACTGGGATTGTTCAGTATGGAGAAGAGGATGCTCAGGGGAGACCTTAACATTCTCTACAATCCCCTGAAAGGATGTTGTAGCAAGATGGGGTTGGCCTTTTCTTCTGCATAGGACTAGAGGGAATGGCTTCAAGTAGTGCTAGAGGAGATTCAAGTTGGATGTTAGAAAAAAATTCTTCTCCATAAATATCATCAGACAGTGGAAATGGCTGCCCAGCATGGTAATTGAGTCACTGTCCCTGGATATGGTCAAGAAATGCTTAGATGTTGTACTGACGGACAAGGTTTATTGGAGAAATATTGGTGGTAGGTGGATGGTTGGACTGGTTGATCTTGGAGGTCTTTTCCAACCTTGGTGCTTCTATGATTCTATTTAAAAACATACTGATTGTTTTCAGTCTTCCACAAGGTTTGCTGATAATTAGCAAGCCCTTCTAACCACTGAATGTCTATACAGTAATATATATTCTTACTCTTTGTCTGTGTTCTATCCAAGGTAAAGAATACATTTGTGACCTTCACTGACCGTTTTTTCCTTTTAAACCTCAGAGCTGAAATTTATTGGTAAATAAAACAAAGCTGAGAAATGTTTATTTGATTGAATAGGACTGTGATAATTTCAGAAAACTTTTAGCAAAATAAAATAAAATAAAATTAGAATCATTCTGTTCTGATAGCTACTAAGTGACAGATTTCAATTTCCTGCTAGAATTGTTTTTTAAAAAAATTTTGCGATGTTTATATTTTAAATATTGCTAAACACTGACAAATCAATTATTCTTTTTTCAATATGAATGACACTTTTTCTTCAATTTGAACTGAAATAATACTTCAGCTTTTCATAATGTGAAAGAAAAGTTGAACATTTTTAATATGGTGTTGACCTGAAATCATTTTTAATTGTGTATCTGGGCTTGACCATTGACTTCAATAAAACGCAACACAGTTATTCTACTGTAAATAAGGTTTATGTTCAGAATTCCTATTCTTTAACCTTATTTTACTATTTATTATCTTTCTTATTAATTTTTTATATGCAAATTCAACAGATTCCTTGTGCAAATCTGAGTGTCTATAGTGTGTGAAGAATGTGTGAAGTAGTATGCAAAGTGCCATCCTCTGAATTTTTCTTCTATCTCTATAAGGTAGGTAATTCAAGTATATTGGCAGCCTGTCTTGAGCTCTGCTAATCATTCGTAAACTATACATTCTCCCTTTTCTTCTCAATATGCACTTCTCAAATAAATAAAATTAACTTGGCCAGAATCACAAGCCAAGTGTCATCCTCTGTGATACTCAGGCAACAAAATGTGGGTTGTAAAGTAACTGTAAAACCTGTTGGGGAATTGTCTGGTCACAGAGATCGTGTGTCTCACTATCTATACCTCATGGCTGCTGTCAGGAAAGGAAGGTGACACGGTGGCAGGACCTCAGGCAGGAGGTGTTGTGGTAGAGAAGACTATAGCAGTGTCTCATCACTGTGATATTCCTGGTGCTGGATCTGGGATTTGAGGAGATGTAACTAATCGCACTATGCCCATTTACACATGAGCAAAGCTGTGTGCATGCAACAATCTGATCATCTGCTTGTTACTTTGCCCGACAATCATCCTAATAGTGGTTCTAGAATTGTAGTATTTCTTTCAATGAATTAGATGAAAAAAAAATCCTTTCAGGTTCATTGACAATGTGGTTAAGGCCACAGGACAGTTTAGCTAATGATAGTCCTTGAGAATGAGATCATGAATTTTATCATAGCTGAATGATTTCTAAGAAATACATAAACAATATGGTCATATGTTTTCCTTTCTGTTTTATTGGCCATCAAGCCTTTCCCCAGCATAAAGGCTACATCATCGAAGAAGAGACAGGTGGTAGTTGTAGGTGATTCCTCCCTACAGAGAACTAAACACCTGGTATGTTGACCAGACCCTCTTCTCAGAGAGGTGTGCTGTCTTCCTCAACTCAGGAGAGGGATGTCACCAGAGACCCACCTAGTCTGGTATGGCTGACAAGCCACAACCCCTTACTGCCCTTCCATATTGGGAGAGATGAAGCAGCTATATGTGGGTCCCAAAAGGGACTTCAGGGCCTTGGGACAACAGCTGAAAGAGCTGAATGCACAGATCAGCTTTTCTTCTCTGCCTCTTATATTGAATAAAAACATGGAAACAAATCAAAGGATCTTATCTTTAAATACCTGGCTTCATGGCTGTTGCCACCACCATAACTTTTTTTTTTTTTTTTTTTTTTTGACAACCTAAGGGCCTACATGCAACCAAGTAAAGGGCACCAGATGGGTTTCACTTTTCTTAAAGGCAGAGAAGAGTCCTTGGGGAAAAGCTAACGGGGCTCATTGGGGAGGCTTTAAACTAGATCTGAATGGGGGCAGGGGGTACAGTGAGCCTTCCCATGATAAAGTGTGGGATGGATTAGCTAGATTAGAGGGACAGTGTGCTAGCAGGAATCTTGGAGAACCTGCTGTCTTGAGAGGTGCTGGCAAGAGCGCAGCACATATGAAATCCTATGATGATGAGGCAGTGACTGCTGAGGCAATAGGTGAAGGCAGTGGAGAAAATGAAGGGAAATACTTAAAAGGAATTAAGGAGACCAGCTGCTCAGCTGAAGTGCCTTTACACCGATGCATCCAGTTTGGGAAATAAACAGGAGGCACTAGAAGATATTGTGCAGTTAGAAAACTGTGATATAATTGCCATTACCAAAAACTGCTGGAATGATTGCCATGACTGAAGTGAGACTATTGATGGCTACAAGCTGTTCAGAAGGGACAGGCAAGGAAGGAGGGGGGGGGTGTTGTTATCTACACCAGGAAAGAAAAGAGCTGTACATAAAGAATAGTCGAAAACCTATGGGTGACAGTTAGAGACTGAGGTAGCAAAGGAAGTGTTGTGGTTGGTGTCTTCTACAGGCCACTTCATCAAGCAGAACCTGTCAATGAGGCCTTCTACCTCTAGCCACAGGAGGCATTGCAAACACAAGCACAGAAGAGCCGTTAATGTCATCTATCTCAACTTCAGTAAGGCCTTTGACACAGTACATCCCAACATACTTCTCTCCAAATTGGAAAGATATGGATTTGATGGGTGAACTGTTAAATGGACAAAGAACCGGCTGAAGGGTTGAGTACAGAGAGTGGTAGTCAATGGCTAAGTGTCTGGATGGAGATCAGTGACAAGTGGTGTTCCACAGGGGTCAGTGTTGGGACCAATACCCTTTAATATCTTCATCAATTACATTGATTGACAGCGGGATCAAGTGCACCCTCAGCAAGTTTGCTGATTACACCAAGCTGTGGGGTGCAATCAACAAACCAGAGAGATGGGATGCCATCCAGAGGGACCTAGATAGGCTTGAGCAGTGGGCCCAGGTGAACCTTATGAGGTTCAACAAATCCAGGTGCAAGGTCTTGCACCTGGGTCAAGGAAACCCTCATTACCAATACTAATTGGGGAATGAATGGATTGAGCTCTGCTGGAAATGGGAGTGCTAGTGGACAGGAAGCTGAACTTGAACCAGCAGTGTGCCCTCACAGTCCAGAAAGCCAACCGTATCCTGGGCTGCAGCAAACACAGCATAGCCAGCAGGTTGAGGAAGGTGATCCTGCCCCTCTTCTCTGCACTGGTGAAACTTCACCTGGAGTACACAAAAATGATCCAAGGAAAGGAAAACCTCCCCTACGAGGTCAGGCTGAAAGAGCTGGGGCTCTTTGGCCTGGAGAAGACTCCAAGGTGACCTGATAGTGGCCTTTCAGTATCTAATAGGGAACGACAGGAAAGGAGGGGTAGACTCTTTAGCAGGGTCTGTGGTGATAGGACAAGGGGAAATGGTTTCAAGCTTAAAGAGGGTAGATTTAGGTTAGCTGTAAGGAAAAAGTCTTTTACAGTGAAGGTGGTGAGACACTGGAACAGGTTATGCAAAGAGGTGGTGAATGCCTTGTCTTTGGAGAATTTCAAGGTGAGGATGGTCCAGGCTCTAAGCAGCTTGATCTAGCTGTTCATTGCAGGGGAGTTGGACTAGACAGTCTTTAATGGTGCCTTTGAACTCTAAAAATTCTATGATTATATGATTCTAAGAGAAAAATATTGCCAAACGTAATATTCCAGTACCTCTAATTTCTTCCAGTTTCTCTAATTGATTTCATTTGGATACTTTTTAGATATTAAGATATTCCTTTCTAGTATTTGACGTACCTTGCATCTTTTCACTTTCCTCCATGCCTTCTGTAAATGCAATCAAATATAAATTTCAGGTAGAACTGTATTTAGGAAAAGTAAGAAAATTCTGCTTTAGTTGTTACATTATTACTCAAGGACTTAATACACATAACCCACCATCTTATTCCAAATTTTAAAAGGGCATATAAACATGGAAATTATTTACAAATATCTGCAGACATCTACCTTAGCTCAGGCCTTTCTGGATAAAGTAGGAAAAGTTCCTTTGAGGCAAGTCAGAATAAGGGAAAATTTAGGTTTCATATTGTTTTCTGAAGATGACTTTGACATTTCGTAACTTATACTAGGACTGAAAATTTCAGATTTTCAGAAAATAATTTGTCAGTTTAGTGCCAAAAATAGTGTATGTGAATGCCCCCCAAAGCATTAATAATACTAAGGATTGGCAGTAGTAATAAAGGTGCTTTTTGACCAAGTATTTAACCTTGCCAAAAATCTGAAAGGAAAATGAAGTTGATTTTGATTGTTGCAGTATAGAAAATTGTGTAAAGTACAGGTGGTCCAAAGGGAATTTTTAAGTCTTTCTCAAACAAAATGTACTAGTGATGTAAGAAACCATTCTGCCAATCAGCTTCTAAACAACTCCTGAATCTATTTGGCACACCCTGGATCAAAGCCTCTCTCTCATATTAAATGTGAGAGAATACTTGTTCAATTTACAGAATGGAGGCTACTTGACCTGAGTCTAGAGTCCTATTTTCACAAAAAGGTCAAATTCAGGACAAATGTATTTGTGTGATGACCTCATCACACAGTAAGAAAGCATTAACTGTTGTAATGGCACTGCTTATCCACAAAGTTTTGCTGCCTGAGTCACTGGCTGACACCATTCTTGTACATGACAGCTTGAATGTCTGTGTTAGCTTTGTAGCCAGAAGCATACAACATTGGAGACACATCTGGAAATTGGGTTTTATCTCATCTAAGCCTGAAATCTTCAGTGCTTCTTAGATTTATCTGGGATGAAAGTAAAACCTTTCCTAATTGCTTGTGTATTTCTATTTCCAGTATTTCTCCAAAAAAAAAAAAAAAAAAAGAGTGGGGAGGAAGGAAGGTGAGAAATGCGACAGAAAGAATAGATGTTATTTCTAAAGACTGTTTCATTTATGGATAAAAATACATTTTGATTAATTCTTGTTTGACCTTGGCAATTTTACTCATTCCTAAATATAAATATATATATACAATTTATGTATATTCATATGTATATGAAAGTCTCCTACACTCTATTTGTGAGTGAATGCAAGATACGCGTGGATTGAAAAAACATGTACAGCATATTTTCTGAAAAGCTAGTAGAAAAATCAAAATAGCGTTGCTTACAGTGAAACAGAAAACTTATGACAAGTATACTGAGACTTAATTTTTGAGAAAAAAAAAATTGGACTGGGTTTGAGGAAGCATTTTTTAATGGTGAGATCTGATGAGCTACAGCATACTCTCCCAAGATAGGAGTCTTACTGCAAGAGTTTCTTAAAACAATGCAAAGCACTCAAGAATAGAATGTAGGGAACAATCTAAATTGGTCCCCCGGGTAAGGACTAGCTGACCTAATTGGTATTTCCCATCTTTAATTTATGTGATCATACAGTATGCTGTAATCTTTTCATTACATTAACCCATAGGGTCAAACATTCCTCCAGTGGAGTTCCATTGGCACAAGCATATTTGCAGCAGCTCTCAGTTTGGCCCAGACTATTTAAATATGAAATGAATTTCAAACACAGCTGTAACCAGCCTGATGAAGTAATATTATTCTCAAGGAAGGAGACTGTGTGATTCCCCAATATGAAAGACAGATAATTTTATCAATGCAAACTTTATAAAACACAATTCCCATCAAATAGTACACGCCAGAACAGCTCTAAACTACTTAGAGTGGTAAATAAAACATTAGTGTGGAAAAGTATTTGGATTCTTCCTCACATTATTACAATGTTTTATTCATATCCCACTCCTATATTCCCTTCATTCTGTTAATCTAAGTGACCAGCATGTGATCAAACAGCGTCGTTCTATACAGTTTCACTTCCTTTGACATTGTACTGCACCTCCAATACCTTCAGGGCAAGAGGAATGCCATTATGGCAGTCTCAGTTTGTAAACATGTGTCTTTTAATTCATCTGTCAATTTCTTTTTACTAAGCCACATCACTAATATCAAGGAAAACAGCAGTACACTCTGAAGCAATCATTTCTGCAGTGCGATAAATGGTCTTTTTCTGAAAGTAAGAGAAAACGAAAGTCCAAAATATTTTTCTTAATAAATCCAGGAATGATGTTGAGATGTTGTCTTTAGTGAGCAGAAACATGAATAATAGTTCTTTATGGATAAGCCTTTTATTTTACTCTCGTTCTATCAATTATACTATTATTCTGTTTTTGCTTCAAAAATGCTAAGTGGGCATATGCAAATATATGCATTTGTTTACTCATCTGTAAAAAGATTTTGGAGTATTTCTGAAATTATTACAAAGTACTTGATAGCAGTTGTGATGCTATTTCAAATTTGCAAATTTGCAGCATTTCTTAATATTCTAGGTATTGAGAGAATTGCTCAAAAATATTCCATCTAAACTGATTTGTGATAAACAGACAAATGGTTTTATATATAATCGATCAAACAGCAATTCAGTTTTATGAAAGCCAAAACCTGATGAACCAGAACTATCTGTATTCTGAAATGCAGCACTGCTGCCTCACAGAAGCTAACAGCTTATGCATCAAGTCAAGCCCCTAAAATGTCATGAACTACAAAAAGGAATGGTTCCACTTCTATGACAAGGGAACATCATAAAGATGTATACTTTGTCTATGATGAAGGAATTTCGAGATGCCTGCTCTGGCCACATCCAGTCTCCACACTAGTACTCACCTGACCACTGAATACATAGTAGAAAATCAGAAATTACCAGTTAGCAACAGAAACTTTTTTTTTTTTTTTTTTCTTTTTTTTTCTCTTTTGTGTTTTCAAAAATCCTCAAATTTTGGTCATGACCACTTTAGAAAACTATTTATTTAACCTGTCTAATTCACTTTAAACCTGTTAATCCCTATGAAGATAGGCACCTGGACATATCAACAGAACTGAATTCCCATGGAACACAGTACAAGATGAAATCATTCAATTTCTATATGTCTGAGGCTGCAAAATCAGAAAGATTTACTATAATTAGGTGAAAGAAGTTAAACCAGAAGTTGCATTTGTTACTCCTAAAATATTTTTTCCTATTTAAAATTTTGTTTTGCTTTCATCAAGAACGAATATTAATATTCTTCTTTGAAAATGAAAATAAATGTGTGTGTGTTATTTTCTTGTCATTTTGTTTCCATACCCTGAGAAATATGCTACTTTTAATCTTGTCTCAGGGGAAAGAAAAACCAAAAAAAGACAAAGAAAACAACAACAAACAAACAAACAGAACAAAAGAATCTGAAGATGATCATATGAAAGATGAAATTTCAGTGATAATTACTGTGCATCAAATCGGTGTATGAAGCACAGTAAGTAAAATGGTTTTATCATTTGGGGAAATGAAGTCCCTGAAAAATCTATAAAACCATCAGAAACTGGGTGAGAATTGTAAAGCAATCATATCTGCCATACCAAAAGGTTACTTCATCAAGTAACTTCAAGTTACAGGCACACATCACTGTTGAGGGAAAAGTAATTTGTTGTAATCATTTTTAATTATAGTTATTCTTAATTATCTTTGCTGTATGTTTAAACATTAAAATACAAACAGTGCTGCCATAGCACAGATGGCTGGTGCCTGCTAAGCAGACTGTCAAGCTTCTTTTGAACACCACTGTCATTTTTCCTTACAGTTGTAACTTAAAGTAATAATGCATTTTCTGTGAACCACAATTATTCATGTTTTAAGAAGAATGCCTACCATAAGCTACATAAACAAAAACATTCTGAAGCAAAATCCTTTTCTACAATCTCCCCTAAAACACAGATGCATTTGAGACCTGAACACCAAAAATGAATGTACTACTAAACTCATAATGGAAATCCTACTGGCCCACTCTAGCTCTAAGCAGATGGAATTAAAGTGTTAAGGGCAGGGAAGAACTCCATACAAAAAGAACAGAAACAAATTACTAGATTTTGCTATCCTTCCTCATCCAACTGCAGTTACTCTTGTCTTTGAAGATATTTTACATAATAACTGCTTGGGGTTTTGTTCTTTTTACGTCTGCATATACTGATACAAGTATATTGTTCCTTGTTGAGTTTACTTATGGCATTAACAATCATTTGCCCCAGACTAAACTTAAACATCTCTAAAATGAGATTATGACATCAGTGCTGGAGCATATTTATATTCTGTGAATCCTCAGAATCAGTTCCTGTGAATCTCAACCCAACAATGTCAGAACATCTTAAAAACTAAAGGAGGGAGGTCTCAATTCTTGGAGACAAATACTTCTCCAAAGCAGTAGCCAGGAGATAATGAGCAAGGAGGAGAAACAAGAAATTTAAATGCTTTGAGAAGCAACTGTGACTGGCCAGGAAAGTTCTTTTGAGGAAATTTGAAAGGTGTGCCTGAATGAAGACAGTTCCTGGATACTAATTTGAAACACTACATGGAAGAATAAAAAATGTACCCTCAATGTAACTTTCACTGAAGCAAGTGGCTCAACATCATTAATGAAAACTCACCACAACTCCGTTTATACTTTCAATGCAGAGCTTAAACAGACATATGTGACAGGTCTTCACTACACATCTAACGAGACCAACTTTTTGATCATATTTAGACCATACTACAATATGAATGTGAACTAACACTTAAAGCAGAACTTCAATGCATGGAAAGTAACTGTGTAAAGTTTCCTGTTTGGGGTTTGTACATCCATGTCACATTTATTTTATTCACGTCATGAATGCTCACTATATTGCTCTAACACTGTGCTTTAGTTAATGCTTCATTCATAAAAGGAAAGCCAAGTTACTCTGTAAAGACTCTTACTTCATTCTCAGTATCAGTACCATAGACTTCCTTTGTTATTTTGTGTCATTCTTCAATGGCCATGTCTTAAAAATGGCCACTGTATTTTCCCTAGAAATTGGGCATATCTAATATCTTACTTTTCATAAGTCTTAAAATGATACTGTGTTGTAGTTTCTGACCTGGTTTGAAAGCCTCTGCATTCCATTATCAATTTGCTGAGCCTCCTAGTGCCACATTGTATAGTTTTAGTGTTAATTTTTAATATTATTTTCATGCATTTTTAAGGTAAGAGGTTTTTTATTTATTTTAACTAGACTGCAATAATAGCATCTCTATATTAAATAAATAATGTTACAGTGTTGAGACGATTACAATTTTTAGACGGTGTTGATATATTATTGCTTCAGCTACAAAAATACCATGTTTCATGTATTTTATAGACACTTTTTTCTTTTCTTTTTTGATTTTTTAAAAATTAAATTTGTCCAATTGCCAACATGTTTCCCTCAGGCCAATACTGACTAACACTTCAGGGCTGGATTTTATTTTTGCTATGAATCAATCCAACACATAACATGCACCTCCCATTTCCAAAAGATCTATAGTGAGATTCTATAAAAATGTGATAGGATCAATGTTTTATGAATCAGGCTCTTTTGAAGTTAGGTAGAGGGATTAAAACCTTTGCGAAAGTGCAGTATGCTATTGTCATACAATCTAAGTAATTATAAGACCTCATGATATTTTACAGGTCCTTTGTCCTTCAGATTTACTTTTATCTGAAGAAAACATTTTGTATGTATGAAACCATCAGATGCACTTCCACTTTCTAATAAATCTCAAAACAAATTCACAAGCAGGGAATACAAGACATAAGTTTTGACAACTCTAAACATGTAGAGTAAGAAATATTTAAGAAAATTGCTCCAAAGAAATATTATAAAATGTTGCTTTATGTGCAAATTGAATGTTCATTTGAAGAAGAAATCCCTCCTCTTCACCATTATCACCACTACTCCCTTGTCCCTCTCCAGGCTGTGTATTTGATTGATAAAAAAGGAGATAATAGTACTTATTTTGGATTTGATTGATAAGAACAAGACAATAGAACATACTGTTAAAGACAGGGAAGAACTTTAGAGATTTATTTTTTTTTCTAATAAAAATTAGTGCAATTTCCATATATATAAATAGATGAAAAAATCTAGAGCTTTATGACAACTAAGGAGTTTCTAAATTTAGTATAGGTAATGGAGATTCAGTGGTCTCATGCCACATCTTCAAGAATTTTTTATACATGATTTAGCAGTAAATATATTCAATCGTTGCCTAGAGAACTCCATTCATAATAGAAACAATGAGGTAACCACAGTGATAAGGGATCCTATATACTACTTCAATGCATCAGTATGCAGTTTCCTTTGCTCATGTTCTCCCTCTCTATCCCTTATTCTCAACCATGCTGATTTTTAACTTGCACTGTTACTAAAGACCTGAATTGGGAGCATTAGAATCTCCCAACTGATCTTTTTTTAAAATATAAAGTAAAGTTAAAAAACACTTCAACAAAAGGTAAAACACTCACAGGCACCCACAAAGGTCAGGTTTAAATTAGAAGTCATCACCATTTGGGCAGGAGGAAGTACAGCACTGGGATAAGGCCAAGAAAACCAGAAAGGGACAGAAAAAAACAAAGAGTAAGAATAAAAAATAAAGACGAAGTAGTTTAGCATTTTCTATTAAAAATACAGAGCTAGTTCAAGTAGAACATGATGCATTTCTACATGATGAGAGTATCATCTAGCCATATCACATTCTCAGAAAGTGAAAAGATCACAAGTTATTCAAATTAGTGTCTTCAAATGATAGCAGTTGACTTACCCAACCATGTCTTTACAATTAAACCTTAGGTAGGTGTAGAAATTTGATAGCAATTCCTGTACACACTAATGTAAGGACATAACAGCATGGGACAGCAAAGGAGAAGGACACATCTATTGTTGTTCAACGAGAATAATTCATAGAAGAGAGACTTATTCAGTGGAGGGCTAGAAGTAAGGACAAATTAGAACAACCATCAGTTTCAGTAATTAATGACGTACAGATCTAATGACTTCAGAGGTGGCACTGCTAAAATATTTCTTCATCTTTGCAGTTCATTTTCTCATGCTGATTACCCAGTGCTGAAGACCAATGGCATCAACTTCAGATAATAAAGAAAAGCTATTTTACTAAGAAATAGGAATTGCCTTTTCTTTTAGATACCTTTAGATATAGTTGCTATACCTATAGTCCAGTAAAATCCACCTAGTCATCATCATCTACAGACATAACAGAGATAGGTGATTGAGAATTAAAGAGATTTGAGAGACAGTAGAAAAGTGTGTCTTTAAATTTATATTTTTCATGGTCTGAAAAGTTAGGACAAGAAAAATGCTTGAAAATCAGAGTTTAAAGCCATATTTAGATATCTCATGAATAAGATGGGTTTCAGAAGTAAATGAGTTACCACCAAGATCAAACTGGAGTAAAATTTCAGTTTTCAGCGCTGAAAAAGATCCTCCTGCTTCCTTAAGTGCCTGAATATGGATTTGAGAATCTAACTTCAAATAACGTTTTAAAATTTACTTCATACGTATGCACTTTAGGATCTTCCCTGAGATCCAACCATGCTCTTTTTTTTTTTTTTTTCCTCAAGCCATATTAAAGGCTAAGTAAAGGTTATGAAGTTGCAAATATTGTATCATATGAGCAAGAACTAATTGGCCAGTCCCTCCCTGAGGATACATTTTCATAGCAAATCCTCAGAATTAACCCTTACATATTAAACTCTTACAGGAGTCATAGAAGCCAGATGAAAGATTATGACCATACATGTAAGTGACTCTGAAAGCTAAAAGTGGCTGAGTCTAACTTCCAATTAAAAAAAAAAAAAAAGAAAAAAAAAAAAAGTTTAGTTTCTCTAACATCTATCTCAGGGCACTGCTTTCCAAACACGGGCAACCTCAGCACAATGGTATGATAACACATGATCCTAATTTAACAGGTTGGGAATCTACTATAGAGAAATACTTCTTCAAGGTCAGTGACAGAGCTAGTTAGTATATCTGGATCACATTCTGTCTAGATGTTAGTGTCCAGAAAGAAGCATTAGTGCCTGCAAAGATTAGGTATGCATATATGAAATAGAGTGCAAATCCTTATTCATTTCTGCTATTCTTTCCTCCTATTTACTAAGGTTTGACATTGGCAAAGGAAGTTACAGTGTTTCCAGTACACTAAACCCCAAATCAAGGGCCAGAACATCAGGGTTCAAAAAATCTATGCCAATTCACATGAGCAGCAGATTTGGCACATGCTGTCTACCAGCACAAAAGGTGTGTAGATATACCATGTTCCTCTCCCCATTGTGATCCCTGTGACAATTAAGCAGATTCAACTGTGTTTTTCAGAAATTATTTAAAAAATACTTAGTCAAAACATCTGTGTGCCTCCCTTATGTTTATTTATTCATTAAATGAATCTCTTTGTTAGATACAGTCTTTGCTAATGGAAGCAGAGAAACCTTTTAATTCCCCTTTTATATGTGCAGTTTGATTTGCAGGCAGTGGTAGCACAGCATATTTGGATTGAGAGAGGGTATCAGAAGCCAAGGAAACAAGTTGTACACAGTTCATTTTATTCTTTTGCTTAAAGCAACTCTGCTAGATAAAAGAGCCATTAAATATGGAGAACTGCACACATGTTCAGTGCAGTGTGCTGAATACAAGAGGCAACACTGCCTCTCACAAAGATCCACATCTTTTTTTTTTTTTTTTTTTTCCTCTGGCTCTATTAGAAGAGCAAAAGATCAGCATATCTCAGGATCAATCCAGACAGAACAGTCAAGTCCAATCAAACTTCTGACTATGTACAAATAAACTAGAACTGTCCATAAAGTTGCAGATCTGAATTCCTCTCAAATCTGTAAATGTTCAGACTGGGATTAACCCTATTTTCATACAAAAAGAAAAAAAAAAAAAGAAAAAAAACTTATCAGATATGTCAACTAAGATTAGACACTTACGCAAGTAATGATATTTTCATTTCTGCAACAGTATATGAGGGACTTCATGCTGAGAGGACAAATTAATATTCAGTTCTGTAAACCTTCCATGAGCACTAATAACACAAGAGAGTTCAGCAGAAGACCCTCACAATGGAACAGAGCTTTCTCAGGTCGAGGGATGGATATGGTAAGAATATGTAGTAGACATGCATGCAGCAAAAACCTACAACCTAAATGCTGTGTGAGTGGGAGCACAAGGCCACAATAACACCCTATGATATAGGCCATAACACTATATCATGCTGACTGAACACCAGATTTATGCTTTCTGTGCCTCTGAATCTGTGGCCCTTCCTTGAGAACACACATTATATAAATTAATGTATTGTTTCCCAGGTCTTTGTTCCATAATGTTACTCAATTCACTTTTAGGACATAACCGTATTATATAATGTACCATGAAAAGATAAGTCACACATATTTGATTTGTCCAGTACTTCCTTCAGAGCACTGTATTCTAACCTTTTCTCACCTCATCTTCTCCTTAAAAGCATGTGTATAACATGAAAGTCACCAGAAAAAAAATGTTTACAACTTACTTTCTTCTTCAAGAATTGGATCAGCTGTCTAATACTGTAGTTCATTTAGAAATCTATATTCTTTGCCACTCAGAATTCAGTCCAGAATTATTTCATGTTACAGTTAACACACACACACACACACACACACATACACAAAATAAAAATAAAAGGCCTCGACTGAAAAATTCACGTAAGAAATATAGAATTGCTAAGAATTTTTCCAAGCCAAAAATTAGTTCTGACTATTTTGGCCTTTAATGACTCTTATTCTGACACCCATTGTACTTTGTTTACTCAGCAATAGGAGAAAAATCAAAAGTTCTCTCAATATTTCATAGACTCTACACCAAAGGATTTGAGTTGCTTTATGTCACATTTTCCAGATACTGCTTTCGAAAACTTGTATTTTTCTTTAGTTGTATTATTTTGACATGGAATAATCCATACAAGAAGCTTTATTCAATTTACGATTTCTAGCTATAAAAATTGTTAATATACTTTTTATAGAAGTTGTCCAGATCATTTAATTGAGGTAAATCTGTTAATTCTTGTAACAAACCTTAATGCAGAAACTATTATTTTTTTTTTTTAATCTTTATCAAGACTGATGCTGCTGTAAGAGCTTTTTGGAACAGATGGTTGGTTCTTGTGTGTGGTGCTTTTTTTTTTCTTTTTTTTTTTTTTCTTTTTTTTTTTAAGCACATATTGTTAACACTTGACCTGATATGTTCCTCTGAATAATTATTCTGGCATCCTTAAAGCAAAAAAAAATCTGAGATTTTTATCCTTATTAACAACCTAAAAATAATTTAACAAACTAAGATATGTCAAACATGCTTGTAATCACTAAGCACAGTAGACTTGGTGCTTCTCTGCATCAGTTTCTGCTGTCTGTGTTACCTTCTTCAGGTGGGTGCTGTTAGCAATTAAAGAAATGAGCCTGTGTGGCACAATGTGAGCTCAGTTACCCTAAGCAATTTAATTACTTTGAGGAATTTCTCATTACATCACAGTACTGGACCTCTATTTCAGCTATTGCCCCATGAATAACCAGTGATACTCCTTGACTAAGTAACAACTATCTAAGTGGGCAAATATTAAAAGGTCTCTATACAAAAGACAGTGTTAAACATTGCAGCCTGCTGTAGGGAGGCTGCTTAGCAGGGGGGGTTATACTCAATAATCTTTAGAGATCCTTTCACAGAATCACAGAATCGTAGGGGTTGGAAGGGACCTCCAGAGATCATTAAGATCAATATCCCTGCCGAAGCAGGTTCCCTACACCAGGTCACACAAGTAGGTGTCCAGGCAGGTCTTGAATATCTCCAGAGAAGGAGACTCCACAACCCCCTATAATTCTGTGATTCTATGATAAGATCTATATAGCTACTTTCCCAGCAGATAAGCATTCCAAGACTTGGTGTTACCAAGAAGAATTAAACAGGAAAAAGAAAAGTCACACGTATGTGTAAGATTAAAAAAACCTCTTTGCATTTTCTCAGACAACTGAAGAATTTTACTCATTTAATATCTCTGTTTATCCTTTGCTCAGATTTTAAAAAGAGACATTCCTTCTTTAGAGGAGTGAGCACCATAACCTTTGCTTTTAGAATCATAGAATAGCTTGGGTTTGAAGGGACCTTAAAAATCATCTAGTTTCAATCCCACGTGCTGTGGGTTAGATCAAGCTGCGCAGGGACCCATCCAACCTGGCCTTGAATGTCTCCAGGGATGGGGCATATACAGTGTCTCTGGGCAACCTATTCCAGTGATTCATCAACCTCTGTGGTTTTTTTTGTTTTGTTTTGTTTTTTTTTTGCCTAGCACCTATTCTAAATCTCCTCTCTTTTAGTTTAAAGCAATTCCGCCTTGTCCTATCACTATCTGCCCACATAAAAAGTCTTTCGCATTCCTGTTAATAAGTTTCTTTTAAGTACTGGAAGGTGGCAATGAGACTTTCCAGGGTCTTCTCTTCTTTAGGCTAAACAAGTCCAGTTGCCTCAACCTGTCTTCATAAAAGAAGTACTCCAGCCTGTGATCAGCTTTATGGCTGCCTCTGGACCCCCTCCAACAGCTCTGCATCCTTCTTGTCCTGGAGGCCTCAGGCTTGGATACAGTACTCTAGAAGGGGCCTAAGAAAGGCAAAGTAGAGGGGAACAATCACTTTCCTCAACCTGCTGGCTATCCCTGTTTTGATGAAGTTCTGGTTCTAACTGGCCTTCTGGGCTTCAAGCACACACTGTTGTATCATGCCCATCTTTTCATCTACCAGTACCTCAAAGTCTTTTTATGAAGGACTGCTCTCAATGAATTCTTCTCCTGGTCTGTAAACATATGTGGATTGGCTTGACTCAAGTGTAACACCTTGCACTTGGCCTTATTGAACCTCCTTAGATTCACATGGGCCTACTATTCAAGCTTGTCCAGGTCCTTTTACATGGCATTCCTTTCTTCTGTCATATTATCTGAACTGTTCAGCTTGGTGCCCTCATTAAACTTGCTGAGGGTGCATTCAATTCCATTGTCTACATTGTTGATAGAGATCTTGGAGAGCACCAGGATGCTTCCAGGATGATCTGCTCCATGATCTTCAAAAGCTCAGCAGCCTGCAGTTGCCTGTGTTTTCCTTTCTCCCTTTCTTAAAAATGGATGTCACTGAGGATTTTGTCTGACAGCCATTCAAATATGATGGAGAGTGATTTGACAACCACATCAGCCAGTTCCTTCAGGATGCATGTCATCTGGTCCCATAAAATTACACACATTTAGTTTCATCTGGCAGTCTTGAACTTACTCTTTTTTATAGTGGGAGGAATTTTACTTCCCTAACCCCACCCAGAGGTTCATGGACATGAGAAACCTGGGAAACCTGACTGCCAGTGAAGACTGAAGAAAAGAACTTGCTGAGTACCTCAGCCTTCTCCATGTCTGTTGCTGCTTTTTTTCCCTTCTCATTTATCAGAGGGGTTACACTCTCCTTGGCCTGTCTCTTTTGACAGATGTATCTTCCAAATCCCTTCTTGCTATTTTTTCACATCTCTTATCAAATTCAGTTCCATCTGCACTTTGGCTTTCCCGAACCCACCTTTGCACATCTAGTCAGCATCTCTATATTTTTCCCAGGCCACAGATCTGTGTTTTCACTGTCTATACATTTCCTTCTTATCCCTCAGTTTGACTAGCAGGTCCTTGCCAAACCATGCCAATTTCCTGCCTCTTCTGCTTTTTTTCCTATACTGAGAGGCAGAGAGCTCTTGTGCTCTCAGAAATGCATCCTTAAAGACTTCTCAGTGCAGTGAAATATTCCTCTCACCCAGGGCCAAGCAGAACAGAAGGAATCCACTTGCTAAGATCTTGCCCAAGAAAGGCATAAAGGCAGACATACGAAATTCCTTTCAGTCTTCATAATCCGCAGAGAATAAACTGTTGATACATTATCTCACTCATCTGTTGAGAGGCAGTATTCATGGGTGTGGCAAGAAGTGCGGAATTGTTATATTATATATATATTTTTTTAAAAAAAAGCAAATTTAAAAATATCAAATAAGAAATATCTAACAGTAAAACAGATCTATGCAGGTGAAATTTATCTTTACCTTTTGAGATTTTCCAGATGTGAGACTATCCTGAAATTTCTTTCTTGTATAATTTCGTATAAACATGAATCACAAACACAACAAAAACTTCTCCATCCAAGAACTTCTGAGATCGGGTTTTCTTAACTCAAGAAGAAAAAAACCAAACCAAAACAAAATCAGGTTATAAATTATCAACTTCCTCTAAATTTACAACTCTCAGCTAAGATAAGAGTTTCCAAAAACAAGCTTGAAAATCTAAGCATCCTCTCTTTTGAGATTACCAATTTAAATACTGTGTGGATGCCAGAGGCAGTCGTGTTGTTTGTTTTTTTCTGCAAGCATCTACAGCACGTCATTACTTACAGTGCAATGTTAATACTTACTATTTTCTGATCATCTTAACCAAAACTGTAAATATTTTGAATCAATGTAAAATTAATGCATCTCTGGTACATTTTATTCATATGTCTGTGAGTGTGTGTGCATATAAATATATTCCTATATAAATATATTCCCACACGCACAAAAAATGTTAACAGAGAATTAAGGTCGCTTGCATTCATTTTTAAGTCCAACCCACATAAAAAGCTTAATGCTGAACAAATTTGTGCTAGCTGGAAGTCTACATGTAAAGACATCAAGAACTACTGGTGATTAAGTCAAAGTTAGCATCCAGAGTAGTCTCTGACTGTGTCTAACTTGTACGCATTCACAGACATTCTCCTCAACAATGTACTCTTATGGATAGATTTCCATCAGGGCTGGAGGAGCAATATTCCTTCATGGAAAGAGTTTCACGGTAAAGGCTTTGCTGTTTCAACATACCCAACCCTCAGCAATGCAGTCAACTCTATAAAATAATACTCAGATGCACCATCTTAATTATAGCCTCAGCTACATTAATGTGATACCAACCCTGTCTTTAGAAATATACGTATCTGATTTATACATTAGTTGAGAAATTAAAGATCAAAAAGATTTATTAGGGTTACTCTACTACCCCCTCTCCCCCCTCAACAGTGCATAATCATTTCCCACCATATATTTTTTTATGGCAGTAACACACTCAAGGCTCCATCCTGCAGAATGCTAAGTGTTCTGGACTGGTCCAGCAGAGCAATTATGAGTGTGCATAACTAAAGTACTTGAATAATCCCTCAGAAGTTAACTCTGAGTAGGTGAATAATCCTCTCAACTTAAGCACAAACTGAATTATTTTGCAGCATTAGGTCCCAAGGCTCAGCATCTGGTAGAACAGACCTAAATCCTTGCTCATGTCTAAAATGTTCTAAAATGTTACGCAGCCAGTTGTAGCAATGACAGTGACATTAATAGTGAGCTCAAACTATTGGCATGCTGTTTTCAGCAGTAACCAGTGCTGTTTTTCTCTGAACAAATTTGCACAACACAACTGTATTCCTTTAAGAGTGATCATATTTGAGCCAAACCAGCTACAGCAAAACTTCATGAACACTGCAGTCCCTTGAAAGAAAAAAAAAAAATGTGTGTGTCCAAAGGAAAACTTGAACTTAATCCAGTAATATACTCTGTGTAAATTACTCTTGCTCAGTGAACCCATTACTGCCAGAAGCATAATACATTGCTCCAAAATGGTACCTCCTTTCTGGCTCCACAAGGAAATGAAAGCCACAGAGCAGCCCAATTTTATGAGGAAAGACATCCACCTCTTCACTGTATGGTACACTTACTTCAGTACTTTCTTCTATTCCTTTTCTCCTCCTACTTCTCTATTTTCCTCCATAACTTGATAAATAAATGCCTACATGTGCATTGTATGTACATAGGTCACCCCAGAAGTCATGCTGCCTATTTATTTCCATGGAAATTACAAATGATACAAAGAGCACAATAACATTTGATATAGCAAATTCTTAGCTACAAAACGCTATTTGTCAACATAATCACTATCGTTAGTTATGCATTTTTACCAGCAATGAACAAGAGCATGCTCAGCCTGGGTGTCTGCTTTGCCAAAGTGTCTGTGACACATTCACTCATTGGGGCATATGTGGGAAAGAGGGAAACACATCCTGGACTTGTAGAATTATGATGATGATGATGATTTTTTAATTATCTTTGCACACTTGCACAGCTCTTATGATGGCATCATTGCTAGGAAAACACTGCCCGTGCAGCCATCTTTCATTGTTTCAAACTGATGGAACTGGAAAAGCATCAGATATGGACTATACAGTGGGTGTGGTAGGATAGTCCAGACAAGTTTGGCATTGTTCTCCATGGTCTTTACTGATATGGGGCCTGTCATTATTGTTTTGCAGGAGAAAAGTTGTCTTCTTCTCTAGCTTAACTCTAGAAGTTCAAGACTTCATCTTTGTCAATGTTCTGATGTGGTTAGAGTTGATTTGTCCAGGTTCCTGGAAATCCAAAAGGATGACCCCTTTTCCATCCCAAAAGACAGTGCAGATCACTGTACTCACTGAGGCCTACTTTTTCTTTGATGGGGAATTCACATGTTGCCACCCCAAGAACTGCCCTTTTAACTCTGAGTCATAGTGGTTAGACCACATCTCATCACTAGCAATGATGAGATTGAGGAAACAATCACAGTCACATTCAGCCTCATATTTAATTCCTCCACATGGAGGAATTCAATGACACACATTTGCTTCATATGCACTTCCGTGCCAGATACCATTTTGTCAGATTGCCCCTCTGCTGGCATCTCTCACATGGCAACAAAATGTAATGGAGTACTGGTGGGAAGGTTCAACTTCTACTACCATACCAACAAAATCCATCTCTGACATTGTAGGTCAACATAATAAAATAGGGGACATTACTTTTGAAGCAGCCTTTTAAAAGCAGTTATACAGTGAAAGTTCTATATTGTCTAGTCTTGAGTGTTTGGTGATAGAGAAGGGCTGAATCAATATGTTAAAGCTGATTTAAACATATGCTTAAATGTCAAAATGTATTTAAAATGCCTTTATGTTATTTATATTACATACACATAGGAAACAATATTCTATCCTAACAAGCACCTCCTAATACTTTAAACAAACATAGGAAACATATGGCTAACTCTCTGCAGATGTGTGTGAAGTTTGTAATCTTTAATTTTTATTCCAAACACATTAATGTTTCTTACTTCAAAATGACCTGTGTAAACTGTGAAATTTGCTTAAGCTATTAAGAGTAAATCTGTCACACTGACAATTTCAAGCAGTGTCCTTATTGCTAAAAGGGCATATACTGTATGTTACAGGCTTAATGGCTATTGCTTTTTGCCCTGACGTGCGTAAGTTCTTTACTTTCACATTTATTTATTTCCTGATAAACAATCAATGTACAAAAATAGAAAAGCCAAATGGATTAAGGGTCTGGTTCTTCCCTGATCTCAGTTTAACAAAAGAGGCTTGTTGTCATGAGTAGAATCAAATCTACAGTTAGAGGATTTTGTCACCGATGATTGACTAGATCAGTATGAAAAAGCATCAGAACAACTACAACTTGTCCTGTTCCTGTAGGCTAGAGGTCCCACACTCTACTTAAATAATTGACATGGACATATGCAGAGCTCAGGAAATTTATGTGCACCTTCTCTGCTGCACAAGCAGTGTGCCTAGTACTGTAGCTGTGGTCTAAAACCCCATCCATTTGAAACTTACATGTCAGCTGTACTTTATTCATGAAAAAACATCTCTTCATGAATATAAAGGCAGGTATGAATGTTTGTATCAGAGCTATAACCACGTGGATTTAACTAGTACTGTCTCTGTTGAGTTACCAAATAACTGTGAGCCTTTCATTTACTAAATGTAACATGAAAGAAAAAAAACAGGGAAAAAAATATAAGGCTGTATACTTTGAGATCTACAGTGGGCTTTAGATATATCTGCCTTCAAAGTAAACAGATACAATTTGCTTTCACCAGTGATATACAGTACAAAATACTTCTCCCTGAAATAACTGTAAGTAGTTTACTTACCCTTGTCACCAGTCCTGCATCAAGGAAACAATCAGTACTCATGTGTCCCTGAAAGTAGACAAAAATATTACAAAAAAATAATTAGGGAATGCACAGAAATATTTAAAAAGCAAAGTAAAGGCATAGGCTCTTTTGGAGATCACAGAATCATCATAGAATCATAGAATGGCCTGGGTTGAAAAGGACTTCAAAGATCATCCAGTTTCAACCCCCCTGCCACAGGCAGGGTCACCAACCACCAGACCAGGCTGCCCAGAGCCACATCCAGCCTGGCCTTGAATGCCTCCAGCGATGGGACATCCACAACCTCCTTGGGCAACCTGTTCCAGTGCATCACCACCCTCTGAGTGAAAAACTTCTTCCCAGTATCTAACCTAAATCTACCCTGTCTAAGTTTAAAACCACTCCCCCACTGCCACTATCAGCCCATGTAAACGGCCATTCCCCCTCCCGTTGATATGCTCCCTTCAAGTACTGGAAGGTCACAATGAGGTCTCCCCGGAGCCTTCTCTTCTGCAAGCTAAATAAGCCCAGCTCCCTCAACCTTTCCTCATAGGAGAGGTGCTCCAGCCCTCAGATCATCTTAGTGGCCCTCCTCTGGACCCACTCCAAGAGCTCTGTGTCCTTGTACTGTGGGTCCCAGGCCTGGACGCAGTACTGCAGATGGGGCCTCACAAGAGCCGAGTAGAGGGGGACAATCACCTCCCTCTCCCTGCTGGCCACCTCTTTTTTATGCAGCCCAGAACACAGTTGGCCTTCCGGGCTGCAAGTGCACACCGCTGGCTCATGTCCAGCTTCTTATTCTCTGGGACTCCCAAGTCCTTTTCTTCAGAGCTGCTCTCAAGGAGTTCTTCCTCCAGTTTGTATAAATACCTGGGATTGCCCCAGCCCAAGTGTAGCACCCTGCACTTGGCCTTGCTGAACCTCATTAGGTTCGCACAGGCCCACTTCTCCAGCCTGTGCAGGTCTCTCTGGATGGCTTCCCTTCCTTCCAGTGTATCGACCACACCATTCTGCTTGGTGTCATCTGCAAGATAGTGAGTGATCAAGGATATGTTAGTTATAAACTGAGCATAGGAGAGTTCAGTCCAAGGACCAGGAAATTATTCCAAACAATGAAGTTTAGTAGCATTTCAGGTGTAAGGAGGAGTTGTGTGTGTCACTTACACCTGAAATGCTACTTGTGGTGTGCTAGTTAGGCTAGTTTGGCATTATTTCAGGGAGGGTTAAACAAGCTCTCTTCACTATTTCTCTAGTTCTAAACATCAAATATTATGTAGGTGGAAGATAAGCATAATCTTGAAGGAGAAAGTTAATATGTGGGGATGTGGCAGAAGTTCCTGTACATGCTATGAGTAAATATACAGCTGAAATCCTAGATAGGAAATAGTTTTGTCCTTTAGTTTTGTCTGTCACGCAAAACATAGTGAGTTTTTACTTAAATTAGTGTTTAGTAAGATACTAGCAGATAGAAGCCTGATTCAATTCTCAATGCAGGCACAAATACAAGCCTATATCTACTGTATGTAGAAAAGGCACTTTCTCAAGAGGTAGACTTTGGAAGTCATTCCTCATCAGGCTTCATAGTGCTGCCCTTTGTAGAATGGAAGGATTTCAAAAGATAATGCAGAGGAGGTGAAATCATTAATAAATTACGAGGAAGAGAGAGAACCAAAACATGAGACTGAAAAAGAGTTATAAGGGAAACTTGATCACGATGAGTGCAGAGCCTATTAGAGACAGGCAGCTGATATAGAGCGGACTGTAGCCAGACAGGAGCATCACATGCACACTATTCCCTGCCCACTGCATTGCCTTGCAGAGACAGACATCCTCTGTTACTGGTTTGGCTGGCTGCTGGGGCCATTGATAACCACATGAAACCTGGAATTAAGTCGAGTGCTTTCAGATCAACTCATAGTGGGATGGAGTCAGGCTGTCTGTCCATTGCATTTCACATTGTGAGCACCTAGGGTTTAATCTAAACAAGGGACTTATGAGTGCAAGTATATCACTATATTGGCGTATCATATTGACTTTCTGATAATGTTCTAAGCCAGTCAGGTAAGAAAGAGAAAGTGCCACTGGGTACAAATTGTGGCATCAATTCTCTGCCAGACTGATCAATTGAGTTTATATATTACCTCCAGCTACGCACTTAAAATCTATAGTTTCACTCCCTCCAGTCCACAGCTCACAGTTTAAGTAATTGCAAATGCAAATGAATTTTAAAAGGATTTAGCAGGCTTTAAATTAAAAATGTGTGAACATTGTTTTTTAAGCACTCTGAATTATTTACTAATATAACCCAACTAATTCACTTTTCTCTTCTTTCTGTCTTTACTTGATTTTTTGATCTCCGAGGCCTCAGTGAAGCTTAAAATACTGCCGATAAACTGCGAACAGTAAAACAGTGCTCTATTTTTCCCAATTAAAGAATCTTCAAATTCAGTGTAGCAAATTCAAATAGCAAAATATCAGCAGTACAAGGACTGTTAAATCCAAAATTAGAAGGAAAAAAAATAAAAAATGAAGTTGACAAGAGATATAAACAAACAGTTGAAGAACAAGTCTGAGTGCTTAAAGTTAAGCAAGTGTTTTGGGGTTTTTAGATGTAATAAAATGAGAGCGTCGCAAAAATGCTTACTGCTTTAGAAAAAATGACTCTGGTTATAAGATACTAGCTAAGTCTGATTTACCTTAATCAAACATCGCAGCTGTTTTCTGTTTTAATCACATCTTTTGGATTAATCTGTAAGAAATTTGAGTCACAAGATAAATATCACATCAAAGCAATAAATTAGGTCATTTGAACTTGTGCTAAAACAGTGAGCACCATCTTACATTCTTCCCTATTTTCTGACTTCAGTCTCTTAATTGTAGAAATGATTCACATGCTTCTTTAGAAATGATAAGGGACAGATTCGATACACTGAATAACGTGCATACAGAAATAGTGAAATGTGACTTCAGTGGGTCCTTACTGAGCTGGATCCAGCGCCGTACTCAGCTAACACTTTCTTTATATGCCACTATTGATATATAGACTGCATAATTTAAGAATAATCTTTAATAAGCAGTTAATTCACCTGTAATATTAGATTTCCCATTTACAAAGGCATTGCCTATTCCCTGAGTAGAGAAATGTGATAAAATTCCATTTGTCTTCTTGCTGGGAAAAGGTATAGGTAACTTTATATGTTTGTCCTCACTATTACTTTTCAAATTCAATTTGTTGAGTTGGAGAAAGAAAAATAAACTAATGTGTAAGGATTATAGCCTAATGCATAAAAACATAATGTTGGGAAATTTGCAAATAATTGAAGAAAGGTTATTATAGATTTTATAAGGAAGTAAAGTTATATTCTCATTAAGGGGATAAGTATCCCTCACAAAATAAATGTTTGTCCGCATACTATTATTTTTTTTTATTGTTAAAGTTGAAATTTGAAGAAATGTGAGATATTCCTCTGAGTAATCCCACTGCCTTTATTCAAGTGTCTTCATCAAAGTCATCAGTGATGTCAACAAAACTTGGCAAAAAGGCTCTTACAGTCAGCTTCAGTGCTGTTTTAAGACTGCTCTGATTGTGACATTTTTAATAAAGTATGAGTTAGAGGGAAGTTGCATTTACGTTCAATGTATATCCTTAAGAAGCTGAATTTTTACCAGAAGTCCAGGTTGAATATAAGACTTGAAGTCATATTTCAAAACACTGACTCCTCAAATGTATTTATATCACTCTGGTGAGGAGTTTCTTAATCTAAGGTTCAGTAACAGAGTTATTGGGTGTTCCTTAACACATGGGATGCTCATAATTCCAGCTTGAAGTATCAAGGCCTAACTAGAAGTATATACATTATTACATTTCCCCCCCTGAATTTCCATTTACTTTTAATGTAGATAATTGATCCGAGGCTGAAAGATGGAGAAATTCTATTGGTTCACCAATGGTTCCATACTCTACTTTACATCACTATCACAGAACTTAGAGCTGCTATTTTCCTTCTTGCTGTCATCAACTTACACCTTTCTCTGTGCTCCTCCAGTCTCTCCTGGGTACTTCAAGCCACTGTATGGCCATCAGCAGCAGTTGTGGCAGTAGCCTACAGAGTAAGCCATAAGAAGTAGAAAAGGGGATAGAAATATTCAGAATCCACAAGGCTGAGAGAAGAGCTGTACTTAAGGGAATGCTTTTAAGGACCCAAAGCCCCATCTTTAGGGTCTGCTCTTGTTTTCCTGAGTGATCCTACTATGGATGAGGAATATCTTTAAGCTTAATGGGACTTTGAAATCAATAAGAATCACTTATTAATGGTTCAGGGAAGTTTTTGCACTTCAGAGTGTGAATTTACAAGATGTTAGGTATTCTGCAGTAGCTCTCATTCTGCAGTGATGAACCCCTTCCAAAATGGAATGACATACCCACAGGAAGACTGTTTGCATGGGGAGATACTGTAGAGAGTCTGTGTGCTCTGAATCTACATTCTAGCTTACCTTCCAACAGGGCTCCCTTTGTGCACAAGTTAAAGTGTGTGAAATCAGTACTGCCAGCCGTAGGGCAAATTTTGTTGATTTGTAATAAGATGTCATGTATTTCATATTTACAGACATGTTTCTGTAAATACTGATTCAAATAACTGAGACAGTTAAATTAAAAAAAATTCTACCGAAGGAATGAATTTCAAGGTGGAGCTGTTTAAACATTTTGTATCTTTGTATATTTTTGTATATTTCAGAAGAAGATGTCTGCAATTGCATAGAGATTCCACCTCATAACCAAAGCAAAAATCCAAACTACAAAGTTTCTTCATTAAGAGGTAATTTGATCAAGAGAACTGGATATTGCTGCCACGCTGCAAGGTATTCTGCATTGTGCCAGAGCTAGTCTTACACTAAGTACCAAGTGGAGATACGTACTAGCAGTTTTCATAGAACATCTGTTTTAACCATCTTGTCTTCCCTGGGTGAGATCCACACTGATCTATGCAAAATTTAATACAGATTAAAAGCAATGACTACATAGAGTTAGCTTTCTGATATAGAAACAATTCTTCACATTTCTCCTCCTCTTTTACTGCAAGAATCATATCAGTATTACACTACACTGGACATAAAATAATTCATCTCTGTTTTCCAGAGAAAATATAATTTATTCAGAGAAAATCTGGAGGAAGTGGTCTGATCTGTTTGATATTAAAGACTTACTTGACAAAACAAATGTGCAATAAACACTCAGAAAACAGGAGCCATGCCAGTTAGAATGATAAAAAATCATGTTGAAGAGATAAATGGATCATTAAGGAGAAGGTACTTGAATTTTCATTACAGATCGCTACACAATCACTAAAGGTTTCTGAACTTGTCTGGCTTGTTGATCTTGTGTGCTCCTCCTACCTCTAACTATTATGTCTAATATCCATACTATCGCATACCTTTTTGAAGCCTATATATTTCATCCTCTGAAGGTATTATTAAAAGATCTTTGTAACCATCAGAATTCATGAATTTTGATATGCATTGGCCTAAATTGCATTAAGAACTGTTTGCTGAGTAATAATATGAGCATCATACCTAATGAGTCAGATCTTGCATGACATAATTGACAGTATATTTGTGAACATATGGATTTTAACTTTAGCTTGGCAGCACAGGATTGTTACTTAGTTCAGCATGTTGGGCTGCTGGGGAAACTAAAGCAGAGGGATGACTGAATTATTAGTTGGATTTTTCCATTTCTGTAGACTTGTAAGTAAAATGCTACTGGAAGCCAGAAGACCTAGTTATAAACAAGAGAGTTTTTGTTGTTGTTGTTGTTGTTTGTTTGTTTGTTTGTAGATCTGTATAATTAGAAGAATAATTTTTGCTATGCACCTATCTCCTGCAGTGCACTGAAAAATTAAATGCTCAAGATACAGAAGTTATTTACTGTCAGGGCACGTCGAAGCTGTACTGAACCAGTTAGATGACAGCTTGCTCCTCAGTGTTTCAGATTCAAGATGAAACATAGATTATTTCCTAGGAAGTGCAGAACTGGTACTACAAAGGCTGCTCCAAAAGTAATATCTCTACTTTATTATGTTGGCCTGCATTGTCAGAGATGAATGTTGGTGGTATGGCAGAAGAGTTGAACATTCCTACCAATATTCCATTACATTTCATTGCTGTGTGACAGATGGCAGCAGAGGGGCAGTCCAACAAAACTGGTATCTGACATGGAAGTGTGTATGAAGAAAACGTGTGCCATTGAATTCCTCCATGCAGAAAAATGGTACCCATTGTCATTCAACGATGCTTGCTGAATGATGATGGAGACAAAAGAGTGGATGTGAGCACACTGAGGTGGTTGGTGGTGCCTTTTAGCAGTGGCCACAGTGACAGTTGGTCACATCTGCTGATGCAGATTTTTCCAAGTACAGCATGCAGACTCTTGTTTATCACTGGTGGAAAGGCATAGCTAATGGTGGTAACTATGTTGAAAAACAGTGTTTTGCAGCTGAGAAAATGCTTTATCAAATAGTGTTATTGTGCTTTTGTATCTGTTGTAGTTTCCATGGAAATAAATAGGGAGGCATTACTTTCGGAGCAACCAATGTATTTATTCTAGTAGTGTAAGGACAAGAAAGGAATTCAGTAATGTATAGATCAAGGAAAAATTTGCCTTTCTACTGAGCTTCAGTTTCAGAAAAATATGTATCTGCAGAGAGGTATGGATTTAAATAAGACAAAAATTTGACAAAAACTGGTATATTTTGTCATCAGTATGACAGCACTAGGATAAGACAACAATATTCTGCAGTTCTTACTGGAAACTCTCCAGCCTAGAAGACAGCCTGGGTCCCTGCCTGTTAACTCTGAACTCATAGTTCAACTTAAGAAACAACATATTACCAGAAGATAATATGAAACAAATTGATTTCCCAGTCCAAAACAAACTGCAGTCTACAGGCACTTTCCTTTTACTACTAGTAGTTTTTAAAAGGGATAGTCCATACTTTCATCTTGGCAGTTCTTTTCTTTTTACTTGCCTGTGTCATCCTGCGACAGTTATGCCACAAGGATAAAGGAAAAAATGGCTTATCAGTAAACCTGGCAGGCACAACTTTGCTTTTGAACCCTCTATGTATAAACCTGAATGAGTTGCAAAATCACTCAGACAGAGAAGCATTATAGGAACCATCAAAATAGCATCAAATCACAGTATATTAGATTCACCTTTCTTTTCTGGGAAAGGAAGAGATTTTTTTTCTGAATACATCTGTCTTAAAGAGTTCAAGAAGCTGCAGCAAATCAATAGTACTAGAACAAGTTTCTGAGAACTAGATATATCCTATTTGATAACCGTTGATCTCCAGATAAAATAGATAATTCTAGCAAATACTAACTTGAACCCAACAGGGGACCAGAGACCTGTGAATATAAAAGCATTACAGTTTTATTAACTCATAATCTTTCCTTTCTCACCAGCACTGGATTTCAGACCTTTGGACAAGATACGCATGACCACTATAGAAGGGTGGATGGGAGTAAAATTACTGTGCAGCAAATGTCCTTAGTTTCAAATGCCTACTTTCAAAACTATTAATTGAACAGCATACTATGTGTGGGAGTGAAGGAAGTGCCAAAAAGGGGAGGGAGGTAAAGAAGAGCCCTTGGCTATTGGCATCTCCTAATGTATAATGTTCATATGCACAGTATGTGCTTTGAATAATGGAAGTGAGTTAGAATAAATTTAGGCATTATCTTTCTTTTGGCTACATTCAAACTAAAATAAATAAATAAAGTCATTGCTTCCATAATTTTCCTGGCATTTTTATATTCTGTCCCAAATGGTTGTTTAATGTTTACATTCAAAATCAGTACTTGTTCTTGATGTTTTATCCCAGAAATAGCTTCCTTAAGCTGGTGGATGATCTATTCTGTCTATGTACCCAAGATATTGATTTATACTGTTCTGGAATAAATAGTGCACCACAAATTCAAGACCTGTGCTCTTGTTTCTATCATTACTTACTTTCATGTATACATAGACAATGACTTTTAAATTTAACTTCAAATTTTAGATAAAATTTTGAAATTTTGGGCAAGTTTTATGAAGAAGACATTAAATTTGTATTTAAATTTCCCAGCTAATTTGAAGCAGTTGTCAGTGCCATTGGTTTCCCTTCCTGTTGGCTTACTCTTTTTTTCTAACACACCTTGCACTGCAGCAGGCACTACAAGTCTCAGATATGTCTGCCTCCAATACCGGTATTTTTGATTCTAATGAAAATTAGAATTGATAAAAGCTTGTAAGTGATAAGAAGTGCCTCCACTCCCCCTCTCTTCCGCCCCCCCCTCCAAAAAAAAAAAAAAAAAAAAAAAAAAAAAAAAAAAAAAGAAGAAAAGAATTAACAAAGCTAACAAGCAAAAGAACAAGGATGATAAATAAGTCAATCTTAATGTAAGTTTATTTTAGAGTAATTGTATATTCTATCAGTTTTAGCTAGACCACTTGCAAAATGAAAACTGGGTGAACTTGGTCTTATAAGACTACTAACTGGAGAAGAAAAGAAATCTGATATTGTTACTTAGCACTTTTATGTACTTTTCAGCTATAGATTTCAAAGTGTTTATAAAGCTCCAGAAATATAATTATCTCCATTTCATAGCTGAGGAAATTGAAAGGCAAAATTAAGTGGTTTGCTGAGGGCCACACAGTGAATCATTTGAAGAGCCAAATTGTTACTGTAAATCTCCACACCTAGGCAATGATTATGCTGCTGTGACTCAGACAAGATATTATTCTAGAACATCAATTGCTGCTGCATAACCAGTGTCATACACAGGCTCCAACACACTCTTCATTATGTACAGATCCATGCTGGACTTTTAACTTGTCTCCATTTTGTTCAGCAGGAAAGTACGTGTTCTTCAGAACTTCCCCAGAATTTTCTCCTAAAGAGTCTGAGCATTCAGAAAGTTTCTTCATAAAACAGCTAAAAGCAGAGTTTAAGATCTAACTTCATTTTGACAGCTGACTTGTATCCAAATTCAGCGTATAAGCATATCAAAGCATTATTTTTTCCCATGCATTTTCCAGTGGCTCTGAGATAAAAGTCTGGGTAACACTACCATAAATTGTATTGGTGTTTATTTCTGACTCACAGAAAAATAATGGCATTTTCTGATGACTATAAAATGAATAATTTTGGAGAAATATTCTTAATTCACTTGAAACGTGAGCAAGTCACATCATTTCTAACTGTATGTTGTAAGCTCTACTACTGCTGTTGCAGCTGGGAGGTCTTTAATGAAATGGGATCAGGTTCCGAGTGCAGTTCAATCCAGTGAGAAACTGCTGAACGAAACAAGGCATTTCTATACAATATTTTAGAATAATGAAGAATTAGAAAAACAGATAGTGTGTAAGGTAAACCAAGTGGTAATGCACAGGGGACATTTTTAGCATCATGTTCTGGAAAGGAGCTTGGAAACATCTCAGGACAAGATTCATTGCTAAAAACTTTCCAGCGACTTATTATTTCTACAATTTTGCTAATATTAGGCCACCTCCTTCCCATATGTCACCCATACTCATTCTGTTGTCTCATGTTCCCCTTTGAGTTAAGATGAATCTATGATACCCCATTCCAACTTCAGAAGTGCTTTAGAGTCCACAGCAGCTGAATTCCACCACAAAAGTAGTGCATTTTAGCATCAGAAAAGGCCGCTTAGATAGCATCATGAAAATTCTTCTAGGTGTTGACATAATCAAACCTTGATTTTAATTTTTGCAAATATTTTCACTATGATTTTCTTCTCTTTGCAGATTTATAAACTTTCAGACTAGGAAAAATTCACTCTGATAATGTCTCACCATCAGTGTGTGTAAATAATAAGACTTGTTTTAGAGAGACAATTAATCTCATTTTAAAGTTGACAAAGTACGGTGAGCCGTACTTTGCCTTCAATAAACTGTTCTGATGTTTAATTATAGAAATCTGCATATTTTGCAAGATATAATTTCTTGAATAAATCTGCAAAGGAAGAAGACCCCATCTGTCAGGTGTCTTCTCTATCTGTTCATATAAATACATCACATTCTAAGACTCATTTGCCAATGTTTAGAATAATGCAGTGATGTTCTTTCACTTTTGTCCTAGTATTGCTTCGTATTTTTTGTTAAGTGTGGATCTGATAGGTAGACAGGGTGTTTCCAGTGTGGAGAATAAAAATGAGGCCTGGTTCCCTGTTCCTGATTATAATCCTCCTTTTATCCAGCAAAAGATGAACCACTGAATCACTAAGGTAATTTCTGTTGACCCACAAACATCCCCTTCTGAAGAGTTGTTTTCAGAGGTAGTCTTCCTAAAACTATTTCCTAACAGTATATTTTTGACCTTTGGGTGTGTTTAAATATATTTTACTGGTTCTTGACCATCAACCAGTCAACTCTAATCTGTCTATAAAAGTAGCTCATTTTTCTCATCTCATTTTTCTCATTACAGGCCGGTGAGCCTCACCTCTGTGCCTGGGAAGATCATGGAGCAGATCCTCCTAGAAGGTATGCTAAGCACATACAAGATAAAGAGGTGACTCAAGACAGCCAGCATGGTTTCACCAAGGGCAGATCATGCCTGACCAATCTGGTGGCCTACTATGACGGAGTGACAGCTTTGGTGGACAGGGGAAGGCCGATGGATGTCATCTACCTGGATTTCTGCAATGCCTTTGACATGGTCCCTCACCACATCCTTCTCTAAATCGGAGAGGTGTGGATTTGAAGGATAGACGGTTCAATGGATTAGGAATTGGCTGGATGGACTCAGCCAAAGGGTTGTGATCAATGGTTCTGTGTCAGGGTGGAGGCCAGTCACAGCAGTGTCCCTCAGGGGTCGGTCTTGGCACTAGTGCTTTTTAATATCTTCATCAATGACAGAGAAGATGGCATTGAGTGCACCCTCAGCAAATTTGTGGACGACACCAAGCTGAGCATTGTGGCCGATACGCTGGAAGGAAGGGAAGCCATCCAGAGGAACCTGGGACAGGCTGGAGAAGTGGGCCCATGAAAACCTAATGAGGTTCAACAAGGCCAAGTGCAGGGTGCTGCACTTGGGTTAGGGCAATCCCAGGTATTTATACAAACTGGGGGAAGATCTCCTGGAGAGCAGTCCTGAAGAGAAGGGCTTGGGGGTTTTGGTGGATGAGAAGCTGGACATGAGCCAGCAGTGTGCAGTGGAGGCCAACTGTGCTCTGGGCTGCATTAAAAAAGGGGTGGCCAGCAGGGATTGTCCCCCTCTACTCAGCTCTTGTGAGGCCCCATCTGGCGTACTGCATCTAGGCATGAGGCCCCCAGTACAGGAAGAACATGAAGCTCTTGGACTGGGTCCAGAGGAGAGCCACTAAGATGATTAGAGCGCTGGAGTACCTCTCCTATGAAGAAAGGTTGAGGGAGCTGGGCTTTAGTTTGGAGAGGAGAAGGCTTCCAGGACACCTCATTGTGGCCTTCCAGTGCTTGAAGTGAGCATATAAACAGGAATGAGTACGGCTGTTTACGAGGGTGGATAATGATAGGACAAGGGGGAATGGTTATAAACTGAGACAGGGGAGGTTTAGGTTAGATATTAGGAGGAAGTTCTTCACATCGAGGGTGATGACGCACTGGAACAGGTTGCCCAAGGAGGTTGTGGATGCCCCATCCCTGGAGGCATTCAAGGCCAGGCTGGATGTGGCTCTGGGCAGCCTGGTCTGCTGGTTGGCAACCCTGCACATGGCAGGGAGGCTAAAACTTGATTATTGTGGTCCTTTTCAACCCGGCCTATTCTATGATTCTATGATTCTATTATATGATCCTATGTGGTATCCAGTTTTGTAATTCACCAAAAACTTATCTAAATAGTTGGAAAAAACATTGTGCAGTATTGGATCAAACCTTGATCCACAGTCAGCACCACCAGCAACACTGTAATTCACTGATGTGTTTTCATTACATAACTCCACTTTAAGGGCTGCAAATAAAGCAATTTTTAATCTATTTTATGTGACTTTTTAATCCAATCCAGTTGCAATAGATTGCTTGAGGCCTTCCTTTTCTCACTTTTGAAAAGGATGGTATATACTTGTAAAGAAAGCAACTTGGAGAATCCTAAAATACAATCAGGACCATCAAGAGTACTGTGCTGGTATCATCTAAGTAGTAGTCCTCAATAGAAGTAAAGAACAAAACAATTTTTTGTTTCTTGAGAAATATCTATTTTTCATGGCATGGTGGGAACGGTATTTCTACTAGTCTCCCAAAGGAGGAAAATTTCTGCTGCAAGACAGCAGAAAAGGATGGGTACCTTTGCTTCCTACATTTTGAGCAGTTGGCTAAATTCAGTTGTTCATCTTGTTCCTTTAATCTAAAATAATCTAAGCCTGTTGATATGAATATACTCATTTTTAGCAGTTGCTGCCTTACCTCTTTCTTTGTTACAGATGGCAAACTTTCATTTCCATCCACAACATCATATGGGATGGATACATCCTCCTGTTTCATTCCAAGTGCGGAACAGAAATATTTATTAAACATTTCTGCCTTTTCTGCATCATTATTTATGATTTCCACCATCTGCATCTTCAATGGAACCATATCTGACCTAAGATTCTTTTTGATGCTAAACTGTTTTTAAATGTGCCCTCTTGTTGTTTTTAACCATATTGGCCACTGACTTTTAACTGAGTCACTAATTTATCTGTTACTCAAAAGTCTCAGTATATAACTTATCCATGCTCAACTTCAATTTTTATATAGAATTATTTCTTGTTTTACATGGCTTTGCATGTTTTAATCAGGGCATTTTGACTACTGTACACTTCTGTGTGTAAGTGAAATTAGATTATGTCCTTGAACAATTCCCAGTTTTCATTAACACTTCCTAATTAAAATTTACATTCCTGCTCAGTTATGTTAACTCATTCAAGTTTGATAAACTGACCTTCTTAAACATCTAATATAACCATTATGACTTAGTATTATGTACACATCAAATTCATAAAATAAATATAATCAGACTGTGATCATTAGTCCTCAGCTCTTCGTGTTTCGTATTGATAGGCGGGCATAGGTATCTGTTTGGACATCAAAATGATGTTCAGTTTTCAGTGTCTTTATGAATGATGCAGAATTTTCTACATTCTTGTAGTATCTCCTAATATTTTAGAAACTGTAAGGAATCTTTTTACTGGCAAAAAAAAAAAAAATCTCAGCAAATATTTCTCAGTTTAAACTCCCCTATGATAGAACTGGGCTTACCCTACCTCCACTCCCCTGAAGCAAGGATGCTGAAGGAGTAACTCATCTCATCATTTACAAGGCTCTATTTTCTTTGTAGTGTACACAGATTTCTATCCAGTTATGTTTTAACTGGCACAGGGTTAAGGTAGCTTGATTATTTTTGACTCTTCAACACACAACACTGTATTTGGTGCAACTGTTGATTTCCAGTTCCTCCTTATAAAAAAAATAACTGCTGTTCAGAAAAATTCCAGCATTATGACATTTTACCAAGTTTCACAAATGCTAACTATGTGACATTTATTCTAATACATGAATATAGCCTCTGTCCAATTATTACCAAAATGCTTGAACATGAGAACATGAATTTTGAGATTTTTTCAAAATGTATTTTTTTGTACATGCTTAATTTCTTGATTTTGTCACATCTCTGGTAACCTGGCTGTACACACATGTATTTGCCATAATTTCCCCTCAACGGTATTTCATGTTTAATTTAATGCCTTTCTGACTACATTTTGCTGTTTTTTCACTGATTGGTATGGCTCCTACTGAGATGGTCAATAGGAACGTGCAGTTTCTCATCCCTCTGGCAGGGAAATCATCTACAAGCTGTTAAATGAAGCCTGACAAAATATTACTATCATCAGCGTACATCCAGCTAACTTAAATCTCACAGAAGCTTGAATTCAAACCAGTCATCTTTGGTCAAAAAACTGTCAGTTGTCCTCCTAGCCCTTGAATGTCCTGCAGGTTCTTCTTAGTATGGTTTCAATAAAGCTGTCAGCAAGAACTGCATTTTATTGTCCCTCTAAGGATGCATTCATGAGCTTTCTCAAGGTTCTTCTGCTCTGAACTAGATACTATTTCTATTTTTTATGAGTGTTAATCTGAAAATGACTCCTTAAAATCAACCAAACAATACGAAGAAATAAAACCACTTCATTTACAGGTCATCATCTTGCAGGTAAAATGATTAATTATAAACAGATAATGTCTGACTTAACTATCGTGAAACAGTTGGCAAGAAGTTTGTAGATTGAAATTTTTTGGCCTAAACTATTAATGAAATAATTTCAACCGAAGAACAAAAGAAACCAAGTTTGCACTTGAATAATTTGCAAATAGGTAAAAAGAAATAGATTTGTCAAATTAATTATTCATTATAAGTAGTTCAACCAGATCTATTCTACCCCCCCTATTTTTTTAAAACATTTACATAGTTTTTAAATTCTTAAAGTGGTTTGGGAAACTTAAAGATTAAAATTTGCCATAAATGCTTAATACAATGATAATTTATATATGACAGTGTAAATGTACAAACATACTTTACTTAGCATTGAAATAGGCATTGGAGACCATGAGAGAATGGGTACAATAACCTTAACTCTCAAAAAGGTGAAACTCTTATATTTTTCAGACAGACTGAAGTATGAACTTGGTACCTGCAGTTTAAGGATTACTGCTGCAAGTGACCCAAACCATAGCTTATGGACCTTTTGGCATTGTGTCTGTACCAGGGTAATAAGAGCACTGACAGAGATGAAATTGTCACATTACACAGTCTTAGGGATATCACAAGGTCCTAATTTCCAGGAATGCTCATCTGCAGCTCCATGCTTAATGAGCATGCCTTTTTTTCTAAAGGAACTTTTCAAATTATGACCCAATTCAATAACACTTAGCTGGCTGGATCAAATTTGTTCACAGAAGGTAAGCAAAGGAGCAAACAGAGAAATCTGTGAATACACTTAGCTCAATGAGCATAATTTGAGTGGGACTTGTTTTTATATATATATAACTGCTTTCTGATAACTGTAATAATATCATCAAACGTATAAAAATTGCTCAGATTCTGGTCTTCTTGTCCATACCATTACACTCCAAATACAAACCTAGTGAAATCATACAAACACTTACACTTTGTAGTTTAGTTGCTAATAAAATCATAACTAGTTGCTAAATTTAGAAGACTAAATGTGTTCAGAGAGATCAGTGATAGAAATAATTTTGAAATCTGACAATAACATAGGAAAACATAATAAAGATTTTATTTTTTCAGTTTGTTGTTTTGTTTTTGTTTTTGTTTTTTTTCCTAAAAATGAGTAAATTTGGCAGTCACCTGAAAGAAATTAATACAAAACACTCAAAATTATCTAAAGATAATGTGAGATATAATAGCAGGTATGAATAAAGTAGGAAAGAGAAAATGTTTTAGATATTAGTCTACAAATGCTCTTTTCAGCTCTGTAGAAGAAACATAAAGCAGTAAAAAATCTACAAAGGAATCATAATGAGAAGTACCACTGTTTGAATTTATTTATTGTGGCAATAGTAGTCTGGTTTCATGAAGAGAACTGTGTAGTATCTCAAACGTGATGTTGGTTAGGAAGCTTTCAAAAGTCCTTTACATAGGAAAAAACTTTATTCTCAAGTATTCAATCTTTACTGTATGACCTCATATTCTTGTTTTTATTTATTTCTAGACAAAATACACCTGAAATTTTCACACATATTTAAAATAGTCTATAATTTAGTTAATCTGTTCCTTTGTATTGTTAAGATGAGAAAATTATCACAAAATAATTCTGTAGTATCTAGCAGCTTTTGGTATTCAAAGGCTTGATGGGCAAGAAGTTGTTCTTGGTGTTGGTAGTGCCCATGCTTCTTGGTCTAGTAGCTGGCTGTATAAAATGTGATTAGTCTGGAAGACTATGGCTGTAGAAGTCAATATGTAGTCAAAAAGTACAATACTACATGTTTGATAGCAAAATAAAGAGTACACTACAGAAGAGCCAATGGAAGTTATTCAGTGCCTTTTGGATGAGGCCTTAATTTACCGTCTCCAGATTGCAACAGTAAAAATAAGTGACTGTAGAGAAATCTTAGAGTCATAGAATAATTTGAGTTGGAAGGGATCCATAAAGTTCATCTGGTCCAACTCCTCCGCAGTGAACAGGGACACTCACAGCTCAATCAGTACTTGGAAACCCATTCAGTCTGACCCTGAATATGTTCAGGGGTGGGAAATCCACCACATTTGGGCAACATGCTCCAGTGCTTCACTATTCTTCTCATATAGAACTTCTTCCTTTCATCAAGTCTAAATCGCCACTCTTCTACTGAAACCATTTTCCCTTGTCCTGTCACAACAGAACCTATTAAAGAGTCTGGCCCTTTTTTCTTACAGCCCCCCTTTAGATACCGAAAGTCCACTATTGGGTCTCCCTGGCCTTCTCTTCTTTAGACTGTATAGCCTCAGCTCTTTCAGTCATCCTCATAGGGGAGATGTGCCATCCCTTGGATCATTTCTGTGGCCCTCCTCTAGATATGCTCCAACAGTCCATGTCTCTCCTGTACTTCTCCTTGTCCAGCCGAACCACAGCCTGCTCAGATGCTGTCGCAGACCCTTCTGCATTAGAAAAATCCAGGGACTATTGAATTTACCACGTCCTAGCCCACCCCATCTCCCACCCTTGTTATACAAAATACTGCAAATTTGCAGGGGATTCAGGAACAAAAACTAAGTCTGAACTTGCAGCTCTGAATTGGAAGATCAGAATTCCTTCACCCTTTTAAAATGTACAGGGTCTCTGTCATTTACACATCTTTTCACAGCAAAAGTCTGAGGAGTGAAGGGGGAGGTCAGGAGGAGAGAGGGACACTTTGCACTTCACTTGCAACAATTCCTCAAACCTCAATAAACAGCAAATTTTCTATACTTTCCTGAACACATAATTCTACCTCTTTTTACTAGACTTCTTCCTCCAAGGAATCTCCCTGGAATGGAGTTTCGTATGATAGACTGTCACTGATGATTAAAAGCTGTGTCATCATTGACCTTATGTACAACATCATTATTCACAGCTAACTGGTTCCCAGGTACAGAAAAGTGGTTTTGTCCCTATAGAAAAATGAGATTATAACATTTTATCCAGAAATTAAACCGAGTTTATTGATGCCTCATCATGGTTAGTGCAGTACTTAATTTCAACACGTTAAAGAATTAATGAGTCTCATATACGCTTCCTATGCGCACTCTAAACTTGCATGGTTATAAAGTTGTGGGGTTTCAGGTTGATTCACTAGCTTGGGAACAATAAAATACAATTAATTGTTGCAACCACTGTTCTAAATGAAACCTGCATCTCTAATGAGACTGAATATAGAACAAAGTTGCTGCATGTTGTCTGCTGGCTTTCAAAGTGATCAGACTGAATTTCACCTCTTTCTCTAGAAATTATGCCTCTGTTTTTAATTAAAAGGAGAGTGTTTTATTAAAGAAATCCATGTGGGTGTTCTGTGGTTCTTTACTGCATAATACCAAATTGCATCAAATGTTGTTCTGCGTGTTTCACTTCAAGCCTACACAAAGTTTTCAGTCCTGCTAATGTAAGACAGTACAGAGTCCTGGTAGATTTTCTTTACTACCTCAATTTCAAATGGATCCAAATTTTACATACACAAGACAGTTTCTAAAGCAAAAAACAAGATAAAAGTCCCATTACAGAGCAAAGCTATTTTAACACTTTCAATCTCCCTTTTTAATAGAGAAGTAATGTCAGAATCAAACATTATTATTGTATCTGTTACAAGCATATTTTAATACTCAAAAATTTATTTCCAAAAGTGAAAAAAAACTTAAAAATAACAATAGCATTATTTTTCTAAATGAACAGAACATCTGAGAAACTTTCTCGGACAATATAATTTGGATGTTTTCAACATCACTTATTTTATTTCACAACAAACTTACATTTTATCACATGATTGCTTTCCCAATTATAGTGCAAAATAAAAAGCATCATCAAATAGTTTAATAGGTGCAGAGGAAAATGTAGTTTTGTTCATCAAATGATGCAGAAAATAACGTGACAACGAAAAATCTGTGTGTTCGGATGGGAAATTATTGCCATGGAGTTATTTATCCTATATCTCCTCAACAGAAGCAAGGGATGGAGGGCCCCCAGGTTCGATTATTATTTTTCTGATAAAGTGTGCACTGGAATAAATGGAAGATTTCCTCTTCCAGACAGGTTCTGCAGTCCTCCCAGTAAGTGTGCAGTCTCAACAGTTAAAAGACAAACTGCATTTATCCATGAAAACAGAAGTCCATGCTTAGGCTGCAGGGTAGGAGATTTAGGAAAAGAGACTAAAGGAAAACTGTTTGTATTTCTACCACAACCTACTCAGACATATACTAATAGAATTTTAAAGGGCCTGTACACATCCACCAGTGCTCAGATGGCATGCTGATAAGTGCCTCCTAGTGATTTTCAGATTTCCGTCACAGACGTTGGCCTGTGATTACCTCTATCTGCCTCACAATACAAAGCACTAATCTGTTTTAAAATAAAGGCTCAGGCCAGCACGTGTGGCAGAAAGCAGTTGGTCACCACTGCACACCGCAATATCCTTTTGGGGCCTGCATCCAAGTCGCGTAGCTCAGGTATGCATTATTTATGGCAGTGCCTCCGAGTGATTACCTCCAGTTAACTTGAAGCTTCTCTTAAAACAAAGGTTGCTCTAGTCCTGCTCACCGTTAGTGTGAGGCCCTCCTTGCTCCTGCTCTCCCCCATTGGTGTAAGCAGACATAGCAGCCCTCTGTCTAATTAGCTGTCTTTAAGGCAGGGCTAAGTGGGCTCAGTGGGGGGAAGAGGCTTTCTTGGGCCCCTCCAAGCCTCTCCTCAGCTCGGGCAGACAGAGTGTGCATGGCCTCCAAGAAGCATAGCAAACTCACTGACATTATGTCCACAGGTTATCATTATCATCTTTTTTTAAAAAAAAACCTGATCGATCGCTCCTAACCACAATGATGCTTCAGGGCATCTCTCTCTCTGCTGGGGAGTGATTGACCATTGGGTATCATTAAAGAGGAGAGGCGAGGGGAGGGAAGGAGGTAAGGGGAAAACGGAGGCAGCTGCTGCAGCAGCATCGGCTCCAGCTCCTCCTTGTGCTCTCCTCTCCCTCCTGGATGCTGCTGACCTTTCACTCAGGAGCCAGCTGGAGCCGGGAGAGACATAATTGAACAGCCTCCCCAGTTATGTTTGGGGTTTGGGTGACGGAGGATGGGGATATAGCACTGAGAAGCGAGAGGAGAGGAGGGGGAACAGCAAAAAAAACAAACACCCAACAACTTTGGATGACCTTCAAAGGATAATTGCTGGGCTTTTCTTCAGCCTTTGCTGGGTTTAGGCTTGCACAGGGACATTGACAATGCTGGGGTCATCCTTCCCCAAGTACAGGCACTTCCACCACCAAGGCTTCTTCCCCGTGCCAGCCCTTCCTGCATAGCTGGCTGTGGGCAAGCTACAGTGGCTGTCCACACTTCTTCTGGGTGAGGCTGCATGGGCTGGAGAGAGTTGTCAACATTCCTCAGGCCTCCCTCATCGGTCTTGAGAGGGTGGGAGGGTAGAAGGAAAAAGTATTGCTTTATATAAATGCATATACGTGTATACGGATGTATAAAAATGCAGAATTGTACAATAATATCTTCACACATTTTTAAAGTGACTGTTTCCTTCCTTTACAATAGGAAAAAGAATGGTAAATAAAACCAGAGGCAGCCCAGCCCAAGAAATTCAGCTGCTGTTCTCTCTGCTCCTCATTCCTCTCACATTTGCTCCTTTTCTGTTCTTTTGTTTGTTCCTGGGATTCTGCACCTCAACAGTGCAGGCCATGCACTTCCTCCTTCTCCACTTTCCTCCCCCTTCCCCCTCAATCCAGGCTCCCCCCTTGCCATTTTAACATAAGTAAAAAGGAACGAATGAATCTCAGCTGAGTTAAATGGGTGACAAGGGAGATGGAAAGAAGGAAATTCATCCCTTCTTGTCTTTGAGAGCAATTTAATTAGGCTCAGGCCCCCTGTGAGTGGGTAAGGGGAAAGCTGAGGATTGGCTCTTCTGGGCTTCCTCTGAAGGCAAAAGCGGCCTTGGACACACATACAGAGAAAGGATTTTTAAAGGATCATGTAAGAAGATCAACAGATAAGCAGCTAATTTTGTGTACTTAGGGAGCAAATGAGTGTGCGCACTCCCAGCGGAATAGCCAGACTGATGGGATGAGAGGAAGAAAAATAAGGAGGAAGCAAGGAGAGATCTTAAAGTATTTCACTGTTACTGCTGATCACCCAAATTAAAGATTTATGCTGCTTGATAGGGTACTCTGGTTTTCACATCAACTGTGCGTGTGTACATATATCTATATACATACATATATAGATATAGATTTTTTCTTTATACAGCTCAGTTATTTCAAGAATTTTCATCAGAAAACCACTTTTGAACTAATTGGAGTCTGTGGAGAGGAAACCTCATTTTTGGTTCAAATGAATTTTCTGAAAATGTCATTTGATTCGGGAAATATGACTGATCTGCCCGATTTCTTGATAAGAAATGAAATGAGCCGTTGTCCTTCAGGATATCATAGACTTGAAATGGGGGATTTTATGGTTAATGCCATCAGATAGAAGTGTCCTACTTTGAAAGGAGAAGTCCATCAGCCTCAGGGAAAGGCTGAAGCCTGAATTTCTTCTCTAAATCCACAGCTGCAGTTAGAGCTGGCACAGAGCAGTGATAGATTTTTTTTCCTAAGCAATAATTACAAAACATACAGCAATAAATAACAAAGTGATTAATAACAAAAAAGTTAATGCTTTTCCACCTTTTCATTTTAATTTGTATTTTTTCCCCTTAGTGTTGTGGTCAGCACTGACCACAGGAGCTAAAATTAACCCCAAATATTGCAGCATCTTATGTTTTAATTAACACACATGCTCAGAGTAAACCTATATCTAGAAATGGCTGAGACACACAGGATCTTTTGGATGACAGTGTACAGTGTTACTTCCATTTTTCATGTGGGAAAACTGAGAAAGGCAAGATAAGTGACTTTCCCAAGGCCAAAAAAGGAATTATTCAGAGTGACGAGAAAGTCCCACAGAGTACTTGCAGGAGGGCTGGAACCATTAGTTAGTTTATTTTCTTCATAGCAGCATATATGCAAATATAAATACAGTCATATGGACACAAGAAAAGACAAAGAGAAGACCAAAAATGTGTAAGCAACATTTCCAAAAAAAAAAAAAAAAAAAAAAAAAATCCAATTCAGGCAAATTTTGAAGAAATACTTTTTAAACAAAGTATTAAATAGGAGCAAATTGAGTAACACTTGTAGCAGATTTGGATTTAAAAAAAATGTATAAGAGAAAAATTATTTTCAGAGATTTCCCAGGCTACAGTGTTTTGATGCAAATTTGGACTTGGAGTTTTAGCTCCCTCATTTTGCCAATACTGCAAGCATACAAGCTTCCATATAAGCACTCAATTTGCTGTCCACTATGTTTATGGCAAGACTCCTGTGGACTTTTCTAGAAGAAGTTATTTACAGATCAGTGTATATTTTATGGTGTGCTACCATCATAAAAAGGTTGGATGCTACCAGAAGTTTTCCTCACTTAGAGATGCCACACACACAAAAAATCCAACAGAAGGAAAGAAAAGCAAGAAAATCCCAGGTGTTCAAATTCCACAGTCAAGAAATCATTAAGGAGTAACAGAAAATGTCTCATTTTGATAGAGGTTTTAGTGGTTTATTTTAGTGATGCAGCATCTCGTTAGTAGTGGAAAAATTCCCAATTCCTTTACTGACAGCACTAAACTCGTTTCTCTGTATACAAACTCACTTCTCAATTAGTTGCTGGACAGACCATCTCTTAAATGAACAGAATGGAAGTAGCAAGATGATGTACTACTCTAACCTTTTCCCCGTTAAATGGAAACAAATGGGCCTTTCTGCGATGCATCACTGATTATCCTCCATGCTTCTTTATATTTCAAAATAATGTCATGCTGCAGCTTTGCTGGGGCTCTTACAAGACAGAAATCTAAAATGTGCTAGAAGAAACACAGCAGTTCACACTTCATGTTTTGTACATTCTTATTAAACATGTAAATATAAATAGATGAGACAGGACTGAACAGCGGCCCATAGGAAGACAAGTCCAAGGACAGAAGCTTACAATGGCTCCACAACGTTACTCTGTCCTGCCTACAGTCTCTGCTAGGTGTGGCCTGCTTGAATCTGTTATTCAAGGGAGCAAGCCTTGGAGCCACTTACTGTAAGCACACTGAGGTATCAGGAAAAAAATATCTGGTAACATTTTGCATGAACAGTGTTTTAATAATACTGTATGTGTAAGCCTCATTCTGCTTTCTTTTCGCCTACTAGTTTTCAATAGGTATGACAATTCTGGATAGTGTGAAAGAAATCCTACGTGAAAAATATTTCAGTATTTCTCAGTCAGGATGAAATCACATTGTACTACATAACTCTGACAGTCAAGTATAAGTATTACAGATGGAAGAGAGTTATTAGGTCATCTAGACTTGCACAGGATTGTTCCCCACAGTATCTTCCCCTGTTCCAAAACTAGACTAGTTTTAATTGACACTGGCAATGGGCTTTCCATCATGTTCCTTAGGAGACTGTTCCACTGCCTGAACTCAATATTAAGACATATTTCCTGATATACATCCAAAATTTCTGTTGTTTAATTTTGCATTGCACCAACAATATATGCCTCCTTATACTGCACTCTACAACATGAGACAAAAACTACCACTGGTTTCCCCAAAAAGATATTTCTGCTTATGAGCATCGAATGCGTGCTTTCCATTGGGTGGATAAATGTATATGATATACAGCATTCTCTGAGCACGACATACATTTGTTTTGTTCAACTGCTGAATAAAGAGCAGACCCAAAAGAATTACAGTGGTGGAGACTTTGATGTACGAACAGTTAGAAGTGCAAAAGAAGAGAACACATAACTCAGCCCCAGATTGCACCCTCAAGAAATCATGTTGAGATTCCCAACAGGTAAACACCTTGACAAATCCTTACTAGTTTGATGCAAGTAGTTTGCTAAAATATTGAAAGAGTACAGAGTTGGTAACATAGTGGATAGATCAATTTCTTTTCCTACACTTTTACAATACTCTTCCACTAGAGTAATGTTCTACTGCATCTAGTATCAATTCAATTAAAATACACCTAAGAATATTAGAAAAATATACATGTATATAGATAGAAATAGTTAGATAGAAAGTGCAGTAAAAAAGCCCCTTCAATCATAGCACGTGTTTGTTATTGTGTTCTGTTGTGTTGGTTTTTTTAATCTTAAATGTGCTGCACAAACAGCAACTAAATGAATAATCAGTTTACTGTTAGAGATCCTTTTAGAGAAGATAAGCGCTATTCCCAGATGGAGATAGACGGGATCATCCTGAGAAGTACAGAGTAGATTGCTTCTCAAGACTTCAGAGAAAACTGAAAATGCATGGATTTTTTTTTTAAGGACACAATGTGACAACATGGTGTATCCAGCTTTATGTCTTCTCTGTACCAGGTCAAAAAGTCTTGAGACCATAACACACAAAATTCTGATTTGGTATAAGCTGCCACATCAAGGGTGATGAGAATGTTCGAATAGTTTAATTCTGTAGTAATAAACTTTATACCAGCATATGTCATCTGTCCTCATCACTTCAGCTTGATGCTAGCCTGGGTATTTTCTGTCCTCTGACATGAAGACAACTAAGCACTACATAAAATCTTGAAACCCATATAAACCATTGATGAACTGTCTCATTCTGCTAATGTCCATGAACAGCATGGATCAAATCTGTCCTCCAAGTGCAGATATTTCAGCTATCTGACTATTTATGAGCAAGACTTTTAAGGAACATGACATCAAAGCTTTAACGTTGTAGGCCATAAGAATATTCTCAGGGCAATCAAAGCAATGTGATGTAGCGTTAAGAGCTGTGATCACAGCGCTGACTCACTGTGATCGGGACAGTTTATGACAGATGAATTTGGTGCACATGACTGAATGTGCAGTATGGCTTGTTTCCATTCAAGCATGGAAACATACCAAGGATAGAAAAATAATCATGGATGCAACAAAACAATGAAAAGTTCCCTGTGAACGCCATTTATGGTTTCAGTGTAGGTGGTGTCTGACTACCTATTAGTCTTCAGCTAACTCAACTGCTGTATTAACAGCTGGTTGAGTAGACAGAGTCAGAGAATATATAATCAGTGCCTGTTCTCCTACTCCCGTGTTTAGCATCTTGCAATTCAAGGCACAACTACTATAAGTAACGAAGCTTTTCTGCTGATGTGCACTGGGCAGAGGTTGAAGAGGAGGAGCAGAGGCCAGAGAACAAGTAGCAGAACATGAGATTGCTTTTTTAAAAATAAAATAAAATATGTATCTGTAGAGTTAATTATCGCTGTCCTTTGAATAGCTGTAGTTAAGGACATAACTGCTTTTAATTAATCCATGCTGCATTTAGTTGCTTCAAATTCTGATTATTCTAGTGTCTGAGTAGCTGCTCAATTGCTTGTCAAGTGAAACATGAGTACTAGTAAAGATGAAAATAATATGTTGTCCAGTAGGAAAGCACTAGCAACTCATTGTTTGTTAGTGGGAAGAAAGAAGTATAGATTTCCCAGTTATATCAGTTGGTAACAACCTGAGAAGAAGGGAATGGCCACTTGAAGCATGGCCATTTGTGACAGAAATGAAGCCTGTTCTTCCACATATTCTTAGCCAATTCTTAGACATTCCATTCTTCTGTTATGAAAACTAGGCAGGGGATCCCCTACCATTTACACCCAACTGTGTCATTCTTACCATCCCTATGCCTCTCCTAGCCATAATGCTCATAATGTTCCCCCAGAAATCTACCGCTCTTCTCACTCTCTGTGAGCTAGTCTGTGTCATTCACCTGAAATAAGAGACACTGGTCTGACACACAGCTCAAGGAAAGTGACAAATCACCTGCTAAGGAGAGGGGGGGCTTTGAAGGAGCAGGGGAAATGAGGAGTAGTAAGAACCTGATGGTGGTAAGAGACTTTGAGACAGACTTAACCACCTCATGCAGTGTCACCCTTAGTTTAGTTTCCACTTCCTTTAATTTCATTTGCAGCACTGATTGTGTGTTTATGTCCTAGTTCAATAAAAAGCTGCTTTGAAAAACAATACAGAAGTATGCATTAGCTAGACACTGTCTACACTAAACTTCAGTGCTCAAACAGACAGCAGATGCATTCATGAAGCCTGTGCATTAATTTTTAATGAGCTTTGAAATCTTTTCAGTAAGAATATACAGAAACCCTGGTTTCTTTTATAGAATGTACCTTTGTACACTGAGTAAAATTGCTAGATCACAAAATTGAAGAGTAATACATCAACTCATGGAGCCTCAGTCATAGCTAACAGTAAAACAATGACCCACACTAGCATTTTATTGAAGTATGCATGTTGTTCTAGAAGTAATGCCTCTTATTTATTTCCATGGAAACTACAACAGACACATACAGCACAATAACACCATTTGATAGAGCAAATCCTCAGCTACAAAATACTATTTTTTAGTATATTCACCACCATTAGCTATGCATTTTCACCAGCAATGAAGAAGAGCCTGCATGCCATGCTTGTAAAAATCTGCATGGCCATCTGGAACGTGATTTTTCTTTCATGATGCTGTTGCCAATACTGAAAGGCACCACACATCACCTTACTATGCTCATATCCACTGTTTGGCCTCCAGAAAACTTCAGCTTTGATAATATACCAATGGGTGCCTTTTTTTTTTTTTTTTTTTTTATGGAGGAATTCAATGACACACCTTTCCTTCACATTCGCTTCCATGTCAGACACCAATCTGTCAGACTGCCCCTCTGCTGACGTCTGTCACAGAACAACAAAATGTAATGTAATATTGTCAGGAAAGTTCAACTTCTACTATCATACCACCAACATCTGCCTCATGGGCCAGCAGAATAAAATAGAAGGTATTATTTTCAGAGCAGCCCTCATAATTAATTTTTACTGGGATATAACATACTTAATAATAAAAGGAAGTATTCGCAAAGCTCAACATACCACCAAATGTGATATGTTGATTAATTTTACCACTTATTCCAAAATAAGAACTAAAAATGTCACAGCTGAACTCAAAATTGATGGTTATGTGCAATTAGAAGAAAAATGCCCAAAATGTCTCTATGCAGTCAAAATCTAAAAAATGGCATCTAAACCCCTTATGTACATCTTGTATGCAAAAGTACCTAGGAAGAAGAAATCACAAAAAACAATTCCATTCTTTCTTCTGTTCCTCCTCCAAGGGAGCGATACATAGATACATAGATAACTACTCAGTCTCAGAGGTGATTTTCCTACTTAAGAGATGTTTACTAAGCCCTCTTCAACTACCATCTCTGAAAGGGCTCTGCAATACATCTGGAAACTTAGGTATAGCACACCTTGAAGATAATGAAATATACAGAGAAGCAGACAAGAATGAATGAGTAAAGCATGGAGCCCAGACTGAATGACAACCTCCGGAACCTCTCTTTCTCCTTGTTGGACCTGTTAAATCTGCTGTTAGTAACTGCCTCAGGGAAGATAAGGCAACTTTGTGTGTGTCCCTGTCAGGATCAATAGAGCAAGGGATTGAATACCCCCATTTGGATGCCTGGAGCAACCTTGTGACCAAACTGGGGGAAAAAAAAATATGAGAAAGAATGCATTTAACTTATCTTATAAAGAACATATTTTCCAAAATCTAATCTTCTAAGGATCTGAGTAGCTTAAGGGTTTTGTTTATATTTTTCATTTAGGAGCCTCCCTAGGGTCTTTTCTTTGCCAGAAGCACAGTGGGCAAAATCAGGATCTTTGGCTTCCCCAGTGTGCTCAAGAACTCTATGGATAATTTAAGCTTTCCTACTGCAGTAAAACAGAAAGTTCATAAAAATAAATAGAGTAATACTTTGCAATCATTTCACAGGAGGCTTGCGCTTCACAAAAGCTATACAGTGAAACATCTCTTAAAAGTAAATGTTATTTTCCTAATTCACAGATGTGAAATGGAGATGCAGCATGTGTCAAGACTACCTAAGTCGTTGAGGGCCATCCTTCAAAGTAATAATTTTGTTTTCTGGAAGTCATAACTAATTAACCTTTATGTGACATGTCACACTGGCCTTGGAAAACTTAAATAAATAATGCTTAAATTACTTAAAATATGGATATAAAGTCTGTGAGTAGTACTTCTGCTGATGCAGTTCCTTGTTGTTATCCTCACCTTGACACATACATAGACAAGAAGAACATATACCTGTCCCTCAGCCATTAAAACTGAAAACAAACCAGAAAATGTGTTTGACTTCCATTCAGCTAATTGTTACCAACCTAGTATATTTCACATCTCTGCAAGAAAAGAACCTCTAAGACCAAATGTCTTCTGAAAATGAGACATTAATGCTCCTAAAAACTATGTTCAGCCTGTTTTGTTTGTTTTGTGTGTGTATCTCTGAAACTTTAATCAAGTGTAAAATTCAGATCTTCCAAAATCTCAGCCACTCATTTAAGAAGCAATACCAATAGAAACCCAGATCATCAGCATGATTTCAGCAACCTTTGCTTCAGTAGCAGAAACATGAGATGTCAATGCTTCTTTAGCTGTGAATTACGAAGAACTATTTGGTAACATGGCTCTTGCTTTCTCTTCCTCCAGATAATAAATTCTATTAATTGACATAAAATTATATAACACATAATAAATACTTCTGCTTAATTAGTTGTTCATATGAGCAATTGCTCAAAGTCAGGACACAATCCTCACAGTAGCTAGTGAGGAAGGGGATGGTCTACATGATCTCAAGAGAAGATCTAAAAGTAAGGATATTCTTTCAATAATGATTAAATATACAGTCAAAAAAAAAAAAAAAAGTCAATAGCAAGGAATAGGGTAATTCTTTCATTTTCCTTCCATGTTTATTTATTATTTCCTTCATTTGATAATGCCCAATCTTCTGCAGAAGCATAAAGTATGTAAAAGAGAAAAAGTTTACAAGAAATTCAGAATATATCAATAATCAATACAGCTTACTATGTTTAATTACAACTTTGTTCATCATGATGGCAACTTTATAGAGATCTCACTCAGGAAGCTAATTTAGCCTGAGTAATGGATATCTTACTCTATAAGACTAATCTTCATTACAGGAGACACAGTGATATGAAACTTAAATGCCATCCAAACTTGTTTCAAAGAAGTTTAAAATCAAGACCAGGAGAATTTAATCTAGGAGTTTAATCACTGTTATCATGCATTCAGGAACAAAATATGTGAGTTGAATATTTATTGCTGAAGATAGAAAGACCGCTCTACCAGGTTAACACAGTTGCACATCTAAAACATTATACAGTTTTTCGAAACAAGATTCAACCCACCTCACTTTAAATATTTAGATGTGAGGCATCTAAAAGTACATGTCTACTACCTCTTCAGTCAAAGGAAACAGGCAACTGAAGAAAAAATTGATCACATTATTAGCTGTATGGAGACATTAAAATATGGGGGTGACTCATCTCACTGGAAGTGCCTCTATAGTCATTATAAATGGAATCTAGAAAATAGCTAGATGGGCCCTTAAAACACAGATAAAATTAGAGAGTCCTGTTCTCAAGAGCTGACAATAACCTACTATTTTTAGGAATGTGAAAATAATGCAGGGAGAGGACAGGATAAAATGTCTATGATCCCTAACTCCTGTTCATTTATCATAGAATCATAGAATGTTTTGGTTGGAAGAAACCTTTAAGATCAACTACTTCTAGCCCCTCTGCTATAGGCAGGCTCTTCTCCCTCTAGATCAGGTTTCTGAAAGCTCCATCCAGCCTAGCCTTGAATGCTTCCAGGGAGGAGGTATTCTCACAGGACAACCTGTTCCAGTGTCTCTCCACCCTAACAGTAAAGAATTTCTTCCCAACATCCAGTCAAAATCTGCCCTCTTCCAGTTTCCTTTTCCCTTGTCCAGACACTACATGCCCTTACAAAAAGTCCATTCCCAGCTTTCTGGTAGGCCTCCTTCAGGTACTGAAAAGCAACTGTGAGGTCCTCCTAGAGCCTTCTGTTCTCCAGGCTGAAAAGCCTGAAGTTTCTCAGCCTGCTTTCACAGAGGAGGTGCTCCAGTCCTCTGATCATCTTCATGGCCATTTTCTGAACCTTCTTCAACAACTTGATGTGCTTCTTGTGTTGGAGGCCTCAGAACAGGACACAGTACTCCAGGTGGGGGTCTCAGGAGAGCAGAGTGGAGGGGCAGAATTACCTCCCTCAATCTGTTAGTCACACTTTTCTTGATGCAGCCGAGGATACAGTTGGCCTTCTGGGCTGCAAGCCTGCATTGCTGGGTTGAATCTTTCATCAACCAACACTCCCAAATCTTTGTCCTTGGGGCTTTTCTCAAGACATTCTCTCCCCAACCTGTATCTGTGCTTGGGCTATCTTCCCTTACCTTTCACTTTCCTATTTTTATTCAGTACATGAGTTGAAACAGACTAGAGTCCATCCTATTTTAAATAATTGTGTCTCTTGATAAGGTAATCTGACTTTAATGGTATACCTTTAACCTGTTTCTCTCATTGGTTCTTCCTGCTTCTCTGACTTCAGCTTGTCCATTTTCCCTGAAAGCACTAAATTCTTGCTTTTCTTTTCCAGTGTCTTCTCCAAGTTCTTCTTCCTCCTCTTGACTATTCTTGCAGCACTTGCTGAATGACACTTAATTTTTTTCACTGCCCCCTTGAAAAAGTATGTGGTTGCCTGAACGCCATCCCATTCTACATCCATATGTGAACTAAGATCTTTATTTTAAATATATTGTTCTATCACCTTCTTGCTGAAATCACAAAAACTGAATACGATCAAAATAATCCAGAAATAGAAGAGTCAGTGGACGCAAAACTGTATGCTGCTAAGCCTTATTAAAGAAGGCTCTACTGTACAATGGTTATCATTAGAAAGGGGAAGAAATGTCAAATTATTAGAGGAAAAACCTTTTTAAAATTCAAAGTGTTAGGAAGATGAATGACAGTTAAATGCCTATTACTTAAAATGCCTTTAGGTAGCCTAAAAATTTTTTTCCTTTCTTCCTAAGCAATGCAGTTTGATGTCAGTCCTAAGGTAGCATTCTGAAGAAAAAGAAATAAAAAGCACAATTTCAGAACTGCTTAACTGCTTTTTTACTCTCGCCCATAGCCACAGAGAGTATATAACAGCAGGTTTCTGGCCTGCAAATTACGCCCACCTGGTTCTACCACATTGGTAGAAATCACAGTGGAAACCTCCAAAGGAAGCCTCAACTCATTGTAACACCCCACTTGTCGACAATAGCATGAGTGGGATAGTTCAGAGACAGTCCAGAGAAACTCAAGATCATAGAATATTATTTCTCTAAGGGATTTCCATTCTTATTCATCTGCACATCTTCTTCCTGTCCCAAAGGCAGGAAGATCTTGCTTGGTCCCAAGGCATAAAGAACACCATTCAGAACTTCAGCTGTGTTGGCCTCTAAAGGTAATCCAGCATTTGAATTTGTTGTACTTTAACCCTGTAGGCAGCCAGGCACCACACAGTTATCCATTCACTCTGTCCTAGTTGGATGAGAGAGAGAATCAGAGAATAGTTAAACTTGTAGGTTGAGAAAAAAGACATTTTAATAGGACAGAAAACAAAAGTAATATTAATAAATAATAGTAATCATAATAATGGAAGATAGATACAGAATAAGTGATGCCCAAAACAATTGCTCACCACCTGGTGGCCAATACTGTCTAGCAGCAGCATCCTCCTGGCACCAGCCAACTTCCCCAGTTTCACTGTTCAGCATTACACCATATGGTATGGGATTCTCCTTCAGTTAATTTGGGTCAGCTGTCCTGGCTCTGTCCTCTCCTGGATCCTTGCGTGCACTCCGCCTCTTAGCTGGGCAGTATAAGAAGCTGGAAAATCCTTGACTTAAGGTAAACACCACTCTGCAACATCTAAAACATCAGGGTGTTATCAACATTGTTCTCCTAAATCCAAAATGCACCACCATACCAGTCACTAGCAAGAAAATTAACTTTATCTAAGCCAAAAGAAGGGCAAGATTGAACAAAACAAGTTTGCCACATCACTTTAGTCACAAACTCCACATATCAAAAGTGACTTGGGTAGACAAAAAAAAAGGCCAGATTCAGTGTTTTAATATCAGTGTAAAAGGAGAACAGCCATGTGGATAAACTCCACTAATTACACTGGGATCTAGGTGTATGTTGGGTCTTTCCAAACTTTTGCAGTTTCACTAGCGTTTATGAAAGGCATATAGTCGACCCTAGTATATGCGTTGCTGTCATTTTGTAACGTGCTCTGATAATTATCTAAAGAATAATCTTATGTTATCGTACTAATTAACAAAATATCAAGGTCATGTTGACTGTTCTAAGCTTAGTCTCCCAAAGATGTTGAAATGAGGGAAATGTGGTGCTCTGAGCTGAACAAATGCTCCTTGTCACGGTCCAAAACAGGAGACTGTTCATGTGCTTCCAAGACAGATATTTAGAAAGCAGATACCTAAAGTTAAGTAAAAAAGACACTTATTTTAAGTGCTGCTCTACTTATAAAGAGTTTGTAAGAGAGAGAGTCCTATGGAAGGTAAAATAAAACCGGTTACCTATCTCACATGTGACAAACAAGTCAGGTCTGAACAAGCTGTGTGAATATCCCCCCTGTAAACTATAGTGAGAAATTGAAAGAAGTCAGGGAATATGTTTTCTGTTCCTGACTTGGCAATTCTGCAGCTACTATGTGAATTAAAGAAAGTCACTTAATTCTCCCTGTGCCTTTCCTCTCTTTTCCACATTTTGCTTCCCTACCACAGACAGGAAGGGAGAAGTCTATTCTTCAGTCAGCACTTCAGAAGTTTTTACTTTTAAAGTGAATTACGTAGCAGCTAAAACATATATTTGGTGTTAAGGAATGTCATGAAAGGATCAATCCTTCAACCTCTGCATCTTGTATATATGTATTCTTTCCAGTTTTATGTTCTTTATTTCAAAACCTATGATTTCTCAGATTGGGCTACAGTTAACTAGCCACCAGACTGTTAACAGGTTTTGTAGAATCTAAGGGTTCTGCAGCAGCGCAGTTCAGGACAACACTGAGAAATACTTATAATATTCAAACAAATAAGTTGCACACATGCAAAGAACCTACATGTTAAAACAGAAGGAAAAAAAGAAAGCAAGAAAAATATTTATTTGCCCGTTAGTTTTTGAGGATGATATTTCCCCCCCCCCCCTCCCCTTTATTTTCTGGGATACGTGCACAGCATGATATTCCAATACTATCAATATAATATTACATGCACTGTGGAATTTAGAATGACAGGAGAATGCTTACTGAACTGGACTGTAGAGTCTATGTGTTTTTCTCATTGCTAGATATCTTTATAAGTGCCTAGAATATTTTTAAGCTATTTTAAAAAGGAAAATATATTTATTATGTAAGTGCTTATTGTTTGTCAAACAATGAGGCTGTCATTTTGTGGAAATATTGAAGGGGGAGGGGAAGGAGGGAAGGTAAGCATCCAACCGATATTAGCTCTGAAGTGCTGTGTAATTGTAAAGGGCCCTGGGCAAAAACAAAACATAGATGTGCAGTAGTCATGGCACATCTTGTCTTAACTTGTCTTTGTTAGTGTAAGTGAAAAGGTTAATGCTGTTCAATTCTGTCAACACAGAATGAGGCACTGTAGCACCTTTGAAATCTAAACTTACCCACAGTGCAACTGATGTGATTCCTCAGAGAATCGTATTAGTTACAAGTTAGTTTAGTAATATGAATGCCAATTAACCACGTGCTTATGTATTGTATATTAAAACAGGAAAGAAAAAAAAAGAAAGAAAGAAACCAACAGATTGCTTTTAGTATGCTTATCACAGGGAAAAGCTTTGCTGCTGTCTACCAGCAGCATATGGTAAGGTCTCAGCCACCTACTAGCCATAAGGGCTTAATCCTACTAGCCAAGACAGATACAAGGGATGGGTCCCCCAAAGAGACTTGAATAGCATACCTAGCAGTTTTAACAAATAAAGCTGCCTTTAAAGCAAAATAATTGATCATTACTTAAATTCAATGCCAATTAAAAATGTCAGAGGCTGTTTCTTGACTGCCTTGTACTTTGTACAGTCAGTTAAATTCACAACAAAATGCGTGCAAGTATACCGCCAAAGTATCCGTGTTTGACACAGACCTGGCAAAAATATACATGGTTTCACAGGTGTCGATCAGGGAAGAAGTAGATCCTCAAATTTTAGGGCCACATTTATTACCAAGCAGATTTCCAGAAATCCAACTTATTTTATTCTGTGGTATTACCTGAACTGTAAATAAAAGACTTTGCAACCAAAAGGGGAATAAATATTGGTGCTGATATCTGCTATTTGCTTCTGAAGCTCTGACTGCTTCAGACCATTCTATCCTCTGGTTCTACCAGAGTAACTCTTTATAATATAGATGCATTAATCTCAGTTAATATGTAACAAAAAAATATGTAATCTTTCCTGTGCACACCTTACCCTATAGAATTGTGAAGTAGTCAGCCTACTGGCCATGTACAGCCAATTTAGAAGTCTTGGGGTAACAGATCATTGCATTGCTGCCAATGTAAATCTAAGCACTTGAACAATAGTATTCATTTTTACCAATTAAAAGACTCTAACATTTTTTACCAATTAAAAGACTCCAACATTATTACCAATTAAAAGACTCCATTAAAAGACCTACACATAGATATTTCTGTAGATCTTAAATTAACTTCTCTGTACCTGTTCACAGCAAATAGTCCTCATGTAAGTAATGTGAATAGGAGGTCAATATGAAAAATATCTTCCTGTATCACTGCTACTTATTCCAGAGTTGGAAGCATGGCTACAGCCAGAGGCGTACCTAGCCTGCATAGGGTAATTATGACTCTGAATCTGCATAATGCTTCTGGCTCCATTCCCAAAACTACCCTGTGTGCTAGTTCATGCAGGGCTGGCAGAGAATTACATCATGAGGCATAGACAATACGGAGAGCTCTTGTTCTTCTCCTCCTTTGGTGATACCGCCCTTAATGCATCATGAGGTCATGCAGACTCCAGACAGATTTTTTCTACCACCATCTATGACAATAAAATTTCTCATTCCTGTCATCATCACTCTGAGTTTGATTTCAGAGGATTTCAGTTTTCTGCACCTGAAAACACAAATATGCCAAGAAGTGGATCCAAAGCTATCTTTCCTATTTTTATAACAATTAGAAAAGATTAAAGGTTCTTTTCAATCATCAATTACATCTATCATTTTTTTCTTTTGAATCATCCATTACATCTATTCTACTGCTGTCAGTCTCCAAAATACAATCCACTATTTCAAGAATATCACGCATTTTGAAATGATCAGATTTAGAATGCTCTGCCTGATTTCCAGAAAAAAAATTGACTAGTAGAATCCCATTAAATGCATTCAGATCAAAGGTATCTTAAGCTGAGCTCTTAAAATAAGAAGGCAAAACAACTCTCCACCCCACCCACACATCTAAAACCTTCAGGAAGAGAACACTTTTCCAAATCTATTTATTTTAATTCTGCCTTTGTTCACATTTCACCAGCATTTTGTTTCAAAGCCCTTTATTATTAGAAAAACTATGAGTCACAATCGTGTTATTTTGATCAAAAAGCAGAAGTTCTACAACATTCCTCTCTGTCTCTCAGCATGCAAAAGATGGATCAAGTCTCCTCCACAACAGTGATCCAATCTCCTTTATTCTGACGCTCTCCATTCAGTTTCCCTTGTCTAGAGCAGTTCTTTTGATACTGTTGGAACCCATTCTTAGAGATCTACCTGAACTGCTTTTTGTACTGTTAACTGAAAGAAAAAATGTATTTACATTCAAAGCCAAAATAAGAACTGAAGCACACAGTGAAGCGTTTGCAGAAAGGAACAAGTTAAAAGCACCTTCAGACTCCCACCTTCTTTTCTCAAAGAAGAGATCGGTCCTGTTTACTGTTGACATCTTGCTGAAACAACTTTAATTTCTCTTGCTATTTAATACATGTCAGAGCACTTGACGACACTCACAATCTCTATTAATCAAAGCCAAGGTGGTTGCCACAGCCTGAGCAGAAGTATAACCCTTAAGATTCAGTCCCCCCTCCAAAGGAAAAAAAAAAAAAAAATGGCGGCAGTTTGCCTGACAACAGGGTAAACAGATTATTGTGTTATTGCTGGCTGATTGCCGGAGTTATTTTGGAGCTCCATAATTCGTTTAAAGAGATTTTTGACATTTATGAAATGACTTCTATAATCAACTGACAGTGCAATATCCTATAATTGTTCAATTAAAAATGACTACTAGTGCATTCATTTATTAGTAGAATCAGATAATTGTCTTGCCACTAAAGAGTACTTCACACTTTGCGCATCAAATGAAAATGTTTGAGTATAAATCTGTGGCACAGCAGCCAAAGTCTTGGGGATTTTTCAAGTGAAGGTGTAATTATTACAGGCCTCTGAAGTAAATATGGTTTCATGTGATAATCTTTAAATGGATTGCGTGTGTCTTACAAGGCACACTTTTGCATAAACTGTCACATCTGGTGAGATGGACATGAGCAGGTTTTCTGTGGCAGGTGAGATTCATGTCATTTAAAACAGGATCAGCACAAGAACTGGCATCTAAATCACAGAGCTGCACTCCCTTCCTTCCCTCCGCTCCTCTCCTTCCCCATTTCTGTTCATGGGAACGCACAGCCCTGCTGAAGGCAGGTGGCAGAGGACGGGTATGCAGGTGAATCAGTTTTGAGTGGGAAATTTGACTGCAGTAAGCACTGGTAAGCTACACAGCCTCACGCACAGACACACGCACACTCACACCCTGAGCACTTGGGAGAGATCAACATCTCCATTAAATGTCTGGTGATCTTCAGATATATTTGAAGTCCACTTGAGGTCACTCAGCACCTTGAAACACTTTCAGAATACAGACTGTCTCTTTAAAATTGAACGTTTTAACTTGCATTATCCAAACCATCTGCTAAGCAAAATCACAGATCAATTTTTCATTAAATAATAAAAAAGCTCCATACAGCAAGTAGTTAGAGATCATATGGAAAACTGTGTAAGCAAATCACTGAAAGGCAAGCACCAGCAGCAACCCCTTCACAAATATAATGATTTTTTTTTTAATTATCTCTCTGTTTCTAAGGACAACCTTCCAGAATTCTTGGCTAAAACTCACAATTTATATTCAGATAATAATAATTAAAGAAATCCAGCGCATAGTCACCAGATGGAAGATAATACTTAATTTGCGGCTGCTACAGTATACTATTTAGTAGTGTCATCTCGGATTCTCAGCTGAGCTTAAGCCCCGCTCCCCCCGTTACCCCCTCCCCCACCACACACCAGTTTGGTAGTGGGACATAATGCTTTTTCACCTCACACTTGAGCTTTTCTACATTGCCTTTCATCCAAAGATCTTCAAATACTTTAATGAACCAATAATTAGCGAATTATTCCTTGTATTGTGACTTAGGCAAGTGTTACTTTTTCCCCACGTTCCGCAAGGGGAAGGGGGGGGTGGGAGCGGGGGGGGGGTGGGGGGAGTTGTTGCCAGATTCTTCCCCTGCAGTCCCAGGATGAGGGGGAGGGTAACTGGCTCCCATCAAAGAGCGTAAACAGAGGAGCATCTGGAGAGCACCTCGCTGTACAGCATGCTGCCAATTAGAACCAAGCGGTGGATGTAGCAGTGAGCAGCAGCCAGCCCCAGCCAGGCTCCCCTCCTCGCAGAGCTCCCCAGCCCGGTGCTGCTCCCCAGCCGCCCACAGCCCCTGGCACAGTCCCGCTCTGGCTCTCCCCCTCTGCTATAATTGCAATCCTACCCTTCCTCCTACTTAAGGGGAAAAGAATTAAAAATCAGTGTGTCCCCCTATCAGATCAGCTCCTGTACAAAGCTTTGCAAATGACCCATCAAGGATATACTGCTACTGTGCTTGCCTTTTTCCCTCCTTTGATTCCCCACCACCACCGCTCCTCAGTTTTGTTGTTGTTTGTTGTTGCTTTAAAACTCATTTTTCTCTGCGCCGTATGGATTTTAGAAAGACTTTTGATAAAGACGGTCCTGGCAGCTGGATGATAAATATTATTTTCTTAACCTGCCCGGCTTTGTCAGCCACCTGCAACAGCAGCCTGCCACGCGTTGGAAGCAGCTCATTAACTTTCCCACCGCTTCCCAGGAGTTTTCCTTGTTTTCTTTCACCTTGGGTGTGTGCTGCCTTCTCCGCGAACAGTTAACTACGTGAGCAGGCCGAGTGGGCTTTGGCACCACAAGCACTGCACGCTTCAGGCAGCCTCCCTGCTAGGGCTCAAAATCTCTCTTAAACACATTAAGCAGCCCATTTTGGATTGATAGTGCAGTAATTATTCTGCTTCACCCTAAAAACCATCCTGGGGTAATTGGCGCAGAGGAAAATTACCCAGAGTCCTCTGCCACCTGGTAGTTAAGGAACGAATCCAGGGAAAGATAAGTGAAGCAGGGAAAAAATCGGCACTTATTTGATTTTAATCTCACCACTTTGCAAGCATTTAAATTGCCTTAATCAGGTGGCTGGCTCCCAGCCTAGCTGGTAATCTGTTATCAAATTTGAAACTAGATTTTTTAAAATGTCAGTGTAGGCTGAGAATTGAAGTCTATTAACAGTTATGAGCCTCCCTCCTAAACTTCCATAATCTATGTATTAATGATCCCTTTTACAAAGCTGTCAAATATTACTTTATTATAACTATATATTAGTAATGTCAGTGTAAAAGCAGGATTTAATTATTTATTTTTAAAAGATATTAGGGAAAAAAAAAAACAAAAAAAAACCCATACACATACACAATGGCAACATTCTTAACACTGAAACCCGATTTTTCCGAGGCAATAACTTGAGTGTATGGAATAACCTTGATAAATGTAATTGAATTTTTCTCTGATAAGATTAACTAGTGGTAATTGTGAATGGGGAAGGTCTGACCCACTACAAATGAGATGTATGACGAGCTGAAAATAATCAATTTTTTTTCTTTCTGTCTCTTTTTCCCTCTCCACTCCCCCTGCTTCTGATTAAAAAAAAAAAAAAAAAAGGGAAAAAAAAAAAAAAAGAAAAATCTTGAAATAGTAATTTTGGGCCTGGCAGGATGAAGCATTTATGTCTGAAATGTTTTTGTATGTGCTGATTATCTGCTATCTTCTCTGTGTGCCTAATTGTGCTGAGCTCAGTTTAAAATGAGATCAACACATTTAAACCCCAGAAGGCTTAATTAAGGGAGGGACTTAATGCTTTACAAAAAAGGGGAATTTACGTCTTTTGACAAATGTAGTATAAATTTTACCTACAACTTCCCTGTCTAGAACACTCCAACATTTTGTATTTCATTGAGCTGCTTTTAAAAACAAACAGAAATGCAGAACTCTAAAACTCATAATTGCTGGTAGTGGTGGAAAGCTGTGATTTTTTCCATGTTCTTGCTTTTTGTTTCTGCACACTGTTGTTCAAGCTGTCCTGATCAAGCAAGTAAAAATGCAATATACAAAGCAGACTTGAGAACTCCAACATTTAAACTCTTTCAAAGCACACAGCAGCTCTGTGCTTCTCTGAGTTGCAGGCGCCTCTCGTATGGAAAAACACGCATGCAAATGCAGACAAAGCATTCCCTTACCCTGTGTTTGTTTCCATTAACTACACAGACGGTTGCAGTAGAAATTAAAAAGGGGTGATGGGGGGCATTAATTCTTTTTAGTTATGTGATAAAAGTCAATCAAGTATACTTTGAAAATAATGCCACAGTTCATTTTTTTTTCTTCCTTCCTCATTATCCTATAACTTTGACCATTGAACTTTAGTGCTGTAGATCAGACTAAAACACCACTGACAACTGGGTATTCGTATTCTTTTCATTGAATCCTGTGTTGGTTCTGTGAAAGTCTCTTCAGAAACATAAAATCTACTGACAATGAAATTAATCACAAAGTACAAAAGAAAAGCAGCTGGCATCCAACTACTGAATAATGCAAAATGTGCACATTTAAATTACATGTCACCATTAATGTATACAATATATCTATATCTACACACACACAGAGTTGTGCTACAATCAGTAAATAATTTTTCACTGTCTACAAAATAAGTATTTTAATTCAAAAGTAGTATATACTCAAATTACATCAAAATTAAATACCAGTTGAATTCATAATGATTAATGTTACTGATGCAAATACCAGAAGGAATGGTTGCAGTTTAAAAGCAGACTGTATAAGAAAAAAAAAGTGCATTTTATTATAGGTGAAAGTTACATGTGAAACCAGTAAAAATATCTGTCAATATCACTGCATATTCTAAGTCTTTAATTAGGCATCAGGATCAAAGAGAGAAAGGAAAGAAAGTTAAGTTTCCTTCAGTTACGTGCTCATTAGAGCTTAGATTATTTGTAAAGGAACTACCTGGAAAAGCATAGGAGAAAAATCACCACAGAGGTCATTATTTTCATGCAACACTATGGGTAAATTATAATCCTGGAGACTGTGGAGACTGTTATTTCCCGTTATCCAAAAATAACAACAGAATAAAACTGAGAACCAGATTCCGTAACTACTTGCCTTGAAGTCTGAAGTTTGCTAGTTCTGAGCTGTACGGTCATATATCCTCGAGAGAAAACAAGAACTCAGTGTAGCTTATTTCTCAGCTTTTGACAACCTTTATTATTTCGTTTATCTGCTATTCATAGTGAGATGTAAACATCTTACTTCCCAGTGTGATCCTCATATCAACAGTGGGTCGGTTTAAAATATTGGGAATCAATACGTTATAAAACATCAGCCGGTACTAAAAAGACAGAGCCAGAGCAAATTCTTTGAATGTCAAATGAAAAAAAGAAATCATGAATGGATTAAAAAAAAAAAAAAAAAAAAAGTGTCAAGATCATAAATAAAAGAGAAAGAATTAGAAACACTTATTTCTAAAACAATGACTTGGCAAGGAAAATGACCCTATACTAAATAACAAGCAACTTACAGCAAGGAAGATGATTAATTTCATGTAGGCACAGAGAAAATACATAGTTTTAAATGAATCATTTAATTTAATAACTTGCATGGTAACAGTTTTCCTTACTATTATAGGAGTGGTGGGAATGGGCAATATGGGTAGAGAAAACTTGGTTTAGACTCAGCTGATTAATTTATTGGGATAGACGTTTCCGTCAGGGGAGAGCATTCACATCTTAGACAAACAAGCAGGCATCATGGATATCCTCTAACACACGCTTGACGCAAATGAACCGGGCCTCCTACTGTTCTTTCCCCCTCACAGGCCTCAAACCTAGTCAATGATAAGCCAATAAGCAGAGCTGTTCAATTTTATCACCCCCCCCAACCCACAAAAGAACCACTTTTTAATACCAAAAAACTACAAATTAATTGAAAATAAAATAACAACAAAAAAAGAATTACAGGGAAAAAAAATAGTTTATTATCTATTTATTTATTTAATTTAAGCCAGAAGTTCAAACCAGTGTTTTTAATATTCAGATGAATAATTTCAGAGAAAATCATTGCTCAAATTTTGTAATTTTGGTTTGAGAATTTTGCATTTGTATCAGCAGATTTCATTTTATGTGAAGCATTTATATATTGTACATTGTATAAAAATGTCTTACCATGAGAAAATGAACTGGTCAGAAATCCACAAAATTATAGCTTTCAATTTCACATTTTTAAGAATTTATTTCATGAGAAGACTTGATTATTCTTTATTCTTTGGATTTATTCTTTTAGATTTATTCTTTTTTTGTTATGCTTTAGATTCTTATCAAATATATATAATTTTCCTGTTATGCAAATATGTTATTATGCTTCCTTTCCCTCATTTTCCAATAGAAATAGAATTTCAAAATATGAGTGTTGCTCCAAAAGTAATGCCTCCTATTTTATTATGTTGATTCATAACTGCTGGTGGTGTGGCAGTAGAGGCTGAATCACTCCTCTATTCCATTACATTTTACTGTCATGTGACAGATGGCAGCAAAGGGGCAGTCTGACCAAATGGCATCTGACATGGAAGTACATATGGAGCAAAGGTGTGTCACTGAATTTCTCCATGTGGAAAAAAATTTCATCTATTAGCATTAATTGACGCTCACTGAACATTTATGGAGAGCAAACAGTGGATGTGAGCACAGTGTGTAGTGCATTTCAGGAAAGGTAACTGCAACGTGGAAGGTAAGCCTCATACCAAACGGCCATTATGATTTTTATAAGTACAGCATGCAGGCTTTTGTTTGTCCTGTGATTTCATGGTAACGTATGTGTTCAGAGTTTATCATCAGCTATTGCTCATGGTCTTTCTGAAGATCCTCACAGGTTTTACCTGACACGCAGAAAGAGACAAGGGTAGGAGGAGTGCCTAGTCAGTAAGTTCATCCTGATCTGGAACTGATGACCTGCACTTCCTCTCATTCATTTTGTTGGAAGACTATGGAAAACAGCAGCTCATTAACTGCATTGCTATAGGGCTCTCATTTATTTGGCAGTGTTCTTTTACCACCTGCTGCAACACCTTTTCCTCTACTAAGAAGACTTTGAACAGAAACCTTGGCCCACCCAGTGCAACCACAGTAAGTAAATGTTAGCCTATGAAGAGAAATTCATAGAAGTCAGTGATGAAAACGGTACTTTTTTTCATGAGTCCAGGTCTTCAACTATGTTTTCTGTGTGTTCTTCATGTAGACCCTGCGGCCTTCAGACCATTACTACCCACTTTTGTCCCCCAGGAGCATGAATAAGCTAATTCTGGTTTGTACTAAACTACCTGCTTTGCAGTACTGCAGAATGGGGGAGATAAAATTAGTTTGCATTCTCAATTATTCTATGCAAAAGAATTAGCTGGAAAATATATATATATTTTTTTCCCCCAGAAAGTATTGGAGATCTCTTCTTTTTGGTTTGATTCTTTCTCTTATCAAATCTGAAAGTTTTGGATTTCGGCTTTTTACAGAGGGGGAGAAAAGAGTTGAAGGCAAGGAATCACTTTGTTTGTTTGTTGACTCAAACACATCATTACATTCCTATGTTTTTATAGCATGTCTTCTGAGCATTTATATCCCCAAAGTCCTCCATCTCTTTTACAGCCTTTCTTAATGTGGCGTCTTTCCTCCATGGAAGATTTAAACATGGTATCAGCCAGCCTTTAATCCAACACACTAAATGGGCTCATGTTCTGTTGTTTTCTTCACGTAAAGTTAGTTCAAAAACTATTTTGAAAATACCAGACTGGTGTTTATTGTTTACGCTTAGAAATTTGTCAGTCAGAGTCATATGATATTTCCAAGCTATTGTCTGAGGTCTCACCCTCTGTGAGATATCAGTCCTGCTAAGGTTTGACCTGACAAGTGACACATTGCAAAGCAGCAGCTCCACCGTTTGAAATAGGAAAGAACCCTTCCTGAGAGGCAAAATGATAAAAATGAGATCATCTTTCAAGTTTCCTGACACTAGAGGGCAAGCCATTTTAAATAACACTGTGTTTGATGAAGAATCTTAAAATATATTTCCTTAATAGTGAATAAACTCTGTCAATACTCAGTCATTCATCTATCTTCATATATTCCTCTGGCTACTAACATAGAACAGTTCTGGTCAAGCTGTTGAAACTAAGAGGGCTGAAGAGCACAGTTATCAAAACCACAAGTAAGTATCAAATACCACAGGTAGGTATTCCCAAGGACTATGGGAAGAGAGCCAATATTAGTGATGAATATTGTCTAAACTTAAGGTCATTTTCCATATTCTTGCTGGTTGATTTTATTTTAATATTACAGAATTCTAGTACCTGTTATATTGATTTCCCAGTGGTCAGCAAGCTTTATGCAGGATGGAAGGAGAGAGATGAATAATGCTTGAGAAAATACTCTACCACAAATTAACACCTCATCTAACCATTTGTACCCACTAATAATAAGTAAAGGGAAAGTGGTGCTTAACTCATGTATCATGTTCTTTTCTAGGCCCCGCAGTGGTGCCTTCCCCTTTACTGAAAATCAGACACTGCAGCTCATTAGCCAGGCTTTGAAAGATAATAAAGCTTCAAGACTCCTTTACTTCTCTGAGGTTAACGTTTCTTTAATAGAAGATGATGGTCTTGTGGTTAAGCCACAAACTCAATGTCAGGGGACCTTGGTTACAATCCATTACACATACAGACTTTGGCAAGCCATATTACTTATCTTTCCTTAACTGCATTTCAAATATGTGGGCCAAATAAGTTTCTCTTTCAGCTGAAATATCACAAGGAAAATCAAGTCATGGAATGGGTGCTGATTTTCCTACACGGGCAGCCTCCCTTCATCCTGACGACTTGATGCTAACTGAAGAAAACATGGGTGGATGTTATATATAAAAATCTGCTTCTTTCAGATGAAATTATAAAATTGTATGATAACAGGTATTGAAAAACCTCAGAATAAGCATATGAAAATTAGTGATCTATAATTTTATTTAGAAACTAAGTAACATGTTTTGGTTTTTTAAAAGGCTTGACGCCCAGACACACAGCGGAGCTCTGAAGCTCAGGGACTAACCTTCAAGGCACCCACTCTGAAAAGCACGACTGGAAACTTAGGATTGACTCAACTGAAGAGAAATGATATTAATGCCATTTTGGTTATGTTAAGGTAGACTAGGAACTGCTGTTCTAGAATTATACAGATCTCATGTTTGTGCTAGGGAACATACCAGCCATATGGAGGTATTTTTCATGACTTCTAACATCTAAAATAGTATTATATATTTGTGTTTAGACACTTCACCCTCCATTCTTTATTTCCCCAAGTAGAAATATTTGGAAAATGTATAGACACAAAAATTTTCAGAAAATTTTCACTTCCAAGCAGTGCTAGTACATGTTGCAAATCAGAACAAAATTCATGCCTGTAGCTGTGATTTACTGACATCAGTTAACTTATCCAGAATCATACAAGAAGTACTAATAGGTGTATCCTATGCCACATCTCTTAAAAATTAAGCATCCAGAATCACTACATTATATACAATTACATCCAAACACCTTACCTCCTTTTGAATACAACAGACTCTTAGTTTCCATTTGAATATAAAAATTTAACAGCAGAGTGCTGCAGTCACTAAAACCTCAAGAATAAAGCAAATATAGAATGAATGTGCAAGTACAACTGAGAACAGTAGGAGGTAGTTCCATTATCTCATTTCTGCATTGTACAAACTACACTGTGAGGAGTATTCATTTAAATCTTGCATAACATTTTTGTTATAAGTAGAGCTTAACTACACTTGGCAAATAAACTTACAAAGAATCTTATATAAAGCAAAGCATCTTCTTGAAATTTTGCTTATTCACCAGCTAATTCAACAACCATAGCAATTTGCCAAGCACTTTTTATTATCTATTGTAGAATGATACATTTCTTCTGTAACACCAAGATTGAAAATGTGAGAGATGCAGGAATTCATTGTTAAAGCTCCTGTATTCGGAAGTGACTTATTTTAAATCAAATATAAAATATTTGGAATTTAATGTCAGATTTGGCAGAGCATGTTTTAAACTGAGATGGTTTAAAACAAAGCAGTACTGTCATACCTGTGAAATCTATGTAGAGAGCACTGATGAATTTTATCCGCAGTTTGTTTCAATATACATAGTAATCTCTTTCAACTTTGTTCCTCAGTTCAAGTAAAGATATCACTGCTGCTTGCAAACCTCGAGGAGTTTAAAAAAAAAAAAAAAAAAAAAAAAAGCTCTTACACCAGGCTAGTAGTTACAGGATATCATTACAATTTGTGCATTCTAGCCTAATTATGATACTTTCTACCTCTCTTTTTCAGAGTAATCTCTCTTATCATTCTATGTACAGCTGCTGCTTAGAAATATTAATTCACCGTAACATCTCATCCAGAAAGCCTTTTTCCATAAGCAATGCCTACTGTCAGCATGAAGTCACTGTGAAGCCAGTTAGATGCTTTAAAGATATTTCACTGAAGTAGTACGCTAGTGTAGATGTAGTCCATAAGAGTTGCTGCAAATCATAGAAGAAAAAAAGAAAAGAAAGAACGAAAACTTACCTACTGTACCACTTGTGAATTGCTCTGCTGTGTCTTTTTATCTTGAAAACTACCTCTTCGGGGTAAGCTATACACTCATTTAAGAGGAGGGAACTGATGTTCATCTGGTACTAATTAAGTCATCCAAATATTGAGAAAAACATTTGCCACAGAACCATTGTAGAGACAATAAATATTTGCACAGATCAGAAAGAAATACTGAGCTTTGTGATGCTCTCCACTTACGTTTTTGGGCAACAGAGTACCTAGTAAGACTGGTTCATGACATGTGATTCACATGTATTTTCTGAGATTTACTTCACCTAGATTAAAAAGTAGGATTAGACTGCTGAATTTCACATGTCCTTGTGGGTATGCTATATATATGCTATAATGTGTGCATATTACTATATATAATATACTATATACTATACTAGCCTTCTGTGTAGAACTTTATTAAAGCAAGAGGTTTGGAATGGGCTAAGAAAAAAAAAAAAAGAAAGAAAGTTATACTGATGTAGGGGATAACTAATTGCTTTGTTTATATATATATATATATATATATATCAGAATCCTAGTAGCATTCACAGATCTGTACTTATTTTAGAATTTCCAGTTTAAACAAGTCGAAAATAGTAAATTCTTGTAGTATTTCAGAAATGCTGAAATTTTCCATGGAAATTCCAGACAATCTAAGGGGCCTTAATTCTTTCTTTTTACAGATGGAAAGTGTATTGAAAGCTATTTGAGTCAAATTCTATTTTCAGCCTAAAGTTGATTGCAGATACAAGTTCAAACTGTTTTGAGATTATAAGGTATTTTTCTAAAAGAAAATTAACTACACTTGACATATTGTAGATGGTGTAGGTATCTATAAACAAAAGATAATAGGGTCTTTCATACCTCTCTTGAAAAGAAATTTCTAAATTGTTTGTGCTATCATTTGTACTTAAGATTATGCACCTTTTCCCTTCATTAGAGATTTAGCATTATGAATAAGAGGTTTACCTTTTAACTCTTTAGGCAATTGAACATGCAGCTATCAGTCTGAAGTGTAGCTTTTAGTTCCATATTCTGTGCAAATGCAAAATAACTAATAGATTAAATATGCTTCCATACCAGTAATAGAAAGCCAGACAGTATTCTGATTTATTCTTGCTGTCTACAACACATCTGCTCAGAAGCAGTCTAACTTAACATCATCATAATCCATTCCCTCAGCCCCAAAGAGGTGTTTAGTGACACCTCAGAAAAAATTGCTGGTAAAGTTGCTGGGAAAAAACACATTTTTTCTTGGGATGAGAATGAACTTGGTGAAAAACAGATGTACTTCACTTTCCTTTACAGAATATTCACATAATAGACCATAAAGTGTTGGTCAGCTATAAATGATTTATGCTTTGGTAAAGGAAGAAAAAAACCTGAAAATCATAAATTACAAATAGATATTTTTATTTAAATAAATAAATAATTTACTAAGGCTGCAAAGTGTGCAGGCCCAATACAAAGACAATACAAATGCATGACAATTACATGTAATTTTTTTGTGTTGAAATGATTTGCCCATATGCTCTTACCTATCACTTTTTACATTATAATAGCCAGTGATTCAACAACTTTTAACAGTTACACTTGGCCAAATCCTACCTCAGATTCATGTATATGTGTTCATACTGAATTTTGGAATTAAATATGCCCTCGGCAGACACAAGCTTTGAAATAAAATGTTTACCCATCTCCTCCAAAACACAAGTCAGCTCTTCAAATGTCTAGGCAAGGCTGTATCGGTCTGGTTCTCAGTATCAACCTCAGAAAAATATTATTGTGGCTTAATATTTGTGCTTGGATGAAAATCAATACTGTTTGAAACCAAGTTGCATAGCTCAGTAAGGTGGAATGTATTAAACCTCAATACAGTCTAACCTCCATTGCCAAAAATTACACTCAGACAAGTGTTTAGGAATAGGAGTGTTTTCATTAAAATAGTGTTTCAGGGACAAAGGGTACTGTATTCTTTGAAATCATTCCAAAACTTCAACATTTCCTAATATTCTGTAGATAAACTGTCATTCTTGGTTTGTTGTTTAGGGAAGTAGTCTCAGGGAGAAGAAATAAGCATATCTCTTGATGAAAGTAATATCAAAAGATTGTAAAAAACTAGTGAAGATCAGAATTGCCAGGTTTCAAATAAGTTTCTATGTTTCTCCTACATTCAGTATTCCACTTACTCATGTAAATGCTTCTTTTGAGTTACACTTGAGATCACTGATATGAAGAGTCAGAAGATTCTTCTGTTTATTCCACATACTGAAATAATGGGTAATTCTCTACTGATGCAACAGAAAGGATAAATTGCAACTCTTTCTATTAAAAGGACATGAATTTATATATAATAACATAAAAGTATTGTCAAGTAAATATTAGGCCCTAACTGCAGAATCAGCTTGTGCAATACCTTGATATTGTAATTGCCAGCTTTATTTTCTTATTGCCTGAGCAAAAGACTGCATATTTTGGAAATTTACAATTTGCACTATTTATTGAGACAGTTCCAATTCCTTTTTTATTTGTTTTCCAAAAGTATCCATTTTTTACCTCTGCTGACCAGTGCAAAATCAGGCCCACTAATGTTTATAAAATACCACATTATTGTTAGATATCGAATCCAAATGCAAGCACTGCAGCTTCTAACAGATAGGAGCTTGATGGAATCTGTCTCGAGATTGCAGGTGTCCAGACTGTCTCAACACTTACTCTGGTAATAGTGCCTGACACAGAAGGCAGAAAGAGCTCAACATTTTCTAAAACTTTCAGAAGCATTGACATTTAAGAAAAGAATATAAAAGTATTTCAGTTCCGTTTAATTTTCAGGTTTATTATGAGCTTGATAATTACAGAGTCAGAGGAAATCCAGGCAGTTATCTGTTAACATTTAAGGTACTGATCTGCTGCATAGATTAAACAAGAGAGGAGGGAGAGTTACTGTTGATTCAATTTTTTGACAGGCCCTTGATTTAACATTTCATCTAGTGCTTTAATAGAATGCTCTAAGTGATGAAGGAGGCTGAAGTTACTTGTCAAATACAGAGAACTGATTCTTCATAATACTTCAGCAAGCAAACACCTAGTAAATAGCCTTTTCATGAAAATTCTTCAGAAAACCATGAAATGCTTATTAAGGAAGCAAATATTAGTATTGCTGTGTTGCAAACACCCATAACTGTGACCTCTGTACTGCAGAGCAGTGCCTTATCTGTCAGTAATGCTGCCTCCAGACTACACTTGAACTCCTGGGCAGGAAAGCCAAGTAAATTCAATCTCAGAAATACTTCCACATAACCGTCAGGCCACAACCCATGTTCAACAGAAGCAGGGACAGGCAGGATGAACTTGTCCCTCAGCAGAGAGCGAGCATCTGAGTTGTAACAGGAGCTCCACCTCTGTTAACAGGGAGGGAAGGATGGAAATCTTCCTACAGCTTTCCTTCCACTAAGCTCAATTACTACACCACAGAGTGAGGAAGGAGGGGTGAATTTCTCTCTCACTGCTTGGCTGAAAGTAATTGCTCTTCTGACTATGTTGAAAAATAAATTTTCTTCTTACTTAAAGATTCATAACCAAAGAGGAAGTTGCTGTGTGTGCGCTTTTCTACTCTCTGTAAACAGCACACAATGGGCTTCTGTGTAAAAGTGGACTTGAGATTTGGTCAAGGTCAGAAAGGTGTGTACTGTACCCTATTTTTTTTTTTTTTTTTTTTGCCCAACAGATATATTATTCTATTAGATGGAAATAGTACCAGGGCAATTCACCCCCTCCTGGCTTTTCTATCTATGTGTGAGCATCTTTGAGAAGTGGGATTAGAGAGAAACCTGCAGGCATATTAATAAATAAACTTCACATGCTGTTAGATATTAAGTAAACATACCACTAAATATTTCTCTAGGGGGTTGTGATCTCATAACCCATGGACTTCTAATTTGGTTACCTGTGACATGTGGTTCTTACCCCAGGGTTCCACAATGAATTAATTCTAAAACGCTGTTAAAGTTTAACATCCTAAGATAAAATAAATTAATCAAACATATGTTCTTAAAATTTCTGGTGCACTTTGCTACACAGATAACATGAAGAGCTACTATTGCTAGTGTTAAAAAACAGATGATACACCTCAGAACCCTCAGTCAGGGGAACGCACATAGGCCTGCTACAAGTTGAGATGATATAACCCATTCTGGGATAAGGATCTGCCTCTGTATCAGGTAAGCTTCCTCTCCCAGCAGAATTATGCCCTCTGTTGTTACAGCAAAAGGGAGTTTCACTTCAGGAAAATGTGTCTGCCCATGTATTCACACACAAAAAGGTGCAAAGTACTTTCCCTGCCTTCTGATCCTTTTATGCCTCACCATTAAGTGTGAAAATTTGAGACATTCTATTTTCCGTTTCTTATGTGAATCTTGATTTTGCAAGAGGGGTGTCAGTTTGACAGTAGACAATATCTAGTTCAGTCTCTCTGATCAGACTATAACTTCCCAGAAACACAACTTCCATTGCTTAAGATTTGTCTTCAGTATGAGAGGAGACAATGTGAAATCGCAGGAAGTGTCTAGGCAGCCAGGGGGAATTGAACATGGGACATCCAAATTTTAAATTATCAGCAAATCCAGCTGGCTACTTAAAATTTTCTTAGTTAGTTTAGGTTTATCATCCGTTGAGTTATACAGTATATACAGTTATACAGTAGATTTCCTTATTTTGTTCAAGTTTGCTTCATAATTTCCAAATTCCTTTTCTAGGACTGCAGTAGTTTCTTTCTCTAACAGTAGAAAATGATTTCAAATATTCTTTATGTTAAATGCAATACAAATACATGCAAAAAAACCCCAAACATATGTCTCAGTTTTCAGTAAAGATAATGACTATGGAATTAAACACAGAATGTTTGGAAATAATATTTAAATCAGAGGGAACTTATTCAGTGAGCCCAATGCCTTCAAATATCAGTTATCTTGCTTTCTGCTAATTTAAGCCAGAAGAAAGTATATGTAACAGGAAAATCCAAATTATAGATCTAATAATAAGAACATTTAACAACACTTTTCAGGTGCAAGACTCAAGAAGAGCAAATACTCTCAGGAAAAAAATCTTGATAGCTGCAGATCTATAGACTTGTCATGCTGACAAAGGCAGTAAAAGAAAAACAGACCTGAAAAAAAAGGTTTTAAAGTAAAGCATTTAATCAGATAGCATCTCTTTTCCCTTCAGAACACATCTTTAATTTGGTCACATTCTAAAGCTGAGACAAATAACTCCACACCAAATAGGTGTGAGAAATTTATTTCCAAAAAATATTTTCTTTTAAATTCTTTATGATAAATTTCTAAAACAACGTTATTCAATAGAGTTTTCAGTCTGAAAATTTTATTTAATCTCACTCCATCCCTCCACTTTTTGATTTTTTTTTTTTTTAAGAGGAAGTTGATCAATGCCCAGCATCCCAAGAAAAATGATTGCTTTGGCTTGAATGACACTTCTGTAAGGAAAAGCTTTAACAGAGATCTTTGGACAATCTTAGGGCATGAGAACACTGTAATACAATTTGTTTTTCTGCAGAACTCCAAGAGATTCACAGTCTTACAAGCTGCATGTACACTAAGCATTATCACTTTTTAAATTTTTATTTATTCTGGTGTAGCAAAATTACCAATATCACAGTTTTTCAGATTGGAATCTGAATACAGAGACTTTAATTGAGATGGCCAACATCACACAGGGCAGTCCAGGAATAGAAGGCAGATGGCCTGATTAGCTCAGTGAAATAACCAAAAGGTTCTCCTATTCCTAGAGAGAACATCCTGCTATCTCAGGATAATAGGCCTTCTAAAATAATGTGGATTAAAATTTAGCTGTTTAGAAAGAACTGTTTTTTTCAAATATCACCATTCAGAAAGCATGTGACTCCAAACTCTTCATATATGTCTAAATGAGTTCATCACTGCTTATTATTATTATTTTTTTTAATGCTTACTGTTATTATTTTACTTACTCTACAAATGTAACTGGGCTTGCCTTTAAGAAAGAAAGCCTACCTTGAGCTGCAACCATTCAGAAATTCAGAAATCTTTGTTTTGAATTTCCTGTTCTTCAGTGTGAACAGTCTTCCCAAGATGGTAGAATGTGTCATGTATGTCAGTAGTTTATTATTTCCTACCTCGGTCTTGTAAGAAGAGTTAAAAATTTCATTGGGAAAAAAAAATAGAAAAGATGAGATATAAATGTATACATGACAGAATCAATTTTTCTTTTAGCTAAAGGGCATAATATACAGCAGTGTGTCTCCTGCTGCTGAAGGGAAATTATTGGAACATCATTCCACTACCCTATGAATGGAGAGTATCAAAGAGCTTAAAGAAAGGGATAGTTACAAGGGAGAGAGAGAGAGAGGAAAGAAAAAATTGACTTTACCTCCTCCCTCATTTTTTTCCTACACAAGAAATCTGATGTCTAAAGAAATGTATGTAATCCATGCAGACCTTGACTCCAGCAGGAAAACAGCACTATGCTTGTGAAGAATTTGGCTTAAGTAGCTGTCTCTTTATCTAGTAAACTAACTGTATTTTGACTATGAAAAAAAGGACTGAGGAAGCTCCACTTTTTTCTCTTCTCAGTGAGGTGCAGCCTAAATGAGCTTGAGTCCCAGAAATCCAACATCTTCTTTAACACCAGCCAAGGGCACACGCTTATTTAATTCTGATCCTCTATTACCTCTGTGGCACTGACGAGAGCAGAAAAGCACTGAAAACTTTGTTTTGTAAGGCATAGAAGCTGTGCGTCTCTGAACACATAGAAGATAAACATTTTGAGTTGGATAATGTTAATTTTACACAGCCACCTTCCAGGGAGTAACTGCGCGTCAAAGGTTTAAGGAGGACATGAAAACAAAGAGGGGAAGAGGGATAAGAGGAAAGGCTTAACGCCCATTTTGCTAGCAGCATAAAGATTCAGTGTTAATTAGCCCAAATACTACATTTCCAAGTGGAACTATGTTGTGATTGTTGTTGTGATTGTCAAGAGCTTTTCTACATTAGGCCCTTTTTCTCAAAGAAGGGGCACCACACCATTTTGTTCATAATAATTTAAAACATACAATTTTTTTTTTTTTCTATTTTTACAACCAGAAGCACAAAGACCAACGAAACTCCAGAACTTGAAAGTAGGACATTTCCATATTGAAAAGGATCTCAACAATAGATTAAATACAGTTAAACCTGTAAACAGGAAGAAGTTCAACTTGTTAAACTACACGAATTGCATTAAGTCGAAGAGTTTGGGAGAGGGAACTTGAAACTTTCCATAAGCTATTAAAAAAAAAAAAAAAAGTTTTTTTTTTTTTTTCCCTAGGCATAGAAAACTGGGCAGATACTCAGTTAACTCAGTACACAGCAGAAGTCACCTCTAAGATTCAGAGTCTCAGCCAGCAGTATGCTGTGACTAGCAAAGTAGAGGCTGGCAATCAGATAGTGATTTCTTTGTCACAGGTGTCAAACGGTGCATCATCAACCCTAATCACCTTTCTGATGCAGGTTAATGACATGAGCTTCCTTTTCTGTAAGGAATATAATGGAAAATAAGTTTGGAGAAAACAAACAAACAAACAAACAAACAAACAAAAACAACAAAAACAGCTTCAATTCAAGCTTTTTCTTTTTTCTTTTTTTTTTTTTTTCCTGTAGAGAATATAAAAAAATATAATGAAGAAGAAGTGATTGTGTGAATGATTTTCTGTGCTGTGCTTTTTAGGTTCACCCACCGGCTTGACAAAAATAAGTGCTCTAATTCTTTTCCACACAATTTTCTGATCAGTTAGCTCAACAGGAGGAGGTGTGGCTAGAAAGGGAAGAAGAAAAATATCAGGAAAAATAGCTAAATAGACAAATATCAATATTGTATTCTGTTTTTGCCACATTTTCCTATATATGCCAGTATACAATGCAAGTAAGCTTACATTTCCACTGAAGTTAGGAAACATTTTGCAAGGAATTTACTCTGAATACACTTTGCTCTTATTTCATTTCAAACTAGTGAAGCTGAGACCTTAACAAGTTACTTTAAAGGAGAATTTGAACATAATAATTTGTAGTAGACCACTGTTTCTACACAAATAAAAATTTAAAAAAAAAAAAAAACATAATAATTAAAATGCACATGCACAAATACAACAACCACTGCTATGCTAGCAAAGTTCAAAGCCAAATGAAACTTTATACTTTCTGGTCAGCTATAACAAGCATTTCTAAAAATGACCCCTTTTTAGTTTTGTGCTTCTTTCAGAGTTTTTCTGGAGACAACTCATAAGAAATAAAATTTAATGAATCTCCAAAGCTGCACTTTCTTGACTTATTGCATTAGCAGGGCCTCTCATCTGATTGGAAATTTTGAGAGAATCACAGAATTCATTAAAGCAATTTACAGTATAATGGTAGATGGCTAAGATAGATCCCTACTAATGAGATGAACATTAATTAAATAAACTGTAGAATAGAAGTGAACTGTTTAGCTGAGTTAAAAAAGCCTGGAAAACAACTCTCACTTTCCAGAAACCTGAGCTCTGTTCATCCTGTAAGCAGATCAGGTTTTTGTTTGTTTGACCATTTTTTAATTTTTGTTTGTTTGTTTGTTTTTTATTGGAAGGCATGTAACCAACAGGTTTTGCAATGGTAACCAGCCTGAATGTGTCAAAGGAAACCATAAACTTTAACAGATTATAGTGAAATTTTGATAGGTTTTGAATCACATATTTTAGAAAAGGTTCTCAGCAGGTAATCATCTACAGTATTCAAATTATCCACTGCAACTATAAACTGACACAACCTTTAAAAAATAAAAAACAACACACCTTTAGAATGAGGTCCCAGTCCTGGCAATTATGTCTGCAGGTTGATTTAATATTTTGAAGTATAAGCACAAGGATCTCCGCAACATTATGAAAAAAAACCAAAAGACTTACATCCAACTTTCAAACATGTCTTAGCCTTGTATTGTTGCTTTACACTTGCAGTATCTTTTGTCTATCACCAAAATATCAATCGTACTACACAAAACAATAGAGAGACTGACTAGACCATCATACACTTGGTATCTGGTTTATGTTTGACAAGACATCTTCAGAGACCTCAGTGAAAGTACTCACTTCCAGGTGATTCCATTTTTATTTTTTGTTGTTACTTTAGTCCATTTTTGAGATGACAGCTCAGACAATATAAAAACTCCAGATCTTTGTTTCAGAAGTCCCACTTTACACTAAGCATTTGAAGGTGAAGAGAGTGTACATCAGTTAGAATGAGATTAAAGTACTCAGAGATTTTCCTTAGATAGGCACCTGTTCCAGGTTGAAATCAATAAATAAAATCATGTACAAACCAGTGGTGGGAGGATTTAAATGAGATGAGAAGGTATTGTTGCTGAGGGAAAAAAAAAAAAGAGAGATAAAGGAAAAACAGGATAGTCAAACTCCTAGGGTAATGCTAAGTAGTCTAAGGTACAAATTATAGCATGTGAGAAGCAGCTTGTGAAGCAACTTGAAAAGAAGTTGTGATCCAATGATGAAAGCAATCCAGTGACCATGAAGTTACATTTGACCATGGGATTTTGGCTGGTTTAAAAGGGGATCGTGTAGTCTGATAAGATGTTGCAGTAAACATTTCAAGTCTAGAAAATTGAAATAAAGGCAAATTTCTAAGAAGTTCTGGAATATGCAGGAGAGATTTTAAACATTGAGATAATGCAAGGAATAAAAAGAGAGCATTCACAGCTCTTACACTTCCTTCCATAGAGACACTGGTGGCTGATGTAGTCCAAATGGATGGAGAAGAAATAAAAGAAGAGGAAGCTTGAGATGAAGAAAGAAAACTACTCAAATCTTAATCTCCAATTTGAAGGGTAGCCAGCATTCTGGGTTATGAATATCCAAGGATCTGTTTAGAAACTTTCATTGCAGAATGCAGAGCAGTGGGGCAAGGTACATGTCTCTGGAGACACATTCAGTAAGAGATCATTTGCTAGTAGAACTCAAATTAAGTTTTGAAGCTCAGAATATTTTAAAACTTCTGACAAAACACAGCATCCTCTGCAAAAATGCCTTTTCTCCTAACCCAAAAGAGAAAACAAATAATTCCCTATTTTGAAACTCTTTGGTATAAACTGAATAGCAAGTTTCTATAAAACAATTATCAACACTGCTACCATTTGGAAGATAGCCAGTTGAGCAGCATGTGGTGATGTGTATTCTATACAGATAGCACTAAAGATGCAACAGAAAGATGTATAAGGCCAGACAGGTAGAGATTTCATCCAGAGTCCTGCTGAGAGGCAGAAGAGCAAAACAGCACGGTGTATCCATGCCTAACAGTTAGGTGTGAGGCAGTTATTTTTGGAAGTGCAGGTGAGGCTCTTTGTCTACTCAGTGGAAATAACTTCATCAGTCAAGACCAACTAAATCAGGATAATAGTGAAAATAAACAGATAAATAAGACAATTTTCTGTAAAACTGCTAATCAATTCAAAAATTTCCCTATGAAGAAACCTCAAAATGTGACTTTTGCTGGGTTAAATCATATATAGTTGTGTTTAACTAATTTTATCTCAGAGTCAAAAGAAAACAATATTGCCTTCATCTTAAAGAAAAAAAAAATCCCCCTATTTTTTCCAGAACAACTTTATTTAACATATTTCTGGAGGAAGTTTCAATACAGTGATCTTTTCTGTCTAATGTACAAACAGGTACACATATCAGAAGGCATTTTACAAAACTGTAATTTTCATAATGCTGGAAACTGAAGTCCATATATGTTATGTGCAATTGGACTAATTGCTCATCAACTACCTCTGGTGACACTGTTTGGAAACAGCAGCGATTTTAAATAATTGATTTAAGCAACACCCTACCTAAAAGTCAACTTAATGTTTTATTTCCAAGCCAGTAAATCCTGGGAAAAGTTCCCCTTTCACAAGTATATTGATATGAGGAAGTATAGACAGCATTGTATAGATTGGCCATGTTTGCAATTTGAAAGGTTATTTGCACTGCTCATCCTCCTGCCCTCATTCAAACTTAGCCCAAGCTTAGAGTCTTCAAACTGTTGTATGCCACAAATGAAGCATAGGGAATCTCAGCTGGTACTGTACAGATGTGCTATCTGTGCAGGCAAGAGTGGCAGACGTGCTGGTGGCTGTAGTGTCCTTCAGCACCCCATCCAGAAGATGCACAGGTTACCAGAGGAAACTCATTCTGACACTGCCTGTTCTGTGGACAACAGAAGTTGTCAGATCAGCTCTTTTCCAACCACTCGATTCAGTGCAAAATAAATGAGGGTATTTTCTTATTGTAGCATGTATTAAATGCCATTAGCATTAATGAGAGTTACACGTGAACTTGGCAGGAAGCATATACAAAGTGCAGAGCAGACAGTTTCCAAATCCTCAGACCTCCCTTATATCTTTCAGCCATCTCTCCTCTGCGAAAGCCTTCCCACACAAATTCCAAAATAAAGATAGTAAATCAAATTACTTTATGTATAGTATGTTAAGATGATGAGCTGGGGTGGGGAGGGAGGAATCCAAGAGGATAACGTACAAATAATTATTGTGCTTACATTTAGCAAAGTGCTACAAGTTTAATTCCCATACAGCACTAGTATAGCAGGAAAGCTTTGAATTGCCTGAGCAACTTTTCACGGCACACTGGTAAAATAATAAATTATGTTATGACCGATAACATTCAATAATTTCTCTGATATATTGGTACAGCCACTTTTTCTGCGGTATAAAACTCATATTTCTCTGTCATATTACTAATTTCCATATTGCATTTCGGGCTCCGTCTTGGAGTTAGTTGGGAAAAGTACTTCATAGCAGTAACAAAAGAAAGCTGACTGTTCTTTAGAAGAAAATAAAGAGACATAAAAAGAAAGAAGAAAATGTCAGGATTTTTTTTCTTTTTCTTTCTTTTCTTTTTTTTCTTTTTTTTTTTTTAAAAAAAAAAAAAAAACCTTCTATAATGCATTAAATGATGCCTACAGGAAAGGAAGGGAAAAAAAAAAGAACAATAGAAAAAGACAGCAGCTGCTACTATCCTGCTTCATTACAGACCCAGCAGAGTAAAAGCCGTGGACCCATTTTGGCTTTTTCTTCCTTGATGATATCACGAAAGCATTAATGGAATCCTTCCGTTCCATTGGTACACTATAAATTTATCTGCAGAGCATTCTTCATTGCTTTGAGTACAGATATGCCATTTTTGTGTATGGGAAGGCAGGTAAAATAGGGTTGCTTGCATTTTTTTTTTTTGAAAATGTACATTCCTTGTTAACAGAAAACAGAAAAAAAAAAGTGTAATACAAAATAAAATAATATTTATATTCAGGTTTAGTTATGAGAATGAGTGAAAAATGAATTTGGAACTTAACTATTATAACAACTTTTTTGACTTGTGCAGTGTTACTGAATTTGGCAGTACAAGATGTACTATTGTTGTTAGGGCTGGCTGGTTAAATCATATCATCTAGAAGGAAAAGTAACTGTATTTTAAGAGAGATCTACTTTTGGAGTTAATTATTGCACAGAAACAGAGGGCATTACGTCCTTTGTTTATGAGGCTGCAAAAACTTTATTTATTGTCAGTCTTCCATTTAAAATTATCAACATGTAACAATGCATATTAAGAAGATGGTAGTATAACTTTCCACAAATTTTAAGTATAATTTTTAGCTTATGGCAATACACTTTAAAAGCAAAACAAACGAAAAGAAAAAAACAAAGAAATCATTATGATCATATACTGTTGTTGAGAAGCCCATGTGAAAGAAAACTATTATAGACATCAGATAGCATCTGTCTGAGTGGAATTTTCCACCTACAATTTCATTCTGAACTTGGCAACCAGGTTCCTAACTATAATTCCCTAAATCCCTCCACTGATCAGTACCATTTTTTTAAAAAAGCACAAGGAAAGATAACAACATCCCTTTAAACATCCAAGGAACGTCATGAACTTCAAGAACCATACAAAATTTTCTGCTCTGATGTTGTGCTCATAGCAGAAGGTAAAATTATAAGCAGGAGTCAAAAAAATGTACTTGCATCTGGTTGACAGCAAAACTATTTGAAGGAATGGGTTGGGGATGAGGTTTGCAGTAGGTCTTATCAAAAGAGGAAAGGAAGAAAATGAAAAGGCTTGTTCATGCTTTTTAGAGGTTCTTTAGCAGCATAAACAAGGTATGTGGCTCATACTGACTCTTTAAGCTGAGGACAAGAGACATAAAACAACTCCAAAGACTCTGGTCTCTTGTAGAAAAAGATCAAAGTTTTTTTACTACCAAGCCTCCCAGTCAAAGTCATCACCTTACAATAATTCACTGCTTTAGTTGAGGTAGCAATCGAGCTTCCCAGGGTTCTAGAATATGCCAAAATCAGCAGGAGAACCATGATTATTTTGATCCTTAGCTCTGCTCGAGAATGGCTCTGCTCTTAGCCATGGAGCTCTGGGGAGTATTGACCAGTGGTCACAGAGAGCAATGAGAGCTTAAATATCTTTCAGTGTTTCAAGAATTTCATATTTCCAGTATACAGTAGACATGCAGTGACAGCAAACATCCTGTTTGCTATCATACAGCCAGCATCAGCTTTCTGCGCCCTAAGTAAATTACAGGAAAACCTATCTATATTATTGCCTAAGGAAACAGAAAGAATCAGTGTCAAAACAGAGCTCAAAATACACAGAAACAAGCCAGTGCATTTAAATGATCACTTCAGAAGTCCGAGTCTACTGAATGCAAGCCTACGCACCCATGAATAATGCCTCAAATGTCATCGCAATGAATTGTGAAAACCGTGGGTTCAGAAAGTCACAAGAGGTTGATTTATTTACCCAGAGGCTTGTCTATACAAGGAGATTTACTATAAGGCTGTGCTGTGCTCTGTACTAACTGGCCTATCCAAATGAAGATCCATGTTTATTTAGTAAGAATCATATGTGAGGACGTGAAGAAAAGCGAGAGAGAAAGAGGATGCTTTCTCATACATGAGCACAGCTACATGACCAGATAACCTACTCTTCTCTGCACTGCATTCAAGGCATCTGTGGGATTCTTGTCCTCAGAAAAAAAGTTAAGAACTGACTGCTTTCCATATCTAGGATCAACTTCTCCAGATCCCATCATTTTCCTTACTGTTCCTCAAAGTAGATGATATTTTTCTCAGACTCAGCTGAGCAGTATGAAAGCCACACAGTACTAAAAGGCATGGTTAGCAGCAGGTAACATGCTACTAATGATCAGCAGCAAGTTTCAGGCCAGCTCCTAGCAAACTGCTAAGTTCTTTTCACATTTCAACTCTTGGAGTGTTAGAGTCAAGTTGCAAATTAAGTTTTCTGCTGAATATCTGCAAGGGCAGCCTATAGAATACCCTATCTGTGATGAAATTCCTTGGGAACTGAGAGACATTAGGGTCTCTGTTTTCATTCTACAGTTGTATATGTGTGTTGTGCACTCTCCTGTGTTTCTAAATACAGGACATTTGTGCTTTTGCTTCAGCACCATCAGTGTTACTGCTGGGGGATGATGGTGTTTCTTGTCAGCAAACTTACAAATGCTCTCTGGATCTCTCATGAGCTGTGGAAACAAATGGAGGTTAAGACTTCACTGAATTGGCATGCTGACACATAATTAGAAATTAAAAGTATCTTAGAATTAAGCAGCAGTCTTAATCCAACATTCTTTCTGCCCACAGTTTTGCTTTCTATGGCCAGTCAGTTCAAAAGGCTAAGGAGCTAAGAGGAGACCAACAGATAATTGCTGCTTTTCATTTGCAAGGCCATGAGACTTATGAGCAGCTGGAAGGCCATTGGTACATTCTAGAAAGCATCAGAAAAGACAGTCCTATTTTACCAAGGCAGAAGTATTTAGGACTAGGGTGTTGGTTTGTTTGTTTTGTTTTTTAATCTAAAATTTTTATACTAGGTGAGCACATTAAAATTTTGCTGTCAGTCGGTTCTGTTTTTCAATTGATCTGTGGCATATTGGGAGTCAGTTATGTTAATAGCTCTTAGAATGTTTTCCTATATATTACTTCAATTGCTCTTTTAAAAAATACATATGTGAGGATACAAATCACCATTCAGAGATATATACTGATAATAAAAAGCCTTACTAATAACAAACTTAAGAAGAATTAATTAGGATCGACTGTGCTTGATTAAAATGTACCATGTATATAATAACTACGAGATGTTATGTTTACCCTGTGATTCACAAGCAACACAAATGTGATAAGGTGCTCATTTTTAATCTAATACAGTTAAAATGTGAACAAATATTGTGTTGATGGGGAACATATGTTGGATCAGATTAAGTAACAAGTACATAAATCAGCTGCTTCAAGATCACAAATACCTACAGACCATTATGGTCATAGAGTGCTTGAGGAGAGCTTATAAGCAAGAGGGAGATCGACATTTTACACGGTCTAATAGTGATGGGCCAACGGGGAATGACTTTAAACTAAAAGAGGAGTGATTTAGATTAGATGTTAGGTGTAAATTTTGTACTCAGATGATGATGAGATCCTGGCACAGGCTGCTCAGAGAAGCTGTGGATGCCCCATCTCTGGCATTCAAGGCCAGGCTGGATGGGGCCTGGGCAGCCTGAGCTGCTGAGTGGTAGCTCTGCCTTTGGAGTGACGTTGGAACTGGATGGTCTTTAAGGTCCGTTCCAACCTAAGCCATTCTGTGATTCTACAGGAGTGAAAGTTGCTCAGCTATCGGGAATGAGCAAATATTGGGGAAAGGTGTGCTGTTATTGTTAGCCTTGTTCTTGCATATTCTCAAGCACTCTCATCCTATTAACATCTTGAGAGGTAGCAATTTAGAGAAAACTGGTACTAAAGTTGAAAAACGATATCTACCATGAAATATCTACCAAGTCTGAGCCATGTTAAGTAGACAAGAACTTTTAATGATAATATAATAATCTCTACAACCTTCTCTACCAGCAGACAGAGATTTCAGGAATGGAAGATGAGCTGACAGAGTGTATTTCCATCTCAGCAATGTCTTAGCCAGGTCCCCTGCCTATCAAAAAAATTCACAGCTCTCGGATGATGCATCACATGACAATTGTTGGTAGTCACCCTCATCACCATACCACCACCACAGTTTAGACCAGCACTATTTGGGGGTGATGTCCAGTAAAAAAAAAATCCTTCTGATTCAACTCTGCTTAGAAGGTAGGTGAAGCACTACTAGAAATCCTGTTTGCATCTTTTACTTCTGTAGCATCTATTGAATGTTACACTGAACAACACTGTGTATACGACTGTGCTTAACCACCAACCAGGCATTGCCCACAGTGTTGTAATACTACTAAGTTTTGGCCCTGACATCACTGGAAACTAAAAGATCCAGAACATAAATGCAACTTCAGCTGGAAGCATGCTTGCTAGATGTGCAAACTCGTAGAGCACAAGGTAAGTCTGACAGTGTACTAGAATTTAAACTGAGAAGTGAGACCAAGACTTCAGAATAGTAGAGGACTGACAGGTAAAAGAAAAGTCTGAATGTTCTGAATATATGCAGAGATACAGGTCCATGAATAAAACAGTACATATTCACATAATTAAAGATTATATTGTAGTGCATATGCAAAAAGAAACCAAATTAAGGTTCCACTGGAATCTTTAATTCTAGCATTTACACTACATATATTAGTTAAATCAATCACTGTAATTACTGCAAATGTAGCAACTTAGCACAATTTTGTAATATAAAAAAGCTGACTTTCAGGAGAAAAGTCTTGCATGATACTAGATTGTCAATAAAACATTCCACAGCTTGCAGCTTCAGTGAAAAAATCTGCTGTTCAGTTTCTCCAAAGAATTACACAGAGCACTTTTCTCATGAAAGTCTGTTTCATAGAATCATAGAATCACAGAGTCTTGAGCCCTTGGACAACATGAAGCCAAATGACACTTAAATCTCACGTTCAGGTTTCATTCTCAAACTGAAAACCTTCTGTTCAAATAGGTGAAACCAGTAGAAAAAAAAAATAAATAAATAAAATCTAAACAATTTTGGCACTACCAAGAGGATATTCCAAAATTCTTATCCGTTAAAATATTAAATAGTTTTCTTTCCCTTGGATGAAAAGATAAGAATCAATATGTCCTGTTGGCTTTTTCTGATCCAGTCCATAAAGAATGATCCTTCTCAGTTGCTCTCCCTCTTTCCTGCCACACATCTCTGTGCATGTTATAGTACCACAAGGAGCAATAAAGAAGATAACAAGGTTTTGGTCATGAAGAGTTACAGCATCAAGAAAATGTCGTCTTGCTTTTTTAATTTCTACTCACAATATTTTTAACAGCTTTCAAATTAAAAGAAGAAAGGTTGTTTTCGCTTGCCGACCCTGCAATAGTTAAAAGCCAAACAGGATCTGTTTCAAGAGAATAAGAGAGTTCTTAAACTTGGAGGAAGAATAGGAGATCTGGACAAACGTACCTCTTCCATATTTCCCTGTCCATCACTGGAAACAAAAGTAGGCAAGAAATTGGGAATCTTGTCAGCTAATAACTATTGCATTAACTATGCCTACAATCAAGATGTTCTTATGAATTTATCAGGCAGTTTTTAAAATTTTTTACTCCTATTTTCTAATTAATCTGAAAGGCATAATTGAAGGGGAAAACACATAAGAAATACACAATTAGGAATACCTCGGTAGCAGGTAAGGATAAGGACTTAGCAACATTACATACCTTAATGCAGTAACTGCAGAAACATGTTATATGTAAGCAGCTGGAATAGTACTACTGGCATTTTTTTTTCCCCTCTCCAAATAAACTCAAAACACCAAAACATCAGTGACTGAAAGAAGCAGAATTTCTGAAGAAGAAGTAAGCAAATCTATGAAAATAAAAGTTGTTATTGACAAAAAGAAGGTAGGAGCCAAGTAGCTTTGTGATGTTTTTACCTTATAGATCAGATTTTGAGTTATACTTCAGGTCTTAGGTGGAATGAGTTTGATGGATTAGATCCGGTTACTAGCTGTCAGTGATCTACATCAAAACATGGCACATACATACACAGCTTACTACAACTAACTGTTCTCTGCTCAACACAATTTCCCTCTGGAGCTAACATGAAGATAAATGAACTCCTCTCCCCAGGGAGAAGTATCCCTCAATGAGGCAAAACAATACACTCTCATAAACATGCTACAGTGGTGCCGCGCTTCTTACCCATTATAAATAGATACAGAAGTCTTTGCTTCCCAGGTATGGGTATGGGCACTACACAAACCAGGGAAATATTAGAGTAGGGGTTAGGAGAGGGTAGGAACTAACTGGAAATGCAACTTTTTTTTTTTTTTTTTTTTTTTTTGTCTCAGTTGTGAAGATTCTACTCTCATGTCTGCTGTAGTGTCCTGATTCCTTGTTGTTCTTCAGCAAAGGCAGCATTTCTTGTGAATGACTGACACAAGGCTCTTGCTACAAAGATAAATTATCTCACTTCCCTTGCTTTTCTTTCTATTGTTTTGACTCTTTTTTATCTTTCATCCTCTCCCCTTCCTACTTCTTTCTGCTATTTTCTACAGTTCTCTAAAATGGAACCAGATTTAAGCTATTCTACTGATGTTTGTCCTTTCTATCACACAGTAGATCACCACAGGATATCAGTAGTGCAATTCCTTTCCTTAAAATTGATTCCATTAGGAATAATGCTCTCAAAAGTTGAGCATACTTGCTAGTGCTTATATTATAACAGAAAACACTTTAAACACAAAGCCATCAGTTATGTAGTATTTTTAAACATGTCTAATCTAAATTATACCCATTTGCATCTGAAGTATAATCCACCAGCAAAAAAAAGTCAAAAACTACACTAATCATGTTAAAAAGCAGGAATTCTCTTTAAAACAAAGTACCATCTGCACAAACACCTCTGAGGATGCCCCAGGAAATCCCAAGGATCACCAAAATGCTCCTTGAATATCATCAGCATGCAATACCTCTCTACTGAAAACTCTCCATTGTGGATAAAAACAGAGAGCCATTATTTAGTGTGAAAGAAATACACCATCATCCAGAGAGGAACAGCATGTATTCACATCCTTACTTCTACTTAAAATACAAAAATGTTAGCAGACGTATAGCAACTTGTTCAAAGTGAAACTTGCAATGTTGCTTTTCTTTCTTGCTTGAAGTTGCTTTCCAGCCACTTCAGCAAACAATGAACAGAACATCACATACTTGCATCTTTCCATTCTGATGATGAAAACTGTACTCAAACCTATCTCCAGTCTCTGGGAAGGTATTCCTAACTCCTGATTTCTTGCAAACACAAAGTTACATGACTTCAGTGTCAGTGATGCCCAAGGCTAGAGAGGCTTCAACTATGCTCTGTCTGTAGTTTCTTCACAAAACCCTCTCTGCAACTTCTCTCATAAAATTACTCCAAGCTGTATGTGATCTTCAGTGGACAAAAACTGTGTCATCACACAAGCCCAGAAGTGTGGCTCTTCTGCAAAGCCAACAGTTAGTATTTTTTCCCCTCCTCTTTCAGTTCATTTCCCAAATTTAGCCATTTCAGAGCTATTGAGTTTCACAGAATCACAGAATCACAGAATTACCAGGATTGGAAGGGACCTCAAGGATCATGAATCTCCAACCCCCTTGCCACAGGCAGGGCCACCAACCTTCCCACCTAATGCTAGACCAGGCTGCCCAGGGCCCCATCCAATCTGGTCTTGAACACCTCCAGGGATGGGGCATCCACAACCTCTCTGGGCAGCCTGTTCCAGTACCTCACCACTCTCTCTGTAAAGAACTTCCCCCTGATGTCCAACCTAAATCTCCCTTCCCTCAACTTAAAACCATTTCCCCTTGTCCTGCTGTCACTCACCCTTTCAAAGAGTTGATTCCCCTCCTGTTTGTAGGCTCCCTTTAGGTACTGAAAGGCTGCAATGAGGTCACCCCGCAGTCTTCTTTTCTCCAGGCTGAACAAGCCCAGCTCCTTCAGCCTGTCCTCATAGGGGAGGTGCTCCAGTCCCCTGATCATCTTCATGGCCCTCCTCTGGACCCTCTCTAACAGCTCCCTGTCTTTTTTGTACTGGGGGCTCCACACTTGGACGCAGTACTCCAGATGGGGCCTCACAAGAGCAGAGTAGAGGGGAACAATCACCTCCCTGTCCCTGCTGGCCACCCCTCTTTTGATGGAGCCCAGGCTACCATTTGCCTTCTGAGCTGCAAGGGCACACTGCTGGCTCATATTAAGTTTTTCATCTATCAAGACCCCCAGGTCCTTCTCCACAGGGCTGCTCTCAAGGACCGCTCCTTCCAGTCTGTAGGGATGCCTGGGATTCCTCCGGCCCAAGTGCAAAACTCTGCACTTTGCCGTGTTGAACCGCATCATTTCCTAAAACAATACCTATGGTTATGTAGGCTATGCAAATGAAATCCTCTCTATTGTTCAGTTTATTTCTGTTCACCTACAGTGGCCCTGCTCGTTTCAAGATCTGAATAAATTACCATGCAAACAGCCCTAGGGTGCCATTTTATCCTTTTCACTCACAGAAGGAAGCCAAGGACTCAAGAACTTGTATCGGACTGGAAGACACACAAACCAGGCAACATTAATTCCTTACCACCACAGCTGCTGATATTTTGGCTTAGCAAGTGATGAACCAATTCTAATGACAAAAAGGCACACTATCAATTAGGATAATAGTATATTTTAAAACAAGCTGCTATGCAGCTATGTGTATAAAATGCTTCCCGTTCACCGAATCAACCATATATTTACTTCCTAAGCAAGGTCCCTTGCAAACATCTTTTCAAGCAGTTAAATAAATATTGAAATGAGTCTGAATCCTCATATCAAGAGCCATGCCATTACATATACTTCCTTATGTATACAGGACAGCAACTCTCATCTCACAGGTGATGAAGACTTTTATCCCCCTATTCATATGATCTAAAATTCAGTCACCTCACCATTTATAATTCACATTATCACATCATTTTGCACTTTTATGACTTTTCATCAACTTTGACTTTGAGGGCAGAATCCAGCTGTTTGAGTCCAACATTTTCATTGCCTTATAGCATGTGTAACGCCTGTCTAGGTGAAGGTTTAATTTTGACTTTCATCCTCATGCTGTAATTCCGGGCAAGTTCATTACTAAGTTTTCAATTTGGCCAGATAATTTAAGCAAGTGTTAGTGAATAACTTAAACAATGGAAATATAAAATTGACCTATAATTAATAATGGAGGCTAGAATTTTGAAGAAGATGAGAGAAGCAGAATCTGATGTTGACAGCCTGAAAAAGAGAAGAATCAGCAGAGAAAGTGCCCTACTCATGGCAGGGGTCAGGGTTACTGATGGAGATATTTTCTCAACAATCAGTAACAAAGGCAAACAAACTATCATGTAAAGTCGCTACCCTAGTCACACAGGTGGTGCTCAGTGATACACACAGCATTCTGCCCTCCTGAATGAGGGACATGCCCCTTTGCCTAAAGAAAGACTTCCTGAAACAGGGTTGCAGTGACGACATGTTTTCTTCCCGCAATTCAGCACCTCTAGATGGCAATGACAGAGTTAACTCTGTACCTTCTTAAACCATCAGGCCATATGCTGTGTGAACTGAGTTACATAGCAACCTGCCAATCATAGATGTACTGATCAGCTGCTTATGTCAGCCTAAGTCTGAAGAATCAACTTGGCTGGGACAAAAGGAGGGTGTTAAGTACTGCACAGACTCACACGTAAATTATTGAGTGACTTCATTCAAAGCAGTCTCTCGTTGGGCACAGAATTTAAAAGGGTGGGTTGGCACGTCCAGTGATGTACACAAAACTGCTGACCTTGAAAGTGTGGTTTGCTCTGTGACAGTCGGTGGCAATTGTTTGAAAAGGAAGCTTTGAAAAGATTTCATTTGAGGACAACGGGACCTGGCAGCTGTCGGCCCTGGTAGTCAGGTCAGTGGGGAGAAAGTCTTGGCTGGCTGTGTCAGACCCTCGCCAAACTGTATTGGCTAAGGCTCTACCCAAACCTTCCAGCACACTGGACATAATTAATGCAGAAAAGGCCCTTTGCCCTGCAGCAGCCTGAGAGGAGCTGATAGGGAAACATGGATTTTGCCCTAATTTTGCTCTTTACACTCCACGAAGGTGGGTATTTGAAAGAGTTGAAGGCATAAAATATATTATTTAATTTTCTGTAGAAACTGTCAAAGAAACAAATGTGTTGGCCTGTTGATAGTTACTAATGTAAAAGCATGTGCAATCATCACTGAGCATTTTTAAGATTACTAATATGTTTAAGACAGAATGTATACCACAATTTGCTGGAAAGTGATCTGAAAGGTATTATCAATATGAGGTTATAAATCAAGTAACAACAGTCTTTGTCTGTAGTTGCCATGTCTTCAGGAGCTACAGGAATGTGCATCCTGTTATAAATTGTATTGTCCCCGAGTATAACTTTGTCACCTAATTAACAATGTAGACATCTTGTAAAACCCTGGGCCAAATCTCTTCTCACCTAACTGCAGCTATTTAAGTATAATCTGTCTCCCCTCATGGGCAATAGGAAGACTTACATGGTTTTAGAAGTATCTATGTATTTATCATGTGCTATCCCTCCAAAGACTTGATGTGGTTTAAGCCGGCAGGTGGTTCAGCACAACACAGTCTTTTGTTCACTCCTCTCCCTTCTCACTGAGTTAGGAGAGAGAATCGGGAAAAAAAAAAAAACTAAAATAAAACACATGAGTTGAGATAAAACTATTTACTAAGATAGAGAAAAGGAAAAGGATAATAATTGTGATAACAAGTGATGTATAAGAAATTGCTCACCTTCTCCCTGACCGATGACCAGCTAGCCCCTCAAGCAGTGGAAGAGAGCAAGATGAACTCCCATCCTCTTCAAAACTCCTTCCACATATCATATGATATGCAATATTCCTTTGGCCAGTTTAAGTCAGCTGTCCTAGTTCTTTTCCCTCACAGTTCTTGGGCTCTTCCTTGAGAATGGCCTTGGTTCTGTACAACATTGCTCAGCATCAATTATAAACATATGGTGTTATCTATATTGTTTTTCTCCTAGAACCGAAACACTGCATCATACCAGACACTGAAAATAAATAAATAAATAAAAATAAAAATAAAAATAAATAAAATAAAAAATTTTAAAAAAATAATCCCACCTGAAAGTAAGACAAGACTAAAGAAATTTTGACTCTGAAGTTAGATACCCAAATCCTGGACTAGAGAAGCCAAGTGAAATTAATCTCATGTTTTCACTAGATTGTGTGCTGAGTCCCTTGCCATTTGTGACCATTGTTTTTGTTTGCTAATCATAGATGTATATTATATAACTAGTCAAATCCCAGATGCTGCAAATAACGTAAAAACTTTTTGTCCTCTTGAGAAGCATGCTGTTTAAAACACCACCCCCATGCGCATCCAGCATCCATAGCTGGGAATGCTCTCCACACTTCTCCCTTCAATGAGATTTCATGTTGTTGGAACTGTTGATGGTAATACAGCCACCTGTATTGGCATAGCTTCTTCCAAGCAGCCCTGTTACTGCGTCATGGTTGTGATGGAAGGACTGGTGACTAGAATTTGGGAGAATTCAGGAGAAATGCCAAATGTAAGATAAGTAGAATGGATGATGAGGATTAGATATACATAATACCTTCAAAATGACAGAACAGTAAGATTGATGCAAGGAACACCATCTAACCAGTGCAGGTAGAAAATGTTCAGCTCAACAGACAAAACCAGGTATAGATGTGTTTGTGTTTTGTACCTAAACAGCAACTCAGCTGGTCATGCCTATGATTTAGATGATCTTGATATCTAATTTTACATTATATTGAGAACGTTAGAATGCAAATTGGAGCACTGAGTTCCATGTTAGCTAAAGGTGTATATATCAACTTCTCTGCTTGTTCTTTCTTATGATGAAAACCCTTATGCTCAATCCTAATGCAGCCATGTAAGATGTTGCTGCTTTTTTTAAAACCACGAGTCACACACAACAGTCATCTAAATCTACTAATTCCCTTTAAGAAAAGTTACAGATTTGAGACTGTAGAGTACTTTGAGTTCATATTCTCAGGCTTTTCTCCACAGCAGTGAAAACTACAAATATACAGCAAAATGAAGAAAGAAAAAAAAAAAAAAAGAGAAAGAAAATGAGAATTTGCCTCCAGCATCTGGCTCTTGAAGAGGGACAGACTTGACTACCACTTTGTAGTTACCATCCATTCACATGATCTTTACCACTCTCTGTTAAATTGAGAGTCTAACCAGATTATTTGCAAAACTCTTTTTTCTGCCAAGAATATTTGGGACAATATGATTTCACCCTTTGATTATAAATACCATTGCTATGCAAGGATGTGGGCACACTTAACAGGTCATTTTTTTGGGATGCAGCAGTTCTAAATTGCAAGCTGCAGTCAGCAACATCCTGATGTTTTTCTAGTTAAGTAATGCTCAAATAAGAATGATATCAAAGTGATAAATACAAGCCCTTGTTACTTTGCTCTTTTTATGGCCTCAGTCTACATTTTATATCAAAAAGTACTGTGAGGTATTGTAGATGGAACTGATAATGAAAAGTAAAGTTATGACTACTTAACATTCTTAGCTATAACTTCTTATTTTCAATCATTTATAACTTTGCCAAAAACAATGCCTCAAGCTGCTATAAAGGAGGAGGGGTTCAGTAATTAAGTTAATCTGTTCCTGAGAGTGTCAAGAAAAACTAGTCTTTAACACCATATTTACAGAAAGGTTTGTGTTTTGTGCTTTTTTTCCAGTGATTTCTTCGAAGCTTTTACACGTTTTCCTGCTCTGAAGCTGGCATCCATAAGTACTTGAACAATTATCCAACATAAAAGACGTTCCAATTTGACCAAGTCTTTTGAGACAGAGGGGTGCTAAGTTTTGAATTTAATTGCAGGAGCAAGGATCACAGCCAACAGGGAACATGCTCACAGACCATCTTCCAGGCTTCTGTGGCTTCTGTGTTTCAGGTTAGCCAACAGGAGCTGCAATGGGAAGAGCTGGCCAGAATAACTGCCTCAGCAAACAGAGCAAACAGCAAAGTGGAGATTGAAGGAGCTAGTTAAATAATGAAGTGCTTGAGGGAGAGCAGATTGGGGTTGTTGGGTATTTTTTTTTTTCTTTTATAGAAAATGATGAAACTCTGGAGTCTTTCTGTTCCTCTTTCCCAGCTGCTCTCTTTGTACACGGGTATGCAAATTTGTGTAAATCTATGCAAATAGAGGACCCACGGTGTTCTGTTCCCTGGACGCTTGCTGGAAAGCTCAGCTCCATCTCCCTATGAGCACCATGCTGCAGCTCCTCTCTGTCTTCCTGACCCCATGTTTAACATCTAGGGAACTGGGGAGAATCTGCAGCACAATGTTAACATGGCAAGCTGTGCTGACATGACAAGAAAAGTGGAGAGTGTCTTTCCAAGACTAATATTGTCCCCAGGGAGGCTCTGTCCCCGTACTGGGGTTGAGGCAGCCTGGCACTGGAGCATCATATCCTCACAGACATACTCCTCACTAAGTAATGTCTACAGTATCTACAGGGAGAGACTGTTCCCTTTTTCAGAAAGGATAAATGGGGATGTGCATATTCTTTTGGGGGTATTATACCCCTCACCTTCACTTGCACCCAGGGAAATGGTGGAGACACTGTCCCTGGAGCTGTTTAAAGACAGGGCAAATGTAGTACTTAGCAACATGCTTTAGTGGACAATATTGGTGGTATGTGGACAGTTGGACTAGATGAACTCATAGGTCTTTTCCAACCGTAATGATTCTACGATTCTGTGATTCACACCTGCCTTATGATAGATAGAGGCCTTTTCTGACACCCTCTGTGATATGTTTGACATATTCTCATAGTTGGCCATGTTGTCTTTGGCCAGCCTTAGCCACAAAGTGAACAAGAGAGGAGGAGTTTTGCAAGCCATCAGAAAGCAGAAGTAACATCTCCTCTTACCATCTTGAAACACTGACAGGATGGGAGGCTTTTGCCTCAACTTGCACCAGGGGATGTTCTGATTGGACATTAGAAAAAAAATATTTTCAGAAAAAGTGGTGATGCATTGGAACAGGCTGCTGAGGGAGGTGGTGGGGTCACTGTCCCGGGAAGTATTAAAGAAATGTGTAGATGTGACACAGAGAGACATGGACTAGTGGGCATGGTGGTGGCGAGCTGGCAGTTGGACTGAATGACCTTAGAGGTCTTTTCCAACCTTAATGATTCTGGGATTATATATCTCCCTTCACATTTCCTTGCATCTAATGCACCACTCTTGCACACTTAGCATAAATTCTCAGCCAGCCATCTGTGTGCTCCTTCCACATCAAGGCAAAGTGTATCTCCTACCATGCTGTTCACCCTGCTCTTCACCAATGCAGCACTTGCTCAGCATTTACATTCCTCCTCTCTTTCAAAGCCACAAGAAACATAAGCACTAAAATAACACAGACTGAAGTTAGAGTTGAGATAAAATTATTTCATGTGTATTTCAAACAGCTAATCTACTCTTTCTCATAGGTGGGCCTCAAGTAAGTTGTATTATGAGAATCTCCAGCCTCTGCTGTCTTCTCCTGCCAAAGAAAAGATTGAAAACATCAGACATCAGGAACTTAGATTTCAGTTCCCCACATGGTCCTATTCGGGAGTTTCTCATTAGGTTTCTTAGATCCCACTCAGGTGTTAATAGTGATCATAAGGTCAAAAGGGGAACTTGCTATCCAAGTGCCATCGCCAGCTGAAGGGGTACCAATTCCTTCCGAACCACTCCACACCTCTGCCATCTTGGGAGAACCATGGCTCATTTCACCATTGCCTCAGCATCCAGGAGTCTCTCTCCATGAGAGCAAGTATTTCAGGTTCAGGACGTTCATGGGGATTTCCTCTACATTCGTATCTCACATTTTGATATTTTGACACTGGAACTCCTGTTTGCCCTTCTGTATTTTTTTTTTTTATAATTTTGACGCTTAGTTTCTATGAGCACTTTTTTTTTTTTTTTTTGGCAACATTAATAAGGGGGCTTGCTTTGTAAAAACAAGTTTTATTCCCCTTATAGTTCTGGAAGTAGGGCAAGCATGATTTAAATGCAAGAAATATATATTAATTATTTCTTTTGGTGAACTGCAAGTAAGCATAGGAAACATTTATCTAGGTATTTATGTAAAATGTTTTCCTGGAGTAGCTGAGCAACCACAAATCAAGATAAATCAGGAAAATCCTACTTGCTTTTTTAGGAACTGGACCCCTTGGTGCTTGTTTATTTTTAGTTTTAATTATTTCCAGTGTGCTTTTCCAAGTTTAAGAAAGTAACTAGTAAAGCTGTGCAGTATTTCTAGCCCACTTTGCATGTGGAAGTGCCACAAATCTTAGTCTTAACTATGCTAGTTTTTAATTTAATAACTACAGGGCTTTTTCTTTTTCTTCTTTTTTTTTTTTTGTAAATGTGTGCATATACATATTTCTAGTAATGCAACAGAGGTTTCTGTTAAAATCCTTGCTCAAGTTCATAGCAGCAGCAGCATAGGTAAGTGTTTATGAGTTGAGATCTGGTTTACTGTACCTTTGGTTACACAAAATTTTTAGCATAGATGAAAGAACGTGTTTTTTCCTTTCCTCTGTATCAAAACATCAGCTGAAACATGAAGGAAAAGGAGACAGTTTGCTAATTTTACAAATATTGATACAGCTAGAATGTTTTTTCTTTCAAGGCTTTCAGCCCTTCCTTGCAGGCAAAGAAGTTGGGCAGCATAAATGAGCTGGACCTGACCTTTGAGCCTTCTGAAGTTCAGATTTCATAAGATTATTTTGTTCTCCTTTGTTCAAGATTCCTCTGATGATACACTGAAGAAAAGAATGTTGTCTTCTACTGTTCTGCAGCCCATCTTTTGACAATGACTGTAACACTGCACATACAGAAAGGTATAAATAAAACAAAGAGAAAAATTAACTTCCTGAAAGAAAAACTCTTGACTGTCTTCCCAAAATTATGTGCCAGCCCTGACCCTTTGGATGCATCAAGGCATCCATGCCTTTTAACTTCATGAAAATCTGTTTAGATAGCTCACTCTGAGGGCAGATTTATGTCCAGAAAATTTGGAGTTGCTTACCAAAAGGATGAGAGTCATTTATTTTCCTGTTACTGGTCTGCCACACGAATGAGATATCATCAGCTAAAATATTCAGCAGAAGCTAGTCCTCACATTTTATCCCCCTTCCTTTTTTCCTTTTCCCTCTTTGAGACCAGTTACCTATTTAACTCCATCCTGTCAATTAAACCAGAGAAAAAACGCAAAGAACTAATTAGGCAACTGTGTAATTTTAATTAGCTGTTTTGATAATTAAACTAATTAGTTCCCCTGTGTTTCCACAATATGTGGTGGACTGGTTTTGATATCACGGCTTCAGAGTTCCATTCCATTAGTTAATTAGTCACTTTTGCATTAGAAAGCTTTATTAATGGCCTTAATTTGCAGTTGAAATGAGAAATCTGCTGTCAATAATTTGGATAATTGCCTACTGTTTGATTATAAAGTACAAAAGTAGCAGCACACTATTACATATGCAAATCCCAAGGGTTATTTCCTGGATGCTTAGCTTTCTTGATCTACATTTCATCCTCTCTCGCTTTCTGTTTTTTCTTGACCCTGTTAGGGGGAAGAGAATCCAGCTTATTAAGAAAATGAAGGCCTGTTTTTTTCCCCTTGTCCTGTACTGCATGTATGCTTGTGCCTGCAATTGTTAAAGTTATTGCTTGCTTTGTACCTAATTAGTGTCCTTGGAATTAAATGAACAGCTCTGTATACACCTCTAGCTCCTGCAGCCATGTTTGTGCATTGAATAATTGATTCTACTCTGCTAATCAGATAGGGACATAATGAGCCAGTTTAATTAAATGGGGATCTAACCTGGTGAACACTGGGAAAATATTTGCTCATTTACTTAGTAAAAGGCCACAGTTGCTTTTCATTGGATGGAAGGGAAGGTTACAGAAAGTAAAGTAGGCTTTGAAGGCAGAAACAGTTCACTGGCTGTATACCCCTAGCAAATCAGGCTACTTGAACAGCAGAAAGGTTTAGCAACTTTTGCGATTTGGGGGTTTTGGTTTGTTGATTTGTTTGTTTTAAAAAAGGCTTAATCAAAGGGCTGGATTTGCTGACAGGTTTTCCTGCCTCTCCCGGAGGTGTCAGCAGCACTATTTGGCTATGCTCTAAGAGGCAGGTTGCCTGGTCCTACAGCCCACAGTGATTTGCAGAAAGAATTTCAACTCAGTTCACTGCTAGTTGGTGCCCGTGTCACGGCAATAAGGTAAGACTCAGCTGCGGTTTGTCGTCTTCACAGCAGAGGACTGAACTTCGGGTGCATGTGTTTGTATTTTGTAAAACATGACTGTGTATCTTACTGTTTCCTTATGAATTCTGTAATTAAGATCTGTGAATTCATTCTATGAATGCGTCTCTCGATATGAAAGCCTCAGAGATGGTGATGAGGGGAGCAGGGGAAGGGCTGCCAAGAGTTGTGCAACTAAAAAGTTTTGTTGGCTGTTTTGAAAACATAGCTGAAGGCTTTGAGGATAGCATCTGATCGCTTTCAAACTTAAAAGTGTCTACAGCAATAATTCTTCTTTAATGCTAGCTAAATCTTTGGAATGGGAAGATGATTATGGTCTCTAAATGCAAAGATTACCCATATTTTCAATGACAGCTTAAATGAAATTTATCGTCTTCACCATAATCTGCAAAAGCAAGCACTAGGCTAAATATACATCTGTAATTCTAATTGCACATCAGACCAACTTTACCTGCAGGGATAAAGTAGTGCAAGGCCAATATAGGAACAACATGGTGCTCATCTGCCATGGTGTACTAGGATGAAATAGCATATTGACCCTGAATCCATACTCTGAGTAAAAGCAATTGTCATTCTGCCACTGTAACACCTTGTTGCCAGTGGCGATGTAATTAAAGCTGTGAGGACTCATTTTCCATTCTTATCTCTTAAGCTCGTCTGAATCAGAAACTGTTTGTCTGTGGTAACTGAGAAAACGCACTACAAGGCTGCATGTTTATGTATGAATTTTTGGTAGACTATTTTTTTGGGGGCAGTGAGGAGACAGCTCTAATCATCTTATTTCCAACATTCCTTCTGTGTGTGTATGTGTATATATATATATAAAATATAATTTGTGTGTGGAGATATATATGTAATGTTATATATTTGATTCACACACACGCATATATAGATAGATATATAGGCACACATACACGCACAGTTTAAATTTTACTCACCCCCTTTTCTCCTCTATTAAAATTCCAAATGGCTAAGAGGATTTTCTCAATTTAGTCATACTTTTAATCTTCACTGAAATGAGTGATGACTTCTTATAATAAAAAGTTGACAGGCTTACATTGCGCACCGGTGGATTAGTTTCCCTTGGTGATGAGGTTTTCTTTTGTGCGCCGTGTGTCTGTTTGATGGAGGTTTAACAGAAAGCATTTTGGCAGAAATTGGATGCAGCAGGGATCATCTGGAGAAGGCTGCTGTTCGATATTAACTGCACACAGTAACTTTTTATTTATTTATTTTTTTATTCTTCAGCCAGGTGATAGAAGCAGCCAAAGCGTGTGTTCCTCCCTCTGAAGGAAATAGGAGCGTTTTGGGGGAGATTATAAAGGCAAATGTATGCATGTGGTATGAGCCTCCTTAAGCATCATATTTAATTTGCTTTTGGCCATTGTCTAACAAAAGCAAAATAATTAGATATTCTCTGTAAGAAGTTATCAGACCCATGAACATCTGCAATGTGCACTTTTAAAAAATTTGCTTATTTTTCTTATTTTGCTATAGAAACTGTACTTTAATAGCACATGTGCATGAGCTGAATTTTTTTTCTGGAAAAAGAGAAAAGCAGAATTTTTGCAGCTTCCTAAAAGTTTCTGCCATGCACGGGGGGAACGTAAACAAACAGTTGCTTCAGCATTGCTGCTTGATAGCTGTGATGAAGTCATGAGACCATTTCATTGTCAACTAGTGACAGATCCAGTAGTTACTTTGAACCACTTGTATACACTGTGACATCTATGTTAGTAGATAAAATCTAATCCTGGAACATCTTCCTGATTAATTTATAATTCTGTATCAATAATTGTACTGGGAATAAAATGACTTTTTCAGGAGCCTTGAGTAGGACTGAGATGTCAAAGGAAGCCGTTCTCCAGCTCTTATGGATACAAAGCCTCTATAAATGAAGGTTTGATGCGGCTTTGCTTCAGGAGATGCCTGCCTCTTGCTGCCATACCAAATCCTGCCCTTACCAAGTGCATCTGAGAAAATTCCCACCGAACAATACAAATTCTTTCAGATGCACTCTTTAAATTCATGTTGTTCTGCTAGACTTGCTTTCTCATAAGGACGAGCAAAAAGATTGATACTATGCAAGAACAGATCATTTCAGAAAGTGTGCAATGCTAGTACAAATATGAATTCAATACTGGTTGAATCCAGTTCCATAAATAGTTCTAGAAAAAATTGAAATAAATGGTTTGGTGTATTTTAAAGCACGCCATAATTTCATTTATTTAAGAAACTTATGTTGATTGCCAAATATTGAACACCAGAACAATGATGAGCAGCACCTGAGCACTTTTCGTGTTTTAGAATTTTGTTTGACAATTTAAATATTATTTGAAAAAATATATTAATATATTAAAAATAATAGCCTATTTTCTATTTCACTGAACTTTTGAGAACAGGAATAATGTTTATAATAGAGATAGGAAAAGCTTAATCTGCACTTACCTCTGGTTCAGGCAGCCAGCAGTGACAATCCCGCATACCTTGTCAAGTTTCAAGAACTCACAATCCTTAATTTAAACACTTGAGAAATCCATGGAGCCTGTCAGTCTAGTTAATGAAGCCTCCTCCTTCCCCTTTTTAAACAAAAATCTGACTTTCTTTAAAGACCACTTAAGGCATATCTCTGATTATACAAACAGGTTCTGTCCTAGAAGAGTGAATAATCCAATAATACCTCCTTTGACTTGTTTCCCTCACACCCCTGATAGTTCACTAAGGGATTGTAGCTTCTTTAAAGGTATGAGCTAGTCTAAAATAGGCAACAGTCCTGTCACTTTCAGGACAAAGAGTATGCAGTACTCAATACAAATCACTGTTTTGATTACACACCTTTTGATCTCATGTCACTTAGAAAGTTATCAACATGAATTCATGATCCCTTAATATTGTCTTGCGATTTTATCAAAATATTCCCATTTTTTCAGATATTTACAATGATTGAAACTACTGAGCATTACACAACAAATATGAGAATATGTATACATATTGATACAAGAAGAAAGGCTTCTTAACCTAGGTTCTCTAGAATAGTTAAAGTAAATTATTTAAAAGAGTCAGGTGCTGAAATAAGCTTGATACCTTGCCATGTTAAATGCTGTGAAATACATATGATCAACCCTTTTTCTAATCATACCCTTATTCACTGTAAAACTCTTACCCCTTGTTCTGTCACTATGCTCCCTGATAAAGAGTGTCTCCCACAGACCTCCCTATTGGAAGGCAGCAATGAGTTCTCCTCTATTTTTTCCAGGCTGAACCACCTCAGCTCTTTCAGCCTACATTCATAATAGAGGTGTTCCAGCCCTCTAATCATCCTTATGGCCTCCCCTGATCCTGCCCATATAGACGTGTGCCTTTCTTAATTTGGGGGCCTGAGAGCTGCATGCAGTGCTCTGGGTGGGGCCTCATGAAAGTGGACCAGAGGAGCAGAATCACTTTTTTCAATCTGCTAGCTATGCTGTGCATTGACTGTATCTGTGTGCAATGAGTACAGACAGCATGAGACAGCAATGTGCTCTTGCTGGTAAGGCTAATGGTATTCTTGGTTGCATTAGGAAAAGTATCATCAATAGGTCAAGTGAGATGATCCTTCCACTCTTCTCAGTTATTGGTGAAAGCACATATGGAGTCTTCTGTTCACTTCTGGGTACCCCAGTGCAAGGGAGACATGGAAGAGTCCAATGGAGATCCACCAAGACAATGAAGTGACTGGAGCACCTCTCCTATGAGGAGAAAGTGAGTTGGGATGGCTCAGCATGGAGAACAAGAAGGTTAGGCAGGTTCCTATCACTGTCCATTAATACCTGAATGGAAGAAGTAAGGAGAATGGAGCCAGGCTCTTCTTGGTGCTACCCAGTGCCAGCACAGGATGCACAGGGTACAAACTGGAATACAAGAGTTTCTAAACACCTGGAAGCACTTCACTGTGCTGGTGATGGAGCACTAGCACAGGTTGCTCAAGGAGTCTCCTCTGTGGAGCTCTTCAGAAGCTGCCTGGACATGGTCATGTTTGAGCAAATGTTGGATGAGATGACCTCCAGAGGCCCCTTCCAACCTAAGCCATTCTGTAAATGCAGAATATAGAAAATATGAAAGGCTCTATGGCCCTTGACTACTGAGATTTGCTTTACAAGCGATAGTGAAATTATGACAAAAAGGGAAGAACAGGAGGCAGGAAGGACAGGTACTACAAGAACAAGTTAAATCAAACATAAAGGAGGAGGAGTTAGAAGAGAATGTACGTATGTTGTAATAAAGTCGGAATTAAAGATTAGCAGACCTGTGTTAGCCAGAGGTATGTTGAGTGTGTCTTGGGAATGGGGTACTGTCTGACTTGAGGAAGACCAGAGAAGATTAGTCTAAATATTGACTATATCTAAATAGCAGAATATGAGGGATGTGAATCTCAATGGTGAAACCAGGGATGGGCCTGGCCTCTTAGTATTAGAGGCACAGATGGCAAGACAGAGTGTCACTTTGAAAGAGCAAATGAAAAGATGGAAGGCAGAGTCAGAAATAACGTGTCAGCTAGACATGAATAACAGCAAGATGGCAGCATTGTTTATTGGGACCAAAAATTGGAAGGAAGAAGCAAAACAACCTTTTTGACTATCTGAGTTTTAAAACAGCAAGACTGCCAAAAGATCACGTCAGAATGAAAAACAAAAATAGAATGACAATCATTAAGAGTATAGAAGTAGGTTTCTGAATCAGTAACATAAATATAATACCATCTCTCATGTGAAGATAAGCCAAAAGGTTTTCATCTGGTTGTTGGAGGTATCTGGAAATTCTCATTAAAATTCCTTTGATGAAAGGTTTGCACTTAGACTTTCTTTCCAAACGTGCAATAAAAGCTCTATAAGACAAAGTGATCATATTTTTCATGTATAGGGCTATCAGTGCAAACTTACACATTAGATACTTTTACAGGTGTTTTGGAACTCTGGCTTCTGAGTCCATTGTATACATAAAGCTGTGGAAGTCTTTCATCTATATGTTTAGTCTGATGTCTGTTTTAATTTTCAGATGGCTTATCCTGACAGATTTCTTATTCAGTAAATCTTGTTAATAGAGATGTTCTGTCTGTTTACTGCTCATATGAAGCCAAATTTTAGTCTAAAGAGTTAAATAAATTTTATCTGAAACAATTATATTTTAGGACTCAATGTGAAATGGCTGAACTGTGCTTGAATAAGCACAGTTGAAGTTCATCTTTGTTACAGTTCCCGGATACTGAGAATATTTCAGGCTGTGTTCTAGATATGGTTACAGGCTTTCAAGCGGAAAAAAAGTTTGCCTAATTTAAAGAAAGAGCCTTACCTGTATGCTAGGAGGCAAACACCTCTTCTGGCTTATGGAACTCAGATCATTGTTTGAAAGTGGCTATGAATTTCCAACTGGGATTGAAATTAACCAAAACTATTCACCAGAAATTAAGCTTTTTATCCAGCCTATAGGAAAGACTGTTTCAGAAGCAGGTCTAATCGTTCTCATTTATGCTATCACTGTCTTAGATTCCCTTAGGTTCTGGAACACAAAAATGTTTTTCCCATTTGCTTGATATGCATCAATCTACTAGCATTTTTCTGTCATACTTTAACTCTTTCTCCTCCGGACTGCAATGGATACTGGTGAGGGTAAAAAAATAATCGATCCTTGAAGAACATTACCATTAGATAGATCTGAATTTGGAGGTTTAGATGTGTCCCTCAACAGGGCTTATGACAGTCAGGGTGAATCCCTAGCCCTTCTGCAAACTGCTGTCCATAACACTCCTGGGCTGATAGCTGCAGATAGGTCCAGGAGACTGACCTTAGAAGTCTGCCTTAGCCCATAAACTTCATATCGCTGGACATTAGTCTCAAAATTGCCTTTTCCCTCTCCAAGTGTTGACCTGAAATCCAGATTGAGCTGGCCTAGTGTATTGATTCCAGTTTTCTCTCTGAGCCTCCTACAAAATGAAAGATTTGAAGCTGACTGGTAGGTAATGTGATGCAGTTTCTTCTATGAAAAAAGAAATGGACCTGCCCTAAAAGGGCCATTGATTAATTTAGCCGAGAGAAATGTAGTTGCTCAGAATAAATAATGTCACAGTTCAGAGAGAGAGGTCAGAATGAAACAATATTTAAGCTTCCATTGCTTCTGGAGATGTAAATTTGATTTCTGTAGTGAAGAACAAGATGTTGATCAGAGGGCAGGGTCTACGTTACTGTGATGTGAGAATGCAGCCCTTGAGAGAGACACCCTTCATCTCCTGGAAGGATGCTGATTGCCCTATGCTTGTACGCAACGCGTGGTCACTGACATTTAAGCCATTCCCAGGAAGACAGCATGTCACCACACATCATTTTTGATACCAGCAGATAAATGGAGTCCTGAGCTTACACATCACAAGTTGGCGCATACTTGTACTCCAACAGGAGTAACACAATCAGGCGCATCCTAGACCCACTGAGCCAAATTCACTGACTTTCTGTCAGCATGTTTCTGCTGAGGACAGTGGTGTAACACAGGCACAAGTCAGTACAGAACTTGGCATACACTATTTCGCATACATATTTAAAGCAGTCTGGATTTGCATGGTAGTTTCCAGCTTTATTACATGAATACATATGTTCCTGCTGATGTAATTCTCTTGAAAGGTATAAATAATGGATATTCTTCATAAGCAGTTGACCCCCTGGAAAGACTGAAATCAGAGAGAGGGAGTTAGAGCTACCTTGCACAATTCAGCTCCCGCTTGCACTCAATGTCACTGGATAAAAGTCAGTTAGAGGAATTCCTGTAATGTGTCACTGCCTGCTGCCTCCAGTGTCACTCTGGTCACTACCACCAATGAGTCTACTGGATGAAAAAGACGGGGAGGAAAATAGTGGAGGTAATGCAACTAGTTAAACTGTTGCCTTCTGAGTCTTTGGGGGCACTATTATTTTATTTTTTTAACGAAGAACAATCACTTCGTAACAGGAGGGGCCTTTGGCATCAAAGCAGGTGTGATAGCTCTCCATTTTCCACAGCAAGCTACAATAATAAAAGAAACAATTCTCAAATATTGCTGGTCCTGAGGCATTTTAATTCTTTGTGATTCAAATACTTTGGCAAATCAGAGCCCAGATAAGCCTAAGTTCCCATAAAGTCCTTATTAGACGTAAGCACAGTGGAGAATAAATGCAGGAAACAGCAGCAACGACTTAGTTTGCAAAAGTCTCCTAGGATGTGCAGAAGTAAAAAGCATTGCAGAAAGCCAGATCTTGTCCACAATGCTTACAAGTGTGTCTGGTCAGCACATTATAGTAAATGCTTCTGATTTACAGATATGGGAATTACCTCACCATGATTTCTGTTTTAACATATTTCTGAGGTTCCACTAGTGCAAGATTTGAGAGAACATGTATGGACCAGACAGGAGGAAAAATGGCAGCTGTAACCTTTTTATTATTATTTTTAATTTCTCTTTTCTTTTTTTTTAATCTGAAAGAGGACTTCAGCTCTTATTTTCAATGGAAGACTGAATAATATTACCTTTCCCATCCTACTGCCATTGTATTCTTTGTAATGAGAAGCAGTACAACTCCATGGACAGCTCGGTAAAAACACTTTCTACGGATTTTTGCTTCAAGCTGCTATAACTTGTAAGACTGCACTATTATCTTTTTATTCCTGATGGACACAGTTTCCATAGTTGCTTGTGCTGATGTTATTTAATTTCTCCAAAAAAATGTTTCACCGCTGGTAGTAAAGTGGCAAAAATATGGGAGTTGTTGGGATTTTAGTCACTGAATCAGGTCTTGGCTTGCACAACACATGGTTAGGAGAAGAGACTTATTCTTTGACTTCATCTGCTCTCATACTCTAATCACTGCTACAACAGTAGGCAGTATCAAGCCAAACACTAGTGTATCCAAACAATAAAAAGGCACCTAAATATTGCTACAGACTTGAGACGTTTCAGCTCCACAAATTGAGAAATGCAAATGCTTCAATCTCTTATGTACTCCTTGAGGCACACTGGCAACCAAACAAATGCATGCTCAAGCCTGGTTCAGCAAGAAGATGGGAAAACCAGCCCTTTGTCTTTCTGCACCCAGGCAAATTTAATACAGGTTTGTTGTGGTTTTGTTTTGTTCTGTTTTTGATCAAATATTGCCCAATATTATATTCATACATTGAGGTAGTCTGTGGGGGTTTTTTGGTATTTTTTTGAAGTGCTATTGTTAGCAGAATATTACTCTGGATTTGCACCTTTATAACTGAGATGAGACTCCAAACCACTATATACAGTATAATTTTTTCCCCCTATGGTTAGTTATAGTATAAACATATTCTGCTTCTTTCATACAGCCACCTGCCATTTTTGCTTTATTGCTGCCAGAAGGTTTAAAGGCATGCTTTTAAATATCTTGAAAGTTTCCTGTTGATAAGAAAGGGTGGTTTTAACACTTTTAAGTAAACAGTAACACACAAACATCACAAATCATGCTTTTTGATAGAATCTACATTAGCTGCATGAGGCATGAGGGACACTACTGTGTGAGGAGGAGGAAAAGAGGGCTCAATTTCTAGCAGAGAGACCTCATAAGAATTAGTTATAAAACTAATATACCATGCTATATGGTACATATGTTAGATACCAAAACAATTATGTCAGATTTTGAAACAGCCCCTGTATGTCTTTTGTCTTAATAACTGGGCAGTTCTGCAGGTAGGATAGCAGCAGACTGCTAACTGTCATGAGTATTTTAATATTCTGTAATCTACAATTCAAAGGGGAAAAATATCTTTTGAAGTCCAGAAGGACAAATGCATCCCGGTGACACAAGCAAATACTTTTTAAAAAATACTAACATAGATTCTTGGAATATCATTTCAGGAATATTACTGCTTTTCTAGATAGATGAAACATGGAAACTTAAAGATTATTGATATGTGTTTAAATGCTGTCATACAAAACAAGTCTATTCAACACGCATGAAATTAAACCACAGGTGACCTAAACAGAAAATGTTTACTATAAATCATGAGTACAGTGCATAGATTCAGAATTTATACATGACCTGCTCATTGGGTGCCATATACTCTTCCAAGAATTGCAAGCTTTGGGATGCCATCAGAGCACCAGATGCATATTTTACTAAAGCCCAAAATGCCAAGTGGTAGATTTATAGCCCCTGTGTTTGGAACAGTTCCTAGAAGTGTATGAAGAACAACTAAGATAACCTCTTGGAAGGAAAAAATGAGCAGTGTGGTTACACTCCAGAGAGTATATTTGTAGAAAAGGATTCAAGATACATTCAATCTTCTCTCCCTCCTTTTGTGAGATTTCCTTGAATGCTTCTCATTTGTAATTATGTGATGCAGTTAAAACCACCAGGCAGCTAAGCACCACATAACCATTCGCTCACTCCCCTCTGTCCTGTAGTGAGATGGGGAGAAAATTGTAGAGTTCAAGAATGTGTGGGTTGTGGGTTGAGATAAAGATAATTTAATAAGGGAAAAAAAAAAAAAAAGAATAAAACAAGTGTGCAAATGATGCTCACCACCAGCCAATGTCCAGTCCAGCCAGTATTCCAATGGTGTAGCAACTTCCCAGCTATCTCCCCTACTTTTATTGCCCACCATGACATTGTATATTGTGGGATATCCCAGTTTGGATCAGCTGTTCTGATTCTGTTCTCTCCCAGCTCCAATGTGCACTGTCAAGCCCTGAAAGTCATTGTCCCTGTTCAAGCACTGCTCAGAAATACCTAAAACATTAGTGTTTTGTCATTATTCTCATCTTAAATCCAAAAAACAGAACCATATGGAAGAAAGCTAAATCTATCCCAGGTAAAATCAGAGTATGGTGTCTCTCAGAATTTATAGGTCAGCATATTTTAGCCTATATCTTAATAGTATGATCGCCGCAAAAGAGAAAAGGCAAACCACATTCCTGAAAGTATTACTGGAAGAGCACCTTTACTTTGTGTTGAAAAGACTTCTTATAGAGCAATAGACTCAGTTTTGGGCATCACACTCAGGCAGATACAGTTACACTGGAAAAAACAATACAAATACAAGAGGAACACTTTGGTCCTGTCTTGTTTGATATTTAATCTTTGTCAACTATGAATGATGCCAAAAGAGAGTCACATATTCCTTCTGTTTCTCATCCAGTGTCTACAAGATTTTTGGCTGAGTAGGTTAATGACCTGGTTACTGAAGGAAAACTAGCACACTGGACTACACGTTGTGAAGTTACACAACTCTCTGATCCAGTCTTAATGAAAAAGATGGGAACACAGTAGTGTGGGATGGGGAGAAAAGGGATGGCTTTCTCAACAGAAGCCTTCAGATATGCCAGAAAAAAATTCAGCATGAAAAGGTACTCCAAAGCTGCAGGTCTTTGGGCAGCAGACTGTGCCCTGACCATTCTTTCTGATTCAGTCTTCTCCCACTCAGGGCTATATGATCACATCCACTCCTTTGCAGTGATCTTTGTACTTGCTAGAACCTATCATCAACCACTTTATCTCAGTATGTTGGTGGAAAGCTAACAGACTTTTTTTTCTAAGCTTGTTCTCTGGTACATGCTTTTTAAGCATATTATAATATAGAACACATGGGCATGTGTGGTGTACTGAGGAAAAAGGAAAAGGAGTAGCTTGTAGCAATACTGAACTGTTAGAAATCCTGACCTGTAAAAGAAGCTCGCAGCACTTGGGTTTGGGCAGCTTAGAAATTAGAAAGGGGGAAGTCCATCTTCAATTCGTAAAAAATTCACTATAAAGAAGCAGAACTCACTTCTTCCCTAGAGCTCAGAACAGAGAAAATGAAACAAGAAACTAATGGTTTAATTTGCTTCAAAGGTGACTTTGGAAAGGCAGTGGAAGAAAAAGCTTTCTATCTGGGTGTCTAGACTGAGCTTAGTTTTCTCTGTCCGTCGAGAAGAAATGGTTAGACCTCAGGAGAGGTCTTTACCAACTTTATGCTCACATGACTCTAATGTTACTGTTCTAACACAGGTATAAAGAGAGAACCTTCATTTTCCAGATATCAAGACAAACAACATAATTCACAGAAATACATTTAGAACAGCAAAATGCAGAGATTGAACTATCCATCTGTTATTCAAGCAACATGTGGTCATATAACTCATTCATCTGGACAATTTACAAAATTGGCCTGGCTATAGTCCTATTTACATGATAACAACAGCTGACAAAAGTTCTGGAAGCAGGAAGGATGGCTCTGTGACGAGGGCCTGTAGCTAAGTTAGGCAGTCAAGAACATCCTTTCTCATGGGCTAAAAACAGACATTTTGTATGAACAGCAGGCAGCTATATCTGACACAGACAGCCAAACCCTACTCTTAATCAGGAAGCCTATAAAGAATGATTTGTCTTGGATGAAAGCAGGAAACAATGTCAGAACATGTTTAAGAGTCTACACCACGTCTTCCTACCTTTATTCCTACCATTTATTAGGGCTCAGGGTTGGTAACCAGCACTCTTTCTCATGAGCTGAGGGACACACAAGGAGGGACAGATGTCTCACTGCACCAGCACACGGTCCCAAAAGGGGAAGGCCCTATGCCTATTTCTGCAGGAGCAGCAAAACCAACTCAGAAGGGTCCAGTCCTGCCTCTTCTATTTCCACCTCCTGCTCTTAAGCTGTAACCGGCTAATAGGACACGGTCATCAATGTGCTAGACTGGTCTGAACTTATAGAATAAATTCTACAAAAAAAGAAAGATCCAGGAAACAGCTATATCAGACTCATGGAGGAAAGGGACCTGCAGCAGAGAAGAAGTGAGTATGGTGAGAGAGAGAGAGCAACAATTTATTGTGCTATCTTTTCTGTCAAAGCAACTGTCTAAAGACGAAACAGCGATCTCAGACAAGGGACCAAGCTTTTACTAACAATTAAATTACAACGTTAGAATAATGGTAATGGCCCTATATTATTTACTTGAAGTTGCTGTAAATTTGAACAAGAGTAACTGAGAAAAAATTGGGTTGTAATAAGACTTTTCAAGCTGTCACAGTAAAATTAGTATGAAAAGATTGAGGTAAGTTTTGGATGATGGGGGCAGAATATTTATCTTTAGCTGAAAAAAAAAAAAAAGGTATTGCAATTTCTTATTTTTTTCTTTCGAAGATACTGAATTGGGGTCATTTCTAAGAATTGGGAGGGGGGGGAGGAGGAAAGAAAAAAAAAGTATGTCTGTGTGAGAGAGAGAGAGAGAAAGTTGCAGCTATAAAAGGTATTCGTCAAGAACAGCCATCGGCCAGCACCACAAATGAGCAACTCCAGTGTGAAAACACTTTCAAAGTTCTAAATGAGTTGTCCCTGTGGTAATAAAGAAAGGCTGTTTTACAGCATGACAGTATGTAAGACAGCATTGTCAGCTATAGTTTATTTAAAGCACAAGGCCTGTAACAGGAAAATAATGACTTTAATAAAATTTACTATTGACTTTGTAGGCTAAAATCTTTCTGTCATCAGGAATACAGAAAAACAACCTGCCCGAAAGCCCTTCACTTAAATATATTCCTTTAATATTTCAAAGCAACTTGTGACTATTTTTTTTAATATACATGCTACTTCAAAAGATACTGTAGTGGGGTGGAAATTAGTATTTTTAATAGAAAGTTGGAATTGCTTACATAAGGGAAAAACTGGTAATGACCTATGACACTGTCTACTGAAAGCAACATTTGAGGAAACTGCAAAAGCAGTTAATGCAATTCCTTGAAAAGCTGTATGAAGCTATGTCACAAATGAATGATTTATAAATTACTGAACGTCCTTCTCATCTGGAGGATATCTTTTAATCATGCGCTGTAGTTTTCTCTGAGTGAACTCCAAAGAGCGTGCTGCACAGATACACAGAAATCTGCAGCATGTTAACAAGGTTGGGGTCATCTCTAAGAATTGAGGGGGGAGAAAAAAATAAAAAAATCCTCACATTCGGCATGATTTTACTTTCCAACCAATTTGATTAAATGCACTATAGCTTGCTGGTAGTGTGTAAGAGGTCATGTCTTTTATATTAAAAACTGCAGAATTTTCATTCCTTTAATGTTTTTTACATAGTTAAAATAAACTGTGGTAAAAAGTTTCCCAACAGTGTATGACAGCTCAATTTAGAGGTGAAACCTTTTAATAAAATCTCATGAAATGAATGCTTTGCTTTATACACTCTGTTTGTGTTTCCCACTGGAGTGCTTAGCATTGTGAAGCAGTGGTTTCTTTCTTTACTGCTGCAGAGGAACATCACGGAGGAGAGTCTGGAGCTTTGGAATAGAAAAGATGTCATTTAGTCGCAGTAAAATTGTTGATGGAAGAAACTTAATTTACAGTGAAAATGCTTTACTCTTGACTTAAAAAAAAAAAAAAAAAAAAAAAAAAAAAGCTATTGTGCATTAATTTACATTTCAGATAATTAATTAAGAATGAAGAAAAATATTCCATAGAGGCTTTTTAGAAAGATCTCTGGGGTCCAGAAATAGTATTAAGAGGGGAACCAATTAAAGATTTATCTGAGAATGAATAATTTTGCTAGGACTTTGGCAATGGAACTGGCTGAAGTCACATTTGTTATAGGTTTGCCTTGTTCCATGCACATCCACAAATCCTTCTTATGCTTGCTGAGGGTCACATCAATGGAGAAGTAATCTTTCCACAGGAAAGCACAATGCCTCTCTTTCCTAATGCACTACCTAAATACCACCTAAAAAAGTGGCAGTACACTTCATAAACTCCTGAAAGTGTAAACACGCAGTTGACAGAAAATGTAATGCATTCCCACGTTTGGAAATCTGGAGTTCATTCACTCCTTGCAAACTAGGAAGACAAAAAGGATGAGGATCTCATACCATATGAATTACACTGGCTCAGCCTATCTATGTAGCCAATACGTTATCAAGTGTTGCATAGGATCATAAAGTCAATAAAATATAAGTCAGTGGGAGGAAGTATCCCATTGAATGAATGCTGTATGGGCCCCAAAATCATAGTCTTACCGGAATGCTGACTGTAAAACTCCCGCTATTTTAGCCTTGCACTGTGGTTTAGAAAGCTTTGCTGCAGTTTTGAGCTTCTGTTTGTACGTATACACAGTTGCATGGTATACTGTCTATCATTGTTTGTGGACTTCTGCAGCTAGGAAAATGGCTCTTCTTGGCATTTTGTCCTAGCACTTCATACTTTCACAGCAATTCCCTTTGAGTTTACCACACTGACAAATTGTGACAGCGCAAATGTACATGTCCAGTGTAATGTTCATCTGCATGTCTACTGTCCTCATTCAGCAACAGTCACCAAATATTTGGGGCTTTGCTACAGTTTTGCCTTAGTAAAAATAATCTAAAGCGCTTTGCTTTTCATAGGTGTTTCAGAGTTCTGTAAATGTAAGTAAATATCAAATATACAGATGAGTTAGGAAAAAATGTCTGCGCACAGATATAGCATACTATTAGTCCTAAGTGCTGACACAAGCCTTGTAAGGAATATAGAAAGTAGAAAAGTTGCAAAGTCTTCATGACCACTCATGAAGACTCGAGGGTAAACAGAAACATAGTTCATCACTTTAAAATGTTTAATCAAATCATTAAAATAAAGTTTGAAGCACAAATTCCCTATGTAACGCAGGTGGGGAAAAGGAGATTAAGATGAATAAAGGTGTCTCTCCTTCAATCCCTTTCCCATCAACTTTAATCTCGATCTCACACCATTGCACAAAGGACTTAGGTGAGTGACCTTATGCAAAGGATGTGCCCACACTTCATCTGACATAGAAAGAGACCTCAGGACCCCTATTCAAATCAGGCTTTCATTTACTTCTAAAGTAAGATGTTGAATACATTTTAAAAGACCCACTTTTCAAGCCATATCAGCCCTCAGAAATTTCCATCCTCTTAAATAAGAAGTGCTGAGAATTCAATGCTTAAAGAAAAAATCAAGACTGTCTAAATTTTGGAGCATGTCTTAAACTCCTAACTGTTCAAAGTCTTGCCCTTACATTTTATCCAAACTGCAAAAGGATAGTTTTATTAACTTCAGCTGGAGGTTATTATGTCTTTTATCTTATTTTTCAAGGCATGTGTGAGTGGAGGGAAATACTTCAAATCTATAGCTCATCAACATTAACAACTTTTTTTTTTTTTTTTTTAAGATAAGATTTATAAAATGTAGAACAGAGGACATTTACTCATTAAACTCTTCCCTGGAGCCCCAAAAGCTCCAGCTTTCTTTCTATGTACTGGGCAGGAGGAAGGGAATCAAGAAAGACAAAGGAAAAAATAACAATTTTCAAGAGAATCTTATCATCTTTTAAGCATTCTAAAAGCATATCTATTTCATTCTTCAGCTGCTCTCCTTGCACTTTTCTGACAGTGCTTTCCTGCTCCGTAAAGATATTGATAATTACAAGCTCAACTGTGGAAACTCAAATTACCAGCAAAATAAAAATAAGTATCACTTAAAAAATATAGATGTTCCATGTAAATAATATTTTCCAATATGCAACTAAAAATAAAACATAGCCCTGAGAGGTGGAGTAAGAAGTCTACCTTCTAGTTATACCAGATAAACCTGAATAAGTAATTAATGAGTTTATGACATTGTAACTCTGTTCCAGAAGTCCAAATTATTTGGGATTTTCAATGGCTTAATTCAAGTACATAAAATGTCCTTCAGTGTTTTCTGCTTTTATGTATTACCTGACAGGGGTGATGGAGGAGCCAAGCAGGTACTTGCTCTGCTGGAACTCATAGCTGCAAACAATAATTGTTTGGTGATGGGAAAGTCAGGGCCAGTCTTTGCTGTGGTGCCCATGAGGTGATGGAGCTCAGAACCATGAGAGGATGGAATGAAGCAACAGGAAGTATCACAGGAATGGATTTTGGGAAAGCAGATGTTGCACTGTGCAGAGATCTGATTGAAAGAATCTCATGGGATATTGCCCCAGAGAAAAGTCAGGTATAGAGAAGCTAGCTGGTTTTGAAGATCCACCGTACCAAGCACAAGAACAGTCCATCCCGGAGCCTGAAAAATTGAGTCAAAGTAGCAGAAGGCCTGTAGGGATTAAAAAGGAGCTTTTCACAAAGCTCAAACTTGAGGAGGAATATAGGGAAATGTTTGGCCATGTAAGGGTGGAATTAGGAAAGCAAAACCCACCTGGAGATGAATCTGGCAAGGGACATAAAGAAAAACAAGAAAGGTTTCTAAATTTCTATTAAAAATAAAAACTATGGAAATGAGTCAGGGGACTAAATGACATGAAAATGAAAAAAAATTGAGGTCCTCAGTACCACAGCCTTTACTTAGTAAGACCTGGCTTCATAGGAATCCCAGGCCTCTGAGATTCATGGAAATATCTAAATCAGTCATGATTTACCCTCGGTGAAAGGGGATTGTCTTCAGGTGCATTTAAAATATCAGGCAGAACTGCCAGGCTCAAAGAGTTATGATTAGCAGTGCAAACTCCAGCTGAAAAGTACTGCAGGTGTCAATACTGGGGCCAATGCTGTTTAACATTCTCATTAATGATCTGGATGATGAGCAGAGTACATAGCAAGTATGCAGATGATACAAACAGTAAGAAGCGGTGAGAGGTGCTGCTATCTGGAGGGATATTGACAAGCTGGAGAAACTCAATGAGAATATCATGAAGTCCAACAAATTTCAAGTTCTACACCTGGTGAGAAATAACTCAATGCACCAGAATTCTCTGGAGGCCTACCATCTGGAGAGCAAATTTGTAGAAAAGAAGCCAGGAGTCCTGGCAGACAGGAAGCTCAGTATGAGCCAACAACATGCCCTGGAGCCAAAGAAAGCCAACAAAATCCTTGGCTGCATTAGAAGAGCAATGCCAACAGATCAAGGGAGGTAATGGTTGGTATCAGTTAGGAACTGGTGGGCCACATCTGGAGCACTGGATTCAGTTCTGGGCTCCCCAGTACAGGATAGACAGGTGAAGCTCTGGAGTGAGTCCAGTGAAGGACCATGAAGATAATTACTGGACTGAAGCACGTAGAGGAGAAAAGGATGAGATCTGTGACTGTTTGGCTTGGGGAAGTGAAAGCTCAACAGTGTGCAAAAATATCTGATGGGAGAATGTAAAGACAGGGCCAGGATGTTCTCAGTGGTGTGCAGTTACAGGAAAATATACAGCAGGCACAAACGGAAATTCATGGCAGTACAATTCAAACATAAAATATTTATCTATCTATCTATCTATCTATCTATCTATCTATCTATTTATTTATAATCGTGCAGACAAATACTGAAGCAGGTAGTTCAGAGTGGCTGTGGAGTCTCCGTCCTTGGAGTTATTCAAAACCCAATTGCACGTAACCCTGGGCAACATGCTATAGCTGGCCATATTTTAAGAAGTGTGGTCCAGCTAGACAATCTCTATACATATGTAAAGGAGAGTGCTGAAGCAAGTTACATAGAACCTCTTCTCCATCAATAAAAGAGAAGAAAAAAATGTTTCTTCTCAGTTATTCAATTAATCTGATGAGGAAAGGGATATGTTCCTGGCTTGTATTAATTGCTCTATCCCAAAAGAGCCCACACTTGAATATTTATCTTACATTTTGTTAATGTTAATTATTATTAACAATTTTTCAAATTTTCATTGTAAAGTTGAATAGAAGCAGATGACTATCTGAATTGTTTGGTAGGAAGAGAGGCATTGGCTTCTGCCAAAGCTGTCTCAAAACAGTTTGCCATATTGGGGTTTGAGGGATGTTTAACGCCTTAATATCTTTTTATAGGCTTTGAACAATTGGAATGGCATTGAGTACAGACACTTTACTTTTAGAGGATAACAGTTATAACAGTGATTTCAATACAGGTCAAGCTCTTGCTGTACTTCCCTGTGCCATATCTTAAGAGAATTCTAATTACTAAATACAGACGCCTCGTGGCCAGATAATGTCACAGGTTCAGTCACAGTTGGAACCATCTATGTCAAACCCACATACTCCACAATAAAGCTGTTTTCAGGAAAATCCTTCTTGTCTTGATTTGATTATTCATTTTTTACATCTTCAGTTCTTGTTCTGCTCTTCTGTTTTTCTGAATCTATTTTGCCATCTATTACTGAAACAAAAAGATGTTGATTCCCTTGTGTTTTACAGTCTCACTGACCAACGTGTAATGAATTCCTTTTCTCTCCAATCATCTAAGAGGCACTTAATTTGAACAATACTAGCATTTTCTTTCCTCTTGTATTCACATCTTCTAAAATAAAATTATGCACAAGTTTCATCAAAGATGAGCTGTGCTGCTAAGTGTGTAACTCAGATATAGAATGAAGCATTTAAAGAAGTTATTGATGCCAACATTAAATTTACAATTATTCATAAAAAAAACCATTTGAAGAATTCCCCATGCTGTGAGTACACAAAATAGCTTGCTACGCATAGGAAGTTACATTTATTAATAGCTCTTTTTGCCAGAATCTCATTTTACCAAAGCAAACTTCATCCTCCAATGGGACTAAGCATCACAAAAACGTCACAAATGCCAAAACCATCACAAAATGCTTCACCATCACAAAAAAATAATATGGCATCCAACTATCTCATGACAAAGACATGTCAAAGTAGGCAGCTGTCCAAAATACAGTAAAAGAGAAAGCTTAGATAAAACAAATTACTGTAATGATTATTAACTACATCCTCACCCCCACCTTGTGTACATAGATAATGCTAAAAATACTTCAAGCAAATCTTGCTCAAGTAACATTCCACACATTATATATTATATGATATATTTCTATACTGATTATTTTCCCATTTTCCCTTGCAGTGATGGTATAAAGAGATCCCATGTAACACCTCAGTTTTCCATCCAGCTAGGCTAATACATTATTTGTAAACTGTTTTATAAATACCATGCTTATCATAGGAGTTGAACATTCCTCATTAGCTTTAGTAGGATGTGTAGTTGTTCAGTAATTCAAAAATCAGAGTGACATGAAGCTTGGAATGTAAAAATTAAAAGTTATAATTTCCTAACATACAGCGCAGGAAATTAATTTAAAAAAAACATGAATAACTAGGTTATAAAAGCAGGGTTTTTTTTTTTGTTTTTTTGTTTTTTTGTTTTTTTTGAAGTTGGGATTTTATTTTTACATGAAAGTTTTTGTGTAGAAATGAAAATTCATCTGTTTAAGGCTAGAGACAAGAGACACATACTAAATAGCCCTAGCCCCAAGTAAACACCTATTAATGGTTAGAATTCAGTAAGCAAGCTCTTAGAGCACATGTTCATGTTTCATTTCCTTTGAAAACAATGAACTTCTGCAGTCAGAGAAGTGACCACGGTGTGAACTAAGGCGGAGGCGACACAAATTTTCTCATCAAACCACACTAATTCAGATGTAATTATTGACAGTTCAGGACTTTAGATCAAGAACTATTACTTTTATCTGGTTTCAAATTAGCTGGTCTACTGAGCCAGGTTAAGGGGACCATGAGAAATGTCACTGACCTTCATGACTCTAATAAGTATCTTAGGGTGCTGGTGACCTAAAAGTTTGACTCTGTGTGCTCCTGTTTTGCAAGTGATTTCCTTTTAATTTGCTGTGTAATGCAAAATAAAAACACACTTTTTCCTGCAATATCAATATTAAGGCTCCTCTTCAAAAGATTCACATGGACCAGTGAAGATGAAGAAGGTAGAGCAAATATTTGATTCTGCCTTCTCACAGCAGATGGATGTCTTAACTACTGACTCTTTGGAAGTGAACAAACTTGGTTCTTTTCTTCTTATCTCCCTCTCTGGAAATTAAAACCTGGATCTGTGAATTTTTTTCCAATTAAAGTTTCAATGATTTTGGCATGTTCCAAGAAAACCATTGCATCAAAAATGCCTTATGCATAATTGGTTGAGCCAACAGATGTCACATTATGGCTTAAGCCCTCCTGAGCACTATGGATCAGAAAGTGGCATTTTTAATAAAAAAGCTTTTTCGTCAGTAAAACCCAGGCATGACCAGTAGATAGATTAATGTCTGTGTGCATCCAAGCTGCCCACAGATGGTAGTATAATCTTGGCCTGGTTTTCTTGGACAATGACTTGAGATTTTCTTCATACAACATCTTTGTAAAAGTCACGAAGATCTGTCAGATTAAAATAAAATGCCCAATGCCCTTAAAAGTCAGAAAAAAAAGAAATATTCAATTTATTCCTAATTAAATATGGCAGTCTCATCCCTAATTTTGTTTTGAAAGTGTAACTAGTATCTAATTTTCCAGTAACCAGTCCCACTGAAATTTAGTGAATATCCATTGCTTAACAGTTATAATATTTCCAAGATAGGATTATTTACAGTTTCAGTTATTTTACCATATTTGGTTATCACAAATCAGCCTTGATCCAAACCTAAAATGCAATAAAATTATCTCTAGGGACAAGTTCCACCTTCTAATGTCATAATTTTGGGGAAATTCACTAAAATTTAGAAGCAGGAATTAGTACTTTGCTTCTCATTGTCTTTGAGTAGGATTTCAAGTAATTTTCATTGTTGGCTATTTCTACAGAGATATGCTATATGCCAATTCAACTTTGTTATATTTGCATCTATGTAATGTGATTTATCATTCATTAAGAGTGTTCCCATATTGGAGTAATTTTTACTGGGCTAACAAAAATGCTATATTAAATTCAATTGAGAGCCAGGGAAGGAAAAACTCTCTTCTTATGCTTGCCAGCCATGGCAAGGATTTAATTTTAAGAACTAAATTAATTTATGTAAAGCATCTCTCTGCCTCCTACTTTAATTTTTTTATGTGATCAGCATTAGATTTTTTTATATTCTATTCTCAGATGTCATTGGCTACATAGAAATATCAAAGAGTAACTATGCTTCCAGTAGAAGGACATATGGGACTTTTCACCAATTCCTTCTTTTCACCTGTAGTGGAACAACATAATACTATTATCAGAACAAGCAAAAAGCTATAATGTATTTTATTAGAGATCTTGATGGCATGGCAGAACATGTGAGAGTATGACTTTTGATTGCCATATATACATTTATATACATATATATATAATTCATATTGTGTTATTTGTGTGTGCACACTGTCTACACAGATTAGTTGGAGTTTTGTGAAAGCTTACGGAACAAAGTAAAGAAACTTGAGGAAAGTTAAACAATTTTCTGATATATGTTGAAAAAAGCATGATATAACATGAGAAATAATGATGGGTCTCTGAGGTATGACATGAAATACTGAGAGGGTAAGACTTTAAGGAGCAGAATGTAAATGACCTAGAGGTTTCTATCGCACAGAAGGATAACACATTCAGAGAAGAGTTTTCAAAGAGCTTCAACATGTCTGAGACTCCCAATAAATAAATTAAGGATAACCACAGTTGGAGACATGAAGATGAAGATCAGATGACAGTGCAGTGGCTGATATTCCACCTGATGTGTGAGTTTCCAGGCTCCTCCCTTAACTTGGTTCCCTTGGTTGTTTCCTCCACCAGTGGAACCTCAAAACAGAAGGCCATTTTGTCTTCTGAGGTGGGATTGTACCTCCTCTCAAAATTCCAATCTAGATGAAAAAAGTTCTTTCCATCAAAAGTAAAGATGAATGCCTTTAAAAAAAAATTTCAGCTTCTCTTCTTCTCTTCTCTTCTCTTCTCTTCTCTTCTCTTCTCTTCTCTTCTCTTCTCTTCTCTTCTCTTCTCTTCTCTTCTCTTCTCTTCTCTTCTCTTCTCTTCTCTTCTCTTCTCTTCTCTTCTCTTCTCTTCTCTTCTCTTCCTCTTCCTCTTCCTCTTCCTCTTCCTCTTTCTCTTTCTCTTTCTCTTCTCTCTCTAAGGGTTAAAAAGTTAGTTAACAGACAGCTCTAGATCATACCACTTGTAAGTTACAGTGAAGTCGTGTAGGTCTTAAAACCTAACTGCATAATAAAATGAACACTTCTTTACACTTGCAACTGCCACATCCTTCACCAAGCTTCAAAAGAAAAGGCTGGGAATGCAAGATGCCTTCTAAACTCTTAGACCCTTCATTTTGTCTTCATATTCTTTTATAGTCTGCACCAGAGACTTATTACATTTCTCCACAGTTATTACATTTCTTTTACAAGGAATATTGAGCCAAAGTCTCCTCCCTCTCTTGATTTACAGGAATATAATTAATTCTCAAGTCAACTGAGCTAAAAATGGTGTAAACAAGAGAAAGAACTGTGCCCTCAGGAACAGAAGTATCGCAGGAGAAGTCATCACTTTTAAAACATGGCACCATTTCAGTAAAACACAACAGATGCTTTGGCTCTGTCTGTCATCCAAACTGAGCATTGCTTTTTGCACTATATTTTGCTGATTTCTACTCAGTCTCCTTAGGCATTCATGCTAATACCTTGTACTAGATATAAGATGAGTGTTTTATAATTAGGCACACACACATGAAATACCCCAAACTATATTAAACCTAAACACATTTTCAGAAAGTTGTAAAATACTCTTGCCAGATTCTGTATTCTCAAATGGGTTAATCTGAAAAACAACTGGGACTCAATTTAGACCTTCCTGGCAGCAAGCAAGAGAAACGTCAAACTCACAATTTTACTTTATTGAAGACCCTCTTAGGAGTCCATCAGAAAGAACTCTATCTGCCTGGTAGCCAGAGATCAGTGGGAGGTAATATTTAGTTTATTAATGTAGCTTTGATTTTTTTTCACGCTGTTGACGCATAGTATTAAACCAAGACCTTGATCCAATTTCTCTTCTCCCTTTTTGCAAAAAGGCAATGAAACATAGACAAAGTTAACAAGATCTTGCATAATATCAAAGTGAATTGAGTAGGTCCCAAGTTATCCAGACATACAGTTTATTTGTACATTAGAATGTCTGAAATAAAATGTTCACAGAGATTGAACAAAATTTAAGAGACTCTGGGCTTAAGTCAAGGTTAATTTTGTAAGAACCTGTCAATTTTGAGGCAACTGTATGGATTAGTAAGTGTCTTTGTTGCACAGAAGAATGGCTTTCAGTGGTACTTGACATTACATGAAAATATCATAGATGTTCTGATCATAGACTGCAGCTTAGATACTAACAATGGATTTTAAAAGAAGCCAAAGCAAAATGCAGAAACTTTTGCCTTATTTTCTTCTCAATAAATCAGCATGAATTACAGAAGCAGGCAAGAGTGTTGTCTCACATGTTATGATTCATGTTTTGCAGTACATTACAGTTGATTTATACTATTATTTGTACGGTTCAAGACTTTGTTGCTGGGGAGTGAGAATATATTGGGGATAAAAACAGCTGACTGGGGTAAATCTGACATGGAATAAATACTCTGAGCTAGAAAACAGTAGAAAGTCAAAAAACAATAGCAATAATATAGGAACTTTTGACTAATTCTATCTTGCTGTGAACCACATATGGAGCTCCTTATTGTCATCAGTGATTCAAGCACGGATTTCATGAGAATAACTCCTGTTGATAAAGGTGTAAATAGTTCACAGGTCAGTCCACATTATTAAACTGCTAACAGGCTGATAACTGATGTCATAATAAAATCTTCACACTGATGTTCTTGCCCTCAGCAGTGCAGATGGATAGTGTTTGAATTGCACAAACATTCAGACCATGCAGATTAAGTTTCCTGCATCATGCTGCAGCATGCACTCCACACTTAGAGTTTAGCTGGGCTTTGTCTGACAGTTCACTAAGGACAAAGCAAGGAAGACTATTGGTATTGAGGGAAATCTTAAAAAATATCACTCCTTGTACTGATAAGTGGGAACTGGAATGTCGTCTACAGTAGTGAAAGCAATAGACACTAAGAAGAGATATAGAGGCAACAAAATATATGTCAGCAGTTGTGGGAAAGTAAACTAGTAACACAAAAGTTTCAGATTTTGCAATGATCTTGATAAATTAGCAACTAATCTCAACAAGATTAGAATTCACAGTACACAAACAACTAATTGAAGTGGAAATAAACACTGACAAAGGATTTCAGAAAAAGAGGAACTTCTGCATAGAAAAATTTACAGAAGAAGAGCAGTTGGTCATGGTGGGTATTAAATATTACCTTACTATAAAATGACACATGAGAAACCCTCATGAATATATAGCTATAATGATGAGAAAGAGAAAGTATTAGTTTGACTTGTATTAATGTGAACCAAGTCCAATTGATTAAGTTTGTTTCCATCCTTCCCTTTGTTTCAAGGAAAGCAGAAGTTCAGAAAAAAAGAGTAGTTGTAATTGCTGAATCACTGACGGCATAAGAATCTATGTTTTTTGTTTCAAAACTAGGAAACAGCAACTAGATTGCAATGTAAGCATCAACAAATTTTAAAAATCACTTTATTACAACACACAAAAAAGTCCTAAAAAAGCTATTCCAAAATCTGCTCTCAAATTCAACATGTTGCAAGCCCATCTAAAAAAAGTGGAATATAATCAAAAAATGTATGAACTTCAATGAGTATTTCTTAATAATAGACGGGTTGAACAATAGAAGATTCAGATATAGAAAGTGGTAAAAAAAAAAAAAAAAAAATTTAAAAATGAAACAATCAAAGAAATCTAATGAGGACCTCCATTTTCAAAAATATTTTTAAAATTGTTTTATTCCTTTGCTGTTTTGTAGGGATGGCTATACGACATCTGTTACTTAAAATGGCTACTTTCCTTATTACATATTGGTAGCTCTAATAAAATTGTGTTTATCCTTAGATATATAAAACAAACAGCATTTTTTCTGGTATTTATATATAGTATTTACAAAAAAAAGGTTTCTAGTGTGGAAGTCAATCCAACCTAATCACAGATTTTCTGTCACATTTACCTTGGTACCAAGACTCGTATCCATCTAGGAAATTATTTCTTGGAGAGATATAGGATCAAATTCTCCTGTCAGTTACACCAGTATGCACTTGGAGTGACTCCAAATTAGCTAAAAATCAACAAAAGTAGCTTAATATGTTCTGGTGTAAATCAGAAGAGGATTTGGCTTCTGATCTTTCAATAATTATTCAAGAGTAAACAGTACTTAGTTGCATCACAGGAGAGCACTGGAATGTGAAATGTTGGAAAACAACAAGTACACTGAAACAATAAAACTAGGGAATATAGCAAAAAATGCCTCTTCTTTACCATTCCATCCATTGTCATTTCTTGCAGAATACTCTTTAGACCATTGATCTGCACCGAGGACACCCACAGGATGTTGGTTTATTATGTTTGGTATCTTGTAACTGCTAGTGCATTATAAGATAAGAGTTTGTAGCAACACATGGCAATAGGGGATCTGTATGCCCATGCTTCATTACTTCTTGACCTTTCAGATGATACCCAATTGAAAAAGGATCAGTTCTTACATCTGGCAAAAGCCTAATTTACTAATATGCTGTCCTCCTGAGTCACTGCTGTAATACATCTCCTGAACTTCTTATATATCTTGACCCCTGTTAGCTTATTGTTGCTCAGTTACTTACTTTTGACATGCACAAATGCACCACCTGGGGGTTACTTTAGAGGCACAAGATTTGGGGTTGAGGGGTGAGCAGGCTTTACAGTTGAAGACCAAATGAGACCAAAACAAAGATCAATCTTTAACCCAGAATTCTTTTGGCAGTCATTTACAAAACAAACAAACAAAAAAACGTAATTAAAAAAACAAGCACAACCCCTTATACATTGCCAAGGAATGTAATTTGGCTCAGAGCTCTCAGCATGTTAATTAGGCCATTGCTTCAGAGTCATCATCCTACTGCACCTTCAGAAGAAACTGTTCTGCCATCCACTCACTCCAGCAGCTCTCTGACTCAACATCATGTTTGTCACCACCCTTCAGTGGGGTTATCTGAAATGGACACAGAAGGTGGGATGAAGGCTGTTTAAAGTCCTGGTTAAAATTGCCTCTTTTGGATTAAAATTTTTGTCCATTATTTTAACCTGGATCAGTTTCTGAGATCCAGATTACCTCTTAAGCCATAGAAATGTAGATACAGAAATGACTGGATAAGGATGAGAACATGAGAGGGAAAGCACAGGGTTGTGGAGGTGCCAGTCTGTGTAGGCTCAAAAGGACACTTGGCACAGATGACATGAGATACAGTTTTATAGTAAACACTTGTAATGCCAGAAGAATAAATTCTCTAAAATAAATGTCGTCATGTGATCACATATAATGTTTCTCCTCACTACTAGCCATCAACTGCTTCTAACAATAAGTCATTTTAAAGCTTGAAGATATTATTACCAATTTTCACTTTTATAATGGATTTGTTCTTCTAGCTTTGTATTGTATCTGTAAGTAGAGCAGACTAGGATCCTAACTTTGAGTATCTAGAATACTGAATCAAATGGTGTAACATATAAGAAATGATTGCACAGATATTTCAGATGCATAGGAAGGACGCCAGTTACATTACATCATTATCCTTTCTTTGCATACTTTCTTTCTTGCCCCTTTTAAGAGGAGAGATTTATGGTATGAACTCCATTTCTTTCTTTTCCAAAACTTTGAGTGTGAGTAACTGCACAATGGTCTAAGCAAGCCAGTTTCTGTGCATGTATCCATGGAGTCTGATCAGATCCTCAGCAAGAAACACTCTCAGATGTTACACATACAGACAGATTTGAAAGGTTTAGTTTGTGTTTCTTGCAGTAGAGGTCATTGTTTTGCCTGAATAAACCAGGAGAACAACAAAATGCAGATTTCTTGGAAATAAGCATCTCAGAGTCAGAACTCACTTCACTTGAGCTGATTACCAATATATAAATTTTCATTCATTGTTAACTCTAGGATTGGTCTTTCCGGGCTAATTCTAGAGAGGAATTGGTCTGCCTTCCTAGAGAAGGCATGTCCCAAGTAAGACTGCATCATAATTTATAACACCTGCGGGATGAACCAAGAGGATGGAGAGGACAAGAGAATTTTAGCTCCATGTTAGCACCAGCTGTTCTGCCATAAATTTTCATGTTACGTGGTGTAACTGTTATTGTGCAGCTGCATAGTCCTTCAGAATAGATGTATTTTGCATAGTGTTGTTTGAATCAGAAAGTAAGGTAGGTTCCTTGAGACAAAGTGCTCTTCAGTAAAAGGTATTCTTAAGTTGGACAGTGCCCTTGTCCTTAAGTGTCCCCTATACAATTTGTCTGCTAATCACTGTCCAAAATGAAAGATATCTTCCTCTTCCCCACACCCTTGGCAATTTTTTTTCCCTTAGGAGCAAGGCCTGTGCATTCCTGATCACCTTTTGTTTTCACACCATTTCATTCAGATAAGAAACTTTTGAAAAAACAGCTGAAAACAGTTATTTGGTGACTAACAAGGTTAACTGGCTAATTCCTCAGCACTTCCAAAGCCAGAAGAGAAGTCTGGATTTCCCAAAAGAAGGATTTCACCAATGTCCTCTAAGATAAGGAAGACATCCTTTCTCCAGTAGTCACACATGTCCAAGGTGAAAGAAAGAGAGAGATGGGGGAAAAATGGAGTTCAGTTGTGAAAAATCACTCCTTTATAAATGGACAAAGAAAAAGGCAGCTTGATCAAGACAAATTGCAATAAAAAACAAAACAAAACAAGAATATTTTCTTTGAAAAAGCCAGTAATGCTTTCTGTCTTCAATGTCTCACTCATGCAAGTGCAAAGATGTTATCCTATGGATATTACAAAAAATTGGCTAAATTAAAATGAAAAAATGTAAATGCACACTGAAGAATTGTGGGAATAAATCCCAAAGTATTTTAAATTTTATGAACAAGCTGTCTGGGGATCCTTGCATGCCAAAGCTGGCTGTTTGGTAGCAGGAAAACTATACTCCAGGAATGAATGTTGAATGTCACTATCAACTTTTTCTCTTTGGGAAACAAAAACAAATTTAGTAGAAAAGAACAGAAGTGAAGCCTACACAAGAAAGAACAATCTGAATTGGTTATATATGGATAAAAAGGCTGGATACTCTTAGAAAAGTGTGGCAGGCTGTTATCGTAGACATTGCAATTTCACAGACATGGAGACCACACATTTAATTCTTTCCTATAGCTTTTTCAAAAGTTGGCTTCAAGCTATTCTCTAAGGAGAGGAGATGGTTAATTGTAGCCCTGATGGATTTCACATATCGCAACAGGCTCAACAAAAGCTAAATAAAGAGAGTTTAATCAGATTTGGAAAAGATAGCTTTTAATGGAAGTGAATTCTGCAGAGGATGATAATCATTAAAAGTGAGGAGTTAATCAAAAATCCTAAATCAAGAAGGGAAATTTGAAGCATCCAGGAAACATTATCTTTCTTCCAACTCAGATCCCCTTTAAAAGTAGGCAAAAAGAAAGAAAAAAGGCAAAGATAATCAAATGTTTATTTTATTTTACTGTTTTATTTATCCATTTTCTGGATACCTACCACAGAAAAAAAAGGAGGTTTCTGACTCTTGAGTGAGAATTGTTACATCATGATGCTTTGAGACAGTGACTGAAGGAGTAATTGAAAACACAATTACTAAAGAAAACAGGAAGTTAAAACTGTCTTGGGAAAATTATTCCACATCCTCTACAAATAAGGAAACTAATCCTTCCTCGAATACCACTCTTAAGGATATAATTAAAGAGGATTGAGAATTCCCTAACAAAGGGAAGTATCCTAATGGGGCAATAAATGAAACACTGCTGTAGAAATAAAGAAGACGGTACATGTGGATGTGTGGGGCTGTTTCAGTACAAGCTCCAAAGGCAAGCTATAGCCCCAGCAAAAGGCTGCAAGCCCTTCTAGGGTGATATCGCTGACCTCCATGCCTCTTTCCTATGGAAGTGTAAGGCAATTCTGAGACTACATGATGAGACTGCAGCTGCGTCTTTGCTGACACCCTTCTTAGCCACCTGCTTTGCCAAAATGATTTTAGCACAGCATCATGAGATAAAAGAGAGAGCCTGTGCTAAGCTTAAATATGCTAAGTCACTAAAATTTAAAATAATTCTGTCCTTAATCAGTAGTACTAATGACTTCCTGTTTTCTACAGACCCTATTGCTTAATTTTCAAGTTTGGTTTCAACCTTGCCTATTGGGGCAAAGCCAGATGCAGCAACCCCTTCTGAGTACTGTGTTGATCCTGATGGAGCAGGAGGTTGGACTGACACCCCAAGTTATTCTGCCTCTATGTTTCTTTCTGGTTAAGGCATCTAGAAAGTGAATACTCTGTGACTAGAAGTCATTTTATCACACTGATTTTACAAGTTAAGATAGAAGACAGACTGTTATAGGGATGCAATTCTTTTACCATCTTTTAAATCTTTTCTAAAACATAGCTAGAATCACTGTGGGCATGGTCAAATAATGTATTTAGGAAAGTATTTTGATTAAACAAAATAAAAAAAGAAGTGGATTCCTTTTTCATTTCCCTAAACACCAACAAAAATAGAAGGAAAAGGCAAACTGCTACTGGGATATGAAATGAGACCTAATTTAGAAAAAACATCCTTCAGATTGATGTCTTGTGGCGTGCTGCAGTAGCCCAGAATACCACAAAAACGAAAGTAAATCCTATATTACAGATCTCTGAAATATTTTTTTTACTAGTTCTAGGGTGGTTTTTTTTAGCACTGCAATATACCACCCCCCTTATGGCTGTTTACAGCACTGTCATATCACTATTTAAGAAATTAATTTTCAGTCTGCAGTCTGAAACATCAAGTTTTGGGCCACAATAACTGACATAATGGCTTCTCATCTTCATAATGAGATTTTTTTTTTTAAAGCTGCATACCTTATCAATCCATCCAGCAGGCAATAGCTTTCATCAAAGAATCCAAACTTTCTTCCATGGCCTTAAACAATTCCTTGGGAGCCCAAATACTGCATGATTATCTACTGCAGAAGTATGTTCTGTACAATGCTGTGCTTTTCAAAGTCTTGCAGACACCCACTAAGTACCTTCTGAAAATCAAGCTTGTTCATCAAACAATATCTTTACTGTCATTTTGTTCCACTCCTCCTTGATGTAGATATGAGATGCAAAAAACCTTGCTTTCATTATATTCTGCATAGACAATCCATCTTCAAACTATCTGTCAACAGACACATTGGAAATGCAAGGCTGGGTGGTCCCAAATGTGATTTCCAGTATCCAGTCCAACATAAATGGTCAAAAAACAATTTTTACCTTCTTACTTCTGTTTACAGAGACACTAGTGTTCCTTTTCCTCTGTTTTCTCTAATTAAAATTCAGAGGATTTCTCCTTAGCTGTAAAGTTTATTCACTTAAAGTGACTTCCCCTCTTCCTTGTTTTTCTCCCAATGGTCTTCTGACCAGACGAACCTCACCCTTGTTTATTTCTAATGCACTTACCATGCACTTTGGATACATTCAACCAATTCACCCTAATGCACTACATTTTTCCATGCTTAAAACTCACACACACACACAAACCCTCTGTGCCAGTCCACCTTTCCATCTGTTTGTGTAAACCACATGTCACAACTACCATGGAGCACAGCAGGGCAAGTGCAAAAGCTTCTTCTGGACTGAAAGCATGGTGTGCGAGTGACAACTCATATATCCTCAGGTGCTCGCATGAAAATCTGCACAGGGTAAAAAGCTACTTCCAATACCCAACAGTGGAAATAGAAATAGTTCTTTATCTCTTTACCCCTACTGCATCCTGGAACTCTCTGCTCCAGCCATTGCTATCGTAGAATCATTAAGGCTGGAAAAGACCACTAAGATCATGCAGTCCAACCATCAACCCATCACCACAAGGCTCACTAAACCGTGTCCCTCAGTGCCAAATGTATCTGTGTCATACTTAGAATAGCAGCATAAGGTACAAACTCAACTCTTGAAGACACTGAAGAACAGTCACTGGTTGGCATTTTGTCCTTTGTTTAACAAGTAAGTGGAAATTATAGCATCTTTAGTAGCATTGGACAGGAAGGGCCTCACACACACAGCCTATAAAATCTAGTCACTTATCCAATATGTATATGCATAAGTCATTATCTTTCCCGTATTTCAAACCAACGCTTTGCAGGAAAGTATCCATTTTTCAAAAAACATTATACAGAGGTCCTGTATTTAAACCCTGAACTTTAAGCTTTATGGCTACCTCAATCACATCTGAAGAGGGAATATCTTCTTACTCAGCATTCAAAAATATGAAGTTCATACAGATCTGCAAGAAAGCATTTTAAAACTGCTTATAGCCTCTTAACCAGCTACATTTCTTTTCCTACACATAGAGATTTGCAGAATGAAAATATTAGTTACATATCTGCATCAGAACTAAGAGACACAGTTACAAAATGCACACTGCAGTGTTTTATTGCTGTTTATACCCACCCACATATGCACACTGCAGCACAGTTAATTTTTAAACTATTGTACAGCTGTCTAAATAAAACTGGGATGCAAACTATTTTCTTAGCTGGTATTCAACTAGTTCTGTCTTCTCACAGCCTTACCTACTAAATCATTCTGCAGTGAATGCTAGCTAATACTTGACTCATTCTTCCCGCATTCAAGCTGCCCACATTCAAAATGCCTGCAGTATTTCTTCCTACCTTTGTGTCCTGCTAGTTTTCATGGATGAGTACTGCCATCCCAGGCTTCTTGTGATGGCTCCTCCTCCTCATCTTGTGTTGCATTTCTATGCCTACATTCTACCTTCCTGCCCACGTCACAGGGGTAATAGACACTGGCCTGTTTCCATTGGCAATTACCAAGCTTTGTTGTAAGTTCTGAGCAAGCAGAGTTGCAGAGCTGATATCAACTCTTCCCATGGTCCTAAAAATCTCTATTCCAGAATAAACCAGATCACGACAAGCTCATAAAAATAAGTGTTGTAAAGCCAATTTAGGATTTTCTTTTTCTCTTTTACAATATTTAAAGACAAATTAATTTAGTTTAATTATTTTTAAATTTCTCTCCTTTCAGATTGTGTAAGCTTGAGGAATATTTACTTCA